>NC_065585.1:96616120-99055431 GCF_024542745.1 Macaca thibetana thibetana | reverse complement strand
GACACATGCACATGTAAGTTTATTGTGGCACTATTCATAATAGCAAAGACATGGAATCAATCCGAATGTCCATCAGCGACAGACTGGATTAAGAAAATGTGGCACATATACACCATGGAATACTATGCAGCCAAAAAAAAGGCTGAGTTCGTGTCCTTTGTAGGGACATGGATGCAACTGGAAACCATCATTCTCAGCAAACTATTGCAAGAACAGAAAACCAAACACTGCATGTTCTCACTCATAGGTGGGAATTGAACAATGAGATTACTTGGACACTGGAAGGGGAATATCACACACTGGGGCCTATTATGGTGAGGGGGAAGGGGGAAGGGTGGCATTGGGAGTTATACCTGTTGTAAATGACGAGTTGATGGGTGCTGACGAGTTGATGGGTGCAGCACACCAACATGGCACAAGTATACATATGTAGTAAACCTGCATGTTGTGCACATGTACCCTAGAACTTAAAGTACAAAAAAAAGAAAAAAAAAGTAGTTTCTCAGAAAAGTTCTTTCTAGGTTTTTTTAGAGGATATTTCCTTTGTCATCATAGTCTTCATTGCGATCCAAAATATCCCTTCTCAGATTCCCCAAAAGGCGTGCTACCAAACTGCCCCATAAAGAAAATACTGTAACTCTGAGATGAATTCACACATCACAGAGCAGTTTCTCGGAAGGCTTCTTTCTGGTTTTTATTGGAGGATATTTCCTTTGTCACCATAGGCATCAATATGCTCCCAATATCCTACTGCCAATTCCAGGAAAACAGTGTTAGCAAACTGCTCCATGAAAATAATGGTGTAACTCCTTGAGATGCATTCACACCTCACAAAGCAGTTTCTCGGAAAGCTTCTTTCTAGTTTCCATCGGAAGTTATTTCCTTTTTCACAATAGGCATAATATGCTCCCAAATTTCCTCTTGCAGATTCTGTGAAACAGTGTTAGTAAACTGCTCCATGAAAACACAGGTGTGTCTCTGTGAGGTGAATTCACACATTACACAGAAGTTTGTTTGAGAGCTTCTTCTTGTTTTTCTTTGAGGATATTTCCTTTGTCATCATACACTTCAATTACCTCCCAAATATCCCATTGCAGATTCCAAGAAAACAGTGTCAGCAAACTGATCAATGAAAAGAACAGTGTAACTCTGTGAGATGAATTCACACATCACAAAACAATTTCTCAGATAGCCTATTTTTCGTTTTTATCTGAGGATTTTCCCTTGTCATCATAGACTTCAAGGCGCTCCCATAGATCCTGTTGCAGATTCGACGAGAACGTTGTTAGCAAACTACTCCATGAATAGAAATGCTTAACTCTGTGAGATAAATTCATACATCACAAACCAGTTTCTCAGAAAGCTTCTTTCTAGTTTTTATATGAAGATATTTCCTTTGTCACCGTGAGCTTCAATGTGCTCACAAATATCCCATTGCAGATAACAAGAAAACAGTGTTAGGAAACTGCTCAATGAAAAGAATAGTGGAACTCTGTCACACAAATTCACACATCACAAAGCAGTTTCTCAGACAACTTCTTTCTAGTTTTTATCTGAGAATAGTTCCTTTTTTAGCTGAATAGGCCTCAATGTGCTGGTGAATATATCTTCACATATTCCACAAAAATAGTGTTAGCAAACTGTTCAATGAAAAGAAAGGTGTAACTGTGGGAGATTAATTCACACATCACAAAGCAGTTTCCCAGAAAGCTTCTTTTTGGTTTTTACCTGATCATATTTCCCTTATCACTGTAGGCTTCAATGCACACCGAAATATCCTCTTACGGATTCCACGAAAATGATGTTAGGAAACTTCAACACGAAAAGAAATGTGTAACTCTGTGAGATGAATTCACTCATGATAAAGAATTTTCGCAGACCTTCTTTCTTGTTTTTAACTGAGAAAACTGAGATAATTCCCTTTGTCACCATACACTTCAAAGTGCGCCCAAATACTACATTGCAGATACCAAGGAAACAGTGTTAGCAAACTGCTCAATGAAAAGAACAATGTAACTTTGTGTGAGATGAATTAACACATCACAAAACAGTTTCTCAGAAAGCTTCTTTCTAGTGTTTATGGAAAGATATTTCCTTTGTCACTATAGTCTTCAATGCAATCCAAAAAATCCCTACTCAGATTCCCGAAAAAGAGTACTACCAAACTGCTCCATGAAAAGAATAATGTAACTCACTGAGATGAATTAACACACACAAAGCTGTTTCTCAGAAAGCCTCTTTCTAGCTTTTATCAGAGAATGTTTCCTTTTTCACCGTAGGCCTCAAAGCGATCCAGATATCCCACTGCAGATTCCAAAAAAAACGTGTTAACAAACGGCTCAATGAAAAGAATGGTGTAACAGTGTGAGATGAACTCACACATCACAAAGCAGTTTCTCAGAAAGCTTCTTTCTAGTTTTTATCTGAGGATATTTCCTTTGTCACCACAGGCCTCAATGCACTCTCAAATATCCCTTTGCAAATTTCACAAAAAAAAGTTAGCAAACTGCCCCATGAATAGAAATGTGTAACTCTGTGAGATGATTTCACACATCACAAAGAAGTTTCTCAGAAAACTTCTTTCTAGTTTTTATTGGAGAATATTTCCTTTGTCACCATAGGCTTCATTGCGATCCAAAATATGCCTTCTCAGTTTCCCCAAAAGCCATGCTATCAAACTGCTCCATGAAGAGAATCCTGTAACTCTGTGAGACGAATTCACACATCACAAAGCAGTTTCTCAGAAAGTTTCTTTCTAATTGCTATCTGAGGATATTTCCTCTGTCACCACAGGCTTCAATGCACTCCCAATATCCTACCGCCGATTCCAGGAAAACTTTGTTAGCAAACTGCTCCATGAAAATAATGGTGTAACTCTTTGAGATGCATTCACACATCACAAAGCAGTTTCTCAGAAAGCCTCTTTTCATCGGAGAATATTTCCTTTCTCACAATAGGTGTAACACGCTCCCAAATTTCCTCTTGCAAATTCCACGAAAACAGTCTTAGCAAACTGCTCTGTGAAAAGACAGGTGTACCTCAGTGAGATGAATTCGCACATTACAAAGAAGTTTCTCAGAAGGCTTCTTTGTAGTTTTTCTCTGAGGATATTTCCTTTGTCACCATATGCTTCAATGTGCTCTCAAACATCCCATTGCAAATTGCAAGAAAACAGTGTTAACAAACTGCTCAATGAAAAGAACAGTGTAACTCCGTGAGATGAATTGACACACCACAAGGCAATTTCTCAGAAAGCCTCTTTTTGGTTTTTATCTGAGGATATTTCCCTTGTCATCATAGGCTTCAAGGCTCTCCCATAGATCCTGTTGCAGATTCCATGAGAACGTTGTTAGCCAACTACTCCATGAAAAAAAATGTGTAACTCTGTGAGATGAATTCATACATCACAAATCAGTTTCTCAGAAAGCTTCTTTCTAGTTTTTTTATGAGGATATTTCCTTTGTCACCATGAGCTTCTATGCGCTCCCATATATCCTATTGCAGATCCCAAGAAAACGGGGTTAGTAAACTGCTGAATAAAAACAACAGTGTAACTCTGTGACACGAATTTACACATCACAAAGCAGTTTCTCAGACAGCTTCTTTCTAGTTTTTATCTGAGGATAGTTCCTTTTTCACCTGAATAGGCCTCAACACACTCGCAAATATAAATTTGCAGATTCCACAAAAATAGTGTTAGCAAACGGCTCAATGAAAAGAAGGGTGTAACTGTGAGAGATTAATTCACACACCACAAAGCAGTTTCCCAGAAAGCTTCTTTTTGCTTTTTACCTGATCATATTTCCCTTGCCACCGTAGGCTTCAATGCGCACCCAAATATCCTATTGCAGATTCCACGAAAACGGTGTTAGGAAACATCAACATGAAAAGAAATGTGTAACTCTGTGAGATGTATTCACACATGATGAAGTAGTTTCTCAGAAGCTTCTCTCTTATTTTTAACTGAGGATATTACCTTTGTCACCATATGTTTCAAAGCGCTCCCAAATATTCCATTGCAGATCCCAAGAACACAGTGTTAGCAAACTGCTCAATGAAAAGAACAACGTAACTTTGTGAGATGAATTCACACACAACAAAGCAGTTTCTCAGAAAGCTTTTTTTCTCGTGTTTATGGGAGGTTATTTCCTTCGTCACCATAGTTTTCAATGCGATCCAAAATATGCCTTCTCAGATTCCCGAAAAAGAGTGTTACCAAACTGCTCCATGAAAAGAATCATGTAACTCACTGAGATGAATTCACACATCACAAAGCTGTTTCTCAGAAAGTCCCTTTCTAGTTTTTATCAGAGAATATTTCCTTTTTCACCATAGGCCTCAAAGCGATCCCGAATATCCCATTGCAGATTCCAAGAATAACATGTTAACAAACTGCTCAATGAAAAGAATGGTGTGACTGGGTGAGATGAATTCACACATCGCAAAGCAATTTCTGATAGACCTCTTTTTGATTTTTATCTGAGAATATTTCCCTTGTCATCCTTGGCTTCAAGGCACTCTGATAGATCCTGTTGCAGATTTCACGAGAACGTTGTTAGCAAATTACTCCATGAAAAGAAAGTGTAACTCTGTGAGATGAATTAATACATCACAAACAAGTTTCTCAGAAAGCTTATTTCTAGATTTTAAATGAGGATATTTCCGTTGTCACTGTGAGCTTCATTGCGATCCCAAATATCCCATTGCAGATCCCAAGAAAACAGTGTTAGGAAGCTGCTCAATGAAAAGAACAGTGTAACTCTGTGACGTGATTTCACACATCACAAAGCAGTTTCTCAGACATCTTCCGTCTAGTCTTTATCTGAGGATAGTTCCCTTTTCACCTGAATAGGCCTCAATGCACTGGTGAATATACCTTCACAGATTCCACAAAAATAGTGTTAGCAAACTGCTCAATGAAAAGCAAGTTGTAACTCTGTGAGATGAATTCACACAGGACAAAGAAGTTTCTCAGAAAGCTTCTTTCTTGTTTTTAACTGAGGATATTACCATTGTCTTCATATGCTTCAAAGCGCTCCCAAACATTCCACTGCAGATCCCAAGAAAACAGTGTTAGCAAACGGCTCAACGAAAAGAACAATGTAACTTTTTGAGATGAATTCACACATCACAAAGCAGTTTCTCAGAAAACTTCTTTCTCGTTTTTATCCGAGGATATTTCCTTTGTCACCGTAAGCTTCAATGTGATCCAAAATATCCCTTCTCAGATTCCGAAAAAAGAATGTCACCCAACTGCTCCATGAAAAGAATCATGTAACCCATTGAAGTGAATTCACACATAACAAACGTGTTTCTCAGAAAGCTTCTTTCTAGTTTTAATCTGAGATTATTTCCTTGTTTGCCATAGGCTGCAAATTGATCCCTAATATCCCATTGCAGATTCCAAGAAAAACGTGTTAACAAACTGCTCAATGGAAAGAATGGTGTAACTGTGTGAGATGAATTCACACATCACAAAGCAGTTTCCCAGAAAGCTTCTTTCAAATGTTTACCTGAGGGTATTTCCTTTGTCACTATGGGCTTTGATGTACTCTCAAATATCCCTTCACAAATTCCCCAAATGGAGGGCTATCAAACTGCTCCATGAAAAGAGTCGTGTAATTCAGTGAGATAAATTCACACATCAGAAAGCTGTTTCTCAAAAAGCTTCTTTCTAGTTTTATCAAAGAATATTTACTTTTTCACCATAGGCCTTAAAGCGATTCTGAATATCCCAGAGCAGATGCCCAGAAAAACGTGTTAACAAACTGCTCAATGAAAAGAATGGTGTAACTGTGTGAGATTAATTCACACATCACGAAGCAGTTTCTCAGAGGGCTTCTGTCTAGTTTTTATCTGTGGATATTTCCTTTGTCACCATAGGCTTCAATGCGCTCCCAATTATCCCATTGCAGATTCCAAGAAAACAGTGTTAACAAACTGCTCCGTGAAAAGAACAGTGTAACTCTGTGAGATGAATTCACAGATCACAAAACAATTTCTCAGAAAGCCTCTTTTTGGTTTTTATCTGAGAATATTTCCCTTGTCATCATAGGCTTCAAGGCGCACCCATAGATCCTGTTGCAGATTCCAGGATATAGTTGTTAGCAAACTAGTCAATGAAAACAAATGTGTAACTCTGAGAGATGAATTCATACATCACAAACCAGTTGCTCAGAAATATTCTTTCTAGTTTTTATGTGAGGATATTTCCTTTGTCACCGTGAGCTTGAATGCACTCCCAAATATCCCATTGCAGATCCCAAGAAAACAGTATTGGGAAACTGTTCAATGAAAAGAACAATGTAACTCTGTGACTTGAATTCACACATTACAAAGAAGTTTCTCAGACAGCTTCCCTCTAGTTTTTAACTGAAGATAGTTTCTTTTTCACCTGAATAGAACTCAACGCGCTCACGAATATACCTTCGCAGATTCCACAAAAACAGTGTTAGCAAACAGCTCAATGAAAAGAAAGGTGTAACTGTGAGAGATGAATTCACACATCACAAAGCATTTTCCCACAAAGCTTCTTTTTGCTCTTTACCTGATCATACTTCCCTCATCACCGTAGGCTTCAAAGCGCACCCAAACGTCCTATTGAGGGTACCACGAAAACGGTGTTAGGAAACTTCAACACGAAAAGAAAGTGTAACTCTGTGAAATGAATTCACACATGACAAAGACGTTTCTCAGAAAGCTTCTTTCTTGTTTTTAACTGAGGATATTTCGTTTGTCACCATATGCTACAAAGCGCTCCCAAATATTCCATTGCAGATCCCAAGAAAACAGTGTTAGCAAACGGCTCAATGAAAAGAGCAATGTAACTTTGTGAGATGAATTCACACATCACAAAGCAGTTTCTCAGAAAACTTCCTTGTAGTTTTTTATGTGAGGATATTTCCTTTGTCACCATAGACTTCAATGCGATTCAAAATATCCCTTCTCATCTTCCCGAAAAAGAGTCCTAACACTCAGTGAGATGAATTCACCCATCACAAAGCTGTTTCTCAGAAAGCTTCTTTCTTGTTTTTTTCAGAGAATATTTCCTGTTTCACTACAGGCCTCAAAGCAATGCCAAATATCCTATTGCAGATTCCAAAATAAACGTGTTAACAAACGGCTCAGTGAAAAGAATGGTGTAACTCTGTGAGATGAAGTCGCACATCACAAAGCAGTTTCTCAAAACACTTCTTTCTAGTTTTTATCTGGGGTATTTCCTTTGTCACCATAGGCCTCAATGCACTCTCAAATATCCCTTTGAAGATTCCATGAAAAAAAGTTAGCAAACTGCTACATGGATAGAAACATATATCTCTGTGATATGATTTCACACATCACAAAGTAGTTTCTCAGAAAGCTTCTTTTTAGTTTTTGTCAGAGGATATTTCTTTTGTCACCATAGGCTTCATTGCAATCCAAAATATCCCTTCTCAGATTCCCCAAAAGCCATGCTACCAAACTGCTCCATGAAGAGAATCCTGTAACTCTGTGAGATGAATTCTCCCATCACAAAGCAGTTCATCGGAAAGCTTCTTTCTAGTTGCTGTCTGAGGATATTTCCTTTGTCACCATAGGCTTCAATGCGCTCCCAAATATCCCGTTGCAGATTCCAAGAAAACACTGATAGCAAACTGCTCAGTGAAAAGAACAGTGTAACTCTGTGTGATGAATTCACACATCAGAAAGCAATTTCTCAGAAGGCCTCTTTTTGTTTTTTATCTGAGGATATTTTCTTTATCATCTTAGGCTTCAAGGCACTCCCATAGAACCTGTTGCATATTCCACGAGAATGGTGTTAGCAAACTATACCATGAAAAGAAATGTGTAACTCTAAGAGAGGAATTCATACCACACAAACCAGTTTCTCAGAGAGCTTCTTTCTAGTTTTTATGTGAGGATATTTCCTTTGTCATCATGAGCTTCAATACGCTCCCAAATAACCTCTTGCAGATTCCCCGAAATCAGTGTTAGGAAACTTCAACACAAAAAGAAATATGTAACTCTGTGAGATGAATTAACACAGCACAAACCGGTTTCTCAGAAAGCTTATTTCTTGTTTTTAACTGAGGATATTTCCTTTGTCACCATACACTTCAATGCACTCCCAAATATTCCATTGCAGATCCCAGGAAAACAGTGTTAGCAACCTTCTCAATGGAAAGAGCAAAGTAACTTTGTGAGATGAATTCACACATCACAAAGCAGTTTCTCAGAAAGTTTCTTTCTACTTTTTATGGGAGGATATTTCATTTGTCACCAGAGTCTCATTAATTATGCAATCCAAAGTATCCTTTCTCAGATTCCAAAAAACAGTCCTACCAAACTGCTCCATAAAAGGAATCGCGTAACTCAGTGAGAAGAATTCACACATCACAAAACTGTTTCTCAGAAAACTTCTTTTTAGTTTTATCAGAGAATATTTCCTTTCTCACCTTAGGTCTCAAAGCGATGCCAAATATCCCACAGCAGATTCAAAGAAAAACGTGTGAAAAAATTGCTCAATGAAAAGAATGGTGTAACTGTGTGAGATGAATTCACACATCACAAAGCAGTTTCTTAGAAATTTTCTTTCTAGCTTTTATCTGAGGATATTTCCTTTGTCACCATAGTCTTCAATGCACTCTCAAATATCTGTTTGCGGATTCTACGAAAACAGTGTTAGCAAACTGCTCCATGAATGGAAACGTGTAACTCTGTGAAATGATTTCACACATCACAAAGAAGATTCTCAGAAAATTTCTTTCTACTTTTTACCGGAGAATATTTCCTTTGTCACCATTGACTTCAATGCGCTCACAAATATCCTACTGCAGTTTCCATGAAAACAGTATTAGCAAACTGCTCCATGAAAATAATGGTGTAACTCTTTGAGGTGCATTCACACATCACAAAGCAGTTTCTCATAAAGCTTCTTTCTAGTTTTCATAGGAGGATATTTCATTTTTCACAATAGGAGTAATACAATTTTCTCTTGCAGATTCCACGAAAACAGTGTTAGCAAACTGCTCCATGAAAAGACAGGTGTACCTCTGTGAGATAAATTGACACATCACAAATCAATTTCTCAGGAATCCTCTTTTTGGTTTTTATCTGAGGATATTTCCCTTGTCATCATAGGCTTCAAGGCGCTGTCACAGATCCTGTTGCAGACTCTATGAGAACGTTGTTAGCAATCTACTCCATGAAAAGAAATATGTAACACTGAGAGATGAATTCATACATCAAAAACAAGTTTCTCAGAAAGCTTCTTTCTAGTTTTTATCAGAGGATATTTCCTTTGTCACCATAGGCTTCATTGCAATCCAAAATATCCCTTCTCAGATTCTCCAAAAGCAGTGCTACCAAACTGTTCCATGAAGAGAATCCTGTAACTCTGTGAGATGGAGTCACACACCACAAAGCAGTTTCTCAGAAAGCTTCTTTCTAGTTGTTATCTGAGGGTATTTTCTTTGTCACCATAGTCTTCAATGTGCTCCCAATATCCTACTGCTGATTCCAGGAAATCAGTGTTAGCAAACTGCTCCATGAAAATAATGGTGTAACTCTTTGAGATGCATTCACATATCACAAAGCAGTTTCTCAGAAAGCTTCTTTCTAGTTTTCATTGGAGGATATTTCCTTTTTCACAATAGGCGTAATACACTCATAAATATCCTCTTGCAGTTTCCACGAAAACAGTGTTAGCAAACTGCTCCATGAAAAGAGAGGTGTATCTCTGTGAGATGAATTAACACATTACAAAGATGTTTCTCAGAGGGTTTCTGTCTAGTTTTTATCTGAGCATGTTTCCTTTGTCACCATAGGCTTCAATGCGCTCCCAAATATCCCATTGCAGATTCCAAGAAAACAGTGTTAGCAAACTGCTCAGTGAAAAGAACAGTGTAACTCTGTGTGATGAAATCACACATCACAAGGCAATTTCTCAGAAAGCTTCTTTTTGGTTTTTGTCTAAGGCTATTTCCTTTGTCACCATAGGCTTCAAGGGGTACCCATGGATCCTGTTGCAGATTCCAGGAGATTGTTGCTAGCAAATATGCCATGAAAATAAATGTGTATCTCTGACAGAGGAATTCATACATCACAAACTAGTTTTTCAGAAAGCTTCTTTCTGTTTTTTATATGAAGATATTTCCTTTGTCACCATGAGCTTCAATGCGCTCCCAAATATCCTCTTGCAGATTCCACGAAAACGGTGTTAGGAAACTTCAACAAGAAAATAAATGTGTAACTCTGTGAGATGAATTAACACAGCACAAACTGGTTTCTCAGAAATCTTATTTCTTGTTTTTAACTGAGGATATTTTCTGTGTCATCATACGCTTCAATGCACTCCCAAATATTCCATACCAGATCCCAAGAAAACAGTGTTAGCAAACTGCTCAAGGAAAAGAACAATGTAACTCTGTGAGATGAATTCACACATCACAAAGCAGTTTCTCAGAAAACTTCTTTCTAGTTTTTTTGGGAGGGTATTTCCTTTGTCACCATAGTCTTCAATGTGATCCAAAATATCCCTTCACAGATTCCCCAAAAAGAGTGCTACCAAACTGCTCCATGAAAAGAATCATGTAACTCAGTGAGATGAATTAACACATCACAAAACTGTTTCTCAGAAAGATTCTTTCAAGTTTTTATCAGAGAATATTTCCTTTTTCACCATAGGACTCAAAGCGATCCTGAATATCCCATTGCAGATTCCAGGAAAAACGTGTTAACAAACTTCTCAAAGAAAAGACTGGTGTAATTGTGTGAGATGTATTCACACATCACAAATCAGTTTGTCAAAAAGATTCTTTCTAGTTTTTGCCTGAGGATATTTCCTTTGTCACAGTGAGCTTCAATGTGCTCCCAAATATTCCATTGCAGAACCCAAGAACAGTCTTAGGAAACAATTCATTGAAAAGAACAGTGCAACTCTGTGACATGAATTCGCACATCACAAAGCAGTTTCTCAGAAGGCTTCTTTCTAGTTTTCATTGGAGGATATTTCCATTTTCACAAAGGGCATATTAAGCTCCCAAATTTCCTCTTGCAGATTCCACGAAAATAGTGTTAGAAAACTGCTCCATGAAAAGACAGGTGTATGTCTCTGAGAGGAATTCAAACATTACAAAGAATCTTCTCAGAGGGATTCATTCTAGTTTTTATCTGAGGATATATCGTTTGTCACCATAGACTTCAATGCCCTGATAAATATCCTTGCAGATTCCAAGAAAACAATGTTAGCAAACTCCTCAGTGAAAAATACACTGTAACTCTGTGAGATGAATTCACACATCACACAGCAATTTCTCAGAAAGCCTGTTTTCGATTTTTATCTGAGGATATTTCCCTTGTCATCATAGGCTTCAAGGCGCTCCTAAAGATCCTGTTGCAGATTCCACAAGACTATTGTTAGCAAACTACTCCATGAAAAGAAATGTGTAACTCTGGGAGGTGAATTCATACATCACAAACCAGTTTCTCAGAAAGCTTCTTTCTAGTTTTTATATGAGGATATTTCCTTTGTCACCATGAGCTTTAATGCACTCCCAAATATCCCACTGCAGATCCCAAGAAAACAGTGTTAGGAAACTGCTCAATGAAAAGAACAGTGTAACTCTGTGGCATGAATTCACACATCACAAAGAAGTTTCTCAGACAGCTTCTTTCTAGTTTTTATCTGAGGATAATTCCTTTGTCAACTAAATAAGCCTCAATGTGCTCGCAAATATAAATTTGCAGATTCCACAAATATAGTGTTAACAAACAGCTCAATGAAAAGAAAGGTGTAACTGTGGGAGATGAATTCACACATCACAAAGCAGTTTCCCAGAAGGCTTCTTTTTGCTTTTTACCTGATCATATTTCCCTTATCACTGTAGGCTTCAAGGCACACCCAAACATCCTATTGCAGATTCCACAAAAACGGTGTTAGGAAACTTCAACAAGAAAAGAAATGTGTAACTCTATGAAATGAATTCACACATGACAAAGAGGTTTCTCAGAAATGCTCTTTCTTGTTTTTAACTGAGGATATTTCCTTTGTCACCATACACTTCAAAGCGCTCCCAAATATTCCATAGAAGATCCCAAGAAAACAGTGTTAACAAACTGTTCTATGACAGGAACAATGTAACTTTGTGAGGTGAATTCACACATCAATAAGCAGTTTCTAAGAAAACTTTCTAGTTTTTATGGGAGGATATTTCCTTTGTCACCGTAGTTTTCAATGCCATCCAAAATATACCTTCTCAGATTCCCTCAAAAGAGTGCTACCAAACTGCTACATGAAAAGGATTGTGTAGCTCAGTGAGATGAATTCTCACATTGCAAAGCTGTTTCTCAGAAAGCTTCTTTCTAGTTTTTATCAGAGAATATTTCCTTTGTCACCATAGGCCTCAAAGCGATCCTGAATATCCCATTGCAGATTACAAGAAAAACCTGTTAACAACCTGCTCAATGAAAAATATGGCATATTATGCCTATTGTGAAAAAGGAAATATCCTCTGAAGAAACCTAGAAAGAAGCTTTCTGAGAAACTGCTTTGTGATGTGTGAATGCATCTCAAAGAGTTACATCATCATTTTCGTGGAGCAGTTTGCTAAGACTGTTTTTCTGGAATCGGCAGTAGGATATTCGGAGTGCATTGAAGCCTATGGTGACAAAGGAAATATCCTCAGATAATAACTAGAAAGAAGGTTTCTGAGAAACTTCTTTGTGATGTGTGAATTCGTCTCACAGTTACACGTTTCTATTCATGGAGCAGTGTGTTAACATTGTTTTCGTGGAATCTGCAAAGGGATATTTGAGAGTGCATTGAGGCCTATGGTGACAAACGAAATATCCTCAGATAAAAACTAGAAAGAAGCTTTCTGAGAAACTGCTTTGTGATGTGTGAATTCATCTCACAAAGCTACAACATTCTTTTCATGGCGCAGTTTTTTCACACGTTTTTCTTGGTATCTGCAATGGGACATTCGAGATCGCTTTGAGGCCTATGGTAAAAAGGGAAATATTCTCTGATAAAAACTAGAAAGAAGCTTTCTGAGAAACAGCTTTGTGATTTGTGAATTCATTTCACTGAGTTACATGATACTTTTCATGGAGCAATTTGGTAACACTCTTTTTAGGGAATCTGTGAAGGGATATTTTGGATCACATTGAAGACTATAATGACAAAGGAAATATCCTTCCATAAAAACTAGAAAGAAGCTTTCTGAGAAACTGCATTGTGATGTGTGAATTCATCTCACAGAGTTACACCATTCTTTTCATTGAAAAGTTTGTTAACACGTTTTTCTTGGAATCTGCAATGGGATATTCGGGAGCGCTTTGAGACCTACGATGAAAAAGGAAATATTCTCAGATAAACCCAGAAAGAAGTTCTCTGAGAAACAGCTTTGTAATGTGTGAATTCATCTCACAGCTGTACACCATTCTTTTCATTGAACGGTTTGCTGACACTACTTTCTTGGAATTTGCAAAGGTATGTTCACGAGCACCTTGAGTCCTATGGTGAAAAAGGAAATATCCTCAGTTAAAAACCAGAAAGAAGTTTTCTGAGAAGCCAGTTTGTGCTGTGTTAATTCATCTCACAGAGTTACACATTTCTTTTCATGGAGCAGTTTGCTAACACCGTTTTCGTTTTATCTACAAGACAATATTTGGGAACACTTTGAAGCCTATGGTGACAAAGGAAAAATCCTCAGAGAAAAACTAGAAAGATGATTTCTGAGAAACTACTTTATCATGTGTAAATTCATCTCACAGAGTTACACGTTTGCTCTCTTGTTGAAGTTACCTAACACCATTTTCATGGAATCTACAATAGGATATTTGAGTGAACATTGAAGCCTATGATGACAAGGGAAATATCAGGTGAAAACCAAAAAGAAGCTTTCTGGGAAAGTGCTTTGTGATGTGTGAATTCATCTCCCACAGTTACACCTTTCTTTTCATTCAGCACTTTACTAACATTATTTTTGTGGTATCTGCGAAGGTATATATGTGAGCACATTGAGGTCTATTCAGGTGAAAAAGGAACTTTTCTCAGATAAAAACTAGAAAGAAGCTGTCTGAGAAACTTCTTTGTGATGTGTGAATTCATGTCACAGAGTTCCACAGTTCTTTTCTTTGAGCAGTTTTCTAACACTGTTTTCTTGGAATCTTTCATGGGGTATTTGGGAGTGAATTGAAGCTCATGGTGATAAAGGAACTATCATCATATAAAAACTATAAAGAAGCTTTCTGAGAAACTGCTTTGTGATGGATGAATTCATCACACAGAGTTACACCTTTCTTTTCATTGTGCAGTTTGGTAACACTGTTTTTGGGGAAACTGCAAAGGGATTTTGGGAGCCCATAGAGGTCTATGGTGAAAAAGGAAATATCTTCAGGTAAAAACTGAAGAGAAGGTTTTTGAGAAACTGTTTTGTGGTATGTGCATTCACCTCATAGAGGTAAACCAATCTGTCAATCGAGCAGTTTGGCATCGCTGCTTTTGTAGTGTCTGAGAAGGGATATTTGGGAGCGCATTGAGACTGATGGTGGAATAGTAAATACGTACAGATAAAACCTAGAAAGAAACTTTCTGAGAGACTGTTATGTGATGGGTGAATTCATCTCACAGAGTTAAATCTTTCTTTTCATGGAGCAGTTTGGTAACACTGTTTTTGTGGTATATGCAAATGGATATTCGGGAGCAGATAGTGGCCAATGTGGAAAAAGGAAATATCTTCAGGTAAAAAGTGGAGAGAATGATTCTGATAACTCCTTTGTGATGTGTGCATTCATCTCATAGTGGTAAAACTTTCTGTTGTGAAAGCACTTTGGCATCACTGTTTTCATGGTGTCTGAGAAGGGATATTTGGGAACGCATGCAAGCCGATGGTGGAAAAGGAAATATCCTGAGATAAAAACTAGAAGGAAAGTTTCTGAGAAATTTCTTTGTGATGGCTGAATTCATCACACAGAGTTACAACTTTGTTTTCTTTCAGTAGTTTGGTAACACTGTTTTTATGGAATCTACAAAGGGACATTCAGAAACTCCTAGAGGCCTACAGTGGAAAAACAAATAACTTCAGATAAAAACTAGAGATAAACTTTGGAGAAACGGTTTTGTGATGTTTGTATTCATGTCAAAGTGTTTAACCTTTTTGTTGATTGAGCAGTTCGGCATTACTGTATTTTTGGTATCTGAGAGGAGTTATTTTTGAGCACATTGAACCCTATGGTGAAAGAGGAAATATGCTCAGATTTAAATTAAAAAGAAACTTTTTGAGAAATTGCTTTGTGATGGGTGAATTCATCTCACAGAGTTACACCTTTCTTTTCATTGAGTAGTTTGGTAACAGTTTTTGTGGAATCTGAAAAGGGATATTCGGGAGTGCATAGAGTTCAATGGCAAAAAAGGAATTATATTCAGGTAAAAATGGAGGGAAGCTTTCTGAGAAACTCCTTTGTTATGTGTGAATTCCTCTCATAGAGCTAAACGTTTCTGTTGTGGGAGAACTTTGACATAACTGTTTGTGTGGTGTCTTAGAAGGGATATGTTTGAGCACATTGAAGCCTATGGAGGAAAAGGAAATATCTTCAGATAAAAACTAGAAGGAAACTTTCTGAGTAGTTGTTTGTGATGTGTGAATTCATCTCATAAAGTTACACATTTCTTTTCATGGAGCAGTTTGCTAACACTGCGTTCATGAAATCTGCAAAGGAATATTTGGGAGTGCACTGAGGACTATAGTGAACAAGGAAATATTCTCAGATAAAAACTAGAAAGAAGCTTTCTGAGAAACTGCTCTGTGATTTGTGAATTCATCTCACAGAGTTACACAATCCTTTTCATGGAGCAGTTTGGTAGAACTGTTTTGGGGAAATCTAAGAAGGGATATTTTAGATATCATTGAAGCCTATGATGACAAAGGAAATATCCTCAGATAAAATCTAGAAGGAAACTTTCTGAGAAAGTTCTTTGTGATGTGTGAATTCATCTCACAGAGTTACACCATTCTTTACATTGACAAGTTTGCTAACACTGTTTTTTGGAATCTGCGATGGGATACTTGGGATCACATTGAGGAATATGGTGAAAAAGGAAATATACTCAGATAAAAACTAGAAAGAAGCTTTCTGAGAAACTACTTCATCATGGGTGAATTCTTCTCACAGAGCTACACTGTTGTTTTCATTGATCAGGTTTGATAACACTATTTTTGTGGAATCTGCAATAGGATATTTAGGATTGCATTGAAGCCTATGGTGAAAAAGGATATATTCTCCAACAAAAACCAAAAAGAACGTTTCTGAGAAACAGCTTTGTGATGTGTGAATTCATCTTACAGATTTACACCTTTATATTTAGGGAGCAGTGTACTAACACTATTTTTGTGGAATCTGCAAAGGGATATTCACAAGCACATTGATGCAAATGGTGAAAAAAGAAATATTCTCAGATAAAACTAGAAAGAAGATTTCTGGAAAGTTCTTTATGATGTGTGAATTCATCTCACGGAGTTACACCTTTCTTTTGAAGGAGCATCTTGCTAACACTGTTTTCACAGAATCTGCAAAGGGATATTCGGGAGTGTATTGAGGCATATAGTGAAAAAGGAAATATCCTCAGATAAAAACTAGAAAGAAGCTTTGTGAGAAACTGCTTTGTGATGTGTGAATTCATATCACAGAGTAACACTGTTCTTTTCATTGACCAGTTTGCTAACACTGTTTTCTTGGAACCTGCAATGGGATATTTCATAGTGCGTTGTAGCTTATGGCGACAAAGGAAATATCCTCATTATAAAACTAGAAAGAAGCATTCTGAGAAACCGCTTTGTGATGTGATAAATCATCTCACAGAGTTTACAATTTTTTTCATGGAGTAGTTTGGTAGCACTGTTTTTGGGGAATCTGCAAAGGGATATTTTGGATCACATTGAAGTCTATGGTGACTAAGGAAATATCCTCAGGTAAAAACTAGAAATAAGCTTTCTGAGAAACTTGTTACTGATGTGTGAATTCAACTCACAGAGATACAACTTTCTCTTCATGGAGCAGTTTTCCAGCAGTGTTTTCAGGGAATCTGAGAAGGGATCTTTTGAATTGCATTGAAGCTTATGGTGACAAAGGAAATATCCTCAGATAATAAGTAGAAAGAAGCTTTCCGAGAAACTGCTTTGTGTTGTGTGAATGCATCTCACCGAGTTACACTGTTCTTTGCATTGAGCAGTTTGCTAACACTGTTTTCTTGGAATCAGCAATGGAATATTTCGGAGCATCTTGAAGCTTATGGTGACAAAGCAAATATCCTCATGCAAAAACTAGAAAAAAGCATTCTGAGAAATGCCTTTGTGATGTGCTAGTTCATCTCACAGGTTTATATGATTCCTTTAATGGAGCCGTTTGGTAGCACTCATTTGGGGAATCTGAGAACGGATATTTTCGATTACATTAAAACCTATGGTTACTAAGGAAACATCCTCAGATAAAAAATTGAAAGAAGCTTTCTGAGAAAGTTCTTTGTGATGTGTGATTTCATCTTACAGAGTTACAACTTTCTTTCCATGGAGCAGCTTGCTAACACTGTTATTGTGAAATCAGCAAAGGGATATTTGGGAGCACGTTGAAGCCTATGGTGACAAAGGAAATATCCTCAGATAAAAACTAGAAATAAGCTTTCTAAGAAAGTTCTTCGTGATGTGTAAATTCATCTCACAGTGTTACACCTTTCTTTTCATGGAGCAGTTTGCTAATATCGTTCTTGTGGGATCTGCAAAAGGATATTTGGGAGCATATTGAGGCCTATAATGAAAAAGGAAATGTCCTCAGATAAAAACTAGAAAGAAGCTCTGAGAAACTCCTTTGTGATGTTTGAATTCATCTTACAGAGTTACACCGTTCTTTTCATTGAGCTGTTTGCTAAGAATGTTTTCTTGGAATATGCAATAGGATATTTGGGAACACATTGAAGCCTGTGGTGAAAAAGGAAATATCCTCACATAAAAACAAAAAAGATACTTTCTGAGAACCTGCTTTGTGTTGGATGAATTCATCTCACAGAGTTACACTGTTCTTTTCATTGAACAGTTTGTTAAAACTTTTCTTGGAATCTGCAATGGGATATTTTTGAGTGCATTGAAGCTTTGGATGACAAAGGAAATATCCTAAGACAAGAGCTGAAAAAAAGCTTTCTGAGGAATTGCTTTACGATTTTTGAGTTCATCTCATAGAGTTACACGATTCTTTTCATGGAGCAGTTTGATCACACTGTTTTTGTGGAATCTGCAATGTGGAAAAAGGAAATATCCTTGGATTTAAACTAGAAGGAAGTGGATGGTGAAATAGGAAATCCCCTCAGATAAAAACTAGAAAGAAGCTTTCTGAGAAATTTCTTTGTGATGGGTGAATTCATCACACAGAGTTACACCTTTGTTTTCTTTGAGTAGTGTTGCTTTTTTGAAATCTGCAAAGGGATATTTTGCAGTGTTTTTATGTTTTTATGGAATCTGCAGAGGGATATTCGGAAGCCCCTAGAGGCCTACGGTGAAAAATGAAATAAGTTCAGATAAAAACTGGAGAGAATCTTTGTGAGAAACGGTTTTTTGATGGGTCTGTTCATCTCATAGAGTTTGTCCTTCTTTTTTATTGACCAACTCTTCATCACTGTTTTTGTGGTATCTGAGAAGAGACATTT
This sequence comes from Macaca thibetana thibetana, assembly GCF_024542745.1. Taxonomy (NCBI): domain Eukaryota; kingdom Metazoa; phylum Chordata; class Mammalia; order Primates; family Cercopithecidae; genus Macaca; species Macaca thibetana. Next base: position 99,036,755 of record NC_065585.1, on the reverse strand, counting down.
GGGAGCACATTGAAGCCTATGGTAAAAAAGGAAATATCCTCAGATTTAAACTAGAAAGAAGCTTTCTGACAAACTGCTTTGTGGAGGGTGAATTCATCTCACAGCATTCCATCATTCTTTTCATTGCGTAGCTTGGTAGCACTGTTTTTGTGGAATCTGCAGTGGAATATTTGGGAGCGCATAGAGGCCTAAGGTGAGAAAAGAAAATTCTTCAGGTAAAAACTGGAGAGAAGCTTTCAAAGAAACTCTTTTGTGATGTGTGCATTCGTCTCATAGAGCTAAACGTTTCTGTTGAAGGAGCACTTTGGCATCACTTTTTTTGTGGTGTCAGAGAAGGGATATTTGGGAGGGTATTGAAGCCTATAGTGGCAAAGAAATATCCTCAGATAAAAACCAAAAAGAAGCCTTCTGAGAAACTGCTTTTTGATATGTGAACTCATGTCACAGAGTTACACCGTTCTCTTCTTCGAGCAGTTTGCTCACACTGTATTCTTGAAATCTGCAATGGGATATTTCGAAGTGCATTGATGCTGAAGGTGACAAAGGAAATATACTCATATAAAAACTAGAAATAAACTCTCTGAGAAACTGCTTTGTGATGTGTTAATTCATCTTCCAGTGTTACATGATACTTTCATGGATCAGTTTGGTAGCACTGTTTTTGTGGTGTCTGAGTAGGGGTATTTGGGAGTGCATAGAAGTCGACGGTGGAAAAGGAAATATCCTGAGATGAAAATTACAAAGAAGCTTTCAGAGAAATTTCTTTGGGATGGGTGAATTCATCACACCAAGTTACACTGTTGTTTTCTTTGAGCAATTTGCTAGCACTGTTTTAAAGGGATATTCGGGAGTTCCTAGAGACCTACAATGAAAAAGGAAATAACCACATAAAAACTGGAGAGAAGATTTTTGAGTAAGGGTTTTATGATGGGTGTATTCATCACATAGAGTTTAACCTTTTTGTTGATTGATCAGTTCGGCATCACTGTTTTGTGGTATTTGAGAGCAGATATTTGGGAGCACATTGAAGCCTATGTGCTTCAAAAGGAAATATCCTCAGATTAAAACTAGAAAGAAGCTTTATGAGAAACTGCTTTGTGATGGGTGAATTCATCTCACAGAATTACACCTTTCCTTTCATTGAGCCATTTGGTAACACTGTGTTTGTGGACTCTGCAAAGGGATATTCGGGAGTGCACAGAGTCCAGTGGTGAGAAAGGACATATTTTCAGGTTAAAAACTGGGAAGAAGCTTTCTGAGAATCTCCTTTGTGATGTGTGCATTCATCTCATAGAGCTAAACGTTTCTGTTGAGGGAGCACTTTGGTATCACTGTTTTAGTGCTGTCTGAGAAGGGGCATTTGAGAGCACATTGAAGCCTCTGTTGGAAAAGGAAATATTCTTAGATAAAAATTAGAAAGTAGCTTCCTGAGAAATCGCTTGGTGATGTCTTAATTCATCTCACAGGGTTATGTGATTATTTTCATGGAGAAGTTTGGTAGCACTGATTTTGGGGAATCTGAGAAGGGATAATTTGGATCACCTTGAAGCCTATGGTGAAAAAGGAAATATACTCAGATAAAAACCAAAACGAAGTTTTCTGAGAAACTGCTTTGTGATAGGTGAATTCATCTCACACAGTTACACTGTTCTTTTCATTGAGGAGTTTGCTAACCCTGTGTTCTTGGAATCTGCAATGGGATATTTTTGAGCACATTGAAGCTTAGAGTGACAAAGGAAATATCCTGAGACAAAAACTAGTAAGAAACTTTCTGAGGAACTGTTTTGTGATTTGTGAATTCACCTCACAGAGTTACCTGACTGTTTTCATGGAGCAGTTTGGAAGCACTGTTTAGGGGAATCTGAGAAGGGATATTTTTGATCACATTGAAGCCTATGGTGACAAAGGAAATATCCTCAGATAAAAACTAGAAAGAAGCTTTCTGAGAAGCCTCTTTGTGATATATGTATTCATCTGACAGAGTAACACCCTTCCTTTCATGCAACAGTTTGCTAACACTGTTTTCATGGAATCTGCAAAGGGATATTTGTGAGCACTTTCAGGCCTACAGTGGAAAAGGAAATATCCTCAGATAAAAACTAGAAAGAAACTTTTTGAGAAACTGCTTTGTGATGTATGAATTCATCTCACAGGGTTAAACTGTTATTTTCATTGAGCAGTTTGATAACACTGTTTTCTTGGAATCTGCAATATTTTGGAGCGCATTGAAGTCTATTGTGACAAAGGAAATATACTCCAATCAAAACCAAAAAGAAGCTTTCTGTGAAACTGCTTTGTGATGTGTCATTTCACCTCACACCATCACACATTCCTTCCATTGAGACGTTTGCTAAAACATTTTCCTTCAATCTGCAATGGGATATTCTGGAGTTCATTGAGGAATATGGTGGAAAAGGAAATATCCTCAGATAAAAACTGTAAAGAAGCTTTCTGAGAAACTACTTTGTTATGCGTCAACTCACCTCACAGAGTTACACCATTCTTTTCATGGAGAAGTTTTGTAGCACTGTTTTTGGGGAGTCTGAGAAGGGATATTTTGGATCACATTGAAACCTAAGGTGACTAAGGAAATATCCTCAATTTAAAACTAGAAAGAAGCTTTTGGAGAAACTTCTTTGTGATGTGTGTATTCATCTCACAGAGTAACACCATTCTTTTCATGGAGCAGTTTGCTAACACTGTTTTTGTGTAACCTACAAAGGGATATTTGGGAGCAAATTGAGGCCTATGGTGAAAAAGGAAATATCCTCAGAAAAAAACTAGAAAGAAGCTTTCTAGGAAAATTCTTTGTGATGTGTGAATTCATCTCACAGAGTTACACCAGTCTTTTCATGGAGCAGTTTGGTAGTCCTGTTTTTGGGGAATCTCAGAAGGGATACTTGGAATCACATCAAAGCCTATGGTTTACAAAGGAAATATCCTCAGATAAAAACTAGAAAGAAGGTTTCTGAGAAAGTTCTTTGTGATGTGTGATTTCACCTCACAGAGTTACACCTTTCTTTTCATGGAGCCGTTTGCTCACACTGTTTTCATGGAATCTGCCAATGTATATTTGGGAGTGAATTTAGACCTATGATGAAAGAGGAAATATCCTCAGATTAAAATCAAACAGAAGCTTTCTATGAAACTGCTTTGTGATGTGTGAATTCATCTCACAGAGTTACCCCATTATTTTCATTGAGAAGTTTTCTAACCCTTTTGTTGTGGAATCTGCAATGGGATATTCTTGAGAGTGTTGTGGAATATGGAAAAAAAGGAAATATCTGCAGATAAAATCTAGAAAGAAGTGGTCTGAGAAACAGCTTTGTGATGTGTGAATTCATCTCACAGAGTTACAGCATTCTTTTCGTGGAACAGTTTGGTAGCACTGTTTTTGGGGAACCTGAGTTGGGATAGTTTGGATTGCATTGAAGCCTAGAGTGACGATGGAAATATAATCAGATAAAAACCAGAAAGAAACTCTCTGAGAAACTTATTTGTGATGTGTATATTCATCTCACAGAGTAACAACTTTCTTTTCATGGAGCTGCTTGCTAACACTGTTTTTGTGCTATCTGCAATAGGATATTTTGGAGTGCATTGAAGCCTTTGGTGGCAAGGGAAATATTCTCAGACAAAAGAAAAAAATAAGCTTTCTGTGAAACTGCTTAGTGATGTGTGAATTCATCTCACAGAGTTACACCTTTATTTTCATGACGCAGTTTGTTAGCACTCTTTTGGGGAATCTGAGAAGGGATATTTTGGATTGCATTGAAGCCTCTAGTGACAAAGGAAATATCCTCAGATAAAAACTAGAAAGGAGCTTTCTGAGAAACTGCTTTGTGATTTATTAATTCATCTCAGAGAGTTACATGATTCTTTTCATGGATCAGTTTTGTAGCACTGTTTTTGGGGAATCAGGGAAGGGTTATTTTCTATTGCAATGAAGCCTATGGTGACAAAGGAAATATCCTCAGATAAAAACAAAAAGAAGATTTCTGTGAAACTTCCTTGTGACGTGTGAATTCATCTCACAGTGTTACACCATTCCTTTCATTGAGAAGTCTGCTAACACTTTTTTCCTGAAATCTGCAATGGTGTATTCGGGAGTGCATTGAGGCCTATTTTGAAAAAAGGAAATATCCTTAGAGAAAAACTAGAAAGAAACTTTCTGAGATATTCTTTGTGATGTGTTAATTAATCTCACAGAGTTACACCTTTCTTTTCATGGAGCAGTTTGCTAACACAGTTTTTGTGGAATCTGCAAAGGGATATTTGGGAGTGCACTGAGGCCTGTACTGAAAAAGGAAATATCCTTATATGAAAACTAGAAAGAAATATTCTGAGAAACTGCTTTGTGGTGTGTGAATTCATCTTACATAATTATACCGTTCTTTTCATTGAGCAGTCAGATAACACTGTTTTCATGAGATCTGCAATAAGTTATTTAGGAGTGCATTGAGGCCTATGGTGACAAAGGACATATCCTCAAATGAAAACCAAAAAGAAGATTTCTGTGAAACTTCTTTGTGATGTGTGAATTCATCTCACAGTGTTACACCATTCCTTTCATTGAGAAGTTTTCTAACACTTTTTTCCTGAAATCTGCAGTGGTGTATTCGGGAGTGCATTGAGGCCTATTTTGAAAAAGGAAATATCCTTAGAGAAAAACTAGAAAGAAGCTTTCTGAGAAACAGCGTTGTGGTGTGTGAATTCATCTCACTGAGTTACACCATTATTTTCATGAAGCAGTTTGGTAGCACTGTTTTTGGGGACTCTAAGAAGGGATGATTTTCATGGCATTGAAGCCTATAGTTACAAAGGAAATATCTTCAGATAAAAAGTAGAAAGAGACTTTCTGAGAAATTTATTAGTGATGATTTCATTTCACAGAATTACACAGTTCTTCTAATTGAGAAGTTTACTAACACTTTTCTTCTGGAATCTGCAATGGGATATTTGAGAACACATTGAGGCCTATGGTGAAAATGTAAATATCCTCAGATAAAAACTAGAAAGAAACATTCTGAGAAACCGCTTTGTGATGTTTTAATTCATCTCAAAGAGTTACTCAATTCATTTCTTGCATCAGTTTGGTAGCTCTGTTTTTGGGGAATCTGAGAAGGGATAATTTGGGTTGCATTGAAGCCTATAGTGACAAAGAAAACATCCTCAGACAAAAAACAAAAAACAGCTTTCTGAGAAACTGCTTTGTGATGTGTGAACTCATCTCACAGATTTAAACGTTTCTTTTCATGGAGTAGTTTGCTAACACTGGTTTTATGTAATCTGCAAAGGGATATTTGCTAGTGCATTGAGGCCTACAGTGAAAAAGGAAATACCCTAATACAAAAAATAGAAAGAATCTTTCTGAGGAACTGCTTTGTGATTTGTGAAGTCATCTCACAGCATTTCCTGATACTTTTCAAGGAGCAGTTTGGTAGCATGTTTTTGGGGAATCTGAGAAGGGATATTTTGGGTTGTATTGAAGCCTATGGTGACAAAGGAAATAGAGCAGATAAAAACTAGAAAGAAGCTTTCTGAGAAACTTATACATGAAGTGTGTATTCACCTCACAGAGTAACACCTTTCTTTTCATGGAGTAGTTTGTAAACTCTGTTTTCCTGGAATCTACAATGTAATATTTGGGAGCAAGTTGAGACCTACGGTGAAAAAGTAAATATTCTCAGATAAAAAGTAGAAAGAGCTTTCTGAGAAACTGTTTTGTGATGTGTGATTTCATCTCACACATTTACACCACACTTTTCAAGGACCATTTTGCTAACACTGTTTTCGTGGATTCTGCAGGAGGATATTTTGAAGCACAGTGAAGCCTATGGTGACAAAGGATATATCCTCAGAAAGAAAACAAAAAGAAGCTTTCTGTGAAACTACTTTGTGATGTGTGAATTCATCTCACAGAGTTACATTTTTCTTTTCATGGAACAGTTTGGTAGCACTGTTTTTGGGGAATCTGAAAAGGGATATTTTGTATCACATTGAAGCCCTTGGTGACAAAGTAAATATCCTCAGATAAAACTAGAAAGATTTCTGAGAAACTTTTTTGTGATGTGTACATTCATCTCACCGAGTAACCCTTTACTTTTCAGGGAGCAGTTTGCTAACACTGTTTTCATGGAATCTGCAACAGGATATTTGGTAAGGCTTTGAAGCCTATGGTGACAAAGGAAATATCCTCAGACAAAAACGAAAAAGAAGCTTTCTGAGAAACTGCTTTTTGATTGGTGAATTCACCTCACAGAGTGACAGGACAGTGTTCTTTTCATTGAGCAGTTTGCTAACACTGATTTCTTGGAATCTGCAATGGGATATTTCGGAGCACATTGAAGCTTATAGTGACAAAGGAAATATCCTCATACAAAAACTAGATAGAAGCTTTCTGAGAAACTTCTTTGTGATTTGTGAATTCATCTCACAGTGTTACATGATACTTTTCATGGAGATGTTTAGTAACACTGTTTTTTGGGAATCTGGGAGGCAATATTTGGGATTGCTTTGAAGCCTATGGTGACAAAGGAAATATCCTCAGATAAAAACTAGAAAGAAGCTTTCTGAGAAACTGCTTTGTGATGTGTGAATTCTTCTCACAGAGGTACACCTTTCTTTTCATGGAGCAGATTGATAACACTGTTTTCATGGAATCTACAAAGGGATATTTGGGAGCACCTTGAGGCCTATGGTGAAATAGGAAACATCCTCAGATAAAAACTAGAAAGAAGCTTTCTGAGAAACTGCATTGTGATGTCTGAATTCATCTTACAGTGTTACACTCTTCTTGTCATTAAGCAGTTTGATAACACTGTTTTTGTGGAACCTGCAATAGGATATGTTGCAGCGCATTGAATTCTCTGGTGACAAACCGAAAAGAAGCTTTCTGTGAAACTGCTCTGTGTTGTGTGAATTCATCTCTCAAATTTACACCTTTTTTTCATTGAAAAGTTTGCTAACACTTTTTTCATAGAATCTGCAATCAAATATTTGGGAGTGTATAGAGGAATATGGTGAAAAAGGAAATATCCTCAGATAATAACTAGTAAGAAGCTTACTGAGAAACAGCTTTGTGATGTGTGAATTCATTTCACAGAGGTACCCCATTCTTTTCATGGAGCAGTATGGTAGCACTGTATTTGGGAAATCAGGGAAGAGATATTTGGGTGTGCATTGAAGCTTATGGTGACAAAGGAATTATCCTCAGATAAAAACTACAAAGATTTTTTTCTGAGAAATTATTTGGGATGTGTGAATTCATCTCAAAGCGTTACACCTTTCTTTTCATGGAACACTTTGCTAACACTGTTTTCATGGAATCTGTGAAGGGACATTTGGGAGTGCATTGAAGCCTATAGTGTAAAAGAAAAATCCACGGAGAAAAACTAGAAAGGAGTTGCCTGATAAACTACATTGTGATTTTTTATTTCATTTGACAGGGTTACACAATTCTTTTCATGGAGAAGTTTGGTAGTACTGTTTTTGGGGAATCTGAGAAGGGTTGTTTTGAATTGCATTGAAGCCTATCGTGACAAAGGAAATATTCTCAAACAAAGACTAGAAAGAAGGTCTCTGAGAGACTTCTTTGTGATGTGTGTGTGAGTTCGTCTCACAGAGTTATATGTTATATTTTATGGAGTAGTTTGGTATCACTCTTTTTGTGGAATCCGCAAAAGGATATTTGGGAGCGCCTTGATGCCTATGGTGAAAAAGGAAATATCCTCAGATAAAAAATAGACAGAAGCTTTCTGAGAAACTGCTTTGTCATGTGTGAATTCATGTTACAGAGTTACACTGTTCTTTTCATTGGGAAGTTTGCTACACTTTTTTTGTGGAATCTGCAAAGGGATATTCAGTAGCACATTGAGGAATATGGTGGAAAAGGAAATATCCTCAGATAAATACTAGAAAGAAGCTTTCAAGGACACTGCTTTGTGTTGTGTGAATTCATCTCACAGAGCTACACCACTCTTTTTGTGGAGCAGTTTGGTAGCACAGTTTCGGGGGAATCTGAGAAGGGATATTTTGGATTACATTGAAACCTATGGTAACACAGGAATTATCCTCAGATAAAAACTAGAAAGAAGCTTTATGAGAAACGTCTTGTGATTTGTGAATTCACCTCACAAGGTTACACCTTTCTATTCATCGAGCAATGTGGTAACACTGTTTTCATAGAATCTGAAAAGGGATATTTGGGAGCGTATTGAGGCCTATGGTGAGAAAGGAAATATCCTCAGATAAAAAAACGAGAAAGAAGTTTTCTGAGAAACTAGTTTACAATATGTTAATTCATCTCATGGAGTTACAATTTCCTTTTCATTGAGCAGTTTGAAAACACTGTTTTCTTGGGATCTACAATGGGGTATCTCAGAGTTTATTGAAGCTTATGATGACATAGGAACTATCCTCCTATAAAAACTAAAAAGAAGCTTTCAGAGAAACCACTTTGTGATGTGTCAAATCACCTAACAGAATTATTCCATTGTTTTCATGGATCTGTTTGATAGCACTGTTTTTGGGGAATCTGAGAAGGGATATTTTGGATTGCTTTGAAGTCTATGGTGACAAAAGAAATACCTTCAGATAAAAACCAGAAAGAAGCTTTCTAAGAACCTTATCTGTGATGTGTGAATTCATATCGCATATGTACACTCCTATTTTCATAGAGCAGTTTGATAACACTGTTTTGGGGGAATCTGCAATAGGATATTTGGGATCATATTAAAGCCTATGGTGACAAAGGAAATATTCTCAGATAAAAACCAAAAAGATGCTTTCTGAGAAACTGCTTTGTGATGTGCGGATTTATCTCACAGAGTTACACTGTTCATTTCTTTAGCAGTTTTCTAACATTGTTTTCTTGGAATATGTAATGGGTCATTTCAGAGCGTATTGAAGCTTATGGAGAGAAAGGAAATTTCCTCATACAAAAATTAGAAAGAAACATTCTGAGAAACTGTTTTGTGATTTGTGAATTCGTCTCACAGAGTTACACCTTTCCTTTCATGGAGCAGTTTCCTAAAACTCTTTTCATGGAATCTGCAAAGGGATATTTGGGAGTGCATTGAGTCCTACGGTGAAAAAGGACATATCCTCAGATAAAAACTAGATAGAATCTTTCTGAGAAACTGCTTTGTGATGTGTGAATTCATCTCACAGAGTTACACTGTTATATTTTTGGAGCAGTTTGCTAGCACTGTTCTCATGGAATCTGGAATGGGATATTTCGGAGCGCATTGAATCTTATGGTGACAAGGGAAGTATCCTCATTTAAAAACTAGAAAGAGGTTTCCTGAGAAACTGCTTTGTGATGTGTTAACATATCTCACAGAATTACATGATGCTTTTCATGGATCACTTGGTAGCACTGCCTTTCGGGAATCTGACAATAGATATTTTGGATCGCCTTGAAGTCTATGGTGACAAAGGAAATGTCCTTAGATAAAAACTAGAAAGAAGCTGTCTGAGAATGTTCTTTGTGATGTGTGAATTCATCTCACAGAGTTGCACCTTTCTTTTCATAGAGCAGTTTTCTGACACTGTTTTCGTGGAATCTGCAAAGGGATATTTGGGAGCCCATTGAGGTGTATAGTGAAAAGGGAAATATCCTCATATAAAAATGAGAAGGAAGTTTTCTGAGTAACTGCTTTGTGATGTGTGAATTCATATCACAAAGTTACACTGTTCTTTTCATTGAGCAGTTTGATAACACTGTTTTTGTGGAATTTTACATGTTATATTTGGGAGCGCATTGAAGTCTATGATGACAAAGGAAATATCCTCAGATAAAAACCAAAAAGAAGCTTTCTGAGAAAGTTCCTTGTGATGTATGAATTCGTCTCACAGAGTTACACTGTTCTTTTCATTGATCAGTTTGCTAACAGTTTTTCATTTAATCTGCAATGGGATATTTGGGAGCACATTGAGGAATATGGTGAAAAAGGAAATATCTTCAGTTAAAAACTAGAAGGAAGCTTTCTGAGAAACAACTTTCTGATGTTTGAATGCATCTCACAGAATTACACCTCTGTTTTCATGCAGCAGTTTGGTAGCTCTGTTTTTGAAGCCTATGGTGACAAAGGAAATAACCTCAGATAAAATCCAAAAGTAGACATTCTGAGAAAGTTCCTTGTGATGTGTGAATCACAAAGTTACACCGTTCTTTTCATGTAGCAGTTTTCTAACACTGCTTCCGTGGAATCTGGAAAGGGACATTTGGGAGCACATTGAGGACTGTAGTGAAAAAGGAAACATCCTCAGATAAAATGAGAACGAAGTATTCTGAGAAGCTGCTTTGTGATGTGTGAATTCATCTCATAGAATTACACAATTCCTTTCATGGATTGTTTGGTAGCACAGGTTTTGGGGAATCTGAGAAGGAATTTTTTTGAATGGCGTTGAAGCCTATGGTGACAAATGTAATATACTCATATAAAAACTAGAAGGAAACTTTCTGAGAAAGAAAATTCTTTGTGATGTGAGATTTTATCTCAGAAAGTTACACCTTTCTTTTCAAGAAGTGGTTAGCTAACACTGTTTTCGTGGAATATGCAAAAGGATATTTGGGAGCACTTTGAGGTATATAGCGAAAAAGTAAATATCATCAGAAAAAAAACTAGAAAAGCTTTCTGAGAAACTGCTTTGTGATGTACGAATTCACCTCAAAGATTTTCAAGGTTCTTTTCATTGAACACTTTGTTAACACTGTTTTCGTGGAATCTGCAATAGGATATTTGGGTGAGCATTGAAGCCTATAGTGATGAAGGAAATATCCTCAGATAAAAACCAAAAAGAATCTTCTGAGAAGCTGCTTTTTGATGTGTGAATTCATCTCAGAGAGTTATACTGTTCTTTTCATTGAGCAGTTTGTTAACTATTTTTCTGTAATCTGCAAAGGGATATTTGGGAGCACATTGAGGCCAATGGTGAAAAAAGAAATATCCTGAGATAAAAACTAGAAAGACACTTTCTGAGAAACTGCTTTGTGATGTGTGAATTCATCTCACAGTGTTACACTGTTCATTTCATCAAGATGTTCGCTAACACTGTTTTCATGGAATCTGCAATGGTATATTTCGCAGTGTGTTGAAGCTAATGGTGACAAAGGAAATATCCTCAGATAAAAAATTAAAGAAACTCTCTGAGAAATTCCTTTTTGATTTTTGAGTTTTCTCACAGAGTTACCCGATTCTTTTTACGGAACAGTTTGGTAGCACTGTTTTTGGGGAATCTGAGAAGAGGTATTTTGGATGCTATTGAAGCCTATAGTGACAAAGGAAATATCCTCCATTAAAACTAGAAAGAAGTTTTCTGAGATATTTCTTTGTGATGTGTGAATTCATCTCACAGAGTTACAGCTTTCTTTTCTTGGAGCAGTTTGCTAACACTGTTTTCATGGAATCTGCAAAGGGATATTTGGGAGCACACTGAGGCCTATGGTGAAAAATAAAATATCCTCAGATAAAATGATAAGGACACTTTCTGTGTGACGACTTTGTGATGTGTGAAATGATCTCACAGAGTTACACTATTCTTTCCATTGAGTAGTTTCCTAACTGTTTTCTTGGAATATGCAATGAGATATTTCAGAGTGCATTGAAGCTTAGGGTGACAAAGGAAATACCCTCAGGTAAAAACTAGAAAGAAGGCTTCTGAGGAAATTCTTTGTGATGTGTGAATTCATCTCACAGAGTTAAAGGATTCTTTTCATGTAGTAGTTTGGTTTCACTGTTTTTGGGGTATCTGAGAAGGGATATTTTGGATCACATTGAAGCCTATGAAGACAAAGGAAATATCCTCAGATAAAAACTAGAAGGAAGCTTTCTGAGAAAGCTCTTTGTGATGTGTGAATTGATCTCATAGAGTTACAGCTTTCTTTTCATGGAGCAGTTTGCTAACAATCTTTTCATGGAAACAGCAAAGGGATACTTGGGAGCGCATTGAGGCCTACCTTGAAAAAGGAAGTATCCACAGATAAAAACTGGAAAGAAGCTTTCCTCAGAACTTCTTCATGATGTGTGAATTCATCTCACATAGTCACACCTTTCTTTTCATTGAACAGTTTTCTAACACTGTTTTCTTGGAATCTGCTAAAGGATATTTGGGAGTGCATTGAATCCTATATTGAAAAAGGAAATATCCTCAGATAAAAACCAAAAAGAAGCTTTCAGAGTAACTGCTTTGTGATGTGTCTATTCATCTCACGGAGTTACACTGTTCTTTTCATTTAAGAGTTTGCTAACACTCTTTTCTTGGATTCAGCAGTGGGATATTTCTGAGCGCAATGAACCTTACAGTGACAAATGAAATATCCTCAGATAAAAACTAGAAAAAAAGTTTCTGAGAAAGATTTTTGTGATGTGTGAATTCATCTTATAGAGTTGCACCTTTCTTCTCAGTTAGCATTTTGCCTACACTGTTTTCTTGGAATCTGCAATCTGATATTTTGGAGTGCATTGAAGCTTATGGTGACAAAGGAAATATCCTCCTATAAAAACTAGAAAGAAGCTTCTGAGAAACTGCTTTGTGATGGGTGAATGCACCGTACAGAGTTACACTTTTCTTTTCATTGAGCAGTTTGGTAGCACTGTTTTTGGGTAATATGCAAAGGGATTTTCAGGACCTCATAAAGGTCTATGATGAAAAAGGAATAATCTTCAGATCAAAACTGGAGACAAGGTTTTTGAATAACTGTTTGTGATGTGTGTATTCACCTCATATGGTTAAACCGTTTTATTGATTGAGCAGTTTGGCATCACTGTATTCGTGGTGTCTGAGAAGGGATATTTGGGAGTGTATTGAGGCTGATGGTGGAAAAGTAAATACGCAAAGATAAAAACTAGAAAGGAGCTTTCAGAGATATTTCTTTGTGATGGGTGAATTCATCAGACACAGTTACACCTTTCTTTTCTTTGAGCAGTTTGGTAGCACCGTTTTTATGGAATCTGCAAAGGGATATTCTGGAGGCCTATGGTGAAAAAGGAAATAACTGCAGATAAAAATTTTTTATGGTGTCTGAGAAGTGATATTTGGGAACGCATTGAGGCTGAGGGTGGAAAAGTAAATATGCACAGTAAAAACTGGAAAGGATCTTTCTAGAAATTTCATTGTAATGGTTGAATTCATCTCCCAGAGGTAAACCTTTCTGTTCATTGAGCAGTTTGGTAACCCTGTTTTGTGGAATCTACAAAGTGATATTCGTAGCACAGAGAAGCCTATGGTGGAAAAGGAAATACCCTCTGATAAAAAGTAGAAAGAGGCTTTCTGAGAGACTGTTTTGTGATGGCTGAATTCATCTCACAGAGTTAAATCTTTCTTTTCATTGAGCAGGTTGATAACACTGTTTTTTTGGAATATGGAAAGAGATTTTCGAGAGCAGATAGATGTCAATGTTGAAAAAGGAAATATCTTCAGGTTGAAACTTGAGAGAAAGTTTCTAATAACTCCTTTGTGATGCCTGCATTAATCTCATAGAGGTAAAGCTTTTTGTTGAAAGAGCAGCTTGTCATCACTCTTTCTGTTGTGTCTGAGAGGGGATATTTGGGAACCCATGGAAGCCTATGGTGGAAAAGGAAATATCCTGAGATAAAAACTAGAAAGAAGCATTCTGAGAAATTTCTCTGTGATGGGTGAATTCATCAGACAGAGTTTCACCTATGTTTCTTTGAGCAGTTTGGCAGCACTGTTCTTACGGAATCTGCAAAGGGATATTCGGGAGCTCCTAGAGGCCTATGGAGAAAAAAGAAATAACATCAGATAAAAACTGGAGAGAAGCTTATGGAGAGAAATGGTTTTGTGATGTGAGTATTCATCTCATAGAGTTTAACCTTCTTGTTGATTGAGCAGTTCGGCAACACTGTTTTTGTGGTATCTAAGAAGAATTATTTGGGGGCACATTGAAGCCAATGGTGGAAAAGGAAATATCCTCAGATTGAAACTAGAAAGAAGCTTTCCAAGAAACTTCTTTGTGATGGGTGAATTCATCTCACAGAGTTACATCTTTCTATTCATTGCACAGTTTGGTAGCACTGTTTTTAGGGAAACTGAAAAGCGATATTTGGGAGAGCATAGAGGCCTAATATGAAAAAAGAAAATTCTTCAGGTAAAAACTGGAGAGAAGCTTTTGGAGAAACTCATTTGTGATGTTTTCATTCATCTCATAGGGCTAAACGTTTCTGTTGAGGGAGCACTTTGACGTCACTCTTTTTGTGGTGTCTGAAAAGGGATATTTGGGAGTGCATTGAAGCCTATGGTGGAAAAGGAAATATCCTCAGATAAATATTAGAAAAATGCTTTCTGAGAAACTACTTTTGGATGGGCGAATTCATCTCACAGAGATACACAGGTGATTCACTCAGCAGTTTGATAACAATATTTTCGTGGAATCTGCAATAGGATATATGGGAGCACATTGAAGCCAATGGTTACAAAGGAAATATCCTCAGTCAAAAACTAAAAGGAAGCTTTCTGGGAAACTTCTTTGTGATGTGTGAATTCATCTCACAAGTTTACACCTTTCTTTTCATGGAGCACTTTGCTAACTCTGTTTTCATGGAATATGCAAAGGGATATTCCCCTGTCCATTAAGGCCTATAGTGAAAAAGGAAATATCCTCAAACAAAAACTAGAAAGAATATTTCTGAGAAATGGCTTTGTGATTTGTGAATTCATCTCACAGAGTTACACGATTCTTTTCATGGAGCAGTTTGGTAGCACCGTTTTTAGGGAATCTGAGAAGGGATATTTTGGACTGCATTGAAGAATATTCTGACAAAGGAAATATCCTCAGAAAGAAACTAGAAAGAAACATTCTGAGAAACTGCATTGTAATGTTTGAATTTATCTCACAGAGTTTCACCTTTCCTTTCATGGAGCAGTTTGCTAACACTGTATTAGTGGAATCTGCAAAGGGATATTTTGGAGTGCTTTCAGACCTATGGTGAAAAAGGCAATATCCTCAGATTAAAACTATAAAGAAGCTTTCTGAGAAACTGTTTTGTGTTGTGTGAATTCATCTCACAGAGTTACACTGTTATTTGCATTGAGCAGTTTGCTGACAATGTTTTCATGAAATATTCAATACTATATTTTGGAGCACATTGAATCATACGGTTACAAAGGAAAAATCCTCAGATAAAAACCAAAAAGAAGCTTCTGAGAAACTGCCTTGTGATGTGTGAATTCATCTCACAGAATTACACTGTTCTTTTCATTGAGCAGTTTGCTAACACTGTTTTCTTGGAATCTGCAACAGGATACTTCAGAGTGCATTGAAGCTTATAGTGACAACAGAAATATCCTCAGACCAAAAGTAGAAAGAAACTTTCTGAGAAGCTGCTTTGTGATTCGTGAATTCATCTCACAGAGTTACACGAATTTTCTCGTGGAGCAGTTTGTTAGCACCGTTTTTGAGGAATCTGAGATGGGATATTTTGGATCAGATTGAAGGCTACACTGACAAAGGGGATATCCTCAGATAAAAACTCGAAACAAGCTTTATGAGAAAGTCCTTTGTGATGTTTGAATTAATGTCACAGAGTTACACCTTACTTTTCATGGAGCTATTTGCTTACACTGTTTTCGTGGAACCTGCAATTTGATATTTTGGAGCGCATTGAAGCTTATGGTAACAAAGAAATATCCTCACACAGGAACCCAAAAGAACCTTTCTGAGAAACCGCTTTGTGATCTGTGAATTCATCTCACAGATATACACCTTTCTTATCATGGAGCCGTTTGCTAACACTCTTCGTGGAATCTGCAAAGGGATATTTACTAGTACCTTGAGGCAAATAGTGAAAAAGGAAATATCCTCAGACAAAAGCTAGAAAGAACCTTTCTGAGAAACTGCTTTGTGATTTGTGAATTCATCTCACAGAGCTACATGATTCTTTTCATGGATCAGATTGGAAGCACTGTCTGTGGGGAATCTGAGAAGAGATATTTTGGATCGCATTGAAGCCTATGGTGACCAAGGAAATATCCTCAGATTAAAAACTAGAAAGAAGCTTTATAAGAAACTTCCTTGTAATGTGTGAATTCATCTCACAGAGTTTCACCTTTCTTTTCATGGAGCAGTTTGCTAACACTGTTTTCATGGAATCTGCAAAGGGATATTTGGGAGTGTCTTGAGGTCAATAGTGAAAAATGAAATATCCTCAGATTAAAACGAGAAAATAGCATTCTGAGAAACCATGAATCTTTTCATGGATCATTTGGTAACACTGTTATTGGGGAATCTGGGAAAGGATATTTTGGATTGCATTGACACATATGGTGACAAAGGAAACATCCTCAGATAATAACTAGGAAGAAGCTTTCTGAGAAACTGCTTTGTGTTGTGTGAATACATCACACAAAGCTACATATTAATTTTCATGAATCAGTTTCCTAACATTCTTTTCGTGGAATCTGCAAAGGGATATTTGGGAGCGCATTGAAGCCTATGGTGACAAAGGAAATATCCTCTGATAAAAACCAAAAAGATGCTTTCTTAGAAAGTGCTTTGTGATGTGTGAATTCATTTCACAGAATTACACTGTTCCTTTAATTGAGCAGTATGACAACACTGTTTCCTTGGAATCTGCAATGGGATATTTCAGAGCACATTGAAGTTCATGGAGATAAAGAAAATATCCTCAGACAAAAACTAGAAAGAATCTTCCTGAGAAACTCCTTTGTGTTTTGTGAACTCATCTCACAGAGTTACACATTTCTTTTCTTGTAGTAGTTTGTAGCACTGTTTTTGGGGAATCTGAGAAGGGATACTTTGGATTACATTAAAGCCTATATTGACAAAGGAAATATCCTCACATAAAAACTAGAAAGAAGGTTTCTGGGAAACTTCTTCTTTATGTATGATTCATCTCACAGAGTTACACCTTTCTTTTCATAGAGCAGTTTCATAACACTGTTTTTGTGGAATCTGCAAATGGATATTTTGTAGCACATTGAGGCCTATGGTGAAAAAGGTAATATCCTCAGATAAAAACTAGAAAGAAGCTTTCTGAGAAACTGTTTTGTGATGTGTGAATTCACCTTGCAGAGTTACTCTGTTCTTTTCATTGAACAGATTAATAACACTGTTTTCGTGGAAGCTGCAATAGGATATTTGTTAGCATCCTGAAGCCTATGGTGACAAAGGATATATCCTCAGATATAAACCAAAAAGAAGCTTCTGAGAAACTGCTTTGTGATTTGTGAATTCGTCTCACAGAGATACGCCATTCTTTTCATTGAGATATTTGCTATAATTCTTTTCATGGAAACTACAAAGGGATATTTGGAAATGAGTTGAGGCCTATGGTGAAAAATGAAATATCCTCAGATAAAAACTAGAAAGAATCTTTCTGAGAAACTGCTTTGTGTTGTGTGAATCCATCTCACAGTGTTGCAGCACTCTTTTCATGCAGCTCTTTGGTAGCACTCTTTTTGGGGAATCTGAGAAGTGATATTTTTAATTGCATTGAAGCCTGTGGTGACAAAGAAACTATCCTCAGACAAAAACTAGAAAGAAGCTTTCTGAGAAACTGCTTTGTGATATGTGAATTAGTCTCACAGAGTTACACTGTTTTTTTCTTTGAGCAATTTGCTAACCCTGTTTTCTTGGAATCTGTAATGGGATATTCCGGAGCACATTGAAGCTTATGGTGACAGGAAACCTCTTCAGTCCAAAAGTAGAAAGAAGCTTTCTGAGAAAATGCTTTCTGATTTCTGAATTCATCTCTCAGAGTCACACCTTTCTTTTCATGGAGCAGTTTGTTAGCAGTTTGAAGTTTATGGAGACAAAGAAAATATCCTAAGACAAAAACAAGAATCTTTCTGAGAAACTGCATTGTGATTTGTGACTTCATCCCACAGAGCTACACGACTCTTGCCATGGAGCAGTTTATTAGCCCTGTTTTTGGCAAATCTGAGTAGGGAAATTTTGGATTGTATTGAAGTCTATGTTGGCAAAGGAAATATCCTCAGATAAAAACTAGAAAGAAACTTTCTGAGAAACTACTTTTTGATGTGTGAATTCATCTCACAGAGTTACACCGTTCTTTCATTGAGCAGTTTGATAGCACTGTTTTCGTGGAATCTGCAACAGAATATTGGGGAACGCATTGAAGCCTATGATGACAAAGGAAATATCCTCAGATGAAAATCAAAAAGAAACTTTCTGAGAGAATGCCTTGTGATATTTGAATTGAACTCACAGAGTTACACTGTTCTTTACATTGTGTAGTTTACTAATACTGTTTTCTTGGAATCTGTAGTCAGATATTTCAGAGCACATTGAAACTTATGGTGACAAAGGAAGTATCCTCAGAAAAAAAATAGAAAGGAGCTTTCTGAGGAACTTCTTTGTGATGTGTGAATTCATCTCACAAAGTTACACCTTTTTTTGTATGGAGCAGTTTTCTAACACTGTTTTCATGAAATCTGTAAAGGAATATTTGGGAGCACATTAAGGCTTATATTGAAAAAGAGAATATCCTCAGACAAAAACTGGAAAGAAACTTTCTGAGAAACTACTTTGTGATGTGGGAATTCATCTCACAGAGTTACACCATTCTTTTCATTGAGCTGTTTGAAAACACTCTTTTCGTGTCATCTGCAAAGGGATATTTGGGAGCACATTGAGGCCTATGTTGAAAAATGAAATATCCCCAGGTAAAAACTAGAAAGAAGCTTTCTGAAAAACTGCTTTTTGATGTGTGAATTCATCTCACAGAGTTACACTGTACCTTTCATTGAGCAGTTTGTTAATACTGTTTTCTTGGAATCAGCCATAGGATATTTTGGAGCACATTGAAGCTTATGGTGAAAAATGAAATATCCTCAGGCAAAAACTAGAAAGAAGCTATCTGAGCAACGGCTTTGTGATTTGTGACTTCATCCCACAGAGCTACACGACTCTTTTCATGGAGCAGTTTATTAGCCCTGTTTTTGGCAAATCTGAGTAGGGAAATTTTGGATTGTATTGAAGTCTATGTTGACAAAGGAAATATCCTCAGAAAAAAACTAGAAAGAATCTTTCTGAGAAGCTTCTTTGTGATGTGTGAATTCATCTCACAGAGTTACACCGTTCTTTTCATTGAGGAGTTTAATAGCACTGTTTTCGTGGAATCTGCAACAGAATATTTGGGAGCACATTGAAGCCTATGATGACAAAGGAAATATCCTCAGATGAATATCAGAAAGAAGCTTTCTGAGAGATTGCCTTGTGATATTTGAATTGAACTCACAGAGTTACACTGTTCTTTACATTGTGCAGTTTACTAATACTGTTTTCTTGGAATCTGCAGTCAGATATTTCAGAGCACATTGAAACTTATGGTGACAAAGGAAGTATCCTCAGAAAAAAAAATAGAAAGGAGCTTTCTGAGGAACTTCTCTGTGATGTGTGAATTCATCTCACAAAGTTACACCTTTTTTTATATGGAGCAGTTTTCTAACACTGTTTTCATGAAGTCTGCAAAGGAATATTTGGGAGCACATTAAGGCTTATATTGAAAAAGGGAATATCCTCAGACAAAAACTGGAAAGAAGCTTTCTGAGAAACTACTTTGTGATGTGGGAATTCATCTCACAGAGTTACACCATTGTTTTCATTGAGCTGTTTGAAAACACTCTTTTCATGTCATCTGCAAAGGGATATTTGGGAGCGCGTTGAGGCCTATGTTGAAAAATGAAATATCCTCAGATAAAAACTAGAAAGCAGCTTTCTGAAAAACTGCTTTTTTATGTGTGAATTCATCTCACAGAGTTACACTGTACCTTTCATTGAGCAGTTTGCTAACACTGTTTTCTTGGAATCAGCAATGGGATATTTTGGAGCACACTGAAGCTTATGGTGAAAAATGAAATATCCTCAGGCAAAAACTAGAAAGAAGCTGTCTGAGCAACAGCTTTGTAATTTGTGAATTCATCCCACAGAGCTACATGACTCTTGTCATGGAGCAGTTTATTAACCCTGTTTTTGGCTAATCTGAGTAGGGAAATTTTGGATCATATTGAAGCCTATGGTGACAAAGGAAATATCTCAGATAAAAACAGGAAAGAAGCTTTCTGAGAAAGTTCTTTGTGATGTGTGAATTCATCTCACAGAGTTTCACCTTTCTTTTCGTGGAGCCATATGCTAACACTGTTTTTGTTGAATCTGAAAAGGGATATTTGGAAACATATTGAGGTTTATGGTGAAAACCTAAATATCTTAAGATAGAAATTAGAAAGAAGCTTTCTGAGAATCTGCTTTGTGATTTTTGAATTCCTCTCACAGTGTTACATTGTTTTTTTTCATTGAGCAGTTTGCTAACACTGCTTTCATGGAATCTGTAAAGAGATATTTGAATGCACATTGAGGCCTAAAGTGAAAAAGAAAATATGCTCAGATAATACATATAAAGAAGCTTTCTGAGAAACTGTTTTGTGATGTGTGAAAACATCTCACAGAGGTACATGATTGCTTTCATGGATCACTTTGGTAGCACTGTATTTGTGGAATCAGAGAAGGGATATTTTCATCGCATTGAAGCCTATGATGACAAACGAAATATCCTCAGATAAAAACTAGAAAGAAGTTTTCTGAGAAAATTCCTCATTACGTGTGAATTCATCTCACAGAGGTACATCTTTCTTTTCATGGAGCAGTTTGCTGACTCTGTTTTTGTGGATTCTGCTGAGGGATATATAGGAGCGCATTGTGGCATATGGTGAAAAAGGAAATATCCTCAGATAAAAACAAGAAAGAAAATTTCTGAGCAATTGCTTTTAGATTTCTGAATTCATCTCACTGTGTTACACTGTTCATTTCATTGAGCAGTTTTCTAACATTGTTTTATTCAAATCTGGAATG
This sequence comes from Macaca thibetana thibetana, assembly GCF_024542745.1. Taxonomy (NCBI): domain Eukaryota; kingdom Metazoa; phylum Chordata; class Mammalia; order Primates; family Cercopithecidae; genus Macaca; species Macaca thibetana. The sequence continues at coordinate 99,015,901 of NC_065585.1, read as the reverse complement.
GGATATTTTGGAGCATATTGAAACTTATGGTGACATAGTAAATATCCTCATAGAAAAAGTAGAAATCAGCTTTCTGAAAAACTGATTTGTGATGTGTTAATTCATCTCTCCGAGTTAAATGATTCTTTTCATGGATCAGTTTGGTAGCACTGTTTTTGGAGAATCTTAGAGGGAATATTTTGTATCGCCTTGAAGCCTATGGTGACAAAGGAAATATCTTCAGGTGGAAACTAGAAATAAGCTTTCTGAGAAAGTTATTTGTGATGTGTGAATTCACCTCACAGAGTTACACGGTTCTTTTCATTGAGTAGTTTGCTAACACTGTTTTCTTGGAATCTGCAATGGGATATTTTGCAGTTCATTGAAGATTATGGTGACAAAGGAAATATCCTCAGACAAAAAACTAGAAAGAAGTTTTCTGAGAAATTTCTTTGTGATTTGTGAATTCACCTCACAGAGTTACATGATTCATTTCATGGAGCAATTTGGTAGCACTCTTTTTGGGGATCTGAGAAGGGATATTTCGGATCACACTTAAGTCTATGTTGACAAAGGAAATACCCTCAGATAAAAACTAGAAAGAAGTGTTCCGAGAAAGTTCTTTGTAATATGTGAATTCATCTCACAGAATTACATCTTTCTTTTCATGGAGCCGTTTGCTAACACTGTTTTCATAGAATCTGCAAAGGTATATTTGGGAGCACATTGAGGACTGTTGTGAAAAACTAAATATCGTCAGCTTTCTGAGAAACTGCTTTTTGATGTGTGAATTCATCTCACAGAGTAACACTGTTCCTTTCATGGATCAGTTTGGTAGCACTGTTTTTGGAGAATCTGAGAAGGGATATTTTGGATCACACTGAACCCTATGTTGACAAAGGAAATACCCTCAGATAAAAGCTAGAAAGAAGTGTTCCTAGAAAATTCTTCATGATGTGTGAATTCACCTCACAGAGTTACACCGTTCTTTTCATGGGGCCATGTGCTAACACTGCTTTCATATAATCTTCAAAGGCATATTTGGGAGTGCACTGAGGAATATACTGACAAAGGAAATACCCTCACATAAAAAGTAGAAAGAATCTTTCTGAGAAACTGTTTTGTGATGTGCGAATTCATCTCACAGAATTACACTGTTCTTTTTATTGAGCAGTTTGCTAACACTGTTTTCATGGAATCTCCAATGGTATATTTGGGAGTGCATTGAAACTTTTGGTGGCAAAGAAAATAGCCTCAGATAAAAACTAGAAATAAGCTTTCTGAGAAACTGCCTTGTGATTTGTGAATTTATCTCACAGAGTTACACCATTCTCTTCATTGAGCTGTTTGAAAACACTATTTTAGTGGAATCTGCAAGGGAATATTTGGAAGCACATTGAGGCCTATGGTGAAAAAGGAAATATCCTCAGATAGAAACTAGAAAGAATCTTTCTGAGAAACTAATTTTTGATGTGTGAATTCATCTCACAGAGTTTCAGTGTTCTTTTTATTCAGCAGTTTGCTAACCCTGTTTTCTTGGAATCTGCAATGGGAAGTTTTGTAATGCATTGAAAATTACAGTGATAAATGAAATATCCTCAGACAAAAACTACAAAATAGCTTCCTGAGAAACTTCTTTGTGATTTGTAAGTTCATCTCACAGAGTTACACGATTCTTTTCATGGAGCAGTTTCATAGCACTGTTTTTGGGGAATCTGAGAAGGTATATTTGGGATTGCATCAAAGCCTATGGTGACAAAGGAAATATCCTCAGATGAAAACTAGAAATAAGCTTTCTGAGGAAGTGCTTTGTGATGTGTGAATTCGTCTCACAAAGTTACAACTTTCTTTTCATGGAACTGTTTGCTAACACTCCTTCCGTGGAATCTGCTAAAGGATATTTTGCAGCACTTTGAGGCCTACAGTGAGAAACTAAATATCCCCAGATAAAAACTAGAAGAAAGCTTTCTGAGAAACTGCTTTGTGATGTTTGAATTCATCTCACAGAGTTACACTGTAATTTTCATTGAGCTGTTTGATAACACTGTTTTCATGGAATCTACAACGGATATTTTGGAGAGCATTGAGGCCTATGGTGAAAAAGTAAATATCTTCACATAAAAACTAGAAAGAAGCTCTCTGAGAAACTGCTTTGTGATGTTTGAATTCATCTCACAAATTTACACTGGTGTTTTCATTGAGCAGTTTTCTAACACAGTTTTCTTGGAATCTGCAATGGGATATTTCAGAACGCATTGAAGCTTATAGTTATAAACAAAATATCCTCAGACAAAAACTGGAAAGTGGCTTTCTCAGAAACTGCTTTCTGATGTATGTATTCATCTCACAGAATAACACCTTTCTTTTCATGGATCAGTTTGCTAACAGTATTTTCTTGGAATCTACAAAGGTATATTTTGGAGTGTGTTGAGGCCTATGATGAAAAAGGAAATTTCCTCTGAAGAACACTTGAAAGAAGCTGTCTGAGAAACTGCTTTGTGATGTGGGAATTCATCTCACTCATTTACACCACTCTTTTAATGGAGCAGTTTTGTAGCACTGTTTTTGGTGAATATGAGAACGGATACTTTGAATCGCATTGAAGCCTATGGTGACAAAGAGAATATCCACAGATAAAAACTAGAAATAAGCTTTCTGAGAAATTTCTTTGTGATGTGTGAATTCATCTGAGAGAGTTACAAAATTCTTTTCTTGGATCAGATTAGTAAAACTGGTTTTGGCAAACTGAGAAAGGATATTTTGGATCGCATTGAACCCTACGGAGACAAAGGAAATATCCTCAGATGAAAACTAGAAATAAATTTTCTGAGAAATTTGTTTGTGATTGTGAATTTGCCTCCTGGAGTTACACCTTTTTTTTCATGGAAAAGTTGCTAACCCTGTTTTCAGGGAATCTACAAAGCGATATTTGGGAGTGCCTTGAGGCCTATGGTGAAAAAGGAAATATCCTCTGATAAAACCAATAAGAAACTTTCTGTGAAACTGGTTTGGGATGGTTGAAATCATCTCACAGAGTTACACCTTTCTTTTCATATAGCTGCTTGGTAATGCTGTTTTCCTAGAATCTGCAATAAGGTATTTGGGAGTGCATCAAAGCCTATGGTGACAAACGACTTATCCTCAGAGAAAAACATAAAAGAAGCTTTCTGTGAAACTACTTTTTGATGTGTGAATTCATCTCACAGAATTACATCTTTCTTTTCATGGAGCAGGTTGGTAGCACTGTTTTTGGGAAATCTGAAAAAGGATATTTTGGATTTCATTGAAACATATGGTGACAAAGGAAATAATCCTCAGAAAAAAAATTGAGGGAAGTTTTCTGGCAAACTTCTTTGTGATGTGTCTATTCATTTCCCAGAGTAACACCTTTCATTTCATGGAGCCGTTTGCAAACCCTGTTTTCATGGAATCTAGAAAGGGATATTTGTGAGGAGTTGAGGCCTATGGTGGAAAAGGAAATATCCTCATATTAAAGGTAGATAGAATCTTTGTGAGAATCTGCTTTATGTTGTGTGAATTCATCACACAAATTTACACTGTTTTTTTCATTGAGCAGTTTGCTAACACCCTTTTCTTGGAATCTGCAAAGGGATATTTTGGAGTGCATTGAAACTTATTTTTACAAAGGAAATATCCTCATATAAACACTAGAAAGAAGCTTTCTGAGAAAGTTCTTTGTGGTGTGTGAATTCATCTCACAGTGTTACAATTTTTTTTTCATGTAGCAGAAGCTAACACTGTTTTCATGGAAAACAATAAAATATTTGGGAGCACATTGAAGCCTATGGTGACAATGGAAATATCCTGAGACAAAAACAAAAAAGAAGCTTTCTGAAAACTGCTCTGTGATGTGTGAATTCACCTCACAGATTTACAACTTCCTTTTCATGAAGGAGTTTACTAACACTAGTTTTGTGGAATCTGCAAAGGGATATTCACGTGTGCCTTGAGGAATACTGTGAAAGAGTATATATCCTCAGATAAAAACAAAAAAGCAGCTTTCTGAGAAACTGCTTTGTGACGTGTGAATTCATCTCACAGAGTTACACTGTTCTTTTCATTGAGCAGTTTGGTAACACTGTTTTCTTGGAATCTTTAATGGGATATTTTGGAGCGCATTGAAGCTTATGGTGACAAAGGAAATTTCCTCTGACAAAAACTCGAAAGAAGCTTTCTGTGAAATTGCTTTGTTATGTCTTAATTCATCTCACAGAATTACACCTTTCTTTTCATGTAGCAGTTTGGTAGCACTCTTTTTGGGGAATCAGAGAAGGGATAATTTGTATCGCATTGAATCCTATGTTGACAAAGAAAATATCCTCAGATAAAACTAGAAAGAAGCTTTCTGAGAAACTTCTTGGTGATGTTTGAATTCATCACACAGAATTAACAGCTTTCTTTCCAAAGAGCAGTTTGCTAACACTGTTTTCATGGAATCTGCAATTGGATATTTGGGAGCGCATTGAGTTCTATGGTGAAAAACAAAATATTCTCACATAAAAACTGGAAAGTACCTTCGTGAGAAACCGCTTTGTGATGTGTGAATTCATCTCACAGTGTCACACCGTCCTTTTCATTGAGCAGTTTGCTAACACTGTTTTCGTGGAATCTGCAAAGGGATATATGGGAGAGAATTGAGGCCAATGGAGAAAAAAGAAATATCCTCAGTTAAAAACTAGAAAGAAGCTTTCTGAGAAGCTTCTTTGTGATGTGTGAATTCATCTCAGAGTGTTACAGTGTTCTTTTCATTGAGCAGTTTGCTAACACTCTTTTCTTGGATTCTGCAATGGGATATTTCAGAGTGCATTGAATCTTCTGGTGACACAGAAAAAATCTTCATGGATTAAGTAGAAAGAAGCTTTTGGAAAAACCACTTTGTGATGTATTAATTCATCTCACAGAGTTACATGATTCTTTCCATGGATCTATTTGGTAGCACTATTTTTGGGGATTCTGAGAAGGGATATTTGGGATCGAATTGAAGCCTATGGAGAAAAAGGAAATATCCTCAGATGAAAGATAGAAGGAAGCTTTCTGAGACAGCTTTTTGTGATATGTGAACTCATCTCACAGAGTTACACCATTATTTTTATTGAACAGTTTGATAACACTGTTTTTGTGTAATCTGCAATAGGATATTTGGGAGCACTTTGTAGCCTATAGTTACAAAGGTAATGTCCTCAGAAAAAAATCAAAAAGTAGCTTTCTGAAAAACTGCTTTGTGATTTATGAATTCATCTCACAGATTTACACCTTGTTTTTCATGGAGCCATTTGCTAACACTGTTTTTGTGGAATCTGCAAAGGGATATTTGGGAGCACATGGAGGACTATAGTTAAAAAGGAAATGTCCTGAGATAAAAACTAGAAAGTAGCTTTCTAAAAAACTGCTTTGTGAACGTTTGAGTTCGTCTCACAAAGTTACACCATTGTTTGCATTGAGCAGATTGATACACTATTTTCATGGAATCTGCAATAGGATATTTGGTAGTACCTTGAAGCTTATGGTGACAAAGGAAATATCCCCAGATAATAACCAAAAAGAAGCCCTCTGTGAAACTGCTTTTTGATGTATGAATTCATCTCACAGATTTACTCCTTTCTTTTCATTGAGAAGTTTGCTAACACTTTTTTCATGGAATCTGCAATGGGATATTCAGGAGTGCAGTGAGGAATATGATGAAAAAGGAAATATCCTCAGATAATAACTAGAAAGAATCTATCTGAGAAACTGCTTTGTGATATTTGATTCATCTCAGAGAGTTGCAATGTCGTTTTCATTGACCAGTTTGCTAACAGTGTTTTCTTGAACTCTGCATTTGGATATTTCAGAGCGCATTGAAGCTTATGGTTACAAAGGAAATATCTTCATATAAAAACTAGATAGAAGCTTTCTGAGAAATTCTCACTCATAGGTGGGAATTGAACATTGAGATCACTTGGACATGGGAAGGGAAAGATCACACACCGGGGCCTATTGTAGGGAGTGGGGAGGAATGACATTGGGAGCTATACCTGATGTAAATGACGAGTTGAAGTGTGCTGACGAGTTGATGGGTGCAGGACACCAATATGGCACATGTATACATATGTAACAAACTTGCACATTGTGCACATGTACCCTAGAACTTAAAGTATAATGAATAAAATAATAATAAACAAAATACTACTTCTAGCAATAGACTAGGTGCAGGGGATATAGTACTGAACAAAGCAAATATATATATATATATATATATATATAAAAACTAGAAAGAAGCTTTCTGAGAAATTTCTTTCTGATGTGTTAAATCATCTCACAGAGTTACCCATTTTTTTTTTTCATGGAGCAGTTTGTTAGTACTGTTTTTGGGTAATATGAGCAGGGATATTTTGAAACATATTGAAGCCCATGGTGACAAAGGAAGTATGCTAATATAAAAACCGGAAAGAAGAATTCTGAGAAACTTCTATGTGATGTGTGAATTCATCTCACAGAGTTACACTGTTCTTTTCATTGAGCAGACTGGTAACACTGTTTTCATGGAATATGCAATAGGATATTTGGGAGTGCATTGAAGCCTATGGTGACAAAGGAAATATCCTCAGATAAAAACGGAAAAGAAGCTTTCTGAAAAACTGCTTTGAGATGTGTCAATTTGTACCACAGAATTATATTGTTATTTTCATTGATTAACTTGCTAACACTGTTTTCCTGGATTCTGCAATGGGATATTTCAGAGTGCATTGAAGCTTATGTTGACATAGGAAATATCCTCAGACAAAAACTAGAAAGAAGTTTCTGACAAACTGCTTTCTAATTTGTGAATTCATCTCACAGAGTTACAATTTCCTTTCATGGAGCAGTTTGTTAGCACTGTTTTTGGGGAATCTGAGAAGGGCTATTTTGGATCACATTGAAGCCTGTGGTGCTAAAAAAAAATCCTCAGATAAAAAACAGAAAGAAGCTTTCTGAAAAACTGCTTTGTGATGGGTGTATTCATCTCACAGAGTAGCACGATTCTTTTCTTGGAGCAGTTTGGTAAAACTTTTTGTGGAATCTGTAATAGGATATTTGGGAGTGCATTGAAGCCTATGGTGACCAAGGAAATATTTTCAGACAAAAAACCAAAAAGCAGCTTTCTGAGAAACTGCTTTGTGATGTGTGAATTCATCTCACAGATTTACACATTTCTTTTTGTGTAGCAGTTTGATAACACTATTTTCGTGGAATATGCAATGAATATTCATGAGCACAATGAGGCCTGTGGTGAAAAAAGGAAATATCCTCAGACAAAAACTAGAAAGAAGGTTTCTTTGAAAATGCTTTCTGATGTGTGAATACATCTCACAGATTTACAAGATTCTTTTCATGGAGCATTTTGGTAGCACTGTTTTTGGAGACTCTGAGAAGGACTATTTTGGATCACATTGAAGCCTACGGTGAAAAAGGGGTTTTCTCAGATAAAGACCAGACAGAAACTTTCTGAGAAACTGCTTTGTGATGTGTGTATTCATCTTACAGAGTAGCAAAATTATTTTCTTGGAGCAGGTTGCTGAAACTGTTTTCATGAAATCCGCAAAGGAATACTCAGGAGCACATTGAGGAATATGGAGAAAAAGGAAATAGACTCAGGTAGAAACTAGAAAGAGGCTTTCTGAGAAACAGTTTTGTGATGTGAGAATTCATCTCACAGAGTTACACCACACTTTTCATGAAGCGGTTTGGTAGTACTGTTTTTGGGGAATTTGAGAAGGGATATTTTGAATTGCAATGAAGCCTACGGTGACAAAGGAAATATCCTCAGATTAAAACTAGAAAGAAGCTTTCTGAGAAATTGCTTTGTGATGTGTTAATTCATCTCACAGAGTTACATGATTCTTTTCATGGATAAGTTTGGTAGCACTGTTTTTGGGGAATCTGCAATAGGATATTTGGGAGCACATTGGAGCCCATGGTGACAAAGGAAATATCCTAAGACAAAAACTAAAAAGAAACTTTTTGAACAACTGCTTTGTGATGTGTGAATTCATCTCAGAGATTTACACCTTTCTTTTCATGGAGCAGTTTGCAAACACTATTTTCGTGGAATATGCAAAGGGATATTCATGAGCACATTGAGGCCTTTTTGGAAAGAGGAAATATCCTCAGACAAAAACTAGAAAGAAACTTTCTGAGAAACTCCTTTGTGATTTGTGAATTCATCTCACAGTGTTACACAATTCTTTTCATGGAGCAGTTTTTTAGCACTGTTTTCTTGGAATCCACAATGGGATATTTTGGAGTGCATTGAAGCTTATGGTGAAAAAGGAAATATCCTAACATGAAAAATAGAAAGAAGTTTTCTGAGAAAGTCCTTTGTGGTATGTTAATTCATCTCACAGAATTACCCATTTTTTCCCATGGTGCAGTTTGTTAGTACTGTTTTTGGGGAATATGAGAAGGGATATTTTGGATCACATTGAAGCCCATGGTGACAAATGAAATATCCTCAGATAAAAACTGGAATGAAGCATTCTGAGAAACGTTTTTGGGATGTGTGAATTCACCTCACAGAGTTACACTGTTCTTTTCTTTGAGCAGTCTGCTAACACTGTTTTCGTGGAATCTGTAATAGGATATTTGGGAGCGCATTGAAGCCTATGGTGACAAAGGTAATATCCTCAGATAAAAACGGAAAAGAGGCTTTTGGAGAATCTGCTTTGTGATGTGTCAATTTGTCTCACTGAGTTACACTGTTCTTTTCATTGACCAGTTTGCTAACACTGTTTTCCTGGAATCTGCGATGGCATATTTCAGAGTGCATTGAAGTTTTGGTGACAAAGGAAATATCCTCAGACAAAAACTAGAAATAAACTTTCTGACAAACTGCTTTCTAATTTGTGAATTCATCTCACAGAGTTACACCATCCTTTTCATGGAGCAGTTCAGTAGCTCTGTTTTTGTGGAATTGAGAAGTGATACTTTGCATCACATGGAAGCCTATGGTGAAAAAGGATATATCCTCAGGTAAAAACTGGAAAGAAGTTTTCTGAGAAACTGCTTTGTGATGTGTGAATTCATCTCACAGAGTAGCATGATTCTTTTTTTGGAGCAGTTTGGTAAAACCGTTTTTGTGGAATCTGCAATAGGATATTTGGGAGTGCAATGAAGCCTATGGTGACCAAGGAAATATCCACAGACAAAAAAACCATAAAGAAGCTTTCTGAGAAACTGCTTTGTGATGTGTGAATTCATCTCACAGATTTACACGTTTCTTTTCATGGAGCAGTTTTCTAACACTATTTTCGTGGAATCTGCAAAGGGATATTCACGAGCACAATGATGCTTAGGGTGAAAAAGGAAATATCCTCAGACAAAAACTAGAAAGAAGCTTTCCATGAAAAAGCTTTCTGATTTGTGAATTCATCTCACAGATTTACACGATGCTTTCCATGGAGCATTTTGGTAGCACTGTTTATGGAGAATCTGAGAAGGGCTATTTTGGATTGCATTGAAGCCTGTGATGAGAAAGGGAATATTGTCAGACAAAAAATAGATAGAAGTTTTCCGAGAAACTTCTTTGTGCTGTATGTTTTCATCTTGCAGAGTAGCACAATTCTTTTCTTGCAGCAGGTTGCTAAGAGTGTTTTTGTGTAATCTGAAAAGGGATATTTGGGAATGCATTTAGGAATATAGTGAAAAAGGAAATATCCTCAGATAAAAACTAGGAAGAAGCATTCTGAGAAACAATTTTGTGATGTGAGAATTCATCTCACAGAGTTACACCACACTTTTCATGAAGCATTTTGGTAGCCCTGTTTTGGGGGAATTTGAGAAGGGATATATTAAATTGCGTTGAAGCCTCTGATGCCAAAGGAAATATCTTCATATAAGAGCTAGAAAGAATCTTTCTGAGAAATTGCTTTGTGATGTGTGAATTCATCTCACAGAGTTACACCGTTCTTTTCATAGAGCAGTTTTATAACACTGTTTTCGTGGAATCTGCACTAGGACGTTTGGTAGTGCATTGAAGCCTATGGAGACAAATTAAATATCGTCAGATTGAAACCAAAAAGAAGCTTTCTGTGAAACTGCTTTGTGATGTTTTAATTTATCTCACAGAGTTACACTGGTATTTTCACTGAGAAGTTTGCTAACACTGTTTTCTTGGAATCTGTAATGGGATATTTCAGAGCGCATTGAAGTTCATGGTGACAAAGGAAATATCCTCAGACAAAAACTATACAGAAGACTTCTGAGAAACTGCTTTGTGATGTGTTAGTTCTGTTCACAGAGTTACATGATTGTTTTCATGGATCATTTTGTTAGCACTGTTTTTGGGGAATCTGAGAAGGGACATTTTGGATCACATTGAAGCCAAAGGTGAGAAAGGAAATATCCTCAGAGAAAAACTAGAAAGAAGCTTTCAGGGAAACTTCATTGTGATGTGTGAATTCATCTCACAGAGTTACACCTTTCTTTCCATGGAGCAGTTTGCTGACACTGTTTTCGTGGAATCTGCAAAGGGATATTTTGGCACACATTGAAGCCTATGTGAAAAGGAGATATCCTCAGATAAAAACTAGAAAGAAGCTTTCTGAGAAATTTTATTGTGATGTTTGAATTCATCTCATAGAGTTACACCTTTCTTTTGATGGAGCAGTTTGTTAACACTGTTTTCATGTAATCTGCAAGGTGATATTTGGCAGTGCATTGAGGCCTATGGTGAGAAACTAAATATCCTCAGATAAACATAGAAAGAAGATTTTTGAGAAACTGCTTAGTGATGTGTGAATTCTTCTCACCGTGTTATACTGTTCTTTTCTCTGAACAGTTTGCTAACACTGTTTTCATGGAATCTGCAAAGTGATATTTGGGAGCACATTGAGGCATATAGTGAAAAAGGAAATATCCTCATATAAAAACTAGAAAGAAGCCTTCTGAGAAACTGCTTTGTCATGTGTGAATTCATGTCACAGTGTGACACTGTTCTTTGCATTGAGAAGTTTGCTAATACTGTTTTTGTGGAATCTGCAATGTTATATTTCTTAGCACATTTAAGTTTATGGTGACAAAGGAACTATTCTCAGACAGAAACTACAAAGCAGCTTTCTGAGAATGTGCTTTGTGATTTGTGAATTAATCTCACAGAGTTACACGATTATTTTAATGGAACAATTTGGTAGAACACTTTTTGGGGAATCTGAGAAGGGATATTTGGGAGAGCATTGAAGCCTAGAGTGAAAAGGAAGTATCCTCTGATAAAAGCTAGAAAGAAGCTCTCTGAGAAAGTTCTTTGTGATGTGTGAATTCATCTCGTAGAGTTACACCTTTCTTTTGATGGAACAGTTTGCTAACACTGTTTTTGTGTAATCTCCAAGGGGAGATTTGGGAGTAAATTGAGGCCTATGGTGAAAAACTAAATATCCTCAGATAAGCACTAGAAAGAAGGTTTCTGAGAAATTGCTTTGTGATGTGTGAATTCATCTCACCATGTTACATTGTTCTTTGAGTAGTTTGCTAACTCTGTTTTCATGGAATCTGCAAAGTGATATTTGAGAACACATTGAGGCATATAGTGAAAAAGGAAATATCCTCACATAGGAACTAGAAAGAAGCTTTTTGAGAAACTGCTTTGTGATGTGTTAATTCATCTCACAGCGTTACACTGTTCTTTTCATTGAGCAATTTGCTAAGACTGTTTTCATGGAATCTGCAATGTTATATTTTGGAGTGCATTTAAGCTTATGGTGACCAAGGAAATATACTCAGACAAAAACTAGAAAGCAGCTGTCTGAGAAACTGCTTTGTGATTTGTGAATTAATCTCAGAGAGTTACACAATTCTTCTAATGGATCAGTTTGTTAGAACATTTTTTGGTTAATCTGAGAAGGGATATATGGGATAGCATTGAGGTCTATGGTGTAAAGGAAATATCCTCAGATAAAAACTTGAAAGAAACTTTCTGAGAAAGTTCTTCACGTTATGTGAACTCATCTCACAGAGTGACACCATTCTTTTCATTGTGCCATTTGACAACACCGTTTTCATGGAATCTACGCATGGGTATTTTGGAGCGCATTGAAGGTTAAGGTGACAAAGGAAATACCCTCATATAAAAACTAGAAAGACGCTTTCTGAGGAAATGCTTTCTGATGTGCTAATTCTTGTCACAGAGTTACAGGATTCTGTTCATGGAGCAGTTTGGTTACACTGTTTTTGTGGAATCTGAGAAGGGACATTTTGGATTGTTTTGAAGCCTATGGTGACAAAGGAAATATCTTCAGATAAAAATTGGAAAGAAGATTTCTGAGAAAGTTTTTTGTGATGTGTGAATTCATCTCAGAGAGTTACACCTTTCTTTCATGGAGCAGCTTTCTGACACTGTTTTTGTGGAATCTGCAAAGGAATATTTGTTAGTACATTGTGGCCTATAGTGAAAAAGGGGGTATCCTCAGATAAAAACTAGAAAGAAGCTTTCTGTAATACTGCTTTGTGATGTGTGAATTCAACTCACAGAATTACATCATTCTTTCCATTGTTCAATTTGCTAATGCTGTTTTCTTGGAATCTGCAATGGGATATTCTGGAGTGCATTGAATCTTATGGTGAAAAAGGAAATATCCTGAGACAAAAATTAGAAAGAAGGTTTCTGGGAAACTGTTCTGTGATTTGTGAATTTATCTAACAGAGTTACATCTTCTTTTCATAGAGCAGTTTGCTAACACTGATTTCGTGGAACCTGCAAAGGGATATTTTGGAGCACATTGAGGCCTATGGTGAAAAGGAGATATCCTCAGATAAAAACTAGAAAGAAGCTTTCTGAGAAATTTCATTGTGATGTTTGAATTCAACTCATAGAGTTACACCTTTCTTTTGATGGAGCAGTTTGCTAACAGTTTTCATGTAATCTGCAAGGGGATATTTGGGAGTGCACTGAGGCCTATGGTGAGAAACTAAATATCCTCAGATAAACATAGAAAGAAGATTTTTGGGAAACTGCTTAGTGATGTGTGAATTCTTCTCACAATGCTACACTGTTCTTTTCATTGAGTACTTTGATATCACTGTCTTCATGGAAACTGCAACAGGATATTTGGGAGTGCATTGAAGCCTATGGTGAAAAAGGAAATATCCTTAGATAAAAATCAAAAAGAAGCTTTCTGAAAGACTGCTTTGTGATGTGTGAATTCATCTCACAGAGTTACACAATTATTTTCATTTAGAGGTTTACTAACACTGTTTTCTTGTAATCTGCAATGGGATATTTTGGAGTGCATGGAAGCTTACAGTGACAACGGAAATTTCCTCAGGCAAAAACTAGAAAGAAGATTCTTCAGAAACTTCTTTGCAATTTGTGAATTCATCTCAAAGAGTTACACCACTCTTTTTATGGAGAAGTTTGGTATCACTGTTTTTGGGGAATCTGAGAAGGGATATTTTACATGGCATTGAAGCCTATGGTGACAAAGGAATTATCCTCAGATAAAAACTAGAAAGAAGCTTTCTGAGAAACTGCTTCATGATATGTGAATTCATAGCACAGAGTTACACCTTTCTTTTCATGCAGCCGTTTGCTAACACTGTTTTCTTGGAATCTGCAAAGGGATATGTGGGAGCGCATTGAGGCCTATAGTGAAAAACTAAATATCCTAAGATAAAAACCAGAAAGAAGCTTTCTGAGAAACTGCTTTGTGATTTGTGAATTGTTCTCAAAGAGTTACACTACTCTTTTCGTGGACAAGTTTGGTAGCACTGTTTTTGGGGAATCTGAGAAGGGATAATTTGTATGACATTGAAGCCTATGGTGACAGCGGGAATATCCTCAGATAAAAAATGGAAAGAAGCTTTCCAAGAAACTTCTTGGTGATGTGTGAATTTACTTCACAGAGTTGCACCTTTCTTTTCATGGAGCAGTTTGCTAACACTGTTTTCTCGGAATCTGCAATGGAATGATTTGGAGTGCAATTAAGCTTACGGTGACAAACGAAATACACTCATATAAAAATTAGAAAGAAGGCTTCTGAGAAACCGCATGCCATGTTTGAATTCATCTCACAGAGTTACACTGCTCTTTTCATTGAGCAGTTTCTAAAGCATGTTTTCATGGTATCTGCAATGGAATATTTCGGAGCACTTTGAAGCTTATGGTGACAAACGAAATATCCTCAGACAAAAATTAGAAAGAAGATTTCTGAGAAAATACTTTGTGATGTCTTAATTCATCTCACAGAGTTACACGATTCTATTCATGGATCAGGTTAGTAGCACTGTTTTGGGGGAATCTGAGAAGAAGTATTTTGGATCGTATTGAAGCCTATGGTGACAAAGGAAATATCCTCAGATAAAAACTAGAAAGAATCTCTCTGAGAAACTTCTTGGTGATGTGTGAATTCCTCTCACAGAGTTTCAGCTTTCTTTTCATGGAGCAGTTTGCTAACACAGTTTTCATATAATCTGCAAAGGGATATTTGGGAGCACATAGAGGCCTATGGTGAAAAAGGAAATATTCCCAGAGTAAAACTAGAAAGAAGCACTCTGAGAAACTGCTTTGTGATGGTTGAATTCATCTCACAGAGTTACACCATTGTTTTCCTTGAACTGTTTGTTAACACTGTTTTTGAGGAATGTGCAATAGATTATTTGAGAACACATTGAAGCCTATGGTGAAAATGTAAATATTCTAAGATAAAAACTAGAAAGAAGTTTTCTGACAAAGTTCTTTGTGAAGTATGAATTCATCTCACAGTGTTACACCTTACTTTACATGGAGCAGTTTGCTACCACTGTTTTCATGGAATCTGCAAAGGGATATTTGGGAGCGTACTGAGGACTATGAAGAAAAAGCAAATATCTTCAGAAAAAAAGTGGAAAGAAACTTTCTGAGAAACTGTTTTGTGATGTGTGAATTCATCTCACAGAGTTACACTGTTCTTTTTATTGAGCAGTTTGCTAACACTGTTTTCAAGGAATGTGAAATAGGATATTCGAGAGTGCATTGAAGCCTATGGAGACAAAGGAAATATCCTCAGACAAAAACTAGTAAGAACCTTTCTGAGAAACTACTTTCTGATTTGTGAATTCATCTCACAGAGTTACACCTTTCTTGTCATGGAGCAGAGTTTTAGTACGGATTTTGGGAAATCTGAGAAGGGATATTTAGGATGGTGTTGAAGCCTATGGTGACAAAAGAAACACCTCAGATAAAAACTAGACAGAAGCTTTCTGAGAAACTGCTTTGTGATGTTTGAATTCATCTCACAGAGTTACACCATTCTATCCATGGAGTCATTTGCTAACACTGCTTTCGTGGAATCTGCAAAGGGATATTTGAGAGGACATTGAGGCATATGATGAAAAAAGAAATATCCTCTGAATAAAAACTATAAGGAAGTTTTCTGATAAACCGCTTTGTTATGTGTGACTTCATCTCACACAGTTACACCATTCTTTTCATTGAGCAGTTTGTTAACACTCTTTCTTGGAATCTGCAATGGGATATTCATGATCGCTTTGAGGCCTATGGTGAAAAAGGAAATATTCTCTGATAAAAACTAGAAAGAAGCTTTCTGTGAAACTGCTTTCTGATGTGTGAATTCATCTCACTGAGTTACACGGTTCTTTTCTTGGAGCAGTTTGGTAGCATTCTTTTTGGGGAATCTGTGAAGGGATATTTTGGTTTGCATTGAAGCCTACATTGACAAATTAGATATCCTCAGATAAAAACCAAGAAGACGCTTTCTGGGAATGCTCTTCATGATGTGTGAATTCATCTCACAGAGTTACATCTTTCTTTTCCTGGAGCAGTTTGCTAACACTGTTTTCATGGAATCTGCAATGGGATATTCTGGAACCCTTTGATGCCTACAGGGAAAAATGAACTTTCCTCAGATAAAAACTAGAAAGAAGCCTTCTAAAAAACAGCTTTGTGATGTGTGAATTCATCTTACAGGTTTTCACCATTCTTTTCATTGAGGAGTGTGATAACACAGTTTTCCTGCAATCTGCAATAGGATATATGGGAGTGCTATGAAGCCTATGGGGTCAGGAAATATCCACAGATAAAAGTCCAAAAAGAAGCTTTCTGTGAAATTGCTTTGTGATGTGTGAACTCATTTCACAGAGTTACACCATTCTTTTCATTGAGAAGTTTGCCAACACTTTTTTCAATTAATCTGCTATGGGATATTGGGGAGCGCATTGATTAATATGATGAAAAAGGAAATATACTCAGATAAAAACTAGAAAGTGTTCTGAGAAACATCTTTGCAATATGTGAATTCATCTCACAGTGTTACACCCTTTTTCTCATGTAACAGTTTGGTAACACTGTTTTTGGGGAATCTGAGAAGGGATATTTTGGGTCACATTGAAGCCTATGGTGACAAAGGAAACATCCTCAATTAAAAACTAGAAAGAAGATTTCTGAAAAACTACTTCATAATGTGTGAATTCATCTCAAAGAGTTACACTGTTGTTTTCATTGAGCAGTTTGATAACATGGTTTTTGTGGAATCTGCAATAGGATATTTGGTAGAGCATTGAAGCTTATGGTGACAAGGGAAATATCCTCATATAAAAGCTGGAAAGAAGCTTTCAGAAAAACCACTTTGTGATGTGTTAATTCACCTCACAGTGTTACATCTTTCTTTTCTTGGAGCACATTGCTGTCATTGTTTTCTTGGTGTCGGCAAGGGAATATTTGGGAGCATATTAAGGCCTTTAGTGAAAAAAGAAATATCCCTAGATAAAATCTAGAAAGAAGCTTTCAGAGAAACTGCTTTGTGATGTCTGAATTCATCTCACAGTGTCACACTGTTTTCTTCATGGAATAGTAGGCTAACACTGTTTTCTTAGAATCTACAATGGGGGGCGGAGCAACATGGCCAAATAGGAACAGCTCCAGTCTCCAACTCCCAGCGTGAGCGATACAGAAGACCGGTGATTTCTGCATTTTCAACTGAGGTACTGGGTTCATCTCACTAGGCAGTGCCGGACAATCGGTGCTGGTCAGCTGCTGCATCCCAACCAGTGAGAGCTGAAGCAGGGCGAGGCATCGCCTCACCTGGGAAGCACAAGGGGGAAGGGAATCCCTTTTCCTAGCCAGGGGAACTGAGACACACAACACCTGGAAAATTGGTTAACACCCACCCCAATACTGCACATTAAGGAAACGGGCACAACAGGGGATTATATCCCACACCTGGCCGGGAGGGTCCCACGCCCACGGAGCCTCCCTCATTGCTATCACAGCAGTCTGTGATCCACTAGCAAGGCAGCAGCGAGGCTGGGGGAGGGGCGCCTGCGATTGCTGAGGCTTAAGTAGGTAAACAAAGCCGCTGGGAAGCTCGAACTGGGTGGAGCTCACAGCAGCTCAAGGAAACCTGCCTGTCTCTGTAGACTCCACCTCTGGGGACAGTAAACAATAACAAACGCAGCAGAAACCTCTGCAGATGCAAACGACTCTGTCTGACAGCTTTGAAGAGAGCAGTGAATCTCCCAATACAGAGGTTGAGATCTGAGAAGGGACAGACTGCCTGCTCAAGTGGGTCCCTGACCCCTGAGTAGCCTAACTGGGAGACATCTCCCACTCGGGGCAGTCTGACACCCCACACCTCACAGGGTGGAGTACCCCCCTGAGAGGAAGCTTCCAAAGCAAGAATCAGACAGGTACACTCGCTGTTCAGAAATATTCTATCTTCTGCTGCTGACACCCAGGCAAACAGGGTCTGGAGTGGACCTCAGGCAATCTCCAACAGACCTACAGCTGAGGGTCCTGACTGTTAGAAGGAAAACTATCAAACACGAAGGACACCTACACCAAAACCCCATCAGTACGTCACCATCATCAAAGACCAGAGGGAGATAAAACCACAAAGATGGGGAAAAAGGAGGGCAGAAGAGTTGGAAATTCAAAAAATAAGAGCACATCTCCCACGGCAAAGGAGCGCAGCTCATTGCCAGCAACGGATCAAAGCTGGACAGAAAATGACTTTGACAAGATGAGAGAAGAAGGCTTCAGTCCATCAAAATTCTCAGAGCTAAAGGAGGAATTATGTACCCAACACAAAGAAACTAAAAATCTTGAAAAAAGAGTGGAAGAATTGATGGCTAGAGTAATTAATGCAGAGAAGGTCATAAACGAAATGAAAGAGATGAAAACCGTGACACGAGAAATACGTGACAAATGCACAAGCTTCAGTAACCGACTCGATCAACTGGAAGAAAGAGTATCAGCGATTGAGGATCAAATGAATGAAATGAAGCGAGAAGAGAAACCAAAAGAAAAAAGAAGAAAAAGAAATGAACAAAGCCTGCAAGAAGTATGGGATTATGTAAAAAGACCAAATCTACGTCTGATTGGGGAGCCTGAAAGTGAGGGGGAAAATGGAACCAAGTTGGAAAACACTCCTCAGGATATCATCCAGGAGAACTTCCCCAACCTAGTAGGGCAGGCCAACATTCATATCCAGGAAATACAGAGAACGCCACAAAGATACTCCTCGAGAAGAGCAACTCCAAGACACATAATTGCCAGATTCACCAAAGTTGAAATGAAGGAAAAAATCTTAAGGGCAGCCAGAGAGAAAGGTCGGGTTACGCACAAAGGGAAGCCCATCAGACTAACAGCATATCTCTCAGCAGAAACTCTGCAAGCCAGAAGAGAGTGGGGGCCAATATTCAACACTCTTAAAGAAAAGAATTTTCAACCCAGAATTTCATATCCAGCCAAACTAAGTTTCATAAGTGAAGGAGAAATAAAATCCTTTACAGATAAGCAAACGCTTAGAGATTTTGTCACCACTAGGCCTGCCTAACAAGAGACCCTGAAGGAAGCACTAAACATGGAAAGGAACAACCGGTACCAGCCATTGCAAAAACATGCCAAAATGTAAAGACCATCAAGGCTAGGAAGAAACTGCATCAATTAACGAACAAAATAACCAGTTAGTATCATAATGGCAGGATCAGTTTCACACATAACAATATTAACCTTAAATGTAAATGGACTAAATGCTCCAATTAAAAGACACAGACTGGCAAACTGGATAAAGAGTCAAGACCCATCAGTCTGCTTCTGCTGTATTCAGGAGACCCATCTCACATGCAGAGACATACATAGGCTCAAAATAAAGGGATGGAGGAAGATTTACCAAGCAAATGGAGAACAAAAAAAAGCAGGGGTTGCAATACTAGTCTCTGATAAAACAGACTTTAAACCATCAAAGATCAAAAGAGACAAAGAAGGCCATTACATAATGGTAAAGGGATCAATTCAACAGGAAGAGCTAACTATCCTAAATATATATGCATCCAATACAGGAGCACCCAGATTCATAAAGCAAGTCCTTAGAGACTTACAAAGAGACTTAGACTCCCATACAAAAATAATGGGAGACTTCAACACTCCACTGTCAACATTAGACAGATCAACGAGACAGAAAATTAACAAGGATATCCAGGAATTGAACTCATCTCTTCAGCAAGCAGACCTAATAGACATCTATAGAACTCTCCACCCCAAATCAACGGAATATACATTCTTCTCAGCACCACATCGCACTGATTCCAAAATTGACCACATAATTGGAAGTAAAGCACTCCTCAGGAAATGCACAAGAACAGAAATTATAACAAACAGTCTCTCAGACCACAGTGCAATCAAACTAGAACTCAGGACTAAGAAACTCAATCCAAACCGCTCAACTACATGGAAACTGAACAACCTGCTCCTGAATGACTACTGGGTACATAACGAAATGAAGGCAGAAATAAAGATGTTCTTTGAAACCAATGAGAACAAAGATACAACATACCAGAATCTCTGGGACACATTTAAAGCAGTGTGTACAGGGAAATTTATAGCACTAAATGCCCACAAGAGAAAGCAGGAAAGATCTAAAATTGACACTCTAACATCGCAATTAAAAGAACTAGAGAAGCAAGAGCAAACACATTCAAAAGCTAGCAGAAGGCAAGAAATAACTAAGATCAGAGCAGAACTGAAGGAGATAGAAACACAAAAAACCCTCCAAAAAATCAATGAATCCAGCAGTTGGTTTTTTGAAAAGATCAACAAAATTGACAGACCGCTAGCAAGACTAATAAAGAAGAAAAGAGAGAAGAATCAAATAGACGCAATAAAAAATGATAAAGGGGATATCACCACCAACCCCACAGAAATACAAACTACCATCAGAGTATACTATAAACACCTCTATGCAAATAAACTGGAAAATCTAGAAGAAATGGATAATTTCCTGGACACTTACACTCTTCCAAGACTAAACCAGGAAGAAGTTGAATCCCTGAATAGAACAATAGCAGGCTCTGAAATTGAGGCAATAATTAATAGCCTACCAACCAAAAAAAGTCCAGGACCAGATGGATTCACAGCCGAATTCTACCAGAGGTACAAGGAGGAGCTGGTACCATTCCTTCTGAAACTATTCCAATCAATAGAAAAAGAGGGAATCCTCCCTAACTCATTTTATGAGGCCAACATCATCCTGATACCTAAGCCTGGCAGAGATACAACAAAAAAAGAGAATTTTAGACCAATATCCCTGATGAACATTGATGCAAAAATTCTCAGTAAAATAGTGGCAAACCGGGTTCAGCAACACATCAAAAAGCTTATCCACCATGATCAAGTGGGCTTCATCCCTGGGATGCAAGGCTGGCTCAACATTCGCAAATCAATAAACATAATCCAGCATATAAACAGAACCAAAGACAAGAACCACATGATTATCTCAATAGATGCAGAAAAGGCTTTTGACAAAATTCAACAGCCCTTCATGCTATAAACGCTCAATAAATTCGGTATTGATGGAACGTACCTCAAAATAATAAGAGCTATTTATGACAAACCCACAGCCAATATCATACTGAATGGGCAAAAACTGGAAAAATTCCCTTTGAAAACGCACACGACAGGGATGCCCTCTCTCACCACTCATATTCAACATAGTGTTGGAAGTTCTGGCTAGGGCAATCAGGCAAGAGAAAGAAATAAAGTGTATTCAGTTAAGAAAAGAAGAAGTCAAATTGTCCATCTTTGCAGATGACATGATTGTATATTTAGAAAACCCCATCATCTCATCCCAAAATCTCCTTAAGCTGATAAGCAACTTCAGCAAAGTCTCAGGATACAAAATTAATGTGCAAAAATCACAAGCCTTCTTATACACCAGTAACAGACAAACAGAGAGCCAAATCATGAATGAACTTCCATTCACAATTGTTCCAAAGAGAATAAAATACCTAGGAATCCAACTTACAAGGGATGTAAAGGACCTCTTCAAGGAAAACTACAAACCACTGCTCAGTGAAATAAAAGAGGACACAAACAAATGGAAGAACATACCATGCTCATGGATAGGAAGAATCAATATCGTGAAAATGGCCATACTGCCCAAGGTAATTTATAGATTCAATGCCATCCCCATCAAGCTACCAACGAGTTTCTTCACAGAATTGGAAAAAACTGCTTTAAAGTTCATATGGAACCAAAAAAGAGCCCGCATCTCCAAGACAATCCTAAGTCAAAAGAACAAAGCTGGAGGCATCACGCTACCTGACTTCAAACTATACTACAAGGCTACAGTAACCAAAACAGCATGGTCCTGGTACCAAAACAGAGATATAGACCAATGGAACAGAACAGAGGCCTCAGAAATAATACCACACATTTACAGCCATCTGATCTTTGATAAACCTGAGAGAAACAAGAAATGGGGAAAGGATTCCCTATTTAATAAATGGTGCTGGGAAAATTGGCTAATTGGCTAGCCATAAGTTGGAAGCTGAAACTGGATCCTTTCTTTACTCCCTATACGAAAATTAATTCAAGATGGATTAGAGACTTAAATGTTAGACCCAATACCATAAAAATCCTAGAAGAAAACCTAGGTAGTACCATTCAGGACATAGGCATGGGCAAGGACTTCATGTCTAAAACACCAAAAGCAATGGCAGCAAAAGCCAAAATTGACAAATGGGATCTCATTAAACTAAAGAGCTTCTGCACAGCAAAAGAAACTACCATCAGAGTGAACAGGCAACCTACAGAATGGGAGAAAATTTTTGCAATCTACTCATCTGACAAAGGGCTAATATCCAGAACCTACAAAGAACTCAAACAAATTTACAAGAAAAAAACAAACAACCCTATCAAAAAGTGGGCAAAGGATATGAACAGACATTTCTCAAAAGAAAACATTCATATAGCCAACAGACACATGAAAAAATGCTCATCATCACTGGCCATTAGAGAAATGCAAATCAAAACCACCATGAGATACCATCTCACTCCAGTTAGAATGGCAATCATTCAAAAGTCAGGAAACAACAGGTGCTGGAGAGGATGTGGAGAAATAGGAACACTTTTACACTCTTGGTGGGATTGTAAACTAGTTCAACCATTATGGAAAACAGTATGGCGATTTCTCAAGGATCTAGAACTAGATGTACCATATGACCCAGCCATCCCATTACTGGGTATATACCCAAAGGATTATAAATCATGCTGCGCTAAAGACACATGCACACGTATATTTATTGCGGCACTATTCACAAGAGCAAAGACTTGGAATCAACCCAAATGTCCATCAGTGACAGACTGGATTAAGAAAATGTGGCACATATACACCATGGAATACTATGCAGCCAAAAAAAAGGATGAGTTTGTGTCCTTTGTAGGGACATGGATGCAGCTGGAAACCATCATTCTTAGCAAACTATCACAAGAACACAAAACCAAACACCGCATGTTCTCACTCATAGGTGGGAACTGAGCAATGAGATCACTTGGACTCTGGAAGGGGAACATCACACACTGGGGCCTATCATGGGGAGGGGGGAGGGGGGAAGGATTGCATTGGGAGTTATACCTGATGTAAATGAGGAGTTGATGGGTGCTGACGAGTTGATGGGAGCAGCACACCAACATGGCACAGGTATACATATGTAACAAACCTGCACGTTATGCATATGTACCCTAGAACTCAAAGTATAATTTTAAAAAAATGAAAAAAAAAGAAAAAGAATCTACAATGGGATATTTCAGAGCACATTGAATCTTATGGTGAAAAGGGATATATCCTCATAGTAAATTAGAAAGATGTTTTCTTAGAAACTGATTTGTGATGTGTTAATTCATCTCATAGTGTTATATGATTCTTTTTATCGATCCGTTTTGTAGAAATGGATTTTGGGAATCTGAGAAGGTACGTTTTGGATTGCATTAAAGCCTATAGTGACAAAGGAATTACCCCCAGATAAAAAACTAGAAAGAAGCTTTTTGAGAAACTCCTTTGTGATGTGTGAATTCATCTCACAGAGCTACACTGTTCTTTTCATTGAGCACTTTGAAAACACTGTCTACTTCGAATCTGCAATGGGATATTTCGGAGTGCGCTGATGCTTACAGTGACAAATAAAATAATATATAAAAACCAGAAAGAATCTTTCTGAGAAACCTCTTTGTGATGTGTTAATTCATCCCACCAAGTTTCACGATTCTTTTCATGGATCAGTTTGCTAGCAGTGCTTTGGGGGAATCTTAGAAGGGATATTTTGGATTGCATTGCAGGCTATGGCGACAAAGAAAATATCTACATATAAAAACTGGAAAGAAGTTTTCTGAGAAACCACTTTGTGATGTATTAATTCACCTCACAGATTCATACCTTTCCTTTCTTGGAGCACTTTGCTATCTCTGTTTTCATGGAATCTGCAAAGGGATATTTTGGAGGGCATTGAGGCCTGTAGTGAAAAAGAAAATATCCTCAGATAAAAACTAGGGAAAAGCTTTCTGAGAAACTGCTTTGTGAAGCGTGAGTTCATCTCACAGAGTTACACCATTCTTTTCATGGACCAGTTGGTAGCACTGTTTCTGGTGAATCAGAGAAGGGATATTTTGGATTGAATTGAAGCCTTTGGTGACAAAGGAATTATTCTCAGATAAAAACTAGAAAGAAGCCTTCTGAGAAACTTCTTTGTGATGTGTGAATTCACCTCACAAGGTTACAGCTTTCTCTTCATGAAGCAGTTTGCTAATACTGTTTTCGTGAAATCTGCAAACGGATATTTGGGAGCACATTGAGGTTTATATTAAAAATGGAAATATCCTCAGATAAATGCTAAAAAGAAGCTTTCTGAAAAACTGCTTCATGATGTGCGAATTCATCTCACAGGGTTACACATTTCTTTTCATTGAGCAATTTGCTAACACTGTTTTCTTGGAATCTGCAATGGGATATTTGGGAGCACCTTGAAGCTTATGGTGACAAGGGATATATCCTCAAATGAAAATGAGAAAGAAGCATTCTGAGAAACCACTTTGTGATGTGTTAATTCATCTCGCAGAGTTACACGATTCTTTTCATGGAGCAGTTTGGTAGTACTGTTTTTGGGGAATCTGAGAAGGGGCATTTTGGATCGCATCGAAGCCTATGGTGACTATGGAAATATCCTTAGGTAAAAACTGGAAAGAAGCTTTCTGAGAAACTTATTTGTGATGTGTGAATTTACCTCACAGAGTTAAACCTCTGTTTTCTTGCAGCAATGTTGTAGCACTGTTTTTGGGGAATCTGAGAAGGGATATTGTGAACTGCATTGAAGCGTATGGTGACAAACGAAATATCCTCAGATAAATATTAGAAAGAATATTTCTGAGAAACTGCTTTGTGATGTGTGAATTCATCTCATGGGGTTATACCATTCTTTATATTGAGCATTTTAATAACACTGTTTTCGTGGAAACTGCAATAAGGTATTTGGGAGTACTTTGAAGCCTATGGTGACAAAGGAACTTTCCTCACATAAAAAACAAAAAGAAGCCTTTTGAGACACTGGTTTGTGATGTGTCACTTCATCTTACAGGGTTACACTCTTCTTTTCATTGAGAAGTTTGCTAACACTGTTTTTCTGGAATCTGCAATGAGATATTTCGGAGTGCATTCAAGCTTATAGTGACAAAGGAAAGATTCTTAGATGGAAACTAGAAAGAAGCTTTCTGAGAAACTGCTTTGTGATTTTTGAATTCTTCTCACAGTGTTACATGATATTTTTCATGGAGCAGTTTGGTAGCATTGTTTTTGGGGAGTCTGAGAAGGGATACTTTAGATAGCATTGAAGCCTACAGTGACAAAGGAAATATCCTGAGATAAAAACTAGAAAGAAGCTTTGTGAGAAAGTTCTTTGTGATGTGTGAATTCGTCTCAGAGAGTGTTACACCTTTCTTTTCATGGAGCAGTTTGCTGACTCTGTTTTCATGGAATCTGTGAAGGGATATTTGGAGCACATTGAGGCATATACTGCAAAGTTAAATATCCTGAGATAAAAAATAGAAAGAAGCTTTCTGAGATACTGCTTTGTGATGTGTCAATATATCTCACAGAGTTACACTGTTATTTTCAATGAGATGTTTGCTAATACTGTTTTCTTGGAATCTGTGATGAAATATTTCAGAGTGCCTAGAAAATTATGGTGACAAAGGAAATATCTTCATGTAAAAACTAGAAAAGGGCATTCTGAGAAACGGCTTTGTGATGTGCTAATTCATCTCACAGGGATACATGATTCTTTTCATGAGGCCGTTTTGGTTGCACTGTTTTTAGGGAATCAGAGAAGGGATGTTTTGGATCACATTGAAGATTATGGTTACTAAGGAAATATCCTCAGATAAAAATGAGAAGGAAGCTTTCAGAAAAAGTTCTTTGTGATGTGTGATCTCATCTCACAGAGTTAAACCTTTGTTTCCATGGAGCAGTTTGCTAACACTGTTTCCGTGAAATCTGCAATGGAACATTTGGGAGCACATTGAGGCCTATGGTGACAAATGAAATATCCTCAGACAAAAACTAGAAAGAAGCTTTCTGAGAAACTGCTTTGTGATTTGTGAATTCATCTCACAGAGTTACATTGTTCTTTTTATTGAGCAGTTTGATAACTCGTTTTCGTGGAATCTGCAATAGGACATTTGGGATCGCATTGAACTATATGATGACCAAGGAAATATTCTCAGATAAAAACCAAAAAGATGCTTTCTGAGTAACTGCTTCATGATGTTTGAATTCATCTCAAAGAGTTACACTGTTCTTATTTAGCAGTTTGCTAACACTGTTTTCTTGGAATCTGCAATGGGATATTTCAGAGCACATTGCAGCTTATGATGACAAGTGAAATTTCTTCAGACAGAATCAAGAAAAAAGAATTCTGAGAAACTACTTTGTGACTTGTGAATTCATCTCACTGAGTTACAAGATCCTTTTCATGGAGCAGTTTGGTAGCACTGTTTTTGGGGATTCTGAGAAGGGTTATTTTGGATCACATTCAAGCCTATGGAGAGAAAGGAGATATCCTCAGATAAAAACTAGAAAGAAGCTTTCTGAGTAACTTCTTTGTGATGTGTGAATTCATCTCACAGAGTTACACCTTTCTTTTCATGGAGCAGTATCCTAACACTCTTTTCATGGAATCTGCAATGGGATATTTGGGAGCGCTTTGAGGCCTATAGTGAAAAAGGAAATATCCTCAGGTAAAAAATTGAAAGAAGCTTTCTGAGAAACTGCTTTGTGATGTGTAAATTCATCTGGCAGTGTTACAGTGTTCTCTCCATGGAGCAGTTTGCTAACACAATTTTCTTGGAATCTGTAATGAGATATTTCAGAGCGCATTGATCCTTATGGTGAAAAGGAAATATCCTAATATAAAAACTAGAAACATGCTTTCTGAGAAAGTGATTTGTGATGTGTTAATTCCTTTCACAGAATTACGTGATTCTTTTCATGTATCAGTTTGGTAGCACTGTTTTTCGGGAATCTGAGAAGGGATATTTTGGATCACATGGAAGCCTAGGGTGACAAAGGAAATATCCTCAGATGAAAACTAGAAAGAAGCTGCCTGAGAAAGTTCTTTGTGATATGTGAATTCATCTCACAGAGTTACACCTTTCTTTACATGGAGCAGTTTTCTAACACTGTTTTCATGGAATCTGTGAAAGGATATTTGGGAGCACATTGATGTGTATAGTGAAAAGTAAAATATCTACATATAAAAACGAGAAATAACTTTTCTTAGAAACTGTTTTGTGATGTGTGAATTCATCTCACAGAGTTACATTGTTCTTTTCATTGAGCAGTTTGATAACACTGTTTTCATGAAATCTGCCATATTTTATTTGGGAGCACATTGAAGCCTATGGTGACAAAGGAAATAGCCTCAGATAAATAATATAAAGAAGCTTTCAGAGATATTTCCTTGTGATGGATGAATTCATCACACAGAGTTACACATTTGCTTTCTTTAAGCAGTTTGGTAGCACTGTTTTTATGGAATCTTCAAAAGGATATTCAGGAGCTCCTAGAGGCCTATGGTGAAAAAGGAAATAACTTCAGATAAAAACTGGAGAGAAGCTTTTCGAGAAACGGTTTTGTGATGTGTGTATTGATCTCATAGTTTAACCATTTTGTTCATTGAGCAGTTCAGCATAACTGTTTTTGTGGTATCTGAGAGAAGATATTTGGGAGCACATTAAAGTCAGTATTGAAAAAGGAAATATCCTCAGATTTAAACTAAAAAGAAGCTTTCTGAGGAACTGCTTTGTGATGGGTGAATTCACCTCACAGAGTTACACCTTTCTTTTCATTGAACAGCTGATCTACACTGTTTGTGTGGAAACCGCAAAGGGATATTCAGGAGCGCTTAGAGTCCAATGGCAAAAAGAAAATATCTTCAGGTACAAACTTGAGAGAAACTTTCTGAGAAACTCCTTTGTGAAGTGTGCATTGATCTCATAGAGTTAAACATTTCTGTTGAGGGAGCACTTTGGCTTCACTGTTTTGTGGTACCTGAGAAGGGATACTTGGGAGAGCATTGAAGCCTATGGTGGAAAAAGAAATACCCTCATACAAAAACTAGAAAGAAACCTTCTGAGAAACTGCTTTGTGATGTGTTTATTCATCTCACAGAGTTACATGATTCTTTCTCTGGAGCCATTTGGTAGCACTCTTTTTGGGGAATCTGAGAAAGGATATTTTTGATCACATTGAAGCCTATGGTGACAAAGGAAATATCCTCAGATAAAAACTAGAAAGAAGCTTTCTGAGAAGCCTCTTTGTGATGTGTGTATTCATCTCACAGAGTAACACCTTTCTTTTCATGGAGCAGTTAGCTAACACTGTTTTCGTGGAATCTGCAAAGGGATATTTGTGAGCACTTTGAGGCCCACAGTGAAAAAGGAAATATCCTCTGATAAAAACTAGAAAGAGACTTTCTGACAAACTGCTTTGAGATGTGTGAATTCATCTCACAGATATACACTGTTATTTTCATTGAGCAGTTTGATGACACTGTTTTCTTGGAATATGCAATAGGATATTTGGGAGTGCATTGAAGTCTATTGTGACAAAGGAAATATCCTCAGATCAATACCAAAAAGAAGCTTTCTGTTAAACTGCTTTGTGATGTGTCAATTCACCTCACAAAGTCACACAGTTCCTTTCATTGACAAATTTGCTAACAGTTCTTTCCTAGAATCTGCAATGGGATATTCCAGAGCTCATTGAGGAACATGGTGAAAAGGGAAATTGCCTCAGATAAAAGCTGAAAAGAAGCTTTCTGAGAAAGTGGTTTGTTATGTGTCAGTTCATCTCACAGAGTTACACCATTCTTTTCATGGAGCAGTTTTGTAGCACTGTTTCTGGATAGATTGAGAAGGGATATTTTGGATCGCATTGAAGCCTAAGGTGACAAAGGAAATATTCTTAGATTAAAACTAGACGGAAACTTTCTGAGAAACTTCGTTGTGATGTGTGTATTCATCTCACAGAGCAACACCATTCTTTTCATGGAGCAGTTTGCCAACACTGTTTTCATGTAACCTACAAAGGGATATTTGGGAGCCAGTTGAGGCCTATGGTGAAAAAGGAAATATTCTCAGAAAAGAACTAGAAAGAAGATTTCTGAGAAACTGCTTTGTGATGTGTGAATTCATCTAACAGAGTTACACCACTCTTTTCATGGGGAAGTTTGGGAGCACTGTTATTGGGGAATCTGAGAAGGGAAATTTTGAATCACATCGAAACCTGTGGTTACAAAGGAGATATTCTCGGATAAAAACTAGAAAGAAGGTTTCTGAGAAAGTTCTTTGTTGTGTGGGAATTCATTTCACAGAGTTACACCTTTCTTTTCATGGAGGAGTTTGCTTATACTGTTTTCGTGAAGTCTGCAAAGGGATATTTGGGAGTGCATTGAGGCCTAGAAAATATCCTTAGATAAAAACTAGAAAGAAGCTTTCTGAGAAACAACTGTTTTGGGGGAATCTGAGAAGGGATATTTTGGACTGCATTGAAGCCTAAGGTGACAAAAGAAATATCCTCAGATAAATCTAGAAAGAAGCTTTCTGAGAAAATTCTTTTTGATGTGTGAAATCATCTCACAGAGTTACGCCTTTCTTTTCATGCAGCTGTTTGATAACACTCTTTTAGTGGTATCTGCAATAGGATATTTGAGAGCACATTGAAGCCTATGGTGACAAAGAAATATGCTCAGATAAAAGTCAAAAAGAAACTTTCTGTGAAACTGCTTTGCATTGTGTGAATTCATCTCAATGAGTAACACTCTTCTTTTCATTGAGAAGTTTGCTAACACTTTTTTCATTTAATCTGCAATGGGATATTTGGGAACGAATTGAGGAATATGGTAAAAAAGGAAACATCCTCAGATAAAAAGTGGAAAGAAGCTTTCAGAGAAATTCCGTTGTGATACGTGCATTCATCTCTTAGAGCTAAACGTTTCTGTTGAGAGAGCACTTTGGCATCAATGTTTTTGTGGTGTCTGAGAAGGGATATCTGAGAGCACATTGAAGCGTATAATGGTGAAGGAAATATTCTCAGACAACAACCAATAAGAAGCTTTCTGAGAAGCTGCTTTATGATGTTTGAATTCATCTCACAGATTTACATCTTGCTTTCCATGAAGCAATTTGCTAACACTATTTTCATGGAAACTGCAAAGGAATATTCATAAGTGCATTGAGGAAAAGGGTGAAAAAGGAACTATCCTCAGACAAAAACTAGAAAGAAACTTTCTGACAAACTGCTTTGTGATTTGTGAATACACCTCACAGAGTTACAAGATTCTTTTCATGGAGCAATTTGGTAGCACTGTTTCTGGAGAATCTGAGAAAGGATAATTTGGATCGCATAGAAGACTATGGTGACAAAGGAAATATTCTCACATAAAATCTAAAAAGAAACTTTCTGAGAAACTTGTGCTTTGTGAATTCATCTCACAGAGTTATACCGCTCTTTTCATTGAGAAGTTTGCTAACACTTTTTTCATGGAATCTGCAATGGGATGTTATGGAGGGCATTGAGGCCTATGATGCAAAAGGAAATATCCTCAGATAAGAACTAGAAGAAGCTTTCTGAGAAACTGCATTATGATGTGTGAATTCACCTCACCTCACAGAGTTACACCATTCTTTTCATGGAGCAGTTTGGTAGCACTGTTTTTGGGGAATTTGAGAACAGATATTTTGGATCACATTGAAGCCCATGGTGACAAAGATAATATCTTCCAAAAAAAAAACAAGAAAGAAGCCTCTGAGAAATTTCTTTGTGATGTGTGAATTCATCTCCACCTTTCTTTTCATGGAAGAGTTTGCAAACTGTTTTCACGGAATCTGCAAAGTGATGTATGGGAGCATAATGAGGCCTATCATGTAAAAGGAAATATCCTCAGATAAAAACTGGAAAGAAACTATCTGAGAAGCTAACTATGGATGGGTGAATTCATCTCAGAGATACACTGTTGTTTTCATTGAGCAGCTTGATAACACTGTTTTCATGGAATCTGAAATAAGATATTTGGGAGCACATTGAAGCCTATGATGACAAAGTACATATCCTCTGATAAAAAACAAATAGAAGCTTTCTGATAAACTGCTTTGTGATGTGTGAATTCATCTCACAGATTTATACCTTTCTTTTCATGGAGGAGTTTTCTAACACTTTTTTTCTGGAATCTGCAAAGGGTTATTCATGAGTACATTGAGGCATCTGGTGACAGAGGAAATATACTCAGAAAAAAAACTAGAAAAAAGCTTTCTGAGAAACTGCTTTGTGATGTGTGAAATCATCTAACAGAAGTACACCTTTCTTTTCAATGAGGAGTTTGATACCACTGTTTTCGTGGAATATGCAGTAAGATATTTGGGAGCGCATTGAAGCCTATGGTGATAAATGAACTATCCTCAGATAAAAGCCAAAAAGAAGCTTTCTGTGAAACAGCTTTGTGATTTTTGAATCCACCTCATAGAATTACACTGTTTCTTTCACTGATAAGTTTGCTAACAATTTTTTCGATTATTCTGCAATGGGATATTCGAGAGCACCTTGAGGAATACGGTGAAAATGGTAATATCCTCAGATAAAACTAGAAAGAAGGTTTGTGAGAAACAGCATTGTGATATGTGAATGCATCTCACAGAGTTACACCTTTCTTTTCATGCAGCAGTTTGCTAACACTCTTTTCTTGGAATCTGCAAAGGGATATTTAGGAGTTCACTGAAGCCTATAGAGAAAAAGGAAATATCCTCATATAAAAAGTAGGAAAAATATTTCCGAGAAACTGTCTTGTGATGTGTGAATTCATCCCACAGAGTTCCACCATTCTTTTCATTGAGCAGTTTGCAAACACTGTTTTCTTGGAATCTGCAATGGGATATTCCAGAGCTCATTGAGGTCTATAGTGAAAAAGGAAATATCCTTAGATAAAAACTAGAAAGAAGCTTTTGGAGAAACAGTTTTGTGATATTTCAATTCATCTTACAGAATTACACCATTCTCTTCATTGAGCAGTTTGATAACACTGTTTTCCTGGCATCTGCAGTAGGATATTTGGGAGTATATTGAAGCCTCTGGTGACAAAGGAAATATCCTCACACAAAAAACAAAAAGATGCTTTGTGAGAAACTGCTTTGTGATGTGTGAAATCATCTCACAGATTTACACCTTCCTTTTCATGGAGCAGTTTGCTAACACTATTTTCCTGGAATCTGCAAAGGGATGTTCACGAGCACATTGAAGCAAAAGGTGAAAAAGGAAATAGCCTCAGACAGAAACTAGAGAGAAGCTTTCTGAGAAACTGCTTTGTGATTTATGAATTCACCTCACAGAGTTACACAATTCTTTTCATGGAGCAGTTTGGAAGCACCGTTTTTGGGGAATCTGAGAACAGATATTTTGGATCACATTGAAGCCCATGGTGCAAAAGGAAATAATCTCAGATGAAGGCTAGAAAGAAACTTTCTAGGAAACTTCTTTATGATGTATGAATTCATCTCACAGAGTTACACGGTTCTTTAAATTGCATAGTTTGGTTACACTGTTTTCTTGGAATCTGCAATCTGATATTTTGGAGTGCATTGAAGCTTATGGAGACAAAGGAAATATCCTCATATGAAAACTAGAAAGAAGCTTTCTGAGAAACTGCTTTGTGATTTGTGAATACATCTCACAGAGTTACATGATTCTTTTCGTGGATCAGTTTGGCAGCACTGTTTTTGGGGAATCTGAGGAAGGATATTTTGGATCGCATTGAAACCAAGGGTGACAGAGGAAACATCCTTAGATAAAAACGAGAAAGAAGCTTTATGAGAAAGTTCGTTGTGATGTGTGAATTCATCTAACAGAGCTGCACCTTTCCTTTCATGGAGCAGTTTGCTAACACTGTTTTCGTGGAATCTGCAAAGGGACATTTGGGAGTGCAATGAGAACTATAGTAAAGAAGGAACCATCTTCAGATTAAAAACTAGAAAGAAACTTTCTGAGAAACCTCTTTGTGATGTGTGAATTCATCTCACAAAGTTAAACCTTTCTTTTCATGGAGCAAACATAACACTGTTTTCCTGGAATCTGCAAAGGGATCTTTGGGGGAGCATTGAGGCCTATGGTGAAAAAATAATATCCTCAGAAAAAAACTAGAAAGAAGCTTTCTAAGAAAGTACTTTATGATTTGTGAATTTGTCTCACAGAGTTACACTGTTCTTTTAATAGATCAGTGTGCTATCACTGTTTTTTTTTTTTTTTTTTTTTTTGAATCTTCAATGGGATATTTCAGAGCACATTGAACCATGTGGTGAAAATGGAAATATCCTCATATAAAAACTGGAAAGAATTTTTTTGAGAAACTGCTTTGTGATTTGTAAATTCATCTCACAGAGATATGCGATTCTTTTCATGGAGCAGTTTGGTACCAGTGTTTTTGGGGAGTTTGAGAAGTGATGTTTTGGATTGCTTTGAAGCCTATGATGACAAAGGAAATATACTCATATGAAAACTAGAAAGAAGCTTTCTGAGAAAGTTCTTTGTGATGTGTTTTTTCATGTCACAGAGTTATATCTTTCTATTCATGGAGCAGTTTTCTAACACTGTTTTCGTGGAATCTGCAAATGTACATTTGGGAGTCATTGAGGGCTATAGTAAAAAGAGAAATATCCTCAGATAAAAACTAGAAAGAAGCTTTCTGAGAAGCTGCTGTGTGATGTGTGAATTCATCTCACAGAGTTACACCTTGCTTTTCATTGAGCAGTTTGATAACACTGTTTTCATGGAATCTGAAATAGGATTTTTGGAAGTGCAGTGAAGCCTATGGTGACAAAGGAAATATCCTCAGATAAAATCTATAAAGAAACTTTCTGAGGAACTTCTTTGTGATGTGTGAATTCATCTCACGGTGTTATACCTTTCTTTTCATGGAGAAGTTTGGTCATATTGTTTCAGGGGAATTTGAGAAGGGATATTTTGAATTGCATTCAAGCCTATGGTGACAAAGGAAATATCCTCAGATGAGTAATAGAAAGAGGCTTTTTGAGAAAGTGCTTTGTGTAGTGTGAATTCATCTCACAGGGTTACACGATTTTTTTATTGCAGCATTTGGTAACACTATCTTTGTGGAATATGCAAAGGGATATATGGGAGTGCTTTGAATCCGATGGTGACAAAGGAAATATCCTGAGATAAAAACCTAAAAGAAGCTTTCTGATAAGCTGCCTTGTGATGTGTGAATTCATCTCACAGAGTTACGCTGTTCTTTTCATTGAGCAGTTTTCTCACACTGTATTCTTGGAATCTGTAATGGGACATATCGGAGAACATTGAAGCTTATGGTGACAAAAGAAATATCCTCAGACAAAAACTCTAAAGAAACTTTCTTAGAAACTGCTTTGTGATTTGTGAATTAATCTCACAGAGTTACACGATTCTTTTCATGTAGCAGTTTGGTAGCACTGTTTTTTTGGAATCTGAGAAGGGATATTTTGGATCACGTTGAAGCCAAGGGTGACAAACGAAATATTCGCAGATAAAAACTAGAAAGAAGCCTTCTGAGAAACTTCTTTGTTTGTGTGAATTAGTCTCACAGAGTTACACTGCTTTTTTCATTGAGCAATTTACTAACACTCTTTTCCAGGAATCTGCAAGGGGATATTTTTAGAGACTTGAGGCCTATCTTGAAAAAGAATTATCCTCAGACAAAAATTAGCAAGAATCTTTCTGAGAAACTGTTTTGTGATGTGTGAATTCATCTCACGGAGTTACACTGTACTTTTCATGAAGCAGTTTCCTAACAATATTTTCTTGGAAACTGCAGTGGGATACTTTGGAGTGCATTGAAGGCCATGGTGACAAAGGAAATATCCTGATAAAAACCAGAAAAATGCTCTCTGAGAAACTGTTTTGTGATGTGTGAATTCATCTCACAGAGTTACACCTTTCTTTTTCATCGAGTAGTTTTCTAACACTGTTTACATGGAATCTGCAAAGGGATATTTGTTAGTGCACTGAGGCCTATAGTGAAAAAGGAAATATCCTCAGATAAAAATGAGAAAGAAGCATTCTGAGAAACGACTTTGGGTTGTTTTAGTTCATATCACAGAGTTGCATGATTCTTTTCATGGATCATTTGGTAAAACTGTTTTGGGGGGATCAGAGAAGGCATATTTTGGATTGCATTAAAGCCTGTGTTGACAAGGGAAATATCCTCAGAATTAAACTAGAAAGAAGTTTTCTGAGAAAGTAGTTTGTGATTTGTGAACTCATCTCACAGAGGTGCATGGTTCTTTTCACTGATCAATTTGAAAACACTGTTTTTGTGGAATCTGCAATAGGATATTTGGGAGCGCATTAAAGCCTATGGTGACATAGGAAAAATCCTCAGATAAAAACTCAAAAGAAGATTTCTGAGAAACTGCTTTGTGGTGTGTGAATTCATCTCATAGAGTTACACTGCTCTTCTCATTGAGCAGTCTCCTACCACTCTTTTTGTGGAATCTGAAAATGGATATTTTGGAGCGAATTGAGGCCTATGTTGAAAAAGGAATTATCCTCAGATAAAAACTAGAAGGAAGATTTCTGGGAAACTGCTTTGTACTGTGTAAAATCACCTCACAGAGTTACACTGTACTTTTCACTCAGCAGTTTGCTAACACTGTTTTCTTGGAATCTGCAGTGGGATATATCAGAGCACATTGAAGATTATGATGACAAAGGGAATATCCTCAGATTAAAAACCAAAAATAAGCTTTCTTAGTAAATGCTTTGTGATGTGTGAATTCATCTCACAGAGTTATACCGTTCTTTTCATTGAGTAGTTTGCTAACACTTTTGTCATTTAATCTGCAGTCTAATATAAGGGCACACATTCAGGAACATAGTGACAAAGGAAATATCCTCAGATAAAAACTAGAAATAAGATTTGTGAGAAAGTTCTTTGTGATGTGTGCATTCATCTCAGAAAGTTACACACTCCTTTTCATGAATCAGTTTCCTAACATTGTTTTCATTTGATCTGCAAAGGGATATTTTGGAGCGCTTTGAGGCCTATAATGAAAAAGGAAATCTCATCAGAAAAAATGGAGAAAGGAGCTTTCTGAGAAACTGCTTTGTGATGTGTGAATTCATCTCACAGAGTTACACCATTCTTTACATTGAGCAGTATGATAACACGGTTTTCGTGGAATCTGCAATAGGATATTTGGGAGTGCTTTGAAGCCTATGGAGACAAATGAAATATCCTCTGATAAAAACCAAAAGATGCTTTCTGAGAAACTGCTTTGTGATTTTTGAATTCATCTCACAGAGTTACCATGTTCCTTTTTGAGCTGTATGCTAACACTGTTTCCTTTGAATCTGCAAAGGGCTATTTCAGTGCACATTGAAGCTTATTGAGGCAAGGGAAATATCCTCAGACAAAAACTGGAAAGAAGTTTTCTGAGAAACCACTTTGTGGTGTGTTAATTCATCTCACAGAGTTACACGATTCTTTTCATGGAGCAGTTTGGTAGTACTCTTTTTTGGGGAATCTGAGAAGGGATGTTTTGGATCATATTGACACCTGTGTTGAAAAGGAAATATCCTCAAATAAATCTAGAAAGAAGCTTTCTGAGAACGTTCCTTGTGATGTGTGACTTTATCTCACAGAGTTACAACTTTCTTTCCATGGAGAAGTTTGCTAAACTGTTTTCATGTAATCTTCAAGGGGATATTTGGGAGCACATTGAGGCCAATTGTGAAAAACTAAATGTCCTCAGATAAAAACAAAAAAGATGCGTTCTGAGAAACTGCTTTGTGATGTGTGAATTCATCTCCCAGTGTTACACTTTCCTTTTCATTGAGCAGTTTGCTAACAAAGTTTTCTTGGAATCTGCAATGGTATATTTCAGAGCGAATTGAGGCCTATGTTGAAAACGGAATTATCCTCAGATAAAAAGTAGAAAGAAGCATTCTAAGAATCTGCTTTGTGATGTGTGAATTCATCTCATGGAGTTACACTGTACTTTTCACTCAGCAGTTTGCGAACACTGTTTACTTGGAATCTGCAGTGGGATACATTGGAGAACTTGAAGATTATGGTGACAAAGGAAATATCCTCAGATAAAAACCAAAAATAAGCTTTCTGAGAAACTGCTTTGCAATGTGTGAATTCATGTCACAGAGATACACCATTCTTTTCATTGAGAAGTTTGCTAACACTTTTCTCATTTAATCTACAATGGGATACTCAGGCTCACATTCAGGAATATAATGAGAAAGGAAATATCCTCAGGAAAAAAAAACTAGAAACAAGCTTTCTGAGAAAAAGCTTTGTGATGTGTGAATTAATCTCACAGAGCTACACCACTGTTTTCATGGAGCAGTTTGGTAGCACTGTTTTTGGGGAATCTGTGAAGGGATATTTTGAATTTCATTGAAGACTATGGTGACAAAGAAGTATCCTCAGACAAAAACTAAAAGGAAGCTTTCTGAGAAAGTTATTTGTGATCTGTGAATTCATCTCACAGAGGTACACCTTTCTTTTCATGGAGCAGTTTTCTAACACTGTTTACGTGGAAACTGCAAAGGTATATTTGTGAACGCATTGAGGCCTATAGCGAAAAAGCAAATATCCTCAGATAAAAACTAGAAAGAAGATTTCTGAGAAACTGCTTTGTGATGCCATAATTCATCTCACAGTGTTGCACAATTCTTCTCATGAATCATTTGGTAACACTGTTTTTGAGGAATCTGAGCAGGCATATTTAGGATGACATTGAAGCCTGTTTTGACAAAGGAAATATCCTCAAA
Source organism: Macaca thibetana thibetana (assembly GCF_024542745.1). NCBI lineage: Eukaryota > Metazoa > Chordata > Mammalia > Primates > Cercopithecidae > Macaca > Macaca thibetana. The sequence goes on along the minus strand of NC_065585.1, from coordinate 98,978,306 downwards.
AAAAAAAAAAAAACTAGACAGAAGTTTTCTGAGAAAGTAGTTTGTGATGTGTGAATACATCTAACACAGTTACATGGTTCTTTTCACTGAGCAGTTAGATAATGCTGTTTTTGTGGAATCTGCAATAGGATATTTGGGAGCACATTAAAGCCTATGGTGATGTAGTTAATATCCTCAGAAAAAAACCAAAAAGAAGCTTTCTGAAAACTGCTTTGTGATATGTGAATTCATCTCACAGACTTACACTGTTATTTTCATAGAGCAGTTTGCTAACATTGTTTTCTTGCAATCTGCAAGGGGATATTTCAGAGCACATTGAAGCTTATGATGGCAAGGAAATATTCTCACACAAAAACTAGAAAGGTGCTTTCTGAGAAACTGCTATGTGATTTGTGACTTCATCTCACAGAGTTACATGATTTTTTTGGAGCAGTTTGGTAGCATTGTTTTGGGGGAATCTGAGAAGGGATATTTGGATATAATTGAAGCCTGGGTTGACAAAGGAAATATCCTCATATAAAAATTAGAAAGAAACTTTCTGAGAAACCGATTTGGGATGTGTTAATTCATCTCACAGAGTGACATGATTCTTTTCATGGATCTGATTGGTAGCACAGTTTTTGGGGAATCTGAGAAGAGATATTTGGGATCATATTGAAGCCTAAGGTGACAAAGGAATTATCCTCAGATAAAAACTAGAAGGAAGCTTTCTGAGAAACTTCCTCATGATGTTTGAATTTATCTCACAGAGTTACACCTTTCTTTTCATGGAGCGTTTGCTAACATTGTTTTCATGGAATCTGCAAATGGATATTTGGGAGCACCTTGACCAATAGTGAAAAATGAAATATCTTCAGAATAAAACGAGAAACAAGCATTCTGAGAAACCACATTGTATGTGTTAGTTCATCTCACAGAGCTACATGATTCTTTTCACAGATCATTTGGTAGCACTGTTTTTGGGTAATCTGAAAAAGGATATTTTGGATTGCATGGAAGTCTATGGTGACAAAGGAAATGTCCTCAGATAAAAACTAGGAAGAACTGTTCTGAGAAAGTTCTTTGTGATGTGTGAACTCATCTCAGAGAGTTACACATTCCTTTTCATGAATCAGTTTTCTAACATTGTTTTCATGGAATCTGCAAAGGGATATTTGGGAGCACTTTGAGGCCTATAGTGGAAAAGGAATTATCATCAGATAAAAACGAGAAAGAAACTTTCTGAGAAACTGTTTGTAATGTGTGAATTCATCTCACAGAGTTACACCATTCTTTACATTGAGCAGTTTGATAACACTGCTTCCATGGAATCTGCAATAGGATATTTCAGAGTGCATTGAAGCCTTTGGTGACAAAGGAAATATCCTCTGATAAAAACCAAAAAGATGCTTTCAGAGAAACTGTTTTGTGATTTGTGAATTCATCTCAGAGTTACACTGTTCCTTTAATTGAGCTGTATGCTAACACTGTTTCCTTGGAATCTGCAAAGGGATATTTCAGAGAGCATTGAAGCTTATTGTGACAATGGAAATATCCTCAAAAACTGGAAAGAAGCTTTCTGAGAAACAGCTTTGTGGTGTGTTAATTCATCTCACAGAGTTACACGATTCTTTACATGGAGCAGTTAGGTAGTACTGTTTTTGCAGAATCTGAGAAGGGATGTTTTGGATCATATTGAAGCCTATGTTGAAAAGGAAATAACCTCAGATACATCTAGAAAGAAGTTTTCTGAAAAACTTCTTTGTGATGTGTGAATTTATCTCAGAGAGTTACAAATTTTTTTCTGTGGAGCAGTTTGCTAAAACTGTTTTCGTGTAATCTTCAAGGGGATAGTTGGGAGTGCACTGAGGCCTATGGTGAAAAACTAAGTATCCTCAGATAAAAACCAAAAAGGAGTGTTCTGAGAAACTGCTTTGTGACGTGTGAATTCATCTCACAGTGTTCCACTGTTCTTTATATTGAACAGCTTGCTAAAACTCTTTTCTTGGAATCTGCAATGGTATATTTCAGAGTGCATTGACGCCTATGGTGAAAAACTAAATATTGTCAGATAAAAACCAAAAAGAAGTCTTCTGAGAAACTGCTTTGTGATGTGTGAATTCATCTCACAGAGTCACACCATTGTTTTCATTGAGCAGTTTGCTAACACACTTTTTTGGAATCTGCAACGCAATATTTCCGAGTGCACTGAAGCTTATGGTTTCAAAGGAAATGTCCTCATGTAAAAACTAGAAAGAAGCTTTCTGAGACACCACTTTGTGATGTGTTAATACATCTCACAGTGTTACACGATTCCTTTCATGGATCACTTTTATATCACTGTTTTTGGGTAATCTGAAGAAGGGTATTTTGGATTGCATTGAAGTCAATGTTGACAAAGGAAACATCCTTAGATAAAAACTAGAAAGAAGCTTTCTGAGAAAGTATTTTGTGATGTGTGAATTCATCTCACAGAGTTGCACCTTTCTTTTCATGGAGCAGTTTGCTAACACTATTTTCATGGAATCTGCAAAGGGATATTTCGGAGGGCAATGAGGCCTAGAATGAAAAAGAAAATATCCTCAGATAAAAACTAAAAGGAAGCTTTCTGAGAAACTGCTTTGTGATGTGTGAATTCATCTTACAGAGTTGCAGGATTCTTTTCATGAAGCAGTTTGCTAACACTGTTTTCCTGGAGTCTGCAAAGGGATCTTTGGGCATGCATTGGGGTCTATGGTGAAAAAGGAAATATCCTCAGACAAAAGCTACAAAGAAGCTTTCTAAGAAACTTCTTAATGATATGTGAATTAATCTCACAGAGTTTCAATGTTCTTTTCATTGCTCGGTTTGCTATCACTGTTTTCTAGGAACCTTCAATGGGATATTTCGGAGCACATTTTAGCTTATGGTGACAATGGAAATATCTTCATATGAAAACGAGAAAGAAGGTATCTGAGAAACTGCTTTGTGATTTAAAATTCATCTCACAGAGACACATGATTATTTTCATGAAACAGTTTCGTTCCAATGTTTTTGGGGAATTTGAGAAGCGATATTTCGGATCACATTTAGGCATATGCTGACAAAGGAAATATCCTAATATAAAAACTAGAAAGAAGCTTTCTGAGAAAGTACTTTGTGATGTGTTTTTTCTTATTTATTTATTTATTTTTATCATTGTAATTTAAGTTCTACGATACATGTGCATAACATACAGGTTTGTTACATATGTATACTTGTGCCATGTTGGTGTGCTGCACCCATAAACTCGTCAGCACCCATCAACTCGTCATTTACAACAGGTATAACTCCCAATGCAATCCCTCCCCCCTCCCCCTCCCCATGATAGGCCCTGGTGTGTGATGTTCCCCTTCCCGAGTCCAAGTGATCTCATTGTTCAGTTCCGAACTATGAGTGAGAACATGCGGTGTTTGGTTTTCTGTTCTTGTGATAGTTTGCTGAGAATGATGGTTTCCAGCTGCATCCATGTCCCTACAAAGGACACAAACTCATCCTTTTTTATGGCTGCATAGTATTCCATGGTGTATATGTGCCACATTTTCTTAATCCAGTCTGTCACTGATGGACATTTGGGTTGATTCCAAGTCTTTGCTATTGTGAATAGTGCCACAATAAACATACGTGTGCATGTGCCTTTATAGCAGTATGATTTATAATACTTTGGGTATATACCCAGTAATGGGATGGCTGGGTCATATGGTACATCTAGTTCTAGATCCTTGAGAAATCGCCATACTGTTTTCCATAATGGTTGAACTAGTTTACAATCCCACCAAGAGTGTAAAAGTGTTCCTATTTCTCCACATCCTCTCCAGCACCTGTTGTTTCCTGACTTTTGAATGATTGCCATTCTAACTGGAGTGAGATGGTATCTCATGGTGGTTTTGATTTGCATTTCTCTAATGGCCAGTGATGATGAGCATTTTTTCATGTGTCTGTTGGCTATATGAATGTTTTCTTTTGAGAAATGTCTGTTCGTATACTTTGCCCACTTTTTGATAGGGTTGTTTGTTTTTTTCTTGTAAATTTGTTTGAGTTCTTTGTAGGTTCTGGATATTAGCCCTTTGTCAGATGAGTAGATTGCAAACATTTTCTCCCATTCTGTAGGTTGCCTGTTCACTCTGATGGTGGTTTCTTTTGCTGTGCAGAAGCTCTTTAGTTTAATGAGAACCCATTTGTCAATTTTGGCTTTTGCTGCCATTGCTTTTGGTGTTTTAGACATGAAGTCCTTGCCCATGCCTATGTCCTGAATGGTACTACCTAGGTTTTCTTCTAGGGTTCTTATGGTATTGGGTCTAACATTTAAGTCTCTAATCCATCTTGAATTAATTTTCGTATAAGGAGTAAGGAAAGGATCCAGTTTCAGCTTTCTACTTATGGCTGGCCAATTTTCCTAGCACCATTTATTAAATAGGGAATCCTTGCCGCATTTCTTGCTTCTCTCAGGTTTGTCAAAGATCAGATGGCTGTAGATGTGTGGTATTATTTCTGAGGCCTCTGTTCTGTTCCATTGGTCTATATCTCTGTTTTGGTACCAGTACCATGCTGTTTTGGTTACTGTAGCCTTGTAGTATAGTTTGAAGTCAGGTAGCGTGATGCCTCCAGCTTTGTTCTTTTGACTTAGGATTGTCTTGGCAATGCGGGCTCTTTTTTGGTTCCATATGAACTTTAAAGCAGTTTTTTCCAATTCTGTGAAGAAACTCATTGGTAGCTTGATGGGGATGGCATTGAACCTATAAATAATCTTGGGCAGCATGGCCATTTTCACGATATTGATTCTTCCTATCCATGAGCATGGTATGTTCTTCCATTTGTTTGTGTCCTCTTTGATTTCACTGAGCAGTGGTTTGTAATTCTCCTTGAAGAGGTCCTTTACATCCCTTCTAAGTTGTATTCCTAGGTATTTTATTCTCTTTGAAGCAATTGTGAATGGAAGTTCATTCCTGATTTGGCTCTCTGTTTGTCTGTTACTGGTGTATAAGAAGGCTTGTGATTTTTGCACATTAATTTTGTATCCTGAGACTTTGCTGAAGTTGCTTATCAGCTTAAGGAGATTTTGGGCTGAGACAATGGGGTTTTCTAAATATACAATCATGTCGTCTGCAAACAGGGACAATTTGACTTCTTCTTTTCCTAACTGAATACACTTTATTTCTTTCTCTTGCCTGATGCCCTAGCCAGAACTTCCAACACTGTGTTGAATAGGAATGGTGAGAGAGGGCATCCCTGTCTTGTGCCAGTTTTCAAAGGGAATTTTTCCAGTTTTTGCCCATTCAGTATGATATTGGCTGTGGGTTTGTCATAAATAGCTCTTATTATTTTGAGATACGTTCCATCAATACCGAATTTATTGAGCGTTTTTAGCATGAAGGGCTGTTGAATTTTGTCAAAAGCCTTTTCTGCATCTATTGAGATAACCATGTGGTTCTTGTCTTTGGTTCTGTTTATATGCTGGATTATGTTTATTGATTTGTGAATGTTGAACCAGCCTTGCATCCCAGTGATGAAGCCCACTTGATCATGATGGAGAAGTTTTTTGATGTGCTGCTGAATCCGGTTTGCCAGTATTTTATGGAGGATTTTTGCTTCGATGTTCATCAGGGATATTGGTCTAAAATTCTCTTTTTTGTTGTGTCTCTGCCAGGCTTTGGAATCAGGATGATGTTGGCCTCATAAAATGAGTTAGCGAGGATTCCCTCTTTTTCTATTGATTGGAATAGTTTCAGAAGGAATGATACCAGCTCCTCCTTGTACCTCTGGTAGAATTCAGCTGTGAATCCATCTGGTCCTGGACTTTTTTTGGTTGGTAGGCTATTAATTATTGCCTCAATTTCAGAGCCTGCTATTGGTCTATTCAGGGATTCAACTTCTTCCTGGTTTTGTCTTGGAAGAGTGTAAGTGTCCAGGAAATTATCTATTTCTTCTAGATTTTCTAGTTTATTTTCATAGAGGTGTTTATAGTATACTCTGATGGTAGTTTCTATTTATCTGGGGTCGGTGGTGATATCCCCTTTATCATTTTTTATTGTGTCTATTTGATTCTTCTCTCTTTTCTTCTTTATTAGTCTTGCTAGCAGTCTGTCAATTTTGTTGATCTTTTCAAAAAACCAACTCCTGGATTCATTGATTTTTTGGAGGGTATTTTGTGTCTCTATCTCCTTCAGTTCTGCTCTGATCTTAGTTATTTCTTGCCTTCTGCTAGCTTTTGAATGTGTTTGCTCTTGCTTCTCTAGTTCTATTAATTGTGAGGTTAGAGTGTCAATTTTAGATCCTTCCAGCTTTCTCTTGTGGGCATTTAGTGCTATGAATTTCCCTCTACACACTGCTTTAAATGTGTCCCAGAGATTCTGGTATGTTGTATCTTTGTTCTCTTTGGCTTCAAAGAACATCTTTATTTCTGCCTTCATTTCGTTATGTACCCAGTAGTCATTCAGGAGCAGGTTGTTCAGTTTCCATGTAGTTGAGCGGTTTGGATTGAGTTTCTTAGTCCTGAGTTCTAGTTTGATTGCACTGTGGTCTGAGAGACAGTTTGTTATAATTTCTATTCTTGTACATTTGCTGAGGAGTGCTTTACTTCCAATTATATGGTCAATTTTGGAATAAGTGCAATGTGGTGCTGAGAAGAATGTATATTCTGTTGATTTGGGGTGGAGAGTTCTATAGATGTCTATTAGGTCTGCTTGCTGCAGAGATGAGTTCAATTCCTGGATATCCTTGTTAACTTTCTGTCTTGTTGATCTGTCTAATGTTGACAGTGGAGTGTTGAAGTCTCCCATTATTATTGTATGGGAGTCTAAGTCTCTTTGTAAGTCTCTAAGGACTTGCTTTATGAATCTGGGTGCTCCTGTATTGGATGCATATATATTTAGGATAGTTAGCTCTTCCTGTTGAATTGATCCCTTTACCATTATGTAATGGTCTTCTTTGTCTCTTTTGATCCTTGATGGTTTAAAGTATGTTTTATCAGAGACTAGTATTGCAACCCCTGCTTTTTTTTTTGTTCTCCATTTGCTTGAGTCTTCCTCCATCCCTTTATTTTGAGCCTATGTATGTCTCTGCATGTGAGATGGGTCTCCTGAATACAGCAGACTGATGGGTCTTGACTCTTTATCCAGTTTGTCGGTTTATGTCTTTTAATTGGAGCATTTAGTCCATTTACATTTAAGGTTAATATTGTTATGTTTCAACTTGATCCTGCCATTATGATATTAACTGGTTATTTTGTTCGTTAGTTGATACAGTTTCTTCCTAGCCTCGATGGTCTTTACATTTTGGCATGTTTTTGCAATGGCTGGTACCGGTTTTGCCTTTCCATGTTTAGTGCTTCCTTCAGGGTCTCTTGTAAGGCAGGCCTGGTGGTGACAAAATCTCTAAGCATTTGCTTAACTGTAAAGGATTTTATTTCTCCTTCACTTATGAAACTTAGTTTGGCTGGATATGAAATTCTGAGTTGAAAATTCTTTTCTTTAAGAATGTTGAATATTGGCCCCCACTCTCTTCTGGCTTGTAGAGTTTCTGCCGAGAGATCTGCTGTTAGTCTGATGGGCTTCCCTTTGTGGGTAACCCGACCTTTCTCTCTGGCTGCCCTTAAGATTTTTTCCTTCATTTCAACTTTGGTGAATCTGGCAATTATGTGTCTTGGAGTTGCTCTTCTCGAGGAGTATCTTTGTGGCGTTCTCTGTATTTCCTGGATTTGAATGTTGGCCTGCCCTACTAGGTTGGGGAAGTTCTCCTGGATGATATCCTGAAGAGTGTTTTCCAACTTGGTTCCATTTTCCCCCTCACTTTCGGGCATCCCAATCAGACGTAGATTTGGTTCTTTTACATAATCCCATACTTCTTGCAGGCTTTGTTCATTTCTTTTTCTTCTTTTTTCTTTTGGTTTCTCTTCTCGCTTCATTTCATTCATTTGATCCTCAATCGCTGATACTCTTTCTTCCAGTTGATCGAGTCAGTTACTGAAGCTTGTGCATTTGTCACATGTTTCTCGTGTCACGGTTTTCATCTCTGTCATTTCGTTTATGACTTTCTCTGCATTAATTACTCTAGCTATCAATTTTTCCACTCTTTTTTCAAGATTTTTGGTTTCTTTGCACTGGGTACATAATTCCTCCTTTAGCTCTGAGAAGTTTGATGGACTGAAGCCTTCTTCTCTCATCTCATCAAAGTCATTCTCCGTCCAGCTTTGATCCATTGCTGGCGATGAGCTGCGCTCCTTTGCAGGGGGAGATGCGCTCTTATTTTTTGAATTTCCAGCTGTTCTGCCCTGCTTTTTCCCCATCTTTGTGGTTTTATCTGCCTCTGGTCTTTGATGATGGTGATGTACTGATGTGGTTTTGGTGTAAGTGTCCTTCCTGTTTGATAGTTTTCCTTCTACCAGTCAGGACCCTCAGCTGTAGGTCTGTTGGTAATTGCTTGATGTCCACTCCAGACCCTGTTTGCCTGGGTATCAGCAGCAGAGGCTGCAGAAGATAGAATATTGCTGAACAGCAAGGGTACCTGTCTGATTCTTACTTTGGAAGTTTCCTCTCAGTGGTGTACTCCACCCTGTGAGGTGTGGAGTGTCAGACTGCCCTAGTGGGGGATGTCTCCCAGTTAGGCTACTCAGGGGTCAGGGACCCACTTGAGCAGGCAGTCTGTCCCTTCTCAGATCTCAACCTCCGTGTTGGGAGATCCACTGCTATCTTCAAAGCTGTCAAACAGAGTCTTTTGCGTCTGCAGACGTTTCTGCTGCTTTTGTTGTTGTTGTTTAGCTGTGCCCTGTCCCCAGAGGTGGAGTCTACAGAGACAGGCAGGTTTCCTTCAGCTGCTGTGAGCTCCTCCCAGTTCGAGCATTCCAGCGGCTTTGTTTACCTATTTAAGCCTCAGCAATGGTGGGCGCCCCTCCCCCAGCCTCACTGCTGCCTTGCGGTTAGATCGCAGACTGCTGTGCTAGCAATGCGGGAGGCTCCATGGGCATGGGACCCTCTCTGCCAGGTGTGGGATTCCCTTCCCCCTTGTGCTTCCCAGGTGAGGCGATGCCTCGCCCTGCTTCAGCTCTCGCTGGTTGAGCTGCAGCAGCTGACCAGCACCGATTGTCTGGCACTCCCTAGTGAGATGAATCCAGTACCTCAGTTGAAAATGAAGAAATCACCAGACTTCTGTGTCGCTGGTGCTGGGAGTTGGAGACTGGAGCTTTTCCTATTCGGCCATCTTGCTCCGCCCCCCTCTGTGCTGTATTTTTTCATTTCACAGAGTTATGCCTTTCTTTTCATGGAGCAGTTTGCTAACAATGTTTTCATGGAATCTGCAAAGGTATGTTTGGGAGTGCATTGAGGCCTATAGTGAAGAGAGAAAAATCTTCAGGTAAAAATTAGAAAGAAGCTTTCTGAGAAATTGCTTTGTGATATGTGAATTCATCTCATGGAGTTATACTGTTCATTACATTGAGTAGTTTGCTAGGTCTGTTTTCTTGGAATCTGCAGTCTGATATTTCGGAGTGCCTTGAAGCTTAAGGTGACAAAGGAAATATCCTCAGATATTTCTAGTTTTTACTAGAAAGAAGCTTTCTGAGAAACCGGTTTGTGATGTGTTAATTCATCTCACAGAGTTACAGGTTTCTTTTCATGGGGCTGTTTGCTAGCTGTTTTTATGGAGTCTGCAAGGGGATATTTGGGAGCTCCTGGTGGCCTATGGTGAAAAAGGAAATAACTTCAAATAAAAACTGGAGAGAAACTTTTTCAGAAACCGTTTTGTGATGTCTATATTCACCTCAAAGAGTTTAACTTTTTGTTTGATTGAAGAGTTCACTATCACTGTTTTAATGGTATCTGAGAGGAGATATTTGGGAGCACATTGAAGAATATGGTGAAAAAGGAAATATGCTCAGATTTGAGCTAGAAAGAAGCTCTCTGAGAAACTACTTTGTGATGGATGAATTCATCTCACAGATTTACACCTTTCCTTTTATTTAGCAGTTTTCTAACACAGGTTTCTTGGAATCCACAATGGGATATTTTGGAGTACATTCAACTTTTGGGTGACAAAGAAAATATCCTCAGACACAAACTAGAAAGAAGCGTTCTGAAAAACTGCTTTGTGATTTGTGAATTCGTTTCACAGAGCTATACGATTCTTTACCTGGAGCAGTTTGCTAGTACTGTTTTTATGAAATCTTCAAAGGGATATTCGGGAGCTCCTAGAGGCCTATGGTGAAAAAGGAAATAACTTCAGATAAAAACTGGGGAGAATATCTTCAGATAAAAATCAGAAAGAAGATTTTTGAGAAACTACTTTGTGATGTGTGAATTCATCTCACAGAGTTACACGATTCTTTCCTTGCAGCAGTTTTTAAACACAATTTGCGTGGAAACTGCAATAGGATATTTGGGTGCACATTGAAGCCTATGGTGACAAAGGAAATATTCTCAGATTAAAAGCTAGAAAAGAAGCTTTCTGAGAAAGTTATTTGTGATGTGTGAATTCGTCTCATAGAGTTACCCCTCTCTTTTCATTTAGCAGTTTGGTAACACAGTTTTTGTGGAATCTGCAAGGGTATATTAGGGAGTACATTGAGATCTATAGTGAAATAGGAAATATCCTCAGTTAAAAACTAGAAAGCCTCTTTCTGAGAAACTGCATTGTGATGTGTGAATTCATCTTACAGAGTTACACCGTTCTTTTCATTGAGCAGTTTGATAACACTGTTTTCGTGGAATCTGCAATAGGATCTTTTGGAGTGCATTTAAGCCTGTGGTGACAAATTAAATATCCTCAGATAGAAACCAAAAACAACCTTTTTTGGAAACCGCTTTGTGATGTGTAAATTCATCTCAGAATGTTACTCCGTTTTTTTTTTTTTTTTTTTTTTTTTTTTTTTTTTTTTTTTTTTTTTTTTTTTTGGAGACAGAGTCGGCTCTGTTTCCCAGGCTGGAGTGCAGTGGCATGATCTCAGCTCACTACAAGCTCTGTCTCCTGGGTTCACGCCATTCTCCTGCCTCAGCCTCCCAAGTAGTTGGGACTACAGGCACCCACCACCATGCCCTACTAATTTTTTCTATTTTTAGTAGAGACTAGGTTTCACTGTGTTAGCTAGGATGGTCTTGATCTATTCACATCATGATCCACCCGCCTCAGCCTCCCAAAGCACTGGGATGACAGGTGTGAGCCACTGCACCTGGCCTACACCATTCTTTTCAATGAGAAGTTTGCTAACACTTTTTTTGTGGAATCTGCATTGGGATATTCAGGAGTGCATAGAAGAATATGGTGAAAAAGTAAATATCCTCACATAAAAACTAGTAAGAAGCTTACTGAGAAACAGCTTTGTGATGTCTGAATTCATTTCAGAGTTACACCATTTTTTTCATGCAGCAGTATGGTAGCATTGTTGCTGGGGAATCTGCAATAGGATATTTGGAAGCGTATTGAAGCCTATGGTGACAATGGAAATGTCCTCAGACAAAAACCAAAAAGAAACTTTCTGAGAAACTGCTTTGTGATGTGTGAATTCATATCACTAATTACACCTTTCTTTTCATGGAGCACTTTGGTAACATTATTTTTGTGGAATCTACACAGGGATATTAGTGAGTGCATTGAGGCCTATGGTGAAAAAGGAAATATCCCCCGATAAAAACTAGAAAGAATTTTTCAGAGAAACTGCTTTGTGATTTGTGAATTCGTCTCACAGAGTTATAAGACACTTTTAATGGATCAGTTAGGTAGCACTGTTTTTGGGGAACGTGAGAAGAGATATTGAGGATAGCAATGAAGCCAAGGTGACAAAGGAAATATCCTCAGATAAAAACTAGAAAGAAGCTTTCTGAGAAAATACTTTGTGATGTGTGAATTCATTTCACAGAGGTACACTTTACTTTCATGGAGCAGTTTGGTAACACTTTTTTCATGACATCTGCAACGGTTTATTCAGGAGCACGTTGAGGAATACGGTGAAAAAGGAAATATCCTCATATAAAACTAGTAAGAATCTTACTGAGAAACAGCTTTGTGATATGTGAATTCATTTCACAGATTTACACCACTTTTTTCACGGAGCAGTATGGCAGCAATAGGATATTTGGGAGCTCATTGAAGCCTATGGTGACAAAGGAAATATTCTCAGACAAAAACCAAAAAGAAGCTTTCTGAGAAACTGCTTTGTGATGGGTGAATTCATCTCACAAATTTATACCTTTCTTTTCCTGGTGCAGATTGCTAACATTTTCGTGGAATCTTTAAAGGGATATTTGTGAGTGCATTAAGGCCTACGGGGAGAAAGGAAATATCCTCAGACAAAAACTCGAAAGAAACTTTCTGAGAAATTACTTTGTTATTTGTGAAATCTTCTCACAAAGTTGCACCATTCTTCTCATGGAGCCATTTGGTAGCACTGTCATTTGAGAATCTGAGAATGGATATTTTGGATCCTTTCGAGAATGCCTTGAGGCCTATGGTGAAAAAGGAAATATCCTCAGATAAAAACTAGAAAGAAGCTTTCTGAGAAATTGCTTTGTGATATGTGAATTTACCACACAGAGTTACACTGTTCTTTTCATTGAGCAGTTTGTCAACACTGTTTTCATGAAATCTGCAAAGGATATTTGGAAGCACATTGAGGCCTATAGTGAAAAAGGAAATATCCTCAGATAGAAACTAGAAAGAAACTTTCTGAGAAACTGCTTTGAGATGTGTAAATTCATCTCACACAGTTACACTATTCTTTTCATGGAGCAGTTTGATAAGACTGTCTTCATGGAATCCACAATAGGATATTTGGGAGTGCATTGAAGTCTTTGGTGACAAAGGATATATCCTCTGGTAAAAACCAAAAGGAAGTCTTCTGAGAAACTGCTTTCTGATGTGTGAATTCATCTGACAGAGTTACAATGTTCTTTTCACTGAGCAGTTTGCTATCCATGTTTTCTTGGAATCCACAAGGGGATGTTTCAGAGCTCATTGAAGCTTATATTGACAAAGAAAATATCCTCAGACAAAAACTAGAAAGAAGCTTTCTGAGATACTGATTTCTGATTTGTGAATTCCTCTCACAGAGTTACACTTTTCTTTTCAAGGAGAAGTTTGGTAGCACTGTTTTTGGGGAATCTGAAAAGGGATATTTCGGATCATCTTGAAGCCTATAGTGACAAAAGAAAAGTCCTCAGATAAAAACTAGAAAGAAGCTTTCTAAGAAAATTCTTTGTGATATGTGAATTCATCTCACAGAGTTACACTGTTCTTTTCATTGATTAGATTGCTAACACTGTTTTCTTGGAATCCACAATGGGATATTTCGGAGCATATTTTAAGCATATGGTGACAAAGGAAATACCCTCATATAAAAACTAGAAAGAAGCTTTTTGGGAAACCATTTTGTGATGTATTAATTCATCTCACAGAGTTACATGATACTTTTCATGGATGAGTTTGGTAGCACTCTTTTTGGGGAATCTGAAAAGGGATATTTTAGATTGCATTGAAGCCTAATGTGACGAAGGAATTATCCTCAGATAAAAACCAAAAAGCACTTTCTGAGAAGCTGCTTTTTGATGTGTGCAGTCATCTCACAGAGTTACAGTGTTCTTTTCATTGAGTGGTTTGCTAATGCTGGTTTCATGGAAAATGCAATAGGATATTTTGGATTACATTGAAACTTATGGTGACAAAGGAAATATCCGCAAATAAAAATCAAAAAGAAACATTCTGTGAAACTGCTTTGTGATGCATGATTTCAACTCACAGAGTTACCTTTCTTTTCATTGAGAAGTTGGCTACCACTTTTTTCGTGGAATCTGCAATGGGATATTCGGGAGCACAGTGAGGAATATGGTGAAAAAGGAAATATCCTCAGATAAAAACTAGATAGAAATTTCTGAGTAACTGCTTTGCAATGTGTGAATTCATGTCACAGATTTACACCTTTCTTTTCATGTAGCAGTGTGCTAACACTGTTTTCATCTAATCTGCAAAGTTATATTTGAGAGTGCATTGAGGCCTATGTTGAAAAAGTAAATATCCTCAGATAAAAACAAGAAAGAAACTTTCTGAGAAACTGCTTTGAGATTTATGAATTCATCTCCCAGAATTACACCACACTTTTCATGGAACAGTTTAGTAGAACTGTTTTTGGGGAAACTGAGAAGGGATAATTTGGATCACATTGAAGCCTATTTTGAAAAAGGAAATATCCTCAGATAAAAACTAGAAAGAAGCTTACTGACATACTGCTTTGTGATGTTTGTATTCATCTACAGAGTAGCATGATTCTTTTCTTTGATCAGTTTGCTGAAACTGTTTTCATGGAATCTGCAACAGGATATTTGGGAGTGCACTGAAGAATATGGTCACAAAGGAAATATCCTCAGACAAAAACCAAAAAGAAGCTTTCTGAGAAACTGTTTTGTGATGTGTGAATTCATCTCACAGATTTACACCTTACTTTTCATTGAGCAGTTTGCTGACACTATTTTCATGGAATCTGCAAAGAGATATTCATGAGTGCAGTTAGGCCTGTGGTGAAAAAGGAAATATCCTCAGACAAAAACTAGAAAGAAGCTTTCTGAGAAATTTCTTTGTGATGAGTGAATTTATCTCACAGCGTTACACTGTTCTTTTCATTGAGGAGTTTGCTAACACAGCTTTCTTGGAATCTGCAATGACATATTTTGGAATGCATTGGAGCTTATACAGACAAAGGAAATATCCTCATGTAAAAACTAGAAAATGAGAAACTACATTGTGGTGGGTTAATCCATCTCACAGAGTTACAGGATTCTATTCATGGATCAGTTTAGTAACACTGTTTTTGGGTAATCTGAGAAGGGATATTCTCGAGCACTTCTAAGCCTATGGTAACAAAGGAAATATCTGCAGATCAAAACTAGAAAGAAGCATTCTCAGACACTTCCTCATGATGTGTGAATTCATCTCGCACAGTTACAAGTTTCTTTTCATGGATCAGATTGTTAACACTGCTTTTGTGGAATCTGTAAAGCAATATTTTGAGCACATTGGGTCCTTGGGTGAAAAAGAAAATATCCTTACATAAAAACTAGAAAGAATCTTTCTGAGAAACTACTTTGTGATGTGTGAATTCGTCTCAGAGAGTTACAATGTTGTTTTCATTGAGCAGTTTGCTGAAATGATTTTCTTGTAATCTGCAATCAGATATTTCAGAGTGCATTGAAGCTTATGGTGACAAAGGAAATATACTCTCATAAAAACTAGAAAGAAGCTTTCTGAGAAACTGGCTTGTGATTTGTGAATTCATCTCACAGAGTTACACTGTTCTATTCATTGAGCAGTTTCAAAACACTGTATTTGTCGAATCTGCAGTAGAATATTTGGTAGCACATTGAAGCCTATGGTGACAAAGACCATATCCTCAGACCAAAACTAGAAAGAAGCTTTCTGAGAAACTGCTTTGCAATGTGCGAATTCATCTCACAGAGTTACAGTCATCTCTTCAATGAGCAGGTTGCAACACTGTTTTCTTGGAAACTGCAATGTGATATTTCAGAGCGAATTGAAGATTATGTTGACAAAGGAAATATCCTCAAACAAAAACTAGAAAGAACCTTTCTGTGAAACTGTTTTGTGATTTGTGAATTCATCTCACAGAGTTACATGATTCTTTTCATGGAGCGGTTTGGTAGCACTGTTTTTGGGTAATCTGAGAAGGGATATTTTGGATTTGCATGGAGGCCTATGCTGACAAAGGAAATATCCTCATATAAAAACTAGAAAGAAGCTTTCTGAGAAACTTCTTTGTGATGTGTGAATTCATCTCACAGAATTACACAATTCTTTTCATGAAGCAGTTTGGTAGCACTGTTTTTGGGGAGTCTGAAAAGGGATATTTTAGAACGCATTGAAGACTATGGTGACAAAGGAAATATCCACAGACAAAAATTAGAAAAAACTTTATGAAAAACTGCTTTGCGATGTGTGAATTCATGTCACAGGTTTACACCGTTGTTTTAATTGAGCTGTTTGATAACGCTTTTTTCATTGAATCCATGAAGGGATATTTTGGAGTGCTTTGAGGCCTATGATGAAAACGAAAATATCCTGTTAATAACCAGAAAGAAACTTTCTGAGAAACTACTTTATGATGGGTGAATTCACCTCACAGAGTTACACTGTTCTTTTCATTGAACAGTTTGCCAACAGTGTTTTGTTGTAATCTGTAATGGGATATTTCAGACTGCATTGAAGCTTATGGTGACAAAGGAATATCCCCAGTTAAACGAGAAAGAAGCTTTCTGAGAAACTGCTTTGTGATTTGTGAATTCATCTCAAAGAGTTACATGATTATTTTCATGGAGCAGATTGGTTGTACTTTCTGGGAAAGTTCTTTTTGATGTGTGAATTCATCTCACCGAGTTACAGCTTTCTTTTCATTGATCAGATTGCTACCACTATTTTTGTGGAATCTTCAAAGGGATATATGGAGCCCATTGAGGCCTACAGTTAAAAAGGAAATATCCTCAGATAAAAACTAGAATGAAGGTTTCTAGGAAACTGCTTTTTGATGTGTGAATTCACTTCACAGTATTACACTGTTCTTTTCATTGAGAAGTTCGCTAACACTTTTCCTGGAATCTGTAAAGGCATATTTTGTAGCGCAATGAAGCTTAGGTTGACAAAGGAAATATCCTCATATAAAAATTAGAAAGAAGCTTTCTGAGAAACTCCTTTGTTATTTGTTAATTTTTCTCAAAGAGTTACACGATTATTTTCATGGATCTGTTTGGTAGTACTGTTGTTGGGCTGTCTGAGAAGGGATATTTTGGATTGTATAGAAGCCTAGTTTAACAAAGGATATATCCTCAGATACCAACTAGAAAGAAGTTATCTGAGAAACTTCTTTGTGATATGTGAATTCACCTCACAGAGTTACACCTTTCCTTTCAGGGGGCAGTTGAGTAATACTGTTTTCCTGGAATCTGCAAGGGATATTTGGGAGTGGATTGAAGCCTATGGTGAAAAAGGAAATATCCTCAGATAAAAACTAGAAAGAAGCTTTCTAAGAAACTGCATTTTGATGTGTGAATTCATCTCACAGAGTTACACTGTTCTTTTCAGCGAGCAGTTTGCTAACACTGTTTTCTTGGAATATACAATGGGATGTTTCAGAGCACATTGAAGTTTCTGGTGACAAAGGAAATACCCTCATATAAAAACTAGAAAGAAGCTTTCTGGGAACCTGTTTGTGATGTGTGAATTAGTCTCACAGAGTTACACAGTTCTCTTCATTGAACAGTTTCTGAACCCTGTTTTCATGGAATTGGCAATAGGATATTTTGGAATGCATTGAAGCTTATGGTGAAAAAGGGAACAACCTCAGACAAAAACTAGAAAGAAGCTTTCTGAGAAACTCTTTTGTGATTTGTGAATTCATCTCATAGAGATACAGAACTTTTCATGGAACAGTTTAGTAGCACTATTTTTGGGGAATCTGGGAAGGGATATTTTAGATCACCTTGAAGCTTACGGTGACAAAAGAATTATCCTCAGATAAAAACTAGAAATAAGTTTTCTGAGAAAGTACTTCGTGATATGTGGTTTCAACTCACAGAGTTACACCTTTCTTTTCATGGAGGAGTTTGCAAACACTGGTTTCGTGGAATCTGCAAAGGGATATTTGGGAGCACATTGAGGCCTACGGTGAAAAAGAAAGTATTCTCAGATAAAAACTAGAAAGAAGCTTTCTGAGGAACTTCTTTGTGATGCGTGAATTCATCTCACTGAGTTACACCATTCTTTTCATTGAGCAGTTTGGTAACAATCTTTTCATGGAATCTGCAAAAGGATATATTGCAGTGCATGAAGCCTATGGTGAAAAAGGAAATATCCTCATATAAACACTAGAAAGAAGATTTCAGAGAAGATGATTTGTGATGTGTGAATTCATTTCACAGTGTTACATTATTCTTTTCATTGAGCAATTAGCTAAAACTGTTTTCTTGGAATCTTCAATGTGATATTTCGGAGCACATTGAAGCTTATGGTGCCAAAGGAACTATCCTCAGACAAAAACTGGAAAGAAGCTTTCTGAGAAACTGGTTTTAGATCTGTGCATCCATCTTACAGAATTACACAATTCTTTTCATGGAGCAGTTTGGTTGCACTGTTTTTGGGGAATCTGAGAAGGGATATTTTGGATTGCATTGAAGCCTATGATGACAAACGAAATATCTTCTTTAAAAACTAGAAAGAAGCTTTCTGAGAAAGTTCTTTGTGATATGTGAATTCATGTCACAGAGTTACACCTTTCTTTTCATTGAACAGTTTGGTTGCACTGTTTTGGGGGAATTTGAAAAGGGATTTTTGGGAGCTCATAGAGGCCTATGGTGAAAAGGAAATATCTTCAGTTAAAAACTTGAGAGAATGTTTTTGAGAAGCTATTTTGTGATGTGTGTATTCACATCATAGAGATAAACCATTTTTTTTTGATTGAGCAGTTTGGCATCACTCTTTTCTTGGTACCTGAGAAGGGATATGTTGGAGCGCATTGAGTCTAATGACGGAAAAGTAAACAAGCTCATATAAAATCTAGAAATTAGCTTTATAAGAAATTTCTTTGTGATGGATGAATTCATTTTCCAAAGGTAAATCATTCATTTCATTGAGTAGTTTGGTAACCCTGTTTTTGTGGAATCTACAAAGGGATATTTGGAGTGCAGAGAAGCCTAGGGTGAAAAGGAAATACCCTCAGTTAAAAACTAGAAAGAAGCTTCCTGAGAGACTGTTTTGTGATGAACGAATTCATCTTACAGAATTCAATCATTCTTTTCATTGAACAGTTTCGTAACACTGTTTTTGTGAAAAATGCAAAGGGATATTCGGGAGCGGGTAGAGGCCAAGGTTGAAAAAGGAAATATCTTTGGGTAAAAACTGGAATGAAAGTTTCTTGTAACTCCTTTGTGATGTGGGCATTCATCTCATAGAGGTAAAGCTTTCTGTTGAGAGAGAAGTTTGGCATCACTGTTTTTCTGGTGTCTGAGAAGGGATATTTGGGAGTGCATGGAAGCCAATGATGGAAAAGGAAATATCCTCAGATAAAAACTAGAAGGAAGCTTTTGAGAAATATCTTTGCGTTGGGTGAATTCATCACATAGAATTACACTATTCTTTTCAAGGATAAATTGTTAGCACTGTTTTTGGGGAATATGAGAAAGGATTTTTTGGATTGCATAGAAGCCTATGGTGACACAGGAAAAATCCTCAGATAAAAGCTTGAAAGAAAGTTTCTGAGAAAGGTATTTGTGATGTGTGAATTTATCCCACAGAGTTACACCTTTCTTTCATGGAGCAGTTTGTTAACACTGTTTTCCTGGAATCTGCAAAGGGATATTTGGGAGTTCACAGTAGTCCATAGTGAAAAAAGAAATATCCTCAGATAAAAACTAGAATGAAGCTTTCTGAGAAACTGCTTTGTGATTTGTGAATTCATCTCACAGAGGTACGTGATACTTTTCATGGAGCAGTTTGGAAACACTCTTTTTGGGGATCTGAGAAGTGATATTTAGGGTTACTTTAAAGTGACAAAGGAAATGTCCTATAAAAACTAGAAAGAAGCTTTCTGAGAAACCACTTTGAGTTGTGTTAATTTATCTCAGAGTGTGACATGATTCTTTTCATGGATCAGTCTGTTATCACTGTTTTTGGGGAATCTGAGAAAGGATATTTTTTATTTCATAGAAAACTATTGTGACAAAGGAAATATCATCAGATAAAAAATAGATAGAAGGTTTCTGAGAAAGTCCTTTGTGACGTGCGAATTCATCCCACAGAGTTAGAAATTTCTTTTCTTGGAGGAGTTTGCTAACACTGTTTTCGTGGAATCTGCAAGGGGATATTTGGGAGTACATTGAGGTCTATAGTGAAAAAAGAAATATCCTCACATAAAAACTAGAAAGAAGCTTTCTGAGAACCTGCTTTCAGAAGCATGAATTTATCTCACAGAGATAAACTCTTATTTTCATCAAGCAGTCTGCTAAAACTGTTTTCTTGGAATCTGCAATGGGATATTTCAGAGTGCATTGAAGCTTATGGTGACAAAGGTAATATCTTCATATAAAAACTAGAAAGAAGCTGTCTAAGAAACCGCTTTGTGGGGTAATTCATCTCACTGTGTTACACGATTCTTTTCATAGATCAGCTTGGTAGCACCGTTTTTGTGGAATCTAAGAAGGGATATTTTGAATCGCATTGATGCCTATGGTGACTAAGGAAATATCATCAGATAAAAACTAGAAAGAAGCTCTCTGAGAGAGTTCCTTGTGATGTGTGAATTCAACTCACAGAGGTACATCTTTGTATTCATGGAGTAGTTTGCTAACACTATTTTCATGGACTCTGCAAAGGAATATTTGGGAACACATAAAGGCCTATAATGAAAATGGAAATATCCTCAGATAAAAACTAGAAAGAAGCTTTCTCAGAAACTGCTTTGTGAGGTGTGAATTCATCTCACTGAGTTACACTGTTCTTTTCATTGAGCAGTTTGCTAACACTGTTTTCTTGTAATCTGCAATGGGATATTTCAGAGCTGATAGAAGCTTATGGTAAAAAAGGAAACGTCCTCAGACAGAAAGTAGAAATAAACTTTCTGAGAGACTGTTTGGTCATTTCTGAATTCATCCCACAGAGTTAGACAATTCTTTTCATGGAGCAGTTTGCTAGCAAACTTTTGGGGAATCTGAGAAGAGATATTATGTATCGCATTGAGGTCTCTTGTGAAAAAAGAAATATCCTCAGATAAAAACTAGAAAGATGCTTTCTGAGAAACTTCTTTGTGATGATTCAACTCACAGAGTTACCCTGTTCTTTTAATTGAGCACTTTTCTAACACTGTATTCCTGGAATGTGCAATGGGATATTTCAAAGCACATTGAAGCTTATTGTGACTAGGGAAATATACTCAGACAAATAAAGAAGGAAAGTTTCTGAGAAACTGCTTTGTGATTTGTGAATTCATCTCCCAGTGTTACACGATTGTTTTCATGTATCAGTTTGATAGCACTGTTTCAGGGGAGACTGAAAAGTGATATTTTGGATCACATTGAAGCCTATGGTGACAAAGGAAATACCCTCAGATAAAAACTACAAGAAGCTTTCTGAGAAAATTCTTTGTGATATGGGAAATCAATTCAGAGAGTTCCACCTTGATGTTCATGGAGCAGTTTGCTAAGGCTGTTTTTGCGGAAACTGAAAAGAGATATTTTGGAGCACGTAGAGACCTATTGTGAAAAAGAAAATATCTTCAGATAAAAACTAGAAAGAAGCTTTCTGAGAAACTGCATTGTGAGGTGTGAATTCATCTCACAATGCTACACCGTTCTCTTCTTTGAGCAGTTTGATAACACTTTTTCATGGAATCATCAATAGGATATTTGGTAGCACATTGAAGCCTATGGTGACAAAGGTAATATCCTCAGGTAAAAACCAAAAAGAAGGTTTCTGAGAAACTGCTTTGTGTTGTGTCAGTTCATCTCACAATCTACACTGACATATTTGGAGCACATTGAAGACTAATGATAAAAATTAAATATCCATAGACAAAAATTAGAAACAAACTTTATGAGAAATTCCTTTGTGGTTTGTGAATTCTTCTCACAGAGTTACATGATGCTTTCAATGGAACAGTTTGATAACTCTGTTTTTGTGGAATCTGAGAAGGGATATTGTGGATCGCATTGATGACGATGGTGACAAAGGAAATATCATCAGAAAACAACTAGAAAGAAGCATTCTGAGAAAGTTCTTTGTGATGTGTGAATTCATCTCACAGAGTTACACCTTACTTTTCATGGAGAAGTTTTCTAACACTGTTTTCCTGGAATCTGCAAGGGATACTTAGGAGTGCCATGAGGCCTAAATAGAAAAAGGAAATATCCTCAGATAAAAATTGGAAAGAAGCTTTCTGATAAACTGCTTTGTGATGGGTGAATTCAATTCTCAGAGTTACACTGTATTTTGCATTGAGCAGTTCGCTTACACTGTTTTCGTGGACTCTGCAATAGGATATTTGGGAGCGCATTGAAAAATATGGTGACAAAGGAAATATCCCCAGACAAAAAACAGAAAGATGCTTTCTGAGAAACTGTCATGTGATGTGTGAATTCATCTCACAGAGTTACAACTTTCTACTCATGGAGCAGTTTGCTAACACTGTTTTCATGGAATCTGCAAAGTGATATTTGGGAGTGCATTGAGGGCTATGGTGAAACAGGAAATATCCTCAGATGAAAACTAGAAAGAAGGTTTCTGAGAAACTGCTATCTGATGTGTGAATTCATCTCACAGAGATACAATTTCCTTTCATGGAGCATTGTGTTACCACTCTTTTTGTTGAATCTGGGAAGGGATATTTGGGATCGCTATGAAGACTTACAGACAAAGGAAATACCCTCAGATAAGAATCAGAAAGAAGCTTTCTGAGAACCTGTTTTGTGAGGTGTGAATTCATCTCACAGAGATACAACTTCCTTTTCATGGATCAATTTGCTAACACTGTTTTCTTGGAATCTGCAATGGGTTATTTCAGAGCGCATTGAAGCTTAGGGTGTCAAATGAAATATCCGCAGATAAAACCATGCTCTTTGTGATTCTCTTTCTCACATCACAAAGAGCAACTGCTTTGTGATGGGAGAATTCATCTCACAGTGTTACAGTGTTCTTTTCATTGACCAGATTGCTAACACTGTTTTTTTGGAATCTGCAATGGGATATTTTGGATTGAATTGAAGCTTATGGTGACATAGGAAATATCCTCAGATTTAAACTAGAAAGAATCTTTCTGAGAAACTGGTTTCTGACGTGTGAATTCATCTCACAGAGTTACACCTCTCTTTGCATGGAGCAGTTTAATGACATTGTTTTCATGGAATCTGCAATGTTGTATTCCAGAGCACATTGAGGCCTGTTGTGAAGAAGGAAATATTGTCATATAAAAGCTAGAAAGAAGTTTTCTGAGAAACCGCTTTGTGATATGTTAATTCATCTCACAGAGTTGCATGATTCTTTTCGTGAATCTGTTTTGTAGCACTATTTTTGTGGAATCTGCAAAGGTATATTCAGGAGCTCCTAGAGGCCTATGGTGAAAAAAGAAACCACTTGAGATAAAAACTACAGAGTTTTTTTGCAAAACGGTTGTGATATGTGTATTCATCTCATAGAGTTTGAACTTTTGTTGATTGAGCAGCTCGGCATCACTGTTTTTGTGGTATCTAAGAGGAGATATTTGGGAGCACATTGAAACCTATGGTGAAAAGGGAAATATCCTCAGATTTAAACTAGAAAGAAGCTTTCTGAGAAACTGCTTTGTGATGCGTGAATTCATCTCACAGAGTTACACACTTCTTTTTATTGAGCATTTTTTTTAAAACCGTTTTTGTGGAATCTGCAAAGGGATATTAGGGAGCCCATAGAGTCCAATGGCAAAAAAGGAAATATCTTCAGGTAAAAACTGGAGAGAAGATTTCTGAGAAATTTCTACGTGATGTGTGCATTCATCTCATAGAGATAAACGTTTCCACTGAGGGAGCACTTTTGCATCACTGCTTTTGTGGTGTCTGAGAAGGGATATTTGGGAGTGCATTGAAGCCTAAGGTGGAAAAGGAAATATCCTCAGATAAAAACCAGAAAGAAGCTTCCTGAGAAACTGCTTTGTGATGTGTGAATTTATCTCACAGAGTTAAACATTTCTATTCATTGTGCAGTTTGGTAGCACTGTTTTTGTGGAATCTGCAGAGGGATATGTGGGAGCACTTAGAGGCATAAGGTGAAAAAAGAAAATTATTCAGGTAAAATCTGGAGAGAAGCCTTCTGAGAAACTCCTTTGTGATGTGTGCATTCATCTCATAGAGTTAAACTTTTATGTTGAGGGAACACTTTGACATCACTGTTTTTGTGGTGTCTGAGAAGGAATATTTGGGAGCGCATGGAAGACTATGGTGGAAAAGGAAATAGCCTCATACAAAAACCAGAGAGAAGCATTCTGATACAAGGCTGTGATGTGTTAATTCATCTCGCAGCATTACACAATTCTTTTCATGGAGCAGTTTGGTAACACTGTTTATGGCGAATATGAGAGGGAATATTTTAGATCACATTGAAACCTGTGGTGACAAAGCAAATATCCTCAGTTAAATACTAGAAAGAAGTTTTCTGAGAAATTTCTTCAGGAAGTGTGAATTCATCTTACAGAGTTACAGCTTTCTTTTCGTGGAGCAGTTTGTTAACACTGTTTTCTGGGAATCCACAATGGGATACTTCAGAGCACATCAAAGCTTATGGTGACAAAGGAAGTATCTTCAGAAAGAAACTAGAAAGAAGCTTTCTGAGAAACTGCTTTGTGATTTTTGAATTCATCACACAAAGTTACACCATTCTTTTCATGGATCAATTTGGTAGCAGTGTTTTTGGGGAATCTGAGAAGGTATATTTTGGATAGCATTGAAAACTATGGTGACAAAGGAAATATCCTCAGATAAAAACTAGAAGGAAGCTTTCTGAGAAACTTGTTTTTCATGTGTGAATTCGTCTCACAGAGTTACACCTTTCTGTTTTTTTAGCAGTTTGTGGAAACACTTCTCATGGAATCTATAAAGGGATATTTGGGAGGACACTGAGGCCTATGGTGAAAAAGGAAATATCCTCAGATAAAAACTAGAAAGAAGAATTCTCACAAACTGCTTTATGATGTGTGAATTCATCTTACAGAGTTACACCATTCTTTTCATTGAGAAGTTTGCTAACACGTGTTTTCCTAGAATTTGCAATAGGTTATTTCAGAGCCGATTGAAGCTTAGGGTGACAAAGGAAATATCCTCATATAAAAACTAGAAAGAGGCTTTCTGAGAAACTGCTTTGTGATGTGTGAATTCATCTCACAGAGTTACAGTGTTCTTTTCATTGACCAGCTTGCTTACACTGTTTTCTTGGAATCTGCAATGGGATATTTTGTAGTGCATTGAAACTTAGAGTGACAAAGGAAATATCCTAAGACAACAACTAAAAAGAAGATTTCTGAGAAACTGCTTTCTGATTTGTGAATTCATCTCACAGAATTACACGATTCTATTCATGGAGTAGTTTGGTAGTACTGTTTTTAGGGAATCTGAGAAGGGATATTTTGGATCGCATTGAAGCCTATGGTGAAAAAGGAAATATCCTCACAAAGATACTAGAAAGATGTTTTCTAAGAAATTCCTTAGTGATATGTGAATTCATCTCACAGAGCTACACGTTTCTTTTCATGGAACAGTTAGGTAACACTGTTGTGGGGGGATCTGAGAATGGATATTTTGGATTGCATTGAAGCATGTGGTGACAAAGGAAATATCCTCAGATAAAAACTGGAAAGAAGCTTTCTGAGAAACTGCTTTGTGATTTGTGAATTCATCTTACAGTTACACGACTCTACTCATGTAGACGTTTGTTAGCTCTGTTTTTGGGGAATCTGAGAAGGGATATTTTGGATAGCATTGAAGCCTATATTGACAAAGGAAATACTCTCAGATAAAAACCAGAAAGAAGCCTTCTGAGAAACTGCTTTGTGATGTGTGAATTCATCTTGCAGAGTTACGCTGTTCTTTTGATTGATCAGTTTGCTAACACTGTTTTCTTGGAATCTGCAATGGGATATTTTGAGCACATTGAAGCTTACAGTGACAAAAGAAATATCTTCAGAAAAAACCAAAAAGAACCTTTCTGAGAAACTGCTTTGTGATGTGTGAATTCATCCAACAGATTTACACATTGCTTTTTATGGAGCAGATTCGTAGCACTGTTTTTGGTTAATGTCAGAGGAGATATTTTTGATCTCATTGAGGCCTAGGGTGACAAAGAAATTATCCTAAGATAAAAACTAGAAAGAAGCTTTCTGAGAAACTTCCTTGTAATACGTGAATTTATTTCACAGAGTTACATGAGATTTTTCATGGAAGAGTTTGCTAACACCGTTTTTGTGGAATTTGCAAATGGATATTTTGGAATGCATTGAAGCCTATTGTGAAAAAGAAAATATCCTCAGATTAAAAACTAGAAAGAAGTTTTCTGAGAAACATCTTTGAGATGTATGAATTCATCTCACAGAGTTACACCATTCTCTTCATGGAAGTTTGGTAGCATAGTTTTAGGGAGTCTGAGAAGGGATATTTTGGGTTGTATTAAAGCCTTTGGTGACAAAGGAAATAACCTCAGATAAAAACTAGAAAGAAGATTTCTGAGAAATTGCTTTGTGATTTGTGTATTCATCTTATAGAGTTATACAATTCTTTTCATGGAGCAGTTTGGTAGCACTGTTTTTGGGGAATCTGAGAAAGGATATTTGGATTGCATTGAAGTCTATGGTGACCAAGGAAATATCTTCAGATAAAAGCTACAAAGAAGATTTCTGAGAAACTCCTTTGTGATTTGTGAATTAATATCACAGTTATACTTTCTTTTCATGGAGCAGTTTGGTCGCACTGTTTTTGAGGAATCTGAAAAGGGACATTTTGGTTCACATTGAAACCTCTGGTTACAAAGGAAGTATCCTCAGTTAAAAACTAGAAATGAGCTTTCTGAGAAACTTCTTCATGATGTGTGAATTCATCTCACAGAGTTACACGTTCCTTTTCATGGAGAAGTTTTCTAACACTGTTTTCCTGGAATCTGCAAGGGATATTTAGGAGCATCATGAGACCTAAATAGAAAAAGGAAATATCCTCAGATAATAATTAGTAAGAAGCTTTCTGATAAACTTCTTTGTGATGGGTGAATTCATCTCACAGAGTTACACTGTTTTTTTTTTTTTTTTTTTTTGCATTGAGCAGTTTGCTTACACTGTTTTCTTGGAATCTGCAATCTGATATTTTGGAGTGCATTGAAGTCTATGGTGACAAAGGAAATATCCTCAGATAAAAACTAGAAAGAAGCTTTCTGAGAAACTTCTTCATGATGTGTGAATTCATATCACAGAGTTACGTCTTTCTTTTCATGGAGCAGTTTGGTAACACTGTTTTTCTGGAATCTGCAAATGGATATTCTGGGGTGCATAGAGTCCAATGGTGAAAAAGGAAATATCTTCAGGTAAAAACTAGAGAGAAGCTTTCTGAGAAACGACTTTGATATGTGTGCATTCATCTCATAGATCTAAACGTTTCTGTTGAGGGAGCACTTTGGCATCACTGTTTTTGTGGTGTCTGAGAAGGGATATTTGGGAGTGCATGAAGTCTATGGTGGAAAAGGAAATATCCTCAGATAAAAACTAGAAAGAAGCTTTGTGAGAAAGTTCTTTGTGATGTGTGAATTCATCTCACAGAGTTACACCTTTCTTTTCATGGAGCAGTTTGCTAACACTGTTTTCATGGAATTTGCAAAGGAATATTTGGGAGTGCATTGAGGTCTATAGCGAATAAGGAAATACCCTCGGATATAAATTAGAAAGAAGCTTTCTGAGAAGCTGCTTTGTAATGTGTGAATACATCTAACAGAGTTACATTGTTCTTTTCATTCAGCAGTTTGCTAACACTGTTTTCGTGGAATCTGCAATGGGATATTTGGGAGCAAATTGAAGTCTACGTTGACACAGGAAATATCCTCAGGTAAAAACCAAAAAGAAACTTACTGTGAAACTGCTTTACGATGTGTGAAATCATCTCACAGAGTTACAAAGTTCTATTCATTGAGAAATTTGCCAAAACTTTTTTCATTTAATCTGCAATTGGATATTCAGGAGCACATTGAGGAATACGGTTTAAATGGAAACATTCTCAGATGAAAACTAGACAGAAGCTTTCTGAGAATCAGCTTTGGGATGTGTAAATTCATATCCCTATGTTACACTATTCTTCTCATGGAGCTGTTTGGTAGCACTGTTTTTTTGGTATCTGAGAAGGGATAGTTTGGATCGGATTGAAACTTAGGTTGACAAAGCAAATATCCTCAGATAAAAACTAGAAAGAAATTTTCTAAGAAACTTCTTTGTGATGTGTGAATTCATCTCACAGAGTTATATGATTGTTTTCATGGAGCAGTTTGCTAACACTGTTCTCATGGAATCTGCAATAGGATATTTTTGAGTGCATTGAAGCCTATGGTGTTGAAGGAAATATCCTCAGACAAAAAATCAAAAAGAAACTTTCTGAGAAACATCTTTGTGGTGTGGTAATTCATCTCACAGATTTACACCATTATTTTCATGGAGTGGTTTGGTGACACTGTTTTTGTGGAACCTGCAAAGGGATATTCACGAGCTCATTGAGGCCTATGGTGAAAAAGGAAATATCCTCAGACAAAAGCTAGAAGGAAGACTTCTGAGAAACTGCTTTGTGATTTGTGAATTCATCTCACAGAGTTACACGATTCTATTCATGGATCAGTTTGGTAGCACTGTTTTTGGGGAATCTGAGAAGGGCTATTTTGGATCACATTGAGGCCGATGGTGACAAAGGAAATATCTTCAGATAAAAACTAGAAAGACACTTTCTGAGAAAGTTCTTTGTGATGTGTGAATTCACCTCCCAGAGTTACACTTTTCTTTTCATGGAGCAGTTTGCTAACACTGTTTCCCTGGAATATGCAAAGAGATATTTGGGAGCACCTTGAGGCCTATTTTGAAAAAGGAAAAATCCTCAGATAAAAACTTGAAAGAAGTGTTCTGAGAAACTGCTTTGTGGTGCGTGATTCATCTCACAGAGTTACACTGTTCTTTTCATTGAAGAGTTTGCTTACATTGCCTTTTTGGAATCTGCAATCTGATATTTCGGAGCTCATTGAAGCTCATGGTGACAAAGGAAATAACCTCATATAAAAACCAGAACGAAGTTTTCTGAGAAACCAGTTTGTGATAAGTTAATTCATCTCACAGAGTTACATGATTTTTTCCATGTAGTAGTTTGGTAACACTGTTTTTGGGGAATGTGAGAAGGGATATTTTGGATTGCATTGATGACTACGGTGACAAATTAAATCTCTTCATATAAAAAGTAGAAAGAAGCTTTCTGAGAAAGTTCCGTGTGATGTGTGATTTCATCTCACAGAATTACACTGTTCTTTTCATGGAGCAGTTGGCTAACACTGTTTTCGTGGAATTTGCAATAGGATATTTGGGAGTACCTTGATGCCTATGATGAAAAAGGAAATATCTTCATAGAAAGAATAAAAAGAAGTTTTTGGAGAAACTACTTTGTGATGTGTGAATTCAACTCACTGACTTACACTGTTCTTTTCATTGAGCAGTTTGCTAACACTGTGTTCTTGGAAACCACAATGGGATTATTTTGGAGAGCATTGAACCTTAGGGTGATGAAGATATATCGTCAGACAAAAACTAGAAAGAAGGTTTCTGAGAAACTGCTTTGTGTTTTGTGAATTCAACCCAAGGAGTTACACAATCCATTTCCTGGAACAGTTTGGTAGCACGGTTTTTTTGGGCAATCTGAGAAGGGATATGTTGGATCGCATTGAAGCCTTTGTTGACAAAGGAAATATCCTCAGATAAAAACCAGAAGGAATCTTTCTGTGAAAATGATTTGTGAGGTGTGAATTCATCTCATAAAGTTACACTCTACTTTTCATTGAGAAATTTCCTAAGACATTTTTCGTGGAATCCACAATGGGATATTTGGTAACACAAAGAGGAATATGGTGAAAAAGGAAATATCCTCAGATAAAAACTAGTAAGAAGCTTACTGAGAAACTACTTTGTGATGTGTGAATTCATTTCACAGAGTTGTATCTTTCTTTTCATGTTTTTGGGGATTCTGCAATAGGATATTTTGGAGCCCATTGAAGTCTATGGTGACAAAGGAAATATCCTCAGACAAAAACAAAAAAAGAAACTTTATGAGAAACTGCTTTGTGATGTGTGAATTCATCTCACAGGATTACATGATTCTTTTCATGGAGCAATTTTTATCACACTGTTTTTGGGGAATCTGAGAAGGGATATTTTGGATCGCCTTGAAGCCTATGGTGACAAAGTAAATATAATGAGATAAAAACCAGAAAGAAGTTTTCTGAGAAACTTCTTTGTGATATCTGTATTCATCTCACAGAGTAACAACTTTCTTTTCATAGAGAAGTTTGCTAACCCTATTTTCATGGAATCTACAAAGTGATATTTGGGAGCGAGTTGAGACCTATGGTGAAAAAGGAAATACCCTCACATAAAAACTAGAAAGAAGCTTTCTGAGAAACTTCTTTGTGATGTGTGAATTCATCTCACAGAGTTACACCACTCTTTTCATAGAGCAGTTTGCTAACCCTATTTTCATGGAATCTGCTATATGATATTTTGTGTCAAATTGAAGCCCACAGTGACAAAGGAAATATCCTCACGTAAAAACTAGAAAGAAGCTTTCTGAGAAACTTCTTTGTGATGTGTGAATTCATCTCACAGAGTTATACCACTCTTTTCATGGATCAGTTTCTAACACTATTTTCATGGAACCTGCTATAGGATATTTTGTATCACATTGAAGCCTATGGTGACAAAGGAAATATCCTCAGATAAAAACTAGAAAGAAGCTTTCTGAGAAAATTCTTTGTGATGTGTGAATTTATCTCAGAGACTTACACCGTTCTTTTCCTTCAGCAATTTGATAGCACAATTCTCATGGAATTTGCAATAGGATATTTGGGAGTTCATGGAAGCCTATGTTGACAAAGGAAATATTCTCAGATAAAAACCAAAAAGATGCATTCTGAGAAACTGCTTTGTGATGTGTGAATTCATCTTACAGAGTTACACCTTTCTTTTTATAGAGCAGTTTCCTAACACTCTTTTCTTAGAATCTGCAAAGGGATATTTGGGAGCGCATTGAGTCCTATGGTGAAAAAGGACATATCCTCAGATAAAAACTCGAAATAATCTTTCTGAGAAACTGCTTTGTGATGTTTGATTTCATCTCACGTAGTTACACTGTTCTCTTCATGGAGCAGTTTACTAACACTGTTTTTGTGGAATCTGCAATGGAATATTTCACAGCACATTGAATCTTATGGTGACAAGGGCGGTATCTTCATATTAAAAACTAGGAAGAAGCTTTCTGAGAAACTGCTTTGTGGTTTCTTAGTTCACCTCACAGAGTTTCACGATTCTTTTCATGGATCTGTTTGGTAGCCCTGTTTTTGGAGAATCTGAAATGGGATACTTTGGATCGTATTGAAGCCTATGGTGACAATGGAAATATCCTCAGATAAAAACTAGAAAGAAGCTTTCTGAGAAAGTTCTTTATGATATGTGATTTCATCTCACTGAGTCACACCTTTCTTTTCATGGAGCTATTTGCTAACACTGTCTTTCTGGAGTATACAGAGGGATATTTTGGAGCGCATTGTGGCAAATAGTGAAAAAGGATATATCTTCAGATAAAAACTAGAAAGAAACTTTCTGAGAAACTGCTTTCTCAGAACCAAAAAGAAACTTTTTGAGAAACTGCTTTTTGTTGTGTGAATTCATATCACAGAGTTGCACCTTTCCTTTCATGGAGCAGTTTGCAACCATAGCTTTCGTGGACTCTGCAAAGTCATACTTGGGAGCACATTGAGGCCTATAGTGAAAAAGGAAATAACCTCAGATAATAACTAGAATGAATCTTTCTGAGAAAGTGCTTTGTGATTCATGAATTCATCTCACAGAGGTACACCATTCTTTTCACTGTGCAGCTTGGTAGCACTGATTTTGGGGAAGCTGAGAGGGGATAGTATGGATTGCATTGATGCCTATGGTGACAAAGAAAATATCCTCAGACAAAAAATAGAAAGAAGCTTTCTGAGAAACTGCATTTTGATGTGTGAATTCATCTCACAGAGTTGCACCTTTCTTTTGATGGAGCAGTTTGATAACACTGTTTTTGTGGTATCTGCTAGGGGATGTTTGGGAGCGCATTAAGGCCTATGGTGAAAAAGGAAATATCCTCAGATAAAAACAAGAAAGAAGTTTTCTGCGAAACTGCTATGTGATGTGCGAATTCATCTCACAGAGTTGCAGGATTCTTTTCATGGAGCAGTTTGGTAGCACTGTTTTTTTCGGGAATCTGAGAAGGGATATTTAGGATCACATTGACACGTACGGTGACAAAGGGAATATCCTCAGACAAAATCTAGAAAGAAGCTTTCTGAGAAAGTTCTTTGGGATGTGTGAATTCACCTCACTGGTTTACACCTTTCTTGTCATGGAGCAGTTTGCTAACACTGTTTTCATGGAATCTCCAAGGGGTATTTGGGAGCACATTGAGGCCTATAGTGATAAAGGAAATATCCTCAGATAAAAACTAGAAAGAAGCTTTCTGAGAAACTTCTTTGTGATGTGTGAATTCATCTCACAGCATTACACCATTCTTTTCATTGAGCAGTTTGACTACACCGTTTTGCGAAATCTGTAGTAGGATATTTTTGAGTGCTTTGAAGCCTATCATGACCAAGGAAATATCCTCAACGAAAATCAAAAAGAGGCTTTCTGAGAAACTCGCTTGTGATGTGTGAATTCATCTCACAGAGTTACACTGCTCTTTTCATTGAGAAGTTTGGCAACACTGTTTCCTTGGAATCAGCCATTAGATATTTTGGAGCACATTGAAGCTGAGCCTGACAAAGGAAATATCCTCAGACAAAAACTAGAAAGAAGCTTTCTGAGAAAATATTTTGTGATTTGTGAATTCTTCTCACAGAGTTACATGATTCTTTTCATGGATCAGTTTGGTAGCACTGTTTTGGGGGAATCTGAGAAGGCATATTTTGGATCACATTGAAGCCTGTGGTGACAAAGGAAATATCCTCAGATAAAAACTAGAAAGCAGCTTTATGATAAAGTTCTTTGTGATGTATAAATTCCTCTCACAGAGTTACACCTTTCATTTCATGGTGCAGTTTGGTAACCCTGCTTTGATGGATTTGCAAAGTGATAATTGGGAGCACATTGAGGCCTATAGTGAAATAGGAAATGTCCTCAGATAATAACTAGAAAGAAGCTTTCTGAGAAACTGCTTTGTGATATGTGAATTCATTTCACAGAGTTACAGTGTTCTTTTCATTGAGCACTTTGCTAACACTGTTTAATTGGAATCTGCGATGGGATATTTTGGAGGGCCTTGAAGCTTATGTTGACAAAGGAAAATCCTCATATAAAAACTAGAGAGAAGCTTCCTGAGAAACTGATTTGTGATGTGTCATTTCACCTCACAGGGTTACATGATTCTCTTCATTGCTCACTTTGGTAGCACTGTTTTTGTGGTGTTGGAGAGGCGATATTTGGGAGTGCATGGATGCTGAAGGTGGAAAATGAAATATGCTGAGATAAAAACTAGAAAGAAGCTTTCGGAGAAATTTCTTTGTGATGGGTGAATTTATCACACCAAGTTACAGCTTTGTTTTCTGTGAACAGTTTGGTAGCACTGTTTTTAAGGAAGCCACATAGTGATATTCGGGAGCTTCAAGAGGCCTAGTGTGAAAAAGGAAATAACTTCAGATAAAAAGTGGAGAGAAGTTTTTCGAGAAAAATTTTTGTGATTTTTGTATCCATCTCATAGAGTTTAACCATTTTGTTGATTGAACAGTTCAGAATCACTGTTTTTGTGGTATCTGAGAGGAGATATTTGGGAGCACATTGAAGCTTATGGTGAAAAAGAAAAAATCCTCAGATTTAAATGGGAAAGAAGCTTTCTGAGAAACTGTTTTGTGATAGGTAAATTCATCTCACAGAGTTACCCCTTTCTTTTTCACTGACCCAATTTGGTAACACTGTTTTTGTGGAATCCACAAAGGGATATTCAGGAGAGCATAGAGTCCAATGGCAATAAAGGAAATTTCTTCAGGTTAAAAACTGGAAAGAAGCTTTCTGAGAAACTCCTTTGTGATGTGCGCATCCATCTCATTGAAATAAACGTTTCTGTTGAGAGAGAACTTTGGCATCACTGTTTCTGTGGTTTCTGAGAGGGGATATTTGGGAGTGCATTGAAATCTATGGTGAAGAAGGAAATACTCTCATATAAACTAGAAGGAAGCTATGTGAGAAACTGCATGGTGATGTGATAATTAATTTCACAGAGTTACAGGATTGTTTTCATGGAGCAGTTTGGTAGCACTGTTTGGGGACTCTGAGAAGGGGTATTTTGGATTGCATTGAAGGCTACGGTGGCAAGGGAAATATCCTCAAATAAAAACTAGAAAGAAGCTTTCTGAGAAAGTTCTTTGTAATATGTGAATTCATCTCTCAGAGTTACACTGTTCTTTCCATTGAGCAGTTTGCTGATACTGTTTTCTTGGAATCTGCAATGGGCTATTTCAGAGCACATTGAACATTATGGTGATAGAGGAAATATACTCGTATAAAAACTAGAAAGAAGGTTTTTGAAAAGCCATTTTGTGAGGTGCTAATTCTCCTCATGGAGTTACACCGTTCTTTTCATGGATCAGTTTGGTAGCACGGTTTTTGGGAAATCTGAGAAGGAATATTTTGGATCACATAGAAACCTATGGTGACAAAGCAAATGTCTTCAGATAAAAACCAAAAAGAACTTTCTGAGAAACTGCTTTGTGATTTGTGAATTCATCTCACAGGGTTACACTGTTCTTTCCATGAAGCAGTTTGATAAAACAGTTTGCATGGAATTTGCAATAGGATATTTGAGAGCCCATTGAATCCTATGGTGACAAAGTAAATATCATCAGACAAAAACCAAAAAGAAGCTTGCTGAGAAACTGCTTTGCGATGTAGAACTTCAACTCACATATTCACAACTTTCTTTACACTGAGCAGTTTGCTAACGCTATTTTCATGGGATCTGCAAAGGGATATTCGCGAGTGAATTGATTCAAATGGTGTAAAGGGAAAAATCCTGAGACAGTAACTAGAATGAAGCTTTCTGGCAAAGTTCTTAGTGATGTATGAATTCATCTCACAGAGTTACACAACTCTTTTTAGTGAGAAGTTCGCTAACACATTTTTCGGGAAATCTGCATGGGGATATTCTGGAACACATTGAAGAATATGGGGAAAAAAGGAAATATTCTCAGGTAAAAATGAGAAATAAGCTTCCTGAGAAGGTTCTTTGTGATGTGTGAATTCATCTCACAGTGTTACACCTTTCTTTTCATGGAACAGTTTGCTAACACTGTTTTCTTGGAATCTGCAAAGGGATATTTGGGAACGCAATGAGTCCTGTAGTGAAAAAGGAAATATCCTTAGATAAAAACTAGAAAGAAGCTTTCTGAGAAACTGCTTAGTGATGTGTGAATTCGTCTCACAGAGTTACACTGTTCTTTGCATTTAGCAGTTTGTTTACACTGTTTTCTTGAAATCTACAATGGGATATTTCGGAGCACCTTGAAGCTTATGGTGACAAAGGAAATATCCTCATATAAAAACGAGAAAGAAGCTTTCAGAGAAACTGATTTGTGATGTGCTAGTTTATCTCACAGAGATACACGATTCTTTTCATGGATCATTTTGGTAGCAGTGCATTTGGGAAATCTGAGAAGGGATATTTTTGATCTCATTGAAGCCTATGGTGAGAAAGGAAATATTCTTAGATAAAAACTAGAAAGAAGCCTTCTGAGAAACGTCTTTGTGATGTGTGAATTCATCTCACAGAGTTACACCTCTCTTTTCATGGAGTAGTTTGTTAACACTGTTTTCATTGAATCTGCAATGAGATAGTCTGGAGCGCATTGAGGTCTATAGTGAAAAATAAAATATCCTCATATAAAAACTAGGATGAAGATTTCTGAGATAAATTTTGTGATGTACATATTCACCTCACAGAGTTACATGATTCTTTTCTTGGAGAAGTTTACTAACACCGTTTTCATGGAATCAACAATAGGATATTTGGGATCGCACAGAAGCCTATGGTGCCATAGGAAATATCCTCAGACAAAAACTAGAAAGAAGCTGTCTGGGAAACAGCTTTGTGATGTGTACTTCATCTCACAGAGATACACGATCATTTTCATGTATGAGTTTGGTAGCAGTGTTTTTGGGGTATCTGAGATGGGATATTTTGGATTGCATTGAAGCCTATGGTGACAAAGGAAATATCCTCTGGTAAAAACTGGAAAGAATCTTTCTATGAAAGTTCTTTGTGATGTGTGAATTCATCTCACAGAGTTAAACATTTCTTCTCATGGGCCAGTTTGATAACACTGTTTTCCTGGAATTGGCAATAGGATATTTGGGAGCGCATTGAAGTGTATGGTGACAAAGGAATTATCCTCAGATAAAAGCCAAAAAGAAGCTTTCTGAGAAACGGCTTGTGATGTGTGAATACACCTCACAGAGTTACACCATTCTTTACATTAAGAAGCTTGCTAAAACTTTCTACTTTGTACTGCAATGGGATATTCGAGAGCAGATTGAGGAATATGGTGAAAAAGGAAATATCCTCAGATACAAATAAGAAAGAAGTTTTCTGAGAAATGGCATTGTGATATGTGAGTTCATCTCACAGAGTTACACCTCACTGTTCGTGAAGCAGTTTGTGAATACTCTTTTCATGGTATCTGCAATGGGATATTCCAGAGTGCATTGAGGCCAATAGTGAAAAAGGAAATATTCTCATATAAAAATTAGAAAGAAGCTTTCTGAGAAACCACTTTGTGATATGTTATTTCATCTCACAGAGGTACATGATTCTCTTCATGGATCAGTTTGGTAGCACTGATTTTGAGGAATCTGAGAAGGGATATTTTGGATTATATTTAAGCTTATGGTGACATAGGAAATATCCTCAGATAAAAAGTAGAAAGAATCATTCTGAGAAAGTTCCTTGTGGTGTGTGAATTCATCTCACAGAGTTACACCTTTCTTCTCATGCAGCAGTTTGATAACACTGTTTTCGTGGAATCTGCAATAAGGTATTTGGAAGCACATTGAAGCCTATGGTGACAAAGGAACTATCCTCAGATGAAAACCAAAGAGAAGCTTTCTGTGAAACGGCTTTGTGATGTGTGCATTCACCTCAAAGGCTTACACCTTGTCTGTCATTGAGAAGTTTGCTAACACTTTTTTCGTTTATTCTGCAATGAGATATTCCAGAGCGCATTGAGGAATATGGTGAAAAAGGAAATATCCTCAGATAAAAACTAGAAGGAAGTTTTGTGAGAAACTGCATTGTGATATGTGAATTCATCTCACAGAGTTACACCATTATTTTCATGGAACAGTTTGATAGCAGTGTTTTTGGGGAATATGAGAAAGGATATTTAAGATCACATTGAAGCCCATGGTGACAAAGGAAATATCCACAGATAAAAACTAGAAAGAAGCTTTCTGAGAAAGTTCTTTGTAATGTGTGAATTCATCTCACAGAGTTACACCTTTCTTT
Source organism: Macaca thibetana thibetana (assembly GCF_024542745.1). Classification (NCBI taxonomy): domain Eukaryota; kingdom Metazoa; phylum Chordata; class Mammalia; order Primates; family Cercopithecidae; genus Macaca; species Macaca thibetana. The sequence goes on along the minus strand of NC_065585.1, from coordinate 98,941,008 downwards.
TCATTGAGCAGATTGCTAACACTGTTTTCCTGGAATCTGCAATGGGATATTTGGGAGCTCATTGAGACCTATGGTGAAAAAGGAAATACCCTCAGATAAAAACTTGAAAGAAGCTTTCTAAGAAAGCGCTTTGTGATGTGTAAATTCATCTCATAGAGTTACACTGTTCCTTTCATTGAGTAGTTTGATAAAACTGTTTTCGTGAAATATGCAATAGTGTATTTTGCAGCACATTGAAGCCTATGGTGACAAATTTAATAGCCTCAGACAAATAACAAAAAGAAGCTTTCTGAGAAACTCCTTTGTGGTGTGGGAATTCATCTCACAGATTTACACCTTTGTTTTCATGGAGAAGTTTGCTAAAACTGTTTTCATGGAATCTGCAATAGGATATTTTGGAGCGCCATAAGGCCCATAGTGAAAAGGCAAATATCCTCATATAAAAATTAGAAAGAAGCTATCTGAGAATCCCCTTTGTGATGTGTTATTTCATCTCACAGAGTTACACGATTCTTTTCATGGAACAGTTTTGTAGCACTGTTTTTGAGGAATCTGAGAAGGGATATTTTGGATCAGTGTAAAGCCTATGGTGACAAAGGAAGCATCTACAGATAAAAACTAGAAAGAAGTTTTCTGAGAAAGTTCTTTGTGAACTGTGAATTCAACTCACAGAGATACATGTTTCTTTTCATGGAGGAGTTTCCTAACACTTTTCCTGGAATCTGCATAGGGATATTTGGGAGCACTTTGAGTCCTATGGTGAGAAAGGACATATCCTCAGATAAAAACTAGAAAGAAGCATTCTGAGAAACTGCTTTGTGATGTGTGACTACATCTCACAGAGTTACACTTTTCTTTTCATTGAACAGTTTGCTAACACTATTTTCTTGGGATCTGCAATGGTATATTTAGTAGTGCTTTGAAGCTTACGGTGACAAACGCAATATCCTCATATGAAAACTAGATAGAAGCTTTCTGAGAAACCATTTCATCATGTGTTAATTCATCACACAGTGTTACACGATTATTTTCATGGATCAATTTGGTAGCAGCGTTTTTGTGGAATCTGAGAATGAATATTTTGGATCACATTGAAGCCTATGGTGACAAAGGAAATGTCCTCAGGTAAAATTAGAAAGAAGCTTTCCGAGAAAATTCTTTCTGATGTGTGAATTCATCTCACAGAGTTACACCTTTCTTTCATGGAGCAGTTTGCTAACAGTGCTTTTTTCATGGAATCTGCAATGGGATATTCCAGAGCACCTTGAGGCCTACAGTGAAAATGGAAATATCCTCAGATAAAAATTAGAAAGAAGCTCTCTAAGAAACCTCTTTGTGATGTTGGAATTCATCTTACAGAGTTACCCATTCTTCTCAATGAGCAGTTTGATAACACTGTTTCTGTGGAATCTGCAATAGGATATTTTTTACCACATTGCAGTCTATGGTGACAAAGGAAATATTCTCAGATAAAAACCAAAAAGAAGCATTCTGTGAAACTGCTTTGCATTGTGTGAGTTCATCTCACAGATTTACACCTTTCTTTTCATATAGTAGTTTGCTAACATTATTTTCTGGAATCTACAAAGGGATATTCTTGAGCACATTGAGGCAAACAGTGAAAAAGGATATATCCTCAGGCAAAAACTAGAAAGAATCTTTCTGAGAAACTGCTTTGTGATTTGTGAATTCATCTCACAAGGTTACACGATTCTTTTAATGCAGCAGTTTGGTAGCACTGTTTTTAGGGAATCTGAGAAGGGATATTTTGGATTGCATTGAAGCCTATGGTGACAAAGGAAATGTCCTGAGATAATATCTAGAAAAGAGCTTTCTGAGAAACTTCTTTGTGATGTGTGAATTAATCTCACAGAGTTACACTGTTCTGTTCCTTGAGCAGTTTGCTAACACTGTTTTCTTGGGATCTGCAATGGTATATTTTGTAGCACTTTGAAGCTTATGGTGACAAACACAATATCCTCATATAAAAGCTAGATAGAAACTTGCTGAGAAACAGCTTCATGATGTGTTAACTCATCACACAACGTTACACAATTCTTTTCTTGGAGCAGTTTGCTAACACTGTTTTTGTGGAATCTGCAATAATATATTTGGGCATGCATTGAAGCCGATGGTGACAAAGGAAATATCCTCAAACAAAAACCAAAAAGAAGCTTTCTGAGATACTGCTTTGTGATTTGTGAGTTCATGTCACAGTTTTCCACCTTTCTTTTCATGGAGCAGTTTACTAGCACTCTTTCCATGGAATCTGAAAAGGGATATTTGGGAGCACTTTGAGGCCTATGGTGAAAAAGGAAATATCCTCAGATAAAAACTAGAAAGAAGCTTACTGAGAAACTGCTTTGTAGTGTGTGAATTCATCTCACAGAGAAAAATCATCCTTTTCATTAAGCAGTTTGGTAACACTGTTTTTGTGGAATATGCAAAGGGATATTCGGCAGCAGATAGAGGTCAATGTTGAATAAGGAAATTGTTCAGGTAAAAACTGGAGAGAAAGTTTCTGAGAACTCTTTTGTGATGTGTACATTCATGTCATAGAGGTAAAGTTTTCTCTTGAGAGATCAGTTTGGCATCACTGTTTTTGTGGTGTCTGACAAGGGATAATTGGGAGTGCATGGAAGCCCATGGTGGAAAAGGAAATATCCTGAGATAAAAACGAGGAAGAAGCTGTCTGAGAAATTTCTTTGGGATGGGTGAATTCATCACACAGAAGTACACGTTTGCTTTCTTTGAGAAGTCTGGGAGCATTGCTTTTATGGAATCTGCAAAGGGATATTCAGGAGCTCCTAGAGACCCATGGTGCAAAAGGAAATAACTTCAGATAAAAACTGGAGAGAAGCCCTTCGAAAAAAGGTTTTGTGTTGTGTGTTTTCAGCTTATAGAGTTTAAACTTTTTGTTAATCGAGCAGTTCATCATCACTATTTTTGTGGTATCTGAGGAGGGATATTGTGAGCACATTGAAGCTTATGGTGGAAAAGGAAATATTCTCAGATAAAAACTAGAAAGAAACTTCCTGAGAAAATGCTTTGTGATGGATGAATTTGTCTCACAGTGTTAAAACTTTCTTATCATCATGCAGTTTGGTAGCACTGTTTTTGTGGAATCTGCAGAAGGATATTTGGGAGCACATAGAAACCAAAGGTGAAAATAGAAAATTCTTCAGGTAAAAACTGGAGAGAAGATTTTGGAGAAACTCCTTTGTGATGTGTGCATTCATCTCATAGAGCTAAACGTTTTTGTTGAGGTAGCACTTTGACATCTCTATTTCTGGGGTGTCTGGGAAGGGATATTTGGGAGCACATTGAACCCTGTGGTGGAAAAAGAAATGTCCTCATATAAAGCTAGAAACAAGATTTCTGAAATACTGCTTTGTGGTGTGTTAATTCATCTCACAGAGTAACACGATTCTTTTCATGGATCAGTTTGGTAGCACTGATTTTGTGGAATCTGAGAAGGGATATTTTGGATCCCATTGAAGCATATGGTGACAAAGGAAATATCCTTAGATTTAAACTAGAAAGAAGCATTCTGAGAAACTTCTTTGTAATGTGTGAATTCATCTTTCAGAGTTACACCATTCTTTTAATTGATCAGTTTGTTAGCACTGTTTTCGTGGAGGCTGCAAAAGTATATATTGGAGCGCATTGAGGCCTATGGTGAAAAAGAAAATATTCTCAGATAAAAATAGAAAGAATCATTCTGAGAAAATGCTTTGTGATATTTGAATTCATCTCACAGTATTACACTGTAGTTTTCATTGAACAGTTTATAACACTGTTTTCCTGCAATCTACACTGTGATATTTTGGAACACATTGAAGCTTATGGTGACATAGGAAATATCCTTATATAAAAACTAGAAAGAGGTTTTCTGAGAAACTGCTTTGTGATGTGTTAATTCATCACACAGTGTTACACGATTCTTTTCGTGGATCAGTTTGTTGCAGTGTTTTTGGGGAAACTGAGAATTCATATTTTGAATCACATGGAAGCCTATGGTGATAAAGGGAATATCCTCAGATAAAAACAAGAAGATTTCTGAGAAAGTTCTTTGTGATGTGTGAACTCATCACAGAATGATACACCTTTCTTTTCAAGGAGCATTTTGCTAATGCTATTTTCATGGAATCTGCATAGGATATTCTGGAGCGCATTGAGGCCTATAGTGAAAAAGTAAATACCTTCATGTAAAAACTAGAAGGAATCTTTCTGAGAAACAGTTTTGTGATGTGTGAATTCATCTTACAGAGTTACACCACACTTTTCATTGAGCAGCTTGTTAACACTGTTTTCATTGTATCTGCAACAAGGTATTTTGGATGCTTTGAAGCCTATGGTGACATAAAAAATATGCTCAGATAAAAACCAAAAAGAAGCTTTCTGTGAAACTGCTTTGTGATGTGTGAATTCATCTAACTGAGTAACACCATTCTTTTCACAGAGAAGTTTCCTAACACTTTTTTCATTTGATCTGCAGTTGGATATTCAGGAGTGCATTGAGGAATATGGTGGAAAAAGAAATATCCTCAGATAAAAACTAGAAGGAAGCTTTCTGAGACACTACTTTGTGATGTGTGAATTCATCTCACAGAGTTACATTGCTCTTTGCAGTGAGCAGTTTACTTACACTGTTTTCTTCGAATCAGAAATCTGATATTTCTGAGCACATTGAAGCTTATGGTGACAAAGTAAATATCTTCATATAAAAACTAGAAAGACTCTTTCTGAGAAGCCACTTTCTGATGTGTTAATTCATCTCACAAAGTTACATGATTGCTTTCATGGAGCAGTTTGGTAGCACTGTTTTTGGGGCATCTGAGAAAGGATATTTTGGATCACATTGAAACGTATGGTGACAAAGGAAATATCCTCAGATAAAAACTAGAAAGAAACTTCCTGAGAAAATTCTTTGTGATGTGTGAATTCATCTCACAGAATTACACTTTTATTTTCATGGAGCAGTTTGCAAACACTGTTTTCGTGGATTCTGCAAAGGCACACTTGGGAGCGATTTGAGGCCTATGGTGAAAAAGGAAATATCCTCAGATAAAAACTACAAAAAAGCTTTCTTACAAACTGCTTTGTGATGGCTGAATTCACCTCACAGAGTTACACTTTTGTTTTCATTGAGCAGTTTGGTAGCACTCTTTTTAGGGAATCTGCAAAGGGATTTTCTGGAGCTCATAGGAGCCTATGGTGAAAAAGGAATTAACTTCAGATTAAAACTGGAGAGAAGGTTTTTGAGAAACTGTTTTGTGATATGTGTATTCACATCATATTCCGCTCATATTGATAAACCATTTTGTTGATTGAGCAGTTTTTTATCACTGTTTTTGTGGTGTCTGAGAAGCGATATTTGAGAGCTTATTGAGGCTGATGGTGAAAAATGAATATGCACAGATAAAAACAAGAAAGGAGCTTTCCGTGAAATTTCTTTTTAATGGGTGAATTCATGTCCCAGAGGTAAACCATTCTTTTCATTGAGCATTTTGGTAACCCTGTTTTTGTGGTATGTACAAGGGGATATTCGGAGTGCAGGGAAGCCTATGGTGAATAAGGAAATACCCTCAGATAAAAACTAGAAAGAACCTTTCTGAGAGACTGTTTTATGATGGGCGAATTCATCTCACAGAGCTAAATCTTTCTTTTCATTGAACAGCTTGTTAGCACTCTTTTTGTGGAATATGCAAGGGATATTCAGGAGAGGATAGAGGTCAATGTTGAAAAAGGAAATATCTTCAGGTAAACCAGGAGAGAAAGTTTCCGATAACTCCTTTGTGATGTGTGCATTCACCTCATAGAGGTAAAGCTTTCTGTTGAGAGAGCAGTTTGGCATCACTGTTTTTGTGGTGTCTGACAAGGGATAATTGGGAGAGCATGGAAGCTGATGGTGGAAAAGGAAATATCTTAAGATAAAAACTAGAAAGAAGCTTTCTGAGAAATTTCTTTGGGATGCTTGAATTCACACAGAATTACACGTTTATTTTCTTTGAGCAGCTTGGTAGCTGTTTTTATGGAATCTGCAAAGGGATATTCGGGAATTCCTAGAGTCCTATGGTGAGAAAAGAAATAACTTCAGATGAAAGCTGGAGAGAAGCTCTTCGAGAAATGGTTCTGTGATGTGTGTATTCATCTCATAGAGTTTAACCTTTTTTTAGTTGAGTAGTGCATCCTCACTGTTTTTGTGGTATCTGCAAGGAGTTATTTGGGAGCACATTGAAGCCTATGGTGAAAAAGGAAATATCCTCAGATTTAAACTAGAAAGAAGCTTTCTGAGAAACTGCTTTGTGATGGCTGAATTCATCTCACAGAGTTAAACCTTTCTTTTCATTGAGCAGTTTAGTCACTCTGTTTTTGTGGAAACTGCAAAGGGTTATTCAGGAGCGCATAGAGTCCAATGGCGAAAAAGGAAACATCTTCAGGTAAAAACTGGAGAGAAGCTTTCTGAGAAACTTCTTTGTGATGTGTGCATTCATCTCATATAGTTCAACGTATCTGTTGAGGGAGCATTTTGACATCACTGTTTTTGTGTTATCAGAGAAGGGATATTTGGGAGCGCATTGAAGCCTATGGTAGAAAAGAAAATATCCTCAGATAAAAACTGGAAAGAAGCTTCCTGAGAAACTACTTTGTGATGTGTGAATTTATCTCACAGAGTTAACCCTTTTTTTTAATTGTGCAGTTTGGTACCCCTGTTTTTGTGAAATCTGCATAGGGATATTTTGGAACACATAGAGGCTAAAGGTGAAAAAAGAAAATTCTCCAGGTAAAAACAGGAGATAAGATTTTGGAGAAACTCCTTTGTGATGTGTGCATTCATCTCGTAGAGCTAAACGTTTTTGTTGAGGGAGCACTTTGGCATCACTGTTTTTGTGATGTCTGGGAATGAATATTTGGGAGCGCATTGAATCCTAAGGTGGAAATGAAATATCCTAATATAAAAAATAGAAGCTTTCTGAGAAACCACTTTGTGATGTGTTAATTCATCTCACAGAGCTACATGATTCTTTTCATGGATCAGTTTGGTAGCACTGTTTTTGGAGATTCTGAGAAGGGATATTTTGAATCGCATTGAAGCCTGTGGTGACAAAGGAAATATCCTCAGATAAAAACTAGAAAGAAGCTTTCTGAGAAAGTTCCTTGTGATGTGTGAATTCATCTCAGAAGGTTGCACCTTTTTTTCATAGAGCAGTTTGCTAACACTGTTTTCATGGAATCTGCAATGGGATATTCTGGAGTGCATTGAGGCCTATAGTGAAAAAGTAAATATCCTCATGTAAAAACTAGAAGGAAGTTTTCTGGGAAACAGCTTTGTGATATGTGAATTCATCTTACAGAGTTACACTGTTCTCTTCATTGAGAAGTTTGATAACACTCTTTTCGTGGAATCTGCAATAGGGTATTTAGGAACACATTGAAGCCTATATTGACAAAGGAAATATCTTCAAATAAAAACCAAAAATAAGCTTACGGTGAAACTCCTTTGTGATGTGTGAATTCATCTCACTGAATAGCACCATTCTTTTCATTGAGAAGTTTGCTAACATTATTTCATTAATCTATGGGATATTCGGGAGGACATTGAGGAATACGGTAAAAAAGGAAATATCTTCAGATAAAAACTAGAAAGAAGCTTTCTTAGAACCTGCTTTGTGATGTGTGAACTCATCTCACAGAGTTACACTGCTCTTTGCATTGAACAGGTTGTTTACACTGTTTTCTTGGAATCTGCAATCTGATATTTCTGAGCACATTGAAGCTTATGGTGACAAAGTAAATATCCTCATATGAAAACTAGAAAGAAGCTTTCTGAGAAGCCGCTTTCTGTTGGGTTAATTCATCTCACAAATTTACACGATTCTTTTCATGGAACAGTTTCATAGCCCTGTTTTTGGGGCATCTGAGAAGAGATATTTTGGATCACTTTGAAACCAATGGCGACAAAGGAAATATCCTCAGATAAAAATTACAATGAAGATTTCTGAGAAACTGCTTTTGATGTGTGAATTCATCTAACAGAGTTACACTGTTCTTTCAATTGAGCAGTTTGCTAACACTGTTTTCGTGAAATCTGCAAAGGGATATTTCTGAGTGCTCTGAGACCTATGGTGAATAAGGAAATATCCTAAGACAAAAACTAGAAAGAAGCTTTCTGTGAAACTGCTTTGTGATGTGTGAATTCATCTCATGGAGATACACTGTTGTTTTCATTTACCAGTTTACTAGCACTCTTTTCTAGGATTTTGCAATGGGATATTTCTGAGTTAATTGAAGCTTATAGTGACGAAGGAAATATCCTCATATAAAAACTAGAAAGAAGCATATTGAGAAACCATTTCTTGATGCGTTAATTCATCTCACAGAGTTACATGATACTTTTCATAGATTAGTTTTGTAGCACTGTTTTTGGGGAATCTGGGATGGGACATTTTTGATTGCATTGAAGCCTAGGGTGACAAAGAAATTATCCTCAGATAGAAACTAGAAAGATTTCTGAGAAAGTTCTTTTTGATGTGTGAAATCATCTCACAGAGTTACATCTTTCTTTTCATGGAGCAGTTTGATAACACTGCTTTCATGGAATCTGCAATAGGATATTTGGGAGGGCATTGAAGATTATCATGACAAAGGAAATATCCTCAGATAAAAACCAAAGAGAAGCTTTCTGTGAAACTGCTTTGCAATGTGTGAATTCATCTCACTGAGTAACATTATTATTTCCATTGAGAAGTTTGCTAAACGTTTTTCCTTTAATCTTCAATGGTATATTCTGGAGCACATTCAGGAATATAGTGAAATATGAAATATCCTCAGATAAAAACTAGAAAGAAGCTTTCATAGAAACTACTTTGTGATGTGTGCATTCACTTCATAGAGCTAAACGTTTCTGTTGTGGGAGCACTTTGACATCACTGTTTTTGTGGTTTCTGAGAAGGGATATCTGATAGCGCATCGAATCCCATGGTAGCAAAGGAAATATCCTCAGACAATAACCAACAAGAAGCTTTCTGAGAAACTGCTCTCCAATGTTTGAATTTGTCTCACAGATTTACACCTTGTTTTCCATGGAGCAGTTTTCTAACACTATTTTTGTGGAATGTGCAAAGAGATATTCAGGAGCACATTGAGGAAAATGGTGAAAAAGGAAATATCCTAAGACAAAAACTAGAAAGACGCTTTCTGATAAACTGCTTTGTTATTTATGAATTAATCTCACAGAGTTATACCTTTCCTTTCATGGAGCAGTTTGGTAGCACTGTTCTTGGGGAATCTGAGAAGGAAAATTTTGGATCGCATTGAAGCCTATGGTGGCAAAGGAAATATCCTCAGATAAAAGCTAGAAAGAAACTTTCTGAGAAACTTCTTTGTGATGTGGAAATTCATCTCATAGAGTTACACCTTTCTTTCATTGAAAAGTTTGGTAACACTTTTTTCATGGAATCTGAAAAGCGATATATGGGAGAACATTGAGGCCTATGGTAAAAAAGGAAATATCCTCAGATTAAAAACTAGAAAGAAGCTTTCTGAGAAACTGCTTTGTGATTTGTGAATTCATCTCACATATTTACACCATTATTTCCATGGAGCAGTTTTGTAGCACTGTTTTTAGGGAATCTCAGAAGGGATATTTTGGATCGCGTTGAAGCCTACAGTGACAAAGGAAATATCTTCCGACAAAAACAAGAAAGAAGCTTTCTAAGGAATTTCTTTGTGATGTGTGAATTCATCTCACAGAGTTACACCTTTCTTTTCATGGAGCAGTTTGCAAACACTGGTTTTGTGGAATCTGCAAAGTGATGTATGGGTGCGCTTTGGGGCCTACGGTGTAAAAGGAAATATTCTCAGATAAAAATTGGAAAAAAGTTTTCTGAGAAACTACTTTCAGATGGGTAAATTCATCTCACAGAGATACACTGTTATTTTCATTGATCAGTTTGATAACACTGTTTTTGTGGAATCTGAAATAGGATATTTGGGAGCACATTGAAATCTATGGTGACAAAGGAAATATCCTCAGGCAAATACCAAAAGAAGTTTTCTGAGAAACTGATTAGTGATGTGTGAATTCATCTCACAGATCTACACCTTTCTTTTCAAGGAGCAGTTTGTTAACACTGTTTTCGTGGAATCTGCAAAGGGATATTCACGAACGCATTGAGGCCTATGGTGAAAAAGGAAATATCCTCAGACAGAAACTAGAAAGAAGCTTTGTGAAAAACTCGTTGTGATGGGTCAATTCATCTCACAGAATTACACCTTTCCTTTCATTGAGCAGTTTGGTAGCACTGTTTTTGGGGATCTGCACAGAGATTTGTGGGAGCTCATAGAGGCCTATGGTGGAAAAGGAAATATCTTCAGATAAAAACTGGAGAGTAGTTTTCTGAGAAACTGTTTTGTGATGTGTGTATTCACCTCATAGAAATAAACCATATTGTTGATTCAGCAGGTTGTTATCACTTTGTGGTGTCTGAGGAGGGATATTTGGTAGTGAATTGAGGCTGATGGTGGAAAAGTAAATATGCATAGATAAAACCAGAAAGGGGCTTTCTGAGATATTTCCTTGTGATGAGTGAATTCATCTCCCAGAGGTAAACTATTCTTTTCATTGAGCAGTTTGGTCACCCTGTTTTTCTGGAGTCAACAAAGGGAAATTCAGAGCTCAGAGAAGCCTATGGTGAAAAAGGAAATAAAAACTAGAAAGAAGCTTTCTGAGAGACTGTTTTGTAATGGGTGAATTCATCTCACAGTGTTAAATCTTTCTTTTCATTGAACAGTTTGATAACACTGTTTTTGTGGAATATGCAAAGGGATACTCGGGAGTAGATAGAGGCCAAGGTTGAAAAAGGAAATATCTTCAGGTAAACACTGAACAGAAAGTTTCTGATAACTCCTTTGTGAAGTGTGCATTTATTTCATATAGGTAAAGCTTTCTGTTGGGAGAGCAGTTTGGCATAACTGTTTTTGTGGTGTCTGAGAAGGGATATTTGGGAGTGCATGGAAGCTGATAGTGGACATGGAAATATCCTGAGATTCAAACTAGAAAGAAGCTTTCTGACAAATTTCTTTGTGATGGATGAATTCATCACACAGAGTTACACCTTTATTTTCTTTGAGCAGTTTGGTAGCACTGCTTTTATGGAATCTGCAAAGGGATATTAGAGAGCACATAGAGGCATAAGGCAAAAAAAGAAAATTCTCCAGGTAGAAACTGTAGAGAAGCTTTCAGAGAAACTCCTTTGTGATGTGTGCATTCATCTCAAAGAGCTAAATGTCTCTGTTGATGGAGGACTTTGTCTTCACTGTTTTTGTGGTTTGTGAGACGGGATATTTGAGATTGCATTGAAGCCTATGGTGACAAAGGAAATATTCTCAGACAAAAACCAAAAAGATGCTTTCTGAGAAACTGCTTTGTGATGTGTGAATTCATCTCACAGATTTACACCTTTCTTTTCATGGAACATTTTTCTAACACTGTTTTCGTGGAATCTGCAAAGGGATATTCACGAACGCATTGAGGCCTATGGTGAAAAAGGAAATATCCTCAGACAAAAACTAGAAAGAAGCTTTCTGAGAAACTGCTTTGTGATTTGTGAATTCATCTCAGAGAGTTACATGATCCTTTCCATGGAACATTTTGCTAACCCTGTTTTTGTGGAATCTGCAAAGAGATATTTGGGAGTGCTTTGAGGCCTATGGTGAAAAAGGAATTATCCTCAGATTAAAACCAGAGAGAAAATTTCAAGAAACTGCTTTGTGATGTGTGAATTCATCTCACAGAGTTACACTATTCTTTTCATTTAGCAATTTGCTTACACAGTTTTCTTGGAATCTGCAATCTGATATTTTGGAGTGCATTGAAGCTAATGGTGACAAAGGAAATATCCTCATATACAAACTAGAAAGCTTTCTGAGAAACTCCTTTGTGAAGGGTGAACGCATCATACAGAGTTACACCTTACTTTTCAGTGAGCAGTTTGGTAGCACTGTTTTTGGGGAATCTAAAAGGGATTTTTTGGATCTCATAGAGATCTATGATGAAAAAGGAAATATCTTCAGATCAAAACTGGAGAGAAGGTTTTTGAATAACTGTTTTGTAATGTGTGTATTCACCTGATAGTGATAAAACCATTTTGTTGATTGAGCAGTTTGTCATCACTGTATTTGTGATGTCTGAGAAGGGATATTAGGGAGTACATTGAGGCTGATGGTGGCAAAGTAAACATGCACAGATAAAAACTAGAAAGGAGCTGTCAGAGAAATTTCTTTGTGATGGGTGAATTCATCAGACACAGTTACACCTTTATTCTCTTTGAGCAGTTTGGTAGCACCACTTTTATGGAATCTGCAAAGGGATATTTGGGAGCTCCTGGAGGCCTACAGTGAAAAAGGAAATAACTTCAGATTAAAACTTTGGAGAAGCTTTTAGAGAAATGGTTGTGTGATGTCTATATTCATCTCATAGTATAACATTTTTGTCGATTGAGAAGTTTGGCATCACTGTTTTTATGGTATCTGAGAGGAGTTATTTGGGAACACATTGAAGCCTATGGTGAAAAAGGAAATATTCTCATATTTAAACTAGAAAGAAGCTTTCTGAGAAACTAGTTTTGGACGGGTGAATTCATCTCACAGAGGTACACTGGTGTTTTCATTGAGCAGTTTGATAACAATGCTTTCGAGGGATCTGCAATAGGATATTTGGGAGTGCATTGAAGGCTATAATGACAAAGGAAATATCTTCAGATAAAAACCAAAACAAAGCTTTCTGAGAAACTGTTTTGTGATTGTGAATTTGTCTCACAGAATTACACTGTTCTTTTCATTGAGAAGTTTGCTAACACTGTTTTCTGGGAATTTGCAATGGGATATACAGGAATGCATTGAAGCTTAGGGTGACAAAGGAAATATCCTCATATAAAAACTAGAAAGAAGCTGTCTGAGAAACCGCTTTGTGATGTGTTAATTCATCTCAAACAGTTACATGATCCTTTTCATGGATCTGTTTGCAGCAGCGTTTTTGGGGTATCTGAGAAGGGATATTTTGGATCGCATTGAAACCTATGGTGACAAAGGAAATATCTTCAGATAAAAACTAGAAAGAAGCTTTCTGAGAAAGTTCTTTGAGATTTGTGAATTCATCTCACAGAGTTACACCTTTCTTTTCATGGAGCAGTTTGCTAACATGGTTTTCGTAGAATCTGCGAAGGGATATTTGGGAGTACATTGAGGTCTATAGTGAAAAAGGAAATATCATCAGATAAACTAGAAAGAAGCTTTCTGAGAAACTGCTTTGTGACATGTGAATTCATCTTACAGAGTTGCACCATTCTTTATGTTGAGCATATTGATAACACTGTTTTCATAGAATCGGCAATAGGATATTTTGGAGCACATTGAAGCCAATGGTGACAAAGGAAATATCCTCTGATAAAAATTAGAAAGAAGATTTCTGAGAAACTGCTTTGTGATGTGTGAATTCATCACACAGAGATACACAATTCTTTCCTTGCAGCAGTTTTTTAACAGAGTTTGCATGAAATCTGCAATCGGATATTTGGGTATGCATTGAAGCCCATGGTTACAAAGGAAATATCCTCAGACAAAAACTAGAAAGAAACTTTCTGAGAAAGTTCTTAGTGATCTGTGAATTCATCTCACAGAGTTACCTCTTTCTTTTCATTTAGCAGTTTGCTGACACTGTTTATGTGGAATCTGCAAAGGGATATTTGCGAGTGCATTGAAATCTATGGTGAAATAGGAAATACCCTCACATAAAAATTAGAAAACATCTCTCTGAGAAACTGCTTAGTGATGTGTGAATCCATCTTACAGAGTTACACTGTTCTTTTCATTGAGCAGTTTGATAACACTGTTTTCATGGAATCTGCAATAGGGTATTTCAGAGCACATTGAAGCCTCTGGTGACAAAGGAAATATCCTCAGATAAAAACTAGAAAGAAGCTTCCTGTGAAACTACTTTGTGATGTGTAAATTCATCTCACAGAGTTACATCATTCTATTCATTAAGCAGTTTGATAACACTGTTTTTGTTGGATATGCAATAGGATATTTGGGAGTGTATCAAAGTCTTTGTTGACAAAGAATATATCCTCAGATGGAAACCGAAAGGATTCCTTCTGAGAAACTGCTTTGTGATGTGTGAATTCATCTCACAGATTTACACTGTTCTTTTCATTGAGGAACTTGCTAACACTGTTTACTTGGAATCTGCAATGGGATGTTTCAGAGCACGCTGATGCTTATATTGACAAAGGAAATATCCTCAGCAAGAACTAGAAATAAACTTTCTAAGAAAATTATTTGTGATGTGCGAATTCATCTCACAGAATTACGCTGTTCTTTTCATAAAACAGTTTGCTAACACTGTTTTCTATGAATCCGCAATGGGATATTTCAGAGCACACTTTAAGCTTACGGTGACAAAGGAAATACTCTCATATAAAAACTAGAAAGAAGTTTTCTGAGAATCCATTTTGTGATGTGTGAATTCATCTCTCAGAGTTACACAATTATTTTCTTGGAACAGTTTGGTAGCACTGTTTTTGAGGAATCTGAGAAGGGATATTTTGGATCACATTGAAGCTTATGGTGAGAAAGGAAATATCCTCAGATAAAAACTAAAAAGAACTTTCAGAGAAAATGCTTTCTGATGTGTAAACCTATATCACAGAGTTACTGTGTCCTTTTCAATGTTCAGTTGGCTAACACTGTTTTCGTGCAATCTTCAATAGGATATTTTGGATTGCATTGAAGCTTCTTGGAATGTGCATTTGGATATTTGGGAGTGCATTGAACCCTATGGTGACAAAGGAGATATCTTCAGATTAAAAAAAAAAAAACTTTCTGAGAAACTGCTTTGGATGTGTGAATTCATCTCACAGAATTACACCTTTCCTTTCATGGATCAGTTTGGTAGCACTGCTTTTGGGGAATCTAGAAGGGATATTTTGGATTGCATTGAAGCCTATGGTGACAAAGGAAATATCCTCACATAAAAACCAAAAAGAACATTCTGAGAAAATGCTTTCTGATGTGTGAACCTATCTCACAGAGTTACAGTTTCGTTTCCATTGTGCAGTTTGCTAACACTGTTTTCGTACAATCTGCAATAGGATATTTTGGATTGTGTTGAAGCTTATGGTGACAAAGGAAATATCCCCAGAAAATAACCAAAAAGAAGCCTTCTGTGTAACTTCTTTGTGATGTGTGCTTTCATCTCACAGAGTTACACCTTTCTTTTCATTGAGAAGTTTGCTAACACTTTTTTAATGGAATCTTCAATGGGATACTCGGGAGTGCAGTGAGGAATATGGTTAAAAAGGAAATATTCTGTTAAAAATTAGAAGATTTCTGAGAAACTGCTTTGTGATATGTGAATTCATGTCACAGATTTACGCCTTTCTTTTCATGAAGCAGTTTGCTAACACTGCTTTTGTCTAATCTGCAAAGGTATATTTGAGAGCGCATTGAGGCCTATGGTGAAAAAGGAAATATCCTCAGATAAAAACCAGAAAGAAACTTTCTGAGAAACTGTTTTGGAATTTGTGAATTCATCTCACAGAGTTACACCATTCTTTTCATTGAGTAGTTTAGTAGCACTGTTTTTGGGGAATCTGAGAAATAATATTTTGGATCGCATTGAAACCTATTTTGTAAAAGGAAATATCCTCAGATAAAAAACTAGAAAGTAAATTTCTGAGATACTGCTTTGTTATGTGTGTATTCATCTCACAGAATAGCATGATTCTTTTCTTGGAGCAGTTTGCTGAACCCGTTTTTGAGGAATATGCAAAGGGATACTTGGGAGCTCTTTGAGGCCTATAGTGTAAAAGGAAATATGCTATTAGAAAAACTAGAAGGAAGCTTTCTGAGAAACTGCTTTGTGATGTGTGAATTCAACGCAGAGAGTTACATTGTTCTTTTCATGGGGCAGTATGCTAAAACTGTTTTCTAGGAATCTACAATGGCATACTTTGGAGTGCATTGAAGCTTATTGTGAGAAATGAAATATCCTCAGACACAAAGTAGAAAAAAGCATTCTGAGAAACTGCTTTGTGAAGTGTGAATTCATGTCAGAGAGTTACACTGCTCTTTTCATTGAGGAGTTTGCTAACACTGATTTCTTGGAATCTGCAATGGGATATTTCAGAGTGCATTGAAATTTATGGTGTCAAAGGAAATACCCTCACATGAAAACTAGAAAAAAGCTTCATGAGAAGCTGCTTTGCGATGTGTTAATTCATCTCAAAGAGTTACATGATTCTTTTCATGGATCAGTTTGGTTGCACTATTTTGGGGGAATCTGAGAAGGGATATTTGGGATCGCATTGAAGCATATGGTGACAAACGACACATCCTCAGATAAAAACTAGAAAGAATCAATCTGAGAGAGTTATTTGAGATGAGTGAATTCATCTCACAGACTTACACATTTACTTTCATGGGGCAATTAGCTAACACAGTTTTCGTGGAATCTGCAAAGGGATACAAGGGAGGTCACTGAGGCCTATATTGAAAAAGGAAATATCCTCATGAAAAACCAAAAAGAAGCTTTCTGAGAAACTGCTTTGTGATGTTTAAATTCATCTAACAGACTTACACCATTCATTTCATTGAGCACTTTGATAACACTGTTTTTGTGGAATCTGCAATAAGATATTTGGGAGTGCATTGAAGCCTATGGTGACAAAGGAAACATCCTCAGATAAAAACTAGAAAGGAGTTTTCTGAGATGATTCTTGTGATGTGTGAATTCATCTTACAGAGTTACACCTTTCTTTTCATGGAGCAGTTTGCTACCACTGTTTTTGTGGAATCCGCAAAGTTACATTTGGGTTTGCCTTGAGACCTATGGTGAAAAAGGAAATATTGTCAGATGAAAACTAGAAAGATTTCTGAGAAACTCTTTGTGATGTATGATTTCATAACAGAGAGTTACACTGTTCTTTTCATTGAGCAGTTTGCTAACACTGTATTCTTGGAATATGCAATGGGATATTTTGGAGCGCATCGAAGCTTACGGTGACAAAGGAAATATCGTCATGTAAAAACTAGAAAGAAGCTTTCTGAGCAACGGCTTTCAGCTGTGTTAATTCATCTCACAGAGTTACACGATTCTTTTCCTGGAGTAGTTTGCTAGCACAGTTTTCGTGGAGTCTGGAAAGGGATATTTGCGCGCGCATTGAGGCCTATGGTGAAAAAGGAAATATCCTCATAGGAAAACCAAAAAGAAGCTTTCTGAGAAACTGCTTTATGATGTGTGAATTCATCTCACAGAGTTACACCATACTTTTCATTGAGCAGATTGTTAACACTGTTTTCATGGAATCTGCAATAGGATATTTGTGAACGCATTGAAGCCCATGAAGACAAAGAAATTATCTTCAGAGAAAAACCAATAAGAATCTTTTGGAGAAACTGCTTTGTGTTATGTGAAATCAATTCACAGAATTTCACTGTTCTTTTCTTTTAGCAGTTTGTTAATACTGTTATCTTGGAATCTGCAATGAGATATTTCGGAGTGCATTGACACTTAGTGTGGAAAATGAAATATTCTCAGACAAAAACTACAAAGATACTTTCTGAGAAACTGCTTTGTGATTTGTGAATTCTTTTCGTGGAGCAAATTGGTAGCACTGTTTTTAGGGAATTTGAGATGGGGTATTTTGGATCACATTGAAGCCTTTGGTGACAAATGAAATATCCTCAGACAAAAACTATAATGAAGTTTTCTGAGAAGTTCTTTTTGATGACTGAATTCATCTCACAGACTTACACTTTTCTTTTCATGGAGCAGTCTGGTAACACTGTTTTCAAGGAATCTGAAAAGGGATATTTGGGATCTCATTGAGGCCAATAGTGAAAAAAGAAATATCCTCAGACAAGAACTAAAAAGAAGCTTTCAGAGAAATTGCTTTGTGATTTATGAATTCATCTCACAGATTTACAGGATTTTTTTCATGGAGAAGTTTGGTAGCACTGTTTTTGGGGAATCTGAGAAGGGATATTGTGGATCACCTTGAAGCCTATGGTGATAAAGGAAAAATCCTCAGATAAAATCTAGAAATAAGCTTTCTGAGAGACCACTTTGTAGGGTGTCAATTCATTTCACAGAGTTACACGATTCTTTTCATGGATCAGTTTGGTAGCACTGTTTCTGAGGAATCTGAGAAAGGATATTTTGGATTGCATTGAAACCTATTGTGACAAAGGATATATCCTCAGATAAAATCTAGAATGAAGCTTTTTGAGAAAGTTCTTTGCTATGTGTGAATTCATCTCACACAGTTACACCATTCTATTAATGGAGCAGTGTGATAGCTCTGGATTTGTGGATTCTGCAATAGGATATTCAGGAGCACTTTGAGCCTAGGGTGGCAAAGTAAATATCATCAGATAAAAACCTAAAAGTTTTCTGAGATACCACCTTATGATGTGTTAATTCATCTCATGGAGTTACATGATTCTTTTCATGGATAAGTTTGGTAGCATTGTTTTTGGGAATATGAGAAGGGAAATTTTGGATTGAATTGAAGACTATGGTGGCTAAGGAAATATCCTCAGATAAAAACTATAAATAAGCTTTTTGAGAGAGTTCTTTGTGATGTGTGAATTCATCTTACAGAGTTACACCATTCTCTTCATGGAGAAGTTTGCTAACACTGTTTTTGTGGAATCTCAAAAGAATATTTGGGATGCATTGAGGCCTAGTATGAAAAAGGAAACATCCAAAGATAAAAGTTAGAAAGGAACTTTCTGAGAAACTGCTTTGTGATGTGATTTCATCTCAGAGAGTTACATTATTCTTTCAATTGAGTGATTTGATAACACTGTTGTCGTGGAATCTGCAATAGGATGTTTGGGAGCGCTTTGAAGCCTATGGTGACAAAGGAAATATCCTCAGATAAAAACCAAAAGGAAGCTTTCTGAGAGACTGCCTTCTAATGTGTCAATTCATTACACAGAGTTACACTGTTCTTTTCATTGTGTTGTTTGCTAACACTGTTTACTTGGAATCTGCAATGGGATGTTTCGGAATGCATTGAAACTTATTGTGAAAAAGTAAATATCCTCAGACAAATACGAGAAAGAAACATTCTGAGAAATTGCTTTGTGATTTTTGAATTTGTCTCACAGAGTTACATGATTCTATTTATGAATCAGTTTGATAGCAACTGTTTCTGGGGAATCTGAGAAGGGATATTTTGGATCACATTGATGCCTATGGTGACAAAGGAAATATCCTCATATAAAAAATAGAAAGAAGCTTTCTGAGAAAGTTCTTTGTGATGTGTGAATTCACCTCACAGGGTTACACTGTTCTTTTCATTGACTAGTTTTCTAACACACTGTTTTCTTGGAATCTGGAATGGGATATTTTGGAGAGCATTGAGGCTGATGGTGACAAAGGAAATATCATCAGACAAAAACTAGAAGAAAACTTTCTGAGAAACTGCTTGGTGGTTTGTGAATTCATCTCACAGAGTTACACCTTTCTATTCATGGAGCAGTTTGCTAACACCGTTTTCATAGAGTCTGCAAAGGGACATTTTGGAACGCATTGAAGCCTATCGTGAGAAAGGAAATATCCTCTGATTAAAACCAGAGAGAAGCTTTATGAGAAAGTGCTTTGTGATGAGAGAATTCATCTCACAGAGTTACACTGTTCTTTTCATTGAGCAGTTTTCTAGCACTGTTTTCTTGGAATCTGCAATGGGAAATTTCGGAGAACATTGAACGTTATGGTAACAAAGGAAATAACCTCATATAAAAACTAGAAGGAAGCTCTCTCAGAAACTGCTTCATACTGTGTTAATTTGTCTCACAGAGTTACAGGGCTCTTTTCATGGATCAGCTTGGTAACACTGTTTTTGTTTAATTTGAGAAGGGATATTTTGGATAGCATTGAAACCTAGGGTGACAAAGGCAATAACCTCAGATAAATATTAGATAGAAGCTTTCTGAGAAAGTTCTTTGTGATGTTTTAATTCAACTCACAGTTACACCACTCTTTTCATGGTGTAGTTTGCTAACACTCTTTCCACGGAATCTGAAAAGGGATATTTGGGAGCGAATTTAGGATGGTAACGTAAAAGGAAATATCCTCAAAGAAACACCCAAAAGAAGCTCTCTGAGAAACTACTTCTTGATGTGTGAATTCATCTCACAGAGTTACACTGGTTCTTTTCATTGAGCAGTTTGCTAACACTGTTTTGTTGGCATCTGCAATGGTATATTTTGGAGCACATTGAAGCTTATGGTGACAAAGGAAATATCCTCAGATGAAAACTAGTAAGAAGCTTTCTGAGAAAGTTCTTTGTGATGTGTGAATTCACCTCACAGAGTTACACATTTCTTTTCATGGAGCAGTTTGGTAGCACTATTTTAGGGGAATCTGAGAAGGGATGTTTTGGATCACATTGAAGTCTACAGTGACAAAGGAGAAACTCGGATAAGAATTAGAAAGAAGCATTCTGAGAAATCGTTTTGTGATGTGTGGATTCATCTCACAGATTTACACCTTTCTTTTCATGGAGCAGTTTGCTATCATTGTTTTCATGGAATCTGCAAAGGGATATTCCAGAGCATCTTGAGGCCTGTAGTGAAAAAAGAA
This sequence comes from Macaca thibetana thibetana, assembly GCF_024542745.1. Taxonomy (NCBI): domain Eukaryota; kingdom Metazoa; phylum Chordata; class Mammalia; order Primates; family Cercopithecidae; genus Macaca; species Macaca thibetana. Next base: position 98,920,352 of record NC_065585.1, on the reverse strand, counting down.
ATATCCTCAGATAAAAATTAGACAGAAGCTTTCCGAGAAATAGTTTTGTGATGTGTGAATTCATCTTACAGTGCTATGCTGTTATTTTCATTGAGCAGTTTGATAACACTGTTTTTGAGGAATCTGCAATAGGATATTTGGAAGTGCATTGAAGCCTATAGTGACAAAGGAAATATCCTCAGCTAAAAACCAAAAAGAAGCTTTCAGTGAAACTACTTTGCGATGTGTGAATTCATCTCATAGGTTTATACTTTTATTTTCATGGGGCAGTTTACTAACACTATTTTCCTGGAATCTACAAAGGGAAATACATTAGCACATTGAGGCCAAATGTGAAAAAGGAAATATCCTCAGACAAAAAAATACAAAAGTTACTGAGAAACTGTTTTGTGATTTGTTAATTTATCTCTTAGAGTTACACGATTCTTTTCATGCAGAAGTTTGGTAGCACTGTTTTTGGGGAATATGAGAAGGGTTAATTTGGATTGCATTGAAGCCTATGGTGATAAAAAAAATCTTCAGATAAAATCTTGAAAGAATCATTCTGAGAAACTTCTTCATGATGTGTGAATTCATATCATAGAGTTACACCATTCTTTTCATTGAGAAGTTTACTAACACTTTTTTCATGGAATGTGTGATGGAATATTCCAGAGCCCATTGAAAAATACGATGAAAAGGAAATATCCTCAGGAAAAAACTAGCAAGAAGCTTTCTGAGAAACAGCTTTGTGATGTGTGATTCAGGTCACAAAGTTACACCATTCTGTTCATGGAGCAGTTTGGTAGCCCTGTTTTTGGGGAATCTTAGAAGGGATATTTTGGATTGCATTGAAGCCTATGGTGGCAAAGGAAATATCCCCAGATAAAAGCTAGAAAGAAGCTTTCTGAGAAACTTTTTGTGATGTGTGAATTCATTTCAAATAGTTACACGATTCTTTTCTTTGAACAGTTTGCTAACCCTGTTTTTGTAAAATCTGCAATAGGATATTTGGGCACGCTTTGAAGCATATGGTGACAATGGAAATATCCTCAGACAGAAACCAAAACGAAGCTTTCTGAGAAACTGCTTTGTGAAGTGTGAATTCATCTCACAGATTTACACCTTTCTTTTCATGGAGGAGTTAGCTAACACTGTTTTTGTGGAATCTGCAAAGGGGATATTTGGGATCCCTTTGAAGCCTACGGTGACAAAGGAAATATCCTCAGATAAAAACTAGAAAGAAGCTTTCTGAGAAACTGCTTTGTGATGTGTGAATTGATCTCAGAGAATTACACAGTTCTTTTCATAGAGCAGTTTGCTAACACTGTTTTCTTGGAATCCGCAATGGGATATTTTGCAGCACATTGAAGCTTGTGGTGACAAAGGAAATATCCTCATATAAAAACCAGAAAGAAGCTTTCTCAGAAAGCACTTTGTGATGTGTTAATTCTGCTCACTGAGTTAGAGAGACTGCTTTTTGATGGGTGAATTCATATCACAGAGTTACACCTTTCTTTTGATTGAGCAGTTTAGTAGCAATCTTTTTGAGGAAACTGCAAAGAGATTTTCTGGAGCTCTTAGAGGCCTATGGTGAAAAAGGAAGTATCTTCAGATAAAAACTGGAGAGAAGCTGTTTGAGAAATGATTTTCTGATGTGTGTATTCTTCTCATAGAATTTAACCTTTTTGCCAGGCGTGGTGGCTCACGCCTGCACTTTGGGAGGCTGAGGCGGGCGGATCACAAGGTCAGGAGATCAAGACCATGGTGAAACCCCATCTCTACTAAAAATACAAAAAATTAGCCGGGCGTGGTGGCGGGCATCTGTAGTCCCAGCTACTCGGGAGACTGGGGCAGGAGAATGGCGTGAACCCGGGAGGCGGAGCTTGCAGTGAGCCAAGATCGCGCCACTGCACTCCAGCCTGGGAGACAGAGCAAGACTCCATCTCAAAAAAAAAAAAAAGAATTTAACCTTTTTGCTGATTGAGTAGTTCATCATCACTATTTTTGTGGTATCTGAGAGTAGTTATTTGGGAGCACATTGAAGTCTATGGTGAAAAAGGAAATATCCTCAGATTTAAACTGGAAAGAAGCTTCCTGAGAAACTACTTTGTGATAGATCAATTCATCTCACAGCGTTACATAATTCTTTTCATGGAGCAATTTGTTAGCACTATTGTTGTGGAATCTGCAGAGGGATATTTGGGACTGCATAGAGGCCTAAGGTAGAAAAAGAAAATTTTTCAGTTAAAAACAGGAGAGAAGATTTTGGAGAAACTCCTTTGTGATGTGTGCATTCAACTAATAGAGCTAAACGTTTCTCTTGAGGGAGCACTTTGGCATTACTGTTTTTTCCTGGTGTCTTAGAATGGATATTTTGTAGTGCATTGAAGCCTATGGTGGAAAAGGAAATATCCTCATATAAAAACTAGAATGATGCTTTCTGAGAAACTGCTTTGTGATGTGTTAGTTCATCTCGCAGAGTTACAGGATTCTTTTCATGGAGCAGTCTGGTACCACTGCTTTTGGGGAATCTAAAAAGGGGTATTTTGGATCACATTGAAGCCTATGGTGACAAAGGAAATATCCTCAGATTTAAACCAGAAAGAAGCTTTCAGAGAAACTTTTTGTAATGTGTGAATTCATCTTACAGAACAACACCGTTCTTTTCATTGAGCCGTTTGCTAACACTATTTTCGTGGAATCTGCAAAGGGATGTATTGGAGCGCATTGAGGCCTATGGTGAAAAAGGAAATATCCTCAGAATAAATGGAGAAAGAATCTTTCTGAGAAACTTCTTTGTGATTTGTGAATTCACCTGACAGAGTTACACGATCCTTTTCATGGATCAGTTTGGTAGCAGTGTTTAGGGGAATCTGAGAAAGGATATTTTGAATTGCATTGAAGCCTATGGTGACAAAAGAAATATCCTCAGACAAAAACTAGGAAGAAGTTTTCTAGGAAAGTTCTTTGTGATGTGTCAATTCATCTCATTGAGTCACACCTTTCTATTCATGGAACAGCTTGCAAACACTGTTTTTGTGGAATCTGCAAAGGGATATTTCTCAGTGCTCTGAGGTCTATGGTGAATACAGAAATATCCTCATGTGAAAACTAGAAGGAATCTTTCTGAGAAACAGCTTGGTGACGTGTGAATTCATCTCACAGAGTTACATTGTTCTTTTCATATACCAGTGTGTTAACACTCTTTTCTTGGATTCTGCAATGGGATATTTCCTAGCGCATTGAAGCTTATGCTGAGAAAGGAAATATCCTCAGATAAAAACCTGAAAGAAGCATACTGAGAAACTGCTTTTTGATGTGTTAATTCATCTCACAGAGTTGCACAATTCTTTTCATGGATCAGTTTGGTAGCACTGTTTTTGGGGAATCCGAGAAGGGATATTTTTGATCACATTGAAGCCCATGGTGACAAAGGAAACATCCTCAGATAAAAACCAAAAAGAAGCTTTCTGAGAATCTCCTTTGTGATGTGTGAATTTTTCTCACAGAGTTACACCTTTCTTTTCATGGAGGAGTTTGCTGATACTGTTTTCGTGGAACCTGCAAAGAGATATTTGGGAGCACATAGAGGCCAAGAAAATATCCTCAGGAAAAAAAAACTAGAAAGAAGCTTTCTGATAAAGAAGCTTTCTGTGAATTAATGTCACAAATTTACACTGTTGTTTTCATTGATCAGTTTGATAACACTGTTTTCGTGGAATCTGCAACAGAATATTTGGGAGCTCATTGAAGCCTATGGTGACAAATTAAATATCATCAGAATATAACCAAAAAGAAGCTTTATGCGAATCTGCATTGTGATGTGTTAATTCATCTCACAGATTTACACTCATGGAGCAGATTGCTAACACTATTTTCGTGGAATCTGTAAAGGGCTGTTTACGAGTGCATTGAGGAAAATGGTGAAAAAGGAAATATCCTCAGAGCAAAACTAGAAAGAAGCTTTCTGAGAAAGTTCTTTAAGATGTGTGAATTCATCTCACAGAGTTACACTGTTCTTTTCATTTACCAGTTTGCTACCACTCTTTTCTTGGATTCTACAATGGTATAATTCCTAGTGCATTGGAGCTTATGATGACAAAGGAAGTATCCTCATATAAAAATTAGAAAGAAGCATATTGAGAAAACACTTTTTGATGTGTTAATTCATCTCACAGAGTTACACGATTCTTTTCACAGATCAGTTTGGTAGCATTGTTTTTGGGGAATCTGTGAAGGGATGTTTGTGATTGCATTGAAGCCTATGGTGACAAGGGAAATATCCTCAGATAAAAACCAAAAGGAAGCTTTCTGAGAAACTGCTTTGTGGTATGTGAATTCAACTCACAGAGTTACACCTTTCTTTTCATGGAGAAGTTTCCTAACACTATTTTCATGGAATCTGCATAGGGCTGTTCATGAGTGCATTGAGGCAAACGGTGAAAAAGGAAATATGCTCAGAGAAACACTAGAAAGCTTTCTGAGAAGTTGCTTTGTGATTTGTGAATTCATCTCACAGAGAATTACACGCTTCCTTTCATGGAGCAGTTTGGTAGCACTGCTCTTGGGGAATGAGAAGGGATAATTTGGATCGCATTGAAGCCTGTGTTGACAAAGGAAATATCCTCAGATAAAATCTAGAATGAAACTTTCTGAGAAACTTCTTTGTGATGTGTGAATTACACTCACAGAGTTACACTCTTCTTTTCCTTGAGAAGTTTGCTATACTTTTTTCGTGGAATCTGGGATGCAATATTCTGGAGAGCATTGATGAATATGGTGAATAAGGAAATATCTTCAGATTAAAAATAGAAAGAAGCTTTCTGAGAAACAACTATGTGGTGTGTGAATTCACCTCACAGAGTTACACCATTCTTTTCATGGAGCAGTTTGGTAGCACTGTTTTGGGGGAATCTGAGAAGGGATATTTTGGACTGTATTGAAGTCTAAGGTGACAAAGGAAATGTCCTCAGAAAAAAACCAGAAAGAAGCTTTCTGTGAAACTGCTTTGTGGTGTGTGAATTCATCTCACAAAGTTACATCATTCTTTTAATTGAGCAGTCCGATAACACTGGTTTCTTTTAATCTGCAACAGGATAGTTCAGAGAGCATGGAAGCCTATGGTGACAAAGGAAAAATCCTCAGATAAAAACCAAAAAGAAGCTTTCTGAGTGACTGCATTGTCATATGTGAATTCATCTCACAGAGGTACACCATTCTTTTCATTGAGAAGTTTACTAACTTTTTTTTTTTGTTTAATCTGCAATGGGATATTCGGGAACACATTTAGGTATATGGTGAAAAAGGAAAATCCTCAGACTAAAACTGGAAAGGTTTCTGAGAAACAGCTTTGTGATGTGTGGATTCATCTCACAGATCTATACCACTATTTTCAGGGATCAGTTTGGTAGCACTGTTTTTGGGGAATCTGAGAATGGATATTTTGAATTGCATTGAAGACTGTGGTGACAAAGGAAATATTCTCAGTTGAAAATTAGAAAGAAGCTTAAAGAGAGAGTTCTTTGTGATGTGTGAATTCATGTCACAGAGTTACACATTTCTTTTCATGGAACAGTTCCCTAACACTGTTTTCATGGAATCTGCAATGTTATATTCTGGAGCACATTGAGGCCTAAAGTGAAAAAGGAAATATTCTTAGATAAAAACTAGAAAAAAAGCTTTCTGAGAAACTGCTTTGTGGTTTGTGAATTCATCTCACAAAGTAACACCGTTCTTTCCATTGAGCAGTTTGATAACACTGTTTTCATGGAATTTACAATATTATATTTGGGAGCACATTGAAGCCTGTTGTGACAAAGGAAATATCCTCCTATAAATCCAAAAATATGCTTTCTGAGAAACTCCTTCAGATGTGTGAATTCATCTCACAGAGTTACACAGTTCTTTTCATTGAGCAGTTTGCTAACACGGTTTCCTTGGAATCTGCAATGGGATATTTCAGAGTCTATTGAAGCTTATGGTGACAAAGGAAATATCCTCAGACAAAAACTAGAAAGAAGTTTTCTGAGAAACAACTTTGAGCTGTGTTAATTCATCTCACAGAGTTATATGACTTTTTTCATGGATCAGATTGGTAGCATTGTTTTTGAGGAATCTGAGAAGGGATATTTTGGATCATATTGAAGCCTATGGTGACAAATTATAAATCCACAGATAAAAATTAGAAAAAGCTTTCTGAGAAAGTTCTTTGTGATGTGTGATTTTGTCTCAGAGAGTTACACCATGCTTTTAATTGAGCAGTTTGATTACACAGTTTCCATGAAATCTACAAAGGAATATTGTGGAGTGCATTGAGTCATACAGTGAAAAAGGAAATATCTTCAGACAAATGCTAGAAAGAAGCTTTCTGAGAAACTGCTTTGTGACGTGTGAATTCATCTCACAGAGATACACCATTCTTTTCATTGAGAAGTTTACTAACACTGTTTTCGTTTAATCTTCAATGGGATATTTTGGAGAGCATTGAGGAATATGGTGAAAAAGGAAATATCCTCAGATAAAAACTAGAAGGAAGCTTTTTGAGAAACAGCTTTGTATTCACAGAGTACCACCACTGTTTTCATGGAGTAGTGTGGTAGCACTGTTTTTGGGGAATTGGAGAAGGGATATTTAGAATGGCATTGAAGCCTATGGTGACAAAGGAAATAACCTCGGATAAAAACTAGAAAGAAGCTTTCTGAGAAAGTTCCTTGTGATATGTGAATTCATATCACAGAGTTACATCTTTCTTTTCATGGAGCAGTTTACTAACACTGTGTTCGTGGAATCTGCAATGGTATATTTGGGAGAGAATTGAGATCTATAGTGAAAAAGGAAATATCCTCAGATAAAAATGAGAATGAAGTTTTCAGATAAACTGTTTTCTGATGTTTTAATTCATCTCTCAGAGTTACACGATTATTTTCGTGGATCAGTTTGGTAGCACTGATTTTGGGGAATCTGAGAAGGGATATTTTGGATCACATTGAAACCGATGGTGACAAAGGAAATATCCTCAGATAAAAACTAGAAAGAAACTTTCTAAGAAAGTTCTTTGTGATGGGTGAATTCACCTCACAGAGTTACACCACTCTTTTCATTGAGCAGTTTTATAACACTGCTTTCATGCAATGCTTTCATGCAAATGCTTTCTGATGTGTGAACCTGTTTCACAGTTACGGTGACCTTTTTATTGTGCAGTTTGCTAACACTGTTTCTGTGCAATCTGCACTAGGATATTTTGGATTGCATTGAAGCTTACGGTGAGAAAGGAAATATTCCCAGATAATAACCAAAAAGAAGCCTTCTGTGAAACTCTTTGTGATGCTTGTTTCTATCTCACAGAGTTACACCTTTCTTTTCATTGAGAAGTTTGCTAACACTTTCGTAATGGAATCTGCAATGGGATACTCAGGAGCACAGTGAGGAATATGGTTAAAAAGGAAATATCCTCAGATAAAAATTAGATAGAAGATTTCTGAGAAACTGCTTTGTGATGTGTGAATTCATGTCACAGATTTACACCTTTCTTTTCATGGAGCAGTTTGCTAACACTGTTTTCATCTAACCCTCAAGGGTATATTTGAGAATGCATTGAGGCCTATGGTGAAAAAGGAAATATCCTCAGATAAAAACCAGAAAGAAACTTTCTGAGAAACTGCTTTGAGATTTGTGAATTCATCTCACAGAGTTCCACCATTCTTTTCATGGAGCAGTTTAGTAACACTGTTTTTGGGGGATCTGAAAAGGGATATTTTGGATCTCATTAATGCCTATTTTGAAAAAGGAAATATTCTCAAATTAAAAACTAGAAAGAAGCCTTCTGAGATACTGCTTTGTGATGTGTGTATTCATCTCACAGAGTAGTATGATTCTTTTCTTGGAGCAGTTTGCTGAAACTGCTTTCATGGAATCTGCAATAGGATATTTGGGAGCGCATTGAAGAATATGGTGACATAGGAAATATCATCAGACAAAAACCAAAAAGAAGCTTTCTGAGAAACTGCTTTGTGATGTGTGAATTCATCTCACAAATTTACACTTTTCTTTTCATGGAGCAGTTTTCTAATACTGTTTTCGTGGAACCTGCAAATAGATATTCAGGAACACAGTGAGGCCTGTGGTGAAAAAGGACAGATCCTCAGACAAAAACTAGAAAAACGCTTTCTGAGAAGTTGCTTTGTGGTGTGTGAATTCATCTCACAGAGTTACACTGTTCTTGTCATTGAGGAGTTTGCTAACTTAGTTTTCTTGGAATCTGCAATGACATATTTTGGAGTGCATTGGAGCTCATGCAGAGAAAGGAAATATCCTCATATAAAAACTAGAACAATTGTTTTTGAGAATCTGCTTTGTGATGGGTTAATTCATCTCACAAAGTTACAGGATTCTATTCATGGATGAGTTGGTAGCACTGTTTTTGGGTAATCTGAGAGAGATATTATTGATCACTTTGAAGCCTATGGTGACAAAGGAAATATCCTCAGATCAAAACTAGAAAGAAGCTTTCTGGGAAACTTCTTCATGATGTGTGAATCCATCTCACAGAGTTACACGTTTCTTTTGATGGATCAGATTGCTAACACTGCTTTTGTGGAATCTGTAAAGTGATATTTGGAGCACATTGGGTCCTAGAGTGAAAAAGGAAATATCCTCACATAAATACTAGAAAGAATCTTTCTGAGAACCTGCTTTTGATGTGTGAATTCATCTCAGAGAATTACAATGTTGTTTTCATTGAGGAGTTTGCTAACACTGTTTTCTAGGAATCTGCAATCGGATATTTCAGAGTGCATTGAAACTTATGGTGACAAAGGAAATATATTCAGAGAAAAACTAGAAAGAAGCTCACTCAGAAACTGGTTTGTGATTTGTGAATTCATCTCACATAGTTACACTGTACTTTTCATTGAACAGCTTGATAACACTGCTTTCTTGGAATCTGCAATAGGATATTTGGGAGCTCATTGAAGTCTATAGTGACAAAGGAAATATCCTCAGGTAAAAGCTGGCAAGAATCATTCTTAGATACTGCTTTGTGATTTGTGAATTCATCTCATAGAGCTCATGAAAGTTTTCATGGATCAGTTTGGCAGCCCTCTTTTTGGGAATTCCGAGAAGGGATAATTTGGATCGAAATTGAAGCCTAGAGTGACAAAGAAAATATCCTCAGATAAAAACTAAAAGAAGCTTTCTGAGAAAGTTCTTTGTGATTAATTCATTGCACAGATGTACACCATTCTTTTGATTGAGCAGTTTGATAACACTGTCTTCCTGGAAACTGCAACAGGATATTTGGGAGCTCATTGAAGCCTATGGTGACAATGTAAATTTCCTCAAAAAAAAACCAAAAATAAGCTTTCTGAGAGACTGCTTTGTGTTGTGTGAATTGATCTCACAGAGTTACACTGTTCTTTTCATTGAGTAGTTTGCTAATACTCTTTTCTTGGTATCTGCAATGAGATAGTTTGGATCGCATTGAAGCCTATAGTGACAAAGGAAATATACTCAGACAAAAGCTAGAAAGAAGCTTCCTGAGAATGTGTTATGTGATTTTTGCATTCATCTCACAGAGTTACACCTTTCTTTTCATAGAGAAGTTTGATAGCACTGTTTTTGGGGAATTTAAGAAGGGATATGTTGGATGTCTTTGAAGACTATGATGACAAAGGATATACCCTCAGATAAAAACTAGAGAGAATCTCTCTGAGAAACTTCTTTGTGATGTGTGAGTTCATTTCACAGAGTTACACCTTTCTTTATATGTTGCAGTTTGCTAACACTCTGTGGAATCTGCAAAGGGATATTTGGGAGCACATTGATTCCTATGGTGAAAAAGGAAATATCCTCAGATAAAAACTACAAAGAAGCTTTCTGAGAAATGGATTTCTGATGTGTTAATTCATCTCAATGAGTTACACAATACTTTGGATTGAGCAGTTTGCGAACACTGTTTTCATGGAATCTGCAAAGGGATATTTCCATGCGCATTGAAACTTTTGGTGACAAAGGAAATATCCTCATATAAAAACTATAAAGAAGCTTTCTGAGGAAATGCTTTCTGATGAGTTAATTCATCTCACAGAGTTACATGATTCCTTTCAAGGAGCAGTTTGGTAGCACTGTTTTTGGAGAATCTGTGAAGGGATAATTTTGGATCATATTGAAGCCTTCGGTGACAAAGCAAATATCCTCAGATAAAAACTAGAAAGAAGCTTTGTGAGAAAGTTCTTTGTGATGTGTGAAATATCACAGACTGACACTTTTCATTTCATGGATCCGATTGCAAAAACTGTTTTCATGGAATCTGCAAATTGATATTTGGGAGCGCATTGAGGTCTATGGTGAAAAATTAAATATCTTCAGATAAGAACTAGAAAGAAGCTGTGTGAGAAACTGCTTTGTGATGTGTGAATTCATCTGACAAAGTCACACCATTCTTTTCATTGAGCAGTTTGCTAATGCTGTTTTCATGGGATGTGCAAAGTTATAAGTCGGGGCGTTTTGAAGCTTAAGGTCACAAAGGAAATACCCTCATATATAAATTAGAGAGAAGCTTTCTATTTAAATGCTTTCAGATGTGTTAATTCATCTCACAGAGTTACAAGATTCTTTTCATGAAAGTTTTTTAGCACTGTTTTTGGGGAATCTGAGAAGGGATATTTTGGATTGCATTGAAGCCAATGGTGACAAAGTATATATCCTCAGATAAAAACTAGATAGAAGCTGTCTGAGAAACTTTTTTGTGATGTGTGAATTCACCTCACAGAGTTACACTTTTCTTTTCATGGAACAGTTTTCTAATAGTGTTTTTGTGGAATCTGCTAAGGAATATTTGAGAGCCCATTGAGGCCTCTAGTGAAATGCAGAATATCCTCTGATATAAACTAGAAAGAAGCTTTCTGAGAAACTGCTTTGTGATATGTGAATTCATCTCGCAGAGTTGAGTTACATGGTACTTTTCATTGAGCAGTTTGATAACACTGTTTTCACGGAATTTGCAATAGGATATTTTGGAGTGCATTGAAGCTTATGGTGACAAATGAAATATCATAATATAAAAACTAGAAAGAAGCTTTCTGAGAAACTGTATTGTGATTTGTGTATCAACTCACAGACTTACACGTTTCTTTTCATGGATCAATTTGGTAGCACTGCTTTCGTGGAATCTGCAAAGGGATAATAGGGAGCACATGGAGGTCTATAGTGAAAAATGGAATATAGTCAGATAAAAATTAGAAAGAAGCTTTCTGAGAAAGTTCTTTGTGATGTGAGAATTCATCAAAAAGAGTTACAGCTCTCTTTTCATGGAGTAGTTTCCTAACACTGTTTTCATGGAATCTACAAAGGGATATTTGGGAGTGCCTTGAGGCCTATGGTGAAAAAGGAAATATCCTCAGATAAAAACCAGAAAGAAGCTTTCTGAGAAACTACTCTGTGTTCTGTCAATTTATCTCAGAGTTACACTGTTATTTTCATTGCACAGTTTGCTAACACTGGTTTCTTGGAATCTGAAATGGGATATTTCAGAGTGCATTGAAGTTTTTGGCGACAAAGGAAGTATCCTCAGACAAAAATTAGAAAGAAGCTTTCTGAGAAACTGCTTTGTGATTTGTGAATTCATCTCAGAGTTTCATGATTCTTTTCATGGAGCAGTTTCTTAGCACTATTTTTGGGGATCCTGAGAAGGGATATTTTGGATCACATTGAAGCCTATGGTGACAAAGGAAATATCCTCAGATAAAAACTAGAAAGAGTCTTTCTGAGAAACTGCTTTGTGATGTGTAATTCAACTTACAAAGTCACACTGTTCTTTTCATTGAGCAGTTTCATAACACTGTTTAGTGGTATCTGCAATTGGATATTTTGGAGTGCATTGAAGCCTCTGGTAACAAATAAATATCCTCCGATAAAAAACAAGAAGAAGCTTTCTGGGGAACTGCTTTGTGATATGTGAATTCTTCTCATGAAAGTACACTGTTATTTTCATTGAGTAGTTTGCTAACACTTTTTTCATGGAATCTGCAACGGGATATTTCGGAGAGAGTTGAAGATTACGTTGACAAAGGAAATATCCTCAGACAAAAACTAGAAAGAAGCTTTCTGGGAAACTGTTTTATGATTTGTGAGTTCATCTCATAGAGCTACATGATTCTTTTCATGCAGCAGTTTGGTAGCACGGTTTTTGGAGAATCTGAGAAGGGATATTTTGGATGACATTGAAGCTTATGGTGACAAAGGAAATATCCTCAGATAAAAACTAGAAAGAAGCTTTCTGAGAAAGTTCTTTGTGTTGTGTGAATTCATCTCACTGAGTTAACCCTTTCTTTTCATTTAGTAGTTTCCTAACACTGTTTTCGTGGAATCTGCAAAGGGATATTTAGGAGTGCACTGACTCCTGTGGTGAAATTGAAAATATTCTCAGATGAAAACTAGAAAGCAGCTTTCTGAGAAACTGCTTTATGATGTGTGAATTCATCTCACAGAGTTACGCCATTCTTTTCATTGAGCAGTTGAAAACACTATTTTCATGGAATCTGCAATAGGATATTTTGGAGTGCACTGAAGCCTCTGGTGACAAAGGAAATATCCACAGATAAATACCAAAAACAACCTTTCTGTGAAACTGCTTTGTGATGTGTGAATTCATCTCAGAAAGTTACATGGTTCTCTTCTTTGAGAAGTTTGCTAACATGTTTTTCGTGGAATCTGCATTGGGATATTCGGGAACACGTAGAGGAATACAGTGAAAAATGAAATATCTTCAAATAAAACTAGTAAGAATCTTATTGAGAAACAGCTTTGTGATGTGTAAATTCATTTCACATAGTTACACTATTTTTTTCATGCAGCAATGTGGTAGCACTGTTGTTGGGGAATCTGCAATAGGATATTTTGGAGCTCATTGAAGAACATGGTGACAAAGGAATTATCCTCCAACAACAAAATAAAGAAGCTTTTTGAGAAACTGCTTTTTGATGTGTGAATTCATCTCACAGGTTTACACCTTTGTTTTCATGGAGAACCTTGCTAACACTATTTTCGTGGAATCTGCAAAGGGATATGCACGAATGCACTGAGGCCCGTTGTGAAAAGGAAATACCCTCAGAAGAAAACTAGAAATAATTTTTCTGAGAAACTGCTTTGTGTTGTGTGATTTAATCTCACATAATTACACTTTTCTTTTCATTGAGGAGCTTGCTAACACTGTTTTCTTGGAATCTGCAACAGGATATTTTGGAGTGCTTTGGAGCTTATGGGGACAAGGAAATATCCTCATATGAAAACAGAAGAATTCTTTCTTAGAAACCACTTTGTGATGGGTTAATTCATCTCACAGAGTTACAGGATTCTTTTCATGGATCACTTTGGTAGCACTGTTTTTGGGAAATCAGAGAAGGGATATTTCAATTGCTTTGAAGCCTATAGTAACAAAGGAAATATCCTCAGATTAACAGTAGAAAGAATCTTACTGAGAAAATTCTTCATGGTGTGTGAATTCATCTCACAGAGTTGTACATTTCCTTTAATAGAGCAGTTTGCTAACACTGCTTTTGTGGAATCTGGAAAGGGATATTTGGGAGTGCATTGGGTTCTATGGTGAAAAAGGAAATATCCTCACATAAAAACTAGAAAGAAACTTTCTCAGAAACTGCTTTGTGATGTGTAAATTCAGCTCAGAGAGTTACAATATTGTATTCATTCAGCAGTTTGCTAACACTGTTTTCTTGGAATCTGCAATCCGATATTTTGGAGCACATTGAAGCTTATGGTGACAAAGGGAATATCCTCAGATAAAAACTAGAAAGAAGATTTCTAAGAAAGTCCTTTTGTGATGAGTGAATTCATCTCACAGAGTTACACCTTTCTTTTCATGGAGCAGTTTTCTAACACTGTTTTTGTGGAATCTGCAAAGAGATATTTGGGAGCACTTTGAGGCCTATTGTGGGAAAGGAAAGACCCTCAGATAAAAAGTGGAAAGATGCTTTCTGAGAAACTGCTTTGTGATATGTGATTTCATCTCACAACGTTACACCGTATTTTTCATTGAACAGTTTGATAACACTGTTTTCGTGGAATCTGCAATAGGATATTTGGGAGGGCATTGAAGCCTATGGTGACAAAGGAAATATTCTCAGATAAAAGCTGGAAAGAATTTTCTTAGAATCTACTTTGTGATTTGTGAATTCATCTCTTAGAGTTACACGATTGTTTTCATGGATCAGTTTGGTAGCCCTGTTTTTGGGGAATCTGAAAAGGGATAATTTGGATTGCATGGAAACCTATGGTCACAAAGGAAATATCCTCAGATAAAGACTAGAAAGAGGATTTCTAGAAAGTTTTTTGTGATCTTTTCATTGAGCAGTTTCATAACACTGTCTTCCTGGAAACTACAACAGGATATTTGGGAGCTCATTGAAACCTATGGCGACAAAGGAAATATCCTCAGACAAAAAAACAAAACAAAAAAAAGCTTTCTGAGAGACTGCCTTGTGATGTGTGAATCGATCTCACAGAGTTACACTGTTCTTTTCATTTAACTATTTGCTAATACTGTTTTCTTGATATCTGCAGATGGGATATTTCTGATTGCATTGAAGCTTATGGTGACAAAGGAAACATCCTCAGACAAAAAATAGAAATAAACTTCCTGAGAATCTACTAGGTGATTTTTGAATTCATCTCACAGAGTTACACCTTTCTTTTCATTGAGCAGTTTGGTAGCACTGTTTTGGGGGAATCTGAGAAGGGATATTGTGGATGTCTTTGAAGCATATAGTGACAAAGGATATATCCTCAGATAAAAACTAGAGAGAAGCTTTCTGAGAAACTTCTTTGTGATGTGTGAATTTCCTTCACAGAATTACACATTTCTTTCCATGTCGCAGTTTGCTAACACTGTTATCATGGATGTGAAAAGGGATATTTGGGAGCACATTGAGGCCTATGGTAGAAAAGGATATATCCTCAGATAAGAACTAGAAAGAAGCTTTCTGAGAAATGGCTTTTTGATGTGTTAATTCATCTCAACAAGTTACACAGTACTTCTGATAGAGCAGTTTGGGAACAAAGTTTTCGTGGAATCTGCATAGGGAGATTTTGGAGTGCATTTAAGCTTCCGGTGACAAAGGAAATATCCTCATACAAAATCTAGCAGAAGTTTTCTGAGGAAATGCTTTCTGATGTGTTAATTCATCTCACAGTGTTACACAATTCCTTTCTTGGAGCAGTTTGGTGGCACCACTTTTGGGGAATCTGAGAAGGGATATTTTGGATCGCATTGAAGCCTATGGTGACAAAGTAAATATCCTCAAATAGAAACTAGAAATAAGCTTTCTGAGAAACTTTTTGTGATGTGTGAATTCACCTTACAGAATTACACCTTTCTTTTCTTGGAGTCATTTGCTAACACTGTTTTCATGGAATCTGCAAAGGGATATTTGGGAGCGCCTTGAGGCCTATGATGAAAAACTAAATATCCTCAGATGAAAACTAGAAAGAAGCTTTCTGAGAAACTGCTTTGCAATGTGGGAATTCACCTCACAGACTTACACCATTCCTTTCATTGATCTGTTTGATAACACTCTTTTCATGGAATCTGCGATAGGATATTTGGGAGCGCATTGAAGCATATGGCAACAAAGGACATATCCTCAGATAAAAAACTAACACAAGTTTTCTGAGAAACTACTTTTTGCTTTGTGAGTTCATCTCACAGACTTACACCTTACCTTTCATGGAGTAGTTCGGTAGCACTGTTTTTGGGGAATCTCAGAAGGGATATTTTGAATCGCATTGAAGCCTATGGTGACAAAGGAAATATCCTAAGATAAAAACTAGAAAGAAGCTTTCTGAGAAACTTCTTGGTGATGTGTTAATTCATCTCACAGAGTTATACCTTTCTTTCCATGGAGTAGTTTGCTAACACTCTTTTCATGGAATATGGAAAAGGATATTTGGGAGCACATTGAGGCCTTTGTTGAAAAAGGAAATATCCTCAGATGTAAACCAGAAAGAAACTTTCTGGGAAAGTGCTTGCTGATGTGTAAATTCATCTCACAGAATTACAGTGTTCTCTCCATTGAGCAGTTTGCTAACACTGTATTCTTGGAATCTGCACTGGGATATTTCAGAGTGCATTTTAGCTTATGGTGACAAAGGAATTATCCTCAGATAATAACTAGAAGGAAGCTTTCTGAGAAACTGCTTTGTGATTTGTGAATTCTTCTCACAGAGTTTCAGGATTCTTTTCATGGAACAGTTTGGTAGCACTGTTTTTGGGGAATCTGAGAAGGGACACTTAGGATGGCATTGAAGTCTATGGTGACAAAATAAATATCCTCAGATAAAAATTAGGTAGAAGCTTTCTGAGAAACTTCTTGTGATGTGTGAATTCATCTCACAGATTTAAACCTTTATTTTCATGGAGAAGTTTACTCACACTGCTTTTGTGGAATCTGCAAAGGGATATTTGGGAGTGCATTGAGACCTATAGTGATAAACGAAACATCCTCAGGTAAAAACGAGAAAGAAATCTTCTGAGAAATTGCTTTGTGATGTGAAAATTCCTCTCACAAAGTTACACCATACTTTTCAATGAGCAGTTTGCTAACACTGTTTTCTTGGAATCTGCAGTGGGATATTTCAAAGCGCATTGAAGCTTATGCTGACAAAGAAAATATCCTCAGATAAAAACTGGAAAGAAGCATTCTGAGAAACTGCTATTTGATTTGTGAATTCTTCTCACAGAGTTTCACGATACTTTGCATGGTTCAGTTTGGTAGCTCTGTATTTGGGGTATCTGAGAAGGGATAATTTGGATTGCATTGAAGCCTATGGTGACAAAGAAAATATTCTCAGATAAAAACTAGACAAAAGCTTTGTGAGAAACTTCTCTGTGATGTCAGAATTCATCTCACAGAGTTACACTGTTCTACTCATTGATTTTAGTTTGCTAGCACTGTTTTCATGGAATCTGCAATGGGATATTTCAGAGTGCATTGAAGATTATGGTGACAAAGGAAATATCTTCAGACAAAAAGAAGAAAGAATCTTTCTGAGAAACTGCTTTGTGATTTGTGAATTCTTTTCACAGAGTTACATGATTCTCTTCATGGGTCAGTTTGATAGCACTGTTTTTGGGCTATCTGGTAGGGATAATTTGGATTGCATTGAAGCCTATGGTAACAAAGGAAATATCCTCAGATAAAAACTAGAAAGAAGCTTTCTGAGAAACTTCTTTGAGATGTGTGAATTCATCTCACAGTTACACAATTCTTTTCAATGAGCTGTTTGATAACACTGTTTTAGTGGAATGTCAAAGGGACATATGGGAGTGCATTGAAACCTATGACGAAAAAGGATATATCCTCAGATAAAAACAATGGAGAAGCTTTTGAAGAAACTACTTTGTGATGTGTGAGTTCATCTCACAGAATTGCACTGTTCTTTTCATTGAGCAGCTTGCTAAAGCTGTTTTCATGCAATCTGCAATGGATATTTTAGAGCACATTGGAGCTTATGGTGACAAAAGAAATATCCTCAGAGCAAAAGAGGAAAGAAGCTTTCTGAGAAACTGCTTTGTGATTTGTCAATTCTTCTCACAGAGTTACACGATTCTTTTCATGGATCAGTTTTGTAGCACTTTTTTTGGGGAATGTGAGAAGGGATATTTTGGATCTCATTGAAGCCTATGGTGACAAAGAAAATGTCTTCAGATACAAACTAGGAAGAAACATTCTGAGAAACTGCTTTGTGATGTGTGAATTCATTTCAAAGAGTTACACAGTTCTTTTCATTGAGCTGTTTGATAGCACTGTTTTTGTGGAATCTGCAAAGGTATATTTGGGTGTGCCTTGAGGCCTAAAAACTATATATCCTCAGATAAAAACTAGAGAGAGGCTTTTTGAGAACATGCTTTGTAATGTGTGAATTAATCCCAAAGGGTTACACTGTTCTTTTCATTGATCTGTTTGATAACACTGTTTTCTTGGAATCTGCAAGGGGATATTTCGGAGTGCAATTTAAGCTTATGGCGTCAGAGGAAATACCCTCATATAAAAACTACAAAGTAACTTTCTGAGAAATTGAGATGTGTGAATTCATCTCTCACAGAGTTACACTCTTCCTTGCATTGATCAGTTTCCTACAACTATTTTCTTGGTATCTGCAATAGGATATTTCAAGTGTTTTGAAGCTTATGGTGATGAAGGAAATTCTCTCGTATAAAAACTAGAAAGAAGCATTCTGAGAAACCGCTTTCTGATGTGTGAATTCATCTCACAGAGTTACACTATTTTTTTTAATGAGTAGTTTCTTAACACTGTTTTCTTGGAATCTGCAATCAGATATTTCAGAGTGAATTGAAGCTTATGGTGACAGAGGGAATATCCTCAGAAAAAACTAGAAAGAATCTTTCTGAGAAACTGCTGTCTGATTTGTGAATGCATCTCATAGAGTCACGAATCTCTTAAAGGAGCAGTTTGATACCACTGCTTTTGGGGAATCTGAGAAGGAATGTTTTGGATCGTTTTGAAGCCTATGATGACAAAGGAAATACCTTCAGATAAGATATCTCACCTGGAAAGCACAAGGGGGAAGGGAATCCCTTTTCCTAGCCAGGGGAACTGAGACACACAACACCTGGAAAATCGGGTAAGTCCCATCCCAATAGTGTGCTTTAAGCAAACGGGCACACCAGGAGATTATATCCCACACCTGGCCAGGAGGGTCCCACGCCCATGGAGCCTCCCTTATTGCTAGCACAGCAGTCTGCGATCTAACCGCAAGGCAGCAGTGAGGCTGGGGGAGGGACACTTGCAATTGCTGAGGCTTAAGTAGGTAAACAAAGCCGCTAGGAAGCTCGAACTGGGTGGAGCTCACAGCAGCTCAAGGAAACCTGTCTGTCTCTGTAGACTCCACCTCTGGGGACAGGGCACAGCTAAACAACAACAATAAAAACAACAGAAAAGCAGCAGAAACCTCTGCAGATGCAAACGACTCTGTCTGACAGCCTTGAAGAGAGCAGTGGATATCCCAACACGGAGGTTGGGATCTGAGAAGGGACAGACTGCCTGCTCAAGTGGGTCCCTGACCCCTGAGTAGCCTAATTGGGAGACATCCCCCATTAGGGGCAGTCTGACACCACACACCTCACAGGGTGGAGTACACCCCTGAGAGGAAGCTTCCAAAGTAAGAATCAGACAGGTACACTCGCTGTTCAGCAATATTCTAACTTCTGCAGCCTCTGCTGCTGATACCCAGGCAAACAGGGTCTGGAGTGGACATCAAGCAATCTCCAACGGACCTACAGCTGAGGGTCCTGACTGTTAGAAGGAAAACTATCAAACAGGAAGGACACCTACACCAAAACCCCATCAGTACATCACCATCATCAAAGACCAGAGGCAGATAAAACCACAAAGATGGGGAAAAAGCAGGGCAGAAGTGCTGGAAATTCAAAAAATAAGAGCGCATCTCCCCCAGCAAAGACGCGTAGCTCATCGCCAGCAATAGATCAAAGCTGGACAGAGAATGACGTTGATGTGATGACAGAAGAAGGCTTCAGTCCATCAAACTTTTCAGAGCTAAAGGAGGAATTACGTACCCAGCGCAAAGAAACTAAAAATCTTGAAAAAAGAGTGGAAAAATTGACAGCTAAAGTAATTAATGCAGAGAAGGTCATAAACGTAATGGCAGAGATGAAAACCATGACACGAGAAATATGTGACAAATGCACAAGCTTCAGTAACCGACTCAATCAACTGGAAGAAAGAGTATCAGCAATTGAGGATCAAATGAATGAAATGAAGTGAGAAGAGAACCAAAAGAAAAAAGAAGAAAAAGAAATGAACAAAGCCTGCAAGAAGTATGGGATTATGTAAAAAGAACAAATCTACGTCTGATTGGGGTGCCTGAAAGTGAAGGAGAAAATGGAAACAAGTTGGAAAACACTCTTCAGGATATCATCCAGGAGAACTTCCCCAACCTAGTAGGTCTGGCCAACATTCAAATCCAGGAAATATAGAGAACGCCACAAAGATACTACTCGAGAAGAGCAACTCGAAGACACATAATTGCCAGATTCACCAAAGTTGAAATGAAGGGAAAAATCTTAAGGGCAGCCAGAGAGAAAGCTCGGGTTACCCACAAGGGAAACCCATCAGACTAACAGCAGATCTCTCGGCAGAAACTCTACAAGCCAGAAGAGAGTGGGGGCCAATATTCAACATTCTTAAAAAAAAGAATTTTAAACCCAGAATTTCATATTCAGCCAAACTAAGTTTCATAAGTGAAGGAGAAATAAAATCCTTTACAGTTAAGCAAATGCTTAGAGATTTTGTCACCACCAGGCCTGCCTTACAAGAGACCCTGAAGGAAGCACTAAACATGGAAAGGAACAACGGGTACCAGCCATTGCAAAAACATGCCAAGATGTAAAGACCATCGAGGCTAGGAAGAAACTGCATCAACTAACGAGCAAAATAACCAGTTAATATCATAATGGCAGGATCAAGTTCACACATAACAATATTAACCTTAAATGTAAATGGACTAAATGCTCCAATTAAAAGACACAGACTGGCAAATTGGATAAAGAGTCAAGACCCATCAGTCTGCTGTATTCAGGAGACCCATCTCACAGGCAGAGACATACATAGGCTCAAAATAAAGGGATGGAGGAAGATCCAAGCCAATGGAGAACAAAAAAAAGCAGGGGTTGAAATACTAGTCTCTGATAAAACAGACTTTAAACCATCAAAGATCAAAGGAGACAAAGAGGGCCATTACATAATGGTAAAGAGATCAATTCAACAGGAAGAGCCAACTATCCTAACTATATACGCAACCAGCACAGGAGCACTCAGATTCATAAAACAAGTCCTTAGAGACTTACAAAGAGACTTAGACTCCCATACAATAATAATGGGAGACTTCAACACTCCACTGTCAACATTAGACAGAACAATGAGACAGAAAGTTAACAAGGATATCCAGGAACTGAACTCATCTGTGCAGCAAGCAGACCTAATAGACATCTATAGAACTCTCCACCCCAAATCAACGGAATATACATTCTTCTCAGCACCACATCGCACTGATTCCAAAATTGACCACATAATTGGAAGTAAAGCACTCCTCAGGAAATGCACAAGAACAGAAATTATAACAAACAGTCTCTCAGACCACAGTGCAATCAAACTAGAACTCAGGACTAAGAAACTCAATCCAAACCGCTCAACTACATGGAAACTGAACAACCTGCTCCTGAATGACTACTGGGTACATAACGAAATGAAGGCAGAAATAAAGATGTTCTTTGAAACCAATGAGAACAAAGATACAACATACCAGAATCTCTGGGACACATTTAAAGCAGTGTGTACAGGGAAATTTATAGCACTAAATGCCCACAAGAGAAAGCAGGAAAGATCTAAAATTGACACTCTAACATTGCAATTAAAAGAACTAGAGAAGCAAGAGCAAACACATTCAAAAGCTAGCAGAAGGCAAGAAATAACTAAGATCAGAGCAGAACTGAAGGAGATAGAAACACAAAAAACCCTCCAAAAAATCAATGAATCCAGCAGTTGGTTTTTTGAAAAGATCAACAAAATTGACAGACCGCTAGCAAGACTAATAAAGAAGAAAAGAGAGAAGAATCAAATAGACGCAATAAAAAATGATAAAGGGGATATCACCACCAACCCCACAGAAATACAAACTACCATCAGAGTATACTATAAACACCTCTATGCAAATAAACTGGAAAATCTAGAAGAAATGGATAATTTCCTGGACACTTACACTCTTCCAAGACTAAACCAGGAAGAAGTTGAATCCCTGAATAGAACAATAGCAGGCTCTGAAATTGAGGCAATAATTAATAGCCTACCAACCAAAAAAAGTCCAGGACCAGATGGATTCACAGCCGAATTCTACCAGAGGTACAAGGAGGAGCTGGTACCATTCCTTCTGAAACTATTCCAATCAATAGAAAAAGAGGGAATCCTCCCTAACTCATTTTATGAGGCCAACATCATCCTGATACCTAAGCCTGGCAGAGATACAACAAAAAAAGAGAATTTTAGGCCAATATCCCTGATGAACATCAATGCAAAAATCCTCAATAAAATATTGGGAAACAGGATTCAGCAGCACATCAAAAAGCTTATCCACCATGATCAAGTGGGCTTCATCCCTGCGATGCAAGGCTGGTTTAACATTCGTAAATCAATAAACGTAATCCAGCACATAGACAGAACCAAAGCCAAGAACCACGTGATTATCTCAATAGATGTGGAAAAGGCTTTTGACAAAATTCAACAGCCCTTCATGCTAAAAACGCTCAATAAGTTCGGTATTGCTGGAACGTACCTCAAAATAATAAGAGCTATTTATGACAAACCCACAACCAATATCATACTGAATGGGCAAAATCTGGAAAAATTCCCTTTGAAAACTGGCACAAGACAGGGATGCCCTCTCTCACCACTCCTATTCAACATAGTGTTGGAAGTTCTGGCTAGGACAATCAGGCAAGAGAAAGAAATCAAGGGTATTCAGTTAGGAAAAGAAGAAGTCAAATTGTCCCTCCTTGCAGATGACATGATTGTATATTTAGAAAACCCCATTGTCTCAGCCCAAAATCTCCTTAAGCTGATAAGAAACTTCAGCAAAGTCTCAGGATACAAAATTAATGTGCAAAAATCACAAGCCTTCTTATACACCAGTAACAGACAAACAGAGAGCCAAATCATGAATGAACTTCCACTCACAATTGCTTCAAAGAGAATAAAATATGTAGGAATCCAAGTTACAAGGGATGTAAAGGACCTCTTCAAGGAGAACTACAAACCACTAATCAGTGAAATAAAAGAGGACACAAACAAATGGAAGAACATACCATGCTCATGGATAGGAAGGATGAATATCGTGAAAATGGCCACACTGCCCAAGGTTATTTATAGATTCAATGCCATCCCCATCAAGCTACCAATGAGTTTCTTCACAGAATTGGAAAAAACTGCTTTAAAGTTCATATGGAACCAAAAAAGAGCCTGCATCTCCAAGACAATCCTAAGTCAAAAGAACAAAGCTGGAGGCATCACGCTACCTGACTTCAAACTATACTACAAGGCTACAGTAACCAAAACAGCATGGTACTGGTACCAAAACAGAGATATAGACCAATGGAACACAACAGAGTCCTCAGAAATAATACCACACATCTACAGCCATCTGATCTTTGACAAACCTGAGAGAAACAAGAAATGGGGAAAGGATTCCCTATTTAATAAATGGTGCTGGGAAAATTGGCTAGCCATAAGTAGAAAGCTGAAACTGGATCCTTTCCTTACTCCTTATACGAAAATTAATTCAAGATGGATTAGAGACTTAAATGTTAGACCTAATACCATAAGAACCCTAGAAGAAAACCTAGGTAGTACCATTCAGGACATAGGCATGGGCAAGGACTTCATGTCTAAAACACCAAAAGTAACGGCAGCAAAAGCAAAAATTGACAAATGGGATCTCATTAAACTAAAGAGCTTCTGCACAGCAAAAGAAACTACCATCAGAGTGAACAGGCAACCTACAGAATGGAGAAAATTTTTGCAATCTACTCATCTGACAAAGGGCTAATATCCAGAACCTACAAAGAACTCAAACAAATTTACAAGAAAAAAACAAGCAACCCCATCAAAAAGTGGGCAAAGGATATGAACAGACATTTCTCAAAAGAAGACATTCATACAGCCAACAGACACATGAAAAAATGCTCATCATCACTGGCCATCAGAGAAATGCAAATCAAAACCACCATGAGATACCATCTCACTCCAGTTAGAATGGCAATCATTCAAAAGTCAGGAAACAACAGGTGCTGGAGAGGATATGGAGAAATAGGAACACTTTTACACTGTTGGTGGGATTGTAAACTAGTTCAACCATTATAGAAAACAGTGTGACGATTCCTCAAGGATCTAGAACTAGATGTACCATATGACCCAGCCATCCCATTACTGGGTATATACCAAAGGATTATACATCATGCTGCTATAAAGACACATGCACACGTATGTTTATTGCGTCACTATTCACAAGAGCAAAGACTTGGAATCAACCCAAATGTCCATCAGTGACAGACTGGATTAAGAAAATGTGGCACATATACACCATGGAATACTATGCAGCCATAAAAAAGGATGAGTTTGTGTCCTTTGTAGGGACATGGATGCAGCTGGAAACCATCATTCTCAGCAAACTATCACAAGAACAGAAAACCAAACACTGCATGTTCTCACTCATAGGTGGGAACTGAACAATGAGATCACTTGGACTCGGGAAGGGGAACATCACACACCGGGGCCTATCATGGGGAGGGGGTAGGGAGGAGGGATTGCATTGGGAGTTATACCTGATGTAAATGATGAGTTGATGGGTGCTGACGAGTTGATGGGAGCAGCACACCGACATGGCACAAGTATACATATGTAACAAACCTGCACGTTATGCACATGTACCCTAGAACTTAAAGTATAATAATAATAAATAAAAAAACAACAAAAAACAAAAACAAACAAAACAAAAAAGAAAACCAAAAAGAAGCTTTGTGAGAAACTGCTTTGTGATATGTGAATTTAGCTTGCAGAGTTACACGGTTCTTTTCATTGAGCAGCTTGCTAACACTGTTTTCTTGGAATCTGCAATTGCATATTTTGGAGCACATTGAAGCTTATTGTGACAAAGGAAATATCCTCATATAAAAACTGGAAATACGCTTCCTGAGAAACCGTTTTTGGATGTGTTAATTAATCTCACAGGGTTACACGATTCATTTCATGGATCCGTTTGGTAGCACTGCTTTTGGAGAATATTAGAAGGGATATTTTGGATCGCATTGAAGGCTATGGTGACTAAGGAAATATTATCAGCTAAAAACTAGAAAGAAGCTTTCTGAGAAACTGCTTTGTGATGTGTGAATTCATGCCCCAGTGTTACACTATTCTTTTCATTGAGCAGTTTGCTAACACTGTGTTCTTGGAATCTACAGTCACATATTTGGGAGTGCTTTGAAGATTATTGTGAAAAAGGAAATATCCTCAGACAAGAACTAGATAGAAACTTTCTCAGACTGGTTTGTGATGTGTGAATTCATGTCAGAGAGTTACACACTTCTTTTCATTGAGTCATTTGCTATGTTTTCTTGGAATCTGCAATGGGATATTTCAGAGCGCTTTGAAGCTTTTGGTGACAAAGGAAATCTCCTCTGAGGAAAACTAGAAAGAAGCTTTCTGAGAAACTGCTTAGTGATGTGTTAATTATTCTCACATAGTTACATGATTGTTTTCATGGATTTTATTTGTAGCAATGTTTTTGGGGAATCTGAGAAGAGATACTTTGGATCACTTTGAAGACTATGGTGACTAAGGATATATCCTCAGATAAAAACTAGAAAGAAACATTCTGAGATAGTTCTTCATGGTGTGTGAATTTTTCCCACTGTGTTACACCTTTATTTTCATGGTGCAGTTTGCTAACAGTTTTTGTGGAATCTGCAAAGGGATATATGGGAGTGCATTGAGGCCTATAGTGAAAAAGTAAATATCCTCAGACAAAACCTAGAAAGAAACTTTCTGAGAAACTGCTTTGTGATGTGTGAATTCATCTCACAGAGTTACACCTTTTTTTTTTTCATTGTGCAGTTTGATAACACTGTTTTCATGGAATCTGCAAGAGGATATGTGGGAGTGCATTGAGGCATATGGTGAAAAAGGAAACATCCTCATAGAAAAACTAGAAGGAAGCTTTCAGAGAAACTGCTTTGTGTTGTGTGAATTCATCACACTGAGGTACGTGGTTCTTTTCCTTGAGGGGTTTGCTAACCTTATTTTCTTAGAATCTGCAATGGGATATTTTGAAACGCATTGAAGCTTATGGTGACAAAGGAAATACCCTCATATAAAAACTGCAAAGAAGCTCCCTGGGAAACTGCTTTGAGATGTGTTAATTCGTCTAACAGCATTACACGATTCTTTCCATGGAGCAAGTTGGTAGCACTGCTTTTGGGGAATCTGATAAGGGATATTTTGGATCGCATTGAAGATTATGGTGACAAAGGAAATATCCACATAAAAACTGGAAAGAAGCTTTCTGAGAAACTGCTTTGTGATGTGTTAATTCATCTGACATAGTTTTACCTTTCTTTTCATGGAGCCGTTTGTTTACACCGTTTTTGTGGAATCTGCAATGGGATACTATGGAGTGTATTGAAGCTTATTTTCACAAAATAAATATCCTCATAAAAAACTAGAAGGAAGCTTTCTGAGAAACCGCTTTGTGATGTATTAGTTCAGCTCACAGTGTTGCATGATTGTTTTCATGGATCAGTTTGGTAGCACTGTTTCTGAGGAATCCGAGAATGGATATTTTTGATCACATTGATGCCTAGGGTGACAAAGAAAATATCCTGAAGTAATAACTCTAAAGAAGCTTTCTGAGAAACTTCCTTGTGATGTGGGAATTCACCTCACCGTGTTACATCTTTCTTTTCATGGAGCAGTTTGCTAACAGTGGTTTTGTGGAGTCTGCAAAGGGATATTGGGGAGCACTTTGAAGCTAATGGTGACAAAAAAAATCATCATATAAAAGCTAGAAAGAAGCTTTCTGAGAAACTGCTTTGTGATGTGTTAATTCATCTCACAGAATTACACAGTTCCCTTCATGTATCAGTTTGGTAGTACTGTTTTTGAGGAAACAGAGTAGGGATATTTTTGGTCGCATTGAAGGCTTTGGTGACTAAGGAAATATGCTCAGGTAGAAACTAGAAAGAAGCTTTCTGAGAAAGTTCTTTTTGATATATGAATTCATCTCACCATGTTACACCTTTGTTTCATTGTTCTTTTGGTTGAGCAGTTTGATAACACTGTTTTTGTGGAATCTGCAATAGTATATTTGGGAGCGCATTGATGCCTATGGTGACCAAGGAAATATCCTCAGATAAAAATCAAAAGAAGCTTTCTGAGAAACTGCTTTGTGATGTGTTAATTCATCTCACAGAGTTACACCTTTCTTTTCATGGAGCAGTTTGGTAACACTGTTTTTGGGGAATCTGAGAAAGGATATTTTGGATCACCTTGAAACCTATGGTGACAAAGAAAATGTCCTCAGATAAAAACTAGAGAGAATCTTTCTGAGATACTGTTTTGTGATTTGTAAATTCATATCACAGAGTTTTACGATTGTAACACAGAGTGTTACAACTTTTTTTTATGGAATCTGCAAAGGAACATTCGGGAGCTCCTAGAGGCCTATGGTGAGAAAGGAGATAACTTCAGATAAAACCTGGAAAGAAGCTTTTTGAGAAATAGTTTTTGATGTGTTTATTCAACTCATGGAGTTTAACTTTTTGTTGATTGAGCACTTTGTCATCACTGTTTTTGTGGATTCTGAGAGGATGTATTTGGGAGCACATTGAAGCCTATGGTGAAAAAGGAAATGTCGTCAGATTTAAACTAGAAAGATGCTTTCTGAGAAACTGCTTTGTGATGGCTGAATTTGTCTCACCGAGTTACACCTTTCTTTTCATTGAGCAGTTTGGTAGCACTGTTTTTGTGGAATCTGCAGAGGGATATTTGGGAGCACACAGAGGCCTAAGGTGAAAAAAGAAAGGTCCTCAGGTAAAAACTGGAGAGAAGCTTTCTGAGAAACCATTTTATGATGTGTGCATTCATCTAATAGACCTAAACGTTTCTGTTGAGGGAACACTTTGGCTTCACTGTTTTTGTGGTGTCTGAGAAGGGATGTTTGGGAGCCCATTGAAGCCTATGGTGGGAAAGGAAATATGCTCAGATAAAAACTTGAAAGAAGCATTCTGAGAAACTGCTTTCTAATTGGTGAATTCATCTCACAGAGTTACAATTTCCTTTCATGGATCAGTTTGTTAACACTGTTTTTGTGGATCTGAGAATGGATATTTAGGATCACATTCAAGCCTATGCTGACAAAGGAAATATACTCAGATAAATACTAGAAACAAGCTTCTTGAGAAACAACTTTGTGACGGGTGAATTTATCTCACAGAATTAAACCTTTCTTTTCAATGCACAGTTTGGTAGCACTGTTTTTGTGGAATTGGCAGATGGATATTTGGGAGCACAGAGAGGCCTAAGGTGAAATAAGAAAATTCTTCAGGTAAAAACTGGAGAGAAGCTTTCTGAGAAACTCCTTTGTGAGGTGTGCATTCATTTCATAGAGGTAAATGTTTTTGTTGAGGGAGCACTGTGGTAGCACTGTTTTTGTGGTGTCTGAGAAGGGATATTTGAGAGCGCATTGAAGCATATTGTGGAAAAGGAAATATCCTGATATAAAAACTAGAAAGAAGCTTTCTGAGAAACCGCTTTGTAATGTGTTAATTCACCTCACAGAGTTACATGATTAGCAGTTTGGTAGCACTGATTTTCTTGAATCTGAGAAGCGATATTTTGGATTGCATTGAAGCCTATGGTGACAAAGGAAATATCCTCAGATTAAAAGTAGAAGGAAGCTTTCTGATAATGTTCTTTGTGATGTATGAATTCATCTCACAGAGTTATACCTTTATTTCATGGAGCAGTTTGCTAACACTGTTTTTGTGGAATCTGCAGAGTGATATTTCAGAGTGCATTGAGGTCTATAGTGAAAAAGGGAATATCCTCAGATAAAAACTAGAAAGAAGCTTTCTGAGAAACTGCTTCATGATGTGTGAATTCATCTCACAGAATTACAATGTTCTTTTCATTGAGCAGTTTGGTACCAATGTTTTCATGGAATCTTCAATAGGATATTTTGGCGTGCATTGAAGCCTACGGTGACATAGGAAATACCCTCAATTAAAAACCAAAAAGAAGTTTTCTGAGAAACTGCTTTGTGACATGTAAATTCATCTTACAGAGTTGCACTATTCTTTTCATTGATCAGTATGCTACCACTGTTTTCTTGGAATCTGCAATGGGATATTTTGGAGTGCGTTGTTACTTAGGGTGAGAAATTAAATATCCTCAGATAAAAACTAGAAAGAAGCTTTCTGAGAAATCGCTTTGTGATTTGTGATTTCATCTTGTAGAGTTACATGATCCTTTTCATAGAGCAGTTTGGTGGTCCTGTTTTCAGGGAATCTGTGAAGGTATATTCGGGAGCCGTCCAAGGACTACAGTGAAAAAGAAGATAATTTCAGATAAAAACTGGAGAGAAGCTTTTCGAGAAACAGTTTTGTTGTGTATATTCATCTCACAGACTTTAACCTCTTTGTTGATTAAACAGTTTGGAATTACTGTATTTGTGCTATCTGAAAGGAGGTATTTAGGAACACATTGAAGTCTATGGTGAAAAAGGAAATATATTCAGATTTAAACTAGAAATAAAGCTTTCTGAGAAATTCCTTTGTGATGCGTGAACTCATCTCAAAGAGTCACACCTTTCTTTTCATGGAGCAGTTTATTATCACTGTTTTTGTGGAATATGCAGAGGGATATTTGGGAGTGCATAGAGACATAAGGTGAAAAAAGAACATTCTTCAGGTAAAAACTGGATAGAAGTTTTCTGAGAAACTCTTCGTGATGTGTGCATTCATGTCATAGAGCCAAACGTTTCTGTTGAGGGAGCACCTTGATATCACTTTTTTTGTGGTGTTTGAGAAGGGATACTTCAAAGCTCATTGAAGCCTATGGTGGAAAAGTAAATGTCCTCAGATAAAAACTAGGAAAAGCTTTGGAGAAACTGCTTTGTGATGTGTCAATGTATCTCACAGAGTTACATCATTCTTTTCATGGAGCAGTCTGTTAGCACTGCTTTAGTGGCATCTGCAGAGGGATAATTTGCAGCACATAAAGGCCTAAGGTGAAAAAAGAAATTTCTTAAGGTAACAACTGGAGAGAAACTTTCAGAGAAACTCTTTTGTGATGTGTGCATTCACCTCATAGAGCTGAACGTTTCTGTTGACGGAGCATTTGGCATCACTGTTTTTTTGTGTCGGATAATGGATATTTGGGAGTGCATTGAAGCCTATGGTGGAAAAGGAAATATCCTCATATAAAAACTAGAAAGAAGCTTTCTTCGAAACTGCTTTGTGATGTGTTAATTCATCTCACAGAGTTACATGATTCTTTCCATGAATCAGTTTGGAAGCACTCTTTTTGGGGAATCTGAGAAGAGATATTTTGGTTCGCATTGAAGCCAACGGTCACAAAGTCAATATCCTCATATAAAATCTAGAAAGAAGCTTTCTGAGAAAGCTATTTGTGATGTGCAAATTCATCTCACAGAGTTACACCTTTCTTTTCATGGAGCAGTTAGCTAACACTCTTTTCATGGAATCTGCAAAGGGATATTTGGGAGTGCATTCAGGCCTATAGTGAAAAAGGAAATATCCTCAGATAAAAACTAGAAAGAAGCTTTTTCAGAAACAGCTTTGTGACGTGTGAATTCATCTCACAGAGTTACACTGTTCTTTTTATTTAGCAATTTGCTAAAAATGATTTCGTGAAATCTTCAGTAGTGTAGTTTGGAGTGCATTGAGGCCTATGGTGACAGAGGAATTATCCTCAGATAAAAACAAAAAGAAGCTTTCTGACAAACTGCTTTGTGATGTGTGAATTCCTCTCACAGAATTACACCATTGTATACATGGAGCAGTTTGGTAGCACTGTTGTTGGGGAATCTGAGAAGGCATATTTTGGATTGTATTGAAGCCTAGGGTAACAAAGGAAATATACTCAGAGAAAAACCACAAAGAAGCTTTCTGAGAAACTTCATTGTGATGTGTGAATTTATCTCATAGAGTTACATGATTCTTTAAATGGAGGAGTTTGCTAACACTGATTTCATGGAATTTGTAAAGGGATATTTGAGAGTGCATTGAGGCCTATGGTGAAAAAGGAAATATTCTCAGATAAAAACGAGAAAGATTTCAGAGAAACTGCTGTGTGATGTGTGAATTCAGCTCAAAATGTTACATTCTTCTTTTCATTGAGGAGTTTGCTAACACTGTTTTCATGTAATCTGCAATAGGATATTTGGGAATGCATTGAAGACTATGATGACAAAGGAAATATCCTCAGATAAAAACCAAAAAGAAGTTTTCTGAGAAACTGTTGTCTGATGAGTGAATCCATCTCACAGAATTACATTGTTCTTTTTCATTGAGCAGTTTGCTAACACAGTTTTCTTGGAATCTTCAATGGGATATTTCATAGCACATTGAAGCTTTTGGTGACAAAGGAAATACCTTCATATAAAAACTGGAAAAAAAGCTTTCTGAGAAACCGATTTGTGATGTGTTAATTCACCTAACAGGGATACACAATCCTTTTCATGGATCAGTTTGGTAACAGTGTTTTTGGGGAATCAGAGAAGGAACATTTTGGATCTCATTGAAGCCTATGGTGACAAAGGAAATATCCTCAGATAAAAACTAGAAAGAAGGTTTCTGAGAAAGTTCTTCCTGATGTGTTAATTCAGCTCAAAGAGTTACACCTTTATTTTCATAGAACAGTTTGCTAACACTTTTTAACTGGGATCTGCAATTGGATATTTGGGAACGCATTGAGGCCTAAGGTGAAAAAGGAAATATCCTCAGTTAAAAACAAGAAAGAAGCCTTCTGAGAAACTGCTTTGTGATGTTTGAATTCATCTCACAGAATTACACTGTTCTTTTCATTGAGCATTTGCCAACACTGTTTTCTTGGAATCTGCAATGGGATATTTCAGAGTGCATTGAGGAAGATGGAGAAAAAGGAAATATCTTCAGACAAAAAGTGGAACGAAGCTTTATGAGAAACTGCTTTGAGATATGCTAATTCATATCACTGAGTTGCACAATGCTTTTCAAAGATCAGTTTGGTAGCACTGTTTTTGGGGAGCCTGGGAATGGATATATTGGATCACATTGAACTCTATAGTCACAAAGGAAATATCCTCAGATAAAAGCTAGAGAGAAGCTTTCTGAGAAATTGTTTTGTGATGTGTGAATTCACCTCGCACAGTTACAACTTTCTTTTCATGCAGCAGTTTGCTAACACTGTTTTCATGGAATCTGAAAAGGGATATTTGGGATGGCATTGAGTCCTATGGTGAAAAACTAAATATCCCCAGATAAAAACTAGAAAGAAAGTTTCTGAGAAACTGCTTTGTGATGTGTGAATTCATCTCATAGAGTTAGGCCATTCTTTTCATGGAGTGGTTTGATAACATTGTTGTCATGGAATCTGCAATGATGTATGTTGGAGTGCATTGAAGCCCGTGGTGACAAATGAAATATCCTCAGATAAAAACTATAGAGAACTTTCTGAGAAAATCCCTTGTGATATGTGAATTCATCTCACAGAGTTACACCATTCTTTTCATTGAGCAGATTGCTAACACTGTTGTCTTTAAATTGGCAAAGTGATATTACGGAGCGCATTGAAGTTCACAGTGACAAAGCAAATATCATCAGACGGAAACTAGAAAGAAACTTTCTGAGAAACAGCTTTGTAATTTGTTCATTCATCTCACAGAGTTAGATGATACTTTTCATGGAGCAGTTTGGTGGCACTGTTTTTGGAGAATCCGTGAAGTGATAGTTTGGATCTCATTGAAGCCTATGTTGACAAAGGATATATCATCAGATAAAGGTTAGAAAGAAGCTTTCTGAGACACTTCTTTGTGATGCATGAATTTATCTCACAGAGTTACACCTTTCTTTTCATAGAGAAGATTGCTAACACAGTTTTCATGGAATCAGCAAAGAGATATTTGGAAGTACATTGATGCCTATGGTGAAGAAGGAAAAATCCTCAGATAAAAACTAGAAAGAAGCTTTCTGAGAAAGTGCTTTGTGATGTTTGAATTCATCTCTGAGACTTATATTGTTCTTTTCATTGAGCAGTTTGCTAACACCGTGTTTTCGGAATCTGCAAGGGGATACTTCAGACTGCATTAAAGCTTATGGTGGGCCGGGCACAGTGGCTCAAGACTGTAATCCCAGCACTTTGGGAAGCCGAGACGGGCGGATCACGAGGTCAGGAGATCGAGACCATTCTGGCGAACACGGTGAAATCACATCTCTACTAAAAAATACAAAAAAAAAAAAACCAAAAAACTAGCCGCGGGAGGTGGTGGGCGCCTGTAGTCCCAGCTACTCGGGAGGCTGAGGCAGGAGAATGGCGTAAACCCGGGAGGCGGAGCTTGCAGTGAGCTGAGATCCGGCCACTGCACTCCAGCCTGGGCGACAGAGCGAGACTCCATCTCAAAAAAAAAAAAAAAAAAAAAAAAAAGCTTATGGTGACAAAGGAAATATCCTCATAAAAAAAACTTGAAAGAAACTTTCTGAGAAACTGCTTTATGATGTGTTAATTCATCTCTCAGAATTACACGATTCTTTTCAAGGAGCAGTTTTGGTAGCACTGATTTTGGGGAAACTGAGAAAGGATATTTTGGATCGCATTGAAACCTACAGTGACAAAGGAAACATCCTCAGATTAAAAGTAGAAAGAATCTTTCTGAGAAACTTCTTTGTGATGTGTGAATTCATCTCACACATTTACACCTTTCTTTTCATGGAGCAGTTTCCTAACAGTCTTTTCATAGAATCTGCAAAGAGATATTTGGGAGTGTATTGAGGCCTATAGTGAAAAAGTAAATATCCTCATATACTAGCTAGGAGGAAGCCTTCTGATAAATGGCTTTGTCATGTGTGAATTCACCACACAGAATTACAGTGTTCCTTTAATTGAGCAGTTTGATAACACTGTTTTCATGGAATCTGCAATAGAATATTTGGGAGTGCATTGAAGCCTATTTTGACACAGGAAATATCCTCAGATAAAAACCAAAAATATGCTTTCTGAGAACATTCATTGTGATATGTGAATTCATCTCACAGAGTTACACTCATCTCTTCATTGAGCAGTTTGCCAACACTGTTTTTTTGGAATCTGCAATGTGATATTTTGGAGCACATTGAACCTTATGTTGACAAAGGAAACATCTTCAGACAAAAGCTAGAAAGAAGATTTCTGAGAAACAGTTTTGTGATTTGTGAATTCATCTCACAGAGTTACACAATACTTTTCATGGAGAAGTTTGGTAGCACAGTTTTTGGGTAATCTGAGAGGGGATATTTTAGATTGTGTGAAAACCTATAGTGACCAAAGAAATATCCTCAGACAAAAACTAGAAAGAAACTTTCTGAGAAACTTCTTTGTGATGTGTGAATTCATCTCACAGAATTACACGATTCTCTTCATGGAGCACTTTTGTAGCATTGCTTTGGGTATCTGAGAAGGAATATTTTGGATCACCTTGAAGACTATGGTGACAAAGTAAATATCCTCAGATAAAAATTAGAAAAATGCTTTCTGAGAAACTGCTTTGTGATGTGTGAATTCATGTCACCACATCATTGTTTTCATTGAGCTGTTTGATAACAGTGTTTTCATGGAATCCGTGAAGGGACATGTGGGAGTGCTTTGAGGGATATGGTGAAAAAGGAAATATCCTCAGATAAAAACTAGAAAGAATCTTTCTGAGAATCTGCTTTGTGATAGGTGAATTCACCTCAGAGAGTTACACTGTTATTTTCATTGAGCAATTTGCTATTCTGTTTTGTTGGAATCTGCAATGGGATATTAAAGAGGGCATTGAAGCTTATGGTGACAAAGGAACTATCCTCTGAGAAAAACTAGAAAGAAGCTTTCTGAAAAACTGCTTTATGATTAGGGAATTCATGTCACAGAATGACATGATTCTTTTCATGGCACAGTTTCGTAGCACTGTTTTTGGTGGATCTGAGTAGGAATATTTTGGATTGTATTGAAGCCTATGGTGACAAAGGAAATATCCTCAGATAAAAACTAGAAAGAAGCTTTTTGAGAAACTGCTTTGTGATGTGTGAATTCATCTCACAGAGTTACACTATACTTTTTAATGAGCAATTTACTATCACTGTTTTCTTGAAACCTATAACTGGATATTTCGGAGCACATTGAGGCCCCTGGTGAAAACGGAATTATGCTCAGATAAAAACTAGAAAGAAGCTTTCTGAGAAAGTTCTTTGTGTTGTGTGATTTCATCTCACAGAGTTACAGCTTCCTTTTCACTGAGCAGTTTGCTAACACTGTTTTCGTGGAATCTGTGAAGGGATATTTGGGAGCGCATCGAGGCCTGCGGTAAAATAGGAAATTTCCTCAGATAAAAACTAGAAAGAAGCTTTCTGAAAAATTGCTTTGCGATGTGTGAATTCATCTCACAGAGTCAGATTGTCCTCTTCATTGATTAGTTTGCTAACACTGTTTTCCTGCTATCTGCAATGGGATATTTCGGAGTGTATTGAAGCTTATGGTGACAAAGGAAATATTCTCAGACACAAACTAGAAAGAAGCTTTCTGAGAAACTGCTTTGTGGTTTGTGAATTCTTCTCAAAGAGTTAAACAATTCTTTTCATGGAGCAGATTGGTTGCACTGTTTTTGGGGAATCTGAGAATGGATATTTTGGATCGCATTCAATACTATAGTGAGAAAAGAAATATCCTCAGATAGAAACTAGAAAGAAGCTTTCTGAGAAAGTTCTTTTTGATGTGTGAATTCATTTCACACAGTTACACCTTTCTTTTCATGGAGCAGTTGAATAGCACTCTTTTCTTTTAATCTGCAAGGGATACTTGGGAGTGGATTGAAGCCTATGGTGAAAAAGGAAATATCGTCGGATAAACACTAAAAGGATGCTTTCTGAAAAACTGCATTGTGATGTGTGAATCCATCTCACGGTGTTTCACTGCTCTTTCCATTGTGCAGTTTGCTAACACCTTTTCTTGGAATAGGCAATGAGATGTTTCAGAGTGCATTGAAGTTTATGGTGACAAAGGAAATATCCTCATATAAAAACAAGAATGAAACTTTCTGAGAAACTGCTTTGTGATTTGTGAATTCATCTCACAGAGTTACACGAATCTTTTCGTGGAGCAGTTTGGTAGCACTGTTTATGGGGAATCTGAGAAGGGATATTTTGGATCACTTCAAAGCTTATGGTGCCAAAGGAATTATCCTCAGATAAAAAGTAGAAGGAAGTTTTCTGAGAAAGTTCTTTGTGATGTGTGATTTCATCTCACAGAGTTACAACTTTCTTTTCATGGAGCAATTTGCTAACAGTGTTTTTGTGGAATCTTCAAAGGGATATTTGGGAGTGCATTGAGGCCTCCGTTGAAAAAGGTAATATTCCCATATAAACACTAGAAAGAAGATTTCAGAGAAAATGATTTGTGATGTGTGATTTCATCTCAGAGTGTTACACTATTGTTTTCATTTAGTACTTAGCTAAAACTGCTTTCTTGGAATCTTCAATGTGATATTTCAGAGCACATTGAAGTTTATGTTGACAAATGAAATATCCTCCTACAAAAA
This sequence comes from Macaca thibetana thibetana, assembly GCF_024542745.1. Classification (NCBI taxonomy): domain Eukaryota; kingdom Metazoa; phylum Chordata; class Mammalia; order Primates; family Cercopithecidae; genus Macaca; species Macaca thibetana. The sequence goes on along the minus strand of NC_065585.1, from coordinate 98,883,950 downwards.
CTAGAAAGAAGTTTTCTGAGAAACTGCTTTATGATGTGTTAATTCATCTCACAGAGTCACACAATACTTTTCATGGATCAGTTTGTTCACATTGACTTTGGGGAATCTTATAAGGGATATTTTGGATCACATTGAAGCTTATGGTGACAATGGAAATATCCTCAGACAAAAACTATAAAGAAGATTTCTGAGAAAATTCACTGTGATGTGGGAATTTATCTCAGAGTGTTACACCTTTTATTTTTATGGAGTAGTTTCCTAAAACAGTTTTCATCGAATCTGCAAAGGTTTATTTGGGAGCGCATTGAGGCCTGTGATGTAAAAGGAAATATCCTCAGATAATAACTAGAAAGAAGCTTTCAGACAAACTGCTTTGTGATGTATGAATTCATCTCACAGAGTTACATTGTTCTTTTCTTTTAGCAGTCTGCTAACGCTGTTTTCTTGGAACCAGCAATGGGATAATTGGGAGCACATTGAAGTTTATGGTGTCAATGGAAATATCTTCATATGAAAAATAGAAAGAAACTTTCTGAGAAACTGCTTTTTGATGTGTTAATTCATCTCACAGAGTTACATGATTCTTTTCATGAATCAGTTTGGGAGCACTGTTTTTGGGGAAACCTAGAAGGGATATTTTGTGTCGCATTGAAGCCCTTGGTGACTGAGGATATATCCTCAGATATAAACTACCAAGAATCTTTCTGCGTAAGTTCTTTTAGATGTGTGAATTCATGTCACAGGTTTACACCATTCTTTTCATGGAGCTGTTTACTAGCACGGTTTTTGTGGAATCCACAAGGAGAAATTTGGGAGCACATTGTGGCCTAGAGTGAAAAAGGGAATATCCTCACATAAAAACCACACAGAAGCTTTCTGAAAAACTGCTTTGTGATGTTTGAATTCATCTCACAGAGTTACACTGTTCTTTTCATTGAGCAGAGGGCTAAGACTGTTTCCTTTTAATCTCTAATGGGATATTGTGGAGCACATTGAAGATTATGGTGACAAAGGAAATATCCTCATATCAAAACTAGACTGAACCTTTCTGAGAAACCACTCTGTGTTGTGTTAATTCATCTCACAGAGATACATGATTCTTTTCATGGATCAGTTTGGTAGCACTGTTTTTGTGGGGTATGAGAAGGGATATTTGGGAACACATGGAAGCTGATAGTGGAAAAGGAAATATCCTGAGATAAAAACTAGAAAGAAGTTTTATGTGAAATTTCTTTTTGATGGGTGAGTTCATCACACAGAGTTACACCTTTATTTTATTTGAGCAGTTTGGTAGCACTGTTTTTAAGGAATCTGCAAGGGGATGCTCAGGATCTCCAAGGGCCTATGGTGAAAAAGGAAATAACTTCAGATAAAAACTGGAGAGAACCTTTTCAAGAAACAGTTTTGTGATACGTGTATTCATGTCATAGAGTTTAACCTTTTTGTTGATTGAGCAGTATGTCATCACTGTTTTTGTGGTACCTGAGAAGAGTTATTTGGGAGCACATTGAAGCCTATGGTGTCAAAGGAAATATCCTCAGATAAAAACTAGAAAGAAGCTTTCTGAGAAATTTCTTTGTGACATGTGAATTCATTTCTCAGAGTTACACCTTTCTTTTAATGGAGCAGTTTGCTAACACTGTTTTCATGGAATCTGCAAAGGGATATTTGGGAGTGAGTTGAGGCCAATCGTAAAAAAGGAAATATCCTCAGAAAAAAATAAAAAAGAAGCTTATTGAGAAACTGCTTCGTGATGTGTATTCATCTCACAAATTTTCACTGTTATTTTCATTGATCAGTTTGCTACTACTGTTTTCTTGGAATCTGTAATCTGATATTTTGGAGCACATTGAAGCTTAGGGTGACAGAAGAAATATCCTCATATCAAAACTAGACAGAAGGTTTCTAAGGAACTGATTTGTGATGTGCTAATTCATCTCACAGAGTTACACGATTCTTTTCCTGGATCAAGTGGTTAGCACGGTTTTGGGAAATCTGAGAAGGAATATTTTGGATCACATTGAAGAATAGGTTGACAAACGAAATAGTCTCAGATAAGAGTTAGAAAGAAGATTTCCGACAAAGTTCTTTGTGATGCGTGAATTCATCTCACAGAGTTGCACCTTTCCTTTCATGGAGCAGTTTGCTAACACTGTTTTTGTGGAATCTTTAAAGGGATATTTGGGAGTGCATTGAGGCCTAGAGTGGAAAAAACAAATATACTCATATAAAAACTAGAAAGAACCTTTCTGAGAAACGATTTTATGATGTGTTAATTCATCTCAAAGAGTTACACTGTTCTTTTCATTGAGGAGTTTGATAACACTGTTTTTGAGGAATCTACAATAGGATATTTGGGAGTGCATTGAGGCCTAGAGTGGGAAAAAACAAATATACTCATATAAAAACTAGAAAGAACCTTTCTGAGAAACGGTTTTATGATGTGTGAATTCATCTCAAAGAGTTACACTGTTCTTTTCATTGAGGAGTTTGATAACACTGTTTTTGAGGAATCTACAATAGGATATTTGGGAGAGCATTGAATCCTACGGTGACAAAGGAGATATCTTCAGATAAAAAACAAAAAGAACATTCTGAGAAACTGTTTCGTGATGTGTGAATTCATCTCACAGAGTTACACTTCTTTTCATTGAGCAGTTTGCTAACACTGTTTTCTTGGAATCTGCAATACAATATTTTGGAGTGCATTGAAGGTTATGGTGACAAAGGAAATATCCTCAGAGAAAAAATAGAAGGAAGTTTTCTGAGAAACTGCTTTGTGATGTGTGAATTCATCTCAGAGTTACACGATTAGTTTCACGGAGCAGTTTGGTAGCACTGTTTTTGGGGAATCTGAGAAGGGATATTTTGGATCTAATTGAAGCCTATGGTGACAAAGGAAATATCCTCAGATAAAAACTAGAAAGAAAGTTATTGAGAAAGTTCTTTATGATGTGTCAATTCATCTCACAGAGTTACACGATTCTTTTCATGGATCAGTTTGGTAGCGTGTTTTTGGGGAATCTGAGAAGGGATATTTTGAGTCACATTGAAGCCCATGGTGACAAAGAAAATATTCTCATATAACAACCTCAAAGAAGCTTTCTGAGAAACTACTTCATGATGCATTAATTCATCTCACTGAGTTAAAACTTTCTTTTCATGCAGCATTTTGCTTGCACTGTTTTCATGGAATCTGCACAGGAATATTTGGGAGCGCAATGTTGCCTATAGTGAGAAAGGAAATATCCTCAGGTAAAAACTAGAAAGAAGCTTTCTGAGAATCTGCTTTGTGATGTGTGAATTTATCTCACAATGTACAGCATTCTTTTCATTGCCCAGTTAGGTGACACTGTTATCATGGAATCTGAAATAGGATATTTGGGAGTGCATTGAAGCCTATGGTGACAAAAGAAATATCCTCACAGAAAAAGCAAAAAGAAGCTTTCTGAGAAACTTTTTTGTCATTTGTGAATTCATCTCAGAGAGGTACACGATTCTTTTCATGGAGCTGTTTGGTGACACTGTTTTTGGGCAATCTGAGAAGGTATATTTTGAATCGCATTGAAGCCAGTGGTGACAAAGGAAATATCCTCAGATAAATTAAAAAAATAAAAAAGAAGCTTTCTGTGAATCTACTTTCTGATGTGTGAATTCATTTCACAGACTTACACTGTTCTTTTCATTGAGGAGTTTGCTAACACTGTTTTCTTGGAATCTGCAATGCCATATTTTGGAGTGCATTGAAGCTTGTGGTGACAGAGTAAATATCATCATATAAAAACCAGAAGGAAGCTTTCTGAGAAACTGCTTTGAGATGTGTTAATTCATCTCACCAGTTGTGCAATTCTTTTCATGGAACAGTTTGGTAGCACTGTGTTTGGGGAATCTGAGAAGGGATATTTTGGATTGCATTGAAGCCTATGTTGACAAAGGAAATATCCTCAGATAAATAATAAAGAAGCTTTCTGAGAAACTGTTTTCTGATGTGTGAATTCATTTCACAGACTTACACTGTTCTTTTCATTGAGGAGTTCGCTAACTCTGTTTTCTTGGAATCTGCAGTATGATATTTCAGAGTGCATTGAAGCTTGTGGTGACAAAGGAAATATCATCTTATTAAAACCAGAAGGAAGCTTTCTGAGAAACTGTTTTGAGATGTGTTAATTTATGTCACACAGTTGCACGATTCTTTTCATGAATCAGTTTGGTAGCACTGTTTTTGGGGAATCTGAGAAGGGATATTTTGGACCTAATTGAAGCCTATGGTGACAATGGAAATATCTTCATACGAAAACTAGAAAGAAGGTTTCTGAGAAAGTTCTTTTTGATATGTCAATTCGTCTCACAGATTTACATGATTCTTTTCATGGAGAAGTGTTCTAACAGTGTTCTCGTGGAATCTGCAAAGGAATTTTGGGGAGTGCTTTGAGGACTACAGTGATAAAGGTAACATCATCAGATAAAAACTAGAAAGAAGCTTTCTGAGAAACTGCTTTGTAATTTGTGAACTCACCTCACAGAGTTACACTGTTCTATTAATTGAGCTGTTTGCTAACACTGTTTTCTTGGATTCTGCAATGGTATATTTCAGAGAGCATTGAAGCTTATAGTGACAAAGGAAAGATTCTCATATAAAAACAAGAAAGAAGGTTTCTGAGAAATTGCTTTGTGATGTTTTAATTCATATCACAGAGTTACACGATTCTTTTCATGGATCAGTTTGGTAGAAATGTTTTTGAAGAATCTGAGAAGGGATATTTTGGATCGCATTGATGTCTGTGGTGACAAAGAAATATAATCATACAAAAACTGGAAAGAAGCTTTCTGAGAAAGCTCTTTGTGATGTGTGAATTTATCTGACAGTGTTACACCTTTCTTTTCATGGACCAGATTGCTAACACTCTTTTTGTGTAATCTGCAAAGGGATATTTGGGAGCGCATTGAGGCTTCTGATGAAAAAGGAAATATCCCAGATAAAAACAACAAAGAAGCTTTTGGAGAAAGTTATTTGTGATGTGTGAATTCATTTCACAGAGTCACACCTTACTTTTCATGCAGCAGTATGCTAGCACTGTTTTCCTGGAATCTGCAAAAGGATATTTGGGAAGGCATTGAGGCCTATGTTGATAAAGGAAATATCCTCAGATAAAAACTAGAAAGAAGCTTTCTGAGGAACTGCTTTCTGTGTGTGTGAATTCAACTCACAGAATTACAGAGTTCTTTTCATTGTGCTGCTTGTTAATACTGTTTTCTTGGAATGTGCAATGGGATATTTCAGAGCGCATTGAAGCTTGTAGTGACAAAGGAAATATTCTCATATAAAAACTAGAAAGAAACTTTCTGAGAAACCACTTTGTGATGTGTTAATTCATCTCACAGTGTTACACGATTGTTTTAATGGATCAGATTTGTAGCACTGCTATTGGGGAATCTGATAAGGGATATTTTGGATCACATTGAAGCCGTTGGTGACTAAGGACATATCCTCAGAAAAAAAACTAGAAAGAAGCTATCTGAGAAAGCTCCTTGGGATGTGTGCATTCATCTCACAAGGTTACACCTTTATTTTTATGGGGAACTTTGCTAACACTGTTTTCGTGGAATCTGCAAAGGCATATTTGGGAGTGCTTTGAGGCCTTTAGTGAAAAAGGAAATATACTCGGATACATACTAGAAGGAAGTTTCCTGAGAAACTGCTTAGTGATGTGTGAATTCATCTCACATTGTTACACCATTCTTTTCAGTGAGCAGTTTCCTAACACTGTTTTTGTTGAATCTGCAAAGGGATACTTCATAGTGCATTGAAGCTTAAGGTGACAAAAGAAACACCCTCATATAAAAACTAGAAAGAAGCTTTCTGAGAAACTGTTTTATGATATATTAAATCATCTCACACAGATAAACGATTCTTTTCATGGATCATTTTCTTAGCGATTTTGGGAAATCTGTGAACGAATAATTTGGATCTCATTGAAGCCTATGGTGACAAAGGAATTATCCTCAGATAAAACTAGAAAGAAGCTTTCTGAGAAAGTTCTTTGTGATGTGTGGATTCATCTCACGGAGTTACACCTTTATTTTCATGAAGCAGTTTGCTAACACTGTTTTCATGGAATCTGCAGTAGGATATTTTAGAGTGCATTGAAGCCTCCAGTGAAAAATGATATATCCTCAGATAAAAACAAAAAGAAACTTTCTGAGAAACTGCTTTCTGATGTGTGAATTCATCTCCTTGAAATTTGCAATGGGATATTTCTGAGTGCACTGAAGCTTATGGTGACAAAGGAAATATCTTCAGACAAAAACTAGAAAGAACCTTTGTGAGAAACTGCTTTGCATATTGGGAATTCATCTGATGGAGTTACACCTTTTTTTTCTTGGAGCACTTTACTAACATTGATTTCGTGGAATCTGCATAGGGATATTTGTTAGCAACTTGAGGCCTATGGTGAAAGAGGAAATATCCTTAGATAAAAACTAGATGTATGAATTCAACTCACAATGTTACACAATTCCTTTCATGGATTAGTTTCTTAGCACTGTTTTTGGGGAATCCGAGAAGGGATACTTTGGATTGCATTGAAGTCTATGGTTACAAAGGAAATATAATCAGATAAAAACTAGAAAGAAACTTGCTGAGAAACTGCTTTCTGATGCGTGAATTTGTCTCACAGAGTTACACTGTTCTTTTCATTGAGCAATTTGCTATCACTGTTTTTGTGGAATCTGCAAAGGTATATTTGGGAGTGCTTTGAAGCTTATGGTGACAAAGGAAATACCCTCATGTATGAAATAGAAAGAAGCTTTCTGAGAAACCACTTTGTGATGTGTGAATTCATCTCACAGGGTTGCACCTTTATTTTCATGGAGCAGTTTGCTAACACTGTTTTCATGGAATCTTTAAAGGGATATTTGGGAGCGCATTGAGGCTTAGAGTGGAAAAAATATATACTTGGATAAAAACTAGAAGGAAGCTTTCTGAGAAACTACTTTGTAATGTGTTAATTCATCTCACAGAGTTACACAATTCTTTTCATGGAGCAGTTTGGTAACATTGTTTTTGGTGAATCTGAGAAGGTATACTTTGGATCGCATTGAAGACTATGGTGTCAAGGGAAATATCCTCAGAAAAAAAGTAGAAAGAGGCTTTCTGAGAAAGGACATTGTGATGTGTGAATTCATCTCACAGCGATACTCCTTTCTTTACATGGAGCAGTTTGCTAAAATTATTTCCGTTGAATCTGCAATGGGATATTTGGGAGTGCATTGAGGCCTATAGTGAAAAAGGAAATATCTTCAGATAAAAACTAGAAAGAAGCTTTCTGAGAAATTGTTTCATGATGTATGAATTCATCTCAGAGAATTACATGGTTCTTTTCATTGAGCAGTTTGATAACACTGTTATCATTTAATCTGCAATAGGATATTTGCTAGCACATTGAGGCCTATGGTGAAAAAGAAAATATCCTGAGAAAAAAACGAGAAACAAGCTTTCTGAGAAATTCCTTTTCGATGTGTGAATTCATCTTACAGATTTACACTGTTTTTTTCATTGAGCAGTTCACTAACACTGTTTTCCTGGAGACTTCAATGGGATATTTTGGAGCACATTGAAGCTTATGGTGACAAAGGAATTATCCTCATATAAATACAACAAAGAAGCTTTCTGAGAAACCGCTTTCTGATGTGTTAATTGATCTCACAGAGTTACACAATTCTTATCATGTATCTGTTTGGTAGCACTGTTTTCGGGTAATCTGCAACAGGATATTTGGGAGTGCATTGAAGCCTATGGTGACAAAGGAAATATCCTCAGATGAAAACAAAAAAAGAAACTTTCTGAGAAACTGCTTTTTGATGTATGAACTTGTCTCAGAGATTTACACCTTTCAATTCATGGTGCAGTTTGCTAACACGTTTTCCCTGAAATCTACAAAGGGATATTTTGGCGTGCATTCAGGCCTGTAGTTGAAAAGAAAATATCCTCAAATAAAAACTGAAAAGAAGCTCTCTGAGAAACTGCTTTGTGATATGTGAATTCGTCTCACAGAGTTACACTGTTCTTCTCATTGAGCAGTTTGTTAACACTGTTTTGTTGGAATCTGCACTGGGATATTTGGGAGCACATTGAAGCTTATGATGACAAAGGAAATATCCTCTGACAAAAACTAGGAAGAAGCTTTCTGAGAAACTGCTTTGTGATGTGTGAATTAATCTCACAGAGTTACACGATTCTATTTATGGAGAAGTTGGGTAGTACTGTTTTTGGGGAATCTGAGAAGGGATATTTTGGATCGCATTGAAGCCTATAGTGACAAAGGAAAAACTCAGACAAAAACTAGACAGAAGCTTTCTGAGAAACTGCTTTGTGATGTGTGGTTTCATCTTGCAGATTTACACCTTTCTATTCATGGAGCAGTTTGCTAACACTGTTTTTGTGGAATCTGCAAAGGGACATTTGGGAGAGCATGGAAGCTGATGGTGAAAAAGGAAATATCCTGAGATAAAAACTAGAAAGAAGCTTTCTGAGAAATTTCTTTCTAATGGGTGAATTCATCACACAGAATTACACCTTTGTTTTCTCTGAGCAGCGTGGTAGCCCTGTTTTTATGGAATTTGCAAAGTTATATTCGGGAGCTCCTAGTGGCTTAGGGTTAAAAAGTAAATACCTTCAGGTAAAATCTGGTGAGAGACTTTTTGAAAAACGGTTTTGTGATGTGTGTATTCATCTCATAGAGTTTAAACTTTTTTTCTGATGGAGCATTTCAGCATTGCTCTTTTTGTGGTACCTGAGAGGAGCTATTTGGGAGTGCATTGAAGCCTCTAGTGACAAAGGAAATGTCCTCAGATAACAACCAAGAAGCAGATTTCTGTGAAACTGTTTTGTGATGTATGAATTCATCTCACAGAGTTTTACCATTCTTTTCATTGAGAAGTTTGCTAACAATTTTTAAGTTTTATCTGCAATGGGATATTCGGGAATGTATTGAGGAATATGGTGAAAAAGGAAATATCCTCAGATAAAAATTAAAAAGATGTTTTCTGAGAAACATCTTTGTGATTTGTATATTCATCTCTCAGAGTTACATGATTCTTTTCATGCAGAAGTTTGGTAACAGTGTTATTGGGAAATCTGATAAGGGATAATTTGGATTGCATTGAAGCCTATGGTGACAACGGAAGTATCCTCAGATAAAATCTTGAAAGAGTCATTCTGAGAAACTCCTTTGTGATTTGTGAATTCACCTCACAGGGTTACACCATTCTTTCCATTAGAACTTTGCTAACAATTTTTTCGTGAAATGTGTTATGGGATTTTCCAGAATGCATTGAAAAATATGATGAAAAAGGAAATATCCTCAGATAAAAACTAGAAAGAAGCACTCTGAGAAACAGCTCTGTGGTGTGTGAATTCATCTCACAGAGTTTCACCATTCTGTTAATGGAGCAATTTGCTAACACTGTTTTCGTGGAATCTGCAAAGGGATATTGGGGAACGCATGGTGGTCTGTAGTGAAAAAAGAAATATCCTCAGCTAAAAGCTAGAATGAAGCTCTCTGAGAAACTGCTTTGTAATGTGTTAATTCATCTCACAGAGTTACATGATACTCTTCATGGAGCAGTTTGGGAGCACTGTTTTTGGGGAATCTGAGAAGCAATATTTTGGATCGCATTGAAGTCTGTGGTGACAAAGCTAACATCCTCCTATAAAAACTAGAAAGAAGTTTTCTGAGAAACCACTTTGAGATGTGTTAATTTTTCTCACAGTGTGACATGATTCTTTTCATTGATCAGTTGGTTAGCACTGTTTTTGGGGAATCCGAGAAAGGATATTCTGGATTGCAGAGAATCCTATGGTGACAAAGGAAATATCATCAGATAAAAAAAGAGATTGAAGATTTCTGAGAAACTTCTTTGTGATGTCTGAATTCATCTCACAGAGTTACAAATTTCTTTTCATGGAGGAGTTTGCTAACACTGCTATTGTAGAATCTGCAAAGGGATATTTAGGAGCACATTGACCATTGACGTCTATAGTGAAAAGAGAAATATCCTCAGATAAAATAATAAGAAGGTTTCTGAGAAAATGCTTTGAGATGTGTGAATTTATCTCACAGAGTTACACCTTTCTTTTAATGGAGTAGATTGCTAACAGTTTTCGTGGAATCTACAAAGGGATATTTGGGAGTGCATAAAGGCCGAAAATGAAGATGAAAATATCTGCAGATAAAAACTAGAAAGAAGCTTTCTCAGAAACTGCTTTGTGGTGTCTGAATTCGTTTCACAGAGTTACACCGTTCTTTTCATGGAGCAGTTTTCTAACACTGCTTTCATGGTATCTGCAATAGGATATTTGGGAGGACATTGAAGCCTATGTTGACAGAGAAAATATCCTCAGGTAAAAATCAAAAAGAAGCTTTCTTAGAAACTGCTTTGCGAGGTGTGAATTCATCTCACAGAGCTACACTGTTCTTTTAATTGAGTAGCTTACTATCACTGTTTTCTTGTAATCTACAATGGGATATTTCAGAGCTCATTTAAGCTTATGGTAAAAAAGGGAATATCCTAAGTGAAAAACTAGAAAGAAGCTTTCTGAGAAACTACTTTGTGATTTCTGAATTCATCCCACAGAGTTCCATGATTCCTTTCATTGAGCAGTTTGGTAGCACTGTTTTTGGAGAATCGAGAAGGGATATTATATATTGCATTGAAGCCTATGGTGACAAAGGAAATATCCTCAGCTAAAAACTAGAAATAAGCTTTCTGAGAAACTTCTTTGTCATATGTGAATTCATCTCACAGAGTTACACCTTTCTTTTCACTGAGCAGTTTGCTAACACTGTTTTCGTGGAATCTGTAAAGGGATATTTGGGAGCACATTGAGGTCTATGGTGAAAAAAGAAATATCCTCTGATAAAAACTAGACAGATGCCTTCTGAGGAACTTCTTTCTAATTTTACACCATTGTTTTCATTGAGCAGATTGATAACACTGTACTGGTGGAATCTGCAATAGGATATTTGGGAGTGCATTGAAGCCTATGATAACAAAGGAAGTACCTTCAGATACAAAACAAAAGAAGCTTTCTGAGTAACTGCTTTGTGATGTGTGAATTCATCTCACAGAGTTACATTGTTCTTTTCATTGAACAGTTTACTAACACTGTTTTCTTGGAATCTGAAATGCGATATTTTAGAGCGCATTGAAGTTTATGGTGACAAAAGAAGTATCTTCAGATAAAAACTAGGAAGAAGCTTTCTGAGAAACTGCTTTGTGATTTGTGAATTCATCTCACAGAGTGACACGATTCTTTTAATGGAGCTGTTTGGTAGCATTGTTTTTGTGGAATCTGAGAAGGGATATTTTGGATGGCATTGAAGACTATAGTGACAAAGGAAAGATCCTCAGAAAAAAAGTAGAAAGAAGCCTTCTGAGAAAGGACATTGTGATGTGTGAATTCATCTCACAGTGCTACACCTTTCTTTACATGGAACAGTTTGCTAAAATTGTTTTCATTGAATCTGCAATGGGATATTTGGGAGGGCATTCAGGTCTATAGTGAAAAAGGAAATATCCTCAGATAAAAACTAGAAAGAAGCTTTCTGAGAAACTGCTTTATGATGTGTGAATTCATCTCAGAAAATTACACAGTTCTTTTCATTGAGCTTTTTGATATTACTGTTTTTGTTTAATCTACAAGAGGATATTTGGGAGCACATTGAGGCCTATGATGAAAAAGGAAATATCCTGCATTAAAAACTAGTAACAAGATTTCTGAGAAACTCCTTTTTAATGCATGAATTCATCTTACAGATTTACACTGTTCTTTTCATTGAGCAGTTTGCTAATACTGTTTTCCTGGAGTCATCAATGGGATATTTTGGAGCTCATTGAAGCTTATGGTGACAAAGGAAATATCCTCATATAAAAATTAGAAAGAAATTTTCGAAGAAACTACTTTGTGATGTGTTAATTCATCTCACAGAGTTACACTATTCTTTTCATGGATCAGTTTGGTAGCACTATTTTTGGGAAATCTGAGAAAGGATATTTTGGATCTCGCTGAAGCCTATGGTGACAAACGAGATATCCTCAGGTAAAAACTAGAAAGAATCTTTCTGAGAAAGTTCTTTGTGATGTATGTATTCCTGTCACAGATTTACACATTTCTATTTTGGAGCCATTCACTAACACTGTTTTCTTTGAATCTGCGAAGGGATATTTGGGAGTGCATTGACGCCTATACTGTAAAAGGAAATATCCTCAGATAAAAAATAGAAAGAAGATTTCTGAGAAACTGCTTTGTCATGTGTGAATTCATCCTACAGAGATAAACGTTTCATTCATGGAGCAGTTTGCTAACACTGTTTTTGTGCAATCTGCAAAGGGATATTTGGGAGCACATTGAGGCCTATGGTGACAAATTAAATATCCTCACACAAGAACCAAAAAGAAGCTTTCTGAGAAGCTTCTTTGTGATGTGTGAATTCATCTCACAGATTTACACTTTTCTTTTACTGGAGCAGTTTGCTAACACTATTTTTGTGTAATCTGCAAAGGCATATTCGTGAGCACATTGAGGCCTATAGTTATAAAGGAAATATTCTCATACAGAAACTAGAAAGAAGCTTTCTGAGAAACTGCTTTGTGATTTGCGAATTCATCTCACAGAGTTACATGATTCTTTTCATGGAAAATTTCATAGCTCTGTTTCTGGGGAAACTGAGAAGGGATATTTTGGATCACATTGAAGCCTATGGTGACAATGGTGACAACAGAAATATCCTCAGATAAAAACTAGAAAGAATCTTTCTGAGAAAGTTCTTTGTGATGTGTGAATTCATCTCTGAGAGTTACTTCATTCTTTTCATGGAGCAGTTTGCTAACACTGTTTTTGTGGAATCTGCAAAGGGATATTTGGGAGTGCATTGAAACCTTAGGTGTAAAAGGAAATATACACAGATAAAAAGAAAGAAGTTTTCTGAGAAACTGCTTTGTGATGTGTGAATACATCTTACAGTTACACCATAGTTTTCATTGAAAAGTTTGATAACACTTTTTTCTTGTAATCTGCAATAGGATATTTGGGAGTCCACTGAAGCCTCTGGAGACAAAGGAAGTGTCCTCAGATACAGGCCAAAAAAAAAATCATTCCGTGAAACTTCTTTGTGATGTGTGAACTCCTCTCACAACATTACGCCATTCATTTCAATGAGAAGTTTGCTAACACTTTTTTCATGGAATCTGCAATGCGATATTTGGGAGTGCATAGAGGAGTATGCTGCAAAAGGACATATTCTCAGATAACAACTAGTAAGAAGATTTCTCAGAAACAGAAATGTGAGGTGTGAAATCATTTCACAGAGTTACACCACTCTTTTCATGGATCAGTATGGTAGCACTGTTTCTGGGGAATCTTCAATAGGATATTTTGGAGTGCACTAAAGCCTATGTTGACAAGGGAATTATCCTCAGACAAATACTCAAAAGAAGCTCTCTGAGAAACTGCTTTGTGATGTGTGAATTCATCTCGCTAATATACACCTTCCTTTTCATGGAGCAGTTAGCTAACACTATTTCGTGGAATGTGCAAAGGGCTATTCCTCAGCACATTGAGGCCTATGGTGAAAATGGAAATATCCTGAGACAAATACTAGAAACAAACTTTCTGAGAAACTGCTTTGTGATTTGTGAATTCATCTCACAGAATTACACATTTCTGTTCATGGAGCATTTTGGCTACACTGTTTTTGGGGAATCTGAGAAGAGATATTTTGGAGTGCATTGAAGAATATTTTCACAAAGGAAATATCCTCAGATAAAAATTAGAAAGAAGCTTTCTGAGAAAATTCTTTGTGATGTGTGAATTTATCTCACAGAGTTACACCTTTTTTTCATGGAACAGTTTGCTAACAATGTTTTCGTGGAATCTACAAAGGGACATTTAGGAGAGTTTTGAGGTCTATGGTGAAAAAGGATATATCCACAGAAAAAAACTAGAAAGAAGCTTTCTGAGAAAGTTCTTTGTGATGTTTGAATTCGTCTCATAGATTTACACCTTTCTTTTCATGGAGCAGTTTGCTAACACCATTTTCGTGGAATCTGCATTGGGATATTTGGTAGCTCAATGAAGCCTATGGTGACAAAGGAAATATCCTCAGATAAAAACCAAACAGACGCTTTCTGAGAAAGCGCTTTGTGATGTGTGAATTCATCTCACAGAGTAACACTGTTCTTTTCACTGAGCAGTGTGCTAACTCTGTTTTCTTGATATCTTCAATGGGATATTTCAGAGTGCACTGACGCTTATGATGACAAAGGAAATATCCTCAGACAAAAACTAGAAAAAAAGCTTTCTGAGAAACTGCTTTTTATTTGTGAATTCATCTCAGAGTTTTACAGGATTTTTTTCATGGATCAGTTTGGTAGCACTGTTTTTGGGAATCTGAGAAGGGATCATCTGAATCGCATTGAATCCTATGGTTGCAGAGAAAACATCCTCAGATAAAAACTAGAAAGAATCCTTCTGAGAAACCTCTTTGTGATGTGTGAATTCATCTCTCAGAGTTACACCATTCTTTTCATTGATAAGTTTGCTAACACTTTTTCCGTGGAATCTGCAATGGGATATTCGGGAGTTCATTGAGGAATATTTTGAAAAAGAAAATATGCCCAGATGAAAACTAGAAAGAATCTTATTGAGAAACAGCTTTGTGATGCGTGAATTCATCTCACGGAGTTACACCATTCTTTTCATGATGCAGTTTGGTAGCACTGTTTTTGGGGATCTGTGAAGGGATATTTTTGATCACATTGAAGCCTATGGTGACAAAGGAAATAACCTCAGATAAAAACTGGAAAGAATCTTTTTGCAAAACTTCTTTGTGATTTATGGATTCATCAAACAGAGTAATACCTTTCTGTTAATGGAGAAATTTTCTAACATTCTTTTTGTGGAATTGGCAAAGGTCTGTTTGGGAGCACATTGAGGTCTATGGTGAAAAAGGAAATATCATCAGTTAAAAACTAGAAAGAAACTTTCTGAGAAAACGCTTTGTGATGTGTTAATTCATCTCACAGAGTCACACGATTCTTTCCAGAGAACATTTTGGCAGCCCTGTTTTTGGGGAATCTGAAAAAGGATATTTTGGATTGCATTAAAACCTATGGTAAAAAGGAAATATTCTCAGAAAAAAACTAGAAGGAAGTTTTCTGAGAAAGCTCTTTGTGATGTTTGAATTCTTTTCACAGATTTGCACCTTTCTTTTCATGGAGCAGTTTCCTAACACTGTTTTCGTGGAACCTGCGAAGGGATATTTGGAAGTGCATTGAGGCCGATAGTGTGTAAGGAATTATCCTGAGATAAAAATGAGAAGGAAGCTTTCTCAAAAACTGCTTTGTGACGTGTGAATTCATCTTAAAGATTTACACCATTCTTTTCAATGAGCAGGTTGATAACGCTTTTTCATGGAATTTTCAATAGAATATTTGAAATGCATTGAAGATTATGGTGACAATGGAAATATTCTCAGACAAAAACTAAAAAGAAGCTTTCTGGGAAACTGCTTTGTGATGTGTGAATTCATCTTATGTATTTACACGTTTCTTTTCATGGAGCAGTTTGCTAACACTATTTTCGCTGAATCTGCAAAGTGATATTCCTGAGAGTATTAAGGCCTATAGTGAAAAAGGAAATATCCACACGAAAACTAGAAAGAATCTTTCTGAGAAACTACTTTGTGATTTGTGAGTTCATCTCCCAGAGTAACATGATTCTTTTCATGGAGCTGTTTGGTAGCCCTGTTTTGGGGGAATCTGAGAAAGGATATTTTGGATCACATTGAAGCCTGTATTGACAAAGGAAATATTCTCAGATAAAAACTAGAAAGAAACTTTCTGAGAAAATTCTTTGTGCTGTGTGGATTCATCTTAAAGTGGTACACCTTTCTTTTGGTGAGAAGTTTGCTAACACTTTTTTCATGGAATCAGCAATGGGATATTTGGGAGAGCATTGATGAATATGGTGAAAAAGGAAATATCCTCAGATTAAAGCTAGAAAGAAGCTTTCTGAAAAACAGCTTTGTGATGTCTGAATTCATCTCACAGGCTTACACCGTTCTTTTCATGGAGAAGTTTGGGAACCCTTTTTTGGAGAATCTGAGAAGGGATATTTTAGATCGCACTGAAGCCTATGGTGAAAAAGGAAATATCCTCAGATAAAAACTAGAAAGAAGTTTTCCGAGAAACTTCTTTGGAATGTGTGAATTCATCTCACAGAGTTACACTTTCTTTTTTCATAGAGCAGTTTACTAACACTGATTTCATGGAATCTGCAAGAGATATTTGGGAGGGAATTGAGGCTGGTGGTGAAAAAGAAAACATTGTCAGACAAGATCTAGAAAGAGGATCTCTGAAAAACTGCTTTTTGATGTGCGAATTCATCTTACAGAGCCACGCCATTCTCTTCATTGAGCAGTTTGATGACACTGTTTTCATTGAATCTGCAATATTAATTTGGAAGTGCATTGAAGTCTATGGTTACAAAAGAAATATCCTCAGATAAAAACAAAAAGGAAACTTTCTGTGAAACTGCTTTGTGATTGTGAATTCATCTAACAGACTTACACTGTTCTTTTCACTGAGAAATTTGTCAACACTTTGTTCGTGTAATCTGAAAATTGATATTTGGGAACGCTTTGACGAACATGGTGAAAAATGAAATATCCTCAGATAAAAACTAGAGGGAAGCTTTCTAGGAAACAGCTTTGTGATGTGTGAATTCATCTCACAGTGGTACAGCATACTTTTCATGGGGAAGTTTGGTAGCCTTATTGTTGGGGAATCTGATAAGACATATTTTGGATCACATTGAAACCTATGGTGAAAAAGGAAACATCCTCAGATAAAAACTAGAGAGAGATGTTCTGAGAAACTGTTTTGGGATGTGTGTATTCATCTCACAGAGTTCCATGATTCTTTTCTTGGAGAAGTTTGCTAACTCTGTTTTCCTGGAATAAGCAACAGGATACTTAGGATTGCATTGAAGCCTATGGTGACAAAGGAAATATCCTGAGACAGAAATCGAAAAGAAGCTTTCTGAAAAGGGATTTGTGATGATGAGTTCCTCTCACAGATTTACACATTTCTTTTCATGGAGCAGTTTGCTAATGCTATTTTTGTGGAATCAGCAAAGAGATATTCGTGAATGCATAGAAGCCTATGGTGAACAAGGAAATACCCTCAGACAAATACTAGAAAGAAGCTTTCTGAGAAACTGCTTTGTGATTTCTGAATTCTTCTCACAGAGTTACATGATTCTTTTCATGGATCAGTTAGGTAGCAGTGTTTTGGGGGAATCTGAGATAGGATATTTTGGAATGCTTTGAAGCCTAAGGTGACAAAGGAAATATCCTCAGATAAAAACTAGCAGTTTCTATTTTCCATTCTCTTTATTGAGCATTTTGATAACACTGTTTTCATGGAATCTGCAATATCATATTTGGGAGCACATTGAAGCCTATGGTGACAAAGGAAATATCCTCAGATTAAAATGAAAAAGAAGCCTTCCGTGAAACTGCTTTGTGATGTGTGAATTCATCTAACATACTTACACTGTTTTTTCGAATTGAGAAGTTTGCTCACACTGTTTTCTTGGAACTGCAATAGGGTATATTGGAGCACATTGAATCTTATGGTGACAAAGGAAATATCCTCATATAAAAACCAGAAAGAAGCTTTCTGAGAAATTACTTTGTGATGTGGTAATTCATCTCACAGAGTTACACGATTCTTTTCATGGTTCAATTTGGTAGCACTCTTTTGGGGGAATCTGAGATGGGATATTTGGGATCACACTGAATCCTTTGGTGAAATGGAAATATCTTCAGATAAAAAATAGAAAACAGTTTACTAACACTGTTTTCATGGAATCTGCAAAGGGATATTTGGGAGCACCTGGATGCCTATGGTGAAAAGTTAATATCCTCAGATGAAAACTACAAAGAAGCTTTCTGACACTCTTTTTTGATGTGTGAATTCAACTCATAGAGTTACACTCTTCTTTTCATTGAGCAGTTTGGAAACACTGTTTTCTTGGAATATGCAATGAGATACTTCAGAGTTCATTGAAGCTTATGGTGAGAAAGAAAATATTCTCAGACAGAAACTAGAAAGAAGCTTTCTGAGGAACTGCTTTGTGATTTGTGAATTCATCTCACAGTGTTACACGATTCTTCTCATGGATCAGTTTGGGAGCAGTGTTTTTGGGGAATCTGAGAAGGGATATTTTGGATTGCTATGAAGCCTATAGTGACAAGGAAAGTATCCTCAGATAAAAACCAGAAAGAGCTTTCTGAGAAAGTTCTTTGTGATGTGTGAATTCATCTCACAGAGTTACACCTTTCTATTCATGGAGCAGTTTGTTTACACTGTTTTCATGGAATCTGCAAAGGGATATTTGGGAGCATGTTGAGGCCAATGGTAAAAAAGGAAATATCCTGAGACAAAAACTAGGAAGAAGCTTTCTGAGAAATTGCTTTGTGATGTGTGAATTCATCTTACAGAGCCACGCCATTCTCTTTATTGAGCAGTTTGATAACACTGTTTTCGTGGAATCTGCAATATCATATTTGGGAATGCATTGAAGCCTATGGTGACAAAGGAAATATCCTCAGATAAAAGTGAAAAAGAAGCCTTCCGTGAAACTGCTTTGTGATGTGTGAATTCATCTAACATACTTACACAGTTTTTTTGAATTGAGAAGTTTGCTCACACTGTTTTCTGGAAACTGCAATGGGATATATCAGAGCGCATTGAATCTTATGGTGACAAAGGAAGTATCCTCATATAAAAACTAGAAAGAAGTTTTCTGAGAAACTGCTTTGTGATGTGGTAATTCATCTCACAGAGTTACACGATTCTTTTCATGGTTCAATTTGGTAGCACTCTTTTGGGGGAATCTGAGATGAGATATTTGGGATCACGTTGAATCTGTTGGTGAAACGGAAATATCTTCAGATAAAAAAATAGAAAGAAGCCTCCCGAGAAAGTTCTTTGACACGTTTGAACTCATCTCACAGAGTTACACCATTACTTTCATTGAGCAGTTTGATAACACTGTTTTTGTGGTATGGGCAATAGGATATTTGGGAGCACATTAGAGCCTATGGTGAGAAAGGAAATGTCCTCAGATAAAAACCAAAAAGCAGCATTCTGAGGAACTGCTTTGTGACGTGTGAATTCATCTTACAGAGTTACACCTTTCTTTTCATGATGCAGTTATCTAACACTGTTTTCATGGAATGTGCAAAGGGACATATGTGAGCACATTGAGGCCTATGATGAAAAAGAAATATCCTCAGATTAAAGCTAGAAAGAAGCTTTCTGAGAAACTTCTTTGTGATATGTGAATTCATGTCACAGATTTACACTGCTCTTTTTATCAAGTAGTTTGCTAACTCTGTTTTCTTGGAATCCACAATGGGATATTTTGGAGAGCAAATTTTTCTTATGGTTACAAAGGAAATACCCTCATATAAAAACGAGAAAGAAGCTTTCTCAGAAACCGCTTTGAGATATGTTAATTCATCTCACACAGTTACACTATACTTTACATGGAGCAGTTTGGTAGCACTGTATTTGGGGAATCTCAGGATTGATATTTTTGATCTAATTCAAGCCTACAAAGGATATATTCTCAGATAAAAACTATAAAGCAGCGTTCTGAGAAAGTTCTTGGTGATGTGTGAATTCATCTCACAGAGCTGCACCTTTCTTTTCATGGAGCAGTTTGCTAACACTGTTTCTGTGGAAACTGCAAAGGGATATTTGCAAGCGTCTTTAGATCTATAGTGAAAAAGGAAATATCCTCAGATGAAAACTATAAAGAAGTTTTCTGAGAAACTGCTTTGTGATGTGTAAATTTATCTCACAGAGTTACAGCTTTCTTTTCATGGAGCAGCTTGCTAACACTGTTTTCGTGGAATTTGCAGAGGGATATTTAGGAGAACATTGAGACCTGTAGTGATAAAGGATATATACTCAGATAAAAACTAGAAAGAAGCTTTCTGAGAAACTGCCTTGTGATGTGTGAATTCATATCACACACTTACACTGTTCTTTTCAATAACCCATTTGATAACACTGTTTTCGTGGAATCTGCAATAGGATATTTAGGAATGCATTGAAAAAAATGGTGACAAAGGATATATCCTCAGATAAAAACCAAAAATAAGCCTTTTGATAAACTGCTTTGTGATGTTTGAATTCATCTCACAGAGTTACACCTTTATTTTTCATGGAGCAGTGTGCTAATGCTGTTTTTGTGGAACCTCAAAAGGGATATTTGGGAGGGCATTGAAGCCTATGATGACAAAGGAAATATCCTCAGAATAAAGCCACAGAGAACTTTCTGAGAAACTGCTTTGTGATGTGTGAATTCTTCTCAGAGAGGTACACTGTTCATTTCATTAAACAGTTTGCTAACACTGTTTTCTTGGAATCTGCAGTGGGATATTTTGGAATGCATTGAAACTTAGGGTGACAAAGGAAATATCCTCTAACAAAAACTAGATAGAATCTTCCTGAGAAACTGTTTTGTGATTAGTGAATTCATATCACAGAGTTACACCTTACTTTTCATGGAGCAGATTGGTAGCACTGTTTTTGGGGTATCTGAGAGGGATATTTTTGATCACATTGAATCCTATAGTGACAAAGGAATTATCATCAGATAAAAACTAGAAAGAAGTTTTCTGAGAGACTACTGTGTGATGTGTGTATTCATCTCACAGAGTAACACCTTTCTTTTCATGGAGCAGTTTTCTAACACTGTTTACATGGAATCTCCAAAGGGATATTTGGGAGAGAGTTGAGGCCTATGTTGAAAAAGGAAATATCCTCAGATAAAAACTGGAAAGAATCTTTCTGATAAACTGCTTTGTGATGTGTGAATGCATCTCACAGAGTTACACCATTCTCTGCATTGAGCAGTTCGATAACACTATTTTTGAGAAATCTGCAGTAGGCTATTTGGGAGCACATTGAAGCCTATGGTGACAAACAAAACAACCTCAGCTTAATCAAAATGAAGCTTTCCGAAAAACTGCTTTGTGATGTGTGAATACGTCTCTGAGATACAACTTTCTTTTAGTGGAGCAGTTTTATAACACTGTCTTCTTGGAATCTGCAAAGGGATATTTGGGAGTGCATTGAGGCCTATGGTGAAATAAGAAATATCTTCAGATAAAAACTAGAAAGAGCCTTCTGAGAACCTGCCTTGTGATGTGTGAATTCATCTACAAAGTTACACCATTCTTTTCATTGAGCAATTTGATAACACTGTTTAGTGGAATCTGCAATAAGGTATTTTCGAGCACATTGAAGCCTCTGGTAACAAATAAATATCCTCAGATAAAAACCAAAAAGAAGCTTTCTGTGAAATCTTTGTGATTCGTGAATTCATCTCACAAAGTTACACCATTCTTTTAATTGAGAAGTTTGCTAACACTTTTTTCATGGATCTGCAATGGGATATTTCGGAGAGAATTGAAGCTTATGTTGACAAAGGAAATATCTTCAGACAAAAACTAGAAAGAAGCTTTCTGGGAAACTGCTTTATGATTTGTGAATTCATTTCACAGAGTTACACCATTTTATCATAGAGCAGTTTGGTAGCACTGTTTTTGGGGAATCTGAGGTGGGATATTTTGGATGACATTGAAGCTTATGGTGACAAGGGAAATATCCTCAGATAAAAACTAAAAAGAAGCTTTCTGAGAAACAACTTTGTGATGTGTGAATTCAACTCACTGAGTTAACCCTTTCTTTTCATTTAGTAGTTTGCTAACACTGTTTTCATGGAATCTGCAAAGGGATATTTGGGAGTGCTTTGAGGCCTATGTTGAAATAGGTAATATCCTCAGATGAAAACTAGAAAGCAGCTTTCTGAGAAACTGTTTTATGATGTGTGAATTCATCTCACAGAGTTACACTGTTCTTTTCACTGATCAGTTTGATAACACTGTTTTCGTGGAATCTGCAATAGGATATTTTGGAGCGCATTGAACTCTATGGTGACAAAGGAAATATCCTCAGATAAAAACCAAAAACAACCTTTCTGTGAAACTGCTTTCTGATGTGTGAATTCATCTTTACACCGTCTTTTCATTGAGAAGTTTGCTAACACTTTTTTCGTGGAATCTACATTGGGATATTCAGGAACACATAGAGGAATATGGTGAAAAAAGAAATAGCCTCAGATAAAAACTAGTAAGAATCTTACTGAGAAACAGCTTTGTGATGTGTAAATTCATTTCACAGAGTTACACTATTTTTTTTTCATGCAGCAGTGTGGTAGCACTGTTGTTGAGGAATCAGCAGTTGGATATTTTGGATCGCATTGAAGCCTATGGTGACAAAGGAAATATCCTCCGATAAAAACTGGAAAGAAGCTTTCTGAGAAACTGCATTGTGATGTGTGAATTCATCTCACAGAGGTACACCGTTCCTTGCATTGAGCAGTTTGATAACACTGTTTTTGTGTAATCTCCAATAGGATATTTGGGATTGCATTGAAGCCTATGGTGACAAAGGAAATACCCTCAGATAGAACCAAAAAGAAGCTTTCTGAGAAATTACTTTGTGATGTGTGAATTCATCTCACAGGGTTACACGGTTCTTTTCATTGAGCAGTTTGCCAACACTGTTTGCTTGGATCAGCAATGGGGTATTTCGGAGCACACTGAAGCTTATGGTGACAAAGGAAATATCGTTAGACAAAAACTAGAAAGAACCTTTCTGAGAATGGCTTTGTGATTTCTGAATTCATCTCATAGTGAGCAGTTTGGTAGCATTGTTTTTGGGAAATCTGGGAAGGGATATTTTGGATCTCATTGAAGGCCATGATGACAAGGGAAATATCCTGCAATAAAAACAAGAAAGAAGCTTTCTGAGAGACTTCTTTGTCATGTGTGTATTCATCTCACAGAGAAACACCTTTCTTTTCATGGAGCAGTTTGCTAACACTGTTTTCATAGAATCTACAAAAGGATATTTGGGAGTGAGTTGAGGCCTGTGGTGAAAAAGGAAATATCCTCAGATAAAAACTAGAAAGAATCTTTCTGAGACACTCCTTTGTGATGTGTGAATGTATCTCACAGGTTTACACCTTTATTTTCACGGAGCATTTTGCTACCACTATTTTCGTGGAATCTTCAATGGGATTTTCGTGAGTGCATTGAGGCCTATGGTGAAAAAGGATATATCCCCAGAGAAAAACTAGAAAAAAACCTTTCTGAGAAACTACTTTGTGGTTTGTGAATTCACTTCACTGAGTAACATGATTCTTTTCATGGAGCAGTTTGGTAGCAATGTTTTTGGGGAATCTGTGAAGGGATATTTTGGATCGCATTGAAGTCTATGGTGACAAAGAAAATATCCTCAAATAACAACTAGAAAGAAGATTTCTGAGAAACTGATTTGTGATGTGTGTATTCGTCTCACTGAGTAGCATGATTCTTTTCTTATAGAAGCTTCCTGTAACTCTCTTAGTGGAATCTTCAATAGGATATTTGGGAGTGCATTGATAAATATGGTGACAAAGAAAATATCCACAGACAAAAACCAAAAAGCTTTCTGAGAAACTGCTTTGTGATGTGTGAATTCATCTCACAGATTCATAACTTTCTTTTCATGGAGAACTTTGCAAACACTATTTTTGTGGACTCTGCAAAGAAATATGCCCGAGTGCAGTGAGGCCTGGGGTTAAAAGGAAATATCCTCAGACAAAAACTAGAAAGAAGCTTTCTGAGAAATTGTTTTGTGATGTGTGAATTCATCTCACAGAGTTACACTGTTCTTTTCATTGAGGAGTTTGCTAACACAGTTTTACAGGAATCTGTAATGTGATATTTTGGAGTGCATTGGAGCTTATGGTGACAAAGGAAATATCCTCATTTAAAAACTAGAAGAATTCTTTCTGAGAAACCCTTTTGTGATGGGTTAATTCATCTCACAGAGTTACAGTATTCTTTTCATGGATCAGTTTGGTAGCACTGTTTTTGGGGAATCAGAGAAGGGATATAATCGATTGCTTTGAAGCCTATGGTGACAAAAGAAATATCCTCAGATCAATACCAGAAAGAAGCTTACTGAGAAAGTTCTTCATGGTGTGTGAATTCTTCTCACATAGTTACACATTTCTTTTAATGGAGCAGTTTGCTAACACTGCTTTTGTGGAATCTGTAAAGGAATATTTGGGATGCATTGGGTCCTATGGTGAAAAAGGAAATACATTTACATAAAAACTAGAAAGAAGCTTTCTCAGAAACGGCTTTGTGATGTGGGAATTCATCTCAGAGAGTTACAATATTGTTTTCATTGAGCTGTTTGCTAACACTGTTTTCTTGGAATCTGCAATCGGATATTTTGGAGTGCATTGAAGCTTAAGGTGACAAAGGGAATATCCTCAGATAAAAACTAGAAAGAAGTTTTCTGAGAAAGTCCTTTGTGATGTGTGAATTCATCTCACAGAGTTACACCTTCCTTTTCATGGAGCAGTTTACTAACACTGTTGTTGTGGAATGAGCATGGGATATTTCGGAGTCCATTGAAGCTTATTGTTTCAAAGAAAATATCCTCATATAAAAACTAGAAAGAAGCTTTCTGAGAAACTGCTTTGTGATGTGTTAATTCACCTCACAGAGGTACAGGGTTCTTTTCATGGATCAGTTTGGTAGCACTGTTTTGGGGGATTATGAGAAGGGATATTTAGGATCACCTTGAAGCCAATGGTAAAAAGGAAATATCCTCATATAAAAAGTAGAAAGAAGCATTCTGAGAAAGTCCTTTGTGATGTGTGAACTCATCTTACAGTGTTACAACGTAATTTTTATTGAGCAGTTTGATAACATTGTTTTCAAGGAATTTGCAACAGGATATTTGGGAGTGCATTGAAACCTATGGTGACAAAGGAAATACCGTCAGAGAAAAACTAGAAAGAAGCTTTCTGAGAAACTTCTTCATGATGTGTGAATTTATTACAAGGAGTTACATCTTTTCTTTAATGGAGCAGTTTCCTAACACTGTTTTCGAACAATCTGCACATGGATATTTTTGCACACATTGGAGCCTATGGTTTAAAAGGAAATATCCTTAGACAAAAACTAGAAAGGCACATTCTGAGAAACTGCTATGTGGCGTGGGAATTCATCTCAGAGAGATACACCGTTCCTTTCTTTGAACAGTTTGTTAACACTGTTTTCGTGGAATCTGCAAAGGGTTATTTTGGAGAACATTGAAGTTTAAGATGGCAAAGGAAATACCCTCATATAAAAACTAGAAGGAATTTTTCTGAATAAATGCTTTCTGATGTGTTAATTCATCTCACAGAGTTACAAGATTCTTTTAATGGATCAGTTTGTTAGCACTGTGTTCGTGGAATCTACAAGGGGATATTGGGAAGCACATGGAGGCCTATAGAGAAAAAGGGAATATACTCAGATAAAAACCTGAAAGAAGCTTTCTGAGAAGGTTCTTTGTGATGTGTGAATTCGTCACACAGAGTTGCAGCTTTCTTTTCATGGAGCAGTTTACTAACACTGTTTTCGTGTAATCTGCAAAGGGATTTTTGGGAGCACATTGAGGCCTATAGTGAAAAAGGAAATATCTTCAGATAAAAACTAGATAGAAGCTTTCTGAGAAAGTGCTTTGTGATGTGTGAATTCGTCTCACAGAATTACACTGTTGTTTTCATTGAGTAGTTTGCTAATATTGTTTTCTCGGAATCAGCAAAGGGATATTTCAGAGCGCAATGAAGCTTATGGTGGCAAAAAAATATCCTCATAGAAAAAGTAGAAAGAAGTTTTCTGGAAAACTGCTTTGTGATTCGTGAATTCTTCTCACAGATTTACATGATTCTTTTCATGGATCAGTTTGGTAGCACTGTTTTTGTGGTATCTGAGAAGGGATATTTTGGATTGCATTGAAGCCTATAGTGACAAGAGAAATATCCTCTGATAAAAACGAGAAAGATGCTTTCTGATAAAATTATTTGTGATGTGTGAATTCATCTCACTGAAGTACAGCATTCTTATGATGGAGCAGTTCGCTAATACTCTTTTTGTGGAATCTGCAAAGGGATATTTTGGAGCACATTGAGCCCTACAGTTAAAAAGGAAGCATCCTCAGATAAAAACTAGAAACAAGCTTTCTGAGAAACTGCTTTGAGATGTGTGAATTCATCTCAGAGTGTTACACCGTTCTCTTCATGGAGCAGTTTGCTAACACTGTTTTCAAGGAATCTGCAAAGGGATATATGGGAGTGCACTGAGGCCTATGGTGAGAAAGGAAATATCCTCAGATAAAAACTAGAAAGAAGCTTTCTGAGAAACTTCCTTGTGATGGGTGAATTCAACTCACAAAATTACACTGATCATCTCATTGAGTAGTTTGCTAGCACTGATTTCTTGGAATCTGCAATGGTATATTTCGGAGCTTTGAAGCTTATTATTAAAAATTAAATATCCTCAGACAAATACTAGAAAGAAATTTCTGAGAAACTATGTTATTTGTGAATTTATCTCACAGAGTTACACAATATTTTCAGTGGATCAGTTTGATAGCTGTGTTTTTGGGTTATTTGAGTAGGGATATTTTCAATCATATTGAAGCCTATGGTGACAAAGGAAATATCATCAGAAAGAAAAACAGAAAGAAGCTTTCTGAGAAAGGTTTTTTATATGTGAATACATCTCACAGAGTTACAACATTCTTTTCATGGAAGAGTTTGCTAACACTGTTTTTGAGGAATCTGCAAAGGGATATTTGGGAGCGCATTGAGGCTTATGGTGAAAAAGCAAATATCCTCAGATACAGAGTAGAAAGAAGCTTTCAGAGAAACTGCTTTGTGATGGGTGAATTCATCTCACAGAGCTACACCATTCTTTTCTTTGAACCGTTTGATTACATGGTTTTCATGGAGTCTGCTATAGGATATTTGGCAGTACATTGAACCTATTTTGACAAAGAACATATCCCCATAGAAAAACTAAAAATAAACTTCCTGAGAAACTGCTTTGTGATATGTTAATTCATCTCACAGAGTTAGGCTGTTCTTTTCATGGAGCAGTTTGATAACACGGTTGTTGTGGATCTTCTATAGTGTATGTTGGAGTGCATTGAAGCCTATGGTAACAAAGCAAATATCCTCAGATAAAAACTATAAAGAAACTTTCTGAGAAACTGCCTTGTGATGTGTGAATTCATCTCACAGAATTACACCATTCTTTTCATTGAGCAGAATGATAACACTGTTTTCTTTAAATCTGCAAAAGGATATTTCGAAGCGCATTGAAGTTTACAGTAACAAAGTAAATATCCTCAGACAGAAACTAGAAAGAAACTTACTGAGAAACTGATTTGTGATTTGTTAATTCATCTCACAGAGTTAGATGATTCTTTTCAAGGAGCAGTTTTGGTAGCACAGTTTTTGGGGAATCTGAGAAGGGATATTTTGGATCACATTGAAGTCTAGGATGACAAAGGATATATCAATAGATAAAAATTAGAAAGAAGCTTTCTGAGACACTTCTTTGTGATGTGTCAATTTATCTCCCTGAGTTACACTTTTCTTTTCATAGAGAAGTTTGCTAACACAGTTTTCGTGGAATCAGCAAAGGGATATTTGGAAGTGCATTGATGCCTATGGTTAAAAAGGAAAAATCCTCAGATAAAAACTAGAAAGAAGCTTTCTGAGAAAGTGCTTTGCGATGTGTGAATTCATCTCTGAGACTTATACTGTTCTTTTCATTGAGCACTTTGCCAACGCCGTTTTTCTGGATTCTACAATGGGATACTTCAGACTGCATTGAAGCTTATGGTGATGAAGGAAATATCCTCATAAAAAAAAACTTGAAACAAACTTTCTGAGAAACCACTTTATGATGTGTTAATTCATCTCTCAGAGTTACACGATTCTTTTCATGGAGCAGTTTGGTAGCACTGATTTTTTTGAAACTGAGAAGGGATATTTTGGATTGCATTGAAACCTACAGTGACAAAGGAAATATCCTCAGATAAAAACTAGAAAGAATCTTTCTGAGGAACTCTTTGTGATGTGTGAATACATCTCACACAGTTACACCTTTCTTTTCATGGAGCAGTTACCTAACACTCTTTTCCTGGAATCTGCAAAGGGATATTTGGGAGTGCCTTGAGGCCTATAGTGAAAAAGTTACATCATTCTTTTCATGGATCAGTGTGGTAGAACTGTTTTAGGGGAATATGAGAAGGGATATATTGGATCACCTTGAAGCCTATCATGACAAAGGAAATATCCTCAGATAAAAACCAGAAAGAAGCTTTCTGAGAAAGTTCTTTTTGATGTGTGATTTCACTTCTCAGTGTTACAGCTTTCTTTTCATGGAAGAGTTTGATAACACTGCTTTTGAGGAATCTGCAAATGGATATTTGGGAGTGAATTGAGTCCAATACTGAAAAAGGAAGTATCCTCAGATAAAAACGAGAAAGAGTCTTTCTGAGAAACTGTGCCATGACGTGTGAATTCGTCATACACAGTTACACCATTCGTTTAATTGAACTTTTTGATAACTGTTTTCGTGGAATCTGCAATAGGGTGTTTTTGAAAGTATTGAAGCCTATGGTGACAAAGGAAATATCCTCAGATAAAAACCAAAAATAAACTTTCTGTAGAACTGCTTTGTGGTATGTGAATTCATCTTATAGAGTTACACCATTCTTTTCATTGAGAAGCTTGCTAACACCTTTTTTTGTGGAATCTACAATGGGATATTCCAGAACACATTGAGGAATATGGTGAAAAGGAAATATCTTCAGTTAAAAACCAGAAAGAATCTATCTGAGAAACAGCTTTGGATGTGTGAATTCATCTCACAGAGTTACACCACTCTTTCCATAAAGCAGTTGGGTAGCACTCTTTTTGGAGAATCTGAGAAGGGGTAATTTGAATAGCATTGAAGCATATATTGAAAAGGGAAATATCATCAGCTAAAAACTAGAAAGAAACTTTCTGAGAAACTGCTTTGTGATGTGTGAATTCATCTCACAGATTTCATGACTCTTTTCTTGGAGCAGTTTGCTAAAAGTGTTTCCGTGGAATTTACGATAGGATATTTGGGAGTGTGTTGAAGTCTAAAATGACAAAAGAAATGTCCTCAGACAAAAAACAAAAAGAAGCATTCTGAGAAACATCTTTGGGATATGTGAATTCACCTCACAGATTTACACCTTTCTTTTCATGGAGCACTTTTCTAACACTAATTTCATGTTTTCTACAAAGGGATATTCGGGAGAGAATTGAGGCCTATGGTGAAAAAGGAAATATCCTCAGACAAAAAAAGAAAGAAGCTTTCTGAGAAACTGCATTGTGGTTTGTGAATTCATCTCACAGAGTTACTTGATTCTTTTCATGGAGCAGTTTTGTAGCACTGTTTTTGAGGATCATGAGAAATGATATTTTAGATCATATTGAAGCCCATGGTGAAAAAGGAAATGTCCTGAGATAAAAACTAGAAAGAAACTTTCTGAGAAACTTCTTTGTGATGTGTGAATTCATCTCACAGAATTACGCCTTTATTTTCTTGCAGCAGTTTGCTAACACTGTTTTTGTGAAATCTGCAAAGGGGTATTTGGGACCACATTGAGGCCTATGATTTAAAAGGAAATATCCTCAGATAAAAACTAGAAAGAAACTTTCTGAGAAAATACTTTTTGGTGTGTGAATTCACCTCACAGAATTACACTGTTCTTTTCATTGAGCAGTTTTCTAACACTGTTTTCTTGGAATCTGCAATGGGATATTTCAGAGGGCATTGAAGCTTATGGTGACAAAGGAAATATCCTCAGACAAAAACTAGAAAGAAGCTTTCTGAGAAACTGTTGTGTGATTTGTGAATGCATCTCACAGAGTTACAGGATTCATTTAATGGATCAGTTTAGTATCACTGTTTTTGGGGAATCTGAAAAGTTGTAGTAGACATCGCATTGAAGTCTATTTTGAAAATTAAATACCCTCAGATAAAAACAAGAAAGAAGCTTTCTGAGAAAGTTATTTGTGACATGTGAACTCATTTCACAGAGTTACACCCCTCTTTTCATTGAGCACTTTGATAACACTGTTTCTGTGGAATCTGCAATGATATATTTTGGAGCGTATTGAAGCCTATGGTGACAAAGGAAATATTCTCAGATAAAAACTAAAAAGAAGATTCTGAGAAACTGCTTTGCGTTGTGTGAATTCATCTCTCAGAGTTACACTGTTGTTTTCATTGAGCCGTTTTCTAACAGAATTTTCGTGGAATCTGCAATGGGATATTTCCAAGCGCATTGAAGCTTATGTTGACAAAGGAAACATCCTTAGGCAAAAACTAGAAAGTAGCTTTCTGAGAAACTGCTTTGCAATGTATGTATTCATCTCCCAGAATAACACCTTTCTTTTCATGCATCAGTTTCCTAACACTATTTTCTTGGAATCTACAGAGGGATATTTGGGAGAGAGTTGAGGCCTATGGTGAAAAGGGAAATATCCTCTAAAAAAAACTAGAAAGAAGTTCTCTTAAAATCTACTCTGTGATGTGTGAATTCATCTCACTGAGTTACACCACTCTTTCATGGAGCAGTTTTGTGGCACTGTTTTGGGGGAATCTGAGAAGGGATAATTTAAACTGCCTTGAAGCTTATGGTGACAAAGGAAATATCCTCAGATAACAACTAGAAAGAAGCTTTCTGAGAAAATTGTTTGTGATGGGTGAATTCCGCTCTCAGAGTTATACCTTTCTCTTCCTGGAGCAGTTTACTAACCTTGTTTTCGTGGTATCTGCAAAGTGATATTTGGGAGCACATGGAGGCCTACAGTGAAAAAGGAAATATCCTCCAATAAATCTAATAGAAAGATTTCTGTGAAATTGCTTTGTGATGGGTGAATTCACCTCACAGAGTTACACATTAGTTTCCTTATAGCAGTTTGCTAACACTGCTTTTGTGGGATCTGCAATAGGATATTTGGGAGGACATTGAAGCCTATGGTGACAAACGATTTATCCTCAGAAAAATAACCAAAAAGTAGCTTTCTGTGAAAGTGCTTTGTGATGTGTGAATTCACCTCACAGAGTTACACCTTTCTTTTCATGGAGCAGTTTGGTAGCACTGTTTATGGGGAATCTGAAGAAAAATATTTTGGATTTCATTGAAGCATATGCTGACAAATTAAATACCCTCAGAAAAAAACTAGAAGGAGGTTTTCTCACAAACTTCTTTGTGATGTGTCTATTCATCTCACAGAGTAGTAACTTTTTTTCATGTAATAGTTTGCAAACACTGTTTTGTGGAATATAGAGAGGGATATTTGGGAGTGAGTTGAGGCCTATGGTGGAAAAGGAAATATCCTCATTTAAAAGGTAGACATAAACTTTCTGAGAACCTGCTTTATGATGTGTGAATTCATTTCACAGGGTTACACTGTTCTTTTCATTGAGCAGTTGGCTAGCATGTTTTCTTGGAATCTGCAAGGGGATATTTCGGAGCTCATTGAAGCTTATTTTTACAAAGAAAATATCCTCATGTAAAACTAGACAAAAGCTTCCTGAGAAACGACTTTTTGATGTGTTACTTCATCTCACAGAGTGACATGATTGTTTTCATAAATCAGTTTTGTAGAACTGCTTTTGGGGAATCTGTGAAGGGATATTCGTGAGTGCAATGAGCAATATGGTGAAAAAGGAAATATCCTCGTAGAAAAAACAAGAAAGAAGCTTTCTGTGAAACTGCTTTGTGATGTGTGCGCTCATCTCACAGAGTTACACCATTCTTTTCATTCAGAAGTTAGCTAGCATCTTTTCCTTGGAATATGCAATGAGATATTCCAGAGACCATTGAGGAATATAGAGAACAAAGAAACATCCTCAGATAAAAAGTAGAAAGAAGCTTTCTGAGAAATTACTTTGTGATGTGTGGATTCATGTCACAGAGTTGCAAGATGAATACACACACCACAGAGCAGTTTCTCAGAAAGCTTCTTTCTAGTATTCCGCTGAGGATATTTCCTTTGTCACCATAAGCTTCATGGCACTGAGAAATATCCCATTGCAGATTTCAAGAAAACAGTGTTAACAAGCTGATCAATGAAAAGAAATGTGTAACTCTGTGACTTGCATTCACACATCACAATGCAGGTTCTCAGAATACTTCTTTCCAGTTTTTATCTCAGAATATTTCTTTTTCACTGTAGACCTCAACGTGCTCCCAAATACCACTATGCGGATTCCATGAAAACAGTGTTAGCAAACTGCTTCATGAAGACAAAAGTGTAGTTCTGTGAGATGATTTCACACACCACCAAGTAGTTTCTGAGATGGCTTCTCTCCAGGTTTTATCTGAGGATATTTCACTTTTCACCATGGGATTCAATGATATCCAAAATATCACCTCTGAGATTTCACAGAAAAAATGCTAGCAAACTCTTCCATGAACCAGTGGTGTAACTCTGAGAGATGAAATCACACATCACAAAGCAGTTTCTCAGAATGTTTCTTTCTGGTTTTTGTCTGAGGATATTTCCTTTGGCCGAATAGTCTTCAAAGCGATTCGAAGTATCTGTTCTCAGATTTCACAAAATCAGGGCTATCAAACGCCTCCACGAAATACAGGTGTAATTCAGTGAGTTGAATTCACACATCACAACGCAGTTTCTCAGAAAGCTTCTTTCCTTTCGCATCTGAGTTTATTTCTGGTCTCAAAGCGCCCCCTTGTGTCTCATTGCAGATTCTGCGTAAACGCTGTTAGCAAGCTTCTCAATGAAAACAGTGCTGTAACTCTGTAAGCTGAATTCACCTACAACAAAGCGGTTTCTCAGAGGGCTTCTCTGTAGTTTTTATCTGAGGATATTTCATTATCCACCCTGGGATTCAACGATATGCAAAATATCACTTCTGAGATTCCACAAAATCAGTGTCAGCAAACTCCTCCATGAAAGAGTGATGTCACTGTGAAATGAATTCACACATCTCAAACCAGTTTCTCAGAAAGCTTAATTCTGCTTTTTATCTGAGGATATTTCCTTTGTCCATAGAGTCTTCACAGCGATCCAAATTATCACTTCTCAGATTCCACAGAAACAGTGCTAGCAAACGGCTCCTCGAAACACAGGTGTAACTCTAAGAGATGCAATCTCGTGTCATAAAGCAGTTTCTCGGAAGCTTCTTTCTGGTTTTTATCTGAGAAGATGATTTCCTTTGTCACCATAAGCTTCATTGTGCTAAATATCCCATTGCAGATTTCAAGAACAGAATGTTAGCAAACTGATCAATGAAAAGAAAGGTGTAACTCTCTGAGTTGCAGTCACACATCACAATGCAGTTTCTCAGAATGCTTCTTTCCAGTTTTCATCTGAGGATATTTCCTTTGTCAGCATAGGCTTCAATGCGATCCAAAGTATCCCTTTCAGATTTCCCAAAAACAATAGTAAGAGACTGCTCCATGAAACGAAAGTGTAACTCGGTGAGATGAATTCAGATATCAGAAAGCAGTTTCTGAGAAATCTTTTTTCTAGTTTTTATCTGAGGATATTTTCTTTTTCACCATAGCCCTCAATGTGCTCCCAAATATCACTTTGCATATTCCAAGAAAACGTGTTAGCAAACTGCTTCATTGAGAGAAAGGTGTAATTCTGTGTGATGAATTCACACATCACCAAGAAGTTTATCGGAAAGCTTATTTCTAGGTTTATCTGAGGATATTTCCTTTTTCACTATAGGCCTCAATGCCTTCTGAAATATCACTTTACGTTTTCCATGAAAACTGTGTTAGCAAACTGCCTCATTGAGAGAAAGGTGTAACTCTGTGAGATGAATTCACACGTCACAAGGAAGTTTCTCAGAAAGCTTCTTTCTAGTTTTTATCTGAGGATATTTCCTTTTTCACCATAGGCCTCAAAGTGCTCCCAAATATCACTTTGTAGATTCCACGAAAACAGTGTTAGCAAACTGCTTCATGAAGAGAAATGTGTAACTATGTGCGTTGAATTCACACGTCACAAAGAAGTTTCTCAGAAAGCTTCTTTGTCGTTTTTATTTGAGGATATTTCCTTTGTCATCGTAGGCTTCATTGCAATCCAAAGTATCCCTTCTGAGATTTTCCAAAAGCAGTGGTAACAGACTATTCCTTGAAGTGACATTTTAACATTAACATAAAGCAGTTTCTCAAAAAGCTTCTTTCTAGTTTTTATCTGAGGAAATGTCCTTTTTCACCATAGTACTCTATGCGTTCCCAAATATCACTTTACGCATTCCAGGAAAACTGTGTGAGTAAACTGCTCCATGAAGGGGACACTTTATCTCTGTGAGATGAATTCGCACTTCACAAAGTAGGTTCTCAGAAAGCTTCTTTCTAGTTTTTATCTGAGGCATTTCCTTTTTCACCGTCGGACTCAATGCGCTCCCAAATACATCTTGGCCGATTCCACGAAAACGGTGTTAGCAAACTCCTTCATGGAGAGAAAGGTTTAACTCTGCAATATGAATTCACACATCACAAAATAGTTTCTCAGAAAGCTTCTTTCTAGTTTTTATCTGAGACTATTTCCTTTGTCAACATAGGTTTCAATGAGATCCAAAATATCGCTTCACAAATTGCCCAGAAACAGTGGTAACAGACTGCTCCATGAAACGAAAGTGTAACTCTGTGGGAAGAATTCACACATCAATAAACAGTTTCTCAGTAAGCTTCTTTCTGGTTTTCATCTGAGGATATTTCCTTTTACACCCTAGGTCTCAAACCGCTCACAAATATCACGTCACAGATTCCACGAAAACAGTGTTAGCAAACTGCTTCATGAAGAGAAATGTGTAACTGATGAAAGTGTAACTCTGTGAGATCAATTCAGATATCAGAAAGCAGTTTCTCAGAAAGCATCTTTCTAGTTTTTATCTGAGGATATTTCCTATTTCACCATAGCCCTCAATGTTCTCCCAAATATCACTTTGCAGATTCCACGAAAACCTGTTAGCAAAATGCTTCATTGAGAGGAAGGTGGAACTCTGTGAGATGAATTCACACATCACTAAGAAGTTTCTTAGAAAGTTTCTTTCTAGTTTTTATCTGAGGAGATTTCCTTTGTCAACATAAGTTTCAATGTGATCCAAAACATCGCCTCACAAATTCCCCAAAAACAGTGGTAACAGACTGTTACATGAAGTGAAACTTTAACTCTGTGAGATGAATTCACACATCACAAGAAGTTTCTCAGAAAGTTTCTTTCTTGTTTTTACTGAGGATATTTCCTTTTTCACTATAGGCCTCAATGCGTTCCCAAATATCACTTTATGGATTCCACGAAAACTCTGTTAGCAAACTGCCTCATTGAGAGAAAAGTGTACCTCTGTGAGATGAATTCATGCATCACAAAGAAGTTTCTCATATAGATTATTTCTAGATTTTTTCTGATGATATTTCCTTTGTCAACATAGGTTTCAATGCGATCCAAAATATTGCTACATAAATTCCCCAGAAACAGTGGTAACAGATTGTTCCATGAAACAAAAGTATAACTCCGTGAGGAGAATTCACACATCAAGAAGCAGTTTCTGAGAAAGCTTCTTTCTGGTTTTTATCTGAGGATATTTCCTTTCTTACCATAGGCTTCAAAGCGTTCCTAAATATCACTTTGCATATTCCACAAAAACATATTAGCAAACTGCTTCATTGAGAGAAAAGTGAAACTCTGTGAGATGAATTCACACATCACCAAGAAGTTTCTCAGAAAACTTCTTTCTAGTTTTTATCTGAGGAGATTTCCATTGTCAACATAGGTTTCAATGCAATCCAAAATATTGCCTCAAAAATTCCCCAAAAACAGTGTTAACAGATAGCTCCATGAAGTGAAATTTTAACTCTCTGAGATGAATTCACACATCGTAAAGTAGTTTCTCAAAGGTTCTTTCTAGTTTTTATCTGAGGAGATTTCCTTTTTCACCATAGACCTCAATGAGATCCAAAATATCGCTTCACATATTCCCCAGAAACAGTGGTAACAGACTGCTCCATGAATCGAAATTGTAACTCTGTGAGAAGAATTCGCACATCAAAAAGCAGTTTATCAGAAAGATTCTTTCTGGTTTTCATCTGGGGATATTTCCTTTTACACCATAAGTCTCAAAGCGCTCCCAAATATCACTTTGCAGATTCCACGAAAACAGTGTTAGCAAACTGCTTCATGAAGAGAAATGTGTGACTCGGTGAGATGAATTCACATCTCACAAAGAAGTTTCTCTGAAAGCTTCTTTCTCGTTTTTATTTGAGGATATTTCCTTTGTCAGTGTAGGCTTCAATGTTATCCAAAATATCCCTGTCAGATTCACCAAAAACAATGGTAAGAGACTGCTCCATGAAATGAAAGTGTAACTCTGTGAGATGAATTCAGAGGTCAGAAAGCAGTTTCTCAGAAAGCTTCTTTCTCGTTTTTATTTGAGGATATGTCCTTTGTCAGCATAGGCTTCAATGCTATCCAAAATATCCCTTTCAGATTCCCCCAAAACAATGATAAGACAGTGCTCCATGAAACGAAAGTGTAACTCTGTGAGATGAATTCAGATATCAGAAATCAGTTTCTCAGAAAGCATCTTTCTAGTTTTTATTTGAGGATATTTCCTTCGTCAGCGTAGGCTTCAATGCTATCCAAGATATCCCTTTCAGATTCCCCAAAAACAATGGTAAGAGACTGCTCCATGAAATGAAAGTGTAACTCTGTGAGATGAATTCAGATGTCAGAAAGCAGTTTCTCAGAAAGCATCTTTCTAGTTTTTGTCTGAGGATATTTCCTTTTTCACCATAGCCCTCAATGCACTTCCAAATATCACTTTGCAGATTCCAAGAAAACATGTTAGCAAACTGCTTCATTAAGAGAAACATATAACTCTGTGAGGTGAATTCACACATTACAAAGAAGTTTCTCAGTAGCTTCTTTCCAGTTTTTATCTGAGGAGATATACTTTGTCAACATAAGTTTCAATTCGCTAAGAAATATCCCATTGCAGGCCGGGCGCGGTGGCTCACGCCTGTAATCCCAGCACTTTGGGAGGCCGAGACGGGCGGATCACGAGGTCAGGAGATCGAGACCATCCTGGCTAACACGGTGAAACCCCGTCTCTACTAAAAAATACAAAAAAAAAAACAAAACTAGCCGGGCGAGGTGGCGGGCGCCTATAGTCCTAGCTACTCGGGAGGCTGAGGCAGGAGAATGGCGTGAACCTGGGAGGCGGAGCTTGCAGTGAGCTGAGATCCGGCCACTGCACTCCAGCCTGGGCGACAGAGCGAGACTCCGTCTCAAAAAAAAAAAAAAAAAAAAGAAATATCCCATTGCAGATTTCAAAAAAAACAGTGTTAGCAAACTGATCAATGAAAAGAAAGGTGCAACACTCTGAGTTGCAGTCACACATCACAGTGAAGTTTCTCAGAATGCATCTTTCTCATTTTTATTTGAAGATACTTCCTTTTTCATCATAGGCTTCAATGCGATCCAAAATATCCCTTTCAGATTACCCAAAAACAATGATAAGACACTGCTCCATGAAACGCAAGTGTAACTCTGTGAGATGAATTCAGATATCAGAAATCAGTTTCTCAGAAAGCGTCTTTCTAGTTTTTATCTGAGGATATTTCCTTTTTCGCCATAGCCCTCAATGTGCTCCCAAATATCACTTTGCAGATACCGCGAAAACAATGTTAGCAAACTGCTTCATTGAGAGAAATTTGTAACTCTGTGAGATGAATTCACACATCACAAAGAAGTTTCTCAGAAAGCTTCTTTCAAGTTTTTATCTGAGGATACTTCCTTTGTCAACATAGGTTTCAATGCGATCTAAAATATCGCATCACAAATTCTCCACAAACAGTGGTAACAGACTGCTCCATGAAGTGAAATTTTAACTCCTTGAGATGAATTCACACATTACAAAGCATTTTCTCAGAAGGCTTCTTTCTGGTTTTTATCTGAAGAGATTTCCTTTTTCACCATAGCCTCAATGCACTCCCAAATATTACTTTGCAGATTCCACGAAAACAGTGTTAGTTAACTGCTTCATGAAGAGAAATGTGTAACTCTGTGAGATGAATTCACAGGTCACAAAGAAGTTTCTGAGAAAGCTTATCTGAGGATATTTCGTTTTTCAACATGGGATTCAATGATATCCAAATTATCACTTCTGAGATTCCACAGAAATAGTGCCAGCAAACTCCTCCACAAAAGAGTGTGTAACACTGTGAGATGAATTCACACATCATAAAGCAGTATGTCAGAAAGTTTCTTTCTGGTTTTTATTTTAGGATATTTCTTTTGTCAATTGAGTCTTCATAGCGATCCAAAATATCACTTTTCAGATCCCACAAAAACAGTGGTAGCAAACGCCTCCATGAAATACAGGTGTAACTCTATGAAATGAATTCACACATCACAAAGCAGTTTCTCAGACAGCTTCATTCTGGTTTTTATCTGAGGATGTTTCCCTTGGCCGTAGAGTCTTCAAAGCGATCCAAAATATCAGTTCTCAGATTCCACAAAAACAGGGCTGTCAAACATCTCCACGAAAGACAGATGTATCTCTGTGAGTTGAATTCACATATCACAAAGCAGTTTCTCAGAAAGCTCCTTTCCTTTTTCTTCTGAGTTTATTTGTGGTCTCAAAGCGCCCCCGTGTGTCTTATGGCAGATTCTGCCAAAACACTGTTAGCAAGCTTCTCAATGAAAACAATGCTGTAACTCTGTGAGCTGAATTCACCTACAACAGAGCAGTTTCTCAGAAGGCTTCTCTGCAGTTTTTATCTGAGGATATTTCTTTTTCTACCCTTGGATTCAACAATATCCAAGATATCACTTCTGAGATTCCACAAAATCAGTGCTAGCGAATCCCTCCATGAAAGGGTGGTATCACTGTGAAATGAATTCACACATCACAAACAGTTTCTCAGAAAGCTTCATTCTGGTTTTTATCTGAGGATATATCCTTTGTCCATAGAGTCTTCATAGCGATCCAAATTATCACTTCTCTGATTCCAGAAAAACAGTGCTAGCAAACGGCTCCTCGAAACACAGGTGTAACTCTAAGAGATGCATTGTCACAGCACAAAGCAGTTTCTCAGAAAGCTTCTTTCTGGTTTTTATCTGAGTATTTTTCCTTTTTCACCATAGGCCTCAACGCGCTCCCAAATATCACATTGCCGATTCCATGAAAACAGTGTTATCCAAGTGCTTCATGAAGAGAAATGTGTAACTCTGTGAGATTAATTCACACATCACACGGAACTTTCTCAGAAAGCTTCTTTCTCGTTTTTGTTTGAGGATATTTCCTTTGTCAGCATAAGCTTCAATGCGATCTAAAATATCCCTTCTCAGATTCCCCAAAAACAGTGGTAGCAGACTGCCCCATGAAGAGAAATTTTACCTCTGTGGGATGAATTCATACATCATAAAGCACTTTGTCAAAAAGCGTCTTTCTAGTTTTTATCTGAGGATATTTCCTTTTTCACCATAGCCCTCAATGTGCTCCCAAATATCACTTTGCAGATTCCAAGAAAACATGTTAGCAAACTGCTTCATTGAGAGAAAGGGGTAACTCTGTGAGGTGAATTCACACATCACAAAGAAGTTTCTCAGAAAGCTTCTTTCTAGTTTTTATCTGAGCGTAATTCCTTTTTCAGCACTGGCCTTAATGCATTCCCAAATATCACTTTGGAGATTCCACGAAAATAGTGTTAGCAAACTGCTTCCTTGAAAGAAAGGTGTAACTCTGTGAAATGAATTCACAGATTACAAAGATGTTTCTCAGAAAGGTTCTTTCTAGTTTTTATCTGAGGATATTTCCTTTGTCAACATATGTCTCAATGCGATCCAAAATATGGCTTCAAAAATTCTCCAGAAACAGGGGTAACAGATTGCCCCATGAAAAGAAAATGTAACTTTGTGAGAAGAACTCGCACATCAAAAAGCAGTTTCTCAGAAAGCTTCTTTCTAGTTTTTATCTGAGAATATTTCCTTTTTCAACATATGCCTCAAAGTGTTCCCAAATATCACTTTACAGGTTGCACTAAAACAATGTTAGCAAACTGCTTCTTGAAGAGAAAGGTGAAAACTGTGAGATGAATTCACACATACAAAGAATTTTCTCAGAAAGCTTCTTTGTCGTTTTTATTT
This sequence comes from Macaca thibetana thibetana, assembly GCF_024542745.1. NCBI lineage: Eukaryota > Metazoa > Chordata > Mammalia > Primates > Cercopithecidae > Macaca > Macaca thibetana. Next base: position 98,843,731 of record NC_065585.1, on the reverse strand, counting down.
GAGGATATTTTCCTTGTCAGTGTAGGCTTCAATGCGATTCAAAGTATCCCTTTTCAGATTCCCCAAAAACCATGATAACAGACTGCTACATGAAACGAAAGTGTAACTCAATCAGATGAATTCTGATATCAGAAAGCAGTGTCTCAGAAAGCTTCTTTGTAGTTTTTATCTGAGGATATTTCCTGCTTCGCCATAGGCCTGAATGTGCTCCTGAATGTCCCTTCATGGATCTGTCCATGACGGAGTTCCAAAGTGTGTAATGTAAAGAAAGTTTTAACTATGTGAGGTGAATAAACATATGTATCACAAAGCAGTTTCACAGAAATCTTCTTCCCAGTTTTTGTCTGAGGATATTTCCTTTTTCACCATAGCCGTCCATATGGTGAGTGTCCCTTGGCAGCCTTTTCTCGAAAAGTAATTCCCCAATCCTCTATGGGAAGAAAGGTATAATTCTGTGAATGGAATGCACACGTCACAAATCAGCTCCTTGGAAAGTTTCTATCCAGTTTCTATCTGAAGATATTTTCGTTTTAACCATAAGCCTCAAAGTGCTCCCAAATATCCCTTCGCAGACTAAACGAAAACAGTGTTAGAATACTGCTCAATGAAAAGAGAAGCTGAACTGTGTGAGTGGAATTCACATGACACAGAGCAGTTGAACGGAAAGTTTCATTCTGATATTTTATCTGAGGGTATTACTTTTACAGCATATTCTAAAGAGTGTTCCCAAATGTCCTCTGTCAGTTTCCACAGAAGCAGTGATTTCAAACTGCTCAATCCAAGGAATGATTTAACTCTATGAGATGAATGCACACATCACAAAGCAGTTGCTCAGAAAGCTTCTCTCCACTTTTCAAAGGAAGGCATTTCCTTGCTCACCACAGGCCTCTGGGCACCACTTACTATCCCTTCACAGATTCCTCAAAGACAGAGTTTCCAAACTGGGCAACGTGGAGTAATCTTTGACTCTGTGAAATGAATGCACATATCAGAATGCAGTTTCTTGGAATACTTCTTTCTGGTTTTATTGGAAGATATTTCACTTTTCTCCATGGTCTTCAATGTGCTCTGAAATATCACTTTTTTGGTTTTACAGGAACAGTGTTCAAACACTGCCTTATGCGAAAAGAGATATAACTCGCTGAGTGAAATGCACACACTGCAAAGCAGTTTCTCAGAAAGCTTCTCTCCAGTTTTTATCTGAAGATGTTTTCTTTTTCACCATAGGCAAGAATGTAATCCTGAATATCACTTCGCGGATCCATCCATGACGGAATTTCCATGCTGTGTAATGTAAAGAATGCTTTATCTATGTGAGATGAATAAACATAGCAAAAGCAGATTCACAGAAACTTCTTTCCAGTTTTTATCTGAAGATATTTCCTTTTTCAGCACAGTCCTGAATGTTCTCCCGAATGACCCTTCGAAGGTCCATCCATGACAAAATTTCCAAGCTGTGTAATGTAAAGAGAGCTTTATCGATGTGAGATGAATAAACAGAGAAAAAGCAGATTCACAGAAAGCTACTTTACGGTTTTTATGTTAAGATGTTTCCTTTTTCACCCTAGTCCTGAATGTGCTCTTCAATGTCCCTTCGTGGATCTATCCATGACGGAGTTTCCAAGCTGCGTAATGTAAAGAAAGCTTTATCTATGTGAGATGAATACACATATCACAGATCAGTTTCACAGAAAGCTTCTTTCCAGTTTTGTCTGAGGCTGCTTCCCTTTTCACCATAGGCGTCAATATGCTCCCAAATATCTCTTGGTAGCTTTTTCTCTAAAAGGGTTTCCTGATGCTGTATGAACAAAGCTATAACACGGTGACTGGAATGCACACATCAGAAAGCAGTTCCTCGGAAAACTTCTCTGCAGTTTCTATCTGAACATATTTCCTTTCTCACCATAAGCATCAAAGCGCTCCCGAATATCCCTTCGCATGATAAACATAAACAATGTTAGAAGACTGCTCTATGAAAAGAGAAGCTTAAATGAGCGAGAAGAATTCACAGGACACATAGCAGTTTCACAGAAAGCTTCTTTCTGGTTTCTATCTGAGTATATTTCTTTCTCTGTATTGTAAAGAGCGTTCTCAAATATCCTTCCCCAAATTCCACAGAAGCAGTGATTTCAAACTGTTCAATCCAAAGAATGATTTAAATCTATGAGATAAATGCACACTTCACAAAGCAGTTGTTCAGAAAGCTTCTCTCCAGTTTTCATCACAAGACAATTCCTTGCTTACCAAAGGCTTCCGGGACCGACTTAATATCTCTTCGCAGATTCCTCAAAGACAGAGTTTCCAAACTGGGCAATGTACAGTAAGCTTTAACTCGGTAAAATGAATGCACATATCAGAGAGCATTTTCTTGGAATGCTTCTTTCAGGGTTTTATTTGAGGATATTTCACTTTTCGCCATAGTCTTCAAAGCGCTCCGCAATATCACTTTTTTGGTTTTACAGGAAAAGTGTTCAAACACTGTCATATGAGAAAAGAGGTTTAACTCCCTGAGTGGAATGCACACATCACAAAGCAGTTTCTCAGAAAGCTTCTCTCCGGTTTTTATCTGAGCATATTTCTTTTTTCGTCGTAGTCCTGAATGTGCTCCCAAATGTCCCTTCGCGGATTCATCCATGACAGAGTTTGCAAGCTACGTAATATAAAGAAAGCTTTATCTATGTGAGATGAATAAACATAGCAAAAAACAGATTCACAGAAAGTTTCTTTCCAGTTTTTATCTGAAGATATTTCATTTTTCACCATAGGCCTGAATGTGCTCCTGAATGTCCCTTCGCCGATCCATCCATGAGAGTGTTTCCAAGCTGTTTAATGTTCAGGAAGCTTTATCTATGTCAGATGAATTCTCATATCACAGAGGAGTTTCACATAAAGTTTCTTTCCAGTTTTTGTCTGACGCTATTTACCTTTTAACCATAGATGTCAATATGCTCCCGAATATCCCTTGGTACCTATTTCATCAAAAGGATTTCCCCGATGCTCTATGAGAAGAAAGATAAAAGCCTGTGAGTGGAATGCACACGTCACAAACAGTTCCTCAGAAAGCTTCTCTCCAGTTTCTATCTGAGCATAATTCCTTTTTCACCGTAAGCCAAAAAGTGCACCCAAATATCCCTTCACACGCTAAACATAAACAGTGTTATAAAACTGCTCAATGAAAAGGGAAGCGTAAATGAGCGAGAGGAATTCACACGACACATAGCAGTTTCACAGAATGCGTCCTTCTTGTTTTTATCTGAGAATACTTCTTTCTCCATATTCTAAAGATCGTTCCCAAATATGCCTCCTCAGATTCCACAGAAACAGTGATTACAAACTGCTCAATCGAAAGAATGTTTTAACTCTATGAGATGAATACACACATCACACAAAGCAGTTGCTCAGAAAGCTTCTCTCCAGTTTTCACCGGAAGACATTTCTGTGCTCACCACAAGCCACGGGGTGCCACTTAATATCGCTTCACAAATTCCTCAATGATAGAGTTTTTAAATTGTGCAACAAAGAGTAAGGTTTAACTCTGTGAAATGAATGGACACAAAAGAGTAGTTTTTTGGAGCGCATTTTTCTGGGTTTTATTTGAGGATATTTCACTTTTTAATGCAGTCTTTAATGCGGTCTGAAATATCACTTTTTTGGTTTTACAGGAACATAGTTCAAACACTGCCTTATGAGAAAAGGGGTATAACTCCCAGAGTGGAATGCACACATTATAAATAGATTCTCAGAAAGCTTCTCTAAAGTTTTTATCTGAAGATATTTCCTTTTTCTCCATAAGCCTGAATGTGCTCCTGAACATCACTTCGCAAATCCGTCCATGACAGAGTTTCCAAAAGGCGAAATATGAAAAAAGTTTTACCTATGTTTGATGAATAAGCAAAGCAAAAAGCAGATTCACAGAAAGCTTCTTTCCAGTTTTTATCTGAAAATATTTCCTTTTTCACTATAGTCCTAAAGGTGTCCCCGAATATCCCTTTGCGGATCCCTTCATGACAAAGTTTCCAAGCTGTTTAATGTAAGGAAGCTTTATCTATGTGAGATGAATACACATATCACAGAAGAGTTTAACAGAAATGGTTTCCTTGGTGTTGTATGAGAAGGGAGGTATAACACTGTGAGTGGAATGCACACGTCACAAAGCAGTTCCTTGGAAAGCTTCTCTCCAGTTTCTATCTGAACGTATTTACTTTTTCAACGTAAGCCTCAAAGCGTTCCCGAATATCCCTTTGCATGCTAAATATAAACAGTGTTAGAAAGTTGGTCAATGAAAAGAGAAGCTTAACTGAGCGAGAAGAATTCACTTGACACCTAGCAGTTTCACAGTGATTTCAAACTGCTAAATCCAAAGAATGATTTAACTATCTGAGATGAATTCACACATCACAAAGTAGTTGCTCAGAAATCTTCTCTCCAGTTTTCAACGGAAGACATTTCCTTGCTCACAACACTTCTCTGGGCGCCACTTAATATCCCTTCACAGATTCCTAAAAGACAGAGTTTCCAAACTGGGCAATGTAAAGTAAACTTTAACTCTCTGAAATGAATGCACATATCAGAAAGCAGTTTCTTGGAACGCTTCTCTCTGGGTTTTATTTGAGGATATTTCACTTTTCACCATAGTCTTCAATGCGTTCCAAAATTTCACCCTTTCTGTTTTACAGGAACCGCGTCAAACACTGCCTTATGAGAAAAGAGGTACCACTACCTGATAGCTTTTTCTTCAAAAGGGATTCCCCAATCCTCTATGAGAAGAAAAGTATAACTCTGTGAGTGAAATACACAGGTCACAGAGCAGCTGCTCGGAAAGCTTCTCTCCAGTTTCTATCTGAAGATATTTCCGTTTTTCACTATAAGCCTCAAGGTGCTCCCAAGTATCCCTTAGCTGACTAAACTAAAACAGTGTTGGAATACTGCTCAATTAAAATGGAAGCTTAACTGTGCGAGTGGGATTTACATGATCCAGAGCAGTTTCACAGAAAGCTTCCTTCTGTTTTTTATCAGAGGGTATTTCTTTTTCAGCATACTCTTAACAGCATTCCCAATTATCCTTTCTCAGGTTCCACAGAAAGAGTGATTCCAGACTGCTCAATGCAAAGAATGATTTAACTCTATAAGATGAAGACACACATCACAAACCAGTTGCTCAGAAAGCTTGTCTCCAGTTTTGAACGGAAGACATTTCCTTGCTCACCACAGGCCTCTGGTCACCACTTAATATCCCTTGGCAGAATCCTCAAAGACAGACTTTCCAAAGTGGGAAATGTAGAGGAAGCTTTAACTCTCTGAAATGAATGTACATATCAGAGAGCAGTTTCTTGGAATGCTTCTTCCTGGGTTTTATTTCAGGATATTTCACTTTTTGCCATAGTCTTCCATGCGATCCGAAATATTACTTTTTAGCTTTTACAAGAATAGTGTTCAAACACTGCCTTATGAGAAGAAAGGTATAACTCCCTGAGTGGAATGCACACATCACAAAGCAGGTTCTCAAAAAGCTTCTCTCCGGTTTTTATCTGAGCATATTTCCTTTTTCAACATAGGCCAGAATGTGACCCCGAATATCCCTTCGCAGATGCATCCATGACGGAGTTGCCAAGCTGTGTAACTCAAAGAAAACTTTATCTATGTGAGATGAATAAACATAGCAAAAAGCAGATTCACAGAAAGCTTCTTTCCAGTTTTTATCTGAAGATATTTCGTTTTTCTCCATATTCCTGAACGTGCTCCCGAATGTCCCATCGTGGACCCATCCATGACATAGTTTCCAAGCTGCGTAATGTAAAGAAAGTTTTATCTATGTGAGATGAATATACATATCACAGAGCAGTTTCATAGAAAGCTTCTTTCCAGTTTCTGTCTGAGGCTATTTCCCTTCTCACCATAGACATCAACATACTTATGAATATCACTTTTTACCTTTTTCTCCAAAAGGGCTTCCTCGATGCTGTATGAGAAGAGAGGTATAACTCTGTGAGTGGAATGCACACGTCACAAAACAGTTCCTCGGAAAGCTTCTCTTCAATTTCGGTCTGAACATATTTCCTTTTTCACCATAAACTTCAACACGCTTTCGAATATCCCTTCGCATGCTAAACGTAAACAGGGTTAGAAAACTGCTCAATGAAAAGAGAGGCCTAGCTGAGCGAGAGGAATTAAGATGACACAGAGCAGTTTCACAGGAAGCTTCCTTCTGGATTTTACCTGAGGATATTTCTGTCTCCATATTCTAAGGAGCGTTTCCAAATGTCCTTCCTCAGATTCCACAAAAACAGTGATTTCAAACTGTTCAATCCAAAGACTGATTTAACTCCATGAGATGAATACACACATCACAAAGCAGTTGCTCAGAAACCTTCTCTCCAGTTTTCATCAGAAGACGTTTCCTTGTTCACTACAAGACTCCGGGTGCCACTTATATCCCTTCACAGTTTCCTCAAAGACAGAGTTTCCAAACTGGGCAATGTAGAGTAAGCTTTAACTCTGTGAAATGAATGCACACGTCAGACAGCAGTTTCTTGGAACGTTTCTTTCTGAGTTTTATTTGAGGATATTTCACTTTTTCCCATAGTCTTCAATGTGCTCTGAAATATCATTTTTTCAGTTTTACAGGAACAGTGTTCAAACACTGCATTATGAGAAAAGAGGTATAACTCCCTGAGTGAAATGCACACATCACAAAGCAGTTTCTCAGAAAGCTTCTCTCCTGTTTTCATCTGAAGATATTTCCTTTTTCACGATTGGCCTGAATGTGCTCCCGAATGTCCCTTCACGAATCCGTGCATGATGGCGTTTGAAAACTACGTAATAGAAAGAAAGTTTTATCTATGTGAGATGAATAAACATATCTATCACAAAGAAGTTTCACAGAAAGCTTCTTTCCTGTTTTTGTCTGAGGATATTTCCTTTTTCACCATAGCCTTCCATATACTCCCGAATATCCCCTGGTAGCTTTTTCTCCAAAAGGAATTCCCTAATCGTCTATGAGAAGAAAAATATAACTCTGTGAGTGGAATACACAAGTCACAAAGCAGCTCCTCGGAAATCTTCTCTCCAGTTTCTATCTGAAGATATTTCCTTTTACACTGTAAGCCTCAAAGCGCTCCTGAATATCCCTTCGAGACTAAACAAAATCAGTGTCAGAATACTGCTCAATGAAAAGAGAAGCTTAACTGTGCGAGTAGAATTCACGTGATGCTGAGCAGTTTCACAAAAAGCTTCCATCGGTTTTCTATCTGAGGTTCTTTCCCTTTCCGGTTATTCTAAACAGTGTTCCCAAATGCACTTTCTCAGATTCCACAGAAACAGTGATTTCAAACTGCTCTATCCAAAGAATGATTTAACTCTATGAGATGAATGCAAACATCACAAAAGTGTTGCTCAGAAAGCTTGTCTCCAATTTTCAATGGAAGACAGTTCCTTGCTCGCCATAGGCCTCCGGCTGCCACTTAATATCCCTTCGCAGAATCCTCAAAGACAGACTTTCCAAACTGGGAAATGTAGAGTAAGCTTTCTCTGTGAAATGAATGGACATGTCAGAGGGCAGTTTCTTGGAATGCTGCTCTCTGGGTTTTATTGGATGACATTTCACTATTCACCATAGTCTTCAATGTGCTCCAAATATCACTTTTTGAGTTTCACAGGAACAGTGTTCAAACAGTGCCTTATGAGAAGAAACGTATAACTCAATGATTGGAATCCACACATCACCAAGCAGTTTCTCATAAAGCTTCTCTCCACTTTTAATCTCACGATATTTCCTTTTTCGCCATAGGCCTGAATGTGATCCTAAATATCCCTTCACTGATCCATCCACGACGGAGATTCCAGGTTGTATAATTTAAATAAAGCTTTATATATGTGAGGTGAATAAACATAGGAAAAAGCAGATTCACAGAAAGCTTCTTTCCAGTTTTAATCTGAAGATATTTCCTTTTTCATCATAATCCTGAATGTTCTGCCAAATGTCCCTTCGTGGATCTGTCCATGACAGAATTTCCAAGCTGCGTAATGTAAAGAAAGCTTTATCTATGTGAGATGAATACACATATCACGGAGCAGTTTCATAGAAAGCTTCTTTCCAGTTTTTATCTTCAGCTATTTCCCTTTCCACCATAGGCATCAACATGCTCCCGAATATCACTTGGTACCTTTTTCTCCAAAAGGGTTTCCCTGATGCTGTATGAGATAAGAGGTATAACTCTGTGAGTGGAATGCACACGTCACAAAGCATTTCCTGGGAAAGTTTCTCTCCAGTTTCTGTCTGAACGTATTTCCTTTTTCACCATAAGCCTCAAAGTGCTCCCGAATATCCAGTTGCAGATTAAACAGAAACAGTGTTAGAATACTGTTCAATGAAAAGGGAAGCTTAATTGTGCAAGCAGAATTCACACAACTCAGAGCAGTTTCACAGAAAACTTCCTTCTAGTTTCTATCTGAGGTCATTTCTTTTTCAGGATATTCTAAAAAGCATTCCCAAATGTTCTTTCTCAGATTCCACAGAAACAGTGATTTCAAACTGCTCAATTCAAAGAATGATTTAACTATAAGAGACAAATACAAACATCATAAAAGAGTTGCTCAGAAAGCTTCTCCAATTTTTGATGGAAGACATTTCCTTGCTCACCACAGGCCTCCAGTTGCCACTTAATATTCCTTTGCAGAATCCTCAAAGACAGACTTTCCAAACTGTGAAATGTAGAGTAAGCTTTAACTCTGTGAAATGAATGGACATGTCAGAGAGCAGTTTCTTGGAATGCTTCTTTCTGGGTTTTATTGGATGACGTTTCACTTTTTGCCATAGTCTTAAATATACTCTGAATATCCCTTTTTTAGTTTTACACGAATAGTGTTCAAACAGTGCTTTATCAGAAGAAAGGTATAACTCCCCAAGTGGAATTCACTCATCATCAAGCAGTTTCTCATAAAGCTTCTCTCCACTTTCTATCTGACGATATTTCCTTTTTCACCATAGGCCTGTATGTGATTCCAAATATCCCTTTGTGGATCCATCCATGATGGAGTTTCCAAGCTCCGTAATGTAAAAAAGCTTCATCTATGTGAGATGAATACATATATCACAAAGCAGACACTCTAAAAGCTTCTTTCCAGGTTTTCTCTGAAGATATTTCATTTTCACCATTGTCCTGATTGTGCTCCCGAATGTACCCTCATGGATCCGTCCATGACAGAGTTTCCAAGCTGCATATTGCAAAGAAAGCTTTATCTATGTGAGATGAATACACATATCACAGTGCAGTTTCATAGAAAGCTTCTTTCCGGTTTTTGTCTGAGGCTATTTCCCTTTTCACCATAGGCATCAACATACTCCCGGATATCCCTTGGTACCTTTTTTCCTAAAGGGGTTTCCCTGATGCTGTATGGGAAGAGAGGACTAACACTGTGAGTGGAATGCGCACGTCATGAAGCAGTTCTTCGGAAAGCTTGTCTCCAGTTTCTATCTGAACATATTTCATTTTTCACCGTAAGCCTCAAAGTGCTTCTGAAATACCCTTCGCACGCTAAACATAAACAGTGTTAGAAAACTGCTCAATGAAAAGAGAAGCTTAACTGAGTGAGAGGAATTCACGTGACACATAGTAGTTTCACAGAAAGCTTCCTTCTGGTTTTTATATGAGGATATTTCTTTCTCCATATTGTAAAGAGCATTGCCAAATGTCCTTCTTCAGATTCCACAGAAACAGTGATTTCAAACTACTTAATCCAAAGAATGATTTACCTCTATGTGATGAATGCACACGTCACAAAGCAGTTGCTCAGAAAGCTTCTCTCCAGTTTTCAACGGAAGACGTTTCCTTGCTCACCACAGGCCTCCGGGTGCCACTTAATATCCCTTGGAAGATTGCTCAAAGACAGAGTTTCCAAACTGGAAAATGTAGTGTAAGCTTTAGCTCTGTGAAATGAATGCACATTGTCAGAGATTAGTTTCTAGGAGCACTTATTTCTGGGTTTTATTTCACTTTTCTCCATATTCCTATATGCGATCCGAAATATCACCTTTTCGGTTTTACAGGAACAGTGTTCAAACACTGCCTTATGAGAAAAGAGGTATAAATCCCTAACTGGAATGCACACATCACAAAGCAGTTTCTCAGAAAGCTTCTCTCCTGGTTTTATCTGAAGATATTTCCTTTTCCTCCATAGTCCTGAAGGTGCTCCAGAATGTAACTTGGCGGATTCGTCCACGACGGTGTTTCCAAGCTACTTTGTTTCCAAAGTAATGCAAAGAAAACTTTATCTAAGTGAGATGAATAAACATAGCAAAAAGAGGATTCACAGAAAACTTCTTTCAAGTTTTTATCTGAAGATATTTCCTTTTTCACCATAGTCCTGAGTGTGCTCCCAAATGTCCCTTCGTGGATGCTTGCATGACAGAGATTCCAAACTGCATAACTTAAAGAAAGCTTTATCTATGTGAGATGAATACACATAGCACAGAGCAGTTTCACAGAAAGCTTCTTTCCAGTTTCTGTCTCTATTTCCCTTTTGACCATAGGTGTTAATGTGCCCCTGAGTATCTCTTGGTATCTTTTTCTTCAAAAGGGTTTCCCTGATACTGTATGAGAAAAGAGGTATAACACTGTGAGTGGAATGCGCATGTCACAAAGCAGTGCCTTGGAAAGCTTCTCTCCAGTTTCGGTCTGAACAAATTTCCTTTTTCACCATAAGCCTCAAAGCACTCCCGAATATCCCTTCACACGCTAAACATAAACAGGGTCAGGAAACTGTTCAATGAAAGAGGGAGGCTTAATGGAGTGAGAGGAATTAAGAAGACACAGAGCAGTTTCACAGGAAGCTTCCTTCTGGATTTTACCTGATGATATTTCTTTCTCCATATTCTAATGAGTATTCCCAAATGTCATTCCTGAGATTCCACAAAAAGAGTGATTTCAAACTGCTGAATCCAAGGAATGGTTTAACTCTAGGAGATTAATACACACATCACAAAGCAGTCACTCAGAAAGCTTCTCTCAGGTTTTCATCAAAAGACTTTTTTTGCTCACCAGAGGCCTCCGGACGCTACTGAATATCTCTTTGCAATGTCTGGAAAGATAGAGTTTCCAAACTGGGCTATGTAGTGTAAGCTTTAACTCTTTGAAATGAATGCACATATCAGAGAACAGTTTCCTGGAATGCTTCTTTCTGGGTTTTATCTGAGGATATTTCACTTTTCGCCATAGTCTTCAATGTGCTCTGAAATATCACTTTTTCATTTTACAGGAACAGTGTTGAAACACTGCCTTATGGGAAAAGAGGTGTAACTCCCTGAATGGAATGCACACATAACAAAGCAGTTTCTCAGACAGCTTCTCTCCAGTTTCTATCCTAACATATTTCCTTTTTCACCGTAAGTCTAAAAGCGCTCCCCCATATCCCTTCACACGCTAAACATAAACAGTGTTAGAAAACTTCTCAATGAAAAGAGAAGCTTAGCTGAGCGAGAGGAATTCACATGACACAGAGCAGTTTCACAGAAAGCTTCCTTTTGGTTTTTGTCTGAAGATGTTTCCCTTTTCACCATAGTCCTGAATGTGCTCCCGAATGCCCTTCGTGGATACTTCCATGACAGAGTTTCCAAGCTGCATAATGGAAAGAAAGCATTATCTACGTGAAGTGAATAAACATAGCAAAAAGCAGATTCACAGAAAGCTTCTTTCCAGTTTTTATCTGAAGATATTTCCTTTTTCACCATAATCCTGAATGTGCTCCAGAATGTCCCTTCGCGAATCCGTCCATGACAGAATTGTCAACCTGCATAATGTAAAGAAAACTTTATCTATGTGAAATAAATACACATAGCACAGAGCAGTTTCACGGAAAGATTCTTTCCAGTTTCTGTCTGAGGCTATTTCCCTTTTCACTATAGGCGTTAATATGTCCCCGAATATCTCTTGGTACCTTTTTATGCAAAAGGGTTTCCCTGATGCTGTATGAGAAGAGAAGTATAACACTGTGAGTGGAAAGCACACTTCACAAAGCAGTTCCTTGGAAAGCTTCTCTCCAGGTTCTATCTGAACATATTTCCTTTTCCTCCGTAAGCCTCAAAGCGCTCCTGAATATCCCTTCACAAGCTAATCATAAACAGTTTTAGAAAATTGCTCAATGAAAAGAGAAGCTTAACTGAAAGAGAGGAATTCACACGACATATATTAGTTTCACAGAAAGCTTCCTTTTTTTATGTGATTATATTTCTTTCTCCATATTCTAAAAAGCGTTCCCAAATGTCCTTCTTCAGATTCCACAGAAACAGTGATTTCAAACTCTTCAATCCAAAGTATGATTTAACTCTATGAGATGAATACACACGTCACAAAGCAGTTGTTCAGAATGTTTCTCTCCAGTTTTCAACAGAAGACGTTTCCTTGCCCATCAAAGGCCTCCGGACGCCACTTACTATCCCTTCACAGATTCCTGAAAGATAGAGTTTCCAAACTGGACAATGTAGAGTAAGCTTTATCTCTGTGAAATGAATGCAAATACCAGAGAACAGTTTCTTGGAACTCTTCTTTCTGGGTTTTATTTGAGGATATTTCACTTTTCGCCATAGTCTTCAATGCACTCTGAAATATCCCTTTTTCAGTTTTACAGGAACAGTGTTCAAGGACTGCCTTATGAGAAAAGAGGTATAACTCCCTGAGTGGAATGCACACACCACAAAGTAGTTTCTCAGAAAGCTTCTCTCCAGTTTTTATCTGAAGATATTTTCATTTAGACCATAGTCCTGAATATGCTCTCAAATGTCCATTCGGGGATCCGTCCATGACTGAGTTACCAAGCTGTGTAATGTAAAGAAAGGTTTAACTATGTGAGATGAATAAACATAGCAAATAGTAGATTCACAGAAAGCTTCTTTCCAGTTTTCATCTGAAGATATTTATATTTTTACCATAGTCCTGAATCTGCTCCCGAATGTCCTTTCGCAGATCCGACCATGACAGAGTTTCCAAGCTGAGTAATGTAAAGTAACCTTTATCTATTTGAGAGAAAAACATAAATCACAGATCATTTTCACAGAAAACTTCTTTCCAGTTTTTGTCTAAGGCTATTTCCCCTTTCACCATAGGCGTCAATACACTCCCAAATATCCCTTGTTACCTTTTTGTCCAAAAGTATTTTCCTGATGCTGTATGAGGAGAGAGGTATTACACAGTGATTGGAATGCACACGTCACAAAGCAGTTCCTCGAAAAGCTTCTCTCTAGGTTCTATCTGAACATATTTCCTTTTTCACCATAACCCTCAAAGTGCTCCCGAATTTCCCTTCACACGCTAAACACAAACAGCGTTAGAAAGCTGATCAATGAAAAGAGAAGCTCAACTGAGTGAGAGGAATTCTCCAAGAATATCCCTTCACAGACTAAACAAAAACAGTGTTAGAATACTGTTTCATGAAAAGAGTCTGAACTGTGTGAGTGAAATTCACACGACACAGAGCAATTTTACAGAAAGCTTCCTTCTGGTTTTTATCTGAGGGTATTTCTTTTACAGCATATTCTAAAGAGCGTTCCCAAATGTCCTTTCTCAGGTTCCACAGAAACAGTGATTTCAAACTGCTCAATCCAAGGGATGATTTAACTCTATGAGATGAAGGCACACATCACAAAGCAGTTCCTCAGAAAGCTTCTCTCCACTTTTCAACGGAAGGCATTTCCTTGCTCACCACAGGCCTCTGGGCGCCACTTAATATCCCTTCGCAGATTCCTCAAGGACAGAGTTTCCAAATTGGGCAATGCAGAATAAGCTTTAACTCTGTGAAATGAATACACATATCAGACAGCAGTTTCTTGGAACGCTTCTGTCTGGGTTTTATATGAGGATATTTCACTTTTTGCCATAGTCTTCAATGCACTGTGAAATATCATTTTTTCCATTTTCCAGGAACAGTGTTCAAACACTGCCTTATGAGGAAAGAGGTATAACTCGCTGAGTGAAATGCACACACCACAAAGCAGTTTCTCAGAAAGCTTCTCTCCAGTTTTTATCTGAAGATATTTCCTTTTTTGCCTTAGGCCTGAAGGTACTCCCTAATGTCCCCTCATGGTTCCAACCATGACGAAGTTTCCAAGCTCCGTAATGCAAAGAAAGCTTTATCTATGTGAGATGAATACATATAGCAAAGAGCAGACACTCAGAAAGCTTCTTTCCAGTTTTTATCTGAAGATATTTCCTTTTTCTCCATTGTCCAGAATGTTCTCCCAAATGTCCCATTGCGGATCTGTCCATGACAGAGTTTACAAGCTGCGTAATGTAAAGAAAGCTTTATCTATGTGAGAAGAATACACATATCACAGAGTAGTTTCATAGAAAGCTTTTTTCCAGTTTTTGTCTGAGGCTATTTCCCCTTTCACCATAGGCATCAACATGCTCTCGAATATCCCTTGGAACCTTTTTCCCCAAAGGGGTTTCCCCGATGCTGTGTGAGAAGAGACCTATAATACTGTGAGCGAAATGCACATGTCACAAAGCAGTTCCTCGGAAAGCTTCTTTCCAGTTTCTATCTGAACATATTTCCTTTCTCACTGTAAGACTCAAAGCACTTCTGAATACCCCTTCACATGCTAAATGTAAACAGTGTTAGAATACTTCAATGAAAAGGGAAGCTTAACTGAACAAGAGGAATTCTCATGACACGCAGAAGTTTCACAGAAAGCTTCCTTCTGGTTTTCATCTGAGGATATTTCTTTCTCCACATTCCACAGAGCAATCCCAAATGTCCTTCCTCAGATACCACAAAATCAGTGATTTCAAACTCCTCAATCCAAGGAATGGTTTAACACTATAAGATGAATACACATATCACAAAGCAGTTGCTTAGAAAGCTTATCTCCAGTTTTCATGGGAAGACATTTCCTTGCTCACCACAGACCTCCAGGGCACCACTTAATAGCCCTTCACAGATTCCTCAAAGACAGAGTTTGCAAACTGGGCAATGTAGAGTACACTTTAATTCTGTGAAATGAATGCACATATCAGAGAGCAGTTTCTTGGAATGCTTCTTTCTGGGTTTTATTTGAGGATATTTCATTTTTCACCACAGTCTTCAATCCACTCCGAAATAGCACTTTTTCATTTTTACAAGAATGGTGCTCAAACACTGCCTTATGAGAAAAGAGGTATAATTTCCTGAGTGGAATGCACACATCACAAAGCAATTTCTCAGAAAGCTTCCCTCCAGTTTTTATCTGAAGATATTTCCTTTATCTCCATAGGCCTGAATGTGCTCAAGAATGTCCTTTTGTGGATCTGTCCATGAGGGAGTATCCAAACTGCCTAATATAAGGAAAGTTTTATCTCTTTAAGATTAATAAACGTATCTATCACAAAGCAGTTTCACAGAAAGGTTCTCTCCTGTTTTTGTCTGAGGATGGTTACTTTTGCATCATAGCCATCCGTACACTCCCAAATGTCCCCTGGTAGCTTTATCTCCAAAAGGGATTCCCCAATCCTCTCTGAGAAGAAAGGTCTAAATCTGAGTGAAATGCACATGTCACAAAGCAGTTCCTCGGAAATCTTCTCTCCAGTTTCTATCCGATCGTATTTCCCTTTTCACTGTAATCCTCAAAGTGGTCCCGAATATCCCTCCGCAGAGTAAACACAGTGTTAGAATACTGCTCAATGAAAAGAGAAGCTTAACAGTGAGAGTGGAATTCACATGACACAGAGCAGTTTCACAGAAAGCTTCCTTCTGCTTTTTTAATCTGAGGGTATTTCTTTTACAACATATTCTAAAGAGGGTTTCCAAATGTCCTCTCTCAATTTCCACAGAAACAGTGATTTTAAACAGCTCAATCCAAAGAATGATTTAACTTTATGAGATGAATACATACATCACAAAGCAGTTACACAGAAAGTTTCTCTCCAATTTTCAATGGAAGACATCTCCTTGCTCACCACAGGTGTCCGGCACCACTTAATATCCCTTCGTAGATTCCTCAAAGACAGAGTTTCCAAACAGGGCAACGTAGAGTAAGCTTTAGCTCTGTGAAATGAAAGCACATAACAGAGAGAAGTTTCTTGGAACGCTTCTTTCTGGGTTTTATTTGAGGATATTTCACTTTTTGCCATAGTCTTCAAAGCCCTCTGAAATATCACTTTTTCTGTTTTACAGAACACTGTTCAAACACTGCCTCCTGAGAAAAGAGTTATAACTTCCTGAGTGGAATGCACACATCACAAAGAAGTTTCTCAGAAAGCTTCTCTCCAGTTTTTATCTGAAGATATTTCCTTTTTCACCATAGGCTTAAATGCGCTTTCGAATATCCTGTGGCAGATCCATCCATGACGGAATTTCAAAACTGCATAATATAAAGAAAGTTTTATCTATGTGAGATGAATAAACATAGAAAAAGCAGATTCACAGAAAATTTCCTTCCAGTTTTTATCTAAAGATATTTCCATTTTCAACATAGTCCTGAATGTGCTCCCAAATATCCCTTCGTGGATTCATCCATGACAGAGTTTCCAAGCTGCGTAATGTAGAGAAAGCTTTATCTATGTGAGATGAATACACATATCACAGAACAGTATCACAGAAAGGGTTTCCCTGATGCTGGTGAGAAGAGAGGTATAACACTGTGAGTGGAATGCACATGTCACAAAGCACTTCTGTGGAAAGCTTTCTCCAGTTTCTATCTGAACATAATTTCTTTTTCACTGTAAGCCTCAAAGTGCTCCTGTATATCCCTTCATATGCTAAACATGAACAATGTTAGAAAACTGCTTAATGAAAAAGAAGCTTAACTGAGTGAGAGTAATTCACATAACACACAGCAGTTTCACAGATAGTTTTCTTCTGGGTTTTATCTGAGGATGTTTCTTTCTCCATATTTTAAGGAGTATTCCCAAATGTCCTTCCTCAGATTCCATAGAAACAGTGATTTCAAACTCTTCAATCCAAAGAATGATTTAACTCTATGAGAATAATACACACATCACAAAGCAGCTGCTCAGAAATCTTCTCTCCAGTTTTCAACGGAAGACATTTCCTTGCTCAAAACAGGCCTCTGGGAGCCACTTAATACCACTTTGCAGATTCCTCAAACACAGAGGTTCCAAACTGGGAAATGTAGAGAAAACTTTTACTCTGTGTAATGAATGCACATATCAGAGAGCAGTTTCTTGAAACGCTTCTTTCTGGGTTTTATTTGAGGATATTTCACTTTCACCATAGTCTTCAATGCGCTCCATAATATCACTTTTTCTGTTTTATAGGAACAGTGTTCAAACACTGCCTTATTAGAAAGGAGGTACAACTCCCTGAGTGGAAAGTACATGTCACAAAGCAGTTTCTCAGAAAACTTCTCTCCAGTTTTTATCTGAAGATATTTCCTTTTTCACCATAGTCCTGAATGTGCTCCCGAGTGTCCCTTCACAGATCTGTCCATGACAGAGTTTCCAAGCTGCCTAATGTAAAGAAAGATTTATCAATGTGAGATGAATCAACATAGCAAAAAGCAGATTTACAGAAAGTTTCTATCCAGTTTTTATCTGAAAATATTTCCTTTTTCACTATACTCCTGAATGTGCTACCGAATGTCCCTTCATGGATCCGTCCATGACAGAGTTTCCAAGCTGTGTAACACAAAGAAAGTTTTATCAATGTGAGATGAATCAACATAGCAAAAAGCAGATTTACAGAAAGCTTCTTTCTAGTTTTTATCTGAAGATACTTCCTTTTTCACCATACTCCTGAGTGTGCTTCTGAATGCCTTTTCGCGGATCCATCCATGACAGAGTTTCCAAGCTGCGTAAAATAAAGGAAGCTTTATCTATGTCAGATGAATACACATATCACAGAGTAGTTTCACAGAAAGCTTCTCTCCAGTTTTAGTCTGAGTCTATTTCCCTTTTCACCATATTCGTTAATATGCCCCCGAATATCCCTTGGTACCTTTTCCTCCAAAAGGGTTTTCCCGAATCTGTATGAGAAGAGAGGTATAACACTGTGAGTGGAATGCATATGTCACAAAGCAGTTCCTTGGAAAGTTTCTCTCCAGTTTCTATCTGAACATATTTTCTTTTTCACCGTAAGCCTCAGGCGCTCCCAAATATCTCTTTGCACGCTACACATAAACAGTGGTTTAAAATAGCTCAATGAAAAGAGAAGCTTAACTGAGCCAGGGGAATTCACATGACACACAGCAGTTTCACAGAAAGCTCCCTTCTGGTTTTCATCTGAGGATATTTTTTTCTCTATATTCTAAAGAGAGTTCCCAAATGTCCTTCCTCAGATTCCATGGAAACAGTGATTTCAAACTACTCAGTCCAAAGAATAATTTATCTCTATGAGATGAATACACACGTCACAAAGCAGTTGCTCAGGAATTTTCTCTCCAGTTTTCAATGGAAGACATTTCCTTGCTCACCACAGGTCTCCGAGCACCAATTAATATCCCTTCGCATATTCCTCAAGGGAGAGTTTCCAAAATGGGCAACATAGAGTAAGCTTTATTTCTGTGAAATAAATGCACATATAAGAGAGCATTTTCTTCTAACTATTCTTTCTGGGTTTTAATTGAGGATAGTTCACTTTTTGCCATAGTCTTTAAAGTGCTCTGAAATATTACTTTTTCAGTTTTACAGGAACAGTGTTCAAACACTGCCTTATAATAAAAGAGGTATAACACCCTGAGTGGAATGCACACATCATAAAGCAGTTTCTCAGAGTTTCTCCTCCGTTTTTATCTGAAGATAGTTCCTTTTTCACCATAGGCCTGAATGTGCTCCCGAATGTCCCTTCGTGGATCTGTCCGTGACGGAGTTTCCTAACTGCGTAATATAAAGAAGGTTTTATGTGAAATCAATAAGCATATCTATCACAAAGCAGTTTCACAGAAGGCTTATATGCCGTTTTTGTCTGATGATATTTCCTTTTTAACCATGGCCATCTGTATACTCCCGAATGTCCCATGGTAGCTTTTTCTCCAAAAGGGATTCCCCAATCCTCTATGAGAAGGAAGGTATAACTCTTTGAGTGGAGTACACACGTCACAAAGGAACTCCTCAGAAAGCTTCTCTCCAGTTTCTATCTGAAGATATTTCCGTTTTCACAATAAGTCTCAAAGTACTCCCGAATATCCCTTCACAGACTACAGAAAAACACTGTTAGAATACTGCTCAATTAGAAGAGAAGCTGAAATGTGTGAGTGAAATTCACACAACATAGAGCAGTCTCACAAAAAACTTCATTCTGTTTTTGATCTGAGGGTATTTCTTTTCCAGCGTATTCTAAAGAGTGTTCCCAAATGTCCTTTCTCAAGTTCCACAGAAACAATGATTTCAAACTCTTCAATCCAAAGAATGATTTAACTATATGTATATAATACACACATCACAAAGCAGCTGCTCAGAAAGCTTCTTTCCTGTTTTCAATGGAAGACATTTCCTTGCTCACCACAGGCCTCCAGGAGCCACTTAATATCCCTTCGCAGATTCCTCAAAATCAGAGTTTCCAAACTGGGAAATGTAGAGTCTGCTTTAACTCTGTGAAATGAATGCACATATCAGAGAGTAGTTTCTTGGAATGCTTCCTTCTGGGTTTTATTTGAGGATATTTCAGTTTTTGCCATAGTCTTCAATGCATTCCGTAATATCACATTTTTGGTTTTTCAGTAACACTGTTCAAATACTGTCTTATGAGAAAAGAAGTATAACTCCCTGAGTGGAATGCACACGTCACAAAGCAGTTTCTCAGAAAGCTTCTCTCCAGCTTTCATCTGAAGATATTTCCATTTTCAACATAGGCCTGAATGTACTCCTGAATATCCCTTCACAGATCTGTCCATGACAGAGTTTCCAAGCTGCATAATGTAAAGAAAGCTTTCTCAATGTGAGAGGAATAAACATAGCAAAAAGAAGATTCACAGAAAGCTTCTTTCCAGTTTTTATCTGAAGATATTTCCTTTTTCACCATAGTCCTGAATGTGCTCCCAAATGTCCCTTCACGGATGCTTGCATGACGGAGATTCCAAACTGCATAACTTAAAGAAAGCTTTATCTATGTGAGATGAATACACATAGCACAGAGCAGTTTCACAGAAAGCTTCTTTCCAGTTTCTGTCTCGGACTATTTCCCTTTTCATCATAGGCATTAATGTGCCCCTGAATATCTCTTGGTATCTTTTTCTTCAAAAGGGTTTCCCTGATACTGTATGAGAAAAGACGTATAACACTGTGAGTGGAATACACACGTCACAAAGCAGTGCCTTGGAAAGCTTCTCTCCAGTTTCGGCCTGAAAATATTTCCTTTTTCACCATAAGCCTCAAAGTACTCTCGAATATCCCTTAGGAGACTAATCTAAAAGTGTTAGAATACTGCTCAATGAAAACAGATGCTTAGCTGTACGAACAGAATTCACACAACACAGAGCAGTTTTACAGAGTGCCTCCTTCTGGTTTTTATCTGAGGGTCTTTCCTTTCCAGCATATTCTTAAGAACGTTCCCAAATGTCCTTTCTCAGGTTCCACAGAAACAGTGATTTCAGCCTACTCAATCCAAAGAATGATTTAACCCTATGAGATGAATACACACATCACAGAGCAGTTGCTCACAAAGATTACAGTTTTCAACAGAAGACGTTTCCTTGCTCAATACAGGCCTCCGGGCACCACTTACTACCACTTTGCAGATTCTGGAAAGACAGAGTTTCCAAACTGGGCAATGTAGTGTAAGCTTTAACTCTTTGAAATGAATGCACGTATCAGAGAGCAGTTTCTTGGAACACTTCTTTCTGGGTTTTATTTGAGTATATTTAATTTTTTGCTTTAGTCTTCAATGTGCTCCAAAATATCACTTTTTCTGTTTTACAGGAACAGTGTTCAAACACTGCCTTATGAGAAAAGAAGTATAATTCCCTGAGTGGAATGCACACATCACAAAGCAGTTTCTCAGAAAGCTTCTCTCCAGTTTTTTTCTGAAGATATTTTCTTTTTCACCATAGGCCTGAATGTGATCCTGAATATCTCTTCGCAGATCTGTCCATGAGAAAGTTTCCAAGCTATGTAAGGTAAAGAAACCTTTATCTATGTGAGATGAATAAACACAGCAAAAATCAGATTCATAGAAATTTCTTTAAAGATTTATCTCAAGATATTTCATTTTTCTCCACAGTCCTGATAGTGCTCCTGAAAGTCCCTTCACGGTTCCATCCATGACAGAGTTTCTGAGCTGCACAATGTAAAGAAAGCTTTATCTATTTGAGACGAGTACACATAGCACAGAGTAGTTTCACAGAAAGCTTCTTTCCAGTTTTTGTCTCAGGCTATTTCCATTTTCACCATAGGCATCACTATGCCCCTGAATATCCCTTGGTACTTTTTCTCCAAAAGGGTTTCCCCAATACTGTATGAGAAGAGAGGTATAAAACTTTGAGTGGAATGCATACGTCACAAAGCAGTTCCTCGGAAATCTTCTCTCCAGTTTCTATCTGAACATAAATCCTTTTTCACAGTAAGGCTCAAATTGCTCTGGAATATCGCTTCACACGCTAAACACCAACAGTGTTAGAAAACAGCACAATGAAAAGAGAAGCTTAACTGAGCGAGAGAAATTCACATGACAGATAACCGTTTCACAGAAAACTTTCTTCTGATTTTTATCTGAGGATATTTCTTTCTCCATATTCTAAAGAGCATTCCCAAATGTCCTTCCTCAGATTCCACAGAAACAGTGACTTCACACTGTTCAATCCAAAGAGTGGTTTAAATCTATGAGATGACCACACCCATCATAAAGCAGTTGCTCAGAATGTTTCTCTCCAGTTTTCATCGGGAGATATTTCCTTGCTCACCACAGGCCTCCTGGTGCCACTTAATATCCCTTTGCAGATTCCTCAAAAATAGAGTTTCCCAACTGGGCAATATAGAGAAAGCTTTAATTCTGATAAATCAATGCACATGTCAGAGAACAGTTTCCTGGAATGCTTCTTTCTAGGTTTTACTGGAGGATATTTCACTTTTCACCATAGTCTTCACTGTGCCCCGAAATATCACTTTTTGGGTTTTACAGGAACAGTGTTCAAACACTGCCTTATGAGAAAAGAGGTATAACTTACTGAGTGCAATGCACACATCACAAAGAAGTTTCTCAGAAAGCTTCTTTCCTGTTTTTATCTGATGATATTTCCTTTTACACAATAGATTCGAATGTGATTCCAGAATATCCCTTCAAGGACCTGTCCATGATGGAGTTTCCAAGCTGTGCAATGTAAAGAAAGCTTTAACTATGTGAGGTGATTAAACATTGCAAAAGGCAGATTCACAGAAAGCTTCTTCCCAGTGTTTAGCTGAAGATATTTCCTTTTTCATGACAGGCCTGAATATGCTCCAGAATGTGCCTTCGCGTATCCATCCATGACAACGTTTCCTAGCTGCGTAATATAAGCAAAGTTTTATCTATGTGAGATGAATAAACATATCTATCACAAAGCAGTTTCACAGAAACTTGTTTGCAGTTTTTGTCTGGGGATATTTCCTTTTTCACCATTGCTGTCCATATACTCCCGAATGTCCCTTCGGTAGCTTTTTCTCCAAAAGGAATTGCCGAATCCTCTATGAGAAAAACGGTATAAGTCTGTGAGTGGAATGCACACGTCACAAGTAGCTCCTCGGAAAACTTCTCTCCAGTTTCTATATGAAGATACTTCCATTTTCACCATAAACTTCAAAGTGTTCCCGAATATCCCTTCACAGACTGAAGAAAAACAGTGTTAGAACACTGCTCAACGAAAACAGAAGCTTAACTGTGTGAGTGGAATTCACAGGACACAGAGCAATTTCACAGAAAGCTTCCTTCTGGTTTTTATCGGAGGGCATTTCTTTTAGGCATATTCTTAAGAGCGTTCCCAAATGCCCTTTCTCTGGTTCCACAGAAAGAGGGATTTCAAACTGCTGAATCCAAAGAATGATTTAACTCTATGAGATGAATACACACATCACAAAGCAGTTTCTCAGAGAGCTTCCCTCCAGTTTTCAACGGAAGACATTTCCTTGCTCGCCACAGGCCTCCGGTCGCCACTTAATATCCCTTCGCAAAATCCTCAAAGGCAGACTTTCCAAACTGGGAAATATAGAGTAAGCTTTAACTCTCTGAAAGGAATGCACATGTCAGAGAGCAGTTTCTTGGAACGCTCCTCTCTGGGTTTTATTTCAGGATATTTCACCTTTCGCCATAGACTCCCATGCGCTTTGAAATATTACTTTTTCCGTTTTGCAGGTACAGTGTTCAAACACTGCCTTATGAGAAAAGAGGTATAACTCCCTGAGTAGAATGCACACATCACAAAGCAGTTTCTCAGAAAGCGTCTCTCCAGTTTTTTCCTGAAGATATTTCCTTTTTCACCATAGGCCTGAATGTGCTGCAGAATGCCCCTTCACGGATCCTAACATGATGGAGTTTTCAAACTGCATAGTAGAAAGAAAGCTTTAGCTATGTGAGTAGAATAAACATATCTATCACAGAACAGTTTCACAGAAATCTTCTTTCTGGTTTTTGTCTGAGGATATTTCCTTTTTCACCATTGCTGCCCATATACTCCCAAATATCCCCTGGTAGCTTTTTCTCCAAAAGGAATTCCCCAATCCTCTATGAGAAGAAAAGTATAACTCTGTGAGTGGAATGCACACGACACATAGCAGTTTAACAGAAAAATTCCTTTTGGTTTATATCTGAGGATATTTCTTTCTCCATATTTTAAGCAGTGTTTCGGGATATTCTAAAGAGTGTTCCTCCATATTCTTCCTGAGATTTCAGAGAAACAGTACTTTCAAACTGCTCATTTCAAAGAATGATTTAACTCTATGAGATGAAAACACACTTCCCAAAGCAGTTGTTCAGTAAGCTTTTCTCCAGTTTTGAACGGAAGACATTTCCTTGCTCACCTCAGGCCTCCAGGCGCCACTTAATATCCCTTCGCAGATTCCTCAAAGACACAGTTTCCAAACTGGGCAATGTAAAGTAAGCTTTAATTCTGTCAAGTGAATGCACATATCAGAGAGCAGTTTCTTGGAACGGTTCTTTCCGGGTTCTATTTGAGGATAGTTCACTTTTCACCATAGTCTTAAATGTGCTCCAAAATATCACCTTTTCAGTTTTACAGGAACAGTGTTCAAACACTGTCTTATGAGAAAAGAAAAATAACTCCCTGAGTGGAATGCACACATCACAAATCAGTTTCTCAGAAAGCTTCTCTCCGGTTTTTATCTGAAGATATTTCCTTTTTCACCATAGGCCCGAATGTGCTCCTGAATGTCCCTTTGCAGTTCCTCCATGATGGAGTTTCCAAGCTGAGTAATGTAAAGAAAGCTTCATCTATGTGAGATGAATAAACATAGCAAAAAGTAGATTTACAGAAAGCTTCTTTCCAGTTTTTTCTGAAGATATTTCCTTTTTTACCATAGTCCTGTATGTGCTCCCGAATGTCCCTTCGTGGATCTGTCCATGACAGAGTTTTCCTGCTGTGTAATGTAAAGAAAGCTTTAACTATGTGAGATGAATACACATATCACAGAGCAGTTTCACAGAAAGATTCTTTCCAGTTTTTATGTGAGGCTATTCTAAAGAACGTTCCCAAATTTCCTTTCTCAGGTTTCACAGAAACAGTGATTTCAAACTGCTAAATCCAAGGTAGATTTAACTCTATGAGATGAATATACACATCACAAAGTAGTTGATCAGAAAACCTGCCTCCAGTTTTCAATGGAAGACATAACCTTGCTCACCAAAGGCATCCGGGCACCACTTAATACCCCTTCGCAGATTCCTCAAAGAGGGAGTTTCCAAACTGGACAATGTAGAGTAGGCTTTAACTCTGTGAAATGAATCACATATCAAAGAGCAGTTTCTTGGAATGTTTCTTTCTGGGTTTTATTTGAGGATATTTCACTTTTCACTGTAGTCCTCAATGCATTCCAAAATATCACTTTTTCCATTTTACAGGAACAGTGTCGAAACACTGCCTTAGGAGAAAAGAGCTATAATTCCCTGAGTGGAATGCACATATCACAAAGCAGTTTCTCAGAAAGCTTCTCTCCGATTTTTATCTGAAGATATTTCCATTTTCACCATAGTCATGAACATGCTCCCGAATGTCCCTTCGTGGATCCATCCATGACGGAGTTTCTAAACTCCATTATATAAAGAAAGTTTTAGCTATGTAAGATGAATAAATATATCTTTCACAAAGCACTTTCACAGAAAGTTTGTTTCCAGTTGTTGTTTGAGCATAATTCCTTTTTCACCATACCCGTCCATGTACTCCTGAATGTCCCTCGGTAGCTTTTTCTCCAAAAGGGATTCCCCAATCCTCTATCAGAAGAAAGGTATTACTCTGTGAGTGGAATGTGCACGTCACAAAGTGACTTTCAGAAAGGTTCTCTCCAGTTTCTATCTAAAGATATTTCTGTTTTCACCATAAACCTCAAAACGCTCCCGAATATCCCTTCACAGACTAAACAAAAACAATGGTACAATACTGTTCAATGAAAAGAGAAGCTTAACTGTGCGAGTGGAATTTGCACGAACCAGAGCAGTTTCACAGAAAGCTTACTTCTGATTTTTATCTGAGGGTATTTCTTTTTCAACATATTCTAAAGAGCGTTCCCAAATGTCCTTTCTCAGGTTCCACAGAAACAGTGATTTCAAACTGCACAAGCCAGAGAATTATTTAACTCTATGAGATGAAAACACATATCACAGGCAGTTGCTCAGAAAACTTCCCTACAGTTTTCAATGGGAGAGGTTTCCTTGTTCACCACAGGCCTCCAGGCACCTCTTAATATCCCCTCTCAGATTCCTGAAAGACAGATTTTCCAAATTGGGCAATGTAGAGTAAGCTTTAACTCTGTGAAATGAATCCACATATCAGAGAGTATTTTCTTGGACTGCTTCTTTCTGGATTTTATTTGATGATATTTCACTTTTCTCCGTAGTCTTCAATGCACTCTGAAATATCACTTTTTAGGTTTTACAGGAACAGTGTTCAAACACTGACTTAGGAGTAAAAAGGTATAACTCCCTGAGAGGAATGCACATATCACAAAGCAGTTTCTGAGAAAGCTTCTCTGCAGTTTTTATCTGAAGATATTTCCTTTTTCACCATAGGCCTGAATATGATCCCAAATATCTCTTCGCGGATCCGTCCATGGCAGAATATGAAAGCTGAGTAATGTAAAGAAAGCTTTATCTGTGCGAGACGAATAAACATAGCAAAAAGCAGATTCACAGAAAGCTTCTTTCCAGTTTTTATCTGAAGATATTTCCTTTTCCACCATATCCTGAATGTGCTCCTGAATGTCCCTTTACATATCCATCCATGACAGTGTTTCTAAGCTGTGTAATGTAAAGAAAGCTTTTCCTATGTGAGATGAATACATATATCAGAAAGCAGTTTCACAGAAAGCTTCTTTCCAGTTTTTGCCTGAGACTATTTCCCTTTTCACCTTAGGCATCAATATGCTCCCCAATATCCCTTGGTACCTATTTCTCCAAAAGGGTTTCCCCGATGCTGCATGAGAAGAGAGGTATAACACCATGAGAGTGGAATGCACACGTCACAAAGCAGTGCCTCGGAAAGATTCTCTCCAGTTTCTATCTGAACATATTTCCTTTTTCACCATAAGCCTCAAAGCCCTCCCGAATATCCCTTTGTACGCTAAAAATAAACAGTTTTAGAGAACTGCTCAATGAAAAGATAAGGATTACAGAGCGAGAGGAATTCACACGACACATAGCAGTTTCACAGAAAGCTTCCTTCTGGTTTTTATCTGAAGATATTTCCCTTTTCACCACAGTCCTGAATGTGCTCCCGAATGCCCTTTGCAGATTTGTCCATGACAGAGTTTCCAAGCTGTGTAATGTAAAGAAAGCTTTATCTACGTGTGATGAATAAACATAGCAAAAAGCAGATTCACAGAAAGCTTCTTTCCAGTTTTTATCTGAAGATATTACCTTTTTCATCATAGTCCTGAATGTGCACCCGAATGTCCCTTTGTGGATCCGTCCATGACAGAGTTTCAAAGCTACGTAATGTAAAGAAAGCTTTACATATGCGAGGTGAATACCCATATCACAAAGCAGTTTCACAGAAAACTTCCTTCCAGTTTTTGTCTGAGGCTATTTCCATTTTCACCGTAGGCGTCAATATTCTCCCGAATATCCCTTGGTACCTTTTTCTCCAAAAGTGTTCCCCCAATGCCATATGAGAAGAGAGGTATAACACTGTGAGTGGAATGCACACATCACAACAATTCCTCTGAAAGATTCTCTCCAGTTTTGATCTGATCATATTTCCTTTTTCACCATAAGCCTCACAGTGCTCCCGAATATCTGTTCATACACTAAACACAAACAGTGTTAGAATGATGCTCAATTTAAAGAGAAGCTTAACTGAGCAAGAAAAATTCACACAAAACATAGCAGTTTCACAGAAAGCTTACTTCTGGTTTTTATCTGAGGGTATTTCTTTTTGAGCATATTCTAAAGAGTGTTCCCAATGTTCCTTCTCAGGTTCCACAGAAACAGTGATTTCAAACTGCTCAATTCAAAGACTGACTTAACTCCATGAGATAAATACACAGGTCACAAAGCAGTTGCTCAGAAAGCGTCTCTCCAGTTTTCAACTGAAGACATTTCCTTGCTCACAACAGACCTCCTGGTGACACTTCATATCCCTTCGCAGATTCCTCAAAGACAAAGTTTCCAAACTGGGCATTGTAGAGTATGCATTAACTCTGTGAAATGAATGCACATATCAGAGAGCAGTTTTTTGGAAGGCTTCTTTCTGGTTTTATTTGAGGATATTTCACTTTTCGCCGTAGTCTTCAATGCGCTCAGAAATATCACTTTTTCGGTTTTACAGGAACAGTGTTCAAACACTACCTTATGAGAAAAGAGGTATAACTCCGTGAGTGGAATCCACGCATCACAAAGTAGTTTCTCAGAAAGCTTCTCTCCACTTTTTATATGAAGTGTTTCCTTTTTCACCATAGGCCTGAATGTGATCTCGAATGTCTGTTTGCGGATCCGTCCATGACGGAGTTTTCAGGCTACGTAATGTAAGAAAGCTTTATCTATGTGAGATAATAAGCATAGCAAAAGCAGATTCACAGAAAGCTTCTTTCCGTTTTTATCTGAAGATATTACCTTTTTCACCACAGTAATGAATATGCTCCCTAATGTCCCTTCACGGATCCATCCATGACAGAGATTCCAAGCTGCATAATGTAAAGAATGCTTTATCTATGATAGATGAATACACATATCACAGAGCAGTTTCACAGAAAACTTCTTTCCAGTTTTTGTCTGAGGCTACTTCCCTTTTCACCGTAGGCATCAATATGCTCCCGAATATCCCTTGGTGCGTTTTTCTCCAAAAGGGTTTACCTGATGCTCTATGAGAAGAGAGGAATATCACTCTGAGTGGAATGCACACATCACAAAACAGTTCCACGGAAAGCTTCTCTCCAGTTTCTATCTGAACATATATCCTTTTCCCTCCTAAGCCTTAAGGTGCTCCTGAATATCCCTTTGCACACTAAACCTAAACAGTGTTAGAAAACTGCTCAGTGAACAGAGAATCTTAACTGAGTGAGAAGAATTCACACGACATATAACAGTTTCACAGAAAGCTTCCTTCTGGTTTTTAATCGGAGGATTTCCCCATATTTTAAAGACTGTTCTAAAATGTACTTCCTCAGATTCCACAGAAAAAGTGATTTGAAACTGCTCAATCCAAAGAATGATTTAACTGTATGTGGTGAATACACACATTGCAAAGTAATTGCTCACAAAGCTTCTCTCCAGTTTTCATCAGAAAACATTTCCTTGTTCATCACAGGCCTCCGGGTGCCACTTAATATCCCTTCACAGATTCCTCAAAGACAGAATTCCCAAACTGGGAAATGTAGAGTAAGTTTTAACTCTGAAATGAATACCCATATCAGAGAACAGTTTCCTGGATGCTTCGTTCTGGGTTTTATTTGAGAATAGTTGACTTTTCACCATAGACTTCAATGCGCTCAGAAATATCACATTATTGTTTTTACAGGAACAGTGTTCAAACACTGCCTTATGAGAAACGAGGCATAACTCTATGAGTAGAATGCACACATCACAAAGCAGTTTCTCAGAAAGCTACTATCCAGTTATTATGTGAAGATATCTCCTTTTTCACCGTAGGCCTGAATGTGTACCCGAATGTCCCTTCGAGTATCCTTCCGTGACGGAGTTTCCAAGCTTCATAATGTAAAGAAAACTTTATCTACCTGAGATGAATAAACAAAACTAAAAGCGGATTCACAGAAAGCTTCTTTCCAGTTTTTATCTGAAGGTATTTCCTTTTTCACCCTAGTCCTGAATGTGCACCCACATATCCCTTCACAGATCCGTCCATGACAAAGACTCCAAGCTGCATAATGTAAAGAGAGATTTATCTATGTGAGATGAATACACATATCACAGAGCAGTTTCACAGAAAGCTTCTTTCCATTGTTTGAGTCTATTTCCCTTTTCACCACTGGCATCAATATGCTCCCGCATATCACTCGGAACCTTTTTCTCCAAAAGGGTTTCCCTGATGCTGTATGAGAAGAGAGGTATAATAGCGGAATGCACACGTCACAAAGCAATTCCTCAGAAGGCTTCTCTCTAGTTTCTCTCTGAACATATTTCCTTTTTCACCATAAGCCTCAAAGTGCTCCTGAATATCCCTTCGCACACTAAACACCAACGGTGTTAGAAAAGTGCTCAGTGAAAAGAGAGGCTTATCTGAGTGAGAGGAATTAAGACGATACAGAGCAGTTTCACAGAAAGCTTCCTTCTGGTTTTTACCTGAGGATATTTCTTAATCCATATTCTAAAGAGCATTCCCAGATTCCACAGAAACAGTGATTTGAAACTGCTCAATCCAAAGAATGGTTTAACTCTATGAGATTAATACACACATCACAAAGCAGTTGCTCAGAAAGCTTTTCTCTAGTTTTCATTGCAAGACATTTCCTGGCTCACCTCAGGCCTCCGGGCACCACTTAAAATCCCTTCGCAGATTCCTCAAAGACCTAGTTTCCAAACTGAGCAATGTAGAGTAAGCTTTAACTCTGTAAAATGAATGCACATATCAGACAGCATTTTCTTGGAACCCTTCTTTCTGGGATTTATTTGAGGATATTTCACTTTTCGCCATATTCTTGAATGCGCTCCGAAATATCACTTTTAGAGTTTTACAGGAACAGTGTTCAAACACTGCCTTATGAGAAAAGAGGTTTAACACCCTGGCTGAAATGCACACATCACAAAGCAGTTTCTCAGAAAGCTTCTCTCCAGTTTTTATCTGAAGAGATTTTCTTTTTCACAATAGGCCTGAATGTGATCCCGAATATCCCTTTACTGATCCGTCCATGATGGAGTTTCCAAGTTGTGTAATATGAAAAAAACTTTATCTATGCAAGCTGAATAAACATAGCAAAAAGCAGATTCACAGAAAACTTCTTTCCAGTTTTTATCCGAAGATATTTCGTTTATCACCATAGGCCTGTATGTGCTCCCAAAAGTCCCGTCACGGATCAGTCCATGATAGAGCTCCTCAGACTAGTACACATAGCACAGAGCAGTTTCACAGAAAGCTTCTTTCCAGTTTTTGTCTGAGGATATTTCCTTTTTCACCATAGCCATCAATATACTCCCGAATATCCCTTGGTAGTTTTCTCTCCCAAAGGGATTTCCCAATCCTCTATGAGAAGAAAGGTATAACTCTGTCAGTGGAATGCACATGTCACCTGCAACTCCTTGGAAAGCTTCTCTCCAGTTTCTCTCTGAAGATATTTCCGTTTTGACAATAAGCCTCAAAGAGTCCCCGAATAACCCTTCACAGACTAAACAGAGTGTTAGAATACTGCTCAATGAAAACAGAGGCTTAACTGTGCGAGTGGAATTCACACGACACAGAGCAGTTTCAGAGAAAGCTTCCTTCTAATTTATAACTGAAGATATTTCTTTTTCCGCATATTCTGAAGAGCATTCCCAAATGTCCTTTCTCAGGTTTCACAGAAATAGTGATTTTAAACTGCTCAATTCAAACAATGATTTAACTCTATGAGATGATTACACACATCACAAAGCAGTTGCTCAGAAAGATTCTGTTTTTAAACAAAGACATTTCCTTGCTCACCACAGGCCTCTGGGCGCTACTTAATATCCCTTCACAGATTCCTCAAAGACAGAGATTTCAAACTGGGTAACATAGAGTATGCTTTAACTCTATCAAGTGAATGCACATATGAGAGAGCAGTTTCTTGAAATGCTTCTTTCTCTGTTTTATTTAAGGATAGTTCACTTTATGCCATAGTCTTCAATGCCCTCCAAATATCACTTTTTCGGTTTTACAGGAACAGTGTTCAAACACTGCCTTATGAGAAAAGAGGTATAACTCCCTGAGTGGAATGCAAATATCACAAAGCAGTTTCTTAGAAAGCTTCTCTCCAGTTTTTATCTGAAGAGATTCCCTTTATCACCATAGGCCTGAAGGTGTCCCGAATGTCCCTTTGCGGATCCGTCCACGACAGAGTTTCCAAATTGCATAATACAAAGAAAGTTTTATCTATGTCAGATAAATACACATATCTATCACAAAGCAGTTTCACAGAAACCTTCTTTCCTGTTTTGGTCTGAGGATATTTCTTTTATCACAGTAGCTGCCCATATACTCCCGAATGTCCCTTTGTAGCTTTTCCTCCAAAACGGATTCCCCAATCCTCTATGAGAAGAAAGGTAAAATTCGAAGATATTTTCATTTTCACCATAAGCCTCAAAGTGCTCCTGAATATCCCTTCGAAGACGAAACACAGTGTTAGAATACGGCTCAATGAAAACAGAAGGTGAACTGCGTGAATGAAATTCAAACAACACCGAGCAGTTTCACAGAAAGCTTCCTTCTGATTTTTTATTGTGGGTATTTCTTTATCAGTATATTATAAAGAGCATTCCCAAATATCATCTCCCAGGTTCCACAGAAGCAGTGATTTCCAACTACTCAATCCAAAGAATGATTTAACTCTATGAGATGAATACACACATCACAAAGCAGTTACTCAGAGGGCTTCTCTCCAGTTTTCATCGGAAGACATTTCCTTGCTTACCATAGGCCTCCGGGCGTCACTTACTATCCCTTTGCAGTTTCCTGAAAGACAGAGTTTCCAAACTGGACAATGTAGAGTAAATTTTAACTCTGTGAAATGAATGCACATATCAGAGAGCACTTTCTTGGAAAACTTCCATTGGGTTTTATTTGTGGATATTTCCCTTTTTGCCATAATCTTCAAAGTGCTCTTAAATATCATTTTTTTCGGTTTTACAGGAACAGTGTTCAAACACTGCCTTATAAGAAAAGTGGTATAACTCCCTGAGTGGAATGCATACATCACAAAGCAGTTTCTTAGAAGGCTTCTCTCCAGTTTTTATCTGAAGATATTTTCTTTTTCACCATAGGCCTGAATGTGATCCCGAATATCCCTTCATGGATCCATCCATGAGGAAGTTTCCAAGCTGCATAAGGTAAATAAACTTTTATCTAAGTGAGATGAATAAACATAGCAAAAATCAGATTCATGGAAATTTCGTTAAAGATTTATCTGGAGATACTTCCTTTTTCTCCACAGTCCTGAATGTGCTCCTGAATGTGCCTTCGCGATTCCATCCATGACAGAGTTTCTGAGCTGCATAATGGAAAAAAAGCTTTATCTATGTGAGATGAGTACACATAGCACAGAGAAATTTCACAGAAAGCTCCCTTACAGTTTTTGTCTGAGGCTATTTCCATTTTCACCATAGGTGTCAATATGCCCCTGAATATCCCTTGGTACTTTTTCTCCAAAGGGGTTTCCCCAATACAGAAAGAGAAAAGAGGTATAACACTTTGAGTGGAATGCACGCATCTCAAAGCAGTTCCTCGGAAAGCTTCTCTCCAGTTTCTATCTGAACATATTTTCTTTTTCACCATAAGCCTCAAATCACTCCAGAATATCCTTTCACATGCTAAACACCAACAGTGTTAGAAAACTGCTCAATGAAAAGAGAAGCTTAACTGAGTGAGAGTAATTCACATGACACATAACAGTTTCACAGAAAACTTCCTTCTGATTTTTATCTGAGGATATTTCTTTCTCCATATGTAAGAGTGTTCCCAAATGTCCTTCCTCAAATTATACAGAAACAGTGATTTCAAACTGCTCAATTCAAAGAATGGTTTACCTCTATGAGAAGAATACACACATTACAAAGCAGTTGCTCAGAAAGCTTCTCTCCAGTTTTATTGGAAGACATGTCGTTGTTCACCACAGGCCTCCGGGTGCCACTATATAGCCCTTCGCAGATTCCTCAAAGACACAGTTTCCAAACTGGGCAATGTAAAGTCAGCTTGAACTGTGAAATGAATGTACATATCAGAGAGCCGATTCTTGAAACACTTCTTTCTGGGTTTTATCTGAGAATCTTTCACTTTTCTCCATAGTCTTCAATGCGCTCCGAAATATCACATTTTCGGTTTTTCAGGAACAGTTTTCAAACACTTCCTTATGAGAAAGGAGGTATAACTCCCTGAGTGGAATGTAGACATCACAAAGCAATTTCTCAGAAAGCTTCCTTTCAGTTTTACCTGAAGATATTTCCTTTTTCACCATAGGCTTGAATTTGCTCCCAAATGTCAATTCGCGGATCCGACCATGATGGAGTTTCCAAACTGAGTAATATAAAGAAAATTTTATCTATGTGAGATGAATAAACATATCTATCACAAAGCATTTACAGAGAAAGCTGCTTTTCAGTTTTTGCCTGAGGATATTTCCTTTTTCACCATAGCCCTCCATAAGGTGAATGTCCCTTGGTAGCTTTTTCTCCAAAAGGGATTTCCCAATCCTCTATGAGAAAATAACTCTGTGAGTGGAATGCACATGTCACAAAGCAGCTCCTTGGAACGCTTCTCTCCAGTTTCTATCTGAAGATATTTCCGTTTTCACCATAAGCCTCAAAGCGCTCCAGAATATCCCTTCTCAGACTAAACATAAACAGTGTGGAAAACTGCTCAATGAAAGGAGAAGTTTAAGAAGGGAGAAGAATTCACTCAACACATAGCAGTTTCACAGAAAGCTTCCTTCTGGTTTTTATCTGAGGATATTTATTTCTCCATATTCTAAAGAGTGTTCCCAAATGTCCTTTCTCAGATTCCACCCAAATAGTGATCTCAAACTGCTCAATCCAAAGAATAGTTCAAGTCTATGAGATGAATACACACATCACAAAGCAGTTGCTCACAAAGCTTCTCTCCAGTTTTCATCAGAAGACATTTCCTTGCTCACCACAGGCCTCCCGGCGCCACTTAATATCCCTATACAGATTCCTCAAAGACAGAGTTTCCAAACTGGTCAATGTAAAGTAATCTTTAACTCTGTGAAATGAATGCACATGTCAGAGAGCAGTTTCTTGGAACGCTTCTCTCTGGGTTTTATTTGAGGATATTTCACTTTCTGCCATAGTCTTCAAGGGGCTCCAAAATATCATTTTTTTCGGTTTTACAAGAACAGTGTTCAAACACTGCCTTATGAGAAAAGAGGTATAAATCCCTGAGTGGAATGCACAGATCACAGAGAAGTTTCTCAGAAAGCTTCTCTTCAGTTTTTATCTAAAGGTATTTTCTTTTTCACCATAGGCCTGAATGTGGTCCCGAATGTCCCTTTGCAGATACGTCCATGATGGAGTTTACAAACTGCATAATATAAAGAAAGTTTTATCCTTGTGAAAAGAATAAACATATCTATCACAAAACAGCTTCACAGAAATCTTTCCAGTTTTTGTCTGAGGACCTTTCATTTTTCACCATAGTCTTGAATGTGCTCCCAAATGTCCCTTCGTGGATCCATCCATGACAGAGTTTCCAAGCTGCATAATGTAAAAAAAGCTTTATCTATGTGAGATGAGTACACATAGCACAGAGCAGTTTCACAAAATGCTTGTTTCCAGTTTTTGTCTGAGGCTATTTCCCTTTTCACAATAGGCATCAATATGCTCCCAATTATCCCTTGGTTCCTCTTTCTCCAAAAGGGTTTCTCCGATGCTGTATGAGAAGAAAGGTATAATTCTGTGAGTGGAATGCACACGTCACAAAGCAGCTCCTTGGAAAGCTTCTCTCCAGTTTCTATCTGAAGATATTTCCATTTTCACCATAATCCTCAAAGTTTAGGAGACTAATCTAAAACAGTGTTAGAATACTGCTCTATGAAAACAGAAGCTTAACTGTACCAGTGAAATTCACAAGACACAGAGCAGTTTCACAGACTACCTCTTTCTGGTTTTTATCTGAGGGTCTTTCTTTTTCAGCATATTCTTAAGAGAGTTCCCAAATGTCCTTTCTCAGGTTCCACCGAAACAGTGATTTCAACCTGTTCAATCCAAAGAATGATTTAACTCTATGAGATGAATACACACATCACAAAGCAGTTGCTCAGAAAGATTCTCTCCAATTTTGAACAGAAGATATTTCCTTGCTCAACATAGGCCTCCGGGTGTCACTTACTACCCCTTTGCAGATTCCTGAAAGACAGAGTTTCCAAACATGACAATGTAGTGTCAGCTTTAACTCTGTGAAATGAATGCACATATCACAGAACAGATTCTTGGAACGCTTCTTTCTCGGTTTTATTTGATTATTATTCACTTTTTGCATAGTCCTCAAGGCGCTACAAAATATCACTTTTTCAGTTTTACGGGAACAGTGTTCAAACACTGCTTTATGGGAAATGAAATATAATTCCCTGAGTGGAATGCACACATCACAAAGCAGTTGCTCAGAAAGCTTCTCTCCAGTTTTTATCTGATGATATTTCATTTTTCACCCTAGGCCCGAATGTGATCCCGAATATCCCTTCGCAGATCCGTCCATGACGGAGTTTCCAGGCTGCGTAATGTAAAGAAAGCTTTATATATGTGTGCTGAATAAACATAGCAAAATGTAGATTCCCAGAAAGCTTCCTTCTAGTTTTTAGCTGAAGATATTTCCTTTTTCACCATAGGCCTGAATGTGCTCCTGAATGTCCCTTCGCGGATCCGTCCATGAGAGAGTTTCCAAGCTGCGTAATGTAAAGAAAGCTTTATCTATGTGAGACGAATGCACATATCATGGAGCAGTTTCACAGAATGCTTCTTTCCAGTTTTTGTCTGAGACTATTTCCCTTTTCACCGTAGGCGTCAATATACTGATGAGTATCACTTGGTACCTTTTCTCCAGAAGGGTTTCCCCGATGCTGTATGAGAAGACAGGTATAACACTGTGAGTGGAATGCACGCACCACAAAACAGTTCCTAAGAAAGCTTCTCTTCCATTTTCTATCTGAACATATTTCCTTTTTCACTGTGAGCCTCAAAGCACTCCCGAAAATCCCTTCCCACGCTAAACATAAACAGGATTAGAAAACTGCTCAATGAAAAGAGAGGCTTAACTGAGTGAGTGGAATTAAGATGACACAGAGAAGTTTCACAGAGAGCTTCCTTCTGGATTTTACCTGAGGATATTTCTTTCTCCATATTCGAAGCAGCATTCCCAAATGTCCTTCCTCACATTCCACAAAATCAGTGATTTCAAACTGCTCAAACCAAAGAATGGTTTAGCTCTATGAGACGAATACACACATCTGAAAGCTGTTGCTCAGAAAGCATATCTTCAGTTCACATCGGAAGACATTTCCTTGCTCACCACAAACCTCCAGGTGCCACATAATATCCCTTCACAGATTCC
Organism: Macaca thibetana thibetana; assembly: GCF_024542745.1. Taxonomy (NCBI): domain Eukaryota; kingdom Metazoa; phylum Chordata; class Mammalia; order Primates; family Cercopithecidae; genus Macaca; species Macaca thibetana. The sequence goes on along the minus strand of NC_065585.1, from coordinate 98,806,926 downwards.
TCAACGACAGAGTTTCCAAACTGGGCATCGTAGAGTAAGCTTTAACTCTGTGAAATGAATGCACATATCAGAGAGCAGTTTCTTGGAACACATCTTTCTGGGTTTTATTTAAGGATATTTCACTTTTCACCATAGTCTTCAATGCGCTCTGAAATATCACTTTTTCGGTTTTACAGGAACAGTGTTCAAACACTGCCTTATGAGAAAAGAGGTACAACTCCCTGAGTGGAATACACACGTCACAAAGCAGTTTCTCAGAAAATTTCTCTCCAGTTTTTATCTGAACATACTTCCTTTTTCACCATTGGCCTGAATGTGCTCCCAAATGTCCCTTCGCGAAACTGACTATGATGGAGTTTCCAAACTGCATAATATAAGGAACGTTTTATCTATGTGAGATGAAGAAATATATCTATCACAAAGCAGTTTCACAGAAATCTTCTTTCCAGTTTTTGTCTGAGGATATATCCTGTTCACCATAGCTGTCCATATACTCCCGAATGTCCCCTGGTAGCTTTTTCTTCAAAAGGTATTCAGCAATCCATTATGAGAAGAAAGGTATAATTCTGTGAGTAGAACGCACACGTCGCAAAGCAGCTCATTGGACAGCCTCTCTTCAGTTTCGGTATGAAGATATTTTCTTTTTCACCATAGGCCTCAAAGCACTCCCAAGTATCCCCTAGCAGACTAAAGTAAAAGAGTGTTAGAATTCTTCTCAATGAAAGGGGAAGCTTAACTGTGTGAGTGGAATTTACATGACATAGAGCAGTTTCACAGAAAGTTTCCTTCTGGCTTTTATCAGAGGGTATTTCTGTTTCAGCACATTCTTAAGAGCGTTTCCAATTGCCCTTTCTCAGGTTCCACAGAAAGAGTGATTTCAAACAGCTCATTCCAAAGAATGATTTAACTCCTTGAGATGAATAAACACATCAGAAAGCAGTTGCTCAGAAAGATTCTCTCCAGGTTTCAATGGAAGACATTTTCTTTCTCGCCACCTGCCTCTGGTCACCACTTAATATCCATTCACAGAATCCTCAAACACCAACTTTCCAAATTGGGAAATGTAGAGTAAGCTTTAACTCTCTGAAATGAATGCATATGTCGGAGACGAGTTTCTTGGAATGCTTTGTTCTGGGTTTTACTTCAGGATATCTCACTTTTCGTCGTAGTCTTCCATGCACTCTGAAATATTACTTTTTCGGTTTTACAGGAACAGTGTACAAACACTGCCGTATGAAGAAAGAGGTATAACTCCCTGAGTGGAATGCGCACATCACAAAGCTGTTTCTCAGAAAGCTTCTATCCAGTTTTTATGGCATGGGACCCTCCTGGCCAGGTGTGGGATATAATCTCCTGGTGTTCCCGTTTGCTAAGATCCTTGGTAGAGCGCAGAATTGGAGTGGGAGTTACCCGATTTTCCAGGTGTTGTGTGTCTCAATTCCCCCAGCTAGGAAAAGGGATTCCCTTCCCCCTTGCGCTTCCCAGGTGAGGCGATGCCGTGCCCTACTTCAGCTCTCACTGGTCGGGCTGCAGCAGCTGACCAGCACTGATTGTCAGGCACTCCCTAGTGAGATAAACCCAGTACCTCAGTTGAAAATGCAGAAATCACCTGTCTTCTGTGTCGCTCATGCTGGGAGTTACATAGTCATTAACGTGATCCCAAATGTTCCTTCATGGATCAGTCTACGACAGAGTTTCCAAGCTGTGTAATGTAAAGAAAGCTTTATCTATGGGATATGAATACACATATCACAGAGCAGTTTCATAGAAAGCTTCTTTCCAGTTTTTGTCTGAGGCTTTTTCCCTTTTCACCATGGGCATCAACATGCTCCCAAATATCACTTGGCAACTTTTTCTCCAAAAGGATTTCCCCAATGCTGTTTGAGAAGAGAGGTATAACACTGTGAGTGGAATGCACACATCACAAAGCAGTTCCTCGGAAAGCTTCTCTCCAGTTCCGGTCTGAACATATTTCCTTTTTCACTGTAAGCCTCAAAGCACTCCCGAATATCCTTCACTCAATAAACATAAACAGGATTAGAAAACTACTCAATGAAAGGAGATGATTAACTGAGCAAGAGGAATAAAGATGACACATAGCAGTTTCACAGAAAGCTTTCTTCTGGATTTTACCTGAGGATATTTCTTTCTCCATAGTCTAAGAAACATTCCCATATATCCTTCTTCAGATTCCACAAAAACAGTGATTTCAAATTGCTCAATCCAAAGAATGGTTTAACTATATGAGACGAATACACACATCACAATTAGATGCTCAGAAAGCTTCTCTCCATGTTTCATCTTAAGACTTTTCTATGCTCACCAGAAGCCTCTGGGCACCACTTTATATCCCTTCACAGATTATTCAAAGACAGAGTTTCAAAAATGGGCAGCGTAGTGTGAGCTTTAATTCTGTGAAATGAATGGAGATATCAGCAAGCAGTTTCTTGGAACACTTCTTTCTGGGTTTTATTTGAGGATATTTCATTTTTTGCTTCAGTCTTCAATGCGCTCCAAAATATCACTTTTTCGGTTTTACAGGAACAGTGTTCAAACACTGCCTTATGAGAAAAGAGGTGTAACTCCCTGAGCGGAATGCACACATCACAAAGCAGTTTCTCAGAAAGCTCCTCTCCAATTTTTATCAGAAGTTATTTCCTGTTTCACAATAGGCCTGAATGTGCTCCCGAATGTCCCTTCGTGAATCTGTCCATGACAGAGTTGCAAAACTGTGTAATAGAAAGAAAGTTTTATCTACGTGAGATGAATAAACATATCTATCACAAAGCAGTTTCACAGAAAGCTTCCTTCCAGTTTTTGTCTGAGAATATATCCTTTTTCACCATGGACATCCACATACTTGTGAATGTCCTCTGGTAGCTTTTTCTCCAAAGAAATAATCCTCTATGAGAAGAAAGGTTTAATTCTGTGAGTAGAATGCGCACATCACAAAACAGCTGCTCGGAAAGCTTCTCTTCAGTTTCTATCTGAAGATATTTCCTTTTTCCCCATAAGCCTCAATGTGCTCCCACATATCCCTTCGCAGACTAAAGAAAAACAGTGTTAGTATACTGCTCAATGAAAAGAGAAATTTAACTGTGTGAGCAGAATTCATGCAACACAGAGCAGTTTCACAGAAAGCTTCCTTCTGCTTTCTATCTGAGGTTATTTCTTTTTCAGGATATTCTAAACAGCTTTCCCAAATGTCCTTTCTCGGATTCCACAGAAACAGTGATTTCAAACTGCTCAATCCAAAGAATAATTTAACTCTCTTAGATGAATACAAACATCACAAAAGAGTTGCTCAGAAAGCTTCTCTCCAATTTTCAACAGAAGACATTTCTTTGCTCGCCACAGGCCTCCAGTTGCCACTTAATATCTCTTCCCAGAATCCTCAAAAACAGACTTTCCAAACTGTGAAATGTAGAGTAAGCTTCACCTCTGTGAAATGAATGGAACGTCAGAGATCATTTTCTAGGAATGTTTCTTTCTGGGTTTTATTTCACAACATTTCACTTTTCGCCATATTCTTCAATGTGCTCCAAATATCACTTTTTTAGTTTTACAGGAATAGTGTTCAAACAGTGCCTTATGAGAATGAAGGTATAACTTCCTGAGTGGAATGCACACATTACCAAGATGTTTCTCAGAAAGGTTTTCTCCAGTTTCCATCAGAAGACGTTTCCTTGCTCACCACAGGCCTCCAGACGCCACTTAATATCCCTTCGCTAATTCCTCAAACACAGATTTTCCAAACTGGATGATGTAGAATAAGCTTTAACTCTGTGAAACGAATACACATAACAGAGAGCAGTTTCTTGATATGCTTCTTTGGGGGTTTTATTTGAGGATATTTCACTTTTCGCCATAGTCTTCAATGGGCTTCGAGATATCACCTTTTCAGTTTTACAGGACCAATGTTCAAATACTGCCTTATGAGAAAAGAGGTACAACTTCCTGAGTGGAATGCACACATCACAAGGCAGTTTCTCAGAAAGCTTCTCTCCAGTTTTTATTTGAAGATATTTTCATTTTCACCATGGTGCTGAATATACTCCCGCATGTCCCTTTGCAGATCCGTCCATCACAGAGTTTCCAAACTGCATTATATAAAGAAAGTTTTATCTATGTGAGATGAATAAACAAATCTACCAAAAAGCAGTTTCACAGATACCTTCTTTCCATTTTTTGTTTGAGCATAATTCCTTTTTCACCATACCCGTCCATGTACTCCCGAGTGTCCCTTAGTACCTTTTTCTTCAAAAGTGATTCCCCAATCCTCTTTGAGTAGAAAGGTATAATTCTGTGAGTGGAATGCATATGTCACAAAATAACTCCTCGGAAAGTTTCTCTCTAGTTTCTATCAGAAGATATTTCTGTTTTCACCATAAACCTCAAAACGCTCCCGAATATCCCTTCACAGACTAAACAAAAACAATGGTACAATGCTGCTCAATGAAAAGAGAAGTTTAACTGTGTGAGTGGAATTCGCACCATCCAGAGCAGTTTCACAGAAAGCTTACTTCTGGTTTTTATCTGAAGGTATTTCTTTTTCAACATATTCTAAAGAGTGTTCCCAAACGTCCTTTCTCAGGTTCCACAGAAACAGTGATTTCAAACTGTTCAATCAAAAGAATGATTTAACACTATGAGATGAAAACACATCAGAGGCAGTTGCTCAGAAAGCTTCTGTACAGTTTTCAACGGATTTCCTTGCTCACCACAGGCCTAAGGGCATCACTTAATATCCCTTCGCAGATTCCTCAAGGACAGATTTTCCAGACTGTGCAATGTAGAGTAAGCTTTAACTCTGTGAAATGAATGCACATATCAGAGAGCAGTTTTTTGGAACGCTTCTTTCTGGATTTTATTTGAGGATATTTCACTTTTCGCCTTATTTTTCAATGCGCTACAAAATATCACCTTTTCGGTTTTACAGGAACAATGTTCAAACACTGCCTTATAAGAGAAGACGTATAACATCCTGAGTGGAATGTACACATCACAAAGCAGTTTCTCAGAAAGTTCCTCTCCAGTTTTTATCTGAGGATATTTCCTTTTCACCACAGGGCCGAATGTGATCCTGAATATCACTTTCAGAATCCGTTCATGACGGAATATGAAAGCTACATAATGTAAAGGAAGCTTTATCTATGTGAGAAGAATAAACATAGCAAAAAGCAGACTTACAGAAACCTTCTATCCAGTTTTTTTTCTGAAAATATTTCCTATTTCACCATAGGCCTGAATGTGCTCTCGAATGTCCCTTTGCGAATCCGTCCATGATGGAGTTTCAAAACTGCATAATAGAAAGAAAGTTTTATCTATGTGAGATGAATAAACATATCTATCACAAAGCACTTTCACAGAAGGCTTCTTTCCAGTTTTTGTCTGAGGATATTTCCTTTTTTGCCATAGACGTCCATATACTCCCGAATGTCCCCTGGTAGCTCTTTCTCCAAAAGGGATTCCCCAATCCTCTATGAGAAGAAAAGCGTAAATCTGTGAGTGGAATGCACACGTCACAGAGCAGCTCCTCGGAAATCTTCTCTCCAGTTTCTATCTGAAGATATTTCCGTTTTCACCATAAGCCTCAAAGCGCTCCCGAGTGTCCCTTAGCTGACTAAACTAAAGCAGTGTTAGAATACTGCTCAATGAAAACTGTAGCTTAACTGTGTGAGTGGAATGCACATGGCACAGAGCAGTTTCACAGAAAGCTTCCTTCTGGTTTTTATCGGATGATATTTCTTTTTCAAAATATTCTTTTTTTTTTAAATTTATTTATTATTATTGTACTTTAAGTTGTAGGGTACATGTGCATAACGTGCAGGTTTGTTACATATGTATACTTGTGCCATGTTGGTGTGCTGCACCCATCAACTCATCATTTACATCAGGTATAACTCCCAATGCAATCCCTCCCCCCTCCCCCCTCCCCATGATAGGCCCCTGTGTGTGATGTTCCCCTTCCTGAGTCCAAGTGATCTCATTGTTCAGTTCCCACCTATGAGTGAGAACATGCGGTGTTTGGTTTTCTGTTCCTGTGATAGTTAGCTAAGAATGATGGTTTCCAGCTGCATCCATGTCCCTACAAAGGACGCAAACTCATCCTTTTTGATGGCTGCATAGTATTCCATGGTGTATATGTGCCACATTTTCTTAATCCAGTCTGTCACTGATGGACATTTGGGTTGATTCCAAGTCTTTGCTATTGTGAATAGTGCTGCAATAAACATACGTGTGCATGTGTCTTTATAGCAGCATAATTTATAATCCTTTGGGTATATCCCCAGTAATGGGATGGCTGGGTCATATGGTACATCTAGGTCTAGATCCTTGAGGAATCGCCATACTGTTTTCCATAATGGTTGAACTAGTTTACAATCCCACCAACAGTGTAAAAGTGTTCCTATTTCTCCACATCCTCTCCAGCACCTGTTGTTTCCTGAATTTTTAATGATCGCCATTCTAACTGGAGTGAGATGGTATCTCATTGTGGTTTTGATTTGCATTTCTCTGATGGCCAGTGATGATGAGCATTTTTTCATGTGTCTGTTGGCTGTATGAATGTCTTCTTTTGAGAAATGTCTGTTCATATCCTTTGCCCACTTTTTGATGGGGTTGTTTGTTTTTTTTTTCTTGTAAATTTGTTTGAGTTCTTTGTAGGTTCTGGATATTAGCCCTTTGTCAGATGAGTAGATTGCAAAAATTTTCTCCCATTCTGTAGGTTGCCTGTTCACTCTGATGGTAGTTTCTTTTGCTGTGCAGAAGCTCTTTAAATTAATGAGATCCCATTTGTCAATTTTGGCTTTTGCTGCCGTTGCTTTTGGTGTTTTAGACATGAAGTCTTTGCCCATGCCTATGTCCTGAATGGTACTACCTAGGTTTTCCTCTAGGATTTTTATGGTATTAGGTCTAACATTTAAGTCTCTAATCCATCTTGAATTAATTTTCGTATAAAGAGTAAGGAAAGGATCCAGTTTCAGCTTTCTACTTATGGCTAGCCAATTTTCCCAGCACCATTTATTAAATAGGGAATCCTTTCCCCATTTCTTGTTTCTCTCAGGTTTGTCAAAGATCAGATGGCTGTAGATGTGTGGTATTATTTCTGAGGACTCTGTTCTGTTCCGTTGGTCTATATCTCTGTTTTGGTACCAGTACCATGCTGTTTTGGTTACTGTAGCCTTGTAGTATAGTTTGAAGTCAGGTAGCGTGATGCCTCCAGCTTTGTTCTTTTGACTTAGGATTGTCTTGGAGATGTGGGCTCTTTTTTGGTTCCATTTGGACTTTAAAGCAGTTTTTTCCAGTTCTATGAAGAAACTCATTGGTAGCTTGATGGGGATGGCATTGAATCTATAAATTACCTTGGGCAGTATGGCCATTTTCACGATATTGATTCTTCCTATCCATGAGCATGGTATGTTCTTCCATTTGTTTGTGTCCTCTTTGATTTCACTGAGCAGTGGTTTGTAGTTCTCCTTGAAGAGTCCTTTACATCCCTTGTAAGTTGGATTCCTAGATATTTGATTCTCTTTGAAGCAATTGTGAATGGAAGTTCATTCCTGATTTGGCTCTCTGTTTGTCTGTTACTGGTGTATAAGAAGGCTTGTGATTTTTGCACATTAATTTTGTATCCTGAGACTTTGCTGAAGTTGCTTATCAGCTTAAGGAGATTTTGGGCTGAGACAATGGGGTTTTCTAAATATACAATCATGTCATCTGCAAACAGGGACAGTTTGACTTCTTCTTTTCCTAACTGAATACCCTTGATTTCTTTCTCTTGCCTATTTGCCCTAGCCAGAACTTCCAACACTATGTTGAATAGGAGTGGTGAGAGAGGGCATCCCTGTCTTGTGCCAGTTTTCAAAGGGAATTTTTCCAGTTTTTGCCCATTCATATGATATTGGCTGTGGGTTTGTCATAAATAGCTCTTATTATTTTGAGGTACGTTCCATCAATACCGAATTTATTGAGCGTTTTTAGCATGAAGGGCTGTTGAATTTTGTCAAAAGCCTTTTCTGCATCTATTGAGATAATCATGTGGTTCTTGTCTTTGGTTCTGTTTATATGCTGGATTATGTTTATTGATTTGCGAATGTTGAACCAGCCTTGCATCCCAGGGATGAAGCCCACTTGATCATGGTGGATAAGTTTTTTGATGTGTTGCTGAACCCAGTTTGCCAGTATTTTATTGAGGATTTTTGCATCGATGTTCATCAGGGATATTGGTCTAAAATTCTCTTTTTTTGTTGTGTCTCTGCCAGGCTTTGGTATCAGGATGATGTTGGCCTCATAAAATGAGTTAGGGAGGATTCCCTCTTTTTCTATTGATTGGAATAGTTTCAGAAGGAATGGTACCAACTTCTCCTTGTACCTCTGATAGAATTCAGCTGTGAATCCATCTGGTCCTGGACTTTTTTTGGTTGGTAGGCTATTAATTATTGCCTCAATTTCAGAGCCTCCTATTGGTCTATTCAGGGATTCAGCGTCTTCCTGGTTTAGTCTTGGAAGAGTGTAAGTGTCCAGGAAATTATCCATTTCTTCTAGATTTTCCAGTTTATTTGCATAGTGGTGTTTATAGTATTCTCTGATGGTAGTTTGTATTTCTGTGGGGTCGGTGGTGATATCCCCTTTATCATTTTTAATTGCATCGATTTGATTCTTCTCTCTTTTCTTCTTTATTAGTCTTGCTAGTGGTCTGTCAATTTTGTTGATCTTTTCAAAAAACCAACTCCTGGATTCATTGATTTTTTGGAGAGTTTTTTTGTGTCTCTATCTCCTTCAGTTCTGCTGTGATCTTAGTTATTTCTAGCGTTCTGCTAGCTTTTGAATGTGTTTGCTCTTGCTTCTCTAGTTCTTTTAATTGTGATATTAGAGTGTCAATTTTAGATCTTTCCTGCTTTCTCTTGTGGGCATTTAGTGCTATAAATTTCCCTCTACACACTGCTTTAAATGTGTCCCAGAGATTCTGGTATGTTGTATCTTTGTTCTCATTGGTTTCAAAGAACATCTTTATTTCTGCCTTCATTTCGTTATGTACCCAATAGTGATTCAGGAGCAGGTTGTTCAGTTTCCATGTAGTTGAGCGGTTTTGATTGAGTTTCTTAGTCCTGAGTTCTAGTTTGATTGCACTGTGGTCTGAGAGACAGTTTGTTATGATTTCTGTTCTTGTACATTTGCTGAGGAGTGCCTTACTTCCAATTACGTGGTCAATTTTGGAGTAAGTACGATGTGGTGCTGAGAAGAATGTATATTCTGTTGATTTGGGGTGGAGAGTTCTATAGATGTCTATTAGGTCTGCTTGCTGCAGAGATGAGTTCAATTCCTGGATATCCTTGTTAACTTTCTGTCTCGTTGATCTGTCTAATGTTGACAGTGGAGTGTTGAAGTCTCCCATTATTATTGTATGGGAGTCTAAGTCTCTTTGTAAGTCTCTAAGGACTTGCTTGATGAATCTGGGTGCTCCTGTATTGGGTGCATATATATTTAGGATAGTTAGCTCTTCCTGTTGAATTGATCCCTTTACCATAATGTAATGGCCTTCTTTGTCTCTTTTGATCTTTGATGGTTTAAAGTCTGTTTTATCAGAGACTAGTATTTCAACCCCCGCTTTTTTTTGTTCTCCATTTGTTAGGTAAATCTTCCTCCATCCCTTTATTTTGAGCCTATGTATGTCTCTGCGTGTGAGATGGGTCTCCTGAATACAGCAGACTGATGGGTCTTGACTCTTTATCCAGTTTGCCAGTCTGTGTCTTTTAATTGGAGCATTTAGTCCATTTACATTTAAGGTTAATATTGTTATGTGTGAACTTGATCCTGCCATTATGATATTAAGTGGTTATTTTGTTCGTTAGTTGATGCAGTTTCTTCCTAGCCTCGATGGTCTTTACATTTTGGCATGTTTTTGCAATGGCTGGTACCGGTTTTGCCTTTCCATGTTTAGTGCTTCCTTCAGGGTCTCTTGTAAGGCAGGCCTAGTGGTGACAAAATCTCTAAGCATTTGCTTATCTGTAAAGGATTTTGTTTCTCCTTCACTTATGAAACTTAGTTTGGCTGGATATGAAATTCTGGGTTTAAAATTCTTTTCTTTAAGAATGTTGAATATTGGCCCCCACTCTCTTCTGGCTTGGAGAGTTTCTGCCGAGAGATCTGCTGTTAGTCTGATGGGCTTCCCTTTGTGGGTAACCCGACCTTTCTCTCTGGCTGCCCTTAAGATTTTTTTCCTTCATTTCAACTTTGGTGAATCTGGCAATTATATGTCTTGGAGTTGCTCTTCTCGAGGAGTATCTTTGTGGCGTTCTCTGTATTTCCTGGATTTGAATGTTGGCCTGCCCTACTAGGTTGGGGAAGTTCTCCTGGATGATATCCTGAAGAGTGTTTTCCAACTTGGTTCCATTTTCCCCCTCACTTTCCGGCACCCCAATCAGATGTAGATTTGGTCTTTTTACATAATCCCATACTTCTTGCAGGCTTTGTTCATTTCTTTTTGTTCTTTTTTCTTTTGGTTTCTCTTCTCACTTCATTTCATTCATTTGATCCTCAATCGCAGATACTCTTTCTTCCAGTTGATCGAGTCGGTTACTGAAGCTTGTGCATTTGTCACGTATTTCTCGTGTCATGGTTTTCATCTCTTTCATTTCGTTTATGACCTTCTCTGCATTAATTACTCTAGCCATCAATTCTTCCACTTTTTTTCAAGATTTTTAGTTTCTTTGCGCTGGGTACGTAATTCCTCCTTTAGCTCTGAGAAATTTGATGGACTGAAGCCTTCTTCTCTCATCTCGTCAAAGTCATTCTCCGTCCAGCTTTGATCCGTTGCTGGCGATGAGCTGCGCTCCTTTGCCGGGGAGATGCACTCTTATTTTTTGAATTTCCAGCTTTTCTGCCCTGCTTTTTCCCCATCTTTGTGGTTTTGTCTGCCTCTGGTCTTTGATGATGGTGATGTACTGATGGGGTTTTGGTGTAGGTGTCCTTCCTGTTTGATAGTTTTCCTTCTAACAGTCAGGACCCTCAGCTGTAGGTCTGTTGGAGATTGCTTGAGGTCCACTCCAGACCCTGTTTGCCTGGGTATCAGCAGCAGAGGCAGCAGAAGATAGAATATTTCTGAACAGCGAGTGTACCTATCTGATTCTTGCTTTGGAAGCTTCCTCTCAGGGGTGTACTCCACCCTGTGAGGTGTGGGGTGTCAGATTGCCCCTATTGGGGATGTCTCCCAGTTAGGCTACTCAGGGGTCAGGGACCCACTTGAGCAGGGAGTCTGTCCCTTCTCAGATCTCAACCTCCGTGTTGGGAGATCCACTGCTCTCCTCAAAGCTGTCAGACAGAGTCATTTGCGTCTGCAGAGGTTTCAGCTGTGTTTGTTATTGCCCTGTCCCCAGAGGTGGAGTCTACAGAGACAGACAGGTTTCCTTGAGCTGCTGTGAGCTCCACCCACTTCGAGCTTCCCAGCAGCTTTGTTTACCTTCTTAAGCCTCAGCTATGGCGGGCGCCCCTCCCCCCACCTCGCTGCTGCCTTGCCGGTAGATCACAGACTGCTGTGCTAGCAATGAGGGAGGCTCCGTGGTTGTGGGACCCTCCCGGCCAGGTGTGGGATATGATCTCCTGGTGTGCCTGTTTCCTTAAAGCGCAGTATTGGGGTGGGAGTTACCCGATTTTCCAGGTGTTGTGTGTCTCAGTTCCCCTGGCTAGGAAAAGGGATTCCCTTCCCCCTTGCGCTTCCCAGGTGAGGCAATGCCTCGCCCTGCTTCAGCTCTCGCTGGTCAGGCTGCAGCAGCTGACCAGCACCAATCGTCCGGCACTCCCCAGTGAGATGAACCCAGTACCTCAGTTGAAAATGCAGAAATCACCGGTCTTCTGTGTCGCTCGTGCTGGGAGTTGGAGACTGGAGCTGTTCCTATTCGGCCATCTTGCTCCGCCCCCCCAAAATATTCTTAAGAGCGTTCTCAAGTGTCCTTTCTCAGGTTCCACAGAAAGAGTGATTTCAAACTGCTCAATCCAAAGAATGATTTAACTCTATGAGATGAATATACACATCAGAAAGCAGTTGCTCAGAAAGCCTCTCTCGGATTTTCAATGGAAGATATTTCCTTGCTTGTCACAGGCCTCCAGTTGCCACTTAATATCCCTTCGCAGAATCCTCAAAGACAGACTTTCCAAACCGGGAAATGTAGAGTAGCTTTAACTCTCTGAAAAGAATGCACACGTCAGAGACCAATTTCTTGGAACACTTCTTTCTGGGTTGGATTTCAGGGTATTTTATTTTTCACCATAGTCTTCCATGCACTCCGAAATACTACTTTTTTGGTTTCACAGGAACAATTTTCCAACACTGCCTTATGAGAAAAAAGGTATAAATCCCTGAGTGGAACACATACATCACAAAGCAGTTTCTCAGAAAGTTTCTATACAGTTTTTATCTGAAGATATCTCATTTTCTCCACAGGCCTGAATGTGCTCCCAAATGTCCCTTCACGGATCCGTCCATGATTGAGTTTCCCAATTGCAAAATATAAGGAAAGTTTTACCTATGTGAGATGAATAAACATATCTATCACAAAGCAGTTTCACAGAAATCTTCTTTCAGGTTTTGTCTGAGGATATTTCCTTTTTCACTGTAGCCTTCCCTATACTCCATAATGTCCCTTGGTAGCTTTTTCTCCAAAAGGAATTCCCCAATCCTCTATGAGAAGAAAGGTATAATTCAGTGAGTGCAATCCACACATCACAAAGTAGCTCCTCGGAAATCATCTCTCCAGTTTCTATCTGAAGATATTTCCTTTTTCACCATAAGTCTCAAAGTGCTCCCGAATATCCCTTCACAGAATAAAGAAAAAAAGTGTTAGAATACTGCTCAATGAAAAGAGAAGCTAAACTATGGGGGCAGAATTCACACAACACAGAACAGTTTCACAGAAAAGTTCCTTCTTCTGGTTTCTATGTGAGGTTATTTCTTTTTCAGAATATTCTAAAGAGCGTTCTCAAATGTCCTTTCTCAGATTCCACAGAAACAGTGATTTCAAACTGGTCAATCCAAAGAATTATTTAACTCTATGAGATGAGAACAGACATCACAAAAGAGTTGCTCAGAAAGCTTCTCTCCAATTTTCAATGAAAGACATTTCCTTGCTCGTCACAGCCCTCTGGTTGCCCCTTAATGTCCCTTCCCAGAATCCTCAAAGACAGACTTTCCAAACTGGGAAATGTAGAATAAGCTTTAACTTTGTGAAATGAGTGGACAAGTTAGAGGGCAGTTTCTTGGAATGCTTCTTTCTGGGTTTTATTTCAAGATATTTCATTTTTCGCCATAGTCTTCCATGTGTTCTGAAGTATTACTTTTTCGGTTTTACAGGAACAGTGTTCAAACACTGCCTTATGAGGAAAAAGGTATAACACCCTGAGTGGAATTCACACATCACAAAGCAGTTTCTCAGAAAGCTTCTATCCAGTTTTTATCTGGAGATATCTCTTTTTTCACCGTAGGCCTGAATGTGCTCCTGAATATCCCTTTGTGGATCCGTCCATGACGGAGTTTCCAAACTGTGTAATATAAGAAAAGTTTTATCTCTGTGAGATGTATAAATATATCTATCACAAAGCAGTTTCACAGAAATCTTCTTTCCGGTTTTTATCTATGTATATTTCCTTTTTCACCATAGCCGTCCCTATATTCCGTAATGTCTCTTGGTAGCTTTTTCTACAAAAGGGATTCCCCAATCCTCTATGAGAAAAAAGATATAATTCTCTGAGTGGAATGCACATGTCACAAAGCAACTCCTTGGAAAGCTTCTCTCCTGTTTCTCCTCTGAAGATATTCACTTTTTCACCAGAAGCCTCAAAGCGTTCCTGAATATCCCTTCACAGACTAAACAAAAACAGTGTCAGAATGCTCCTCAATGAAAAGAGAAGCTTAACTGTGTGAGTGGAATTCATGCGACACAGAGCAGTTTCACAGAAAGCTTCCTTGTGGTTTCAATCAGAGATTATTTCTTTTTTCTGGATACTCTAAAGGGCGTTCCCAAATGTCCTTTCTCAGATTCCACAGAAACTGTGATTTCAACCTGCTCAATCCAAAGAATGATTTAACTCTATGAGATGAATACAAACATCACAAAAAGTTGCTCAGAAAGCTTCTCTCCAATTTTTGATCGAAGACAGTTCCTTGCTCACCACAGGCCTCCAGTTGCCACTTAATATCCCTTCGCAGAATTGTCAAAGACAGACTTTCTAAACGGGGAAATGTAGACTAAACTTTAACTCTGTGAAATGAATGGACATTTCAGAGAGCATTTTCTTGAAATGCTTCTTTCTGGGTTTTATTGGACGACATTTCACTTTTCGTCATAGTCTTCAATGCACTCCGAAATATCCCTTTTTCAGTTTCACAGGAGCAGTGTTCAAACAGTATCTTTTGAGAAGAAAGGTATAACTCCCTGAGTGGAATGCACACATGACCACTCAGTTTCTCAGAAAGCTTCTCTCCAGTTTTCATCTGACGATATTTCCCTTTTCATCATAGGCCTGAATATGCTCCCAAATATCCCTTCGTGGATCCATCCATGACAGAGTTTCCAAGCTGCATAATGTAAAGAAATCTTTATCTATGTGAGATGAATAAATGTAGCAAAGAGCAGACTCACAGAAAGCTTCTGTCCAGTTTTTATCTGAAGATATTACCATTTTTACCATAGTCCTCTATGTGATCCCGAATGTCTCTTTGCGGATCCGACCATGACAGAGTTTCCGAGCTGCATAATATAAAGAAAGCTTTATCTATGTGAAATGAAAACACAAAGCACAGAGCAGTTTCACAGAAAGATTCTTTCCAGTTTCTCTCTGAGGCTATTTCCCTTTTCACCATAGACGTCAATCTGCTCATGAATATCCCTTGGTACTTTTTTGTCCAAAAGTGTTTCCCCGATGCTGTATGAGAAGAGAGGTATAACACAGTGAGTGGAATGCACACGTCACAAAGCAGTTCCTCGAAAAGCTTCTCTCCAGTTTCTATCTGAACATATTTCCTTTTTCACCTTAACCCTCAAAGCGCTCCTGAATATTCCTTCGCATGCTAAACATAAACAGCATTAGAAAACTGCTAAATGAAAAGAGAAGCTTATCTGAGCGAGAGTAATTCAAACTACACATAGCTGTTACATAGAAAACTTCCTTCTGGTTTTTATCTGTAGATATTTCTTTCTCCATATTCTAAAGAGCGTTGCCAAATGTCCTTCCTCAGATTCCACAGAAACAGTGATTTCAAACTGCTCAATCCAAAGAATGATTTACCTCTATGAGATGAATACACACCTCATGAAGCAGTTGCTCAGAAAGTTTCTCTGAAGTTTTCAATGGTAGGCATTTCCTTGCTCCCCAGAGGGCTCCGGGCACCACTTAATATCCCTTCCCAGATTCCTCAAAGATAGAGTTTTCAAACTGGGCAATGTATAGTAAACTTAACTCAGAGAAATGAATGCACATATCAGGGACCAGTTTCTTTTAACAATTCTCTCTGGGTTTTATTTGAGGGTATTTCACTTTTCGCCATAATCTTCAATGCACTCCAAAATAACACATTTTCGGTTTTACAGGAACACTGTTCAAGCACTGCCTTATGAGAAAAGAGGTATAACTCCTTGAGTGTAATGCACACATCACAAAGCACTTTCTCAGAAGGCTTCACTCCGGTTTTTATCTGAAGATATTTCAATTTTCACTAGAGTCCTGAATGTGCTCCCGAATGTCCCTTAGCAGATCCGTCCATGACAGAGTTTCCAAACTGTATTATATAAAAAAAGTTTTATCTATGTGAGGTGAATAAATATATCAATCACAAAACAGTTTCACAGAAAGCTTCTTTCCAGTTTTTGTTTGAGCCTAATTCCTTTTTCACCATAGCCATCCATATACTCCGAAATGTCCCTAGGAGGCTTTTTCCCCAGAAGGGAATCCCCAATCCTCTATGAGAAGAAAGGTATAACTCTGTGAGTGGAATGCAGACGTCACAAAACAACTCCTCGGAAAGCTTCTCTACAGTTTCTATCTGAAGATATTTCCGTTTTCACCATGAACCTCCAAAGACTCTCGAATATCCCTTCACAGACTAAACAAAAACAATGGTACAATACTGCTCAATGAAAAGAGAAGCTTAACTGTGCGAGTGGAATTCACATGATTCAAATGATTCAGAGCAGTTTCACAGAAAGTTTACTTCTGATTTTTATCTGAGGGTATTTCTTTTTCAACATATTCTAAGGAGCGTTGCCAAATGTCCTTTATCAGGTCCCACAGAAACAGTGATTTCAAGCTTCTCAACCCAAAGTATGTTTTAACTCTGTGAGATGAAACACATATCACAGGCAGTTGCTCAGAAAGCTTCTCTACACTTTTCAATGGAATAGATTTCCTTTTTCACCACAGGCCTCTGGGCACAACATAATATCCCCTCGCAGATTCCTCAACGACAGATTTTCCAAAGTGGACCATGTAGATTAAGTTTTAACTCTGTGAAATGAATGCACTTATTACGGAGAAGTTTTTGGAACGCTTCTTTCTGGGTTTTATTTGAGGATATTTCAAGTTTTGCCATATTCTTCAGTGGTCTCCGAAATATCACATTTTCGGTTTCACAGGAACAGTGTTCAAACACTGCCTTAGGAGAAAAGTGGTATAACTCCGTGAGTGGAATGCACACATCACAAAGCAGTTTCTCAGAAAGCTTCTCTCCAGTTTTTATCTGAAGATATTTCCTTTTTCTCCATAGGCTTGAATGTGATCCCGAGTATCCCTTCACGGTTCCATTCATGACAGAATGTGCATAATGTAAAGAAAGCTTTATCTGTGTTAGATGAATACACATAGCAAAAAGCTGATTCACAGAAAGCTTCTATCCAGGTTTAATTCGAATATATTTCCTTTTTCACCATAGTACAGTATTTGCTCCCAAATGTCCCTTCGTGGATCTGTCCATGACAGAGTTTTCCAACTGTGTACTGTAAAGAAAGCTTTATCTATGTGACATGAATACACGTAGCACAGAGCAGTTTCACAGAAAGCTTCTTTACAGTTTCTGTCTGAGTCTATTTCCCTTTTCACCGTAGGGGTTAATGTGCCCCCGAATATCTCTTGGTACCTTTTTCTCCAAAAGGGTTTCCCTGATGCTGTATGAGAAGAGAGGTAGAACACTATGAGTAGAATGCCTAAGTCACAAATCAATTCCTCGGAAATCTTCTCTATTATTTCTTTCTGAACATGTTTCCATTTTCACCCTAAGCCTCAAAGAGTTCCCGAATCCCTTCACACGCTAAACATAAACAGTGTTAGAAAATTGCTCAATGAAAAGAGAAGGTTAACTGAGCGAGAGGTATTCACATGACACATAGTAGTTTCACAGAAAGCTTCCTTCTTTTTTTTTTATCTGAGGGTATTTCTTTCCCCATATTCTAAAGAGCGTTCCCAAATGTCCTTCCTCAGATTCAACAGAAATAGTGATTTCAAACAGCTCAATGCAACATATGATTTAATGCTATGAAATGAATATGCACATCACAAAGCAGTTGCTCAGAATGATTCTCTCCATTTTTCAACAGAAGATGTTTTCTTGCCCACCACTGGCCTCCGGGCGCTACTTAATATCCCTTCGCAGTTTTCTCAAAGACAGAATTTCCAAACTGGGCAATGTAGAGAAAGCTTTACTTCTGTGAAATGAATGCACATATCTGAGAACAGATTCTTGGAATGCTTCTTTCTGGGTTTTATTTGAGGATATACCACTTTTCACCATAGTCTTCAATGCACTCCAAAATATCACTTTTTTGTCTTACAAGAACAGTGTTCAAACACTATCTTATGAGAAAAGAGGTATAAATCCCTGAGTGGAATGCACACATCACAAAACAGTTTCTCAGAAAGCTTCTCTCCAGTTTCTACCTGAACATATTCCCTTTTTCACCGTAAGCCTCAAAGTGCTGCTGAATATCCCTTCGCATGCTAAACATAAACAATGTTAGAAAACTACTCAATGAAAAGAGAAGCTTAACTGAGTGAGAGGAATTCACATGACACATAGCAGTTTCACAGAAAGCTTCCTTCTGGTTTTTATCTGAAGATATTTCCTTTTTCACCATAGTCCTGAATGTGCTCCCAAATGCCCTTCACGGATCCGTCCACGACAGAGTTTCCAAGCTGTGTAATGTAAAGAAAGCATTGTCTACGTGAAATGAATAAACATAGCAAAAAGCAGATTCACAGAAATCTTCTTTCAAGTTTTTATCCACAGATATTTCCTTTTTCACCATAGACTTGAATGTGCTCCTGAATGTGCTTTCATGGATCCGTCCATGACAGAGTTTTGAAGCTGCGTAATGTAAAGAAAGCTTTATCGATGTGAGATGAATACACATAGCACAGAGCAGTTTCACAGAAAACTTCTTTCCAGTTTTTGCCTGAGGCTATTTCCCTTTTCACGATAGGCATCAATATTCTCCCCAATATCCTTTCGTACCTATTTCTCCAAAAAGGTTTCCCTGATGCTGTATGAGAAGAGAGGTAAACACTGTGAGTGGAATGCACATGTCACAAAGCAGTTCCTCGGATAGCTTCTCTCCAGTTTTGGTCAAAACATATTTCCTTTTTCACCATAAGCCTCAAAGCACTCCTGAATATCCCTTCACTCGCTAAACATAAACAGGGTTAGAAAACTGCTCAATGGAAAGAGAGGCTTAAGTGAGCTAAAGAATTAAGATGACACAGAGCAGTTTCACAGAAAGCTTCCTTCTGGATTTTACCTGAGGATATTTCTTTCTCCATATTCTAAAGACCGTTCCCAAATGTCCTTCCTCAGATTCCACAAAAACAGTGATTTCAAACTGCTCAATCCAAAGAATGGTTTAACTCTATGAGATGAATGCACACATCACAAAGCAGTTGCTCAGAAAGCTTCTCTCCAGTTTTCATTGGAAGACGTTTCCTTGCTCACCACAAGCCACTGGGCACCACTTAATATCCCTTCACAGATTACTCAAAGAGTGTTTCCAAAGTGGGCAACATAGAGTAACCTTTACCTCTGTGAAGTGAATTCACATATCAGAAAGCAGTTTCTTGGAACCCTTCTTTCTGGGCTTTATTTCAGAATAATTCACTTTTGAAACAGTCTTCAATGCGCTCCAAAATATGACGTTTTTGGTTTTACAGGAACAGTGTTCAAACACTGCCTTATGAGAAAAGAGGTTTTACTCCCTGAGTGGAATCCACACATCATAAAGCAGTTTCTCAGAAAGCTTCTTTCCAATTTCTATCTGAAGATATTTCCTTTTTCCTGTAAGCCTCAAAGCACTCCCGAATATCCCTTTGCAGACTAAACAAAAAGTGTTAGAATACTGTTCAATGAAAAGAGAAGCTTAACAGTGAGAGCAGAATTCACTCGACTTAGAGCAGTTTCACAGAAAGTTTCCTTCTGGTTTCTATCTGAGGTTATTTCTTTTTCAGGATATTCTAAAGAGTGTTCCCAAATGCCCTTTCTCAGATTCCACAGAAACAGTGACTTCAAACTCCTCAATTCAAACAATGATTGAACTCTGTGATGTGAATACAAACATCAAAAAAGTGTTGCTCAGAACACTTCGCTCCAATTTTCAACAGAAGACATTTTCTTGCTCGCCACAAGCCTCTGGTTGCCACTTAATATCCCTTCCCAGAATCCTCAAAGACAGACTTTCCAAACTGGGAAATGTAGAGTAAGCTTTAACTCTGTGAAATGAATGGACATGTCAGAGAGCAGTTTCTTGAAATGCTTCTTTCTGGGTTTTATTTGACGACATTTCACTTGTCACCATAGTCTTCAATTTGGTCCAAATATCACTTTTGTAGTTTTACAGGAACAGTGTTCAAAGAGTGCCTTATGACAAGAAAGTTATAACGCCCTGAGTGGAATGCACACATCACCAAGCAGTTTCTCAGAAAACTTCTCCCCAGTTTTTATCTGACGATGTTTCCTTTTTCACCATAGGCCCGAATGTGATCCCAAATATCCCTTCGCAGATCCATCCATGATGGAGTTTCCAAGCTGCCTAATGTAAGGAAAACTTTATTTAGGTGAGATGAATAAACCTAGCAAAAAGCAGATTCAGAGAAAGCTTCTTTCCAGTTTTTATCTGAAGATATTTCCTTCTTCACCATAGTCCTGAACGTGATCCCGAATGTCCCTTCGTGGATCTGTCTATGACAGAGTTTCCAGGCTGTGCAGTGGAAAGAAAGCTTTATCTATGTGAGATGAATGCACATATCACAGAGCAGTTTCATAGAAAGCTTCTTTCCAGTTTTTGTCTGAGGCTATTTCACCTTTCACCACAGGCATCAACATCCTCCCGATTATCACTTGGTACCTTATTCTCCGAAAGGGTTTACCGGATGCTGTATGAGAAGAAAGGTATAATTCTGTGAGTGGAATGCACACGTCACAAAGCAGTTCCTCAGAAAGCTTCTCTCCAGTTTCGGTCTGAACATATTTCCATTTTCATGAAAAGCCTCAAAGCGCTCCCAAATATCCCTTTGCAGACTAAACATAAACAGTGTTAGAATACTGTTCCATGAAAAGAGAAGCTTAACTGTGTGAGCTGAATTCACACGACACAGAGAAGTTTCACAGAAAGCTCCGTTCTGGTTTCTATCTGAGGTTATTTCTTTTTCAGGATATTCTAAAGAGTGTTCCCAAATGTCTTTTCTCGGATTCCACAGAAATAGTGATTTCAAACTGCTCAATCCAAGGAATGATTTAACTCTATGAGATGAATACAAACATCACAAAAGAGTTACTCAGAAAGCTTCTCTCCAATTTTCAATGGAAGACATTTCCCTGCTCACCACAGGCCTCTGGTTGTCACTTAATATCCCTTCGCAGAATTCTCAAAGACAGATTTTCCAACCTGGGAAATGTAGAGTACGCTTTAACTCTGTGAAATGAATGGACGTGTCAGAGAGCAGTTTCATGGAATGCTTCTTTCCAGGTTTTATTGGACGACATTTTACTTTCTGACATAGCCTTCAATGGGTTCTGAATATCACTTTTTTAGTTTTACAGGTACAGTGTTCAAACAGTGCCTTATAACAAGAAAGGTATAACTCGCTGAGTGGAAGTCACACAGCACCAAGCAGTTTCTCAGAAAGCTTCTCTCCTTTTTTTATCTGATGATATTTTCTTTCTTACCATAGGCCCAAAAGTGATCCAGAATATCCCTTCATGGATCCATCCATGATTCAGTTTCCAAGCCACGTAATATAAAGAAAGCTTCATCTATGTGAGATGAAAAAAAATAGCAAAAAGCAGATTCAGAGAAAGCTTCTTTCCAGTTTTTCTCTGAAGATATTCCCTTTTTCACCATAGTCCTGAATGTGCTCCCGAATGTCTATTTGTGGATCCGTCCATGACAGTTTCCAACTGTGTAATGTAAACAAAGCTTTATCTATGTGAGGTGAATACACATATCATACAGCAGTTTCATAGAAAGCTTATTTCCAGTTTTTGTCTGAGGCTATCTCCCGTTTCACCATAGGCATCAACATGCTCATGAATATCACTTGGTATCTTTTTATCCAAAAGGGTTTCCCGATGCTGTATGAGAAGAGAGGTATAACACTGTGAGTGGAAAGTACACGTCAGAAAGCAGTTCCTCAGAAAGTTTCTCTCCAGTTTCGGTATGAACATATTTCCTTTTTTGCCGTAAACCTCATAGCGCTCCCAAATATCCCTTCACATACTAAACATAAACAGGGTTAGAAAACTGCTCAATGGAAAGAGAGGCTTAACTGAGCGAGAGGAATTAAGATGACACAGAGCAGTTTTACAGAAAGATTCCTTCTGGATTTTACCTGTGGATATTTCTTTCTGCATATTCTAAGCAACGTTCTAAAATATCCTGCCTCAGATTCCAGAAAAACAGTGATTTCAAGCTGCTAAATCCAAAGAATGTTTTAACTCTATGAGAAGAATACACACATCACACAGCCGTTGCTCACAAAGCTTGTCTCCAGTTTTCATCGGAACACATTTCCTTGCTCATCACAAGCCTCCGGGCGTCACTTAATATCCATTCACAGATTCCTCAAAGACAGAGTTTCCAAACTAGGCAATGTAGAGTAAGCTTTAACTCTGTGAAATGAATGCACATATCGGAGAGCAGTCCCTTGGAACGCTTCTCTCTGTGTTTTATTTGAGGATATTTCACTTTTCGCCATAGTCTTCAATGTGCTCTGAAATATCAATTTTTCGGTTTTACAGGAACAGTGTTCAAACACTGCTTTATGAGAAAAGGTGTATAACGCCCTGAGTGGAATGCACACATCACAAAGTGGTTTCTCAGAAAGCTTCTCTCCAGTTTTTATCTGAAGATATTTCCTTTTTCACCATAGGCCTGAATGTGCTCCTGAATGTCCCTTCGCGAATCCGTCCATGACGAAGATTCCAAATTGCATAATAGAAAGAAAGTTGTATCTATGTGAGATGAATAAACATATCTATCACAAAGATATTTCACAAAAAGCTTCTTTCCAGTTTTTGTTTGAGGATATTTCCTTTTTCACCATAACCCTCCATATACTCCCAAATGTCCCCTGGTAGCTTTTTCTCCAAAAGGGCTTCCACAATCCTCTATGAGAAGAAAAGTATAACTCTGTGAGTGGAATGCACACGTCATAAAACAGCCTTTCGGAAATCTTCTCCCCAGTTTCTATCTGAAGATATTTCTGTTTTCTCCATAAGCCTCAAAGTGCTCTCGAATATCCTTTAGCTGACAAAACTAAAATAGTGTTAGAATACTGCTCAATGAAAACAGAAGCTTAACTGTGTGAGTGGAATTCATGAGACTGAGAGCAGTTTCAGAGAAAGCTTCCTTCTAGTTTTAATCTGAGGGTATTTCTTTTTCAGCATATTCTTAAGAGCATTCCCAAATGTCCTTTCGCAGGTTCCACAGTAAGAATGATTTCAGATTGCTCAGTCCAAAGAATTATTTAACTCTATGAGATGAAAACACATATCACAAAGCAGTTGCTCAGAAATCTTATCTCCAGTTTTCAACAGAAAACCTTTCCTTGCTCACCAGAGGCCTCCGGTCACCACTTAAATCCCTTCGCAGAATCCTCAAAGACAGACTTTCCAAACTGGGAAATATAGACTAAGATTTAACTCTGTGAAATGAATGTACGTGTCACAGAGCACTTTCTTGGAATGCTTCTTTCCGGGTTTTATTTGATGGCATTTCACTTTTCACCATAGTCTTCAACGCGCTCCGAATATCCCTTTTGTAGTTTTACAGGAACAGTGTTCAAACAGTGCCTTATGAGAAAAAAACGTATAACTCCCTGAGTGGAATGCGCACATCACCAAGCAGTTTCTCATAAGGCTTCTCTCCAGTTTTTATCTGATGATATTTCCTTTTTCACCATAGGCCCAAATGTGATCCTGAATATCCCTTCACGCATCCATCCATGATGAAGTTTCCAAGCTTCGTAATGTACAGACAACTTTATCTATGTGAGATGAATAAAGATAGCAAAAAGCAGATTCAGAGAAAGCTTCTTTCCAGTTTTTATCTGGAGATATTTCCTTTTTCACCATAGTCCTGAATTTGCTCCCGAATGTCCCTTTTCTGATCCCTGCATGACGGAGATTCCAGACTGCATAATGTAAAGAAAGCTTTATCTATTTGAGATGAATACACATAACACAGAGCAGTTTCACAGAAAGCTTCTTTCCAGTTTCTGTCTGAGGCTATTTCCCTTTTCACCATAGGCATTAATGTGCCCCTGAATAATGCTTGGTATCTTTTTCTCCAAAAGTGTTTCCCTGATGCTGTATGAGAAGAGAGGTATAACACTGTGAGTGGAATGCCCACGTCACAAAGCAGCTCCTCGGAAAGCTTCTCTACAGTTTCTATGTGAACATGTTTCCTTTTTCATGGTAAGCCTCAAAGAGCTCCCGAATATCCCTTCACACACTAAGCATAAACAGTGTTAGAAAATTGCTCAAGGAAAACAGAAGTTTAACTGAGCAAGAGGAATTCACACGACACATAGTAGTTTCACAGAAAGCTTCCTACTTTTGTTTATCTGATTATATTTGTTTCTCCATATTCTAAAGAGTGTTCTCAAATGTTCTTCCTCAGATTCCACAGAAATAGTGATATCAAACTGCTCAAGTCAAAGTATGATTTAACTCTATGAGATGAACACACACATCACAAAGCAGTTGCTTGGAAAGCTTACCTCCAGTTTTCAACGGAAGTCGTTTCCATTCTCACCAAATGCCTCTGGGTGCCACTTACTATGCCTTCGCAGATTTCTCAAAGATAGAGTTTCCAAACTTGGCAATGTAGAATAAGTATTATTTCTGTGAAATTAATGCACATATCAGAGAGTAGTTTCTTGGAATGCTTCTTTCTGGATTTTCTTTGAGGATATTTCACTTTTCGCCATAGTCTTCCATGCGCTCTGAAATATCACTTTTTGGTTTTACAGGAACAGTGTTAAAACACTGCCTTATGAGAAAAGAGGTATAACGCCCTGAGTGGAATGCACACATCACAAAGTAGTTTCTCAGAAAGCTTCTCTCCAGTTTTTATCTGAAGATATTTCCATTTACCCAGAGTCCTGAATGTGGTCCCGAGTATCCCTACGGAGATCCGTCCATGACAGAGTTACCAAGCTGCGTAATGCAAAGAAAGCTTTATCTATGTGGGATGAATAAACACAGCAAAAAGTAGATTCATGGAAAGCTTATTTCCAGTTTTCATTTGAAAATATTTCCTTTTTCACCATAGTCCTGTATGTGCTCCCAAATGTCCCTTTGCAGATCCTTCCATGACAGAGTTCCCAAGCTGCATACTGTAAAGGAAGCTTTATCAATGTGACATGAATACATATATCACAGAGTAGTTTCACAGAATGCTTCTTTCCTGTTTTTATCTGAGGCTAATTCCCTTTTCACAATAAGCAACAATATGCTCCCGGATATCCCTTGGTAAATTTTTCCCCAAAGGGGTTTTCCTGATGCTGTATGAGACGAGAGGTATGACACTGTAAGTGGAATGTACACATCACAAAGCAGTTCCTCGGAAAGCTTCTTTCCAGTTTCTATCTGAACATATTTAAGTTCTCACCGTAAGCCTCAAAGTGCTCCTGAAAATCCCTTCACACGCTAAACATAAGCAGTGTTAGAATACTGCTCAATGAAAATAGAAGCTTAACTGTGCGAGTGGAATTCACACAACACAGAGAAGTATCACAGAAATCTTCCTTCTGGTTTTTATTTGAAGATATTTCTCTTTTCACCATAGTCCTGAATGTGCTCCCGAATGCCCTTCACAGATGCATCCCTGACAGAGTTTCCAAGCTGCATAATGTAAAGAAAGATTTATCTATGTGAGAAGAATAAACAGTAAAAAGTAGATTCATAGAAAACTTCTTTCCATTTTTTATCTGAATATATTTCCTATTTCACCATAGACCCGAAAGTGATCCTGAATATTTCTTCGTGGATCTGAATGTGCTCCTGAATGTGCTTTCATGGATCCGTCAGTGACAGAGTTTACAAGCTGCACAATGTAAAGAAAGCTTTATTATGTGAGATGAATACACATATCACAGAGCAGTTTCGTAGAAAGCTTCTTTCCGGTTTTTGTCTGGGGCTATTTCCGTTTTCACCATAGGCATCAACATGCTCCCAAATATCCCTTGGTACCTTTTTCTCCAAAAGGGTTTCCCCTATGCTGTATGTGAAGATAAGTATAATACTGTGAGTGGAATGCACACGTCACAAAGGAGTTCCTCGGAAAGCTTCTCTCCATTTTCGGTCTTAACTTACTTCCTGTTTCACTGTAAGCCTCAAGGCACTCCCGAATATCCCTTCACACGTTAAACATAAACAGGGTTAGAAAACTGCACAATGAAAAGAGAGGCTTAATTGAGTGAGAGGAATTAAGATGACACAGAGCAGTTTCACAGAAACCTTCCTTCTGGATTTTACCTGAGGATATTTCTTTCTCAATATTGTAAGGAGCGTTCCAAAATGTCCTTCCTCAGATTCCACAAAAACAGTGATTTCAAACTGCTCAATCCAAAGAATGGTTTAACTTTATGAGATGAATACGCACATCACAAAGCAGTTGCTCAGAAAGCTTCTCTCTAGTTTTCATCGGAAGATGTTTCCTTGCTCACCACAAGCCTCCTGGCGCCACTTAATATCCCTTCTCAAAGAAAGAGTTTCCAAACTGGGCAAGGTAGAGTAAGCTAAAACTCTGTGAAATGAATGCACATATTAGAGAGCAGTTTCTTGGAATGCTTCTTTCTGGGTTTTACTTGAGCATATTTCACTTTTTACCATAGTCTTCAATGCTCTCCAAAATATGACTTTTTTGGTTTACAGGAAGAGTGTTTAAACACTGTCTTATGAGAAAAGAGGTATAACTCCCTGAGTGGATTGCACACATCACAAAGCAGTTTCTCAGGAAGCTTCTCTCCAGTTTTTATCTGAAGATACATCCCATTTCACCGTAGGCCTCAATATGCTCCCGAATGTCCCTTTGCAAATCAGTCCATGATGGAGTTTCAAAACTGTAATAGAAAGAAAGTTTTATCTATGTGAGATGAATAAACATATCTATCACAAAGTAGTTTCACAGAAAGCTTCTTTCCAGTTTTTGTCTGAGGATATTTCCTTTTTCACCATAGCCATCCTTATTCTCCCGATTATCCCCTGGTAGCTTTTTCTCCAAAAGGGATTCCCCAATCCTCTATGAGAAGAAAAGTATAACTCTGTGAGTGGAATGCATACGTCACAATGTAGCTCCTCGGAAATCTTTTCTCCAGTTTCTACATGAAGATATTTCTGTTTTCACCATAGGCCTCAAAGCGCTCCTGAATTTCCCTTAGCTGACTAAACCAAAGCAGTGTTAGAATACTGCTCAAAGAAAATAGAAGCTTAACTGTGTGAGTGGAATTCACATGACACAGAGTGGTTTCACAGAAAGCTTCCTTCTGGTTTGGAAAAAGAAATATTGGAGATATTTCTTTTTCAGCATATTCTTAAGAGCATTCCCAAATGTCCTTTCTCAGGTTCCACAGAAAGAATGAATTCAAACTGCTCAATCCAAAGAATGATTTAACTCTATGAGATGAATATACACATCACAAAGCAGTTGCTCAGAAAGCTTCTCTCCAGTTTTCAACGGAAGACATTTCCTTGATCACCACAGCCCTCTGGACGCCACGTAATATCCCTTCACAGTTTACTCAAAGACAGACTTTCCAAACTGGGCAATGTAGTGTAAGTTTTACCTCTGTGAAATGAATGCACATGTCAGGGAACAGTTTCTTTGAAAACTTCTTTCTGGGTTTTATTTCAGAATATTTCACTTTTCGCCATAGTCTTCAATGCATTCTGAAATATTACTTTTCTCGGGTTTCTCGGAAAGCTTCTTTCCAGTTTTCAATGGAAGACATTTTCTTGCTCACCAAAGGCCTCCAGCACCCATCACAAAGCAGTTGCTCAGAAAGCTTCCCTGCAGTTTTCATCGGAAGATATTTCCTTACCACAGGCCTCCGTGCGCCACTTAATATCCCTTCGCAGATTCCTCAAAGACAGAGTTTCCAAACTGGGCAATATAGAGTAAGCTTTAATTCTGGGAAATGAATGCATATATCAGAAAGCTGTTTCCTGGAACACTTCTTTCTAGGTTTTACTTGAGGATATTTCACTTTTCACCATAGTCTTCAATGCGCCCCAAAATATCACTTTTTCGGTTTTACAGGAACAGTGTTCAAACACTGCCTGATGAGAAAAGAGGTATAAATCTGTGAGTGGAATGCATGTATCATAAAGCAGTTTCTCAGAAACTTCTCTCCAGTTTTTATCTGAAGATATTTCCTTTTTCACCATAGGCCTGAATGTGAACCCAAATGTCCATTGCAGAAACTCCGTGATGGAGTTTCCAGGCTGCATGATGTAAAGAAAGCTTTATCTATGTGACGTAAATAAACATAACAAAAGCAGATTCACAGAAAGCTTCTTTCCATTTTTTATCTGAAGATATTACATTTTTCACCATAGTCCTGAATATGCTCCCGAATGTCCCTTCACGGATCCATCCATGACAGAGTTTCCAAGCTGCATAATGTGAAGAATGCTTTATCTATGTGAGATGAAAACACATTTCACAGAGCAGTTTCACAGAAATTTATTTTCAGTTTTTGTCTGAGGCTATATCCCTTTTCACCATAGCTGTCAATATGCTCCCGAATATCCCTTGTTTCCTTTTTCTCCAAAAAGGTTTCCCCGATACTGTATGGGAAGAGAGGTATAACACTGTGTGTCAATGCACACATCACTAAGCAGTTCCACGGAAAGTTTCTCTCCTGTATCTATCTGAACATATAATCTTTTTCCTCATAAGCATCAAAGCACTCCCGAATATTGCTTTTCATGCTAAACATAAGCAGTGTTAGAAAACTGCTCAATGAAAAGACAAGCTTAACTGAGTGAGAAGAATTCACACGACACATGGCAGTTTCACAGAAATCTTCCTTCTGGTTTTTATATGAGGATATTTCTTTCTCCATATTCTAAAGAGCGTTCCCAAATGTCCTTCCTATTATTCCACAGAAACAGTGATTTCACACTGCTCCATCCAAAGAGTGGTTTAACTCTATGAGGTGCATACAAACATCACAAAAGAGTTGCTCAGAAAGCTTCTCTCCAATTTTCAATGGAAGACATTTCCTTGCACACAACAGGCCTCTGGTTGCTACTTAGTATCCCTTCCCAGAATCCTCAAAGACAGACTTTCCAAACTGGGAAATGTAGAGTGTGCTTTATCTCCATGAAATGAATGGAATGTCTGAGAGCAGTTTCTTGGAATGTTTCTTTCTGGGTTTTATTTGGTGACATTTCACTTTTTGCCATTGTCTTCAGTATGCTCCGAATATCACTTTTTTAGTTTTACAGGAACAGTGTTCAACAGTGCCTTATGAGAAGAAAGGTATAAGTTCCTGAGTGGAATGCACACATCACCAAGCAGTTTCTCAGAAACTTTTCTCCAGTTTTCATCAGAAGATGTTTCCTAGCTCACCACAGGCCTCTGGGTGCACTTAATATCCCTTCTCTAATTCCTCAAAGACAGAGTTTCCGCACTGGGTAATGTAGAGTAAGCTTTAACTCTGTGAAATGAATGCACATATCAAAGAGCAGTTTCTTGATATGCTTCTTTCTGGGTTTTATTTGAGGATATTTCCCTTTTTGCCATAGTCTTCAATGGGCTTCAAGATAACACCTTTTCAGTTTTACAGGAAGAGTGGTCAAAAACTGCCTTATGAGAAAAAAAGTATAACTCCCTGAGTGGAATGCACACATCACAAAGCAATTTCTCAGAAAGCTTCTCCCCGGTTTTTATTTGAATATATTTCCATTTTCACCATAGTGCTGAATGTGCTCCCGAATATCCCTTTGCGGATCCGTCCATCACAGAGTTCACAAACTACATTATATAAAGAAAGTTTTATCTATGTGAGATGAATTAACATATCTATCACAAAGCAGTTTCACAGAAAGCTTCTTTCCAGTTTTTGTTTGAGCATAATTCTTTTTTCAACATAGCCGTCAATGTACTCCCGAATGTCCCTCAGTAGCTTTTTATCCAAAAGTGATTCCCCAAATCTCTATGAGTAGAAGGGTACAACTCTGTGAGTGGAATGCACACATCACAAAGTAACTCCTCAGAAAGCTTCTCTCCAGTTTCTATCTGAAGTTATTTCTGTTTTCACCATAAACCTCAAACCGCTCCCGAATACCCCTTCACAGACTAAACAAAAACAATGGTACAATACTGCTCAATAAAAAGAGAAGTTTAACTGTGTGAGTGGAATTCACATGATCCAGAGTGGATTCACAGAAAGCTTACTTCTGGTTTTCATCTGAGGGTATTTCTTTTTCAACATATTCTAAAGAGCGTTCCCAAATGTCCTTTCTCAAGTTCCACAGAAACAGTGATTTCAAACTGTTCAATCCAAAGAATGATTTAACTCCATGAGATGAATACAAACATCACAAAAGAGTTGCTCAGAAATCTTGTCTCCAATTTTCAACGGAAGACATTTCCTTGCTCGCCATAGGCCTCTGGTTGTCAATTAATATCCCTTCGCAGAATACTCAAAGACAGACTTTCCAAACTGGGAAATGTAGACTAAGCTTTAATTCTCTGAAATGAATGCACATGTCAGACTGCAGTTTCTTGGAATGCTTCTTTCTGGATTTTATTTCTGGATATTTCACTTTTCGCTATAGTCTTCCATATACTTTGAAATATTACTTTTTTGGTTTTACAGGAACAGTGTTCAAACACTGCATTATGAGGAAAGAGGTATAACTCCCTGAGTGGAATGCACACATCCAAAGCAGTTTCTCAGAAAGCTTCTCTCCAGTTTTTATCTGAAGATATCTCCTTTTCCACCGTAGGCCTGAATGCGCTCCCCAATGTCCCTCTGTGTATCCGTCCATGACGGAGTTTTCAAATGGTGTAAAATAAGGAAAGTTTTATCTTTGTGAGATGAATAATAATATCTCTCACAAAGCAGTTTCACAGAAATCTTCTTTCCAGTTTTTGTCTGAGGATATTTCCTTTTTCACCATAGCTGTCCCTATACTCCTGAATGTCCCTTGGTAGCTTTTTCTCCAAAAGGGATTCCCCACTTCTCTCTGAGAGAAATATATAATTCTGTGAGTACAATGCACATGTCACAAAGCAGCTCCTCAGGAAGCTTCTCTCAGTTTCTATCTGAAGATATTTCCATTTTCACGATAAGCCTCAAAGTGCTCCCAAAAATCCCTTTGCAAACTAAACACAGTGTTAGAGTACTGCTCAATGAAAAGAAAAGCTGAACTCTGTGATTAAAACACACATTACACAGAGCTGCTTCAGAGAAAACTTCCTTCCAGTTTTTTCTGAGGATTTTTTTTAGCATATTCTTAAGAGCGTTCCCAAATGTCCTTTCTCAGGATTCACAGAAGCAGAGATTTCAAACTGCTCAATACAAAGAATGATTTAACTCTATGAGATGAATACACACATCACAAAGCAGTTGCTCAGAAAGCTTCTTTCCAGTTTTCATTGGAAAACATTTCCTTGCTCACCACAGGTCTCCAGGCGCCACTAATTATCCCTTTGCAGATTCCTCAAAGATAGAGTTTCCAAACTGATCAATGTAGAGGAAGCTTAAACACTGTGAAATGAATGCACATATCAGAGAGCAGCTTCTCTTAATGCTTCTTTCTGGGTTTTATTTGAGGATAGTTCACTTTTTGCCATAGTCTTCAATGCGATCTGAAATATCACGTTTTCGGTTTTACAGGAACAGTGTTGAAACACTGCCTTATGAGAAAAGAGGTATAACTCCCTGAGTGGAATGCACATATCATGAAACAGTTTCTCAGAAAGCTTCTCCCCGATTTTTATATGAAGATATTTCCTATTTCTCCATAGGCCTGAATGTGCTCCCCAATGTCCCTTCATGGATCCGTACATGATGGAGTTTCCAAGCTGTGTAATGTGAAGAAAGCTTTATCTATGTGAGATCAATTCACATAGTACAGAGCAGTTTCACAGAAAGCTTCTTTCCAATTTTTTTCTGAGGCTATTTCCATTTTCACCATAGGCATCAATATGCTCCCGAATATCCCTTGGTTCCTTTTTCTCCAAAAGAGTTTCCCTGATGCTGTATGAGAAGAGAGGTATAGCACTGTGAGTGGAATGTACACATCACAAAGCAGTTCCTCCGATAGCTTCTTTCCAGTGTCTACTTGAGCATATTTCCTTTCTCACTGTGAGACTCACAGCGCTTCCGAATACCCCATCGCATGCTAAACCTAAACAGTGTTAGAAAATTCTTCAGAGAAAAGCGAAGCTTAAGTGGGTGAGACGAGTTCACATGACACATAGCGGTTTCACAGAAAGCTTCCTTCTGGATTTCATCTGAGGATATTTCTTTCTTCATATTCCAAAGAACGATCCCAAACGTCCTTCCTCAGATACGACAGAAACAGTGATTTTAAACTGCTCAATCCAAGGAATGGTTTAACTCTATGAGATGAATACACACATCACAAAGCAGTTGCTCAGAAAGCTTCTCTCCAGTTTTCATTGGAAGACATTTCCTTGTTCACCACAGGCCTCCGGGGCACCACTTAATATCCCTTCACAGATTCTTAAAGACAGAGTTTTCAAACTGGGCTACATAGAGTAAGCTTTAACTCTGCAAATGAATGCACATGTCAGAGAGCAGTTTCTTGGAATGCTTCTTTCTGGGTTTTATTTGAGGATATTTCACCTTTCGCCATAGTCTTCAATGCACTCCGAAATAACACTTTTTCATTTTTCAGGAATGGTGCTCAAACAGTGCCTTATGAGAAAAGAGGTATAATTCCCTGAGAGGAATGCACACTTCATACAGCAGTTTCTCAGAAAGCTTCTCTCCAGTTTTTATCTGAAGATATTTCCTTTTTCACCATATGCATGAATGTGTTCAAGAATGTCCCTTTGCGGATCTGTCCATGAGGGAGTATCCAAACTTTATAATATAAGGAAAGTTTTATCTCTTTGAGGTTAATAAACATATCCATCACAAACCAGTTTCACAGAAAGGTTCGCTCCAGTTTTTGTCTGAGGATACTTACTTTTCCACCATAGCCATCCATATACTTCTGAATGTCCCTTGGCAGCTTTTTCTCCAAAAGGGATTCCACAGTCCTCTATGAGAAAAAAGGCATAAATTTGTGGGTGAAATGTACATGTCACAAAGCAGTTCCTCAGAAAGTTTCTCTCCAGTTGCTATCCGAACATACATCCTTTTTCACCGTAAGCCTCAAAGCGCACCTGAATATCTCTTTGCAGACAAACACAGTGTTAGAATATTGCTCCATGAAAAGAGAAGCTTAACATTGTGAGTGGAATTCACACAACATAGAGCAGTTTCACAGGAAGTTTCCTTCTGCTTTTTATCTGAGGGTATTTCTTTTTCCGCATGTTCTAAAGAGCGTTCCTAAATGTCCTCTCTCAGGTTCCACAGAGACAGTGATTTCAAACTACTCAATCCAAAGAATGATTTAACTCTATGAAATGAATACACACATCACAAAGTAGTTGCTCAGAAAGCTTCTCTCCAGTTTTCCTCAGAAGACGTTTCCTTCCTCACTACAAGACTCCAGGCACCACTTAATATACCTTCACAGATTCCTCAAAGACAGAGTTTCCAACTGGGCAATGTAGAGTAAACTTTAACTCGGTGTAATGAATGCACATGTTAGAGAGCAGTTTCTTGGAAAGTTTCTTTCTGGGTTTTATGTCAGGATATTTCACTTTTCGCCATAGTCTTCAATGTGCTCCGAAATATCACTTTTTCAATTTTACAGAAACAGTGTTCAAACACTGCCTTATGAGAAAAGAAGTACAACTCCCTAAGTGGAATGCACACGTCACAAAGCAGTTTCTCAGAAAGCTTCTCTTCAGTTTTCATCTGAAGATATTTCCATTTTCAATATGGGCCTGAATGTACTCCTGAATCTCCCTTCATGGATCCATCCATGACGGAGTTTCCAAACTGTATAATATAAGGAAAGTTTTATCTATGTGAGATGAATAAACATATCTATCACAAAGCAGTTTCACAGAAAGCTTCTTTCCAGTTTTTCTCTGAGGATATTTCCTTTTTCACCATAGCCATCCACATACTCCCGAATGTCCCTTGTTAGCTTTTTTTCCAAAAGGGATTCCCCACTCCTCTATGAGAAAAAAGGTATAATTCTGTGAGTGGAATGAACACGTCACAAAGCAGTTCATCAGAAACTTTCTATCCAGTTTCTATCTGAAGATATTTTGTTTTTCACCATAAGCCTCAAACGCTCCCAAATATACCTTCACAGACTAAAAAAACAGTGTTAGAATACTGCTCAATGAAAAGAGAAGCTTAACTGTGCAAGCAGAATTCACACAACCCATAGCAGTTTCACAGAAAGCTTCCTTCTGGTTTCTATCGAAGGTTATTTCTTTTTCAGCATATTCTAAAGAGCCTTCCCAAATGTCCTTTCTTGGATTCCACAGAAATAGTGATTTCAAACTGCTCAATTGAAAGAATGATTTAACTCTATGAGATGAATACAAACATCACAGAAAGGATGCTCAGAATGGTTATCTCAAATTTTCAATGGAAGACAGTTCCTGGCTCACCACAGGCCTCCGGTTTCCACTAAATATCCCTTCACAAAATCCTCAAAGACCAACTTTCCAAACGGGGAAACATACAGTTAGCTTAAACACTGTGAAATGAATGGACATGTCAGAGATCAGTTTCTTGGAATGCTTCTTTCTGGGTTTTATTGGACGACATCTCACTTTTTGCCCTAGTCTTCAATGTGCTCTGAATATCACTTTATAGTTTTACAGGAACAGTATTCAAGCAGTGCCTTATGAGAATGAAGGTATAACTCCCTGAGTGGAATGCACACATTACCAAGCAGTTTCTCAGAAAGCTTCTCTCCAGTTTTCATCTGATGATATTTCCTTTTTCACCATAGGCCCGAATGTGATCCTGAATATTCTTTCGTGGATACATCCATGACGGAGTTTCCAAGCTGTGAAATGTAAAGAAAGCTTTATCTATGTGAGATGAATAAACATAACAAAAAGCCGATACACAGAAAGCTTCTTTCCAGTTTTTTCTGAAGATATTTCCTTTTTCACCATAGTCCTGAATGCACTCCAGAATGTCTCTTTGTGGATCCGTTCATGACAAA
Organism: Macaca thibetana thibetana; assembly: GCF_024542745.1. NCBI lineage: Eukaryota > Metazoa > Chordata > Mammalia > Primates > Cercopithecidae > Macaca > Macaca thibetana. The sequence continues at coordinate 98,772,107 of NC_065585.1, read as the reverse complement.
GTTTCCAAGCTGGGTAATGTAAAGAAAGCTTTATCTATATGAGGTGAATACACATATCAATGAGCAGTTTCATAGAAAGCTTCTTTCCAGTTTTTGTCTGAGGCTATTTCCCTTTTCACCATAGGCATCAACATGCTCCTGAATATCACTAGGTACCTTTTTCTCCAAAAGGGTTTCTCTGATGCTATATGATCAGAGAGTTGTAACACTGTGAGTGGAATGCACACGTCACAAAGCAGTTCCTCGGAAAACGTCTCTCCAGTTTCAGTCTGAACATATTTTGTTTTTCACCGTAAGCCTCAAAGGACTCTCGAATATCCCTTCACACGCTAAACATAAATAGGGTTAGGAAACTGCGCAATGAAACAGAGGCTTAATTGAATGAGAGGAATTAAGAAGACAGAGTGCATTTCCAATGAAAGCTTCCTTCTGGATTTTACCTGAGGATATTTCTTTCTCCATATTCTAAGGAGAGTTCCCAAATATACATCCTCAGATTCTACAAAAACAGTGATTTCAAAGTGCTCAATCCAAAGAATGGTTTAACTCTATGAGACGAATACACACATGACAAAGCAGTTGCTCAGAAAGCTTCTCTCCAGTTTTCATCAGAAGACGTTTCAGTGCTCACCACAGGCCTCCGGGCGCCACTTAATATCCCTGCACAGATTACTCAAACACAGAGTTTTCAAACTGGGCAACGTAGAGTGAGTTTTAACTGTGAATTTAATGCACATATCACAGAACAGTTTCTTGGAACGCTTCTTTCTGGGTTTTATTTCAGGATATTTCACTTTTCGTCATAGTCTTCAATGCACTTTGAAATATCACTTTTTTGGTTTCACAGAAACAGTATTCGCACACTGCCTTATGAGAGAAGAGGTATAACTCCCTGAGTGGAATGCACACATCACAAAGCAGTTTCTCAGAAAGCTTCTATCCAGTTTTTATCTGAAGATATTTCCTTTTTCACCATTGGCCTGAAGGGCTCTGAATGACCCTTCACGAATCCATCCGTAATGGCGTTTCAAAAGTGCGTAATAGAAAGCAAGTTTTACCTATGTTTGATGAATGAACATATCTATCACAAAGCAGTTTCACAGAAAGCTTCTTTCCTGATTTTGTCTGAGTATATTTCCTTTTTCACCATAGCCGTGCATATACTACCGAATGTCCCCTGGTGGCGTTTTCTCCAAAAGAGATTTCCCAATCCTGTATGAGAAGAAAAGTATAACTCTGTGAGTGGAATGCACACGTCACAAAGCAGCTCCTTGGAAATCTTCTCTCCAGTTTCCATCTGAAGATATTTCCATTTTCACCATAAGCCTCAAAGCGCTCCGGAGTATCCCTTATCTGACTAAACTAAAACAATGTTAGAATACTGCTCAATGGAAACAGAAGCTTAACTGCATGAGTGGAATTCACAAGACACAGAGCAGTTTCACAGAGAGTTTCCTTCTGGTTTTCATCGGAGGGTATTTCTTTTTCAGCATATTCTTAAGAGCGTTCCCAAATGTCCTTTCTCACGTTCCACAGAAAGAGTGATTTCAAACTGCTCAATCCAAAGAATGATTTAACTCCATGAGATGAATACAAACATCACAAAAGAGTTGCTCAGAAAGCTTCTCTCCAGTTTTCAATGGAAGACATTTCGTTTCTCTTCACAGGCTTCAGGTCGCCACTTAATATCCATAAACAGAATCCTCAAAGACAGACTTTCCAAACTGGGAAGTGTAGACTAAGCTTTAACTCTGTGAAATGAATGGACATGTCAGAGAGTAGTTTCCTGGAATGTTTCTTTCTGGGTTTTATTGAACAACATTTCACTTTTTGCCATAGTCTTCAATGTAATCTGAATATCACATTTTTAGTTTTACAGGAACAGTATTCAAACAGTGCCTGATGAGAAGAAAGGTACAACTTCCTGAGTGGAATGCATGCATCACCAAGCAGTTTCTCAGAAAGCTTCTCTCCTGTTTTTATCTGACGATATTTCCTTTTTCACCATAGGCCCGAATGTGATCCCGAATATCCCTTCGTGGATTCGTCCATGATGGAGTTTCCAAGCTGCGTAATGTAAAGAAAGCTTTATCTATGTGAGATGAATAAACAAAGAAAAAAGCAGATTCACAGAATGCTTCTTTCCAGTTTTTATCTGAAGATATTTGCTTTTTCACCATAGTCCTGATTGCCTTCCCGAATATCCCTTTGCGGATCCATCCATGACAGAGTTTCCAAGCTGAGAAATGCAGAGAAAGATTTATCTATGTGAGATGAATACACATATCTAAGAACAGTTTCACAGAATGGGTTTCCTAGATGCTGTATGAGAAGAGAGGAATAATACTGTGAGTGGAATGCACACGTTACTAAGCAGCACCTCGGAAAGCTTCTTTCCAGTTTCTATCAGAACATATTTCCATTTTCACCGTAAGCCTCAAAGTGATCCCGAATATCCCTATGCACACTAAACATAAACAGTGTTAGGAAACTGCTCAATGAAAAGTGAAGCTTTAATGGGCGAGTGGAATTCACATGCCACAAAGCAGTTTCACAGGAAGCTTGCTTCCGGTTTTTATCTGAAGTTATTTCTTTTTCAGATTATTCTAAAGAGCGTTCCCAAATTTCTTTTCTCAGGTCCCACAGAAACAGTGATTTCAAACTGCTCAATCCAAAGAATGATTTACCCCTATGAGATGAATACATACATCACAAAGCAACTGCTCAGAAAGCTTCTCTCCAGTTTTCATCGGAAGACGTTTCCTTGCTCACCACAAGCCTCTGGGCACCACTTAATATCCCTTCACAGATTCCTCAAGACAGAGTTTCCAACTGGGCAATGTAGAGTAAACTTTAACTCTGTGCAATGAATGCACATGCTAGAGAGCAGTTTCTTGGAACGATTCAGTCTGGGTTTTATTTGAGGATATTTCACTTTTCACCATAGTCTTCAATGTGTTCTGAAACATCACTTTTTCGGTTTTAGAGAAACAGTGTTCAAACACTGCCTTTTGAAAAAAGAGGTACAACTCCCAAAGTGGAATGCACACGTAACAAAGCTGTTTCTCAGAAAGCTTCACTTCAGCTTTCATCTGAAGATATTTCCATTTTCAATATAGGCCTGAATGTACTCCTGAATCTTCCTTCACGGATCCGTACGTGACAGAGTTTCCAAACTGCGTAATATAAGGAAAGTTTTATCTATGTGAGATGAATAAACATATCTGTCAAAAAGCAGTTTCACAGAAATCTTCTTTCCAGTTTTTCTCTGAGGATATTTCCTTTTTCACCATAGCCATCCACATACTCCCGAATGTCCCTTGGTAGCTTTTTCTCCAAAAGGGATTCCCGAATCCTCTATGAGAACAAAGGTATAATTCTGTGAGTGAAATGAACACGTCACAAAGCAGCTCATCGGAAAGCTTCTCTCCAGTTTCTATCTGAAGATATTTTGTTCTTCACCATAAGACTCAAAGCGCTCCCGAATATCCCTTCACAGACTAAAAAACAGTGTTAGAATACTGCTCAATATAAAGAGAAGCTTAACTGAGCAAGCAGAATTCACGCGACCCAGAGCAGTTTCACAGAAAGTTTCCTTCTGGTTTCTATCTGAGGTTATTTCTTTTCCAGGATATTCTAAAGAGCGTTCCCAAATGTCCTTTCTCAGATTCCATAGAAACAGTGATTTCAAACTGCCCAATTGAAAGAATGATTTAACTCTATGAGATGAATACAAACATCACAAAAGAGTTGCTCAGCTTCTGTCAAATTTTCAACGGTAGACTTTTGCAAGCTCACCACAGGCCTCCAGTTGCAACTTAATATCCCTTGGCAGAATCCTGAAAGGCAGACTTTCCAAACTGGCAATTGTAGAGTAAACTTTCACTCTGAAATGAATACACATATCAGAAAGCAGTTTATTGGAATGCTTCTTTCTCAATTTTATTGGACGACATTTCACTTTTCACCATAGTCTTCAATGTGCTCCAAATGTCACTTTTTTAGTTTTACAGGAACAGTATTCAAACATTGCCTTATAAGAATGAAGGTAAAACTCCCTTAGTGGAATGCACACATCACCAAGCAGTTTCTCAGAAAGTTTCTCTCCAGTTTTTATCTGATGATGTTTCCTTTTTCACCATAGGCCCCAATGTGATCCCAAATATCCCTTCGCGGATCCATCTATGACAGAGTTTTCAAACAGTGTAATGTAAAGAAAGCTTTATCTATGTGAGATGAATAAACATAGCAAAAGCAGATTCACAGAAATCTTCTTTCCAGTTTTTATCTGAAGATATTTCCTTTTCCACCACAGTCCTGAATGTGCTCCTGAATGTCCCTTTGTGGATCCGTCCATGACAGAGTTTCCAAGCTGTGAAATGTAAAGAAAGCTTTATCTATGTGAGATGAATACAAATATCACAGAGCAGTTTCATAGAAAGCTTCTTTCCAGTTTTTGTCTGAGGCTATTTCCCTTTTCACCATAGGCATCAATATGCTCCCGAATATCTCTTGGTATCTTTTTCTCCAAAAGGGTTTCCCCGATGCTGTATGAGAAGAGAGGTAAGACACTGAGAGTGGAATGCACACATCACAAAGCAGTTCCTCAGAAAGCTTCTCTCCAGTTTCGGTCTGAACATGTTTCCTTTTTCACCGTAAGCCTCAAAGGGCTCCTGAATATCCCTTCACATGCTAAACATAAACAGGGTTAGAAAACTGCTCAATGAAAAGAGAGGCTTAACTGAGTGAGCGGTATTCACACGACTCATAGTAGTTTCACAGACAGCTTCCTTCTTTTTTTTTATGTGAGAGTATTTCTTTCTCTATATTCTAAAGAGCGTTCCCAAATGTCCTTCCTCAGATTCCACAGAAACAGTGATTTCAAACTGCTCAATCCCAAATATGATTTAATTCTATGAGATGAATACACACATCACAAAGCAGTTGCTCAGAATGATTCTCTCCAGTTTTCAATGGAAGACGTTTCCTTGCTCGACACAGGCCTCCGGGCACCACTTAATAGCCCTTCACAGATTTCTCAAAGACAGAATTTCCAAACTGGGCAATGTTGAGTAAGCTTTACCTTTGTGAAATGAGTGCACATAACTGAGAACAGTTTCTTTGAACGCTTCTTTTCAGGTTTTATTTGAGGATATATCACTTTTCGCCATTGTCTTCAATGCACTCCAAAATATCACTTTTTCGTTTTACAGGAACAGTGTTCAAACACTGCCTTATGAGAAAAGAGGTATAACTCCTTGAGTGGAATGCACACATCACAAACATTTTCTCAGAAAGCTTCTCTTCAGTTTCTACCTGAACATATTTCCTTTTTCTCGGTAAGCCTCAAAGCGCTCCCAAATATCCCTTCGCACGCTAAACATAAACAGTGTTAGAAAACTGCTCAATGAAAAGAGAAGCTTACCTGCACGAGAGGAATTCACACGATGCATAGCAGTTTCACAGAAAGCTTCCTTCTGGTTTTCATCTGAAGAAATTTCCCTTTTCACCATAGTCATGAATGTGCTACCGAATACACTTCGCTGATCCATCCACAACAGAGTTTCCAAGCTGCATAATGTAAAGAAAGCATTATCTACATGAAATCATTAAACATAGCCAAAAGCAGATTCACAGAAAGCTTTTTTCCAGTTTTTATCCAAAGATATTTCCTTTTTCACCATAGTCTTGAATGTGCTCTCGAGTGTCCCTTTGTGGTACCATCCATGACAGAGTTTCCAAGCTGCATAATGTAAAGAAAGCTATATCTATGTAAGATGAATACATACAGCATAGAGCAGTTTCACAGACAGCTTCTATACAGTTTCTGTCTGAGGCTATTTTCCTTTTCACCATAGGCATTAATATGCCCCCGAATATATCTTGGAACCTTTTTCTCCAAAAGGGTTTCCCAGATGCTGCATGAGAAGAGAGGTATAACACTGTGAGTGGAATGCACACGTCACAAAGCAGTTCCTCGGAAAACTTCTCTCCAGTTTCTATCTGAACATATTTCCTTTTTCTCCGTAAGCCTCAAAGCGCTCCCAAATATCCCTTCACACGCTAAAAATAAACACTGTTATAAAATTGCTCAAAGAAAACAGAAGTTTAACTGAGCAAGAGGAATTCACACAACGCATAGAAGTTTCACAGAAAGCTTCCTACTTTTGTTTATCTGATTATATTTCTTTCTCCATATACTAAAGAGCCCTCCCAAATGTCCTTCTTCAGATTCCACAGATATAGTGATATCAAATTGCTCATTTCAAATTATGATTTAACTCTGTGAGAGGAATACACACATCACAAAGCAGTTGCTCAGAAAACATACCTCCAGTTTTCAACAGAAGATGTTTCCTTGCTCACCAAATGCCTCCGGGCGCCACTTACTATCCCTTCGCAGATTTCTCAAAGATAGAGTTTCCAAACTGGACAATGTAAAGTAAGCTCTATCTCTGTGAAATGAATGCACATATCAGAGAGCAGCTTCTTGGAACACTTCTTTCTGGGTTTTCTTTGAGGATATTTCATTTTTTGCCATAGTCTTCAATGTGCTCTGAAATATCACTTTTTGGTTTTACAGGAACAGTGTTCAAACACTGCCCTATGAGAAAAGAGGTGTAACTCCCTGAGTGGAATGCACATATCACAAAGTAGTTTCTCAGAAAGCTTCTCTCCAGTTTTTATCTGAAGATATTTCCATTTTCCCAGAGTCCTGAATGTGCTCCTGAATGTCCCTTCGAGGATCCGTCCATGACAGAATAACCAAGCTGTGTAATGTCAAGAAAGCTTTATCTATGTGAGATGAATAAACATAGCAAAAAGTAGATTCACAGAAAGCTTCTTTCCAGTTTTTATCTGAAAATATTTCCTTTTTCACCATAGTCCTGAATGTGCCTCCAAATGTCCCTTCACGGATCCTTCCATGGCAGAATTTCCACGCTTTGTACTGTAAAGGAAGCTTTTTCTATGTGAGATGAATACATATAACATAGAGCAGTTTCACAGAATGCTTCTTTCCTGATTTTATCTGAGGCTATTTCCCTTTTCACAATAAGCATCAATATGCTCCCAGATATCCCTTAGTAAATTTTTCCCCAAAGTGGTTTTCCTGATGCTGTATGAGAAGAGAGGAGTAACACTGCAAGTGGAATGCACACGTTACAAAGTAGTTCCTTGGAAAACTTCTTTCCAGTTTCTAGCTGAACATATTTAATTTTTCACTGTAAGCCTAAAAGCGCTCCTGAAAATCCCTTTGCATGGTGAACAAAAGCAGTGTTAGAATACTGCTCAATGAAAATGGAAGCTTAACTGTGTGAATGGAATTCACACAACACAGAGCAGTTTCACAGAAAGATTCGTTCTGGTTTTTATCTGAAGATATTTCCCTTTTCACCATAGTCCTGAATATGCTCCCAAATGCCCTTCACGGATCTGTCCATGACAGGGTTGCCAAGTTGCATAATGTAAAGAAAGATTTATCTACTTGAGATGAATAAACATAGCAAAAAGCAGATTCACAGAAAGCTTCTTTCCAGTTTTTATCTGAATATATTTCCTTTTTCTCCATAGTCCTGAATGGGCTATCAAATGTCCCTTCACAGATCCATCCATGATGGAGTTTCCAAACTGTGTAATGTAAAGAAAGCTTTAGCTATGTGACAGGAATACACATATCACCAGGAAGTTTCACAGAAAGTTTCTTTTCAGTTTCTGTCTGAGGCTATTTCTCTTTTCACCATAGACATCAACATGCTCCCGAATACCACTTGGACCTTTTTATCCAAAGAGGTTTCCCAATGCTGTATGAGAACAGAGGTATAACACTGTGAGTGGAATGCACACGTCACAAAGCAGTGCCTTGGAAAGCTTCTCTCCAGTTTCGGTCTGAACAAATTTCCTTTTTCACCATAAGCGTCAAAGCTCTCCCGAATATCCCTTCACATGCTAAACATAAACAGGGTTAGAAAACTGCTCAATGGAAAGAGAGGCTTAAGTGAGCGAGATGAATTGAAATGACACAGAACAGTTTCACAGAAAGCTTCCTTCTGGATTTTACCTGAGGATATTTCTTTCTTCATATTCTAAGGAGCATTCCCAAATGTCCTTCCTCAGATTCCAGAAAAACAGAGATTTCCAACTGCTCAATCCAAAGAGTGGTTTAACTCTAGGAGACGAAACACACATCACAAAGCAGTTCTTCACAAAGCTTGTCTCCAGTTTTCATTGGAAGACGTTTCCTTGCTCACCACAAGTCACCGGGCGCCACTTAATATCCCTTCACAGATTCCTAAAAGACAGAGTTTCCTAACTGGGCAAGGTTGAGTAAGCTTTAACTCTGTGAAATGAATGCATGTATCAGACAGTAGTTTCTTGGAACGCTTCTGTCTGGGTTTTATTTGAAGATATTTCACTTTCTGCCATAGTCTTCAAAGTGAAATATCACATTTTCAGTTTTAGAGGAACAGTGTTCAAATACTGCCTTATGAGAAAAGAGGTAGAACTCCCTTAGTGGAATGCACACATCACAAAGCAGTTTCTCAGAAAGTTTCTCTTTAGTTTTTATCTCAAGATATTTCCTTTTTCACCATAGGCCTGAATGTGCTCCCAAATGTCCCTTCACAGATACGTCCAAGATGGAGTTTACAAACTGCGTAATATAAATAAAATTTTATCTATGTTATATCAATAAACATATCTATCACAGAGCAGTTTCACAGAAATCTTCTTTCCAGTTTTTAACTGAAGACCTTTCCTTTTTTCCCATATTACTGAATGTGCTCCTGAACGTCCCTTCATGGATCCATCCATGACAGAGTTTCCAAGCTGTGGAATGCAAAGAAAGCTTTACCTATGTGAGAAAAGTACACATAGCACAGAGCAGTTTCACAAAAAGCTTGTTTTCAGTTTTTGACTGAGTCTATTTCCCTTTTCACTATAGGCCTCAATATGCTCCCGGTTATCCCTTGGTACCTTTTTCTCCAAAAGGGTTCACCCATGCTGTATGAGAAGAAAGGTATAATTCTCTGAGTGGAATGCACATGTCACAAAGCAGATCCTCAGAAAGCTTCTCTCCAGTTTCTATCTGAAGATATTTCCGTTTTCACCATAAGCCTCAAAGCGCTCTCGAGTATCACTTAGGAGACTAATCTAAAACAGTATTAGAATACTGCTCAATGAAAACAGAAGCTTAACAGTACGAGTGGAATTCACACAACATAGAGCAGTTTCACAGAATGCCTCCTTCTGGTTTTTATCTGAGGGTCTTCCTTTTTCAGCATATTCTTAAGAGCGTTCCCAAATATCCTTTCTCGGGTTTCACAGAAACAGTGATTTCAACCTGCTCAATCCAAAGAATGATTTAGCTCTATGAGATGAATACACACATCACAAAGCAGTTGCTCACAAAGCTTCTCTCCAGTTTTCAGCAGAAGACATTTCCTTGCTCAAGAGAGGCCTCCAGGCATCACTTACTACCCCTTTGCAGAATCCACAAAGACAGAGTTTCCAAACTGGACAATGTAAAGTCAGCTTGAACTGTGTGAAATGATTGCACATATCAGAGATCAGAATCTTGGAATGCTCTTTCTGAGTTTTATCTGAAGATATTTCACTTTTCTCCATAGTCTTCAATCTGCTCTGAAATATCACCTTTTCGGTTTTACAGGAAAAGTGTTCAAACATTTCCTTATGAGAAATGAAGTGTAACTCCCTGAGTGGAATGCACACATCACAAAGTAGTTTCTCAGAAAGATTCTCTCTGGTTTTTATCTGAAGATATTTCCTTTTGCACCATAGGCCCGAATTTGCTCCCGAATGTCCATTCACAGATCCGTCGATGATGGAGTTTCCCAACTGCATAATATAAGGAAAGTTTTATCTACGTGAGATGAGTAAACATATATATCACAAAGCATTTACAGAGAAAGCTTCTTTTCAGTTTTTGCCTGAGGATATTTCCTTTTTCACCGTAGCCCTCCATATGGTGAATGTTCCTTGGTAGCTTTTTCTCCAAAAGGGATTTCCCAATCTTCTATAAGAAAAAAAGTATAACTCTGTGAGTGGAATGTACATGTCACAGGGAAGCTCCTCAGAATGCTTCTCTCCTGTTTCTATGTGAAGATATTTCCTTTTACACCATAAGCCTCAAAGCGCTCCAGAATATCCCTTCGCAGACTAAAGATAAACAGTTTTAGAAAACTGCTCAACGAAAAGACATCCTTAACGAGGGAGAGGAATTCACTCAACACATAGCAATTTCATCAAAAGTTTCCTTCTGGTTTTCATCTGAGGATATTTCTTTCTCCATATTCTAAAGAGCGTTCCCAAATGTCCTTCCTCAGATTCCACAAAAACAGTGATTTCAAACTGCTCAATCCAAAGAATGGCTTAACTCTATGATATGAATACACACATCACAAATCTGTTGCTCAGAAAACTTCTCTGCAGTTTTCATCGGAAGACATTTCCTTGCTCACCACAGGCCTCTCAGCGCCACTTAATATCCCTTTGCAGATTTCTCAAAGACAGAGTTTCCAAGCTTTGCAATGTAGAGCAATCTTTAACTCTGTGAAATGAATGCACATATCAGACACCAGTTTCTTGGAACACTTCTGTCTGGGTTTTATTTGAGGATATTTCACTTTCCGCCATAGTTTTCAAGGTGCTCCAAAATATCACATTTTCAGTTTTACAGGAACAGTGTGAAAACACTGCCTTATGAGAAAATAGGTATAACTCCCTGAGTAGAATGCACAGATCACAAAGTAGTTTCTCAGAAAGCTTCTCTGCAGTTTTTATCTAAAGATATTTCCTTTTTCACCATAGGCCTGAATGTGCTCCTGAATGTCCCTTCACAGATACATCCATGATGGAGCTTATAAACTGCATAATATAAAGAAAGTTTTTTCTATGTTATATCAATAAACATATCTATCACAAAAGAGTTTCACAGAAATCTCCTTTCCAGTTTTTGTCTGAGGACCTTTCCTTTTTCACCATAGTCCTGAATGTGCTCCTGAATGTCCCTTCATGGATCAATCCATTACAGAGTTTCCAAGCTGTGTAATGAAAAGAAAGCTTTACCTATGTGAGATGAGTACACATAGCACAGAGCAGTTTTACAGAAAGTTTCTTTCCAGTTTTTGTTTGAGTCTATTTTCCTTTTCACCATAGGCCTCAATATGCTCCTCGTTATCCCCTGGTAACTCTTTCTCCAAAAGGGTTTCTCTGATGCTATATGAGACTAAAGGTATAATTCTGCAAGTGGAATGCACATGTCACAAAGCAGCTCCTCAGAAATCTTCTCTCCAGTTTCCATCTGAAGATATTTCTGTTTTCACCATAATCCTCAAAGTGTTCCCAAATATCACTTAGGAGACTAACCTAAAACAGTGTTAGAATACTGCTCAATGAAAACAGAAGCTTAACGGTACGAGAGGAATTCACATGACACAGAGCAGTTTCACAGAAACCCTCCTTCTGGTTTTTATCTGAGGGTCTTTCTTTTTCAGCATATTCCTAAGGGCGTTCCCAAATGTCCTTTCTCAGGTTTCACAGAAACAGTGATTTCAACCTGCTCAATCCACAGAATGATTTAAATCTATGAGATGAATACATACATCACAAAGCAGTTGCTCAGAAAGCTGCTCTCCAGTTTTCAGCAGAAGACATTTCCTTGCACCACACAGGCCTCCAATTGCCACTTACTACCCCTTTGCAGATTCCTGAAAGACAGAGTTTCCAACTGGGCAATGTAGAGTAAGCTTTAACTCTGTGAAATGAATGCACATCGCAGAGCAGATTCTTGGAACTCTTCTTTCTTGGTTTTATTTGATTATATTTCACTTATCACCATAGTCTTCAAGGCGCTAGGAAATATCACTTTTTCAGTTTTACAGGAACAGTGTTGAAACACTGCCTTATAGGAAAAGAGGTAAAACTCCCTGAGTGGAATGCACACATCACAAAGAAGTTCACAGAAAGCTTCTTTCCAGTTTTCCTCTAAGGCTATTTCCCTTTTCAATGTAGGCATCAATATGATCCCGAATATCACTTGGTAACTTTTACTCCGAAAGAGTTTCCCCAATGCTGTATGAGAAGAGAGGTATAACACTGTGAGTGGAATGTGAACGTCACAAAGCAGTTTCTAAGAAAGCTTCTCTCCAGTTTCTATCTGAACATATTTCCTTTTTCACCGTAAGCCTCAAAGCGCTCCTGAATATCTCTTCCCATGCTAAACATAAACAGGATTATGAAGCTGCTCAATAAAAAGAGAAGCTTAACTGAGAGAGAGGAATTAAAACGATACAGAACAGTTTCACAGCTTCATTCCGGATTTTACCTGAGGATATTTCTTTCTCCATATTCTAATGAGTGTTCCCAAATGTCTTTCCTCAGATTCCATAGAAACAGGGATTTCAAACTGCTCAATTCGAAGAATGATTTAAATCTATGAGAGGAATACAAACATAACAAAGGAGTTGCTCAGTAATCTTCTCTCCAATTTTCAACAGAAGACATTTCCTTGCTCACCACAGGCCTCCAGTGCCATTTAATATCCCTTCACAGAATCCTCAAAGTCAGACTTTCCAAACTGGGAAATGTAGAGTAAACTTTAACACTGTGAAATGAATGGACATGTCAGAGAGCAGTTTCTTGGGATGCTTCTTTCTGGGTTTTATTTGCTGGCATTTCACTTTTCACCATAGCCTTCAATGTGCTCCGAATATCACTTATTTAGTTTACAGGCACCGTTTTCAAACAGTGCCGTATGAGAAAAAAGGTATAATTCCCTGAGTGGAATGCACACATCACCAAGCAGTTTCACACAAAGCTTCTCTCCAGCTTTTTTCGGATGATATTTCCTTTTCCACCATAGGCCCGAATGTGATCCCGAATATCTCTTAGGGGATCCATCCATGACGGAGTTTCCAAGCTGCATAATGTAAAGAAAGCTTTATCTAAGATGAATAAACATAGCAAAAAACAGATTCAGAGAAAACTTCTTTCCAGTTTTTTTCTGAGGCTATTTCCCTTTTTGCCATAGGTGTCAACATGCTCCCGATTATCATTTGGTACCTATTTCTACAAAAGGGTTTCCCTGATGCTGTAAGAGAAGAAAGGTAAATCTCTGTGAGTGGAATGCACACGTCACAAAACAGCTCCTCTGAAATCTTCTTTCCAGTTTCTATCTGAAGATATTTCAGTTTTCACCATAAGCCTCAAAGCACTCCTGAATATCACTTTGCACACTAAACACAGTGTTAGAGTACTCTTCAATGAAAAAGGAGACTGAACTCTGTGATTAGTATACAAATGATACAGAGTTGTTTCAGAGAAAACTTCCTTCCAGTTTTTATCTGAGGATTTTTTTTTAGCATAGTCTAAAGAGCGTTCCCAAATGTCCTTTCTCAGGATCCACAGAAACAGTGATTTCAAACTGCTCGATACAAAGAATGATTTAACTCTATGAGATGAATACACACATCACAAAGCAGTTGCTCAGAAAGCTTCTTTCCAGTTTTCATCAGAAGACATTTCCTTGCTCACCACAGGTCTCCAAGCGCCACTAAATATCACTTTGCAGATTCCTCAAAGATAGAGTTTCCAAACCGAGCAACGTAGAGTATGTTTTAACACTGTGAGATGAATGTACATATCAGAGAGCAGCTTCTTCAAATGCTTCTTTCTGCATTTTATTTGAGGATAGTTCACTTTTTGCCATAGTCTTCAATGCGATCTGAAATATCATGTTTTCGGTTTTACAGGAACAGTGTTCAAACACTGCCTTATGAGAAAATAGGTATAACTCCCTGAGTGGAATGCACATATCACGAAACAGTTTCTCAGAAAGCTTCTCCCCGATTTTTATATGAAGATATTTCCTATTTCTCCATAGGCCTGAATGTGCTCCCCAATGTCCCTTCGCGGATCCGTACATGATGGAGTTTCCAAGCTGCGTAATGTAAAGAAAGCTTTATCTATGTGAGGTGAATTCACATAGCACAGAGCATTTTCACAGAAAACTTCTTTCCACTTTTTGTCTGAGGCTATTTCCGTTTTTACCATGGGCGTCAATATGCTCCCAAATATTCCTTGGTTCCTTTTTCTCCAAAAGAGTTTCCCCGATGCTGTATGAGAAGAGAGATATAGCACGGTTTGTGGAATGTACACGTCACAAGCAGTTCCTCGGATAACTTCTCTCCATTGTCTATTTGAGCATATTTCTTTTCTCACTGTGAGACTCAAAGCGCTTCCGAATACCCCTTTGCATGCTAAACCTAAACAGTGTTAGGAAACTCTTCAATGAAAAGGGAAGCTTAAGTGAGTGAGAGGAATTCACACGACACATAGCAGTTTCACAGAGCGCTTCCTTCTGGATTTCATCTGAGGATATTTCATTCTCCTATTCCAAAGAGCGATCCCAAATGTCCTTCCTCAGATATGACGGAAACAGTGATTTCAAACTACTCAATCCAAGGAATGGTTTAACTCTATGAGATGAATGCACACATCACAAAGCAGTTGCTCAGAAAGCTTCTCTCCAGTTTTTATCGGAAGATATTTCTTTGCTCACCACAGGCTTCCGCGGTGCCACTTAATATCCCTTTGCAGATTCCTCAAAGAAAGAGTTTCCAAACTGGGCAATGTAGAGTACACTTTAATTCTGTGAAATGAATGCACATATCGGAGAGTAGCTTCTTGGAATGCTTCTTTCTGGGTTTTATTTGAGGATATTTCACTTTTTGCCATAGTCTTCAATGCACTCTGAAACAACACTTTTTTATTTTTACAGGAACGGTGCTCAAACCCTGCCTTATGAGAAAAGAGGTATAATTCCCTGAGTGGAATGCACACATCACAAAGCAGTTTTGCAGAAAGCTTCTTTATCTCCAGTTTTTATCTGAAGATATTTCCTTTTTCACCATACGCCTGAATGTGCTCAAGAATGTCCCTTTGCGGATCTGTCCAAGAGGGAGTATCCAAACTGTGTAATATAAGGAAAGTTTTATCTCTTTGAGATGAATAAACATATCCATCATGAACCAGTTTCACATAAATGTTCTCTCTCCAGTTTGTGTCTGAGGATACTTACTTTTCCACCATAGTCGTCCATATACTCCTGAATGTCCCTTGGTAGCTTTTTCTCCAAAAGGGATTCCCCAATCCTCTATGAGAAAAAAGGCATAAATCTGTGAGTGGAATGCACACGTCACAAAGCAGTTCCTCGGAAATCTTCTCTCCATTTTCTATCCCAACATATTTTCTTCATCACCCTAAGCCTCAAAGCGCTCCCGAATATCCCTTGGCAGACTAAACACAGTGTTAGAATACTGATCAATAGGAAGACAAGCTGAACTGTGTGAGGGGAATTCACACGAAACTGAGGAGTCTCACATAAAGCTTCCTTTTGTTTTTTATCTGAGGATATTTCTTTTTCAGCACATTCTAAAAGCGTTCCCAAATTTCTTTTCTCAGGTTTCACAGAAACAGTGATTTCAAACTCTTCAATCTAAAGAATGATTTAAATGTATGAGAATAGTACACACATCACAAAGCAGCTGCTCAAAAAGCTTCTCTCCAGTTTTCAATGAAAGACATTTCCTTGCTCACCGCATTTCTCTGGGAGCCACTTAATATTCCTTCTCAGAATCCTCAAAGACAGGCTTTCCAAAGTGAGAAATGTAGAGTAAGCTTTAAGTCTCTGAAATGAATGCACATGTCAGAGAGAAGTTTCTTGGAATGCTTCTTTCTGGGTTTTATTTCAGGATATTTCACTTTTTGCCATAGTCTTCCATGCACTCCGAAATATTACCTTTCCGGTTTTACAGGAACAGTGTTCAAACACTGCCTAAAGAGAAAAGAGGTACAACTCCCTGAGTGGAATGCACACATCACAAAGCAGTTTCTCAGAAACTTCTCTCTAGTTTTTATCTGAAGATATCTCCTTTTTCACTGTAGGCCTGCGTGTGCTCCCGAAAGTCCCTTCATGGATCCGTCGATGATGGAGTTTGCAAACTGCATAATATAAGGAAAGTTTTATCTATGTGAGATGAATAAACATGTCTATCACAAAGCTGTTTCACAGAAATCTTCTTTCCAGTTTTTGTCTGAGGATATTTCCTTTTTCATCATAGCCATCCCTATACTCCCGAATGTCCCCTGGTAGCTTTTTCTGAAAAAGGGATTCCCCAATCCTCCATGAAAATGAAGGTTTAACTCTGTGAGTGGAATGCACACGTCACAAAGCAGTTTCTCGGAAAGCTTCTCTCCAGTTTTTATCTGAAGTTATTTCCTTTTCCACCATAGTCCTGAGTGTAATCCCGAATATCCCATTGCAGATCCATGCATGATGGAGATTCCAAACTGAGTAATGTAAAGAAAGCTTTATTTATGTGAGATTAATAAACCCTGCCAAAAGCAGATTAACAGAAAGCTTCTACCTGTTTCTATCTTATTTCCTTTTTTACCACATTCCTGAATGTGCTCCCGAATGTCCTTTTGCGGATCCACCCTTGACAGAGTTTCCAAGCTGTGCAATGTAATGAAAGCTTTATCTATGTGACATGAACACACATATCACAGAGCAGTTCCACAGAAAGCTTACTTCCAGTTTTTGTCTGAGGCTATTTCCCTTTTCACCATGGGTGTCAATATGCCCCTGAATATCACTTGGCGCCTTTTTCTCCAAAAGGGTTTCGCTGATGCTGTATGAGAAGAGAAGTATAACACTGTAAGTGGAATGCACAGGTCATGAAGCAATTCCTCGGAAAGCTTCTCTCCAGTTTCCATCTGAACATATTTCCTTTTTCAGCATAAGCTGAAGCTGTGCCCCAATATCCTCTCATACACTAAACACAAACAGTGTTAGAAAACTGCTGAATGAAAAGAGAAGCTTAACTGAGGGAGAGGATTTCACATGACATACAGCAGTTTCAAAGAAAGCTTCCTTCTGGTTTCTATCAGACGGTATTTCTTTCTCCATATTCTAAAGAGCATTCCCAAATGTCCTTCCTCAGATTCCACAGAAACAGTGATTTCAAACTGCACAATACAAAGATTCGTTTAACTCTATGAGATGAATACACACAGCACATCACAAAGCAGTTGCTCAGAAAGCTTCTCTCCAGTTTTCATCGGAAAACATTTCCTTTTTCACGATAGGCCTGAAAGTGATACCGAGTATCCCTTCACGGATCCGTCCATGATGGAGTTTCCAACTGCGTAATTTAAAGAAACTTTTATCTATGTGAGATGAATAAACATAGAAAAAAACAGATTCACAGAACGTTTCTTTTCAGTTTTTATCTGATGATATTTCCTTTTTCACCATATACCTGAATGTGCTCCCGAATGTCCCTTCATGGTTCGTCCATGACAGAGTTTCCAAGCTGAGTAATGTAAAGAAAGCTTCATCTATGTGAGATGAATAAACCTAGCAAAAAGCAGATTCACAGAAAGCTTCTTTCCAGTTTTTATCTGAAGATAGTTCCTTTTTCACCATAGTCCTGTATGTGCTCCCAAATGTCCCTTCATGGATCCGTCCATGACTGAGGTTCCAAACTGTGTATTATAAAGAAAGTTGTATCTATGTGAGAAGATTATACATATCTATCACAAAGCAGTTTCACAGAAAGTTTCTTTCCAGTTTTGGTCTGAGGATATTTTTTTTTTCCACAATAGCAGTCCCTATATTCCCGAATGTCCCTTGGTAGCTTTTTCTCCAAAAGGGATTCCTCAGTCCTCTATGAGAAGAAAGGTATAACTCCATGAGTGCAATGCATACATCACAAAGCAGCTCCTCGGAAAGCTTCTCTCCAGTTTCTATCTGAAGATATTTCGGCTTTCACCATAAGCCTCAGAGCATTCCCAAATATCCCCCCCTCAGAGTCACCAAAAATAGTGTTAGACTACTGCTCAATGGAAAGAGAAGCTTAATGGTCCAAGTGGAATTCATACAACACAGAGCAGTTTCACAGAAAGCTTTCTTCTGGTTTTTATCTGAGGATATTTCATTTTCAGCATATTCTGAAGAGCATTCCCAAATGTCCTTTCTCAGGTTCCACAGAAAGAGTGATTTCAAACTGCTCAATCCAAAGAATGATTTAACTCTATGAGATGAAAACACGCATCACAGGCAGTTACTCAGAAGGCTTATCTACAGTTTTCAATGGAAGAGATTTCCTTGCTCACCACAGGCCACAGGGCGCCATTTAGTATCTCCTCCCAGATTCCTCAAAGACAGTTTCCAAACTGTGCAATGTAGAGTAAGATTTAACTCTGTAAAATGAATGCACATTTCAGAGACCAGTTTCTTGGAACACTTCTTTCTGTATTTTATTTGAAGATATCTCACTTTTCTCCATATTCTTCAATGTGCTCCAAAATATCACTTTTTCGGTTTTACAGGAGCAGTGTTCAAACACTGCCTTATGAGAAAAGAGGTATAACTCCCTGAGTGGAATGCACACATCACAAAGCAGTTTCTCAGAAAGCTTCTCTTCTTTTTTTATCTGAAGATATTTCCTTTTTCTCCATAGTCCTGTATGTGATCCCAAATATCCCTTCGTGGATCCATCCATGACGTAATTTGAGAGCTGCGTAATGTAAAGAAAGCTTTACCTGTGTGAAATGAATACAAATAGCAAAAAGTAGATTCACAGAAAGCTTCTATTCAATGTATATCTGAATATATTTCCTTTTTCATCAGAGTCCTGAATG
Organism: Macaca thibetana thibetana; assembly: GCF_024542745.1. NCBI lineage: Eukaryota > Metazoa > Chordata > Mammalia > Primates > Cercopithecidae > Macaca > Macaca thibetana. Next base: position 98,753,384 of record NC_065585.1, on the reverse strand, counting down.
TGCTCCCAAATGTCCCTTTGTGTATCTGTCCATGACAGAGCTTCCAAGCTGCGTAATGTAAAGAAAGCTTCATCTATGTTGCACATATCACAGAGCAGTTTCACAGAAAGCTTCTTTCCGGTTTTTGTCTGAGGCTATTTCCCTTTTCATCATAGGCATCTATATGATCCCGGATACCCTTGGTAAATTTTTCCCCAAAGGGTTTTCCCTGATGCTGTATGAGAAGAGAGGTACAACACTGTGAGTGGAATGCACATGTCACAAAGCGGTTCCTGGGAAAGTTCTCTCCAGTTTCAATCTGAAGATATTTCCTTTTTCACTGTAAGTCTCAAAGCATTCCTGAAAATCCCTTCGCACGCTAAACAGAAACAGTGTTACAAAAATGCTCAATGAAAAGAGAAGCCTAACTGAGCGAGAGGAATTCAAACGACACACAGCAGTTTCACAGAAAGCTACCTTCTGGTTTTTATGTGAGGATGTTTCTTTCTCCATATTGTAAAGAGCATTCCCAAATGTCCTTCCTGAGATTCCACAGAAACAGTGATTTCAAACTGCTTAATCCAAAGAATGACTTAACACTATGAGATGAATACACACGTCACAAAGCAGTTCCTCAGAAAGCTTCTCTTCAGTTTTCAATGGAAAATGTTTCCTTGCTCACCACAGGCCTCTGGACGCCACTTAATATTGTTTGGCAGATTCCTCAAAGACAGAGTTTCCAAACTGGCAATTTAGTGTAAGTTTTAACTCTGTGAAATGAACGCACATTGTCAGAGAATAGTTTCATGGAACGTTTCTTTCTGTTTTGTTTTTGTTTTTGTTTTTTGAGGATATTTCACTTTTCTCCATAGTCCTCAATGTGCTCCGAAATATCACTTTTTCAGATTTACAGAACAGTGTTCAAACACTACCTTATGAGAAAAGAGGTATAACTACCCAGTGGAATGCAAACATCACAAAGCAGTTATTCAGAAACTTCTGTCCAGTTTTTATCTATATATATTTCCTTTTGCACCATAGTCCTGAAGGTGCTCCCAAATGTAACTTGGTGGATTCTTTTATGGCAGTGTTTCCAAGCTACTGAATGTAAAGAAAACTTCATCTATGTGAGATGAATGAACATAGAAAAGAGAAGTTTCAGATAAAGCTTCTTTGCAGTTTTTATCTGAAGATTTTTCCTTTTTCACCATAGTTCTATATGTGCTCTGGAATGTCCCTTCGTGGATCCGTCCATGATACAGTTTCCAAATTGTGAAATATAAAGACAGTTTTATCTATGTGAGATGAATAAACATATCTATCCCAAAGCAATTTCACAGAAAGCTTCTTTCGAATTTTTGTCTGAGGATATTTCCTTTTACACCATAGCCGTCTCTATACTCCCGAATGTCCCTTGGTACTTTTTCTCCAAAGGGGATTCCCCAAACCTCTATGAGAAGAAAGCTATAACTCTGTGAGTGGAATGCATATGACACAAAGCAGCTCCTCGGAAAGCTTCTCTCCAGTTTCTATCTGAAGGTATTTCCTTCTTCACCATAACCCTCAAAGTGCTCCCGAATATCCCTTCACGGACTAAACATAAACAGTGTTAGAATACTGCTCAATGAAAACAGAAGCTTAACTGTACGAGTGGAATTCACATGCCACAGAGCAGTTTCACAGAAACCTTCCTTCTGGTTTTTATTGGAGGGTATTTCTTTTACAGCATATTCTAAAGAGCATTCCCAAATGTCCTTTCTCAGGTTCCACAGAAAGAGCGACTTCAAACTGCTCAATCCAAAGAATGATTTCACTCTATGAGATGAATACACACTTCACAAAGCAGTTGCTCAGAAAGCTTCTCTACAATTTTCAATGGAAGACATTTTCTTGCTCACCACAGGCCTCCAATTATCACTTAATATCCTTTCGCAGACTCCTCATAGAGAGACTTTCAAAACTGGGAAATGTAGAGTAAGATTTAACTCTGTGAAATGAATGGACAGGCCATAGAGGAGTTTCTTGGAATGCTTCTTTATGGGCTTTATTTGATGACATCTCACTTTTCGCCATAGTCTTCAATGTGCTCCGAATATCACTTTTTTAGTTTTACAGGAACAGTGTTCAAACAGTACCTTATGAGAGAAAAGCTATAATTCCCTGAGTGGAATTCACACATCACCAGGCACTTTCTCAGAAAGTTTCTCTCCAGTTTTTATCTGACGATATTTCCTTTTTCACCATAGGCCCGAATATGATCCTGAATATTCCTTCACGGATCCATCCATGATGGAGTTTCCAAGCTGCATAAAGTAAAGAAAGCTTTATTTATGTGAGATGACTAAGCATAACAAAAAGTAGATTCAAAGAAAGTTTCTTTTCAGTTTTAATCTGAAGATATTTCCTTTTTCACCATAATCCTGAATGTGCTCCCAAATGTCCCTTCGTGGATCCGTCCATGACAGAGATTCCAAGCTGTATAATGTAAAGAAAGCTTTATCTATGTGAGAAGAATACACATATCACACAACAGTTTCATAGAAAGCTTCTTTCCAGTTTTTGTCTGTGGCTATTTCTCTTTTCACCATAGGCATCAACATGCTTCCGAATATCACTTGGTACCTTTTTCTTCTAAAGGGTTTCCCCAATGCTATATGAGAAGAGAAGTATAACACTGTGAGTGGAATGCATATGTCACAAAGCAGTTCTTCGGAAAGCTTCTCTCCAGTTTCGGTCTGAACATATTTCCTTTTTGACCATAAGCCTCAAAGCACTCCCGAACAACCCTTCACACAGTAAACATAAAAAGGGTTAGAAAACTTCTCAATGAAAACAGAGTCTTGACTGAGCGAGAGGAATTAAGATGACTCAGAGCAGTTTCACAGAAAGCTTCCTTCTGGATTTTATCTGAGGATATTTCTTCCTCCATATTCTAAGGAGCATTCTGAAATATTTTTCCTCAGATTCCACAAAACAGTGATTTCAAACTTCTCATTCCAAAGAATGGTTTAAATCTATGAGGTGACTACACACATCACAAAGCATTTGCTCAGAAAGCTTCTCTCCAGTTTTCATTGGAAGACGTTTCCTTGCTCACCACAAGCCACCGTGTGCCACTTAATATCCCTTCACAAATTCCTCAAAGACAGAATTTCCAAACTAGGTAATGTAGAGTAAGCTTTACCTCTGTGAAATGAATGCACATATCAGAGAAGAGTTTGTTGGAATGCTACTTTCTGGGTTTTATTTCAGGATATTTCACTTTTCGCCATAGTCTTCCATGCGCTCCGAAATATTACTTTTTCAGTTTTACAGAAACAATGTTCAAACACTGCCTTATGAGACAAGAGGAATAACTCCCTCAGTGGAATGTACACATCACAAAGCAGTTTCTCAGAAAGCTTCTCTCCACTTTTTATCAGAAGATATTTGCTATTTCACCATAGGTCAGAATGTGCTCCCGAATGTCCTTTCACAAATCCGTCCATGATGACATTTCAAAACTGCGTAATAGAAAGAAAGTTTTATCTATGTGAGATGAATAAACATATCTATCACAAGGCAGTTTAACAGAAATCTTATTTCCAGTTTTTGTCTGAGGATATTTCCTTTTTCACTTTAGCCATCCATATACTCCCAAATGTCCCTTGGTAGCTTTTTTTCCAAAAGGGATTCCCCAATCCTCTATGAGAAGAAAGGTATAACTCTGTGAGTGGAACGCACACAAAACAAAACAGGTCCTCGGAAAGCTTCTCTCCTGTTTCTATCTGAAGATATTTCTGTTTTCACCATAAGCCTCAAAGCGCTCCCGAGTATTCCTTAGCTGACTAATCTAAAACAGTGTTAGAATACTGCTCAATGAAAACAGAAGCTTAATTGTGCGAGTAGAAGTCACATGACACAGAGCACTTTCACAGAAAGCTTTCTTCTGGTTTTTATCAGAGGGTATTTCTTTTTCAGCATATTCTTTTTTTTTTTTTTTTTTTTTTGAGATGGAGTCTCGCTCTGTCGCCCAGGCTGGAGTGCAGTGGCCGGATCTCAGCTCACTGCAAGCTCCGCCCTCTGGGTTTACGCCACTCTCCTGCTTCAGCCTCCCGAGTAGCTGGGACTACAGGTGCCCGCCACCTCACCCAGCTAGTTTTTTGTATTTTTTAGTAGAGGCAGGGTTTCACCGTGTTAGCCAGGATGGTCTCGATCTCCTGACCTCGTGATCCGCCCGTCTCGGCCTCCCAAAGTGCTGGGATTACAGGCTTGAGCCACCGTGCCTGGCTGCATATTCTTAATAGAGTTTCCAAATGTCCTTTCTCAGGTTCCAAAGAAAGAGTGATTTTAAACTGCTCAATCCAAAGAATGATTTAACTCTATGAGATGAATACACACATCAAAAAGTAGTTGCTCGGAAAGCTTCTCTCCAGTTTTCAACATAAGATATTTCTTGGTCGCCACAGGCCTCTGGTCGCCACTTAATATCCATTGGCAGAATCCTCAAAGACAGACTTTCCGAACTGGGAAATGTAGATTAAACTTTAACTCTCTGAAATGAATGTATATGTCAGACGGCAGTTTCTTGGAATGCTTCTTTCCTGGTTTTATTTGACGACATTTCACTTTTCACCATAGTCTTCCATGCGCTTCGTAATATTACTTTTTCGGTTTTACAGGAATAGTGTTCAAACACTGCCTTATGAGAAAAGAAGTATAACTCCCTGAGTGGAATGCACACATCACAGAGCAGTTTTTCAGAAAGCCTCTATCCAGTTTTTATCTGAAGATATCTCCTTTTCCATCTTAGCCCTGAATGTGCTCCCAAATGTCACTTTGTGAATCCATCCATGACAACGTTTCCAAACTGCATAATAGAAGGAAAGTTTTATCTATGTGAGATGAATAAACATATCTATCACAAACCCATTTCACAGAAAGCTTCTTTTCAGTTGTTGTCAGAGGATATTTCCTTTTTCACCATAGCCGTCCCTATACTCTCAAATGTCCCTTGGTAGCTTTTTCTCCAAAAGGGATTCCCCAATCTTCTATGAGAAGAATGTTATAATTCTATGAGTTGAATGCACACGTGGACAACGTGGAGTAAGCTTTACCTCTGTGAATTGAATGCAAATATCTGAGAACAGTTTCTTGGAACGCTTCTTTCTGGGTTTTATTTTAGGATATATCACTTTTTGCCATAGTCTTCAATGCGCTCCAAAATATCACTTTTTCGTTTTACAGTAACAGTGTACAAACACTGCCTTGTGAGAAAAGAGGTATAACTCCCAGAGTGGAATGCACACATCACAAAGCAGTTTCTCAGAAAGCTTCTCTAAAGTTTCTACCTGAACTTACTTCCTTTTTCACCGTAAGACTCAAAGCGCTCCCAAATACCCTTCGCATGCTAAACATAAACAGTGCTAGAAAACTGCTCAATAAAAAGAGAAGCTTAACTGAGCGAGAGGAATTCACATGACACATAGCAGTTTCACAGAAAGCTTCCTTCTGGTTTTATCTGAAATATTTCCCTTTTCATCATAGTTCTGAATGTGCTCCCGAATGCCCTTCACATATCCATCCATGACAGACTTTACAAGCTGCGTAATGCAAAGAAAGCATTATCTACATAAAATTAATAAAAATAGCAAAAAGCAGATTCACAGAATGCTTCTTTCCAGTTTTTATCCGAAGATATTTCCTTTTTCACCATAGTCCTGAATGAGCTCCCGAATATCGCTTCATGGATAGGTCCATGGCAGAGTTTCGAAGCTGCGTAATGTAAAGAAAGCTTTATCTATGTGAGATGAATACACATAGCACAGAGCAGTTTCACAGAAAGCTTCTATCCAGTTTCTGTCTGAGGCTATTTCCTTTTTCACCATAGGCGTTAATATGCCCCTTCTGTGAATATCCCTTCACAGAATCCTCAAAGACAGATTTTCCAAACTGGGAAATGTAGAGTAGGCTTTAACTCTGTGAAATGAATACATGTGTCAGAGAGCAGTTTGCTGGAACGCTTCTTTCTGGGTTTTATTTCAGGATATTTCACTTTTCACCAAACTCATCCACACACTCCGAAATATTACTATTTTGGTTTTACAGGAGGTGTTCAAATACTGCCTTATGAGAAAAGAGGTATAACTCCCTGAGTGGAATGCACTCATCACAAAGCACTTACTCAGAAATCTTCTATCATGTTTTTATCTGAAGATTTCTCCTTTTTCCCTGTAGGCCTGAATGTGCTCCAGAATGTGCCTTCGCAGATTCGTCCATGACGGAGTTTCCAAACTGCATAATATAAAGAAAGTTTCATCTATGTGAGATGAATAAACATATCTATAACAAAGCAGTTTCACAGAGATCTTTCCAGTTTTAGTCTGAGGATATTTCCTTTTTCACCATAGTGGTCCATATACTCCCGAATGTCCCCTGGTAGCTTTTTCTCCAAAAGGGTTTCCCCAATCCTCTATGAAAAGAAAGGTATAATTCTCTGAGTGGAATGCACATGTCACAAAGTGGCCCCTAGAAAAGCTTCTCTCCAGTTTCTATCTGAAGATATTTTCTTTTTCACCATAAGCTTCAAAGCACTCCCGAAGATCCCTTCCCAGACTAAACAAAAGAAGTGTTAAAATACTGCTCAATGAAAAGAGAAGCTTAACTGTGTGAACGGAATTCACGTGACACAGAGCAGTTTCACAGAAAGCTTCCTTCTGGTTTCTATCTGAGGTTATTTACTTTTCAGGATAATCTAAAGAGCATTCCCAAATGTCGTTTCTCAGATTCCACAGAAACAGTGATTTCAAACTGCTCAATCCAAAGAATGATTTCAGTCTATGACATGAATACAAACATCACAAAAGTGTTGCTCAGAAGGCTTCTCTCCAATTTTCAACCAAAGACGTTGCCTTGCTCGCCACAGACCTTCAGTTGCCACTTAACATAACCTCACAGAATCCTGAAAGACATACTTTCCAAACTGGGAAATGTAGAGTAAGCTTTAATGCTGTGAAATGAATGGACATGTCAGAGAGCAGTTGCTTGGAATGCTCCTTTAAGGGTTTTACTGGATGACATTTCACTTTTTGCCATAGTCTTCAATGTGCTCTGAATATCACTTTTTTAGTTTTACAGGAACAGTGTTCAAACAGTGTCATATGAGAGAAAAGGTATAACTCCCTGAGTGGAATGCATACATCACGAAGCAGTTTCTCAAAAAGCTTCTCTCCAGTTTCTATCTGACAATATTTCCTTTTTCACCATAGGCCTGAATGTGATCCCAAATATCCCTTTGCAGATCCATCCATGATGGAGTTTCCAAGCTGCATAATGTAAAGAAAGCTTTATCTATGTGAGATGAATAAACATAGCAAAAAGCAGATTTACAGAAAGCTTCTTTCCAGTTTTTGTCTGAGGCTATTTCCCTTTTCACCGTAGGCATCAACATGCTTATGAATATCACTTAGAACCTTTTTCCCCAAAAGGGTTTCACCAATGCCGTATGAGAAAAGAAGTATAACACTGTGAGTGAAATGCACATGTCACAAAGCAGTTCTTCGGAAAGCTTCTCTCCAGTTTTGGTCGGAACATATTTCCTTTTTCACCATAAGTCTCAAAGCCCTCCTGCATATCCCTTCACATGTTAAACATAAACAGAGTTAGAAAACTGTTCAATGAAAAGCGAGGCTTAACTGATTGAGAGGAATTAAGAAGACACAGAGCAGTTTCACTGAAAGCTTCCTTCTCGATTTAACCTGGGAATATTTCTTTCACCATATTCTAAGGAGTGTTCCCAAATGTCCTTCCTCAGATTCCACAAAAACAGTGATTACAAACTCCTCAATTCAAACAATAGTTTAACTCTAAGTGATGAATACACACATCACAAAGCAGTTGCTCAGAAAACTTCTTTCCAGTTTTCACCGGAAGACCTTTTCTTGCTCACCACAAGTCTCCAGGTGCCACTTACTATCCCTTTACAGATTCCTCAAAGACAGAGTTTCCAAAGTGGGCAACGTAGAGTAAGCTTTAACTATGTGAAATGAATGCACATATCAGAGAGCAGTTTCTTGGAACGCTTCTTTCTGGGTTTTATTAGAGGATATTTCACATTTCGCAATAGTCTTCAATGCGCTCCAAAATATCACTTTTTCGGTTTTACAGGAACAGTGTTCAAACACTGCCTTATGGGAAAAGAGGTACAACTCCCTGAGTGGAATGCACACATCACAAAGCAGTGTCTCAGAAAACTTCTTTCTAGTTTTTATCTGAAGATATTTCCTTTTTCACCATAGGTGTGAATGTGCTCCCGAATGTCCCTTCACGAATCCATCCGTGACGGCGTTTCAAAATTGCATAATAGAAAGAAAGTTCATCTATGTGAAATGAATAAACATATCTATCACAAAGCAGTTTCACAGAAAGCTTCTTTTCAGTTTTAGTCTGAGGATATTTTCTGTTTCACCATAGCAGTCCATATACTCCCAAATGTCCACTGGTAGCTTTTTCTCCAAAAGGGATTCCCCAATTTTTTATGAAAAGAAAAGTATAACTCTGTGAGTGGAATGCACACACCACAAAGCAGCTCCTTGGAAAGCTTCTCTCCTGTTTCTATCTGAAGATATTCCCTTTTTCACTGAAAGCCTCAAAGCGCTCCCGAATATCCCTTAGCTGACGAAACTAAAACAGTGTTAAAATATTGCTCAATGAAAACAGAAGCTTAACTGTGGGAGTGGAATGCACATGACAGAGAGCAGTTTCACAGATAGCTTCCTTCTGGTTTTTATCGGAGAGTATTTCTTTTTCAATATATCCTGAAGAGCATTCCCAAATGTCTTTTCTCAGGTTCCGCAGAAAGAGTGATTTCAAACTGTTCAATCTAAAGAATGATTTAACTCTATGAGATGAATACACACATCACAAAACAGTTCTTCAGAAAGCTTGTCTCCAGTTTTCAACGGAAGACATTTCCTTGCTCGCCACAGGCCTCTGTTTACCACTTAATATCCTTTCGCAGAATCCTCAAAGACAAACTTTTCAAACTGGGAAATGTAGACTAAGCTTTAGCTCTCGGAAATGAATGCACGTGTCAGAGAGCAGTTTCTTGGAACGCTTCTTTCTGGGTTTTATTTCAGGATATTTCACTTTTTGCCATAGTCTTCCATGCGCTCTGACATATTATTTTTTTGGTTTTAGAGGAGCAGTTTTCAAACACTGCCTTATGAGAAAAGAGGTATAACACCCTGAGTGGAATGCACACATAACAAAGCAGTTTCTCAGTAAGCTTTTCTCCAGTTTTTATCTGAAGATATCTCCTCTTTCACCGTAGGCCTGAATGTGCTCCCGAATGTCCCTTTGCAAATCGGTCCATGACGGAGTTTCCACAGTGCCTAATACAAGGAAAGTTTTATTTATGTGAGATGAATAAATATATCTATCACAAAGCAGTTTCACAGAAATCTTCTTTCGAGTTTTTGTCTTGGATATTTCCTTTTTAACCATACTCCTGAATGTCCTCCAGAGTGTCCATTCACAGTTCTTCCATGATGGAGTTTCCAAGCTGAGTAATGTAAAGAAAGCTTCATCTATGTGGGATGAATAAACATAGCACAAAGCAGATTCACAGAAAGCTTCTTTCCAGTTTTTATCTGAAGATACTTCCTTTCTCATCATAGTCCTGTATGTGCTCCTGAATGTCCCTTCACAGATACGTCCTTGACAGAATTTTCCTGCTGCATAATGTAAAGGAAGCCTTATCTATGTGAGATGAATACACATATCACAGAGAAGTTTCACAGAAACCTTCTTTCCAGTTTTTGTGTAAAGCAATTTCACTTTTCACCATAGGCGTCAATATGCTCCCGAATATTTCATGGTACTTTTTCTCCAAAAGTGTTTCCCCGATGCTGTATGAGAAGAGAGGTAAAACAATGTGAGTGGAATGCACATGTCAAAAGCTGTTCCTCGGATATCTTCTCTCCAGTTTGTATCTGAACATACTTCATTTTTCACCTTAAGCTTCAAAGTGTTCCTGAATGTACCTTTGCATGCTAAACAAAAACATTGTTAGAAATCTACTCAATGAAAAGAGATGTTAAATGAGTGATAGGAATTCACATTACACATAGCAGTTTCACAGAAAGCTTCCTTCTGGTTTTTATCTGAGGATATTTCTTTCTCCATATTCTATAGAGCATTCCAAAATGTCCTTCATCAGATTCCACAGAAATAGTGATTTCACAGTGCTAAATCCAAAGAATACTTTAACTCTATGAGATGAATACACACATCTCAAAGCAGTTGCTCAGAAAGCTTCTCTCCAGTTTTCACCAGAAGGCATTTCCTTGCTCACCACAGGCCTCCGGTCGCCACTTAATATCCCTTCAAAGAATCATCAATGACAGACTTTCCAAACTGGGATATGTCGAATCAGTTGTAACTCTCTGAAATCAAAGCACAAGTCAGAGAGTAGGTTCTTGGAACGCTTCATTTTGGGTTTTATTTCAGGATATTTCACTTTTCGCCATAGTCTTCCATGTGCTCCGACATATTACTTTTTCGGTTTTACAGAAACAGTGTTCAAAAAGTGTCTTATGAGAAGAATGGTATAACTCCCTGAGTGGAATGCACACATCACCAAGCAGTTTCTCAGAAAGCTTTTCCCCAGTTTTCATCTGACCATACTTCCTTTTTCACCATAGGCCAGAATGTGATCTCAAATATCCTTTCACGGATCCATCCATGACAGAAGTTCCATCTTGCATAATGTAAAGAAAGTTTTATCTATGTGAGAGGAACAATCATAGCCAAAAGAAGATTCACAGAAATCTTCTTTCCAGTTTTTATCTGAAGATATTTCCTTTTTCACCATGGTCCTGAATGTGCTCCCGAATGCCCCTTCATGGATCCATCCATGACAGAGTCTCCAAGCTGCGTAATGTAAAGAAAGCTTTACCTATGTGAGATGAATACACATATCACAGAACAGTTTCATAAAAAGCATTTGTCCAGTTTTTGTCTGGGACTATTTCCCTTTCCACCATAGGCGTCAACATGCTCCTGAATATCACTTGATATCTTTTTCTCCAAAAGGATTCCCCTGATGCTGTATGAGAAGAGAGGTATAACACTGTGAGTGGAATGCACACATCACAAAGCAGTGCCTCGGAAAGCTTCTCTCCAGTTTCGGGCTGAACATATTTCCTTTTCCACCATAAGCCTCAAAGTGCTCCCGAATATCATTTCACACACTACACATAAACAGGCTAAGGAAACTGCTCAATGAATAGAGAGGCTTAACTGAGTGAGAGGAATTTAGACGACACAGAGCAGTTACACAGAAAGCTTCCTTCTGGATTTTGCCTGAGGATATTTCTTTCTCCATATTCTAAGGAGCGTTTCCAAATATACATCCTTCCTCAGATTCCACAAAAACAGTGACTTCAAGCTACTCAATCAAGAATGGTTTAACTGTATGAGACGAATAGACACATCACAAAGCAGTTCTTCAGAAAGTTTCTCTCCAGTTTTCATAGTAGCACGTTTCCTTGCTCAATACAAGCCTCCAGGCACCACTTAATATCCCTTCACAGATTCCTCATAGACAAAGTTTCCAAACTGGGCAATGTAGAGTAAGCTTTAAGTCCGTGAAATGAAGGCATGTGTCAGAGAGCAATTTCTTGGAACGCTTCTTTCTGGGTTTTATTTCAGGATATCCCACATTTCACCATAGTCTTTAATGTGCTCCGAAATATCACTTTTTCAGTTTTACATGAACAGTGTCCAAACACTGCCTTAAGAGAAAAGAAGTAAAGCTCCCTGAGTGGAATGTACACATCACAAAACAGTTTCTCAGAAAGCTTCTCTCCAGCTTTTATCTGAAGATATTTCCTGTTTCACCATAGGCCTGAATGTGCTCCCAAAGGTCCCTTCTCTTATCCTTCCATGACGGAGTTTCCAAACTGTATAATATAAAGAAAACTTTACCTATGTGAGATGAATAAACATATCTATCACAAAGCAGTTTCACAGAAAACTTCTTTCCAGTTTTTATCTGAGGATATTGCCTTTTTCAAGCATAGTCGTCCATATACTCCCAAATGTCCCTTGGTAGCTTTTTCTCCAAAAGGGATTCCCCCATCCTCTATGAGAAGAAAGGTATAACTCTGTGAATGGAATGCGCACATCACAAAGCAGCTCCTCGAAAAGCTTCTCTCCTGTTTCTATCTGAAGATATTTCCGTTTTCATCAAAAACCTCAAAGCTCTCCCGAATATGCCTTTGTAGACTACAGAAAAACAATGTTAGAATACTGCTCAATGAAAAGAGAAGCTGAATTGTGCTAGTCTAATTCATATGACACAGAGCAGTTTCACAGAAAGCTTTATTCTGTTTTTTTATCTAAGGGTATTTCTTTTTCAGCATATTCTAAAGAGCGTTCCCAAATTTCCTTTCTCAAGTTCCACAGAAACAGTGATTTCATACTGCTGAATCCAAGGAATGATTTAACTCCATGAGATGAATACACACATCGCAAAGCAGTTGCTCAGAAAACTTCTCTCCAGTATTCATCGGTAGGCATTTCCTTGCTCACCACTGGCCTCCATGCACCACTTAATATCCCTTCGCAGATTCCTCAAAGACAGAATTTAAAACCGGGCAATGTAGATTAATATTTAACTCTGTATAATGAAGGCAAATATCAGAGAAGAGTTTGTTGCAATGCTTCTTTCTGGGTTTCTTTTGAGGAAATTTTGCTTTTCACCATAGTCTTCAAGGCTCTTCAAAATATGACTTTCTCAGTTTTACAGGAACACTGTTCAAACACTGCCTCATGAGAAAAGAGGTATAACTCCCTGAGGGGAATGCACACATCACAAACCACTTTCTCAGAAAATTTCTCTCCAGTTTTCATCTGAAGATATTTCCTTTTTCACCATAGGCCTGAATGTGCTCCCCAATGTCCCTTCATGGATCGGTCTATGACAGAGTTTCCAAACTGCGAAATATGAAGAAAGTTTTAAACATGTGAGAGGAATAAGTGTATCTACCACTGAGCAGTTTCACAGACAACTTCTTTCCAGCTTTTGTCTGAGGATATTTCCTTTTTCACCATAGCCATCAATATACACCCGAATGTCCCTTGGTAGTTTTCTCTCCCAAAGGGATTTCCCAATCCTCTATGAGAAAAAAGCTATAACTCTGTGAGTGGAATGCATACGTCACAAAGCAGCTCATCGGAAAGGTTATCACCAGTTTCTATCTGAAGATATTTCCATTTTCACCATACGCCTCAAAGTGCTCCCGAATATCCCTTTGCACACTAAACAAAAACAGTGTTAGAATACTGCTCAATGAAAACAGAAGATTAACTGTGTGAGTGGAATTCACACGACACAGAGCAGTTTCACAGAAAGATTCCTTCTTATTTTTATCTGACAGTATTTCTTTCTCTGCATGTTCCAAAGAGCGTTCCCAAATGTCCTTTCTCAGGTTTCACAGAAACAGTGATTTCAAACTGCTCAATCCAAAGAATAGTTTAACTCTATGAGATGAATACACACATCACAAAGCAGTTGCTCTGAAAGCTTCTCTCCAGTTTTCATTGGAAGACATTTCCTTGCTCACCACAGGCCTCCAGGCGCCACTGAATATCCCTTCACAGATTCCTCAAAGACAGAGTTTCCAAACAGGGCAATTTAGAGTAAGATTTACCTCTGTGAAATGAATGCACATATCAGAGAGAGAAATTTCTTGGAATGCTTCTTTCTGAGTTTTATTTGAGGATATTTCACTTTTCTCACTAGTCTTAAATGCACACCAAAATATCACTTTTTCTCTCTTACAGGAACAGTGTTCACACACTGCCTTAGGAGAAAAGAGGTATAACTCCCTGTGTGGAATGCACACATCACAAAGCAGTTTCTCAGAAAGCTTCTGTCCAGTTTTTATCTGAAGATATTTCCTTTTTCACCATAGGCCTGAATGTGCTGCTGAATGTCCCTTCACTGATCCGTCCATGATGGAGTTTGCAAGCTGCATAATGTAAAGACTGCTTTGTATGTGTGTGATGAATAAACGTAGCAAAAAGCAGATTCACAGAAAGCTTCTTTCCAGTTTTTATCTGAAGATATTTCCTTTTTCACCATAGTCCTGAATGTGCTCCTGAATGTCCCTTCGCAGATCCGTTCAGGACTGAGTTTCCAAGCTTCGTAATGTAAAGAAAGCTTTATTTATGTGACATGAATACACATATCACTGAGTAGTTTCATAGAAAGCTTCTTTCCAGTTTTTGTCTGAAGCTATTTACCTTTTCACCATAAGCGTCAATATGCTCTTGAATATCACTTGGTACCCTTTTCTCCAAAAGGGTTTCCCCAATGCCGTATGAGAAGAGAGGTATAACACTGTGACTGGAATGCACACGTCACAAAGCAGCTCCTATGAAAGCTTCCCTCCAGTTTCTGTCAGAACATATTTCCTTTTTCACCGTAAGCCTCAAACCGCTCCCGAATATCACTTCCCATGCTAAACATATACAGGATTAGAAAACAGCTCAATGAAAAGAGAGGCTTAACTGAGCAAGAAGAATTAAGATGACACAGAGCAGTTTCACAGAAAGCTTCATTCCTGGTTTTACCTGAGGATATTTCTTTCTCCTTATTCTAGTGAGCGTTCCTAAATGTCCTTCCTCAGATTCCACAGAAACAGGGATTTCAAACTGCTCCATCCAAAGAACAGTTTAACTCTATGAGATGAACACACACATCACAAAGTAATTGCTCAGAAAGCTTCTCTCCAGTTTTCATTGGAAGACGTTTCTTGCTCACCAGAAGCCTCCAGGCATCACTTAATATCCCTTCACAGATTCCTCAAATGTAGAGTCTCCAAATTGTGCAACGTAGAGTAGGTTTTAACTCTGTGAAATGAATGCACATATCAGAGAGCAGTTTCTTGGAACGCTTGCCTCTGGGTTGCATTTCAGAATATTTCACTTTTCGCCATAGTCTTCAATAAGGTCCGAAATAACACTTTTTCGGTTTTACAGGAAGAGTGTTCAAACACTGCCTTATGAGAGAAGAGGCATAACTCCCTGAGTGGAATGCACACATCACAAAGTAGTTTGTCAGAATGCTTCTATACAGTTTTTATCTGAAAATATCTCCTTTTTCACTGTAGGTCTGAAATTGCTTCCAAATTTCCCTTCGCGGATCTGTCCATGATGGAGTTTCCAAACTGCACAGTATAAGGAAAGTTTTATCTATGTGAGATTAATAGACATATGTATCACAAAGCAGTTTCACAGAAATCTTCTTTCAGTTTTTGTCTGAGCATATTTCCTTTTTCACCATAGCTGTCCATATACTCCCAAATGTCCCCTGGTAGCTTTTTCTCCAAAAGGGATTCCTCATTCCTCTATGAGAAGTAAAATATAACTCTGTGAGTGGAATGCACACATCACAAAGTAGTTGTTCAGAAATCTTCACTCCAGTTTCTATCTGAAGATATTTCTGTTTTCACAATAAGCCTCAAGTGCTCCCGACTCTACTCTAGCTAACTAAGCTAAAACAGTGTTAGAATACTGCTCAATGAAAACAGAAGCTTAACTGTGTGAGTGGAATTCACAGGACACAGAGCAGTTTCACAAAAAGCTTCCTTCTGGTTTTTTTTTTTGTAGGGTATTTCTTTTTCAGCATATTCTTAAGAGCACTCCCAAATGTCCTTTCTCAGGTGCCACAGAAACAGTGATTTCAAACTGCTCAATCCAAAGAATGGTTTAACTCTGTGAGATGAATACACACGTCACAAAGCAGTTTCTCAGAGAGCTTCCCTCCAGTTTTCTTTTTTTTTTTTTTTTTTTTTTTTTTTTTTTGAGACGCAGTCTCGCTGTGTCTCCCAGGCTGGAGTGCAGTGGCGTGATCTCGGCTCACTGCAAGCTCCGCCTCCTGGGTTCATGCCATTCTCCCGCCTCAGCCTCCCGAGTAGCTGAGACTACAGGTGCCCGCCACCACGCCCGGCTAGTTTTTTGTATTTTTAGTAGAGACGGGGTTTCACTGTGTTAGCCAGGATAGTCTCATCTCCTGACCTCGTGATCCACCCACCTCGGCCTCCCAAAGTGCTGGGATTACAGGCTTGAGCCACCGCGCCTGGCCTTCCCTCCAGTTTTCAATGGAAGACATTTCCTTGTTCATCACAGGCCTCTGGTCGCCACTTAATATCCCTTCCCAGAATCCTCAAAGACAGACTTTCTAAACTGGGAAATGTAGAGTAAGCTTTAACTATCTGAAATGAATGTATATGTCAGAGAGCAGTTTCTTTGAACGCTTCTTTCTGGGTTTTATTTCAGGATATTTCACTTTTTGCCATACTCTTAAATGCGCTCCAAAATATTACTTTTTCAGTTGTACAGGAACAGTGTTCAAACACTGCTTTATGAGGAAAGAGATATAACTCCCTGAGTGGAATGCACACATCACAAAGCAGTTTCTCAGAAAGTTTCTACCCAGTGTTTATCTGAAGATATCTCTTTTTCATTGTAGGCCTGAATGTGCTCCCGAATGTCCCTTCGCGGATCCGTTCATGATGGAATTTCCAAACTGCGTAATATAAGGGAAGTTTTATCTGTGTTAGATGAATAAACATATCTATCGCAAAGCAGTTTCAAAAAACCTTCTTTCCAGTATTTATCTGAGGATATATCCTTTTTCACCATAGCCATTCATGTAATCCCGTATGTCTCCTAATATCTTTTTCCCCAAAAGGGATTCCCCAATCCTCTATGAAAAGAAAAGTATAACTCTGTGAGTGCAATGCACACATCCCAAAGCAGCTCCTCGGAAATCTTCTCTCCAGTTCCCATTTGAAGATATTTCTGTTTTCACCATAAGCCTCAATGCGCTCCCAAGGATCCCTTAGCTGACTAAACGAAAACAGTATTATAATACTGCCAAATGAAAACAGATTAACTGTGTGAGTGGAATTCACATGACACAGAGCAGTTTCACAGGAAGCTTCCTTCAGATTTTTATCAGAGGGTATTTTTTTTTTCAGCATATTCTTAAGAGTGTTCCAAAATGTCCTTTCTCAGGTTCCACAGAAAGAGTGATTTCAAACTGCTCCTTCCAAAGAATTATTTAACACCATGAGGTAAACACACACCTCACAAAGCCGTTGCTCAGAAAGCTTCTATCCAGTTTTCAACAGAAGGCATTTCCTTGCTCGCCAGAGGCCTCGGGTCGCCACTTGATATCCCTTCGCAGAATCCTCAAAGACCATCTTTCCAAGCTGGGAAATGTAGAGTAAGCTTTAACTCTCTGAAATGAAAGGACATGTCCAAGCAGTTTCTAGGAACGCTTCTTTCTGGGTTTTATTTCAGGATATTTCACTTTTCAAGATAGTCTTCCATGCATTCCAAAATAATACATTTTTGGTTTTACAGGAACAGTGTTCAAACACTGCCTTATGAGAAAAGACTTATAACTCCCTTAGTGGAATGCACACATGAAAAAACAGTTTCTCAGAAACCTTCTATCCAGTTTTTATCTGAACATATCTCCTTATTCATCGTAAGCCTCAAAGCGCTCCCAAATATCCCTTCACAGACTAAACAAAAACAGTGTTAGAATACTGCTCAATGAAAAGAGAAGCTTAACTGTGCGAGCAAAATTCACTCGACGCAGTGTAGTTTCACAGAGAGCTTCTTTCTGGTTTCTATCTGAGGTTATTTCTTTTTCCAGATATTCTAAAGAGCGTTCCCAAATGTCCTTTCTCAGATTCCACAGAAAGAGTGATTTCCAACTGCTCAAATCAAAGAATGATTTAACTCTATGAGATGAATACAAACATAACAAAAGAGTTACTCAGAATGCTTCTCTCCAATTTTCAACGGAAGACATTTCCTTGCTTGCCACAGTCCTCCGTTCGCCACTTAATAGCTTCCTTCCTTTTTTTACCTGAGAATACTTCTTTTTTCACCGTAGCCCTCCATATGGTGAATGTCCCTTGGTAGTTTTCTCTCCAAAAGGGATTTCATAACCCTCTATGAGAAAAAAGATATAAATCTGTGAGTGGAATGCGCATGTCACAAAGCAGTTCCTTGGAAAGCTTCTCTCCAGTTTCTATCTGAAGATATTTCCTGTTTCACCGTAAGTCTCAAAGCGCTCCTGAATGTCCCTTCACATGCTAAACATAAACAGGGTTAGAAAACTGCTCAGTGAAAAGAGAGGGTTAACTGAGTGAGGGGAATTAAGATGACACAGAGCAGTTTCACTGAAAGCTACCTCCTGGATTTTACCTCAGGATATTTCTTTCTCCATAATCTAAGGAGCATTCCCAAATGTCATTCCTCAGAATCCACAAAAATAGTGATTTCAAAGTGCTCAATCCAAAGAATGGTTTAACTCTGTGAGACGAATACACACACCACAAAGCAGTTGCTCATAAAGCTTCTCTCCAGTTTTTATCTGAAGAGATTTCCTTTTTCACCATATGCCTGAATGTACTCAAGAATGTCCCTTAGCGGATCCGTCCATGACGGAGTTTCCAAACTGCATAATATAAAGAAAGTTTTATCTATGCGAGATGAATAAGTATATCTATCACAAAGCAGTTACACAGAAATCTCCTTTCCAGTTTTTGTCTGAGCATATTTCCTTTTTCACCGTAGCTGTCGATATACTCCCGAATGTCCCCTGGTAGCCTTTCCTCCAAAAGGGATTCCCTAACCCTCCATGAAAAGAAAAGTATAACTCGGTGAGAGGAATGCCAACGTCACATAGGACCTCCTCGGAAAGCTCCTCTCCAGTTTCTATCTGAGGATATTTCCGTTTTCACCATAAACCACAAAGCACTACCAAGTACCCCTTCACAGACTAAACAAACACAATGGTACAATACAGCTCAATGAAAAGAGAAGCTTAACTCTGCGAGTGGAATTCACACAATCCAGAACAGTTTCACAGGAAGCTTACTCCTGGTTTTCATCTGAGGGTATTTCTTTTTCAGCATATTCTAAAGAGGGTTCCCAAGTGTCCTTTCACAGATTCCACAGAAACAGGGATTTCCAACTGCTCTATCCAAAGAATGATTTAACTCCATGAGATGAATATACACATCACAAAGCAGTTGCTCAGAAAACTTCTTTCCAGTTTTCAACAGAAGACATTTCCTTGCTCAGAACTCTGGGTGCCACCTAATATCCCTTCTCAGATTCCTCAAAGACAAAGTTTCCAAACTGGACAACATAGAGAAAGCTTTGACTCTGTGAAATGAATGCAAATATCACAGAGCAGTTTCTTGGAACGCTTCTTTCTGGGTTTTATTTGAGGATATTTCACTTTTCAACATAGTCTTCAATGTGCTCCGAAATATCACTTTTTCACGTTTTACAGGAATGGTGTTCATAAACAGCCTTATGGAAAAGAAGTATAACTCCCTGAGAGGAATGCACACATCACAAAACAGTTTCTCAGAAATCCTCTCTCCAGTATTTATCTGAAGATATTTCCTTTTTCACCATAGGACTGAATGTACACCTGAATTTCCCTTCACAGATACGTCCATGACGGAGTTTCCAAACTGTGTAATATAATGAAAACTTTATCTATGTGAGATGAATAAACATATCTATCACAAAGCAGTTTCACAGAAAGCTTCTTCAGTTTTTGTCTGAGGATATTTCCTTTTTCAGCATAGCTGTCCATATACTCCCCAATGTCCCTTGGTAGCGCTTTCTCCAAAAGGGATTCCCTAATCCTGTATGTAAAGAATGGAATTACTCTGTGAGTGGAATGCACACATCACAAAGCGGCTCCTCGGAAAGCTTCTTTGCAATTCCTATCTGAAGATATTTCCGTTTTCAACATAAACCTCAAAACGCTCCCGAATATGCCTTCGTAGATTAAACAAAAACAGTGTTAGAATACTGCTCAATGAAAAGAGAAGCTGAATTTTGCTAGTCTAATTCATATGACACCGAGTAGTTTCACAGAAAACATCCTTCTGGTTTTTATCTAAGGGTATTTCTTTTTCAGCATATTCTAAAAACCGTTCCCAAATGTCCTTTCTCAGATTCCACAGAAACAGTGATTTCAAACTGCTGAATCCAAGGAATGATTAAACTCTATGAGATGAATGCACACATTAGCTTCATAATGTAAATAAAGTTTTATTTATGTGACACAAATAAACATATCAAAAAGCAGATTCACAGAAAACTTCTTTCCAGTTTTTATCTAAAGATATTTCCTTTTTCACGATAGTCCTGAATGTGCTCTCGAATGTCCCTTCTCGGAAGAATCCATGATGTAGCTTCCAAGCTGCATAATGTAAAGAGAGATTTATCTATGTGAGATGAATGCACATATCACAGAGAAGTTTCATAGAAAGCTTCTTTCCAGTTTTTGTCTGGGACTATTTCTGTTTTCACCATTGGCGTCAATATGCAATCAAATATAGCTTGATACCTTTTTATCCAAAAGGGTTTCCTCAATGATGTATGAGAGGAGAGGTATAACACTGTGCGTGGAATGTACACGTCACAAAGCAGTTCCATTAAAAACTACCCTCCTGTTTCTATCTGAACATATTTCCTTTTTCACTATGAGCCTCAAAGCGCTCTGGAATACCCCTTCGTATGCTAAACATAAACAGTGTTAGAAAACTGCTCAATGAAAATAGAAGCTTAAATGAGCGAGAAGAATTACACGACACATAGCAGTTTCACAGAAAGCTTCCATCTGGTTTTTATCCGAGAATATTTCTTTGGCTATATTTTAAACAGCATTTCAGGATATTCTAAAGAGCATTCCCAAATGTCCTTCCTCAGATTCCACCCAAACAGTGATTTCCAACTGCTCTATCCAAAGAATGATTTAACTCCGTGAGATGAATACACACATCACAAAGCAGTTGCTCAGAAAGCTTCTCTCCAGTTTTCATCGAAGACATTTCCTTGCTCACCACAGTCCTTCTGGCGCCACTTAATATTCCTTCGTGCATTCTCCAAAGACAGAGTTTCCAAACTCGGCAATGTAGAGTAATATTTAACTCAGTGAAATGAATGCACATATCAGAGAACAGTTTCTTGCAACGCTTCTGTCTGGGTTTTATTTGAGGATATTTCACTTTTTGCCATAGTCTTCAATGTGCTCTGAAATATCACTTTTTCAGTTTACAGGAACAGGGTTCAAACACTGCCTTATGACAAAAGAGATATAATACCCTGAGTGCAATACACACATCACAAAGCATTTCTCAGAAAGCTTCTATCCAATTTTTATTTGAAGATATCTCCTTTTCTACCATAGGCCTGAATGTGCTCTCGAACGTCCCTTCACGAATCTGCCCATGACGGCGTTTCCAACCTATATAATAGAAAGAAAGTTTTATTTATGTGAGATAAATAAACATATCTATCACAAACAGTTTCACAGAAAGCTTCTTTCCAGTTTTTGTGTGAGGATATTTCCTTTTTCACCATAGCTGTCCCTATACTACCTAGTGTACCGTGGTAGCTTTTTCTCCAAAAGGGTTTCCCTAACCCTCTATGAGAAGAAAGGTATAATTCTGTGAGTGGAATCCACACGTCACAGAGCAGCTCCTGGTAAAGCTTCTCTCCAGTTTTTAACTGAAGATATTTCCTTTTTCACCATAAGCCTCAAAGCACTCCGGAATATCCCTTCGCAGAATAAACAAAAGCAGTGTTAGAATGCTGCTGATTGAAAAGGGAAGCTTAAGTGTGCGAGCAGAATTCACACTACACAGAGCAGTTTCACAGAAAGCTTCCTTCTTGTTTCTATCTGAGGTTATTTCTTTTTCAGGATATTCTATAGAGCGTTCCCAAATGTCCTTTCTCAGATTCCACAGAAACAGTCATTTCAAACTGCTCAATCCAAAGAATGATTCAACTCTATGAGATGAATACAAACCTCACAAAGGAGTTGCTCAGAAAGCTTCTCTCCAATTTTCAACGGAAGACATTTCCTTGCTTGCCACCTGCCTCCTGTTGCCACTTGATATCCCTTCGCAGAATCCTCCAAAAAAAAAAAAAAAAAAAAAAAAAACATTTTAAACGGGGAAATGTAGAGTAAGCTTTAACTCTGTGTAATGAATGGACATGTCAGAGAGCAGTTTCTTGCAATGCTTCTCTCTGGCTTTTATTGGACGACATTTCACTTTTCGCCATAGTCTTCAATGTGCTCCGAATATCACTTTTTAGTTTTACAGGAACAGTGTTCGAACAGTGTTCAAACAGTGCCTCATGACAAGAAAGGTATAACTCCCTGAGGGGAAAGCACACATCATCAGTTTCTCAGAAAGCTTCTCTCCAGTTTTTATCTGATGATATTTCCTTTTTCACCATAGGCCCAAAGGTGATCACAAATATACCTTCACTGATTCATCCATGACGGAATTTCCAAACTATGTAATGTAAAGAAAGCTTTGTCTATGTGAGATGAATAAACATAGCAAAAGCAGACTCACAGAAAGCTTCTTTCCAGTTTGTCTCGGAAGATATTTCCTTTTCACTATAGTCCAGAATGTGCTCCTGAATTTCCCTTCCTGGATCCGTCCAAAACAGAGTTTCCAAGCTGCATAATGTAAAAAAGTTTTATCTATGTCAGGTGAATACACATATCATAGAGCAGTTTCATAGAAAGCTTCTTTCCAGTTTTTGTCTGAGACTATTTCTAGTTTCACCATAGGCATCAACATGTTCCGAATATCACTTGGTATCTTTTTCTCCAAAAGGGTTTCCCCGATGCTGTATGAGAAGAGAGATATAATACTGTGAGTGGAAAGCACATGTCACAAAGCAGATCCTCGGAAATCTTCTCTCCAGTTTCAATTTGAAGATATTTCTGTTTTCAACGTAAGCCTCAAAGCGCTCCCGAGTATCCCCTAGCTGACTAAACTAAAACAGTGTTAGAATACTGTTCAATGAAAAGAGAAGCTTAACTGAGCCAGAGGAATTCACAGGACACATATCAGTTTCACAGACAGCTTTCTTCTGGTTTTTATGTGAGTATATTTCTTTCTCCATATTGTAAAGAGTATTCCCAAATTCCTTCCTCAGATTCCAGAGAAACAATGATTTCAAACTGCTTAATCCAAAAAATGATTTAACATTATGAGATGAATACACACGTCACAAAGCAGTTGCTCAGAAAGTTTCTCTCCAGTTTTCAACAGAAGACATTTCCTTGCTCACTACAGGCCTCCAGGAGCCACTAATATCCCTTCTCAGATTCCTCAAAGACAGAGTTTCCAAACTGGGCAATATAGTGTAAACTTTAACTCTGTGAAATGAATACACATTGTCAGAGGGTAGTTTCTCAGAAAGCATGTTTCTGGGTTTTATTTGAGAATATTTCACTTTTCTCCATAGTCCTTTATGCGCTCTGAAATATTCCTTTTTTGGTTTTACAGGAACAGTGTTCAAACAGTGCCTTATGAGGAAACTGGTATGACACCCTGAGTGGAATGCACACATCACAAAACAGTTTCTCAGAAAGCTTCTCTCCAGTTTTTAGCTGATGATATTTCCTTTTTCAATATAGGCCTGAATGCAATCCTGAATATCCCTTCATGGACCCATCCATGATGGAGTTTCCAAGCTATGTAATGTAAAGACAGCTTTATCTATGTGAGATGAGTAAACATAGCAAAAAGCAGATTCACAGAAAGCTTCTTTCCAGTTTTTATCTGAAGATATTTCCTTTTTCACCAGAGTCCTGAATTTGCTCCTGAATGTCCCTTCGTGGATCCCTGCATGACAGCGATTACAAACTGCATAATGAAAGAAAGCTTTATATATGTGAGATGAATACACAGAGCACAGAGCAGTTTCACAGAAAGCTTCTTTCCAGTTTCTGTCTGAGACTAATTCCCTTTTCACCATAGGCATTAATATGCCCCCAAATATCTCTTGGTACCTTTTTCTCCAAAAGGGTTTCCCTGAGGCTGTATGAGAAGAGAGGTATAACACTGTGAGTGGAATGCCCACGTCACAAAGCAGTTCCTCAGAAAGCTTCTCTACAGTTTCTTTCTGAACATGTTTCATTTTTCACCATAAGCCTCAAACCACTCGTGTATATCCCTTCACACTCTAAACATAAGCAGTGTTAGAAAATTGCTCAATGAAAAGAGAAGCTTAACTGAGTGAGAGGTATTCACACAACACATAGTAGTTTCACAGAAAGCTTCCTTCATTTTTTTTATCTGAGGGTATTTCTTTCTCCATATTCTAAAGAGCGTTCCCAAATGCCCTTCCTCAGATTCCACAGAAACAGTGATTTCAAACTGCTCTATCCAAAGTATGATTTAATTCTATGAGATGAATACACACATCACAAAGCAGTTGCTCAGAATGATTCTCTCCAGTTCTCAATGGAAGACGTTTCCTTGCTCACCACAGGCCTCCAGGTGCCACTAAATATCCCTTCGCAGATTTCTCAAAGACAGAATTTCCATACTGAGCAATGTACAGTAAGCTTTGCCTCTGTGAATTGAATGCACATATCCGAGAAGAGTTTTTTGGAACGCTTCTTCATGGGTTTTATTTGAGGATATATCACTTTTCACCATAGTCTTCAATGCACTCTGAAATATCACCTTTTCGTTTTACAGGAAAAGTGTTCAAACCGTGCCTCATGAGAAAAGAGATATAATTCCCTGAGTGGAATGCAGACATCACAAAGCAGTTTCTCAGAAAGCTTCTCTCCAGTTTTCATCTGAAGATATTCCCTTTTTCTCCCTAGACCTGAATGTGATCCCGAATATCCCTTCGTGGGTATTTCCATGACCAAATTTGAAAGCTGTGTAATGTAAAGAAAGCTTTATCTGTGTGAAATGAATAAACATAGCCAAAAGTAGATTCACAGAAAGATTCTATCCAGTTTTTATCTGAATATATTTCCTTTTTCACCATTTTCCTGAATGTGCTCCCGAATGTCCCTTCGTAGATCCATCAATGACAGTGTTTCCAAGCTGCGTAATGTAAAGAAAGCTTTATCTATGTGAGATACACATATCACAGAGCAGTTTCATAGAAAACTTCTTTCCAGTTTTTGTCTGAGGCTATTTCCCTTTTCACCATAGGCATCAACATGCTCCCAAATATCACTTGCTACCTTTTTCTCCAAAAGGGTTTCCCCGGTTCTGTATGAGAAGAGAGGTATAACACTGTGAGTGAAATATACACATTACAAAGCAGTTCCTCGAAAAGCTTCTCTCCAGTTTCGGTCTGAACATATTTTCTTTTTCACCATAATCCTCAAAGTGCTCCAAAACATAAACAGGGTTAGAAAGCTGCTCAATGAAAAGGGAAGATTAACTGAGTGAGAGGAATTCACATGTCACATAGCAGTTTCACAGAAAGCTTCCTTCTGGTTTTTATCTGAGGATATTTCTTTCTCCATATTCTAAAGAGCATTCCCAAATGTCCTTCCTCAGATTCCACAGAAACAGTGATTTCAAACTGCTCAATCCCAAGAATGATTTAACTCTATGAGATGAATACACAAGTTACAAAGCAGTTGATCAGAAAACTTCTTCCCAGTTTCAACGAAAGACATTCCTTGCTCACCACAGGCCTCCATGCCCCACTAAATATCACTTCACAAATTCCTAAAAAACAGAGTTTCCAAACTGGGCAATGTATAGCAAGCTTTAACTCTGTGAACTCAATGCATTTATCAGAAAGCAGTTTCTTATAACATTTCTTTCTCGTTTTTATTTGAGGATAGTTCACTTTTCAACATAGTCTTCAATGCACTCCAAAATATCACTTTTTCAGTTTTACAGGAACATAGTTGAAACACTGTGTTATGAGAATAGAGGTATAACCCTCTGAGTGGAATAAACATATCACAAAGCAGTTTTTCAGAAAGCTTCTCTCCGGTTCTTATCTGAAGACATTTCCTTTTTCACCATTGCCCTGAATATGCACCCGAATGTCCCTTCGAGGATCCGTCCGTGATGGAGTTTCCCAGCTGTGAAATGTAAAGAAATCTTTATCTATGTGAGATGAATAAACATAATAAAAACAGATATACAGAAAGCTTTTTCCTGTTTTTATCTGAACATATTTCCTTTTTCACCATAGGCCTGAATGTGCTCCTGAATATCCCTTCATGGATCTGTCCGTGACGTAGTTCCCAAACTGCATAATATAAAGACAGTTTTATCTATGTGAGATGAACAAACATATCTATCACAAGGCAGTTTCAGAGAAAGCTTGTTTCCAATTATTGTCTGAGGATATTTCCTTTCTCACCATAGCCGTCCATATACTCCCGAATGTCCCTTGGTAGCTTTCTCTCCAAAAGGGATTCCCCAATCCTCTATGAGAAGAAAGATATAACTCTGTGAGTGGAATGGAAACGTCACAAAACAGATACTCGGAAAGCTTCTCTACACTTTCTATCTGAAGATATTTCTGTTTCCACCGTAAGCCTCAAAGGACTCCCGAATATCCCTTCACAGACTAAACAATAATAGTATTAGAATAATGCTCAATAAAAAGAGAAGCTTAACTATGTGAGTGGAAATCACAGGAAACAGAGCTCTTTTACAGAAAGATTCCTTCTGGTTTTCATCTGAAGGTATTAATTTTTCAGCATATTCTAAAAAGCGTTCCCAAATGTCCTTTCTCAGGTTCCACAGAAACAGTGATTTCAAACTGCTCAATCCAAAGAATGATGTAACTTTATGAGATGAATAAACACATCACAAAACTGTTGCTCAGAAAACTTCTCTCCAGTTTTGAAGGGAAGACATTTTCTTGCTCACCACAGCCCTCCGGTCGCCACTTAATATCCCTACGCAGATTCCTCAAAGACAGAGTTTTCAAACTAGGAAATGTAGAGTAAACTTTAACTCTGTTACATGAATGCACATATCAGAGAGTAGTTTCCTGGAACACTTCTTTCTGGGTGTTATTTGAGGATATTTCACTTTTCACCATAGTCTTCAATGCGCTCCAAAACATCACTTTTTCAGTTTTAAATGAACAGTGTTCAAACACTTCCTTATAAGAAAAGCGGTATAACTCCCTTAGCGGAATGCACACATCACCAAGGAGTTTCTCAGACAGCTTCTCTCCAATATTTATCTGAAGAAATTACCTGTTTCAACATAGTCCTGAATGGGCTCCTGAATGTCCCTTTGTGGATCCATCCATGACAGTTTCCACACTGCGTATTGTAAATCAAGGTTTATCGTCATGAGATGAATAAACGTAGCAAAAAGCAAATTCACAGAAAGCTTCTCTCCAGTTTTTATCTGAAGATATTTCCTTTTTCGCCATAGGCCTGAATATGATCGTGAATGTCCCTACATGGATCCATCCATGATGGAGTTTCCAGGCTGAGTAACATAAAGAAAGCTTTATTGATGTGACAAGAATAAACATAGCAAAAAGCAGACTCGCAGAGAGCTTCTTTCTGGTTTTTATCTGAAGATATTTTCTTTTTCACCATAGGCCTGAATGTGCTTCCTAATGTCCCTTCACAAATCCGTCCATGATGGAGTTTCCAAACTGTGTAATATAAAGAAAGTTTTATCTATTTAAGATGAATAAACATATCTATCACAAAGCATTTACAGAGAAAGCTTCTTTTCAGTTTTTGCCTGATGATATTTCCTTTTTCAGCATAGTCCTCCATATGGTGAATGTCCCTTGGTATCTTTTTATCCAAAAGGAATTTCCCAATCCTCTATGAGAAAAAAGGTATAATTCTGTGAGTGGAATGCACACGTCACAAAGCAGCTCCTTGGAAAGCTTCTCTCCAGTTTCGATCTGATGATATTTCCATTTTCACCATAAGCCTCAAAGCGCTCCAGAATATCCCTTCACAGACTAAACATAAACAGTGTTAGAAAACTGCTAAATGAAAAGAGAAGCTTAACGTGTGAGAGGAATTCACTTGACACATAGCAGATTCACAGAAACCTTCCTTGTGGTGTTTATCTGAGGTTATTTCTTTCTCTGTATTCGAAAGGGTGTTCCCAAATGTGCTTCCTCAGATTCCACAGAAATAGTGATTTCAAACCGCTCAAACAAAAAAATGGTTTAACTATATGAGATGAATACACACATCACAAAGCCATTGCTCAGAAAGCTTTTCTCCAGTTTTCATTGGAAGACATTTCCTTGCTCACCACAGGCCTCCAGGCGCCACATAATATCCCTTCGCAGATTCCTCAAAGACAGAATTTCCAAACTGGGAAACGTAGTGTAAGCTTTAACTCTGTGAAATGAATGCACATATCAGAGAGCAGTTTCTTGGAACACCTCTGTCTGGGTGTTATTTGAGGATATTTCACTTTTTGCCATAGTCTTCAATGGGCTTTGAAATATCACTTTTTTGGTTTTACAGGAAGAGTGTTCAAAACACAGTCTTATGAGAAAAAAGGTATAACTCCCTGAGTGGAATACACATATCACAAAGCAGTTTCTCAGAAAGCTTCTCTCCAGTTTTTATCTGAAGATATTTCCTTTTTCACCATAGTCCTGAATGTTCTCCCAAATGTCCCTTCATAGAGTGGTCCATGACAAAGTTTCCAAGCTGTGTAAAGTGAAGAAAGCTTTATCTATGTGAGATGAATACACATATCACAGAGCAGTTTCATAGAAAGGTTCTTTCCAGTTTTTTCTGAAGCTATATCCCTGCTCACCGTAGTCGTCAACTTGCTCCCGAATATCACTTGGTACCTTTTTCTCCAAAAGGGTTTCCCCAAAGCTGTATTAGAAGAGGTATAACACTGTGAGTGGAATGCACATGTCACAAAGTAGTTTCTCGGAAAGCTTCTCTCCAATTTCGGGCTGAACATATTTCCTTTTTCACCATAAACCTCAAAACGCTCCCGAATATCCCTTCACATGCTAAACATAAACAGGGTTAGAAAATTCCTAAATGAAAACAGAGGTTTAATGGAGCGAGAGGAATTAAGACGACAGAGAGCAGTTTCACAGAAAGCTTCCTTCTGGATTGTACCTGAGGATATTTCTTTCCCCATATTCTAAGGAGCGTTCCCAAATTTCCTTCCTCAGATTCCACAAAAACAGTGATTTCAAACTGCTCATTCCAAAAAATGGTTTAACACTATGAGATGAATACATACATCAAAAAGCAGTTGCTCAGAAAGCTTCTCTCCAGTTTTCATCAGAAGATGTTTCCTTGCTCACCATAAGCCTCTGGGCGCCACTTAATATCCCTTCACAGATTCCTCAAAGACAGAGTTTCCAAACTGGGAAATGTAGTGTGAGCTTTAACTGTGTGAACTGAATCAACATATCTGAGAGCAGTTTCTTAGAATGCTTCTTTGTGGATTTTATTTTAGGATATTTCACTTTTCACTGTAGTATTCAATGCGCTACAAAATATCACTTTTTCGGTTTTACAGGAACAGTGTTCAAACACTGCCTTATGAGAAAAGAGTTATAAGTCCCTGAGTTGAATGCACATATCACAATGCAGTTTCTCAGAAAGCTTCTCTCCTGTTTTCATCTGAAGATATCTCCTCTTCCACCACAGGCCTGAATGTGCTGCCGAATGTCCCTTCACGGATCCGTCCTTGACGGAGTTTCCAAACTGCGTAATGTAAGGAAAGTTTTATTGACATGAGATGAATAAACATATCTATAACAAAGAAGTTTCACAGAAATCATCTTTCCAGTTTTTGTCTAAGGATATTTCATTTCTAACCATAGCCATCCATATACTCCCGAATGTCCCTTGGTAGTTTTTCTCCAAAAGGGATTTCCCAATCCTCTATGAGAAGAAAGGTACAATTCTGTGAGTGGAATCCACATGTCAAAACGCAGCTCCTCTGAAAGCTTCTCTCCAGTTTCAATCTGAAGATATTTCCTTTTTCACCATAAGCCTTGAAGTGCTCCCAAGTATCCCTTCGGAGACTAATCAAAAAAAGTGTTAGAATGCTGCTGATTGAAAAGCGAAGCTTAAATGTGGGAGTAGAATTCACACCACACAGAGCAGTTTCACAGAAATCTTCCTTCTGGTTTCTATCTGAGGTTATTTCTTTTTCAGGATATTCTGAAGACTGTTCTGTAATGTCCTTTCTCAGATTCCACAGAAACAGTGATTTCAAACTGCTCATTCCAAAGAATGATTTAACTCTATGACATGAATAGAAACATCACAAAAAAATTGCTCAGAAATCTTTCTCCATTTTTCAAAGGAAGACATTTCCTTGCTCCCCACAGGCCACTGGTCGCCTCTTAATATCCCTTCACAGAATCCTCAAAGACAGACTTTCCTAACTGGGAAATGTAGAGTAACCTTTAACTCTGTGAAATGAACGCACATGTCAGAGAGCAGTTTTTTTGAATGCTTCTTTCCGGGTTTTATTGGATGACATTTCACTTTTCACCATAGTCTTCAATGTGTTCCAAGTATCACTTTTTTTAGTTTTACAGGAAGAGTGTTCATACAGTGCCTTACAAGAAGAAAAGTATAACTCCGAGCGGAATGCACACATCACAAAGCAGTTTCTCAGAAAGCTTCTCTGCAGTTTTTATCTGAAGATATTTCCTATTTCACCATAGGCCTGAAGGTACTCCCAAATGTCCTGTCGCGAATCCGTCCATGACGGTGTTTCAAAACTGCATAATAGAAAGAAAGTTTTATCTATGTGAAATGAATAAACATATCTATCACAAAGCAGTTTCACAAAAAGCTTCTTTCCAGTTTATGTCTCAGGATATTTCCTTTTTCTCCATAGCCATCCATATACTCCCCAATGTCCCCTGGTAACTTTTTCTCCAAAAGGGATTCCAATATCCTCTATGAGAAAAAAGGTATAATTCTGTGAGTGCAATGCACACGTCACAAAGCAGCTCCTCGGAAACCTTCTCTTCAGTTTCTATCTGAAGATATTACCTTCTTCACAGTAAGACTCAAAGCGCTCCTGAGTATCCCTTAGCTGATTAAATTTAAAAAGTGTTAGAATCCTGCTGAATGAAAACAGAAGCTTAACTGTGTGAGTGGATTTCACATGACACAGAGCAGCTTCCCAGAAAGCTTCTTTCTGGTGTTTATCAGATTGTATTTCTTTTTCAGCATTTTCTTAAGAGCGTTCCCATATGTCCTTTCTCAGGTTCCACAGAAAGAGTGATTTCAAACTGCTCTATCCAAAGGATGATTTAAATCTATGAGGTGAATACACACATCACAAAGCAGTTGCTCAGAAAGTTTCTCTCCAGTTTTCAACGGAAGACATTTCCTTGCTCGCCACAGAACTCAGGTCACCATTTAATATCCATTCGCAGAATCCTCAAAGATAGACTTTCCAAAATGGAAAATGTAGAGTAAGTTTTAACTCTCTGAAATGAATGCACATGTCAGAGAGCAGTTTCTTGGAACGCTTCTTTCCGGGTTTTATTTCAGGATATTTCAGTTTTTGCCATAGTCTTCAATGCGTTCCGAAATAACACTTTTTCATTTTTACAGGAACAGTGTTCAAACACTGCCTTATGAGAAAAGATGTATAACGCCCTGAGTGGAATGCACACATCTCAAAGCAGTTTCTAGGAAAGATTCTCTCCTTTTTTTATCTGAAGATATTTCCTCTTTCACCATAGGCCTGAATGTGCTCCCGATTGCCCCTTCGTGAATCCGTCCATGGCCATGTTTCAAAATTGCATAGTAGAAAGAAAGTTTTATCTATGTGAGATGAATAAACATATCTATCACAAAGCAGTTTCTCAGAAAGCTTCTTTCCATTTTTTGTCTGAGGATATTTCCTTTTTCACCACAGCCATCCATATAGTCCCAAACATCCCTTGGTAGCTTTTTCTCCAAAAGGGATTCCCAAATCCTATATGACAAGAAAGCTATAACTCTGTGAGCGGAATGTACACGTCACCAAGCAGCTCCTCAGAAAACTTCTCTCCAGTTTCTATCTGAAGATTTTCCTTTTACACCATAAGCCTCAAAGCACTCCCTAATATCCCTTCACAGACTACACAAAAAAATGTTAGAATACTTCTCAATGAAAAGAGAGGCTTAACTGTGTGAGTGGAATTCATGTGACACAGAGCAGTTTCAAAGAAAGCTTTCTTCTTGCTTCAATTTGAGGCTATTTCTTTCTCAGGATATTCTAAAGAGTGGTCCCAAATGTCGTTTCTCAGATTCCACAGAAACAGTGATTTGAAACTGCTCAATTCAAAAAATGATTTAACTCTATGATATGAGCACAAACATCACAAAAGTGTTGCTCTGAAAGCTTCCCTGCAATTTTCAACCTATGTCATTTAATTGCTCGCCACAGGACTCTGGTAGCCACTTAATATCCCTTCGCAGAATCCTCAAAGACAGACTTTCCAAACTGGGAAATGTAGAGTAAGCTTTAGCCATGTGAAATGAATGGACATGTCAGAGAGCAGTTTATTGGAAGGCTTCTTTCTGGGTTTTATTGGATGACATTTCACTTTTCGCCATAGTCTTCAATGTGTTCTGAATATCGCTTTTGTAGTTTTACAAGAGTGTTCAAACAGTGCCTTATGAAAGAAAAAGGTATAATTCCCTGAGTGGAATGCACACAACACAAAGCAGTTTGTCAGAAAGATTCTCTCTAGTTCTTATCTGAAGATATTTCCTATTTCACCATAGGCCTGAATGTGCTCCCAAATGTCCCTCCGTGAATCCATCCATTACGGCATTTCAAAACTGCGTAATAGAAAGAAAGTTTTAACTATGTGAGATAAATGAACATATCTATCACAAAGCAGTTTCACAGAAAGCTTCTTTCCAATTTTTGTTTGAGGATATTTCCTTTTTCACCATAGCCATCCATATACTCCGGAATGTCCCCTGGTAGCTTTTTCTCCAAAAGGGATTCCCCAATCCTCTATGAGAAGAAAAGTGTAACTCTGTGAGTGGAATGCACACATCACAAAGCACCTCAGAAATCTTCTCTCCAGTTTCTTTCTGAAGATATTTCCATTTTCACCATAATCCTCAAAGTGCTCCCTAGTATCCCTTAGCTGACTAAACTAAAACAGTGTTAGTATACTGCTCAATTAAAACAGAAGCTTAACTGTGGGAGTGGAATGCACAAGAAAGAGAGCACTTTCACAGTTAGCTTCCTTCTGGTTTTAATCGGAGGGTATTTCTTTTTCAGCATATCCTTAAGTGCATTACCAAAAGTCCTTTATCAGGTTCCACAGAAAGAGTGATTTCAAACTGCTCAATCCAAAGAATGATTTAACTCTATGAGATGAATACACACGTCACAAAGCAGTTTCTCAGAAAATTTCTCCCCAGTTTTCAATGGAAGACATTTCCTTGTTCATCACGGGCCTCTGGTCTCCACTTAATATCCCTTAACAGAATTCTCAAAGACACACTTTCTAACTGGGAAATGTAGAGTAAACTTTAACTCTCTGAAATGAATGCACATGTCTGAGAGCAGTTTCTAGAAATGCTTCTTTCTAGGTTTTATTTAAGGATATTTCACTTTTCGCCATAGTCCTCAATGAGCTCCAAAATATCATTTTTTCGGTTTTACAGGAACAGTGTTCAAAACTGCCTCATGAGAAAAGAGGTGTAACGCCCTGAGTGCAATGCACACATCACAAAGCAGTTTCTCAGAATGCTTCTATCCAGTTTTTATCTGAAGATACCTCCTTTTTCAACATAGGCCCGAATGTTCTACCAAATGTCCTTTCGCGGATGCATCCATGACGGATTTTCCAAACTGTGTAATATAAGAAAAGTTTTATCAACGTGAGTTGAATAAACATAGCAAAAAGCAGATTCACAGAAAGCTTCTTTCCAGTTTTCATCTGAAGGTATTTCCTTTTTCACCATAGTCCTGAATGTTCTCCCAAATGTCCCTTCATGGATTCGTCCATGACAGTTTCCAAGCTGCGTAAGGTAATGAAAGTTTTATTTCTGTGAGACGAATACACATATCACAGAACAGTTTCATAGAAAGCTTCTTTCCAGTTTTGGTATGAAGCTATTTCCCTTTTCACCATAGGCATCAACATGCTCCCAAATACCACTTGGTACCTTTTTCTCCAAAGGGTTTTCCCTGATGCTGTATGAGAAGAGAGGTATAACATGGTGAGTGGAATGCACACGTCAAAAAGCAGTTCCTCAGAAAGCATCTCTCCAGTTTTGGTCTGAACATATTTCCTTTTTCACCGTAAGCCTCAAAGCACTCCGAAATATCCATTCACATGCTAAACATAAACAGCCTTAGAAAACTGCTCAATGGAAAGAGAGGCTTAAGTGAGCAAGAGAAATTACGATGACACAGAGCAGTTTCACCAGAAGCTTCCTTCTGGATTTTACCAGAGGATATTTCTTTCTCCATATTCTAAGGAGCGTTCCCAAATGTCCTTCCTCAGGTTCCACAAAAACAGTGATTTCAAACTGCTCAATTCAAAGAATGGTTTAAATCTATGAGACTAGTACGCACATCATAAAACAGTTGCTCACAAAGCTTCTCTCCAGTTTTCATAGGAAGACGTTTCCTTGCTCACCAGAAGCCTCCGGGCGCCACTAAATATCCCATCACAGATTCCTCAAAGGCAGAGTTACCAAACCGGGTAATGTAGAGTAAGCTTTATCTCTGTGAAATGAATGCACATATCAGAGAGCAGTTTTTTGGAACGCTTCTTTCGGGGTTTCATTTGTGGATATTTCACTTTTTGCCATAGTTTTCAATGCACTCCAAAATATTACTTTTTCAGTTTTACAGGAACAGGGTTCAAACACTTCCTTATGAGAAAAGAGGTATAACTCCCTCAGTGGAATGCACACGTCACAAAGCATTTTCTCAGAAGGCTTCTCTCCAGTTTTTTAATGAAGATACTTCCTATTTCATCATAGACCTGAATGTGCTCCCGAATGTCCCTTTGCAAATCAATCCATGAAGGAGATTTAAAACTGCATAATAGAAATAAAGTTTTATCTAGGTGAGATGAATGAACATATCTGTCACAAAGCAGTTTCACAGAAAGCTTCTTTCCAGTTTTTATCTGAAGTTATTTCCTTTTTTACTATAGTCCTGAATGTGCTCCTGAATGTCCCTTCGCAGATCCGTCCATGATGGAGTTTCCAGGCTGAGTAACATAAAGAAAGCTTTATGTATGTGAGACGAATAAACATAGCAAAAAGTAGACTCACAGAGAACTTCTTTCCGGTTTTTATCTGATGATATTTCCTTTTTCACCATAGGCCTGAATGTGCTCCTGAATGTCCCTTCGTGGATCTGTCCATGACAGAGTTTTCAAGTTGTGTAGTGTAAAGGAACCTTTATCTATGTGAGATGAATACACAAATCCCAGAGCAGTTTCATAGAAAGCTTTTTATCAGTTTTTATCTGAGGTTATTTCCCTTTTCACCTTAGGCATCAACATGCTCCCAAATATCACTTGGTACCTTTTTCTACAAAAGGGTTTCCCTGATGCTGTATGAGAAGAGAGATATAACACTGTGAGTGAAATGCACACGTCACAAGGCATTTCCACGGAAAGTTTCTCTCCAGTTTCTGTCTGAACATATATGCTTTTTCCTTGTAAGCCTCAAAGCATTCCCGTATATCGCTTTCAATGCTAACCATAAACAGTGTTAGAAAACTGCAAAATGAAAAGAGAAGCTTACCTGAGTGAGAGGAATTTACACGACACATAGCAGTTTCACAGAAAGCTTCCTTCTGGTTTTTATATGATGATATTTCTTTCTCCATATTCTAAAGAGCATTCCCAAATGTCCTTCTTTTGATTCCACAGAAACAGTGATTTCACACTACTCAATCCACAGAGTGGTCTAAATCTATGAGATGAACACACCCATCACAAAGCAGTTGCTCAGAAACTTTTTCTCCAGTGTTCATCGGAAGATATTTCCTTGCTCACCACAGGCCTCTGGGCGCCACTTAATATCCCTTTGCAGATTCCTCAAAGACAGAGTTTCTGAGGTGGGCAATGTAGAGTAAACTTTAACTCTGTGAAATAAATGCACATATCAGAGAGCAGTTTCCTGGAACGCTTCTTTCTAGGTTTTACTTGAGGATATTTCACTTTTCACCATAGTCTTCATGGCGCTCCAAAATATCACTTTTTGGGTTTTACAGAAACAGTGTTCAAACACTGCCTTAAGAGAAAAGAGGTGTAACATACTGAATGGAATGCACACATCACAAAGAAGTTTCTCAGAAAGCTTCTTTCCAGTTTTTATCTTAAGGGATTTCCTTTTTCACAATAGACTTGAATGTGATCTCGAATATCCCTTCGCAGACCTGTCCATGACGGAGTTTCTAAGCTGTGCAATGTAAAGAAAGCTTTACCTATATGAGGTGATTAAACATTGCAAAAGGCAGATTCACAGAAAGCTTCTTCCCAGTGTTTATCTGAAGATGTTTCCTTTTTCACCACAGGCCTGAATATGCTTCCGAATGTCCCTTCACAAACGTTCATGATAGCATTTCCTAGTGCATAATATAAGCAAAGTTTTATCTATGTGAGATGAATAAACATATCTATCACAAAGCAGTTTCACAGAAAGCTTCTTTCTAGTTTTTGTCTGAGGATATTTCCTTTTTCACTATTGCTGTCCACATACTCCCGAATGTCCCTTGGTGGCTTTTTCTCCAAAAGGTATTCCCCAATCTTCTATGAGAAGAAAGGTTTAATTCTGTGAGTGGAATGCCCACGTCACAAAACAGCTCCTCAGAAAGCTTCTCTCCAGTTTCTATCTGAAGATACTTCCTTTTTCACCATAAGCCTCAAAGCGTTCCAGAATATCCCTTCACAGACTAAACAAAAACAGTATTAGAATACTGCTCAATGAAAAGAGAAGTTTAACTGTGCGAGTGGAATTCATGTGACACAGAGCAGTTTCACAAAAAGCTTCCTTCTGGTTTCTATCTGAGGTTATTTCTTTTTCAGGATATTCTAAAGGATGTTCCCAATTGTCCTTTCTCAGATTCCACAGAAACAGTGATTTCAAACTGCTCAATTCAAAGAATGATTTAACTCTATGACCTGAATACAAACATCATAAAGGAGTTGATCAGAAAGCTTCTCTCCAATTTTCAACAGAAGACATTTCCTTGCTCGCCACAGGACTCCGGTTGTCACTTAATATCCCTTCCTGGAATTCTCAAAGACAGACTTTCCAAACTGGGAAATGTAGAGTAAGCTTTAACTCTGTGAAATGAATGGAATGTCAGAGAGCTGTTTCTTGGAATGTTTCTTTCTGGGTTTTATTTGATGACATTTCACCCTTCGCCAAAGTCTTCAATGTGCTCCAAATATCACTTTTTTGTTTTATAGGAACAGTATTCAAACAGTGCCTTATGAGAAGAAAGGTATAACTCCCTGAGTGGAATGCGCACATCACCAAGCAGATTTTCAGAAAGCTTTTCTCCAGTTTTCATCGGAAGAAGTTTCCTTGCCCACCGCAGGCCTCCAGGCGCCACTTAATATCTCTTCGCTAATTCCTCAAAGACAGAGTTTCCAACTGGGTAATGTAGAGTAAGCTTTAACTCTGTAAAATGAATGCACATATCAGCGAGTAGTTTCTTGGTACGCTTCTTTCTGGGTTTTATATGAGCAGATTTCACTTTTCGCCATAGTCTTCAATGGGCTTCGAGATATCACCTTTTCGGTTTTACAGGAACAGTGTTCAAACACTGCCTTATGAGATAAGTGGTATAACTCCCTGAGTGAAATGCACACATCACAAAGCAGTTTCTCAGAAAGCTTCTCTCCGGTTTTTATTTGAAGATATTTTCATTTTCACCATAGTGCTGAATATGCTCCCGAATGTTCCTTTGTGGATCCGTCCATCACAGAGTTTCCAAACTGCATTATATGAAGTTTTATGTATGTGAGATGAATAAATATATCTATCACAAAGCAGTTTCACAGAAAGCTTCTTTCCTGGTTTTGTTTGAGCATAATTCCTTTTTCACCATACCTGTCCATGTACTCCCGAATGTCCCTTAGTACCTTTTTCTCCAAAAGTGATTCCCCAATCCTCTTTGAGTAAAAAGGTAGAACTCCATGAGTGGAATGTGCACGTCACAAAAAACTCCTCGGAAAGCTTCTCTCCAGTTTCTATCAGAAGATATTTCTGTTTTCACCATAAACCTCAAAGCGCACCCGAATATCCCTTCACAGACTAAACAAAAACAATGGTGCAATACTGTTCAATGAAAAGAGAAATTTAACTGTGCAAGTGGAATGCACGTGACACAGAGTGGTTTCACAGAAAGTTTCCTTCTGATTTTTATCGGAGGGTATTTCTTTTTCAGCATATTCTTAAGAGCATTCCCAAATCTCCTTTCTCAGGTTCCACAGAAAGAGTGATTTCAAACTACTCAATCCAATGAATGATTTAACTCTCTGAGATGAATATACACATCACAAAGCAGTTGCTCAGAAAGCTTCTCTCCAATTATAAACGGAAGACATTTCCTTGCTCGCCACAGGCCTCTGGTCACCACTTCATATCCCTTTGCAGAATCCTCAAAGACAGACTTTCCAAACTGGGAAATGTAGAGCAACCTTTACTGTCTGAAATGAATGCACACATCAGAAAGCAATTTCTTGGAACACTTCTTTCTGGGTTTCATTTCAGGATATTTCACTTTTCACCATAGTCTTCCATGTGCTCCGAAATATTACTTTTTTGGTTTCACAGGAACAGTGTTCCAACACTGCATTATGAGAAAAAAGGTATAACTCCCTGAGTGGAATGTACACATCACAAAGCATTTTTTCAGAAAGCTTCTATCCACTTTTTATCTGAAGCTATCTCCTTTTTCACCGTAGGACTGAATGTGTCCCCCAATATCCCTTCCTGGATCTGTCAATGACAGAGTCTCCAAACTGCATAATATAAGGAAAGTTTTATCTATGTGAGATGAATAAACATATCTATCACAAAGCAGTTTCACAGAAATCTTCTTTCAAGGTTTTGTCTGAGGATATTTCCTTTTTCACCATAGCTGTGCCTATATTCCCAATTTCCCTTGGTAGCTTTTTCTCCAAAAGGGATTTCACAATCCTTTGTGAGAAGAAAGGTATAATTCAGTGAGTGAAATGCACACATCACAAAGTAGCTCCTCAGAAAGCTTCTCTCCAGTTTCTATCTGAAGATATTTCCTTTTTCACCATAAACCTCAAAACGCTCTCGAATATCCCTTTGTAGACTAAACAAAAACAGTGTTAGAATACTGCTCAATGAAAAGAGAAGCTTACCTGTGCGAGTGGAATTCACGTGACACAGAGCAGTTTCACAGAAAGTTTCCTTCTGGTTTCTATTAGAGGTTATTTCTTGTTCACCATATTCTAAAAAGCATTCTCAAATGTCCCTTCTCAGATTCCACAGAAACAGTGATTTCAAACTGCTTAATCCAAAGAATGATTTACCTCTATGGGATGAATACAAACATCACAAAAGGGTTGCTCAGGAAGCTTCTCTCCAATTTACAATGGAAGACATTTCCTTGCTTGCCACAGGCCTCCGGTCACCACTTAATATCCCTTCGCAGAATCCTCAAAGACAGACTTTCCAAACTGAGAAATGTAGAGTAAGCTTTAACACTGTGAATTCAATGCCCATATTTGAGAACAGTTTCTTGGAACGCTTTTTTCTGGGTTTTATTTCTGGATATTTCACTTTTTGCCATAGTCTTCCATGTGCTCAGAAATATTACTTTTTCGGTTTTACAGGAAGAGTGTTCAAACACTGCCTTATGAGAAATGACGTATAACTCCCTGAGTGGAATGCACACATCACCAAGCAGTTTCTCGGAAAGTTTCTCTCCAGTTTCTACCTGAACATATTTCCTTTTTCACCATAGGCCCGATGGTGATACCAAATATCCCTTTGCGGATCCATCCATGACAGAGTTTCCAATCTGCATAATGTAAAAAGAAATTTTGTCTATGTGAGATGCATAAACATATCTATCACAAAACATTTACACAGAAAGCTTCCTTTCAGTTTTTGCCTGAGAATATTTCCTTTTTCACTGTAGCCCTCCATATGGTGAATGTCCCCTGGTAGATTTTCCTCCAAAATGGATTTCCCAATACTCTATGAGAAAAAACATATGACTTTGTGAGTGGAAAGCACATGTCACAAAGCACCTCCTTGGAAAGGTTCTCTCCAGTTTCTTTCTAAAGATATTTACTTTTTCACCGTAAGTCTCAAAGTGCTCCCCAATATCCCTTCACACGCTAAACATAAACAGGGTTAGAAAACTAATCAGTGAAAACAGAGGCTTAACTGAGCGAGGGAAATTAAGATGACATAGAGCAGTTTCACAGATAGCTTCCTTCTGGATTTTACTTGAGGATATTTCTTTCTCCATATTCTAAGGAACGTTCCCAAATGTCCTTCCTCAGATTCCATAGAAACAGTGATTTCAAACTCTTCAATCCAAAGAATGATTTAACTCTATGAGACGAATACACACATCACAAAGCAGTTGCTCAGAAAGTTTCTCTCCAGTTTTCATTGGAAGTCATTTCTTGCTCACCAGAGGCCTCCAGGCACCACTTAATATCCCTTCACAGATTCCTCAAAGACAGAGTTTCCAAACTGGACAATGTAGAGTACGCTTTAATTCTGTGAAATGAATGCACATATCCGAGAGCAGTTTCTACGAACACTTCCTTCTGGGTTTTATTTGAGGATATATCACTTTTTGCCAGAGTCTTCAATGTGCTCCTAAATATCACTTTTTCGTTTTACAGGAACAGTGTTCAAACACTGCCTTATGAGAAAAGAGGTATAACTTCCTGAGTGGAATGCACACATCACAAAGCAGTTTCTCAGAAAGCTTCTCTCCCGTTTTTTTGTGAAGAAATTTCCTTTTTCACCATAGGCCTGAATGCACTTTTGAATATATTGTTGCACATCCATCCATGACATATTTTCCAAACTGGGTAATATAAAGAAAGTTTTATCTATATGAGATGAATAAACATAGCATAAAGCAGATTCACAGAAAGTTTCTTTCCAGTTTTTATCTGAGATATTTCCTTTTTCAACATAGTAATGAAAGTGCTCCCGAATATCCCTTCATGAATTCATCCATTACAGAGTTTCCAAGCTGTAATGTAGAGAAAGCTTTATCTATGTGAGATGAATACACATATCACAGAACAGTATCACAGAAAGGGTTTTCCCGATGCTGTATGGGAAGAGAGATATAATACTATGAGTGGAATGCACACGTCACAAAGCAGTTCCGCGGAAAGCTTCTCTCCAGTTTCTATCTGAACCTATTTTCTTTTTCACCGTAAGACTCAAAGTGCTCCCGTATATCCCTTCATACGCTAAACATGAACAATATTAGAAAACTGCTCAATGAAAAGAGAAACTTAACTGAGTGAGGGGAATTCACAAAACACACAGCAGTTTCACAGAAATCTTCCTTCTGGTTTTTATCTGAGGATGTTTCTT
This sequence comes from Macaca thibetana thibetana, assembly GCF_024542745.1. Classification (NCBI taxonomy): domain Eukaryota; kingdom Metazoa; phylum Chordata; class Mammalia; order Primates; family Cercopithecidae; genus Macaca; species Macaca thibetana. The sequence continues at coordinate 98,711,968 of NC_065585.1, read as the reverse complement.
TCTCCATATTATAAGGAGCGTTCCCAAATGTCCTTCCTCAGATTTCATAGAAACAGTGATTTCAAACTCTTCAATCCAAAGAATTATTTAATTCTATGCGAGTAATACACACATCACAAAGCAACTGCTCAGAAAGCTTCTCTCCAGTTTTCAACAAAAGACCTTTCCTTGCTCAAAACAGGCCTCTGGGAGCCACTTAATATTCCTTCGCAGATTCCTCAAAGACGGAGTTTCCAAACTGGGCAATGTAGAATAAACTTTAACTCTATGTAATGAATGCACATATCAGAGAGCAGTTTCTTGGAATGCTTCTTTCTGGGTTTTATTTGAGGATATTTCACTTTTCGTCATAGTCTTCAATATGCTCCATAATATCACTTTTTCAGTTTTACACGAGCAGTGTTCAAACATGCCTTATAAGAAAAGAGGTACAACTCCCTGAGTGGAATTCACAAGTCACAAAGCAGTTTCTCAGAAAGCTTCTCTCCTCTTTTTTCCAAAGATATTTCCATTTTCAACATAGGCGTGAATGTACTCCCAAATATCCCTTCACAGATTCGTCCATGACAGAATTTCCAGGCTGTGTAATGTAAAGAAAGCTTTATCAATGTGAGATGAATAAACGTAGCAAAAAGCAGATTCACAGAAAGCTTCTTTCCAGTTCTTATTTGAAGATATTTCCTTTTTCAACATAGTCCTGAATGTGCTTCCGAATGTCCCTTCACAGATTCGTCCATGACAGACTTTCAAAGCTGCGTAACATAAAGAAAGCTTTAGGTATGTGAGATGAATACACATATCACAGAGCAGTGTCACAGAAAACTTCTTTCCAGTTTTAGTCAGAATCTATTTCCCTTTTCACCGTATTCGTTAATATGCCCCCAAATATCCCTTGGTACCTTTTCCTCCAAAAGAGTTTCCCAAATGCTGTCTGAGAAGAGAGGTATAACCCTGTTAGTGGAATGCACACAATCCAAAGCAGTCCTCGAAAAGTTTCTCTCCAGTTTATATCTGAACATATTTACTTTTTTAACATAAGCCTCAAAGTGCTCCTGAATATCCCTTTGCATGCTAAACATAAACAGTGGTTGAAAACAGCTCAATGAAAAGAGAAGCTTATCTGAGTGAGAGGAATTCACATGATACAGAGCAGTTTCACAGAAAGCTCCCTGCTGGATTTTATCTGAGGATATTTCTTTCTCCATATTCTAAAGAGCATTCCCAAATGTCCTTTCTCAGATTTCATAGAAACAGTGATTTCAAACTGCTCAATCCAAAGAATGATTTAACTCCATGAGATGAATACACACGTCACAAAGCAGTTGCTCAGGAAGCTTCTCTCCAGTTTTCAAGGGAAGACATTTCCTTGCTCACCACAGGCCTCCGGGTGCCAATTAATATCCCTTGACAGATGCCTCAAGGGAGAGTTTCCAAACTGGGCAACGTAAAGTAAGCTTTATTTCTGTGAAATAAATGCACATATAAGAGAGCATTTTTTTGGAATGCTTCTTTCTGGGTTTTAATTGAGGATAGTTCACTTTTCGTCATAGTCTTTAAAGCGCTCCAAAATATCACTTTTTCAGTTTCACAGGAACAGTGTTCAAACACTGCCTTATGAAAAAAGAGGTATAACTGCCTGAGTGGAATGCACACATCACAAAGCAGTTTCACAGAGTTTCTCCTGCGTTTTTTTCTGAAAATATTTCCTTTCTCACCATAGGCCTGAATGTGCTCCAGAATGTCCCTTCGTGAATCCGTCCATGAAGGCATTTCAAAACTACGTAATAGAAAGAAAGTTTTATCTATGTGAGGTGGATAAACATATCTATCACAAATAAATTTCACAGAAAGCTTCTTTCCAATTTACGTCTGAGGACATTTCCTTTTTCACCATAGCCATCCATATACTCCGGAATGTCCCCTGGTAGCTTTTTCTCCAAAAGGGATTCCTCAATACTCTATGAGAAGAAAAATGTAACTCTGTGAGTGGAATGCACACGTCACAAAGCAGCTCCTTGTAAATCTTCTCTCCAGTTTCTATCTGAAGATATTTCCATTTTCACCATAAGCCTCAAATGGCTCCCAAGTATCCATTAGCTGACTAAACTTAAACAGTGTTAGAACACTGCTTAATGAAAACAGAAGCTTAACTGTGGGAGTGGAATTCACAAGATACAGAGTAGTTTCAGAGAAAGCTTCTTTCTGGTTTTTATCGGAGGGTATTTCTTCTTCAGCACATTCTTAAGAGCATTCCCAAATGTCGTTTTTCAGGTTCTACAGAAAGAGTGATTTCAAACCACTCAATCCAAAGAATGATTAAAGTCTATGAGATGAATACACTCATCACAAAGCAGTTGCGCAGAATGCTTCTCTCCCGTTTTCAACATAAGACATTTCCTTGCTCGCCAGAGGTCTCCGGGAGCCACTTAATATCCCTTCGCAGAATCCTCAAAGACAGACATTCCAAAATGAGAAATATCGAGAAAGCTTTATGTCTCTGAAATGAATGCACATGTCAGAGAGCAGCTTCTTGGAATGCTTCTTCTGGGTTTTATTTTAGGATATTTCACTATTTGCCAAGTCTTCCATGTGCTCTGAAATATTGCTTTTTCAGTGTTACACGAACAGTGTTCAAACACTGCCTTATGAGAAAACAGGTATAACTCCCTGAGTGGAATGCACAGATCACAAAGCAGTTTCTCAGAAAGCTTCTCTTCAGTTTTTATCTGAAGATATCTCCTTTTTCTCCATAGGCCTGAATGTGCCCCCAACGACCCTTCATGGATCCGTCCATGATAGAGTTTCCAAAGTGCGTAATATACGGAAAGTTTTATCTAAGTGAGATGAATAAACATATCTATCACAACGCAGTTTCAGAGAAATCTTTTTTCCAGTTTTTGTCTGAGGATATTTCCTTTTTCACTATAGCCGTCTCTATACTCCCGAATGTCCCTTGGTAGCTTTTTCTCCAAAAGGGATTCCCCAATCCTTTATGAGAAGAATGGTATAATTCTGTGAGTGGAATGCACCCGTCACAAAGCAGCTCCTCAGAAATCTTCTCTCCAGTTTCTGTCTGAAGATATTTCCTTTTTCACCATAAGCCTCAAAGTGCTCCCGAATATCCCATCGCAGACTAAACAAAAACAGTGTTAGAATAATGATCAATGAAAATAGAAGCTTAACTGTGTGAGCAGAATTCATGTAACACAAAGCAGTTTCACAGAAAGCTTCCTTCTGGTTTCTATCTGAGGTTATTTCCTTTTCAAGATATTCTAAAGACCGTTCCCAAATGTCCTTTCTCAGATTCCACAGAAACAGTGATTTGAAACTGCTCAATTCAAAGAAAGATTTAACTCTATAACATGAATACAAACATCACAAAAGAGTTGCTCAGAAAGCTTCTCTCCAATTTTCAATGGAAGACATTTCTTTGCTCGTTGCAGGCCTTCGGTTGCCATTTAATATCCCTTTGCAGAATCCTCAAAGACAGACTTTCCAATCTGGGAAATGTAGAGTATGCTTTAACTCTGTGAAGTGAACGAACATGTGAGAGAGTAGTTTCTTGGAATGCTTCTTTCTGGGTTTTATTGGATGACATTTCACTTTCCGACATAGTCTTCAATGTGTTCCGAATATCAGTTTTTTAGTTTTACAGGCACAATGTTCAACAGTGCCTTATGAAAAAAAGGTATAACTCCCTGAGTGGAATGCACACATCACCAAGCAGTTTCTCAGAGAGCTTTCTCCAGTTTTTATCTGATGATATTTCCTTTTTCACCACAGGCCTGAATATGATCCCAAATATCCCTTCACAGATCCATCCATGATGGAGGTTCCAAGCTGTGTAATATTCAGAAAGCTTTATCTATGTGAGATGAATAAACATAGGAAAAAAACAGATTCACAGAATGCTTCTTTCCAGTTTTTATCTGAAGATATTTTGTTTTCACCATAGTTCTGAAAGTGCTCCCGAATGTCCCTCCGTGGATCCATCCATGACAGAGGTTCCAAGCTGTGTAATGTAAAGAAAGCTTTATCTATGTGAGATGAATACACATAACACAGAGCAGTTTCACAGAAAGCTTCTTCCCAGGTTTTCTCTAAGGCTATTTCCCTTTTAACGATTGGCATCAACATGCTCCTGAATAACACTTGTACGTTTTTCTCCAAAAGGGCTTCCCCGATACTGTATGAGAAGAGAGGTATAACACTGTGAGTGGAATGCACACGTCACAAAGCAGTTCCTCGGAAACATTCTTTCCAGTTTCGGTCTGAACATATTTCCTTTTTCACCGGAAGCCTCAAAGCCCTCCTGAATATCCCTTCACACACTAAACATAAACAGGGTTAGAAAACTGCTCAGTGAAAAGAGAGGCTTAACTGAGTGAGAGGAATTAAGGTGACACAGAGCAGTTTCACAGAAATCTTCCTTCTGGATTTTACCTGAGGATATTTCTTTCTCCATATTCTAAGGAGCGTTCCCAAATGTCCTTCCTCAGATACCACAAAAACAGTGATTTCAAACTGCTCAAAGAATGGTTTAACTCTATAAGATGAATACACACATCACAAAGCAGTTGCTCAGAAAGCTTCTCTCCATTTTTCATCTTAAGACAATTCCTTGCTCATCAGAAGCCTCTGGGCGACACTTAATATGCCTTCACAGATTCCTCAAAGACAGAGCTTTCAAACTGGGCAACGTAGAGTAAGCTTTAACTCCACGAAATAAATGCACATATCAGAGATCAGTTTCTTGGAACGCTTCTTTCTGGGTTTTATTTGAGGATATTTCACTTTTCGCCATAGTCTTCAATACGCTCTGAAATATCACTTTTTCGGTTTTACAGGAACAGTGTTCAGACACTGCCTTATGAGAAAAGAGGTATAACTTTCTGAGTGAAATGCACACATCACAAAGCTGTTTCACAGAAATCTTCTCTCCAGTTTTTATCTGAAGATATTTCCTATTTCACTGTAGGCCTGAATGTTCTCCTGAGTGTCCCTTCACAAATCAGTCCATGATGAAGTTTAAAAAATGTGTATTAGAAAGAAAGTTTTATCTATGTGAGATGAATAAGCACATCTATCACAAAGCAGAGTCACAGAAAGCTTCTTTCCAGTTTTTGTCTGAGGATATTTCTTTTTTCACCATAGCCATCCTTATAATCCCAAATGTCCCCTGGTAGCTTTTTCTCCAAAAGTATTCCCCAATCCTCTATGAGAAGAAAAGTATAACTCTGTGAGTGAATGCACATGTCATGAAGCAGCTCCTAGGAAATTTTCTCTCCAGTTTCTATATGAAGATTTTTCCATTTCCACCATGAGCCTCAAAGTGCTCCCGAGTATCCCTTAGCTGACTAAACTAAATAGTGTTACAATACTGCTCAATGAAAATAGAAGCTTAACTGTGCAAGTGGAATTCACATGACATAGAGCAGTTTCACAGAAAGCGTCCTTCTGGTTTTTGTCGGAGGTTATTTCTTTTTCAGCATATTCTTCAGAGCGTTCCCAAATGTCCTTTCTCAGGTTTCTCAGAAAGAGTGATTTCAAACTGCTCAGTCCAAATTATAGTTTAACTCTATGAGATGAATACACACATCAGAAAGCTGTTGCTCAGAAAGCTTCTCTCCAGTTTTCAATGGAATACATTTCCTTGCTCCCACAGGCCTCTAGTTGCCACTTAATATCCCTTTGCAGAATCCTCAAAAACAGACTTTCCAAACTGGGAAATGTAGAGTAAGGTTTAACTCTGTGAAATGAATTGTCATGACAGAGAGCAGTTTTGGAATGCTTCCGTCTAGATTTTATTTGACCACATTTAACTTTTTGCCATAGTCTGCAATGTGCTCTGAATATCACTTTTTTATTTTTACAGGAACAGTGTTCAAACAGTGCCTTATTAGAAGAAATGTATAACACCCTGAGTGGAGTGCAAACATCACCAAGCAGTTTCTCAGAAAGCTTCTCTCCAGTTTTTATCTGACGATATTTCTTTTTTCGCCATAGGCCTGAATGTGATCCAGAATATCCCTTCGTGGATCCATCTATGACGGAGTTTCCAAGCTGTGTAATGTAAGAAAGCTTTATCTATCTGAGATGAATACATGTAGCCAAAGGCAGATACACAGAAAACTTCCTTCCAGTTTTTATCTGGAGATATTTCCTTTTTCACCATAGTTGAATGTGCTCTCGAATGTCCCTTTGTGGATCCGTCCATGATAGAGATTCCAAGCTGCGTAATGTAAAGAAAGCTTTATCTATGTGAGATGAATACACATATCACAGAGAAGTTGCATAGAAAGCTTCTTTCCAGTTTTTGTCTGAGGCTTTCCCTTTTCACCATAGGCATCAACATGCTCCCAAATATCACTTGGTACCTTTTGCTCCAAAAGGGTTTCTCTGATGCTGTATGAGAAGAGAGGTATAACACTTTGAGTGGAATGCACACGTCACAAAGCAGTTCCTCAGAAAGCTTCTCTCCAGTTTCGGTTTGAACATATTTCCTTTTTCACCGTGAGCCTCAAAGCACTCCCGAATCTCCCTTCACACGCTAATCATAAACAGAGTTAGAGAACTGCTCAATGAAAAAAGAGGCCTAACTGAGCGAAAGGAATTAAGACAACACAGCACAGTTTCACAGAAAATTTCCTTCTGGATTTTACCTGAGGATATTTCTTTCTCCATATGCTAATGAGCATTCCCAAATGTCCTTCCTCAGATTCCACAGAAATAGTGATTCCATACTGCTCAATACAAAGCATGCTTTAACTCTATGAGATGAACACACCCATCACAAAGCAGTTGCTCAGAGGCTTGCCTCCAGTTTTCATCGGAAGATATGTCCTTGCTCACCACAGGCCTCCAGACATCACTTAATATCCCTTTGCAGATTCCACGAAGACAGAGTTTCAGAACTGGGCAATGTAGAGTAAGCTTTAACTCTGGGAAATGAATGCACATATCAGAGAGCTGTTTCCTGGAATGATTCTTTCTAGGTTTTACTTGAGGATATTTCACTTTTTGCCATAGTCTTCAATGTGCTCCAAAATATAACTTTCTCAGTTTTACAGAAATAGTGTTCAAACACTGTCTTAGGAGAAAAGATGTATAACCCCGTAAGTGGAATGTATGCATCATATAGCAGTTTCTCAGAAACTTCTCTCCAGTTTTTATCTGAAGATATTTCCTTTTTCACCATAGGCCTGAACGTGAACTCAAATGTCCCTTTGCGGATCCAACCGTGACAGGGTTTCCAGGCTGCGTAATGCAAAGAATGCCTTATCTATGTGAGATGAATACACATATCACAGAGCAGTTTCACAGAAAGCTTATTCCCAGTTTTGTTCTGAGGCTTTTCCCTTTTCACCATTGGCATCAATATGCTCCCGAATATCACTTGGTATCTTTTTCTCCAAAAGGGTTTCCCCAATGCTGTATGAGAAGAGAGGTAAAACACTGTGAGTGGAATGCACACTTCACAAAGTGGTTCATGGGAAAACATCTCTCCCATTTCTATCTGAACATATTTCTTTTTTCACCGTAAACCTCAAAGGGCTCCCGAAAATCCTTTCGCACCCTAAACATAAATTGGGTTAGAAAACTGCTCAATAAAAGGAGAGGCTTAACTGAGTGAGAGGAATGAAGACCACACAGAGCAGTTACACAGAAAACTTCCTTCTGGTTTTTACTTGAGGATATTTCTTTCTCCATATTCCAAAGAGCGATCCCAAATGTCCTTCCTCAGATTCCATAGAAACAGTGATTTCAAACTGCTCAATCCAAAGAATAATTTAACTCCATGAGATAAATACAAACGTCAAAAAGCAGTTGCTCAGAAAGCTTCTCTCCAGTTATCAACGGAAGACATTTCCTTGCTCACGACTAGCTTCTGGACGCCAATTAATATACTTTGGCAGATACCTCAAGAGAGAGTTTCCAAACTGGGCAACGTAAAGTAAGCTTTACCTCTGTGAAATAAACACACATATGAGAGAGCATTGTCTTGTATCGCTTCTTTTTGGGTTTTATTTGAGGATAGTTCACTTTTTGCCATAGTATTTAAAGTACTCCAATATATAACTTTTTCGGTTTTCCAGGAACAGTGTTCAAACATTGCCTTATGAGAAAAGAGGTATAACTACCTGAGAGGAATACACACATTACAAAGCAATTTCTCAGAGTTTCTCTCCTGTTTTTATCTGAAGATATTTCCTTTTTCGCCACTGGCCTCAATGTGCTCCCAAATGTACCTTTGCGGATCCGTCCATGACAGAGTTTCCAACTGCGCAATATAAAAAGATTTTATCTATGTGAAATCAATAAGGATATCTCTCACAAAGCAGTTTCACAGAAAGCTTCTTTCCAGATTTGTCTGATGATATTTCCTTTTTCACCTTAGTGATCCATAAACTCCCGAATATCCCATAGTAGCTTTTTCTCCAAAAGATATTCTCCATTGCTCTATAGGAAGAAAGGTATAACTCTGTGAGTGGATTGCAAAAGTCAAAAAGCAGCCCCTCGGAAAGCTTCTCTCCAGTTTGTTTCAGAAAATATTTCCGTTTTCACCATAAGCCTCAAAGTGATCCCGAATATCCCTTCACAGACTAAAGAAAAGGAGTGTTAGAATACTGCTCAATGAGAAGAGAAGCTGAACTGTGTTAGTGGAATTCACACGACACACAGCAGTCTCACAGAATGCTTCCTTCTGGTTTTTACCTGAGGGTATTTCTTTTTCAACATATTCTAAAGAGCGTTCCCATATGTCCTTTCTCAGATTCCACAGAAACAGTGATTTCAAACTGCTTAATCCAAAGAATGGTTTAACTCTATGAAGAGACTACACACATCACAAAGCAGCTGCTCAGAAAGCTTCTTTCCAGTTTTCAAGCTTCTTTCCAGTATTCCTTGCTCAAAACAGGCCTACGGGAGGTAAGTAATGTCCCTTTGCAGATTCTTCAAAGACAGAGTTTCCAAACTGGGCCATGTAGAGTAAACTTTAACTCTGTGTAATAAATGCAAATATCAGAGAGCATTTTGTTGGAACAATTCTTTCTGGGTTTTATTTGAGGATATTTCACTATTCCCCATAGTCTTCAATGCACTCCGTAATATCACTTTTTCGGTATTACAGGAACAGTGTTCAAACACTACCTTATGAGAAAAGAGGTACAACTCCCTAAGTGGAATGCACATGTCACAAAGCAGTTTCTCAAAAAGCTTCTCTCCAGTTTTAATCTGAAGATATTTCCATTTTCATCATAGGCCTGATGTACTCCTGAATCTCCCTTCACAGATCTGTCCATGACGGTATTTCCAAACTGTGTAATATAAGGAAAGTTTTATCTATGTGAGATGAATAAACATATCTATCACAAAGCAGTTTCACAGAAATCTTCTTTTCAATTTATCTCTGAGGATATTTCCTTTTTCACCATAGCGGTCCACATACTTCGGAATGTCCCTTGGTAGCTTTTTCTCCAAAAGGAATTCCCCAATCCTCTATGAGAAGAAAGGTATAATTCTGTGAGTGGAATGCACACGTCAAAAAGCAGCTCATTGGAAAGCTTCTATCCAGTTTCTATCTGAAGATATTTTCTTTTTCACCATAAGCCTCTAAGAACTCCTGAATATCCCTTCACAAACTGAAAAACAGTGTTAGAATACTGCTCAATGAAAAGAGAAGCTTAACTGTGCAAGCGGAATTGAAACGACCCAGAGCAGTTTCACAGAAAGTTTCCTTCTGGTTTCTATCTGAGGTTATTTCTTTTTCAGAATATTCTAAAGAGCGTTCCCAAATGTCCTTTCTCAGATTCCACAGAAACAGTGATTTCAAACTGCTCAATCTAAAGAATGATTTAACTCTATGAGATGAATACAAACATCACCAAAAAGATGCTCAGAAAAGTTCTCTCAAATTTTCGGTGGAAGACAGTTCCTTGCTTGCCACAGGCCTCCACTTGCCACTTAATATCCCTTTGCAGAATCCTCAAAGACCACCTTTCCAAACTGGGAAATGTAGAGTTAGCTTTAACTCTGTGAAATGAATGGACATTCAGAGAACAGTTTCTTCAAATGCTTCCTTGTGTTTCATTGGATGACATTTCACTTTTCCCCCTAGTCTTCAATGTGCTCCGAATATCACCTTTTTAGTTTTACAGAAACAGTGTTCAAATAGTGCCTTATGAGAATGAAGGTATAACTCCCTGAGTGGAATGCACACATCACCAAGCAGTTTCTCAGAAAGCTTCTCTCCTGTTTTTATCTGACGATATATGTTTTTTCACCATTGGCTTGAATGTGATCCCGAATATCCCTTCACGGATCCATCCATGACGGAGTTTCCATGCTGCATAATGTAAAGGAAGCTTTACCTAAGTGAGATGAATAAACATAGCAAAAAGCAGTTTCACAGAATGCTTCTTTCCAGTTTTATCTGAAGATATTTGCTTTTTCACCATAGTCCTGAATGTGTTCCCGAATATCCCTTCACGGTTCCATCCATGCCGGAGTTTCCAAGCTGTGAAATGCAGAGAAAGTTTTATCTCTGTGAGATGAATACATACATCTAAGAACAGTTTCATAGAAAGGGTTTCCCAGATGCTGTATGAGAAGAGAGGTATAACACTGTGGGTGGAATGCACACGTCACAAAGCAGCACCTCAGAAAGCTTCATCCAGTTTCTATCAGAACATATTTCCATTTTCACTGTAAGCCTCAAAGTGTTCCCGAATATCCCTACTCATGCTAATCATAAACAGTGTTAGGAAACTGCTCAATGAAAAGTGAAGCTTAACTGAGTGAGTGGAATTCACATGACACAGAGCTGTTTCAGAGGAATTTTGCTTCTGTTTTTTTCTGAATTATTTCTTTTTCAGCATATTCTAAAGAGTGTTCCCAAATTTCCTTTCTCAGGTCCCACAGAAACAGTGATTTCAAACTGCTCAATCCAAAGAATGATTTACCACTATGAGATGAATACACACATCACAAAGCAGCTGCTCAGAAAGCTTCTCTCCAGTTTTCAATGAAAGACATTTCCTTGATCACCACAGGCCCAGGGTGCCACTTAATATCCCTTCGCAGATTTCTCAAAGACGGAGTTTCCAAACTGGGCAATGTAGAGTAAATTTTAACTCTGTGACGTGAATACACACATTAGAGAGCAGTTTCTTGGAAGGCTTCTTTCTGGCTTTTATTTGAGGATATTTCAGTTTTCGCCATAGTCCTCAATACATTCCAAAATATCACTTTTTCAGTTTTACAGGAACAGTGTTCAAACACTGCCTTATGAGAAAAGAGGTATAACACCCTGAGTGGAATGCACACATCACAAAGCAGTATCTCAGAAATCTCTCCGGTTTTTGTTTGAAGATATTTTGATTTTCCCCTGAGTGTTGAATGTGCTCCCGAATGTCTCTTAGCTGAACCGTCCATGACAGTGTTTCCAAGCTGCATAAGGTAAAGAAAGCTTTATCTATATGAGATGAATGAACATTGCGAAAAGCAGATCCACAGAAAGCTTCTTTCCAGTTTCTATCTGAAGATATTTCCTTTTTCACCATAGTCCTGAATGTGCTCCCAAATGTCCCTTCATGGATCCGTCCATGACAGAGTTTCCAAGCAGCGTAATGTAAAGAAACTTTTACCTATGTGAGATGAATACACCTAGCACAGAGCAGTTTCATAGAAAGCTTCTTTCCAGTTTTTGTCTGAGGCTATTTCCCTTTTCTACATATGCGTCAATATGATCCCAAATATCCCTTGGTACCTTTATCTCCAAAAGTATTTAAGCAATGCTGTATGAGAAGAGAGGTATAACACTGTGAGTGGAATGCACACGTCACAAAGCAGTTTCGCAGAGAGCTTCTCTTCAGTTTTATCTGAAGAGATTTCTTTTTTCACCGTAGGCCTGAATGTGCTCTCGAATGTCCCTTCGCGGAACCAAACATGATGGAGTTTCCAAAGTACATAATATAAATAAAGTTTTATCTATGTGAAATGAATAAATATATCTATCATAAAGTAGTTTCCGAGAAATCTTCTTTCCAGTTTTTGTCTGAGTGTATTTCGTTTTTCACCGTAGCCATCCATATACTCCCGAATGTCCCCTGGTAGCCTTTTTCCAAAAGGGATTCCCTAATCCTCCATGAAAAGAAAGGTATAATTCAGTGAGTGGAATGCGCACGTCACAAAGCAGCTCCTCAGAAAACTTTTCTCCAGTTTCTATCTGAAGATATTTCCGTTTTCACCATAAACCACAAAGCGTGACCGAGTATCCCTTCACAAACAAAACAAACACAATGGTGTAATACAGTTCAATGAAAAGAGAAGCTTAACTCTGCGAGTGGAATTCACACAATCCAGAGCAGTTTCACAGGAAGCTTACTTCTGGTTTTTATCTGAGGGTATTGCTTTTTCAGCATATTCTAAAGAAGATTCCCAAATGTCCTTTCACAGATTCCACAGAAACAGGGATTTCCAACTGTTCATTCCAAAGAATGATTTAACTCCATGAGATGAATACACACATCACAAAACAGTTGCTCAGAAAGCTTCTCTCCAGTTTTCAATGGAAGATATTTCCATGTTCGCCACAGGCCTCTGGTCGCCACTTAATATCCCTTCGAAGATTCCTCAAAGACAGAGTTTCCAAACTGGACAATGTAGAGAAAGCTTTAACTCTGTGAAATGAATGCATATGTCAGAGAGCAGTTTCTTGGAACGCTTCTTTCTGGGTTTTATTTGAGGATATTTCACTTTCACCATAGTCTTCAATGTGCTCTGAAATATCATTTTTTCAGTTTTACAGGAATGGTGTTCATACACAGCCTTATGGAAAAGAGGTACAACTCCCTGAGGGGAATGCACACATCACCAAGCAGTTTCTCAGGAAGCCTCCCTCCAGTTTTTATCTGAAGATATTTCCTTTTTCACCATAGGACTGACTGTGCTCCTGAATTTCCCTTCACGGATCTGTCCATGACGGAGTTTCCAAACTGTGTAATCTAAAGAAAGTTTTATCTATGTGAGATGAATATATATATATTCATATATATATATATATATATATATATATATATGAAGCAGTTTCACAGAAATCTTCTTTCCAGTTTTTATCTGAGGATATTTCCTTTTTCAAAATAACTTTACATATACTCTCGAATGTCCCTTGGTAGATTTTCTCCAAAGGGGATTCCCAAATCCTCTATGAAAAGAAAGGTATAACTCTGTGAGTGAAATGCACACGTCACAAAGCAGCTCCTCTGAAAGCTTCTATCCACTTACCATCTGAGGATATTTCCATGTTCACTTTAAGCCTCATAGCGCTCCCGAATATCCCTTTGCAGACTAAACACAGTGTTAGAATACTGCTCAATGGGAAGACAAGCTGAACTGTGTGAGTGGAATTCACACGACTCAGAGTAGTCTCACAGAAAGATTCCTTTTGTTTTTTATCTGAGGGTATTTCTTTTTCAGCATATTCTAAAGAGCATTCCCAAATTTCTTTCTCAGGTTCCACAGAAACAGTGATTTCAAACTCTTCCATCCAAAGAATGATTTAACTGTATGAGAATAATACACACTTCACAAAGCAGCTGCTCAAAAATTTCTCTCTGGTTTTCAATGAAAGACATTTCCTTGCTCACCACAGTTCTCTGGGAGCCACTTAATATCCCTTCGCAGAATCCTCAAAGACAGATTTTCCAAACTGGGAAATGTAGAGTAAGCTTTAAGTCTCTGAAATGAATGTACATGTCAGAGAGCAGTTTCTTGGAACGCTTCTTTCTGTTTTATTTCAGGATATTTCACTTTTCGCCATAGTCTTCCATGCACTCTGAAACATTACTTTTTCAGTTTTACAGGAACAGTGTTCAAACACTGCCTTGAGAGAAAGGAGGTACAACTCCCTGAGTGGAATGCACACATCACAAAACAGTTTCTCAGAAAGCTTCTCTCAGTTTTTATCTGAAGATATCTCTTTTTTCACCATAGGCCTGAATGTGCTCCCAAATGTCCATTCGCAGAGCCGTTGATGACGGAGTTTGCAGACTGCATAATATAAGGAAAGTTTTATCTATATGAGATGAATAAACATATCTATCACAAAGCAGTTTCACAGAAATCTTCTTTCCAGTTTTTGTCTGAGGATATTTCCTTTTTCATCATAGCCATCCCTATACTCCCGAATGTCCCTGGTAGCTTTTCCTGCAAAAGGGATACCCCAATCCTCCATGAAAAGAAAGGTTTAACTCTGTGAGTGGAATGCACACAGCACAAAGCAGCTCCTCGGAAAGCTTCTCTCCAGTTTCTATCTGAAGATATTACCGTTTTCACCATAAGCCTCAAAGTGCTCCTGAATATCCCATCGCAGACTAAACAAAAACAGTGTTAGAATGCTGCTCAATGAGAAGAGAGGCTTAACTGTGTGAGCAGAATTCCCACGACACAGAGCAGTTTCACAGAAAGCTTTCTTCTGGTTTTTATCGGAGGGTATTTCTTTTTCAGCATAGTCTAAAGAGCGTTCCCAAATGTCCTTTTACAGATTCCACGGAAACAGGGATTTCAAACTACTCTATCCAAAGAATGATTTAACTCCGTGAGATGAATGCATACATCACAAAGAAATTGCTCAGAAAGCTTCTCTCCAGTTTTCAATGGAAGACATTTCCTTACTCACCACAGACCTCCGGGTGCCACTCAATATCCCTTCACAGATTCTTCAAGAACAGACTTTTTAAACTGGGAAATGTAGAGTAAGCTTTAACTCTCTAAAACGAATGCACATGTCAGAGAAAAGTTTCTTAAAATGCTTATTTCTGAGTTTTATTTGAGGATATTTCACATTTCTCCATAGTCTTCAATGTGCTCCAAAATATCACTTTTTTGATTTTACAGGATTGTTGTTCATACATTGCTTTAAGGTAAAGAGGTATAAATCCCTGAGGGGAATACACACATCACAAAGCAGTTTCTCGGAAAGCCTCTCTCCAGTTTTTATCTGAAGATATTTCTTTTTTCACCATAGGCCTGAATGTGCTCCTGAATTTTCCTTCACGGATCCATCCATGTCAGAGTTTCCAAACCATGTAATATGAAGAAAGTTTTATCTATGTGAGATGAATAAATATATATATCACAAAGCAGTTTCACAGAAAGCTTCTTTCCAGTTTTTCTCTGAGGATATTTCCTTTTTCACAATAACCATACATATACTTCCGAATGTCCCTTGGTAGATTTTTCTCCAAAAGGGATTCCCAAATCCTCTATGAAAAGAAAGGTATAACACTGTGAGTGAAATGTACCCGTCACAAAGCAGTTCCTTGGAAAGTTTCTCTCCGGTTTCTATCTGAACATGTTTCCTTTTTCACCATAGGCCTCAAAGTGCTCCCGAATATGCCTTCACATGCTAAACATAAGCAGCATTAGAAAACTGCTGAATGAAAAGAGAAGCTTAACTGAGTGAGAGGAATTCACACGACACATAGCAATTTCACAGAAAGCTTCCTTCTGGTTTTTATCTGAGGATAGTTCTTTCTCCATATTCTAAAGAGCATTCCCAAATGTCCTTAATCAGATTCCACAGAAGCAGTGATTTCACACTGCTCCATCCAAAGAATGGTTTTACACCATGAGATGAATACACACATCACAAAGCAGTTGCTCAGAAAAATTTCCTCTAATTTTCATCAGAAGACATTTCATTGCTCACCACAAGCCTCTGGACGCGACTTAATATCCCTTCACAAATTCGTGAAAGACAGTTTCTAAACTGGACAACATAGAGAAAGCTTTAACTCTGTGAAATGAATGCACATATCAGAGAACAGTTTCTTGGAATGCTTCTTTCTGGGTTTTATTTGAGGATATTTCACTTTTCGCCATAGTCATCAATGCGCTTCAATATCACATTTTCTGTTTTACAGGAACAGTGTTCAAACACTGCTTTAGTAGAAGAGAGGTGTAATTCCCAGAGTGGAATGCACACATCACAAAGCAGTTTCTCAGAAAATTTCTCTGTAGTTATTATCTCAAGATACTTCCTTTTTCACCATAGAGCTGAATGTGCTCCCGAATGTCCCTTTGCGGATCCGTCCATGATGGAGTTTCCCAACTGCATAATATAAGGAAAGTTTTATCTATGTGTGATGAATAAACATATCTACCACAAAGCAGTTTCACAGAAATCTTTTTTCCAGTTTTTGTCTGAGGATATTTCCTTTTTCACCATAGCCATCCCTATACTCCCGAATGTCCCTTGGTAGCTTTTCCTCCAAAAGGGATTCCCCAATCCTCTATGAGAAGAAAGGTATAATTCTGAGCGTGCAATGCACACGTCACAAGGCAGCTGCTCTGAAAGCTTCTCTCCAGTTTGTATCTGAAGATATTTCCTTTTTAATTGTAAGCCTCAAAGTGCTCCCAAATATCCCTTCACAGACTAAACAAAAACAGTGGTAGAATACTGTTCAATGAAAAGTGTAGCTTAACTGTGCAAGCAGACGTGAATGTGCTCCCGAATGTTCCTTCACTGATCCCTCCATGATGGAGTTTCCAAACCATGTAATATAATGAAAATTTTATCTATGTGAGATGAATAAACATATCTATCACAAAGCAGTTTCACAGAAAGTTTCTTTCCCCTTTTTGTCTGAGGATATTTCCTTTTTCACCATAGCCATCCATATTTCTGAATGCCCCTTGATAGCTTTTTCTCCAAAAGGGATTCCCCGACCCTCTATGAGAAGAAAGGTGTAACTCGGTGAGTGAAATTCCCACATCACAAAGTAGCTCCTCAGAAAACTTCTCTCCAGTTTCTATCTGAAGATATTTCCGTTTTCACCATAAGCCTCAAAGTGCTCCTGAATATCCCTTCACAGACTAAACAAAAACAGTGTTAAAATACTGTTCAATGAAAAGAGAAGCTTAACTCTGCGAGTGGAATTCACACAACACAGAGCAGTTTCAGAGGTTTCCTTCCGGTTTTTATTTGAGGGTATTTCTTGTTCACCATATTCTAAAGAACATTCCCAAACGTCCTTTCTCCGGTTCCACATTGATTTCAAACTGCTCAATCCAAAGAATGATTTAACTCTATGAGATGAATGCACACATCACAAAGCAGATTCTCAGAAAGCTTCTCTCCAGTTTTTATCTAAAGATATTTCCTTTTTCATGATACTCCTGAATGTAATCTCGAATATCCCATCGCAGATCCATCCATGATGGAGATTCCAAGCTCAGTAATGTAAAGAAAGCTTTATTTATGTGCAAAAAGCAGATTAACAGAAAGCTTCTTTCCAGTTTCTATCTTAAGTTATTTCCTTTTTACCACATTCCTGCATGTGCTCCCGAATGTCTCTTTGCAGATCTGCCCTTGACAGAGTTTCCAAGCTGCATAATGTAATGAAAGCTTAATCTATGTGACATGAATACACATATCACAGAGCAGTTTCACAGAAAGCTTCTTTCCAGTTATTGTCTGAAGCTATTTCCCTTTTCACCATGGGTGTCAATAAGCTCCTGAATATCACTTGGTGCCTTTTTCTCCAAAAGGGTTTCCCGATGCTGTATGAGAAGAGAGGTATAACACTGTGAGTGGAATGCACAGGTCACAAAGCAATTCCTCGGAAAGCCTCTTTCCAGTTTCTATCTGAACATATTTCCTTTTCACCGTAAGCCTCAAGGTGTTCCCCAATATCCTCTCACACTCAAAACACAAACAGTGTTAGAAAACTGCTGAATGAAAAGAGAAGCTTAACTGAGGGAGAGGATTTCACATGACATACAGCAGTTTCAAAGAAAGCTTCCTTTTGGTTTCTCTCAGAAGGTATTTCTCCATATTCCAAAGAGCATTCCCAAATATCCTTCCTCAGATTCCACAGAAACAGTGATTTCAAACTTCTCAATGCAAAGAATCATTTAACTCTATGAGATGAATACAAACATCAGCTCACAAAGCAGTTGCTCAGAAAGCTTCTCTCCAGTTTTCATCGGAAGACATTTCCTTTTTCATGATAGTCTTGAATGTGATCCCGAGTATCCCTTTGTGGATCCATCCATGACGGAGTTTTCAACTGCATAATGTAAAGAAACTTTTTTCTATGGGAGATGAATAAACATAGCAAAAAACAGAATCACAGAACTCTTCTTTTCAGTTTTTATCTGAAGATATTTCCTTTTTCACCATACACCTGAATGTGTTCCCGAATGTCGCTTCGCAGATCTTTCCATGACTAAGGTTCCAAACTGCATATTATAAAGAAAGTTGTGTCTATGTGAGAAGATTATACATATCTATCACAAAGCAGTTTCACAGAAAGCTTCTTTCCAGTTTTTGTCTGAGAATATTTTCTTTTTCACCATAGCCGTCCCTATACACCCAAGTGTCCCTTGGTAGCTTTTTCTCCAAAAGGGATTCCCAAATCCTCTATGAGAAGAAAGGTATAACTGTGAGTGCAATACACACGTCACAAACCCGCTCCTCGGAAAGCTTCTCTCCAGTTTCTATCTGAAGATATTTCAGTTTTCACCATAAGCCTCAAAGCACTCCCAAATATCCCTTCACAGAGTCAGAAAAACAGTGTTAGACTACTGCTCAATGAAAAGAGAAGCTTAATGGTGCAAGTGGAATTCACACAACACAGAGTAGTTTCACAGAAAGCTTCCTTCTGGTTTTTATCTGAGGGTATTTCATTTTCAGCATATTCTGAAGAGCACTCCCAAATGTCCTTTCTCAGGTTCACAGAAAGAGTGATTTCAAACTGCTCAATCCAAAGACTGATTCAACTGTATGAGATAAATACAAACATCACAAAGGAGTTGATCAGAAAGCTTCTATCCAATTTTCAATGGAAGACATTTCCTGGCTCGCCACCTGCCTCCAGTGGCCACTTGATATCCCTTCCCAGAATCCTCAAAGACAGACTTTCCTAACTGGGAAATATAGAGTAAGCTTTAAGTCTCTGAAATTAATGCACATGTCAGAGAGCAGTTTCTTGGAACAGTTCTTTCTGGGTTTTATTTGACGATATTTCACTTTTCTCCATAGTCCTCAATGCGCTCCGAAATATTACTTATACGGTATTGCAGGCACAGTGTTCCAACACTGTTCTATGACAAAAGAGGTGTAATTCCCTGAATGGAATACACACATCACAAAGCAGATTCTCAGAGCTTCTATCCAGTTTTTATTTGAAGATATCTCCTTTTTCACCGTAAACCTCAAAGCGCTCCCGAATATCTAGTTGGCAGACTAAACAAAAACAGTGTTAGAATACTGCTCAATGAAAAGAGAAGCTTAACTCTGTGAGCAGAATTTACACGACCCAGGGCAGTTTCACAGAAAGCTTCCTTCTGGTTTCTATCTGAGGTTATTTCTTTTTCAGGATATTCTAAGGAGCATTCCCAAATGTCCTTTCTCAGATTCCACAGAAACAGTGGTTTCAAACTGCTCAATCCAAAGAATGATTTAACTCTATGAGATGAATACACACATCACAAAGCAGTTGTTCAGAAACCTTCTCTCCAGTTTTCAACGTAAGACATTTCCTTGCTCACCACCGGCCTCCAGTTGCCACTTAATATCCCTTCACACAATCCTCAAAGACAGACTTTCCAAACTGGGATATGTAGAGTAAACTTTAGCTCTGTGCGATGAGTGGACATGTCAGAGAGCAGTTTCTTGGAATGCTTCTTTCTGGGTTTTATATGACAACATTTCACTTTTCAGCATAGTCTTCAATGTGGTCCGAATATCACTTTTTTAGTTTTACAGGAACAGTGTTCAAACAGTGCCTTATGAGAGGAAAGGTATAACTCCCCGAGTGGAAGGCACACATCACCAAGGAGTTTCTCAGAAAGCTTCTCTCCAGTTTTTATCTAACGATATTTCCTTTTTCACCATAATCCGAAATGTGATTCCAAATATCCCTTCGCGGTTCCATCCATGATGGAATCTGCAAGCTACGCAATGTAAAGAAAGCTTTATCTATGTGAGATGAATAAACCTAGCAAAAAGCAGTTTCATGGAAAGCTTCTATCCAGTTTTTATCTGAAGATATTTCCTTTTTTACCATAGTTCTGAATGTGCTCCTCAATGTCCCTCCACAGATCTGTCCATGATGGAGTTTCCAGGCTAAGTAACGCAAAGAAAGCTTTATGTATGTGAGAGGAATAAACATAGCAAAAAGTAGACTCACAGAGGGCTTCTTTCCAGTTTTTATCTGAAGATATTTCCTTTTTGACCATAGGCCTGAATGTGCTCCTCAATGTCCCTTTGCGGATCCGTCCATGACAGAGTTTCCAAGCTGTGTAGTGTAAAGAAATCTTTATCTATGTAAGATGAATACACATATCACAAAGCAGTTTCATAGAAAGCTTTTTTCCAGTTTTTATTTGAGGTTATTTCCCTTTTCACCATAGGCATCAACATGCTCCCGAATATCACTTGGTACCTTTTTTTACAAAAGGGTTTCCCCGATGCTGTATGAGAAGAGAGATATAGCACTGTGAGTGAAATTCACACGTCATAAAGCATTTCTTTGGAAAGCTTCTCCCCATTTTTGCTCTGAACATACATCGTTTTTCACTGTATGCCTCAAAGCGCTCCTGAATATCCATTTATACGCTAAGCATAAACAGGGTTAGAAAACTGCTCAATGAAAAAAGAGGCTTAAATGAGAAAGAGGAATTAAGACGACACAGAGTAGTTTCACAGAAAGCTTCCTTCTGGATTTTACCTGAGGATATTTCTTTTTCCATATTCTCAGGAGGGTACCCAAATGTCCTTCCTCAGATTCTACAAAAACAGTGATTTCAAACTGCTCAATAAAAAGAATGGTTGAATTCTATGAGATGAATACATACATCACAAAGTAGTTGCTCAGAAAACTTCTCCCCAGTTTTCATCAGAAGACGTTTCCTTGCTCACCAGAAGACTCCAGACGCCACTTAATATCCCTTCACAGATTCCTCAAAGACAGAGTTTCCAAACTGGGCAACATAGAGTAAGCTTTAACTCTGTGAAATGAATGCACATATCAGGGAGCAGTTTCTTGGAACGCTTCTCTCTGTGTTTTTTTTTTTTTTCTTTTGAGGATATTTCACTCTTCTCCACAGTTCTCAATGTGCTCTGAAATATCACTTTTTCAGTTTTACAGGAACAGTGTTCAAACACTGCCTTATGAGAAAAGAGGTATAACTTCCCAATGGAATGCACATATCACAAAACAGTTTCTCAGAAACTTCTCTCCAATTTTTATCTGAATATATTTCCTTTGTCACCATAGTTTTGAAGGTGCTCCTGAATGTAAGTTGGCAGATTCGTCCATGATGGTGTTTCCAAGCTATGTAATGTAAAGAAAACTTTATCTATGTGAAATGAATGAACATGGAAAAGAAAAGATTCACAGAAAGCTTCTTTCTAGTTTTTATCTGAAGATATTTCCTTTTTCATCATAGTCCTGAACGTGCTCCCGAATGTCCCTTCGTGGATCCGTCCATGATGCAATTTCCAAACTGCGTAACATAAAGAAGGTTTTATCTATGTGAGATGAATAAACATATCTATCCCAAAACAGTTTCACAGAAAGCTTCTTTCCAAGTTTTGTCTGAGGATATTTTCTTTTTCACCATAGCCGTCTTTATACTCCCGAATGTCCCTTGGTAGTTTTTTCTCCAAAAGGGATTCCCCAATCCTCTATGAGAAGAAAGGTATAATTCTGTGAGTGGAATGCACACGTCACAAAGCAGCTCCTAGGAAAGCTTCTCTCCAGTTTCTATCTGAAGATATTTCCTTCTTCACCATAACCCTCAAAGCACTCCAGAATAATCCTTCACAGACTAAACATAAAGAGTGTTAGAATACTGCTCAATGAAAACAGAAGCTTAACTATGTGGGTGGAATTCACGTGCCACAGTGCAGTTTCACAGAAAGCTTCCTTCTGGTTTTTATCTGAGGGTATTTCTTTGTCAGGATATTCTAAAGAACGTTCCCAAATGTCCTTTCTCAGGTTCCACAGGAAGAGTGATTTCAAACTGCTCAATCCAAAGAATGATTTAAATCTATGAGATGAATACACACATCACAAAGCAGTTGCTCAGAAAGCTTCTCTACAATTTTCAATGAAAGACATTTCCTTGCTCACCACAGACCTCCAATTGCCACTTAATATTCCTTTGCAGAATCCTCATAGAGAGACTTTCCAAACTGGGAAATGTAGAGTAAGACTTAACTCTGTGAAGTGAATGGACATGTCAGAGAGCAGTTTCTTGGAATGCTTCTTTCTGGGCTTTATTTGACAACATTTCACTTTTTGCCATAGTCTTCAATGTGGTCCGAATATCACTTTTTTGTTTTACAGGAATAGTGTTCAAACAGTGCCTTATGAGAGGAAAGTTATAACTCCCTCAGTGGAATGCACACATCACCAGGCAGTTTCTCAGAAAATTTCTCTCCAGTTTTTGTGTGACGATATTTCATTTTTCACTGTAGGACTGAATGTGATCCCAAATATCCCTTCGTGGATCTATCCATGACGGAGTTTCCAAGCTGTGTAATATAAAGAAAGCTTTCTCTATGTTAGAGGAATAAACATAGCAAAAAGTAGATTCACAGAAAGCTTCTTTTCAGTTTTTATCTGAAGATATTTCCTTTTTCACAATAATCCTGAATGTGCTCCCAAATGTCCCTTAGTGGATCCGTCCATGACCGAGTTTCGAAGCTGTGTAATGTAAAGAAAGCTTTATCTATGTGAGAAGAATACACATATCACACAGCAGTTTCATAGAAAGCTTCTTTCCAGTGTTTGTCTGAGGCTATTTCTCTTTTCACCATAGGCATCAACATGCTCCCAAATATCACTTGGTACCTTTTTCTTCAAAAGGGTTTCCCTGATGCTGTATGAGAAGAGAGGTATAACACTCTGAGTGGAATGCACACGTCACAAAGTATTTCCTCGGAAAGCTTCTCTCCAGTTTCGGTCTGAACATATTTCCTCTTTCACCATAAGCCTCAAAGTGCTCCCGAACAACCCTTGACAGGCTAAACAAACAGGGTTAGAAAACTGCTCAATGAAAAAAGAGGCTTAACTGAGCGAGATTAATTAAGATGACGCAGAGCAGTTTCACACAAAGCTTCCTTCTGGATATTATCTGAGGATATTTCTTTCTCCATATTCTAAGGAGCATTCTGAAATATTTTTCCTCAGATTCCACAAAAACAGTGATTTCAACCTGCTCAATCCAAGGAATGGTTTAACTCTATGGTGTGAATACACACATCACAAAGCATTTGCTCAGAAAGCTTCTCTCCAGTTTTCATTGAGAGACTTTTCCTTGCTCACCACAGGCCCCGTGCGCCACTTAGTATCCCTTCACAGATTCCTCAAAGACAAATTTTCCAAACTAGGCAATGTAGAGTAAGCTTTACCTCTGTGAGGTAAATGTACATATCAGAGAGCAGTTTGTTGGAACGCTTCTTTCTGGATTTTATTTCAGGATATTCACTTTATGCCATAGTCTTCCATGCGCTCCGAAATATTACTTTTTCAGTTTTACAGAAACAATCTTCAAACACTGTCTTATGAGAAAAGAGGTATAACTTCCTGAGTGGAATGCACCCATCACCAATCAGTTTCTCAGAAAGTTTCTCTCCAGTTTTTAACTGACGATATTTCCTTTTTCAACATAGGCCCAAATGTGATCCCGAATATCCCTTTGCGGATCCATCCATGACGGAGTTTCCAAGCTGCGTAATGTAAAGAAAGCTTTATCTGCGTGGATGAATGAACATAGCAGAAAGCTGATCCACAGAAAGCTTCTTTCCAGTTTTTATCTGAAGATATTTCCTTTTTCACCATAGTCCTGAATGTGCTCCCAAATGTCCCTTCATGGATCCATCCATGACAGAGTTTTCAAGTTTCATAATATAAAGAAAGCTTTACCTTTGTGAGATGAATACACATATCGCAGAGCAGTTTCATGGAAAGTTTTTTCCAGTTTTTGTCTGAGGCTATTTCCCTTTTCACCATAGGCATTAACATGCTCCGAAATATCACTTGGTACCTTCTTCTCAAAAAGGGTTTCCCGAATGCTGTATGAGAAGAGAGGTGTAACACTGGGCGTGGAATCCAGACGTCACAAAGCAGTTCCTTGGAAAGCTTCTCTCCAGTTTTTGTCTGAACATATTTTCTTTTTCACCATTAGCCTCAAAGCGCTCCTGAATATCCCTTCACATGCTAAACATAAACAGGGTTAGGAAACTGTTCAATGAAAAGAGAGGCTTATCTGAGAGAGTGGAATTAAGATGACCCAGAGCAGTTTCACACACAGCTTCCTTCTGGATTTTACCTGAGGATAATTCTTTCTCTGTATTCTAAGGAGCGTTCCCAAATGTCCTTCCTCAGATTCCACAAAAACAGTGATTTCTAACTGCTCAATCCAAAGAATGGTTTAACTCTATGAGACGAATACACACATCACAAAGCAGATGCTCAGAAAGCTTTTCTCCAGTTTTCATAGGAAGAAGTTTCCTTGCTCACCACAACCCTTTGGGCAACACTTAATATCCCTTCACAGATTCCTCACAGACAGAGTTTCCAAACTGGGCAATGTAGAGAAAGCTTTTCGGCTGTGAAATGAATGCACATATCAGAGAGCAGTTTCTTGGAACGCTTCTTTCTTGGTTTTATTTGAGGATATTCCACTTTTCACCATAGTCTTCAATGGGCTCTGAAATATCACTTTTTCGGTTTCACAGGAACTGTGTCCAAACACTGCCTCATGAGAAAAGAGGTATAACTCCCTGATTGGAATACACACATCACAAAGAAGTTTCTCAGAACGCTTCTCTCCAGTTTTATCTGAAGATATTTCCAATTGCACCATAGGCCTGAATGTGCTCCCGAAGATCCCTTCGCAGATCCGTCCATGATGGAGTCTCCAAACTCTGTAATGTAAAGAAAGCTTTATCTATGTGAGATGAATAAACATATCTATCACAAAGCAGTTTCACAGAAAGCTTGTTTCCAGTTTTTGTCTGAGCATATTTACTTTTTCTGCAGAGCCATCCATATACTCCCCAATGTCCCTTGGTAGGTTTTTCTCCAAAAGGGATTCCCCAATCCTCTTGAGAGGAAGGTATTACTCTATGAGTGGAATGCACACGTCACAAAGCATCTCCTCGGAAAGCTTCTCTGCAGTTTCTATCAGAAGACATTTCCGTTTTCAATATAAACCTCAAAGTGCTCCCGAATATGCATTCATAGACTAAACAAAAACAGTGGTGGAATACTGCTCAATGAAAAGAAGAGCTGAATTTGCTAGTCTAATTCATATAACACAGAGCAGTTTCACAGAAAGCTTCCTTCTGGTTTTTGTCTAATGGTATTTCTTTTTCAGCATATTCTAAAAACCGTTCCCAAATGTCTTTTCTCAGATTCCACAGAAACAGTGATTTCAAACTGCTGAATCCAAGGAATGATTAAACTCTATCAGATGAATACACACATTAGCTGCATAATGTAAATAAAGTTGTATTTATGTGGCACAAATAAACATAGCAAGATGCAGATTCACAGAAAACTTCTTTCCAGTTTATATCTGAAAATATTTCCTTTTTCACCATAGTCCTGAATGTGCTCCTGAATGTCCGTTCTCGGAACCATCCATGACATAGTTTCCAAGCTGCATAATGTAAAGAAAGCTTTGTCTATGTGAGATGAATGCACATATCACAGAACAGTTTCATAGAAAGCTTCTTTCCAGTTTTTGTCTGAGGCTATTTCCCTTTTCACCATTGGCGTCAATATGCAAACGAATATAGCTTGATACCTTTTCTCCAAAAGGGTTTCCCCGATGATGAATGAAAAGGGAGGTATAACACTGTGTGTGGAATGCACACATCACAAAGCTGTTCCTTTAAAAGCTACCCTATTGTTTCTATCTGAACATATTTCCTTTTTCAACGAAAGCTTCAAAGTACTCCCGAATATTCCTTCATACACTAAACATAAACAGTGTTAGAAAACTGTTCAATGAAAACAGAAGCTTAACTGAGTGAGTGAGATTCACACGACACATAGCAGTTTCACAGAAAACTTCCTTCTGGTTTTTATCTGAGAATATTTCTTTCTCTATATTTTAAACAGTGTTTCAAGATATTCTAAAGAGCATTACCAAATGTCCTTTCTCAGATTCCACAGAATCTGGGATTTCAAACTGCTCAATCCAAAGAATGATTTAACTCTATGAGATGAATACAAACATCACGAAAAAGTTGCTCAGAGGCCTGAATGTGCTCAAGAATGTCCCTTTGCAGATCCATCCATGACAGAGTTTTCTTTCTTTTTTTTTTTTTTTTTTTTTTTTTTTTTTTTTTATTTTTTATTTTTATTTTTATTTTTATTTTTTATTATTATTATACTTTGAGTTCTAGGGTACATGTGCATAATGTGCAGGTTTGTTACGTATGTATACTTGTGCCATGTTGGTGTGCTGCAGCCATCAACTCGTCAGCACCCATCAACTCCTCATTTACATCAGGTATAACTCCCAATGCAATCCCTCCCCCCTCCCCCTCCCCATGATAGGCCCCAGTGTGTGATGTTCCCCTTCCCGATGTGGCACATATACACCATGGAATACTATGCAGCCATAAAAAAGGAAGAGTTTGTGTCCTTTGTAGGGACATGGATGCAGCTGGAAACCATCATTCTTAGCAAACTATCACAAGAACATGACAGAGTTTTCAAACTGTGAGATATAAGGAAAGTTTTATCTATGTGTGATGAGTAAACATATCTATCACAAAGCAGTTTCACAGAAATATTCTTTCCAGTTTTTGTCTGAGGATATTTCCTATTTCACCATTGCTGACCATATGTTCCTGAATGTCCCTTGGTAGTTTTTTCTCCAAAAGGGTTTCCCCCATCCTCTATGAGAAGGAAGGTATAATGCTGTGAGTGGAATGCACACGTCACAAAATAGCTCCTCGGAAAGCTTCTCTCTAGTTTCAATCTGAAGATATTTCCTTTTTCACCATAATCCTCAAAGTGCTCCTGAATATCCTTTCACAGACTAAACAAAAACAGTGTTAGAATACTGCTCAACTGTGTGAGCGGAAATCATGAGAAGCTTAACTGTGTGAGTGGAAATCATGAGACACAGAGCAGTTTCACAGAAAGCTTCCTTCTGGTTTCTACCTGACGTTATTTCTTTTTCAGGATATTCTAAAGAGCGTTCCCGAATGTCCTTTCTTAGATTCCACAGGAACAGTGATTTCAACCTGCTCAATCCAAGAAATGATTTAACTCTATGAGATAAATACAAGCATCACAAGAAAATTGCTCAGAAAGCTTCTCTGCTTCTCTCAATTTTCAATGGAAGACATTTCCTTGCTCGCCACAGGCCTCGGGTTGCCACTTAATATCCCTTTCCAGAATCCTCAAAGACAGATTTCCAAAATGGGAAAAGTAGAGTACGCTTTAACTCTGTGAAATAAATGGTCATGTCAGAGAGCAATTTCTTGGAATGCTACCTTCCGGGATTTATTTGACGACATTTCACTTTTTGCTATAGTCTTCAATGTGCTCCAAATATCACTTTTTTATTTGTACAGGAACAGTGTTCAAACAGTGCCTTATGAGGAAAAAGGTATAACTACCTGAGTTCAATGCACACATCTGCAAAAAGTTTCTCAGAAAGCTTCTCTCCAGTTTTTAACTGATGATATTTCCTTTTTCACCATAGACTCAACTGTGATCCCATATATCCCTTTGCAGATCCATCCATGACTGAGTTTCCAAACTATGTAAGGTAAAGAAAGCTTTATCTATGTGATATGAATACACATATCACAGAGCAGTTTCATAGAAAGCTTCTTTCCAATTTCTCTCTGAGGCTATTTCCCTTTTCACCGTGGGCATGAACATGCTCCCGAATACCACTTGGCACCTTTTTTTCCAAAAGGGTTTCCCGATGTTGTTTGAGAAGAGAGGTATAACACTGTGAGTGGAATGCACACGTCACAAAGGAGTTCCTCAGAAAGTTTCTCTCCAGTTCCGGTCTGAACATATTTCCTTTTTCACCATAAGCCTCAAAGCACCCCCGAATATCCTTCACATGTTGAATACACTTCCTTCTGGATTTTACCTGAGGATATTTCATTCTCCATATTCTAAGGAGGGTTCCCAAATATCCTTCCTCAGATTCCACGAAAACAGTGATTTCAAACTGCTCAATCCAAAGAATGGTTTAACTATATAAGACGAATACACACATCTCAGAGCAGTTGCTCAGAAAGTTTTTCTCCATGTTTCATCTTAAGACGTTTCCTTGCTCACCACCAGCCTCCGGGCGCCACTTCATATACCTTCATAGATTACTCAAAGGCAGAGTTTCAAAAATGGGCAATGTAGTGTGAGCTTTAACTCAGCGAACAGACTGTAGATATCAGAGAGCAGTTTCTTGGAACACTTCTTTCTGTTTTTTTTTTGAGAATATTTCACTTTTTGCCATAGTCTTCAATGCGCTCCAAAATATCACTTTTTCGGTTTTACAGGAACAGTGTTCAAACATTGCCTTATGAGAAAAGAGGTACAACTCCTTGAGTGGAATGCACACATCATAAAGCAGTTTCTCAGAAAGCTTCTCTCCAGTTTTTATTTGAAGATATTTCCTTTTTCATCATAGGCCTGAATGTGCTCCCGAATATCCCTTCAGGAATCCGTCCATGACGGCGTTTCAAAACCACATAATAGAAAGAAAGTTTTATCTATGTGAGATGAATAAACATATCCATCACAAAGCAGTTTCACGGAAATCTTCTTTCCAGTTTTTGTCTGAGGATATTTCCTTTTTCACCTTAACCGTCCATATACTCCCAAAAGTCCCTTGGTAACTTTTTTTTGAAATTGGATACCCCAATCTTCTAGGAGAAGAAATGTATAAGTCTGTGAGTGGAATGCACACAACAAAAAGCAGCTCCTCGGAAAGCTTCTTTCCTGTTTCTATCTGAAGATATTTCCATTTTCACCATAAGCCTCAAAGCGCTCCCGAGTATTCCTTAGCTTACTAATCTAAAACAGTATTGGAATACTGCTCAATGAAAACAGAAGCTTAACTGTGCGAGTGGAATTCACATGACACAGAGCAGTTTCACAGAAAGCTTCCTTCTAGTTTTTATCGGAGGGTATTTCTTTTTCATCATATTCTTAAGAGCGTTTCCAAATGTCCTTTCTCAGGTTCCACAGAAAGAGTGATTTCGAACTGATCAATCCAAAGAATGATTTAACTCTATGAGATGAATACACACATCACAAAGCAGTTGCTCAGAAAGCTTCTCTCCAGTTTTCAACAGAAGACATTTCCTTGCTCGTCACAGGCCTCCGGTCGCCACTTAATATCCATTTGCAGAATCCTCAAAGACAGACTTTCCAAACTAGGAAATGTAGAGTAAACTTTAACTCTCTGAGGTGAATGTACATGTCAGATAGTAGTTTCTTGGAATGCTTCTTTCTTGGTTTTATTTCAGTTTTTGCCATAGTCTTCCATATGCTCCAAAATATTACTTTTTCGGTTTTGTAGGAACAGTGTTCAAACACTGCCCTATGAGAAAAGAGGTATAACTCCCTGAGTGGAATGCACATATCACAAATCAGTTTCTCACAAAGTTTCTCTCCAGTTTTTATCTGAAGATATTTCCTTTTTCACCATAGGCCTGAATGTGCTCCTGAATGTCCCTTCGTGGATCCATCCATGACGGAGTTTCCAATCTGCATACTGTAAAGAAAGCTTTATCTATGTGAGGTGAATACATATATCACAGAGTAGCTTCACAGAATGCTTATTTCCTGTTTTTGTCTGAGGCTATTTCTCTTTTCACAATAGGCATCAATATGCTCCTGGATATCCCTTGATAAATTTTTCCCCAAAGGGATTTCCCTGATGCTGTATGAGAAGGGGGGTATAACACTGTAAGTGGAATGCACACGTCATGAAGCAGTTCCTCTGAAAACTTCTCTCCAGTTTCTCTCTGAACATGTTTCCTTTTTCACCATAAGCCTCAAAGTGCTCCCGAAAATCCCTGCGCACGGTAAACATTAACAGTGCTGGAAAACTGCTCAATGAAAAGAGATGCTTAACTGTACGAGTGGAATTCACACAACATAGAGCAGTTTCACAGAAAACTTCCTTCTATTTTTTTTCTGAAGATATTTCCCTTTTCACCATAGTCCTGAATGTGCTTTTGAGTGCCCTTCGCGGATCTGTCCATGACAGAGTTTCCAAGCTGCCTAATGTAAATAAAGCTTTATCTACGTGAGTTGAATAAATGTAGCAAAAAGCAGATTCACAGAAAGCTTCTTTCCAGTTTTTATCTGAATATATTTCTTTTTTCACCATAGTCCTGAATGTGCTCCCAAGTGTCCCTTCGCGGATCCGTCCATTACAGGTTTTCCAAGCTGCATAATGTAAGGAAAGCTTTAACTATGTGACATGAATACACATATCACCAAGCAGTTTCACAGAAAACTTCTTTCCAGTTTTATTCTGAGGCTACTTCCCTTTTCACAATAGGCATCAATATGTTCCCCAATATCCCTTCGTACCTATTTCTCCAAAAGGGTTTCCCTGATGCTGTATGAGAAGAGAGGTGTAACACTGTGAGTGGAACGCACACGTCACAAAGCAATTCCACGGAAAGCTTCTCTCCAGTTTCAGTCTGAACATATTTCCTTTTTCACCGTAAGTCTCAAAGCACTCCCATATATCCCTTCACACGCTAAACATAAACAGGGTTAGAAAATTGCTCAATGAAAAGAGAGGCTGAACTGAGTGAGAGGAATTAAAAAGATACAGAGCAGTTTCACAGAAAGCTTCCTTCTAGATTTTACCTGAAGATATTTCTTTCTCCATATTCTAAGAAGTGTTCCCAAATGCCTTTCCTCAGATTCCACAAAAAAAGCGATTTCAAACAGCTTAATGCAAGGAATGGTTTAACTCTATGAGACGAATGCAAACATCACAAAGCAGTTTCTCACAAAGCTTCTCTCCAGTTTTCATCAGAAGACGTTTCCTTGCTCATCACAAGCTTGCAGGCGATACTTAATATGCCTTCACATATTCCTCAAAGACAGAGTTTCCAAACTAGGCAACGTAGAGTAAGCTTTAATTCTGTGAAATGAACACAGATATCAGAAAGCAGTTTCTTGGAACACTTCTCTCTGTGTTTTATTTGAGGATATTTTACTTTTCATCATAGTCCTCAACGCACTCCGAAATATCACATTTTTGGTTTTACAGGAATTGTGTTCCAACACTGCCTTATGAGAAAAGAGGTATAACTCCCTGAGTTGAATGCACACATCACAAACAGTTTCTCAGAAAGCTTCTCTCCATTTTCATCTGAATATATTTTCTATTTCACCATAGGCCTGAATGTGCTCCCGAATGACCCTTCACAAATCCGTCCATGACAGTGTTTCAAAATTTCTTATAAGAAAGAAAGTTTTATCTATGTGAGATGAATAAACATATCTATCACAAAGCAGTATCACAGAAATCTTCTTCCCATTTTTTGCTTCAGGGTATTTCCTTTTTCAACGTAGCCATCCATATAATCCCGAATGTCCCCTGGTGGCTTCTTCCCCAAAAGGGATTCCCCAATTCTTTATGGAAGAAAAGTATAACTCTGTGAGTGGAATGCACAGGTCACAAAGCAGCTCCACGGAAATCTTCTCTCAAGTTTCCATCTGAAGATATTTTCATTTTCGCCATAAGCCTCAAAGCCCTCCCGAGTTTCCCCTAGCTGACTAAACCAAAACAGTGTTAGAATACTGCTCAATGAAAACAGAAGCTTAACTGTGTGAGTGGAATTCACATGACACAGAGCAGTTTCACAGAAAGCTTCCTTCTGGTTTTTATCGGAGGGTATTTCTTTTTCAGCATATTCTTAAGAGAGTTCCCAAATGTCCTTTCTCAGGTTCCACAGAAAGAGTGATTTCAAACTGCTCAATCCAAAGAATGATTTAACTCTATGAGATGAATACACACATCACAAAGCAGTTGCTCAGAAAGCTTTTGTGCAGTTTTTAACAGAAGACATTTCCTTTCTCACCACAGGTATCTGGTCACCACTTAATATCCCTTTGCAGATTCCTCAAAGACAGACTTTAAAAACTAGGAAATGTAGAGTAAGCTTTATCTCTTTGAAATGAATGCACATGTCAAAAAGCAGTTTCTTGGAACGCTTCTTTCTGGCTTTTATTTCAAAATATTTCACTTTTCATCATAGTCTTCCATGCAGTTTGAAATGTTACATTTTCGGTTTTACAGGAACTGTGTTGAAACACTGCCTTATGAGAAAAGAGGTATAACGCCCTGAGTGGAATGTGCACATCACAAAGCAGTTTATCAGAAACCTTCGATCCAGTTTTTATCTGAAGATATCTCTTTTTTCATTGTAAGCTTCAAAGCACTCCCGAATATCCTTTTGTAGACTAAACAAAAACAGTGTTAGAATACTGCTCAATGAAAAGAAAAGCTTAACGGTGACAGCGGAATTCACGTGACACAGAGCAGTTTCACAGAAAGCTTCCTTCTGGTTTCTATCTGAGGTTATTTCTTTTTCAGGATATTCTGACGAGTGTTTCCAAATGTCCTTTCTCAGATTCCACAGAAAGAGTGATTTCAAACTGGTCAATCCAAAGAATGGTTTAACCCTATGAGATGAATACAGACATCACAAAGCAGTTGCTCAGAAAGCTTCTCACCAGTTTTCAACGGAACACATTTCCTTGCTTGCCACAGGCCTCAGGTCGCCACTTAATATCCCTTTGCAGAATCCTCAAAGACTGATTTCCAAACTAGGAAATGTAGAGTAAGCTTTAATGCTCTGAAATGAATGCAGATATCAGAGAGCTGTTTCTTGTAACGCTTCTTTCTGGGTTTTATTTTAGGATATTTCACTGTTCGCTATATTCTATCATGGGCTCCGAAATATTACTTTTTCAGTTTTACAACAACAGTGTTCAAACACTGCCTTATGAGAAAAGAGGCATAACTCCCTGAGTGCAATGCACACATCACAAAGCAGTTTCTCAGAAAGCTTCTATCCAGTTTTTATCTGAAGGTATTTCCTTTTTCACGATAGGTGTGAATGTGGTCCCGAATGTCGCTTCGCAAATCCGTCCATGATGGAGGTTCAAAACTGCGTAATAGAAAGAAAGTTTTATCTATGCGAGATAAATAAACATATCTATCACAAAGCAGTTACACAGAAAGCTTCTTTCCAGTTTTTGTCTGACGATATTTCCTTTTTCACCATAGCTGTCCCTATACTCCTGAATGTCCCTTGATAGCTGTTTCTCCAAAAGTTATTCCCCAATCATCTATGAGAAGAAAGGTATAATTCGGTGAGTGGAATACACACATCACAAAGTAGCTCCTCAGAAAGCTTCTCTCCAATTTCTATCTCAAGATATTTCCTTTTCACCATAAGCCTCAAAGCGTTCCCGAATATCCCTTCAAGGACTAAACAAAAGCAGTGTCAGAATACTGCTCAATGAAAAGAGAAGTTTAATTGTGTGAGCAGAATTCACGCAACACGGAGCAGTTTCACAGAAAGCTTCCTTATGGTTTCTATCTGAGGTTATTTATTTTTCAGGATATTTTAAAGACTGTTCCCAAATGTCCTTTCTCAGATTCCACAGAAAGAGGGATTTCAAACTGCTGAATCCAAAGAATGATTTAACTCTATGAGATGAATACAAACATCACAAAAGAGTTGCTCAGAAATCTTCTCTCCAATTTTCAATGGAAGACATTTCCTTGCTCGCCTCAGGCCTCTGGTCACCACTTCATATCCCTTCACTGAATCCTCAAAGACAGACTTTCCAAACTGGGAAATGTAGAGTAAACTTTAACTCTATGAAATGAATGCATATGTTAGACAGCAGTTTCTTGGAATGCTTCTTTCTGTGTTTTATTTCAGGATATTTCACTTTTCACCATAGTCTTCCATGCACTCCAAAATATTACTTTTTCGGTTTTATAGGAACGGTGTTCAATCACTGCCTTATGAGGAAAGAGGTATAACTCCCTTAGTGGAATGCACACATCCAAAGCAATTTCTCAGAGAACTTCTATCCAGTTTTTTTCTGAAGATATCTCCTTTTCCACCATAGGCCTGAATGTGCTCCCGAATGTCCCTTTGCGGATCCTTCCATAATGGAGTTTTCAAATGGTGTAAAATAAGGAAAGTTTTATCTTTGTGAGATGAATAATAATATCTCTCACAAAGCAGTTTCACAGAAATATTCTTTCCAGTTTTTCTCTGAGGATATTTCCTTTTTCACCATAGCTGTCCCTATACTCCTGAATGTCCCTTGGTAGCTTTTTCTCCTAAAGGGATTCCCCACTCTTTTCTGAGAAGAAAGGTATAATTCTGTGAGTGCAATGCACACGTCACAAAGCAGCTCCTTGGTAACTTTCTCCCAATTTCTTCTGAAGATATTTCCTTTTCCATTATAAGTCTCAAAGAGCTCCCCAATATCCCTTCACAGACTAAACAAAAAAGGGGTTCAAATACTGTTCAATGAAAAGAGAAGCTTAACTGTGTGAGCAGAATTCACACAACAGAGAGGAGTTTAACAGAAAGCTTCCTTCTGGTTTTTATCTAAGGTTTTTTTTTTTCAGGATATTCTAAAGAGAGTTCCAAAATGTCCTTTCTCAGATTCCACAGAAAGACTGATTTCAAACTGCTGAATCCAAAGAATGATTTAACTCTATGAGATGAATCCAAAATCACAAAATAGTTGCTCGGAAAACTTCTCTATGGTTTTCAATGGAAGACATTTCCTTGCTTGCCACAGGAATCCAGTTGCCACTTAATATCCCTTCCCAGAATCCTCAAAGATAGACTTTCCAAACTGGGAAATGTAGAGTAAGCTTCAACTCTGTGTAATGAATGGAAATGTCAGAGAGCAGTTTCTTGTAATGCTACTTTCTGGGTTTTATTTGATGACATTTCACTTTTCGCCATAATCTTCAATGTGTTCCGAATATCACTTTTTTAGTTTTACAGGAACAGTGTTCAAACAGTGCCTTATGAGAAAAAAGGTATAACTCCCTGAGTGGAATGCACATATCATCAATCAGTTTCTCAGAAACTTCTCTCCAGTTTTTATCTGATGATATTTCCTTTTCACCATAGGCCCGAATGTGTTCCCGAAGATCCCTTTGTGGATCCATCCATGACAGAGTTTCCAAGCTGTATAATGTAAAGAAAGCTTTATCTATGTGAGATGAATAAACATAGCAAAAGCAGATTCACAGAAAGCTTCTTTCCAGTTTTTATCTGAAGATATTTCCTTTTTCACCATAGTCCTGAATGTGTTCCCGAATGTCCCTTCATGGATCCGTCCATGACAGAGTTTCCAAGTTGTGTAATGTAAAGAAAGCTTTATTTATGTGAGATGAATACACATATCAAAGAGCAGTTTCATAGAAAGTTTCTTTACAGTTTTTTTCTGAGGCTATTTCCCTTTTCACCACAGGCATCATTATGCTCCCGAATATCACTTGGTACCTTTTTCTCCAAAAGAATTTCCCTGATGCTGTATGAGAAGAGAGGTTTAACACTGTGAATGGAATGCACATGTCACAAAGCAGTTCCTCGGAAAGCTTCTCTCCAGTTTCGGGCTGAACATGTTTCCTTTTTCACCATAAGCCTCAAATCGCTCCCGAATATCCCTTCACACCCTAAACATAAACAGTGTTACAAAATTGCTCAATGAAAAGAGAGGCTTAACTGAGCGAGAGGAAATAAGAAGATACACAGCAGTTTCACAGTAAGCTTTCTTCTGGATTTTACCTGAGGATATTTCTTTCTCCATATTCTAAGGAGCGTTCCCAAATGTTATTCCTCAGATTCCACGGAAATAGTAATTTCAAAGTGCTCAATCCAAAGAATGGTTTAACTCTATGACGTGAATACACACATCACAAACCAGTTGCTCAGAAAACTTCTCTCCAGTTTTCATCTGAAGACGTTTCCTTGCTCACCCCAAGCCTCCGGGCGCCACTAAATATACCTTCACAGATTCCTCAAAGACAGAGTTTCCACACTGGGCAACATAGAATAAGCTTTAAATCTGTGAAATGAAGGCACATATCAAAGAGGAGTTTTTGAAATGCTTCTTTCTGGATTTTTTTTTTTTGGAGGATATTTCATTTTCCACCATAGTCTTCAATGCGCTACGAAATATCACTTTTTCAGTTTTACAGGAACAGTGTTCAAACAATGCCTTATGAGAAAAGAGATATAACTCCTTGAGTGGAATGCACACATCACAAAACAGTTTCTTAGAAAGTTTCTCTCCAGTTTTTATCTGAAGATATTTCCTATTTCAACATAGGCCTGAATGTGCTCCCGAATGTCCCTTCACAAATCTGTCCATGATGGTGTTTCAAAACTGGGTAAGAGAAAGAAAATTTTATCTATGTGAGATGAATTAGGATATCTATCACAAAGCAGTTTCACTGAAAACTTCCTTCCAGTTTTTGTGTGAGGATATTTCCTTTTTCACCATAGCCGTCCCTATACTCCCAAATGTTCCCTGGTAGCTTTTTCTCCAAAAGGGATTTCCCAATCCTCTATGAGGAGAAAAGTATACCTCTGTGATTGGAATGCACACGTCACAAAGCTGCTCCTCGGAAATCTTCTCTCCAGTTTCTATCTGAGGATATTTCCATTTTCACCATAATCCTTCAAAGTGCTCCCAACTATCCCTTAGTTGACTAAACAAAAAAAGTGTTAGAATACTGCTCAGTGAAAACAGAAGCTTAACTATGCGAGTGGAATTCACATGACACGGAGCAGTTTCAGAGAAAGTTTCCTTCTGGCTTTTATCTAAGGGTATTTCTCTTTCAGCATATCCTAAAAACCATTCCCAAATGTCCTTTCTCAGATTCCACAGAAACAGTGATTTCAAAGTGCTGAATCCAAGGAATGATTTAACTCTATAGGATGAATACACACAATACCTGCATAATGTAAATAAAGATTTATTTATGTGACACGAATAAACATAGCAAAGAGCAGATTCACAGAAAATTTCCTTCCAGTTTTTATCTGAAGATATTTCCTTTTTCACCATATTCCTGAGTGTGCTCCTGAATGTCCCTTCTCGGAACCATCCACAACATAGTTTCCAAGCTGCGTAATGTAAAGAAAGCTTTATCTAGGTGAGATGAATACACATATCACAGAGCAGTTTCACAGAAAGCTTTTTTCCAATTTTTGTCTGAGTCTATTTCCTTTTTCACCGTTGGCATCAATATGCAAACGAATATGCTTGATACCTTTTCCTCCAAAAGGGTTTCCCTGATGATTTATGAGAAGAGAAGTATAACACTGTGAGTGGAATGCACACGTCACAAAGCAGTTCCTTTAAACCCTACCATCCTACTTCTATCTGAACATATTTCTTTTTCCCCGTAAGCCTCAAAGCGCTTCCTAATATCCCTTCATATGCTAAACATAAACAGTGTTAGAAAACATCTCAGCAAAAAGAGAAGCTTAACTGAGTGAGAGGAATTCACACGACACATAGCAGCTTCTCAGAAAACTTCCTTCTGGTTTTTAGGTGAGGATATTTCTTTCTCCATATTTTAAACAGCATTTCAGGATATTCTAAAGAACATTTCCAAATATTCTTCCTGAGATTCCACAGAAACAGTATTTTCAAACTGCTCAATCCAAAGAATGATTTAACTCTCTGAGATGAATACGCACTTCACAAAGCAGTTGTTCAGAAAGCTTCTCTCCAGTATTCAACAGAAGACATTTCCTTGCTCATCACAGGCCTCCAGGTGCCATTAATATCCCTTCGCATATTCCTCAAAGACAGAGTTTCCAAACTGGGCAATGTAGAGTAAGCTTTAATTCTGTCAAGTGAATGCACATATCAGAGTGCAGTTTCTTGGAATCATTCTTTTTGTGTTTTATTTGAGGATAGTTCACTTTTCACCGTAGTCTTCAATGTGCTCTAAAATATCACTTTTTCAGTTTTACAGGAACAGTGTTCAAACACTGCCTTATAAGAAAAGAGTAATAACTCCCTGAGTGGAATGCACATATCACAAATCAGTTTCTCACAAAGCTTCTCTCCAGTTTTTATCTGAAGATATTTCCTTTTTCACCATAGGCCTGAATGAGCTCTCGAATGTCCCTTCGTGGTTCATCCATGACAGAGTTTCCAAGCTGAGTAATGTAAAGAAAGCTTCATCTATGTGAGATGAATAAACATAGTAAAAATATATTCACAGAAACTTCTTTCCAGTTTTTACCTGAAGATAGTTCCTTTTTCACCATAGTCCTGTATGTGATCCCGAATGTCCCTTTGTGGATCCGTCCATGACAGAGTTTTCCTGTTGTGTAATGTAAAGAAAGCTTTATCTATGTGAGATGAATACACATATCACAGAGCAGTTTCACAGAAAGCTTCTTTCTAGTTTTTGTGTAAGGCTATATCTCTTTTCACCATAGGCGTCAATATACTCCCGAATATACCATGGTACCTTTTTCTCCAAAAGGGTTTCCCCGATGCTATATGAGAAGAGAGCTATAACACTGTGAATGGAATGCACACGTCAAAAGCTGTTCCTCGGAAAGCTTCTCTCCAGTTTGTATCTGAACATACTTCCTTTTTCATCATAATCTTCAAAGCGCTTCTGAATATACCTTGCACGCTAAACATAAACAGGGTTAGAAAACTGTTCAATGAAAAGAGATGCTTAAATGAGTGAGAGGAATTCACATGTACACGTAACAGTTTCACAGAAAGCTTCTTTCTGGTTTTTATCTGAGGATATTTCTTTCTCCATATTCTACAGGGAATTCCAAAATATTCTTCATCAGATTCCACAGAAATAGTGATTTCAAAGTGCTCAATCTAAAGAATGCTTTAACTCTATGAGATGAATACACACATCACAAAGCAGTTACTCAGGAAGCTTCTCTCCAGTTTTCACGGGAAAGCATTTCCTTGCTCACCACAGGCCTCCGGGTGCCACTTAATACCCCTTCGCAGATTCCTCAAAGACAGAGTTTTCGAACCGGACAATGTAGAGTAAACTTGAACTCTGTGAAATGAATGCACACATCAGAGAGCAGTTTCTTGCAACGCTGCTTTCTGGATTTTACTTGAAGATATTTCACTTTTCGCCATAATCCACACTGCTCTCCAAAATATCACTTTTTTCGTTTTACAGGAATAGTGTTCAAACACTGCCTTAAAAGAAAAGAGGTATAACTCCCTGAGTGGAATGCACACATCATAAAGCAGTTTCTCAGAAAACTTCTCTCCAATTTTTATCTGAAGAGATTTCCTTTTTCAACATAGGCCTGAATTTGATTCCGAATATCCCACCATGCATCTGTGCACGATGGAGTTTCCAGGCTACGTTATGTAAAGAAAACTTTATCTATGTGAGAAGAATAAAAATAGCAAAAGCAGATTCACAGAACACTTCTTTCCAGTTTTTATCTGAAGATATTTCCTTTTTCACCATATTCCTGAATGTGCTCCCGAATGTCCCATCACGCACCGATCCATGACAGAGTTTCCAAACTGCGTGCTGTAAACAAAGTTTTATCTTTGTGAGATGAATATACATATCTATTACAAAGCAATTTCACAGAAAGCTTCTTTGCAGTTTTTGTCTGAGGATATTTCCTTTCTCACCATAGCTGACCATATACTCTGGAATGTTCCTTGGTAGCTTTTTCTCAAAAAGGGATTCCCCAATCCTCTATGAGAAGAAAGGTATAACTTTGTGAGTGGAATGCACACGTCACAAAGGAGGTCCTCGGAAAGCTTCTCTCCAGTTTCTATCTGAAGTTATTTTGGTGTTCACCATAAGTCTCAAAGAGCTCCCAAATATCTCTTCACAGACTAAACAAAAACCG
Source organism: Macaca thibetana thibetana (assembly GCF_024542745.1). Classification (NCBI taxonomy): domain Eukaryota; kingdom Metazoa; phylum Chordata; class Mammalia; order Primates; family Cercopithecidae; genus Macaca; species Macaca thibetana. The sequence goes on along the minus strand of NC_065585.1, from coordinate 98,672,004 downwards.
TGTTCGAATACTGCTCAGTGAAAAGAGAATCTTAACTGTGCAAGTGGAATTCACACGACACAGAGCAGTTTCACAGAAAGCTTCCTTCTGGTATTTGTCTGAGGGTATTTCTTTTTCAGCATATTCTGAAAAGCATTCTCAAATGTCTTTCCTCAGGTTCCACAGAAACAGTGATTTAAAACTGCTCAATCTAAAGAATGACTTAAGTCTAAGGGATGAAAACACACATCACAGTCAGTTGCTCAGAAAACTTCTCTACAGTTTTCAACGTAAGAGATTTCCTTGCTCACCACAGGCCTCCGGGCGCCACATAATATCCCTTCGCAGATTCCTCAAAGACAGATTTTCCAAACTAGGCAATGTAGAGTAAGCTTTAACTGTGTGAAATGAATGCACATATCAGAGAGCAGTTTCTTGAAACACTTCTTTCTGTATTTTATTTGAAGATATTTCACTTTTCACCATATTCTTCAATGCACTCAAAAATATCATTTTTTAAGTTTTACAGGAACAGTGTTTAAACATTGCCTTATGAGAAAGAGGTACAAATCCCTGTGTGGAATGCACACATCACAAAGCAGTTTCTTAGAAAGCTTCTCTTCAGTTTTTATCTGAGGATATTTCCTTCTTCACCGTAGGCCTGTATGTGATCCCAAATATCCCTTCGCCGATCCCTTCATTATGGAATTTGAAAGCTGGGTAATGTAAAGAAAGCTTTATCTATGTGAAATGAATAAACATAGCAAAAATCAAATTCACAGAAAGCTTCTTTCCAGTTTTTATTTGAAGATATTTCTTTTTTCACCATAGTCCTGAGTATGCTCCCAAATGTTTCTTTGCAGATCTGTCCTTGACAGAGTTTCCAAGCTGCATAATGTAATCAAAGCTTTACCTCTGTAGGTGAATGCACATATCACAAAGCAGTTTCACAGAAAGCTTCTTTCCAGGTTTTGCCTGAGGCTATTTCCCTTTTCACCTTAGGTGTCAATATGCTCCCCAATATCCCTTGGTACCTATTTCTCCAAAATGATTTCCCCGATGTTGTATGAGAAGAGAGGTATAACCCTTTGAGTGGAATGCACACATCACAAAGCAGTGCCTCGGAAAGCTTCTTTACAGTTTCTGTCTGAACATATTTCCTTTTTCACCGCAGGCCTCAAAGCCCTCCTGAATATCCCTTCGCACGTTAAACATAAACAGTTTTAGAAAACTGCTCAATGAAAAGAGAAGCTTAACTGAGCGAGAGGAATTCACATGACACATAGCAGTTTCACAGAAAGCTTCCTTATGGTTTTTATCTGAAGATATTTCCGTTTTCACCATCGTCCTGAATGTACTCCCAAATGCCCTTCCTGTATCTGTCCGTGACAGAGTTTCCAAGCTGCATAATGTAAAGAAAGCTTTATCTACGTGAGACGAATAAACATAGCAAAAAGCAGATTCACAGAAAGCTTCTTTCTGGTTTTTATTTGAAGATATTTCCTTTTTCACCATCGTCCTGAATGTACTCCCAAATGTCCCTTTACAAATCCGTCCATGACACAATTTCAAAGCTCTGTAATGTAAAGAAAGCTTTACCTATGTGAGGTGAATACAAATATCACAAAGCAGTTTCCCAGAAAGCTTCTTTCCAGTTTTTGTCTGAGACTATTTCCATTTTCACCGTAGGTGTGAATATTCTCCCCAATATCCCTTGGTACCTTTTTCTAAAAAAGTGTTTCCCAATGCCATATGAGAAGAAAGGCATAACACTGTGAGTGGAATGCATACATCACAACAGTTCCTCGGAAAGCTTCTCTCCAGTTTCGATCTGATCATATTTCCTTTTTCACCATAAGCCTCAAAACGCACCCAAATATCCGTTGGCACACTAAACAAAAACAGTGTTAGGAAAGTGCTCAATGAAAAGAGAAGCTTAACTGAGTGAGAATTCACCGGAAACATAGCAGTTTCACAGAAAGCTTACTTCTGGTTTATATCTGAAGGTATTTATTTTACAGCATATTCTAAACAGCATTCCCAAATGTCCCTTCTCAGGTTCCACAAAACAGTGATTTCAAACAGCTCAATTCAAAGAATGATTTAACACCATGAGATGAATACACAGGTTACAAAGCAGTTGCTCAGAAAGCTTCTCTTCAGTTTTCATCAAAAGATATTTCCTTGCTCACCACAGGCCTCCCGACGTCACTAAATATCCCTTTGCAGATTCCTCAAAGACAGAGTTTCCAAACGGGGCAAAGTAGAGTAAACTTTAACTCTGTGAAATGAATGCACATATCAGAGAGCAGTTTCTTGAAAGGTTTCTTTCTGGGTTTTATTTGAGGATATTTCACTTTTCACCATAGTCTTCAATGCACTCCGAAATATCACTTTTTCAGTTTTACAAGAACAGTGTTCAAACATTGTCTTATGAGTAAAGAGGTTTAACTCCCTGAGTGGAATGCACACATGACCAAGCAGTTTCTCAGAAAGCTTCTCTCTAGTTTCCATGTGATGATATTTCCCTTTCATCATAGGCCTAAATGTGCCCCCGAATATCCCTTCGTGGATCCATCCATGACAGTTTCCAAGCTTCGTAATGTAAAGAAATCTTTTTCTATGTGAGACAAATAAGCATAGCAAAAAACAGACTCACAGAAAGATTCTTTCCAGTTTTTATCTGAAGATATTACCATTTTTACCATAGTCCAGAATGTGCTCCTGAATGTCCCTTCGTCGATGTGACCATGACAGTGTTTCCAAGCTGCGTAATATAAAGAAAGCTTTATCTATGTGAAGTGAAAATACATATCACAGAGCAGTTTCACAGAAAGATTCTTTCCAGTTTCTGTCTGAGGCTACTTCCCTTTGCACCATAGGCAATAATATGCTCCCGAATATCCCCTGGTACAGTTTTCTCCAAAAGGGTTTACCCAATGCTGTATGAGAAGAGAGGTATATCGCTGTGACTGTAATGCACATGTCACAAAGCAGTTCCACGGAAAGCTTCTCTCAAGTTTATATCTGAGCATATATCGTTTTTCTCCCTCAGCCTCAAGTGCTCCTGAATATCTATTTGCACACTAAACATAAACAGTGTTAGAAAACTGCTCAGTGAACAGAGAATCTTAACTGAGTGAGAGGAATTCACACGACACATGGCAGTTTCACAGAAAACTTCCTTCTGGCTTTTATCAGAGGATTTCTCCATACTCTAAAGACCGTTCTCAAATGTACTTTCTCAGATTCTACAGAAAGAGTGATTTGAAACTGCTCAATCCAAAAAAAAGATTTAACTCTATGAGATGAATACACACATCACAAAGAAATTGCTCAGATAGCTTCTCTCCAGTTTTCGTTGGAAGACATTTCCTTGTTCATCACAGGCCTCTGGGCACCACTTAATATCCCTTCAGAGATTCCTCAAAGACAGAATTTCCAAACTGCAAAATGTAGAGTCAGCTTTAACTCTGTGAAATGAATACACATATCAGAGAGCAGTTTCTTGGACTGCTTCGTTCTGGGTTTTGTTTGAGGATAGTTGACTTTTCTCCATAGTCTTCAACGCACTCCGAAATATCACCGTTTTCGTTTTACAAGAACAGTGTTCAAACATTGCCTTATGAGAAAAGAGGCATAACTCCTTGAGTGGAATGCACACATCACAAAGCAGTTTCTCAGAAAGCTTCTATCCAGTTTTTATCTGAAGATATCTCCATTTTCACTGTAGGCCTGAAGGTGCTCCTGAATGTCCCTTCACGGATCCATCCATGACAGAGTTTCCAAGCTGTGTAATGTAAAGAAAGCTTTATCTATCTGTGATGAATACAATTATCACAGAGCAGTTTCATAGAAAGCTTCTTTCCAGTTTTTGTCTGAGGCCATTTCCCTTTTCGCCATAGGTGTCAACACGCTCCCAAATATCATTTGGTACTTATTTCTACAAAATGGTTTCCCCGATGCTGTATGAGAAGAAAGGTGTATCTCTGTGAGTGGAATGCACACGTCACAATGCAGCTCCTCTGAAATCTTCTTTCCAGTTTCTATCTGAAGATATTTCCGTTTTCACCATAAGCCTCAAAGCACCCCGAATATCCCTTTGCACACTAAACACAGGGTTAGAGTACTGCTCAATGAAAAGAGAAGCTGAACTCTGTGATAAGAATACACATGACACAGAGCTGTTCCAGAGAAAACTTCCTTTCAGTTTTTATCTGAGGATTTTTTTTTAGCATATTCTTAAGAGCGTTCCCAAATGTCCTTTCTGAGGATCCACAGAAACAGTGACTTCAAACTGCTCAATGTAAAGAATGATTTAACTCTATGAGATGAATACACACATCACAAAGCAGTTGCTCAGAAAGCTTCTGTCCAGCTTTCATCAGAAGACATCTCCTTGCTCACCACAGGTCTCCAGGCACCACTAAATATCCCTTTGCAGATTCCTCAAATATAGAGTTTCCAAACTGAGCAACATAGAGTAAGTTTTAACTCTGTGAAATGAATGCACATATCAGAGAACAGCTTCTTCGAAAGCTTCTTTCTGGACTTTATTTGAGGATAGTTCACTTTTTGCCATAGTCTTCAATGCGATCTGAAATATCACGTTTTCGGTTTTACAGGAACAGTGTTCAAACACTGCCTTATGAGAAAAGAGGTATAACTCCCTGAGTGGAATGCACATATCACAAAACAGTTTCTCAGAAAGCTTCTCCCCGGTTTTTATCTGAAGATATTTCTTATTTCTCCATAGGCCAGAATGTGCTCCTGAATGTCCCTTCACAGATCCGTACATGATGGAGTTTCCACGCTGCGTAATTTAAAGAAAGCTTTATCTATGTAAGGTGAATTGACATAGCACAGAACAGTTTCACAGAAAGCTTCTTTCCAGTTTTTGTCTGAGGCTATTTCCGTTTTCACCATAGGCATCAATATGTTCCCGAATATCCCTTGGTTTCTTTTTGTCCAAAAGAGTTTCCGCAATGATCTATGAGAAGAGAGGTATAGCACTGTGAGTGGAATGTACACGTCACAAAGCAGTTCCTTGGATAGCTTCTCTCCAGTGTCTATCTGTGCATATTTCTTTCTCACTGTGAGACTCAAAGCGCTTCTGAATACCCCTTCACACGCTAAACCTAAACAGTGTTAGAAAACTCTTCAATGAAAAGGGAAGCTTAAGTGAGCAAGAGGAATTCACATGACCCATAGCTGTTTCAGAGAAAGCTTCCTTCTGGATTTCATCTGAGGATATTTCTTTCTCCATATTCCAAAGAACGATCCCAAATGTCCTTCCTCAGATAGCACAGAAACAATGATTTCGAACTACTCAATCCAAGGAATGGTTTAACTCTATGAGATGAATACACACATCACAAAGCAGTCGCTCAGAAAGCTTCTCTCCAGTTTTCATCGGAAGACATTTCCTTGCTCACCACAGGCCTCCGGGGCGCCACTTAATATCCCTTCGCAGATTCCTCAAAGACAGAGTTTCCAAACTGGACAATGTAGAGTACGCTTTAATTCTGTGAAATGAATGTACGTATCAGAGAGCAGTTTCTTGGAATGCTTCTTTCTGGGTTTTATTTGAGGATATTTCACTTTTCGCCATAGTTTTCAATGCACTCCGAAATAACACTTTTTAATTTTACAGGAACAGTGCTCAAACACTGCCTTATGAGAAAAGAGGTAAAATTCCCTGAGTGGAATGCACACATCACAAAGCAGTTTCACAGAAAGCTTCTCTCCAGTTTTTATCTGAAGATATTTCCTTTCTCACCATACACCTGAATGTGCTCAAGAATGTCCCTTTGCGGATCTATCCATGAGGGAGTATCCAAACTGCATAAAGAAGGAAAGTTTTATCTCTTTGAGATGAAAAAACATATTCATCACAAACCAGTTTCACAGAAAGGTTCTCTCCAATTTTTGTCTGAGGATACTTACTTTTCCACCATAGCCATCCGTATAATCCTGAATGTCCCTTGGTAGCTTTTTCTTGAAAAGGGATTCCCGAAACCTCTATGAGAAAAAAGACATAAATCTGTGAGTGGAATGCACACATCATAAAGCAGTTCCTCAGAAAGCTTCTCTCCAGTTTCTGTCCCAACATATTTCCTTTTTCAGTGTAAGCCTCAAAGTGCTCCGAATATCCCTTTGCAGACTAAACACAGTGTTAGAATACTGCTGCCTGAAAAGAGAAGCTTAACTGTGAAAGTGGAATTCACACGACATAGAACAGTTTCACAGAAAGCTTCCTTCTGCTTTTATCTGAGGGTATTTCTTTTTCAGCATATTCTAAAGAGTGTTCTCAAATGTCCTCTCTTCAGTTCCATAGAAACAGTGATTTCAAACTGCTCCATCCAAAGAGTGATTAACTCTATGAAATGAATACACACATCACAAAGCAGTTGCTCAGAAAACTTCTCTCCAGTTTTCATCAGAAGACGTTTCCTTGCTCGTCTCAAGCCTCCAGGAGCCACTTAATATCCCTTCACAGATTCCTCAAAGACAGAGTTTTCAAACTGGGTGATGTACAGTAAGCTTTAACTCTGTGAAAAGAATGTACATGTCAGAGAGCAGTTTCTTGGAATTCTTCTTTCTGGGTTTTATTTGAGGATATTTCACTTTTCGCCATAGTCTTCAATGCACTCCAAAATAACACTTTTTCATTTTTACAGGAACCATGCTCAAACATTGCCTTATGAGAAAAGAGGTATAATTCCTTGAGTAGACTGCACACATCACAAACTAATTTCTCAGAAAGCTTCTCTCCAGTTTTTATCTGAAGATATTTCATTTTTCACCATACGCTTGAATGTGTTTAAGTATGTCCCTTTGCGGATCTGTCCATGAGGGGGTATTCAAACTGCGTAATATAAGGAAAATCTCTCAGTGATGAATAAACATATCCATCACAAACCAGTTTCACAGAAATTTTCTCTCCAGTTTTTGTCTGAGGATACTTACTTTTCCATCATAGCTATCCATATACTCCCGAGTGTCCCTTGGTAGCTTTTTCTCCAAAAGGGATTCCCCAATCCTCTATGAGAAAAAAGACATAAATTTGTGAGTGAAATGCACATGTAACAAAGCAGTTCCACGGAAATCTTCTCTCCAGTTTCCATCCGAACATATATCTTTATTCACTGTAAGCCTCAAAGTGCTCCTGAATATCCCTTCGCAGACTAAACACAGTGTTAGAATACTGCTCCATGAAAAGAGAAGCTTAACTGTGTGAGCGAAATTCACACGACATAGAGTAGTTTCACAGAAAGCTTCCTTCTGCTTTTTATCTGAGGGTATTTCTTTTTCCGCATATTCTAAAGAACATTCCTAAATGTCCTCTCTCAAGTCCACAGAAACAGTGATTTCAAACTGCTAAATTGAAAGAATGATTTAACTCTATGAAATGAATACCCACATCACAAACCACTTACTCAGAAAGCTTCTCTCCAGTTTTCATAGGAAGACGTTTCCTTGCTCACCACAAGCCTCCGGGTGCCACTTAATATCCCTTCACAGATTCCTCAAAGACAGAGTTTCCAAACTGGGCAATGTAGAGTAAACTTTACCTCTGTGTAATGAATGCACATGTTAGAGAGCACTTTCTTAGAACGCTTCTTCTGGGTTTTATTTGAGGATATTTCACTTTTCGCCATAGTCTTCAATGTGCTCCGAAATATCACTTTTTCGGTTTTACAGAAACAGTGTTCAAACACTGCCTTATGAGAAAAGACTTGTAACTCCCTGAGTGGAATGCACATATCACAAAGAAGTTTCTCAGAAAACTTCTCTCCAGTTTTAATCTGAGGATATTTCCTTTTTCACTGTAGGCCTGAATGTGCTCCCGAATGTCCCTTTGTGGATCCATCCATGACGGAGTTTGCAAGCTATGTTAAGTAAAGGAAACTTTATTTATGTGAGATGAATAAAAAGAGCAAAAAGCAGATTCACAGAAATCTTCTTTCCAGTGTTTATCCAAAGATTTTTCCTTTTTCACCATAGTACTGAATGTGCTCCCGAAAATCTTTTTGAGGACCCATCCAGGAAAGAATTTACAAGCTGCATAATGTAAAGAAAGCTTTATGTATGTGAGATGAATACACATATCACAGAGCAGTTTCCCAGAAAGCTTCTTCCCAGTTTTTGTCTGAGGCTTTTTCCCTTTTCACCATTGGCATCAATATGCTCCCGAATATCACTTGGTATCTTTTTGTCCAAAAGGGTTTCCCCGGTGCTGTATGAGAAGAGAGGTAAAACACTGTGAGTGGAATGCACACGTCATGAAACAGTTCTACGGAAAACATCTCTCCCATGTCTATCTGAACATATTTCCTTTTTCACTGTAAACCTCAAAGGTCTCCCAAAAAACCCTTCACACCCTAAACATAAACAGGGTTAGAAAACTGCTCAATGAAAAGAGAGGCTAAACTGAGTGAAAGGAATTAAGACAACACAGAGCAGTTTCACAGAAAGCTTCCTTCTGGTTTTTACTTGAGGATATTTCTTTCTCCATATTCCAAAGAATGATTCCAAATATCCTTCCTCAGATTCCATAGAAACAGTGATTTCAAACTGCTCAATCTAAAAAAATGATTTAATGCCATGAGATGAATACACACGTCAAAAAGCATGTGCTCAGAAAGCTTCTCTCCAATTCTCAACGGAAGACATTTCCTTGCTCAGCACAGGCTTCTGGTCGCCAATTAATATCTTTTCGCAAATTCCTCAAGAGAGAGTTTCCAAACTAGGCAACATAGAGTAAGCTTTATCTCTGTGAAATAAATGCACATATAAGAGAGCATTTTCTTGGATCACTTCTTTCTAGGTTTTATTTGAGGATAGTTCACTTTTTACCATAGTCTTTAAAGCGCTCCAAAATATAACTTTTTCGGTTTTACAGGAACAGTGTTCAAACACTGCCTTATGAGAAAAGAGGTATAACTACCTGAGAGGAATGCACACATTACAAAGCAGTTTCTCAGAGTTTCTCACCTGTTTTTATCTGAAGATATTTCCTTTTTCACCACAGACCTGAATGTGCTCCCGAATGTCCCTTCGCAGATCCATCCATGACGGAGTTTCCAACTGCGTTATATAAAAAGTTTTTATCTATGTCAGATCAATAAGGATATCTACCACAAAGCAGTTTCACAGAAAGCTTCTTTCCAGATTTGTCTGATGATATTTCCTTTTTCACCATCGTGATCCATAAACTCCCGAATGTCCCATGGTAGCTTTTTCTCCAAAAGAGATTCCCCATTGCTCTATGAGAAGAAAGGTAAAACTCTGTGAGTGGATTGCACATGTCACAAAGCATCTCCTCGGAAAGCTTGTCTCCAGTTTGTATCAGAAAATATTTCCGTTTTCACCATAAGCCTCAAAGTGATCCCAAATATCCCTTCACAGACTAAAGAAAAACAGTGTTAGAATACTGCTCAATGAGAAGAGAAGCTGAACTGTGTTAGTGGAATTCACATGACACACAGCAGTCTCACAGAATGCTTCCTTCTGGTTTTTACCTAAGGGTATTTCTTTTTTAGCATATTCTAAAGAGCATTCCCATATGTCCTTTCCCAAGTTTCACAGAAACTGTGATTTCAAACTGCTTAATCCAAAGAATGGTTTAACTGTATGAGAAGAATACACACATCACAAAGCAGCTGCTCAGAAAACTTCTTTCCAGTTTTCAAGCTTCTTTCCAGTTTTCCTTGCTCAAAATAAGCCTACTGGAACCAAGTAATGTCCATTTGCAGATTCCTCAAAGACAGAGTTTCCAAAGTGGGCAATGTAGAGTAAACTTTAACTCTGTATAATAAATGCAAATATCAGAGAGCAGTTTATTAGAACGATTCTTTCTGGGTTTTATTTGAGGATATTTCACTATTTGCCGTAGTCTTCAATGCGCTCTGTAATATCACTTTTTTTGGTTTTACAGGAACAGTGTTCAAACACTGTCTTATGAGAAAAGAGGTACAACTCCCTAAGCGGAATGCACACGTCACAAAGCAGTTTCTCAGAAAGCTTCACTCCAGTTTTAATCTGAAGATATTTCCATTTTCAACATAGGAATGAATGTACTCCTGAATCTCCCTTGATGGATCCGTCCATGATGGAGTTTCTAAACTGTATAATATAAGGAAAGTTTTAACTAAGTGAGATGAATAAACATATTTATCACAAAGCAGTCTCACAGAAATCTTCTTTCCAGTTTTTGTCTGAGGATATTTCCTTTTTCACCATAGCCATCCACGTACTCTCAAATGTCCCTTGGTAGCTTTTTCTCCAAAAGGGATTCCCCAAACCTCTATGAGAAGAAAGGTATAATTCTGTCAGTGGAATGCACACGTCACACAGCAGCTCATCGGAAAGCTTCCATCCAGGTTCTATCTGAATATTTTCTTTTTCACCATAAGCCTCAAAGTGCTCCCAAATATCCCTTCACAGACTAAACTAAAACAGTGTTAGAATACTACTCAATGAAAAGAGAAGTTTAATTGTGCAAATAGAATTCATGCTACCCAGAACAGTTTCACAGAAAGCTCCCTTCTGTTTTCTATCTGAGGTTATTTCTTTTTCAGGATATTCTAAAGAGTGTTCCCAAATGTCCTTTCTCAGATTCCACAGAAACAGTGATTTCAAACTGCCCAATTGAAATAATGATTTAACTCTATGAGATGAATACAAACATCACATAAAGGATGCTCAGAAAGGTTCTCTCAAATTTTCGATGGAAGACAGTTCTTTGCTCACCACAGGCCTCCAGTTGCCACTTAATATCCCTTCACAGAATCCTCAAAGACCCACTTTCCAAACTGGGAAATGTAGAGTTAGTTTTAACTCTGTGAAATGAACGGACATTTCAGAGAGTAGCTTCTTAGAATGCTTCTTTCTGGGTTTTATTTGACGACATTTCACTTTTCATCTTAGTCTTCAATGTGCTCCAATTATCACTTTTTTAGTTTTACAGGAACAGTATTAAAACTGTGCCTTATGAGAATGAAGGTGTAACTCCCTGAGTGAAATACACATATCACCAAGCACTTTCTCAAAAACTTCTCTCCAATTTTTATCTGATGATATTTCCTTTTTCACCATAGGCCCTAATGTGATCCCGAATATTCCTTCACGGATCCATCCATGACGGAGTTTCCAAGCTGTGGAACGTAAAGAAAGCTTTATCAATGTGAGATGAATAAACATAGCAAAAAGCAGAACCACAGAAAGCTTCTTTCCAGTTTTTTTCCTGAAGATATTTCCCTTTACACCATAGTCCTGAACGTGCTCCTGAATGTCCCTTTGTGGATCCGTCCATGACAGAGTTTCCAAGCTGCATAATGTAAAGAAAGCTTTATCTATGTGAGGTGAATACACATATCAAAGAGCAGTTTCAGAGAAAGATTCTTTCGAGTTTTTGTTTGAGGCTATTTCCCTTTTCACCATAGACATCAACATGCTCCTGACTATCACTTGGCACCTTTTCTTCCAAAAAGGTTTCTCCGATGCTGTATGAGAAGAGAGGTAAACCCTGTGAGTGCAATGCACACATCACAAAGCAGTTCCTCATAAAGCTTCTCTCCAGTTTCGGTCTGAACATATTTCCTTTTTCACCATAAGCTGCAAAGCACTCCCGAATATCCCTTCACACCCTAAACATAAACAGGGTTACAAAACTGCTCAATGACAACAGAGGCGTACTGAGCGAGAGGAATTAAGAAGAAAGAGCAGTTTCACAGAAAGCTTCCTTCTGGATTTTACCTGAGGATAATTCTTTCTCCATATTCTAAGGAGCATTCCCAAATGTCCTTCCTGAGATTCCACAAAAACAGTGATTTCAATCTGCTCAATCCAATGAATGGTTTAACAATATGAGATGAATACACACATGACAAAGCAGTTGCTCAGAAAGCTTCTCTCCAATTTTCATCGGAAGATGTTTCCTTCTCACCACAAGCCTCCGGGGGCCACTTAATATCCCTTCACAGATTCCTAAAAGACAGAGTTTCCAAACTGGGCAACGTAGAGTAAACTTTATCTCTGTGAAATGAATGCACATATCAGAGAGCAGTTTCTTGGAACGCTTCTTTCTGGTTTTATTTGAGGATACTTCACTTTTTGCGATAGTCTTCAATACGCTCCAAAATATCACATTTTTGGTTTTACAGGAACAGTATTCAAACCCTGCCTTATCAGAGAAGAGGTATAACTCCCTGAGTGGAATGCACAAAGCAGTTTCTCAGAAAGCTTCTATCAAGTTTTTTTCTGAAGATATTCCCTTTTTCACCATTGGCCTGAAGGTGCTCTGAATGACCCTTCACGAATCCGTCCATGATGGCATTTCAAAACTGCGTAATAGAAAGTTTTATCTATGTTAGATGAATGAACATATCTATCACAAAGCAGTTTCAGAGAAAGCTTCTTTCCTGATTTTGTCTGAGTATATTTCCTTTTTCACCATAGTCGTCCATATACTCCCGAATGTCCCCTGGTAGCTTTTCCTTCAAAAGAGATTCCCCAATCCTCTCTGAGAAGAAAAGTATAACTATGTGAGTGGAATGCACATGTCACAAAGTAGCTCCACGGAAATCTTCTATCTGATGATATTTTCGTTTTCACCATAAGCCTCAAAGTGATTCTGAGTATCCCTTTACTGACTAAACTAAAACAATGTTAGAATATTGCTCAATGAAAACAGAAGCTTAACTGTGTGAGTGGAATTCACATGATACAGAGCAGTTTCACAGTAAGTTTCTTTCTGGTTTTTATCGGAGGGTATTTCTTTTTCAGCATATTCTTAAGAGCATTCCCCAATGTCCTTTCTTATGGTCCACAGAAAGAGGGATTTCAAAATGCTCAATCCAAAGAATGATTTAACTCTATGAGATGAATACATACATCACAAAGCAGTTGCTCAGAAAGCTTCTCTCCAGTTTTCAACGGAAGACATTTCCTGGCTTGCCACAGGCCTCCGGTCGCTTCTTAATATCCCTTCACAGAATCCTCAAAGACAGACTTTCCAACCTGGGAAATGTAGAGTAAGCGTTAAGTCTGTGAAATGAATGGACATGTCAGAGATCAGTTTCCTGGAATGCTTCTTTCTGGGTTTTATTGAAAAACATTTCACTTTTCATCATAGTCTTCAATGTACTCCGAATATCACATTTTTAGTTTTATAGGAACAGTGTTCCAAAAGGCCCTTATGAGAAGAAAGGTATAACTTCCTGAGTGGAATGCACACATCACCAAGAAGTTTCTCAGAAAGCTTCTCTCCAGTATTTATCTGACGATATTTCCTTTTTCACTATAGGCCCGAATGTGATCCCGAATATCCCTTCGCGGATCCGTCCATCATGGAGTTTCCATGCTGCATAATGTAAAGAAAGCTCTATCTATGTGAGATGAATAAACAGCAAAAAGCAGATTCACAGAATGCTTCTTTCCAGTTTTTATCTGAAGATATTTGCTTTTTCACCATGGTCCTGAATGTGTTCCCGAATATCCCTTCGGGGATCCATCCAAGACAGAGTTTCCAAGCCGTGAAATGCAGAGAAAGATTTATCTACATGAGATGAATACACATATCTAAGAACAGTTTCACAGAAAGGGATTCTTAGATACTGTATCAGAAGAGAGGTATAACACTGTGGGTGGAATGCACACGTCCCAAAGCAGCACCTCGGAAAGCTTCTCTCCAGTTTCTATCAGAACATATTTCCATTTTCACCATAAGCCTCAAAGTGTTCCCGAATATCCCCACTCACGCTAATCATAAATAGTGTTAGGAAACTGCTCAATGAAAAGTGAAGCTTAACTGGGTGAGTGGAATTCACTCGACACAGAGCAGTTTCACAGGAAGCTTGCTTCTGGTTTTATCTGAAGGTATGTCTTTTTCAGCATATTCTAAAGAGCGTTCACAAATTTCCTTTCTCAGGTCCCACAGAAACAGTGATTTCAAACTGCTCAATCCAAAGAATGATTTACCCCTACAAGATGAATCCACACATCACAAAGCAGCTGCTCAGAAAGCTTCTCTCCAGTTTTCAATGGAAGGCATTTCCTTGCTCAACACAGGCCTCAGGGCGCAACTTAATATCCCTTCGCAGATTCCTCAAAGATGGAGTTTCCAAACTGGGCAATGTAGAATAAGTTTTAACTCTGTGACATGAATACACATATCAGAGAGCAGTTTCTTGGAATGGTTATTTCTGGGTTTTATGTGAGGATATTTCACTTTTGGCCGTAGTCTTCAATGCGCTCTAAAATATCACTTTTTCGGTTTACAGGAACAGTGTTTAAATACTGCCTTATCAGAAAAGAGGTATAACTCCCTGAGTGGAATGCACACATCACAAAGAAGTTTCTCAGAAATCTTCTTTCCGGTTTTTGTTTGAAGATATTTTGATTTTCCCCATAATGTTAAATGTGCTCCCAAAAGTCCCTTCGCCGATCCATCCATGACAGTGTTTTCAAGATGCATAAGGTAAAGAAAGCTTTATCTATGTGAGATGAATGAACATTGCAAAAAGCAGATCCACAGAAACCTTCTTTCCAGTTTCTATCTGAAGATATTTCCTTTTTCACCATAGTCCTGAATGTGCTCTCAAATGTCCCTTCATGGATCCGTCCATGACCGAGTTTCAAAGCAGCATAATGTAAAGAAAGTTTTATCTATGTGAGATGAATACAAATATCACAGAGCAGTTTCACAGAAAGCTTCTTTCCAGTTTTTGTCTGACGCTATTTCCCTTTTCTACATATATGGCAATATGCTCCCAAATATCACTTGGTACCTTTTTCTCCAAAAGGGTTTAACCAATGATGTATGAGAAGAGAGATATAACACTGTGAGTGGAATGCACACGTCACAAAGCAGTTTCTCAGAAAGCTTCTCTTCAGTTTTTATCTGAAGAGATTTCCTTTTGCACCGTAGGCCTGAATGTGCTCTGGAATGTCCCTTCGCAGAACCGTCCATGATGGAGTTTCCAAATTGCATAATATAAAGAAAGTTTTATCTATGTGAGATGAATAAATATACCTATCACAAAGCTGTTTCACAGAAATCTTCTTTTGAGCTGCTGCTCAAAAAGCTTCTCTCCAGTTTTCAACAAAAGACATTTCCTTTCTCACCACTGTTCTCCGGGAGCCACTTAATATCCCTTTGCACAATCCTTAAAGACAGACTTTCCAAAGTGAGAAATGTAGAGTAAGTTTTAACTCTCTCAAATGAATGCACATGTCAGAGAGCAGTTTCTTGGAATGCTTCTTTCTGGGTTTTATTTCAGGTTATTTCACTTTTTGCCATAGTCTTCATGCGCTCCGAAATATGACTTTTTTGGTTTTACAGGAACAGTGTTCAAACACTGACTTATGAGAAAACAGGTACGACCCCCTGAGTGGAATGCACACATCACAAAGAAGTTTCTCAGAAAGCTTCTCTCCAGTTTTTATTTGAAGGTAGCTCCTTTTTCACCATAGGCCTGAATGTGCTCTGGAATGTCCTCTCGGATCCGTCCATGACGGAGTTTCCAAATGGCATAATATAAGGAAAGTTGAAAGTTTTATCTATGTAAGATGCACAAACATATCTATCACAAAGCAGTTTCACAGAAATCTTCTATCCAGTTTTTGTCTGAGTATATTTCCTTTATCACCGTAGCCGTCCATATATTCCCAAATGTTCCCTGGTAGCCTTTTCTCCAAATGGGATTCCCTAATCCTCCATGAAAAGAAAGGTTTAACTCGGTGAGTAGAATGCCCACGTCACAAAGCACCGACTCAGAAACCTTCTCTCCAGTTTCTATCTGAAGGTATTTCCATTTTCACCATAAACCACAAAGGGCTATCGAGTATCCCTTCGCAGACTAAACAAACACAATGGTACAATACAATTCAATGAAAAAGGAAGTTTAACAGTGCGAGCGGAATTCACACAATCCAGAGCAGTTTCACAGGAAGCTTACTTCTGGTTCTTATCTGAGGGTATTTCATTTTCAGCATATTCTAAAGAGGGTTCCCAAATGTCCTTTCACAGATTCCATAGAAACAGGGATTTCCAACTGCTCTATCCAAAGAATGATTTAACTCCATGAGATGAATACACACATCACAAAGCAGTTGCTCAGAAAGCTTCTCTCCAGTTTTCAAGGGAAGACATTTCCTTGCTCACTACAGACCTCCGGGCGCCACCTAATATCCCTTTGCAGATTCCTCAAAGACAGAGGGTCCAAACTGGACAATGCAGAGAAAGCTTTGACTCTGTGAAATGAATGCAAATATCAGAGAGTAGTTTCTTGGAACGCTTCTTTCTGGGTTTTATTTGAGGATATTTCACTTTTCGCCATAGTCTTCAATGCGCTCCAAAATATTACTATTTCAGTTTTACAGGAATGGTATTCACACACAGCCTTATGGAAAACAGATATAACTCCCTGAGGGGAATGCACACATCACAAAGCAGTTTCTTAGAAATCCTATCTCCAGTTTTTATCTGAAGATACTTCCTTTTTCACCATAGGATTGAATATGCTCCTGAATTTCCCTTCGCAGATCCGTCCATGATGGAGATTCCAAACTGCGTAATCTAAAGAAAGTTTTATCTATGAGAAATGAATAAATATATATATATCACAAAGCTGTATCACAGAAAACTTCTTTCCAGTTTTTCTCTGAGGATATTTCCTTTTTCACAATAACCATACATATACTCCTGAATGTCCCTTGGTAGCTTTTTCTCCAAAAGGGATTCCCAAATCCTCTATGAATAGAAAGGTATACCTCTGTCAGTGAAATGCATACATCACAAATCAGCTCCTCTGAAAGCTTCTCTCCAGTTTCTATCTGAAGATATTTCTGTTTTCACCTTAAGCCTCATAGCGCTTCCAAATATCCCTTCGCAGACTAAACACAGTGTTAGAATACTGCTCAATGGGAAGACAAGTTGAACTGTGTGAGTGGAATTCACACGACACAGAGTAGTCTCACAGAAAGCTTCCTTTTGTTTTTTATCTGAGGGTATTTCTTTTTCAGCATATTCTAAAGAGCGTTCCCAAAATTCCTTTCTCAATTTCCACAGAAACAGTGATTTCAAACTCTTCAATCCAAAGAATGATTTAACTGTATGAGAATAATACACGCATCACAGAGCAGCTGTTCAAAAAGCTTCTCTCCAATTTTCAACAAAAGACATTTCCTTTCTCACCACTGTTCTCCGGGAGCCACTTAATATCCGTTTGCAGAATCCTTAAAGACAGACTTTCCAAAGTGGGAAATGTAGAGTAAGTTTAAACTCTCTGAAATGAATGCACATGTCAGAGAGCAGTTTCTTGGAATGCTTCCTTCTGGGTTTTATTTCAGGATATTTCACTTTTCGCAAGAGTCTTCCATGCACTCCAAAATAGGACTTTTTCGGTTTTACAGGAACAGTGTTCAAACACTGACTTATGAGAAAACAGGTACAACTCCCTGAGTGGAATGCACACATCACAAAGAAGTTTCTCAGAAAGCTTCTCTCCAGTTTTTATCTGAAGATATCTCCTTTTTCACCATAGGCCTGAATGTGCTCTGGAATATCCCTTCTCGGATCCATCCATGACGGAGTTTCCAAATGGCATAATATAAGGAATGTTGAAAGTTTTATCTATGTGAGATGAATAAACATATCTATCACAAAGCTGTTTCACAGAAATCTTGTTTTTTTTTTTTTTTTGAGACGGAGTCTCGCTCTGTCGCCCAGGCTGGAGTGCAGTGGCACAATCTCGGCTCACTGCAAGCTCCGCCTCCCGGGTTCACGCCATTCTCCTGCCTCAGCCTCCCGAGTAGCTGGGACTACAGGCGCCCGCCCCTGCGCCCGGCTAATTTTTTTTCTATTTTTAGTAGAGACGGGGTTTCACCATGGTCTCGATCTCCTGACCTTGTGATCCGCCCACCTCAGCCTCCCAAAGTGCTGGGATTACAGGCGTGAGCCACCACGCCCGGCCATTTCCAGTTTTTGTCTGAGTATATTTCCTTTTTCATCATAGCCGTCCCTATACTCCCGAATGTCCCCTGGTAGCTTTTTCTCCGAAAGGGATTCCCCAATCCTCCATGAAAAGAAAGATTTAGCTCTGTGAGTGGAATGCCCACGTCACAAAACAGCTCCTCGGAAAGCTTCTCTCCAGTTTCTGTCTGAAGATATTTCCTTTTTCACCATAAGCCTCAAAACACTCCCGAATATCCCTTCGCAGACTAAACAAAAACAGTGTTAGAATACTGCTCAATGAGAAGAGAAGCTTAACGGTGCAAGCAGAATTCGTGTGACACAGAGTAGTTTCACAGAAAACTTTCTTCTTGTTTTTATCGGAGGGTATTTCTTTTTCAGCATATTCTAAAGAGCATTCCCAAATGTCCTTTCACAGATTCCACAGAAATAGGGATTTCAAACTACTGTATCGAAAGAATGATTTAACTCCATGAGGTGAATACACACATCACTCAGAAGTTGCTCAGAAAGCTTCTCTCCCGTTTTCAACGGAAGACATTTCCTTACTCACCACAGACCTCCGGGCGCCACTTCATATCCCTTCACAGATTCTTCAAAGACAGACTTTCCAAACTGGGAAATGTAGAGTAAGCTTTAACTCTCTGTAATGAATGCACATGTCAGAGAACAGTTTCTTGGAATGCTTCTTTCTGGGTTTTATTTGAGGACATTTCACTTTTCGCCATAGTCTTCAATGCACTCCAAAATATCACTTTTTTGGTTTTACAGGAATGGTGTTCATACACTGCCTTATGATAAAGAGGTATAACTCCCTGAGGAGAATACACACATCACAAAGCAGTTTCTCCGAAAGCCTCTCTCCAGTGTTTATCTGAAGATATTTCCTTTTTCACCATAGGCCTGAATGTGCTCCTGAATTTCCCTTCGCAGATCTCCATGACAGAGTTTCCAAACTGCGTAATCTAAAGAAAGTTTTATCTATGTGAGATGAATAAATGTATATATCACAAAGCAGTTTCACAGAAAGCTTCTTTCCAGTTTTTCTCTGAGTATATTTCCTTTTTCACAATAGCCATACATATACTCCCGAATGTCCTTTGGTAGCTTTTTCTCCAAAAGGGATTCTCAAATCCTCTATGAAAAGAAAGGTATAACTCTGTGAGTGAAATGTACCTGTCACAAAGCAGTTCCTCGGAAGCTTCTCTTTGGTGTCTAGCTGAACATATTTCCTTTTTCACCATAAGCCTCAAAGCGCTCTCGAATATGCCTTCACATGCTAAGCATAAACAGTGTTAGAAAACTGTTGAATGAAAGAGAAGCTTAACTCAGTGAGATGAATTCATACGACACATAGCAATTTCACAGAAAGCTTCCTTCTGGTTTTTATCTGAGGATGTTTCTTTCTCCTTATTCTAAAGGGCGTTCCCAAGTATCCTTCCTCAGATTTAACAGAAACAGTGATTTCAGCCGGGCGCGGTGGCTCACGCCTGTAATCCCAGCACTTTGGGAGGCCGAGGCGGGCGGATCACAAGGTCAGGAGATCGAGACCATGGTGAAACCCCGTCTCTACTAAAAATAGAAAAAATTAGCCAGGCACAGTGGCGGGCGCCTGTAGTCCCAGCTAATCGGGAGGCTGAGGCCGGAGAATGGCGTGAACCCGGGAGTCGGAGCTTGCAGTGAGCCGAGATTGTGCCACTGCACTCCAGCATGGGCGACAGGGCGAGACTCCGTCTCAAAAAAAAAAAAAAAAAAAAAAAAAAAAAAGAAACAGTGATTTCAAACTGCTCAATCCAAAGAATGGTTTAACTCTATGAGATGAATACACACATCACAAATCAGTTGCTCACAAAGCTTCTCTCCAGTTTTCAACAGAAGATATTTCCTTTTTCAACATAGACCTGAATGTGCTTATGAATGTCCATTTGCGTATCCGTTCATGACAGAGTTTTGAAATTGTGTAATATAAGGAATGTTTTATCTGTGTGGGATGAATAAACATAGCAACATGCAGATTCACAGAAAGCTTCTTTCTAGTTTTTTTCTGAAGATATTTGCTTTTTCACCATTGTACTGAATGTACTCCCGAACCACCCTTTGGGAATCCGTCCATGACAGAGTTTCCAAGATGTGTTATGTGAAGAAAACTTTATATTTGTGAGATGAATGCACATATCACAGAACAGTTTCACCAAAAGGGTTTTCCCAATGTTGTATGGAAAGAGGTACAACACTGTGAGTGGAATACACACATCAAAAGCTGTTCCTCTGAAAGCTTCTCTCCAGTTTCTATCTGAACATACTTCTGTTTTCACCGTAAGCTTCAAAGTGCTCCTGAATATCCCTTAGCATGCTAAACATAAACAGTGTTAGAAAACTGCTCAATGAAAAGAAGCTTAACGGCATGAGAGGAATTCACAAGACACATAGCAGTTCCACCGAAAGGATCCTTCTGGTTTTTATCTGAGGATATTTCTTTCTCCGTATTCTATAGAGCATTCCAAAATGTCCTCCCAGAGATTCCACAGAAATAGTGATTTCAAAGTGCTCAATCCAAAGAATGCTTTAACTCCATGAGATGAATACACATATCACAAAGCAGTTGCTCAGAAAGTTTCTCTCCAGTTTTCATCAAAAGACATTTCCTTGCTCACCACAGTCCTCTGGATGACACTTAATACCCATTCACAGATTCCTCAAAGACAGAGTTTTCAAACTGGCAATGTAGAGTAAGCTTTAACTCTCTGAAATGAAGTCACATATCAGAGAGCAGTTTCTTGGAACGCTTCTTTCTGGGTTTTATTGAGGATATTTCACTTTTCACCATAGTCTTCAATGTGTTCCAAAATATCACTTTTTCGGTTTTACAGGAACAGTGTTCAAACACTGCTTTATGAGAAAAGAGGTATAACTCCCTGAGTGGAAGGCACACATCACAAAGCAATTTCTCAGAAAACTTCTCTCCATTTTTTATCTGAAGATATTTCCTTTTTCAACGTAGGCCTGAATGTTCTCCCGAATGTCCCTTTGTGGATAAGTCCATGACAGAGTTTCCAAACTGTGTAATATAAAGAACGTTTTATCTATGTGTGATGAATAAATATATCTATCACAAAGCAGTTTCACAGAAAGCTTTTTTCCAGTATTTGTCTGAGGACATATCCTTTTTCACCATACCCATGCATATGCTCCTGAATGCCCCTTGGTAGCTTTTTCTCCAAAAGGGATTTCCCAATCCTCTATGAGAAGTAAGGTATAACTCTGTTAGTGGAATGCACACGTCACAAAGTAGTTTCTTGGAAAGCTTGTCTCTAGTTTCTATCTGAACATATTTCCTTTTTCACTGTAAGTTTCAAAGCACTCCCGAATATGCCTTCACACGCTAAACATAAACAGTGTTAGAAGACTGCTCAATGAAAAGAGAAGCTTAACAGAGTGAGGGCAATTCACACGCCACGTAGCAGTTTCACAGAAAACTTTCTTTTGGATTTATCTGATGATAGTTCTTTATCTACATTCTAAAAAGCATTCCCAAATGTCCTTAATCAGTTTTCATAGAAGCAGTGGTTTCAAACTGCTCCATCCAAAGAATGGTTTTACACAATGAGATGAATACACACATCAAAAGCAGTGCTCAGAAAGCTTCTCTCTAGTTTTCATGGGAAGACATTTCATCGCTCATCACAGGCCTCCGGGCGCCGCTTGATATCCCTTCACCGATTCGTGAAAGACAGAATTTCCAAACTGGGCAAAGTAGAGAAAGCTTTAACTCTGTGAAATGAATACACATGTCAGAGAGCAGTTTCTTGGAATGCTTCTTTCTGGGTTTTATTTGAGGATATTTCACTTTTTGCCATAGTCTTCAATGTACTTCAATGTCACATTGTCTGCTTTACAGGAACAGTGTTCAAACACCTCCTTAGGAGAAAAGAGGTGTAGTTCCCATAGTGGAATGCACACATCACAATGCAGTTTCTCAGAAAACTTCTCTCCATTTATTATCTCAAGATATTTCCTTTTTCACCATAGACCTGAATGTGCTCCCGAATGTCCATTCATGGATCCGTCCATGATGGAGTTTCCAAACTGCATAATATAAGGAAAGTTTTACCTATGTGAGATGAATAAACATATCTATCACGAAGCAGTTTCACAGAAATTTTCTTTCCAGTTTTTATCTGAGGATATTTCCTTTTTCACCATAGCTGTCCCTGTACTCCCGAATGTCACTTGATAGCCTTTTCTCCAAAAGGGATTCCCCAATCCTCTATGAGAAGAAAGGTATAATTCTGGGAGTGGAATGCATACGTCACAAGGCAGATCCTCGGAAAGCTTCTCTCCAGTTTCTCTCTGAAGATATTTCCTTTTTCACCGTAAAGCGCTCCTGAATATCCCTTCGCAGACTAAACAAAAACAGTGTTAGAGTACTGCTCAATGAAAAGAGAAGCTTAACTGTGTGAGTGGAATTCACATGACAAAGATCAGTTTCACAGAAGGCTTCTTTCTGGTTTTTACCTGAGGGTATTTCTTGTTCACCATATTCCAAAGGGCGTTCCCAAATATCCTTTCTCACTTTCCACAGAAACAGTGATTTCAAACTGCTCAATCCAAAGAGTGATTTTACTCTGCGATATGAATGCACACATCACAAAGCAGTTTCTCAGAAAGCTTCTCTCCAGTTTTTATCTGAAGTTATTTCCTTTTACACCATAGTCCTGAATGAGATCCCGAATATCCCATCGTGGATCCAACCATGACAAAGTTTCCAAGCTGAGTAATATAAAGAAAGCTTTATCTATGTTAGATGATTAAACACAGCAAAAAGCAGATTAACAGAAAGCTTCTTTCCAGTTTCTATCCTGAGTTATTTCCTTTTTCACGACATTCGTGAATGTGATCCCAAAAGTCCCTTTGTGGATCCGTCTTTGACAGAGTTTCCAAGCTACATAATGTAATGAAACCTTTATCTATGTGACATGAATACTCATATCACAAAGCAGTTTCACAGAAAGCTTCTTTCCAGTTATTGTCTGAGGCTATTTCCCTTTTCACCGTAGGCGTCAATACACCCCCATATATCCCTTGGTGCCTTTTTCTAAAAAATGTTTCTCCTTATTCTAAAGAGCGTTCCCAAGTATCCTTCCTCAGATTTAACAGAAACAGTGATTTCAAACTGCTCAATCCAAAGAATGGTTTAACTCTATGAGATGAATACACACATCACAAAGCAGTTGCTCACAAAGCTTCTCTCCAGTTTTCAGCAGAAGATCGATGCTGTATGAGAAGAAAGGTGTAAAACTGTGAGTGGAATGTACACGTCACAAACTAGTTCCTCAGACAGCTTCTCTCCAGTTTCGGTCTGAACATACTTCTTTTTTCACCGTACGCCTCAAAGAACTCCCCAATATCCCTTCACATGCTAAACATAAACAGGGTAGAAAACTGCTCAATGAAAACAGAGGTTTAACTGAGCAAGAGGAATTAAGATGACACAATGCAGTTTCACAGAAAGCTTCCTTCTGGATTTTACATGAGGATATTTATTTCTCCATATTCCAAGAAATGTTCCTAAATGTCCTTCCTCAGATTCCACAAAAACTGCTTTCAATCTCCTCAATCCAAAGAACGGTTTAAGTCCATGAGATGAATGCAAACATCACAAAGCAGTTGCTCAGAAAGCTTCTCTCAAGTTTTCATCAGAAGACGTTTCCTTGCTCACCACAAGCCTCCAGGCGCCACTTAATATCCCTTCCCAGATTCTTCAAATACAGAGTTTTCAAACTGGGCAATGTAGAGTAAGCTTTAACTCTGAGAAATGAATGCACATATCAGAGAGCAACTTCTTGGAACGCTTCTTTCAGGGTTTTATTTGAGGGCATTTCACTTTTCGCAACAGTCTTCAATGCACTCCGAAATATCACTTTTTGGTTTTACAGAACAGTGCTCAAACACTGCCTTATGAGAAAGGAGATATAACTCCCTGAGTGGAATGCACATGTCACAAAGCAGTTTCTCAGAAAACTTCTCTCCAGTTTTTATTTGAAGATATTTCTTATTTCATCATAGACCAGAATGTGCTCCTGAATGTCCCTTCGTGAATCCGTCCATGACGGAGTTTCCAAACTGCATAATAAAAGGAAAGTTTTATCTATGTGAGAAGAATAAACGTATCTATCACAAAGCAGTTTCACTGAAATCTTCTTTCCAGTTTTTGTCTGAGGATATTTCCTTTTTCACCATGACCGTCCATATACTCCTAAATATCCCCTGGTAGTTATTTCTCCAAGAGAGATTCCCCAATCCTCTATGAGAAGAAAGGTTTAATTGTGTGAATGGAACGCACACATCACCAGCAGTTTCTCAGAAAGCTTCTTTCCACGTTTATTGGACGATATTTCCATTATCAACATAGGCCCAAATGTAATCCCGAAAATCCCTTTGCGGATCCATCCATGAGGGAGTTTCCAAGCGGAGTAATGTAAACAAAGCTTTATCTACATGAGATGAATAAACATAGCAAAAAGCAGACTCACAGAAAGCTTCTTTCCAGTTTTTATCTGAAGATATTTCTTTTTCACCATAGTCCTGAATGTGATCCCGAATGTCCCTTCGTGGATCTGTCTATGACAGAGTTTCCTGGCTGTGTAGTATAAAGAAAGCTTTATCCATGTGAGATGAATACATATATCACAGAGCAGTTTCATAGAAAGCTTCTTTCCAGTTTTTTCTCAGGCTTCTTTCCTTTTTACCACAGGCACCAACATGCTCCCAAATACCACTTGGTACCTTTTTCTCCAAAAGGGTTTCCCTGATGCTGTATGAGTAGAGAGGTATAAAACTGTGAGTGGAATGCACACGTCACAAAGCAGATCCTCGGAAATCTTCTCTCCAGTTTCGGTCTGAACATATTTCCTTTTTCACCTTAAGCCTCAAAGCACTCCCGAATAATCCCTCACATGCTTCACATAAACAGGGTTAGAAAACTGCTCAATGAAAAGAGAGGCTCAATTGAGTGAGAGGAATTAACATGACACAGAGCAGTTTCAGAGAAAGCTTCCTCCTGGATTTTACCTGAGGGTATTTCCTCCTCCATATTCTAAGAAGCGTTCCCAAATATCCACCCTCAGATTTCACAAAAACAGTGATTTCAATGTGCTCAATCCAAAGAATGTTTTAACTCTATGAGATGAATACACACATCACAAAGTAGTTGCTCAGAAACTTCTCTCTAGTTTTCATCGGAAGTCGTTTCCTTCCTCACCACAAGCCTCCGGGCGCCACTTAATATCCCTTCACAGAATCCTCAAAGAGAGAATTTCCAAACTGGACAACGTAGAGTAAGCTTTAACTCTGTGCAGTGAATGCACATATCAGAAAGTAGTTTCTTGGAACGCTTCCTTCTGGGTTTTATTTGAGGATACTTCACTTTTCGCCATAGTGTTCAATGCGCTCCATAATATCACTTTTTCGGTTTTACAGGAACAGCGTTCAAACACTGCCTTATGAAAAAAGAGGTATAACTCCCTGAGTGGAATGCACATATCACAAAGCAGTTTCTGAGAAAGCTCCTCTCCAATTTTTATCTGAAATAATTTCCTATTTAACCATTGGCCTGAATGCGCTCCCGAATGTCCCTTTGTGAATCCGTCCATGACGGAGTTTCAAAACTGTGTAATAGAAAGAAAGTTTTACCTATGTGAGATGAATAAACATATCTATCACAAAGCAGTTTCACAGAAAGTTTCTTTCCAGTTTTTGTCTGAGGATATTTCCTTTTTCACCATAAATGTCCACATACTCGCGAATGTCCCCTGGTAGCTTTTTCTCCAAAAAGGTTTCCCCAATCCTCTATTAGAAGAAAAGTGTAACTCTGTGAATGGAATGCACACGACAAAAAGCAGCTCCTCAGAAAGCTTCTCTCCAGTTTCTATCTGAAGATATTTCCATTTCACCATAATCCTCGAAGCACTCTCGAGTACCCCTTAGCTGACTAAACTAAAACAATGTTAGAATACTGCTCAATTAAAACAGAAGCTTAACTGTGTGAGTGGAATTAACATGACAGAGAGCAGTTTCACAGAAAGCTTCCTTCTGGTTTTTATAGGAGGGTATTTCTTTTTCAGCATATTCTTAAGAGCGTTCCCAAATGTCCTTTCTCTGGTTCCACAGTAAGAGTGATTTCAGACTGCTAAGTCTAAAGAATGATTTAACTCTATGAGATGAATACACACATCACAAAGCAGTTGCTCAGAAAGCTTCTCTCCAGTTTTCAATGAAAGCCATTTCCTTTCTCGCCACAGGCCTGCATTCGCCACTTAATATCCCTTCACAGAATCCTCAGAGACAGACTTTCCAAACTGGGAAATGTACAGTAAGCTTTAACTCTCTGAAATGAATGCACATGCCAGAAAGGAGTTTCTTGGAATGTTTCTATCTGGGTTTTATTTCAGGATATTTCACTTTTCGCCATAGTCTTCCAGTACTCAGAAATATTACTTTTTCGGTTTACAGGAACAGTTTTAAAACACTGCCTTATGAGAAAAGGGGTATAACTCCCTGAGTGAAATGCACACATCATAAAGCACTTTCTTAGAAAGCTTCTATCCAGTTTTTATCTGAAGATATCTCCTTTTTCACCATATTCCTGAATGTTCTCCTGAATGTCCCTTCGCAAATACTTCTGTGATGGCATTTGAAAACTGCATAATAGAAAGAAAGTTTTATCTATGTCAGATGAGTAAACATATCTGTCATGAAACAGTTTCACGGAAAGCTTCTTTCCAGTTTTTGTCTGAGGATATTTCCTTTTTCACCATAGCCGTCCATATATTCACGAATGTTCCTTGGTAGTTTTTTCTCCTAAAGGGATTCCCCTATCCTCTATGAAAAGAAAAGTGTAACTCTGTGAGTGTAATGCACGCGTCACAACGCAGCTCCTCGGAAACCTTCTCTCCAGTTTCTATCTGAAGATATTTCCATTTTCACCATAAGCCTCAAAGTGCTCCCAAGTATCCCTTAGTTGACTAAACTAAGACAGTGTTAGAATACTGCTCAATGAAAACAGAAACTTAACTCTGCGAGTGATTTCACATGAAACAGAGCAGTTTCAAAGAAAGCTTCCTTCTGTTTTTTATTGGAGGGTATTTCTTTTTCAGCACATTCTTAAGAGTGTTCCCAAATGTCCTTTCTCAGATTCCACAGAAAGAGTGATTTCGAACTGCTCAATCCAAAGAATGATTTAACTCTATGAGATGAATACACACATCACAAAGCAGTTGCTCAGATAGCTTCTCTCCAGTTTTCAACGGAAGACATTTCCTTGCTCACCAGAGGCCTCCAGTCGCCACTTAATATCCATTTACAGAATCCTCAAAGACAGACTTTCCAACCTGGGAAATATAGAGTAAGCATTACATTCTGAAATGAATGTACATGTCAGATAGCAGTTTCTTGGAATGCTTGTTTCCCAGTTTTATTTCACAACATTTCATTTTTCACTATAGTCTTCCATGTGCTCCGAAATATTACTTTTTTGGTTTTATAGGAACAGTTTTCAAACACTGCCTTATGAGAAAAGAAGTATAACTCCCTGAGTGGAAGGCACACATCACAAAGCAGATTCTCACAAAGCCTCTATCTAATTTTTATCCAAAGATATCTCCTTTTCCACCATAAGCCTGAATGTGCTCCCAAAGGTCCCTTCACGAATCCGTCCATGACAACATTTCCAAACTGCATAATAGAAGGAAAGTTTTATCCATGTGAGATGAATAAACATATCTATCACAAACCCGTTTCACAGAAAGCTTCTTTCCAGTTGTTGTCTGAGGATATTTCCTTTTTCACCATAGCCGTCCCTATACTCCCGAATGTCACTGGGTAGCTTTTTCCCCAAAAGGGATTCCCCAATCTTCTATGAGAAGAAAGGTATAATTCTGTGAGTCGAATGCACACGTCACAAGCAGCTCCATGGAAAGCTTCTCTCCAGTTTCTATCTGAGGATATTTCCTTTTTCACCATAAGCCTCAAAGTGCTCCTGAATATCACTTCTCAGACTAAACAAAAACAGTGTTAGAATACTGCTCAATGAAAAGAGAAGCTTAACTGTGTGAACAAAATTCACGTGACACAGAGCAGCTTCACCAAAAGCTTCCTTCTGGTTTGTATCTGAGGTTATTTCTTTTTCAGGATATTCTAAAAAGCGTTCCCAAATGTCCTTTCTCAGGTTCCACAGAAACAGTGATTGCAAACTGCTCAATCCAAAAAATGATTTAACTCTATGAGATGAATACAAACATGACAAAAGAGTGGCTCAGAAAGCTTCTCTCCAATTTTCAACGGAAGGCATTTCATTACTCGCCACAGGCCTCAGGTTGTCACTTAATAACGCTTCGCAGAATCCTCAAAGACAGACTTTCCAAAATGGAAAATATAGAGTAAGCTTCATTTCTGTGAAATGAATGAATATATCAGAGAGCAGTTTCTTGGAATGTTTCTTTCTGGGTTTTACTGGATGACATTTCACTTTTAGCCATAGTCTTCAATGTTCTCTGAATATCACTTTTGCAGTTTTACAGGAACAGTTTTGAAACAGTGCCTTATGTGAAAAAATGTATAACTCCCTGAGTGGAATGAACACATCACCAAGCATTTTCTCAGAAAGCTTCTCTCCAGTTTTTATCAGATGATATTTCCTTTTTCACTATAGGCACAAGAATGATTTAACTCTATGTGATGAATACACACATCACAAAGTAGTTGCTCAGAAAGTTTCTCTCCAGTTTTCAATGGAAGACATTTCCTTGCTCGCCACAAGCCCTCATGGTCACCACTTAATATCCCTTTGCAGAATCCTCAAAGACAGACTTTCCAAACTGGGAAATGTAGAGTAAGCTTTAACTCTCTGAAATGAATGCACATGTCAGACAGCAGTTTCTTGGAATGCTTCTTTCTGGGTTTTATTTGAGGATATTTCACTTCTCCATAGTCTTCAATGCACTCCGAAATTCACTTTTTTGGTTTTACAGGAACAATGTTCAAACACTACCTTATGAGAAAAGAGGTATAATTCCCTGAGTGAAAGGCACACATCACCAAGCAGTTTCTCTGAAAGCTTCTCTCCAGTTTTTACCTGAAGATATTTCCATTTTCACCAGAGTCCTGAATGTGTTCCCAAATGTCCCTTCAGGGTTCCGTCCACGACAGAGTTACCAAGCTGCATAATGTAAAGAAAGCTTTATCTGTGTGAGATGAATAAACACAGCAAAAAGCAGATTCACGGAAAGCTTCTTTCCAGTTTTCATCTGAAAATATTTCCTTTTTCACCATAGTCATGAATGTGCTCCCAAATGTACCTCCGTGGTCCTTCGATGTCAGAGTTTCCAAGCTGCATACTATAAAGGAAGCTTTATCTATGTGAGATGAATACATATATCACAGAGCTGTTTCACAGAATGCTTCTTTCCTGTTTTTATCTGAGGCTATTTCACTTTTCACAGGAGGAATCAATATGCTCCCGGATATCCGTTGGTAAATTTTTCTCCAAAGGGGTTTCCCTGATGCTGTGTGAGAAGAGAGGTATAGCACTGTAAGTGGAATGCACACGTCACAAAGCAGTTCCTCAGAAAGCTTCTCTCCAGTTTCTATCTGAACATATTTCCTTTTTCACCGTAAGCCTCAAAGTGCTCCTGAAAATCCCTTCACACTCTAAACATAAGCAGTATCAGAATACAGCTCAATGTAAATAGAAGCTTAACTGTGTAGCGGAATTCACACAACACAGAGCAGTTTCACAGAAAGCTTCCTTCTGGTTTTTATCTGAAGATATTTCCCTTTTCACCATAGTGCTGAATGTGCTCATGAATGCCCTTCATGGATCCGTCCATGACAGAGTGTGCAAGCTGCATAATGCAAAAAAAGATTTATCCAAGTGAGAGGAATAAACATAGCAAAAAGCAGCTTCACAGAAAGCTTCTTTCCAATTTTTATTTGAATATATTTCCTTTTTCACCATAGTCCTGAATGTGCTCCCAAATATCCCTTCATGGATCCGTCCATGACAGAGTTTCCAAGCTGCGTAATGTAAAGAAAGCTTTAACTATGTAACATGAATACACATATCACCAAACAATTTCACAGAAAAATAATTTCCAGATTTTGCCTGAGGCTATTTCCCTTTTCATCATAGGCGTCGATATTCTCCCTACTATCCCTTCATACCTATTTCTCCAAAAGAGTTTCCCCGATGCTGTATTAGAAGAGAGGTATAACACTGTGAGTGGAATGCACACGTCACAGAGTAATTCCTCGGAAAGCTTCTCTCTAGTTTCGGTCAGAACATATTTCCTTTTTCACCATAAGCCTCAAAGCGCTCCCGAATGTCCCTTCACACGCTAAATATAAACAGTATTAGAAAACTGCTCAATGAAAAGAGAGGCTTAAGTGAGTGAGAGGAATTAAGATGACACAGAGCAGTTTCACTTAAAGCTTCCTTCTCAATTTTACCTGAGGATATTCCCTCCTCCATATTCTAAGGAGCGTTCCCAAATGTCCATCCTCAGATTCCACAAAAACAGTGATTTCAAAGTGCTCGATCCAAAGAATGGTTTAACTCTATGAGATGAATAAATACATCACAAAGCAGTTGCTCATTAACTTCTCTCCAGTTTTCATTGGA
The DNA here is from genome assembly GCF_024542745.1 of Macaca thibetana thibetana. NCBI lineage: Eukaryota > Metazoa > Chordata > Mammalia > Primates > Cercopithecidae > Macaca > Macaca thibetana. The sequence continues at coordinate 98,641,372 of NC_065585.1, read as the reverse complement.
AGTTGTTTCCTTGCTCACCACAAGCCTCCGGGCGCCACTTAATACCCCTTCACAGATTCCTCAAAGAGAGAGTTTACAAACTGGGCAACATAGAGTAAGCTTTAACTCTGTGAAGTGAATGCACATATCAGAGAACAGTTTCTTGGAACACTTCTTTCTGGGTTTTATTTGAGGATATTTCACTTTAGGCCATTGTGTTCAATGCGCTCTGTAATATCACTTTTTTGCTTTCCCAGGAACAGTGTTCAAACTGTGCCTTATGAGAAAAAAGGTATAACTCCCTGAGTGGAATGTACACATCACCAAGCAGTTTCTCAGAAAACTTCTCTCCAGTTTTTATCTGATGATATTTCCTTTTTCACCATAGGCCCGAATGTGATATGGAATATCCCTTCACGGATCCATCCATGACGGAGTTTCCAAGCTGCATAATTTAAAGAAAGTTTTATCTATGTGAGCTGCATATACATATCTATCACAAAACCTTTACACAGAAAGCTTCCTTTCAGTTTTTGCCTGAGAATATTTCCTTTTTCATCGTAGCCCCCCATATGGTGAATGTCCCTTGGTAGTTTTTTCTCCAAAAGGGAGTTCATAATCCTCTATGAGAAAAACTTATAACTCTGTGAGTGGTATGCACACGTCAAAAAGCAACTGCCTGGAAAGCTTCTCTCCAGTTTCTATCTGAAGATATTTCCTGTTTCACCGTAAGTCTCAAAGTACTCCCGCATATCCCTTCACATGCTAAACATAAACAGGATTAGAAAACTGCTTAGTGAAAAGAGAAGCTTACTGAGGGAGGGGAATTAAGATGACACAGAGCAGTTTCACAGAAAGCTTCCTTCTGGATTTTACCTGAGGATATTTCTTTCTCTGTATTCTAAGGAATGTTCCCAAATGTCCTTACTCAGATTCCACAAAAACAGTGATTTCAAACTGCTGAATCCAAAGAATGGTTTAACTATATGAGACGAATATACACATCCCAAAGTAGTTGCTCAGAAAGTTTCTCTCCAGTTCTCAATGGAAGTCGTTTCCTTGCTCACCACAAGCCTCCAGGCAGTACTTAACATCCCTTCACATATTCCTCAAAGACAGACTTTCCAAACTGGGCAACATAGAGTAAGCAGCTCCTCGGAAATCTTCTCTCCACTTTCTATATGAAGACATTTCCTTTTTCACCATAAGCCTCAAAGGGCTCCCAAGTATCCCTTAGCTGACTAAACTAAAACAGTGTTAGAATACTACCCAATGAAAACAGAAGCTTAACTGAGAGTGGAATTCACATGATACAGAACAGTTTCACAGAAAGTTTCCTTCTGGTTTTTATGGGACGGTATTTCCTTTTCAACATATTCTTAAGAGCCTTAAGAGTGATTTCAAACTGCTCAATCCAAAGAATGATTTAATTCTATGATATGAATACACACATCACAAAGCAGTTGCTCAGAAAGCTTCTCTCCACTTTTCAGCAGAAGACATTTCCTGCTTGCCACAGGCCTCCGGTGGCCACTTAATATCCCTTTGCAGAATCCTGAAAGACACACTTTCCAAAGTGGAAAATGTAGAGTAAACTTTAACTGTCTGAAATGAATGTATATGTCAGAAAACAGTTTCTTGGAACACTTCTTTCTGTGTTTTATTTCAGGATACTTCACTTTTCGCCATAGTCTTCCATGCACTCCGAAATATTACTTTTTCAGTTTTACAGGAAAGGTGTTCAAACACTGCCTTATGAGAAAAGAGGTAAAACTCCCTGAGTGGAATTCATACATCACAAAGAAGTTTCTCAGAAAGCTTCTATCCAGTTTTCATCTGAAGATATCTCCTCTTTCACTGTAGGCCTGAATGTGCTCCCGAATGTCCCTTCGTGGATCTGTCCATGACGGAGTTTCCAAACTGCGTAATATAAGAAAAGTTTTAACTATGTGAGATGAATTAATATATCTAACACAAAGCAGTTTCACAGAAATCTTCTTTCCAGTTTTTGTCTGAGGATATTTCCTTTTACACCATAGCCGTCCCTATACTCCCGAATGTCTCTTGGTAGCTTTTTCTCCAAATGGATTCCGGAATCCTCTATGAGAAGGAAGGTATAATTCTGTGAGTGGAATGCACACGTCACAAAGCAGCTCCTCACAAAGCTTGTCTCCAGTTTCTATCTGAAGATATTTCCTTTTTCACCATAAACCTCAAAGCGCTCCTGAATGTCTCTTCACAGACTAAACAAAAACAGTGTTATAATACTGCTCAATGAAAAGAGAAGCTTAACTGTGTCTGCGGAATTCACGTGACACAGAGCAGTTTCACAGAAAGCTTCCTTCTGGTTTCTATCTGAGGTAATTTCTTTCTCAGGACATTATAAAGAGCGCTCCCAAATGTCCTTTCTCAGATTCCACAGAAACAGTGATTTCAAACTGCCCAATCCAAAGAATGATTTAACTCTATGAGATGAATACAAACATCACAAAGAGTTGTGCCAAAAGCTTCTGTCCAATTTTCCTTGCTCAACACAGGCCTCTGGTTGAAACTTAATATCCCTAATCAGAATCCTCAAAGACCAACTTTCAAACTGTGAAATGTAAAGTAAGCTTTAATGCTGTGAAAAGAATGGACATGTCAGAGAGCAGTTTCTTGGAATGCTTCTTTCTGTTTTTTATTGGAAGACATTTCACTTTTTGCCATAGTCTTCAATGTGGTCCAAATATCACTTTTTTAGTTTTACAGGAACACTGTTCAAACTGTGCCTTATGAGAAGAAAGTTATAACTCCCTGAGTGGAATGCACACATCACCAAGCTGTTTCTCAGAAAGCTTCTCTCCACTTTTTATCTGATCATATTTCCTTTTTCACCATAGGCCCGAATGTGATCCCAAAAATCCCTTCGTGGATCCATCCGTGTGGGAGTTTCCAAGCTGCATAATGTAAAGAAAGCTTTATCTATGTGAGATGAATAAACATAGCAAAAAGCAGATTCAAAGAAAGCTTCTTTCCAGTTTTTATCTGAAGATATTTCCTTTTTCACCATGGTCCTGAATGTGCACCCGAATGTCCCTTGGTGGATCCGTCCATGACAGTTTCCAAACTGCGTAATATAAAGAAAGCTTTATATATGTGAGATGATTACACATATCACAGAGCAGTTTCATGGAAAACTTCTTTCCAGTTTTTGTCTGAGGCTATTTCTGTTTTCACCTTTGGCGTCAATATGCTAATGAATATAGCTTGATTCTTTTTTCTCCAAAAGTGTTTCATGATTATGTATGAGAAGAGAGGGATAACACTGTGAGTGGAATGCACCCACCACAAACAATTCCTCAGAATGCTTCTCTCCAGTTTCGATCTGAACATATTTCCTTTTTCACCGTAAGCCTCAATGTGCTCCCGAATACCCCTTCGCACAGTAAACACAAAGAGTGTTAGAAAACTGCTCAATGAAAAGAGAAGCTTAACTGAGTGAGAGGAATTCACATGACACATAGCAGTTTCACAGAAAGCTTCCTTCTGGTTTTTATATGAAGATATTTCTTTCTCTTGTTCTAAAGAGCATCCCCAAATGTACTTCCTCAGATTCCACAGAAACAGTGATTTCAAACTGCTCAATCCAAACAATGGTTTAACTCAATTAGATGAATAAACACATCTCATAGATGAATACACAAAGCAGTTGCTCAGAAAGCTTCTCTCCAGTTTTCATCAGAGTACATGTCGTTGCTCACTAAGAGCCTCTGGGCATCACTAAATATCCCTCAGCAGATTCCTCAAAGACAAAGATTCCGAACTGGACAATGTAGAGTAAACTTTAATACTGTAAAATGAATGCACGTATCAGAGAGCAGATTCGTGGAATGCTTCTTTCTGGGTTTTATCTGAGGATATTTCACTTTTCGCCATAGTCTTCAATGCACCAAGAAATGTCACATTTTCGGTATTACAGGAACAGTGTCCAAACACTGCCTTATGAGAAAAGAGGTATGATTCACTCAGGGGAATGCACACATCACAAAGCAGTTTCTCAGAAAGCTTCTTTCCAGTTTTTATCTGAAGATATTTCCTCTTACCATAGTCCTGAATGTGCTCCCGAATGTCCCTTTGCAGATCCATCCATGACAGAATTTCCAAGCTGAGTAATGTATAGAAAGTTTTACCTATGTGAGATGAATACATATATCACAGAGCAGTTTCACAGAAAGCTTGTTTCCAGTTTTTGTCTGAGGCTATTTCCCTTTTCACCAAAGGGGTCAATATGCTCCCGGATATCCCTTGGTACCTTTTTCTCCAAAAGTGTTTTCCTGAAGCTCTATGAGATGAGAGGTATAACACTGTGAGTGGAATGCACACGTCACAAAGCAGTTCCTTGGAATGTTTCTCTCCAGTTTCTATCTGAATATATTTCCTTTTGCACCATAAGCTGCAAAGCGCTCCCGAATATCCCTTCACACACAAAACATAAACAGAGTTAACTGAGTGAGAAGCTTAACTGAGTGAGAGGAATTCATAAGACACAGCAGTTTCACAGAAAGATTCCTTCTGGTTTTTATCTGAGGATGTTTCTTTCTCCATATTCTAAACAGCATTCCCAAATGTCCTTCCTCAGATTCCACAGAAATAGTGATTTCAAACTGCTCAATCCAAAGAATGGTTTAACTCTATGACATGAATACAGACATCACAAAGCAGTTTCTCAGAAAGCTTTTCTCCAGTTTTTATCTGAAGATATTTCCTTTTTCACCATATGCCTTAATTGCTCCCGAATGTCCCTTCATGGATCAGTCCATAACGAAGTTTCCAAACTGCATAATATAAGGAAGGTTTTATCTATGTGAGATGAATAAACATAGCAAAAAGCAGATTTACAGAAAGCTTCTTTCCAGTTTTTATCTGAAGATATTTCCTTTTTCAACATAGGCCTGAATATGCTCACGAATGTCCGTTCGCGGATCCGTTCATGATGGATTTTTGAAACTGCGTAATATAATGAATGTTTTATCCTGTGAGATGAATAAACATAGCAAAAATCAGATTCACAGAAAGCTTCTTTCCAGTTTTTTACTGAAGACGTTTGCTTTTTCACCATAGTCCTGAATGAGTTTCTGGACCACCCTTTGGGGATCTGTCCATGACAGAGTTTCCAAGCTGCATCATGTGAAGAAAGTTTTATCTATGAGAGATGAATACACATATCACAGAACAGTTTCACCGAAAGGATTTCCCTAATGCTGTATGAGAAGAAAGGTACAACATTGTGATTTTAATGCACACATCAAAACTGTTCCTCGGAAAGCTTCTCTCCAGTTTCTATCTGAACATACTTCCGTTTACACTGTAAGCTTCAAAGTGCTCCTGAATATCCCTTCGCATGCTAAACATAAACAGTGTTAGAAAACTGCTCAATGAAAAAGAAAGCTTAACTGCGCGAGAGGAATTCATAAGACACATAGCAGTTTCACAGGAATGTTCCTTCTGATTTTTATCTGAGGATATTTCTTTCTCCATATTCTGTAGAGAATTCCAAAATGTCCTTCCTCAGATTCCACAGAAATAGTGATTTCAAACTGCTCAATCCAAAGAATGTTTTAACTCTATGAGATGAATACACACATCACAAAGCAGTTGCTGAGAAAGCTTCTCTCCAGTTTTCATCGGAAGAGATTTCCTTGCTCACCACAATCCTCTGGGTGCCACTTAATACCCATTCACAGATTCCTCAAAGGCAGAGTTTTCAAACTGGGAAATGTAGAGTAAGCTTTAACTCTCTGAAATGAAGTCACATATCAGAGAGCAGTTTTTGGAACGCTTCTTTCTGGGTTTTATTGAGGATATTTCACTTTTCGCCATAGTCTTCAATGAGCTCCGAAATTCACTTTTTCAGGTTTACAGGAATGGTGTTCATACACTGCCTTGTGGAAAAGAGTTAAAACTCCCTGAGTGGAATGCACACATCGCAAAGCAATTTCTCAGAAAGCTTCTCTCCAGTTTTATCTGGAAAAATTTCCTTTTTCACCACAGGCCTGAATGCGCTTTCCAATATCCCTTCACAGATCCATCCATGACGGAGTCTCCAAACTGTGTAAAATAAAGAAAGTTTCATCTATGTGAGATGAATAAACACAGCAAAAAGCAGATTCACAGAAAACTTCTTTCCAGTTTTTATCTGAAGATATTTCCTTTTTCACCATAGTCCTGAATGTGCTCCCAAATATCCCTTCGCGGATTCATCCATGACAGAGATTCCAAGTTGCGAAATATAGAGAAAGATTTATCTATGTGAGATGAATACACATATCTAAGAACAGTTTCACAGAAAGGGTTTCCTAGATGCTGTATGAGAAGAGAGGTATAACACTGTGAGTGGAATGCACACATCACAAAGCAGCACCTCGGAATGTTTTTCTCCAGTACCTATCAGAACATATTTCGTTTGTCACCGTAAGCCTCAAAGTGTTCCCAAATATCCCTACGCACGCTAAACATAAACAGTGTTAGGAAACTTCTCAATGAAAAATGAAGCTTAACTGGGCGAGTGGAATTCATGTGACACAGAGCAGTTTCACAGGAAGCTTCCTTCTGGTTTTTATCGGAAGGTATTTATTTTTCAGCATATTCTGAAGAGCGTTCCCAAATTTCCTTTCTCAGGTTCCACAGAAAGAGTGATTTCAAACTGCTCAATCCAAAGAATGATTTAACTCTACGAGATGAATACACACATCACAAAGTAGTTGCTCAGAAAACTTCTCTCTAGTTTTCAACAGAAGACATTTCCTTGCTCGCCACAGGCCTCCAGTTGCCACTTAATATCCATTCGCAAAATATTCAAAGACAGACTTTCCAAATTGGGAAATGTAGAGTACGCTTTCACTCTCTGAAATGAATGCACATGTCAGAGAGCAGTTTGTTGGAACGTTTTTCTCTGTGTTTTATTTGAGGATATTTCACTTTTCACCATAGTCTTCAATGGGCTTTCAAATATTACTTTTTCTGTTTTACAGGGACAGAGTTCAAACACTGCCTCATGAGAAAAGAGGAATGACTACCTGAGTGGAATGCAAACATCATAAAGCAGTTTCTTAGAAAGCTTCTATCCAATTTTTATCTGAAGATATCTCCTTTTTCACTGTAGGCCTGAATGTGCTCCTGAATGTCCCTTCGTGGATACATCCATGATGGAGTTTTCAAACTGTGTAATATAAGGGAAGTTTTATCTATGTGAGATTAATAAACATATCTATCTCAAAGCAGTTTCACAGAAAGCTTCTTTACAGTTTTTGTCTGAGGATATTTCCTTTTCCACCATAGCCATCTATATACTCCCAAATTTCCCCTGGTAGCTTTTCCTCCAAAAGGGATTCCCCAATCCTCTATAAGAAGAAAGATATATCTCTGTGAGTGGAATGCACACGTCACAAAGCAGCTCCTCGGGAAGCTTCTCTCCAGTTTCTATCTAAAGATATTTCCTTTTTCAACATAAGTCTCAAAGCACTCCCGAATATCCCTTTGCAGACTAAACAAGAACAGTCTTAGAATACGGCTCAATGAAAAAGAAACTTAACTGTGAGAGCAGAAATCACGAGACACAGAGCAGTTTCACAGAAAGCTTCTTTCTGGTTTCTAACTGAGGTTATTTATTTTCCCGGATATTCTAAAAAACATTCCCAAATGTCATTTCTCAGATTCCACAGAAACAGTGATTTCAAACTGTTCAATCCAAAGAATGATTTAACTTTATGAGATGAATACAAACATCACAAAAAGTTGCTCAGAAATCTTCCCTCCAATTTTCGATGGAAGACATTTCCTTTATCACCACAGGCCTCTGGTTGCCACTTAATATCCCTTCACAGAATCCTCAAAGACAGACTTTCCAAACTACGAAATGTAGAGTAAGTTTTAACTCTGTGAAATGAATGAACATATCAGAGAGCAGTTTCTGGGAATGCTTCCTTCCGGGTTTTATTTGATGACATTTCACTTTTCGCCATATTCTTCACAGTGCTCTGAATATCATTTTTTTTTGTTATACAGAAACAGTGTTCAAACAGTGTCTTATGAGAAGAAAGGTATAACTCCCTGAGTGGAATGCACACATCACCAAGTAGTTTTTCAGAAAGCTTCTCTCCACTTTTTATCTGATGATATTTCCCTTTTCACCATAGGCCCAAAAGTGATCCCAAATATCCCTTCGCGGGTCCATCCATGACGGAGTTTCAAAGCTGCGTAATGTAAAGAAATCTTTATCTATGTGAGATGAATGCACATATCACAGAGCAGTTTCATAGAGAACTTCTTTCCGGTTTTTGTCTGAGTCTATTTACCTTTTCACCATAGGCATCAACATGCTCCTGAATATCACTTGGTACGTTTTCCTCCAAAAGGGTTTCCCCGATGCTGTATGAGAAAAGAGGTATAACACTGTGAGTGGAATGCACACGTCACAAAGCAGCTCCTCAGAGATCGCTCCAGTTTCTATCTCATGATATTTCCATTTTCACCATAAGCCTCAAAGCGCTGCCGAGTATCCCTTAGCTGACTAAACTAAAGCAGTGTTAGAACACTGCTCAATGAAAACAGAAGCTTAACCTTGCGAGTGGATTCACATGACACAGAGCAGTTTAACAGAAAACTTCCTTCTGGTTTTTATCAGAGGGTATTTCTTTTTCAGCATATTCTTAAGAGCATTCCCAAATGTCCTTTCTCGGGTTCCACAGAAAGAGCGATTTCAAACTGCTGAATCCAAAGAATGATTTAACTCTATGAGATGAATACACACATCACAAAGGAGTTGCTCAGAACGCTTCTCTCCAGTTTTCAACGGAAGACATTTCCTTGCTCACCACAGGCCTCTGGTCACCACTTAATATCCATTCGCAGAATCCTCAAAGAGAGACTTTCCAAACTGGAAAATGTAGGGTAAGCTTTAACTATCTGAAGTGAATACACATGTCAGAGAGCAGTTTCTTGGAATGCTTCCTTCTGGGTTTTAATTCAGGATATTTAACTTTTCTCTATAGTCTTCCATGCACTCTGAAATATTACTTTTTTGGTTTTACAGGAACAGTGTTCAAACACTGCCTTATGAGAAGAGAGGTATAGCTCCCTGAGTGGAATGCACACATCACAAAGCAGTTTCTAAGAAAGCTACTCTCTAGTTTTTACCTGAAGATATTTCCTACTCCTCCATAGGCCTGAAAGTGCTCTCTAATGTTCCTTCATGGATCCGTCCATGACGTAGTTTCCAAATGGCTTAATAGAAACAAAGTTTTATCTATGTGAGATGAATAAACGTATCTATCACAAAGCAGTTTCACAGAAATCTTCTTTCCAGTTTTTGTCTGAGAATATTTCCTTTTTCACCATAGCCTTCCCTATACTCCTGAATGTCCCTTTGGTAACTTTTCCTAAAAAAAGGGATTCCGCAGTCCTCTATGAGAAGAAAGGTATAATTTTGTTAGTGGAATGCACACGTCACAAAGCAGCTCCTCAGAAAGCTTCTCTCCATTTTCGGTCTGAAGATATTTCCTTTTTCACCGTAAGCCTCAAACCACTCCAGAATAAAAAATATTCTTTTTCAGATTCCCCAAAAAGAGTGGTAACAGACTGCTCCAGGAAAAGAAACTGTAACTCTTTGAAACGAATTCACATATAACAGGACAGTCTCAGAAACCTTCTTTCTTGTTTTCATCTGAGGATATTTAATTTTTCACCATATGCCTCAGTGCACCCCCAAATATCACTTTGCAGATTAGAGGAACATGGTGTTAGCAAACTCCTTCATGAAGAGAAAGGGGTAATTCTATGAGGTGAATTCACACATCTCAAAGAAGGTTATCAGAAAGCTTCTTTGTAGTTTTTATTTGAGGATATGTCCTTTGTCTGCGTAGGCTTCAATGTGATAAGATTATCACTTCTCCAGTTCCCAAAACACTGGTAATAGACTGCTCCATGAAAAGAAAGTGTAATTCTGTGAGACGAATTCACACATCAGAGAACAGTTTCTCAGAAACATTCTACCTAGTTTTCATCTGAGGATATTTCCTTTTTCACCATATACCTCAGTGCACTCCCAAATATCACATTGCAGATTACAGGAACACAGTGTTAGCAAACTCCTTCATAAAAAGAAAGGTGTAATTCTGTGACGTGAATTCAAAATAATAAAGACGTTTCTCAGAAAGCTTCTTTCTCGTTTTTATTTGAGGATATTTCCTTTGTCAGCATAGGCTTCGAAGCAATCCAAAATATCATTTCTGCGATTCCCCAAAAACACTGGTAACAGACTGCTCCATGAAACGAATGTTTAACTCTGTGAGATGAATTCACACATCAGAAATCAGTTTCTCAGAAAGCTTCTTTCTGGTTTTCATCTGTGGATATTTCCTTCTGCACCTTATGCCTCTATGCACTCCCAAATATCCTTTTGCAGATTCCACGAAAACCGTGGTAGCAAACTGTTTCATGAAGAGGAAGGTGTATCCCATTGGGATGAATTCACACATCACAGAGAAGTTTCCCAGAAAGGTTATTTTCTAACTTTCATTTGAGGATACTTTCTTTTTCTTCTTAGGCTTCAATTCGATTAAAAAAAAAAAAAATCCCTTTTCAGATTCCCCAAAAAGAGTGGTAACAGACTGCTCCAGTAAAAGAAACTGTAACTCAGTGAGACGAATTCACACATCACAGAACAGTTTCTCAGAAACCTTCTATCTAGTTTTCATCGGAGGATATTTCCTTTTTCACCATATGCCTCAGAGTACTCCCAAATATCACTTTGCAGATTACAGAAACACAGTGTTACCAAACTCCTTCATGAAGAGAAAGGTAAAATTCTGTGAGGTGAATTCACACATCACAAAGAAGTTTCTCAGAAAGCTTCTTTCTAGTTTTTATTAAAGGGTATTTCCTTTGTCCGCAAAGGTTTTAATGTGATAAAATATCACATCTCAGATTCCCCAAAAACAGTGGAAACAGACTGCTCCAGGAAAAGAAAGTATTACTCTGTGAGACGAATTCACACATCAGAGAACAGTTTCTCAGAAATCTTCTTTCTAGTTTTCATCTGAGGATATTTCCTTTTTCACTATATGCCTCAGTGCACTCCCAAATATCACTTTGCAGATTACACGAACACAGTGTTAGCAAACTCCTTCATGAAGAGAAAGGTGTAATTCTGTGAAGTGAATTCACACATAATAAAGATGTTTCTCAGAAAACTTCTTTCTCATTTTTATTTGAGGATAGTTCCTTTGTCAGCATAGGCTTCAATGAGATCCAAAATATCATTTCTGAGATTCCCCAAAAACACTGGTAACAGACTGCTCCATCAAACGAGTGTTTAACTCTGTGAGATGAATTCACACATCAGAAATCAGTTTTTCAGAAAGCTTCTTTCTGGTTTTCATCTCAGGATATTTCCTTTTCCACATAATGCCTCTATGTGCTCCCAAATATCCTTTTGAATATTCCACGAAAACCGTGATAGCAAACTGTTTCATGAAGAGGAACGTATATCTCATTGGGATGAATTCACACATTACAGAGTAGTTTCCCAGAAAGGTTCATTCTAACTTTCATTTGAGGATACTTTCTTTTTCTTCTTAGGCATCAATGCCATAAAAAATTTCCCTTTTCAGATTCCCCAAAAAGAGTGGTAGCAGATTGCTCTAGGAAAATAAAATGTAACACTAGAGATGAATTCACACATCGAGAACAGTTTCTCAGAAATCTTCTTTCTAGTTTTCATCTGAGGATATTTCCTTTTTCACCATATGCCTCAGTGCACTCCCAAATATCACTTTACAGATTACAGTAACACAGTGTTAGCAAACTCCTTCATGAAAAGAAAGGTGTAATTCTGTGAGGTGAATTCACACATCACAAAGAAGTTTCTCAGAAAGCTTTCTTGTTTTTTTTATTTCAGGATATGACTTTTTTCCGTGTAGGCTTCAATGCGATAAAATAATCACTTGTCAGGTTCCCCAAAAACAGTGGTAACAGACTGCTCCATGAATAGAAAGTGTAACTCTTGAGACGAATTCACACATCAGAGAACAGTTTCTCAGAAATCTTCTTTCTACTTTTCATCTGTGGATATTTCCTTTTTCAGCATATGCCTCAGTGCAATCCCAAATATCACTTTGCTGATTACACGAACACAGTGTTAGCAAACTCCTTCATGAAAAAAAGGTGTATTTCTGTGAAGTGAAATCACACTAAATAAAGGTGTTTCTCAGAGAACTTCTTTCTCGTTTTTATTTGAGGATGTTTCCTTTGTCAGCTTAGACTTCAATGCGATCCAATATATCATTTCTGAGATTCCCCAAAAACGCTGGTATGGGACTGCTCCATGAAACGAACGTTTAACTGTGTGTGATGAATTGACACATCAGAAATCAGTTTCTCAGAAAGTTTCTTTCTGGTTTTCATCTGTGGATATTTCATTTTGCACCTTATGCCTCTATGCGCTCCCAAATATCCTTTTGCAGATTACACAAAGTCAGTGATAGCAAACTGCTTGATGAAGATAAAGTGTATTTCATTGGCATGAATTCACACATCACAGAGAAGTTTCCCAGAAATATTTTTTCTAACTTTCATTTGAGGATACTTCCTTTGTCTTCTTAGGTTTCAATGAGTTAAAAAAATATCCCTTTTAGATTCCCCAAAAAGAGTGGTAACAGACTGCTCCAGGAAAAGAAAGTGTAACTCTGTGAGACGAATTCACACAACAGAGAACAGTTTCTCAGAAACGTACTTTCTAATATTCATCTGAGGATATTTCCTTTTTCACCATATGCCGCAGAGCACTCCCTAATATCACTTTGCAGATTACAGGAACACAGTGTTAGCAAACTAATTCATGAAGTCAAAGGTGTAATTTGTGACTTGAATTCACACATCACACTAAGTTTCCCAGAAAGCTTCTTTGCAGTTTTTATTTGTGGATATGTCCTTTGTTCACATACGCTTCAATGTGATAAAAATATCACTTCTCAGATTCCACAAAAACAGTGGTAATAGACTACTGCAGGGAAAGAAAGTGTAACTCTGTGAGAAGAATTCACACATCAGAGAATAGTTTCTCAGAAACCTTCTTCCTAGTTTTCATCTGAGGATATTCCCTTTTTCACCATATGCCTCTTTGTACTCACAAATATCACTTTGCAGATTACAGGAATACAGTGTTAGCAAACTCCCTCATGAAGAGAAAGGTGTAATTCTGTGACTTTAATTCACACAACACAAAGAAGTTTCTCAGAAAGCTTCTTTCTCGTTTTTATTTAAGGATATTGCCTTTTTCCACGTAGGCTTCAATGTGACAAAAATATCATTCCTCAGGTTCATCAAAAACAGCGGTAATAGACTGCTCCAAAAATGGAAAGTGTAACTCTGTGAGATGAAAGCATACATCAGAGAACAGTTTCTCAGAAATTTTTCCAGTTTTCATTTGAGGATATTTCCTTTTTCACCTTATGCCTCAGTGTACTCCCAAATATCACTTTGCAGATTACAGGAACACAGTGTTAGCAAACTCCTTCATGAAGAAAAAGGTGTAATTCTGTGAGTTGAATTCACATTACACAAACAAGTTTCCCAGAAAGCGTCTCTCTAGTTTTTATTTGAGGATATTTCCTTTGTCTGCGTAGGCTTCAATGCGATAAAAATATCACTTCTCAGGTTCCCCAAAACAGTGGTAATAGACTGCTCCATGAATAGAAAGTGTAACTTTGTGAGACGAATTCACACATCAGGGAACCGTTTCTCATAAACCTTCTTTCTACTTTTCATCTCAGGATATTTCTTTTCTTTTTTTTTAATTTTTTAAATTTATTATTATTATTATATTTTAAGTTCTAGGGTACATGTGCATAATGTGCAGGTTTGTTACATATGTATACTTGTGCCATGTTGCTGTGTTGCCCCCATCAACTCGTCAGCACCCATCAACTCGTCATTTACATCAGGTATAACTCCCAATGCAATCCCTCCCCCCTCCCTCTCCCCATGATAGGCCTTGGTGTGTGATGTTCCCCTTCCCAAGTCCAAGTGATCTCATTGTTCAGTTCCCACCTATGAGTGAGAACATGCGGTGTTTGGTTTTCTGTTCTTGTGATAGTTTGCTAAGAATGATGGTTTCCAGCTGCATCCATGTCCCTACAAAGGACACAAACTCATCCTTTTTCATGGCTGCCTAGTATTCCATGGTGTATATGTGCCACATTTTCTTAATCCAGTCTGTCACTGATGGACATTTGGGTTGATTCCAAGTCTTTGCTATTGTGAATAGTGCTGCAATAAACATACGTGTGCAAGTGTCTTTATAGCAGCATGATTTAGAATCCTTTGGGTATATACCCAGTAATGGGATGGCTGGATCATATGGTACTTCTAGTTCTAGATCCTTGAGGAATTGTCATACTGTTTTCCATAATGGTTGAACTAGTTTACAATTCCACCAACAGTGTAAAAGTGTTCCTATTTCTCCACATCCTCTCCAGTGCCTGTTGTTTCCTGATTTTTTTAATGACTGCCATTCTAACTGGTGTGAGATGGTATCTCATTGTGGTTTTGATTTGCATTTCTCTGATGGCCAGTGATGATGAGCATTCTTTCATGTGTCTGTTGGCTGTATGCATGTCTTCTTTTGAGAAATGTCTGTTCATATCCTTTGCCCACTTTTTGATGGGGTTGTTTGTTTTTTTCTTGTAAATTTGTTTGAGTTCTTTGTAGGTTCTGGATATTAGCCCTTTGTCAGATGAGTAGATTGCAAATATTTTCTCCCATTCTGTAGGTTGCCTGTTCACTCTGATGGTAGTTTCTTTTGCTGTGCAGGAGCTCTTTAGTTTAATGAGATCCCATTTGCCAATTTCGGCTTTTACTGCTGTTGTTTTTGGTGTTTTAGACATGAAGTCTTTGCCCATGCCTATGTCCTGAATGGTACTAGCTAGGCTTTCCTCTAGGGCTTTCATGGTATTAGGTCTAACATTTAAGTCTCTAATCTATCTTGAATTAATTTTCGTATAAGGAGTAAGGAAAGGATCCAGTTTCAGCTTTCTACTTATGGCTAGCCAATTTTCCCAGCACCATTTATTAAATAGGGAATCCTTTCCCCATTTCTTGTTTCTCTTAGGTTTGTCAAAGATCAGATGGCTGTAGATGTGTGGTATTATTTCTGAGGACTCTGTTCTGTTCCATTGGTCTATATCTCTGTTTTGGTACCAGTACCATGCTGTTTTGATTACTGTAGCCTTGTAGTATAGTTTGAAGTCAGGTAGCGTGATGCCTCCAGCTTTGTTCTTTTGACTTAAGATTGTCTTGGGGATGCGGGCTCTTTTTTGGTTCCATATGAACTTTAAAGCAGTTTTTTCCAATTCTGAGAAGAAACTCATTGGTAGCTTGATGGGGATGGCATTGAATCTATAAATAACCTTGGGCAGTATGGCCATTTTCATGATGTTGATTCTTCCTATCCATGAGCATGGGATGTTCTTCCATTTGTTTGTGTCCTCTTTTATTTCACTGAGCAGTGGTTTGTAGTTCTCCTTGAAGAGGTCCTTGACATCCCTTGTAAGTTGGATTCCTAGGTATTTTATTCTCTTTGAAGCAATTGTGAATGGAAGTTCATTCATGATTTGGCTCTCTGTTTGTCTGTTACTGGTGTATAAGAATGCTTGTGATTTTTGAACATTAATTTTGTATCCTGAGACTTTGCTGAAGTTGCTTATCAGCTTAAGGAGATTCATATCCAGCCAAACTAAGTTTCATAAGTGAAGGAGAAATAAAATCCTTTACAGATAAGCAAATGCTTAGAGATTTTGTCACCACCAGGCCTGCCTTACAAGAGACCCTGAAGGAAGCACTAAACATGGAAAGGAACAACCTGTACCAGCCATTGCAAAAACATGCCAAAATGTAAAGACCATTTAGGCTAGGAAGAAACTGCATCAACTAACGAGCAAAATAACCAGTTAATATCATAATGGCAGGATCATGTTCACACATAACAATATTAACCTTAAATGAAAATGGACTAAATGCTCCAATTAAAAGACACAGACTGGCAAACTTGATAAAGAGTCAAGACCCATTAGTCTGCTGTATTCAGGAGACCCATCTCACACGCAGAGACATACATAGGCTCAAAATAAAGGGATGGAGGAAGACCTACCAAGCAAATGGAGAACAAAAAAAAGCAGGGGTTGCAATACTAGTCTCTGATAAAACAGACTTTAAACCATCAAAGATCAAAAGAGACAAAGAAGGCCATTAAATAATGGTAAAAGGATCAATTCAAAAGGAAGAACTAACTATCCTAAATATATATGCACCCAATACAGGAGCACCCAGATTCATAAAGCAAGTCCTTAGAGACTTACAGAGAGACTTAGACTCCCATACAATAATAATGGGAGACTTCAACACTCCACTGTCAACATTAGACAGATCAACGAGACAGAAAGTTAACAAGGATATCCAGGAATTGAACTCATCTCTGCAGCAAGCAGACCTAATAGACATCTATAGAACTCTCCACCCCAAATCAACAGAATATACATTCTTCTCAGCACCACATCGTACTTACTCCAAAATTGACCACGTAATTGGAAGTAAGGCACTCCTCAGCAAATGTACAAGAACAGAAATGATAACAAACTGTCTCTCAGACCACAGTGCAATCAAACTAGAACTCAGGACTAAGAAACTCAATCAAAACCGCTCAACTACATGGAAACTGAACAACCTGCTCCTGAATCACTACTGGGTACATAACGAAATGAAGGCAGAAATAAAGATGTTCTTTGAAACCAATGAGAACAAAGATACAACATACCAGAATCTCTGGGACACATTTAAAGCAGTGTGTAGAGGGAAATTTATAGCACTAAATGCCCACAAGAGAAAGCAGGAAAGATCTAAAATTGACACTCTAATATCACAATTAAAAGAACTAGAGAAGCAAGAGCAAACACATTCAAAAGCTAGCAGAAGGCAAGAAATAACTAAGATCAGAGCAGAACTGAAGGAGACAGAGACACAAAAAACCCTCCAAAAAAATCAATGAATCCAGGAGTTTTTTTTTTTTCAAAATTGACAGACCGCTAGCAAGACTAATAAAGAAGAAAAGAGAGAAGAATCAAATAGATGCAATAAAAAAATGATAAAGGGGATATCACCACCGACCCCACAGAATTACAAACTACCATCAGAGAATACTATAAACACCTCTATGCAAATAAACTGGAAAATCTAGAAGAAATGGATAATTTCCTGGACACTTACACTCTTCCAAGACTAAACCAGGAAGACGCTGAATCCCTGAATAGACCAATAGCAGGCTCTGAAATTGAGGCAATAATTAACAGCCTACCAACCAAAAAATGTCCAGGACCAGATGGATTCACAGCTGAATTCTACCAGAGGTACAAGGAGGAGCTGGTACCATTTCTAAACTATTCCAATCAATAGAAAAAGAGGGAATCCTCCCTAACTCATTTTATGAGGCCAACATCATCCTGATGCCAAAGCCTGGCAGAGACACAACAAAAAAAGAGAATTTTAGACCAGTATCCCTGATGAACATCGATGCAAAAATCCTCAATAAAGTACTGGCAAACCGGATTCAGCAGCACATAAAGAAGCTTATCCACCATGATCAAGTGGGCTTCATCCCTGGGATGCAAGGCTGGTTCAACATTCGCAAATCAATAAACATAATCCAGCATATAAACAGAACCAAAGACAAGAACCACATGATTTTCTCAATAGATGCAGAAAAGGCTTTTGACAAAATTCAACAGCCCTTCATACTAAAAACGCTCAATAAGTTCGGTATTGATGGAACGTACCTCAAAATAATAAGAGCTATTTCTGACAAACCCACAGCCAATATCATACTGAATGAGCAAATACTGGAAGACTTCCCTTTGAAAACTGGCGCAAGAGTGGGATGCCCTCTTTCACC
This sequence comes from Macaca thibetana thibetana, assembly GCF_024542745.1. Classification (NCBI taxonomy): domain Eukaryota; kingdom Metazoa; phylum Chordata; class Mammalia; order Primates; family Cercopithecidae; genus Macaca; species Macaca thibetana. Next base: position 98,623,416 of record NC_065585.1, on the reverse strand, counting down.
ACTCGTATTCAACATAGTGTTGGAAGTTCTGGCTAGGGCAATCAGGCAAGAGAAAGAAATCAAGGGTATTCAGTTAGGAAAAGAAGAAGTCAAATTGTCCCTCTTTGCAGATATTTCTTTTTTTACAATATGCCTCCGTGCACTCCCAAATATCACTTTGCAGATTACATGAACACAGTGTTAGCAAATTCCTTCATGAAGAGAGGTGTAATTCTGTGAGTTGAATTCACACATAATAAAGATGTTTCTCAGAAAGCTTCTTTCTCGTTTTTATTTGAGGATAGTTCCTTTGTCAGCTTAGACTTCAATGTGATCCAAAATATCACTTCTGAGATTCCCCAAAAACACTGGTAACAGACTGCTCCATGAAATGAGTGTTTAACTCTGTGAGATGAATTCACACACCAGAAATCAGTTTCTCCGAAAGCTTCTTTCTGGTTTTCATCTGAGGATATTTCCTTTTTTACCTTATGCCTCCATGCGCTCCCAAATATCCTTTTGCATATTACACGAAGACAGTGATAGCAAACTGTTTCATGAAGAGGAAGGTGTATTTCATTGGGATGAATTCACACATCACAGAGAAGTTTCTGAGAAGGCTTTTTTCTAACTTTCATTTGAGGATACTTCCTTTGTCTTCTTAGTTTTCAATGAGATAAAAAATATCCCTTTTAGATTCCCCAAAAAGAGTGGTAACAGACTGCTCCAGGAAAAGAAAGTGTAACTCTGTGAGACAAATTCACACATCTCACAAATTCAACTGTTCTCACACAGAGAACAGTTTCTCAGAAACCTTTTCTCCACTATTCATCTGAGAATATTTAATTTTTCATATATGCCTCAGTGCACTCCCAAATATCACTTTGCAGATTACAGGAACACAGTGTTAGCAAACTGCTTCATGAAGAGAAAGGTGTAATTCTGTGAGGTGAATTCACACGTCACAAAGCAGTTTCTCAGAATGCTTCTCTCTAGTTTTTATTTGAGGATATTTCCTTTCTCCATGTAGGCTTCAATGCGATAAAAATATCACTTCTCAGATTCCACAAAAACAGTGGTAACAGACTGCTGCAGGAAAAGAAAGTGTAACTCTGTGAGAAGAATTCACACATCAGAGAACAGTTTCTCAGAAAACTTTCCAGTTTTCATCTGAGGATATTTCCTTTTTCACCATATGCCTCTTTGTACTCACAAATATCACTTTGCAGATTACAGGAACACAGTGTTAGAAAACTCCTTCATGAAGAGAAAGATGTAATTCTGTGACTTTAATTCACACAACACAAAGAAGTTTCTCAGAAAGATTCTTTCTCGATTTTATTTGAGGATATTTCCTTTGTCCATGTAGGCTTCAATGCAATAAGAATATCACTTCTCAGGTTGCCCAAAAACAGTGGTAACAGACTGCTGCAGGAAAAGAAAGTGTAACTCTGTGAGAAGAATTCACACAACAGAGAACAGTTTCTCAGAAATCTTCTTTCTAGTTTTCATCTGAGGATATTTCCTTTTTCACCATATGCCTCAGTGCACTCCCAAATATCAGTTGCAGATAACACAAACACAGTGTTAGAACACTCCTTCATGAAGAGAAAAGTGTAATTCTGTGAGGTGAATTTACACATCACAAAGAAGTTTATCAGATAGTTTCTTTCTAGTTTTTATTTGAGGATATTTCCTTTGTCCTCCTAGGCTTCAATCCGATAAAAATACCACTTCTCAGATCCCCCAAACACAGTGGTAAGAGACTGCTGCAGGAAAAGAAAGTGTAACTCTGTGATACGAATTCACACATCAGAAAACAGTTTCTCAGAAACCTTCTTTCTAGTTTTCATCTGAGGACATTTCCTTTTTCAACATATGCCTCAGTGCACTCCCAAATATCACTTTGCAGATTACAGGAAAAGAGTGTTAGCAAACTCCTTCATGAAGAGAAAGGTGTAATTCTGTGAGATGAATTCACACATCACAAAGAAGTTTCTCAGAAAGCTTCTTTCTCATTTTTATTTGAGGACATTTCCTTCACCGCATTGGCTGCAATGCGATAAAAATGTTGTTTCTCAGGTTCCCCAAAAACAGTGGTAAAGGACTACTCCATGAATAGAAGGTGTAACTCTGTGAGCCGAATTCACACAACAGAGAACAGTTTCTCAGAAAACTTCTTTCTAGTTTTCATCTGAGGATATTTCCTTTCTTACCATATGCCTCAGTGCACTCCAAAATATCACTTTGCAGATTACAGGAAGACAGTGTCAACAAACTCCTTCATGAAGAGAAACGTGTAATTCTGTGAAGTGTATTCACACATCACAAAGAAGTTTCTCAGAAATCTTCTTTCTCGTTTTTATTTGAGGATATTTCCTTTGTTCAAGTAGGCTTCAATGCGATACTGAGATTCCCCAAAAACGCTGGTAACTGACTGCTCCATGAAACGAGTGTTTAACTCTCTGTGATGAATTCACACATCAGAAATCAGTTTCTCAGAAAGCTTCTTTCTGGTTTTCGTCGGAGGATATTTCCTTTTCCACATAATGCCTCTATGCGCTCCCAAATGTCCTTTTGCAGATTCCACGAAAACCATGGTAGCAAACTGTTTCATGAAGAGGAAGGTGTAATTCTATGAGCTGAATTCACACATCACAAGGAAGTTTTTCAGAAAACTTCTTTCTAGTTTTTATTTGAGGGTATTTTGTTCTTCCACATAGGCTTCAATCCGATAAAAATACCACTTCACACATTCATCAAAAACAGTGGTAACAGACTGCTGCAGGAAAAGAAAGTGTAACTCTGTGAGTCGAATTCACACATCAGAGAACAGTTTCTGAGAAACCTTCTTTCTAGTTTGCATGTGAGGATATTTCCTTTTTCATCATATGCCTCAGTGCACTCCCAAATATCACATTGCAGATTACAAGAACACAGTGTTAGCAAACTCCTTCATGAAGAGAAAAGTGTAATTCTGTGAGGTGAATTCACTCATAATAAAGATATATCTCAGAAAGCTTCTTTCTCGTTTTTATTTGAGGATATTTCCTTTGTTCAAGTAGGCTTCAATGCGATCCAAAATATCATTTCTGAGATGCCTCAAAAACACTGGTAACAGACTGCTCCATGAAACGAATGTTTAATTCTTTGAGACGAATTCACACATCAGAAATCAGTTTCTCAGAAAGCTTCTTTCTGGTTTTCATCTCAGGATATTTCCTTTTGCACCTTATGCCTCTCTGCACTCCCAAATATCCTTTAGCATATTCCACAAAGACAGTGGTAGCAAACCATTTCATGAAAAGGAAGGTGTATTTCATTGGGATGAATTCACACATCACAGAGAAGTTTCCCAGAATGCTTTTTTCTAACTTTCATTTGAGGATACTTCCTTTGTCTTCTTAGGCTTCAATGCGATAAAAATTATCCCTTTTCAGATTCCCCAAAAAGAATGGTAATAGACTGCTCCAGGAAAAGAAGGTGTGTAACTCTGTGAGACGAATTCACACATCAGAGAACAGTTTCTCAGAAACCTTCTTTCTACTATTCATCTGAGGATATTTCCTTTTTCACCATATACCTCAGTGCACTCCCAAATATCACTTTGCAGATTACAGGAACACAGTGTTAGCAAACTCCTTCATGAGGAGAAAGGTGTAAATCTGTGAGTTGAAATCACACATCACAAAGAAGTTTCTCAGAAAGTTTTTTTCCAGTTATCATTTAAGGCTATTTCCTTTGTCTGCGTAGCCTTCAATGCGATAAAAATATCACTTCTCAGGTTCCCCAAAAACAGTGGTAACAGACTGCTCCACGAAAACAAAGTGTAACTCTTTGAGACGAATTCACACATCAGAGAACGATTTCTCAGAAACCTTCTTTGTAGATTTCATCTGAGGATATTTCCTTTTTCTCCATATGCCTCAGTGCACTCCCAATTATCACTTTGCAGATTACAGGAACACAATGTTAGCAAACTCCTTCATGAAGAGAAAGGTGTAATTCTGTGAGGTGAATTCACATATAATAAAGAGATTTCCCAGAAAGCTTCTTTCTCCTTTTTATTTGAAGATATTTCCTTTGTCAGCATAGGCTTCAATGCGATCCAAAATATCATTTCTCAGATTCCCCAAAAACACTGGTAACAGACTGCTCCATGAAACGAATATTTAACTGTGTGAGATGTATTCACACATCAGAAATCAGTTTCTGAGAAAGCTTCTTTCTGGTTTTCATCTCAGGATATTTCCTTTTTTACCTTATCCCTCTATGCGCTGCCAAATATCTTTTTGCAGATTCCACGAAAAACATGGTAGCAAACCGATTCGTGAAGAGGAAGGTGTATCTCATTGGGATGAATTCACACATCACAGAGATGTTTCCCAGAAAGCTTTTTTCTAACTTTCATTTGAGGATACTTTCTTTTTCATCTTAGGCTTCTAAGCGATAAAAAATTTCCCTTTTCAGATTCCCCAAAAAGAGTGGTAACAGACTGCTCCAGTAAAAGAAAGTGGAACTCTGAGACAAATTCACACTTCACAGAACAGTTTCTCAGAACTGTTCTTTCTAGTTTTCATCTGAGGATATTTCCTTTTTCACCATATGTCTAAGGCATTCCCATATATCACTTTGCAGTTTACAGGAACACAATGTTAGCAAACTCCTTCATGAAGACAAAGGTGTAATTGTGTGAGGGGAATTCACACTAAATAAAGATATTAGTCACAAAGCTTCTTTCTCGTTTTTATTTGAGGATATTTCCTTTGTGAGCATAGGCTTCAGGGCAATCCAAAATATCATTTCTGAGATTCCCCAAAAACACTGATAACAGACTGCTACATGAAACGAATGTTAAACTCTGTGAGATGAATTCACACATCAGAAATCAGTTTGTCAGAAAGCTGCTTTCTGGTTTTCATCTGCGGATATTTCCTTTTTTACCTTATGCCTGTATGCGCTCCTCAATATCCTTTGGCAGATTCCACGAAGACAGTGGTAGCAAACTGTTTCATGAAGAGGAAAGTGTATTTTATTGGGATGAATTCACACATCATGGAGAAGTTTCCCAGAAAGCTTTTTTCTAACTTTCTTTTGAGGATGCTTCCTTTGTCTTCTTAGGCTTCAATACGATAAAATATATCCTCTTTCAGGTTACCCAAAAACAGTGGTAACAGACTGCTGCAGGAAAAGAAAGTGTTACTCTGTGAGACGAATTCACACATCAGAGAACCGTTTCTCAGAAACCTTCTTTCCACTATTCATCTGAGGATATTTCCTTTTTCACCATATGCCTCAGTGCACTCCCAAATATCACTTTGTAGATTACAGGAACACAGTGTTAGCAAACTCCTTCATGAAGAGAAAGGTGTACTTCTGTGAGGTGAATTAACCCATCACAAAGAAGTTTCTCAGAAAACTTCTTTCTACTTTGTTTTTGAGGATATATCCTTTGTCTGCGTAGGCTTCAATGCGATAGAAAATATCACTTCTCAGACTCCCCAAAAACAGTGGTAACACACTGCTGCAGGAAGAGAAAGTGTAACTCTGTGAGACGAATTCACACCTCAGAGAACAGTTTCTCGGAAATCTTCTTTCTACTTTTCATAGGAGGATATTTCTTTTTTCACCATATGCCTCTGTGTACTCCCAAATATCACTTTGCAGATTACACGAACACAATGTTAGCAAACTCCTTCATGAAGAGAAAGGTGTAATTCTGTGAGGTGAATTCACTGATAATAAAAATGTTTCTCAGAAAGCTTCTTTCTCGTTTTTACTTTAAGATATTTCCTTTATTCAAGTAGGCTTCAATGCGATCCAAAAATCGTTTCTGAGATTCCCCAAAAACACTGTTAACAGACTTCTCCATGAAACGAATGTTTACCTCTGTGAGATGAATCCACACATCAGAGATCAGTTTCTCAGAAATCTTTCTGGTTTTCATCTGAAGATATTTCCTTTTTTACCTTATGCCTCTATGTGCTCCCAAATATCCTTTTGCAGAATCCCGAAAGACAGTGGTAGCAAACTGTTTCATGAAGAGGAAGGTGTATTTCATTGGGATGAATTCACACATCACAGAGAATTTTCCCAGAAACCTTTTTCCTAACTTTCATTTGAGGATACTTCCTTTGTCTTCTTAGGCTTCAAAACGATAAAAGAATAACCCTTTTCATATTCCCCAACAAGAGTGGTAACAGACTGCTTCATTAAAAGAAAGTGTAACCCTGTGATTCGAATTCACACATCAGAGAACAGTCTCTCAGAAACCTTCTTTCTAGTTTTCACAGATAACACAAATAAATCACAGATAACAGAAATACATCACAGATAACACAAACTAATGGAAAGACATTTCACACTTTTTTTCTGGAATTCTTTTCTAGTTTTAATCTGGGGATATTTCCTTTGTCACTATAGGCTTCAAAGCAATCCAAAATATCCCCTCGCACATTCCACAAGAACAGTACTAGCACACTGCTCCATGAAAGAGTGGTGTAACTCCATGAGATGAATTCACACAGCACAAACCAGTTTCTCAGAAAGCTTGTTTCTAGTTTGTATCTGAGTCAACATAGTCCCAATGCCCTCCCGAATATCCCACTGCAGATTCCGCAAAAACAGCAAACTGCTCCATAAAAGAGTGGTGTGACTCTGTGAGATGAATTTTCACCTCACAAACAGTCTTTCCAAAGGCTTCTCTCCAGTTTTTATCTGAGATTAATTCCTTTTCACTATAGTACTCAATGCGCTCACAATATCCCATTGCAGATTCCATGACAACAGTGTTAGGAAACCGCTCTATGAAAAGAAAGGTGTAACTCTGAGAGAGGAATTCACACAACACAAAGCCATTTCTCAGAAAGCTGCCTTCTAGCTTTATCTGATTATAGTGCCTTTGTCACCATAGGCTTCAAAGTGATCCAAAATATCCCTTCCCAGATACCACAAATAAAGTGCTAGCAAACTGCTCCATGAAAGAGTGATGTAACACTGTGAGATGAATTCACACCCACAAAGCAGTTTCTCAGAAAGCTTCTTTCTACTTTTCATCAGATGATATTTCCATTTTCACTATACTCCTCAACGTGCTCCAGAATATTCCACTGCAGATTCTGCAAAACCAGTGTTAGCAAACTGCTCAGTTAAAAGAGTAATGTGACTCTGAGTGAAGAATTCATACATCACAAAGCAGTTTCTCAGAAAACTTCTTTCTAGTTTTTATCTGAGGATATTTCCTTTGTCACCATAGGCTCCAAGTCATCCAAAATATATCCCCTCTCAGATTCCACAAAAACATGCTCGCAATCTTCTCCATGAAAGAGTAGTGTAGCTCTGTGACATGAATTCGCACATCACAAAGCAGTTTCTCAGAAAGCTTCTTTCTAGTTTTTATCTGATGCTATATCCTTTTTCACCATGGGCTTCAATGCAATCCAAAGTATCCCTTGTCAGATTCCACAGAAGCAGTGCTAACAAACCCCTCCAGTTAAATAATGCTGTAGCTCTGTGAGATGAATTCACACATCAAAAAGCCGTATCTCAGAAAGCTCTTTTCTAGTTTTTATCTGAGGATATTTCCTTTGTCACCATGGCCCTCAAAGCAATCAAAAATATCCTTTCTCAGATTCCACAAGAAGTGTTAGCACACAGCTCCATGAAAGAGTGATGTAACTCTGTGTGATGAATTCCCACATCACAAAGCAGCTTCTCAGAAAGCTCGTTTCCAGTTTTTATCTGAGGATATTTCCTTTGTCACAATTGTATTCAAAGCGATGAGAAATGTCCCTTCTCAGATTCCACCAAAACTGTGCTAGCAAACGGCTCCATGAAAGATTGGTGTAACTTTGCGAGATGAATTCACACAGCACAAAGCAGTTTCTCAGAATGCTTCTTTCAAGTTTTTATCTGAGGACATTTTCCTTTTCAACCTTGGCCTCAATGCCCTGCCAAATATCCCATTGCAGATTCCACTAAAATAGTGTTAGCAAACCGCTCAATGAAAGAGAGGTGTAACTCTCTGAGATGAATTTACACATCACAAAGCAGTTTCTCCGAAAGCTTCTTTCCTGTTTTTAATCTGAGGATATTTCCTACTTAAACACAGGCCTCAATGTGCTCCCGTATATCTCATTGCAGATTCCGCAAACACATGTTAGCAAACTTCTCAATGAAAACCACTGTGCAACTCTGTGAGATAAATTCACGCTTCACAAAGCAGTCTCTCAGAAAGTTTCTTTCTAGTTTTAATCTGAGGCTATTTCCTTGTCACCATAGGCTTCAAAGTGATCCAAAACATCCCTTCACATATTCCACAAGAACAGTGCTAGCAAACTGCTCCATGAAAGAGCGGTGTAACTCTGTGAGATGAATTCATGCACAAGGCACTTTCTCAGAAAGCTTGTTTCTAGTTTGTATCTGAGGATGTTTCCTTTTTCAACATAGTCCTCAATACCTTCCCTAATATCCCACTGCAGATTCCACGAAAACAGTGTAAGCAAACTGCTGAATAGAAGAGTGGTGTAACTCTGTGAGATGAATTTGTGCCTGACAAAACAGTTTCTCCGAAGTCTTCTCTCCAGTTTTTATCTGAGTATATTTCCTTTTTCACCATAGCACTCAACGCGCTCGCAATAGTCCATTGCAGATTCCACGACAACTGTGTTAGGAAACTGCTCCGTGAAAAGAAAGGTGTAACTCTGAGAGAGGAATTCACACAGCACAAAGCAGTTTCTCAGAAAGCTCCTTTCTAGCTTTATGTGATTATATTGCCTTTGTCACCATAGGCTTCAAAGTGATCCAAAATACCTCTTCTCAGTTTCCACAAAAAACAGTGCTAGCAAACTGCTCCATGAAAGATTGATATAACTCTGTGAGATGAATTCACACTCACAAAGCAGTTTCTCAGAAAGCTTCTTTGTACTTTTCATCAGATGATATTTCCATTTTCACCATACTCCTCAATGCGATCCAGAATATTCCACTGCAGATTCTGTGAAATCAGTGTTAGCAAACTGCTCAGTGAAAGAGTGGTGTAACTCTGTGAGAAGAATTCACATGTCACAAAGCAGTTTTTCAGGAAGCTTGTTTCCAGTTTTTATCTGAAGATATTTCCCTTGTCACCATAGGCTCCAAGCCATCCAAAATATCCCTTCTCAGATTCCACAAAAACAGTGCTGGCAATCTGCTCCATGAAAGAGTAGAATTAATCCAGGTGTCCATCAATGGTAGATTGGATTTTAAAAAGTGGTACATATATATATACCATGGAATACTATGCAGCCACGAAAAGTATGAAATCATATTCTTTGCAGCAATAGAGATGGAGCCAAAGGTCATAATTCTAAGCAAATTAACACAGGAAAAGGAAATGAAATATTGCATGTTCTCAGTTACAAATGGAAGCTAAACAACACATGGACATAAATATGGGAACAATAGACACTGTGGACTATTAGAGGCTGGAGGGAGGAAGTAGGTTGAAAAACTGCCTTTTTGGTACTATGTTCATTACCTGAGTGATGGAATTCATACCCCAAACCTTAACATCCTACAACAGTCCCATGTAACAAATCTGCACAAGTATCCCCTGTATCTGATATAAGAGTTGAAATTTATTGTGTATTTCAAAATAACTAAAAGAGAGGATTTTCAATGTTGTCACCACAAAGATTCAAGAAACATTTGGGTGACAGATATGCTAATTATCATGATTTGATAATTCTATAATGTACATATTTATCAAAACATCACAATTCACCCCATAATATATATCATTATTATTTATCAACTAAAAATTTAATAAAACTTTTAAATTTGGTGCCAGGACAACAGGATATGCACATGATAAAAGAGGGAAGTTTTATGTGTGCAGGTGCTCACGCCTGTAATCCCAGCACTTTGTGAGGCCGAAGTGGGGAGATCACGAGGTCAGGAGATTGAGACCATCTTGGCCAACATGGTGAAACCTTGTCTCTAATAAAATACAAAAAATTAGCCAGGTGTGGTGGCACGTGTCTGTAATACCAGCTACTTGGGAGGCTGAGGCAGGGGAATCACTTGAATCCAGGAGGTGGAGGTTGCAGTGAGCTGAGATCGCACCGCTGCACTCCAGTCTGGCAACAGAGCAAGGATCTGTCTCAAAAAAAAAAAGTAAAGTTGCACCCTTAACACTATATATATACAAAAATTAAATTTAAATGAATCAAAAACTTAAATATAAATAAAACAATGAAACTCTTAGAATAAAACATAGGGTAAGTCATGACTTCAGACTTGATTTCTTATATAGGGCAACAAAAACAGAGCAATGAATTATAAATTAATTAATGAAGTACTAAGATTAAAAACTTTTGTGCATTAAATAACACTATAAGGAGAGTAAAAAGACAACCAATACAATGGGAGAAATATTTCCTGAATTAAATGTTTTTAAACCATTTCTATTATTTTTTTAAATCACTTAAGCCAAGCATGAAAGGGTCTCCCTTAATGTGCAGACCAACAGAATGTAGGAGTATGCATACTGTGGCAATATGTATTTACCTGAGACCAGAAACATGACAAAGATACAGTCTTGTCCTCATACAACTAGATGCTCTTTGTAGTCTATAAGACAAGAAAAATAACTAAAAATACAAAAATTTTTGGAAAGTAAAAAATAAAACTATCATCATTCACAGAGGACATGATTAGGTTTACATAAAATTTAAAATATTCATGGAAAAACTATTAGAATTAACAAATAAATTTATCAGGATACTTGATACAAAGCCAATATAAAAAAATTTGGTAAGGCATGGTTGTTCATGCCTGTAATCCCAACATTTGGGAGGCGAGGCAGGAAGGTTACTTAAGCCCAGGATTTTGAGAACAGCCTAGGCAACTTAGGGAGACCCTGTTTCTATAAGAAATAATAATAATAATTTAAAAATTAATTACATTTTCCTGTTATTATTATTATTATTATTTACGTTCTAGGGTACATGTGCATAACGTGCAGGTTTGTTACATATGTATACTTGTGCCATGTTGGCGTGCTGCACCCATCAACTCGTCAGCACCCATCAACTTGTCATTTACATCAGGTATAACTCCCAATGCAATCCCTCCCCCCTCCCCCCTCCCCATGATAGGCCCCAGTGTATGATGTTCCCCTTCCAGAGTCCAAGTGATCTCATTGTTCAGTTCCCACCTATGAGTGAGAACATGCGGTGTTTGGTTTTCTGTTCTTGCGATAGTTCACTGAGAATGATGGTTTCCAGCTGCATCCATGTCCCTACAAAGGACACAAACTCATCCTTTTTTATGGCTGCATAGTATACCATGGTGTATATGTGCCACATTTTCTTAATCCAGTCTGTCACTGATGGACATTTGCGTTGATTCCAAGTCTTTGCTATTGTGAATAGTGCCGCAATAAACATACGTGTGCATGTGTCTTTATAGCAGCATGATTTATAATCCTTTGGGTATATACCCAGTAATGGGATGGCTGGGTCATATGGTACTTCTAGTTCTAGATCCTTGAGGAATTGTCATATTGTTTTCCATAATGGTTGAACTAGTTTACAATTCCACCAACAGGGTAAAAGTGTTCCTATTTCTCCACATCCTCTCCAGCACCTGTTGTTTCCTGACTTTTTAATAATTGTCATTCTAATTGGTGTGAGATGGTATCTCATTGTGGTTTTGATTTGTATTTCTCTGATGACCAGTGATGATGAGCATTTTTTCATGTGTCTGTTGGCTGTATGAATGTCTTCTTTTATGAAGTGTCTGTTCATATCCATTGCCCACTTTATGATGGGGTTGTTTGTTTTTTTCTTGTAAATTTGTTTGAGTTCTTTGTAGGTTCTGGATATTAGCCCTTTGTCAGATGAGCAGTTTGCAAACATTTTCTCCCATTCTGTAGATTGCCTGTTCACTCTGATGGTAGTTTCTTTTGCTGTGCAGGAGCTCTTTAGTTTAATGAGATCCCATTTGTCAATTTTGGCTTTTGTTGCTGTTGCTTTTGGTGTTTTAGACATGAAGTCCTTGCCCATGCCTATGTCCTGAATGGTATTACCTAGGTTTTCTTCTAGGTTTTTTAGGTTTTAGGTCTAACATTTAAGTCTCTAATCTATCTTGAATTAATTTTCGTATAGGGAGTAAGGAAAGGATCCAGTTTCAGCTTTCTACTTATGGCTAGCCAATTTTCCCAGCACCATTTATTTAATAGGGAATCCTTTCCCCATTTCTTGTTTCTCTCAGGTTTGTCAAAGATCACATGGCTGTAGATGTGTGGTATTAGTTCTGAGGACTCTGTTCTGTTCCATTGGTCTATATCTCTGTTTTGGTACCAGGACCATGCTGTTTTGGTTACTGTAGCCTTGTAGTATAGTTTGAAGTCAGGTAGCGTGATGCCTCTAGCTTTGTTCTTTTGACTTAGGATTGTCTTGGCAATGCGGGCTCTTTTTTGGTTCCATATGAACTTTAAAGCAGTTTTTCCAATTCTGTGAAGAAACTCCTTGGTAGCTTGATGGGGATGGCATTGAATCTATAAATTACCTTGGGCAGTATGGCTATTTTCACAATATTGATTCTTCCTATCCATGAGCATGGTATGTTGTTCCATTTGTTTGTGTCCTCTTTTATTTCACTGAGCAGTGGTTTGTAGTTCTCCTTGAAGAGGTCCTTGACATCCCTTGTAAGTTGGATTCCTAGGTATTTGATTCTCTTTGAAGCAAATGTGAATGGAAGTTCATTCATGATTTGGTTCTCTGTTTGTCTGTTACTGGTGTATATGAATGCTTGTGATTTTTGCACATTAATTTTGTATCTTGAGACTTTGCTGAAGTTTTTTATCAGCTTAAGGAGATTTTGGGCTGAGACAATGGGGTTTTCTAAATATACAATCATGTCATCTGCAAAGAGGGACAATTTGACTTCTTCTTTTCCTAACTGAATAACCTTGATTTCTTTCTCTTGCCTGATTGCCTAGCCAGAAATTCCAACACTATGTTGAATAGGAGTGGTGAGAGAGGGCATCCCTGTCTTGTGCCAGTTTTCAAAGGGAATTTTTCCAGTTTTTGCCCATTCAGTATGATATTGGCTGTGGGTTTGTCAGAAATAGCTCTTATTATTTTGAGATACGTTCCATCAATACCGAATTTATTGAGCGTTTTTAGCATGAAGGGCTGTTGAATTTTGTCAAAAGCCTTTTCTGCATCTATTGAGAAAATCATGTGGTTTTTGTCTTTGGTTCTGTTTATATGTTGGATTACATTTATTGATTTGCATATGTTGAACCAGCCTTGCATCCCGGGGATGAAGCCCACTTGATCATGGTGGATAAGCTTTTTGATGTGTTGCTGGATCCGTTTTGCCAGTATTTTATTGAGGATTTTTACGTCGATGTTCATCAGGGATATTGGTCTAAAATTCTCTTTTTTTTTTGTTGTATCTCTGCCAGACTTTGGTGTCAGGATGATGTTGGCCTCATAAAATGAGTTAGGGAGGATTCCCTCTTTCTCTATTGATTGGAATAGTTTCAGAAGGAATGGTACCAGCTCCTCCTTGTACATCTGGTAGAATTCAGCTGTGAATCCATCTGGTCCTGGACTGTTTTTCGTTAATTACATTTTTCTATACTAATAATAAAAAACTGATAAATTAAAATCTTGAAAATTATATATTTTTAAATGGCATCACAAAACATCAGATGCTTTGACCTAACTCTAACAAGTTGATATGCAAAACTTTTAAATAAATGCATAATAATCCTGCAAAGGAACTTTTTAAATACATAAATACGTGAAAAGATATACCTATTTCACGATTTGGAATAATCAGTAACCTTTTAAAAACATTCTCCATAATTTAACTATATATTCAATGCAACAAATATTTCAATGAACTTGTTTGCTTATTTGTCCTCTTGTTTTTGTTTTCACAGTATGTGTGTGTATATATATATGTGTGTGTGTGTGTGTGTGTGTGTGTGTGTGTGTGTGTATATATATAGAGAGAGAGAGAGAGACAGAGTCTCACTCTATTGCCCAGGCTGGAGTGCAGTGGTGCCATCTCGGTTCACTGCAAGCTCCACCTCCTGTGTTCATGCCCTTCTCCTACCTCAGCCCCCTGAGTAGCTGGGACTACAGGTGCCCGCCACCTCGCCCAGCTATTTTTTTGTATTTTTAGTAGAGATAGGGTTTCACCGTGTTAGACAGGATGGTCTCAATCTCCTGACCTCATGATCCGCCCGCCTCGGCCTCCCAAATTGCTGGGGTGAGAGACATGAGTCACCACACCCGACCTATATATTTTAAAAGAAATTGGCTTGACGATCCTGAAGAACAAAATTTTAGGATTTATATTACTATATTCCGTAATTTATTTTATAGCATGACTTACGAAAATTGTGAAATACTTGTACAAGAACAAACAACAAGCAGAAAAACATAGTCCAAACACAAAAATACACATGTATAAATGTATAATTTATGACAAACGGCACCGCAAAACACTGAAAATTCATAGGCTTTTTAATAAATGAAGCAAGATCAAATGAATAGCAAATGTAAATCAATTATATACTGAAAACTAATTGCCTCTATGTTACTGCCCTACAGTGTGATAGTTAATATCCTCTCAAAGGGTTAATCTTCACAACGTGAGCAAGATGGACTACCAAAATGTTCCAGCTCTTAGTTGCCTCACTCTCATAGCCAGAACAATGAATAAACAACTACATTTTAATGAAAGTAACTGAAGGAGAGTGCTAGTTTGTGAGACCCTGAGCCTTGAACCCTGGCTCCACAACCACTCCAAGCCACTGCAGTTTGAGCCCAGCGCTACTGCAGCAGCTTACATGTTATGTCTAATCGGAGGGATTCTGTCAGCTGAGTCCCCTCATTGTGGGAAAAATTAAAAATAGGAGGACCCCAAAAGCCCTTGACACTAAGGACATAAACAAACTGTGCCATCACTACTGCTGTGCTACTACAAACTTCAACAGTCTAAGCCACTGAGGCACCTGCAATTATTGCAGACATATTAAACTCAGCTCAGGAAGCTACACAGAGACTATACTACACCTATCTGGAAACAGAGTCACCATACTCTTCTCTACTGGCACACTAAAATCCAACTACAGGTGATAGTTGTCCTCTACAAAAACCACTTTGGAAAGTTTGGAGATAAGTGTTCCACCAGATACACAGGCATCAATATAGAGACACAAGAAACATGAAAAGGCAAAGAAATATGATACCACCAAAGGAACAAAACACTGTAGCAATGGACTCCAGTAAAAAGAAAATCAACAAGTTGCCAAAAAATAAAAATAAAAACAATGATGCTGAGAAGACTCAGAAAACTACAAGAAAATACAGCATAGACAATTCAATAAAATCAGGAGAATAATTCATGAAACAAATGAGCAATTCAACAGAAGATAACAATCAAATAGAAATCTTGTAGCTGAAGAATTCAGTGAATAATTTTCAATTTACAATAGAGAGATTCAATAGCAGACTTGGCCAAGCAGAAGAAAGAATCTGTTGACAGGTTGTTTGAAATAAGTCAGAGAAAAACAAAAGAAGGATTAAAAAAAAGTATAGAAATATAAACAATATATTTATATTATGAGAATTCTAGAAGGAGAAGAGAAAGAAAAGGGCAGAGGAAATCTACTTAATAAAATAATAGCTGAAAACTTTCAAAATGTGAAGAGAGATACAGGTATCCAAATCCAAAGGCTCAAAATCCCCCACGTAAATTCAACTCAAGAAGATCCTCCCTGAGGCATAATAATGTCAAATTGTCAAAAGTCCAAGACAAAAAGTCTCTAGGTCTTTAGACTATTTGGCATGAGGAAATGGTGAAAATAGTGGGAAAATACATCCAATCCCTCAACACTTTTCAGGAGAAGTAATGTCCTTAGAGAACAACTGGGATTCTGTTTCAAAAGGAAGAGAAACCAAACATCAGAAGTGGTTTAAGGCCAAAAATAATATCACTGCTAATAAAAAAAAAATGATTCCAGAAGTCATAGTGAAATAATCTTGGGAATAGGAGGGGGTAGATACAGTGACCGATTAGGAGATATATGATTATTGATATTATGACCCTAACAGAACTAGAATTTTTATGTTTTAAAAATAATGTAATTAAATAATGCCAGAGCACCTCTTACAGTCAAAGCACTATACTAGGTGAACTGAAGGACAAAGTTGACTTAAACATCACTCTACTATCAATCCATAAAATAATGGAAGAGAGAAAACACAATACCAACACAAAGGAAAATTTGCTTGTTATAATAGTGGCACACACTGATATTGAGAATACAAAAGACAAAGATTCTATCAGATTGATTCATATGAAAGATCATTAAGAAGTATAGGACAATTGAGAAAGTGCTGAAGCAAAGTGGAAATGAGAGGTAGTTATTTTATATGGAGGACTTTTGATTATCAAAGACAGGATGTGTGTTTGGGAGTCATGTAGTACAATGAAAGTATAAAAGGTCGATTGGATTGAGTGAAGGAATTTGGTAAAAATGGTGTTTGCTCTTTATTACCTAAAGTCTGCAGTATACAATGGAGAATGTATGGGTCATGGGAAGGAATTTTAAGCAGAAATTGGATAGAGTCAGACTTGACTTGGGAAGATAAATATGGATACAATAAGGAAGATGGACACAATGAGGGAGAAACAGGAACCTAGGGAGTTACTTTCTCATTAATCAAAAGAGAAGTAATGAACGCAAGAATATGGCAGATCAAACAAGAATCTCTCTTGGATCATAGACAGCATTACTATTTCTGTGCTAACAACTCAAAATAGTCTGAACTTAGAAGGCAAAAAATACCAACTAATTATCTTTGTACTAATTTTTCCCTCAGTGGATTTCTGTGTGTGTGTGTGTGTGTGTGTGTATAAAAGTTTTTATTTTTTCTTCACCTTTTTTTTGCTTGCATTTTTTATTGTGGTAAAAATCACATAATAAACTAACAATCTTAACCATTTTTAAGAGTACAGTTCAATAGTGTTAAGTATATTTACATTATTGTGCAACTGAACCCTAGAATTTTTTTATCGTATAACACCAAGACTCTGTACCCACTAAACACTAATAATTCCCTCTTTATCTTCTCTCCAGCCCTTGCTAACTACATTTCTGCTGTTTCTTTTCTACAATTTGACTATTTTAAATACTGCATAAAACCTAATATAAAAATGAAAAAATGACTTGAATAGAAAATTCTCCAAAGAAGATATATGAATAGCCAATAAATACTTGAAAAGATGCTCATCTTCACTAATCATCAGGAAAATGCAAATCAAAACAATGAGACATCAACTCATACTCACTAGAATGGCCACTATCAAAATAGAAGAATGTAAGTGTTGAGCATGTGGAGAGCCCTTGTGCTCTGGTGATGGGAATGTAAAATGGCGCAGAGAGCAAGCAGTAAGGAGATACTACTAAAATTAAAAATACAATTAGAATATGATTCAGTAACCCCACTTCTGGATATATATCCAAACAGAATTCAAAGCAGGATCTTAAAGATAAATTTTCACCCATGTTCATGAAAGCATCATTTATAATAGACAAGGGGTAGAGTGGAAACAATCCAAATGTCTATTGACAATGAATGGTAAAGGAAAAACGGCATATACAAAATGGAGTATTATGAAATCTTTTTTTTTTTAAAGAATATTGTGTCACATGCCACAACACAGGTGAACCATTAGGGCATTATGCTAAGCAAAATATGCCAGTTGCAAAAGGACAAATACTGTATGAGTCCCCTCAGTCTATTTCTAACTATAGTCAGGAAAACCAGGCTCTGTAGCATGTCCTGGTAGTACTATCAGGTCTACTTTATCATCATAAAGGAAGGGAGCCTCTCAGGAAACACTACTGCTCTGGCTAGAAGGGACAATATAATACGTTTTATAAGGAAAACGTAGAATTTTCTTCACTTTCTGCCAAAAGAGCTGAAACACATGCAAGTCTCTCTTCACAGACTGTATCTGTTCACCATTAGTTATAGACTGAGAAGGAGAATCTTGGTGGATTGGAAGAAAGTTGCTGCCATTATCTATAGGCATGCACACTGCCAATAAACAGAGTTGTACCACAGAGTCTAATTTGTCTATTTGAGATGTCTTCTCCTTCATTTTTTGAAGCCTCAATTGTAACAGTTGTGAAACTACATCAGGATTTATACAAGCATATTAAAACAGAAGAGTTGCTGAGAACAGTTTCATGGTCACATGTGAAAACTTAATGGTACAAAATCAATGCATTCATGGCTCTTGAGGGAAGCAGAATTAACATCATCCCCAAAACAGGTTCCTCTCTGTTCAGGATATTTTCCTTCCCATCCTTTCATAACACATCTGCTCCCCTGAGCTAAGGAGTTAAGATGTTTCTCTGCAGATGCAGTAAAGAGGAATAAAGACTTACTAAGACTTAATGACCCTTGAGTCCATGTATCCGCCCAGAGGATTCTGAAGACTAGGCTCAGGGATTCTAGGACATGCCTAGGCATAGGGATGCTCTCACTCAGTATAAAGTTTTCTCCACGTTACCAGGCAGGCTTGTTGCTCAGAGGCTTGAATAGGAACCTAATCGCCATCTTCAAGAACCTGGGCTCATGCTACAATTCTGCTCCAAGTGAGGTCTGGGAGAAGAAATATTAGAGAGATAAGAATGCTTGTGCAGGAGAAGTGAGAAGACACAGAGGAGAGGAGAGCAAATGACGATAGAAGAAGCCAGATTTTTCCACTTTTCTGAGGAATTATGCCAAGCACCATTGCACCATTCTCTTCACAGAGGAACACAACAGAGCATATGGGATTGGAATAGACATCCATAAGTGAGGGCAATGGTGTACCAATTAGTAATGCACAGAATTTCTGTCTCTGTTTTTTTTTTTTCTCTCTCTCTCTCCCCTCACTTTCCACCCCCCCCCTTACAAACACACACATACACACACACTCTCACAGAGTACACTGTTCACAGCCGAAACACCACAAATCCAGTCATATACTAACATGGCAATACTTGTAGTCAATAAGACAAAAGGATGTTATTGCAGACTTCATTTATATGTGTGTATTTAAGGTGGTGGGGGTATCACTTATGTCAATATTCAAATAAAATTACATAGGTATTAACATATTTGGTCTGTACAGTTTTATTCTCTATTTCCCTCATTGTCAGAGTAAATTTAATATTGCCAATTTTAACTTGGTTCCCTGTATCCCTCCTACTTTATGGAACCATACCCAAGCCATTTTTATTGTAAGCACAGTACCCCTGCTAGATCAGCTAGATCAATTGGACTGAACCGTCAATGGCACAGTTATGGAAGAGCCTGAATGAAGGTCTTTATCCACTTTGTTCATTTATCAACTGCTTTGGTCTCACCAAGCTTGGGAAAGCTGTAAGAATAAGGACAGAAAATTGTTTCCTTTCTAAATGGCAGTATTGGGTAATATTTGTATCCATAAAAATCTAGAGATAAATATTAATGTCTGACTCCATGCCATTTCTTTACTTTGGCCTCTTCTGATCCATCCATCCTTTATTTAATCTTATGTCCAACTGTGACATAATTTGGACTTATTACAATGAAATAACTTATTTCTACTAACAGGTGAATTAGTTTACCTATCTTGCATTAAATAAAGAAAATATTTGGGAGTGTTAATAAAATAAGTAAGTATAATTTGTTGAGGATACACTATGCACTAGCACCTATACAAACATTGGTTTTATTTATCATTAAAATAAACCACATTAGTTATAATTTATCATGTCATTTTTACAGGAGAAAAAACCTAATCTATCTGGTTAAAGAATCTGTCCAAGGGTCTCAAGCAAGTAAATGGTTTAGCAGGTTTTCAAGCCATGTCTGAATAGTTTTAAGGTCCACAGAAGACCTCTATAATATTCTACTACAGTCAGAAAAAAAAATCTAACAAAGTAAAAAAATAATCTGAAGTTCAAAATGTGAACTTTGGTGAGCACAATAAGGGAGAAATTGCTAATTATTATGAATTTGTCTTTTCAGATGGACTCCAGTGGGGATCTTTGTCAATGTGCATATCTAAAGAAGAATAAACTTAATAATTTGTCCTCAAAAAACGATCTTGAGGTTATTGGCCATACATTGTCTGCTACTGTGGCATAAAGTTATGACAGAAAGAAGGCAAGAACTCAGGTAAAACTGTGAGAGGGTGGATGTGGTAGCAGCTTTGAATTGTACTGTCAGAGAAGTGTCCCCTTTGCCACCTCCCTGGGAATGTTTTTCTCAGTTGGTAAAGTATCATGTTGAGACAACCACCCTTAAGATTGGGCTGACTCTGGATTGTAAATCTCACAACACATCATCCTAGCTATTTCCTCAGACTCTTCCAGGTGAAATCACAAAAACCACAGCCCTCTGGTTTTTCAGCCTGGCATCTTTTCCTCAATACTGGCAAACATTATGTTCTTTTTTTCAATTTTCTCTCAGCTCCTCGGGGACAAAGAGATGTTCTTGTTCTTCTCATATAGAATGGGGAATTATTAACCCCTTTGCCTGTGGGCCTCTGCTGTAAAATAACTACCTGGCAAAGTCATAGGACAACTGGTGTATGCAGCCACATAAATAATAAAACATGTTTTCTCTCTCTACTCCTATCTCTCCAAACTTCTCTCCCTTTCTCTCTCTCTCTGTCACACACACTCACACACAAACAAAAGCACACTTATTACAAACTCCAACTATGATTCAATTGAATACTGAACAACTGGGAACCGACATTCATGTGGCAGTTTTGGGCATATTACAATGATTACCTCTGGTTCTCAACTCTTAGTTGCAGCTATTTTCTTCATAGAAATAAGGCCAATACATGCAGAAATATTATACAATCCAGGTTACACTAGTTGCTACAGAATTGTACAGTGTCTTTAGGGACACAAAGATGAAATAAGGAAATTTTCCTTGTTATTGTCAAGGAAGCAATGAAAAGTCCTTAAAAACATTTTAATTTCAATATTAAAATATGCTAAATATTTATCTGTTTACACCTGAAGCTAGACACAATTTTGGGACATGGGATTTTTTTTTAAATATTACTCATCGATGTTATAGATTGTAAGGAAGATAAACATAATTTGGCAGATACATGCAAGGCATTTTATTGGAAGGATATCAGGGAATCAGAATGACAGGATATTGGAGAAACCAGATTGTTCATGAAGATTTAGAAACATCAAAACTAGCAATTAATCCATAACAGAAATGCACTGGTCAGTTTAGCTGAGTTAGAACCAGGAAAGTTCTAACAGAGACTGATTAACTACACTTAATGTGATGTCACTGTATAAGATCCTTATGCTTATATTATAACAAAACATAGAAAGTGGCAGACAGTAGTACTTCTCCTTTGTACTAGGAATCTGTCATTTCTGGAAATTATTAAGATACTCAAAGAGTTTTAGTTTCTCTGAATTATATCCATAATATTTATATTATTAGACATTAGAGCAAAATTTAAATGTTTAATATTAAAATAACATTAACAAACTATTATACAAAAACATATTTGATACTTTTTGTTAAAATCACTACTTTTCAAAACATTAGTTGTAAGAATGGCATCATTTTCCTTTGCAAATATTTTTATTGTCTAAGTTAAGATAATAGAGCTGAAATCTCATAAATCATTTACAATTTCATTTAATCTATTATGGTAACATCTCATCCAACCTCTGGAAAATTTCACTACGTACTTATGAGAGAATGAGAGTGAGAATGGCTACAAATTTTTTATCATAAATGTAGTTTTGAGATTTTGAGCTTCTGGAAAGGTACTTAGAAAACCCCAAAGATCTCAAAACCACACTTTGAAGAACACATGGGATGGTGATTTTCCAAAAAGTGAAGAAGGGTTACTTAGGGAAGTAATGGAAGGGAATGCCTTAATATAAATATGCATTGCATTATGAAGTTTTTCCAGTTCTTTCAAATATCTCAAAGATTACAAAACATAAAGCCATGAGCAATATTTCCTATGATGGATCTCAGAACAATAATCTGTGTTGAGAGGCTTCCTCCATTACCCTCTGGAAAAAAGTGAATCTCAAGTGTATGTAAATTAACCACCTATACCATTACTTCTAGCACACTGATAAGAGTTTTTCTGTTGCTTCAGGAACTTGACAAAGGAGGACCTTAAAGAAATTGAGATCCTTCTTACTTAGGAATTCTGTGACACTTGCTGGGAGGATGCCTTCTATCAATGACACCCACTTCTATCCCCACTTCTTTCTCCTGCTAGGAATACCAGGACTGGAAACTTTACGTATGTGGATTGCTTTCCCATTCTGTATTGTGTACCTGATTGCCATTGTGGGGAATATGACCATTCTCTTTGTGATCAAAACCGAACACAGTCTACATCAGCCCATGTTCTACTTACTGGCCATGTTGTCTATGATTGATCTGGGTCTGTCCACATCCACTAACCCCAAAATGCTAGGAATCTTCTGGTTCAAACTCCAAGAGATGAGCTTTGGGAGCTGCCTTCTTCAGATGTTCTCTATTCACATGTTTACAGGCATGGAGACTGTTCTGTTGGTGGTCATGGCTTATGACCACTTTGTTGCCATCTGCAACCCTGTCCAGTACACCATGATCCTCACTAATAAAACCATCAGTATCCTAGCTTCTGTGGTTGTTGGAAGAAATTTAGTTCTTGTAACCCCATTTGTGTTACTCATTCTGCATCTGCCATTCTGTGGGCATAACATCATACCTCACACATACTGTGAGCACATGGGTCTGGCCCGGTTGGCATGTGGACCTATCAAGATCAACATAATCTATGGGCTCATGGTGATTTCTTATATTATTGTGGATGTGATCCTAATTTCTTCTTCCTATGTGCTTATCCTTCGAGCTGTTTTTCGCCTTCTTTCTCAAGATGTCCGACTGAAGGCCTTCCATACCTGTGGTTCTCATGTCTGTGTTATGCTGTGCTTTTACATACCAGCATTTTGTTCTTTTATGACACATCATTTTGGCCAAAACGTTCCCCGCTATACCCATATTCTTTTGGCTAACCTGTATGTGGTTGTCCCACCTGACCTTAACCCAGTCATTTATGGAGTCAGGACCAAGCAGATCCGAGAGCAAGTTGTGAAAATATTTGTACAGAAAGAATAATTATGCAATACAGTTTGGATAAATATATCTATATACCACCCAAATTATGATCATCTGAGCTTCCTTTTTAATCTTCTGTAACTGTTGGTCATGCTTGTCAGATTTTTTCATTTTGACTGGAAGGGCTTTAGTGTTGACAGATAATGCAAAGTTAAACTTTGCTGCCTGTTTCCCCCACTTCTCTCCAGGTACCTGGAAAAAGGCTAATTAATGGTAACTATGCTGAAGGTTGAGGTGGCTTTGGAGTAAAACTGATTGTAAACAAGGGTGATAGATAGCTCCAATTTTTCCATATGTCTTCTCTCTAGGTAAATTTAGATCCTGAAGGACACTGATCAAATAAATCTCATTTATAGATGAACAAAATAAACTGTAATCCAGCAGTAGTTTCTGTCACATATTTTTCTATTCTTTACAGAATCCAAACTTTTGTCTTCTCCAAAATCTTTGACTCCCATGTTTATTTCAATGCTCTCTCAGTCTTGCTGTTACTACCATTTTTGCTCCTTTTCTTCTTTCACATTCCTGCTCTGTCTCTTTTTGTGATGGTTAATACTGAGTGCCAACTTGATTTGATTGAAGGATATAAAGTATTGATCCTGGTTGTGTCTGTGAGGGTGTTGTCAAAAGAGATTAACATTTGAGTCAGTGGGCTGGGAAAGGCAGACCCACCTTCAATCTGGGTGGGAAACATCTAATCAGCTGCCAATGCAGCTAGAATATTAAGCAGGCAGAAAAATGTGAAAAGATTAGACTGGCCTAGCCTCCCAACCTACATCCTTCTCCAGTGCTGGATGCTTCCTGTCCTCAAACATCAGACTCCAAGTTCCTCAGTTTTGGGATTCGGAGTGGCTCTCGTTGCTCTTCAGCTTGCAGATGGCCTATTGTGGGACTTTGTGATCATGTGAGTTAATACTTAATAAACTCCCCTTTGTGTGTGTGTGTGTGTGTGTGTGTGTGTGTGTGTGTGTACACACACATATATATTTCCTACTAGTTCAGTCCCTCTAGAGAACCCTGACTAATACACTTTTCTTTTACATTCATTCTCTAATAAAGTAAGTCTTTGTGAATTTAGGGATGTGAGAGACTACTGTGTGGGTATTGCAGAGACATGTTTTCTCACTTGAAGCAAAGTCATCTCAGATTTGACTTTTCGTATGTGTCGTATGTCTAATTCTAATTCCAAATTCTATCTGACAATTTCCCTTCAGATAAAATGTATAAAACTTGTAAGACCTTATATAACTTAGAAAAACAATTAGGCTCATGCTATGATAAGCACACGGCCAGACTTGATATCAACCTCAAAATAATCTTATTATAATTTATTAATCCTGTAGTTCTCCAATATTTAGTCCCATTTTCAAACTCCAGATGTGACTGGAGAATGTGGTTTGCATTAAAATAGATAAAAGAGGCGCTGAACTGAAATTTGTGACTTATCAGTATACTCATGCTTCAAAATCAGAAGTTTCCCTCATGTTCTATAATTTAGAACCACTGTGTAGTTTGGATGACAATATACAAAATACTCAAAAGTACACAGATAACAATTTTAGGAAATGGGGGTGGATATAGCCGAGTAGACAAGAAAAGCAACATCACCTATTCAATATCTGTGAATCTGGACAGTTCTTGATCTTAACACTGGCTAATCATAATTCCTGAATCCTATAGTATTTTGTGTATTTTCTTTAGGTCTGTGTGCATGGGTTATAATTTGACTTTTGCAGCTTCTGTTTCATGTACCTAAAATTTTATGGGAATATAGAGTTTTAAATGTGGAAATACATTGAAACTTGATCTATTCCCTTTGTTTAACAAATAAAAAAACTGAGGTCTAAGGAAAGCAGGTATTTGTGTGCATAAAATATACCCATCTTTAGCATCATCTTCATGTGACAAGTGAAGGAAGATCACTCAGATAAATCATTTTGACTACAAATTCTTTACTCTCGCAGGATATTTAAGTAGGAAATATTTTATTTATATGTAAGAGGCTTCAACATGGGTCCCAAGTGGAGATCAAGTAAAATGGGAGGTAGAACACATAGCCTGGGGTTGGTGTTGGTAATGAGAAGAGGGAGACCGCAGAAATTGAGTGCAGGTGCAAGTAGTATAGAGTTAAAGATTAGCTGAAATCAGCACAATCTTCATCGCTGTGGTCCACAGTACTGAGTGGTAAGCACAGACCAGCATCCAGACCATCAATAGCTGTACAATATATAAACATGCAAAATAAAGAAAAAGTTTTTTCTTCTCTCAGTGATATGAAAAGATCTGTGACATGTATAGTGCAACTTTCTGGTTGAATATATTGACGGGAGTCAGAAAATTTTAATATAAGCATAATAGTTCCCACAGTGTGGATGGGAGTGCACCATAACGCTGGCCCTGAAATGGTTCATAATCAAACTGGACCACCACACTTAAACATGGTTGAGCAGAATCACTGTCCTGAGATCCCTTCTCTGGACAGTAGTTTTCTTTCACGAAGTCAGAGAAGATGGGACCAGAAGGGTGTTGACATGCTGAAGAAAAAAGACACAAAAGATAAATATAATTGAGAAAATGGTGACAACAGAAATGTCAACCTGAAATAATAGATAGGATGAGAATCTGGTGTAAGTGTTTATTCAAATGCAAAGCTAAAGATGGCCATCTGGGAAACACAGAATCCAAAGAAATGAGGTCAATGCTCCAAAGTTGAAAAGTTAAGGCTTTACTTACATAGGCAGAAAACAAAGAAATTCAGCAGAATTAAAAATTTCCCCATAAAAAGTTGATTTATGAGTTACAGCAAATTGATTAGTTACAGCTTGTTTTCTTTTTCCAATTTAAATGAATATTTTTAGTATTTTATCTTTGACAATGTAATAGTCATGAGCTCTTTGTGTAACATGAGGAAGAAGGAAGTTAACCAATAACGAAAATCAAAAGTAAAGAGGGAAAGGGTCTTCTCTGGCACTCGTTAGTCTTTTACAATATTCTAAAATACAATGTAGGTAATGGAAAAAGGCTAATTTATTATCAGGGCAACAAATACTACAACTTCCTAGGTTACAGCTATCTGTTAGTGACTCAGGTCCCATAATCTCATTCTTTTAAGGCTCAAAATCATTTAAAGTTTCTACAGCTTTTGTCTTGAATTACATATTTTAATTTAAAAAGACATCAATGCTAGAGTTAATTATGTTCTCCTGGTATTGAATATTCGGAGACATTGCCATTTTTCATAAACCTTGATCACCCTGTCAAACAATTCTTCTCCTTGGGAACTCTTTATGCATCACAGGGTATTTTACAGAATACGGAAACTAGCCTGGCTCATAGACCATTACAGGAGAGTAAGTGTGAGAATACTAGAGTTGTTTATCTTTAACTTTATGTTACCCACCAGCACTTTGGGAAGAGACGATTCAGTGTAACTGAAAATAAACTTCAATTTGGATACAATATCTTCTTGAATATGTTCCAACATTGCTCCATTCACAAAGTCAAACCAATATTTCATGGAACAGTTTACTAACACTGTTTTCGTTTAATCTGCAATGGGATATTGTGAGCACATTGAGTGCTATGGTGAGAAAGGAAATATCCTCAGATACAAACTAGAAGCAGCTTTCTGAGAAACTACTTTGTGATGTGCGAATTCATCTCACAAAGTTACATGACTCTTTCATGGAGCAGATTGCTAGCACTGTTCTTGTGGGATATGCGAAGGGATGTTTTGGATCGCTTCAAAGCCTATGGTGACAAAGGAAATATCCTCAGATAAGAACTAGAAATAAGCTTTCTAAGAGACAGCTTCATGAAGTGTGAATTTATCTCACAGAGTTGCACAGTGGTTTTCATTGAGAAGTTTGCTAACATGTTTTTGTGGAATCTGCAATGAGATATACGGGAGCGCTTTGAGGCCTGTGTTTAAATAGAAATATCCTCGGATTAAAAACAGGAAAGAAGCTTTCTGAGAAACTGCTTTGTGCTGTGTGAATTCATCTCACAAAGTTAAACCAATCTTTCATGGAACAGTTTACTAACAATGTTTTTGTTTCATCTGTAATGGGATACTGTGAGTGCATTGAGTGCTATGGTGAAAAAGGAAATATCCTCGGATAAAAACTGAAGAGAAGACTTTGGAGAAACTGCTTTGTGATGCATAAGTTCATCTCAGAGTTACACTTCTCTTTCATTGGGCAGTTTGATAACACCATTTTCGTGGAATCTGCAATGTGATATTCGACAGGGCGTTGAGGCTGATGGTGAAAAGGGAAATATCCTCAGATAGAAACTTGAAAGAAGCTTTCTGAGAAACTGCTTTTTGATGTGTGAATATATCTCACAGAGTTACACTGTTCTTTTCATTGAGCAGTCTGCTAACACTGTTTTCCTGGAATCCATAAAGGGACATTTCACAGCCTGTTAAAGCTTATGGTGACAAAGGAAATATCCTCAGAGAAAAGCTAGAAACAAGGCTTCTGATAATCTACTTTCTGAAGTATGAATTCTTCTCACAGAGTTACACTTTTCTTTCATGGAGCAGTTTGTTAGCACTGTTTTTTTGGGGAACCTGTGAAGGGATATTTTGGATCCAATTGAAGCCTAAGGTGACAAGGAAATATCCTCAGATAAAAACAAAAAAGAAACGTTCTGAGAAACTGCTTTGTGATGTGTGAATACATCTCACATAGTTATAGTGTTCTTTACATGGAACAGTTTGCTAACACTGTTTTCATGGATAATGTAATAGGATGTTTGGGAGGGCATTGAAGCCTATGGTGACAAAGGAAACATACTCAGATAAAACCCGAAAAGAAGCCTTCTGAGAAACTGTTTTGCATTGTGTGAATACATGCCACAGAGTTACACTGTTCTTTTCATTGAACAGCCTGCTAACACTGTTATGTTGGAATTTGTAAAGGGATCTTTTGCAGTGCATTGAAACTTACAGTGACAAAGGAAATATTCTCAGAAAGAAACTAGAAAGAAGGTTTCTGAGAATCTGCTGTCTGATGTGTGAATTCATCTCACAGAGTAACACTTTTTTCTTCATGAAGCAATTTACTAACGCTGTTCTCGTGGAACCTACAAAGTGATACTTGGGAGCACATTGAGGTCTATGGTGAAAAAGGAAATATCCTCAGATAAAAACTAGAAAGAAGTTTTCTAAGAAACTGCATTGTGATGTGTGAATGCATCTCACAGATTTACACTGTTCTTTCCATGGAACAGTTCGCTAACAATGTTTTCTTGGAATCTGCAATGGGATATTTCACAGTACAATGCAGTTTATGGTGACAAAGGAAATAGCCTCAGATAAAAACCGAAAAGAAGCTTTCTGAGAAACTGCTATGGATGTGTGAATTCACCTCACAGATTTGCACGGTTATTTTCATGGATCACTTTGGTAGTACTATTTTCTGTGAATCTGAGAAGGAATATTTTGGATCACATTGAAGCTCATGGTGACAAGGAAATATCCTCAGATAAAAACTGGAAGGAAGATTTCTGAGAACGTTCTTGGTGATGTGTGAATTCATCTCACAGAATTACACTGTTCTTATCATGGAGCAGTTTGATAACACTGTTTTTGTGAAATCTGCAATGGGATATTTCAGAGCACTTTGAGGCCTAGAGTGAAAGAGGAAATATCTTCAGATAAAAACTAGAAGGAAGCTTTTTGAGAAACTGCTTTTGTGATGCGTGAATTCATTTCACAGAGTCACACCGTTCTTTTCATTGAGCATTCTGCTAACATTGTTTTCGTGCAATCTGCCAAGGGATATTTGGAAGCGCATTGAAGCCTATGGTGACAAAGGAAATATTCTCAGATAAAAACTGAAAAGAAGCTTTCTGAGAAACTGCTTTGGATGTGTGAATTCATCTCACAGAGTTACACTGTTCTTTTCATACAGCAGTCCGCTAACACTGTTTTCGTGGAAACTGCAATACGATGTTTTGGAGCACATTGAAGCATATGGGGACAAAGAAAATATCCTTAGATAAATAGCAAAGAGACGTTTTCTTAGAATCCGCTTTGGATGTGTGAATTCATCTCAGAGAGATACACCTTACCTTATGTGGAGCAGTCTGCTAACACTGTTTTCGTGCAATCTGCCAAGGGATATTTGGGAGCACTTTGAGGCCTATAGTGATAAAGGAAATATGCTCAGATAAAAACTAGGAAGAAGCTTTCTGAGAAACTCCTTTGTGATGTGTGAAGACACTTCACAGAGTTACAATGTTCTTTTCCTTGAGCAGTCTGCTAACACTGTCTTCTTGAAATCTGTAAAGGGATATTTTGCAGCGCATTGAAACTTATGGTGACAAAAGAAATATCCTCAGAGAAAAACTAGAAACAAGGTTTCTGAGAGTCTGCTATCTGATGTGAGAATTCACCTACAGAGTTACACTTTCCTATCATGGAGCAATGTGTCAGCATTTTTTCCGTGGAACCTGAGAAGGGATATTTTGGATCACATCAAGGCCTACGCTGACAAAGGAAATATCACGACATAAAAACTAGAAAGAAGCTTTCTGAGAAGCTTTTTTTGTGATTTGTGAATTCATCTCACAGAGTTATACCTTTGTCTTCATGAAGCAGTATGCTAACGTTGTTTCCGTGGAATCTGAAAAGGGATATCTGGGAGCGATTTGAGGCCTATGGTGAAAACGGAAATATCCTCAGAGAAAAACTAGAAAGAAGATTTCTGAGAAACTGCTTTGTGACGTTTGAATTGATCTCAAGAGTTACTGCATTCTTGTCATACAGACTTTTGCTAACACTGTTTTTGTGGAAATTGCAATAGAATGTTTGGGAGCGCATAGAAGCCTCTGGTGACAAAGGAAATATCCTCAGATAAAAAGCAAACAGAAGTCTTCAGAGAAACTGTTTTGTGATGTGTGAATACATCTCACAGAGATACAGCTTTCTAAGAAACTCCTTTTTGATGTGTGAAGACATTTCACGGAGTTACAATGTTCTTTTCATTAAGCAGTCTGCTAACACAGTCTTCTTGGAATCTGTAAAGGGATATTTTGCAGCGCATTGAAACTTATGGTAACAAAAGAAATATCCTCAGAGAAAAACTAGAAAGAAGGTTTTTGAGACTCTGCTATCTGATGTGAGAATTCACCTACAGAGTTACACTTTCCTATCACGGAGCAGTGTCTAAGCACTCTTTCCATGGAACCTGAGAAGGGATATTTTTGATCTCTTCAAAGCCTACTCTGACAAAGGATATATCCCCACATAAAAACTAGAAAGAAGCTCTCTGAGGAATTGCTTTGTGATGTTTGAATTGATCTCACAGAGTTACTGCGTGCTTTTCATACAGCCGTTTGCTAACACTGTTTTCATGGAAAATGCAATAGGATGCTTGGGAGCCCATAGAAGCCTCTGGTGAAAAAGGAAATATCCTCAGATAAAAACCAAACAGAAGTCTTCAGAGAAACTGTTTTGTGATGTTTGAATACATCTCAGAAAGATATAGTGTTTGTTTCAGAAAGCAGTCTGCTAACACTGTTATCTTGGAAGCTGTAACGGGATACTTTGCAGCACACTGAAACTTCGGGTGACAAAAGAAATATCCTCAAAGAAAAACTAGAAAGAATGGTTCTGAGAGTCTGAAGTCTGATGGGAGAATTCATCTCACAGAGTTACACTTTCCTCTGCAGCAGTGTATTAGCAATTTTTATGGGGAATCTGGAATGGGATATTATGGATGGCCTTGAAGCCTACGCTGACAAAGGAAATATCCCCACATCAAAACTAGAAAGAAGCTTTCTGAGAGACTTCTTTGTGATTTGTGAATTTGCCTCACTGTGTTTCACCTTTCTCTTCATGAAGCTGTTTGCTAACATTGTTTTCGTGGAGTCTGAAAAGGAATATTTGGGAGTGGATTGAGGCCTATGGTGGAATCAGAAATATCTTCAGACAAAAACTTTGAAGGAAGATTTCTGAGAAACTGCATTGTGATGTGTGAATGCATCTCACAGAGTTTCACTGTTCTCTTCATAGAGCAGTTTGCTAACATTGTTTTCTAGGACTCTGCAATGGGATATTTCTTAGCACATTGTAGCTTACAGTGACAAAGGAAATATCCTCAGATAGATACTAGAATGAAGTTTTCTGAGAAACTGTTTTGTGATGGGTTAATTCATCTCCCAGAGTTACACCATTCTTTTCATTGAGCAGTCTGCTACCACTGTTTACTTGGAAATCTGTAATGGGATATTTCTTAGTGCAATGAAGTTAAATGGTGACAAAGAAAATATCCCCAGTTAAAAACTAGAAAGAAACATTCTGAGAAATAGCTTTGTGAAGGATTAATTCACCTCACAGAGTTACACCGTTCTTTTCATTAAGCAGTCTGCTAACACTGTTTTTGTGGAGTCTGCATTAGGATACCTGGGAGCGCAGTGATGACAATTGTGACAGAGGAAATATCATCAGATAAAAACCCAAAAGAACCTTTCTGAGGAACAGCTTAGGATGTGTGAATTCATCTCACAGATTTACACGGTTCTTTTCAGGGATCACTTTGTTAGAACTATTTTATATGAATCTTTGAAGGGATATTTTGGATCACATGGAAGACTATGGTCACAAGGAACTATCCCCAGAAAAAAACTGGAAAGAAGCTTTCTGAGAACGTTCTTTGAAATACGGGAATTCATCTCACAGAGTTACACCATGATTTTCATGGAGCAGTTTGCTAACACTGTTTTCGTGCAATCTGCCAAGGTATATTTGGGAGCGCTTTGAGGCTTATAGTGATAAAGGAAATATGCTCAGATAAAAACTAGAAAAAAGCTTTCTGAGAAACCCCTTTGTGGTGTGTGAAGACATTTCACGGAGTTACAATGTTCTTTTCATTGAGCAATCTGCTAACCCTGTCTTCTTGGAATCTGTAAAGGGATATATTGCAGTGTATTGAAACTTCGGGTGACAAAAGAAATATCCTCAGAGAAAAACTAGAAAGAAGGTTTCTGAGAGTCTACTGTCTGATGGGAGAATTCATCTCACAGAGTTACACATTTCTCTTCTGTAGCAGTGTGTTAGCACTATTTATGGGGATTCTGAGATGGTATATTACAGATAGCCTTGAAGCCTACACTGACACAGGAAATATCCTCACATCAAAACTAGAAAGAAACTTTCTGACAGACTTCTTTGTGATTTGTGAATTCGTCTCACGGTGTTACACCTTTCTCTTCATGAAGCTGTTTGCTAACATTGTTTTCGTGGAATCTGAAAAGGGATATTTGGGAGTGGATTGAGGCCTATGGTGGAATCGAAAATATCTTCAGACAAAAACTTGACGGAAAGCTTCTGAAAAACTGCATTGTGATGTGTGAATGCATCTCACAGAGTTACACTGTTCCTTTCAAGGAGCAGTTTGCTAAAATTGTTTTCTGGGACTCTGCAATGGGATATTTCTTAGCTCATTGGAGCTTCCAGTGACAAAGGAAATATCCTCAGATAAATACTAGAATGAAGTTTTCTGAGAAACTGTTTTGTGATGGGTTAATTCATCTCCCAGAGTTACACCATTCTTTTCTTTCTTTTATTTATTTATTTATTTATTGTTATTATACTTTAAATTGTAGGGTACATGTGCATAACGTGCAGGTTTGTTACATATGTATACTTGTGCCATGTTGCTGTGCTGCACCCATCAACTCGTCATTTACATCAGGTATAACTCCCAATGCAATCCCTCCCCCCTCCCCCCCTCCCCATGATAGGCCCCGGTGTGTGATGTTCCCCTTCCTGAGTCCAAGTGATTTCATTGTTCAGTTCCCACCTATGAGTGAGAACATGCGGTGTTTGGTTTTCTGTTCTTGTGATAGTTTGCTAAGAATGATGGTTTCCAGC
Organism: Macaca thibetana thibetana; assembly: GCF_024542745.1. Classification (NCBI taxonomy): domain Eukaryota; kingdom Metazoa; phylum Chordata; class Mammalia; order Primates; family Cercopithecidae; genus Macaca; species Macaca thibetana. The sequence continues at coordinate 98,590,332 of NC_065585.1, read as the reverse complement.
TGCATCCATGTCCCTACAAAGGACACAAACTCATCCTTTTTTATGGCTGCATAGTATTCCATGGTGTATATGTGCCACATTTTCTTAATCCAATCTGTCACTGATGGACATTTGGGTTGATTCCAAGTCTTTGCTATTGTGAATAGTGCTGCAATAAACATACGTGTGCATGTGTCTTTATAGCAGCATAATTTATAATCCTTTGGGTATATACCCAGTAATGGGATGGCTGGGTCATATGGTACATCTAGTTCTAGATCCTTGAGGAATCGCCTTACTCCTTATACGAAAATTAATTCAAGATGGATTAGAGACTTAAATGTTAGACCTAATACCATAAAAATCCTAGAGGAAAACATAGGTAGTACCATTCAGGACATAGGCATGGGCAAAGACTTCATGTCTAAAACACCAAAAGCAACGGCAGCAAAAGCCAAAAATTGACAAATGGGATCTAATTAAACTAAAGAGCTTCTGCACAGCAAAAGAAACTACCATCAGAGTGAACAGGCAACCTACAGAATGGGAGAAAATTTTTGCAATCTAATCATCAGACAAAGGGCTAATATCCAGAACCTACAAAGAACTCAAACAAATTTACGAGAAAAAAACAAACAACCCCATCAAAAAGTGGGCAAAGGATATGAACAGACATTTCTCAAAAGAAGACATTCATACAGCCAACAGACACATGAAAAAAGGCTCATCATCACTGGCCATCAGAGAAATGCAAATCAAAACCACAATGAGATACCATCTCACACCCGTTAGAATGGCGATCATTAAAAAGTCAGGAAACAACAGGTGCTGGAGAGGATGTGGAGAAATAGGAACACTTTTACACTGTTGGTGGGATTGTAAACTAGTTCAACCATTATGGAATACACCATTCTTTTCATTGAGCAGTCTGCTGCCAGTGTTTACTTGGAAATCTGTAATGGGATATTTCTTAGTGCAATGAAGTTAACAAGTGACACAGGAATTATCCCCAGATAAAAACTAGAAAGAAGCTTTCTGAGAAACTGCTTTGTGATGGATTAATTCACCTCACTGAGTTACAACGTTCTTTTCATTGAGCAGTCTGCTAACACTGTTTTCGTGGAATCTGCGTTAGGATATTTGGGAGCACAGTGAAGCCTATAGTGACAGAGGAAATATCGTCAGATAAAAACCCAAAAGAAGCTTTCCGAGAAAGAGCTCTGGATGTGTGAATTCATCTCACAGATTTACACGGTTCTTTTCAGGGAACACTTTGTTAGAACTATCTTATGTGAATCTGAAAAGGCTTATTTTGGATCACTTGGAAGACTATGGTCACAAGGAACTATCCCCAGAAAAAAACTGGAAAGAAGCTTTTGAGAACTTTCTTTGAAATACAGGAATTCATCTCACTGAGTTACACCTTGATTTTCATGGAGCAGTTTGTTCACCTTGTGTTCATGCAATCTGCCATGTTATATTTGGGAGCACTTTGAGGCCTATAGTGATAAAGGAAATATGCTCAGATAGAAACTAGAAAGAAGCTTTCTGAGAAACCCCTTTGTGGTGTGTGAAGACATTTCACGGAGTTACAATGTTCTTTTCATTGAGCAGTCTGCTAACCCTGTCTTCTTGGAATCTGTAAAGGGATATATTGCAGTGTATTGAAACTTCGGGTGACAAAAGAAATATCCTCAAAGAAAAACTAGAAAGAAGGTTTCTGAGAGTCTGCTCTCTGATGGGAGAATTCATCTCACAGAGTTACACTTTCACCATCTGCAACAGTGTGTTAGCACTCTTCATGGGGAATCTGAGATGGGATATTGTGGATGGCCTTGAAGCCTACGCTGACAAAGGAAATATCCTCACATCAAAACTAGAAAGAAGCTTTCTGAGAGACTTCTTTGTGATTCGTGAATTCCTCTCACTGTGTTACACCTTTCTATTCATGACGCTGTTTGCCTACATTGTTTTCGTGGACTCTGAAAAGGGATATTTGGGAGTGGATTGAGGCCTATGGTGGAATCGGAAATATCTTCAGACAAAAACTTGAAGGAAGTATTCTGAGAAACTGCATTGTGATGTGTGAATGCATCTCACACAGTTACACTGTTCCTTTCATGGAACAGTTTGCTAACATTGTTTTCTGGGACCCTGCAATGGGATATTTCTTAGCGCATTGGAGCTCACGGTGACAAAGGAAATATCCTCAGATAGATACTAGAATGAAGTTTTCTGAGAAACTGTTTTGTGATGGGTTAATTCATCTCCCAGAGTTACACAGTTCTTTTAATTGAGCAGTCTGCTACCACTGTTTACTTGGAAATCTGTAATGGGATATTTCTAGTGCAATGAAGTTAACAAGTGACACAGGAATTATCCCCAGATAAAAACTAGAAAGAAGCTTTCTGAGAAACTGCTTTGTGATGGATTAATTCACCTCAGTGAGATACACCATTGTTTTCATTGAGCAGTCTGCTAACACTGTTTATGTGGAATCTGCGTTAGGATATTTGGGAGCACAGTGAAACCTATGGTGACAGAGGAAATATCATCAGATAAAAACCCAAAAGAACCTTTCTGAGAAACAGCTTTGGATGTGTGAATTCATCTCACAGATTTACACGGTTCTTTTCAGGGATCATTTTGTTGGAACTATCTTATGTGATACTCAGAAGGGATATTTTGGATCACATGGAAGAATATGGTCACAAGGAACTATCCCCAGAAAAAAACTGGAAAGAAGCTTTCTGAGAACGTTCTTTGAAATACGGGAATTCATCTCAGAGAGTTACACGGTGATTTTCATGGAGAAGTTTGCTAACACTGTTTTTGTGCAATCTGCCAAGGTATATCTGGGAGCACGTTGAGACTTATAGTGATAAAGGAAATATACTGAGAAATCAGTTTCTCAGAAAGCTTCTTTCTGGTTTTCATCTGAGGATGTTTCCTTTTTTACCTTATGCCTCTATGCACTCCCAAATATCCTTTTTCAGTTTCCACGAACAGAGTAATAGCAAACTGTTTCATGAAGAGGAAGGTGTATTTCATTGGGATGAATTCACACATCACAGAGAAGTTACCCAGAAAGCTTTTCTCTAACTTTCATTTGAGGATACTTCCTTTGTCTTCTTAGGCTTCAATGCGATGAAAAATATCCCTTTTAGATTCCCCAAAAAGACTGGCAACAGACTGCTCCAGGAAAAGAAAGTGTTGCTCTGTGAGATGAATTCACACATCAGAGAACAGTTTCTCAGAAACTTTCTTTCTACTATTCATCTGAGGATATATCCGTTTTCACCATATGCCTCAGTGCACTTCCAAATATCACCTTGCAGATTACATGAACACAGTGTTAGCAAACTCCTTCATGAAGAGAAAGGTGTAATTCTGTGAGGTGAATCTACACATTACAAAGAAGTTTCTCAGAAAGCTTCTTTCTAGTTTTTATTTGAGGATATTTCCTTTGTCTGCGTAGGCTTCAATGTGATAAAAATATCACTTCTCAGATTCCCCAAAAACTGTGGTAACAGACTGTTGCAATAAAGAAAGTATAACTCTGTGAGATGAATTCACACATCAGAGAACAGTTTCTCAGAAACCTTCTTTCTAGTTTTCATCTGAGGACATTTCCTTTTTCACCATATGCCTCAGTGCACTCCCAAATATCACTTTGCAGATTACAGGAAAACGGTGTTAGCAAACTCTTTCATGAAGAGAAAGCTGTAATTCTGTGAGGTGAATTCACACATGACAAAAAAGTTTCTCAGAAAGCTTCTTTCTCGTTTTCATTTGAGGATATATCCTTTGTTCACGAAGGCTTCAATGCAATAAAAATATCACTTCTCAGGATCCCCAAAAACAGTGGTAACAGACTGTTCCTTGAATAGAAAGTGTTACTCTGTGAGAAGAATTCACATATCAGAGAACAGTTACTCAGAAACCTTTCTAGTTTTCATCTGAGGATATTTCCTTTTGCAATTATGCCACTAAGCCCTCCCAAATATCCTTTTGCAGATTCCATGGAAACCGTGGTAGTAACCTGTTTCATGAAGAGAAAGGTGTATCTCATTGGAATGAATTCACACATCACAGAAAAGTTTCCGAGAAAGCTTTTTTGAAACTTTCATTTGAAGATAATTCCTTTGTGACTCAGGCTTCAAAGCAATAAAAAGTATCCTTTTTCATATTCCCCAAAAAGAGTGGTACAGACTGCTCCAGGAAAAGAAAATATAACTCTGTGAAATGAATTCACACATCAGAGAACATTTTCTCAGAAACCTTCTTTCTAGTTTTCCTCGGAGGATATTTCCTTTCTCACCATATGTCTCAGTGAACTCCCAAATATCACTTTACAGATTACAGGAACACAGTGTTAGCAAACTCCTTCACGAAGAGAAAGGTGTAACTCTGTGAGGTGAATTCACTCATCACAAGGAAGTTTCTCAGAAAGTTTCTTTCTCGTTTTTATTTGAGGATATTTCCTTTGTCCGTGTAGGCTTCAAAGTGATAAAAATATCACTTCTCAGATTCCCCAAAAACAGTGGTAACAGACAGCTCCAGGAAAAGAAAGTGTAACTCTGTGAGACAAATTCACACATCAGAAAACAGTTTCTCAGAAACCTTCTTTCTAGTTTTCATCTGAGGATATTTTCTTTTTCACCATATGCCTCAGTGCACTCCCAAATATCACTTTGCAGATTACAGGAACACAGTGTCAGCAAACTCCTTCATGAAAAGAAAGGTGTAATTTTGTGAGGTGAATTCACACATCACAAAGAAGTTTCTGGGAAAGCTTCTTTCTTGTTTTTATTTGAGGATATTTCCTTTTTCAGCATAGGCTTCAACGTGATCCAAAATATCATTTCCGATATTCTCCAAAAACAATGGTAACAGACTGCTCCATGAAACCACTGTTTAATTCTGAGAGATGAATTCACACATCAGAAATCAGTTTCTCAGAAAGCTTCTTTCTGGTTTTCATTTGAGGATATTTCCTTTTGCACCTTATTCCTCTATGCACTCCCAAATATCCTTTTGCAGATTCCACGAAAATGGTGGTAGCAAACTCTTTCATGAAGAGGAAGGTGTATTTCGTTGGGATGAATTCACATATCACAGAGAAGTTTCCCAGAAACCTTTTTCCTAACTATCATTTGAGGATAATTCCTTTGTGACTCAGGCTTCAAAGGGATAAAAAATATCCTTTTTCATATTCTCCAAAAAGAGTGGTAACAGACTGCTCCAGGAAAAGAAAGTGTAACTCTGTGAGACGAATTCACACGTCAGAGAACAGTTCTCAGAAACCTTCTTTCTAGTTTTCATCTGAGGATATTTCCTTTTTCACCATAGGCCTCAGTGCACTCCCAAATATTACTTTGTAGATTACAGGAACACAGGGTTAGCAAACTCCTTCATGAATACAAAGGTGTAACTCTGTGAGGTGAATTCTCACAAAATAAAGATGTTTCCCAGAAAACTTCTTTCTAGTTTTTATTTGAGGATATGTCCTTTGTCCACGTAGGCTTCAATGCAATAAAAATATCATTTCTCAGATTCCCCAAAAACAGTGGTAACGGATTGCTGCAGGGAAAGAAAATGTAACTCTGTGAGACGAATTCACACAGCAGAGAACAGTTCTCAGAAATCTTCTTTCTAGTTTTTGTCTGAGGATATTTCCTTTTCCACCAAATGCCTCAGTGCACTCCCAAATATGACTTTGCAGATTACACGAACACAGGGTTAGCAAACTCCTTCATGAAGAGAAAGGTGTAATTCTGTGAGGTGAATTCACAAAAGATGTTTCTCAGAAAGTTTCTTTCTAGTTTTTATTTGAGGATATTTCTTTTGTCCTTGTAGTCTTCAATGCGATAAAAATATCACTTCTCAGATTCCCCAAAAACAGTGGTAACAGACTGCTCCATGAAAAGAAAGTGTAACTCTGTGAGAAGAATTCACATATCAGAGAACAGTTACTCAGAAACCTTCTTTCTAGTTTTCATCTGAGGATATTTCCTTTTTCACCATATGCCTCAGTGCACTCCCAAATATCACTTTGCAGATTACAGGAACACAGTGTTAGCAAACTCCTTCACGAAGAGAAAGATGTAATTATGTGAGGTTAATTCACACAAAACAAAGAAGTTTCTCAGAAAGCTTCTTTCTCGTTTTTATTTGAGGATATTTCCTTTGTCCGCGTAGGCTTCAATGTGACAAAAAATATCTCTTCTCAGATTCCCCAAAAACAGTGGTAACACACTGCTCCAGGAAAAGAAATTGTATCTCTGTGAGACAAATTCACACATCAGAGAACAGTTTCTCAGAAGCCTTCTTTCTAGTTTTCATCTGAGGATGTTTACTTTTTCACCATATGCCTCAGTGCACTCCCAAATATCACTTTGCAGATTACACGAACACAGTGTTAGCAAACTCCTTCATGAAGAGAAACGTGTAATTCTATGAGGTGAATTCACTCATAATAAAGATGTTTCTCGGAAAGCGTCTTTCTCATTTTTATTTGAGGATATTTCCTTCATTCAAGTAGGCTTCAATGTGATCCAAAATATCATTTCTGAGAGTCCCCAAAAACACTGGTAACAGATTGGTCCATGAAACGAATGTTTAACTCTTTGAGATGAATTCACACATCAGATATCAGTTTCTCAGAAAGCTTCTTTCTGGTTTCCATCTGTGGATATTTTCTTTTGCACCTTATGTGTCTATGCGTTCCCAAATATCCTTTTGCAGATTCCACGAAGACAGTGATAGCAAAGTGTTTCATGAAGAGGAATGTGTATTTTATTGGGATGAATTCACGCATCACAGAGAAGTTTCCCAGAAAGCTTTTTTGTAACTTTCATTTGAGGATAGTTCCTTTGTCTTCTTAGGCTTCAATGTGATAATTTTAGGATATTTCACTTTTCGCTATAGTCTACCATGCTCCTTGAAATATCACTTTTTCGGTTTTACAGGAACAGTGTTCAAACACTGCCTTATAAGAAAAGAGGTATAACTCCCTGAGTGCAATGCACACATCACAAACAAATTTCTCAGAAAGCTTCTATCCAGTTTTTATCTGAAGGTATTTCCTTTTTCACGATAGGCCTGAATATGCTCCCGAATGTCCCTTTGTGAATCTGTCCATGATGCAGTTTCAAAACTGTGTAATAGAAAGAATGTTTTATCTATGTGAGATGAATAGACATATCTATCACAAAGGCATTTCACAGAAAGCTACTTTCCAGTTTTTTTCTGAGGATACTTCCTTTTTCACCATAGCCGTCCATATACTTCCGAATGTCCCATGGTAGCAGTCTCTTCAAATGGGATTCCCCAATCCTCTATAAGAAGAAAAGTATAACTCTGTGAGTGGAATGCACACATCACAAAGCAGCTCCTCGGAAATCTTCTCTCCAGTATCTGTCTGAGGACATTTCCGTTTTCACTGTAAGCCTCAAAGTGCTCCCGTGTATCCCTTAGCTGACTAACTTGAAACAGTGTTAGAATACTGCTCAATGAAAAGAGAAGCTTAACTGTGCATATGGAATTCACATGACCTAGGGCAGTTTCACAGAAAGTTTCCAAGTTTCCTTCTGGTTTTTATCAGAGGATATTACTTTTTTAGCGTATTCTTAAAAGTGTTCCCAAATGTCCTTTATGAGGATCCCAAGAAACAGTGATTTCAAACTACACAACCCAAAGAATGATTTAACTCTATGGGATGAATACACACATCACAAAGCAGTTGCATCGTAATCTTCTCTCCAGTTTCATCGGAAGATGTTTCCTTTCTCACCACAAGCCTCCGGGCGCCACTTAATATCCCTTCACAGATTCCACAAAGACAGAGTTTCCACACTGATCAACGTAGTTAAGTTTTAACTCTTTGAAATGAATGCACAGGTCTGAGAGCAGTATCTTGGAACGCTTCTTTCTGGGTTTTATTTCAGGATATTTCACTTTTCGCCAGAGACTTCAATGTGCTTCAAAATATCACTTTTTCAGTTTTACAGGAACAGTGTTCAAACACTGCCTTATGAAAAAAGAGGTATAACTCCCTGAGTGGAATGCACACATCACAAAGCAGTTTCTCAGAAAGATTCTCTCCAGTTTTTATCTGGTGATATTTCCTATATCCCCACAGTCCTGAATGGGCTCCCGAATGTCCCTTCGCGAATCCGTCCATGATGCACTTTCAAAACTGGGTAATAGAAAGAAAATTTATCTGTATTAGATGAATAGACATATCTATCACTAAGCAGTTTCACAGAGAGCTTCTTTCCAGTTTTTGTCTGAGGATACTTCCCTTTTCACCATAGCCGTCCATATTCTCCCAAATGCCCCCTGGTAGCATTTTCTCCCAACGGGATTCCCCAATCCTCTATGAGAAAAAAGGTATAAACCTGTGAGTGGAATGCACACGTCATAAAGCAGCTGCTCGGAAATCCTCTCTCCAATATATATCTGAAGATATTTCCATTTTCTCCATAATCCTTAAGGCACTCCCGAGTATCACTTAGGTGACCAAACTAAAACAGTGTTAGAATACTGCTCAATGAAAGCAGAGGCTTAACTGTGCGAGTGGACTTCATGTGACCTAGAGCAGTTTCACAGAAAGTTTCCTTCTGGTTTTTATTGGAGGGTATTTGTTTTTCAGCATATTCTTAAGAGCGTTCCCAAATGTCCTTTCTCAGGTTCCACAGAAAAAGTGATTTCAAACTGCTCAATCCAAAGAATGATTTAACTCTATGAGAAGAATACACACATCACAAAGCAGTTGCTCTGAAAGCTTCTGTCCAGTTTTCATCAGAAGACGTTTCTTTTCTCACCACAAGCTTCCAGGCTCCACTTAGTATCCCTTCACAGGTTCCTCAAAGACAGAGTTTCCAAACTGGGCAACGTAGTGTAAGCTTTAACTCGCTGAAATGAATGCACACATCTGAGAGTAGTTTTTGGAACACTTCTTTCTGGGTTTTATTTCAGGATATTTCACTTTTTGCCATAGTCTTCAAAGCACTGCAAAATATCACTTTTTCAGTTTTACAGAAACAGTATTCAAACACTGCCTTATCAGAAAAGAGGTATAACTCCCTGAGTGGAATGCACGGATCACAAAGCAGTTTCAAAGAAAGATTCTCTTCAGTTTTTATATGGAGAAATTTGCTATTTCTCCACTGGCCTAAATGTGCTCCCAAAAGTCCCTTCGCGAATCCATCCATGATGCAGTTTCAAAACTGCCTAATAGAAAGTCTTGTCTATGTGAGATGAATAGACATATCTATCACAAAGCAGTTTCAGAGAAAGCTTCTTTCCAGTTTTTGTCTGAGGATACTTCCTTTTTCACATAGAAGTCCATATACTCCCGAATGTCCCCTGGTAGCATTTTCTTAAAAACGGGATTCCTAAACCCTCTTTGAGAAGAAAGGTATAACTCTGAGTGGAATGCATACATCACAAAGCAGCTCCTTGGAAATCTTCTCTCCAGTATCTATCTGAAGATATTTCTGTTTTCACCATAAGCCTCAAAGAGCTCCCGTGTATCCCTTAGCTGACTAACTTGAAACTGTGTTAGAATACTGCTCAATGAGAACACAAACTTAACTGTGTATGTGGAACTCACGTGACCTAGGGCAGTTTCACAGAAAGTTTCCAAGTTTCCTTCTGGTTTTTAAGGAGGATATTACTTTCTTTAGCATATTCTCTGTCAAGAGTGTTGCCAAATGTACTTTATGAGGATCCACAGAAACAGTGATTTCAAACTGCTCAATCCAAAGAATGATTTAACTCTATGAAATGAACACACACATCACAAAGCAGTTGCTACAAAAGCTTCTCTCCAGTTTTCATTGGAAGACATTTCCTTTCTCACCACTAGCCTCTGGGCACCACTGAATATCCCTTCAAATGTTTCTCAAAGACAGAGTTTCCAAACTAGGCAACGTAGTGTAAGCGTTAACTCTCTGAAATGAATCCACACGCTGAGAGTAGTTTCTTGGAACTCTTCTTTATGGGTTTTATTTCAGCATATTTCATTTTTTGCCATAGCCTTCAATGCACTGCAAATTATCACTTTTAAGTTTTACAGGAACAGTGTTCAAACACTGCCTTATGAGAAAAGAGGTATAACTCCCTGAGTGGAATGCACACATCACAAAGCAGTTTCTCAGAAAGCTTCTCTCCAGTTTTTATCTGAAGATATCTCCTATTTCCCCACAGGCCTGAATGTGGTCCCGAATGTCCCTTCATGAATCCATCCATGACGCAGTTTCAAAACTGTGTAATAGAAAGAAAGTTTATCTATGTGAGATGAATAGACATATCTGTCACAAAGCAGTTTCACAGAAATCTTTCAAGTTTTTGTCTGAGGATATTTCCTTTTTCACTGTAGACGTCCATATACTCCCGAATGCCCCCTGGTAGCTTTTTCTCCAACTGGATTCCCCAATCCTCTCTGAGAAGGAAAGCATAACTCTGTCCGTGGAATGCACACGTCACAAACTAGCTCCTCGGAAATCTTTCACAGTAAGCCTCAAAGCGCGCCCGAGTATCCCTTTTCTGACTAACCTAAAACAGTGTTAGAATTCTGCTCAATGAAAACAGAAGCTTAACAGTGCGAGTGGAAATCACGTGACCTAGATCAGTTTCACAGAAAGTTTCCTTCTGGTTTTTATCGCAGGGTGTTACTTTTTCAGCATATTTTTTGGAACATTCCCAACTGCTCAATCCGAAGAATGATTTAACTCTATGAGATAAATACACACATCACAAAGCAGTTGCTCCAAAATCTTCTCTCTAGTTTTTCATCAGAAGACGTTTCCTTTCTCACCACAAGCCTCCGGATGCCACTTCATATCCCTTCACAGATTCCTCAAAGACAGAGATGACAAACTGGGCAACGTAGTGTAAGTTTTAACTCTCTGATATGAATGCACTCATCAGAGAGCAGTTTCATGCAATGCTTCCTTCTGGGTTTTATTTCTCGATTTTCACTTTTCATCATTGTCTTCAATGCGTTGCAAAATATGACTTTTTCAGATTTACAGGAACAGTGTTCAAACATTGCCTTATGGGAAAAGAGGTAAAACTCTCTGAGTGGAATGCACACATCACAAGGCAGTTTCTCAGAAAGTTTCCCTCCAGTTCTTATCTGAAGATATCTCCTTTTTCCTCCCAGGCCTGAATGTGCTTTCGAATATCCCTTCACAAATCCGTCCATGATGCAATTTCAAAACTGTGTCAAAGAAAGAAAGATTTATCTATGTGAGATGAATTGACATATCCATCACAAAGCAGTTTCACAAAGAGCTTCTTTCCAGTTTTTGTCTGAGGATATTTCCTTTGTCACCATAGCCATCCATATACTCCTGAATGTCACCTGGTAGCTTTTTCTCCAGACGAGATTCCCCAATCCTCTATGAGAAGAAAAGTATAACTCTGAGTGGAATGCACATGTCACAAAGCAGCTGCTCGGAAATCTCTCTGGTATCTATCTGAATATATTTCTCTTTTCACTGTAAGCCTCAAAGCACTCCCTAGTATCCCTTAGCTGACTAACCTAAAACAGTGTGAGAATACTACTCAATAAAAACAGAAGCTTAACTGTGGGAAGTGGTCTTCCCGTGACCTAGAGCAGTTTCACAGAAAGTTTCCTTCTGGTTTTTATCGGAGGGTATTTCTTGTTCAGCATATTCTTAAGAGCGTTCCCAAATGTCCTTTCTCATGTTTCACAGAAACAGTGATTTCAAGCTGCTCGATCCAAAGAATGATTTAACTCTCCGAGATGAATACACACATCACAAAGTAGTTGCTCCGAAAGCTTCTCTCCAGTTTTCCTCGGAAGACGTTTCCTTTCTCACCACAGTCCTCCGTGCACCACTTTATATCCCTTCTCAGATTCCTCAAAGACAGAGTTTCCAAACTGGGCAACGTATTGTAAGCTTTAACACCCTGAAATGAATGTACACGTCAGAGAGCAGTTTCGTGCAACGTTTCTTTCTGTGTTTTATTTCCGAATTTTCACTTTTCACCAGTCTTCAATGTGCTGCAAAATATCACTTTTTCGGATTTACAGGAACAGTTTTCAAACACTGCCTTATGAGAAAAGAGGTACAATTCCCTTAGTGGAATGCACACATCACAAAGCAGTTTCTCAGAAAGATTCTCTCCAGTTTTTATCTGAAGATATCTCCTATTTCCCCACCCTCCTGAATGTGTTCCCGAATGTCCCTTCGCGAATCCATCCATGATGCAGTTTCAAAACTGCATAACAGAAAGAAAGTTCTATATATGTGAGATGAATAGACATATCTATCAAAAAGCAGTTTCACCGAGCTACTTTCCATTTTTGACTGAGGATATTTCCTTTTTCACCATAGCCCTCCGTATACTCCCAAATGTCCCCTGGTAGCTTTTTCTCCAAACGGGATTCCCCAATTCTCTATGAGAAGAAAAGTATAACTCTGTGAGTGGGATGTACACCTCACAAAGCAGCTTCTCAAAAATCTTCTCTCCAGTATCCAACTGAAGATATTTCTGTTTTCAAGTAAGCCTCAAAGCACTCCCGAGTATCCCTTAGCTGACTAACCTAAAACAGTGTTAGAATACTGCTCAATGGAAGCAGAAACTTAACTGTGTGAGTGGACTTCACATGACCTAGGGCAGTTTCACAGAAATTTTTCTTCTAGTTTTTATCGCAGGGTATTTATTTTTCAGCATATTCTTAAGAGCGTTTCCAATTGTCCTTTCTCAGGTTCCACAGAAACAGTGATTTCAAACTGCTCAATCCAAAGAATGATTAAGCTCTATGAGATGAATACACACGTAACAAAGCAGTTGCTCTGAAAACTTCTCTCCAGTTTTCATCGAAAGACGTTTCCTTTCTCACCACAAGCCTCCGGGCGCCACTTAATATCCTTTCACAGACTCCACAAAGACAGTGTTTCCAAACTGGGCAATGTAATGTAAGGTTTAACTCTCTGAAAGGAATGCACACGTCAGAGAGCAGTTTCTTGGAATACTTCTTTCTGGGTTTTATTTCAGGATATTTCACTTTTCTCCGTAGTCTTACTTCCTCACAGGCCTGAATGTGCTCCCGAATGTCCCTTCATGAATCTGTCCATGACTCAGTTTCAAAACTGCATAATAGAAATAAAGTTTTATCATGTTAGATGAATAGACATACCTATCACAAACTCCCTGAGTGGAATGCACACATCACAAAGTAGTTTCTCAGAAAGTTTCTATCCAGTTTTTATCTGAAGATATTTACTTTTTCAACTTAGGCCTGAATGTGCTCCTGAATGTCCCTTCGCAAATCCGTCCATGACGGAGTTTCAAAACTGTGTAATAGAAAGAAAGTTTTATCTATGTGAGATGAATAAATGTATCTATCATAAAGCAGTTTCACAGAAAGCTTCTTTACAGTTTTTGTCTGAGGATATTTCCTTTTTCACCATAGCTGTCCATATACTCCCGAATGTCCCGTGGTAGCTTTTTCTCCAAAAGGGATTTCCCAATCGTCTATGAGAAGAAAAGTGTAACTCTGTGAGTGGCATGCATACATCACAAAGCAGCTCCTCGGAAATCTTCTCTCCAGTTTCTATCTGAAGATATTTCCATTTTCTACTGGAGCCTCAAAGCGCTCCCGAGTATCTCTTAGCTGACTAATCTAAAACAGTGTTAGAATACTGCTCAATGAAAACAGAAGCTTAACTGTGGGAGTGGAATTCACATGACATACTGCAGTTTCAGAGAAAGCTTCCTTCTGGGTTTTTTTTGGAAGGCATTTCTTTTTCAGCATATTCTTAAGACCGTTCCCAAATGTCCTTTCTCAGGTTCCACAGAGAGAGTGATTTCAAACTGCTCCATCCAAAGAATGATTTAACTCTATGAGACGAATACATACATCACAAATCCGTTGCTCAGAATGCTCTCTCCAGTTTTCATTGGAAGACATTTCCTTGCTTGACACAGGCTTCCAGTCGCCACTTAATATCCGTTCGCAGAATCCTCAAAGACAGACTTTCAAAACTGGGAAATGTAGAGTAAGCTTTAATTCTCTGAAATGAATGCACATGTCAGAGAGCAGTTTCCTGGAATGCTTCTTTATGGGTTCTATTTCAGAATATTTCTCCTTGCACCATAGTCTTCCATGCACTTTGAAATATTACTTTTTCGGTTTTACAGGAGCCATGTTCAAACACTGTCTTATGAGAAAAGAGGTAAAACTCCCTGAGTAGAATGCACACATCACAAAGCAGTTTCTCAGAAAGCTTCTATCCGGTTTTCATCTGAGGATAGCTCCTTTTTCACCATAGGCCTGAATGTGCTCCCGAACGTCCCTTCTTGGATCCGCCCAGGACAGAATTTCCAAACTGCGTAATATAAGGTAAGTTTTATCTATGTGAGATGAATAAACATATCTATCACAAAGCAGTTTCAAAGAAAGCTTCTTTCCAGTTTTTGTCTGAGGATATTTCCTTTTTCACCATAACCGTCCATATACTCCCGAATATCCCTTGGTAGCTTTTTCTCAAAAAGGGTTTCTCAAATCCTCTATGAGAAGAAAGGTAAAATTCGGTGAGTGGAATGCACTCGTCACAAAGCAGCTTCTGGGAAAGCTTCTCTCCAGTTTCTATCTGAAGATATTTCCGTTTTCACCATAAGCCTCAAAGTGCTCCCGAGTATCCCGACACAGACTAAACAAAAACAGTTTTAGAATACTGCTCAATGAAAAGAGAAACTTAACTCTGTGAGTGGAATTCATGCTTCAAAGAACAGTTTCACAGAAGGCTTCCTTCTGCTTTCTATCTGAGGTTGTTTCCTTTTCAGGATATTCTAAAGAGCGTTCCCAAATGTCCTTTCTCAGATTCCACAGAAACAGTGATTTCAAACTGTTCAATCCAAAGAATGATTTAACTCTATGAGATGAATACACATATCACAAAGCAGTTGCTCAGAATGCTTCTCTTCAATTTTCAACAGAAGACATTTCCTTGCTCGCCACAGGCCTCCAGTTGCCACTTAATATCCCTTCGCAGAATCCTCAAAGACAGACTTTCCAAACTGGGAAATGTAGAGTAAGCTTTAACTCTGTGAAATGAATGGACATGTCAGAGAGCAGTTTCTTGAAATGCTACTTTCTGGGTTTTATTGGATGACATTTCACTTTTCACAATAGTTTTCAATGTGCTCCGAATATCGCTTTTTTAGTTTTACAGGAACAGTGTTCAAAGTGTGCCTTATGAGAAGAAAGGTGTAATTCCCTGAGTGGAATGCACACATCACCAAGCAGTTTCTCAGAAAGTTTCTCTCCAGTTTCTACTTGATGATATTTCCTTTTGCACCACAGGCCCGAATGTGATCCCAAATATCCCTTTGTGGATCCACCCATGATGGAGTTTGCAAGCTGCGTAATGTACAGAAAGCTTTATCTATGTGAGTTGAATACACATAGCCGAAAACAGATTCCCAGAAAGCTTCTTTCCAGAGCTTATCTGAAGATATTTCCTTTTCCACCTTAGAGCTGAATGTGCTCCTGTATGTCCCTTTGTGGATCCTTCCATGACAGAGTTTCCAAGTTGTGTAATGTAAAGACAGCTTTATCTATGTGAGATGGATACATATGTCACAGAGCAGTTTCATAGAAAGCTTTCTTCCAGTTTTTGTCTGAGGCTCTTTCCCTTTACACCATAGGCATCAACATGCTCCCAAACAACACTTGGTACCTTTTTCTCCAAAAGGTTTCCCAGATGCTGTATGAGAAGAGAGGTATAACACTGTGAGTGGAATGCACACGTTACAAAGCAGTTCCTTGGAAAGCTTCTCTCCAGTTTCGATCTGAACATATTTCCTGTTTCGCTGTAAGTCTCACAGCACTCCCGAATATCCCTTCACATGTTAAACATAAACAGGGATAGATAGCTGCTCAATGAAAAGAGAGGCTTAACTGACTGAGAGGAATTACAATGACACAGAGCAGTTTCGCAGAAAGCTTCCTTCTGGATTTTACTTGAGGATATTTCTTTCTCCATGTTCTAAGGAGCGTTCCAAAATGTCCTTCCTCAGATTCCACAAAAACAGTGATTTTAAACAGCTCAATCCAAAGAATGGTTGAACTCTATGAGTGGAATACACACATCACAAAGCAGTTGCTCAGAAAGCTTCTCTCCCGTTTTCATCAGAAGATGATACCTTGCTCACCACAGGTCTCGGGCGTCACTAAATATCCCTTTGCAGATTCCTCAAAGACAGAATTTTCAAGCTGGGCAACGTAGAGAAAGCTTTAACTCTGTGAAATGAATGCACATATCAGAGAGTAGTTTCTTGGAACCCTTCTTTCTGGGTTTTATTTGAGGATATTTCACTTTTCGCCGTAGTCTTCAATGGTCTCCAAAATATCACCTTTTCGGTTTTACCGGAACAGTGTTCAAACACTGTCTTATGAAAAAAGAGGTATAACTCCCTGACTGGAATGCACAGATCACACAGCAGTTTCTAAGAAAGCGTCTCTCAATGTTTTATCTGAAGATATTTCCTTTTTCACCATGGGCGTGTATGTGCTCCCGAATATCCCTTCAGTGATCCGTCCATGATGGAGTTTCCAAACTGCGTAACATATAGAAAGTTTTATCCATGTGAGATGAATAAACATATCTATCACAAAGTAGTTTCATGGAAAGCTTCTTTCCAGTTTTTGTCTGAGGATAATTCCTTTTTCACCATAGCTGTCCATATACTCCCAAATGTCCCTTGGTAGCTTTTTATCCAAAAGAGATTCCCCAATCCTCTATGAGAAAAAGGTATAACCCTGAGGGTGGAATACACAAGTCACAAAGCAGCTCCTTGGAAATCTTTTCTCCAGTTTCTATCTGAGATATTTCCATTTTCATCATAAGCCTCAAAGAGCTCCCAAATATCACTTTGCAGACTAAGCACAGTGTTAAAATACTGTTGAATGAAAAGAAAATCTTAACTCTGTGAGTGGAATTCACACGACTGAGAGCAGTTTCACAGAAAGCTTCCTAATGGTTTTCATCTGAGGGTATTTCTTTTTCAGCATATACTAAAGACCATTCCCAAATGGCCTTTCTTAAGTTCCAAAGAAACAGTGATTTAAACTGTTCATTACAAAGAATGATTTAACTGTATGAGATGAATACACACATTACAAAACAGTTGCTCAGAAAGCTTCTCTCCAGTTTACAACAGAAGACATTTCCTTGCTCACCACAGGCCTCCGGGCGACACTTAATATCCCTTTGCAGATTCCTCAAAAACAGAGTTTCCAAACTGGGCAATGTAGATTAAGATTTAACACTGTGAAATGAATGTACAGGTCAGAGAGCAGTTTCTTAGAACGCTTCTTTCTGGGTTTTATTTGAGGATAGTTCGATTTTTGCCATAGCCTTCAATGCACTCAGAAATATCACTTTTTTGGTTTTACAGGAAACATGTTCAAACACTGCCTTATGAGAAAAGAGGTATAACTCCCTGAGTGCAACGTACACATCACAAAGCAGTTCCTCAGAATGCTTCTCTCCAGTTTTTATCTGAAGATATTTCCATTTTCACCATAGTCCTGAATGTGCTCCCAAATTTCCCTTATAGGATCTGCCTATGACAGAGTTTCCAACCTGTGTAATATAAAGAAAGCTTTATCTATGTGAGATGAATAAACCTAGCAAAAACCAGATTCACAGAAAGCTTCTTTCCAGTTTTTATCTGAAGATATTTCCATTTTCACCATAGTACTGAATGTGCTCTCAAATGTCCCTTTGCGGATCCAACTATGACGGAGTTTCCAAGCTGTGTAACGTAAAGAAAGCTTTATCTATGTGAGATGAATAAACATGGCAAAAACTAGATTCACAGAAAGCTTCTTTCCAGTTTCTATCGGAACATATTTCTTTTTTCACCATAAGCCTCACAGCGCTGCCAAATATCCCTTTGCATGCTAAAAATAAACAGCGTTAGAAAACTGCTCAGTGAAAAGAGAAGTTTAATTGAGCAAGGGTATTTAACACGATGCACAACAGTTTCACAGAAAGTGTCCTTCTGGTTTTTATTGGAAGATATTTCTTTGTCCATATGCAAAAGTGCGTTCCCAAATATCCTTCCTCAGATACCACAAAAGCAGTGATTTCAAACTGCTCAATCCAAAGAATGGTTTAACTCTACCAGACGAATACAAACGTCACAAAGCAGTTGCTCAGAAAACTTCTCTCCAGTTATCATTGGAAGACATTTCCTTGCTCACCACAAACCTCTGGACGCCACTTAATATCCCTTCGCAGAATCCTCAAAGACAGAGTTTCCAAACTGGGCAATGTAGAGTAAGCTTTAACTCTGTGAAATGAATGCACATATCAGAGAGCAGTTTCTTGGAACGCTTCTTTCTGGGTTTTATTTGAGGATATTTCACTTTTCGCCATAGTCTTCAAGGCAATCTGAAATATCACTTTTTTGATTTTACAAGAACAGTGTTCAAACACTGCCTTATGAGAAAAGAGGTATGACTTCCTGAGTGGAACGCACACATCACAAAGCAGTTTCTCAGAAAACTTCTCTCCAGTTTTTATCTGAAGAGATTTTCTTTCTCACCATAGGCCTGAATGTGCTCCCAAATGTCCTGTCATGGATACGTCCATGACGGAGTTTCCAAACTGCGTAATATAAAGAAAGTTTTTTATCTGACCATATTTCCTTTTTCACCATGGGCCTGAATGTGATCATGAATATTCCTTCGTGGATCCATCCATGACAGAGTTTCCAAGCTGCAAAATGAAGAGAAACATTTATCTATATCAGAAGAATACACATATATAAGAACAGTTTCACAGAATGGGTTTCCTCGATGCTGTATGAGAAGAGAGGTAAAACACTGTGAGTGGAATGCACATGTCACAAACAGCACCTCAGAAAGCCTCTCTCCAGTTTCTATTAGAACATATTTCCTTTTTCACCCTAAGCCTCAAGGTGCTCCCATATATCCGTTCATACGTTAAACACGAAAAATGTTAGAAAACTGCTCAATGAAAAGAGAAGCTTAACTGAGCGAGAGGAATTCACACGACACACAGCAGTTTCACAAAAAACGTCCTTCTGGTTTTTGTCTGAGGATATTACTTTCTCCATATTCTAAAGATCATTCCCAAATGTCCCTCCTCAGATGCCACAGAAGCAGTGAATTCAAACTGCTAAATGCAAAGAATGATTTAACTCTATGAGATGAATACACACATCACACAGCAGTTGCTCAGAAAACTTCTCTGCAATTTTCATCGAAAGATATTTCCTTGATCACCACAGGCAAATGGGCACCACTTAATATCCCTTCGCAGATTCCTCAAATCTGCAGATTTCAAATTGGGAAATGTATAGTAAGTTTTAACTCTGTGATATGAATACACATATCAGAGAGCATTTTCTTGGAACACTTCTTTCTGGGTTTTATTTGAGGATATTTCACCTTTCACCATAGACCTCAGTGTGCTCCAAAATGTCACTTTTTCGGTTTTATAGGAGCAGTGTTCAAACACTGCCTTATGAGAAAAGAGGTACAACTCCCTGAGTGGAATGCACACATCACAAAGCACTTTCTCAGAAAGCCTCTCTCCAGTTTTTATCTAAAGATATTTCCTTTTTCAACATAAGCCTGAAGGTGCTCCTGAATTTCCCTTAGTGAATCCATCCATGACGGAGTTTCCAAACTGCATAATATAAAGAAAGTTTTATCTATGTGGGAGGATAAATATGTATATCACAAAGCAGTTTCACAGAAAGCTTCTTTCCAGTTTTTGTCTGAGGATATTTCCTTTTTCACAATAACCATACATATACTCCCGAATGTCCCTTCATAGCTTTTTCTCCAAAAGAGATTCCCAAATCCTCTATGAAAATAAAGGTATAACTCTGTGAGTGAAATGTACACGTCACAAAGCAGCTCCTCTGAAAGCTTCTCTCCAGTTTCTATCTGAAGATATTTCCGTTTTCACCATAAGCCTCGTAGCACTCCCGAATATCCCTTCGCAGTCTCAACAAAGCAGTTTCAAAGAAAGCTTCCTTCTGTTTTTTATCTGTGGGTATTTCTTTTCCAGCATATTCTAATGAGTGTTCCCAAATGTCCTTTCTCAAGTTCCACAGAAACAATGATTTCAAACTCTTCAATCCAAAGAATGGTTTAACTCTATGAGGATAATACACACATCACAAAGCAGCTGCTCAAAAAACTTCTCTCCAGTTTTCAATTGAAGGCATTTCCTTGCTCACCACAGGCCTCCGAGAGCCACATAATATCTCATCGCAGATTCCTCCAAGACAGAGTTTCCAAACTGAGCAAAGTAGAGTAAGCGTTAACTCTATGAAATGAATGCACATATCAGAGAGCAGTTTCTTGGAACGATTCTTTCTGAGTTTTATTTGAGAATATTTCACTTTTTGCCATAGTCTTCAATGCACTCCAAAATATGAGTTTTTCGGTTTTACAGGAACAGAGTCCAAACACTGCCTTATGAGAAAAGTGGTATAACTCCCTGAGTGGATGCACACGTCACAAAGGAGTTTCTCAGAAAGCTTCTCTCCAGTTTTTATCTGAAGATATTTCCATTTTCAGCATAGGCCTGAATGTACTCCGAATATCCCTTTGCAGATCCTTCAATGACAGTTTCCAAGCTTCATAATGTAAAGAAAGTTTTATCTATGTGAGATGAATAAACATAGCAAAAAACAAATTCACAGAAAGCTTCTTTCCAGTTTTTATCTGAAGATATTTCCTTTTTCACTATAGTCCAGATTATTCTCCCGAATATCCCTTCTCAGATCCGTCCATGACAGAGTTTCCAAGCTGCATAATGTAAAGAAAGCTTTATCTATGTGAGAAGAATACACATATCACAGAGCAGTTTCACAGAAAGCTTCTTTCCAGTTTTAGTCTGAGGCTATTTCCCTTTTCATCATATTCTTCAATTTGCCCCTGAATATCCCTTGGTACCTTTTCCTCCAAAAGGGTTCCCTGATGCTGTATGGGAAGAGAGGTATAACACTGTGAGTGGAATGCACACGTCATGAAGCAGTTCCTCTTAAAGCTTCTCTCCAGTTTCTATCTGAACATATTTCCTTTTTTGCCATAAGTCTCAAAGCGCTTCCGAATATCCCTTCAAACGCTAAACATAAACAGTGATAGTGAACTGCTGAATGACAAGAGAACCTTAACCGAGCAAGAGGAATTCACATGACACATAGCAGTTTCACAGAAAGCTTCCTTCTGGTTTCTATCTGAGGATATTTCTTTCTCCATATTCTAAGGAGCGTTCCCAAATGTTCTGCCTCAGATTCCATAGAAACAGTGATTTCAAACTGCTCAATCCAAAGAATGATTTAACTCTATGGGATGAATATACACATCACAAAGCAGTTGCTCAGAAAGCTTCTCTCTAGTTTCCACGGAAGACATTTCCTTGCTCACCACAGGCCTCCAGGGGCCAATTAATATTCCTTCACAGATTCCTCAAGAGAGTTTCCAAACTAGGCAACATAGAGTAAACTTTATCTCTGTGAAATAATGCACATATAAGAGAGCATTTTCATAGAATGCTTCTTTCTGGATTTTATTTGAGGATAGTTTACTTTTGGCCATACTCTTTAAAGTGATCCGAAATATCACTTTTTCGGTTTTAGAGGAACAATGTTCAAACACTGACTTATGAGAAAGAGGTATAACTACCTGAGTGAAATGCACACATTGCACAGTAGTATCTCAAAGTTTCTCTCCTGTTTTTATCTGAAGATATTTCCTTTATCATCATAGTCCAGAATTTGCTTCTGAATGTCCCTTCGCAGATCAGTCCATGACGGAGAGTCCGAGCTGTGTAATGTAAAGAAAGCTTTATCTATGTGAGATGAAGAAACATTGGAAAAAGCAGATTCACACAATGCTTGTTTCCAGTTTTTATCTGAAGATATTTCCTTTTTCAACAGAGTCCTGAATGTGCTCGCAAATGTTCCTTCACCGGTCAGTCCATGACTTAGTTTCCAAGTTGTATAACACAAAAAAAGCTTTATGTATGTGAGATTAATACACATAGCAAAAAACAGGTTCACAGAAAGTTTCTTTGCCCTTTTTATCTGACGATATTTCCTTTTTTATCCTAGTCCTGAATATGCTCCTGAATGCCCCTTCGCGGAATCGTCCATGACAGAGTTTCCAAGGTGCGTAATGTAAAGAAAGCTTTATCTGTGAGAGATGAATACACATAGCATAGAGCAGTTTCACAGAAAGCTTTTTTTCTCTTTTTGTCTGAGGCTATTTCCCTTTTCACCATAGGCATCAATATGCTCCTGAATATCACTTGGTACCTTTTTCTCCAAAAGGGCTTCCACTATGCCGTATGAGAACAGAGGTATAACACTGTGAGTGGAATGCACACGTCGCAAAGCATCTCCTCAGAAAGCTTCCCTCCGGTTTGTATCTGAACATATTCCCTTTTTCACTGTAAGCCTCAAAGCGCTCTTGAATTTCCCTTCGCACACTAAAGAAAAACAGTGTTAGAAAACTGCTCAATCAAAAGAGAAGCTTAACTGAACGAGAGGAATTCACACCACACATAGCAGTTTCACAGAAAGTTTCCTTCTGGTTTTTATCTGGGGATATTTCTTTCTTCATATTCTAAAGAGCGTTCCCAAATGTCCTTTCTCAGGTTCCACAGAAAAAGTGATTTCAAACTGCTCTATTCAAAGAATTATTTAACTGTATGAGCAAAATCCACACATTACAACGCAGTTGTTCAGAAAGCTTCTCTCCAGTTTTCAACGGAATATATTTCCTTGCTCGCCACAGGCCTCCACTCGCGACTTAATATCCCTTCACAGAACCCTCAAAGACAGACTTTCCAAATGGGGAATGTAGAGTAAGCTTTACCTCTCTGTAATGAATGCACATGTCAGAGAGCAGTTTCTTGGATTGCTTCTTTCTGGGTTTTATTTCAGGATATTTCACTGTTCGCCATAGTCTTCCATGTGCTCTGAAATATTACTTTTTCGGTTTTACAGGAAGACTGCTAAAGCACTGTCTTATGAGAAAACAGGTATAATTCCCTGCGTAGAATGCACACATCTCAAAGCAGTTTCTCAGAAAGCTTCTTTCCAGTTTTTGTCTGAGAATATTTCCTTTTTCACCATAGCCATCCATATACTCCCGAATGTCATTTGGTGGCTTTTTCTCCAAGGAGGTTCACCAATTCTCTAAGCAAAGAAAAGTATAACTCTGTGAGTGGAATGCACACATCACAAAGCAGTCCCTTGGAAATCTTCTTTCCAGTTTTTGTCTGAAGATATTTCCGTTATCACCAAAAGCCTCAAAGTGCTAACTAATATCCCTTCGCAGATAAAACAAAAACAGTGTTAGAATACTGCTCAATGAAAAGAAAAGCTGAACTATGTGAGTGGAATTCACGTGACCTAGAGCAGTTTCTCAGAAAGCTTCTTTCTGGTTTTTTTTCTGAGGGTAATACTTTTAGAGCTTATTCTAAAGAGCGTTCCCAAATATCCTTTCTCACTTTCCACAGAAACAGTGATTTCAAACTGCTCAATCCAGGAAATGATTTAACTCTATGAGATGAATGCACACATCACAAAGCAGTTGCTCAGCAGGCTTCTCTCCAGTTTTCAACGAAAGACATTTCCTTGCTCACAACAGGCCTTATGGCGCCACTTAATATCCCTTCACAGATTCCTCAAAGACAGAGTTTCCAAACTGGGCAATGTAGAATAAGCTTTATCTCTGTGAAATGAATGCACACACAAGAGAGCAGCTTCTTGGACCGCTTCTTTCTGGGTTTTATTTGAGGATACTTCAATTTTCATCATAATCTTCAATGTGCTCCGAAATATCACTTTTTTGGTTTTACAGGAAACGTGTTCAAACACTGCCTTATGACAAAAGAGGTAAAACTCCCTGAGTCAAATGCACATATCACAAAGCCGTTTCTCAGAATGCTTCTCACCAGTTTTTATCTGAAGATATTTCGATTTTCAAAATAGTCCTGAATGTGCTCCAAAATGTCCCTTCAAGGCTCCATCGATGACAGAGTTTCCAAGATGTGTAATGTAAAGAAGGCTTTATCTACGTGAGACGAATAAACATAGCAAAAAGCAGATTCACAGATATCTTCCTTACAGCTTTTTTCTGAAGATATTTCCTTTTTCACCATAGTGATCCATATACTCCCGAATGTCCCTTGGCAGCTTTTTCTCCAAAAGGGATTCCCCAATCCTTTATGAGAAGAGAGGTATAGCACTGTGAGTGGAATGCAAAGGTCACAAAGCAGTTCCTCAGAAAGCCTCTCTCCATTTTCTATCTGAACATATTTCCTTTTACATCGTAAGCCTCAAAGCACTCCCAAATATCCTATCACACGCTAAACATAAACAGTATTAGAAAAGTGCTCAATGAAAAGAGAAGCTTAACTGAGTGAATAGAATTCATATGACATATAGCAGTTTCACAGAAAGCTTCCTTCTGGTTTTTTTCTGAGGATATTTCTTTCTCCAAATTCTAAAGAGCGTTCCCAAATGTCCTTCCTCAGATTCCACAGAAACAGTGATTTCAAACTGCTCCTTCCAAATGACGATTTAACTCTGTGAGATGAATACACCCATCACAAAGCAGTTGCTCAGAAAGATTCTCTCCCGTTTTCAGAGGAATACATTTCCTTGTTCACCAGAGGCCTCTGGGCGCCACTTAATATAACTTCGCAGATTCCTCAAAGAGACACTTTCCAAACTGGGCAATGTAGAGTAAGCTTTAACTCTGTGAAGTGAATACACATATCACAGAGTAGTTTCTTGGAACGCTTCTTTCTGGGTTTTATTTGAGGATAGACCACTTTTCCCCATAGTCTTCAATGCACTTTGAAATATAACTTTTTGGTTTTACAGGAAGAGTGTTCAAATACTGCCTTATGAGAAAAGAGGTATAACTCCCTGAGTGGAATGCACACATCACAAAGCAGTTTCTCAGAAAACTTCTCTCTGGCTTTTATCTGAAGATATTTCCATTTTCACCATAGGCCTGAGTGTGCTCCTGGACGTCCTTTCGTGGTTCTGTCAATGACGGAGTTTCCAAGCTGCATAATGTAAAGAAAGCTTTATCTATGTGAGATGAATAAGCATAGCAAAAAGCAGATTCACAGAAAGCTTCTTTCCAGTTTTTATCTGAAGATATTTCCTTTTTCACCATAGTCCAGAATTTTCTCCTGAATGTCCCTTCACAGATCCGTCCATGGCAGAGGTTGCAAGCTGCGCTGCGCAATGTAAAGAAAGCTTTATCTATGTGAGATGAATACACATAGCACAGAGCAGTTTCACAGAAATCTTCTTTCCAGCTTTTCTCTGAGGCTATTTCTCTTTTCACCATATTCATCAATATGCTCCCAAATATCCCTTGGTACCTTTTTGTCCAAAAGGGTTTCCCCGATGCTGTATGAGACGAGAGGTATAACACTGTGAGTGGAATGCACACATCACAAAGCAGTTCCTTGGAAAGCTTCTCTCCAGTTTCTATCTGAACATATTTTCTTTTTCACTGTAAGCCTCAAAGCGCTCTCGAATATCCCTTCGCATGCTAAACATAAACTGTGTTTGAAAACTGCTCAATGAAAAGAGAAGCTTAACTGAGCAAGAGGAATTCACAAGACACAGCATTTTCACCGAAAGCTTCCTTCTGGATTTTATCTGAGGATATTTCTTTCTCCGTATTCTAAGGATCGTTCCCAAATGTCCTTCCTCAGATTCAACATGATCAGTGATTTCAAACTGCTCAATCTAAAGAATGGTTTAACTCTATGAGAAGAATGCACACATCACAAAGCAGTTGCTCAGAAAGCTTCTCTCCAGTTTTCATTATAAGACGTTCCCTTGTTCACCACAAGCCAGCGGGCGCCACTTAATATCCCTTCACAGATTCCTCAAAGACAGAGTTTCCAAACTGGGAAACATAGAGTAAGCTTTAACTCTGTGAAATGAATGCACATATCAGAGAGCAGTTTCTTGGAACAATTCTCTCTGAGTTTTATTTGAGGATATTTCACTTTTCACCAGTCTTCAATGCGCTCCGAAATATCACATTTTCAATTTTACAGGAACAGTGTTCAAATACTGCCTTATGAGAAAGGAGGTATAACTCCCTCAGTGGAATGCACGCATCACAAATCAGTTTCTAAGAAAGCTTCTCTGCAGTTTTTATCTGAAGATATTTCCTATTTCACCATAGGCCTGAATGTGCTCCTGAACGTCCCTTCATGAATCCATCCAGGCAACGTTTTAAAAATGCGTAATGGAAAGAAAGTTTTATCTATGTGAGATGAATAAACATGTCTATCACAAAGCATTTTCCCAGAAAGCTTCTTTCCAGTTTATGTCTGAGGATATTTCCTTTTTCACCATAGCCATCCATATACTCCCGAATGTCCCCTGGTAACTCTTTCTCCAAAAGACATTTCCCATTCCTGTATGAGAAAAAAAGTATAACTCTGTGAATGAAATGCACACGTCACAAAGCAGCTCCTCGGAGATCTTCTCTCCAGTTTCTATCTGAAGATATTTCCATTTTAACCATAAGCCCCAATGCACTCCCAAGTATCCTTTAGCTGACAAAACTAAAACAGTGTTAGAATACTGCTCAATGAAAACAGAAGCTTAACTGTGCAAGGGGAATTCACATGACACAGAGCAGTTTCATAAAAGCTTCCTTCTGATTTTTATCGCAGGATATTTCTTTTTCGGCATATTCTTAAGAGCATTCCCAAATGTCTTTTCTCAGATTCCACAGAGACAGTGATTTCAAACTGCTCAATCCAAAGAATAATATAACTCTATGAAATGAATCCACACATCACAAATCAGTTGCTCAGAAAGCTTCTCTCCAGTTTTCAAAGGAAGACATTTCCTTGCTCGTCACAGGCATCCGGTTGCCACTTAATACCCCTTTGCAGAATCTTCAAAGACAGACTGCTAATATCACTTTTTTAGTTTTATAGGAGCAGTGTTCAAACAGTGCCTTATGAGAGGAAAGTTATAACTCCCTGAGTGGAATGCAAACATCACCAAGCAGTCTCTCCGGAAGCTTCTCTCCAGTTTTTATCTGACGATATTTCCTTTTTCACCATAGATCCGAATGTGATCCCGAATATCCTTTTGTGGATCCATCCATGACGGAGTTTCCAAGCTGCATAATGGAAAGAAAGCTTTATCTATGTGAGATGAATAAACATAGAAAAAAAGCAGACTCTCAGAAAGCTTCTTTCCAGTTTTTATCTGAAGATAGTTCCTTTTTCACCATAGTCCAGAATGTTCTCCCGAATGTCCCTTCGCGGATCCATCCATGACAGGATTTGCAAGCTGTGTAATGTAAAGTATGCTTTATCTATGTGAGATGAATGCACATATCACAGAGCAGTTTCATAGAAAGCTTCTTTCCAGTTTTTGTCTGAGGCTCTTTCTCTTTTCACTATAGGCGTCAATATGCTCCCAGATATCCCTTGGTACCTTGTTCTCCAAAAGGGTTTACCCGATGCTGTATGAGAAAAGACGTACAATACTGTGAGTAAAATGCACATGTCACAAAGCAGCTCCTCGGAAAGCTTCTCTTCAGTTTCTATCTGAACATATTTCCTTTCTCCCTGTAAGACTCAAAGAGCTTCCGAATATCCCTTCGCACGCTAAATATAAACAGTGTTAGAAAACTCTTCAATGCAAAGGGAAGCTTAACTGAGCGAGAGGAATTCACATGATACATAGCAGTTTCCTAGAAACCTTCCTTCTGGTTTTCATCTGAGGATATTTCTTTCTCCATATTCCAAAGAATGATCCCAAATGTCCTTGCTGAGATACCACAGAAACAGTGATTTCAAACTGCTCAATCCAAGGAATGATTTAACTTTATGAGATGAATACACACATCACAAAGCAGTTGCTCAGAAAGCTTCTCTCCAGTTTTCAATGGAAGACATTTCCTTGCTCACCACAGGCTTCCGGCACCACTTAATATCCCCTCGTAGATTCCTCAAAGACAGAGTTTCCAAACTGAACAACGTAGAGTAAGCTTTAGTTCTGTGAAATGAAAGCACATATCACAGAGCAGTTTCTTGGAACACTTCTTTCTGGGTTTTATTTGAGGATGTTTCATTTCTCGCTATACTCTTCAAAACGTTCCGAATTGTCATATTTTCTGTTTTATAGGAACAGTGTTCAAACACTACCTTATGAGAAAAGAGTTATAAATCCCTGAGTGGAATGCACACATCACAAAGAAGTTTCTCAGAAAGCTTCTCTCCAGTTTTTATCTGAAGGTATTTCCTTTTTCACTATAGGCCTGAATGTGCTCCCGAATGTCCCTTCGTGGATCCGTCCATGACGGAGTTTCCAAGCTGCATCATGTAAAGAAAGCTTTATCAATGTGAGATGAATAAACATAGCAAAAAACAGATTCACAGAAAGCTTGTATTCAGTTTTTCTCTGAATATATTTCCACTTTCACCATAGTCCTGAATGTGCTCCCAAGTGTCCCTTCGCGGATATGTCCATGTCAGAGTTTCCAAGCTGTGTAATGTACAGAAAGCTTTATGTGAGATGAATAAACATAACAAGAAGCAGAATCACAGAAAGCTTCTTTCCAGTTTTTATCTGAAGGTATTTACCTTTTAGTCATACTACTGAATGTGCTCCCGAATGTCCCTTTGCAAATCTGTCCATGACAGTTTTCAACCTACGTAACGTAAAGGAAGCTTTATGTATGTGAGATGAATACACATATCACAGAGCCGTTTCACAGAAAGCTTCTTTCCAGTTTTTGTCTGAAGACATTTCCCTTTTCACCATAGGCATCAATATGCTCCTGAATACCCCTTTGTACCTTTTTCTCCTACAGGATTTCCCCAATGCTGTATGAGTAAGGAGGTATAACACTGTGAGTGAAATGCACACGTCACAAAGCAGTTACCCAGAAAGCTTCTCTCCAGTTTCTATCTGAACATATTTCCTTTTTCCACGTAAGCCTCAAAGCGCTCCTGAATATCCCTTTGCATGCTAAAGTAAAACAGCGTTAGAAAACTGCTCAATGAAAAGAGAGGCTTAACTGAGCAAGAGGAATTCACACAACACAGAGGAGTTTCACAGAAAGCTTCCATCTGGATTTTACCTGAGGAGATTTCTTTCTCCATATTCTAAAGAGTGTTCCCAAATGTCCTTTCTGAGATTCCACAGGAACAGTGATTTCAAACAGCTCAATCCAAGGAATGATTTAACACTCTGAGCAACATACCAACCTCATGAAAGTGTTGCTCAGAAAGCTTTTCTTCATTTTCAAGGGAAGACATTTCCTTGCTTGCCACAAGCCTCGGGTTGCCACTTAATATCCCTTCGCAGAATCCCAAAAGACAGACTTTCCAACCTCGGAAATGAAGAGTAAGCTTTATCTCTGTGAAATGAATGAACATGTCAGAGAGCAGTTTCTTGGAATGCTTCTTTCCAGGTTTTATTTGACGACATTTCACTTTTCACCTTAGTCTTCAATGTGCTCTGATTATCACTTTTTTAGTTTTACAGGAACAGTGTTGAAACAGTGTCTTATGAGGAGAAAGGTATAACACCCTGAGTGGAATGCACACATCACTAAGCAGTTTCTCAGAAAGCTTCTCTCCAGTTTTTATCAGACGATATTTCCTTTTTCACCATTGGCTCGAATGTGACCCCAAATATCCCTTCGCGGATCATCCATGACGGAGTTTCCAAGCTGCGTAATGTAAAGAAAGCTTTATCTATGTGAGGTGAATAAACATAGTGAAAAGCAGATTCACAGAATGATTCTTTCCAGTATTTTTCTGATTACATTTCCTTTTTTAACATAGTCATGAATGTGCTCCCGAATGCCCCTTCGTGGATCCATCCCTGTCAGAGTTTCCAAGCTGCTTAATGTAAAGAAAGCTTTATCTATGTGAGATGAATACACATATCACAGAAGCGTATCACATAAAGGGTTGCCCCGATGCTGTATGAGAAGAGAGTTATAACACTTTCAGTGGAATGCACACATCACAAAGCAGTTCCACGGAAAGCTTCTCTCCAGTTTCTATCTCAACATATTTTGTTTTTCACCATAAGCCTCAAAGTGCTGACGTATATCCCTTTATACGCTAAACATGAACAATGTTAGAAAACTGCTCAATGAAAAGAGAAGCTTAACTGAGCGAGAGGAATTCACACGACACACAGCAGTTTCACAGAAAGATTCCTTCTGGTTTTTATCTGAGGATATTTCTTTCTCCATATTCTAAAGATCATTCCCAATTGTTCCTCCTCAGATTCCACAGAAGCAGTGAATTCAAACTGCTCAATACAAAGAATTATTTAACTGTATGAGATGAATACACACATCACAAAGCAGTTGCTCAGAAAGTTTCTCTGCAGTTTTCATCAAAAGACATTTCCTTGCCCACCACAGGTGAATGGGCACCACTTAATATCCCTTCACAGATTCCTGAAAGACAGAATTTGCAAACAGGGACATGTAGAGAAAGCTTTACCTCTGTGAAATGAATGTCCATATCCGAGAGCAGTTTCTTAGTACGCTTCTTTGTGGGTTTTATTTGAGGATATATCACTTTTAGCCATGGTCTTCAATGCACTGCAAAATATCAGTTTTTCTTTTTACAGGAACAGTGTTCAAACACTGCCTTATGAGAAAAGAGGTATAACTCTCTGAGTGGAATACACACATCACAAAGCAGTTTCTCAGAAAGCTTCTCTCCAGTTTTTATCAGAATATATTACCTTTTTCACAATAGGCCTGAATGCACTTTCAAATATCCCATCGCGGACCTGTCCATGACGGAGTTTCCAACTGCATAATAAAAATAAAGTTTTATCTATGTGAGATGAATAAATAGAGCAAAAAGCAGATTCACAGAAAACTTCTTTCCAGTTTTTATCTGAAGATATTTCCTTTTTCACCATAGTCTTGAATGTGCTCCCTAATATCCCTTCGTGGATCCATCCATGACAGGGTTTCCAAGCTGTGAAATGTAGAGGAAGATTTATCTATGTGAGATTAATACACATATCTAAGAACAGTTTCACAGAAAGGGTTTCTTAGATGCTGTATGAGAAGAGAACTATAACACTGTGAGTGGAATGCACACGACACAAAGCAGCACTTCAGAAAGCTTCTCTCCAGTTTCTATCAGAACATATTTCCTTTTTCACTGTAAGTCTCAAAGTGTTCCTGAGTATCCCTACGCATGCTAAACATAAACAGCGGTAGGAAACTGCTCAATGAAACATGAAGTTTAACTAAGCGATGGAATTCACATGACACACAGCAGTTTCACAGGAAGCTTGCTTCTGGGTTTTATCTGAAGGTATTTGTTTTACAGCATATTCTAAAGAGCATTCCCAAATTTAATATCTCAGGTTCCACAGAAACAGTGATTTCAATCTGCTCAATTGAAAGAATGATTTAACTCTGTGAGATGAATACACCCATCACAAAGCAGTTGCTCAGAAAGCTTCTCTCCAGTTTTCAAGGGAAGACATTTCCTTGCTCACCACAGGCCTCTGGGTGCCACTTAATATCCCTTCGCAGATACCTCAAAGATGCAGTTTCCAAATTGGGCAATGTAGAGTAAGTTTTAACTCTGTGATATGAAAACACATATCAGAGAGCAGGTTCTTGGAAGGCTTCTTTCTGGGATTTATTTGAGGATATTTCACTTTTCTTCGTAGTCCTCAATGCGCTCCGAAATATCACTTTTTTGGTTTTACAGGAACAGTGTCCCAATACTGCCTTATGAGAAAAGAGGTATAACTCCCTGAGTGGAATGCACACATCACAAAGCAGTTTCTCAGAAAGTTTCTCTCCGGTTTTTGTCTGAAGATACTTCGATTTTCCCCATAGTCCTGAATGTGTTCCTGAAGGTCCCTTTGTCGATCCGTCCATGACAGTGTTTCCAAGCTGTGTAAAGTAAAGAAAGTTTAAACTATGTGAGAAGAATAAACATTGCAAAGAGTAGACCCACAGAAATCTTCTTTCCAGTTTTTATCTTAAGATATTTCTTCTTTCACCATAGTCCTGAAAGTGTTCCCGAACGTCCCTCCGCGGATCCATCCATGACAGTTTCCAAGCAGCATAATGTAAAGAATCCTTTATCTATGTGAGATGAATACACATACCACAGAAGAGTTTTACAGAAAGCTTCTTTCCAGTTTTTTTCTGAGGCTATTTCTCCTTTCTCCATATGCATCAATATGCTACCAAATATCCCTTTGTACCTTTTTCTCCAAAAGGGTTTCCCCGATGCTGTATGAGAAGAGAGATATAACACTGTGAGTGGAATGCACACATCACAAAGCAGTTTTTCGGAAAGCTTCTCTCCAGTTTCGGTCTGAACATATTTCCTTTTTCACTGTAAGCCTCAAAGCACTCCTGAATGTCCCTTCACACGCTAAACATAAACAGAGTTAGAAAACTGCTCAATGAAAAGAGAGGTGAAACTGAGCGAGAGGAATTAAAAAGACACAGAGGAGTTTCACAGAAAACTTCCTTCTGGATTTTACCTGAGGATATTTCTTTGTCCATATTATAAAGAGCCTTCCCAAATGTCTTTGCTCAGATTGCACAAAAACAGTGATTTCAAACTGCTCAATCCAAACAATAGTTTAACTCTATGAGACCAATACACACATCACGAAGCAGTTGCTCAGAAATCTTCTCTCCAGTTTTCATCGGAAGATGTTTCCTTGCTCACCACAAGCCTCTGGGCACCACTTAATATCCCTTCACAGATTCCTCAAAGACAGAGTTTCCAAACTCGGCAATGAAGAGTAAGCTTTAACTCTGTGAAATGAATGCACATATCAGAGAGCAGTTTCTTGGAACTCTTCCTTCTGTGTTTCATTTGAGGATATTTCACTTTTGGCCATAGTCTCCAATGCACTCTGAAATACCACGTTTTCAGTTTTACAGGAACAGTGTTCAAACACTGCCTTACTAGAAAAGAGGTAAAAATCCCTTAGTCGAATGCACACATCACAAAGCAGGTTCTCAGAAACCTTCGATCCAGTTTTTATCTGAATATACTTCCTTTCTCACCATAGGCCTGAATGTGCTCCTGAATGTCCTTTCGCGAATCCGTCCATGATGGATTCAAAACTGTGTAATTGAAAGAAAGTTTTATCTATATGAGATGAATAAACTTATCTATCACAAAGCAGTTTCACAGAAAGCTTCCTTCCAGTTTTTGTCAGAGAATATTTCCTTTTTCACCATAGCCGTCTTTATACTCCCGATGTCCCCTGGAAGCTTTTTCTCCAAAAGGGATTCTGCAATCCTCTATTAGAAGAAAGGTATATTTCTGTGTGCGGAATGCACATGTCACAAAGCTGCTCTTTGGAAAGCTTCTCCCCAGTTTCTATCTGAAGATATTTCCTTTTACACCATAAGCCTCAAAGTGCTCCTGAATATCCCTTCACAGACTAAACAAAAACAGTGTTAGAATACTGCTCAATGAAAAAAGAAGCTTAACTGTGTGAGCAGAATTCACACAAAATAGTGTAGTTTCACAGAAAGCTTCCTTCTGATTTCTATCTGAGGTTATTTCTTTTTCAGGATATTCAAAAGAGAGTTTCCAAATGTCCTTTCTCAGATTCAACAGAAACATTGATTTCAAACTGCTCAATCCAAATAATGATTTAACTCTATGAGATGAATACAAGCATCAAAAAAGAGTTGCTCAGAAAGCTTCTCTCCAATTTTCGATGGAAGACATTTCCTTGCTCGCCACAGGTCTCCAGTTGCCACTTAATATCCCTTCACAGAATCCCAAAAGACAGACTTTCCAAACTGGGAAATATGGAGTAAGCTTTAACTCTGTGAAATGAATGGACATGTCAGAGAGCAGTTTCTTGGAATGCTTCTTTCTGGGTGTTATTGGATGACATTTCACTTTTCTCCATAGTCTTCAATGTGCTCCGAATATTACTTTTTTAGTTTTACAGAGCAGTATTCAAACAGTGCCTTATGAGAAAAGAGGTAAAACTCCCTTAGTGAAATGCACACATCATGAAGCAGTTTCTCAGAAACCTTCTCTCCACTTTTTATCTGACGATATTTCCTTTTTCACCAAGCCCAGAATGTGATCCCAAATATCCCTTCATGGATCCATCCATGACAGAGTTTCCAAGCTGCGTAATGTAAAGAAAGTTTTATCTATGTGAGATGCATAAACATAGCAAAAAGCAGATTCCCAGAAAACTTCTTTCCAGTTTTTCTCTGAAGATATTTCCTTTTTCACCATAGTCCTGAATGGGCTCCTGAATGTTCCTTCGGGGACCCATCCATGACAGAGTTTCCAAGCTATGGTAATGTAAAGGAAGCTTTATATATGTGAGATGAATACATAAATCACAGAGCAGTTTCATAGAGAGATTCTTTCAAGTTTTTGTCTGAGGCTATTTCCCATTTCACCCTAGGCATTAACATGCTCCAGAATATCACTTGGTACATTCTTCTTCAAAAGGGTTTCACCTATGCTGCATGAGAAGAGATGTATAACACCGTGAGTGGAATGCACATGTCACAAAGCAGTTCCTCGGAAAGCTGCTCTCCAGTATCGATCTGAACATATTTCTTTTTCACCGTAAGCCTCAAAGCACTCCCGAATATCCTTCACAGGCTAAACACAAACAGGGATAGAAATCTGTTCAATGAAAAGAGAGGCTTAACTGAGCAAGAGGAATTAAGATGACACAGAACAGTTCCACAGAATGCTTCCTTCTGGATTTTACCTGAGGATATTTCTTTCTATATATTCTAAAGAGTGTTCCCAAATGTCCTTTCTCAGATTTCACAGAACAGTGATTTCAAACTGCTCAATCCAAAGAATGGTTTAAATCTATGAACTGAATGCACACATCACAAAGCAGTTGATCAGAAAACTTATCTCCAGTTTTCATCGGAAGTCACTTTCTAGCTCACCACAAG
Organism: Macaca thibetana thibetana; assembly: GCF_024542745.1. Lineage (NCBI taxonomy): Eukaryota > Metazoa > Chordata > Mammalia > Primates > Cercopithecidae > Macaca > Macaca thibetana. The sequence goes on along the minus strand of NC_065585.1, from coordinate 98,555,324 downwards.
CCTCCAAGTGCCACTTAATATCCCTTCACAGATTTCTCAAAGAAAGACTTTGCAAACTGAGCAAAGTAGAGTAAGCTTTAACTCTGTGAAATGAATGCACATCTCATAAAGCGGTTTCTTTAACACTTCTTTCTTGGTTTTATTTGAGGATATTTCACTTTTCATCATAGTTTTCAATGCACCAAGAAATATCACTTTTTCGGTTTTACAGGAACAGTGTTCAAACACTGCGTTATGAGAAAAGAGGTAAAACTCCCTGAGTGGAATGCACACGTTACAAAGCAGTTTCTCAGAAAGCTTCTCTCCAGTTTTTATTTGAAGATATTTCCTTTCTCACCATTGGTCTGAATGTGCTCTCGAATGTCCCTTCGCGAATCCGTCCATGATGACATTTCAAAACTGAGTAATAGAAAGAAAGTTTATCTATGTGAGATGAATAAACATATCTATCACAAAGCAGTTTCACAGAAAGCTTATTTTCAGTTTTTGTCTGAGTATATTTCTTTTTCCACCATAGCCGTCCATGTACTCCTGAATGTCCCCTGGTAGCTTTTTCTCCAAAAGGGATTTCCCAATCCTCTATGAGAAGAAAAGTATACCTGTGAGTGGAATGCACACGTCACAAAGCAGCTCCTCGGAAATCTTCTCTCCAGTTTCCATCTGAAGATATTTCTGTTTTGACCATAAGCCTCAAAGCGCTCCTGAGTATCCCTTAGTTGACTAAACTAAAACAGTGTTAGAATACTGCTCAATGAAAACAAAATATTAACTGTGAGAATGGAATTCAGGTGACCCAGAGCAGTTTCACAGAAAGCTTCCTTATGGTTTTTATCACTCGTTAGTTCTTTTCCAGTATATTCTTAAGAGCATTCCCAAATGTCCTTTCTCATGTTCCACAGAAAAGTGATATCAAACTGCTCAATCCAAAGAATGATTTAACTCTATGAGATGCATACACACATCACAAAGCAGTTGCTCAGAAAGCTTCTCTCCAGTTTTCAGCGTAAGACTTTTCCTTGCTGGACATTGGTCTCTGATTGCCACTTAATATCCTTTCGCAAAATCCACAAAGACAGACTTTCCAAAGTGGGAAATATAGAGGAAGCTTTAATACTCAGAAATTAGTGCACACGTCAGAGAGCAGTTTCGTGGAATGTTTCTTTCTGGGTTTTATTTCAGGATATTTCACTTTTCACCATAGTCTCCCATGTGCTTCAAAATATTACTTTTTCCATTTTACAGGAACAGTGTTCAAACACTGCCTTATGAGAAAAGAGGTATAACTCCCTGAGTGGAATGCACACATCACAAAGCAGTTTCCCAGAAAACTTCCATCCAGTTTTTATCTGAAGATATCTCCTTTTTCACCGTAGGCCTGAATGTGCTACCGAATATCCCTTTGGGGATCCGTCCATGACAGCGTTTCCAAACTGCATGATATAAGGAAAGTTTTATCTATGTGAGATGAATAAACATATCTATCACAAAGCAGTTGACAGAAATCTTCTTTCCAGTTTCTGTCTGAGGATATTTCCTTTTACACCATAGCCATCCATATACTTCCAAATGTCCTTTGGTAACTTTTTCTCCAAAAGGCAATCCCCAATCCTCTATGAAAAGAAAGGTATAATTCTGTGATTGGAATGCACACGTCACAAAACAGCTCCTCGGAATGCTTCTTTCCAGTTTCTGTCTGAAGATATTTCCTTTTTCACAGTAAGCCTCAAAGCACTCCTGAATATCCCTTAGCAGATTAAACAAAAACAGTATTAGAATACTGGTGAATGAAAAGAAAAGCTTAACTGTGTGAGCGGAATTCACGCGACACAGAGCAGTTTCACAGAATGCTTCCTTCTGGTTTCTATCTGAGGTTATTTCTGTTTCAGGATATTCTAAAAGCGTTTCTAAATGTCCTTTCTCAGATTCCACAGAAACAGTGATTTCAAACTGTTCAATCCAAAGAATAATTTAACTCTATGTGGTGAATTCAAACATCACAGAAGAGTTGCTCAGAAAGCTTCTCTCCATTTTTCAATGGATGACATTTCCTTGCTCGCCACACGCCTCTGGTTGCCACTTAATATCCCTTCGCAGAATCCTCAAAGACAGTCTTTCCAAACTGGGAAATATAGAGTAAGCTTTAACTCTGTGAAATGAAAGGACATGTCAGAGAGCAGTTTCTTCTAATGCTTCTTTCCGGGTTTTATTTGATGATTTTCACTTTTCACCATATTCTTCAATGTGCTCCGAATGTCACTTTTTTAGTTTTACAGGAATAGTATTCAAACAGTGCCTTATGAGAAAAAAGGTAAAACTCCCTGAGTGGAATGCACACACCACCAAGAAGTTTCTCAGAAAGCTTCTCCCCAGGTTTTATCTGACGATATTTCCTTTTCACCATAGGCCTGAATATGATCCCGAATATCCCTTCACGGATTCATCCATGACAGAGTTTCCAAGCTGCATAATGTAAACAAAGCGTTATCTATGTGAAATGAATAAACATAGCATAAAACAGATTCACAGAAAGCTACCTTTCAGTTTTTATCTGAAGATATTTCCTTTTACACTATAGTCCTGAACGTGCTCCCGAATGTCCCTTCGAGGATCCGTCCATGAGAGAGTTTCCAAGCTGCATAATGTAAAGAAAGCTTTATTTATGGGAGATGAATACACATATCAAAGAGCAGTTTCAAAGAAAGCTTCTTTCCATTTTTTTTTTGGAGTTATTTCCCTTATCACCATAGGATTCAACATGCTCCCCGAATGTCACTTGGTACCTTCTTCTCCAAAAGGTTTTCCCCAATGCTGTATGAGAAGAGAGGTATAACACTGTGAGTGGAATGCACACGTCACAAAGCAGTTCCTCAGAAAGCTTCTCTCCAGTTTCGGTCTCAACATATTTCCTTTTTCAGCATACCCTCAAAGTGCTCCGGAATATCCCTTCACACGCTAAACATAAACAGGGTTAGAAAACTGCGCAATGAAAAGTGAGGTTTAACTGAGTGAGAGGAATTAAGATCAAACAGAGTAGATTCACACAGCTTCCTGCTGGATTTCACCTGAGGATATTTCTTTCTCCATATTTTAAGGAGCATTCCTAAATGTCCTTCCTCAGATTCCACAAACATAGTGATTTCAAAGTGCTCAATCCAAAGAATGGTTTAACTCTATGAGACGAATACACCATCACAAAGCAATTGCTCAGAAAGCTTCTCTCCAATTTTCATTGGAAGACGTTTCCTTGCTCACCACAAGCCTCTGGGTGCCACTTAATATCAATTCACAGGTTCCTCAAAGACAAAGTTTCCAAACTGGGCAACGTAGAGTAAGCTTTAACTCTGTGAAATGAATGCACATATCAGAGAGCAGTTTCTCAGAACACTTCTTTCTGGGCTTTATTGAGGATATTTCACTTTTCACCATAGTCTTTCATGCGTTCGTACATATTACTTTTTCGGTTTTACAGGAACAGTGTTCAAACACTGCCTTATAAGAAAAGAGGTATAACTCCCTGAGTAGAGTGCACACATCACCTAGATGTTTCTCAGAAAACTTCTATCCCGTTTTTATCTGAAGACATCTCCTTTTCTACTGTAGGCCTGAATGTGCTCCTGAGTGTCCCTTTGCAAATCTATCCATGACGACATTGCAAAACTTTGTAAAAGAAGGAAAGTTTTATCTATGTGAGATGAATAAACATATCTATCACAAACCAGTTTCACAGAAAGCTTCTTTCCAGTTTTTGTCTGATGATATTTCCTTTTCCACCATAGCCGTCCATATACTGTCGAATGTCCCATGGTAGCTTTTTCTACAAAAGGAATTCCCCAATCCTCTATGAGAAGAAAAGTATAACTCTGTGTGTGGAATGCACACGTCACAAAGCTGCTCCTCAGAAGTATTCCCTCTAGTTTCTATCTGAAGATATTTCCATTTTCAACATAAGCCTCAAAGTGCTCCAAAGTATCCCTTAGCTGGCTAAACTAAAACAGTGTTAGAATACTGCTCAATGAACATGGAAGCTTAACTGTTTGAGTGGCATTCACGTGACACAGAGCACTTTCACAGAAAGCTTCCTTCTCCTTTTTATCGGAGGGTATTTCTTTTTCAGCACATTCTTAAAAGCGTTCTCAAATGTCCTTTCTCAGGTTCCACAGAAAGAGTGATTTCAAACTGCTCAATCCAAAGAATCCACACATCACAAAGCAGTTTCTCAGAAAGCATCTCTCCAGTTTTCAACGGAAGACATTTCCTTACTCACCACAGTACCTGGTCGCCACTTAATATGCCTTTGCAGAATCTTCAAAGACAGACTTTTCAAACTGGGAATTGTAGAGTAAGCTTTATCTCTCTGAAATGAATGCATACGTCAGACAGCAGTTTCTTGGAATGCTTCTTTCTGGGTTTTATTTCAGGATGTTTCACTTTTCGCTTTAGTCTTCCATGCACTCTGAAATATTACATTTTTGGTTTTATAGGAACAGAGTTCAAACACTGCGTTATGAGACAAGAGGTATAACTCCCTGAGTGGAATGTACACATCACAAAGCAGTTTCTCAGATAGCTTCTGTGCACTTTTCATCTGAACATATCTCCTTTATCATCATGGGCCTGAATAAGCTCCCAAATGCTCCTTTGTGGATCCATCCATGATGGAGTTTCCAAACTGCATAATATAAGGAAAGTTTTATCTATGTGAGATGAACAAAGGTATCTATCACAAAACAGTTTCACAGAAATATTCTATCAACTTTTTGTCTGAGGATGTTTCTTTTTCCACCATAGCCGTCCCTATAGTCTCAAAAGTCCCTTGGTAGCTTTTTCTCCAAAAGGCATTCCCCAATCCTCTATGAGAAGAAAGGTATAATTCTGTGAGTGAAATGCACACATCACAAATCAGTCCCTCGGAAAGCTTCTCTCCAGTTTCTATCTGTTCATATTTTCTTTCTCACTGTAAGACTCAAAGCATTTCTGAATATCCCTTCACATGGTAAACATAAACAGTGTTAGAAAACCCTTCAATGAAAAGGGAAGCTTAACTGAGCGAGAGGAGTTCACATGACACATAGCAGTTTCACAGAAAGCTTCCTTCTGTTTTTCATCTGAGGATATTTCTTTCTCCATATTCCAAAGGGCGATCCCAAATGTCCTTCCTGAGATACCACAGAAGCAGTTATTTCAAACTGTTCAATCCAAGGAATGGTTTAACTCTATGAGATGAATTCACACATCACAAAGCAGTTGCTCAGAAAGCTTCTCTCCGGTTATCATAGGAAGACTTTTCCTTGCTCACCACAGGCCTCTGGGGCACCACTAAACATCCCTTCACATATTACTCAAAGACAGAGTTTGCAAACTGGGCAATGTAGACTACGCTTTATTTCTGTGAAGTGAATGCACATATCAGAGAGCAGTTTCCTGGATCACTTCTTTCAGGGTTTTATTTCAGGCTATTTCACTTTTCGCCACACTCTTCAATGCGCTGCAAAATATCACTTTTTCAGTTTTACGGGAATTCTGTTCAAACACTGCCTTATGAGAAAATAGGTATAACACCGTGTGTGGAATCCATTTTTTTTCAGCATATTCTTAAGAGCATTCCCAAATGTCTTTTCTCGGGCTCCACAGAAACAGTGATTTCAAACTGCTCAATCCAAAGAAAGATTTAACTCTATGAGATGAATACACACAACACAATGCAGTTGCTCCGAAACTTTCTACCCAGTTTTCATCGGAAGATGTTTCCTTTCTCACCACAAGCCTCCGGGCGCCACTTAATATCCCTTCACAGATTCCTTAAAGATAGAGTTTCCAAACTGGGCAATGAAGTGTAAGCTTTAACTCTCTGAAATGAATGCACACGTCAGAGAGCAGTAACTTGGAACGCTTCTTTCTGGGTTTTATTTCAGGATATTTCATTTTTCTTCCTAGTCTTCAACGAGCTGCAAAATATCACTTTTTCAGCTTTTCAGGAACAGTGTTCAAACACTGCCTTATGGGAAGAGGTATAACTCCCTGAGTGGAATGCACACATCACAAAACAGTTTCTCACAAAGCTTCTCTTCAGTTTTTAGCTGAAGATATCTCCTATTTCCCCACAGGCCTGAATGTGCTCCTGAATGTCCCTTTGCAGATCTATCTATGACGCCGTTTCAAAACTCCATAATAGAAAGAAAGTTTTATCTATGTGAGATGAATAGACATATCTATCACAAAGCAGTTACACAGAAAGCTTCTTTCCAGTTTTTGTCTGAATATATTTCCTTTTATACCATAGCTGTCCATACACTCCCGAATGTCCCCTGGTAGCTTTTTCTCCAAAAGGGATTCCGCAATCCTATATGAGATAAAAGTATAACACTGTGAGTGAAATGCACACATCACAAAGGAGCTCCTTGGAAATCTTCTCTCCAGCATCTATCTGAAGATATTTCCGTTTTCACCATAAGCCTCAAAGTGTTGCCGAGTATCCCTTAGCTGACTAACCTAAAACAGTGTTAGACTACTGCTCAATGAAATCAGAAGCTAAACTGTGCATGTGGAATTCACGAGACCTAGAGCAGTTTCACAGAAAGTTTCCTTCCGATTTTTATCGGAGGGTATTTCTTTTTCAGCATATTCTTAAGAGCGTTCCCAAATGTCCTTTCTCAGGTTCCACAGAAACAGTGATTTCAAACTGCTCAATCCAAAGAATGATTTAACTCTATAAGATGAATGCACACATCACAAAGCAGTTGCTCTGAAAGCTTCTCTCCAGTTTTCATCGGAAGATGTTTCCTTTCTCACCACAAGCCTCCGGGCACCTCTTAATATCCCTTCACAGATTCCTCAAAGACAGAGTTTCCAAACTGGGCAACGTAGTGTAAGCTTTAACTCTCTGAAATGAATGCACACGTCAGAGAGTAGTTTCTTGGACTGTTTCTTTCTGGATTTTATTTCGGGACATTTCACTTTTTGCCGTAGTCTTCAATGTGCTGCAAAATATCACATTTTCAGTTTTACAGGGACAGTGTTGAAACACTGCCTTATGAGAAAAGAGGTATATCTCCCTGAGTGGAATGCACACATCACAAAGCAGTTTCTCAGAAAGCTTCTCTCCAGTTTTTAGCTGAAGATATTTCCTATTTCCCAACAGGCCTGAATATGCTCCCGAATGTCCCTCCACGAATCTGTCCAAGACGTAGTTTCAAAACTGCGTAATAGAAAGAAAGTTTTATCTATGTGAGATGAATAGTAGTATCTATCACAAAGCAGTTATACAGAAAGCTTCTTTCCAGTTTTTGTCTGAATATATTTCCTTTTTTACCATAGCTGTCCTTATACTCCCGAATGTCCCCTAGTAGCCTTTTCTCCAACAGGGATTCCCAATCCTCTATGAGAAGAAAGGTATAATTCTGTGAGTGGAATGCACACGTCACAAAGAAGCTCCTCAGAAAGCTTCTCCCTAGTGTTTATCTGAGGATATTTCCGTTTTCACCATAAGCCTCAAAGCACTCCCGAATATCCTTTCGCAGACTAAACACAGTGTTATAATACTGCTCAATGAAAAGAGAAGCTTAACTGTGTGAATAGAAATCACAGGATCGAGAGCAGTTTCACAGAATGCTTCCTTGTGGTTTTTATCTGAGGGTATTTCCTTTTCAGCATATTCTAAAGAGCGTTCCGAAATGTCCTCTCTCAGGCTCCACAGAAACAATGAATTCAAAATACTCAATCCAAAGAATGATTTAACTCTATGAGATGAATCCACACACCACAAAGCAGTTGCTCAGAAAGCTTCTCTCCAGTTTTCAACGGAAGAAATTTTCTTGCTCACCACAGGCCCCTGGGTGCCACTTAATATCTCTTCGCAGATTCCTCAAAGACAGAGTTTCCAAACTGGGAAATGTAGAGTAAGCTTTAATTCTGTGAAATAAACGCACAAATCAGAGAGCTGCTTCTTGGAATGCTTCTTTTGGGTTTTATTTGAGGATAGTTCAATTTTCACCATAGTCTTCTATGCACTCTGAAATATCACTTTTTCAGTTTTAGAGGAAACGTGTTCAAACACTGCATTATGAGAAAAAATGTATAACTCCCTGAGTGGAACGCACACATCACAACGCAGTTTCTCACAAGGTATCTTTCCAGTTTTTATCTGAAATATTTCCATTTTCAAAATAGTCTTGAATGTGCTTCCGAATGTCCCTTTGCAGATCCATCCATGATAGAGTTTCCAAGCTGTGTAATGTAAAGAAAGTTTTATCTATGTGAGATGAATAAAAATAGCAAAAAGCAGATTCACAGAAAGCTTCTTTCCAGTTTTCCTCTGAGGCTATTTCCTTTTTCACCATAGCTGTCCATATACAGCTGAATGTCTCTTGGTATATTTTTCTCCAAAAGGCATTCCCCAGACCTTTATGAGAAGAGGGGTATAACACTGTGAGTGAAATGCACAGGTCTCAAAGCAGTTCCTCGGAAAGCCTCTCTCCAGTTTCTATCTGAACATATCTCCTTTATCACGGTAAGCCTCAAAGCACTCCCAAATATCCCTTTGCTCGCTAAACATAAAGAGTGTTAGAAAAGTGCTCCAGGAAAAGAGAAGCTTAACTGAGCAAAAGGAATTCAAGTGACACATAGCAGTTTCCAGAAAGCTTCCTTCTGGTTTATATCAGAGGATATTTATTTCTCCATATTCTAAAGAGCGTTCCCAAATGTCCTTCTTCAGATTCCACAGAAACAGTTATTTCAAACTGCTCAATCCAAAGAATGATTTAACTCTATGAGATGAATACACACATCACAAAGCAGTTGCTCAGAAAGCTTCTCTGCAGTTTTCATTGAAAGACATTTCTTTGCTCACCACAGGTGAATGGGTACCACTTACTATCCCTTTGCAGATTCTTGAAAGACAGAATTTGCAAACTGGGCAATGTAGTGTAAGCTTTACCTCTGTCAAATGATTGCACATATCTGAGAGCAATTTCTTGGTACGCTTCTTTCTGGGTTTTATTTGCGGATATATCACTTTTCACCATAGTCTTCAATGTGCTCCAAAATATCACTTTTTTGTTTTACTGGAACAGTGTTCAACCACTGCCTTATGAGAAAAGAGGCATAACACCCTGAGTGGAATACACATCAAAAAGCAGTTTCTCAGAATGCTTCTCTCCAGTTTTTATCTGAAGATATTTTCTTTTTCAACATAGGCCTGAAAGTTCTTTTGATTATCCCATCGTGGATCCGTCGATAATGCAGTTTCCAAACTGTGTAACATAAAGAAAGTTTTATCTATATGAGATGAATAAACACAGCAAAAAGCAGATTCACAGAAAGCTTCTTTCCAGTTTTTATCTGAAGATATTTCCTTTTTCTCCTCCTGAATATCCCTTCGCGGATCCATCCATGACAGAGTTTCCAAGCTGTGAAATGTAGAGAAAGATTTATCTATGTCAGATGAATACACATATCTAAAAATAGTTTCACAGAATGGGTTTTCTAGATGCTGTATGAGAAGAGAGGTAGAACACTATGAGTGGAATGCACATGTCACAAAGCAGCACCTCGGAAAACCTCTCACCAGTTTCTATCAGAACATATTTCCTTTTTCATCATAAGACTCAAAGTGTTCCCAAATATCCCTATGCACGCTCAACATAAACAGTGTTAGGAAACTGCTCAACGAAAAGTGAAGCTTAACTGGGGGAGTGGAATTCACACAACACAGAGAACTTTCACAGGAAGCTTCCTTCTGGTTTTTATCTGAGGATATTTCTTTCTCCATATTCTAAAGAGCATTCCCAAATATCCTTCCTCAGATTCCACAGAAACAGTGATTTTAAACTGCTCCTTACAAAGGATGATTAACTCTATGAGATGATTACACCTGTCACAAAGCAGTTGCTCAGAAAGATTCTCTCCAGTTTTCAAAAGATGACATTTCCTTGCTCAACACAGGCCTCCAGGCGCCACTTAATATAACTTCACAGATTCCTCAAAGAGAGACTTTCCAAACTGGGCAATGTAGAGTAAGCTTTAACACTGTGACGTTAATACACATATCAGAGAGCAGTTTCTTGGAACGCTTCTTTCTGGGTTTTATTTGAGGACAGGACACTTTTCCCCATAGTCTTCATTGCACTCTGAAATATAACATTTTTGGTTTTACAGGAACAATGTTCAAACACTGCCTTATGAGAAAAGAGGTATAACTCCTTGAGTGGAATGCACACATCAGAAAGCATTTTCTCAGAAAACTTGTCTCCAGGTTTATCTGAAGATCTTTCCTTTTTCACCATAGGCCTGAATATGCTCCCGAATGTCCCTTCGTGATTCCATCCATGACGGAGATTCCAAGCTGCGTAATGTAAAGAAAGCTTTATCTATGTGAGATGAATAAGCATAGCATAAACAAATTCACAGAAAGCTTCTTTCTAGTATTTATCTGAAGATATTTCCTTTTTTACCATAGTCCAGAAATTTCTCCCGAATGTCCCTTCACGGATCCATCCATGACAGATTTTGCAAGCTGCATAATGTAAAGAAAGCTTTATCAATGTGAGATGAATACACATAGCACAGAACAGTTTCACAGAAAGCTTCTTTCCAGCTTTTCCTTGAGGCTATTTCCCTTTTCACCATATCCATCAATATGCTCCCAAATATCCCTTGTATGTTTTTGTCCAAAAGGGTTTCCCCAATGCTCTATGGGAAGAGAGGTGTAACATTGTGAATGGAATGCACACATCACAATGCAGTTTCTCAGAAAGCTTCTCTCTAGTTTTTATCGGAATATATTTCCTTTTTCGCAATAGGCCTGAATGCTCTTTCAAATATCCCGTCACGGATCTGTCCGTGACAGAGTTTCCAACTGCGTAATATAAACAAAGTTTTATCTATGTGAGATGAATAAATAGAGCAAAAAGCAGATTCACAGAAAGCTTCTTTCCAGTTTTTATCTGAAGATATTTCCTTTTTTGCCATAGTCCTGAATGTGCTCCCGAATATCCCTTCGTGGATCCATCCATGACAGGGTTTCCAAGCTGTGAAATGCAGAGAAAGATTTTTCTATGTGTGATGAATATACATATCTAAGAACAGTTTCACAGAAAGGGTTTCTTAGATGCTGAATGAGAAGTATAACACTGTGAGTGGAATGCACACGTCACAAAGCAGCACTTCGGAAATCTTCTCTCCAGTTTCTATCAGAACATATTTCCTTTTTCAATGTAAGCCTCAAAGTGTTCCCGAATATTCCTACGCACGCTAAACATAAACAGCGTTAGGAAATTGCTCAATGAAAAGTGAAGCTTAACTGGGCGAGTGGAATTCACACGACACAGAGCAGTTTCACAAGAAGCTTGCTTCTGGGTTTTATCTGAAGATATTTGTTTTTCAGCATATTCTAAAGAGCGTTCCCAAATTTCCTTTCTCAGGTTCCACAGAAACAGTGATTTCAAACTGCTCAATAGACAGAATGATTTAACTCTATGAGATGAATACACACATCACAAAGCAGTTGCTCAGAAAGCTTCTCTCCCGTTTTCAAGGGAAGACATTTCCTTGCTCACCACAGGCCTCTGGGCGCCACTTAATATCCCTTTGCAGATACCTCAAAGATGCAGTTTCCAAATTGGGCAATGTAGAGTGAGTTTTAACTCTGTGATATGAAAACACATATTGGAGAGCAGTTTCTTGGAAGGCTTCTTTCTAGGTTTTATTTGATAATATTTCACTTTTTGCTGTAGTCCTCAATGCGCTCCGAAATATCACTTTTTTGGTTTTACAGGAACAGGGTCCACACACTGCCTTATGAGAAAAGAGGTATAACTCCCTGAGTGGAATGAACACATCACAAAGTAGTTTCTCAGAAAGCTTCTCTCCGGTTTTTGTCTGAAGATATTTCGATTTTCTCCGTAGTCCTGAATGTGCTCCTGAAGGTCCCTTCGTCAATCCGTCCATGACAATGTTTCAAAGCTGTGTAAGGTAAAGAAAGCTTTATCTATGTGAGATGAATAAACATTGCAAAAAGCAGATCCACAGAAATCTTCTTTCCAGTTTTTATCTTAAGATATTTCTTCTTTCACCATAGTCTTGAATGTGCTCCTGAATGTCCCTTTGTCGATCTGTCTATGACAGTGTTTCCAAGGTGCATAAGGTAAAGAAAGCTTTAAATATGTGAGATGAATAAACATTGCAAGAAGCAGATCCACAGAAATCTTCTTTCCAGTTTTTATCTTAAGATATTTCTTCTTTCACCATAGTCCTGAATGTGTTCCCGAAGGTTCCTCCGTGGATCCATCCATGACAGAGTTTCCAAGCAGCGTAATGTAAAGAAAGCTTTATCTATGTGAGATGAATACACATAGCACAGAACAGTTTCACAGAAACCTTCTTTCCAGTTTTTTTCTGAGGCTATTTCTCCTTTCTCCATATGTGTCAATATGCTACCAAATATCCCTTGGTACCTTTTTCTCCTAAAGGGTTTCCCCGATGCTGTATGAGAAGAGAAGTATAACACTGTGAGTGGAGTGCACACGTCACAAAGCAGTTCCTCGGAAAGCTTCTCTCCAGTTTTGGTCTGAACCTATTTCCTTTTTCACTGTAAGCCTCAAAGCGCTCCTTTATATCCCTTCACACGCTAAACATAAACAGGGTCAGAAAACTACTCAATGAAAAGAGAGGTGAAACTGAGTGAGAGGAATTAAAAAGACACAGAGCAGTTTCACAGAAAGCTTCCTTCTGGATTTTACCTGAGGATATTTCTTTCTCCATATTCTAAGGAGCCTTCCCAAATGTCCTTGCTCAGATTGCACAAAAACAGTGATTTCAAACTGCTCAATCCAAACAACAGTTTAACTCTATGAGACCAATACACACATCACGAAGCAGTTGCTCAGAAATCTTCTCTCCAGTTTTCATCGGAAGACGTTACCTTGCTCACCACAAGCCTCTGGGCACCACTTAATATCCCTTCACAGATTCCTCAAAGACAGAGTTTCCAAACTGAGCAATGAAAAGTAAGCTTTAACTCTGTGAAATGAATGCACATATCAGAGAGTAGTTTCTTGGAATGCTTCCTTCTGGGTATTATTTGAGGATATTTCACTTTTGGCCATAGTCTTCAATGCACTCTGAAAAATTACATTTTCAGTTTTACAGGATCAATATTCAAACACTGCTTTATGAGAAAAATGATAAAAGTCCCTGAGTCGTATGCACACATTACAAAGCAGTTTCTCAGAAAGCTTCTATCCAGTTTTTATCTGAATATACTACCTTTTTCACCATAGGCCTGAATGTGCTCCTGAATATCCTTTCGTGAATCCGTCCATGATGGAGTTTCAAAACTGCGAAATTGAAAGAAAGTTTTATCTATATGAGATGAATAAACGTATCTATCACAAAGCAGATTCACAGAAAGTTTCTTTCCAGTTTTTGTCTGAGGATATTTCTTTTGTCACCATAGCCATTTATATACTCCCAAATGTTCCCTGGTTGATTTTTCTCCAAAAGGGATTCCCCAATCCTCTATGAGAAGAAAGGTATAACTCTGTGAGTGGAATGCACACGTCACAAAGCCGATCTTCGGAAAGCTTCTCGCCAGTTTCTATCTGAAGATATTTCCTTTTACACCATAAACCTCAAAGCGCTCCCGAATATCCCTTCAGAGACTAAACAGAAACAGTGTTAGAATACTGCACAATGAAAAGGAAAGCTTAACTGTGCTAGCGGAATTCACGCAACATAGTGTAGTTTCACAGAAAGCTTCTTTCTGGTTTCTATCTGAGTTTTTTTCTTTTTCAGGATATTCAAAAGCGTGTTCCCAAATGTCCTTTCTCAGATTCAGTCTTTCCAAACTGGGAAATGTAGAGTAAGCTTTAACTCTGTGAAATGAATGGACATTTCAAACAGCAGTTTCTTTGAATGCTTCTTTCCGGGTTTTATTTGATGATTTTCACTTTTCGCCATAGTCTTCAATGTGCTCCGAAATATCACATTTTCAATTTTACAGGAACAGTGTTCAAATACTGCCTTATGAGAAAAGAGGAATAACTGCCTGAGTGGAATGTACACATCACAAAGCAGTTTCTCAGAAAGTTGCTCTCCAGTTTTTAGCTGAATATATTTCCTATTTTCCCCCAGGCCTCAATGTGCACCCGAAATTCCCTTCGTGAATCTGTCCATGGTGCAGTATCAAAACTGCGTAATAGAAAGAAAGTTTTATCTATTTGAGAAGAATAGACCTATCTATCACAAAGTAGTTTCACAGAAAGCTTCTTTACATTTTTTGTCTGAGAGTATTTCCTTTTTCACCATAGCCATCCATATACTCCCAAATGTCCCCTGGTACCTTTTTCTCCAAACAAGAGTCCCAAATCCTCTATGAGAAGAAAAGTATAACTCTGTGAGTGAAATGCACTCGTCACAAAGCAGCTCCTCGGAAATCTTCTCTCCAGTATCTATCTGAAGATATTTCCGTTTTCATCGTAAGCCTCCAAGCGCTCCCGAGTATCCCTTATCTGACTACCCTAAAACAGTGTGAGAATACTGCTCAATGAAAACAGAAGCTTAACTGTGTGAGTGAAATTCACGTGAAGAAGAGCAGTTTCACAGAATGTTTCCTTCAGGTTTTTATCGGGGGATATTTCTTTTTCAGCATATTTTCAAGAGGTTCCCAAATGTCCTCTCTCAGGTTCCACAAAAACAGTGATTTCAAACTGTTCAATCCAAAGAATGATTTAACTCTATGAGATGAATACACACATCAAAAAGCAGTTGCTACGAAGGCTTCTCTCCAGTGTTCATGGGAAGACGATTCCTTTCTCACCGCAAGCCGCCGGGCGCCACCTAATATCCCTTCCCAAATTCCTCAAAGACAGAGTTTCCAAACTGTGCAATGTGGTGTAAGCTTTAGCTCTCTGAAGTGAATGCACACGTCAGAGAGCAGTTTCTTGGAACGCTTCTTTCTGGGTTTCATTTCAGGATATTTCAGTTTCTGCCATAGTCTTCAATGTGCTGCCAAACATCACTTTTTCAGTTTTTACAGGAACAGTGTTCAAACACTGCTTTATGAGAAAAGTAGTGTAACTCCCTGAGTGGAATGCACACATCAGACAGCAGTTTCTCAGAGAGTTTCTCTCCAGTTTTTAGCTGAAGGTATCTCCGTTTTCATCATACGTGTGAATGTGCTCCCTAATGTCCCTTCGCAAATCCATCCATGACACAGTTTCAAAACTGCGAAAAAGAAAGAGAGGTTTATGTTTGTGAGATGAATAGACATATCTGTCACAAAGCAGTTTCACAGAAAGATTCCTTACATTTTTTCTCTGAGCATATTTCCTTTTTCACCGTAGCCATCCATATTCCCTGAATGCCCCCTGGTAGCTTTCTCTACAAACAGGATTCCCCAATCCTCTCTGAGAAGGAAAGTATAACTCTGTGAGTGGAATGCACACATCACAAAGCAGCTCCTCAGAGATCTTCTCTCCAGTATCTATCTGAAGATATTTCCGTTTTCACCGTAAGCCTCAAAGCACTCCCGAGTTTCCCTTTGCTGACTAACCAAAAACAGTCTGAGAATACTGCCCAATAAAAATAGAAACTTAACTGTGTGAGTGAAATTCACATGACATAGAGCAGTTTCTCGGAAAGTTTCCTTCTGGTTTTTATCGGAGGGTATGTCTTTTTCAGCATATTCTTAAGAGCGTTCCCAAATGTCCTTTCTCAGGTTCCATAGGATCAGTGATTTCAAACTGCTCAATCCAAAGAATAACTTAACTCCATGAGATGAATACACACATAACAAAGCAGTTGCTCTGAAAGCTTCTCTCCAGTTTTCACCAGAAGACGTTTCCTTTCTCACCAGAAACCTCCGTGTGCCATGTAATATCCCTTCACAGATTCCTAAAAGACAGACTTTCCAAACTGGGCAACGTAGTATAAGCTTTAACTCTCTGAAATGAATACATACATCAGAGACCACTTTCTTGGAACACTTCCTTCTGGGTTTTATTTCAGGATATTTCACTTTTCACCATAGTCTTCAATATGCTGCAAAGTATCACTTTTTCAGTTTTACAGGAACAGTGTTCAAACACTGCCTTATAATAAAGGGGTATAACTCCCTGAGTGGAATGCACACATCACAAAGCAGTTTCATGGAAAGCTTCTCTCCAGTTTTTATCTGGAGATATTTCCTATTTCCAAACAGGTCTTAATTTGCTCTGGAATATCCCTTCACGAATCTGTACATGACGCAGTTTCAAATGTACGTAATAGAAAGAAAGTTTTATCTATGTGAGATGAATAGACATATCTATCACAAAGCAGTTTCACAGAAAGCTTCTTTCCAGTTTTTGTCTGACGATATTTCATTTTTCTCCATAGAAGTCCATATATTCCTGAATGTCCCCTGGTAGCCTTTTCTGCAAACGGGATCCCCGATCCTCCATGAGAAGAAAAGTATAACTCTGTGAGTGGAGTGCAAACGTCACAAAGCAGATCCTCGGAAAACATCTCTCCAGGATTTCTCTGAAGATGTTTCCATTTTCACCATAAGCCTCAAAGCGCTCCCGAGTATCCCTTAGCTGAGCAACCTAAAACAGTGTTAGAATAATGCTCAATGAAAACAGAAGCTTAACTGTGTGAGTGGACTTCACATGACCTAGAGCAGTTTCACAGAAAGTTTCCTTCCTTTATTTATTGGAGGGTATTTCTATTTCAGCATATTCTTAAGAGCATTCCCAAATGTCCTTTCTCAGATTTCACAGAAACAGTGATTTCAAACTGCTCAATCCAAAGAATGATTTAAATCTATGAGATGAATACACATATCACAAAGCTGTTGCTCTAAAAGCTTCTCTCCTGTTTTCATCGGAAGACGTTTCCTTTCTCACAACAAGCCTCCGGATGCCACTTGGTATCCCTTCACAGATTTTTAGGAGACAGAGTTTCCACAGTGGGCAATGTAGTATAAGCTTTAACTCTCTGAAATGAATGCGCACGTCAGAGATCAGTTGCTTGGAACGCTTCTTTCTGGGTTTTATTTCAGGATATTTCACTTTTCGCCATAGTCTTCGATGTGCTCTAAAATATCACATTTTCAGTTTTACAGGAACAGTGTTCAAACACTGCCTTATGAGAAAAGAGGCATAATTCCCTGAGTGGAATGCACATATCACAGCAACTTCTCAGAAAGCTACTCTCCAGTTTTTATCTGAAGATATATCCTATTTCCCTACAGGCTGAATGTGCTCCCGAATGTCCCTTCGCGAATCCGTCCAAGACACAGTTTCCAAACTGCATAACAGAAAGAAAGTTTTATCTATGTGAGATGAATAGACATATCTATCACAAAGCTTTTTCACAGAAACTTCTTTCCACTCTTTGTCTGAGGATATTTCCTTATTCACCATAGCCGTCCGTATACTCGTGCATGCCCCTGGTAGCTTTTTCTCCATGTGGGATTCCCCAATCCTCTCTGAGAAGAAAAGTGTAACTCTGTGAGTGGAATGCACACATCACAAAACAGCTCCTTGGAAATCTTCTCTCCAGTATCTATCCCAAGATATTTCCGTTTTCACGGAAGCCTCAAAGTGTTCCCAAGTATCCCTTAGCTGACTAACTAAAAACAGTGTTAGAATACTGCTCAATGAAAACAGAAGCCTAACTGTGTGAGTGTACTTCACGTGACCTAGAGCAGTTTCACAGAAAGTTTCCTTCTGGTTTTTATGGGAGGGTATTTTTTTTTTCAGTATATTCTTAAGAGCATTCCCAAATGTCCTTTCTCAGGTTCCACAGAAACAGTGATTTCAAACTGCTCAATACGAAGAATGATTTAACTCTATGAGATGAATACACACATCACAAAGTAGTTGCTCCGAAAGCTTCTCTCGTTTTTATCAGAAGACGTTTCCTTTCCCACAACAGGCCTCCAGGTGCCACTTAATATCCCTTCACAGATTCCACAAAGACAGAGTTTCCATACTGGGCAATGTAGTGTAAGATTACCTCTATGAAATTAATGTACATGTCAAGGAGCAGTTTCTTGGAACACATCTTTCTGGGTTTTATTTGAGGATATTTCACTTTCTGCCATAGTCTTCAAAGTGCTGCAAAATATCACTTTTTCAGTTTTACAGGAAGAGTGTTCAAACACTGTCTTATGAGAAAAGAGGTATAACTCCCTAAGTGGAATGCACACATCGAAAAGCAGTTCCTCAGAAAGCTTCCCTCTAGTTTTTATCTCAAGATATCTGCTATTTCCCCACGTGTCTGAATGTGCTCCCAAATGTCCCTTCGCGAATTCGTCCATGACGCAGTTTGAAAACTGCGTAATAGAAAGCTATGTGAGATGAATAGACATATCTATCACTAAGCAGTTTCACAGAGAGCTTCTTTCCAGTATTGGTCTAAGGATATTTCGTTTTTCACCATAGCCATCCATATACTCCAGAATGCCCCATAGTAGTTTTCTCTCCAAAAGGGATTCCCCAAAACTCTCTGAGAAGAAAAATATAACTCTGTGAGTGGAAAGCACACGTCACAAAACAGCTCCTCGGAAATCTTCTCCCCAGTATCTATCTGAAGATATTTCCGTTTTCACCTTAAACCTCAAAGTGCTCCCGTGTATCCCTTAGCTGACTAACCTAAAACAGTGTTAGAATACTGCTCAATGAAAACAGAAGCTTTGTGTGCATGTGGACTTCATGTGACCTAGAGCAGTTTCACAGAAAGATTCTTTCTAGTTTTTATCAGAGGGTATTTCTTTTTCAGCATATTCTTAAGAGCATTCCCGAATGTCCTTTCTCAGGTTTCACAGAAACAGTGATTTCAAACTGCTCAATCCACAGAATGATTTAATTCTATGAGATGAATACACACATCACAAAGCTGTTGCTCCAAAAGCTTCTCTCCTGTTTTCATAGGAAGACGTTTCCCTTCTCACCACAAGCCTCCAGGCGCCACTTAATATTCCTTCACAGATTCCTCAAAGACAGAGCTTCCAAACTGGGTAACGTAGTGCAAGCTTTAACTCTCTGAAATTAATGCACACGTCAGAGAGCAGTTTCTTGGAATGCTTCTTTCTGGGTTTTATATCAGGATATTTCACCTTTTGCCATAGTCTTCAATGTGCTGCAAAGTTTCACTTTTCCAGTTTTACAGGAACAGTGTTCAAACACTGCCTAATGAGAAAAGAGGTATAACTCCCTGAGTGGAATGCACACATCACAAGCTGTTTCTCAGAAAGCTTCTCTCCAGTTTTTTTCTGAAGATATCTCTTATTTCCCCACAGGCCTGAATGTACTCCTGAATGTCCCTTCGCAAATCGGTATGGACGCAGTTTCAAAACTGCGTAATAGAAAGAAAGTTTTATATATGAGAGATGAATGGACATATCTATCACAAACCAGTTTCACAGAAAGCTTCTTTCCAGTTTTTGTCTGAGGATATTTTCTTTTTCATCATCCCGTCCATATTCCCCCGAATGTCCCGTGGTAGCTTTTTCTCCAAGCAGGATTTCCCAATCCTCTATGAGAAGAAAAGTGTTACTCTGTGAGTGGAATGCACAAGTCACAAAGCTGCTCCTCAGAAATGTTCTCTCTAGTATCTATCTGAAGATATTTCCATTTTCACTGTAAGCCTCAAAGTGCTCCCAAGTATCCCTTAGCTGACTAACCTGAAACACTGTTAGAATACTGCTCAATGAAAATAGACACTGAATTGTGTGAGTGTAAATCACGTGACCTAGGGTAGTTTCACAGAAAATATCCCTCTGGTTTTTATTGGAGGGTATTACTTTTTCAGCCTATACTTAAGAGCGTTCCCAAATGTCCTTTCTCAGATTCCACAGAAACAGTGATTTCAAACTGCTCAATCCAAAGAATGATTTAACTCTATGAGATGAATACACACATCACAAAGCAGTTGCTGCGAAATCTTCTCTCCAGTTTTCATCGGAAGTCATTTCTTTCTCACCACAATCCTCTGGGCGCCACCTAATATCACTTCACAGATTCCTCATAGACAGTTTCCAAACTGGGCAACGTAGTGTAAGCTTTAACTTTCTGAAATGAATGCACACGTCAGAAAGAAGGTTCTTGGAATGCTTCTTTCTGAGTTTTATTTCAGGATATTTCACTTTTCTCCATAGTCTTCAATGCCTTGCAAAATATCACTTTTTCAGTTTTACAGGAATAGTGTTTAAACACTGCCTTATGAGAAAAGAGGTATAACTCCCTGAGTGGAATGCACAAATCACAAAGCAGTTTCTCAGGAAGCTTCTCTCCAGTTTTTATCTAAAGATATGTCCTATTTCCCCACAGGCCTGAATGTGCTCCCGGATTTCCCTTCGCAAATCCGTCCAGGATGGAGTTTCAAAACTGCGTAATATAAAGAAAGTTTTATCTATGTGAGATGAATAAACATATCTATCACAAAGCAGTTTGACAGAAATCTTCTTTCCAGTTTTTGTCTGAGGATATTTCCAATTTCACCATAGTCATCCACATACTCCCGAATGTCCCTTGGTAGCTTTTTCTCCAAAAGAGGTTCCCCAATTCTCTAAGTGAAGAAAAGAATATCTCTGTGAGTGGTATACATATGTTACAAAGCAACTCTTTGGAAAGCTTCTCTGAACTTTCCATCCGAAGGTATTTCCTTTTTCACCATAAGCCTCAAAGCGCTTCCGAATATCACTTCGCACACTAAAAAAAAAAAAAACTGTTAGAATACTGCTCAATGAAAAGAGAAGCTTAACTGTGTGAGCAGAATTCACATGACAGAGAGCAGTTTCACAGAAAGCTTCCTTCTGGTTTCTATCTGCAGTTGTTGCTTTTTCAGCATGTTCTAAAGAGCGTTTCCAAATGTCCTTCTTCAGATTCCACAAAAACAGTGATTTAAAGGTGCTCAATACAAAGAATGATTTAACTCTATGCGATGAATACAAACATCACAAAAGAGTGGCTCAGAAAGCTTCTCTCCAATTTTCGGCAGAAGAGATTTCCTTGCTCGCCACAGGCCTATGGTTGCCACTTAATATCCCTTCGCAGAATCCTTAAAGACAGACTTTCCAAACTGGGAAATGTAGAGTAAGCTTTAACTCTGTGAAATGAATGGACATGTCAGAGAGCAGTTTCTTGGAATGCTTCTTTCTGGGTTTTATTGGATGACATTTCACTTTTTGTGATAGTCTTCAATGTGCTCCTAGTATCACTTTTTTAGTTTTACAGGAACATTGTTCAAACAGTGCCTTATGAGAAGAAAGTTATAACTCCCTGAGTGGAATGAAAACATCATAAAGTATTTTCTCAGAAAGCTTCTCTCCAGGATTTATCTGATGATATTTCCTTTTTCACCATAGGCCTGAATGTGATCCCTAATATCCGTTCATGGATCAATCCATGATGGAGTTTCCATGCTGCATAATGTAAAGAAAGCTTTATCTATGTGAGACGAATAAACATAGCAAAAAACAGATTCACAGAACGTTTCTTACCAGTTTTTATCTGAAGATATTTCCTTTTTCACCATAGTCCTGAATTTGCTCCCGAATGTCCCTTTGTGTATCAATCCATGACAGAGTTTCCAAGCTGAGTAATGTAAAGAAAGCTTTATCTATGTGAGATGAATACACATATCACAGAGCAGTTTCATAGAAAGCTTCTTTCCAGTTTTTGTCTGAGGCTATTTCTCGTTTCACCATAGGCATCAATATGCTCCCGAATATCACTTGGTAACTTTTTCTCCAAAAGGGTTACCCCGATGCTGTATGAGAAGAAATGTATAACACTGTCAGTGAAATGCACACATCAGAAAGCAGTTTCTCAGAAAGCTTGCCTCCAGTTTCGGTCTGAACATATTTCCTTTTTCACCGTAAACCTCAAAGTGCTCCCGAATATCTCTTCAGATGCTAAACATAAACAGCGTTAGAAAACTGCTCAATGAAAAGAGAGGCTTAACTGAGCGAGAGGAATTAAAGTGACTCAGAGCAGTTTCACAGAAAGCTTCCTTCTGGAATTTACCAGAGGATATTTCTTTCTCCATATTCTAAGGTGCATTCCCAAATGTCCTTCCTCAGATTCCACAAAAACAGTGACCTCATACTGCTCATTCAAAAATGGTTTAACTCTGTGAGATGAATACTCACATCACAAAGCAGTTGCTGAGAAAGATTCTCTCCAGTTTTCATCGGAAGACGTTTCTTTGCTCACCACTAGCCTCCGGACGCCACTTAATATACCTTCTCAGATTCCACAAAGACAGAGGTTCCAAACTGGGCAACATAGAGTAAGCTTTACTTCTGTGAAATGAATGCATATATCATCCTCTGTGAAATGAATGCATATATCAGAGAGCAGTTTCTTGGAATGCTTCTGTCTGGGTTTTATTTGAGGATATTTCACTTTTTGCCATAGTCTTCAATGTGCTCTGACGTATCATATTTTTGGTTTTACATGAACAGTGTTCAAACACGGCCATATGAGAAAAAGAGATAAAACTCGCTGAGTGAAATGCACAAACCACAAAGCAGTTTCTCAGAAAGTTTCTCTCCAGTTTTTATCTGAAGATATTTCCTATTTCACCATAGGCATGAATGCGATTCCGAATATCCTTTCGCGGATCCATCCATGACGGAGTTTCTATGCTGCGTAATGTAAAGAAAGCTTTATCTATGTGAGATTAATAAACGTAGCAAAACGTCAATTCACAAAAACTTCTTTCCAGTTTTTATCTGAAGATATTTCCTTTTTCAGCACAGTCCTGAATGTGCTCACAAATGTCCCTTCACGGATCCATCCTTGAGAGAGTTTCCAAGCTGCATAATGTAAAGAAAGCTTTATCTATGTGAGATGAATACACATATCAGAAATCAGTTTCACAGAAAGGTTCTTTCCAGTTTTTATCTGAGGCTATTTCCTTTTTCACCATAGGTGTCAATATGCTCCCGAACATTCTTGGTACCGTTTTATCCAAAATGTTTTCCTGATGCTGTATGAGAAGAGAGGTATAACACTCTGAGTAGAATGCACACATCACAAAGCAGTTCCTCGGGAAGCTTCTCTTCATTTTCTATATGAAGATATTTCCTTTTTCACTCCCGAATATCACATCATACGCTAAACATTAACAGTATGAAAACTGATCAATGCAAGAGAAACTTAACTGAGAGAGAGGAATTCACAGGACAGAGAGCAGGTTCACAGAAATCGTCCTTCTTGTTTTTATCTGAGGATATTTAGTTTTCCATATTCTAAAGAGCATTCCCAAATGTCCTTCCTCAGATTCCATAGAAAGTGTTTTTCAAACAGATCAATCCAAAGAATGGTTTATCTCTATGAGATGAATACACACATCACAAAGCAGTTGCTCACAAATCTTCTCTCCAGTTTTTAACAGAAGACATTTCTTTGCTCACCACAGACCTCTGGGAGCCACTTAATATCCCTTCGCAGATTCCTCAAAGATAGCGTTTCCAAACTGGGCAATGTAGACTAAGCTTTAATTCTGTGAAATGAATGCATATATCAGAGAGCAGTTCCTTGAAACGCTTCCTTCTGGGTTTTATTTGAGGAGTGTTCTCTTTTCACCATAGTCTTCAATGTGCTATGAAATATCATGTTTTCGGTTTTACAGGAACAGTGTTGAAACACTGCCTTATGAGAAAAAAGGTATATCTCCCTGAGTGGAAAGCACACATCACATAGCAGTTTCTCAGAAAGCTTCTCCCCAATTTTTATATGAAGAGATTTCCGTTTTCACCATAGGCCTGAAGGTACTCCCAAATGTCCCTTTGCAGATCTGTTCTTGACGGAGTTTCCAAACTGCATAATATAAAGAAAGTCTCATCTATGTGTGATGAATAAATATATCTTTCACAAAACATTTTCTCAGAAAGCTTCTTTCCCGTTTTTGTCGGAGGGCAATTCCTTTTTCACCATAGCCATCTATATACTCCTGAATGTCCGTTGGTAGCTTTTTCTCCAGAAGAGATTCCCCAATCCTTTATGAGAGGAAAGGTATAACTCTGTGAGTGGAATGCACACATCACAAAGCAGCTCCTTAGAAAGCTTCTCTCTACTGTTTATCCGAAGATATTTCCTTTTTCACTATAAGACTCAAAGCGCCCCCGAGTATCCCTTCGCAGACTAAACACAGTGTTAGAATACTGCTCAATGAAAAGAGAAGCTTAAGTGTGTGAGTAGAAATCACATGACTGAGAGCAATTTCACAGAAAGCTTCCAGGTGGTTTTTTTTTTTTTTTTTTTTTTTTTTTTTTTTTTTTTTTTGAGACGGAGTCTCGCTCTGTCGCCCAGGCTGGAGTGCAGTGGCGCGATCTCAGCTCACTGCAAGCTCCGCCTCCCGGGTTCACGCCATTCTCCTGCCTCAGCCTCCCGAGTAGCTGGGACTACAGGCGCCCACAACCGCGCCCGGCCAATTTTTTGTATTTTTAGTAGAGACGGGGTTTCACCGTGGTCTCGATCTCCTGACCTTGTGATCCGCCCCCCTCGGCCTCCCAAAGTGCTGGGATTACAGGCGTGAGCCACCGCGCCCGGCCTATTCCTTGTGGTTTTTATCTGAGGGTATTTCATTTTCAGCATATTCTAAAGACCGTTCCCAAATGTCCTTTCTCAGGCTCCACAGAAACAATGAATTCAAACTGCTCAATCCAAAGAATGATTTAACTCTATGAGATGAATCCACACACCACAAAGCAGTTGCTCAGAAAGCTTCTCTCCAGTTTTCAATGGAAGAAATTTTCTTGCTCACCACAGGCCCCCAGGTGCCACTTAATATATCTTTGCAGATTCCTCAAAGACAGAATTTTTAAACTGGGCAATGTAGGGTAAGCTTTAATTCTGTGAAAAGAATGTGCACATCAGAGAGCTGCTCCTTGGAATGCTTATTTCTGGGTTTTATTTGAGGATAGATCAATTTTCACCATAGTCTTTAATGCGTTCCGAAATATCACTTTTTCAGTTTTACAGCAAACGTGTTCAAACACTGCATTATGAGAAAAGAGGTATAACTCTCTGAGTGGAATGCACACATCTCAAAGCAGTTTCTCACAAAGCTTCTCTCCAATTTTTATCTGAGGTAATTCCATTTTCAAAATAGCCTTGAATGTGCTCCCAAATGTCCCTTTGCGAATCCATCCATGACAGAGTTTCCAAGCTGCGCAATGCAAAGAAAGTTTTATCTATGTGAGATGAATAAAAATAGCAAAAAGCAAATTCACAGAAAGCTTCTTTTCAGTTTTTCTCTGAGGATATTTCCTTTTTCACCATAGCCATCCATATACACCCGAATGTCCCTTGGTATCTTTTTCTCCAAAAGACATTCCCCAATCCTTTATGAAAAGAGAGGTATAACACTGTAAGTGAAATGCACAGGTCCCAAAGCAGTTCCTCGAAAAGCCTCTCTCCAGTTTCTATCTGAACATGTTCCCTTTTTCAAAGCCTCAAAGCACTCCCAAATATACCTTCACTCACTAAACATAGAGTGTTAGAAAAGTGCTCCATGAAAAGAGAAGCTTAACTGAGTGAAAGGAATTCACATGAGACATAGCAGTTTCACAGAAAGCTTCCTTCTGGTTTTTATCAGATGATATTTCTTTCTCCATATTCTAAAGAGCATTCCCAAATGTCTGTACTCAGATTCCACAGAAACAGTGATTTCAAACAGCTCAATCCAAAGAATGATTTAACTCTATTTGATGAATAAACATGTCACAAAGCTGTTGTTCAGAAAGCTTCTCTCCAGTTTTCAATGGAAGACATTTCCTTGCTCACCACAGGCCTCCAGGCACCACTTAATATAACTTCGCAGATTCCTCAAAGACAGTGTTTCCAAACTGGGCCATGTAGAATAAGCTTTAATTCTGTGAAATGAATGCACATATCAGAGAGTAGTTTCTTGGAAGGCTTCTTTCTGGGTTTTATTTTAGGACAGTTCACTTTTCCCCATAGTTTTCAATGCACTCCAAAATATAACATTCTCGGTTTTAGAGGAACAGTTTTCAAACGCTGTCTTCTGAGAAAGGAGTTATAAGTCCCTGACTGGAATGCAGACATCACAAAGCAGTTTCTCAGAAAACTTCTCTATGGTTTTTTTCTGAAGATAATTTCTTTTTCATCATTGGCCTAAATGTGCTCCCGAATGTCCCTTCATGGTTCCGTCCATGACAGAGTTTCCAAGCTCCATAATATAAAGAAAGCTTTATCTATGTGAGATGAATAAACAGAGCAAAAAGCAGACTCTCAGAAAGCTCCTTTCAGTGTTTTTATCTGAAGATATTTCCTTTTTCACCATAGTCCTGAATGTGCTCCCGAATGTCCCTTTGTGGATCCGTCCATGACAGAGTTTCCAAGCTCCATAATGTAAAGAAAGCTTTATCTATGTGAGATGAATACACATAGCACAGAGCAGTTTCACAGAAAGCTTTTTTCCAGTTTTTGTCTGAGGCTCTTTCCCTTTTCACCATAGGTGTCAATATGCTCCCGGATATCCCTTGGTACCTTATTTTCCAAAATGGTTTCCCCGAAGATGTATGAGAAGAGATGTACAATACTGTGAGTAAAATGCATACGTCACAAAGCAGTTCCTCAGAGATCTTCTCTCGAGTTTCTATCTGAACATATTTCCTTTCTCACTGCAAGACTCAAAGTGCTTCTGAATATCCTTTCATACACTAAACATAAACAGTGTTAGAAAACTCTTCAATGAAAAGGGAAGCTTAACTAAAGGAGAGGAATTCACACGACACATAGCAGTTTCACAGAAAGCTTCCTTCTGGTTTTCATCTGAGGATAATTCTTTCTCCATATTCCAAAGAATGATGGAAATGTCCTTCCTGAGATACCACAGAAACAGTGATTTCAAACTGCTCAATCCAAGGAATGATTTTACTCTATGAGACGAACACACACATCACAAAGCAGTTGCTCTGAAAGCTTCTCTCTTGTTTTCATGGGAAGACATTTCCTTGTTCACCACAGGCCTCTGGGGCACCACTTAATATCCCTTGGCATATTCCTCAAAGACAGAGTTTGCAAACTGGGCAATGTACAGTACGCTTTAATTCTGTGAAGTGAATGCACATATCAGAGAGCAGTTTCTTGTAATGCTTCTTTCTGGATTTTACTTGAGGATAGTTCACTTTTCGCCATAATCTTCAATGCACTCCGAAATATCACTTTTTCGGTTTTACAGCAACAGTGTTCAAACACTGCCTGGTGAGAAAAGAAGTATAATTCCCTGAGTGTAATGCACAAATCACAAAGCAGTTTCTCAGAAAGCTTCTCTGCAGCAATCATCTGAAGATATTTCCATTTTCATCATAGTCCTGAATGCTCTCCCGAATGTTCCTTCTCAGATCCGTCCATGACAGAGTTTCCAAGCTGTGTAATGTAAAGAAAGCATTATCTATGTGATATGAATATACATATCACAGATTAGTTTCACAGAAAGCTTCTTTCCAGTTTTTGTCTGAGGCTATTTCCTTTTTCACCATAGGCATCATATGCTTCCGAATATCCCTTGCTATCTTTTTCTCCAAAATGTTTTCCCGATGCTGTATGAGAACAGAGGTATAACACTCTGAGTGGAATGCACACATCACAAAGCAGTTACTTGGAATGTTTCTCTCCATTTTCTATCTGAAGATATTTCCTTTTTCACTGTAAGTCTGAAAGTGCTCCTGAATATCCCTTTGCACGCTGAACATAAACAGCATGAAAACTGGTCAATGAAAGAGAAGCTTAACTGAGTGAGAGGAATTCACATGACACATAGCAGTTTCAAAGAAAGCGTCCTTCTTGTTTTTATCAGATGATATTTCTTTCTCCATATTCTAAAGAGCATTCCCAAATGTCTGTACTCAGATTCCACAGAAACAGTGATTTCACACTGCTCAATCCAAAGAATGGTTTAACTCTATGAGATGAATACACACATCAACTCACAAAGCAGTTGCTCAGAAAGCTTCTCTCCAGTTTTCAAAGGAAGACATTTCCTTGCCCACCACAGACCTCTGGGAGCCACTTAATATCCCTTCACAGATTCCTCGAAGTCAGAGTTTCCAAACAGGGCAATGAAGGATAAGCCTTAATTCTGTGAAATGAATACACTTATCAGAGAGCTGTTTCTTGGAATGCTTCTTTCTGGTTTTTATTTGAGGATACTTCACTTTTTGCCATATTCTTCAATGCACTCCAAAATAACTTTTTCATTTTTACAGGAGCAGTGCTCAAACACTGCCTTATGAGAAAAGAGATATAACTCCCTGAGTGAAATGCACACATCACAAAGCAGTTTCTCAGAAAACTTCTCTCCAGTTGTTTCTTTTCCTTTTTTTTTTTTTTTTTTTTTTTTTTTTTTTTTTTTTTTTTTTTTTTTTTGAGACGGAGTCTCGCTGTGTCTCCCAGGCTGGAGTGCAGTGGCGTGTGATCTCGACTCACTGCAAGCTCCGCCTCCCGGGTTCACACGATTCTCCTGCCTCAGCCTCTGAAGTAGCTGGGACTATAGGCGCCTGCCACCACGCCCTGCTAGTTTTTTGTATTTTTTTTAGTAGAGACGGGGTTTCACCATGTTAGCCAGGATAGTCTCGATCTCCTGACCTCATGATCCACCCGCCTCGGCCTCCCAAAGTGCTGGGATTACAGGCTTGAGCCACCGCGCCCGGCCAGTTTTTATCTGAAGATATTTCCTTTTACACCATAGGCCTAAGTGTGCTCAAGAATGTCCTTTTGCAGATCTATACATGAGGGAGTATACAAACTGCGTAATATAAGGAAAATTTTATCTCTTTGAGATTAATAAACATATCTATGACAAAGCAGTTTTACAGAAAGGTTCTCTCCAGTTTTTGTCTGAGGATGTTTACTTTTCCACCATAGCCGTCCATATACTCCCAAGTGTCCCTTGGTATCTTTTTCTCCAAAAGGGATTCCCCAATACTCTATGACAAGAAAGGTATAAATCTGTGAGTGAAATGCATACGTCACAAAGCAGTTCCTCGGAAAGCTTCTCTCCAATTTCTATCTGAATATATTTGCCGAATATCCCTTTGCAAAGTAAACACAGTGTCAGAATACTGCTCAATGAAAGGAGAAGCTTAACTGTGCGAGTGGAATTCACATGACATAGAGTAGTTTCACAGAAAGCTTCCCTCTGATTTTTATCAGAGGGTATTTCTTTTTCAGCATATTCTAAGGAGTATTCCCAAATGTCTTCTCTCAGATTTCATGGAAACAGTGATTTCAAACTGCTCAATCCAAAAAATGATTTATCTTTTATCTTTTTTTTTTTTTTTTTTTTTGAGACGGAGTCTCGCTCTGCCGCCCAGGCTGGAGTGCAGTGGCCAGATCTCAGCTCACTGCAAGCTCCGCCTCCCGGGTTCACACCATTCTTCTGCCTCAGCCTCCCGAGTAGTTGGGACTACAGGCACCCGCCACCGCGCCCAGCTAGTTTTTTTGTATTTTTTTTTAGTAGAGACGGGGTTTCACCGTGTTAGCCAGGATGGTCTCGATCTCCTGACCTCGTGATCCGCCCGTCTCGGCCTCTCAAAGTGCTGGGATTACAGGCTTGAGCCACCGCGCCCGGCCAAAATGATTTATCTTTATGTAATGAATACACACATCACAAAGCAGTTTCTCAGAAAGCTTCTCCCCAGTTTTCAACGGAAGACATTTCCTTGATCACCAGAGGCCTCTGGCGCCACTTAATATCCCTTTGTAGATTCCTCAAAGACAGAGTTTCCAAACTGGGCAACGTAGAGAAAGCTTTAGCTCTGTTGAATGAAAGCACATATCACAGAGCAGTTTCTTGGAACGTTTCTCTCTGGGTTTTATTTGAGGATATTTCACTTTCCGCCATAGTCTTCAAAGTGCTCCGAAATATTACTTCTTCTCTTTTACAGGAACAGTGTTCAAACACTGCCTTATGAGAAAAGAGATATAACTCCCTGGGTGGAATGCACACATCACAAAGAAGTTTCTCACAAAAATTCTCCCCAGTTTTTATCTGAAGATATTTCCTTTTTACCATAGGTAAGAATGTGATCCCGAATATCCCTTTGGGGCTCCATCCATGACGAAGTTTCCAAGCCGTGTAGTGTAAAGAAATTTTACCTGTGTGAGATGAATAAACATAGTAGAAAGCAGATTCACAGAAAGCTTCTATTCAGTTTTTATCTGAATATATATCCATTTTCACCATAGTCCTGAATGTGCTCCCTAATATCCCTTTGTGGATATGTCCATGACAGAGTTTCCAAGCTGTGTAATGTAACGAAATCTTTATCTATGTGAGATGAATAAACATAACAAGAAGCTGATTCACAGAAAGCTTCTTTCCAGTTTTTATCTGAAGATATTTCCTTTTTCATCATACTACTGACTATACTCCCGAATGTACCATGGCGGATCCTTCCATGACAGAGTTTCCAAGTTGTGTACTCTAAGGAAAGCTTTATCTATGTAAGATGAATACATATGTCACAGAGCAGTTTCACAGAATGCTTCTTTCCAGTTTTGTCTGAGGCTGTTTCCCTTTTCACAATAGGCATCAATATGCTCCCGGATATCACTTGGTACCTTTTTCTCCAAAAGTGTTTCCCTGATGTTGTATGAGAAGACAGGTATAACACTGTGAGTGGAATGCTCACGTCACAAAGCAGTTCCTCGGAAAGCTTCTCTCCAGTTTCGATCTGAACATATTTCCTTTTTCACTGTAAGTCTCAAAGTGCCCCCGTATATCCCTTCATACGGTATACATGAGCAATGTTAGAAAACTGCTCAATGAAAAGAGAAGCTTAATTGAGCGAGAGGAATTCAAATGACATACAGTAGTTTCACAGAAAGCTTCCTTCTGGTTTTTATCGGAGGATATTTCTTTCTCCATATTCCAAAGATCGTTCCCAAATGTCCCTCCTCATATTGCACAGAAGCAGTGAATTCAAACTGCTCAATCCAAAGAATGATTTAACTCTATGAGATGAATACACACATCACAAAGCAGTTGCTCAGAAAATCATCTGCAGTTTTCATCGAAAGACATTTCCTTGCTCACCACAGGTGAACGGGCACCACTTAATATCCCTTCACAGATTCCCAAAAGACAGAATTTACAAACTGGGCAATGTAGAATAAGCTTTACCTCTGTGAAATCGATGCATATATCCGAGATATGTTTCTTGGTACGCTTCTTTCTGGGCTTTATTGGAGGATATATCACTTTTCACCGTAGTCTTCAATGCACTCCAAAATATCACTTTTTTGTTTTACAGGAAGCGTTCAAACACTGCCTTATGAGAAAAGAGGTATAACACCCTGAGTGGCATACACACATCAAAAAGCAGTTTCTCAGAATGCTTCTATCAGTTTTTATCTGAATATATTTCCTTTTTCAACATAGGCCTGAAAACGCTTTTGATTATCCTGTTGTGGATCCGTTGATGATGGAGTATCCAAACTGTAACATAAAGAAATTTTATCTATGTGAAATGAATAAACACAGCAAAAAGCAGATTCACAGAAAGCTTCTTTCCAGTTTTTATCTGAAGATATTTCCTTTTTCACCATAGTCCTGAATGTGCTCCCAAATATCCCTTCACGGATCCATCCATGACAGAGTTTCCAAGCTGCGAAATGTAGAGAAAGATTTATCTATGTCAGATGAATACACATATCTAAAAACAGTTTCACAGAATGGGTTTCCTAGATGTTGTATGAGAAGAGAGGGATAACACTGTGAGTGGAATGCACGTGTCACAAAACAGCACCTTGGAAAGCCTCTCTCCAGTTTCTATCAGAACATATTTCCTTTTTCACCATAAGCCTCAAAGTGTTCCCGAATATCCCTATGCACGGTAAACATAAACAGTGTTAGGAAACTGCTCAATGAAAGTGAAACTTAACTGGGGGAGTGGAATTCACACGACACAGAGAAGTTTCACAGGAAGCTTGCTTCTGGTTTTTATATGAAGGTATTTCTTTTTCAGCATATTCTAAAGAGCATTCTCAAATTTCCTTTCTCAGGTTCCACAGAAACAGTGATTTCAAACTGCTCAATCCAAAGAATGATTTAACTCTACGAGATGAATACACACATCACAAAGCAGTTGCTCAGAACGATTCTTTCCAGTTTTCAATAGAAGACATTTCCTTGCTCACCACAGGCCTTTGGGCGCCACTTAATATAACTTCACAGATTCCTCAAAGAGAGACTTTCCAAACTGGGCAATGTAGAGTAAGTTTTAACTCTGTGACATGAATACACATATCAGAGGGCATTTTCTTGGAACGTTTCTTTCTGGGTTTTATTTGAGGATATTTCACTTTTTGCCATAGTCCTCAATGCGCTCCGAAATATCACTTTTTTGGTCTTACAGGAACAGTGTTCGAACACTGCCTTTGAGCAAAGAGGTATAACCCCTGAGTGGAATGCACACATCACAAAGCACTTTCTCAGAAAGCCTCTCTCCAGTTTTTATCTAAAGATATTTCCTTTTTCGCCATAGGTCTGAATGTGCTCCTGAATTTTCCTTCATGGATCTGTCCTTGATGGAGTTTCCAAACTGCATAATATAAAGAAAGTTTTATCTATGTGAGAGAATAAATATGTATATCACAAAGCAGTTTCACATAAAGCTTCTTTCCAGTTTTTGTCTTAGGATATTTCCTTTTTCACAATAACCATACATATACTCCTGAATTTCCCTTGGTAGGTTTTTCTCCAAAAGGGATTCCCAAATCCTCTATGAAAAGAAAGGTATAAATCTGTGAGTGAAATGTACACATGACAAAGCAGCTCCTCTGAAAGCTTCTCTCAAGTTTCTATCTGAAGATATTTCCGTTTTCACCATAAGCCTCATAGCGCTTCCGAATATCCCTTCGCAGACTAAACAGAGCAGTCTCACAGAAAACTTCCTTCTGTTTTTTATCTGAGGGTATTTTTTTCAGCATATTCTAAAAAGTGTTCCCAAATGTCCTTTCTCAGGTTGCACAGGAACAGTGATTTCAAACTCTTCAATCCAAAGGATGATTTAACTCTATGAGATGAATGCACACAACACAAAGCAGCTGCTCAAAAAGATTCTCTCAAGGTTTCAATGGAAGGGATTTCCTTGCTCACCACAGGTCTCCAGGAGCCACATAATATCCCATCGCAAATTCTTCAAAGACAGAGTTTCCAAACTGGGCAACATAGAGTAAGCTTTAACTCTGTGAAATGAATGCACATATCAGAGAGCAGTTTCTTGGAACGATACTTTCTGAGTTTTATCTGAGGACATTTCACTTTTCACCATAGTCCTCAATGCGCTCCATAATATCACTTTTTTGGTTTTACAGGAACAGAGTTCAAACACCACCTTACTAGAAAAGCGTATAACTCCTTGAGTGGAATGCTTACGTCACAAAGCAGTTTCTCAGAAAGCTTCTCTCCAATTTTTATCTGAAGATATTTCCATTTTCAGAATAGGCCTGAATGTACTCCAAAATGTCCCTTCGCAGATCAGTCCATGACAGATTTTCCAAGCTGTGTAATGTAAGGAAAGCTTTATCTGTGTGAGACGAATAAACATAGCAAAAAGCAGATTCACAGAGATCTTCCTTCCAGCTTTTGTTTGAGGATATTTCTTTTTTCACCATAGCCATCCATGCACTCCTGATGTCCCTTGGCAGCTTTTTCTCCAAAAGGGATTCCCCAATCCTTTATTAGAAGAGAGGTATAACACTGTGAGTAAAATGCACAGGTCACAAAGCAGTTCCTCAGAAAACCTCTCTCCGGTTTCTATCTGAACATATTTCCTTTTACATCATAAGCCTCAAAGCACTCCCAAATATCCCTTTGCTCGCTAAACAGTATTAGAAAAGTGCTCAATGAAAAGAGAAGCTTAACTGAGTGAGCGGAATTTTCATGACACACAGCAGTTTCACAGAAAGCTTCCTTCTAGTTTTTATCTGAGGATATTTCTTTCTCCATATTCTAAAGAGCATTCCCAAATGTCCTTCCTCAGATTCCGCAGAAACAGTGATTTCAAACTGCTCCTTCCAAAGGATGATTTAACTTTATGAGGTGAATACACCCGTCACAAAGCAGTTGCTCAGAAAGCTTCTCTCCAGTTTTCAACGGAAGACATTTCCTTGCTCACCACAGGCCTCTGGGCGCCACTTAATATAACTTCGCAGATTCCTCAAAGAGAGACTTTCCAAACTGGGCAATGTAGAGTAAGCTTTAACTCTGTGAAGTGAATACACATATCAGAGAGGAATTTCTTGCAATGCTTCTTTCTGGGTTTTGTTTGAAGATAGACCACTTTTCTCTATAGTCTTCAATGCACTTCAAAATATAACTTTTTTGATTTTACAGGAACAGTGTTCAAACACTGCCTTATGAGAAAAGAGGTATAACTCCCTGAGTGGAATGCACACATCACAAAGCAGTTTCTCAGAAAACTTGTCTCCAGGTTTATCTGAAGATCTTTCCTTTTTCATCATAGGCCTGATTGTGCTCCCGAATGTCTCTTTGTGATTCTGTCCATCATGGAGTTTCCAAGCGGTGTAATATAAAGAAAGCTTTATCTATGTGAGATGAATAAGCATAGCATAAAACAGATTCACAGAAAGCTTCTTTCCAGGTTTTCTCTGAAGATATTTCCTTTTTCACCACAGTCCAGAAATTTCTCCTGAATGTCCCTTCACGGATCCATCCATGACAGAGTTTGCAAGCTGTGTAATGTAAAGAAAGCTTTATCAATGTGAGATGAATACACATAGCACAGAACAGTTTCACAGAAAGCTTCTTTCCAGCTTTTCCTTGAGGCTATTTCCCTTTTCACCATATTCATCAATATGCTCCCAAATATCCCTTGTTGTGTTTTTGTCCAAAAGGGTTTGCCTGATGCTGTATGAGAAGAGAGGTATAACATTGTGAATGGAATGCACAAGTCACTAAGCAGTTCCTCGGAAAGCTTCTCTCCAGTTTCTATCTGAACATATTTCCTTTTTCACCATAAGCCTCAAAGCCCTCTTGAATACCCCTTCGCACGCTACACATAAACCGTGTTTTAAAACTGCTCATTGAAAAGAGAAGCTTAATTGAGTGAGAGGAATTCACAAGACACAGAGCATTTTCACAGAAAACTTCCTTCTGGTTTTTACCCGACGATATTTCTTTCTCCATATTCTAAAGAGCGTTCCCAATGTCCTTCCTCAGATTCCACAGAAGCAGTGATTTCAAACTGCTCTATCCAAAGAATGGTTTACCTCTATGAGATGAATACA
Source organism: Macaca thibetana thibetana (assembly GCF_024542745.1). Classification (NCBI taxonomy): domain Eukaryota; kingdom Metazoa; phylum Chordata; class Mammalia; order Primates; family Cercopithecidae; genus Macaca; species Macaca thibetana. Next base: position 98,520,054 of record NC_065585.1, on the reverse strand, counting down.
CAGATCACAAACCAGTTGCTCAGAAAGCTTCTCTCCGGTTTTCAACGGAAGACATTTCCTTGCTCACCACAGGCCTTGGGCGCCACTAAATATCCCTTCATAGATGCCTCAAAGACAGAATTTCCAAGCTGGGCAATGTAGAGTAATCTTTACCTCTGTGAAATGATTACATATATGAAAAAGCAATTTCTTGGAATGCTTCTTCCTGGGTTTTATTTGAGGATATTTCACTTTTCGCTATAGTCTTTAAGGATCTCCAAAATATCATTTTTTCGGTTTTATAGGAACAGTATTCAAACACTGCCTTATTAGAAAAGAGGTATAATTCCCTGAGTGGAATGCACACGTCAAACAGCAATTTCTAAGAAAGCTTCTCTCAATTTTTTGTCTGAAGATATTTCCTTTTTCACCATAGGCCTGAATGTGCTCTCAAATGTCCCTTCGCCAATCCGTCCATGATGGAATTTCCAAACTGTGTAACATAAAGAAAGTTTTATCTATGTGAGATGAATAAACATATCTATCACAAAGCAGTTTCACACAAAGCTTCTTTCCAGTTTTTCTCTGAGGATATTTCCTTTTTCATGATAGCCGTCCATATACTCTTGAATGTCCCTTGGTGGCTTTTTCTCCAAAAGAATTTCACCAATCCTCTAAGCGAAGAAATGTATATCTCTGTGAGTGGAATGCACACGTCACAAAGCAGCTCCTCAGAAAGCTTCTTCCCTGTTTCTGTCTGAAGATATTTCCGTTTTCACCATAAGCCTCAAAGTGCTAACGAATATCACTTCGCAGACTAAACAAAAACAGTGTTAGAATACTGCTCAATGAAAAGAGAAATTGAACTGTATGAGTGGAATTCACATGACCGAGAGCAGTTTCACAGAAAGCTTCCTTCTGGTTATTATCTGAGGGTATTTCTTTTTCAGCATATGCTAAAGACTGTTTCCAAATGGCCTTTCTCAAGTTCCAAAGAAACAGTGATTTCAAACTGCTCAATCCAAAGAATGATTTAACTCTATAAGATGAGTGCACACATCACAAAGCAGTTGCTCAGAAAGCTTCTCTCCAGTTTTCAACAGAAGACATTTCCTTGCTCATCACAGGCCTCCAGGTGACACTTAATATCCCTTCGCAGATTCCTCAGAAACAGAGTTTCCAAACTGGGCAATGTAGATTAAGATTTATTTCTGTGAAATGAATGCACATATGAGACAGCAGCTTCTTGGAACGCTTCTTTCTGGGTTTTACTTGAGAATAGTTCAATTTTCACCATAGTCTTCTATGCGCTCTGAAATATCACCTTTTCGGTTTTACAGGAACCATGGTCAAACACTGCCTTATGAAAAAAGTGGTATAACTCCCTGAGTGCAATGTACACATCACAAAGCAGTTTCTCAGAAAGTTTCTCTGCAGTAATTATCTGAAGATATTTCCATTATCACCATACTCCTGAATGTGCTCCCAAATGTCCCCTCACAGATCCGTCCATGACAGAGTTTCCAAGCTGCATAATGTAAAGAAAGCTTTATCTATGTGAGATGAATCCACATATCACAGATTAGTTTCACAGAAAGCTTCTTTCCAGTTTTTGTCTGAGGCTATTTTCTGTTTCACCATAGGCATCAATATGCTCCCGAATATCCCTTGCTACCTTTTTGTCCAAAATGTGTTCACGATGTTGTATGAGTAGAGAAGTATAACACTTTGAGTGGAATGCACACATCACAAAGCAGTTCCTCGGAAAGCTTCTCTCCATTTTCTATCTGAAGATACTTCCTTTTTCACTGTAAGGCTGAAAGCGCTCCTGAATATCCCTTCGCATGCTAAACATAAACAGTATGAAAACTGGGCAATGCAAGAGAAGCTTAACTGAGCAAGAGGAATTCACATGACATACAGAAGTTTCACAGAAAGCGTCCTTCTTGTTTTTATCTGAGGATATTTAGTCTTCCATATTCTAAAGAGCATTCTCAAATGACCTTCCTCAGATTCCAAGCAAACAGTGATTTCAAAGGGCTCAATCCAAAGAATGGTTTAACTCTATGAGATGAACCCACAGGCCACAAAGCAGTTGCTCAGAAAACTTCTCTCCAGTTTTCAAAGGAAGACATTTTCTTGCTCACCACAGTCGTCTGGGAGCCACTAAATATCCCTTCACAGATTCCTAAGAGGCAGAGTTTCCAAACTGGGCAATGTACAGTAAGCTTTATTTCTCCGAAATGAATGCACATATCACAGAGCAGTTTCTTGGAATGTTTCTTTCTGGGTTTTATTTGAGGAGAGTTCTCTTTTTGCCATAGTCTTCAATGCACTACGAAATATCACGTTTTCGATTTTACAAGAACTGTGTTGAAACACTGCCTTATGAGAAAAGAGGTATATCTCCCTGAGTGGAATGCACACATCACAAAGTAGTTTCTCAGAAAGCTTCTCTCCAATTTTTATATGAAGAGATTTCCGTTTTCACCATAGGCCTGAAAGTGCTCCCGAATGTCCCTTTGCAGATCTGTCCTTGATGGAGTTTCCAAACTGCGTAATATAAAGAAAGTTTTATCTATGTGAGATGAATAAACATATCTATCACAAAGCAGTTTCCCAGAAAGCTTCTTTCCGTTTTTGTCTGAGGATAATTCCTTTTTCACAATAGCCTTCTGTATACTCCTGAATGTCCCTTGGTAGCTTTTTCTCCAGACGGGATACCTCAATCCTCTATGAGAAGAAAAGTATGACTCTGTGAGTGGAATGCACACGTCACCAAGCAGCTCCTCACAAAGCTTCTCTCTAGTACCTATTTGAAAACATTTCCGTTTTCACCATAAGCTTCAAAGCGCTCCCGAATATCCCTTTGCAGACTAAACACAGTGTTAGACTACTGCTCAATGAAACGAGAAGCTTAACTGTGCGAGTTGAAGTCACATGACCGAGAGCAGTTTCACAGAAAGCTTCCTTCTGGTTTTCACTTGAGGATATTTCGTTCTCCATATTCCAAAGAGTGTTCCCAAATGTCCTTCCTCAGATACCATAGAAACAGTGATTTCAAACTGCTCAATCCAAAGAATGGTTTAATTCTATGAGGTGAATACACACGTCACAAAGCAGTTGCTCAGAAAGCTGCTCTCCAGTTTTCAAAGGAAGACATTTTCTTGGTCACCACAGTCCTCTGGGAGCGACTTAATATCCCTTCACAGATTCCTAAAAGACAGAGTTTCCAAACTGGGTAATGTAGAGTAAGCTTTAATTCTGTGAAATGAATGCACATATCAGAGAGCAGTTTGTTGGAACAGTTCTTTCTGGGTTTTATTTGAGGAGAGTTCTCTTTTCATTGTAGTCTTCAATGTGCTACAAAATATCATGTTTTTGGTTTTACAGGAACAGTGTTGAAACACTGCCTTATGAGAAAAGAGGTATATCTCCCTGAGTGGAATGCACACATCACAAAGTAGTTTCTCAGAAAGCTTCTCTCCAATTTTTATATGAAGAGATTTCCGTTTTCACCATAGGCCTGAAAGTGCTCCCAAATATCCCTTTGCGGATCTGTTCTTGACGGAGTTTCCAAACTGCATAATATAAAGAAAGTTTTATCTATGTGAGATGAATAAACATATCTATCACAAAGCAGTTTCCCAGAAAGCTTCTTTCCCGTTTTTGTCTGAGGATAATTCCTTTTTCACAATAGCCATCTATATACTCCTGAATGTCCCTTGGTAGCTTTTTCTCCGAAAGGGATTCCTCAATCCTCTATGAAAAAAAAGGTATAACTCTGTGAATGGAATTCACACGTCACAAAGTAGCTCCTCAGAAAGTTTCTCTCTAGTGTCTATTTGAAGATATTTCCGTTTTCACCATAAGCCTCAAAGCACTCCCGAATATCCCTTCGCAGACTAAACACAGTGTTAGAATACTGCTCAAGGAAAAGAGAAGCTTAACTGGGTGAGTGGAAATCACATGACTCAGAGCAGTTTCACGGAAAGCTTACTTCTGGTTTTCATCTGAGGATATTTCTTTCTCCATAATCCAAAGAGTGTTCCCAAATGTCCTTCCTCAGATACCACAGAAACAGTGATTTCAAACTGTTCAATCCAAGGAATGGTTCAACTTTATGAGATGAATCCACACATCACAAAGCAGTTGCTCAGAAAGCTTCTCTCCAGTTTTCATCGGAAGACATTTCCTTACTCACCACGGGTTTCCGGGGCACCACTTAATATCCCTTCGCATATTCCTCAAAGACAGAGTTTGCAAGCTGGGTAATGTAGAGTACGCTTTAATTCTGTGAAGTGAATGCACATATCAGAAAGCAGTTTCTTGGAACGTTTCTTTCTGGGTTTTACTTGAGGATACCTCACTTTTCACCATAGTCTTCAATGTACTGCAAAATATCACTTTTTCGGTTTTACAGGAACAGTGTTCAAACACTGCCTTATGAGAAAGGATGTATAACTCCCTCAGTGGAATGCACACATCACAAAGCAGTTTCTCAGAAAGCTTCTGTGCAGTAATTATCTGAAGATATTTCCATTTTCATCATAGTCCTGAAGGTGCTCCCCAATGTCCCTTCTCGGATCCGTCCATGACAGAGTTTCCAAGCTGCGTAATGTAAAGAAAGCTTTATCTATGTGAGATGAATAAGCATAGCAAAAAACAGATTCACAGAAAGCTTCTCTTCAGTTTTTATCTGAACATATTTCCTTTTTTACCATAGTCCTGAATGCCCTCCCGAATGTCCCTTCGTGGTTCCGTCCATTACAGAGTTTCCAAGCTTCGTAATGTAAAGAAAACTTTATTTATGTGAGATGAATACACATATTTCAGAGCAGTTTCATAGAGAGCTTCTTTCCAGTTTCTGTCTGAAGCTATTTCCCTTTTCGCCATAGGCATCAACATGCTTGCGAATATCACTTGGTTAGTATTTCTCCAAAACGGTTTCCCCAATGTTGTATGAGAAGAGAGGTATAACACTTTGAGTGGAATGCACACGTAACAAAGTAGTTCCTCAGAAAGCTTCTCTCCAGTTTCTGTCTGAACATATTTCCTTTTTCACCGTAGGCCTCAAAGTGCTCCCGAATATCCCTTCACATGCTAAACATAAACAGGGTTAGAAAACTGCTCAATGAAAAGAGAGACTTAACTAAGTGAGAGGAATTAAGATGACATGGAGTAGTTTCAAAGAAAGCTTCCTTCTGGATTTTACCTGAGGATATTTCTTTCTCCATATTCTAAGGAGCATTCAGGAATGTCCTTCCGCAGATTCCACGAAATCGTTGATTTCAAACAACTCAATCCAAAGAATGGTTGAACTCTATGAGATGAATGCACACATCACAAAGCAGTTGCTCAGAAAGCTTCTCTCCAGTTTTCATCGGAAGACGTTTCCTTGCTCACCACAAGTCACTGGGTGCCACTTAATATTCATTCACAGATTCTTCAAAGACAGAGTTCCCAAACTGGGCAATGTAGAGTAAGCTTTAACTCTGTGAAATGAATGCACATACCAGGGAGCAGTTTCTTGGAACGCTTCTTTCTGGGTTTTATTTGAGGATATTTCACTTTTCGCCATAGTTTTCAATGCGCTCTGAAATATCACTTTTTCGGTTTCACAAGAACAGTGTTCAAACACTGCCTTATGAGTAAAGAGGTAAATCTCGCTGAGTGGAATGCACACGTCACAAAGCTGTTTCTCAGAAAGCTTCTCTCCAGTTTTTATTTGAAGATATTTCTTTTTTCACCATACGCCTGAATGTGCTCCCGAATGTCCCTTTGTGACTCCGTCCATGTCGGCGTTTCAAAACTGCGTAATAGAAGGAGTTTTATCTATGTGAGATGAATAAACATATCTATCACAAAGCAGTTTCACAGAAACCTTTTTTCCAGTTTTTGTCTTAGGATATTTCCTTTTTCACCATATTCGACCATATACTCCCGAATGTCCCGTGGTAGCTTTTTCTCCAAAAGGGATTCCCCAATCCTCTATGAGAAGAAAAGTGTAACTGTGCAAGGAATGCACATGTCACAAAGCAGCTCTTCTAAAATATTCTCTCTAGTTTCTTATCCGAAGATATTTCCGTTTTCATCATAAGCCTCAAAGTGCTCCTGAGTATCCCCTAGCTGACTAAAATAAAACAGTGTTAGAATACTACTCAATGAAAACAGAAGCTTATCTCAACAATCGGAATTTACATGACACAAAGCAGTTTCACAGAAAGCTTCTTTCTGGTTTTTATCAGAGAGTATTTCTTTTTCAGAATATTCTTTAGAACATCTCCAAATGTCCTTTCTCAGGTTCCACACAAAGAGTTATTTCAAACTGCTCAATCCAAGGAATGATTTAACTCTATGAGATGAATACACACATCACAAAGCAGTGGCTCTGAAAGCTTCTCTTCAGTTTTCACCAAAAGATATTTCCTTGCTAGCCACAGGCCTCCAGTTGCCACTTAATATCCCTTTGCAGAATCCTCAAAAACAGACTTTTCAAACTGGGAAATGTAGAGTAATCTTTAACCCTCTAAATGAATGCACATGTCAGAGAGCAGTTTCTTGAAATGCTTATTTCTGGGTTTTATTTCAGGATATTTCACTTTTTGCCATAGTCTTCCATGCGCTCTGAAATATTACATTTTCATTTTTACAGGAAGAGTTTTCAAACACTGCCTTAGGAGAAAAGTGGTATAACTCCCTGAGTGGAATGCACACATCACAAAGCAGTTTCTAAGAAAGCTTCTATCCAGTTTATGTCTGCTGATATCTCCTTTTTCTCCCTAGACCTGAATGTGATCCCAAATGTCCCTTCGTGGATCCATCCATGACAAAATTTCCAACCTGCGTAATATAAGGAAAGATTCATCTGTGTGAGTTGAATAAACATACCTATCACAAAACAGTTTCACAGAAATCTTCTTTGCAGTTTTTGCCTGAGGATATTTCTTTTTCACCATAGCCATCCATAAACTCCCAAATATCCCTTGGTAGATTTTTCTCCAAAAGAGTTTCCTAAATCCTCTATGAGAAGAAAGGTACAATTCTGTGAGTGGAATGCACATGTCACAAAGCATCTCCTCGGAAAGCTTCTCTCTGGTATCTATCTGAAGATATTTCCTTTTTCACCATAAGCCTCAAAGCGATCCCGAATATCCCCTTGCAGACTAAACAAAAACAGTGTTAGAATACTGCTCAATGAAAACAGAAGCTTAACTGTGCTAATGGAATTCACATGACACAGAGCAGTGTCACAGAAAGCTTCCTTCAGGTTTCTATCTGAGGTTATTTTTTTTCTGGATATTCTAAAGTGCATTCCCAAATGTCCTTTCTCAGATTCAACAAGAAGTGTGATTTCAAACTGCTCAATCCAAAGAATGGTTTAACTCTATGAGACGAATACAAACATCACAAAAGAGTTGCTCAGAAAGCTTCTCTCCAATAGTCAATGGAAGACATTTCCTTGCTCGCCACAGACTTCCTGTTGTTACTTAATATCCCTTCCTAGAATCCTCAAAGATAGACTTTCCAAACTGGGAAATGTAGAGTAAGCTTTAACTCTGTGAAATGAATGGACATGTCAGAGAGTAGTTTCTTGGAACACTTCTTTCTGGGTTTTATTGGACCACATTTCACTTTTTGCCATAGTCTTCAACGTGCTCCAAACATCACTTTTTTACTTTTACAGAAAAAGTGTTCAAACAGTGCCTTATGAGAAGAAAGGTACAAATCCCTGAGTGGAATGCACACATCACCAAGCAGTTTCTCACAAAGCTTCTCTGCAGTTTTTATCTGACATTATTTCCTTTTTCACCATAGGCCAGAATGTGATCCCGAGTATCCCTTCACGGATCCGTCCATGACAAAGGTCCCAAGCAACGTAATGTAAAGAAAGCTTTACCTATGTGAGAAGAATACACATATCACAGAGCAGTTTCACAGAAAGTTTCTTTCCAGTTTTAGTCTGAGGCTATTTCCCTTTTCACCATGTTCATCAATATGCCTCCGAATATCCCTTGGTACCTTTTCCTCCAAAAGGGCTTCCCTGATGTTGTATGAGAAGAGAGGTATAACACTTTGAGTGGAATGCATACGTCACAAAGCAGTTCCTCTTAAACCTTCTCTCCAGTTTCTATCTGAACATATTTCCTTTTTCACCTTAAGTCTCGAGTGCTTCCAAATATCCCTTCAGTCGCTAAACATAAACAGTGTTAGAGAACTGGTCAATGAAAAGAGAACCTTAACTGAGCGAGAAGAATTCACACGATACATAGCAGTTTCACAGAAATCTTCCTTCTGGTTTTTATCTGAGGATATTTCTTTCTCCATATTCTAAGGAGCATTCTCAAATGTCCTAACTCAGATTCCATAGAAACAGTGATTTCAAAATGCTCAATCAAAAGAATGATTTAACTCTATGAGATGAATGCACACGTCACAAAGCAGTTGCTCAGAAAGCTTCTCTCCAGTTTGCAACGGAAGACATTTCCTTGCTCACACAGGCCTCTGGGTGCCAATTAATATCCCTTCGCAGATTCCTCAAGAGAGACTTTCCAAACTGGGCAGCATAGATTAAGCTTTATCTGTGAAATAAATGCACATATAAGAGAGCAATTTCTTAGAACAATTCCTTCTGGATTTTATTTGAGGATAGTTCACTTTTGGCCATAGTCTTTAAAGTGCTCCAAAATATCACTTTTTCGGTTTTACAGGCACAGTGTTCAAACACTGCCTTATGAGAAGAGATACAACTACCTGAGTGGAATGCACACGTTACAAAGTAGTTTCTCAGAGTTTCTCTCCTGTTTTTATCTGAAGATATTTCCTTTTTCACCATAGGCCTGAATATGCTCCCAAGTGTCCCTTTGCAGATCCATCCATGACGGAGATTCTTAACTGCGTAATATAAAAAGGTTTTATCTATGTGACATCAATAAACATATCTATCACAAAGCAGTTGCACAGAAAATTTCTTTCCAGTTTTTGTCTGACGATATTTCATCTTTAATTATAGCCATCTATATACTCCCAAATGTCTCATGGTAGCTTTTTCTCCAAAAGGGATTCCCCAATCCTCTATGAGAAGAAAGGTAAAATTCTTTGAGTGGAGTGCACATGTCACAAAGCAGCTCCTCAGAAAGCTTCTTTCCTGTTTCTATCTGAAGATATTTCCGTTTTCACCATAAACCTCAAAGTACTTCCAAATATCCCTTTACACACTAAAGAAAAACAGTGTTAGAATACTGCTCAATGAGAAAAGAAGCTGAACTCTGTAGTGGAATTCAAACGACACAGAGCAGTCCCACAGAAAGCTTCCTTCAGTTTTTTATCTGAGGATATTTCTTTTTCAGCATATTCTAATGAGTATTCCCAAATACCCTTTCTCAGATTCCACAGAAACAGTGATTTCAAACTCTTCAATTCAAAGAATGATTTAACTCTATGAGAATAATACACACAACACAAAGCAGCTGCTCAGAAAGCTTCTTTCCAGTTTTCAACGTTAGACATTTCCTTCCTCACCATAGGCCTCCAGGAGCCTCTTAATATCCCTTTGCAGATTCCTGAAAGACAGAGTTTCCAAACTGGGCAATGTAGAGTCTGCTTTAACATTGTGAAATGAATGCACATATCAGAAAATAGTTTCTTGGAATGCTTCTTTCTGGGTTTTATTTGAGGAGAGTTCTCTTTTCGCCATAGTGTTCAATGCACTCCATAATATCACTTTTTCGGTTTTACAGGAACAGTGTTCAAACACTGCCTTATGAGAAAAGAGGTAAAACTCGTTGAGTGAAATGCACACACCACAAAACAGTTTCTCAGAGAGCTTCTCTCCAGTTTTTATCTGAAGATATTTCCTTTTTCACCATAGGCATGAATGTGATCCTGAATATCCCTTTGTGGATCCGTCCATGACGGAGTTTCCATGCTGCATAATGTAAAGAAAGCTTTGTCTATGTGAGATGAATAACCATAGCAAAAAGTGGATTCACAGAAACTTATTTCCGGTTTTTATCTGAAGATATTTGCTTTTTCAGCAGTTATGAATGTGCTCCTGAAGGTCCCTACACGGATCCATCCATAACAGAGTTTCTAAGCTGCACAGTATAAAGAAAGCTGTATCTGTGTGAGATGAATACACATATCATAAATCAGTTTCACAGAAAGCTTCTTTCCAGTTTTTATCTAAGGCTATTTCCTTTTTCATCATAGGCGTCAATATGCTCCCGAATATCCCTTGCTATCTTTTTCTCCAAAATGTTTTCCCATTGTTGTATGAGAAGACAGGTATAACACTCTGAGTAGAATGCACACATAACAAAGCAGTTCCTCGGAAAGCTTCTCTCCATTTTCTATCTGAAGATATTTCCTTTTTCATTGTAAGCCTGACAGCACTCCCGAACATCACATGACACACAGCAGTTTCACAGAAAGCGTCCTTCTTGTTTTCCTCTGAGGATATTTAGTTCTCCATATTCTAAAGAGCATTCCCAAATGTGCTTCCTCAGATTCCACAGAAACAGTGATTTCAAACTGTTCAATCCAAAGAATGGTTTTACTCTATGAGATGAATACACACATCACAAAGCAGTTGCTCAGAAAGCTTCTCTCCAGTTTTCAAAGGAAGACATTTCCTTGCTCACCACAGACCTCTGGGAGCCACTTAATATCCCTTCACAGATTCCTCAAAGACAGAGTTTCCAAACTGGGCAATGTAGAGTAAGCTTTAATTCTGTGAAAGGAATGCACATGTCAGAGAGCAGTTTCTTGGAATGATTCTTTCTGGGTTTTATTTGAAGATAATTCATTTTTTGCCATAGTCTTCAATGCATTCTGAAATAACTTTTTCATTTTTACAGGAATGGTGCTCAAACACTGCCTTATTAGAAAAGAGGTATAATTTTCTGAGTGGAAAGCACACATCACAAAGCAGTTTCTCAGAAAGCTTCTCTCCAATTTTTATCTGAAGATATTTCCTTTTTCACCATAGGCTTGAATGTGCTCAAGAACGTCCTTTTGCGAACCTGTCCATGAGGGAGTATACAAACTGCGTAATGTAAGGAAAGTTTTATCTCTTTGATTTGAATAAACATATCTATCACAAAGCAATTTCACAGAAAGATTCTCTCCAGTGTTTGTCTGAGGATGTTTACTTTTCCACCATAGCCGTCCATATACTCCCAAATGTCCCTTGGTAGCTTTTTCTCCAAAAGAGATTCCCCAATTCTCTATGAGAAGAAAGGTATAAATATGTGATTGGAATGCATACTTCACAAAGCAGTTCCTCGGAATACTTCTCTCCACTTTCTATCCGAATATATTAGTTTTTTCACCGTAAGCCTCAAAGCGGTTCGAATATCTCTTTGCAGAGTAAACACAGTGTTAGAATATTGCTCAATGAAAAGAGAAGCTTAACTGTGCGAGTGGAATTCACGTGACATAGAGCAGTTTCACAGAAAGCTTCCTTCTGATTTTTATCAGAGGGTATTTCTTTTTCAGCATATTTTAGAGTGTTCCCAAATGTGCTCTCCCAGGTTCCACAGAAACAGTGATTTCAAACTGCTCAATCTAAAGAATGATTTATCTTTATGGGATGAATACACATATCACAAAGCAGTTGCTCAGAAAGCTTCTCCCAGTTTTCAACGGAAGACATTTCCTTGCTCACCACAGGCCTCCGGTGCCACTTAATATCCCTGCGTAGATTCCTCAAAGACAGAGTTTCCAAACTGGGCAACATAGGGAAAGCTTTAGCTCTGTTAAATGAAAGCACATATCACAGAGTAGTTTCTTGGAATGCTTCTTTCTGTGTTTTATTCGAGGATATTTCACTTTTCGCATTGTCTTCAAAGCACTCTGAAATATCACTTTTTCTGTTTTACAGGAACAGTGTTGAAACACTGTCTTATGAGAAAAGAGTTATAATTCCCTGAGTGGAATGCACACACCACAAAGAAGTTTCTCAGAAAGCTTCTCTCCAGTTTTTATCTGATGATATTTCCTTTTTTACCATAGGCAAGAATGTGATCCCAAATATTCCTTCGCGGATCCATCCATGACAGAATTTCCAAGCTGCGTAATGCAACGAAAGCTTTATCTATGTGAGATGAATAAACAAAACAAGAAACAGATTCACAGAAAGCTTCTTTTCAGTTTTTATCTGAAGATATTCCTTTTTCATACTACTGAATATGTTCCAGAACGTGCTTTGTGAATCCATCCATGACAAAGTTTCCAAGCTGTGTAATGTAAAGGAAGGTTTATCTATGTGAGATGAATACATACATCACTGAGCAGTTTCACAGAAATCTTCTTTCCAGTTTTTGTCTGTAGATATTTCCCTTTTCACCATAGGCATCAATATGCTCCTGAATAGTCCTATGTACCTTTTTCTACTAAAGGATTTCCCCAATGCTGCATGAGAAGAGAGGTATAACACTGTGAGTGGAATGCTCATGTCACAAAGCAGTTCCGCAGAAAGCTTCTCTCCAGTTTCTCTCTGAACATATTTTCTTTTTCACCGTACGCTTCAAGGTGCTCCCGTATATTCCTTCATACGCTAAACATGAGCAAAGTTAGAAAACTGCTCAATGAACAGAGAAGCTTAACTGAGCGAGAGGAATTCACACGACACACAGCAGTTTCACAGAAAGCTTCCTTCTGGTTGTTATTTCAGGATATTACATTCTCCGTATTCTAAAGATCATTCCCAAATGTCCCTCCTCAGATTCCAAAGAAGCAGTGTATTCAAACTGCTCAATCCAAAGAATAATTTAACTCTATGAGATGAATACACACATCACAAAGCAGTTGCTAAGAAAGTTTCTCTGCAGTTTTCATCGAAAGACATTTCCTTCCTCACCACAGGTGAACGGGCACCACTTAATATCCCTTCGCAGATTCCTGAAAGACAATATTGGCAAACTGGGCAATGTAGAGTAAGCTTTACCTCTGTGAAATCAATGCACATATCCGAGAGCAGTTTCTGGGTATGCTTCATTCAGGGTTTTATTTGAGGATATATCACTTTTCACCATAGTCTTCAATGCACTCCAAAATATCACTTCTTCATTTTAAAGGAACAGTGTTCAAACACTGCCTTATGAGAAAAGAGTTATAACACCCTGAGTAGAATCCACACAATAAAAATCAGTTTCTCAGAAAGCTTCTCTCCAGTTTTTATCTGAATATATTTCCTTTTTCGCAATAGTCCAGAATGCGCTTTCGAATATCCCGTCGTGGATCCGTTCATGATGGAGTTTCCAAGCTGTGCAACATAAAGAAAGTTTTATCTATGTGAGATGAATAAACACAGCAAAAAGCAGATTCACAGAAAACTTCTTTCCAGTTTTTATCTGAAGATATTTCCTTTTTCACCATAGTCCTGAATGTGCTCCCAAATATCCCTTCACGGATCCATCCATGACAGGGTTTCCAAGCTGCATAAAGTAGAGAAAGATTTATCTATGTCAGATGAATACACATATCTAAGAACAGTTTCACAGAATGGGTTTCCTAGATGCTGTATGAGAGGAGAGGTATAACACTGTGAGTGGAATGCACACGTCACAAACAGCACCTCGGAAAGCCTCTCTCCAGTTTCTGTCAGAACGTATTTCCTTTTTTACCGTAAGCCTCAAGGTGCTCCCATGTATCCCTTCGTATGCTAAACATGAACAATGTTAGTAAACTGCTCAATGAAAAGAGAAGCTTCACTGAGCAAGAGGAATTCACACGACACACAGCAGTTTCACAGAAAGCTTCCTTCTGGTTTTTATCTGAGGATATTACTTTCTCCATATTCTAAAGATCATTCCCAAATTTCCCTCCTCAGATTCCACAGAAGTAGTGAATTCAAACTGCAAATCCAAAGAATAATTTAATTCAATGAGATGAATACACACATCACAGAGCAGTTGCTCAGAAAGCTTCTCTGCAGTTTTCATCAAAGGACATTTCCTTGCTCACCACAGGCAAAAGGGCACCACTTAATATCCCTTCGCAGATTCCTCAAATCTGCAGATTTCAAATTGGGAAATGTAGAGTAAGTTTTAACTCTGTGACGTGAATACACATATCAGAGAGCATTTTCTTGGAACACTTCTTTCTGGGTTTTATTTGAGGATATTTCACCTTTCGCTGTAGTCCTCAATGTGCTCTGAAATATCACTTTTTTGGTTTCACAGGAGCAGTGTTCAAACACTGCCTTATGATCAAAGAGGTATAACCCCTGAGTGGAATACACACATCACACAGCACTTTCTCAGAAAGCCTCTCTCCAGTGTTTATCTAAAGATATTTCCTTTTTCACCATAGGCCTAAATGTGCTCCTGAATTTTCCTTCATGAATCCATCTATGATGGAGTTTCCAAACTGCATAATATAAAAAAGTTTTATCTATGTGGGAGGATAAATATGTATATCACAAAGCAGTTTCACAGAAAGCTTCTTTCCAGTTTTTGTCTGAGGATATTTCCTTTTTCACAATAACCATACATATACTCCCCAATGTCCCTTGGTAGCTGTTTCTCCAAAAGGGATTCCCAAATCCTCTATGAAAAGGAAGGTATAAATCTGTGAGTGAAATGTACACATCACAAAGCAGCTCCTCTGAAAGCTTCTCTCCAGTTTCTATCTGAAGATATTTCCATTTTCACCATAAGCCTCATAGCACTCCCAAATATCCCTTCACAGACTAAACAGAGCAGACTCACAGAAAGCTTCCTTCTGTTTTTTATCTGAGGGTATTTCTTTTTCAGTATATTCTAATGAGTGTTCCCAAATGTCCTTTCTCAGGTTCCACAGAAACAGTGACTTCAAACTGTTCAATCCAAAGGATGGTTTAACTCTATGAGGATAATACACACATCACAAAGCAGTTGCTCCAAACGCTTCTCTCCAGTTTTCAATGGAAGGCATCTCCTTGCTCACCACAGGCCTCCAAGAGCCACATAATATCCCATTGCAGATTCCTCAAAGACAAAGTTTCCAAACTGGGCAACATAGAGTACGCTTTAACTCTGTGAAATGAATGCACTTATCAGAGAGCAGTTTCTTGAAACGAATCTTTCTGAATTTTATTTGAGAATATTTCATTTTCGCCATAGTCTTCAATGCGCTCCACAATATCACTTTTTCAGTTTTATGGGAACAGATTTCAAACAGTGCCTTATGAGAAAAGCGGTATAATTCCCTGAGTGGAATGCACCCCTCACAAAGCAGTTTCTCAGAAAACTTCTCTCCAGTTTTTATCTGAAGATATTTCTGTTTTAAGCATAGGCCTGAATGTACTCTGAATATCCCTTTGCAGATCCGTCAATGACACAGTTTCCAAGCTGCATAATGTAAAGAAAGCTTTATCTATGTGAGATGAATAAACATAGCAAAAAGCAAATTCACAGAAAGCTTCTTTCCAGTTTTTATCTGAAGATATTTCCTTTTGCACTATAGTCCAGAATATTCTCCCGAATGTCCCTTTGTGGATCCGTCCATGACAGAGTTTCCAACCTGTGTAATGTAAAGAAAGCTTTATCTATGTGAGAAGAATACACATATCACAGAGCAGTTTTACAGAAAGCTTCTTTCATGTTTTAGTCTGAGGCTATTTCCCTTTACATCATATTCGTCAATTTGCCCCTGAATATCCCTTGGTACCTTTTCCTCCAAAAAGATTTCCCCAATGCTGTATGAGAAAAGAGGTATAACACTGTGAGTGGAATGCACACGTCATGAAGCAGTTCCTCTTAAAGTTTCTTTCCAGTTTCTATCTGAGCATATTTCTTTTTTCACCATAAGTCTCAAAGTGCTTCCGAATATCCCTTCAAACGCTAAACATAAACAGTGATAGTCAACTGCTGAATGACAAGAGAAACTTAACTGAGCAAGAGGAATTCACATGACACATAGCAGTTTCACAGAAAGCTTCCTTCTGGTTTCTATCTGAGGATATTTATTTCTCCATATTCTAAAGAGTGTTCCCAAATGTCCTTTTTAGTTTCCACAGAAACAGTGATTTCAAACTGCTCAATCCAAAGAATGATTTAACTCTATGAGATGAATATACACATCACAAAGCAGTTGCTCAGAAAGCTTCTCTCCAGTATCCACGGAAGACATTTCCTTGCTCACCACAGGCCTCTGGGGGCCAATTAGTATCCCTTCACAGATTCCTCAAGAGAGAGTTTCCAAACTAGGCAACGTAGAGTAAACTTTATCTCTGTGAAATAAATGCACATATAAGAGAGCATTTTCTTAGAATGCTTCTTACTGGATTTTATTTGAGGATAGTTTACTTTTGGCCATACTCTTTAAAGTGATCCGAAATATCACTTTTTCGGTTTTAGAGGAACAATGTTCAAGCACTGCCTTATGAGAAAAGAGGTATAACTACCTGAGTGGAATGCACACAGTACAAGGTACTTTCTCAGAGTTTCTCTCTTGTTTTTATCTGAAGATATTTCCTTTTTCACCATAGTTCTGAATGTGTTCCAGAATGTCCCTTCGCGGATCCGTCCATGACAGACTTTTTGAGCTGCGTAATGGAAAGAAATCTTTATCTATGCGAGGTGAATAAACATAGCAAAAAGCAGATTCACACAATGCTTGTTTCCAGTTTTTATCTGAAGATATTTCCTTTTTCACCACAGTCCCGAATGTGCTCACGAATGTCCCTTCGCCAGTCAGTCCGTGACTTAGTTTCCAAATTGCATAACATAAAAAAGCTTTATGTATGTGAGATTAGTACACATAGCAAAAAACACGTTCACAGAAAGTTTCTTTGCTATTTTTATCTGATGATATTTCCTTTTTTATCCTAGTCCTGAATATGCTCCTGAATGCCACTTCACGGAATCGTCCATGACAGAGTTTCCAAGCTGCGTAATGTAAAGAAAGCTTTATCTGTGTGAGATGAATACACATAATATAGAGCAGTTTCACAGAAAGCTTTTTTTCTCTTTTTCTCTGAGACTATTAACCTTTTCAACATAGGCATCAACATGCTCCCGAATATACCTTGGTAACTTTTCTCCAAAAGGGCTTCCCCGATGCCGTATGAGAACAGAGGTATAACACTGTGAGTGGAATGCACACTTCACAAAGGATTTCCTCAGAAAGCCTCTCTCCAGTTTGTATCTGAACATATTTCCTTTTTCACTGTAAGCCTCAAAGCGCTCCTGAATATTCTTTTGCACGCTAAAGAAAAACAGTGTTAGAAACCTGCTCAATCAAAAGAGAAGCTTAACTGAGCAAGAGGAATTCACACGACACATAGCAGATTCACAGAAAGCTTCCTTCTGGTTTTTATCTGATGATATTTCTTTCTCCATATTCTAAAGAGGATTCCCAAATGTCCTTTCTCAGGTTCCACAGAAAGAGTATTTCAAACTGCTCAATCCAAAGAATGATTTAACTCTATGAGAAAAATCCACACATTACAACGCAGTTGTTCAGAATGCTTCTCTCCAGTTTTCAATGGAAGACATTTCCTTGCCTGCCACAGCACTCCAGTCGCGACTTAATATCCCTTCGAGGAATCCTCAAAGACAGACTTTCCAAACTTGGAAATGTAGAGTAAGCTTTACCTCTCTGTAATGAATGCACATGTCAGAGAGCAGTTTCTTGGAGTGCTTCTTTCTGGGATTTATTTCAGGATATTTCACTGTTCACCATAGTCTTCCATGTGCTCTGAAATATTACTTTTTTGGTTTTACAGGAAGACTGCTAAAGCACTGTCTTATGAGAAAACAGGTATAATTCCCTGCGTGGAATGTACACATCTCAAAGCAGTTTCTCAGAAAGCTTCTATCGACTTTTTATCTGAAGATATTTCCTTTTCCAGCATAGGCCTGAATCTACTCCCAAATGTCCCTTCATGGATGGGTCCATGACGGAGTTTCCAAACTGCCTAATATAAGGAAAGTTTTATCTATGTGAGATAAATAAACATATCTCTCACAAAACAGTTTCACTGAAATCTTCATTCCTGTTTTTGTCTGAGGATATATTTTTTTCACCATAGCCGTCCATATATTCCTGAATGTCCTTTAGTAGCTTTTTCTCCAAAAGGGATTCTCCAATCCTTTATGAGTAGAAAGGTATAATTCTGTGAGTGGAATGTACACGTCACAAAACAGTTCCTTGGAAAGCTTCTATCCAGTTTCTATCTGAAGATATTTCCTTTTTCACCATAAGCCTCAAAAGCTACTGAATATCCCTTCGCAGACTAAACAAAAACAGTGTTAAACTACTGCTCAATGAAAAGTGAAGCTTATCTGGGCAAGCGAAATTCACGTGACATAGAACAGTTTAACAGAAAGCTTCCTTCTGGTTTCTATCTGAGATTATTGCTTTCTGAGGGTATTCCAAAAAGCCTTCCCAAATGTTTTTTCTCAGATACAACAGAAACAGTGATTTCAAACTGCTCAATCCAAAGAGTGATTTAACTCTATGAGATGAATACAAACATCACAAAAGAGTTGCTCAGGGATCTTCTCTCCAATTTTCAATGGAAGATATTTTCTTGCTTGCCACTGGCCTCCGGTTGCCACTTACTATCCCGTCACAGAATCCTCAAAGGCAGACTTTCCAAACTGGGAAATGCAGAGTAAGCTTTAACACTGTGAAATGAATGGACATGTCAGAGAGCAGTTTCATGGAATGCTTCTTTCTGGGTTTTATTTGATGAGATTTCAGTTTTCACCATAGTCTTCAATGTGCTCAGAATATCACTTTTTTAGATTTACAGGAACAGTGTTCAAACAGTGCCTTAGGAGAAGAAAGGTATAACTTCCCTGCGTGGAATGCACACATCACAAAGCAGTTTCTCAGAAAGCTTCTATCGACTTTTTATCTGAAGATATTTCCTTTTTTCACCATAGGCCTGAATGTACTCCCAAATGTCCCTTCATGGATGGGTCCATGACGGAGTTTCCAAACTGCATAATATAAAGAAAAGTGCCTTCAGGGATCTCTTCGGTTTCGGTCTGATTTCCTTTTTCACCATAAGCCTCAAAAGCTACTGAAAATCCCTTCGCAGACTAAACAAAAACAGTGTTAAACTACTGCTCAATGAAAAGTGAAAGCATATTGGGCAAGTGAAATTCAACGTGACACAGAACAGTTTACAGAAAGCTTCCTTCTGGTTTCTATCTGAGATTATTGCTTTCTGAGGGTATTCCAAAAAGCGTTCCCAAATGTTTTTTCTCAGATACAACAGAAACAGTGATTTCAAACTGCTCAATCCAAAGAGTGATTTAACTCTATGAGATGAATACAAACATCACAAAAGAGTTGCTCAGGGATTCTCTCCAATTTTTCAATGGAAGATATTTTCTTGCTTGCCACAGGCCTCCGGGCTCCACTTACTATCCCTTCACAGAGATTCCTCAAGAGCAGACTTTCCAAACTGGGAAATGCAGTGTAAGCTTTAAATCTGTGAAATGAATGGACATGTCAGAGAGCAGTTCATGCCTTAGGAGAAGAAAGGTATAACTCCCTGAGTGGAATGCACACATCACAAGCAGTTTCTCAGAAAACTTCTCTCCAGTTTTTATCTGATGATATTTCCTTTTTCACCATAGGCCCGAATGTGATCTCTAATATCCCTTTGTGGATCCATCCATGATGGATGTTCCGAGCTGCATAATGTAAAGAAAACTTTATCTGCGTGAGATGAATAAACATAGCAAAAAGCAGATTCACAGAAAGCTTCTATCCAGCTTTTATCTGAAGATATTTCCTTTTTCACCATAGTCTTGGATGTGCTTCTGAATGTCATTTCGTGGATCCATCCATGACAGAGTTTCCAAGCTGCGCAATGTAAAGAAAGCTTTATGTATGTGAGATGAATACACATATCACAGAGCAGTCTCATAGAAAATTTCTTTCCAGTTTTTATCTGAGGCTATTTCCCTTTTCACCATAGGCATCAACATGCTCCTGAATATCACTTGGTGCCTTTTTCTCCAAAAGAATTTCCCCGATGCTGTATGAGAAGAGAGTTATAACACTGTGAGTGGAATGTACGGGTCACAAAGCAGTTCTTCGGAAAGCTTCTCTTCGGTTTCGGTCTGAACATATTTCCTATTTCACCGTATGCCTCAAAGCGCTCCTGAAAATCCCTTCGCACGCTAAACATAAACAGTGTTAGAAAACTGCTCAATGAAAAATAAAGCATATTTGAGTGAGAGGAATTCAAAGGACACATAACAGGTTCAAAGAAAGCTTCCTTCTGGTTTTTATGTGAGGATTTTTTTTCTCCATATTATGAAGAGCGTTCCCAAATGTCCTTCCGCAGATTCCACAGGAACAGTGATTTCAAACTGCTTAATCCAAAGGATGATTTATCTCTATGTGATGAATACACATCACAAAGCAGTTGCTCAGAAAGATTCTCTCCAGTTTTCAATGGAAGATTTTCCTTGCTCACCACAGGCCTCCGGGCTCCACTTAATATCCCTTGGCAGATTCCTCAAAGACAGAGTTTCCAAACTGGACAATTTAGTGTAAGCTTTAAATCTGTGAAATGAATGCACATTGTTAGAGAGCAGTTTCCTGGAATGCTTCTTTCTGGATTTTATTTGAGGATATTTGACTTTTCTCCATAGTCCTTAATGCGTTCTGAAATATCACTTTTTCAGTTTTAGAGGAACAGTGTTCAAACACTGCCTTATGAGAAAAAGGTGTAACTCCGGGAGTGGAATGCACACATCACAAAGCATTTTCTCAGAAAGCTTCTCTCCAGTTTTTATTTGAATATATTTCCTTTTTCACCATAGTCCTGAAGGTGCTCCCGAATGTAACTTAGCGGATCCGTCCATAACGGTGTTTCCAAGCTACGTAATGTAAAGAAACGTTATCTATGTGAGATGAATAAAAATAGCAAAAAGCAGATTCACAGAAAGCTTCTTTTCAGCTTTTATCTGAAGATATTTCCTTTTCCTATATAGTCCTGAATGTGTTCCTGAATGTCCCTTCGCCTATCCATCCATGATGGAGTTTCCAAACTGTGTAATATAAAGGAATTTTTATCTATGTGAGATGAATAAACATATCTATCACAAAGCAGTTTCACAGAAAGCTTCTTTCCAGTTTTTGTCTGAGGATATTTCCTTCTTCACCATAGCCATCCATATACTCCCGAATATCATTTGGTGGCTTTTTATCCAAAAGAGGTTCACCAATTCTCTAAGCAAAGAAAAGTAAAATTCTGTGAGTGGAATGAACACATCACAAAGCAGCCCCTTGGAAATCTTCTCTCCAGTTTCTGTTTGAAGATATTTCCGTTTTCACCAAAAGACACAAAGTGCTAATGAATATCCCTTCTCAGATAAAACAAAAACAGTGTTAGAATATTGCTCAATGAAAAGAGAAGCTGAACTGTGTAAGTGGAATTCACATGACACAGAACAGTTTCTCAGAAAGCTTCTTTCTGGTTTTTGTCTGAGGGTAATACTTTTAGAGCATATTCTAAAGAGCGTTCCCAAATATCCTTTTTCACTTTCCACAGAAACAGTGATATCAAACTGCTCAATCCAGGAAATGATTTATCTCTATAAGATGAATGCACACATCACAAAGAAGTTGCTCAACAGGCTTCTCTCCAGTTTTCAATGGAAGACATTTCCTTACTTACTGCAAGCCTCCTGGTGCCACTTAATATCCCTGCACAGATTCCTCAAAGACAGAGTTTCCAAATTGGGCAATGTAGTGTAAGCTTTAACTCTTAGAAATGAATGTACACACAAGAGAGCAGCTTCTTGGACTGCTTCTTTCTGGGTTTTATTTGAGGATGGTTCAATTTTCATCATAGTCTTCAATGTGCTCCGAAATATCACTTTTTCGGTTTTACAGGAAACGTGTTCAAACACTGCCTTATGACAAAAGAGGTAAAACTCCCTGAGTCAAATGCACATATGACAAAGCAGTTTCTCAGAATGCTTCTTACCAGTTTTTATCTGAAAATATTTCCATTTTCAAAATAGTCCTGAATGTCCTCCCGAATGTCCCTTCATGGTTTCGTTGATGACAGAGTTTCCAAGCTATGTAATATAAAGAAGGCTTTATCTATGTGAGACGAATAAACATAGCAAAACGCGGATTCATAGAGTTCTTCCTTACAGCTTTTGTCTGAAGATATTTCCTTTTTCACCAAAGCAGTCCATATACTCCCGAATGTCCCTTGGTAGCTTTTCCTCCAAAAGGGATTCCCCAATCCTTTGTGTGAAGAGAGGTATAACACTGTGAATGGAATGCACAGGTCACAGAGCAGTTCCTCGGAAAGCCTCTCTCCAGTTTCTATCTGAAGATATTTCCTTTTACATCGTAAGCCTCAAAGCCCTCCCAAATATCCCTTTGCATGCTAAACATAAACAGTGTTAGAAAAGTGTTCCATGAAGGGGGGCGGAGCAACATGGCCGAATAGGAACAGCTCCAGTCTCCAACTCCCAGCGCGAGTGAAACAGAAGACCGGTGATTTCTGCATTTTCAACTGAGGTACTGGGTTCATCTCACTGGGGAGTGCCGGACGATCGGTGCTGGTCAGCTGCTGCAGCCCGACCAGTGAGAGCTGAAGCAGGGCGAGGCATTGCCTCACCTGGGAAGCACAAGGGGGAAGGGAATCCCTTTTCCTAGCCAGGGGAACTGAGACACACAACACCTGGAAAATCGGGTAACTCCCACCCCAATACTGCGCTATAAGTAAACAGGCACACCAGGAGATCATATCCCACACCTGGCCGGGAGGGTCCCACACCCACGGAGCCTCCCTCATTGCTGGCACAGCAGTCTGTGATCTACCGGCAAGGCAGCAGCGAGGCTGGGGGAGGGGCGCCCGCCATTGCTGAGGCTTAAATAGGTAAAGAAAGCGCTGGGAAGCTCGAACTGGGTGGAGCTCACAGCAGCTCAAGGAAACCTGCCTGTCTCTGTAGACCCCACCTCTGGGGACAGGGCACAGTAAACAATAACAAACGCAGCAGAAAACTCTGCAGATGCAAATGACTCTGTCTGACAGCTTTGAAGAGAGCAGTGGATCTCCCAACATGGAGGCTGAGATCTGAGAAGGGACAGACTCCCTGCTCAAGTGGGTCCCTGACCCCTGAACAGCCTAACTGGGAGACATCCCCCACTAGGGGCAGTCTGACACCCCACACCTCACAGGGTGGAGTACACCCCTGAGAGGAAGCTTCCAAACCAAGAATCAGACAGGTACACTCGCTGTTCAGCAATATCTATCTTCTGCAGCCTCTGCTGCTGATACCCAGGCAAACAGGGTCTGGAGTGGACCTCAAGCAATCTCCAACAGACCTACAGCTGAGGGTCCTGACTGTTAGAAGGAAAACTATCAAACAGGAAGGACACCTACACCAAAACCCCATCAGTACATCACCATCAACAAAGACCAGAGGCAGATAAAACCACAAAGATAGGGAAAAAGCAGGGCAGAAAAGCTGGAAATTCAAAAAATAAGAGCGCATCTCCCCCGGCAAAGGAGCGCAGCTTATTGCCAGCAACAGATCGAAGCTGGACGGAGAATAACTTTGACGAGATGAGAGAAGAAGGCTTCAGTCCATCAAATTGCTCAGAGCTAAAGGAGGAATTACATACCCAGCGCAAAGAAACTAAAAATCTTGAAAAAAAAGTGGAAGAATTGATGGCTAGAGTAATTAATGCAGAGAAGGTCATAAACGAAATGAAAGAGATGAAAACCATGACACGAGAAATACGTGACAAATGCACAAGCTTCAGTAACCGACTCGATCAACTGGAAGAAAGAGTATCAGCGATTGAGGATCAAATGAATGAAATGAAGCGAGAAGAGAAACCAAAAGAAAAAAGAAGAAAAAGAAATGAACAAAGCCTTCAAGAAGTATGGGATTAAGTAAAAAGACCAAATCTACGTCTGATTGGGGTGCCTGAAAGTGAGGGGAAAAATGGAACCAAGTTGGAAAACACTCTTCAGGATATCATCCAGGAGAACTTCCCCAACCTAGTAGGGCAGGCCAACATTCAAATCCAGGAAATACAGAGAACGCCACAAAGATACTCCTCGAGAAGAGCAACTCCAAGACACATAATTGCCAGATTCACCAAAGTTGAAATGAAGAAAAAATCTTAAGGGCAGCCAGAGAGAAAGGTCGGGTTACTCACAAAGGGAAGCCCATCAGACTAACAGCAGATCTCTCAGCAGAAACTCTGCAAGCCAGAAGAGAGTGGGGGCCAATATTCAACATTCTTAAAGAAAAGAATTTTAAACCCAGAATTTCATATCCAGCCAAACTAAGTTTCATAAGTGAAGGAGAAACAAAATCCTTTACAGATAAGCAAATGCTTAGAGATTTTGTCACCACTAGGCCTCACCACTAGGCCTGCCTTACAAGAGACCCTGAAGGAAGCACTAAACATGGAAAGGAAAAACCGGTACCAGCCATTGCAAAAACATGCCAAAATGTAAAAACCATCGAGGCAAGGAAGAAACTGCATCAACTAACGAGCAAAATAACCAGTTAATATCATAATGGCAGGATCAAGTTCACACATAACAATCTTAACCTTAAATGTAAATGGACTAAATGCTCCAATTAAAAGACACAGACTGGCAAACTGGATAAAGAGTCAAGACCCATCAGTCTGCTGTATTCAGGAGACCCATCTCACACGCAGAGACATACATAGGCTCAAAATAAAGGGATGGAGGAAGATTTACCAAGCAAATGGAGAACAAAATAAAGCGGGGGTTGCAATACTAGCCTCTGATAAAACAGACTTTAAACCATCAAAGATCAAAAGAGACAAGAAGTCCATTACATAATGGTAAAGGGATCAATTCAACAGGAAGAGCTAACTATACTAAATATACATGCACCCAATACAGGAGCACCCAGATTCATTAAGCAAGTCCTTAGAGACTTACAAAGAGACTTAGACTCCCATACAATAATAATGGGAGACTTCAACACTCCACTGTCAACATTAGACAGATCAACGAGACAGAAAGTTAACAAGGATATCCAGGAATTGAACTCATCTCTGCAGCAAGCAGACCTAATAGACATCTATAGAACTCTCCACCCCAAATCAACAGAACATACATTCTTCTCAGCACCACATCGTACTTACTCGAAAATCGACCACGTAATTGGAAGTAAAGCACTCCTCAGCAAATGTACAAGAACAGAAATTATAACAAACTGTCTCTCAGACCACAGTGCAATCAAACTAGAACTCAGGACTAAGAAACTCAATCAAAACCGCTCAACTACATGGAAAATGAACAACCTGCTCCTGAATGACTACTGGGTACATAACAATATGAAGGCAGAAATAAAGATGTTCTTGGAAACCTATGAGAACAAAGATACAACGTACCAGAATCTCTGGGACACATTTAAAGCAGTGTGTAGAGGGAAATTTATAGCACTAAATGCCCACAAGAGAAAGCAGGAAAGATCTAAAATTGACACTCTAACCTCGCAATTAAAAGAACTAGAGAAGCAAGAGCAAACACATTCAAAAGCTAGCAGAAGGCAAGAAATAACTAAGATCAGAGCAGAACTGAAGGAGATAGAGAAACAAAAAACCCTCCAAAAAATCAATGAATCCAGGAGTTGGTTTTTTGAAAAGATCAACAAAATTGACAGACCACTAGCAAGACTAATAAAGAAGAAAAGAGAGAAGAATCAAATAGATGCAATTAAAAATGATAAAGGGGATATCACTACCGACCCCACAGAAATACAAACTACCATCAGAGAATACTATAAACACCTCTATGCAAATAAACTGGAAAATCTAGAAGAAATGGATAATTTCCTGGACACTTACACTCTTCCAAGACTAAACCAGGAAGAAGTTGAATCCCTGAATAGACCAATAGCAGGCTCTGAAATTGAGGCAATAATTAATAGCCTACCAACCAAAAAAAGTCCAGGACCAGATGGATTCACAGCTGAATTCTACCAGAGGTAAAAGGAGGAGCTGGTACCATTCCTTCTGAAACTATTCCAATCAATAGAAAAAGAGGGAATCCTCCCTAACTCATTTTATGAGGCCAACATCATCCTGATACCAAAGCCTGGCAGAGACACAACAAAAAAAGAGAATTTTAGACCAATATCCCTGATGAACATCGATGCAAAAATCCTCAATAAAATACTGGCAAACCGGATTCAGCAACACATCAAAAAGCTTATCCACCATGATCAAGTGGGCTTCATCCCTGGGATGCAAGGCTGGTTCAACATTCGCAAATCAATAAACATAATCCAGCATATAAACAGAACCAAAGACAAGAACTACATGATTATCTCAATAGATGCAGAAAAGGCTTTTGACAAAATTCAACAGCCCTTCATGCTAAAAACGCTCAATAAATTTGGTATTGATGGAACGTACCTCAAAATAATAACAGCTATCTATGACAAACCCACAACCAATATCATACTGAACGGGCAAAAACTGGAAAAATTCCCTTTGAAAACTGGCACAAGACAGGGATGCCCTCTCTCACCACTCCTATTCAACATAGTGTTGGAAGTACTGGCTAGGGCAATTAGGCAAGAGAAAGAAATCAAGGGTATTCAGTTAGGAAAAGAAGAAGTCAAATTGTCCATGTTTGCAGATGACATGATTGTATATTTAGAAAACCCCATTGTCTCAGCCCAAAATCTCCTTAAGCTGATAAGCAACTTCAGCAAAGTCTCAGGATACAAAATTAATGTGCAAAAATCACAAGCCTTCTTATACACCAGTAACAGACAAACAGAGAGCCAAATCAGGAATGAACTTCCATTCACAATTGCTTCAAAGAGAATCAAATACCTAGGAATCCAACTTACAAGGGATGTAAAGGACCTCTTCAAGGAGAACTACAAACCACTCCTCAGTGAAATCAAAGAGGACACAAACAAATGGAAGAACATACCATGCTCATGGATAGGAAGATTCAATATCGTGAAAATGGCCACACTACCCAAGATAATTTATAGATTCAATGCCATCCCCATCAAGTTACCAACGAGTTTCTTCACAGAACTGGAAAAAACTGCTTTAAAGTTCATATGGAACCAAAAAAGAGCCCGCATCTCCAAGACAATCCTAAGTCAAAAGAACTAAGCTGGAGGCATCACGCTACCTGACTTCAAACTATACTACAAGGCTACAGTAACCAAAACAGCATGGTCCTGGTACCAAAACAGAGATATAGACTAATGGAACAGAACACAGTCCTCAGAAATAATACCACACATCTACAGCCATCTGATCTTTGACAAACCTGAGAGAAACAAGAAATGGGGAAAGGATTCCCTATATAATAAATGGTGCTGGGAAAATTGGTTAGCCGTAAGTAGAAAGCTGAAACTGGATCCTTTCCTTACTCCTTATACGAAAATTAATTCAAGATAGATTAGAGACTTAAGCGTTAGACCTAATACCATAAAAATCCTAGAGGAAAACCTAGGTAGTACCATTCAGGACATAGGCATGGACAAAGACTTCATGTCTAAAACACCAAAAGCAACGGCAGGAAAAGCCAAAATTGACAAGTGGGATCTCATTAAACTAAAGAGCTTCTGCACAGCAAAAGAAACTACCATCAGAGTGAACAGGCAACCTACAGAATGGGAGAAAATGTTTGCAATCTACTCATCTGACAAAGGGCTAATATCCAGAACCTACAAAGAACTCAAACAAATTGACAAGAAAAAAACAAACAACCCCATCAAAAAGTGGGCAAAGGATATGAACAGACATTTCTCAAAAGAAGACATGCATACAGCCAACAGACACATGAAAAAATGCTCATCATCACTGGCCATCAGAGAAATGCAAATCAAAACCACAATGAGATACCATCTCACACCAGTTAGAATGGCGATCATTAAAAAGTCAGGAAACGACAGGTGCTGGAGAGGATGTGGAGAAACAGGAACACTTTTACACTGTTGGTGGGATTGTAAACTAGTTCAACCATTATGGAAAACAGTATGGCGATTCCTCAAGGATCTAGAACTAGATGTACCATATGACCCAGCCATCCCATTACTGGGTATATACACAAAGGATTATAAATTATGCTGCTATAAAGACACATGCACATATATGTTTGTTGCGGCACTATTCACAATAACGAAGACTTGGAATCAACCCAAATGTCCATCAGTGACAGATTGGATTAAGAAAATGTGGCACATATACACCATGGAATACTATGCGGCCATAAAAAAGGATGAGTTTGTGTCCTTTGTAGGGACATGGATGCAGCTGGAAACCATCATTCTTAGCAAACTATCACAAGAACAGAAAACCAAACACCGCATGTTCTCACTCATAGGTGGGAACTGAACAATGAGATCACTTGGACTCGGGAAGGGGAACATCACACACCGGAGCCTATCATGGGGAGGGGGGAGGGGGGAGGGGGAGGGATTGCAATGGGAGTTATACCTGATGTATATGACGAGTTGATGGGTGCA
Organism: Macaca thibetana thibetana; assembly: GCF_024542745.1. Lineage (NCBI taxonomy): Eukaryota > Metazoa > Chordata > Mammalia > Primates > Cercopithecidae > Macaca > Macaca thibetana. The sequence continues at coordinate 98,491,603 of NC_065585.1, read as the reverse complement.
GCACACCAACAAGGCACAAGTATACATATGTAACAAACCTGCACGTTATGCACATGTACCCTACAACTTAAAGTATAATAATAATAAATAAATTAAAAAAAAAAAGAAAAGTGTTCAATGAAAAGAGAAGCTTAACTGAGTGAACGGAATTCACACGACACATAGCAGTTTCACAGAAAGTTTCCTTCTGGTTTCTATCTGAGAATATTTCTTTCTCCAAATTCTAAAGAGCGTTCCCTAATGACCTTCCTCAGATTCCACAGAAACAGTGATTTCAAACTGCTCTTTCCAAAGGATGATTTAACTCTATGAGATGAATACACCCGTCACAAAGCAGCTGCTCACAAAGATTCTCTTCAGTTTTCAAAGGAAGACATTTCCTTGCTCAACACAGGCCTCCAGGCGCCACTTAATATAACTTTGCAGATTCCTCAAAGAGAGACTATCCAAACTGGGCAATGTAGAGTAAGCTTTAACTCTGTGAAGTGAATACTCATATCAGAGTGTTGTTTCCTGGAACGCTTCTTTCTGGGTTTTATTTGAGGACAGATCACTTTTCCCCATATTCTTCAATGCACTTCGAAATATAATCTTTTTGGTTTAACAGGAAGAGTGTTCAAACATTGCGTTATGAGAGAAGAGGTATAACTCCCTGAGTGGAATGCAGACATCACAAAGCAGTTTCTCAGAAAACTTCTCTCCAGCTTTTATCTGAAGATATTTCCATTTTCACCATAGGCCTGAAGGTGCTCCCGGATGTCCTTTCATGTTTCTGTCCATGATGGAGTTTCCAAGCTGTGTAATGTAAAGAAAGCTTTATCTATGTGAGATGAATAAACATAGCAAAAAACAGATTTACAGAAAGCTTCTTTCCAGTTTTTATCTGAAGATATTTCCTTTTTCACCATAGTCCAGAATTTTCTCCCGAATATCACTTCACGGATCTGTCCATGGCAGAGTTTGCAAGCTGCGTAATTAAAGAAAGCTTTATCTCTGTGAGATGAATACACATAGCACAGAGCAGTTTCACAGAAATCTTCTATCCAGCTTTTCTTTGAGGCTATTTCTCTTTTCACCATATTCGTCAATATGTTCCCAAGTATCCCTTGGTACCTTTTTGTCCAAAAGGGTTTCCCCTATGCTGTATGAGAAGAGAGGTATAACACTGTGAGTGGAATGCACACGTCACAAAGCAGTTCCTCGAAAAGCTTCTCTCCAGTTTCTATCTGAACATATTTCCTTTTTCACTGTAAGCCTCAAAGCACTCTCGAATATCCCTTCGTATGTTAAACATAAACCATGTTTGAAAACTGCTCAGTGAAATGAGAAGCTTAACTGAGCAAGAGGAATCCACAAGACACAGAGCATTTTCACAGAAAGCTTCCATCTGAATTTTACCTTAGGATATTTCTTTCTCCATATTCTAAGGATCATTCCCAAATGTCCTTCCTCAGATTACTCAAAAACAGTGATTTAAAACTGCTCAATATAAAGAATGGTTTAACTCTATGAGAAGAATACACACATCACAAAGCAGTTGCTCAGAAAGCTTCTCTCCAGTTTTCATCCGGAGACGTTTCCTTGCTCACCACAAGTCCCCAGGCGCCACTTAATATCCCTTCAAAGATTCCTCAAAGACAGAGTTTCCAAACTGGGCAACATAGAGTAAGCTTTAACTCTGTGAAATGAATGTACATATCAGAAAGCAGTTTCCTGGAACAATTCTCTCTGAGTTTTATTTGAGGATATTTCACTTTTTGCCATAGTCTTCAATGCGCTCCGAAATATCACGTTTTCAATTTTACAGGAACAGTGTTCAAACACTGTCTTATGAGAAAAGAGGTATAACTCCTTGAGTGGAATGCACACATCACAAAGTAGTTTCTCAGAAAGCTTCTCTCCAGTTTTTATCTGAAGATATTTCCTATATCAACATAGGCCTGAATGTGCTCCCGAATGTCCCTTCATGAATATGTCCATGACGGCGTTTCAAAACTGAGTAAGAGAAACAAAGTTTTATCTATGTGAGATGAATAAACAAATCTATCACAAAGCAGTTTCACTTAAAGCTTCTTTCCAGGTTTTCTGTAGTATATTTCCTTTTTCATCAAAGCCGTCCCTATACTCCCAAATGTCCCCTGGTAGCTTTTTCTCCAAAAGGGATTCCCCAATCCTCTATGAGGAGAAAAGTATAACGGTGATTGGAATGCCCACGTCACAAAGCTGCTCCTCGGAAACCTTCTCTACACTTTCTATCTGAAGATATTTAAATTTTCACTGTAATCCTCAAAGTACTCCTGAGTATCCCTTAGTTGACAAAACTACAAAAGTGTTAGAATACTGCTCAATGAAAACAGAAGCTTAACTATGTGAGTGGAATTCACTTGACACAGAGCAGTTTCACAGAATGCTTCCTTCTGGTTTTTATCTAAGGGTATTTCTTTTTCAGCATATTCTAAAAACCGTTCACAAATGTCCCTTCTCAGTTTCCACAGAAACAGTGATTTCAAACTGCTGAATCCAAGGAATGATTTAACTCTATAGGATGAATACACACATTAGCTGCATAATGTAAATAAAGTTTTATTTATGTGGGCCGGGCGCGGTGGCTCAAGCCTGTAATCCCAGCACTTTGGGAGGCCGAGACGGGCGGATCACGAGGTCAGGAGATCGAGACCATCCTGGCTAACATGGTGAAACCCCGTCTCTACTAAAAAATACAAAAAAAAAACTAGCCGGGCGAGGTGGCGGGCGCCTGTAGTCCCAGCTACTCGGGAGGCTGAGGCAGGAGAATGGCGTAAACCCGGTAGGTGGGGCTTGCGGTGAGCTGAGATCCGGCCACTGTACTCCAGCCTGGCCGACACAGCGAGACTCCGTCTCAAAAAAAAAAAAAAAAAAAAAAAAAAAGTTTTATTTATGTGACACGAGTAAACACAGCAAAGAACACATTCACCGAAAACTTCTTTCCAGTTTCTATCTGAAGATATTTCCTTTTTCACCATATTCCTGAATGTGCTCCAGAATGTCCCTTCTCGGAACCATCCATGACATAGTTTCCAAGCTGTGTAATGTAAAGAAATCTTTATCTATATGAGATTAATACACATATCACAGAGCGTTTTCACAGAAAGCGTCTTTCCAGTTTTTGTCTGAAGCTATTTCCTTTTTCACCATTGGCGTCAATATGCAAATGAATATAGCTTGATACCTTTTTCTCCAAAAGGGTTTCCTCGATGATGTTTGAGAAGAGAAGTATAACACTGTGTGTGGAATGCACAAGTCACAAAGCAGTTCCTTTAAAACTTACCCTCCTGCTCCTATCTGAACATATTTCCTTTTTCACTGTAAGCCTCAAAGTGCTTCCGATTATCTCTTCATAAGCTAACCATAAACAATGTTAGAAAACTGCTCAATGAAAAGAGAAGTGTTGGGGTTCGTGCCGGGGGTGGTGGAGAATGAAAGAACACACAAAAGACAAAGACACACAGAGAACATGGCGGCCGCACTCAGAGCCTCCGCCTCACTTTATTTATACTCCATAAACCCCATGTCAGCAGAAAGAATGCAATGCAAAACAAACTTTCTTTTCCCACATGTAACCTTCTACTCAGTTCCTTGTTTCTATGCTCTTCCTTATCTGCCCGCCTTCTTGGCGCCTACGGGAGTTCATTAAAAGTTCAATTGGAGATACTGTCCTTGAGCCCTATCTTTTCTCAGCATACTGTTTTCAAAGGCCCCTGCATTTCCCCCTTTTTGTTTTGTTTTGCCTCAATCCTAAAAAGGTAGCCTATATTTGTTCCTGTGTTTTATTTTGTTTTTGGAGGCGACGGAGAGAGCATCGGATCACCAAAAGAAGTAGATTCAATTCGAGTGCCCAAAACAATATACTTCCAGAGATTGTAGAAATCCATGTTTTCATCTGGGTCCATGGGTTAAAGGCAGCAAGGCGCTGACCCAGCTCTTGCAGGATTACGGTTCCAGACAACACATGTAATTGTTGTTGAAATGCTTCGGAAATGTTCTGAGTGAGCTCTTGGATGTCCAAACTAATATTTTTATGGCCTACTAATAATTTTCAGATTACAGTCCAATTTTGAGAGATGTTAAAAGGCACAGGCGTACACAAAATTGAGTGGAGTTCCAATCACATTGTAATGTTATCCGAGTATTGAGTACAGTGAGCTGATCTCCAAGCCATGTCAATGCTTGCTCCATGTTGTCCAATCTTTCAGCAAGTTGAGAATAAATGTTCCGTTGTTGAAGCCATAACTGGTGAGATTGCTCGTGCCATTGTTGCACAAATTCAGCATTTTGTATGCTATGATGAAGAGCGAGTCCTGCTACGGTCGCAGTGGAGGCGATGGCAACAAGACTTATCACCGAGGCAATTATAAGTCCAAGGGCATGGCGGGTTCGCTGGAGAGAAGTCCAAATATAAGTTTCAAGAGGTGATGCCCCCCACAGTCGCATAAGGTTAACAGGTAGCCAAATTTCCTTACGAGCCCTGAGGATATAAATATCTCCAGTAAAGTTGTGCCACCAGGAATGATTGAGGCAAGACAAAAATGTACACATATCTGTACAATTAACAATCCCCGTATCATTATCCCATGTCAAATGCCCTGCTAATAATAGGTAGGGCTCACGGACACAAGCAATAATATATCAGGAGGTATTTTGATATAACTGAATATGAAAGGAGTTAGTTGGGTTAGAAAGATTAAGGGACATATTTCCCACAAAAGTGCTAATGGCATCACCTGCAGCTAACAACTTCCAAAGATGACTCTGTACTTCAGGCCTCCTTCATGCCATACCAAGGTTTCATTACTGTTAGCAGCAATACTTTTATTTACCCAGTGTCATTTCAAAGGTATGTGACTAAATTTTATTTGAAAATAACCGTGCACACTCCAATCAGTTATTTACATTCCATTGTATTCTAATAAAATCCGGGGTTTAGTTCCCCGACATTGTTGTCACTCCAGCACCTCAATATTAGGAGAAACCTCTAGAATAGGACAAAAAAGTAAAGAACTAGGAATAGTTCCATTACTATATACAGTATGATTATATTAAAAACTTCTAGGTACAATAATAACAGTATTAGCAGCCACATGACTATGATTATAACAAACAGCCCAGGCTTCATGCGATTTTCGGAGACAATGAGAACTATTTCCCATACATTTTGGAACTCCTTCCACTCCAAATTGATATGTGTTGTTTATAATTCCCGTTTCCCGTTCTATATTGTCCTTGTCTATGTAGGGGGACGGCATCCAAGTAGTGTCATTGGTGAAAACCTTAATTTCTGCCTCCCCCCAGGCAACTCCCTGATACAAGGGCGGAAAGGGAATATAAGTCCAATATTCATACAAAGCCTCACTAAGAGAAATAAGTCTCCCACCGAGGTACATCCAACAAAGGAAGAAATGCATGCTGAATCCAGTTTTCTTTTCAACAGGGTTTCAATCATCTTGTAGGAAACCACTCAGGTCTGCTCCCTGTAAGGACAAGAGCATAGCCCCATCCCTGTTTTAGAACTTGCCCTTGAACATACTTACCTTCTTCATTAGGATACCAAAGCTTTAAACTGTTAGCGGGGACTATCACCGAGGGAGGTGAGGAAAGATGGGTTACGGCAGCAGAATCTTGCAATTGTCTCCATTGATTCAAAAAAATTAAGGTAAAAAGAACCTTCAAAATCTGGTTTCAAAATCTGGTTTCTGGGGGGCTCATTTCCCCCTTTTTGTTTTGTTTTAATAGTTAAGTTTTTAAAGTTAAATTTGCACGCTCAATGATGGCTTGACCTTGACTGTTGCCCGGGATACCGATGATATGTTGAATATTGTATTGCTGTAAGAAAACTTGTAATTTACGAGAGACATAGGCAGGGTCATGATTAGTTTTAAGTATAAGAGGAATGCCCATGATGGCGAAACAAGTTAAGAGATGAGTAATAATAGAAATGAGAAAAGGTATCAATGGTATGATGAACATACTTTAATCGTCCAAAAGAAGGGACACCTCGTGGATTAACCCCAGGATGGAAGGATGGAATGCTCAAAGGAGCACAGGAAGGACAAGCTCGAATAAGAGAACGAGCTTGTTTATAAGTTAAATGAAACCATTGTTGAAGGCCAGAACTATTAGTGTGATGTAGAGTATATTTTTGTTCTGCAGCATGTAGGTGGCCTATTAAAAGTGAATCAATCTGAGTATTACCATGAACTAATGGTCCAGGAAGTTGAGAATGAGAACAAAGATGAGTGATGAATAAAGGAGCTCAACGTTGGCTCAAAGTAGAAGATAACAAGGAAAAGAGTTTTTGAAGAGAAGAAGCAGCACAAAGAGGTAAAGTGGCCTGAGAAATGTAAGAAGTAACATAAACGGCATATTGAGAATCACTAACAATGTTACAACCAGTAGTAGGGAAATCAAGTAAGACCATGAGAATAGCAAACAGTTCTCCCTGTTGCACCAAGGGATAAGGATAAACTGTAACTCGAGATTGATGAACACTCCAATATCCAGCCTTATCATTGCTACTAGCATCAGTAAAAAAGGTAGGACCTTGAACAGGAAATACAGAAATTGGTGAGAAAGGCAACACAGAATGTTGCCTAAAAAATGAAAAGATCGGAGTCTTAGGATATTGGGTAGAAAATTGTCCAACAAAAGAAGCGCAAGCAACTTGCCAAGAATCAGAAGTTGCAAGAAGATAAGTGATCTGATTATGAGTGAATTGAGAGGTAATTAAGGAAGGATCTCCTCCACAAAGTTGTCGACAGTGATGCCGTCCTTTGATGATCAGTTCAGCTAAACGATCGATATAAGTAGCCAAGCGTTTAGATATTTTATTGGACAAAAAGATCCATTTTAGTGGTCAACTAGTTTGATGAATCATTCCTGTGGGAGAAGGTAAAGTATGAAATAAACAAAAGGAAGGGCCTTTTGAAGTTGCTCTTCAACAAGCTGGAGTTCCTGTAAAGCCAAAGGAGTTAAATGGCGTGAGTTGTCCAAGTGACTGTCTCCTTCTAGAATAGAAAAAAGATATTATAACTGATATGTTGGTATTCCTAAAACAGGACGCATCCAATTAATGTCTTCTAGAAGCTTTTGAAAATCATTTAATGTTTTTAAATGATCACGTCAAATTTGAATTTTTTGGGGTCGAATATTTTGTGCCCCCAAGGTATAACCTAAATATTGAATAAGAAAATCTAGTTAAATTTTTTCTGTGGCAATATTAAGTGAGTAGAAAGAAAGCTGAGTTTGTAATGATACAAAAGCATCTTGCTGCTTTTCTCTGGTTTTAACTTTGTGGGATAAGGGCAGGATTAGGAAGACCAGGCTGTAAACTTTCCCTAGGTTGAATGTAAACATTTATAGTTTTAAGAACAAGACAAAGACGGGAATTCCATGCAGAAGTACGTGGCTTTAGATTCCTCTGGGCCATTTGTTTTTTGACTTACTCTTTTAAAATCCTAAGTATTTCTTTAGATAATGGCCACTGTTTCACCTAAAGAGGAGTGGTCGTTTCACACTTTAATTATAAAACTTGAGGCTGGTGAACAGTGGCTATGAGTTTAAAGGTTTTTAGCCCATTTTGAACATCATATTTTTGACAGCTGAGGAAATATGAAAAATGTTTTAAAAAGCACCAAATTGTTATGAAAGACTTTGTCCCCAAAGATTAATATTGATAGGAATAATATAAAAAACACTTGACCTTGTTGACCTTTAGGACCAATACAGGTTAAAGGTTCTACGTTTTGATAAACCACAGAAGCAGCACCCAAGCCAGTGAGTATAACTGAAACTTGTCTTTTTTCCCATTGTATAGGCCAATAATTTAAACAAATGATAGACATATTTACGCCCGTATCAATTAACTCTTTTAAAACTATTCCATTAATGTGCAATGAACATAAGGGCTTTTGATTAGAAACTAAAGTTTCCCAAAAAACAGTTTTTTCTGTGCTACCAAACCCTCCCTATTGAGAATACGTTCCCCTGCCTCTAGGCGTATAAATTGTGAAACTTGTACCAAAATAAGAATTTTATTAGTAATATCATGTCCTTTTGGCAAAGGGCCACACACTCTAATAGCTAATTTATATACTCCTCTATTAGGAGACAAAGTATAAGGCTGAGTAATAGCTAAGTCAGCAGCGGCGCTCTGCTTAGTTGCCGCATAAAGCTGAGAAACTGGGGTAACGTGTGGGATCCTTAAGGAGGACTTGAATTTATTCCTTAATGTTGTAGGCCATTGCTCACTGAATATTGTAGTAGACTTGTATTGTAATTGTCGGGGCCCCAAGCCTGTGGGCCCCGGCTCCCGTTTCCCAGGAGAGGAGACAGTAAATTTCCACTTTTATCAGTTTTGGAACGACATTTATTTGTCCAATGTCGACCTTTACCACAACATTTGTACACCTCTGAAGGCAGCTTTCTGCCTTGAGGGATAAAAGTGTTCAATTTTTATGACATTCTTTTTTGAAATGTCTAGGTTTACCACACTGAAAGCAAACACCTTGTTTGTTATTTCCTTTTAAGGCTTTAGACAAAGCTCCAGCAAATAATTGAGCATTATAAATAGCCCCTCCAACACTAACACAAGTTTTAATATATTTATCTAAATTGGCCCCATTGGCCTTTAACGATTTTAACAATTTTTAACAGTCAGTATAAGCATTTTTAAAAGACAATGTTTGTAACAAAATTTTTGAAGCAAGGCCAGTACCCACAATTTTGAAGACAGCATCCTGAAGATGGGCTACGAAATCTGGATATAGTTCATTTGTGCCCTGTAAAATCTTCACAGAGGAAAGGGAACATTTTCCTGTTATCTCTACCTTATTTCAGGCCCTTAAAAACAAAGTCTTGATTTGAGTAAGGGCAACATCATTTAAACCAGCCTGAGCATTAAGAGTAGCATATTGGCCCGTGCCTGTGAGTTGTTCCTCAGTGGGTCCAGGGGGATAACACATAACATTTTTCCTAGCCTGTACATGTGCCTTGTTCATTTACCAGCTGTGCAATTGTAACCACTGAGAACGATCAAGAAAAGCCTTCCCCAAAGTCTTCCAGTCTATAGGAATTATCAAATTTTCTGATGAAAAAATATCAAGAAGACCAAGGATAAAAGGAGATTGAGGTCCACAGTTAGAAATGGCAGCTTTCATTTCTTTTTTAAAAATTTAATTTGTAAGGCATTAAATTGGACATTATTGCCACCATTTGAAAACTGAGCATTAGGAGCAAAAGAAGCACAAATAATTGGAAACAAATCCAGCTCCTTAAAATTTTTTTTTAATTAAAAGTATATATAATATATAATAATACTCATATCTCCAAATATAAAGAATCTCAACATATTAATAAGAAAAGGCAAATAACCCAACCAAAAGTAGCAGAACAAAGAAATGACAATAATCCTATGTGTCTAACATCATTACTCACTAGGATATATGTATATTAATACCAAATTGAGAATCATTACATACACAATACAATGGTTAAAATTTAAAAACACAGAAAATATCAGGAGGTAGTTAATGTGTTAAGCAGCTCGAATACTCAACTTCTGTTTGGAGTGTAAATTGGTGGAACCTATGCACCCCTATAACATAACAATTTCCTAGCTGGGGTTATTAATACTATATTAATATTAATAGTTAATATTAATGTGCTTATTTATTGACTATTGAAATACTCATAATATTTTAACAAACAACAAGATATACATATACACTGGTTTTGACATATTAAACAGGTGTTTAGTATAAATTTAAAGTATGTCTGATGTGAACAGGGCTTCAACTTTGCCAAACAAAGGTAAAGATAAGGAAGCCAGGGGGTTGGAGGCTCTGGAAAATCCTCTTTTAACAGGGCAGAAGGAAAAGAAACAGGGAAAGCTCGCAAAGGTGAATTAGAAGAATATATCTATAATATTTGTTGAAGCATTTCCATAATACACTGCATGTCAGAATTTCCCTTAGAAGAAGGAAGAGCTGGCTTTTTCTCTTCTCCCCCTTTTGCTACCCCCCCCATCCTCTGTTATCCTGGCACAAATGGGCTCCATTTCAGATTTATTTATTTATTTTTCCAAATCCTCAGATACCTTTCCTCCTGTGGCTACATTACCACACTCTGAATTAGTCTCAAGTAACTCTAATGTCTGAGTGATAGAGTCACACAAGGTCCACAATTTTAAGGCATAATATCCCCTAACTGGAGAGCTCTAAGCAGAGTTTTTACTACCTGTAACCATTCTCTGCGATTCAGCTGCACTTTAGTCTGATACTGAAACCAGTAACAATGTTGTTCAACATGGGCAAACAATCACTTCAAAGTCTTTTTCTTTCACTTCTACTCCTATAGACAGCAACAGTCCTTGAAACAGCCATAAATATTCTGAGGCCAGAGAGATGGAATTCCCCATAATGAAAGCTTAAGAAGGTTCCCCTTAACAATATCTGGGCCTTACCCGCCCCTAGGGGGTTCCCCTTCTTGTTCTCCCCTACTCACCTGTGTTGACCCTGCTCGCTGCGCCACTTGTTGGGGTCCGTGCCGGGGGTGGTGGAGAATGAAAGAACACACAAAAGACAAAGACACACAGAGAACATGGCGGCCGCACTCAGAGCCTCCGCCTCACTTTATTTATACTCCATAAACCCCATGTCAGCAGAAAGAATGCAATGCAAAACAAACTTTCTTTTCCCACATGTAACCTTCTACTCAGTTCCTTGTTTCTATGCTCTTCCTTATCTGCCCGCCTTCTTGGCGCCTATGGAAGTTCATTAAAAGTTCAATTGGAGATACTGTCCTTGAGCCCTATCTATTCTCAGCATACTGTTTTCAAAGGCCCCTGCAGAGAAGCTTAACTGAGTGTGAGGAATTCACATGACACATAGCAGTTTCTCAGAAAGCTTCCTTCTGGTTTTTATGTGAGGATATTTCTTTCCCCATATTTTAAAAAGCGTTTCAGGATATTCTAAAGAGCATTCCCAAATATTCTTCCTGAGATTCCACAGAAACAGGATTTTCAAACTATTCAATCCAAAGAATGATTTAACTCTATGAGGTGAAAACACACTTCACAAAACAGTTGTTCAGAAAGCTTCTCTCCAGTTTTCAATGGAAGACATTTCCGTGCTCACCACAGACCTATGGGAGCCACTAATATGCCTTCGCAGATTCCTCAAAAACAGAAATTCCAAACTGAGTAATGTAGAGTAAGCTTTAATTCTGTCAAGTGAATGCACATATCAGAGAGCAGTTTCTTGGAATGGTTCTTTCTGGGTTTTATTAGAGGATAGTTCACTTTTCACCATAGTCTTCGATGTGCTCTGAAATATCACTTTTTCAGTTTTACAGGAACACTGTTCAAACACTGACTTATAAGAAAAGAGGAAAAACTCCCTGAGTGGAATGCACATATCACAAATCAGTTTCTCAGAAAGCTTCTCTCCAGTTTTTATCTGAAGATATTTCCTTTTTCACCATAGGTGTGAATGTGCTCCCGAATGTCCCTTTGCAGTTCATCCATGACGGAGTTTCCAAGCTGAGTAATGTAAAGAAAGCTTCATCTATGTGAGATGAATAAACATAGTAAAAAATCAGATTCACAGAAAGCTTCTTTCTAGTTTTTATCTGAAGATATTTCCTTTTTCACCATAGTCCTGTATGTGCTCCCGAATGTCCCTTTGTGGATCCATCCATGACAGAGTTTTCCTGCTGCATAATGTAAAGAAAGCTTTATCTATGTGAGATGAATACACATATCACAGAACAGTATCACATAAATGGTTTCCCCGATGCTGTATGAGAAGACAGTTATAATACTGTGAGTGGAATGCACACGTCACAAAGCAGTTCCACGGAAAGCTTCTCTCCAGTTTCTATCTCAACATATTTTCTTTTTCATCGTGAGCCTCAAAGTGCTGACGTATATCCCTTTATACGCTAAACATGAACAATGTTAGAAAACTGCTCAACGAAAAGAGAAGCTTAACTAAATGAGAGGAATTCACACGACACACAGCAATTTCACAGAAAGATTCCTTCTGGTTTTTATCTGAGGATATTTCTTTCTCCATATTCTAAAGATCGTTCCCAATTGTCCCTCCTCAGATTCCACAGAAGCAGTGAATTCAAACTGCTTACTCCAAAGAATGATTTAACTCTATGAGATGAATACACACATCACAAAGCAGTTGCTCAGAAAGTTTCTTTGCAGTTTTCATTGAAAGACATTTCCTTGCCCACCACAGGTGAATGGGCACCACTTAATATCCCTTCACAGATTCCTGAAAGACAGAATTTGCAAACGGGGCAATGTAGAGTAAGCTTTATCTGAGTGAAATGAATGTCCATATCCGAGAGAAGTTTCTTGGTACGTTTTTTTCTGGGTTTTATTTGAGGATATATCACTTTTAGCCATAGTCTTCAAAGTGCTCCAAAATATCACTTTTTCGTTTTACAGGAACAGTGGTCAAACACTGTCTTATGAGAAAAGAGGTATAAATCTCTGAGTGGAATACAAACATCACAAAGCAGTTTCTCAGAAAGTTTCTCCCCAGTTTTTATCAGAATATATTTCCTTTTTTGCAATAGGCCTGAATGCTCTTTCAAATATCCCATCGGGGATCCATCCATGACGGAGTTTCCAACTGTGTAAAGTAAACAGAGTTTTATCTATGTGAGATGTATAAACAGAGGAAAAAGCAGATTCACAGAAAGCATCTTTCTAGTTTTTATCTGAAGATATTCCCTTTTTCACCATAGTCCTGAATGTGCCCCCGAATATCCCTTCACGGATCCATTCATGACAGGGTTTCCAAGCTGCAAAATGTAGAGAAAGATTTATCTGTGTGAGATGAATACGCATATCTAAGAACAGTTTCACAGAAAGGGTTTCCTAGATGCTGTATGAGAAGAGAGGTATAACACTGTGAGTGGAATGCACACATCACAAAGCAGCACTTCGGAAAGCTACTCTCCAGTTTCTATCAGGACATACTTCCTTTTTCACTGTAAGCCTCAAATTGTTCCCGAATATCCCTACGCACGCTAACCATAAGCAGTGTTAGGAAACTGACGAATGAGAAGTGAAGCTTAACTGGGTGAGTGGAATTCACACGACACAGAGCAGTTTCACAGGAAGCTTGCATCTGGATTTTATCTGAAGGTATTAGTTTTTCAGCATATTTTAAAGAGTGTTCCCAAATTTCCTTTCTCAGGTTCCACAGAAAGAGTGATTTCAAACTGCTCAATAGAAAGAATGATTTAATTCTATGAAATGAATACACACATCACAAAACAGTTGCTCAGAAAGCTTTTCTCCAGTTTTCAAGGGAAGACATTTCCTTGCTCACCACAGGCCTCTGGGCGCCACTTATTATACCTTCACAGATTCCTCAAAGATGCAGTTTCCAAATTGGGCAATGTAGAGTAAGTTTTAACTCTGTGATATGAAAACACATATCAGAGAGCAGGTTCTTGGAAGGCTTCTTTCTGGGTTTTATTTGAGGATATTTTGCTTTTTGCCGTAGTCCTCAATGCGCTCCGAAATATCACTTTTTCGGTTTTACAAGAACAGTGTCCACACACTGCCTTAAGAGAAAAGAGGTATAACTCCCTGAGTGGAATGCACACATCACAAAGTAGTTTCTCAGAAAGCTTCTCTCCGGTTTTTGTCAGAAGGTATTTCGATTTTCCCCATAGTCCTGAATGTGCTCCCAAAGATCCTTTTGTCGATCCATCCATGACAGTGTTTCCAAGCTGCGTAAGGTAAAGAAAGCTTTATCTATGTGAGATGAATAAACATTGCAAAAAGCAGATCCTCAGAAATCTTCTTTCCAGTTTTTATCTGAAGATATTTATTTTTTACCATAGTCTTGAATGTGCTCCAGAATGTCCCTTCATGGATCCGTCCATGACAGTTTCCAAGCAGCATAATACAAAGAAAGCTTTATCTATGTGAAGTGAATACACATAGCACAGAACAGTTTCACAGAAAGCTTCTTTCCAGTTTTTTTCTGTGGCTATTTCTCCTTTCTCCATATGCGTCAATATGCTACAAACATTCTTTGGTACCTTTTTCTCCAAAAGGTTTTCCCAGATGCTCTATGAGAAGAGAAGTATAACACTGTGAGTGGAATGCACACTTCGCAAAGCAATTCCTCGGAAATCTTCTCTCCAGTTTCGGTCTGAACATATTTCCTTTTTCACCGTAAGCCTCAAAGCACTCCCGAATATCCCTTCACATGCTAAACATAAAAGGGTCAGAAAACTGTTCAATGAAAAGAGGGGTGAAACTGAGCAAGAGGAATTAAAAAGACACAGAGGAGTTTCACAGAAAACTTCCTTCTGGGTTTTACCTCAGGATACTTCTTTCTCCATATTCTAAGGAGCTTTCCCAAAGGTCCTTCCTCAGATTGCACAAAAACAGTGATTATAAACTGCTCAATCCAAACAATAGTTTAATTCTTTGAGACCAATACACACATCACAAAGCAGTTGCTCAGAAAACTTCTCTCCAGTGTTCAATGGAAGACTTTTCCTTGTTCACCACAAGCCTCTGGGCACCACTTTATATCCCCTCACAGATTCCTCAAAGACAGAGTTTCCAAACTGGGTAACGAAGAGTAAGCTTTAATTCTGTGAAATGAATGCACATATCAGAGAGCACTTTCTTGGAATGCTTCCTTCTGGGTTTTATTTGAGGATATTTCACTTTTGGTCCTAGTCTTCAATGCGCTCTGAAATATTACTTTTTCAGTTTTACAGGAACTGTTTTCAAACACTGCTTTATGAGAAAAGAGATAAAAGTCCCTGAGTCGAATGTACACATCACAAAGCAGTTTCTCAGAAAACTTCTATCCAGTTTTTATCTGAATATACTACCGTTTTCACCACAGGCCTGAATGTGCTCCTGAATGTCCTTTCCTGAATCTGTCCATGATGGAGTTTCCAAACTGCATGATATAAAGAAAGTTTTATCTATGTGAGATGAATAAACATATCTATCACAAAGCAGTTTCACAGAAATGTTCTTTTCAGTTTCTGTCTGAGGATATTTCCTTTTCACCATAGCTATCCATACACTCCCGAATGTCCCCTGGTGGATTTTTCTCCAAAAGGCAATCCCCAGTCCTCTATGAGAAGAAAGGTATAACTCTGTGAGTGGAATGCACACGTCACAAAACAGCTCCTCAGAAAGCTTCTTTCCATTTTCTGTCTGAAGATATTTCCTTTTTCACAGTAAGCCTCAAAGTGCTCCCGATTATCCCTTAGCAGACTAAACAAAAACAATGATAGAATACTGCTCAATGAAAAGAGAAGCTAAACTGTGCGAGCAGAATTCACGTGACACAGAGCAGTTTCACAGAAAGTTTCCTTCTGGTTTCTATCTGAGGTTATTTCTTTTTCAGGATATTCTAAAGAGCGTTTCTAAATGTCCTGTCTCAGATTCCACAGAAACAGTGATTTCAAACTACTCAATCTAGAGAATGATTTAACTCTATTAGATGAATATAAACATCACAAAAGAGTTGCTCAGAGAGCTTCTCTCCAGTTTTCAATGGAAGACATTTCCTTGCTCGCCACAGGCCTCTGGTCACCACTTAATATCCCTTCGCAGAATCCTCAAAGACAGACTTTCCAAACTGGGAAATGTAGAGTAAGCATTAACTCTGTGAAATGAAGGGACATGTCAGAGAGCAGTTTCTTGGAATGCTTCTTTCCGGGTTTTGTTTGACGATTTTCACTTGTCTCCATAGTCTTCAATGTGCTCTGAATATCATTTTTTTAGTTTTACAGGAACACTGTTCAAAGAGTGCCTTATGAGAAAAAAGGTGTAACTCTCTGATGTGGAATGCACACACCCACAAGCAGTTTCTCAGAAAGCTTCTTCCCAGGTTTATCTGATGATATTTCCTTTTTCACCATAGGCCAGAATGTGATCCCGAATATCCCTTCATGGGTCCATCCATGACGGAGTTTCCAGCTGAGTAATGTAAAGAAAGCTTTATCTATGTGTGATGAATAAACATAGCAAAAAGCAGATTCACAGAAAACTTCTATCCAGTTTTTATCTGAAGATATTTCCTTTTTCACCATAGTCCTGAAAGTGCTCCTGAATGTCCCTTCGAGGATCCGTCCATGAGAAAGATTCCAAGCTGTGTAATGTAAAGAAAGCTTTATTTATGGGAGATGAATACACATATCATAGAGCAGTTTCATAGAAAGCTTCTTTCCAGGTTCTGTTTGAGGCTATTTCCCTTTTCACCACAGGCATCAACATGGTCCTGAATATTACATAGTAAGTATTTCTCCAAAAGTGTATCCCTGATGCTGTATGATAAGAGAGGTATAACACTGTGAGTGGAATGCACACGTCACAAAGCAGTTCCTCGGAAAGCTTCTCTCCAGTTTCGATCTAAACATATTTTCTTTTTCCCCATAACCTAAAAGCACTCCCGAATATCCCTTGGCATGCTAAACATAAACAGAGTTAGAAAACTGCACAATGAAAGGTGAGGTTTAACTGAGTGAGAGGAATTAAGACGAAACAGAGTAGATTCACAGAAAGCTTCCTTCTGGATTTTACCTGAGGATATTTCTTTCTCCATATTTTAAGGAGCATTCCCAAATGTCCTTGCTCAGATTGCACAAAAAATATCAATTCACAGGTTCCTCAAAGACAGAGTTTCTAAACTGGGCAACGTAGAGTAAGCTTTAACTCTGTGAAATGAATGCACATATCAGAGAGCAGTTTCTTGGAACAGTTCTTTCTGGACTGTATTTGAGGATATTTCACTTTTCATCATAGTATTTCATGTGTTCATACATATTACTTTTTCAGTTTTACAGGAACAGTATTCAAACACTGCCTTATGAGAAAAGAAGTATAACTCCCTGAGTGGAATGCACACATCACCCAAAAGTTTCTCAGAAAACTTCTATCCAGTTTTATCTGAAGATATCTCCTTTTCCACCATAGGCCTGAATGTGCTCCTGAGTGTTGCTTCGTGAGTCCATCTCTGAGGGCATTGCAAAACTTTGTAAAAGAAGGAAAGTTTTATCTATGTGAGATGAATAAACATACCTATCACAAAGCAGTTTCACAGAAAGCTTCTTTCTAGTTTTTCTCTGATGATATTTCCTTTTCCACCATAACCATCTATATACTGTTGAATGTCCCATGGTAGTTTTTTCTCCAAAGGGATTCCCCAATCCTCTATGAGAAGTAAAGTATAACTCTGTGAGTGGAATGCATATGTCACAAAGCAGCTCCTCAGAAATATTCCCTCCAGTTTCTATCTGAAGATATTTTCATTTTCAACATAAGCCTCAAAACGCTCCAGAGTATCCCTTAACTGGCTAAACTAAAACAGTGTTAGAATACGGCTCAATGAAAACGGAAGCTTAACTGTGTGAGTGGCATTCATGGGACACAGAGCACTTTCACAGAAAACTGCTTTCTGGTTTTTATCGGAAGGTTTTTTTTTTTTTTTTTCCAGCACATTCATAAGAACGTTCCCAAATATCCTTTCTCAGGTTCCACAGAAACAGTGATTTCAAACTGCTCAATCCAAGGAATGACTTAACTCTATTAGATGAATTATACACACATCAAAAAGCAGTTGCATCAAATGCTTTTCTCCAGTTTTCAATGAAAGATGTTTCCTTTCTCACCACAAGCCTCCAGGTGCCACTTAATATCCCTTCACAGATTCCTTAAAGACAGAGTTTTGAAACTGAGCAACATAGTGTAAGCTTTAACACTCTGAAATGAATGCACATGTCAGATATCAGTTTCTTGGAACGCTTCTTTCTGGGTTTTATTTCAGGATATTTCACTTTTTGCCACAGTCTTCAAAGTGCTGCAAAGTATGCCTTTTTCAGTTTTACAAGAACAGTGTTCAAATGTTGACTTATCAGGAAAGAGTTATATCTCCCTGAGTGGAATGCACACATCACAAAGCAGTTTCTCAGAAAGCTTCCCTCCAGTTTTTATCTGAAGATATCTCCTATTTCCCCACAGGCCTGAATGTGCTCCTGAATGTCCCCTCGTGAATCTGTCTATGACGCAGTTTCAAAACTGCGTAATAGAAAGAAAGTTTTATCTATGTGAGATGAGTAGACATATTTATCACTAAGGAGTTTCACAGAAAGCTTCTTTACAATTTTTTCTAAGGATATTTTCTTTTTCACCATAGCCGTCCGTATACTCCCAAATGTCCCCTGGTAGCTTTTTCTCCAGACAGGATATCCCAATCCTCTATGAGAAGAAAAGTATAACACTGTAAGTGGAATGCACATGTCACAAAGCAGCTCCGTGGAAATCTTCTCTCTAGTATCTATCAGAAGACGTTTCTGCTTCACTGTAAGCCTCAAAGCGCTCCCGAGTAACCCTTAGCTGACTAACCTAAAACAGTGTGAGAATACTGCTCAAAGAAAACAGAAGCTTAACTGTGCAAAGTGGACTTCACGTGACCTAGAGTAGTTTCAGAGAAAGTTTCCTTCTGTTTTTTATTGGTGGGTATTTCTTGTTCAGCATATTCTTAAGAGCATTCCCAAATGTCCTTTCTCAGGTTCCACAGAAATAGATATTTCAAACTGCTCAATCCAAATAATGATTTAACTCTATGAGATGAACACACACATCACAACACAGTTGCTCCGAAAGCTTCTCTCCAGTTTTCACCAGAGGAAGTTTCCGTTCTCACCACAAGCCTCCAGGCGCCACTTAATATCCCTTCACACATTCCTCAGAAACAGAGTTTCAAAACTGGGTAATGTAGTGTAAGCTTTAACTCTCTGAAATGAATGCACACGTCAAAGAGCAGTTTCCTAGAATGCTTCTTTCTGGGTTTACTTCAGGATATTTAGTTTTACTCCATAGTCTTCAATGTACTGCAAAATATCACTTTTTCAGTTTTACAGGAACAGTGTTCAAACACTGCTTTATGAGAAAAGAGTTATAACTCCCTGAGTGGAATGCAGACATCACAAAGCAGTTTCTCAGAAAGCTTCTATCCAGTTTTTGTCTGAAGATGTTTCCTATTTTCCCACAGGCCTGAATGTGCTCCCAAATGTCCCTTCACCAATCCGTCCATGATGCAGTTTCAAGACTGCATAATAGAAAGTAAGTTTTATCTATGTGAGATGAATAGACATATCTATCACAAAGCAGTTTCTAAGAAAGCTTCTTTCCAGTTTTTGTCTGGGGATATTTCCTCAGACACTTTTCTAGGTCACGTGGACTTCACGTGACCTAGAGTAGTTTCACAGAAAGTTTCCTTCTGGTTTTTATCACAGCAATTGTGAGGGTATTTCTTTTTCACATTAATTTTGTACAGCATATTCTTAAGAGCTTTCCCATGTCAAAACAGGGACAATTTGTCCTTTTCTAACAGGTTTGCCCTAGCCAGAAAACAGTTGATTTCAATCCCTGTCTTGTGCCAGTTTTCAAAGGGAATTTTTCCAGTTTTTGCCCATTCAGTATGATATTGGCTGTGGGTTTGTCATAAATAGCTCTTATTATTTTGAGGTACGTTCCATCAATACCGAATTTATTGAGCGTTTTTAGCATGAAGGGCTGTTGAATTTTGTCAAAAGCCTTTTCCGCATCTATTGAGATAATCATGTGGTTCTTGTCTTTGGTTCTGTTTATATCTGGATTATGTTTATTGATTTGCGAATGTTGGTCTTTTTCAGCATATTCTTAAGAGCTTTCCCAAATGTCCTTTCTCAGGTTCCACAGAAACAGTGATTTCAAACTGCTTAATCCAAAGAATGACGAAACTCTATGAGATGCATACACACATCACAAAGTCATTGCTCCGAAAGCTTCTGTCCAGTTCTCATCGGAAGATGTCACCTTTCTCACCACAAACCTCCTGACACCACTTAATATCCCTTCCCAGGTTCCTCAAAGACAGAGTTTTCAAACTAGGCAACAGAGTGTAAGCATAAACTCTATGAAATGAAGGCACATGTCAGAGAGCAGTTTCTTGAAACGCTTCTTTCTGGGTTTTATTATCGGATATTTCATTTTATGCCATAGTCTTTAATGCGATGCAAAATATCACTTTTTCAGTTTTACAGGAACAGTGTTCAAACACTACCTTATGAGAAAAGAGGTACAAGTCCCTGAGTGGAAAACACATATCAAAAAGCAGTTTCTCAGAAAGTTTTCTCCAGTTTTTATCTGAAGATATTTAATATTTATCCGTAGGCCTGAAAGTGCTATCGAATATCCTTTCACGAATCCTTCCATGACGCAGTTTCAAACCTGTGTCATTGAAAGAAAGTTTTATCTATGTGAGATGAATAGACATATCTATCACAAAGCAGTTTCACAGAAAGTTTCTTTCCAGTTTTTGTCTGAGGTTATTTACTTTTTCACCATAGCCATCTGTATACTCCCGAATGTTCCCTGGTAGCTTTTTCTCCAAGCGGGATTCCCCCATCCTCTATGAGAGGAAAGGTGTAACTCTGTGAGTGGAATGCACACGTCACAAAGCAGCTCCTCAGAAATCTTCTCTCCAGTATCTATCTGAAGATATTTCCGTTTTCACCATAAGCCTCCAAGCGCTTCCGAGTATCCCTTAGCTGACTAACGTAAAACAGTGTTAGAATACTGCTCAATGAAAACAGAAACTTAACTGTGTAGGTGGAATTCACGTGACCTAGAGTAGTCTGACAGAAAGTTTCCTTCTGGTATTTATCAGAGGGTATTTCTTTTTCAGCATATTCTTAAGAGTGTTCCCAAATGTCCTTTCTCAGTTTTCACAGAAACAGTGACTTCAAACTGCTCAATCCAAATAATGATTTAACTCTATGAGATGAATACACACATCACAAAGCAGATGCTCCGAGTGATTATCTGTAGTATTCATCAGAAGGCGTTTCCTTTCTCACTCAAGCATCCGGGCGCCACTTAATATCCCTTCACAGATTCTTCAAAGACAGAGTTTTCAAACTGGGCAACTTAGTGTAAGCTTTAACACTCTGAAATGAATGCACACGTCAGAGAGCAGTTTCTTGGAATGCCTCTTTCTGGGTTTCATTTCAGTATATTTCACTTACCCATAGTCTTCAATGCGTTGCAAAACAACACTTTTTCAGTTCTCAGGAACAGTGTTCAAACACTGCCTTATGAGAAGAGAGGTATAAATCCCTGAGTGGAATGCACACATCACAAAGCAGTTTCTCAGAAAGCTTCTATCCAACTTTTATCTGCAGATATTTCCTATTACCCCACAGGCCTGAATGTGCTCCCAAATGTCCCTTCGTGAATCCGTCCATGATACAGTTTCAAAACTGCGTAAAAGAAAGGAAGTTTTATCTATGTGAGACGAATAGTCATATCTGTCACAAAGCAGTTTCACAGAAAGCTTCTTAACAGTTTTTGTCTGAGGGTATTTCCTTTTTCACTATTGCTGTCCATATACTCCTGAATGTCCCCTGGTAGCTTTTTCTCAAAACAGGATTCGCCAATCCTCTATGAGAAGAAAAGCATAACTCTGTGAGTGGAATGCACACGTCACAAAGCAGCTCCTCGGAAATCTTCACTCCAGTATCTATCTGAAGATATTTTCGTTTTCACCGTAAGAATCAAAGCACTCCCGAGTATCCCTTAGCTGACTACCCCTAAAACAGTGTTAGAATACTGCTCAATGAAACAGAAGCTTAACTGTGTGAGTGGAATTCACGTGACCTAGAGCAGTTTCACAGAAAGTTTCCTTCTGTTTTTATCGGAGGATGTTTCTTTTTCAGCATATTCTTAAGAGCATTCCCAAATGTCCTTTCTCAGTTCCACAGAAACAGTGATTTCAAACTGCTCAATCCAATGAGTGATTTAACTCTGTGAGATGAATACACGCATAACAAAGCAGTTGCTCTGAACGGTTCTGTCCAGTTTTCATCAGAAGACGTTTCCTTTCTCACAACAAGCCTCTGGGCGCCACTTAATATCCCTTCTCAGATTCCTCAAAGACAGAGTTTCCAAACTGGGCAACGTAGTGAAAGCTTTAACTCTCTGAAATGAACGCACACGTCAGAGAGCAGTTTCTTGGAATGCTTCTTTCTGGGATTCATATCAGGATATTTCCATAGTCTTCAATGCACTGCAAAATATCACTTTTTCGTTTTACAGGAACAGTGTTCAAACACTGCCTTATTAGAAAACAGATATATCTCCCAGACTGGAATGCACACATCACAAATCAGTTTCTCAGACACCTTCTCTCCAGTTTTTTTCTGAAGATATGCCCTATTTCCCCACAGGCCTGAATGTGCTCTCGAATGTGCCTTTGTGAATCCATCCACGATGCAGTTTCAAAACTGCATAATAGAAAGAAAGCTTTATCTATGTGAGATGAATAGACATATCTATCACAAAGCAGTTTCACATAAAGCTTCTTTCCAGTTTTTGTCTGAGGATGTATCCTTTTTCATCATAGCCATCCATATACTCCCAAAGGGCCCCTGGTAGCTTTTTATTAAAGCGAGATTCTCCAATCTTCTATGAGAAGAAAAGTATAACTCTGTGAGTGAAATGCTCATGTCAAAAAGCAGTTCCTCGGAAATCTTCTCTTCAGCATCTATCTGAAGATATTTCCGTTTTCACCATAAGCCTCAAAGCGCTCCCGAGTATCCCTTAGCTGACTAACATAAAACAGTGTTAGAATACTGCTCAAAGAAAATAGAAGCTTAACTGTGTGAGTGGACTTCATGTGAGCTAGAGCAGTTTCACAGAAAGTTTTCTTACGTTTTTTATCCTAGGGTATTACTTTTTCAACATATTCTTTAGAGTGTTCCCAAATGTCCTTTCTCAGGTTCCACAGCAAAAGTGATTTCAAACTGCTCAATCCAAAGAATGATTCAACTCTATGAGATGAATACACACATCACAAAGCAGTTGCTCCGAAAGCTTCTCTCCAGTTTTCATTGGAAGACGTTTCCTTTCTCAACACAAGCCTCCGGGCACCAATTAATATTCCTTCACAGATTCCTCAAAGACAGAGTTTCCAAACCAGTAACATAGTGTAAGCTTTAAGTCTCTGAAGTGAATGCACACGTCAGAGAGCAGTTTCTTGGAACGTTTCTTTCTGGGTTTTATTTCAAGATGTTTCACTTTTCGCCGTAGTCTTCAATGCGCTTCAAACTATCACTTTTTCAGTTTTACAGAAACAGGGTTCAAACACTGCCTTATGAGAAAAGAGGCATAACTGCCTGAGTGGAATGCACACGTCACAAAGCAGTGTCTCAGAAAGCTTCCCTCCTATCGTTATCAGAAGATATCTCCTATTTCCCCACAGGCCTGAATGTGGTCCCAAATGTCCCTTCGTGAATCTGTCCATGATGCCATTTCAAAACCACGTAATAGAAAGAAAGTTTTATCTATCTGAGAAGAATAGACATATCTATCACAAAGCCGTTTCAAAGAAAGTTTCTTTCCACTTTTCATCTGAGGTTATTTCCCTTTTCACCATAGCCATCTATATACTCCCGAATGTCCCCTGGTAGCTTTTTCTCCAAACCGTATTCCCCAATCCTCTATGAAAAGAAAATGGTAATTCTGTGAGTGGAATGCACACATCAGAAAGCAGCTCCTTGGAAAGCTTCTCTCCAGTTTCTATCTGAAGTTTTTCCTTTTTTCACCATAAGCTTCACAGCGTTCCCGAATATCCCTTCACAGACTAAACAAAAACAGTGTTAGAATACTGTTCAATGAAAACAGAAGCTTAACTGTGCGAGTGGAATTTACACTACACAAAGCAGTTTCACAGAAAGCATCCTTCTGGTTTCTATCTGAGGTTATTTCTTTTTCAGGATATACAAAAGAGCGTTCCCAAATGTCATTTCACAGATTCCACAGAAAGTGATTTCAAACTGCTCAATCCAAAGAATGATTTAACTCTATGAGATGATACAAACATCACAAAAGAGTTGGTCAGAAAGCTTCTCTCCAATTTTCAATGGAAGAGGTTTCCTTGCTCACCACAGGCCTCTAGTTGCTGCTTAATATCCCTTCACAGAATACTCAAAGACAGACTTTCCAAATTGAGAAATGTAGAGTTAGCTTTAACTCTGTGAAATGAATGGATATGTCAGAGAGCAATTTCTTGGAATGCTTCTTTCTGGGTTTTATTGGACGACATTTCACATTTCACCATAGTCTTCAATGTGCTCTGATTATCACTTTTTTAGTTTTACAGGAAAAGTGTTGAAACAGTGTCTTATGAGAAGAAAGGTATAACTCCCTGAGTGGAATGCATACATCACCAAGCAGTTTCTCAGAAAGCTTCTTTCCAGTTTTTATCTGATGATATTTTCTTTTTTCACCATAGGGAAGAATGTGATCCTGAATATCCCTTCGGGGATTCATCCATGACAGAGTTTCCAAGCTGCGAAATGTAAAGAAATCTTTATCTATGTGAAATGAATACACATATCACAAAGCAGTTTCATAGAAAGCTTCTTTTCTGTATTTATCTGAGGCTATTTCCCTTTTCACAATAGGCATCAACATCCTCCTGAATATCACTTGGTACCTTTGTCTTCAAAAGAGATTCCCCGATGCTGTATGAGAACAGAGATATAACACTGTGAGTGGAATGCACACATCACAAAGCAGTTCCTGGGAAAGCTTCTCTCCAATTTCGGTCTGAACATATTTTCTTTTTCACCACAAGCCTCAATCTGCTCCCGAATATTGCTTCACACGCTAAAGATAAACAGGATTAGAAAACTACTCAATGAAAAGAGAGGCTTTCACATGAACAGTATTCAAACACTGATTTATGGGAAAAGAGGTATATCTCCCTGAGTGAAATGTACACATCACAAAGCAGTTTCTCAGAAAGCTTCTCTCCAGTTTTTATCTGATGATATTTCCTTTTTCACCATAGTCCTGAATGTGCTCCCGAATGTCCCTTCGTGGATCTGTCCATGACAGAGTTTTCAAGCTGCGTAATGTAGAGAAAGCTTTATCTCTGTGAGATGAATACACATAGCACAGAGCAGTTTCACAGAAAGCTTCTATCCAGTTTTCATCTGAAGATATCCCCTTTTTCACCGTAGGCCTGAATGTGCTCCCGAACGTCCCTTCGTGGATCCATCCATGACAGAATTTCCAAATTGCGTACTATAAGGGAAGTTTTATCTATGTGAGATGAATAAACGTATCTATCACAAAGCTGTTTCACAGAAATCTTCTTTCCAGTTTCTGTCTGAGGATATTTTCTTTTTTACCATAGCCGTCCATATACTTCCGAATGTCCCGTGGTAGCTTCTTCTCCAAAAGGCATTCCCCAATCCTCTATGAGAAGAAAAGTATAACTCTGTGAGTTGAATGTACACGTCACAAAGCAGATCCTCGGAAATATTCTCTCCAGTTTCTATCTGAAGGTATTTCCGTTTTCACCATAAGCCTCAAAGCACTCCTGATGAATACACACATCACAAGGCAGTTGCTGTGAGAGCTTCTCTCCAGTTTTCATCAGAAGACGTTTCCTTTCTCACCACAAGCCTCGGGTGCCACTTAATATCCTTTCACAGATTCCTCAAAGACAGAGTTTCCAAACTGGGAAACATAGTGCAAGCTTTAACTCTCTGAAATGAATGCATACGTCAGAGAGCAGTTTTTTGGAATGCTTCCTTCCGGGTTTTATTTCAGGAAATTTCACTTTTTGCCATAGTCTTAAATGCAGTGGGAAATATCACTTTTTCAGTTTTACAGGAACAGTGTTCAAACACTGCCTTATGAGAAAAGAAGTATAACTCCCTGATTGGAATGCACACATCACAAAGCAGTTTCTCAGAAAGCTTCTCTCCAGTTTTTATCTAAAGATATTTCCTACTTCCCCACAGGCCTGAAAGTGCTCACGAATGTTCCTTCAAAAATTCGTTGATGACGGAGTTTCAAAACTTCGTAATAGAATGTTTTATCTACGTGAGATGAATTGACATATCTATCACTAAGCAATTTCACAGAAACCTTCTTTCCAGTTTTTGTCTGAGGATCTTTCCTTTTTCACCATAGCCATCCATATACTCCTGAATGTCCCCTGGTAGCTATTTCTCCAGACTGGATTCCCCAATCCTCTATGAGAAGGAAACTATAACTGTGTGAGTGGAATGCACATGTCACAAAGCAGCTCCTCAGAAATCTCTCCAGTGTCTATCTGAAGATATTTGGATTTTCACCATAAACCTCAAAGCGCTCCTGAGGATCCCTTAGCTGATTAACCTAAAACAGTGTGAGAATACTGCTCAATGAAAACAGAAGCTTAACTGTGCGAGTGGACTTCACGTGAGCTAGAGCAGTTTCACAGAAAGTTTCCTTCTGGTTTTTATGGGAGGGTATTTGTTTTTCACCATACTCTTAAGAGCGTTCCCAAATGTTCTTTCTCAGGTTCCACAGAAACAGTGATTTCAAACTGATCAATCCAAAGAATGATTTAACTCTATGAGATGAATACACACATCACACAGCAGTTTCTCCAAAAGCTTCTCTCCAGTTTTCATCGGAAGACATTTCCTTTCTCACCACAAGCCTCTGGGCACGACTTAATATCCTTTCACAGATTCCTCAAAGACAGTTTCCAAACTGGGAAACGTAGTGTAAGCTTTAACTCTCTGAAATGAATGCACACGTCAGAGGGCAGTTTCTTGAAACACTTGTTTCTGGTTTTCATTTCAGGATATTTCCCTTTTCCCCATAGTCTTCAATGTGCTGCAAAATATCACTTTTTCAGTTTTATAGGAACAGTGTTCAAACACTGCCTTAAGAGAAAAGAGGTATAACTCCCTGAGTGGAATGCATACATCACAAAGCACTTTCTCAGAAAGCTTCCCTCCAGTTTTTATCTGAAGATATGTGGTATATCCACACAGGCCTGAATGTGCTCCCGAATGTCCCTTCGCGAATCCGTCCACGATGCAGTTTCAAAACTGTGTAATAGAAAGTTTTATCTATGTGAGATGAATAGACATATCTATCACAAAGCAGTTTCACAAAAACCTTCTTTCCATTTTTTGTCTGAGGATATTTCCTTTTTCACCAGAGTCGTCCATATACTCCCGAATGTCCCCTGGTAGGTTTTTCTCCAAACGGGATTAACCAATCCTCTATGGGAAGAAAAATATAACTCTATGAGTGGAATGCACACGTCACAAAGCACTCCTCAGAAATCTTCTCTCCAGTATCTATCTGAAGATATTTCCGTTTTCATCATAAGCCTCAAAGGGCTCCCGAGTATCCCTTAACTGACTCAACTAAAACAGTGTTAGAATTCTGCTGAATGAAAACAGAAGCTTAACTGTGGGAGTGGACTTCACGTGACCTTGAGCAGTTTCAAAGAAAGTTTCCTTCTGGTTTTTATCGGAAGGTATTTATTTTTCAGCATATTTTTAAGGGAGTTCCCAAATGTCCTTTCTCAGGTTCCATAGAAACAGTGATTTGAAACTGTTCAATCCCAATATGATTTAACTCTGTGAAAAGAATGCACTCACCACAAAGCAGTTGCTCCGAAAGCTTCTCTCCAGTTTTCATGGAAAGACATTTCCTTTCTCACCACAAGCCTCCATTCGTCACTTAATATCCCTTCACAGATACCCAAAGACTGAGTTTCCAAACTGGACAACGTGGTGGAAGCTTTAACTCTCTGACATAAATGCACACGTCAGAGAGCAGTTTCTTGGAATGTTTCTTTCTGGGTTTTATTTCAGGATATTTCAGTTTTCGCCATAGTCTTCAATGCACTGAATAATATCACTTTTTCAGTTTTACAGGAACAGTGTTCAAACACTGCCTTATGAGAAAAGAAGTATAACTCCCTGATTGGAATGCACACATCACAAAGCAGTTTCTCAGAAATCTTCTCTCCCGTTTTTATCTGCAGATATTTCCTATTTCCAGACAGGCCTGAATGTGTTCTCAAATGTCCCTTCGTGAATGCGTCCCTGACGCACTTTCAAAACATTGTAATAGAAAGAAAGTTTTATCTCTGTAAGATGAATAGACATATCTATCACAAAGCAGTTTCACAGAAAGCTTCTTTCCAGTTTTTGTATGAGGATACTTCCCTTTTCATCATAGCTGTTCATATACTCCTGAATGTCCCCTGAGAGTGTTTTCTCTAAACGGGATTCCCCAATCCTCTATGAGAAGAAAGGTATAACTCTGTGAGTGGAATGCACACCTCACAAAGCAGCTCCTCAGAAATCTTCTCTCCAGTATCTATCTGAAGATATTTCCGTTTTCACGGTAAGCCTCAAAGTTCTCCCGAGTATCCCTTAGCTGACTAACAAAACAGTGTTAGAATACTGCCCAATGAAAACAGGAACTTAACTGTGCGAGTGGACTTCATGTGACCTAGAGGAGTTACACAGAAAGGTTCCTTCTGGTTTTTATTGGAGGGTATTTCTTTTTAAGCATATTCCTAAGAGCGTTCCAACACGTCCTTTCTCAGGATCCACAGAAACAGTGATTTCAAACTGCTCAATGCAAAGAATGATTTAACTCTACGAGATGAATACACACATCACAAAGCAGTTGCTCTGAAATCTTCTCTATAGTTTTTCATCTGAAGACGTATGTTTTCTCACCACAAGCAACAGGGAGCAACTTAATATCCCTTCACAGATTCATCAAAGACAGAATTCCCAAACTAGGCAACGTAGTGTAAGCTTTAACTCTCTGAAATGAATGCACACCTCAGAGAGCAGTTTCTTGGAACGCTTCTTTCTGGGTTTCATTTCAGGATATTTCACTTTTCGCCATAGTCTTCAATGTGCTGCAAAATATCACTTTTTCAGTTTTATAGGAACAGTGTTCAAACACTGCCTTAAGAGAAAAGAGGTATAACTCCCTGAGTGGAATGCATACATCACAAAGCACTTTCTCAGAAAGCTTCCCTCCAGTTTTTATCTGAAGATATGTGGTATTTCCCCACAGGCCTGAATGTGCTCCCGAATGTCCCTTTGCGAATCCGTCCACGATGCAGTTTCAAAACTGTGTAATAGAAAGTTTTATCTATGTGAGATGAATAGATATATCTATCACAAATCAGTTTCACAGAAAGCTTCTGGCCTGTTTTTGTCTGAGGAGATTTCCTTTTCACCATAGCCGTCCTTATATTCCCCAAAGTCCCCTGGTAGCATTTTCTCCAAACGTGATTTCCCAATCCTCTATGAGAAGAAAAGTGTAACTCTTTGAGTGGAATGCACACGTCACAAAGCAGCTCCTCAGAAATCTTCTCTCCAATATCCATCTGAAGATATTTCCGTTTTCACCGTAAGCCTCAAAATGCTTCTGAGTATCCCTTAGCTGACTAACCTAAAACAGTGTTAGAATACTGCAAAATGAAGATAGAAGCTTAACACTGTGAGTGGACTTCACATGACCTAGAGCAGTATCACAGAATGTTTTCTTCTGGTGTTTATCGGAGGGTATTACTTTTTCAGCATATTCTTAAGAGCGTTCTCAAATGTCCTTTCTCAGTTTCCATAGAAACAGTGATTTCAAACTGCTCAATCCAAAGAATGATTTAATTCTAAGAGATGAATACAGACATCACACAGCAGTTGCTCCGAAAGCTTCTGTCCAGTTTTCATCAGAAGACGTTTCCTTTCTCACCACAAGCCTCCATTCGTCACTTAATATCCCTTCACAGATACCCAAAGACTGAGTTTCCAAACTGGACAACGTGGTGTAAGCTTTAACTCTCTGAAATGAATGCACATGTCAGAGAGCAGTTTCTTGGAACGCTTCTTTCTGGGTTTTATTTTCAGATTTTCACTTTTCACCGTAGTCTTCAATGTGCTGCAAAATATCACTTTTTCAGTTTTACAGGAACAGTGTTCAAACATTGCCTTAAGATAAAAGAGGTATAACTCCCTGAGTGGAATACACATATCACAAAGTAGTTTCTCAGAAAACTTCTCCCCAGTTTTTTGGGGTTTTTTTTTGAGATGGAGTCTCGCTCTGTCGCCCAGGCTGGAGTGCAGTGGCCGAATCTCAGCTCACTCCAAGCTCCACCTCCCGGGTTCACGCCATTCTCCTGCCTCAGCCTCCCGAGTAGCTGGGACTACAGGCGCCTGCCACCTCACCTGGCTAGTTTTTTGTATTTTTAGTAGAGACGGGATTTCACCATGTTAGCCAGGATGGTCTCGATCTCCTGACCTCGTGATCCGCCCGTCTCGGCCTCCCAAAGTGCTGGGATTACAGGCTTGAGCCACCACGCCCGGCCTCTCCAGTTTTTATATGAGGATATCTCCTATTTCCCCACAGGCCTGAATATGCTCCCTAATCTCCCATCGCGAATCCGTACATGATGCAGTTTCAAAACTACGTAACAGAAAGAAAGTTTTATCTCTGTGAGATGAATAGACATATATATAACACAAAGCAGTTTCCAGAAAGCTTCTTTCCAGTTTTTGTCTGAGGATATTTCCTTCTAACCGCAGCCATCCAGATACTCCAAAATGTCCCCTGGTAGCTTTTTCTCCAAATGGGATTCCCCAGTCCTCTATGAGAACAAAACTATAACTCTGTGAGTGGAATGTACACATCACAAAGCAGCTTCTCGGAAATTTACTCTCCAGTATCTATCTGAAGATATATCCGTTTTCACCATAAGCCTCAAAGCGCTCCCGAGTATCCCCTAGCTGAGTAACGTAAAACAATGTTAGAATACTTAGAATACTGCTCAATGAAAACAGAAGCTTAACTGTGTGATTGTAATTCACGTGACATAGAGCAGTTTCAAAGAAAGTTTCCTTCTGGTTTTTATCAGAGGGTATTTCTTTTTCAGCATATTCTTAAGAGCGTTCCCAAATGTCCTGTCTCAGGTTCCACAGAGTTCCCAAATGTCCTGTCTCAGGTTCCACAGAAACAGTGATTTCAAACTCCTGAATCCAAATAATGATTTAACCCTATGAGATGAATACACACATCACAAAGCAGATGTTCCGAAAGCTTCTCTCCAGTTTTCATCAGAAGACGTTTCCTTTCTCACCACAAGCCTCTGGGCGCCACTTAATATCCCTTCACAGATTCCTCAAAGACAGAGTTTCCAAACTAGGCAATGTAATGTAAGCTTTAACTCTCTGATATGAATGCACACGTCAGAGAGCAGTTTCTTGGAACGCTTCTTTCTGGGTTGTATTTCAGAATATTTCACTTTTCACCATAGTGTCCAATGCAGTGGAAAATATCACTTTTTCAGTTTTACAGGAACAGTGTTCAAACACTGCCTTATGAGAAAAGATGTATACCTCTCTGAGTGGAAGGCACACATCACAAAGCACTTTCTCAGAAAGCTTCTCTCCAGTTTTTATCTGAAGATATGTCCTATTTGCCCACAGGCCTGAATGAGCTCCCGAATGTCCCTTCATGAATCCTTCCATGATGTAGTTTCAAATTTGTGTAGTAGAAAGAATGTTTTATCTATGTGAGATGAATAGACATATCTATCACAAAACAGTTTCACAGAAAGCTTCTTTCCTATTTTTGTCTGAGTATATTTCCTTTTTCACCAGAGCCGTCTGTATACTCCCGAATGTCCCCTGGTAGCTTTTTGTCCAAATGGGATTCCCCAGTGCTCTATGAGAAGAAAAGTATAACTCTGTGAGTGAAATGCACACTTCCCAAAGCAGCTCCTCAGAAATCTTCTCTCCAGTATCTATCTGAAGATATTTCTGTTTTCACGGTAAGCCTCAAAGCGCTCCCGTGTATCCCTTAGCTGACTAACCTAAAACAGTGTTAGAATACTCCTCAATGAAAACAGAAGCTTAACTGTGCGAGTGGAGTTCAGGTGACCTAGAGCAGTTTCACAGAAAATTTCCTTCTGGTTTTTAACGGAAGGTCTTTCCTTTTCAGCATATTCTTAAGAGCGATCCCAAATGTCCTTTCCCAGGTTCCACAGAAACAGTGATTTCAAACTGCTTAATCCAAAGAATGATTTAACTCTATACCATGAATATACATCTCACAAAGTAGTTGCTCCGAAAGCTTCTCTCTAGTTTTCATCAAAAGACGTTTCCTTTCTCACAACAAGCCTCCAGGCTCCACTTAATACTACTTCACAGATTCCTCAAAGACAGAGTTTCCAAACTGGGCAACGTAGCGTAAGCTTTAACTCTCTGAAATGACTCCTCACGTCAGAGAGCAGTTTCCTGGAACGCTTCTTTCTGGGTTTGCGGGATAATTCACTTTTCGCCACAGTCTTCAAAGTGCTGCAAAATATCACTTTTTCACTTTTACAGGAACAGTGTTCAAATACTGTCGTAGGAGAAAAGAGGTATAAGCCCCTGAGTGGAATGCATACATCACAAATCACTTTCTCAGAAAGCTTCTCTCCAGTTTTTATCTGAAGATATCTAATATTTCCCCACTGTCTTGAATGTGCTCCTGAACGTCCATTCATTAATCCGTCCATGATGCAGTTTCAAATCTCCATAATAGAAAGTTTTATCTCTGTGAGATGAATAGACATATCTATCACAAAGCAGTTTCACAGAAAGCTTCTTAACAGTTTTTGTTTGAGGAGTTTTTTTTTTCACCATAACTGTCCATATACTCCCGAATGTTCCCTGGTAGCTTTTTCTCCAAACAGGATTCCCCAATCCTCTATACGAAGAACAGTATAACTCTGTGAGTGGAATGCACATGTCACAAAGCAGCTCCTCAGAAATCATCTCTCCAGTATCTATATGAAGATATTTCCGTTTTCAC
Source organism: Macaca thibetana thibetana (assembly GCF_024542745.1). Taxonomy (NCBI): domain Eukaryota; kingdom Metazoa; phylum Chordata; class Mammalia; order Primates; family Cercopithecidae; genus Macaca; species Macaca thibetana. The sequence goes on along the minus strand of NC_065585.1, from coordinate 98,458,839 downwards.
CATAAGCCTCAAAGCGCTTCCGAGTATCCCTAGGCTGACTAACCTAAAACAGTGTTAGAGCACTGCTCAATGAAAACAGAAGCTTAACTGTGCGAGTGGACTTCATGTGACCTAGAGCAGTTTCACAGAGTATTTCCTTCTGGTTTTTATCGGTGGATATTTCTTTTTCAGCATATTCCTAAGAATATTCCCAAATATCCTTTCCCAGGTTCCACAGACACAGTGATTTCAAACTGCTCAATCCAAAGAATGATATAACTTTATGAGATGAATACACACATCACAAAGCAGTTCCTCCAAGAGCTTCTCTGCAGTTTTCATTGGAAGAAGTTTCCTTTCTCACCACAAGCCTCCTCCGGGAGCCACTTAATATCCCTTCACAGATTCCTCAAAGACAGAGTTTCCAAAGTGGGCAACGTAGACTAAGCTTTAACTCTCTGAAATGAATGCACACATCAGATCAGTTTCTTGGAACGCTTCTTTCTGTTTCTCATTTCAGGTTATAACTGCTTTGTGATGCATGTTTCCATCTCACAGAGTTACACCTTTCTTTTCATTGAGAAGTTTGCTAACACTTTTTTAATAGAATCTGCAATAGGATACTCGGGAGCACAGTGAGGAATATGGTTAAAAAGGAAATATCCTCAGATAAAAATTAGATAGAAGATTTCTGAGAAACTGCTTTGTGATGTGTGAATTCATGTCACAGATTTACACCTTTCTTTTCATGGAGCAGTTTGCTAACACTGTTTTCGTCTAATCCTCAAGGGTATATTTGAGAGTGCATTGAGGCCTATGGTGAAAAAGGAAATATCCTCAGATAAAATCCAGGAAGAAATTTTCTGAGAAACTGCTTTGAGATTTGTGAATTCATCTCACAGAGTTCCACCATTCTTTTCATGGAGCAATTTAGTAGCACTCTTTTTGGGGGATCCAAAAAGGGATATTTTGGATCTCATTAATGCCTTTTTTGAAAAACAAAATATTCTCAAATTAAAAACTAGAAAGAAGCTTTCTGAGATACTGCTTTGTGATGTGAGTATTCATCTCACAGAGTAGCACAATTCTATTCTTGGAGCAGTTTGCTGAAACTGCTTTCATGGAATCTGCAATAGGATATTTGGGAGCACATTGAAGAATATGGTGACAAAGAAAATATCCTCAGACAAAAACCAAAAAGAAGCTTTCTGAGAAACTGCTTTGTGATGTGTGAATTCATCTCACAAATTTACACTTTTCTTTTCATGGAGCAGTTTTCTAATACTGTTTTCATGGAACCTGCAAATGGATATTCAGGAACACATTGAGGCCTGTGGTGAAAAAGGACAGATCCTCAGACAAAAACTAGAAAGAAGCTTTCTGAGAAGTTGCTTTGTGATGTGTGAATTCATCTCACAGAGTTACACTGTTCTTGTGATTGAGGAGTTTGCTAACATAGTTTTCTTGGAATCTGCAATGACATATTTTGGAGTGCATTGGAGCTCATGCAGACAAAGGAAACATCCTCATATAAAAACTAGCACAATTCTTTTTGAGAATCTGCTTTGTGATGGGTTAATTCATCTCACAGAGTTGCAGGATTCTATTCATGGATTAGTTTGTAGCACTGTTTTTGGGTAATCTGAGAGAGATATTATTGGTCACTTTGAAGCTTATGGTGACAAAGGAAATATCCTCAGATCAAAACTAGAAAGAAGCTTTCTGGGAAACTTCTTCATGATGTGTGAATCCATCTCACAGAGTTACATGTTTCTTTTGATGGATCAGTTTGCTTATACTGCTTTTGTGGAATCTGTAAAGTGATATTTGGAGCACATTGGGTCCTAGAGTGAAACAGGAAATATCCTCACATAAAAACTAGAAAGAATCTTTCTGAGAACCTGCTTTTGATGTGTGAATTCATCTCAGAGAATTACAATGTTGTTTTCATTGAGGAGTTTGCTAACACTGTTTTCTTGGAATCTGCAATTGGATATTTCAGAGTGCATTGAAACTTATGGTGACAAAGGAAATATATTCAGAGAAAAACTAGAAAGAAGCTTACTCAGAAACTGGTTTGTGATTTGTGAATTTATCTCACATAGTTACACCATACTTTTCATTGAACAGCTTGATAACACTGCTTTCTTGGAATCTGCAATAGGATATTTGGGAGCTCATTGAAGTCTATGGTGACAAAGGAAAGATCCTCAGGTAAAAGCTGGAAGGAATCATTCTTAGGTACTGCTTTGTGATTTGTGAATTCATCTCATAGAGCTCATGAAAGTTTTCATGGATCAGTTTGGTAGCCCTCATTTTGGGGAATCCAAGAAGGGATATTGTGGATTGAAATTGAAGCCTAGAGTGACAAAGAAAATATCCTCAGATAAAAACTAAAAGAAGCTTTCTGAGAAAGTTCTTTGTGATTTGTTAATTCATTGCACAGATGTACACCGTTCTTTTGATTGAGCAGTTTGATAACACTGTCTTCCTGGAAACTGCAACAGGATATTTGGGAGCTCATTGAAGCCTATGGTGACAACGTAAATTTCCTCAGACAAAAAACAAAAATAAGCTTTCTGAGAGACTGCTTTGTGATGTGTGAATTGATCTCACAGAGTTACACTGTTCTTTTCATTGAGCAGTTTGCTAATACTGTTTTCTTGGTATCTGCAATGAGATATTTTGGATCTCATTGAAGCCTATGGTGACAAAGGAAATATACTCAGAAAAAAGCTAGAAAGAAGCTTCCTGAGAATGTGCTATGTGATTTTTGCATTCATCTCACAGAGTTACACCTTTCTTTTCATAGAGAAGTTTGATAGCACTGTTTTTGGGGAATTTAAGAAGGGATATGTTGGATGTCTTTGAAGACTATGGTGACAAAGGATATATCCTCAGATAAAAACTAGAGAGAATCTTTCTGAGAAACTTCTTTGTGATGTGTGAGTTCATTTCACAGAGTTACACCTTTCTTTATATGTTGCAGTTTGCTAACACTCTTTCTGTGGAATCTGCAAAGGGATATTTGGGAGCGCATTGATTCCTATGGTGAAAAAGGAAATATCCTCAGATAAAAACTACAAAGAAGCTTTCTGAGAAACAGATTTCTGATGTGTTAATTCATCTCAATGAGTTACAGAGTACTTTGGATTGAGCAGTTTGCGAACACTGTTTTCATGGAATCTGCAAAGGGATATTTCCGTGTGCATTGAAAATTTTGGTGACAAAGGAAATATCCTCATATAAAAACTATAAAGAAGCTTTCTGAGGAAATACTTTCTGATGAGTTAATTCATCTCACAGAGTTACATGGTTCCTTTCAAGGAGCAGTTTGGTAGCACTGTTTTTGGGGAATCTGTGAAGGGATCATTTGGATCATATTGAAGCCTTCGGTGACAAAGCAAATATCCTCAGATAAAATCTAGAAAGAAGCTTTGTGAGAAAGTTCTTTGTGATGTGTGAAATATCACAGACTGACAATTTTCATTTCATGGAATGTTTGCAAAAACTGTTTTCATGGAATCTGCAAATTGATATTTGGGAGTGCATTGAGGCCTATGGTGAAAAATTAAATATCTTCAGATAGAAACTAGAAAAAAGCTGTGTGAGAAACTGCTTTGTGATGTGTGAATTCATCTGACAAAGTCACACCATTCGTTTCATTGAGCAGTTTGCTAATGCTGTTTTCATGGGATGTGCAAAGTTATATGTCAGGGCGTTTTGAAGCTTAAGGTCACAAAGGAAATACCCTCATATATAAATTAGAGAGAAGCTTTCTATTTAAATGCTTTCAGATGTGTTAGTTAATCTCACAGAGTTACAAGATTCTTTTCATGGACAAGTTTTTTAGCACTGTTTTTGGGGAATCTGAGAAGGGATATTTTGGATCGCATTGAAGCCAATGGTGACAAAGTATATATCCTCAGATAAAAACTAGATAGAAGCTTTCTGAGAAACATTTTGTGATATGTGAATTCACCTCACAGAGTTACACTTTTCTTTTCATGGAACAGTTTTCTAACACTGTTTTTGTGGAATATGCTAAGGAATATTTGAGAGCCCATTGAGGCCTCTAGTGAAAAGCAGAATATCCTCCGATATAAACTAGAAAGAAACTTTCTGAGAAACTGCTTTGTGATATGTGAATTCATCTCACAGAGTTGAGTTACATAGTACTTTTCATTGAGCAGTTTGATAACACTGTTTTCACGGAATTTGCAATAGGATATTTTGGAGTGCATTGAAGCTTATGGTGACAAAGGGAATATCATAATAAAAAAACTAGAAAGAAGCTTTCTGAGAAACTGTATTGTGATTTGTGTATCAACTCACAGACTTACACGTTTCTTTTCATGGATCAATTTGGTAGCACTGCTTTCGTGGAATCTGCAAAGGGATAATAGGGAGCACATGGAGGTCCATAGTGAAAAATGGAATATAGTCAGATAAAAATTAGAAAGAATCTTTCTGAGAAAGTTCTTTGTGATGTGAGAATTCATCAAAAAGAGTTACAGCTCTCTTTTCATGGAGTAGTTTCCTAACACTGTTTTCATGGAATCTGCAAAGGGATATTTGGGAGTGCCTTGAGGCCTATGGTGAAAAAGGAAATATCTTCAGATAAAAACCAGAAAGTAGCTTTCTGAGAAACTACTCTGTGTTGTGTCCATTTATTTCACAGTGTTACACTGTTTTTCATTGCGCAGTTTGCTAACACTGTTTTCTTGGAATCTGAAATGGGATATTTCGGAGTGCATTGAAGCTTTTGGTGACAAAGGAAGTATCCTCAGACAAAAATTAGAAAGAAGCTTTCTGAGAAACTGCTTTGTAATTTGTGAATTCATCTCAGAGTTTCATGATTCTTTTCATGGAGCAGTTTCTTAGCACTGTTTTTGGGGATTCTGAGAAGGGATATTTTGGATTACATTGAAGTCTATGGTGACAAAGGATATATCCTCATATAAAAACCAAAAAGAAATTTCTGAGAAACTGCTTTCAGATGTTTTAATTCATCTCATCGCATTACACGATTCTTTTTATGGATCATTCTGCCAGCACTGCTTTTGAGGAATCCGAGAAAGGATATTTTGGATCACATTGAAGCCTACGGTGACAAAGGAAATATCCTTAGATAAAAACTAGAAAGAGTCTTTCTGAGAAACTGCTTTGTGATGTGTAATTCATCTTACAAAGTTACACCGTTCTTTTCATTGAGCAGTTTCATAACACTGTTTAGTGGTATCTGCAATTGGATATTTTGGAGTTCATTGAAGCCTCTGGTAACAAATAAATATCCTCAGATAAAAACCAAGAAGAAGCTTTCTGGGGAACTGCTTTGTGATATATGAATTCTTCTTATGAAGGTACACCATTCTTTTCATTGAGTACTTTGCTAACACTTTTTTCATGGAATCTGCAATGGGATATTTCGGAGAGAGTTGAAGAGTATGTTGACAAAGGAAATATCCTCAGACAAAAACTAGAAAGAAGCTTTCTGGGAAACTGTTTTATGATTTGTGAGTTCATCTCATAGAGCTACATGATTCTTTTCATGCAGCAGTTTGGTAGCATGGTTTTTGGAGAATCTGAGAAGGGATATTTTGGATGACATTGAAGCTTATGGTGACAAAGGAAATATCCTCAGATAAAAACTAGAAAGAAGCTTTCTGAGAAAGTTCTTTGTGTTGTGTGAATTCATCTCACTGAGTTAACCCTTTCTTTTCATTTAGTAGTTTCCTATCACTGTTTTCGTGGAATCTACAAAGGGATATTTAGGAGTGCAATGACTCCTGTGGTGAAATTGAAAATATTCTCAGATGAAAACTAGAAAGCAGCTTTCTGAGAAACTGCTTTATGACGTGTGAATTCATCTCACAGAGTTACACCATTCTTTTCATTGAGCAGTTGAAAACACTGTTTTTGTGGAATCTGCAATAGGGTATTTTGGAGTGCACTGAAGCCTCTGGTGACAAAGGAAATATCCACAGATAAATACCAAAAAACAACCTTTCTGTGAAACTGCTTTGTGATGTGTGAATTCCTCTCAGAACTTTACACCGTCTTTTCATTGAGAAGTTTGCTAACACTTTTTTCGTGGAATCTGCATTGGGATATTCGGGAACACATAGAGGAAAATGATGAAAAAGGAAACAGCCTCAGATAAAAACTAGTAAGAATCTTACTGAGAAACAGCTTTGTGATGTGTAAATTCATTTCACAGAGTTACACTATTTTTTTCATGCAGCAGTGTGGTAGCACTGTTGTTGGAGAATCTGCAATAGGATATTTCGGAGCACATTGAAGAACATGGTGACAAAGGAATTATCCTCTGACAACAAAATAAAGAAGCTTTCTGAGAAACTGCTTTTTGATGTGTGAATTCATCTTACAGGTTTACACCTTTGTTTTCATGGAGAACCTTGCTAACATTATTTTCATAGAATCTGCAAAGGGATATGCGTGAACTCACTGAGGCCTGTTGTGAAAAGGAAATACCCTCAGACAAAAACTAGAAATAAGTTTTCTGAGAAACTGCTTTGTGTTGTGTGATTTAATGTCACATAGTTACCCTTTTGTTTTCATTGAGGAGCTTGCTAACACTGTTTTCCTGGAATCTGCAAGGGGATATTTTGGAGTGCTTTGGAGCTTATGGGGACAAGGAAATATCCTCATATAAAAACAGAAGAATTCTTTCTTAGAAACCACTTTGTGATGGGTTACTTCATCTCACAGAGTTACAAGATTCTTTTCATGGATCACTTCGGTAGCACTGTTTTTGGGAAATCAGAGAAGGAATATTTTCAATTGCTTTGAAGCCTATAGTAACAAAGGAAATATCCTCAGATCAACAGTAGAAAGAATCTTACTGAGAAACTTCTTCATGGTGTGTGAATTCATCTCACAGAGTTGTACGTTTCCTTTAATAGAGCAGTTTGCTAACACTGCTTTTGTGGAATCTGGAAAGGGATATTTGGGAGTGCATTGGGTCCTATGGTGAAAAAGGAAATATCCTCACATAAAAACTAGAAAGAAACTTTCTCAGAAACTGCTTTGTGATGTGTAAATTCAGCTCAGAGAGTTACAATATTGTATTCATTTAGCAGTTTGCTAACACTGTTTTCTTGGAATCTGCAATCCGATATTTTGGAGTGCATTGAAGCTTATGGTGACAAAGGGAATATCTTCAGATAAAAACTAGAAAGAAGATTTCTAAGAAAGTCCTTTTGTGATGTGTGAATTCATCTCACAGAGTTACACCTTTCTTTTCATGGAGCAGTTTTCTAACACTATTTTCGTGGAATCTGCAAAGAGATATTTGGGAGCACTTTGAGGCCTATTGTGGAAAAGGAAAGACCCTCAGATAAAAAGTGGAAAGATGCTTTCTGAGAAACTGCTTTGTGATATGTGATTTCATCTCACAACGTTACACCGTATTTTTCATTGAACAGTTTGATAACACTGTTTTCGTGGAATCTGCAATAGGATATTTGGGAGGGCATTGAAGCCTATGGTGACAAAGGAAATATCCTCAGATAAAAGCTGGAAAGAATTTTTCTTAGAATCTGCTTTGTGATTTGTGAATTCATCTCTTAGAGTTACATGATTGTTTTCATGGATCAGTTTGGTAGCCCTATTTTTGAGGAATCTGAAAAGAGATAATTTGGATTGCATGGAAACCTATGGTCACAGAGGAAATATCCTCAGATAAAGACTAGAAAGAGGATTTCTAGAAAGTTTTTTTGTGATCTGTGAATTCGTCTCACAGATGTACATGGTTCTTTTCATTGAGCAGTTTCATAACACTGTCTTCCTGGAAACTACAACAGGATATTTGGGAGCTCATTGAAACCTATGGTGACAAAGGAAATATCCTCAGACAAAAAAAAAAAAAAAAAAAAAGCTTTCTGAGAGACTGCCTTGTGATGTGTGAATCAATCTCACAGAGTTACACTGTTCTTTTCATTGAACTATTTGCTAATACTGTTTTCTTGGTATCTGCAGATGGGATATTTCTGATTGCATTGAAGCTTATGGTGACAAAGGAAACATCCTCAGACAAAAAATAGAAAGAAACTTCCTGAGAATCCACTAGGTGATTTTTGCATTCATCTCACAGAGTTACACCTTTCTTTTCATTGAGCAGTTTTGTAGCACTGTTTTGGGGAAATCTGAGAAGGGATATTGTGGATGTCTTTGAAGCATATGGTGACAAAGGATATATCCTCAGATAAAAACTAGAGAGAAGCTTTCTGAGAAACTTCTTTGTGATGTGTGAATTCACTTCACAGAATTACATATTTCTTTCCATGTCACAGTTTGCTAACACTGTTATCATGGATCTGAAAAGGGATATTTCGGAGGGCATTGAGGCCTATGGTGGAAAAGGATATATCCTCAGATAAGAACTAGAAAGAAACTTTCTGAGAAATGGCTTTTTGATGTGTTAATTCATCTCAACAAATTACACAGTACTTCTGATAGAGCAGTTTGGGAGCAAAGTTTTCATGGAATCTGCATAGAGAGATTTTGGAGTGCATTGAAGCTTCCGGTGACAAAGAAAATATCCTCATACAAAATCTAGCAGAAGTTTTCTGAGGAAATGCTTTCTGCTGTGTTAATTCATCTCACAGTGTTACACAATTCCTTTCTTGGAGCAGTTTGGTGGCACCACTTTTGGGGAATCTGAGAAGAAATATTTTGGATCGCATTGAAGCCTATGGTGACAAAGTAAATATCCTCAAATAAAAACTAGAAATAAGCTTTCTGAGAAACTTTTTGTGATGTGTGAATTCACCTCACAGAATTACACCTTTCTTTTCTTGGAGTCATTTGCTAACACTGTTTTTGTGGAATCTGCAAAAGGATATTTGGGAGCACCTTGAGGCCTATGGTGAAAAACTAAATATCCTCAGATAAAAGCTAGAAAGAAGCTTTCTGAGAAACTGCTTTGCAATGTGGGAATTCACCTCACAGACTTACACCATTCCTTTCATTGATCTGTTTGATAACACTCTCTTCATGAAATCTGCGATAGGATATTTGGGAGCACATTGAAGCATATGGCAACAAAGGACATATCCTCAGATAAAAAACTAACACAAGTTTTCTGAGAAACTACTTTTTGCTTTGTGAGTTCATCTCACAGACTTACACCTTACCTGTCATGGAGTAGTTCGGTAGCACTGTTTTTGGGGAATCTCAGAAGGGATATTTTGAATCACATTGAAGCCTATGGTGACAAAGGAAATATCCTAAGATAAAAACTAGAAAGAAGCTTTCTGAGAAGCTTCTTGGTGATGTGTTAATTCATCTCACAGAGTTATACCTTTCTTTCCTTGGAGTAGCTTGCTAACACTCTTTTCATGAAATATGGAAAGGGATATTTGGGAGCACATTGAGGCCTTTGTTGAAAAAGGAAATATCCTCAGATGTAAACCAGAAAGAAATTTTCTGGGAAAGTGCTTGGTGATGTGTAAATTCATCTCACAGAATTACAGTGTTCTCTCCATTGAGCAGTTTGCTAACACTGTATTCTTGGAATCTGCACTGGGATATTTCGGAGTGCATTTTAGCTTATGGTGACAAAGGAATTATCCTCAGATAATAACTAGAAGGAAGCTTTCTGAGAAATTGCTTTGTGATTTGTGAATTCTTCTCACAGAGTTTCAGGATTCTTTTCATGGAACAGTTTGGTAGCACTGTTTTTGGGGAATCTGAGAAGGGACACTTAGGATGGCATTGAAGTCTATGGTGACAAAATAAATATCCTCAGATAAAAACTAGATAGAAGCTTTCTGAGAAACTTCTTGTGATGTGTGAATTCATCTCACAGATTTAAACCTTTATTTTCATGGAGAGGTTTACTCACACTGTTTTCATAGAATCTGCAAAGGGTTATTTGGGAATGCATTGAGACCTATAGTGATAAAGGAAACTTCTTCAGGTAAAAACGAAAAAGAAATCTTCTGAGAAATTGCTTTGTGACGTGAAAATTCCTCTCACAGAGTTACACCATTCTTTTCATTGAGCAATTTGCTAATACTGTTTTCTTGGAATCTGCAGTGGGATATTTCAGAGCGCATTGAAGCTTATGCTGACAAAGAAAATATCCTCAGATAAAAACTGGAAAGAAGCATTCTGAGAAACTGCTATTTGATTTGTGAATTCTTCTCACAGAGTTTCATGATACTTTGCATGGATCAGTTTGGTAGCACTGTATTAGGGGTATCTGAGAAGGGATACTTTGGATCGCATTGAAGCCAATGATGACAAAGAAAATATTCTCAGATAAAAACTAGAAAAAAGCTTTGTGAGAAACTTCTCTGTGATGTCAGAATTCATCTCACAGAGTTACACTGTTCTACTCATTGAGTAGTTTGCTAGCACTGTTTTCATGGAATCTGCAATGGGATATTTCAGAGCACATTGAAGCTTATGGTGACAAAGGAAATATCCTCAGACAAAAAGAGGAAAGAAGCTTTCTGAGAAACTGCTTTGTGATTTGTCAATTCTTCTCACATAGTTACACGATTCTTTTCATGGATCAGTTTTGTAGCGCTTTTTTTGGGGAATGTGAGGAGGGATATTTTAGATCTCATTGAAGCCTATGGTGACAAAGAAAATGTCTTCAGATAAAAACTAGCAAGAAACATTCTGAGAAACTGCTTTGTGATGTGTGAATTCATCTCAAAGAGTTACACAGTTCTTTTCATTGAGCTGTTTGATAACACTGTTTTTGTGGAATCTGCAAAGGTGTATTTGGGAGCTCATTGAGGCCTAAAAACTATATATATAAAAACTATATATCCTCAGATAAAAACTAGAGAGAGGTTTTTTTTTTTTTTTTTTGAGAACATGCTTTGTAATGTATGAATTAATCCCAAAGGGTTACACTGTTCTTTTCACTGATCTGCTTGATAACACTGTTTTCTTGGAATCTGCAAGGGAATATTTCGGAGCACATTTTAAGCTTATGGTGACAGAGGAAATACCCTCATATAAAAACTACAAAGTAGCTTTCTGAGAAATTGCTTGGAGATGTGGGAATTCATCTCTCACAGAGTTACACTCTTCCTTGCATTGAGCAGTTTGCTACAGCTGTTTTCTTGGTATCTGCAATGGGATATTTCAAGCGTTTTGAAGCTTATGGTGATGAAGGAAATTCTCTCATATAAAAACTAGAAAGAAGCATTCTGAGAAACTGCTTTGTGATGTGTGAATTCATCTCACAGAGTTACACTATTCTTTTCATTGGGCGGTTTCTTAACACTGTTTTCTTGGAATCTGTAATGAGATATTTCAGAGTGAATTGAAGCTTGCAGTGACAGAGAGAATATCCTCAGACAAATCTAGAAAGAATCTTTCTGAGATACTGCTTTCTGATTTGTGAAAGCATCTCATAGAGTCACGAATCTCTTAAAGAGCAGTTTGGTAGCACTGTTTTTGGGGAATCTGAGAAGGAATGTTTTGGATCATTTTGAAGCCTATGGTGACAAAGGAGATATCTTCAGATAAGAAGTAGAAAGAAGTTCTCTGAAAAACTGATTTGTCATGTGTGAATTCATCTCACAGAGCTACACTGTACTTTTCATTGAGCAGTTTCTTAACCCTGGTTTCATGGAATCTGCAATGGGATATTTCAGAGGTCATTGAAGCTTATGGTGACAAAGGACACATCCTCAGACAAAAACTGTAAAGAAGCTTTCTGAGAAACTGCTTTGTGATTTGTGAACTCATCTCACAGAGTTACATGATTCTTTTCATGCAGCAGTTTTAAGCACTGTTTTTGGGGAATCTGAGAAGGGATATTTCGGAATACATTGAAGCGTATGGTGAAAAAGGAAATATCTTCAGATAAAAACTAGAAAGAAGCTTTCTGAGAAAGTTCTTTGTGATATGTGAATTCATCTCACAGATTTACACTTTTTTTTGATGGAGCAGTTTGCTAACACTGTTTTCATGTAATCTGCAACGGGATATTTGGGAGCACATTGAGGCCTATGGTGGAAAACTAAATACTCCCAGACAAAAATTACAAAGGAGCTTTTTTATAAACTGCTTTGTTATGTGTGAATTCATCTCACACAGTTTCACTGTTCTTTACATTGTGCAGTTTGCTAACACTGTTTTGATGGAATCAGCAATGTTATATTTCAGAGCCCATTGACGCTTATGGTGACAAAGGAAATAACCTTAGAGAAAAACTAGAAAGAAGCTTTCTGATAAACTACTGTGTGATTTGTTAATTCATCTAACAGAGTTACACAATTCTTTTCATGGATCAGTTTGGTAGCACTGTTTTCAGGGAATCTGAGATGTGCTATTCTGGATCGCATTGAAGCCTATGGTGACAAAGGAAATACCCTCAGATAAAAACTAGAAAGAAGCTTTCTGAAAAACTACTTTGTGATTGTGAATTCATCTCACAGAGTTACAGCTTTCTTTTCATGCAGCTGTTTGTTAACACTATATTCATGGAATCTGCAAAGGGATATTTGGGAACACATTGAGGCCTATGGTGAAAAAGGAAGTATCCTCTCATAAAAAGTAGAAAGAAACTTGCTGAGAAACTGCTTTGTGATGTGTAAATTTACCTAAAAGAGTTACACCTTTCTTTCCATTGAGTAGTTTGCTAACACTGTTGTCATGGAATCTGCAAAGGGACATTTGGGAGAGTTTGAGGCCTAGGGTGAGAAAGGAAAAATCCTCAGATAAAAACTAAAAAGATGCTTTCTGAGAAACTGCTTTGTGATATGTGAATCCATCTCACAGAGTTACATCGTGCTTTTCATTTAGCAGTTTGATAACACTGTTTTCCTGGAATCTGCAATAGGATATTTGGGAGCGCATTGAAGCCCATGATGACAAACGAAATATCCTCAGATAAAACCTGGAAAGAATCTTCCTTACAAACTACTTTGTGATTTGTGAATTCATCTCATAGAGTTACACGATTGTTTTCATGGATCAGATTTAGTAGCCCTGTTTTTGGGGAATCTGAGAGGGAATATTTTGGATCTCATTGAAACCTATAGTGACCAAGGAATTATCTTCAGACAAAAACTAGAAAGAAACTTTCTGAGAAAGTTCTTTGTGATTTGTGAATTCATCACACAGATGTAGACCATTTTTTTCATTGAGCAGTTTAATAACACAGTCTTTCCGGAAACTGCAACAGGATATTTGGGAGCTCATTGAAGCCTATGGTGAGAGAGGAAATATCCTCAGACAAAAACTAAAAAGAAACTTCCTGAGAATCTGCTATGTGGTTTTTAAATTCATGTCGCAGAGTTATACCTTTTTTTATGGAGCAGTTTGATAGCACTGTTTTGGGGGAAACTGAGAACTGATTTTTTGGATGGCATTGAAGCCTATGGTGTAAAAGTAAATATCCTCAGAGTAAAACTAGAAACAAGCTTTCTAAGAAACCATTTGTGATGTGTGAATTCGTGTCACAGAATTATGCCTTATTTTTCATGGAGTAGTTTACTAACACTGTTTTCGTGGAATCTGCAATGGGATATTTCAGAGTACATTGAAGCTTATGGTTTCAAATGAAATATCCTCATATAAAAACTAGAAAGAAGCTTTCTGAGAAACTGCTTTGTGATGTGTTAATTCTTCTCACAGAGTAACACTGTTCTTTTCATGGATCAGTTTGATAACACTGTTTTGGGGGAATCTGAGAAGGGATATTTAGGATCACCTTGAAGCCAATGGTGAAAAGGAAATATCCTCAGATAAAAAGTAGAAAGAAGCTTTCTGAGAAAGTCCTTTGTGATGTGTGAACTCATCTAACAGTGTTTCAATGTTATTTTCATTGAGCAGTTTGATAACATTGTTTTCAAGGAATTTGCAACAGGATATTTGGAAATGTATTGAAGCCTATGGTGACAAAGGAAATACCATCAGAGAAAAACTAGAAAGAACCTTTCTGAGAAACTTCTTCATGACGTGTGAATTCATTACAAGGAGTTACATCTTTCCTTTAATGGAGCAGTTTCCTAACACTGTTTTCATACAATCTGCACATGGATATTTTTGCACACATTGGAGCCTATGGTTTAAAAGGAAATATCCTTAGATAAAAACTAGAAAGACACATTCTGAGAAACTGCTTTGTGACGTGGAAATTCATCTCAGAGAGATACACCATTCCTTTCTTTGAACAGTTTGTTAACACTGTTTTCGTGGAATCTGCAAAGGGTTATTTTGGAGAACATTGAAGTTTAAGATGGTAAAGGAGATACCCTCATATAAAAACTAGAAGGAATTTTTCTGAGTAAACACTTTCTGATGTGTTAATTCATCTCACAGAGTTACAAGATTCTTTTAATTGATCAGTTTGTTAGCACTGTGTTCGTGGAATCTGCAAAGGGATACTGGGAAGTACATGGAGGCCTATAGAGAAAAAGGGAATATACTCAGATAAAAACTTGAAAGAAGCTTTCTTAGAAGGTTATTTGTGATGTGTGAATTCGTCACACAGAGTTGCAGCTTTCTTTTCATGGAGCAGTTTACTAACACTGTTTTCGTGTAATCTGCAAAGAGATTTTTGGGAGCACATTGAGGCCTATAGTGAAAAAGGAAACATCTTCAGATAAAAACTAGATAGAAGCTTTCTGAGAAAGTGCTTTGTGATGTGTGAATTCGTCTCACAGAGTTACACTGTTGTTTTCATTGAGCAGTTTGCTAACATTGTTTTCTCAGAATCAGCAAAGGGATATTTCAGAGTACAATGAAGCTTATGGTGGCAAACAAAATATCCTCATAGAAAAAGTAGAAAGAAGTTTTCTGGAAAACTGCTTTGTGATTTGTGAATTCTTGTCACAGACTTACATGATTCTTTTCATGGATCAGTTTGGTAACACTGTTTTTGTAATATCTGAGAAGGGATATTTTGGATTACATTGAAGCCTATGGTGACAAGGGAAATATCCTCAGATAAAAACTAGAAAGATGTTTTCTGATAAAATTATTTGTGATGTGTGAATTCATCTCACTGAAGTACAGCATTCTTATGATGGAGCAGTTCGTTAATACTCTTTTTGTGGAATATGCAAAGGGTATTTTGGAGCACATTGAGCCCTACAGTTAAAAAGGAAGCATCCTCAGATAAAAACTAGAAACAAGCTTTCTGAGAAACTGCTTTGAGATGTGTGAATTCATCTCAGAGTGTTACACCGTTCCCTTCATAGAGCAGTTTGCTAACACTGTTTTCGAGGAATCTACCAAGGGATATATGGGAGTGCACTGAGGCCTATGGTGAGAAAGGAAATATCCTCAGATAAAAACTAGAAAGAAGCTTTCTGAGAAACTTCCTTGTAATGGGTGAATTCAACTCACAGAATTACACTGATCATCTCATTGAGCAGTTTGCTAGCACTGTTTTCTTGGAATCTGCAATGGTGTATTTCAGAGCGCTTTGAAGCTTATTATTAAAAATTAAATATCCTCAGACAAAAACTAGAAAGAAATTTCTGAGACACTCCTTTGTTATTTGTGAATTCATCTCACAGAGTTACACAATATTTTCAGTGGATCAGTTTGATAGCAGTGTTTTGGGGTTATTTGAGTAAGGATATTTTCAATCATATTGAAGCCTATGGTGACATAGGAAATATCATCAGAAAGAAAAACAGAAAGAAGCTTTCTGAGAAAGGTTTTTTATGTGTGAATACATCTCACAGAGTTACAACATTCTTTTCATGGAAAAGTTTGCTAACACTGTTTTTGAGGAATCTGCAAAGGGATATTTGGGAGCTCATTGAGGCTTATGGTGAAAAAGCAAATATCCTCAGATAAAAAGTAGAAAGAAGCTTTTGGAGAAACTGCTTTGTGATGGGTGAATTCATCTCACAGAGCTACACCATTCTTTCCTTTGAGCCGTTTGATTACACAGTTTTTGTGGAGTCTGCTATAGGATATTTGGCAGTGCATTGAACCTATTTTGACAAAGAACATATCCCCATAGAAAAACTAAAAATAAACTTTCTGAGAAACTGCTTTGTGATGTAGGAATTCAACTCACAGAGTTACCTTGTTCTTTTCATTGAGCGGTGTGCTAACACTGTTTTCCTGGATCTACAATAGGTTATTTTAGAGCACAGTGAAGTTTATTGTCAAAAAGTAAGTATCTGCAGACAAAAACTAAAAATAAACATTTTGAGAATCTGCTTTGTGAGTTCATCTCACAGAGATACACTATACTTTTCATGGTCCAGTTTGATAGCACTCTTTCTGGGGTAACTTTGAAGGGATATTTTGGATTGCATTGAAGTCTACGGTGACAACTGAAATATCCTCAGATAAAAAGTAGAGAGAAGCTTTCTGAGAAAGTCTTTTGTAATGTGTGAATTCATCTCCGAAAGTTACACCTTTCTTTTCATGGAGTAGCTTGCTAATAGTCTTTTCATGGAATCTTCAAAGTGATGTTTGGGAGTGCAAATAGGCCTATGGTGAAAAAGGAAATAACTTCAGATAAAAACTAGAAAGAAGCTTTCTGAGAGACTGCTTTGTGATGTGTGAATTCGTTACACAGAGCTACACCATTCTTTCATTGAGTAGTTTGATAACACTTTTTTCGTGGAATCTGCAATAGGATATTTGGGAGCACATTGAAGCTTATGGTGACAAAGGAAATATCCTCAGATAAAAACCGAAAAGAAAGTTTCTGAGAAACTGCTTTGTGCCAAGTTTTTCATCTCACAGAATTACACTGTTCTTTTCATTGAGCAGTTTACTAACACGGTTTTCTTTCAATCTGCAATGGGATATTTCAGAGCACAATGAATTTATGGTGATGAAGGAAATATTCACAGACAAAAATTAGAAAGAAAGTTTCTGAGAAACTGCTTTATGGTATGTGAATTCATCTCACAGAGTCCATGATTCTTTTCATGGAGTAGTTTTGTAGTACTGTTTTTGGGGAACCTCAGAAGGGATACTTTGCATTGAATTGAAACCTATGGTGACTAAAGAAATGTCCTCAGATAAAAAGTAGAAAGAAGCTTTCTGAGAAAGTTCTTTGTGATGTGTGAGTTCATCTTACAGTTCAACACCATTGTTTTCATGGACAAGAATGCACCACAGTTTTAGTGGAAACTGCAAAGGGATATTTGTGACTGCATTGAGACCTATAGTGAAAAAGGAAATATCTTCATAGAAAAACAGAAAGAAGCTTTCTGCGAAAGTGCTTAGTGATGTGTGAATTCATCTCAGAGAGTTACACCTTTCTTTTCATGGAGCAGTTTGCTAACACTGTTTTCATGGAATCTACAAAGGTACATTTGGGAGTGCTTTGAGGCCTATGGTGAAAAAGGAAATATCCTCAGATAATTACTATCAAGAAGCTTTCTCAGAAACTGCTTTGTGATGTGTGAATTCATCTCACGGAGTTACACTGTTCTTTTCATATAGAGGCCACCAACACTGTTTTCTAGGAATCTGCAATGCGATATTTTAGATCACATTGAAACTTATGGTGACAAAGGAAATATCTTCATATAAAAACTAGTAAGAAGCTTTCTGAGAAACTGCTTTGTGATGTGTTAATTCATTATACTGACTTATACAACTCCTTTCATGGATCTGTTTCGTACACTCTTTTGTGTAAACTGAGAAGTGATATTTTGGATCACATTGAAGAATATGTTGACTAAGGAAATATCCTCAGATAAAAACTAGAAAGAAGCTTTCTGAGAAAGTTCTTCATGATGTGTGAATTCATTTCCGAGTTACACCTTTCCCTTCATGGTGCAGTTTGCTAACAGTGTTTTCATGGAATTTCCAAAGGGATATTTGGGAACATAGTGAGGCCTATAGTGAAAAAGGAAATATCCTCAGATAAAAACTAGAAAGAAGCTTTCTCAGAAACTGCTTTGTGATGTGTGAATTCATGTCACAGAGTTACACTGTTCTTTCCATTGAGCCGTTTGGTTACTCTGCTTTTGTGGAATCTGCAATAGGATATTTGGGAGCGCACTGAAGCCTATGGTGACAAAGGAAATATCCTCATAGAAAAACCGAAAAGAAGCTTTCTGAGAAACTGATTTGTGATGTGTGAATTCAACTCAAAGAGTTGCACTGTCCTTTTCACTGAGCAGTTTGCTCACACTCTTTTCTTGGAACCTACAATGGGATATTTTGGAGTGCATTGAAGCTTTCTGTGAAAAAGGAAATATCCTCAGACAAAAAGTAGAAAAAAACGTTCTGAGAGACCACTTTGTGATTTGTGAATACATCTCACAGAGATACACAATTCTTTTCATGGTTCAGTTTGATAGCACTGCTTTTGGGTAATCTGAGAAGGGATATTTCAGATCATCTGAAGCCTCTGGTGACAAAGGAAATATCCTCAGATAAAAACTAGAAAGAAGCTTTCTAAGAAAGTTATTTCTGATGTGTGAATTCACATCACAGATTTACACCTTTCTTTTCATGGAGCAGTTTCCTAACAGTATTTTCATGGAATCTGCAAAGGAATATTTGGAAGCTCATTGAAGCCTGTGGTGTAAAAGGAAATATCCTCAGATAAAAAGTAGAAAGAAGTTTTCTGAGAAACTGCTTTGTGATGTGTGAATTCATCACACATGATTACACTGTTGTTTTCATTAAGCAGTTTGCTAACACTGTTTCTTGAAATCTGTAATGGGATATTTCAGAGCGCATTGAAGCCTATGGTGACAAAGGAAATATTCTCAGATAAAAACTAGAAAGAAGCTTTCTAAGAAACTTTTTTTGTGATGTGTGAATTCATATCACAGATTTACACCTTTCTTTTCATGGAGCAGTGTCCTAACAGTGTTTTCATGGAATCCACAACAGGATATTTGGGAGCGCATTGAGGCCTATGGTGTAAAAGGAAATATCCTCAGATAAAAACTAGAAAGAAGCTTTCTGAGAAACTGCTTTGTGATGGGTGAATTTATCTTACAGAGCTACATGATTCTTTTCATTTAGCCGTTTGATAACACTGCTTTTGTGGAGTCTGCAATAGGATATTTGGGAGTGCATTGAAGCCTATTGTGACAAAGTAAATATCCTCATAAAAAAGCCAAAAAGAAGCTTTCTGAAAAATTGCTTAGTGATGTGTGAATTTGTCTCACAGACATACTATTTTCTTTTCATGGAGCAGTTTGATAACACTGTTTTCTTGGAATCTGCTAAGGGATATTTGGGAGTGACTTGAGGCCTATAGTGAAAAAGGAAATATCCTCAGATAAAAGTTAGAAAGAAGTTTTCTGAGAAACTGTTTTGTGTTGTGTAAATTCATCTAACAGTGTTACACTGTTATTTTCATTGAGCAGTTTGCTAACACTGTTTCTTAGAATCTGCAAAGGGATATTTCAGAGCTCATTGAAGTTTATAGTAACAAACAAAATATCCTCATAGCAAAACTAGAAAGAAGCTCTCTGAGAAACTACTTTGTGATTTGTGAGTTCATCTCACAGAGTTACTTCTTTCTTTTCATGGAACAGTTTGTTAACACTGTTTCTATGGTGTCTGCAAAAGTATATTTGGGAGTGCATTGAGGCCTGTAGTTAAAAAACGAAATATCCTCAGATAAAATCAAGTAAGAGCTTTCTGAGAAACTGCTTTGTGATGTGTGAATTCATCTGACAGGGGTACACAGTTCTTTTCATTTAGCAGTGTGTTAGCACTCTTTTCCTAAAATCTGCAATGCGATATTGAGGAGCGCTTTGAGGACTATGGTGAAAAACTAAATATCCTAGGAAAATAAGTAGAAAGAAACTTTCTGAGAAACTCCATTGTGTTTTGTGAATTCATCCCACAGTGATACACGATTCTTTTCATGGAGCAGTTTGGTGGCACTGTTTTTGGGGAATCTGAGAATTGATATTTTGGATTGCTTTGAAGCTTATGGTGACAAAGGGAATATCATCAGATAAAAACTGGAAAGAAGCTTTCAGAGAAAGTTCTTTGTGATGTGTGAATTCATCTCACAAAGTTACACATTTCTTTTCATGGAACAGTTTGCTAACACTGTTTTTGAGGAATATGCAATGGGATATATGGGAGGGCAATGAAGCCTATGGTTTCAAAGGAAATATCCTCAGAAAAAAACAAAAAAGAAGCTTTCTGAGAAAGTTCTTTGTGATGTTTGAATTCGTCTCACCAAATTACAATGTTCTTTTCATTGATCAGTTTGATAACACTCTTTTCTTGGAATCTTCAATGGGATATTTTGGAGTGCATTGAGGCAAATGCAGAAAAAGGAAACATCCTCAGACAAAAAGTAGAATGAAGCTCTCTGAGAAACCACTTTGAGATGTGCTAATTCATATCACCAAGTTACATGATTCTTTTCATGGATCAGTTTGGTAGCACAGTTTTTGGGGTGTCTGGGAATAGATATTTTGGATCACATTGAACCCTACAGTGACAAAGGAAATATCCTCAGATAAAAACTAGAAAGAAGCTTTCTGAGAAACTAATTTGTGATGTGTGAATTCACCTCACAGAGTTACAACTTTCTTTTCATGGGGCAGTTTTTCTAACACTGTTTTTGTGGAATCTGCAATGGGATATTTGGGAGCGCATTGAGTACTCTGGTGAAAAACTAAATATTCTCAGATAAAAACTAGAAAGAAGGTTTATGAGAAACTGCTTTGTGATGTGGGAATTCATCTCACAGAGTTAGGCTGTTCTTTTCATGGAGTGGTTCGATAACACAGTTGTTGTGGAATCTTCAATAGTGTATGTTGGAGTGCATTGAAGCCTATGGTAACAAAGCAAATATCCTCAGATAAAAACTATAAAGAAACTTTCTGAGAAACTGCCTTGTGATGTGTGAATTCATCTCACAGAGTTACACCATTCTTTTCATTGAGCAGAATGATAACACTGTTTTCTTTAAATCTGCAAAGGAATACTTTGGAGTGCATTGAAGTTTATAGTGACAAAGTAAATATCCTCAGACAGAAACTAGAAAGAAACTTACTGAGAAACTGATTTGTGATTTGTTAATTCATCTCACAGAGTTAGATGATTCTTTTCATGGAGCAGTTTTGGTAGCACAGTTTTTGGGGAATCCGAGAAGGGATATTTTGGATCACATCAAAGTCTATGATGACAAAGGATATATCAACAGATAAAAATTAGAAAGAAGCTTTCTGAGACACTTCTTTGTGATGTGTCAATTTATCTCCCTGAGTTACACTTTTCTTTTCATAGAGAAGTTTGCTAACAAAGTTTTCATGGAATCAGCAAAGGCATATTTGGAAGTGCATTGATGCCTATGGTGAAAAAGGAAAAATCCTCAGATAAAAACTAGAAAGAAGCTTTCTGAGAAAGCGCTTTGCGATGTGTGAATTCATCTCTGAGACTTATACTGTTCTTTTCATTGAGCAGTTTGCCAACACCATTTTCCTGGATTCTACAATGGGATACTTCAGACTGCATTGACGCTTATGGTGACAAAGGAAATATCCTCGTAAAAAGAAACTTGAAACAAACTTTCTGAGAAATCACTTTATGATGTGTTAATTCATCTCTCAGAGTTACACGATTCTTTTCATGGAGCAGTTTGGTAGCACTGATTTTTTTGAAACTGAGAAGGGATATTTTGGATTGCATTGAAACCTACAGTGACAAAGGAAATATCCTCAGATAAAAACTAGAAAGAATCTTTCTGAGGAACTCTTTGTGATGTGTGAATACATCTCACACAGTTACACCTTTCTATTCATGGAGCGGTTACCTAACATTCTTTTCGTGGAATCTGCAAAGGGATATTTGGGAGTGCCTTGAGGCCTATAGTGAAAAAGTTACATCATTCTTTTCATGGATCAGTGTGGTAGAACTGTTTTAGGGGAATCTGAGAAGGGATATATTGGATCACCTTGAAGCCTGTCATGACAAAGGAAATATCCTCAGATAAAAACCAGAAAGAAGCTTTCTGAGAAAGTTCTTTTTGATGTGTGATTTCACTTCTCAGTGTTACAGCTTTCTTTTCATGGAAGAGTTTGATAACACTGCTTTTGAGGAATCTGCAAATGGATATTTGGGAGTGAATTGAGTCCAATACTGAAAAAGGAAGTATCCTCAGATAAAAACTAGAAAGAGTCTTTCTGAGAAACTGCACCATGACGTGTGAATTCGTCATACACAGTTACACCATTCGTTTAATTGAGCTTTTTGATAACACTGTTTTCGTGGAGTCTGCAATAGGGTGTTTTGGAGAGTATTGAGCCTATGGTGACAAAGGAAATATCCTCAGATAAAAATCAAAAATAAATTTTCTGTGGAACTGCTTTGTGGTGTGTGAATTCATCTTACAGAGTTACAACATCCTTTTTGTTGAGAAGTTTGCTAACATCTTTTTCGTGGAATCTACAATGGGATATTCCAGAGCACATTGAGGAATATAGTGAAAAGGAAATATCTTCAGTTAAAAACCAGAAAGAATCTATCTGAGAAAGAGCTTTGGATGTGTGAATTCATCTCACAGAGTTACACCACTCTTTCCATAGAGCAGTTGAGTAGCACTCTTTTTGGGGAATCTGAGAAGGGATAATTTGAATAGCATTGAAGCCTATATTGAAAAGGGAAATATCCTCAGATAAAAACTAGAAAGAAACTTTCTGAGAAACTGCTTTGTGATGTGTGAATTCATCTCACAGATTTACATGACTCTTTTCTTGGAGCAGTTTGCTAACACTGTTTTCATGGAATTTACAATAGGATATTTGGGAGTGCGTTGAAGTCTAAAATGACAAAAGAAATGTCCTCAGACAAAAAACAAAAAGAAGCAATCTGAGAAACAGCTTTGGGATATGAGAATTCACCTCACAGATTTACACCTTTCTTTTCATGGAGCACTTTTCTAACACTAATTTCATGTTTTCTACAAGGGATATTCGGGAGAGAATTGAGGCCTATGGTGAAAAAGGAAATATCCTCAGAAAAAAAATAGAAAGAAGCTTTCTGAGAAACTGCTTTGTGGTTTGTGAATTCATCTCACAGAGTTACTTGATTCTTTTCATGGAGCAGTTTTGTAGCACTGTTTTTGAGGATTATGAGAAATGATATTTTAGATCATATTGAAGCCCATGGTGAAAAAGGAAATGTCCTGAGATAAAAACCAGAAAGAAACTTTCTGAGAAACTGCTTTGTGATGTGTGAATTCATCTCACAGAGTTACTCTTTTATTTTCTTGCAGTAGTTTGCTAACACTGTTTTCGTGGAATCTGCAAAGGGATATTTGGGACCACATTGAGGCCTATGATTTAAAAGGAAATATCCTCAGATAAAAACTAGAAAGAAACTTTCTGAGAAAATACTTTTTGATGTGTGAATTCACCTCACAGAATTACACTGTTCTTTTCATTGAGCAGTTTTCTAACACTGTTTTCTTGGAATCTGCAATGGGATATTTCAGAGGGCATTGAAGCTTATGGTGACAAAGGAAATATCCTCAGACAAAAACTAGAAAGAAGCTTTATGAGAAACTGCTGTGTGATTTGCAAATCCATCTCAGAGTTACAGGATTCATTTAATGGATCAGTTTAGTATCACTGTTTTGGGGGAATCTGAAAAGTTGTATTAGACACTGCATTGAAGTCTATTTTGAAAATTAAATACCCTCAGATAAAAACAAGAAAGAAGCTTTCTGAGAAAGTTATTTGCGACGTGTGAACTCATTTCAGTGTTACACCCCTCTTTTCATTGAGCAGTTTGATAACACTGTTTCTGTGGAATCTGCAATGATATATTTGGGAGCGCATTGAAGCCTATGGTGACAAAGGAAATATCCTCAGATAAAAACCAAAAAGCAGATTTCTGAGAAACTGCTTTGCATTGTGTGACTTCATCTCTCAGAGTTACATTACCTTACAATATTGTTTTCATTGAGCAGTTTTCTAACAGAGTTTTCGTGGAATCTGCAATGTGATATTTCTGAGTGCATTGAAGCTTATGTTGACAAAGGAAATATCCTTAGGCAAAAACTAGAAAGTAGCTTTCTGAGAAACTGCTTTGTGATGTATGTATTCATCTCCCAGAGTAACACCTTTCTTTTCATGCATCAGTTTCCTAACACTATTTTCTTGGAATCTACAGAGGGATATTTGGGAGAGAGTTGAGGCCTATGGTGAAAAGGGAAATATCCTCTGAAAAAAACTAGAAAGAAGCTTTCTTAAAATCTACTCTGTGATGTGTGAATTCATCTCACTGAGTTACACAACTCTTTCATGGAGTAGTTTTGTGGCACTGTTTTGGGGGAATCTGAGAGGGAATAATTTAAACTGCCTTGAAGCCTATGGTGACAAAGGAAATACCCTCAGATAACAACTAGAAACAAGCTTTCTGAGAAAGTTCTTTGTGATGGGTAAATTCCCTCTCAGAGTTACAGCTTTCTCTTCCTGGAGCAGTTTACTAACACTGTTTTCGTGATATCTGCACAGTGATATTTGGGAGCACATTGAGGCCTACAGTGAAAAAGGAAGTATCCTCCAATAAAACCAACAGAAAGATTTCGGTGAAATTGCTTTGTGATGGGTGAATTCCTCTTACAGAATTACACCTTTCTTTCCTTATAGCAGTTTGCTAACACTGCTTTTGTGGAATCTGCAATAGGATATTTGGGAGGGCATTGAAGCCTATGGTGACAAATGATTTATCCTCAGAAAAAATAACCAAAAGGTAGCTTTCTGTGAAACTGCTTTGTGTTGTGTGAATTCATCTCACAAACTTTCACCTTTCTTTTCATGGAGCAGTTTGGTAGCACTGTTTATGGGGAATCTGAAGAAGAATATTTTGGATTTCATTGAAGCATATGCTGACAAATTAAATATCCTCAGAAAAAAAACTAGAAGGAGGTTTTCTCACAAACTTCTTTGTGATGTGTCTATTCATCTCACAGAGTAGTAACTTTTTTTCATGTAATAGTTTGCAAACACTGTTTTTGTGGAATATAGAGAGGGATATTTGGGAGTGAGTTGAGGCCTATGGTGGAAAAGGAAATATCCTCATATAAAAGGTAGACATAAACTTTCTGAGAACCTGCTTTATGATGTGTGAATTCATTTCACAGGGTTACACTGTTCTTTTCATTGGCTAACAGTGTTTTCTTGGAATCGGCAAGGGGATATTTTGGAGCTCATTGAAGCTTATTTTTACAAAGAAAATATCCTCATGTAAAACTAGACAAAAGCTTCCTGAGAAACGACTTTTTGATGTGTTACTTCATCTCACAGAGTCACACGATTCTTTTCATAAATCAGTTTTGTAGAACTGATTTTGGGGAATCTGTGAAGGGATATTCATGAGTGCAACGAGCAATATGGTGAAAAAGGAAATATCCTCGTAGAAAAACAAGAAAGAAGCTTTCTGTGAAACTGCTTTGTGATGTGTGAATTCATCTCACAGAGTTACACCATTCTTTTCATTGAGAAGTTAGCTAACATCTTTTCCTTGGAATATGCAATGAGATATTCCGGAGAGCATTGAGGAATATAGAGAAAAAAGAAACATCCTCAGATAAAAAGTAGAAAGAAGTTTTCTGAGAAATTACTTTGTGATGTGTGGATTCATCTCACCGAGTTGCAAGATGAATACACACACCACAAAGCAGTTTCTCAGAAAGCTTCTTTCTAGTTTTCCTCTGAGGATATTTCCTTTGACACCGTAAGCTTCATGGCACTGAGAAATATCCCATTGCAGATTTCAAGAAAACAGTGTTAACAAGCTGATCAATGAAAAGAAATGTGTAACTCTGTGACTTGCATTCACACATCACAATGCAGTTTCTCAGAACACTTCTTTCCAGTTTTTATCTCAGAACATTTCTTTTTCACTGTAGACCTCAACGTGCTCCCAAATACCACTATGTGGATTCCATGAAAACAGTGTTAGCATACTGCTTCATGAAGACAAAAGTGTAGCTCTGTGAGATTATTTCACACACCACCAAGCAGTTTCTGAGAAGGCTTCTCTCCAGATTTTATCTGAGGATATTTCACTTTTCACCATGGGATTCAATGATATCCAAAACATCACCTCTGAGTTTCCACAGAAGAGGTGCTAGCAAACTCCTCCACTAAACAGTGGTGTAACTCTGAGAGATGAAGTCACACATCACAAAGCAGTTTCTCAGAATGCTTCTTTCTGGTTTTGTTCTGAAGTTATTTCCTTTGGCCGTATAGTCTTCAAAGAGATCTGAAATATCAGTTCCCAGATTCCGCAAAACAGGGCTCTCAAACAGCTCTACGAAAGGCAGGTGTATCTCTGTGTGTTGAATTCACACATCACAAAGCAGTTTCTCAGAAAGTTTCTTTCCTGGCTCATCTGAGTTTATTTCTGATCTCAAAGCGCCCCCTTGTGTCTCATTGCAGATTCTGCATAAACGCTATTAGCAAGCTTCTCAATGAAAACAGTGCTGTAACTCTGTGAGCTGAATTCAACTACAACAGAGCAGTTTCTCAGAGGGCTTCTCTGCAGTTTTTATCTGAGGATATTTCATTTTCCACCCTGGGATTCAACGATATCCAATATATCACTTCTGAGATTCCACAAAATCAGTGCCAGCAAACTCCTCCTTGAAAGTGTGGTGTCACTGTGAAATGAATTCACACATCAAAAACGAGTTTCTCAGAAAGCTTAATTCTGCTTTTTATCTGAGGATATTTCCTTTGTCCATAGAGTCTTCATAGCGATCCAAATTATCACTTCTCAGATTCCAAAGAAACAGTGCTAGCAAACGGCTCCTCGAAACACAGGTGCAATCTGTGCAATCTCACATCACAAAGCAGTTTCTCAGAAGCTTCTTTCTGGTTTTTATCTGAGGAGATTTCCTTTGTCACCATAAACTTCATTGCGCTAAGAAATATCCCATTGTAGATTTCAAGAACAGTGTGTTAGCAAACTGATCAATGAAAAGAAAGGTGTAACTATCTGAGTTGCAGTCACACATCACAATGCAGTTTCACAGAACGCTTCTTTCTTGTTTTTATTTGAAGATACTTCCTTTGTCAGCGTAGGCTTCGATGTGATCCAAAATATCCCTTTCAGATTCCCCAAAAACAATGGTAAGAGACTGCTCCATGAAACGAAAGTGTAACTCGGTGAGATGAATTCAGGTATCAGAAAGCAGTTTCTGAGAAATCGTTTTTCTAGTTTTTATCTGAGAATATTTTCTTTTTCACCATAACCCTCAATGAGCTACCAAATGTCACTTTGCAGATTCCAAGAAAATGTGTTAGCAAACTGCTTCATTGAAAGAAAGGTGTAATTCTGTGTGATGAATTCACACATCACAAAGAAGTTTCTCGGAGGGCTTCTCTCTAGGTTTATCTAAGGATATTTCCTTTTTCACTATAGGCCTCAATGCCTTCTGAAATATCACTTTATGTTTTCCATGAAAACTGTTAGCAAACTGCTTCATTGAGAGAAAGGTGTAACTCTGTGAGATGAATTCACACGTCACAAGGAAGTTTCTCAGAAAGCTTCTTTCTAGTTTTTATCTGAGGATATTTCCTTTTTCACCATAGGCCTCAAAGCGCTCCCAAATATCACTTTGCAGATTCCACGAAAACAGTGTTAGCAAACTGCTTCATGAAGAGAAATGTTTAACTATGTGTGTTGAATTCACACGTCACAAAGAAGTTTCTCAGAAAGCTTCTTTGTCGTTTTTATTTGAGGATATTTCCTTTCTCATCGTAGGCTTCAATGCAATCCAAACTGTCCCTTCTGAGATTCTCCAAAAGCAATGGTAACAGACTGCTCCTTGAAGTGATATTTTAACTCTCTGAGATGAATTCACTCGTCATAAAGCAGTGTCTCAGAAAGCTTCTTTCTAGTTTTTATCTGAGGAGATTTCCTTTTTCACCATAGGCCTCAATGAGATCCAAAATATCGCTTCACAAATTCCCCAGAAATCGTGGTAACAGACTGCTCCATGAATCGAAATTGTAACTCTGTGAGAAGAATTCGCACATCAAAAAGCAGTTTCTCAGAAAGTTTTTTTCTGGTTCTCATCTGAGGATATTTCCTTTTACACCATAGGTCTCAAAGTGCTCCCAAATATCACTTTGCAGATTCCACGAAAACAATGTTAGCAAACTGCTTCATGAAGAGAAATGTGTGACTCGGTTAGATGAATCCACATCTCACAAAGAAGTTTCCCAGAAAGCTTCTTTCTCGGTTTTATTTGAGGATATTTCCTTTGTCAGCATAGGCTTCAATGCTGTCCAAAATATCCCTTTCAGATTCCCCAAAAACAATGGTAAGACACTGCTCCATGAAACGAAAGTGTAACTCTGTGAGATGAATTCAGATATCAGAAATCAGTTTCTCAGAAAGCGTCTTTCTAGTTTTATTTGAGGATATTTCCTTTGTCAGTGTAGACTTTAATGCTATCTAAAATATCCCTTTCAGATTCCCCAAAAACGATGGTAAGAGACTGCTCCATGAAAAGAAAGTGTAACTCTGTGAGTTGAATTCAGATGTCAGAAAGCAGTTTCTCGGAAAGCGTCTTTCTAGTTTTTGTCTGAGGATATTTCCTTTTTCACCATAGTCCTCAATGCGCTTCCAAATATCACTTTGGAGATTCCACGAAAACATGTTAGCAAACTGCTTCGTTGAAAGAAAGGTGTAACACTATGAGATGAATTCACAGATTACAAAGAAGTTTCTCAGAAAGGTTCTTTCTAGTTTTTATCTGAGGATATTTCCTTTGTCAACATATGTCTCAATGCGATCCAAAATATGGCTTCAAAAATTCCCCAGAAACAGGGGTAACAGATTGCTCCATGAAACGAAAATGTAACTTTGTGCGAAGAAGTCGCACATCAAAAAGCAGTTTCTCAGAAAGCTTCTTTCTAGTTTTTATCTGAGAATATTTCCTTTTTCAACATACGCCTCAAAGCATTCCAAAATATTACTTTGCAGGTTGCACTAAAACAGTGTTAGCAAACTGCTTTGTGAAGAGAAAGGTGAAAACTGTGAGATGAATTCACACATACAAAGAAGTTTCTCAGAAAGCTTCTTTCTCGTTTTTATTTGAGGATATTTTCTTTGTCAGTGTAGGCTTCAATGCGATTCAAAGTATCCCTTTTCAGATTCCCCAAAAACCGTGTTAAGAGACTGCTACATGAAACGAAAGTGTAACTCAATCAGATGAATTCTGATATCAGAAAGCAGTGTCTCAGAAAACTTCTTTGTAGTTTTTAATCTGAGGATATTTCCTGTTTCGCCATAGGCCTGAATGTGCTCCTGAATGTCCCTTCATGGATCTGTCCATGACGGAATTCCAAGTGTGTAATGTAAAGAAAGTTTTAACTATGTGAGGTGAATAAACATATGTATCACAAAGCAGTTTCACAGAAATCTACTTCCCAGTTTTTTTTCTGAGGATATTTCCTTTTTCACCATAGCCGTCCATATGGTGAATGTCTCTTGGCAGCCTTTTCTCGAAAAGGAATTCACCAATCCTCTATAAGAAGAAAGGTATAATTCTGTGAGCGGAATGCACACATCACAAATCAGCTCCTTGGAAAGTTTCTATCCAGTTTCTATCTGAAGATATTTCCGTTTTAACCATAAGCCTCGAAGCACTCCCAAATATCCCTTCGCAGACTAAACGAAAACGGTGTTAGAATACTGCTCAATGAAAAGAGAAGCTGAACTGTGTGAGTGGAATTCACATGACACAGAGCAGTTTAATGGAAAGTTTCATTCTGGTTTTTATCTGAGGGTATTACTTTTACAGCATATTCTAAAGAGTGTTCCCAAATGTCCTCTGTCAGTTTCCACAGAAGCAGTGATTTCAAACTGCTCAATCCAAGGAATGATTTAACACTATGAGATGAATGCACACATCACAAAGCAGTTGCTCAGAAAGCTTCTCTCCACTTTTCAACGGAAGGCATTTCCTTGCTCACCACAGGCTTCTGGGCGCCACTTACTATCCCTTCACAGATTCCTCAAAGACAGAGTTTCCAAACTGGGCAACGAGGAGTAATCTTTGACTCTGTGAAATGAATGCACGTATCAGAGTGCAGTTTCTTGGAATACTTCTTTCTGGTTTTATTGGAAGATATTTCACTTTTCTCCATGGTCTTCAATGTGCTGCGAAATATCACTTTTTGGTTTTACAGGAACAGTGTTCAAACACTGCCTTATGCGAAAAGAGATATAACTCGCTGAGTGAAATACACACACTGCAAAGCAGTTTCTCAGAAAGCTTCTCTCCAGTTTTTATCTGAAGATATTTTCTTTTTCACCATAGGCAAGAATGTAATCCTGAATATCACTTCGCCGATCCATCCATGATGGAGTTTCCATGCTGCATAATGTAAAGAAAGCTTTATCTATGTGAGATGAATAAACATAGCAAAAAGCAGATTCACAGAAACTTCTTTCCAGTTTTTATCTGAAGATATTTCCTTTTTCAGCACAGTCCTGAATGTGCTCCTGAATGACCCTTCGCAGATCCATCCATGACAAAGTTTCCAAGCTCCGTAATGTAAAGAAAGCTTTTTCGATGTGAGATGAATAAACAGAGCAAAAAGCAGATTCACAGAAAGCTACTTTGCAGTTTTTATGTTAAGATGTTTCCTTTTTCACCGTAGTCCTGAATGTGCTCCTCAATGTCCCTTCGTGGATCCATCCATGACGGAGTTTCCAAGCTGTGTAATGTAAAGAAAGCTTTATCTATGTGAGATGAATACACATATCACAGATCAGTTTCA
Organism: Macaca thibetana thibetana; assembly: GCF_024542745.1. Lineage (NCBI taxonomy): Eukaryota > Metazoa > Chordata > Mammalia > Primates > Cercopithecidae > Macaca > Macaca thibetana. The sequence continues at coordinate 98,428,150 of NC_065585.1, read as the reverse complement.
CAGAAAGCTTCTTTCCAGTTTTGTCTGAGGCTACTTCCCTTTTCACCATAGGCTTCAATATGCTCCCAAATATCTCTTGGTAGCTTTTTCTCTAAAAGGGTTTCCGATGCTGTATGAACAAAGCTATAACACTGTGAGTGGAATGCACACGTCAGAAAGCAGTTCCTCGGAAAACTTCTCTCCAGTTTCTATCTGAACATATTTCCTTTCTCACCATAAGCCTCAAAGCACTGCCGTATATCCCTTTGCACGATTAACATAAACAGTGTTAGAAGACTGCTCTATGAAAAGAGAAGCTTAAATGAGCGAGAAGAATTCACAGGACACATAGCAGTTTCACAGAAAGCTTCCTTTTGGTTTTTATCTGAGTGTATTTATTTCTCCGTATTGTAAAGAGCGTTCCCAAATATCCTTCCCCAAATTCCACAGAAGCAGTGATTTCAAACTGTTCAATCCAAAGAATGATTTAACTCTATGAGATAAATACACACTTCACAAAGCAGTTGTTCAGAAAGCTTCTCTCCAGTTTTCATCGCAAGACAATTCCTTGCTTACCACAGGCCTCCGGGACCCACTTAATATCTCTTCGCAGATTCCTCAAAGACAGAGTTTCCAAACTGGGCAATGTACAGTAAGCTTTAACTCGGTAAAATGAATGCACATATCAGAGAGCATTTTCTTGGAATGCTTCTTTCAGGGTTTTATTTGAGGATATTTTACTTTTCGCCATAGTCTTCAAAGCTCTCTGCAATATCACACTTTCGGTTCTACAGGAACAGTGTTCAAACACTGTCATATGAGAAAAGAGGTTTAACTCCCTGAGTGGAATGCACACATCACAAAGCAGTTTCTCAGAAAGCTTCTCTCGGTTTTTATCTGAGCATATTTCCTTTTTCATCGTAGTCCTGAATGTGCTCCCAAATGTCCCTTCGCGGATTCATCCATGACAGAGTTTGCAAGCTACGTAATATAAAGAAAGCTTTATCTATGTGAGATGAATAAACATAGCAAAAAACAGATTCACAGAAAGTTTCTTTCCAGTTTTTGTCTGAAGATATTTCCTTTTTCACCATAGGCCTGAATGTGCTCCTGAATATCCCTTCGCCGATCCGTCCATGACAGTGTTTCCAAGCTGTGTAATGTAAAGAAAGCTTTATATATGTCAGATGAATTCTCATATCACAGAGGAGTTTCACAGAAAGCTTCTTTCCAGTTTTTGTCTGAGGCTATTTACCTTTTAACCATAGATGTCAATATGCTCCCGAATATCCCTTGGTACCTTTTTCTCCAAAAGGATTTCCCTGATGTTCTATGAGAAGAGAGGTAAAAACCTGTGAGTGGAATGCACAAGTCACAAACAGTTCCTCAGAAAGCTTCTCTCCAGTTTCTATCTGAACATAATTCCTTTTTCACCGTAAACCTAAAAGTGCCCCCGAATATCCCTTCACACGCTAAACATAAACAGTGTTGGAAAACTGCTCAATGAAAAGAGAAGTGTAAATGAATGAGAAGAATTCACACGACACATAGCAATTTCAAAGAATGCGTCCTTCTTGTTTTTATCTGAGAATACTTCTTTCTCCATATTCTAAAGATCGTTCCCAAGAATGCCTCCTCAGATTCCACAGAAACAGTGATTATAAACTGCTCAATCGAAAGAATGTTTTAACTCTATGAGATAAATACACACATCACACAAAGCAGTTGCTCAGAAAGCTTCTCTCCAGTTTTCACTGGAAGACATTTCCGTACTCACCACAAGCCTCTGGGTGCCACTTAATATCGCTTCACAAATTCCTCAACGACAGAGTTTCGAAATTGTGCAATGAAGAGTAAGGTTTAACTCTGTGAAATGAATGGACGCAAAAGAGCAGTTTTTTGGAGCACTTCTTTCTGGGTTTTATTTGAGGATATTTCACTTTTTAACACAGTCTTTAATGCGTTCCGAAATATCACTTTTTTGGTTTTACAGGAACATAGTTCAAACACTGCCTTATGAGAAAAGGGGTATAACTCCCTGAGTAGAATGCACACATTATAAACAGATTCTCAGAAAGCTTCTCTAAGGTTTTCATCTGAAGATATTTCCTTTTTCTCCATAAGCCTGAATGTGCTCCCGAATATCCCTTTGCCAATCCGTCCATGACGGAGTTTTGAAAAGGTGAAATATAAAAAAGTTTTACCTATGTGGGATGAATAAACAAAGCAAAAAGCAGGTTCACAGAAAGAATCTATCCAGTTTTTATCTGAAAATATTTCCTTTTTCACTATAGTCCTAAAGGTGCCCCCGATTATCCCTTTGTGGATCCCTTCATGGCAGAGTTTCCAAGCTGCGTAATGTGAAGAAAGCTTTATCTATGAGAGATGAATACACATATCACAGAAGAGTTTCACAGAAATGGTTTCCCCGGTGCTGTATGAGAAGGGAGGTATAACACTGTGAGTGGAATGCACACGTCACAAAGCAGTTCCTCGGAAAGCTTCTCTCCAGTTTCTATCTGAACGTATTTACTTTTTCAACGTAAGCCTCAAAGCGTTCCCAAATATCCCTTCGCATGCTAAATATAAACAGTGTTAGAAAGCTGGTCAATGAAAAGAGAAGCTTAACTGAGTGAGAAGAATTCACTTGACACAGAGCAGTTTCACAGTGATTTCAAACTGCTAAATCCAAAGAATGATTTAACTCTCTGAGATGAATTCACACATCATAAAGTAGTTGCTCAGAAAACTTTTCTCCAGTTTTCAGTGGAAGACATTTCCTTGCTCACAACACTTCTCTGGGTGCCGCTTAATATCCCTTCATAGATTCCTAAAAGACAGAGTTTCCAAACTGGGCAATGTAGAGTAAACTTTAACTCTCTGAAATGAATGCACATATCAGAAAGCAGTTTCTTGGAACGCTTCTCTCTGGGTTTTATTTGAGGATATTTCACTTTTCGCCATAGTCTTCAATGCGTTCCAAAATTTCACCCTTTCTCTTTTACAGGAATCGCGTCAAACACTGCCTTATGAGAAAAGAGGTACCACTACCTGGTAGCTTTTTCTCCAAAAGGGATTCCCCAATCCTCTATGAGAAGAAAAGTATAACTCTGTGAGTGAAATGCACGGTCACAGAGCAGCTCCTCGGAAAGCTTCTCTCCAGTTTCTACTTGAAGATATTTCCGTTTTTCACTATAAGCCTCAAAGTGCTCCCGCATATCCCTTAGCTGACTAAACTAAAACAGTGTTAGAATACTGCTCAATGAAAACGGAAGCTTAACTGTGTGAGTGGAATTTACATGATGCAGAGCAGTTTCACAGAAAGATTCCTTCTGTTTTTTTATCAGAGGGTATTTCTTTTTCAGCATATTCTTAACGACGTTTCCAATTATCCTTTCTCAGGTTCCACAGAAAGAGTGATCCCAGACTACTCAATCCAAAGAATGATTTAACTCTATAAGATGAAGACACACATCACAAACCAGTTGCTCAGAAAGCTTGTCTCCAGTTTTGAACGGAAGACATTTCCTTGCTCACCACAGGCCTCTGGTCGCCACTTAATATCCCTTGGCAGAATCCTCAAAGACAGACTTTCTAAACTGGGAAATGTGGAGGAAGCTTTAACTCTCTGAAATGAATGTACATGTCAGAGAGCAGTTTCTTGGAATGCTTCTTTCTGGGTTTTATTTCAGGATATTTCACTTTTTGCCATAGTCTTCAATGCAATCCGAAATATTACTTTTTCGGTTTTACAGGTACAGTGTTCAAACACTGCCTTATGAGAAGAAAGGTATAACTCCCTGAGTGGAATGCACACATCACAAAGCAGGTTCTCAGAAAGCTTCTCTCCAGTGTTTACCTGATGATATTTCCTTTTTCAACATAGGCAGGAATGTGATCCCGAATATCCCTTCGCAGATCCAACCATGACGGAGTTTCCAAGCTGAGTAATGTAAAGAAAACTTTATCTATGTGAGATGAATAAACATAGCAAAAAGCAGATTCACAGAAAGCTTCTTTCCAGTTTTTATCTGAAGATATTTCCTTTTTCTCCATATTCCTGAATGTGCTCCCGAATTTCCCGTTATAGATCCGTCCATGACAGAGTTTCCAAGCTGCGTAATGTAAAGAAAGCTTTATCTATGTGAGATGAATACACATATCACAGAGTAGTTTCAAAGTAAGCTTCTTTCCAGTTTCTGTATGAGGCTATTTCCCTTCTCAACATAGGCATCAACATACTTCTGAATATCACTTTTTACCTTTTTCTCCGAAAGGGCTTCCTTGATGCTCTATGAGAAGAGAGGTATAACTCTGTAAGTGGAATGCACACATCACAAAACAGTTCCTCGGAAAGCTTGTCTCCAGTTTCGGTCTGAACATATTTCATTTTTCACCGTAAGCCTCAAAGTGCTCCTGAAAACCCCTTGTCACGCTAAACATAAACAGTGTTAGAAAACTGCTCAATGAAAAGAGAAGCTTAACTGAGTGAGAGGAATTCATGCGACACATAGCCGTTTCACAGATAGCTTCCTTCTGGTTTTTATGTGAGGATATTTCTTTCTCCATATTGTAAAGAGCATTGCCAAATGTCCTTCCTCAGATTCCACAGAAACAGTGATTTCAAACTGCTTAATCCAAAGAATGATTTAACTCTATGTGATGAATACACACGTCACAAAGCAGTTGCTCAGAAAGCTTCTCTCCAGTTTTCAATGGAAGACGTTTCCTTGCTCACCACAGGCCTCTGGGTGCCATTTAATATCCCTTGGAAGATTGCTCAAATACAGAGTTTCCAAACTGGGAAATGTAGCGTAAGCTTTAACTCTATGAAATGAATGCACATTGTCAGAGATTAGTTTCTAGGAACGCTTCTTTCTGGGTTTTATTTGAGGATATTTCACTTTTCTCCATAGTCCTATATGCGATCCAAAATATCACTTTTTTGGTTTTACAGGAACAGTGTTCAATCACTGCCTTATGAGAAAAGAGGTATAAAACTGGAATTCACACATCACAAAGCAGTTTCTCAGAAAGTTTCTCTCCTGTTTTTATTTGAAGATATTTCCTTTTTCACCATAGTCCTGAAGGTGCTCCAGAATGTAACTTGGCGGATCTGTCCATGACGGTGTTCCCAAGCTACGTAATGTAAAGAAAACTTTATCTATGTGAGATGAATAAACATAGCAAAAAGCAGATTCACAGAAAGCTTCCTTCCAGTTTTTATCTGAAGATATTTCCTTTTTCACCATAGTCCTGAATGTGCTCCCCAATGTCCCTTCGCGGATGCTTGCATGACGGAAATTCCAAACTGCATAACTTAAAGAAAGCTTTATCTATGTGAGATGAATACACATAGCACAAAGTAGTTTCACAGAAAGTTTCTTTCCAGTTTCTGTCTCAGACTATTTCCCTTTTCACCATAGGTGTTAATATGCCCCTGAATATCTCTTGGTATCTTTTCCTTCAAAAGGGATTCCCTGATACTGTATGAGAAAAGAGGTATAACACTGTGAGTGGAATGCACACGTCACAAAGCAGTGCCTCGGAAATCTTCTCTCCAGTTTTGGTCTGAACATATTTTCTTTTTCACCGTAAGCCTCACAGTGCTCCCGAATATCCCTTAGGAGACTAATCTAAAAGTGTTAGAATACTGCTCATTGAAAACAGAAGCTTAGCTGTATGAACGGAATTCACACAACACAGAGCAGTTTTACAGAGTGCCTCCTTCTGGTTTTGATCTGAGGGTCTTTCCTTTCCAGCATATTCTTAAGAGCATTCCCAAATGTCCTTTCTCAGGTTGCACAGAAACAGTGATTTCAGCCTACTCAAACCAAAGAATGATTTAACCCTATGAGATGAATACACACATCACAGAGCCATTGCTCACAAAGATTCCAGTTTTCAACAGAAGACATTTCCTTGCTCAATACAGGTTTCCGGGCACCACTTCACAGATTCTGGAAAGACAGAGTTTCCAAACTGGGCAATGTAGTGTAAGCTTTAACTCTTTGAAATGAATGCACGTATCAGAGAGCAGTTTCTTGGAACACTTCTTTCTGGGTTGTATTTGAGGATATTTCACTTTTTGCCCTAGTCTTAAATGTGCTTCAAAATATCACTTTTTCGGTTTTACAGGAACAGTGTTTAAACACTGCCTTATGAGAAAAGAGGTATAACTCCCTGAGTGGACTGCTCACATCACAAAGCAGTTTCTCAGAAAGCTTATCTCCAGTTTTTATCTGAAGATATTTTCTTTTTCACCATAGGCCTGAATGTGATCTCGAATATCTCTTCGCAGATCTGTCCATGAGAAAGTTTCCAAGCTATGTAAGGTAAAGAAAGCTTTATCTATGAGAGATGAATAAACACAGCAAAAATCAGATTCATAGAAATTTCTTTAAAGATTTATCTGAAGATATTTCCTTTTTCTCCACAGTTCTGATTGTGCTCCTGAAAGTCCCTTCATGGTTCCGTCCATGACAGAGTCCGAGCTGCCTAATGTAAAGAAAGCTTTATCTATTTGAGACGAGTACACATAGCACAGAGCAGTTTCACAGAAAGCTTCTTTCCAGTTTTTGTCTGAGGCTATTTCCATTTTCACCATAGGCATCACTATGCCCCTGAATATCCCTTGGTACTTTTTCTCCAAAAGGGTTTCCCCAATACTGTATGAGAAAAGAGGTATAAAACTTTGAGTGGAATGCACACATCACAAAGCAGTTCCTCAGAAAGCTTCTCTCCAGTTTCTATCTGAACATATTTCCTTTTTCACAGTAAGGCTCAAATTGCTCTGGAATATCGCTTCACACGCTAAACACCAACAGTGTTAGAAAACAGCTCAATGAAAAGAGAAGCTTAACTGAGTGAGAGAAATTCACATGACAGATAACCGTTTCACAGAAAGCTTCCTTCTGATTTTTATCTGAGGATATTTCTTTCTCCATATTCTAAAGAGCGTTCCCAAATGTCCTTCCTCAGATTCCACAGAAACAGTGATTTCACACTGCTCAATCCAAAGAGTGGTTTAAATCTATGAGATGAACACACCCATCACAAAGCAGTTGCTCAGAATGTTTCTCTCCAGTTTTCATCGGAAGATATTTCCTTTCTCGCCACAGGCCTCCAAGTGCCACTTAATATTCCTTCGCAGATTCCTCAAAAACAGAGTTTCTGAACTGGGCAATGTAGAGAAATCTTTAACTCTGATAAATCAATGCACATATCAGAGAACAGTTTCTGGAATGCTTCTTTCTAGGTTTTACTGGAGGATATTTCACTTTTCACCATAGTCTTCACTGTGCCCCTAAATATCACTTTTTGGGTTTTACAGGAACAGTGTTCAAACACTGCCTTATGAGAAAAGAGGTATAACTTACTGAGTGCAATGCAAACATCACAAAGAAGTTTCTCAGAAAGTTTCTTTCCAGTTTTTATCTGATGATATTTCCTTTTTCAGAATAGACTTGAATGTGATCCCAAATATCCCTTCGAGGACCTGTCCATGATGGAGTTTCCAAGCTGTGCAATGTAAAGAAAGCTTTAACTATATGTGGTGATTAAACATTGCAAAAGGCAGATTCACAGAAAGCTTCTTCCCAGTGTTTATCTGAAGACATTTCCTTTTTCACCACAGGCCTGAATATGCTCCAGAATGTGCCTTCGCGTATCCATCCATGACAGCATTTCCTAGCTGCGTAATATAAGCAAAGTTTTATCTATGTGAGATGAATAAACTATCTATCACAAAGCAGTTTCACAGAAACTTGCTTCCAGTTTTTGTCTGAGGATATTTCCTTTTCACCATTGCTGTCCATATACTCCCACATGTCCCTTTGGTAGCTTTTTCTCCAAAAGGAATTGCCCAATCCTCTATGAGAAGAAAGGTATAATTCTGTGAGTGGAATTCACACGTCACAAGCATCTCCTCGAAAAACTTCTCTCCAGTTTCTATATGAAGATATTTCCGTTTTCACGGAGCCCCATAGTGTTCCTGAATATCACTTCACAGATGAAATACAGTGTTAGAATACTGCTAATTGAGAAGACAAGCTGAACTGTGTGAGTGGAATTCACACGACACAGAGCAGTCTCACAGAAAGCTTCGTTCTGTTTCTTATCTGAGGGTATTTCTTTTTCAGCATATTCCAAAGAGCATTCCCAAATGTCCTTTCTCAGATTCCAAGAAACAGTGATTTCAAACTCTTTAATCCTAATAATGATTAAACTCTATGAGAACAATATACACATCACAAAGCAGCTGCTCAAAAAGCTTCTCTTCAGTTTTCAAGGGAAGACATTTCCTTGCTCACCACATGCTTCCGGGAGCCACATAATATCCCATTGCAGATTCCTCAAAGACAGAGTTTCCAAACTGGGCAATGTAGAGTAAACTTTAACTCTGTGAAATGAATGCACATATCAGAGATCAGTTGCAGAGTTTCCAACCTGCGTAATGTAAAGAAAGCTTTATCTATATGAGAAGAATACACATATCACAGAGCAGTTTCACAGAAAGCTTCTTTCCAATTTTAGTCTGAGGCTATTTTCTTTTTCACCATATTCATCAATATACCCCTGTATATCCCTTGATACCTTTTCCTCCAAAAAGGTTTCCCCAATGCTGTATGAGAAGAGAGGTATAACACTGTGAGTGGAATGCACACGTCACGAAGCAGTTCCTCTTAAAGCTTCACTCCAGTTTCTATCTGAACATATTTCCTTTTTTACAATAAGTCTCAAAGAGTTTCTGAATATCCCTTCGAATGCTAAACATAAACAGTGTTAGAGAACTGCTCAATGAAAAGAGAACTTAACTGAGCGAGAGGCATTCACACAACACATAGCAGTTTCACAGAAAGCTTCCTTCTTGTTTTTATCTGAGGATATTTCTTTCTCCATATTTTAAGGTGCATTCCCAAATGTCCTTCCTCAGATTCCATAGAAACAGTGATTTCAAACTGCTCAATCCAAAGAGTGGTTTAATTCTATGGGATGAATACACATATCATAAAGCAGTTGCTCAGAAAGTGTCTCTCCAGTTTACAATGGAAGAAATTTCCTTGTTCACCACAGGTCTCCTGATGCCAATTAATATCCCTTCGCAGATTCCTCAAGAGAGAGTTTCCAAACTGGGCAACGTAGGGTAAGCTTTATCTATGTGAAATAAATGCACATATTAGAGAGCATTTTCTTAGAACGCTTCTTTCTCGGTTTTATTTGAGGATAGTTCACTTTTGGCCATAGTCTTTAAAGCGCTCTGAAATATCACTTTTTCGGTTTTACAGGAACAGTGTTCAAACACTGTCTTATGAGAAAAGAGTTATAACTACCTAAGTGGAATGCTCACATTACAAAGCAGTTTCTCAGAGTTTCTCTCCTGTTTTTATCTGAGGATATTTCCTTTTTCACCATAGGCCTGAATGTGCTCCCGAATGTCCCTTCACGGATCCATCCATGATGGAGTTTCCTAACTGCGTAATATAAAAAGGTTTTATCTATGTGAGATCAATACGCATATCTATCACAAAGCAGTTTCACAGAAAGTTTCTTTCCAGTTTTTGTCTGATGATATTTCCTTTTTAACCATAGTGATACATATACTCTTGAATGTCTCATGGTAGTTTTTTCTCCAAAAGAGATTCCTCAATGATCTATGAGAAGAAAGGTATAACTCTGTGAGAGGAGTGCACACATCACAAAGAACCTCCTCGGAAAGCTTCTTTGCAGTTTGTGTTTGAAAATATTTCCGTTTTCACCATAAACCTCAAAGTGCTCCCGAATATCCCTTCACAGACTAAAGTAAAACAGTGTTAGAATACTGCTCAATGAGAAGAATAGGTTAACTGTGCGAGTGGAATTCACATGACATAGAGCAGTTTCACAGAAAGTTTTCTTCTTGTTTTTATCAGAGGGTATTTCTTTTTCAGCATATTCTTAAGAGCGTTCCAAAATGTCCTTTCTCAGGTTCCACAGAAAGAGTGATTTCAAACTGCTCAATCCAAAGAATGATTTAACTCTATGAGATGAATACATACATCAAAAAGCAGTTTTTCAGAAAGCTTTTCTCCAGTTTTCAACAGAAGACATCCTTGTTCGTCACAGGCCTCCGATCACCACTTAATATCCCTTCGCAGAATCCTCAAAGACAGACTTTCCCAACTGGGAAATGTAGACTAAGCTTTAACTCTCTGAAATGAATGCACATGTCAGAGAGCAGTTTCTTAGAACGCTTGTCTCTGGGTTTTATTTGAGGATATTTCACTTTTCGCCATAATCTTCAATGTGCTCTGAAATATCACTTTTTTGGTTTTACAGGGACAATGGTCAAACACTGCCTTATGAGAAAAGAGGTAAAACTCCCTGGGTGGAATGCACACATCATGAAGCAGTTTCTCAGAAAGCTTCTCTTCAGTTTTTATGTGAAGACATTTCCTATTTCACCACAGGCCTGAAAGTGCTTCCGAATATCCCTTTGTGAATCCGTCCATGATGGCGTTTCAAAACTGCGTAATAGAAAGATAGTTTTATCTATGTGAGATTAATAAACATATCTATCACAAAGCAGTTTCAAAAAAGCCTCTTTCCAGGTTTTGTCTGAGGATATTTCCTTTTTCACCATAGCCGTCCATATACTCCTGAATGTCCCCTGGTAGTGTTTTCTCCAAAGGAGATTCTCCAATCCTCTATGAGAAGAAAAGTATAACTCTGTGTGTGTAATGCATACGTCACATAGCAGCTCTTCAGAAATCTTCTCTCCAGTTTCTATCTGAAGATATTTCCGTTTTCTCCATAAGTCTCACAGCGTTCCCGAGTATCCCTTAGCTGACTAAACTAAAACAGTGTTAGAATATTGCTCAATGAAAACAGAAACTTAACTGTGTGAGTGGAATTCACAGGACACAGAGAAGTTTCACAGAAAGCTTCCTTCTGATTTTTATTGGAGGGTATTTCTTTTTCAGCATATTCTTAAGACCATTCCCAAATGTCCTTTCTCTGGTTCCACAGAAAGAGTGATTTCAAACTGCTGAATCCAAAGAATGATTTAACTCTATGAGATGAATACACACATCACAAAGCAGTTGTTCATAAAGCTTCTCTCCAGTTTTCAACAGAAGACATTTCCTTGCTCACCAAAGGCCTCTGGTCGCCACTTTATATCCTTTCGCAGAATCCTCAAAGACAGACTTTCCAAACTGGGAAATGTAGAGGAAGCTTTAACTCTCTGAAATGAATGCACATGTCAGAAAGCAATTTCTTGGAACTCTTCTCTCTGGGTTTTATTTCAGGATATTTCACCTTTCACATTGTCTCCCATGTGCTTCGAAATATTACTTTTTCGGTTTTACAGGTACAGTGTTCAAACACTGCCTTATGAGAAAAGAGGTATAACTCCCTGAGTAGAATGCACACATCACAAAGGAGTTTCTCAGAAAGCCTCTCCCGAGTTTTTTTCTGAAGATATTTCCCTTTTCACCATAGGCCTGAATGTGTTGCAGAATGTCCCTTCACCTATCCGAACATGACGGAGTTTTCAAACTGCATAGTAGAAAGAAAGCTTTATCTATGTGAGAAGAATAAACATATCTATCACAGAACAGGTTCACAGAAATCTTCTTTCTGGTTTTTGTCTGAGGATATTTCCTTTTTCACCATTGCTGTCCATATACTCCCGAATGTCCCCTGGTAGCTTTTTCTCCAAAAGGAATTCCCCAATCCTCTATGAGAAGGAAAGTATAACTCTGTGAGTGGAGTGCACATAACACATAGCAGTTTAACAGAAAACTTCCTTTTGGTTTATATCTGAGGATATTTCTTTCTCCATATTTTAAGCAGTGTTTCAGGATATTTTAAAGAGAGTTCCCCAATATTCTTCCTGAGATTTCACAGAAACAGTACTTTCAAACTGCTCATTCCAAATAATGGTTTAACTCTATGAGATGAAAACACACTTCCCAAAGCAGTTGTTCAGTAAGCTTTTCTCCAGTTTTGAACGGAAGACATTTCCTTGCTCACCTCAGGCCTCCGGGCGCCACTTAATATCCCTTTGAAGATTCCTCAAAGACACAGTTTGCAAACTGGGCAATGTAGAGTAAGCTTTAATTCTGTCAAGTGAATGCACATATCAGAGAGCAGTTTCTTGGAATGGTTCTTTCTGGGTTTTATTTGAGGATAGTTCACTTTTCACCATAGTCTTAAATGTGTTCCAAAATATCACTTTTTCAGTTTTACAGGAACAGTGTTCAAACACTGCCTTATGAGAAAAGAGGAATAACTCCCTGAGTGGAATGCACATATCACAAATCAGTTTCTCAGAAAGCTTCTCTCCGGTTTTTATCTGAATATATTTCCTTTTTCACCATAGGCCTGAATGTGCTCCCTAAGTCCGTTTGCAGTTCCTCCATGACGGAGTTTCCAAGCTGAGTAATGTAAAGAAAGCTTCATCTTTGTGAGATGAATAAACATAGCAAAAAGTAGATTTACAGAAAGCTTCTTTCCAGTTTTTATCTGAAGATATTTCCTTTTTCACCATAGTCCAGTATGTGCTCCCGAATGTCCCTTTGTGGATCCGTCCATGACAGAGTTTTCCTGCTGTGTAATGTAAAGAAAGCTTTAACTATGTGACATGAATACACATATCACAGAGCAGTTTCACAGAAAGATTCTTTCCAGTTTTTGTGTGAGGCAATTTCACTTTTCACCATAGGCGTCAATATGCTCCTGAATTTCCCATGGTACCTGTTTCTCTAAAAGGTTTTCCTCGATGCTGTATGAGAAGAGAGGTAAAGCACTGAGAGTGGAATACACACGTCAAAAGCTATTCCTCGGAAAGCTTCTCTCCAGTTTTTATCTGAACACACTTCCTTTTTCACCGTAAGCTTCAAAGCACTCCTGAATATCCCTTTGCATGCTAAACATAAACAATGTTAAAAAACTGCTCAATGAAAAGAGATGCTTAAATGAGTGAGAGGAATTCACATGTTACATAGCAGTTTCACAGAAAGCTTCCTTCTGGTTTTTATCTGAGGATATTTCTTCCTCCATATTCTATAGAGCATTCTAAAATGCCCTTTATCAGATTCTACAGAAATAATGATTTCGCACTGCTGAATCCAAAGAATGCTTTAACTCTTTGAGATTAATACACACATCACAAAGCAGTTGCTCAGAAAGTTTCTCTACAGTTTTCACCAGAAGGCATTTCCTTGCTCACCACAGGCCTCTGGGCAACACTTAATACCCCTCACAGATTCCTTAAAGACTGAGTTTTCGAAGTGGGCAATGTAGAGTAAGCTTGAACTCTGTGAAATGAATGCACATATCAGAGAGCAGTTTCTTGCAATGGTGCTCTCTGGACTTTATTTGAGGATATTTCAATTTTCACCACAGTCCTCAATGCACTCCGAAATATCACTTTTTTGTTTTACACAAATAGTGTTAAAACACTGCCTTAAGAGAAAAGAGGTATAATTCCAGGAGTTGAATGCACACATCACAGAGCAGTTTCTCAGAAAACTTCTCTCCAGTTTTTATATGAAGAGATTTCCTTTTTCACCATAGGCCGGAATTTGATCCCGAATATCCCATCATGCATCCATCCATGACACAGTTTCCAGGCTGCGTAATGTAAAGAAAGCTTTTTCTATGTGAGATGAATAAACGGAGCAAAAAATAGATTCACAGAACACTTCTTTGCAGTTTTTATCTGAAGATATTTCCTTTTTCACAATAGACTTGAATGTGATCCCGAACATTCCTTAGCAGACCCATCCATGATGGAGTTTCCAAGCTGTGAAATCCAAAGAAAGCTTTACCTATGTGAGGTGAATAAACATTGCAAAAGGCAGATTCACAGAACGCATCTTTCAAGTGTTTATCTGAAGATATTACCTTTTTCACCATAAGCCAGAATGTGCTCCCGAATGTCCCTTCGCATATCCATCAATGACAGCGTTTCCAAGATGTGTAATATAAGCAAAGTTTTATCTATGTGTGATGAATAAACATATCTGTCATGAAGCAGTTTAACACAAAACTTGTTTCCAGTTTTTGTCTGAGGATATTTCCTTTTTCACCGTAGTCGTCCATATACTGCCGAATATCCCTTGGTAGCTTTTTCTCCAAAAGGGATTCCCCAATCCTCTATGAGAAGAACGGTATAATTCTGTGAGTGGAATGCACATGTCACATGCAGCTCCTCAAAAAGCTTCTCTCCAGTTTCTATCTGAAGATATTTCCGTTGATCATAAGCTTAAAAGAGCTACTGAATATCCCTTCACAGACTAAACACAGTGTTAGAATACTGCTCAGTGTAAAGAGATGCTGAACTGTGAGAGTGGAACTCACGTGAAGCAGAGCAGTTTCACAGTGAGTTTCCTTGTGTTTTTTATCTTAGGATATTTCTTTCTCCATATTCTAAAGAGCGTTCACAAATATCCTTCCTCAGATTTCACAGAAATAGTGATTTCAAACTGCTCAAACCCAAAATGGTTTAAGTCTATGAGACGAATACACACATCACAAAGCAGTTTCTCAGACAGCTTTTCTGCAGTTTTCATAGGAAGACGTTTCCTTGCTCACCACAGGCCTCTGGGTGCGACTTAATATCCCTTCGCAAATTCCTCAAAGACAGAGTTTCCAAACACGGTAATGTAGAGTAATCTTTAACTCTGTGACATGAATGCACGTAAGGGAGAGTAGTTTCTTGAAATGCTTCTTTCTGGGTTTTATGGATAGTTCACTTTTTGCCATAGTCCTCAATGCATTCCTAAATATCACTTTTTCATTTTTACAGGAACGGAGGTCAAACACTGCCTTATGAGAAAAGAGGTATAACTCCCTGAGTGGAATGCACACATCACAAGGCTGTTTCTCAAAAATCTTTTCTCCAGGTTTTATCTGAAGATATTTCCTTTTACACCATAGGCCTGAATGTGCTCCTGAATGTCCTTTTGTGGATCCGTCCATGATGGAGTTTCAAAGCTGTGTAATAGAAAGAAAGTTTTATCTATATGAGATGAATAGACATATCTATCACAAAGCAGTTTCACAGAAAGCTTTCCAGTTTTTGTCTGAGGATATTTCCTTTTTCACGATAGCCATCCATATACTCTCGAATGTCTCTTGGTAACTTTCTCTCGAAAAGGGATTCCCCAGTCCGCTAAGCGAAGAAAGGTATAACTCTGTGAGTGGAATGCACACGTCACAAAGCAACTCTTTGGAAAGCTTTTCTCCAGTTCCTATCTGAAGATATTTCATTTATCACCATAAGCCTCAAAATGCTAACAAATATCTCTTCGCAGACCAAACAAAAACAGTGCTAGAATACTGCTCAATGAAAAGACAAGATGAATTTTGCAAGTGGAATTCACACAACACAGAGCAGTTTCCCAGAAAGCTTCCTTCTGGTTTTTCTAAGGGTATTTCTTTTTCAGCATATTCTAAAAATCATTCCCAAATGTCTTTTCTCACATTCCACAGAAATAGTTATTTCAAACTGCTGAATCCAAGGAATGATGTAATGCTAGGAGATGAATACACACATTAGCTGCATAATGTAAACAAAGCTTCATTTATGCAAGACGAATAAACATAGCAAAAAGCAGATTCACCAAAAGTTTCTTTCCAGTTTTTATCTGAAGATATTTCCTTTTTCACCATAGTCTTGAATATGATCCCAAATGTCCCTTCGTGGATCCTTCCATGACAGTTTCCAAGCTGTGTAATGTAAAGAAAGCTTTATCTATGTGAGATGCATACACATCTCACAGAGCAGTTTCACAGAAAGCTTCTTTCCAGTTTTTGTCTGAGGCTATTTTCATTTTCACCTTTGGCGTCAATATGCTAACGAATATAGCTTGATACCTTTTTCTCCAAAAGTGTTTCCCCATGTTGTATGAGAAGAGAGGGATAACACTGTGAGTGGAATGCACCCACCACAAACAGTTCTTCGGAATGCTTCTCTCCAGTTTCTATCTGAACGTATTTCCTTTTTCACCGTAAGCCTCAATGTGCTCCGAATATCCCTTCGCACATTAAACACAAAGAGTGTTAGAAAACTGCTCAATGAAAAGAGAAGCTTAATTGAGCAAGAGGAAATTCACACGACCCATAGCAGTTTCACAGAAAGCTTCCTTCTGGTTTTTATCTGAGGACGATTCTTTCTCTTATTCTAAAGAGCATCCCCAAATGTACTTTCTCAGATTCCACAGAAACAATGATTTCAAACTGCTCAATCCAAACAATGGTTTAACTCTATGAGATGAAAACACACATCTCATAGATGAATACACAAAGCAGTTACTCAGAAAGCTTCTCTCCAGTTTTCATCGGAGTACATGTCATTGCTCACCAAGAGTCTCTGGGCGTCACTAAATATCCCTCAGCAGATTCCTCAAAGACAAAGATTCTGAACTGGACAATGTAGAGTAAACTTTAACACTGTGAAATGAATGCACATATCAGAGAGCAGATTCGTGGAATGCTTCTTTCTGGGTTTTATCTGAGGATACTTCACTTTTCGCCATAGTCTTCAATGTGCCAAGAAATGTCACATTTTCTGTATTACAGGAACAGTGTTCAAACACTGCCTTATGAGAAAAGATGTATGACTCACTGAGTAGAATGCACGCATCACAAAGCAGTTTCTCAGAAAGCTTTACTCCAGTTTTTATCTGAAGATATTTAATTTTTCACCATATGCCTTAATTTGCTCCCGAATGTCCCTTCACGGGTTCGTCTATGACGGAGTTTCCAAACTGCATAATATAAGGAAGGTTTTATCTATGTGAGATGAATAAACATAGCAAAAAGCAGATTTACAGAAAGCTTCTTTCCAGTTTTTATCTGAAGATATTTCCTTTTTCACCATAGTCCTGAATGTGCTTACTAACATCCCTTCGTGGATCCGTCCATGACAGAGATTCCAAGCTGTGTCATGTAAAGAAAGCTTTATCTATATGAGATGAATACACATATCACAGAGCAGTTTCACTAAAAGCTTTTCTCCAGTATTTGTCTGAGGCTATTTCCCTTTTCACCATAGGCGTCAATAAGCCCCGAACGTCCCTTGGTACCTTTTTCTCCAAAAGGATTTTCCCGATGCTCTATGAGAAGAGTGGTATAACACTGTGAGTGGAATGCACACGTCACAAAGCAGTTCATCAGAAAGTTTCTATCTTAACATATTTCCTTTTTCACTATAAGTGTCAAAGCACTCCCAAATATCCCTTCACATGCTAAACATAAACAGTGTTAGAAAACTGCTCAATGAAAACAGAAGTTTAACAGAGTGAGAAGAATACACATGACACATAACAGTTTCACAGAAAGCTTCCTCCTGGTTTTTGTCTGGGTATGTTTCTTTCTCCTTATTCTAAAGAGCGTTCCCCAATGTCCTTCCTCAGATTTAACAGAAACAATGATTTCAAACTGCTCAATCCAAAGAATGGTTTAACTCTATAAGATGAATACACACATCATGAAGCAATTTCTTAGAAAGCTTCTCTCCAGTTTTTATCTGAAGATATTTCCTTGTTAAACTTAGGCCTGAATGTGCTCACGAATATCTGTTTGCAGATCCATTCATGACGGAGTTTCGAAAATGTGCAATATAAGGAATTTTTATCTATGTGGGATGAATAAACATAGCAAAAACTAGATTCACAGAAAGCTTCTTTCCAGTTTTTTTCTGAAGATATTTGCTTTTTCACCATAATCCTCAATGAGCTCCCGAACCACCCTTTGGGGATCCATCCATGACAGAATTTCCAAGCTGCATCATGTGAAGAAAGTTTTATCTATGTAAGATGAATACACATATCACAGAACAGTTTCACCGAAAGGGTTTCCCCAGTGCTGTATGAGAAGAGAGGTACAACCCTGTGAGTGGAATGCACACATAAAAACTGTTACTCAGAAAGCTTCTCTCCAGTTTCTTTCTGAACATACTTTCGTTTTCACCAAAAGCTTCAAAGTACTCTTGAATATCCCTTCGCATGCTAAACATAAACAGTGTTAGAAAACTGCTCAATGAGGGGGCAGAGCAAGATGGCTGAATAGGAACAGCTCCAGTCTCCAACTCCCAGCGTGAGCGACACAGAAGACCGGTGATTTCTGCATTTTCAACTGAGGTACTGGGTTCATCTCACTAGGGAGTGCCGGAAAATTGGTGCTGGTTAGCTGCTGCAGCCCGACCAGCGAGAGCTGAAGCAGGGTGAGGCATCGCCTCACCTGGGAAGCACAAGGGGGAAGGGAATCACTTTTCCTAGCCAGGAGAACTGAGACACACAACACCTGGAAAATTGGGTAACTCCCACCCCAATACTGCGCTTTAAGGAAACGGGCACACCAGGAGATCATATCATACTGAATGGGCAAAAACTGGAAAAATTCCCTTTGAAAACTGGCACAAGACAGGGATGCCCTCTCTCACCACTCCTATTCAACATACTGTTGGAAGTTCTGGCTAGGGCAATTAGGCAAGAGAAAGAAATCAAGGGTATTCAGTTAGGAAAAGAAGAAGTCAAATTGTCCCTCTTTGCAGATGACATGATTGTATATTTACAAAACCCCATTGTCTCAGCCCAAAATCTCCGTAAGCTGATAAGCAACTTCAGCAAAGTCTCAGGATACAAAATTAATGTGCAAAAATCACAAGCATTCTTATACACCAGTAACAGACAAACAGAGACCCAAATCATGAATGAACTTCCATTCACAATTGCTTCAAAGAGAATGAAGTACCTAGGAATCCAACTTACAAGGGATGTAAAGGACCTCTTCAAGGACAACTACAAACCACTAATCAGTGAAATAAAAGAGGACACAAACAAATGGAAGAACATACCATGTCCATGGATAGGAAGAATCAATATCGTAAAAATGGCCATACTGCCCAAGGTTATTTATAGATTCAATGCCATCCCCATCAAGCTACCAAGGAGTTTCTTCACAGAATTGGAAAAAACTGCTGTAAAGTTCATATGGAACCAAAAAAGAGCCCACATTGCCAAGACAATCCTAAGTCAAAAGAACAAAGCTGGAGGCATCACGCTACCTGACTTCAAACGATACTACAAGGCTACAGTAACCAAAACAGCATGGTCCTGCTACCAAAACAGAGATATAGACCAATGGAACAGAACACAGTCCTCAGAAATAATACCATACATCTACAGCCATATGATCTTTGACAAACCTGAGAGAAACAAGAAATGGGGAAAGGATTCCCTATTTAATAAATGGTGCTGGGAAAATTGGCTAGCCATAAGTAGAAAGCTGAAACTGGAACCTTTCCTTACTCCTTATACGAAAATTAATTCAAGATGGATTAGAGACTTAAGTGTTAGACCTAATACCGTAAAAATCCTAGAGGAAAACCTAGGTAGTACCATTCAGGACATAGGCATGGGCAAAGACTTCATGTCTAAGACACCAAAAGTAACGGCAACAAAAGCCAAAATTGACAAATGGGATCTCATTAAACTAAAGAACTTCTGCACAGCAAAAGAAACTACCATCAGAGTGAACAGGCAACCTACAGAATGGGAGAAAATTTTTGTAATCTACTCATCTGACAAAGGGCTAATATCCAGAACCTACAAAGAACTCAAACAAATTGACAAGAAAAAAACAAACAACCCCATCAAAAAGTGGGCAAAGGATATGAACAGACATTTCTCAAAAGAAGACATTCATACAGCCAACAGACACATGAAAAAATGCTCATCATCACTGGCCATCAGAGAAATGCAAATCAAAACCACAATGAGATACCATCTCACACCAGTTAGAATGGCGATCATTAAAAAGTCAGGAAACAACAGGTGCTGGAGAGGATGTGGAGAAACAGGAACACTTTTACACTGTTGGTGGGATTGTAAACTAGTTCAACCATTATGGAAAACAGTATGGCGATTCCTCAAGGATCTAGAACTAGAAGTACCATATGACCCAGCCATGCCATTACTGGGTATATACCCAAAGGATTATAAATTATGCTCCTATAAAGACACATGCACATGTATGTTTATTGCGGCACTATTCACAATAGCAAAGACTTGGAATCCACCCAAATGTCCATCAGTGACAGACTAGATTAAGAAATAGTGGCACATATACACCATGGAATACTATGCAGCCTTAAAAAAGGATGAGTTTGTGTCCTTTGTAGGGACATGGATGCAGCTGGAAACCATCATTCTTAGCAAACTATCACAAGAACAGAAAACCAAACACCGCATGTTCTCACTCATAGGTGGGAACTGAACAATGAGATCACTTGGACTCGGGAAGGGGAACATCACAAACCGGGGCCTATCATGGGGAGGGGGGAGGGGAGAGAGGGGAGGGATTGCATTGGGAGTTATACAGGATGTAAATGACGAGTTGATGGATGCTGATGAGTTGATGGCTGCAGCACACCAACATGACACAAGTATACATATGTAACAAACCTGCACATTATGCACATGTATCCTAGAATTCAAAGTATAATAATAAAAATAAAAATTAAAAAAAAAAAGAAATAAAAAAGAAAACAAAAAAATAGAAAACTGCTCAATGAAAAGAGAAGCTTAACTGCATGAGAGGAATTCATAAGACACATAGCAGTTTCACAGAAAGGTTCCTTCTGGTTTTTATCTGAGGATATTTCTTTCTCCATATTCTATAGAGCATTCCAAAATGTCCTTCCTCAGATTCCACAGAAATAGTGATTTCAAAATGCTCAATCCAAAGAATGTTTTAACTCTGTGAGATGAATACACACATCACAAAACAGTTGCTGAGAAAGCTTCTGTCCAGTTTTTATTGGAAGAGATTTTCTTGCTCACCACAGTCTTCTGGCTGCCACTTAATACCCATTCAGAGATTCCTCAAAGTCAGAGTTTTCAAACTGGGCAATGTAGAGTAAACTTTAACTCTCTGAAATGAAGTCACATATCAGAGAGCAGTTTTTAGGAACGCTTTTCTCTGGGTTTTATTTGAGGATAGTTCAACTTTCGCCATAGTCTTCAATGTGCTCAGAAATATCACTTTTTCAGTTATACAGGAACAGTGTTCAAACACTGCCTTATGAGAAAAAGGGTATAACTCCCTGAGTGGAATACACACATCACAAAGCAGTTTCTCAGAAAACTTCTCTCCAGTTTTTATCTGAAGATATTTCCTTTTTCAACGTAGGCCCGAATGTTCTCCCAAATGTCCCTTCACAGATAAGTCCATGACAGAGTTTCCAAACTGCGTAATATAAAGTATGTTTTATATATGTGTGATGAATAAACATATCTATCACAAAGCAGTTTCACAGAAAGCTTCTTTCCAGTGTTTGTCTGAGGATATATCCTTTTTCACCAAAGCCATGCACATACTCCTGAATGTCCCTTGGTAACTTTTTCTCCAAAAGGGATTTCTCAATTCTCTATGAGAAGTAAGGTAGAACTCTGTGGGTGGAATGCACATGTCACAAAGCAGTTCCTCGGAAAGTTTCTCTCCGGTTTCTATCTGAACAGATTTCCTTTTTCACCGTAAGCCTCAAAGTGCTCCTGAATATGCCTTCACACGCTAAACATAAACAGTGTTAGAAAACTGCTCAATGAAAGGAAAAGCTTACCTGAGTAAGGGGAATTCACATGCCACATAGCAGTTTCACGGAAAGCTACCTTCTGGTTTTATCTGAGGATAGTTCTTTCTCCATATTATAAGAGCGTTCAAATGACCATAATCAGATTCCACAGAAGCAGTGATATCAAACTGTTCCATCCAAAGAATGATTTTACACTATGAGATGAATACACACATCAAAAAGCAGTTGCTCAGAAAGCTTCTCTCTAGTTTTCATGGGAAGACATTTCATTACTCACCACAGGCTTCCGGGCACCACTAAATATCCTCTCACAGATTCGTGAAACACAGAGTTTCCAAACTGGGCAATGTAGAGAAAGCTTTAACTCTGTGAAATGAATGCACATATCACAGAGCAGTTTTTTGGAGTGCTTCTTTCTGGGTTTTATTGGAGGATATTTCACTTTTCGCCAAAGTCTTCAAGGGACTTCAATATCACATTGTCTGTTTTACAGGAACAGTGTTCAAACACTGCCTTAAGAGAAAAGAGGTGTAATTCCCATAGTGGAATGTACACATCACAATGCAGTTTCTCAGAAAACTTCTCTCCAGTTGTTACCTTAAGATATTTCCTTTTTCACCACAGTGCTGAATGTGCTCCCGAATGTCCCTTCATGGATCCGTCCACGGCGGAGTTTCCAAGCTACGTAATATAAAGAAAGTTTTATCTATGTGAGATGAATAAACATATCTATCACAAAGCAGTTTCACAGAAAGTTTCTTTCCCGTTTTTGTCTGAGGATATTTCCTTTTTCACCATAGCCGTCCATATACTCCCATATGTCCCTTGGTGGCTTTTTCTCCAAAAGAGATTCCCTGACCCTCTATGAGAAAAAAGGTATAACTTGGTGAGTGAAATACCCACATCATAAAATAGCTCCTCGGAAAGTTACTTTCCAGTTTCTATCTGAAGATATTTCGGTTTTCATCATAAGCCTCATAGTGCTCCTGAATATCCCTACAGAGACCAAACAAAAACAGAGTTAGAATACTGCTCAATGAAAAGAGAAGCTTAACTGTGCGAGGGGAATTCACATGACACAGAGCAGTTTCACAGAAGACTTCCTTCTGGTTTTTACCTGAGGGTATTTCTTGTTCACCATATTCTAAAGCACATTCCCAAATGTCCTTTCTCTGGTTCTACAGAAACAGTGATATCAAACTGCTCAATCCTAAAAATGATTTAACTCTATGAGATGAATGCACACATCACAAAGCAGTTTCTCAGAAAGTTTCTCTCCAGTTTTTGTCTGAAGTTATTTCCTTTTTCACCATAGTCCTGAATGTGCTCCAGAATGTCCCTTCATGGATCCGTCCATGACAGAGTTTCCAGGCTGAGTAATGTAAAGAAAGCTTTATCTATGTGAGATGAATAAGCACAACAAAAAGCAGATTAACAGAAAGCTTCTTTCCAGTTTTTATCTTAAGTTATTTCTTTTTTCACCACATTCCTCAATGTGTTCCTAAATGTCCCTTTGTGGATCCGTCCTTGACAGAGTTTCCAAGGCATGTAATGTAATGAAAGCTTTATCTATGTGACATGAAAACACATATCACAGAGCATTTTCACAGAAAGCTTCCTTCTGGATTTTACTTGAGGATATTTCTTTCTCCATATTCTAAGGAGCGTTCCCAAATGTTCTTCCTCAGATTCCACAAAAACAGTGATTTCAAAGTGTTCAATCCAAAGAATGGTTTAACTCCATGAGATGAATACACACATCACAAAGCAGTTGCTCAGAAAGCTTCTCTCCAGTTTTCATTGGAAGACGTTTCCTTGCTCACCACAAGCTTCCGGGAGCCACTTAATATCCCTTCACAGATTCCTCAGATGCAGAGTTTCCAAACTGGACAACGTAGAGTAAGCTTTAACTCTGTGAAATGAATGCACATATCAGAGAGTAGATTCTTGGAATGCTTCTCTTTGGGTTTTATTTCAGGATATTTCACTTTTCAAAATAGTCTTCAAAGCACTCCGAAATGACACTTTTTCGATTTTACAGGAACAGTGTTCAAACACTGTCTTATAGGAAAAGAGGTATAACTCCCTGAGTGGAATCCACACATCACAAAGCAGTTTCTCCAAAAGCTTCTCTCCAGTTTTTATCTGAAGTTATTTCCTATTTCACCATAGTCCTGAATGAGTTCCCGAATGTCTCTTCATGAATCCGTCCATGACGGCATTTCAAAACTGTGTACTAAGAAGAAAGTTTTATCTATGTGAGATGAATAAACATATCTATCACAAAGCCGTTTCACAGAAAGTTTCTTTCCAGTTTTTGTCTGAGGATATTTCCTTTATCACCATTGCCATCCACATACTCCTGAATGCCCTCTGGTAGCCTTTTCTCCAAAAGGGATTCCCCAGTCCTGTATGGAAAGAAAGGTATAATTCTGTGAGTGGAATACACACGTTACAAAGTAGCTCCTCGGACAGCTTCTCTCTAGTTTTTATCTGAAGATATTTCCTTTTTCACCGTAAACCTCAAAGCACTCCTGAATATCGTTTCACAGACTAAATAAAAACAGTGTTAGAATACTGCTCCATGAAAAGAGAAGCTTAGCTGTGTGAGCGGAAATCACTAGACACAGAGCAGTTTCACAGAAAGCTTCCTTCTGGTTTCTATCTGGGGTTATTTCTTTTTCAGCATATTCTAAAGAGCATTCCCAAATTTCCTTTCTCAGATTCTACAGAAACAGTGATTTCAAACTGCTCAATATAAGAATGATTTAACTCTATGAGATGAATACAAATATCACGAAAGAGTTGATCAGAAAAATTCTCTCCAATTTTCGATGGAAGACATTTCCTTGCTTGCCACAGGCCTCTGGTTCCCACTTAATATCCCTACCCACAATCCTCAAAGACGGATTTCCAAAATGGGAAATTTAGAATAATCTTTAACTCTGTGAAATGAATGAACATGTCAGAGAGCAGTTTCTTGGAATGCTTCTTTCCGGGTTTTATTTGATGATATTTCACTTTTCGCCATAGTCTTCAATGTGCTCCGACTATCACTTTTTTAGTTTTACAGGAACAGTGTTCAAACAGCGCCTTATCAGGAAAAAGGTATAACTCCCTGAGTGGAATGCACACATGACCAAGCAGTTTCTCAGAAAGCTGCTTTCCAGTTGTTAACTGACGATATTTCCTTTTTCACCATAGGCCCGAATGTGATTGCAAATATCCCTTCTCAGTTCCATCCATGACTGAGTTTCCAAGCAGCGTAATGTAAAGAAAGCTTTATCTATGTGAGATGAATAACATACCAAAAAAGAAGGTTCACAGAAAGCTTTTTTCTGTTTTTTTTTTTTCCCTTGGGAGAAAACTTTTTTTTCTTTTTTTTTTTAAATTATACTTTAAGTTCTAGGGTACATGTGGATAATGTGCAGGTTTTTTACATATGTATACTTGTGCCATATTGGTGTGCTGCAGCCATCAAATCGTCAGCACCCATAAACTCATCATTTACATGAGGCATAACTCCCAATGCAATCCCTCCCCATTCACCCCTCCCCGTGATAGGCCCCAGTGTATGATGTTCCCCTTCCCGAGTCCAGGTGATCTCATTGTTCAGTTCCCACCTATGAGTGAGAACATGCAGTGTTTGGTTTTCTGTTCTTGCGATAGTTTGCTGAGAATGATGGTTTCCAGCTGCATCCATGTCCCTACAAAGGACACAAACTCATCCTTTTTTATGGCTGCATTGTATTCCATGGTGTATATGTGCCACATTTTCTTAATCTAGTCTGTCACTGATGGACATTTGGGTTGATTCCAAGTCTTTGATATTGGTAATAGTGCCGCAATAAATATACGTGTGCATGTGTCTTTATAGCAGCATAATTTATAATCCTTTGGGTATATACCCAGTAATGGCATGGCTGGGTCATATGGTACTTCTAGTTCTAGATCCTTGAGGAATCGCCATACTGTTTTCCATAATGGTTGAACTAGTTTACAATCCCACCAACAGTGTAAAAGTGTTCCTATTTCAACACATCCTCTCCAGCACCTGTTGTTTCCTGACTTTTTAATGATCGCCATTCTAACTGGTGTGAGATGGTATCTCATTGTGGTTTTGATTTGCATTTCTCTGATGGCCAGTGATGATGAGCATTTTTTCATGTGTCTGTTGGCTGTATGAATGTCTTCTTTTGAGAACTGCCTGTTCACATTCTTTGCCCACTTTTTGATGGGGTTGTTTGTTTTTTTCTTGTCAATTTGTTTGAGTTCTTTGTAGGTTCTGGATATTAGCCCTTTGTCAGATGAGTAGATTGCAAACATTTTCTCCCATTCTGTAGGTTGCCTGTTCACTCTGATGGTAGTTTCTTTTGCTGTGCAGAAGTTCTTTAGTTTAATGAGATCCCATTTGTCAATTTTGGCTTTTGTTGCCGTTACTTTTGGTGTTTTAGACATGAAGTCCTTGCCCATGCCTATGTCCTGAATGGCATTACCTAGGTTTTCTTCTAGGGTTTTTATGGATTTGGTCTAACATTTAAGTCTCTAATCCATCTTGAATTGATTTTCGTATAAGGAGTAAGGAAAGGATCCAGTTTCAGCTTTCTACTTATGGCTAGCCAATTTTCCCAGCACCATTTATTAAATAGGGAATCCTTTCCCCATTTCTTGTTCCTCTCAGGTTTGTCAAAGATCAGATGGCTGTAGATGTGTGCTATTATTTCTGAGGACTCTGTTCTGTTCTATTGATCTATATCTCTGTTTTGGTACCAGGACCATGCTGTTTTGGTTACTGTAGCCTTGTAGAATAGTTTGAAGTCAGGTAGCGTGATGCCTCCAGCTTTGTTCTTTTGACTTAGGATTGTCTTGGCAATGCGGGCTCTTTTTTGGTTCCATATGAACTTTACAGCCGTTTTTTTCCAATTCTGTGAAGAAACTCCTTGGTAGCTTGATGGGGATGGCATTGAATCTATAAATAACCTTGGGCAGTATGGCCATTTTTACGATATTGATTCTTCCTATCCATGGACATGGTATGTTCTTCCATTTGTTTGTGTCCTCTTTTACTTCACTGAGCAGTGGTTTGTAGTTGTCCTTGAAGAGGTCCTTTATATCCCTTGTAACTTGGATTCCTAGGTATTTGATTCTCTTTGAAGCAATTGTGAATGGAAGTTCATTCATGATTTGGGTCTCTGTTTGTCTGTTACTGGTGTATAAGAATGCTTGTGATTTTTGCACATTAATTTTGTATCTTAAGACTTTGCTGAAGTTTCTTATCAGCTTAAGGAGATTTTGGGCTGAGACAATGGTGTTTTCTAAATATACAATCATGTCATCTGCAAAGAGGGACAATTTGACTTCTTCTTTTCCTAACTGAATACCCTTGATTTCTTTCCCTTGCCCGATTGCCCTAGCCAGAACTTCCAACACTATGTTGAATAGGAGTGGTGAGAGAGGGCATCTCTGTCTTGTGCCAGTTTTCAAAGGGAATTTTTCCAGTTTTTGCCCATTCAGTATGATATTGGCTATAGGTTTGTCAGAAATAGCTCTTATTATTTTGAGATATGTTTCATCAATACGGAATTTATTGAGTGTTTTTAGCATGAAGGGCTGTTGAATTTTGTCAAAGGCCTTTTCTGCATCTATTGAGATAATCATGTGGTTCTTGTCTTTGATTGTGTTTATATGCAGGATTACGCTTATTGATTTGCATATGTTGAACCAGCCTTGCATCCCAGGGATGAAGACCACTTGATCATGGTGGATAAGCTTTTTGATGTGTTGCTGAATCCGGTTTGCCAGTATTTTTTTGAGGATTTTTGCATCGATGTTCATCAGAGATATTGGTCTAAAATTCTCTTTTTTTGTTGTGTCTCTGCCAGGCTTTGGTATCAGGATGATGTTGGCCTCATAAAGTGAGGTAGGGAGGATTCCCGCTTTTTCTATTGATTAGAATAGTTTCAGAAGGAATGGTACCAGCTCCTCCTTGTACCTCTGGTAGAATTCGGCTGTGAATGCATCTGGTCCTGGAATTTTTTTGGTTGGTAGGCTATTAATTATTGCCTCAATTTCAGAGCCTGCTATTGATGTATTCAGCTTCTTCCTGATTTAGTCTTGGAAGAGTGTAAGTGTCCAGGAAATTATCAATTTCTTCTAGATTTTCTAGTTTATTTGCGTAGAGGTGTTTCTAGTATTCTCTGATGGTAGTTTGTTTATCTGTGGGGTCGGTGGTGATATCCCCTTTATCATTTTTTATTGCATCTATTTGATTCTTCTCTCTTTTCTTCTTTATAAGTCTTGCTAGCAGTTTATCAATTTTGTTGGTCATTTCAAAAATCAACTCCTGGATTCATTGATTTTTTGGAGGGTGTTTTGTGTTTCTATCTCCTTCAGTTCTGCTCTGATCTTAGCTATTTCTTGCCTTCTGCTAGCATTTGAAAGTGTTTGTTCTTGCTTTTCTAGTTCTGTTAATTGAGATGTTAGAGTGTCAATTTTAGATCTTTCCTGCTTTCTCTTGTGGGCATTTAGTGCTATAAATTTCCCTCTACACACTGCTTTAAATGTGTCCCAGAGATTCTGGTATGTTGTATCTTTGTTCTCATTGGTTTCAAAGAACATCTTTATTTCTGCCTTCATTTTGTTATGTACCCAGTAGTCATTCAGGAGCAGATTATTCAGTTTCCATGTAGTTGAGCGGTTTTGATTGAGTTTCTTAGTCCTGAGTTCTAGTTTGATTGCACTGTGGTCTGAGAGACAGTTTGTTATAATTTCTGTTCTTGTACATTTGCTGAGGAATGCTTTACTTCCAATTATGTGGTCAATTTTGGAAGAAGTGTGATGTGGTGCTGAGTAGAATGTATGTTCTGTTGATTTGTAGTGGAGAGTTCTATAGATGTCTATTAGGTCTGCTTGCTGCAGAGATGAGTTCAATTCCTGGATATCCTTGTTAACTTTCTGTCTCGTTGATCTGTCTAATGTTGACAGTGGAGTGTTGAAGTCTCCCATTATTATTGTATGGGAGTCTAAGCTCTTTGTAAGTCTCTAAGGACTTGCTTTATGAATCTGGGTGCTCCTGTATTGGGTGCATATATATTTAGGATAGTTAGCTCTTCCTGTTGAATTGATCCCTTTACATTTAAGGTTAATATTGTTTTGTGTGAACTTGATCCTGCCATTATGATATTAACTGGTTATTTTGCTCGTTAGTTGATGCAGTTTCTTCCTAGCCTCGATGGTCTTTACTTTTTGGCATATTTTTGCAATGGGTTGTACCAGTTGTTCCTTTCCATGTTTACTGCTTCCTTCAGGATCTCTTGTAAGGCAGGCCTGGTAGTGACAAAATCTCTAAGCATTTGCTTATCTGTAAAGGATTTTATTTCTCCTTCACTTATGAAACTTAGTTTGGCTGGATATGAAATTCTGGGTTTAAAATTCTTTTCTTTAAGAATGTTGAATATTGGCCCCCACTCTCTTCTGGCTTGGAGAGTTTCTGCCAAGAGATCTGCTGTTAGTCTGATGAGCTTCCCTTTGTGTGTAACCCGACCTTTTTCTCTGGCTGCCCTTAACATTTTTTTCTTCATTTCAACTTTTGTGAATCTGGCAATTATGTGTCTTGGAGTTGCTCTTCTCGAGGAGTATCTTTGTGGCGTTCTCTGTATTTCCTGGATTTGAATGTTGGCCTGCCCTACTAGGTTGGGGAAGTTCTCCTGAATGATATCCTGAAGAGTGTTGTCCACCTTCGTTCCATTTTCCCCCTCACTTTCAGGCACCCCAATGAGACGTAGATTTGTTCTTTTTACATAATCCCATACTTCTTGCAGGCTTTGTTCATTTCTTTTTCTTCTTTTTTCTTTAGGTTTGTCTTCTTGCTTCATTTCATTCATTTGATCCTCAATCGCTAATACTCTTTCTTCCAATTGATGAGTCGGTTACTGAAGCTTTTTCATTTGTCACATATTTCTTGTGTCATGGTTTTCATTTCTGTCCATTCGTTTATGGCCTTCTCTGCATTAATTATTCTAGTTATCAATTCTTCCACTCTTTTTTCAAGATTTTTAGTTTCTTTGCACTGGGTACATAATTCCTCCTTTAGCTCTGAGAAGTTTGATGGACTGGAACCTTCTTCTCTCATCTTCTCAAAGTCATTCTCCGTCCAACTTTGATCCATTGCTGGTGATGTGCTGCATTCCTTTGCAGGGGTGATGCGCTCTTATTTTTTGAATTTCCAGCTTTTCTGCCCTGCTTTTTCCCTATCTTTGTGGTTTTATCTGCCTCTGATCTTTGATGATGGTGACGTACTGATGGGGTTTTGGTGTGGGTGTCCATTATGTTTGATAGTTTTCCTTCTAACAGTCAGGACCCTCAGCTGTAGGTCTGTTGGAGATTGCTTGAGGTCCACTCCAGACCCTGTTTGTGTGGGTATCAGCAGCAGATATTGCTGAACAGCAAGTGTACCTGTCTGATTCTTGCTTTGGAAGCTTCCTTTCAGGGGTCTACTCCACCGTTTTAGTTGTGGGGTGTTGGTCTGCCCCTAGTGGGGGATGTCTCCCAGTTAGGCTACTCAGGTGTCAGGGACTCACTTGAGCAGGCAGTCTGTCCGTTCTCAGATCTCAACCTCCGTGTTGGGAGATCCACTGCTCTCTTCAAAGCTGTCAGACAGAGTCGTTTGCATCTGTAGAGGTTTCAGCTGCTTTTTGTTGTTGTTGTTGTTTAGCTGTACCCTGTCCCCAGAGGTGGAGTCTACAGAGACAGGCAGGACTCCTTGAGCTGCTGTGAGCTCCACCCAGTTCGAGCTTCCCATCGCTTTGTTTATCTACTTAAGCCTCAGCATTGGCGGGCGCCCATCCCCCAGCCTCACTGCCACCTTGCAGTTATATCGCAGATTGCCGTGCTAGCAACGAGGGAGGCTCTTTGGGAGTGGGACCCTCCCAGCCAGGTGTGGGATATAATCTCCTGGTGTGCACCTTTGCTAAGATCCCTGGTAGAGTGCAGTATTAGGGTGGGAGTTACCTGATTTTCCAGGTGTTGTGTGTCTCAGTTCCCGTGGCTAGGAAAAAGAATTCTCTTCCCACTTGTGCTTCGCAGGTGAGGCGATGCCTCTCCCTGCTTCAGCTCTCGCTGGTTGTGCTGCAGCAACTGACCAGCACTGATTGTCAGGCACTCCCTAGTGAGAGAAACCCAGTACCTCAGTTGAAAATGCAGGAATCACCTGTCTTCTGTGTCGCTCGCGCTGGGAGTTAGAGACTGGAGCTGTTCCTATTTGGCCATCTTGCTCTGCCCCCCCCCCCCGCTTCTTTCCTTTTTATCTGAGGATATTTTCTTTTTCAACATAGTCGTAAACATGATCCCAAATGTTCCTTCATGGATCGGTCCACGACAGAGTTTCCAAGCTGCGTAATGTAAAGAAAGCTTTATCTATGTGGTATGAATACACATACCACAGAGCAGTTTCATAGAAAGCTTCTTTCCAGTTTTTATCTGAGACTATTTCCCTTTTCACCATGGGCATCAACATGCTCCCAAATATCACTTGGCAACTTTTTCTCCAAAAGGGTTTCCCCGATGCTGTTTGAGAAGAGAGGTATAACACTGTGAGTGGAATGCACACATCACAAAGCAGTTCCTTGGAAAACTTCTCTCCAGTTCCGGTCTGAACATATTTCCTTTTTCACCATAAACCTCAAAGCACTCCCGAATATCTTTCACATGCTAAACATAAACAGGGTTAGAAAACTGCTCAATGAAAGGAGATGATTAACTGAGTGAGAGGAATAAATATGACACATAGCAGTTTCACAGAAAGCTTTCTTCTGGATTATACTTGAGGATAATTCTTTCTCCATATTCTACGAAACATTCCCATATATCCTTCTTCAGATTCCACAAAAACAGTGTTTTCAAATTGCTCAACCCAAAGAATGGTTTAACTATATGAGACTAATACACACATCACAAAGCAGTTGCTCACAAAGCTTCTCTCCAGTTTCATCTTAAGACGTTTCCGTGCTCACCAGAAGCCTCTGGGCGCCACTTAATATCCCTTCACAGATTATTCAAAGACAGAGTTTCAAAAATGGGCAACGTAGTGTGAACTTTAATTCTGTGAAATGAATAGAGATATCAGCGTGCAGTTTCTTGGAATGCTTCTTTCTGGGTTTTATTTTAGAATATTTCACTTTTTGCCAGTCTTCAATGCATTCTGAAATATTACTTTTTGTGTTTTACAGGAACAGAATTCAAACACTGCCTTATGAGAAAAGAGGTATAACTCCCTGAGCGGAATGCACACATCACAAAGCAGTTTCTCAGAAAGCTTCTCTCCAATTTTTATCAAAAGTTATTTCCTATTTCACCACAGGCTTGAATGTGCTCCCGAATGTCCCTTCGTGAATCCGTCCATGACGGAGTTTCAAAACTGCGTAATATAAAGAAAGTTTTATCTATGTGAGATGAATAGGCATATCTATCACAAAGCAGTTTCATAGAAAGCTTCTTTCCACCATTTGTCTGAGAATATATGCTTTTTCACCATGGACGTCCACATACTCGTGAATGTCCTCTGGTAGCTTTTTCTCCAAAAGGGATTCCTCAATCCTCTATGAGAAGAAAAGTATAACTGTGTGAGTGCAATGCACACGTCACAAAGCAGCACCTCAGAAATCTTCTCTCCAGTTTTTATCTGAAGATATTTCCGTTTTCACCATAAGCCTCAAAGTGCTCCTGAGTATCCCTTAGCTGACTAAACTAAAACAGTGTTAGAATACTGCTCAATGAAAACAGAAGCATAACTGTGTGAGTGGAATTTACATGACACAGAGCAGTTTCACAGAAAGCTTCCTTCTGGTTTTTATTTGAGGGTCTTTCTTTTTCATCATATTCTTAAGAACGTTCCCAAATGTCCTTTCTCAGGTTCCACAGAAAGAGTGACTTCAAACTGCTCAATTACAGGAATGACTTAACCTCTATGAGATGAATACACACATCATAAAGCAGTTGCTCAGAAAGTTTCTCTTCAGTTTTCAACGGAAGACATTTCCTTGCTTGCCACAGGACTCCGGTCGCCACTTAATATCCCTTCGCAGAATCCTCAAAGACAAACTTTCCAAACTGGGAAATGTAGAGTAAGTTTTAACTCTCTGAAAAGAATGCATATGTCAGAGAGCAGTTTCTTGGAATGCGTTTTTCTGGGTTTTATTTGACGACATTTCACTTTTCGCCGTAGTCTTCAGTGGGCTCCGAATATCACTTTTTTAGTCTTACAGAAACAGTGTCCAAACACTATCTTATGAGAAAAAGGTAAAACTCCCTGAGTGGAATACACACATCACCAAGCAGTTTCTCAGAAAGCTTCCCTCCAGTTTTTATCTGATGATATTTCCTTTTTCACTGTAGGCCTGAATGTTATTCAAAATATGCCTTCGTGGATCCTTCCATGACAGAGTTTTAAGCTGCATAATGTAAAGAAAGCTTTATGTATGTGAGATGAATAAACACATCAAAAAGTAGATTCAGAGAAAGCATCTTTCCAGTTTTTATCTGATGATATTTCCTTTTTCACCATAGTTCTGAACATGATCCCGAATGTCCCTTCTTGGATCCGCCCATGACAGAGTTTCCAGGCTGTGTAGTGTAAAGAAAGCTTTATCTATGTAAGATGAATACACATATCTCAGAGCAGTTTCATAGAAAGTTCTTTCCAGTTTTTGTCTGAGGCTATATCCCTTTTCACCACTGGGATCAACATGCTCCTGAATATCACTTGGTGTCTTTTTCTCCAAAAGGTTTTCTCCGATGCTGTATGAGAAGAGAAGTATAACATTGTGAATGGAATGCACATGTTACAAAGCAGTTCTTTTGAAAGCTTCTCTCCAGTTTCATACTGAACACATTTCCCTTTTCACCATAAGCCTCAAAGTGCTCCCAAATAATCCTTCACACGCTAAACATAAACAGCGTTAGAAAACTGCTCAATGAAAAGAGAGGCTTAATTGAGTGAGAGGAATTAAGACGACACACAGCAGTTTCACAGAAAGCTTCCTTCTGGATTTTATCTGAGGTTATTTCTTTCTCCATATTCTAAGGAGCGCTCCCAAATGTCCTTCCTCAGATTCCCCAAGAAGATCATTTCAAATTGCTCAATCCAAAGAATGGTTTAACTCTCTGAGACGAATACACACATCACAAATCAGTTGCTCAGAAAGCTTCTCTCCAATTTTCATCAGAAGTCGTTTCCTTGCTCACCACAAGCCTCCAGGTGCCACTTAATATCCCTTCACAGATTCCTCAAAGACAGAGTTTCCAAACTGGGCAGCATAGAGTAAGCTTTAACACTGTGGAATTAGTGCACATTTCAGAGAGCAGTTTCTTGAAACGCTTCTCTCTGTGTTTTCTTTGAGGATATTTCACTTTTCACTGTAGTCTTCAATGCGCACCGAAATATCACCTTTTCGGTTTTAAAGGAACAGTGTTCAAACACTGCCTTCTGAGAAAAGAGGTAGAACTCCCTTAGTGGAATGCACACATCACAAAGCAGTTTCTCAGAAAGCTTCTCTCCAGTTTTTATCTGAAGATATTTCCTATTTCACCATAGGCTTGACTGTGCTCCTGAATGTCCCTTCATGAATTCGTCCAAGATGGCATTTCCAAACTGCCAAAGTTTTATCTATGTGAGATGAATATACATATCTATCACAAAGCAGTTTCGCAGTAAACTTCTTTCCAGTTTTTGTCTGAGGATATTTCCTTTTTCACCATAGCCCTCCATATGGTGAATGTCCCTTGGTAGCCTTTTCTCCAAAAGGAATTTCCCAATCCTGTTTGAGAAGAAAGGGATAATTCTGTGAGTGGAATGCACATGTCACAAAGCGCCCCTTGGAAAGCTTCTCTCCAGTTTCTATCTGATGATATTTCCGTTTTCACCATAAGTCACAAAGTGCTCAGGAATATCCCTTCGCAGATTAATCATAAACAGTGTTAGAAAACTGTCAATGAAAGGAGAAGCTTAACATGTGAGAGGAATTCACTTGACACATTGCAGTTTCACAGAAAGTTTCCTTGTGGTGTTTATCTGAGGTTATTTCTTTATTCGTATTCTAAAGAGTGTTCCCAAATGTCCTTCCTCAGGTTCCACAGAAATAGTGATTTCAGACGGCTCAAACAAAAAATGGTTTAACTCTATGAGATGAATACACACATCACAGAGCAGTTGCTCAGAAAACTTTTCTCCAGTTTTCATTGGAAGTCGTTTCCTTGCTCACCACAGGCCTCTGGGCGACACTTAATATCCCTTCGCAGATTCCTCAAAGACAGAGTTTCCAAGCTCAGCAACGTAGTGTACACTTTAACTCTGTGAAATGAATGCACATATCAGAGAGCAGTTTCTTGGAACGCTTCTTTCTGTGTGTTATTTGAGGATATTTCACTTTTCATGATATTCTTCAATAGGCTTCGAAATATGAGTTTTTCGGTTTTACAGGAACAGTGTTCAAAACACTGTCTTATGACAAAAAAGGTATAACCCCTGAGAGGAATACATATATCACAAAGCAGATTCTCAGATAGCTTCTCTCCAGTTTTTATCTGAAGATATTTCCTTTTTCACCATAGTCTTGAAGATGCTCCCCAATGTCCCTTCGTGGATCCATCCATGACAAAGTTTCCAAGCTGCATAAAGAAAGCTTTATCTATGTGAGATGAATACACATATCACAGAGCAGTTTCATGGAAAGGTTCTTTCCAGTTTTTTCTGAAGCTATTTCCCTGTTCATCATAGTCATCAACTTGCTTCTGAATATCACGTGGTACCTTTTTCTCCAAAAGGGTTTCCCCGATGCTGTATGAGAAGAGAGGTATAACACTGTGAGTGGAATGTACAGGTCACAAAACAGTTCCTCAGAAAGTTTCTCTCTAGTTTCGGTCTGAATATATTTCCTTTTTCACCATAAGCCTCAAAACGCTCCTGAATATTCCTTCGCAAGCTAAACATAAACAGGGTTAGAAAATTCCTAAATGAAAACAGGGGCTTAACTGAGTGAGAGGAATTAAGACAACACAGAGCAATTTCACAGAAAGCTTCCTTCCGGATTTTACCTGAGGGTATTTCTTTCTCTATATTCTAAGGAACGTTCCCAAATGTCCTTCCTCAGATTCCACAAAAACAGTGATTTCAAACTGCTCATTCCAAAGAATGGTTTAACTGTACTAGATAAATACACACACCACAAAGCAGTTGCTCAGAAAGATTCTCTCCAGTTTTCATCGGAAGACGTTTCCTTGCTCACCACCAGCCTACGGGGCCACTTAATATCCCTTCACGGATTCCCCAAAGACAGAGTTTCCAAACTGGGAAATGTAGACTAAGCTTTAACTCTGTGAAATGAATTCACATATCAGAGAGCAGTCTCTTGGAACTCTTCTCTCTGGGTTTTATTTCAGGATATTTCACTTTTCACCATAGACTTCAATGCACTCCGAAATATCACATTTTCGGTTTTACAGGAACAGTGTTCAAACATTGCCTTATGAGAAAGGAGGTATAACTTCCTGAGTGGAATCCACACATCACAAAGCATTTTCACAGAAAGTTTCT
The DNA here is from genome assembly GCF_024542745.1 of Macaca thibetana thibetana. Lineage (NCBI taxonomy): Eukaryota > Metazoa > Chordata > Mammalia > Primates > Cercopithecidae > Macaca > Macaca thibetana. Next base: position 98,391,998 of record NC_065585.1, on the reverse strand, counting down.
TTCCAGTTTTTGTCAGAGGATATTTCCTTTTTCACTATAGCCATCCATATACTCCTGAATGTCCCCTGGCAGCTTTTTCTCTGAAAGGATTTCCCCAATCCTCTATGAGAAGAAAGGTATAAGTCTGTGAGTGAAATGCACATTTCACAAAGCAGCTCCTCGGAAATCTTTTTTCCAGTTTCTATCTGAAGATATTTCCATTTTCACCATATGCCTCAAAGTGCTCCCAAGTATCCGTTAGCTGACAAAACTAAAACAGTGTTAGAATACTGCTCAATGAAAACAGAAGTTTAACTGTGCGAATGGAAACACGTGACACAGAGCAGTTTCACAGAAAGCTTCCTTCTGGTTTTCATCGGAAGGCATTTCTTTTTCAGCATATTCTTAAGAGTGTTCCCAAATGTCCTTTATCAGGTTCCACAAAAAGAAGTGATTTCAAACTGCTCAATTCAAAGAATGATTTAACTGTAAGAGATGAATACACACATTGAAAATATTTGCTCAGAAATCTTCTCACAGTTTTCAACGGAAGACATTTCCTTGATCACCACAGGCCTCTGGTCGCCACATAATATCCCTTCACAGAATCCTGAAAGACAGACTTTCCAAACAGGGAAATGTACAGTAAGCTTTAATTCTCTGAAATGAATGCACATGTCAGAGAGAAGATTCTTGGAACTCTTCTTTTTGATTTTTATTTGAGGATAATTCACTTTTTGCCATAGTTTTCAATGCGTTCCAAAATATTCCTTTTTCAGTTTCACAGGAACAGTGTTCAAACACTGCCTTATGAGAAAAGAGGTATAACTCCTTGAGTGGAATGCACCCATCACAAAGCAGTTTCTCAGAAAGCTTATCTTCAGTTTTTATCTGAAGATATTTCCTATTTTACCATAAGCCTGAATGTGCTCCCAAAGGTCCCTTTGCGAATCCGTCCATGACGGCGTTTCAAAACTGCATAATAGTAAGAAAGTTATATCTATGTGAGATGAATAAATATATCTATCACAAAGCAGTTTCTCAGAAAGCTTCTTTCCAGTTTTTGTCTGAGGTTATTTCCTTTTTCACCATAGTCATCCATATACTGCCGAATGTCCCCTGGTAGCTCTTTCTCCAAAAGGGATTCCCCAATCCTCTATGAGAAGAAAAGTATAACTCTGTGAGTGGAATGCACACGTCACAAAGCAGCTCCTCGGAAATCTTCTCTCCAGTTTCTATCAGAAGTTATTTCCGTTTTCACCATAAGCCTTAAAGCACTCCCGAGTATCCCTTAGGTGACTAAACTAAAACAGTGTTAGAATATTGCTCAATGAAAACAGAAGCTTAACTGTGCGAGTGGAATTCACGCGATCCAGAGCAGTTTCACAGAAAGCTTCCTTCTGGATTTAAACTGAGGATACTACTTTCTCCATATTCTAAGGAGCGTTGCCAAATGTCCATCCTCAGATTCCACAAAAACGGTGATTTCAAACTGCTCAACCCAAAGAATAGTTTACCTCTATAAGACGACTACACACATCACAAAGCAGCTGCTCACAAAGCTTCTCTCCAGTTTTCATCGGAAGACATTTCCTTGCTCGCCACAGGCCTCTGGGCGCCTCTTAATATCCCTTCACAGATTCCTCAAAGACAGAGTTTCCAAACTGGATCATGTAGAGTAAGCTTTAAATCTCTGAACTGAATGCACATGTCAGAGAGCAGTTTCTTGGAATGTTTCTTTCTGGATTTCATTAGACAACATTTCACTTTTCACCATAGTTTTCGGTGTGCTCCGAATATCCCTTTTTTAAATTTACGGGAACAGAGTTCAAACTGTGCCTTATGAGAAGAAAAGTATAACTCCCTGAGTGGAATGCACATATCATCAAGCAGTTTCTCAGAAAGCTTCTCTCCAGTTTTTATCTGACGATATTTCCTTTTTCACCAGAGGCCCGAATGTGATCCAGAATATCCCTTCGTGGATCCATCCATGACGGAGTTTCCAAGCTTTGCAATGTAAAATAACTTTATCTCTGTCATATGAATAAACATAGCAAAAAGTAGATTCACAGAAAGCTTCTTTCCAGTTTTTATCTGAAGATATTTCCTATTTCACCATAGTCCTGAATGTGTTCCCGAATGTCCCTTCTTGGATCCGTCCATGACAGAGTTTCCAAGTTGTGTAACAAAAAGAAAGCTTTATCTATGTGAGGTGAATACACATATCATAGAGCAGGTTCATAGAATTCTTCTTTCTAGTTTTTGTCTGAGACAATTTCCCGTTTCACCATAGGAATCAACATGCTCCCGAATATCCCTTGGTACCTTTTTATCCAAAAGAGTTACCCCGATGCTGTATGAGAAGAGAGGTATAACACTGGAAGTGGAAAGCACACGTCACAAAGCAGTTCCTCAGAAAGCTTCTCTCCAGTTTCAGTCTGAACATAATTCCTATTTCACCATAAGCCTCAAAGCACTCCCGAATATTCCTTCACAGGCTAAACATAAACAGAGTTATAAAACTGCTGAATTGAAGAGAGATTAACTGTGTTAGAAGAATTAAAAAGACACAGAGCAGATTCACAGAAAGCTTCCCTCTGGATTTAAACTGAGGATACTTCTTTCTCCATATTCTAAGGAGCGTTGCCAAATGTCCATCCTCAGATTCCACAAAAACAGGGATTTCAAATTGCTCAACCCAAAGAATGGTTTAACTCTATGAGATGAATACACACATCACAAAGCAGTTGCTCACAAAGCTTCTCTCCAGTTTTCATCGGAAGACGTTTCCTTGCTCATCACAAGCCTCTGGGCTCTACTTAATATCCCTTCACAGATTCCTCAAAGACAGAGCTTCCAAACTGGATCATGTACAGTAAGCTTTAACTCTGTGAAATGAATACACATAACAGAGAGCAGTTTCTTGATACGTTTCTTTGGGGGTTTTATTTGAGGATATTTCATTTTTCGCCATAGTCTTCAATGGGCTTCGAGATATCACCTTTTTGGTTCTACAGGGCCAGTGTTCCAACACTGCCTTATGAGAAAAGAGGTATAACTCCCTGAGTGGAATGCATACATCACAAGAATGTGTCTCAGAAAGCTTCTCTCCGGTTTTTATTTGAAGTTATTTTCATTTTCACCATGGTGCTGAATGTGCTCCCGCATGTCCCTTCACAGACCCATCCATCACAGAGTTTCCAAACTGCATTATATAAAGCAAGTTTTATCTATGTGAGATGAATAAACATATCTACCAAAAAGCAGTTTCACAGATAGCTTCTTTTCAGTTTTTGTTTGAGTATAATTCCTTTTTCACCATAGCCGTCCATGTACTCCCGAATGTCCCTTAGTACCTTTTCCTCCAAAAGTGATTCTCCAATCTTCAATGAGTAGAAAGGTATAACTCTGTGAGTGGAATGCACACGTCACAAAATAACTCCTTGGAAAGCTTCTCTCCAGTTTCTATCTGAAGATATTTCTGTTTTCACCATAAACCTCAGAGTGCTCCCGAATATCCCTTCACAGACTAAACAAAAACAATGGTACAATACTGCTCAATGAAAAGAGAAGTTTAATTGTGTGAGTGGAATTCACACCATCCAGAGCAGTTTCACAGAAAACTTACTTCTGGTTTTTATCTGAAGGTATTTATTTTTCAACATATTCTAAAGAGCATTCCCAAACGTCCTTTCTCAGGTTCCACAGAAACAGTAATTTCAAACAGCTCAATCAAAAAAATGATTTAACACTATGAGATGAAAACACACATCACAGACAGTTGCTCAGAAGCTTCTGTACAGTTTTCAATGGAAAAGATTTCCTTGCTCACCACAGGCTTAAGGGCGTCACTTAATATCCCTTCACAAATTCCTCAAAGACAGAATTTTCAAAGTGGGAAACGTAGAGTAAGCTTTAACTCTGTGAAATGAATGCACATATCAGAGAGCAGTTTTTTGGAACGATTCTTTCTGGATTTTATTTGAGGATATTTCACTTTTCGCCATATTTTTCAATGCACTACAAAATACCACCTTTTCGGTTTTACAAGAACAGTGTTCAAACACTGCCTTATAAGAGAAGAGGTATAACACCCTGAGTGGAATGTACACATCACAAAGCAGTTTCTCAGAAAGCTTCTCTCCAGTTTTTATCTGAGGAGATTTCCTTTTTCACCACAGGCCCAAATGTGATCCCAAATATCACTTTGAGAATCCATTCATGACGGAATTTGAATGCTACATAATATAAAGAAAGCTTTACCTATGTGAGATGAATAAACATAGCAAAAAGCAGACTTACAGAAACCTTGTATCCAGTTTTTTTCTGAAGATATTTCCTATTTCACCATAGGCCTGAATGTGCTCTCAAATGTCCCTTTGCAAATCCGTCCATGACGTCGTTTCAAAACTGCTTAATAGAAAGAAAGTTTTATCTATGTGAGATGAATAAACATATCTATCACAAAGCACTTTCACAGAAAGCTTCTTTCCAGTTTTTGTCTGAGGATATTTCCTTTTTCACCATAGACGTCCATATACTCCCAAATGTCCCCTGGTAGCTCTTTCTCCAAAAGGGATTCCCCAATCCTCTATGAGAAGAAAAGCATAAATCTGTGAGTGGAATGCACACGTCACAGAGCAGCTCCTCGGAAATCTTCTCTCCAGTTTCTATCTGAAGATATTTCCGTTTTCACCATAAGCCTCAAAGTACTCCCGAGTGTCCCTTAGCTAACTAAACTAAAGCAGTGTTAGAATACTGCTCAATGAAAACTGTAGCTTAACTGTGTGAGTGGAATGCACATGACACAGAGCAGTTTCACAGAAAGCTTCCTTCTCGTTTTTATCAGAGGATATTTCTTTTTCAAAATATTCTTAAGAGCACCCTCAAGTGTCCTTTCTCAGGTTCCACAGAAAGAGTGATTTCAAACTGCTCAATCCAAAGAATGATTTAATCTATGAGATGAATACACACATCGGAAAGCAGTTGCTCAGAAAGCCTCTCTCTGATTTTCAATGGAAGACATTTCCTTGCACGTCACAGGCCTCCAGTCACCACTTAATATCCCTTCGCAGAATCCTCAAAGACAGACTTTCCAAACTGGGAAATGTAGAGTAGCTTTAACTCTCTGAAATGAATGCACATGTCAGAGAGCAATTTCTTGGAACGCTTCTTTCTGGGTTGTATTTCAGGATATTTCATTTTTCACCATACTCCCATGCACTCCGAAATACTACTTTTTTGGTTTCACAGGAACAATGTTCCAACACTGCCTTATGAGAAAAAAGGTATAAATCCTTGAGTGGAATACATACATCAAAAAGCAGTTTCTCAGAAAGCTTGTATCCAGTTTTTATTTGAAGATACCTCATTTTCTCATTGTTCACCGTAGGCCTGAATGTGCTCCCAAATGTCCCTTTGTGGATCCATCAATGATGGAGTTTCCAAACTGCAAAATATAGGGAAAGTTTTATCTATGTGAGATGAATAAACATATATATCACAAAGCAGTTTCACAGAAATATTCTTTCAGGTTTTGTGTGAGGATATTTCCTTTTTCACCATAGCCGTCCCTATACTCCAGAATGTCCCTTGGTAGCTTTTTCTCCAAAAGGAATTCCCCAATACTCTATGAGAAGAAAGGTGTAATTCAGTCAGGGCAATGCACACGTCACAAAGTAGCTCCTCGGAAATCATCTTTCCAGGTTCTATCTGAAGATATTCCCTTTTTCACCATAAGCCTCAAAGTGCTCCCGAATATCCCTTCGCAGACTAAACAATAATCGTGGTAGAATACTGCTCAATGAAAAGTGTAGCTTAACTGTGTGACCAGAATTGACGCAACACGGAGCAGTTTCACGGAAAGTTTCCTTCTGGTTTTTATCTGAGGTTATTTCTTTTTCAGGATATTCTAAAGAGCGTTCTCAAATGTCCTTTCTCAGATTCCACAGAAACAGTGATTTCAAACTGCTCAATCCAAAGAATGATTTAACTCTATGAGATGAGAACACACATCACAAAAGAGTTGATCAGAAAGCTTCTCTCCAATTTTCGATGGAAGACATTTCCTTGCTCGTCACAGGCCTCCAGTTGCCACTTAACGTCCCTTCGCAGAATCCTCAAAGACAGACTTTCCAAACTGGGAAATGTAGAATAAGCTTTAACTTTGTGAAATGAGTGGACAAGTCAGAGAGGAGTTTCTTGGAATGCTTCTTTCTGGGTTTTATTTCAAGATATTTCATTTTTTGCCATAGTCATCCATGCGCTCTGAAATATTACTTTTTCGGTTTTACAGGAACAGTGTTCAAACACTGCCTTATGAGGAAAAAAGTATAACACCCTGAGTGGAATGCACACATCACAAAGCAGTTTCTCAGAAAGCTTTATCCAGTTTTTATCTGAAGATATCTCCTTTTTCACCATTGGCCTGAATGTGCTCCCGAATGTCCCTTTGTGGATCCATCCATGACGGAGTTTCCAAACTGTGTAATATAAGAAAAGCTTTATCTCTGTGAGGTGAATCAATATGTCTATCACAAAGCAGTTTCACAGAAATCTTCTTTCCAGTTTTTATCTGTGGATATTTCCTTTCTCACCATAGCCGTCCTTATACTCCCTAATGTCTCTTGGTAGCTTTTTCTACAAAAGGGATCCCCAATCCTCTATGAGAAGAAAGGTATAATTCTGTGAGTGGAATGCACATGTCACAAAGCAGCTCCTCAGAAAGCTTCTCTCCTGTTTCTCTCTGAAGATATTTCCTTGTTCACCAGATGCCTCAAAGCCCTCCCAAATATCCCTTCACAGACTAAACAAAAACAGTGCTAGAATACTGCTCAATGAAAAGAGAAGCTTAACTGAGTGAGCGGAATTCATGCAACACAGAGCAGTTTCACATAAAGTTTCCTTCTGGTTTCTATCAGAGATTATTTCTTTTTCAGGATACTCTAAAGAGCGTTCCCAGATGTCCTTTCTCAGATTCCACAGAAACAGTGATTTCAAGCTGCTCAATCCAAAGAATGATTTAACTCTATGAGATGAATACAAACATCACAAAAAAGTTGCTCAGAAAGCTTCTCTCCAATTTTTGACGGAAGACATTTCCTTGCTCACCACAGACCTCCTGTTGCCACTTAATATCCCTTCGCAGAATTCTCAAAGACAGACTTTCTAAACGGGGAAATGAAGACTAACCTTCAAATCTGTGAAATGAATGGACATTTCAGAGAGCATTTTCTTGAAATGCTTCTTTCCGGGTTTTATTGAATGACATTTCACTTTTCGCCGTAGTCTTCAATGCACTCCAAAATATCCCTTTTTCGGTTTTACAGGAACAGTGTTCAAACAGTATCTTTTGAGAAGAAAGGTATAACTCCCTGAGTGGAATGCACACATGACCACTCAGTTTCTCAGAAAGCTTCTCTCCAGTTTTCATCTGAAGATATTTCCCTTTCCATCATAGGCCTGCATATGCTCCCAAATATCCCTTCGCGGATCCATCCATGATGGAGTTTCCAAGCTGCATAATGTAAAGAAATCTTTATCTATGTGAGATGAATAAACATAGCAAAAAGCAGACTCACGGAAAGCTTCTGTCCAGTTTTTATCTGAAGATATTATCATTTTTACCATGGTCCTGAATGTAATCCCGAATGTCTCTTCATGGATATGACCATGACAGAGTTTCCAAGCTGCATAATATAAAGAAAGGTTTATCTATGTGAAATGAAAACACAAAGCACAGAGCAGTTTCACAGGAAGATTCTTTCCAGTTTCTGTCTGAGGCTATTTCTCTTTTCACCATAGGCATCAATCTGCTCTTGAATATCCCTTGGAACCTTTTTGTCCAAAAGTGTTTCCCCAATGCTGTATGAGAAGAGAGGCATAACACAGTGAGTGGAATGCACACATCACAAAGCAGTTCCTCGAAAAACTTCTCCCCAGTTTCTTTCTGAACATATATCCTTTTTCACTGTAACCCTCAAAGCGCTCCTGAATATCCCTTCGCATGCTAAACATTAACAACATTAGAAAATTGCTCAACGAAAAGAGAAGCTTATCTGAGTGAGAGGAATTCAAATTACACATAGCAGTTACATACAAAACTTCCTTCTGGTTTTTATCTGTGGATATTTCTTTCTCCGTATTCCAAAGAGCATTCCCAAATGTCCTTCCTCAGATTCCACAGAAACAGTGATTTCAAACTGCTCAATCCAAAGAATGATTTATCTCTATGAGATGAATACACACCTCACGAAGCAGTTGCTCAGAAAGTTTCTCTGAAGTTTTCAAAGGTAGGCATTTCCCTGCTCCCCAGAGGGCTCTGGGCGCCACTTAATATCCCTTCCCAGATTCCTCAAAGATAGACTTTCCAACCTGGGAAATGTAGAGTAAGCTTTAACTGTGTGAAATGAATGGACATGTCAGAGAACAGTTTCTCGAAATGCTTCTTTCTGGGTTTTATTTGACGACATTTCACTTGTTGCCATAGTCTTCAATGTGGTCCAAATATCACTTTTGTAGTTTTACAGGAACAGTATTCAAACAGTGCCTTATGACAAGAAAATTATAACGCTCTGAGTGGAATGCGAACATCACCAAGAAGTTTCTCAGAAAGCTTCTCTCCAGTTTTTATCTGACGATGTTTTCTTTTTCACCATAGGCCTGAATGTGATCCCTAATATCCCTTCGCAGATCCATCCATGATGGAGTTTCCAAGCTGTGTAATATAAGGAAAGCTTTACCTATGTGAGATAAATAGACATAGCAAAAAGCAGATTCAGAGAAACCTTCTTTCCAGTTTTTATCTGAAGATATTTCCTTCTTCAACATAGTCCTGAACGTGATCCAGAATGTCCCTTCGTGGATCTGTCTATGACAGAGTTTCCAGGCTGCACAGTGGAAAGAAAGCTTTATCTATGTGAGATAAATACACGTATCACAGAGCAGTTTCATAGAAAGCTTCTTTCCAGTTTTTGTCTGAGGCTATTTCACTTTTCACCACAGGCATCAACATCCTCCCAAATATCACTTGGTACCTTATTCTCCAAAATGGTTTACCAGATGCTGTATGAGAAGAAAGGTATAATTCTGTGACTGGAATGCACACGTCATGAAGCAGCTCATAAGAAAGCTTCTATCCAATCTCTATCTGAAGATATTTCCCTTTTCACCGTAAGCCTCAAAGAGCTCACAAATATCCCTTTGCAGACTAAACATAAACAGTGTTAGAATACTGCTCCATGAAAAGAGAAGCTTAACTGTGAGCAGAATTCACACGACACAGAGAAGTTTCACAGAAAGCTCCGTTCTGGTTTCTATCTGAGGTTATTTCTTTTTCAGGATATTCTAAAGAGCCTTCCCAAATGTCCTTTCTCAGATTCAACAGAAACAGTGATTTCAAACTGCTCAATCCAAAGAATGATTTAACTCTATGAGATGAATACAAACATCACAAAAGAGTTACTCAGAAAGCTTTTCTCCAGTTTTCAACGGAAGACATTTCCCTGCTCACCACAGGCCTCCGGTTGCCACTTAATATCCCTTCCCAGAATTCTCAAAGACAGACTTTCCAACCTGGGAAATGTAGAGTATACTTTAACTCTGTGAAATGAATGGACATGTCAGAGAGCAGTTTCGTGGAATGCTTCTTTCCGGGTTTTATTGGACGACATTTCACTTTCCCACAGAGCCTTCAATGGGTTCCGAATATCACTTTTTTAGTTTTACAGGTACAGCGTTCAAACAGTGCCTTATAACAAGAAAGGTATAACTCCCTGAGTGGAATTCACACAGCACCAAGCAGTTTCTCAGAAAGCTTCTCTCCTTTTTTTATCTGATGATATTTCCTTTCTCACAATAGATCCGAAAGTGATCCAGAATATCCCTTCATGGATCCATCCATGATGGAATTTCCAAGCCGCATAATGTAAAGAAAGCTTTATCTATGTGAGATGAATAAAAATAGCAAAAAGCAGATTCAGAGAAAGCTTCTTTCCAGTTTTTATCTGAAGATATTTCCTTTTTCACCATAGTCCTGAATGTGCTCCCAAATGTCCATTTGTGGATCCGTCCATGACAGAGTTTCCAACTGTGTAATGTAAACAAAGCTTTATCTATGTGAGATGAATACACATATCATACAACAGTTTCATAGAAAGCTTCTTTCCAATTTTTGTCTGAGGTTATTTCCCATTTCACCATAGGCATCAACGTGCTTGCGAATATCACTTGGTACCTTTTTCTCCAAAAGGGTTTCCCCGAGGTTGTATGAGAAGACAGGTATAACACTGTGAGTGGAAATCACATGTCAGAAAGTGGTTCCTCAGAAAGCTTCTCTCCAGTTTCGGTCTAAACATATTTCCTTTTACACCATAAACCTCATAGTGCTCCCAAATATCCCTTCATATACTAAACATAAACAGGGTTAGATACCTGCTCAATAGAAAGAGAGGCTTAACTGAGCGAGAGGAATTAAGATGACATGGAGCAGTTTTACAGAAAGATTCCTTCTGGATTTTACCTGTGGATATTTCTTTCTCCATATTCTAAGCAGCATTCTAAAATGTCCTGCCTCAGATTCCACAAAAACAGTAATTTCAAACTGCTAAATCCAAAGAATGGTTTAACTTTATGAGAAGAATACACACATCACACAGCCGTTGCTCACAAAGCTTGTCTCCAGTTTTCATCGGAACACGTGCCCTTGTTCATCACAAGACTGGGCGTCACTTAATATCCAGTCACAGATTCCTCAAAGACAGAGTTTCCAAACTGGGCAACGTAGAGTAAGCTTTAACTCTGTGAAATGAATGCATATATCGGAGAGCAGTTCCTTGGAACGCTTCTCTCTGTGTTTTATTTGAGGATATTTCACTTTTCACCGTAGTCTTCAATGGGCTCCGAAATATCACTTTTTCGGTTTTACAGGAACACTGCCTTATGAGAAAAGTTGTATAACGCCCTGAGTGGAATGCACACATCACAAAGTGGTTTCTCAGAAAGCTTCTCTCCAGTTTTTATCTGAAGATATTTCCTTTTTCACCATAGGCCTGAATGTGCTCCTGAATGTCCCTTCACGAATCTGTCCATGACGGAGATTCCAAATTGCATAATAGAAAGAAAGTTTTATCTATGTGAGATGAATAAACATATCTATCCCAAAGATGTTTCACAAAAAGCTTCTTTCCAGTTTTTGTTTGAGGATATTTCCTTTTTCACCATAACCCTCTATATACTCCTGAATGTCCCCTGGTAGCTTTTTCTCCAAAAGGAATTCCACAATCCCCTATGAGAAGAAAAGTATAACTCTGTGAGTGGAATGCACACGTCACAAAGCAGCCTCTCGGAAATGTTCTCCCCAGTTTCTATCTGAAGATATTTCCGTTTTCTCCATAAGCCTCAAAGTGCTCCCGAATATACTTTAGCTGACTAAACTGAAACAGTGTTAGAATACTGCTCAATGAAAACTGAAGCTTAACTGTGCAAGTGGAATTCACGAGACCCAGAGCAGTTTCACAGAAAGCTTCCATCTAGTTTTAATCGGAGGGTATTTCTTCTTCAGCATATTCTTAAGACCGTTCCCAAATGTCCTTTCTCAGGTTCCACAGTAAGAATGATTTCAGACTGCTCAGTCCAAAGAATGATTTAACTCTATGAGATGAAAACACACATCACAAAGCAGTTGCTCAGAAATCTTATCTCCAGTTTTCAACGGAAAACCTTTCCTTGCTCACTAGAGGCCTCCAGTCGCCACTTAATATCCCTTTGCAGAATCCTCAGAGACAGTCTTTCCAAAATGGGAAATGTAGAGTAAGCTTTAACTCTGTGAAATGAATGTACATGTCACAGAGTAGTTTCTTGGAATGCTTCTTTCCGGATTTCATTTGATGGCATTTCACTTTTTGCCATAGTCTTCAATGTGCTCTGAATATCCCTTTTTTAGTTTTACATGAATAGTGTTCAAACAGTGCTTTATGAGAAGAAAGGTATAACTCCCTTAGTGGAATTCACTCATCATCAAGCAGTTTTTCATAAAATTTCTCTCCACTTTCTATCTGACGATATTTCCTTTTTCACCATAGGCCTGTATGTGATTCCAAATATCCCTTTGTGGATCCATCCATGACGGAGTTTCCAAGCTCCGTAATGTAAAAAAAGCTTCATCTATGTGAGATGAATACATATAGCAAAAAGCAGACACTCACCATAGTCTTCAACGTGCTCCAAATATCACATTTTTAGTTGTACAGGAACAGTGTTCAAACAGTCCCTTATGAGAAAAAAGGTATAACTCCTTGAGTGAAATGCACACATCACCAAGACGTTTCTCAGAAAGCTTCTCTCCAGTTTTTTTCTGATGATATTTCCTTTTTCACAGTAAGCCCGAATGTGATCCTGAATAGCCCTTCGTGGATCCATCCATGACGGAAGTTCCAAGCTGCGTAATGTAAAGAAAGTTTTTTCTATGTGACTCAATAAACTCAGCAAAAAGCACATTCACAGAAACTTCTTTCCAGTTTTTATCTGAAGATATTTCCTTTTTCACCATAGTCCTGAATGTGCTCCCGAATGTCTCTTCGTGGATGCATCCATGACAGAGTTTCCAAGCTGCGTAATGTAATGAAAGTTTTATCTATGTGAGATGAATACACATATCACAGAGCAGTTTCATAGAAAGCTTCTTTCCAGTTTCTGTCTGAGGCTATTTCCTTTTACACCATAGCCATCCATATAGTCCCGAATGTCCCTTGGTAGCTTTTTCTCCAAAAAGAATTTCTCAATCCTCTATGAGAAGAAAGCTATAACTCTGACTGGAATGCACACCTCACAAAGCATCTCCTCGGAAAGCTTCTCTCCAGTTTCTATCTGAAGATATTTCCTTTTTCACCATAAGCCTCGAAGCATTCCAGACTATCCCTTCGCAGACTAAACAAAAACAGTGTCAGAATACCGCTCAATAAAAAGAGAGGCTTACTCGGTGAGCAGAATTCACGCAACACAGAGCAGTTCCACAGAAAGCTACCTTCTGGTTTCTATTTGAGGTTATTTCTTTTTCAGGATATTCTAAAGAGAGTTCCCAAATGTCCTTTCCACAGAAACAGTGATTTCAAACTGCTCAATCCAAGGAATGATTTAACTATATGAGATGAACACAAACATCACAAAGAGTTGCTCAGAAAGCTTCTCTGCAATTTTCAACCTAAGACATTTCCTTCCTTGCCACAGACCTCCAGTTGCCACTTAATATCCCTTCGCACAATCCTCAAAGACAGACTTTCCAAACTGGGAAATGTAGAGAAAGCTTTAACTCTGTGAAATGAATGGCATGTCAGAGAGCAGTTTCTTGGAATGCTTCTTTCTGGGTTTTATTTGATGACATTTCACTTTTCGCCATAGTCTTCAATGTGCTCGGAATATCCCTTTTTTAGTTTTACAGGAACAGTATTCAAACAGTGCCTTATGAGAATAAAGGTATAACTCCGTGAGTGGAATCCACACATCACCAAGCAGTTTCTCAGAAAGCTTCTCTCCATTTTTTATCTGATGATATTTCCTTTTTCACCATAGGCCTGAATGTGATCCCCAATATCCCTTCACAGATCCATCCATGACGGAGTTTCCAAGCTTTGTAATGTACAGACAGCTTTATCTATGTGAGATCAATAAAGATAGAAAAAAGCAGATTCACAGAAAGCTTCTTTCCAGTTTTTATCTGAAGATATTTCCTTTTCACCATAGGAAATGTCCCGAATATCCCTTGTCGGATCCCTGCATGACGGACATTCCAAACTTCATAATGTAAAGATAGCTTTATCTATTTGAGATGAATACACATAACACAGAGCAGTTTCACAGAAAGCTTCTTTCCAGTTTCTGTCTGAGGCTATTTCCCTTTTCACCATAGGCATTAATGTGCCCCCGAATAATGCTTGGTACCTTTTTCTCCAAAAGGGTTTCCATGATGCTGTATGAGAAGAGAGGTATAACACTGTGAGCGGAATGCCACGTCACAAAGCAGTTCCTCGGAAAGCTTCTCTACAGTTTCTATGTGTACATGTTTCCTTTTTCACAGTAAGCCTCAAAGAACTCCCGAATATCCCTTCACATGCTAAACATAAACAGTGTTAGAAAATTGCTCAAGGAAAACAGAGGTTTAACTGAGCAAGAGGAATTCACACGACACATTGTAGTTTCACAGAAAGCTTCCTAGTTTTATCTGATTATATTTCTTTCTACATATTCTAAAGAGCGTTCTCAAATGTTCTTCCTCAGATTCCACAGAAATAGTGATATCAAACTGCTCAAGTCAATGTATGATTTAACTCTATGAGATGAATACACACATCACAAAGCAGTTGCTTACCTCCAGTTTTCAATGGAAATCATTTCCATGCTCACCACATGCCTCCAGGCACCACTTACCATCCCTTAGCAGATTTCGCAAAGATAGAGTTTCCAAACTTGGCAATGTAGAATAAGCATTATTTCTGTGAAATGAATGCACATATCAGAGAGCAGTTTCTTAGAATACTTCCTTCTGGGTTTTATTTGAGGATATTTCACTTTTTGCCATAGTCTTCCAAGCACTCCAAAATATCACTTTTTTGGTTTTACAGGAACAGTGTTCAAACACTGCCTTATGAGGAAACAGGTATAACTCCCTGAGTGGAATGCACACATCACAAAGCAGTTTCTCAGAAAGCTTCTATCCAGTTTTTATCTGAAGATATTTCCTATTTCAACATAGGCCTGAATGTGCTCCCGAATGTCCCTTCGTGAATCTGTCCATGACGGCGTTTCAAAACTGAGTAAGAGAAAGAAAGTTTTATCTATGTGAGACGAATAAACATATCTATCACAAAGCAGTTTCACTGAAAGCTTCTTTCCAGGTTTTCTGTGAGTATATTTCCTTTTTCACTATAGCTGTCCCTATACTTCCAAATGTCCCCTGGTAGGTTTTTCTCCAAAAGGGATTCCCCAATTCTCTATGAAGAGAAAAGTATAACTCTGTGATTGGAATGCCCACGTCACAAAGCTCCTCCTCGGAAATCTTCTCTCCAGTTTCTATCTGAAGATATTTAAATTTTCACCGTAATCCTCAAAGTACTCCCAAGTATCCCTTAGCTGACTAAGTAAAACAGTGTTAGAATACTGCTCAATGAAAACAGAAGCTTACATGTGTGAGTAGAATTCACGTGACACAAAGCAGTTTCACAGAAAGCTTTCCTCTGGTTTTTATCTAAGGGTATTTCTTTTTCAACATATTCTAAAAACTGTTCCCAAATGTCATTTCTCAGATTCCACAGAAACAGTGATTTCAAACTGCTGAAACCAAGGAATGATTTAACTCTACAGGATGAATACACACATTAGCTGCATAATGTAAATAAAGTTTTATTTATGTGACACGAATTAATACAGCAAAGAACACATTCACAGAAAAATTCTTTCCAGTTTTTATCTGAGGATATTTCCTTTTCACATATTCCTGAATGTGCTCCCGAATGTCCCTTCTTGGAACCATCCATGACATAGTTTCCAAGCTGCGTAATGTAAAGAAAGCTTCATCTATATGAGATGAATACACATATCACAGAGCATTTTCACAGAAAGTTTCTTTCCATTTTTTGTCTGAAGCTATTTCCTTTTTCACCATTGGCGTCAATATGCAAATGAATATAGCTTGATACCTTTTTCTCCAAAACGATTTCCCCGATGATGTATGAGAAGAGAAGTATAACACTGTGTGTGGAATGCACACGTCACAAAGCAGTTCTTTTAATACTTACCCTCCTGCTTCTATCTGAACATATTTCCTTTTTCACTGTAAGCCTTAAAGTGCTTCTGAATATCCCATCATACGCTAAACATAAACAATGTTAGAAAACTGCTCAATGAAAAGAGAAGCTTAACTGAGCGAGAGGAATTCACACGACACATAGCAGTTTCTCAGAAAGCTTCCTTCTGGTTTTTATGTGAGGATATTTTTTCTCCATATTTTAAATGGCGTTTCAGGATATTCTAAAGAGCATTCCCAAATATTCTTCCTGAGATTCCACAGAAACAGGATTTTCAAACTATTCAATCCAAAGAATGATTTAACTCTATGAGATGAATACACACTTCACAAAACAGTTGTTCAGAAAGCTTCTCTCCAGTTTTCAACGGAAAACATTTCCGTTCTCACCTCAGGCCTCTGGGCACCATTAATATACCTTCACAGATACCTCAAAAACAGAGTTTCCAAACTGGGCAACGTAGAGTAAGCTTTAATTCTCTCAAGTGAATACACATATCAGAGAGCAGTTTCTTGGAATGGTTCTTTCTGGGTTTTATTAGAGGATAGTTCACTTTTTGCCATAGTCTTCAATGCGCTCTGAAATATCACTTTTTCAGTTTTACAGGAGCAGTGTTCAAACACTGACTTATAAGAAAAGAGGTATAACTCCCTGAGTGGAATGCACATATCACGAATCAGTTTCTCAGAAAGCTTCTTTCCAGTTTTTATCTGAAGATATTTCCTTTTTCACCATAAGCGTGAAAGTGCTCCCTAATGTCCCTTTGCAGTTCGTCCATGATGGAGTTTCCAAGCTGAGTAATGTAAAGAAAATTTCATCTATGTGAGATGAATAAACATAGTAAAAAGCAGATTCACAGAAAGCTTCTTTCTAGTTTTTATATGAAGATATTTCCTTTTTCACCATAGTCCAGTATGTGCTCCCGAATGTCCCTTTGTGGATCCGTCCATGACAGAGTTTTCCTGCTGTGTAATGTAAAGAAAGCTTTATCTATGTGAGATGAATACACATATCACAGAGCAGTTTCACAGAAAGATTCTTTCCATTTTTTGTGTGAGGCTATTTCACTTTTCAACATAAGAGTCAATATGCTCCCGAATATCACATGGTACCTTTTTCTCCAAAAGGATTTTCCCAATGCTGTATTAGAAGAGAGGTATAACACTGTTGAGTGGAATGTACATGTCAAAAGTGGTTCTTTGGAAAGCTTCTCCCAAGTTTGTATCTGAACATACTTCCTTTTTCACTGTAAGCTTCAAAGCGCTTCTGAATATACCTTTGCACGCTAAACATAAACAGTGTTAAAAAAACTGCTCAATGAAAAGAGATGCTTAAATGAGTGAGAGGAATTCACATGACACATAGCAGTTTCACAGAAAGCTTCCTTCTGGTTTTTATCTGAGGATATTTCTTTCTCCATATTCTATAGAGAATTCCAAAATGTCCTTCATCAGATTCCACAGAAATAGAGATTTCAAAGTGCTCAATCTAAAGAATGCTTTAACTCTATGAGATGAATACACACATCACAAACAATTGCTCAGCAAACTTCTCTCCAGTTTTCACCAGAAGGCATTTCCTTGCTCACCACAGGCCTCCGGGCGCCACTTAATACCCCTTTGCAGATTCCTCAAAGACAGAGTTTTCGAACTGGGCAATGTAGAGTTAGCTTGAACTCAGTGAAATGAATGCACATATCAGGGAGCAGTTTCTTGCAATGCTGCTTTCTGGATTTTATTTGAGGATATTTCACTTTTCGTCATAATCCTCAATGCACTCCGAAATATCACTTTTTTGGTTTTACAGGAATAGTATTCAAACACTACCTTAAGAGAAAAGAGGTATGACTCCCGGCGTGGAATGCACACATCATAAAGCAGTTTCTCAGAAAACTTCTCTCCAGTTTTTATCTGAAGACATTTCCTTTTTCACCATAGGCCTGAATTTGATCCCGAATATCCCACTGTGCATCTGTCCATGATGGAGTTTCCAGGCTGCGTAATGTAAAGAAAGCCTTATCTATGTGAGATGAATAAACATAGGAAAAGCAGATTCACAGAATACTTCTTTCCAGTTTTTATCTGAAGATATTTCCTTTTTCACCATATTCCTGAACATGCTCCCGAATGTCCCATCACGCATCTGTCCATGACGGAGTTTCCAAACTGCATACTGTAAACAAAGTTTTATCTTTGTGAGAGGAATATACATATCTATCACAAAGCAATTTCACAGAAAGCTTCTTTTCAGTTTTTGTCTGAGGATATTTCCTTTCTCACCATAGCCATCCATATACCCCAGAATGTCCCTTGGTAGCTTTTTCTCCAAAAGGGATTAACCAATACCCTATGAGAAGAAAGGTATAACTCTGTGAATGGAATGCACACGTCACAAAGCAGCTCTTCGGAAATCTTCTCTCCCGTTTCCATCTGAAGATATTTCCGTTTTCACCATAAGCCTCAAAGCGCTCCTGAGTATCCCTTATCTGACTAAACTAAAACAATGTTAGAATACTGCTCAATGGAAACAGAAGCTTAATTGCATGAGTGGAATTCACAAGACACAGAGTAGTTTCACAGAAAGTTTCCTTCTGGTTTTTATCGGAGGGTATTTCTTTTTCAGCATATTCTTAAGAGTATTCCCAAATGTCCTTTCTCAGGTTCCACAGAAAGAGTGATTTCAAACTGCTCAATCCAAAGAATGATTTAACTCTATGAGATGAATACACACATCACAAAGCAGTTGCTCAGAAAGCTTCTCTCCGGTTTTCAACGGAAGACATTTTCCTTCTTGACACAGGCCTTAGGTCGCCACTTAATATCCCTAAACAGAATCCTCAAAGACAGACTTTCCAAACTGGGAAATGTAGACTAAGCTTTAACTCTGTGAAATGAATGGGCATGTCAGAGAGTAGTTTCCAGGAATGCTTCTTTCTGGGTTTTATTGAACAACATTTCACTTTTTGCCATAGTCTTCAATGTACTCTGAATATCACATTTGTAGTTTTCCAGGAACAGTGTTCCAACATTGCCTTATGAGAAGAAAGGTATACTTCCTGAGTGGAATGCACACATCACCAAGCAGTTTCTCAGAAAGCTTCTCTCCATTTTTTTATCTGATGATATTTCCTTTTTAACCATAGGCCCGAATGTGATCCCGATTATCCCTTCGTGGATCCGTCCATGACGGAGTTTCCATGCTGCATAAGGTAAAGAAAGCTTTATCTATATGAGATGAATAAACAAAGCAAAAAGCAGATTTACAGAATGCTTCTTTCCAGTTTTTATCTGAAGATATTTGCTTTTTCACCATAGTCCTGAATGTGTTCCCGAATATCCCTTTGCAGATCCATCCATGACAGAGTTTCCAAGCTGAGAAATGCAGAGAAAGATTTATCTATGTGAGATGAATACACATATCTAAGAACAGTTTCACAGAAAGGATTTCCTAGATGCTGTATGAGAAGAGAGATATAGCACGGTGAGTGGAAAGCACACGCCACAAAACAGCACCTCGGAAAGCTTCTCTCCAGTTTCTATCAGAACATATTTCCATTTTCACCGTAAGCCTCAAAGTGTTCCCGAATATCCCTATGCACACTAAATATAAACAGTGTTAGGAAACTGCTCAATGAAAAGTGAAGCTTAAATGGGCGAGTGGAATTCACACCACACAAAGCAGTTTCACAGGAAGCTTGCTTCCGGTTTTTATCTGAAGGAATTTCTTTTTCAGCATATTCTAAAGAGCGTTCCCAAATTTCCTTTCTCAGGTCCCACAGAAACAGTGATTTCAAACTGCTCAATCCAAAGAATGATTTAACCCTACGAGATGAATACACACATCATAAAGCAGTTGCTCAGAAAGCTTCTCTCCAGTTTTCAACGGAAGACATTTCCTTGCTTACCACAGGCCTCAAGTCGCTACTTAATATCCCTTCACCGATTCCTCAAAGTTGGAGTATCCAAACTGGGAAATGTAGTGTAAGCTTTAACTCTGTGAAGTGAATGCACATTGTCAGAGATTAGTTTCTAGGAACGCTTCTTTCTGGGTTTTATTTGAGGATATTTCACTTTCCTACATAGTCCTATATGCGATTCGAAATATCACTTTTTTGATTTTACAGGAACAGTGTTCAAACACTGCCTTATCAGAAAAGAGGTATAACTCCCTGAGTGGAATGTGAACATCACAAAGCAGTTTCTCAGAAATCTTCTTTCCGGGTTTTGTTTGAAAGTGTTTTGATTTTCCCCTGAGTGTTGAATGTGCTC
Organism: Macaca thibetana thibetana; assembly: GCF_024542745.1. Lineage (NCBI taxonomy): Eukaryota > Metazoa > Chordata > Mammalia > Primates > Cercopithecidae > Macaca > Macaca thibetana. Next base: position 98,371,954 of record NC_065585.1, on the reverse strand, counting down.
CCAAATGTCCCTTCGCCGATCCGTCCATGACAGTGTTTCCAAGCTGCATAAGGTAAAGAAAGCTTTATCTATGTGAGATGAATAAACATTGCAAAACGGAGATCCACAGAAAGCTTCTTTCCAGTTTCCATCTGAAGATATTTCCTTTCATCATCGTCCTGAATGAGCTCCTGAATGTCCCTTCACGGATCCGTCCATGTTAGAGTTTCCAAGCAGTGTAATATAAAGAAAGTTTTATCTATGTAAGATGAATACACCTAACACAGAGCAGTTTCACAGAAAGCTTCTTTGCAGTTTTTGTCTGAGGCTATTTCCCTTTTCTACATGTGCGTCAGTATGCTCCCAAATATCCCTTGGTAACTTTTTCTCCAAAAGGATTTAATCAATGCTGTATGAGAAGAGAGGTATAACACTGTCGTCAGTGGAATGCACACGTCACAAAGCAGTTTCTCAGAAAGCTTCTCTCCAGTTTTTATCTGAAGAGATTTTCTTTTTCAACATAGGTCTGAATGTGCTCCCGAATGTCCCTTTGCAGAACCATCCATGATGGAGTTTCCACACTGTGTAATATAAAGAAAGTTTTATCTACGTGAGATGAATAAATATATCTATCACAAAGCAGTTTCACAGAAATCTCTTTCCAGTTTTTGTCTGAGCATATTTCCTTTTTCACTGTAGCTATCTATATACTCCCGAATGTCCCCTGGTAGCCTTTTCTCCAAAATGGACTCCCTAATCCTCCACGAAAAGAAAGGCATAACTTGGCGAGTGGAATGTGCACGTCACAAAGCACCTCCTCGGAAAGCTTCTCTCCAGTTTCTATCTGAAGATATTTCCGTTTTCACCATAAACCACAAAGTGCTGCCGAGTATCCCTTCACAGACTAAACAAACACAATGGTACAATACAGCTCAATAAAAAGAGAAGCTTAACTGTGCGAATGGAATTCACACAATCCAGAAGAGTTTCACAAGAAGATTACTTCTGGTTTTTATCTGAAGGTATTTCTTCTTCAGCATATTCTAAAGAGGGTTCCCAAATGTCCTTTCACAGATTCCACAGAAACAGGGATTTCCAACTGCTCTATCCAAAGAATGATTTAACTCTATGAGATGAATACACACATCACAAAGCAGTTGCTCAGAAAGCCTCTCTCCAGCTTTTATCTGAAGATATTTCCTTTTTCACCCTAGGCCTGAATGTGCTCTTGAATTTCCCTTCACGGATCTGTCCATGACGGAGTTTCCAAACTGCATAATATAAAGACAGTTTTATCTATGTGAGATGAATAAATATATATATATCACAAAGCAGTTTCACAGAAAGCTTCTTTCCAGTTTTTCTCTGAGGATATTTCCTTTTTCACAATAACCATACCTATACTCCCGAATGTCCCTTAGTAGCTTTTTCTCCAAAAGGGATTCTCAAATCCTCTATGAAATGAAAAGTATAACTCTGTGAGTGAAATGTACCCATCCCAAAGCAATTCCTCAGAAAGCTTCTCTCCAGTTTCTATCTGAACATATTTCCTTTTTCACCATAAGCCTCAAAGCGCTCCCGAATATGCCTTCACATGCTAAACATAAACAGCATTAGAAAACTGCTGAATGAAAAGAGAAGCTTAACTGAGTGAGAGGAATTCACCCGAAACATAGCAATTTCACAGAATGCTTCCTTCTGGTTTTTATCTGAGGAGAGTTCTTTCTCCATATTCTAAAGAGCATTCCCAAATATCCTTTCTCAGATTCCACAGAAGCAGTGATTTCAAACTGCTCAATCCAAAGAATGATTTAACTCTATGAGATGAATACAAATATCACAAAACAGTTGCTCAGAAATCTTCTCTTCAAATTTCAACGGAAGACATTTCCTTGCTCACCACAGGCCTCTGGTCACCACTTAATATCCCTTCGCTGAATACTCAAAGACAGACTTTCCAAATTGGAAAATGTAGAGTAAGTTTTAACTCTCTGAAATGAATGCATACGTCAGAGAGCAGTTTCTTTGAACGCTTCTTTCTGGGTTTTATTTCAGGATATTTTACTTTTCGCCATAGTCTTCCATGCGCTCCGAAATATTACTTTTTTGGTTTCACAGGAACAGTGTTCCAACACTGCATTAAGAGAAAAAATGTATAACTACCTGAGCGGAATGTACAGATCACAAAGCAGTTTCTCAGAAAGCTTCTATACAGTTTTTATCTGAAGATATCTCGTTTTTCACTGTAGACCTAAGTGTGCTCCCAAATGTCCCTTTGTGGATATGTCAATGACGGTGTTTCCAAACTGCATAATATAAGGAAAGTTTTATCTATTTGAGATGAACAAACGTATCTATCACAAATCAGTTTCACAGAAATCTTCTTTCCAGGTTTTGTCTGAGGATATTTTCTTTTTCACCATATCCATGCCTATATTCCCGAATGTCCCATGGTAGCTTTTTCTCCAAAAGGGATTCCCCAATTCTCTATGAAAAGAAAGGTATAATTCAGTGAGTGAAATGCACACATCACAAAGCAGCTCCTCGGAAAGCTTTTCTCCAGTTTCTATCTGAAGATATTTTCTTTTTCACCGTAGTCTTCAATGTGCTCTGATGTATCACTTTTTTAGTTTTACAGGAACAGTGTTGAAACACTGCTTAGGAGAAAACAGGTATAACTCTTTGAGTGCAATGCACACATCACAAAGCAGTTTCTCAGAAAACTTATCTCCAGTTTTTATCTGAAGATATTTCTTATTTCACCATAGGCCTGAATGTGCTCCAGAATGTCCCTTCGCGAATCCATCCATGACGGGCTTCCAAACTGCGAAATAGGAAGAAAGTTTTATCTATGTGAGATTAATAAACATATCTATCACAAAGCAGATTCACAGAAAGCTTCTTTTCAGTTTTTGTCTGAGGATGTTTCCTTTTTCACCATAGCCGTCCATATGCTTCCGAATGTCCTCTGGTAGCTTTTTCTCCAAAAGGGATTTCCCAGTCCTCTATGAGAAGAAAAGTATAACTCTGTGAGTGGAATGCACACGTCACAAAGCAGCTCCTCGGAAATCTTCTCTCAAGGTTCTATCTGAAGACATTTCCGTTTTCACCATAAGCCTCAAAGCGCTCCCAAGTATCCCTTAGCTGACTAAGTAAAACAGTGTTAGAATACTGCTCAATGAAAACAGAAGCTTACATGTGTGAGTAGAATTCACGTGACACAAAGCAGTTTCACAGAAATCTTCCTTTGGTTTTTATCGCAGGATATTTCTTTTTCAACATATTCTTAAGAGCGTTCCCAAATGTCTTTTCTGAAGTTACACAGAAACAGTGATTTCAAACTACTCAATTCAAGGAATGATTTAACTTTATGAGATGAATACACACATCACAAAGCAGTTGCACACAAAGCTTCTCTCCGGTTTTCAACAAAAGACACTTCCTTTCTCACCACAGGCCACCTGTCGCCACTAAATATCCATTCGCAGAATCCTGAAAGACAGACTTTCTAAACTGGGAAATGTAGAGCAAGCTTCAACCCTCTGAAATGAATGCACACGTCAGAGAGCAGTTTCTTGAAACCCCTCTTTCTCGGTTTTATTTCAGGATATTTCACTTTTTGCCTTAGTCTTCCATGCGCTCCAAAATATTATTTTTTTGGTTTTACAGGAGCAGTGTTCACACAGTGCCTTATGAGAAAAGAGGTATAACTCCCTGAGTGGAATGTACACATCACAAAGCAGTTTCTCAGAAAGTTTCTCTCCAGTTTTTATCTGAAGGTATCTCCTTTTTCGACGTAGGCCTGAATGCACTCCCGAATGTCTCTTTGCAAATCCGTCCATGATGGAGTTTCCACACTGCCTAATATAAGGAAAGTTTTATCTATGTGAGATGAATAAATATATCTATCAGAGAGCTGTTTCACAGAAATCTTCTTTCGAGTTTTTGTCTGTGGATATTTCCTTTTTCACCAGAGGCCTGAATGTGCTCCCGAATGTCCCTTCGCGGTTCTTCCATGACGGTGTTTCCAAGCAGAGTAATGTAAAGAAAGCTTCATCTATGTGTAATGAATAAACATAATAAAAAGCAGATTCACAGAAAGCTTCTTTCCAGTTTTTATCTGAAGATATTTCCTTTATCATCATAGTCCTGTATGTGCTCCCGAATGTCCCTTCCTAGATCTGTCCATGACAGAGTTTTCCTGCTGTGTAATGTAAAGAAAGCTTTATCTATGTGAGATGAATATACATATCACAGAGCATTTTCCCAGAAAACTTCTTTCCAGTTTTTGTGTGAAGCTATTTCATTTTTCACCATAGACTCAATATTCTCCCGAATATCTCATGGTACCTTTTTCTCCAAAAGGGTTTCCCCGATGCTGTATGAGAAGAGAGGTATAACGCTTTGAGTGGAATGCACATGTCAAAAACTGTTCCACAGAAAACTTCTCTCCAGTTTGTATCTGAACATATTTCCTTTTTCACTGTAAGCTTCAAAATGCTCCTGAATATACCTTTGCACGCTAAACATAAACAGTGTTAGAAAACTGCTCAATGAAAAGAGATGCTTAAATGAGCAATAGGAATTAACGTGACACACAGCAGTTTCACAGAAAGCTTCCTTCTGGTTTTTATCTGAGGATATTTCTTTCTCCATATTCTATAGAGCATTCCAAAATGTCCTTCATCAGATTCCACAGAAGTAGCAATTTCAAAGTGCTCAATCCAAAGAATGCTTTAACTCTATGAGATGAATACACACATCACTAAACAGTTGCTCAGAAAACTTCTCTCCAGTTTTCACCAGAAGGCATTTCCTTGCTCACCACAGGCCTCCGGGCGCCACTTAATACCCCTTCGCAGATTCCTCAAAGACAGAGTTTTCGAACTGGGCAATGTAGAGTAAGCTTGAACTCTGTGAAATGAACGCACACATCAGAGAGAAGTTTCTTGCAACACTGCTTTCTGGATTATATTTGAGGATATTTCACTTTCACCCTAGTCCACAATGTGCTCCGAAATATCACTTTTTTGGTTTGACAGGAATGGTGTTCAAACACAGCCTTAAAAGAAAAGAGGTATAACTACCTGAGTGGAATGTAAGCATCACAAAGCAGTTTCACAGAAAAGTTCTTTCCAGTTTTTATCTGAGGGAATTTTCTTTTCCACCATAGGCCTGAATTTGATCCTGAATATCCCACCGTGCATCTGTCCATGATGGAGTTTCCACGCTGCATAATGTAAAGAAAGCTTTATTTATGTGAGATGAATAAACATAACAAAAGTACACTTCTTTCCAGTTTTTATCTCAAGGTATTTCCTTTTTCATCATATTCCTGAACGCGCTCCCGAATGTCCCATCGCACATCCATCCATGACAGAGTTTCCAAACTGCGTATTGTAAAGAAAGTTTTATCTATGTGAGATGAACATACATATCTATCACAAAGCAATTTCACAGAAAATTTCTTTCCAGTTTTTGTCTGAGGATTTTCCTTTTTCACCATAGCGATCCATATATTCCCGAAGGTCCCTATTTAGCTTTTTCTCCAAGAGGGATTCTCCAATCCTCTATGAGAAGGAAGGTATGTCTCTGTGAGTGGAATGCACACATCACAAAGCAGCCCCTCTGAAAGTTTCTCTCCAGTTTTTATCTGAAGATATTTCCGTTTTCACCATAAGCCTCAAAGCACTCACGAATATCCCTTCGTAGACTAAATACAGTGTTAGAAAACTGCTGAATGAAAAAGAGAAGCTTAACTGAGTGAAAGGAATTCACATGACACAAAGCAGTTTCACAGAAAGCTTCCTTCTGCTTTTTATCTGAGGATATTTCTTTCTCTATATTCTAAAGAGCGTTCCCAGATATTCTTCCTAAGATTCCACAGAAGCAGTGATTTCAAACTGCTCAATCCAAACAATAATTTAACTCTAGGACGTGAATACACACATCACAAAGCAGTTGCTCAGAAAGTTTTTCTCCAATTTTCATCAGAAGACATGTCGTTGCCCACCACAGGCCTCTGGAAGCCACTAAATATCCCTTCGCAGTTTCCTCAGAGACAGAGTTTCCAAACTGGGTAATGTAGAGTAAACTTTTACTCTGGGAAATGAATGCTCGTATCAGAGAGCAGTTTCTTGTAACACTTCTTTCTGGGTTTTATTTGAGGATATTTCACTTTTCACCGTAGTCCACAATGTGCTCCGAAGTATAACTTTTTTGGTTTCACAGGAATGGTGTTCAAACACTGCCTTAAAGAAAAGAGGCATAACTAGCTGAGTGGAACGCAAACATCACAAAGCAGTTTCACAGAAAAGTTCTCTCCAGTTTTTATCTGAGGGAATTTTCTTTTTCACTATAGGCCTGAATTTGATCCTGAATATCCTACCGTGCATCTGTCCATGACGGAGTTTCCAGGCTGTGTAATGTAAAGAAAGCTTTATCTGTGTGAGATGAATAAACATAACAAAAGCAGATTCACAGTACACTTCTTTCCAGTTTTTATCTCAAGATATTTCCTTTTTCATCATATTCCTGAACGCGCTCCCGAATGTCCCATCGCACATCCATCCATGACAGAGTTTCCAAACTGCGTATTGTAAAGAAAGTTTTATCTATGTGAGATGAACATACATATCTATCACAAAGCAATTTCACAGAAAATTTCTTTCCAGTTTTTGTCTGAGGATTTTCCTGTATCACCATAACCGTCCGTATACTCCCAAAGGTCCCTATTTAGCTTTTTCTCCAAGAGGGATTCTCCAATCCTCTACGAGAAGGAAGTATAACTCTGTGAGTGGAATGCACACATCACAAAGTAGCTCCTCTGAAAGTTTCTCTCCAGTTTTTATCTGAAGATATTTCCGTTTTCACCATAAGCCTCAAAGCACTCACGAATATCCCTTCGCAGACTAAACACAGTGTTAGAAAACTGCTGAATGAAAAAGAGAAGCTTAACTGAGTGAAAGGAATTCACACGACACAAAGCAGTTTCACAGAAAGCTTCCTTTTGCTTTTTATCTGAGGATATTTCTTTCTCCATATTCTAAAGAGCATTACCAGATATTCTTCCTAAGATTCCACAAAAACAGTGATTTCAAACTGCTCAATCCAAACAATGATTTAACTCTAGGACGTGAATACACACATCACAAAGCAGTTGCTCAGAAAGTTTCTCTCCAGTTTTCATCAGAAGACAAGTCGTTGCCCACCACAGGCCTCTGGGTGCCACTAAATATCCCTTTGCAGATTCCTCAGAGACAGAGTTTCCAAACTGGGCAATGTAGAGTAAGCTTTAACTCTGGGAAATGAATGCTCATATCAGAGAGCAGTTTCTTGGAATGATCCTTTCTGTGTTTTACCTGAAGATATTTCACTTTTTGCCATAGTCTTCAAAGCGCTCCGAAATGTCATTTTTCGGTTTTTCAGGAACAGTGTTCAAATACTACCCTAAGGGAAAAGATGTATAACTCCCTGAGTGGAATGCACACATCACAAAACAGTTTCTTAGAAAGCTTCTCTCCTGTTTTTATCGGAAGAGATTTCCTTTTTCACCATAGGTATGAAGGTGTCCCGAATGTCCTTCTGCAGATACATCCATGACGGAGTTTCCAAACTGCATAATATAAAGAAAGTTTTATCTACGTCAGATGAATACACATATTTATCAAAAAGCAGTTTCACAGAAAGCATCATTCCAGTTTTGGTCTGAGGATATTTCTTTTTTCACAGTAGCCGTCCATATACTCCTGAATGTCCCTTGGTAGCTTTATCTCCAAAAGAGATTCCCCAATCCTCTATGAGAAGAAAGGCATAACTCTGTGAGTGGAATGCACACGTCCCAAAGCAGCTCCTCGGAAAGCTTCTCTCCAGTTTCTATCTGAAGATATTTCCGTTTTCACCATAAGCCTCAAAGTGCTCCAGAATATCCCTTCGCACACTAAACATCAACAGTTTTAGAAAACTGCTCAATGAAAAAGGAAGCTTAACGAGGGAGAGGAATTCACTCAACACATAGCAGTTTCACAGAAAGCTTCCTTCTGGTTTTCGTCTGAGGATATTTCTTTCTCCATATTCTAAAGAGCATTCCCAAATGTCCTTACTCAGATTCCACCCAAACAGTGATTTCAAACTGCTCAATCCAAAGAATGGTTTTACTCTATGAAATGAATACACACATCACAAAGCAATTGCTCAGAAAGTTTCTCTCCAGTTTTCAACAGAAGACATTTCCTTGCTCAACACAGGCCTCTCGGCATCACTTAATATCCCTTTGCAGATTCCTCAAGGACAGAGTTTCCACACTGGGCAACAGAGAGTAAGCTTTAACTCTGTGAAACGAATGCACATATCAAAGAGCAGTTTCTTGGAACGCTTCTGTCTGGGTTTTATTTGAGGATATTTCATTTTCTACCATAGTCTTCAAGGTGCTCCGAAATATCACTTTTTTGGTTTTACAGGAACAATGTTCAAACACTGCCTTATGAGAAAATAGGTATAACTCCCTGAGTGAAATGCACAGATCACAAAGCAGTTTCTCAGAAAGCTTCTCTCCAGTTTTTATCTAAAGATATTTCCTTTTTCACCATAGGCCTGAATGTGCTCCTGAATGTCCCTTCGCAGATACGTCCATGATGGAGCTTACAAACTGCGTAATAAAAAGAAAGTTTATCTATGTTATATGAATAAACATATCTATCACAAAGCAGTTTCACAGAAATCTTCTTTCCAGTTTTTGTCTGGAAAGATTTCACAGAAATCTTCTTTCCTTTTTCACCATAGTCCTGAATGTGCTCCCAAATTTCCCCTCATGGATCCATCCATGACAGAGTCTCCAAGCTGTGTAATGTAAAGAAAGCTTTATCTATGTGAGATTAGTACACATAGCACAGAGTAGTTTCACACAAAGCTTCTTTTCTGTTTTTGTCTGAGGATATTTCCCTTTTCACCATAGGCCTCAATTTGCTCCTGGTTATCCCCTGGTACTATTTTCTCCAAAAGAGTTTCTCCGATGCTGTATGAGAAGAAAGGTATAATTCTGTGAGTGCAATGCACAAGTCACATAGCAGCTCCTCAGAAAGCTTCTCTCCAGTTTCTATCTGAAGATATTTCCGTTTTCACCATAAGCCTCAAAGCACTCCCAAGTATCCCTTTGCAGACTAATCTAAGACATTGCTAGAATACTGCTCAATGAAAACAGAAGCTTAACTGTGTGAGTGGAATTCACATGACACAGAGCAGTTTCACAGAATGCCTCCTTCTGGTTTTATCTGAGGGTCTTTCTTTTTCAGCATATTCTTAAGAGCGTTTCCAAATGTCCTTTCTCGGGTTCCACAGAAACAGTGATTTCAACCTGCTTAATCCAAAGAACGATTTAACTCCATGAGATGAATACACACATCACAAGGCAGTTGCTCACGAAGCTTCTCTCCAGTTTTCAAAACAAGACATTTCCTTGCTCAACACAGGCCTCCGGGCACCCCTTACTATCTCTTCGCAGATTAATGAAAGACAGAGGTTCCAATCTGGGCAATGTAGAGTAAGCTTTAACTCTGTGAAATGAATGCACATATCAGAAAGCAGATTCTTGGAACGCTTCTTTCTCAGTTTTATTTGATTATATTTCATTTTTCACCGTAGTCTTCAAGACGCTATGAAAGTCACTTTTTCAGTTTTACAGGAACAGTGTTCAAACACTGCCTTATAGGAAAAGAGGTATAACTCCCTGAGTGGAATGCACACATCACAAAGCAGTTTCTCAGTAAGCTTCTCTCCAGTTTTCATCTGATGATATTTCCTTTTTCACCCTAGACCCAAATGTGATCCCGAATATCCCTTCGCGGATCCATCCATGATGGAGTGTCCAAGCTGCGTAATGTAAAGAAAGCTTTATATATGTGCGATGAATAAACATAGCAAAAAGCAGATTCACAGAAAGCTTCTTTCCAGTTTTTATCTGAATATATTTCCTTTTTCACCCTAGTCCTGAATGTGCTCCCAAATGTCCCTTTGCGGATCCGTCCAGGACCGAGTTTCCAAGCTTCGTAATGTAAAGAAAGCTTTATTTATGTGAGATGAATGCACATATCACAGAACAGTTTCACAGAAAGACTCTTACCAGTTTTTATCTGGGGCTATTTCCCTTTTCACCGTCAGCATCAATGTGCTCCAGAATATCACTTGGTACCTTTCTCTCCAAAAGGCTTTCCCGATGCTGTATGAGAAGAGAGGTATAACACTATGACTGGAATGCACACATCACAAAGCAGCTCCTAAGAAAGCTTCCCTCCAGTATCTATCAGAACATATTTCCCTTTTCAAAATAAGCCTGAAACCACTCCAGAATATACCTTCCCATGCTAAACATAAACAGGATTACAAAATTGCTCAATGAAAAGAGAGGCTTAACTGAGCCAGAGGAATTAAGACGACACAGAGGAGTTTCAGAGAAAGCTTCATTCTGGGTTTTTCCTGAGGATATTTCTTTCTCCATATTCTAAGGAGCATTCCCAAATGTCTTTCCTCAGATTCCACAGAAACAGGGATTTCAAACTGCTCAATCCAAAGAATGGTTTAATTCTATGAGACGAATACACACATCACAAAGCAATTGCTCAGAAAGCTTCTCTCCAGTTTTCTTCAGAAGATGTTTCCTTGCTCACCAGAAGCCTCCAGGCATCACTTAATATCCCTTCACAGATTCTTCAAAGACAGAGTCTCCAAACTGTGCAACGTAGAGTAGGCTTTAACTCTGTGAAATGAATGCACATATCAGAGAGCGGTTTCTTGGAATGCTTGTTTCTGGGTTTTATTTGAGGGTATTTCACTTTTTGCCATAGTCTTCAATTACATCCAAAATATCACTTTTTGGTTTTACAGGAACAGTGTTCAAACACTGTCTTATGAGAAAAGAGGTATCTACTTTTTCACTCTAGGTCTCAATGTGCTTACGAATTTCCCTTCGCGGATCCGTCCATGACGGACTTTTCAAACTGCACAATATAAGGAAAGTTTTATCTATGTGAGATGAATAAACATATGTATCACAAAGCAGTTTCACAGAAATCTTCTTTCCAGTTTTTGTCTGAGGATATTTCCTTTTTCACCATAGCCATGCATATACTCCAGAATGTCACCTGGTAGCTTTTTCTCCAAAAGGGATTCCCCAATCCTCTATGAGAAGTAAAGTATAACTCTTTGCATGGAATGCACACGTCAGAAAGTAGTTGCTTGGAAATCTTCTCTCCAGTTTCTATCTGAAGATATTTCTGTTTTCACCATAGACCTCAAAGCGCTTCCGATTCTCCCTTAGCTGATTAAACTAAAACAGTGTTAGAATACTGCTAAATGAAAACAGAAGATTAACTGTGTGAGTGGAAATCACATGATACAAAGCAGTTTCACAGAAAGTTTCCTTCTGATTTTTATCGGAGGATATTTCCTTTTCACCATATTCTTAAGAACGTTCCCAAATGTCCTTTCTCAGGTTCCACAGAAAGAGTGATTTCAAACTGCTCAATCCAAAGAATGATTTAACACTATGAGATAAATACACACATCACAAAGCAGTTGCTCAGAAAGCTTCTCTCCAGTTTTCAATGGAAGACATTTCCTTGCTCGCCACAGGCCTCTGGTCACCACTTAATATCCCTTCACAGAATCCTCAAAGACAGACTTTTAAGCTGGGAAATGTAGAGTAAGCTTTAACTCTCTGAAATGAATGGACATGTCGGAGCAGTTTCTTGGAACACTTCTTTCTGGCTTTCATTGCAGGATATTTCACTTTTCAACATCGTCTTCCATGCACTCTGAAATATAACCTTTTCGATTTTAAAGGAACAGTGTTCAAATACTGCCTTATGAGAAAAGAGGAATAACTTCCTGAGTGGAATGCACATATCACAACGCAGTAGAAAGCTTCTCTCCAGTTTTTATCTGAAGATATCTCCTATTTCACCATAGTCCTGAATGTGCTCCCGAATATCCTTTCATGGATCCGTCCATGACGGCATTTCAAAACTGTGTAATAGAAAGATTTATCTATGTGGGATGAATAAACATATCTATCACAAAGCAGTTTCACAGAAAGGTTTTTTCCAGTTTTTGTCTGAGGATATTTCCTTTTTCACTATAGTCATCCATATACTCCCGAATGTCCCTTGGTAGCTTTTTCTCCAAAAGGGATTCTCCAATCCTCTCTGAGAAAAATGGTATAATTCTGTGAGTGGAATGCACACATCAGAAAGCAGCTCCACGGAAAGCTTCTCTCCAGTGTCTATCTCAGCATATTTCCTTTCTCACTGTGAGACTCAAAGCGCTTCCGAATACCCCTTTGCATGCTAAACCTAAACAGTGTTAGAAAACTCTTCAATGAAAAGGGAAGCTTAAGTGAGCGAGAGGAATTCACCCAACACATAGCAGTTTCACAGAAAGCTTCCTTCTGGATTTCATCTGAGGATATTTCTTTCTCCATATTCCAAAGAGCGATCCCAAATGTCCTCCCTCAGATACCACAGAAACAGTGGTTTCAAACTGCTCAATCCAAGAAATGGTTTAACTCTATGAGATGAATACACACATCAAAAACCAGTTGCTCAGAAAGCTTCTCTCCAGTTTTCATCGGAAGACATTTCCTTGCTCACCACAGACCTCCTGGGCGCCACTTAATATCCCTTCGCAGATTCCTCAAAGACAGAGTTTCCAATCTGGGTAATGTAGAGTAAGCTTTAATTCTGTGAAATGAATACACATACCAGAGAGCAGTTTCTTGGAATCTTCTTTCTGGGTTTTATTAGTGGATATTTCACTTTTTGCCATAGTCTTCAATGCACTCTGAAATAACACTTTTTTATTTTTACAGGAACGGTGCTCAAACACTGCCTTATGAGAAAAGAGGTATAATTCCCTGAGTGGAATACACACATCACAAAGCAGTTTCTCAGAAAGCTTCTCTCCAGTTTTTATCTGAAGATATTTCCTTTTTCATCATTCCCCTAATGTGGTCAAGAATGTCCCTTTGCAGATCTGTCCATGACAGAGTATCCAAACTGCGTAATATAAGGAAAGTTTTATCTCTTTGAGATGAATAAATATATCCATCACAAACCAGTTTCACAGAAAGGTTCTCTCCAGTTTTTGTCTGAAGATACTTACTTTTCCACCATAGTCATCCCTATACTCTCAAATGTCCCTTGGTAGCTTTTTCTCCAAAAGGGATTCCCCAATCCTCTGTGAGAAAAAAGGCATAAATCTGTGAGTGGAATGCATACATCACAAAGCAGTTTCTCGGAAAGCTTCTCTCCAGTTTCTATCCCAACATATTTCCTTTTTCACCGTAAGCCTTAAAGCACTCCCGAATATCCCTTCGCAGACTAAACACAGTGTTAGAATACTGCTCCATGAAAAGAGAAGCTTAACTGTGTGAGTGGAATTCACACGACATAGAGCAGTTTCACAGAAAGCTTCCTACTGCTTTTTATCTGAGAGTATTTCTTTTTCAGCATATTCTAAAGAGTGTTCCCAAATGTCCTCTCTCAGATTCCACAGAAACAGTGATTTCAAACTGCTCAATCCAGAGAATGATTTAACTCTATGAAATGAATACAGACATCACAAAGCAGTTGCTCAGAAAGCTTCTCTCCAGTTTTCATCAGAAGACGTTTCCTTGCTCACCACAGACCTCCTGGGCGCCACTTAATATCCCTTCGCAGATTCCTCAAAGACAGAGTTTCCAATCTGGGTAATGTAGAGTAAGCTTTAATTCTGTGAAATGAATACACATACCAGAGAGCAGTTTCTTGGAATCTTCTTTCTGGGTTTTATTAGTGGATATTTCACTTTTTGCCATAGTCTTCAATGCACTCTGAAATAACACTTTTTTATTTTTACAGGAACGGTGCTCAAACACTGCCTTATGAGAAAAGAGGTATAATTCCCTGAGTGGAATACACACATCACAAAGCAGTTTCTCAGAAAGCTTCTCTCCAGTTTTTATCTGAAGATATTTCCTTTTTCATCATTCCCCTAATGTGGTCAAGAATGTCCCTTTGCAGATCTGTCCATGACAGAGTATCCAAACTGCATAATATAAGGAAAGTTTTATCTCTTTGAGATGAATAAATATATCCATCACAAAAACCAGTTTCACAGAAAGGTTCTCTCCAGTTTTTGTCTGAAGATACTTACTTTTCCACCATAGTCATCCCTATACTCTCAAATGTCCCTTGGTAGCTTTTTCTCCAAAAGGGATTCCCCAATCCTCTGTGAGAAAAAAGGCATAAATCTGTGAGTGGAATGCATACATCACAAAGCAGTTTCTCGGAAAGCTTCTCTCCAGTTTCTATCCCAACATATTTCCTTTTTCACCGTAAGCCTTAAAGCACTCCCGAATATCCCTTTGCACACTAAACACAGTGTTAGAATACTGCTCCATGAAAAAAGAAGCTTAACTGTGTGAGTGGAATTCACACGACATAGAGCAGTTTCACAGAAAGCTTCCTACTGCTTTTTATCTGAGAGTATTTCTTTTTCAGCATATTCTAAAGAGTGTTCCCAAATGTCCTCTCTCAGATTCCACAGAAACAGTGATTTCAAACTGCTCAATCCAGAGAATGATTTAACTCTATGAAATGAATACAGACATCACAAAGCAGTTGCTCAGAAAGCTTCTCTCCAGTTTTCATCAGAAGACGTTTCCTTGCTCACCACAAGCCTCCGGGCACCACTTCATATCCCTTCACAGATTCCTCAAAGACAGAGTTTCCAAACTGGGAGACATAGAGTAAGCTTTAACTCTGTGAAATGAATGCACATGTCAGAGAACAATTTCTTGGAACGCTTCTTTCTGGGTTTTATTTGAGTATATTTCACTTTTCGCCATAGTCTTCAATGCACTCCGAAATAATACTTTTTCATTTTTACAGGAACGATGCTCAAACACTGTCTTATGAGAAAAGAGGTATAATTCCCTGAGTGGAATGCACACATCACAGAGTAGTTTCTCAGAAAGCTTCTCTCCAGTTTTTATCTGAAGATATTTCCTTTTTCACCATACGCATGAATGTGTTCAAGAATGTCCCTTTGTGGATCTGTCCATGAGGGAGTATCCAAACTGGGTAATATCACGAAAGTTTTATCTGTTTGAGATGAGTAAACATATCCATCACAAACCAGTTTCACAGAAAGGTTCTCTCCAGTTTTTGTCTGAGGATACTTCCTTTTCCACCATAGCCGTCCATATACTCCTGAATGTCCCTTGGTAGTTTTTTCTCCAAAAGGGATTCCCCAGTCTTCTATGAGAAAAAAGGCATACATCTGTGAGTGGAATGTACACGTCACAAAGCAGTTCCTCAGAAAGCTTCTCTCCAGTTTCCATTCGAACATACATCCTTTTTCATCGTAAGCCTCAAAGCGCTCCTGAATATCCCTTCGCAGACTAAACGCAGTGTTAGAATACTGCTCCATGAAAAGAGAAGCTTAACTGTGTGAGTGGAATTCACACGACATAGAGCAGTTTCACAGAAAGCTTCCTACTGCCTTTTATTTGAGGGTATTTATTGTTTCTGCATATTCTAAAGAGCGTTCCTAAATGTCCTCTCTCAGGTTCCACAGAAACAGTGATTTCAAACTGCTATATCCAAAGAATGATTAAATTCTATGAAATGAATACACACATCACAAAGTAGTTGCTCAGAAAGCTTCTCTCCAGTTTTCGTCGGAAGACATTTCCTTGCTCACCACAAGCCTCCGGGCACCACTTAATATCCCTTCACAGATTCCTCAAAGACAGAGTTTTCAACTGGGCAATGTAGAGTAAACTTTAACTCTGTGCAATGAATGCACATGTTAGAGAGCAGTTTCTTGGAACGATTCTGTCTGGGTTTTATTTGAGGATATTTCACTTTTCGCCATAGTCTTCAATGTGCTCCAAAATATCACTTTTTTGGTTTTACAGAAACAGTGTTGAAACACTGCCTTATGAGAAAACAGGTACAACTCCCTAACTGGAATGCGCATGTCACAAAGCAGTTTCTCAGAAAGCTTCTCTCCAGTTTTCATCTGAAGATACTTCCATTTTCAACATAGGCCTGAATGTACTCCTGTATCACCCTTCGCAGATCCGTACATGACGGAATTTACAAACTGCATAATATAAGGAAAGTTTTATCTATGTGAGATGAATGAACATATCTATCAAAAAGCAGTTTCACAGAACTCTTCTTTCCAGTTTTTCTCCGAGGATATTTCCTTTTTCACCATAGCCGTCCACAAACTCCTGAATGTCCCTTGGTAGCTTTTTCTCCAAAAGGGATTCCCCAATGCTCTATGAGAAGAAAAGTATAATTCTGTGAGTGAAATGCACACATCATAAAGCAGCTCATCGGAAAGCTTATATCCAGTTTCTATCTGAAGATATTTTGTTTTTCACCATCAGCCTCAAAGCGCTCCTGAATATCACTTCACAGACTAAAAATACAGTGTTAGAATACTGCTCAATGAAAAGAGAAGCTTAACTGGGCAAGAAGAATTCACACAACACAGAGCAGTTTCACAGAAAGCTTCCTTCTGGTATCTATCTTAGGTTATTTCTTTTTCAGGATATTCTAAAGAGCGTTCCCAAATGTCCTTTCTCAGATTCCACAGAAACAGTGATTTCAAACTACTCAATAAAAGAATGATTTAACACTATGAGATGAATACAAACATCACAAAAAGGATGCTCAGAAAGGTTCGCTTAAATTTTCGACGGAAGACAGTTCCTTGCTCGCTGCAGGCCTCCAGTTGCTACTTAATATACCTTCGCAGAATCCTCAAAGACCAACTTTCCCAACTGGGAAATGTAGAGTTAGCTTTAACTCTGTGAAATGAATGGACATGTCAGAGAAGAGTTTCTTGGAATGTTTCTTTCTGGGTTTTATTGGACGACATTTCACTTTTCACCCTAGTCTTCAATGTGCTCCGAATATCACTTTTTTAGTTTTACAAGATCAGTGTTCAAACAGTGCCTTATGAGAATGAAGGTATAACTCCCTGAGTGGAATGCACACATCACAAAATGGTTTCTCTGAATGCTTCTCTCCAGTTTTTATCTGAAGATATTTCCTTTTTCACCATAGGCCTGAACGTGCTTCCAAATGTCCCTTCACGAATCTGTTCATGATGGCGTTTCAAAACTGCATAATAGATAGAAAGTTTATCTATGTGTGATGAATAGACATATTTATCACAAAGTAGTTTCACAGAAAGCTTCTTTCCAGTTTTTGTCTGAGGATATTTCCTTTTTCACCATTGCCGTCCATATACACCCAAATGTCACCTGATAGCTTTTACTCCAAAAGGGATTCCCCAATCCTCTATGAGAAGAAAAGTATAACTCTGTGAGTGGAATGCACACATCACAAAGCAGCTCCTCGGAAATCTTCCCTCCAGTTTCTATCTGAAGATATTCCCTTTTTCACCTTAAGCTTCAACGCACTGCCGAATATCCCTTCCCAAACTAAACAATAACAGTGGTAGAATACCGCTAAATTTAAAGTGTAGCTTAACTGTTCAAGCAGAATTCATGTGACACAGAGAAGTTTCACAGAAAGCTTCCTTCTGGTTTCTCTCTGACATTATTTCTTTTTCAGGATATTCCAAAGAGCGTTGCCAAATGTCCTTTCTCAGATTCCACAGAAACAGTGATTTCAAACTGCTCAATCCAAAGAATGATTTATCTCTATGACACGAATACAAACATCACAAAGAGTTGCTCAGCTTCTGTCCAATTTTCAACAGAAGACATTTTTAAGCTCACCACAAGCCTCCAATTGTGACTAAATATCCCTTCGCAGAATCCTCAAAGGCAGACTTTCCAAACTGGGAAATGTAGAGTAAACTTTCACTCTGAAATTAATACACATATCAGATAGCAGTTTCTTGGAATGCTTCTTTCTGGATTTTATTGGATGACATTTCACTTTTTGCCATAGTCTTCAATGTACTTCAAATGTCACTTTTTTAGTTTTACAGGAACAGTGTTTAAACGGTGCCTTATGAGAATGAAGGTATAACTCCCTGAGTGGAATGCACATATCACCAAGCAGTTTCTCAGAAAGCTTCTCTCCAGTTTTTATCTGATATTTCCTTTTTCACCATAGGCCCCAATGTGATCCCAAATATCCCTTCGCAGATCCATCCATGACAGTTTCCAAACAGTGTAATGTAAAGAAAGCTTTATCTATGTGAGATGAATAAACATAGCAAAAGTAGATTCACAGAAATATTCTTTCCAGTTTTTATATGAAGATATTTCCTTTTTCACCATAGTCCTGAATATGCTCCTGAATGTCCTTTCGTGATTCCGTCCATGACAGAGTTTCCAAGCTGTGTAATGTAAAGAAAGCTTTATCTATGTGAGATGAATACAAATATCACAGAGCAGTTTCATAGAAAGCTTCTTTCCAGTTTTTGTCTGAGGCTATTTCCCTTTTCACCATAGGCATCAATAAGCTCCCGAATATCACTTGGTACCTTTTTCTCCAAAAGGGTTTCCCCGATGCTGTATGAGAAGAGAGGTATAACACTGTGAGTGGAATGCACATGTCACAAAGCAGTTCCTCGGAAAGCTTCTCTCCAGTTTCGGTCTGAACATGTTTCCTTTTCACCATGAGCCTCAAAAGGCTCCTGAATATCCCTTCACACGCTAAACATAAACAGGGTTAGAAAACTCCTCAATGAAAAGAGAGGCTTAACTGAATGAGAGGTATTCACATGACACATAGTAGTTTCACAGAAAGCTTCCTTCTTTTTTTTTTTTTTTTTTTTTTAATCTGAGGGTATTTCTTTCTCCATATTCTAAAGAGTGTTCCCAAATGTCCTTCCTCAGATTTCACAGAAACAGTGATTTCAAACTGCTCAATCCAAAGTATGATTTAATTCTATGAAATGAATACACACATCACAAAGCAGTTGCTCAGAATGATTCTCCAGTTTTCAACGGAAGACGTTTCCTTGCTCAACACAGGCCTCTGGGCACCACTTAATATCCCTTCACAGATTTCTCAAAGACAGAATTTCCCAACTGAGCAATGTTGAGTAAGCTTTACCTCTGTGAAATGAATGCACATAACTAAGAACAGTTCTTGGAACGCTTCTTTCTGGGTTTTATTTGAGGATATATCACTTTTCGCCATCATCTTCAATGCACTCCAAAATATCACTTTTTCGTTTTACAGGAACAGTGTCCAAACACTGCCTTATGAGAAAAGAGGTATAATTCCTTGAGTGGAATTTACACGTCACAAAGCAGTTTCTCAGAAAGCTTCTCTTCAGTTTCTACCTGAACATATTTCCTTTTTCATGGTAAGCCTCAAAGCACTCCCAAATATCCCTTCTCATGCTAAACATAAACAGTGTTAGAAAACTGCTCAATGAAAAGAGAAGCTTAACTGAGCGAGAGGAATTCACATGACTCATAGCAGTTTCACGGAAAGCTTCCTTCTGGTTTTTATCTGAAGAAATTTCCCTTTTCACCATAGTCCTGAATGTGCTACCGAATGCACTTTGCGGATCCATCCACAACAGAGTTTCCAAGCTGCATAATGTAAAGAAAACATTATCTACGTGAAATGAATAAACATAGCCAAAAGCAGATTCACAGAAAGCTGTTTTCCAGTTTTTATCCGAAGATATTTCCTTTTTCACCATAGTCCTGAATGTGCTCCGAGTGTCCCTTCATGGTACCGTCCATGACAGAGTTTCCATGCTGCATAATGTAAAGAAAGCTATATCTATGTGAGATGAATACGCATAGCATAGAGCAGTTTCACAGAAAGCTTCTATACAGTTTCTGTGTGAGGCTATTTTCCTTTTCACCATAGGCGTTAATATGCCCCTGAATATATCTTGGAACCTTTTACTCCAAAAGGGTTTCCCAGATGCTGTATGGGAAGAAAGGTATAACACTGTGAGTGGAATGCACACGTCACAAAGCAGTTCCTTGGAAAGCTTCTCTCCAGTTTCTACCTGAACATATTTCCTTTTTCTCTGTAAGCCTCAAAGTGCTCCCAAATATCCCTTCACACGCTAAAAATAAACACTGTTAGAAAATTGCTCAATGAAAACAGAAGTTTAACTGAGCAAGAGGAATTCACACAACACATAGAAGTTTTACAGATAGCTTCCTACTTTTGTTTATCTGATTATATTTCTTTCTACATATACTAAAGAGTGTTCCCAAATGTCCTTCCTCAGATTCCACAGAAATAGTGATATCAAACTGCTCAATTCAAAGTATGATTTAACGCTGTGAGAGGAATACACACATCACAAAGCACTTGCTCAGAAATCTTACCTCCAGTTTTCAACAGAAGATGTTTCCTTGCTCACCAAATGCTTCTGGGCGCCACTTACTATCCCTTCGCAGATTTCTCAAAGATAGAGTTTCCAAACTGGGCAATGTAGAGTAAGCTGTATCTCTGTGAAATGAATGCACATATCAGAGAGCAGCTTCTTGGAACACTTCTTTCTGGGTTTTCTCTGCGGATATTTCACTTTTCGCCATAATCTTCAATGCGCTCCGAAATATCACTTTTTGGTTTTACAGGAACAGTGTTCAAACACTGCCTGATGAGAAAAGAGGTGTAACTCCCTGAGTGGAATGCACACATCAGAAATCTGTTTCTCAGAAAGCTTCTCTCCAGTTTTTATCTGAAGATTTTTCCATTTTCCCAGAGTCATGAATGTGCTCCCGAATGTTCCTTCGGGGAACCGTCCATGACAGAATAACCAAGCTGCGTAATGTTAAGAAAGATTTATCTATGTGAGATGAAGAAACACAGCAAAAAGTAGATTCACAGAAAGCTTCTTTCCAGTTTTCATTTGAAAATATTTTCTTTTTCACCATAGTCCTGAATGTGCTCCCAAATGTCTCTTTGCGGATCCTTCCATGGCAGAATTTCCACGCTTCATATTGTAAAGGAAGGTTTATCTATGTGAGATGAATACATATATCATAGAGCAGTTTCACAGAATGCTTCTTTCCTGATTTTATCTGAGGCTATTTCCCTTTTCACAATAATCATCAATATGCTCCCGGATATCCCTTGGTAATTTTTTCCCCAAAGTGGTTTTCCTGATGCTGTATGAGAAGAGAGGAATAACACTGTAAGTGGAATGTACACATCACAAAGCAGTTCCTCGGAAAGCTTCTTTCCAGTTTCTAGCTGAACATATTTAATTTTTCACCATAAGCCTCAAAGCACTCCTGAAAATCCCTTCGCACCCTAAACATAAGCAGTGTTATAATACTGGCCAATGAAAATGGAAGCTTAATTGTGTGATTGGAATTCACACAACACAGAGCAGTTTCACAGAAAGATTCCTTCTGGTTTTTATCTGAAGATATTTCCCTTTTCACCATAGTCCTGAATATGCTCCCAAATGCACTTTACTGATACATCCATGACAGAGTTTCCAAGTTGCATAATGTAAAGGAAGATTTATCTACTTGAGATGAATAAACATAGCAAAAAGCAGATTCACAGAAAGCTTCTTTCCAGTTTTTATATGAATATATTTCCTTTTTCTCCATAGTCCTGAAAGTCCTATCAAATGTCCCTTCACAGATCCATCCATGACGGAGTTTCCAAACTGTGTAATGTAAAGAAAGCTTTAGCTATGTGACATGAATACACATATCACCAGGAAGTTTCACAGAAAGTTTTTTTCCAGTTTCTGTCTGAGGCTATTTCTCTTTTCACAATAGGCATCAACATGCTACTGAATACCACTTGTACCTTTTTATCCAAAGAGGTTTCCCGATGCTGTATGAGAGGAGAGGTATAACACTGTGAGTGGAATGCACACGTCACAAAGTAGTTCCTCGGAAAGGTTCTCTCCAGTTTTGGTCTGAACATATTTCCTTTTTCACCATAAGCCTCAAAGTGCTCCTGAATATCCCTTCACATGCTAAACATAAACAGGGTTAGAAAACTGCTCAATGGAAAGAGAGGCTTAAGTGAGTGAGAGGAATTAAAATGACACAGAACATTTTCACAGAAAGCTTCCGTCTAGATTTTACCTGAGGATATTTCTTTCTTCATATTCTAAGGAGCATTCCCAAATGTCCTTCCTCAGATTCCAGAAAAGCAGAGATTTCAAACAGCTCAATCCAAAGAATGGTTTAGCTCTATGAGACGAAACACACATCACAAAGGAGTTGCTCACAAAGCTTGTGTCCAGTTTTCATCGAAAGATGTTTCCTTGCTCATCACAAGCCACCGGGCGCCACTTAATATCCCTTCACAGATTCCTAAAAGACAGAGTTCCCAAATTGGGCAAGGTAGAGTAAGCTTTAACTCTGTGAAATGAATGCATATATCAGAGAGCAGTTTCTTGGAATGCTTCTTTCTGGGTTTTATCTGAGGATATTTCACTTTTCGCCATAGTCTTCAATGTGCTCCTAAATATCAATTTTTCAGTTTTAGAGGAACAGTGTTCAAACACTGCCTTATGAGAAAAGAGGTATAACTCCCTGAGTGGAATGCACACGTCACAAAGCAGTTTCTCAGAAAGCTTCTTTTTAGTTTTTATCTGAAGATATTTCCTATTTCATCATAGACCTGAATGTGCACCCGGATGTCCCTTCCTGAATCCGTCCATGATGGAGTTTCAAAATTGCGTAGTAGAAATAAAGTTTTATCTAGGAGTGATGAATAAATATATCTAATGCAAAGCAGTTTCACAGAAAGCTTCTTTCAAGTTTTTGTCTGAGGATATTTTCTTTTTCACCATAGCCGTCCATACACTCACAAATGTCCCTTGGTCGTTTTTGGTCCAAAAGGAATTCCTCAATTCTCTATGAGTAGAAAGGTATAATTCTGTGAGTGGAATGCTCAGGTCAAAAGGAGGCTCCTCGGAAAGCTTGTCTCCAGTTTCTATCTGAAGATGTTTCCTTTTTCACCGGAAGCCTCATAGTGCTCCCAAATATCCCTTCGCAGACTAAACAAAAACAGTGTTAGAATACTGCTCAATGGAAAAAGAAGCTTAACTGTGTGAGTGGAAATTCTCGTGACACAGAGCAGTTTCACAGAAAGATTCCCTCTCATTTCTATCTGAGGTTATTTCTTTTTCAAGGTATTTTAAAGAGCGTTTCCAAATGTCCTTTCTCAGATTCCACAGAAACAGTGATTTCAAACTGCTCAATCCAAAGAATGATTTAACTCTATGAGCTGAACACAAACATCACAAAAGAGTTGCTCAGAAAGCTTCTTTGTAATTTTCAATGGAATACGTTTCCATGCTCGCCACAGGCCTCCGGTTGCCACTTTATATCCCTTTGCAGAATCCTCAAAGACACACTTTCAAACTGGGAAATGTAGAGTAAGTTATAACTCTCTGAAATGAATGCACATGTCAAAGAGCAGTTGCTTGGAATGCTTCTTTTCTGGGTTTTATTGGATGATATTTCACTTTTTGCCATAGTCTTCAATGTGCTCCGAATATCACTTTTTTAGTTTTACAGGAACAGTATTCAAACAGTGCCTTATGACAAGAAAGGTATAACTCCTGAGTGGCATTCACACACCACCAAGCAGTTTCTCATATAGTTTCTATCTGACGATATTTCCTTTTTCACCATAGGCCCAAATGTGATCCTGAATATCCCTTTGCAGATCCATGCATGACAGAGTTTCCAAGCTGCATAATGTAAAGAAAGCTTTATTTATGTGAGGTGAATAAACATAGCAAAAAGCAGATTCACAGAAAGATTCTTTCCGGTTTTTGTCTGAGGCTATTTCCCTTTTCACCATAGGCCTCAATATGCTCCCGGTTATCCCTTGGTACCTTTTTCTCCAAAAGAGTTTCCCCGATGCTGTATGAGAAGAGAGATATAACACTGTGAGTGAAATGCACACGTCACAAAGCAGTTCCTTGAAAAGCTTCTCTCCAGTTTCAGTCAGAACATATTACCTTTTTCACCGTAAGTCTAAAAGCCCTCTCGCATATCCCTTCACATGCTAAACATGAAAAGAGTTAGAAAACTGCTCAATGAAAACGAGGCTTAACTGATTGAAAGGAATTAAGAAGACACAGAACAGTTTCACTGAAAGCTTCCTTCTCGATTTTACTTGAGAATATTTCTTTCACCATATTCTAAGGAACGTTCCCAAATGTCCTACCTCAGATTCCACAAAACAGTGATTTCAAACTCCTCAATTCAAACAATAGTTTAACTCTAAGAGATGAATACACACATCGCAAAGCAGTTGCTCAGAAAGCTTCTCTCCAGTTTTCACTGGAAGACCTTTTCTTGCTCACCACAAGCCTCTGGGTGCCACTTAATATCCCTTCACAGATCCCTCAAAGACAGAGTTTCCAAACTAGACAACGTAGAGGAAGCTTTAACTATGTGAAATGAATACACATATCAGAGAGCAGTTTCTTGGAACACTTCCTTCTGGATTTTATTAGAGGATATTTCACACTTTGCAATAGTCTTCAATGCACTCCGAAATATCACTTTTTCAGTTTTACAGGAACAGTGTTCAAACACTGCATTATGGGAATAGAGGCAAACCTCTCTAAGTGGAATGCACACATCACAAAGCAGTTTCTCAGAAAACTTCTCTTTAGTTTTTATCTGAAGATATTTCCTTTTTCACTATAGGTGTGAATGTGTTCCCGAATGTCCCTTCGTGAATCCATCCATGACAGCGTTTCAAAACTGCATAATAGAAAGAAAGTTCATCTATGTGAGATGAATAAACATATCTATCACAAAGCAGTTTCACAGAAAGCTTCTTTTCAGTATTTGTCTGAGGATATTTTCTGTTTCACCATAGCCATCCATGTATTCCCGAATGTCCCCTGGTAGCTTTTTCTCCAAAAGGGATTCCCCAATCCTTTATGAAAAGAAAAGTATAACTCTGTGAGTGGAATGCACACACCACAAAGCAGCTCTTCGGAAAGCTTCTCTCCAGTTTCTATCTGAAGATATTCCCTTTTTCACCATAAGCCTCAAAGCACTCCCAAATATCCCTTCACAGTTAAACAAAAACAGTGTTAAAATACTGCTCAATGAAAAGAGAAGCTTAACTGGGTGAGTGGAATTCACAAGACATGGAGAAGTTTCACAGAAAGATTCCTTCTGGTTTTTCACAGATCGTATTCCTTTTTCAACATATTCTTAAGAGCGTTCCAAAATGTCCTTTCTCAGGTTCCACAGAAAGAGTGATTTCAAACTCCTCAATCCAAAGAATGATTTACCTCTATGAGATGAAAACACATATCACAGGAAGTTGCTCAGAAAGTTTCACTACAGTTTTCAATGGAAGACATTTCCTTGCTCGTCACAGGCCTCCGGTCCCCACTTAATATCCCTTTGCAGAATTCTCAAAGACAGACTTTCCATATTGTGAAATGTAGAATAAGCTTCAACTCTCTGAAATGAATGCACATATCAGGGAACAGTTTCTTGGAACGCTTTTTTGTGGGTTTTATTTCAGGAGATTCCACTTTTCGCCATAGTCATCCATGCACTCTGAAATATTACTATTTTGGTTTTACAGAAACAGTGGTCAAACACTGCCTGATGAGAAAAGAGTTATAACTCCCTGAGTGGAATGTACACATCACAAAGCAGATTCTCAGAAAGCTTCTATCCAGTTTTTATCTGAAGACATCTCCTTTTCCACCGTAGGCCTGAATGTGCTCCCGAATTTTCCTTCACGGATCCGTCCACGACAGATTTTCCAAGCTGTGCAATAGAAAGAAATTTTTATCTAAGTGAGATGAATACACATACCACAGAGCAATTTCACAGAAATTTTTTTCCCAGTTTTTGTCTGAGGTTATTTCCCTTTTCACCATAGGCATCTATATGCTCCCGAAAATTCCTTGGTACCTTTATCTCCAAAGGGTTTCCACAATGCTGTATGGAAAGATACGTATAACACTGTGAGTGCAATGCACACATCACAAAGCCGTTCCATGGAAAGTTTCTCTCCAGTTTCTATCTGAACATATATCTTTTTTCCTCATAAGCCTCAAAGTACTCCCAAATATTGCTTTCTATGATAACCATAAACAGTGTTAGAAAACTGCTCAATGAAAAGAGAAGCTTAACTGAGTGAGAGGAATTTACATGACACAGAGCAGTTTCACAGAAACTTTCCTTCTGGCTTTCATCTGAGGATATTTCTTTCTCCACATTCTAAAGAGCATTCCCAAATGTCCTTCCTCAGATTCCACCCAAACGGTGATTTCAAGCTGCTCAATCCAAAGAATGGTTTAATTCTATGAGATGAACACACCCATCACAAAGCAGTTGCTCAGAAACTTTCTCTCCAGTTTTCTTTGGAAGATATTTCCTTGCTCACCACAGGCCTTCGGGTGCCACTTAATATCCCTTCATAGATTCCTCAAAGACAGAGTTTCCAAAGTGGGCAACGTAGAGTAAACTTTAACTCTGTGAAAAAAATGTACTTATCAGAGAGCAGTTTCCTGGAACTCTTCTTTCTAGGTTTTACTTGAGGATATTTCACTTTTCACCATAGTCTCCATGGAGCTCCGAAATATCACTTTTTGGGTTTTACAGGAACAGTGTTCAAACACTGCCTTATGAGAAAAGATGTATAAGGCCCTGAGTGCAATGCACACATCACAAAGTGGTTTCACACAAAGATTCTCTCCAGTTTGTATCTGAAGATATTTCCTTTTTCACCATAGGCCTGAATGTGCTCCTGTATGTCCCTTCACTAATCCTTCCATGACGGCGTTTCAAAACTGCGTAATAGAAAGAAACTTTTATAGATGTGAGATGAATAAACATATCTATCACAAAGCAGATTCACAGAAAGCTTATTTCTAGTTTTTGTCTGAGGATATTTCCTTTTCCACCATAGCAGTCCATATACTCCCGAATGCCCTTTGGTACCTTTTTCTCCAATGGGATTCCCCAATCCTCTATGAGAAGAAAGCTATAACTCTGTGAGCAGAATGCACACGTCACAAAGTAGCTCCTCAGAAAGCTTCTCTCCAGTTTCTATCTGAAGATATTTACTTTTTCACCCTAGGCCTCAAAGCGCTCCCGAATATCCCTTTGTAGACTAATCAAAAACAGTGTTAGAATTCTGCTCAATGTAAAGAGAAGCTTTACTGGGTGAGCGGAATTTATGTGACACAGAACAGTTTAACAGAAAGCTTCCATCCGGTTTCTATTTGAGGTTATTTCTTTTTCAGGATATTCTAAAGAGCATTCCCAAATGTCCTTTCTCAGGTTCCACAGAAACAGTGATTTCAAACTGCTCAATCCAAAGAATGATTTAACTCTATGAGATGAATACAAACATCACAAAAGAGTTGCTCAGAAAGCTTCTCTGCAATTTTCAACCTAAGACATTTCCTTACTTGCCACAGACCTCCTTTTGCCACTTAATATCCCTTTACAGACTCTTCAAAGACAGACTTTCCATACTGCGAAATGCAGAGAAAGCTTTAACTCTGTGAAATGAAAGGACATGTCAGAGAGCAGTTTCCTGGAATACTTCTACCTGGGTTTTATAGGACGACATTTCACTTCTCCCCATAGTCTTCAATGTGCTCCAAATATCACTTTTTTAATTTTACAGGAACAGTGTTGAAACAGAGCCTTATGAGAAAAAAGGTATAACTCCCTGAGTGGAATGCAGACATCACAAAGCAGATTCACAGAAAGCTTCTTTCCAGCGTTTATTTGAAGATATTTCCTTTTTCACCATAGTCCTGAATGTACTCCCAAATATTCCTTCGTGGATCCGTCCATGACAGAGTTTCCAAGCTGCGTAATGTAAAGAAAGCTTGATCTATGTGAGATGAATACACACATCACAGAGCAGTTTCATAGAATTCTTCTTTCCAGTTTTTGTCTGAATATATTTCCCTTTTCACTTTAAGCATCAAAATGCTCCTGAATATCACTTGGTATTTTTTCTCCAAAAGGGTTTCCCCAATGTTGTATGAGAAGAGAGGTATAACACGGTGAGTGCAATACATACGTCACAAAGCAGTTCCTCGAAAAGCTTCTCTCCAGTTTCTGTCTGAACATATTTCCTTTTCCCTGAAAGCCTCAACGCACTCCCGAATATCCCTTTACACGCTAAATACAAAGAGGTTTAGAAAAATGCACAATGAAAAGAGAGGCTTAACTGAGTGAGCGAAATTAAGATGACACAGAGCAATTTCACAGAAAGTTACTTCTGGATTTAAACTGAGGATATTTCTTTCTCTATATTCTAAGGAGCGTTCCCAAATGTTCTTTCTCAGATTCCACAAAAACAGTGATTTCAAAGTGCTCAATCCAAAGAATGGTTTAACTCTATGAGATGAATACACACATCACAAAGCAGTTGCTCAGAAAGCTTCTCTCCAGTTTTCATCAGAAGACGTTTCCTTACTCACCACAATCCTCGGGGCATAACTTAATATCCCTTCACAGATTCCTCAAAGACAGAGTTGCCAAACTGGGAAATGTAGAGTAAGCTTTACCTTTCTGAAATGAATGCACATTTCAGAGAGCAGTTTCCTGGAATGCTTCTTTCTGGGTTTTATTTGAGGATATTTCACTTTTTGCCATAGTCTTCAAAGCACTCCGAAATATCACTTTTTCATCTTACAAGAACAGAGTTCAAACACTGCCTTATGAGAAAAGAGGTATAACTCCCTGAGTGGAATGCACATATCACAAAGCAGTTTCTCGAAATGCTTCTCTCCAGTTTCTACCTGAACATATTTCCCTTTTCACCATAATCCTAAAAGCATTCCCAAATATCCCTTCGCACCCTAAACATGAACAGTGTTAGAAAACTGCTCAATGAAAAGAGAAGCTTAACTGAGTGAGAGGATTTCACAAGACACACAGTAGTTTCACAGAAATCTTCCTTCTGGTTTTTATCAGAAGATATTTCCCTTTTCACCATAGTCCTGAATGTGCTCCCGTATGCCCTTCACAGATCCGTCCATGACAGAGTTTCCAAGCTGCATAATGTAAAGAAAGCATTGTCTATGTGAAATGAAAAAACATAGCAAAAAGCAGATTCACAGAAAGCTTCTTTCCAGATTTTATCAGCAGATATTTCCTTTTTCACCATAGTCCTGAATGTGCTCCCGAATGTCCCTTTGTGGATCTGTCCATGACAGAGTTTTGAAGCTGCGTAATGTAAAGAAAGCTTTACCTATGTGAGATGAATACACATAGCACAGAGCAGTTTAACAGAAAGCTTCCATACAGTTTCTGCCTGAGACTATTTTCGTTTTCACCATAGGCGTTAATATGCCCCTGAATATCTCTTGGTACCTTTTTCTCCAAAAGGGTTTCCCTGATGCTGTATGAGAAGAGAGGTATAACTGTGAGTGTAATGCACACGTTACAAAGCAGTCCCTCGGAATGCTTCTCTCCAGGTTCTATCTGAACATATTTCGTTTTTCTCCATAAATCTCAAAGCCCTCCCGAATATCCCTTCACATGTTAAAAATAAACACTGTTAGAAAATTGTTCAATGAAAAAGAAGTTTAACTGAGCAAGCAGAATTCACACGACACATAGTAGTTTCATAGAAAGCTTCCTTCTCTTGTTTATCTGATTATATTTCTTTCTCCATATTCTAAAGAGCATTCCCATATCTCCTTCCTCAGATTCCACAGAAACAGTGATACCAAACTGCTCAATTCAAGGTGTGATTTAACTCTATGAGATAAATACATCACAAAGCAGTTGCTCAGAAAGCTGACCTCCAGTTTTCAATGGAAGTCATTTCCTTGCTCACCAAATGCCTCAGGGTGCCACTAACTATCCCATCGCAGATTCCTCAAAAATAGTTTCCAAACTGGGCAATGTAAAGTAAGTTTTATCTCGGTGAAATGAATGCACATATCAAAGAGCAGTTTCTTATAACGCTTCTTTCTGCGTTTTATTTGAGGATATTTCACTTTTCGCCATAGTCTTCCACGTGCTCCGAAATATCACTTTTTCCCTTTTACAGGAACAGTGTTCAAACACTACCTTATGAGGAAAGAGGTAGAACTCCCTGAATGCACACATCACAAAGCCGTTTCCCAGAAAACTTCTCTCCAGTTTTTATCTGAAGATATTTCCATTTTCACCATAGTCCTGGATGTGCTCCCGAATGTCCCTTCGCGGATCCTTCCATGACAGAGTTTCCAAGCTGTGTACTCTAAAGGAAGCTTTATCTATGTGAGATGAATACATATATCACAGAGCAGTTTCACAGAAGGATTCTTTTCTGTTTTTGTTTGAGGCTATTTCCCTTTTCACAATAGACATCAATATGCTCCCGGATATCCCTTGGTAAATTTTTCCCCAAAGGGGTTTCCCTGATGCCGTATGAGAAGAGAGGTATAACACTGTAAGTGGAATGCAAACATCACAAAGCAGTTCCTCTGAAAACTTCTCTCCAGTTTCTATCTGAACACGTTTCCCTTTTCACCATAAGCCTCAAAGCGCACCTGAAAATCCCTTCACACGCTAAACATAAACAGTGTTAGAATACTGCTCAATGAAAATAGAAGCTTAACAGTGCGAGTGGAATTCACACAACACAGAGCAGTTTCACAGAAAGCTTCGTTCTAGTTTTTATCTGAAGATATTTCTCTTTTCATCATAGTAATGAATGTGCTCCCAAATGCCCTTCTCGGATCCGTCCATGACAGAGTTTGCAAGCTGCGTAATGTAAAAGAAGCTTTGTCTACGTGAGATGAATAAATATAGCAAAAAGCAGATTCACAGAAAGCTTCTTTCCAGTTTTTATCTGAAGATATTTCCTTTTTCACCATAGTCCTGAATGTGCTCCCAAATGTCCCTTCCCGAATCTGTCCATGACAAAGTTCCAAGCTTCATAATGTAAAGAAAGCTTTAACTATGTGACATGAATACACATATCACCAAACAATTTCACAGAAAACTTCTTTCCAGTTTTTGCCTGCGGCTATTTCCCTTTTCACCATAGGCATCAATATTCTCCCCAATATCCCTTCGTACCAATTTCTCCAAAAGGGTTTCCCTGATGCTGTATGAGAAGAGAGGTAAACACTGTGAGTGGAATGCACACGTCAAAAAGCAGATCTTCGGAAAGGTTCTCTCCAGTTTCAGTCTGATCATATTTCCTTTTTCACCCTAAGCCTCAAAGCACTCCCGAATATCCCTTCGCACGCTAAACATAAACAGGGTTAGAAAACTGCTCAATGGAAAGAGAGGCTTAAGTGAGTGAGAGGAATTAAGATGACACAGAGCAGTTTCACAGAAAGCTTCCTTCTGGATTTTACCTGAGGATATTTCCTTCTCCATATTCTAAGGAGCGTTCCCAAATGTCCTTCCTCAGATTCCACAAAAACAGTGATTTCAAACTGCTCAATCCAAAGAATGGTTTAACTCTATGAGGTGAATGCACACATCACAAAGCAGTTGTTCAGAATGCTTCTGTCCAGTTTTCATCGGAAGACGTTTTCTTGCTCACCACAAGTCTCCGGGCACCACTTAATATCCCTTCACAGATTCCTCAAAGAGAGTGTTTCCAAAGTGGGAAACGTAGAGTAAGCTTTAACTCTGTGAAGTCAATGCACATATCAGAAAGCAGTTTCATGGAATGCTTCTCTCTGGGTTTTATTTCAGGATATTTCACTTTTCGAAACAGTCTTCAATGTGATCCAAAATATCACTTTTTCGGTGTTACAGGAACAGTGTTCAAACACTGCCTTATGAGAAAAGAGATATAACTCCCTGAGTGTAATGCACACATCACAAAGCACAGAAAGCTTCTCTCCAGTTTTTATCTGATGATATTTCCTTTTTCACCATAGGCCCGAATGTGATCCTGAATATCCCTTTGCGATTCCATCCATGACAGAGTTTCCAAGCTATGTAATGTAAAGACAGCTTTATCTATGTGAGGTGAGTAAACATAGCAAAAAGCAGATTCACAGAAAGCTTCTTTCCAGTTTTTATCTGAAGATATTTCCTTTTTTATCATAGTCCTGAATTTGCTCCTGAATGTCCCTTCGTGGATCCCTGCATGACAGAGATTAAAACTGCATAATGTAAAGAAAGCTTTATCTATGTGAGATGAACACACGTAGCACAGAGCAGTTTCACAGAAAGCTTCTTTCCAGTTTCTGTCTGAGGCTATTTCCCTTTTCACCATAGGCATTAATGTGCCCCCGAATATCTCTTGGTACCTTTTTCTCCAAATGGGTTTCCCTGATGCTTTATGAGAAGAGAGTTATAACACTGTGAGTGGAATGCCCAAGTCACAAAGCCGTTCCTCAGACAGCTTCTCTACAGTTTCTATCAGAGCATGTTTCTTTTTTCACCATAAGCCTCAAAGCGCACCTGAAAATCTCTTCGCACGCTAAACATAAACAGTGTTAGAAAATTGCTCAATGAAAAGAGAAGCTTAACTGAGCGAGAGTTATTCACATGACACATAATAGTTTCACAGAAAGCTTCCTTCTTTTTTTCTTATCTTAGAATATTTCTTTCTCCATATTATAAAGAGTGTTCCCAAATACCCTTCCTCAGATTTCACAGAAACAGTGATTTCAAACTGCTCAATTGAAAGTATGATTTAATTCTATGAGATGAATACACACATCACAAAGCAGTTGCTCAGAAAGATTCTCTCCAGTTTTCAAACAAAGACATTTCCTTTCTCGCCATAGGCCTCCAGTCGCCATTTAATATCCCATTGGAGAATTCTCAAAGACAGATTTTCTGAACTGGGAAATGTAGAGTAAGCTTTAACTGTGTGAAATGAATGTACATGACAGAGAGCAGTTTCTTGGAATGCTTCTTTCCGGGTTTTATTGGACGGCATTTCACTTTTTGCCATAGTCTTCAATGAGTTCCAAATGTCACATTTTTAGTTGTACAGGAACAGTGTTCAAACTGTACCTTATGAGAAGAAAGGTGTAACTCCCTGAGTGAAATGCACACATCACCAAGCAGTTTCTCAGAAAGCTTCTCTTCAGTTTTTATCTGAAGATATTCCCTTTTTCTCCATAGTCCTGAATATGATCCCAAATATCCCTTCACAGATCCTTCCATGACCGAGTTTGAAAGCTGTGGAATGTAAAGAAAGCTTTATCTGTGTGAGATGAATAAACATAGCAAAAAGCAGATTAACAGAAAGCCACTTTTTATCTGAATATATTTCATTTTTCACCATAGTCCTGAATGTGCTCCCAAATGTCCCGTCATGGATCCGTCCATGACAGTGTTTCCAAGCTGCATAATGTAAAGAAAACTTAATCTTTGGGAGATAAGTACACATATCACAGAGCAGTTTCATACAAAGTTTCTTTCCAGTTTTTGTCTGAGGCTATTTCCCTTTTCATCATAGGCATCAGCATGCTCCCAAATATCACTTGCTACCTTTTTCTCCAAAATCGTTTCCCCAATGCTGTATGAGAAGAGAGATATAACACTGTGAGTGAAATGCACATGTCACAAAGCAGTTTTTAGGAAAGCTTCTCTCCAGTTTCGGTCTGAACATATTTCCTTTTTCATCATAAGCCTCAAAGGGCTACCGAATCTCCCTTCACACGCTAAACATAAACAGGGTTAGAAAACTGCTCAATGAAAAAGGAAGCTCAACTGAGCAGAAGGAATTCACACCACACTTAGCAGTTTCTCAGAAAGCTTCCTTCTGGTTTTTATCTGAGGATATTTCTTTCTCCATATTCTAAAGAGCATTCTCAAATGTCCTTCCTCAGATTCCACAGAAACAGTGATTTCAAACTGCTCAATCCCAAGAATGACTTAACTCTATGAGATGAATACACAAGTTACAAAGCAGATGCTCAGAAAACTTCTTCCCAGTTCTCAACGGAAGACATTCCTTGCTCACCACAGGCCTCCAGGCACCACTAAATATCCCTTCGCAGATTCTGCAAAAACAGAATTTCCAAACTGGGTAATGTAGAGCAAGCTTTAACTCTGTGAACTGAATGCACATATCAGAGAGCAGTTTCTTGGAACGCTTCGTTCTCGTTTTTATTTGAGGATAGTTAAATTTTTGTCATAGTCTTCCATGCACTCCAATATATCACTTTTTCAGTTTTACAGGAACAGTGTTGAAACACCGCCTTATGCAAATAGAGGTAAAACTCTCTGAGTGGAATATAAATATCACAAAGCTGTTTTTCAAAAAGCTTCTCTCCTGTTCTTATCTGAAGACATTTCCTTTTCCACCATTGGCCTGAATGTGCACCCGAATGTCCCTGCGCGGAACCATTCATGATGGAGTCTCCAAGCTGTGTAATGTAAATAAATCTTTATCTTTGTGAGATGAATAAACATAGCAAAAAACAAATATACAGAAAGATTCTTTCCTGTTTTTATCTGAACATATTTCCTTTTCACCATATGCCTGAATGTGCTCCCGAATATCCCTTCATGGATCTGTCCATGGCGAAGTTTCCAAACTGCATAATGTAAAGACAGTTTTATCTATGCGAGATGAATAAACATATCTATCACAAAGCAGTTTCACAGAAAGCTTGTTTCCAATTTTTGTCTGAGGATATTTCCTTTTTCACCTTAGCCATCCATATACTCCCGAATGTCCCTTGGTAGCTTTCTCTGCAAAAGAGATTCCTCAGTCCTCTATGAGAAGAAAGGTATAACTCTGTGAGTGGAATGGAAATGTCACAAAGCAGATACTTGGAAGGCTTCTCTACAGTTTCTATCTGACGGTATTTCCGTTTTCACCATAAGCCTCAAAGGAATATTCTTTTGCAGACTAAACAATAATAGTATTAGAATAATGCTCAATAAAAAGAGAAGATTAACTATGCGAGTGGAATTCACACGAAAGAGAACTGTTTTAAAGAAAGATTCCTTCTGGTTTTTATCTGAAGGTATTAATTTTTCAGCATATTCTAAAGAGTGTTCCCAAATGTCCTTTCTCAGGTTCCACAGAAACAGTGATTTCAAACTGCTCAATACAAAGAATGATGTAACTTTATGAGATGAATAAACACATCACAAAACAGTTGCTCAGAAAGCTTCTCTCCAGTTTTCAATGGAAGACATTTCCTTGCTCGGTCATGGGCCTCTGGTCTCCACTTAATAGCCCTTCGCAGAATCCTCAAAGACAGACTTTCCAAAAGGGGAAATGTAGAGTAAACTCTCTGAAATGAATGCACATGTCAGAGAGCAGTTTCTTGGAACACTTCTTTCTGGGTTTTATTTGAGGATATTTCACTTTTTGCCATAGTAGTAATGCGCTCCAAAATATCATTTTTTTGGGTTTTCAGGATCAGTGTTCAAAACTACCTCATGAGAAAAGAGGTATAACTCCCTGAGTGGAATGCACATATCACAAAGCAGTTTATTAGAATGCTTCCATCCAGTTTTTATATGAAGATATCTCCTTTTTGAACATAGGCCCAAATGTGCTCCCGAATGTCCCTTCGGAGATTCCTCCATGACGGAGTTTCCAAACTGTGTAATATAAGGAAAGTTTTATCAATGTGAGTTGAATAAACATAGCAAAAAGCAGATTCACAGAAAGCTTCTTTCCAGTTTTTATCTGAAGATATTTCCTTTTTCACCATAGTCCTGAATGTGCTCCTGAATGTCCCTTCATAGATCCGTCCATGAGAGAGTTTCCAAACTGCATAATGTAATGAAAGTTTTAGCTATGTGAGATGAATACACATATCACATAGCAGTTTCATAGAAAGCTTCTTTCCAGTTTTTGTCTGAGGCTATTTCCCTTTTCACCATAGGCATCAACATGCTCCCGAGTACCACTTGGTACCTTTTTCTCCAAAGGGGTTTCACCAATGCTGTATGAGAAGAGAGGTATAACACAGTGAGTGGAATGCACACATCACAAAGCAGTTCCTCGGAAAGCATCTCTCCAGCTTTGGTCCGAACATATTTCCTTTTTCACCATAAGCCTCAAAGTGCTCCCGAATATCCCTTCACATGCTAAACATAAACAGGGTTAGAAAACTGCTCAATGGAAAGAGAAGCTTAAGTGAGTGAGAGGAATTAAGATGACACAGAGCAGTTTTACAGAAAGCTTCCTTCTGGATTTTAACTGAGGATATTTCTCTCTATATATTCCAAGCATTATTCCAAATTTCTTCCTCAGATTCCACAGAAACAGTGATTTCAAACTGCTCAATTCAAAGAATGGTTTAACTCTATGAGACGAATACACACATCATAAAGCAGTTGCTCACAAAGCTTCTCTCCAGTTTTCATCGGAAGACGTTTCCTTGCTCATCACAAGCCTCCGGGCGCCACTTAATATCCCTTCACGGATTCCTCAAAGACAGAGTTTCCAAACCGGGTAAAATAGAGTAAACTTTAACTCTCTGAAATGAATGCACATATCAGAGAACAGTTCCTTGAAACGCTTCTTTCTGAGTTTTATTTGTGGATATTTCACTTTTCACCATAGTCTTCAATGCGCTCCCAAATATCACTTTTTCGGTTTTACAGAAACAGTGTTCAAACACTGCCTTATGAGAAAAGAGGTATAACTCCCTGAGTGGAATGCACACGTCGCAAAGAAATTTCTCAGAAGACTTCTCTCCAGTCTTTATCTGAAGTAATTTCCTATTGCATCATAGACCTGAATGTGCTCCCGAATGTCCCTTCGCGAATCCATCCATGAGGGAGATTTAAAACTGCATAATAGAAATAAAGTTTTATCTAGGTGAGATTAATAAACATGTCTATCACAAAGCAGTTTCACAGAAAGCTTCTTTCTAGTTTTTGTCTGAGGATATTTCCTTTTTCACCATAGCTGTCCATATACTCCCGAATGTCCCCTGGTAGCTTTTTCTCCAAAAGGGATTCCCCAATCCTCTATGAGAACAAAGGTATAATTCTGTGAGTGGAATGCACACATCACAAAGCAGCTCCTTGGAAAGCTTCTCTCCAGTTTCTATCTGAAGATATTTCTCTTTTCACCATAAGCCTCAAAGCGCTCCCGAATATCCAGTAGACAGACTAAACAAAAACAGTGTTAGTATACTGCTCAATGAAAAGAGAAGCTTAACTGTGTGAGTGGAATTCACGCAACCTAGGGCAGTTTCACAGAAAGCTTCCTTCTGGTTTCTATGTGAGGTTATTTCTCTTTTCAGGATATTCTAAGGAGCGTTCTCAAATGTCCTTTCTCAGATTCAACAGAAACAGTGATTTCAAACTGCTCAATCCAAAGAATGATTTAACTCTCTGAGATGAATACACACATCACAAAGCAATTGCTCAGAAAGCTTCTCTCCAGTTTTCAAGGTAAGACATTTCCTTGCTCGTCACAGGCCTCCAGTTGGCACTTAATATCCCTTCACAGAATCCTCAAAGACAGACTTTCCAATCTGAGAAACGTAGAGTAAACTTTAACACTGTGCGATGAATGGAGATGTCAGAGATCAATTTCTTGGAATGTTTCTTTCTGAGTTTTATATGACAACATTTCACTTTTCAGCATAGTCTTCAATGTGGTCCGAATATCACTTTTTTAGTTTTACAGGAACAGAATTCAAACAGTGCCTTATGAGAAGAAAGTTATAACTCCCCGAGTGGAAGGCACACATCACCAAGCAGTTTTTCAGAAATCTGCTCTCCAGTTTTTATCTAACAATATTTCCTTTTTCACCATAATCCTGAATGTGATCCCGAATATCCCTTCACCGTTCCATCCACGACAGAGTTTCTAAGCTTCGCAATGTAAAGAAATCTTTATCTATGTGAGATGAATAAACCTAGCAAAAAGCAGTTTCACAGAAAGCTTCTATCCAGTTTTTATCTGAACATATTTCCTTTTTTATCATAGCTCCTGAATATCCGTTCTCACGCTAAACATAAACAGGGTTAGAAAACTGCTCAATGATAAAAGAGGCTTAACTGAGTGAGAGGATTTAAGATGACACAGAGCAGTTTCACGGAAAGCTTCCTTCTGGATTTTACCTGAGGATATTTCTTTCTCCATATTCTAAGAAGGGTACCCAAATGTCCTTGCTCAGATTCCAAAAAACAATCATTTCAAACTGCTCAATCCAAAGAATGGTTGAAATCTATGAGATGAATACACACATCACAAAGCAGTTGCTCTAAAAAAGGAAAGCTTCCTTCTGGATTTAACCTGAGGATATTTCCCTTTTCACCATAGTCCTGAATGTGCTCCCGAATGCTCTTTGGAAAGGTTATCACCAGTTTCTATCTGAAGATATTTCCGTTTTCACCATAAGCCTCAAAGTGCTCCGGAATATCCCTTTGCAGACTAAACAAAATCAATGTAAAATACTGCTCAATGAAAACAGAAGCTTAATTGTGCGAGTGGAATTCACACGACACAGAGGAGTTTCACAGAAAGATTCCTTCTGACTTTTATCTGAGGGTATTTATTTTTCTGCATATTCTAAAGAGCGTTCCCAAATGTCTTTTCTCAGGTTTCACAGAAACAGTGATTTCTAACTGCTCAATCTAAACAAGGATTTAAGTCTATGAGATGATTACACACATCACAAAGCAGTTTCTCAAAAGTTTCTCTCCACTTTTCAACAGAAGACATTTCCTTGTTCAGCACGGGCCTCCAGGCGACACTTAATATCCCTTCGCAGATTCCTCAAAGACAGAGTTTCCAAACTGGGTAACATAGAGTAAGCTTTAACTCTATGAAGTGAATGCACATATCAGAGAGCAGTTTCCTGGAACGCTTCTTTCTGTGTTTTATTTAAGGATAGTTCACTTTTTGCCATAGCCTTCAATGCACTCCATAATATCACTTTTTTGGTTTTATAGGAACAGTGATTAAACACTGCCTTATGAGAAAAGACGTATAACACCCTGAGTGGAATGCACACATCACAAAGGAGTTTCTCAGAAAGCATCTCTCCAATTTTTTCTGAAGACATTTTCTTTTTCACCATACCCCTGAATGTGCTCCCGAATGTCCCTTCGCGGATCCTTCCATGATGGAGTTTCCATGTTGCATAAGGTAAAGAAAGCTTTGTCTATGTGAGACAAAAAATAGTAAAAAACAGATTCACAGAAAGCTTCTTTCTAGTATTTATATGAAGATATTTCCTTTTTCACCATAGTCCTCAATGTGTACCTGAATGTCCCTTCACAAATCCATCCATGACAGAGTTTCCAAGCTGTGTAATGTGAAGAACACTTTATCTATATGAGACGAATAAACATATCTATTACGAAGCTGTCTCACAGAAAGCTTCTACCCAGTTTTTGTCTGATATTATTTCCTTTTTCTCCATAGCCATCCATATACTCCTGAATGTCTCTTGGTAGCTTCTTCTCCAAAAAGGATTCCCCAATCCTCTATGAGAAGAAAGGTATAACTCTGTGAGTGGAATACACACGTCTCAAAGTAGCTCCTCGGAAATCTTCTCTTTAGTTTTTATCTGAAGATATTTCCATTTTGACCGTCAGCCTTGAAGCGCTCCCAAATAGCCCTTCGCAGACTACACAAAAACATGTTAGGATACTGCTCAATGAAAAGAGAAGTTGAGCTGTGTGAGTGGAATACATTCGACACAGAGCCATTTCACAGAAACTTTCTTCTGGTTTTTATCAGACAGTATTTCTTTTTTAGCATTTTCTAAAGAGTGTTCCCAAATGTTCTTTCTCAGGATCCACAGAAACAGTGATTTTAAACCAGTCCATCCAAAGACTGATTTATCTCTATGAGTTGAACAAGCACATCACAAAGCAGTTTCTCAGAAAGCTTCTCTCCAGTTTTCAATGGAAGACATTTCCTTGGTCACCACAGGATTCCCAGCGCCACTTAATATCCCTTCGCAGATTCCTCAAAGACAGAGTTTCCAAACTGGGCAAAGTAGAGTAAGCTTTAACTCTGTGAGATGAATGCACGTATCAGAGAACAGTTTCTTCGAACGCTTCTTTATGGATTTTATTGGAGGATATTTTACTTTTCGCCATAGTCTTCAATGCGTTCTGAAATATCAAATTTTTGGTTTTACAGGAACAGTGTTCAAACACTGCCTTATGAGAAAAGTGGTATAACTCCCTTAGTGGAATGCACCATCACAATGCAGTTTCTCAGAAAGCTTCTCTCCGGTTTTTATCTGAGGATATTTCCTTTTTCATCATAGTCTTGAATGTGTTCTCGAATGTCCCTTCTCAGAATCATCCATAGTGGAGTTTCCAAGCTGCGTAATGTAAAGAAAGCTTTATCTATGTGAGATGAATACACGTATCACAGAGTAGTTTCACAAAAATCTTCTTTCCAGTTTTTGTCTGAGGCTATTTCCCTTTTCACCATAGGCATCCATACGCCACAGAATATCCCTTGGTATCTTTTTATCCAAAACGGTTTCCCCGATACTGTATGAGAAGAGAGGTATAACACTGTGAGGGGAATGCACACATCACAAAGCAGTTCCTCGGAAAGCTCGTCTCCATTTTCTATCTAAACATATTTCCTTTCTTACCATAAGTCTCAAAGGACTCCTGAATATCCCTTCACCCATTAAACATAAACAGTGTTAGAAAACTTCTCAATGAAAAGAGAAGCTTAACTGAGCAAGAGAAATTCACATGACACATAGCAGTTTCACAGAAAGCTTCCTTCTGGATTTATCTGAAGATATTTCTTTCTTCATATTCTAAGAGCATTCTCAGATGTCCTATCTCAGATCCCACAGAAACAATTATTTCAAACTGCTCAATCTAAAGAATAGTTTAACTCTATGAGATAAATACACACACCACAAAGTAGTTGCTCAGAAAGCTTCTCTCCAGTTTTCATTGGAAGACATTTCCTTGCTCAACACAGTCCTCTGGGTGCCACCGAATATCCCTTCACAGATTCCTCAAAGACAGATTTTCCAAACAGGGCAATTTAGAGTAAGCTTTAACTCTGTGAAATGAATGCACATATCAGAAAAAAGTTTCCTGGAACGCTTCTTTGTAGGTTTTATTTGAGGACATTTCATTTTTCACACTAGTCTTAAATGCACACTAAAATATCAATTTTTCTGTTTTACAGGAACAGTGTTCACACACTGCCTTAGGAGAAAAGAGGTATAACTCCCTGTGTGGAATTCACACATCACAAAGTAGTTTCTCAGAAAGCTTCTCTTCAGTTTTTATCTGAAGTTATTTCCTTTTTCACCATAGGCTGAATGTGCTGCTGAATGTCCCTTCACGAATCCGTGCATGATGGCGTTTGAAAACTACGTAATAGAAAGAAAGTTTTATCTCTGTGAGATGAATATACATATCTATCACAAAGCAGTTTCATAGAAAGAGACTTTCGAGTTTTTGTCTGAGGATATTTTATTTTTCACCATAGCTGTCCATATACTCCCAAAGGTCCCTATTTAGCATTTTCTCCAAGAGAGATTCTCTAATCCTCTATGAGAAGGAAGGTATAACTCTGTGAGTGGAAAGCATACATCACAAAGCAGCTCCTCTGAAAGTTTCTCCCCAGTTTCTATCTGAAGACATTTCCGTTTTCATCATAAGCCTCAAAGCGTACCGAATATCCCTTCACAGACTAAACAGAGTTTGAAAACTGCCTAATGAAAAAGAGAAGCTTAAGTGAGCGAAAGGAATTCATATGACACAAAGCAAATTCACAGAAAGCTTACTTCTGCTTTTTATCTGAGGATATCTCTTTCTCCATATTCTAAAGAGCGTTCCCAGATATTCTTCCTCAGATTCCACAGAAACAGTGATTTCAAACTGCTCAATCCAAACAATGGTTTAACTCTATGATATCAATACACACACCACAAAGCAGTTGCTCAGAAATTTTCTCTCCAGTTTTCATCAGAAGACATGTCATTGCCCACCACAGGCCTCTGGGCACCACTAAATATCCCTTCACAGATTCGTCAGAGACAGAGATTCCAAACTGAGTAATGTAGAGTAAGCTTTAACTCTGGGAAATGAATGCTCATATCAGAGAACAGTTCCTTGGAAAGCTTCTTTCTGGGTTTTATCTGAGGATATTTCACTTTTTGCCATAGTCTACAAACCACTCCGAAATATCATTTTTTGGTTTTTCAGGAACAGTGTTCAAACACTGCCCTACGGGAAAAGATATATAACTCCCTGAGTGGAATGCACACATCACAAAGCAGTTTCTTAGAAAGTTTCTCTCCTGTTTATATCTGAAGAGATTCCCTTTTTCACCATAGGCATGATGATGTCCCGAATGTCCCTTTGCGGATCTGTCCATGATGGAGTTTCCAAACTGCATAATATAAAGAAAGTTTTATCTACGTCAGATGAATACACATATCTATCACAAAGGAGTTTCACAGAAAGCTTCTTTCCAGTTTTGGTCTGAGGATATTTCTTTTTTCAACGTAGCCATCCATATACTCCCGAATGTCCCTTGGCAGCTTTTTCTCCAAAAGGGATTCCCCAATCCTCTATGAGAAGAAAGGCATAACTCTGTGAGTGGAATGCACATGTCCCAGAGCAGCTCCTCGGAAAGCTTCTTTCCAGTTTCTACCTGAAGGTATTTCCGTTTTCACCATAAGCCTCAAAGCGCTCCTGAATATCACTTCGAAGACTAAACACAGTGTTAGAACACTGCTCAATGCAAAGAGAAGCTAAACTGTGCAAGTTTAATTCAAACGACACACAGCAGTTTCACAGAAAGCTCTCTTCTGGTTTTTCTCTGAGCTATTTCCTGAACAGAATATGCTAAACAGCATTCCCAAATGTCCTTTCTCAGATTCCACAGAAACAGTGATTTCAAACTGATCAATCCAAGGAATGATTTAACTCTATGAGATGAATACACACATCACAAAGCAGTAACTCAGAGGGCTTCTGTCCAGTTTTCCTAGGAAATCATTTCCTTGCTTACCATAGGCCTCCGGGCACCACTTACTATCCCTTCGCAGATTCCTCAAAGACAGAGTTTCCATACTGGACAATGTAGAGTAAATTTCAAATCTGTGAAATGAATGCACATATCAGAGAGCAGATCCTTGAAACGTTTCTTTTGGGGTTTTATCTGAGGATATTTTACTTTCTCCATAGTCTTCAATGTACTCCAAAATATCACTTTTTCGGCTTTGCAGGAAGTGTTCAAACACTGTCTTATGAGAAAAGAGGTATAACACCCTGAGTGGAATGCACAGATCACAAAGTAGTTTCTCAGAAAGCTTCTCTCTGGTTTTTATCTGAAGATATTTCCTTGTTCACCATAGGCCTGAATTTGCTCCTGAATGTCAATTTGCAGATCCGTCCATGATAGAGTTTCCAAACTACGTAATATAAAGAAAGTTTTATCTATGTGAGATGAATAAACATATCTATCACAAAGCAGTTTCACAGAAATATTCTTTCCAGTTTTTGTGTGGGTACCTTTCCTTTTTCACCATAGTCCTGAATGTGCTCCTGAATTTCCCTTCATGGATCCGTCCTTGACAGAGTTTCCAAGCTGCATAATGTAAAGAAAGCTTTATCTATGTGAGATGAGTACACATAGCACAGAGCAGTTTCACAAAAAGCTTCTTGCCAGTTTTTGTCTCAGACTATTTCCCTTTTCACCATAGGCCCCAATATTCTCCCAGTTATCCCTTGGTACCTTTTTCTCCAAAATGGTTTCTCTGATGCTGTATGAGAAGAAAGGTATAATTCTGTGAGTGCAATACACAAGTCACAAAGCAGCTCCTGAGAAAGCTTCCCTCCAGTTTCTATCTGAAGGTATTTCCGTTTTCACCATAAGCCTCGAAGTGCTCCTGAATATCCCTTAGGAGACTAATCTAAAACAGTGTTAGAATACTGCTCAATGAAAACAGAAGCTAAACTGTGTGAGTGGAATTCACATGACACAGAGCAGTTTCACAGAATGCCTCCTTCTGGTTTTTATCTGAGGGTCTTTCTTTTTCACACATTTTTTAAAGCGTTCCCAAATGTCGTTTCTCAGGTTCCACAGAAACAGTGATTTCAACCTGCTGAATCCAAAGAATGATTTAACTCTATGAAATGAATACACACATCACAAAGCAGTTGCTCACAAAGCTTCTCTCCAGTTTTCAACAGAAGACATTTCCTTGCTCAACACAGGCCTCCAGGGGCCACTTAATACCTCTTCGCAGATTAATGAAAGACATAGTTTCCAAAATGGGCAATGTAGAGTAAGCTTTAACTCTGTGAAATGAATGCATATATCAGAGAGCAGATTCTTGGAATGCTTCTTTCTCGGTTTTATTTTATTATATTTCACTTTTCACCGTAGTCTCCAAGGCACTATGAAATATCACTTTTTCAGTTTTACAGGAACAGTGTTCAAACACTGCCTTATAGGAAAAGAGGTATAATTCCCTGAGTGGAATGCACACATCA
Organism: Macaca thibetana thibetana; assembly: GCF_024542745.1. Classification (NCBI taxonomy): domain Eukaryota; kingdom Metazoa; phylum Chordata; class Mammalia; order Primates; family Cercopithecidae; genus Macaca; species Macaca thibetana. The sequence continues at coordinate 98,327,631 of NC_065585.1, read as the reverse complement.
CAGAGCAGTTTCTCAGAAAGCTTCTTTCCAGTTTTCCTCTGATGATATTTCCTTTTTCACCCTAGGCCCAAATGTGTTCCCGAATATTCCTTCGCAGATCCATCCATGACGGAGTTTCCAAGCTAAGTAATGTAAAGACAGCATTATATATGTGCGAAGAATAAATATAGTAAAAAACAGATTCACAGAAAGCTTCTTTTCAGTTATTATCTGAAAATGTTTCCTTTTTCACCATAGTCCTGAATGTGCTCCTGAATGTCCCTTCACGGATCTGTTCAGTACAGAGTTTCCAAGCTGCGTAATGTAAAGAAAGCTTTATTTATGTGACATGAATATATATATCACTGAGCAGTTTCATAGAAAGCTTCTTTCCAGTTTTTGTCTGAGGCTATTTTCATTTTCACCGTAGGCGTCAATATGCTCCCGAATATCACTTGGTACCTTTTTCTCCAAAAGGATTTCTCCAATGCTGTATGAGAAGAGAGGTACAACACTGTGACTGTAATGCACACGTCACAAAGCAGCTCCTAAGAAAGCTTCCCTTCAGTTTCTGTCAGAACATATTTCTTTTTTCACCGTAAGCCTCAAACCACTCCTGAATATCCCTTCCCATGCTAAACATAAACAGGATTAGAAAACTGCTCAACGAAAAGAGAGGGTTAACTGAGAGAGAGGAATTAAGATGGCACAGAGCAGTTTCAGAGAAAGCATCATTCCACATTTTCCCTGAGGATATTTCTTTCTCCATATTCTGAAAAGCGTTCCCAAATGTCCTTCCTCAGATTCCACAGAAACAGGAATTTCAAACTGCTCAATCCAAAGAATGGTTAAGTCTATGAGGTGAATACACACATCACAAAACAATTGCTCAGAAAGCTTCTTTCCAGTTTTCATCGGAAGACCTTTCTTGCTCACCAGAAGCCTCCAGGCATCACTTAATATTCCTTAACAGATTCCTCAAAGACAGAGTCTCCAAACTGTACAACGTAGAGTAGGCTTTAACTCTGTGAAATGAATGCACATATCGGAGAGCAGTTTCTTAGAACGTTTGTCTCTGGGTTTTATTTGAGACTATTTCACTTTTCACCATAGTCTTCAAAGTGCTCCGAAATATCACTTTTTCGGTTTTACAGTAACAGTGTTCAAACACTGCCTTATGAGAAAAGAGGTATAACTCCCTGAGTGGAATGCACACATCACAAAGCAGTTTGTCAGAAAGCTTCTATCCAGTTTTTATCTGAAGATATCTCCTTTTTCACTGTAGGTCTGAATGTGCTTCCGAATTTCCCTTCACGGATCCGTCCATGATGGAGTTTCCAAACTGTGGAATATAAGCAAAGTTTTATCAATGTGAGATGAATAAACATATTTATCACAAAGCGGTTTCACAGAAATCTTTTTTCCAGTTTTTGTCTGAGTATATTTCCTTTTTCACCATAGCCATCCATATACTCGCGAATGTCCCCTGGTAGCTTTTTCTCCAAAAGGGATTCCCCATTCCTCTATGAGAAGTAAAGTATAACTCTGTAAGTGGAATGCACACATCACAAAGTAGTTGCTCGGAAATCTTCTCTCCAGATTCTATCTGAAGATATTTCAGTTTTCACAATAATCCTCAAAGTGCTCCCAACTCTACCTTAGCTAACTAAGCTAAAACAGTGTTAGAATACTGCTCAATGAAAACAGAAGCTTACCTGTGAGAGTGGAATTCACATGACACAGAGCAGTTTCACAAAAAGCTTCCTTCTGGTTTTTATCGGAGGGTATTTCTTTTTCAGCATATTCTAAAGAGCATTCCCAAATGTCCTTTCTCAGGTTCCACAGAAAGAGTGATTTCAAACTCCTCAGTCCAAAGAATGATTTAACTCTATGAGATGAATACACACATCACAAAGCAGTTTCTCAGAGAGCTTCCCTCCAGTTTTCAACGGAAGACATTTCCTTGTCTGCCACAGGCCTCCGGTCACCACTTAATATCCCTTCCCAGAATCCTCAAAGACAGACTTTCTAAACTGGGAAATGTAGAGTAAGCTTGAACTCTCTGAAATGAATGCATATGTCAGAGAGCAGTTTCTTTGAATGCTTCTTTCTGGGTTTTATTTCAGGATATTTCACTTTTTGCCATAGCCTTAAATGCACTCCAAAATATTACTTTTTTGGCTTTACAGGAACAGTGTTCAAACACTGCCTTATGAGGAAACAGGTATAACGCCCTGAGTGGAATGCTCACATCACAAAGCAGTGTCTCAGAATGTTTCTATCCAGTTTTTGTCTGAAGATATCTCTTTTTCACCGTAGACCTGAATGTGCTCCCAAATGTCCCTTTGCGGATCCATCCACAACGGAATTTCCAAACTGCGTAATATAAGGGAAGTTTTATCTGTGTGAGATGAATAAACATATCTATCTCAAAGCAGTTTCACAGAAACCTTCTTTCCAGTTTTTGTCTGAGGATATTTCCTTTTTCACCATAGCCGTCCATATAATCCTGTATGTCTCCTGACAGCTTTTTCCCCAAAAGGAATTCCCCAATCCTCTATGAGAAGAAAAGTATAACTCTGTGAGTGGAATGCACACGTCACAAAGCAGCTCCTCTGAAATCTTCTCTCCAGTTTCCATCCGAAGATATTTCCAGTTTCACCACAAGCTTCAAAGTGCTCCCGAGTATCCCTTAGCAGATTAAACTGAAATAGTATTAGAATACTGCTAAATGAAAACAGAAGATTAACTGTGCAAGTGGAATTCACGTGACACAGAGCAGTTTCACAGAAAGCTTCCTTCTGATTTTTATCAGAGGGTATTTCTTTTTCATCATATTCTTAAGAGCATTCCCAAATGTCCTTTCTCAGGCTCCACAGAAAGAGTGATTTCAAACTACTCAATCCAAAGAATGATTTAACACTATGAGGTAAACACACACATCACAAAGCAGTTGCTCAGAAAGCTTCTCTCCAGCTTTCAACAGAAGACATTTCCTTGCTCGCCAGAGGCCTCGGGTCACCACTTAATATCCCTTTGCAGAATCCTCAAAGACAGACTTTACAAGCTGGGAAATGTAGAGTAAGCTTTAACTCTCTGAAATGAAAAGACATGTCAGAGCCATTTCTTAGAACACTTCTTTCTGGGTTTTATTTCAGGATATTTCACTTTTCAAGATAGTGTTCCATGCACTCCGAAATATTACATTTTCAGTTTTACAGAAACAGTGTTCAAACACTGCCTTATGAGAAAATAGGTATAACTCCCTGAGTGGAATGCACACATCACAAAGCAGTTTCTCAGAAACCTTCTATCCAGTTTTTATCTGAAGATATCTCCTTTTTCATCATAAGCCTCAAAGCACTCCCGAATATTCCTTTGCAGACTAAACAAAAACAGTGTTAGAATATTGCTTTATGAAAAGAGAAGCTTAACTGTGTGAGCGAAATTCACTCAACAAAGAGTAGTTTCACAGAGAGCTTCTTTCTGGTTTCTATCTGAGGTCATTTCTTTTTCAGGATATTCTAAACAGCGTTCCCAAATGTCCTTCCTCAGATTCCAAAGAAACAGTGATTTCAAACTGCTCAATCCAAAGAATGATTTAACTCTGTGAGATGAATACAAACATCACAAAAGAGTTACTCAGAATGCTTCTCTCCAATTTTCAAAGGAAGACATTTCCTTGCTCACCACAGGCCTCTGGTCACCACTTAATATCCCTTCGCAGAATCCTCAAAGACAGACTTTCCAAACTGGGAAATGTAGAGCAAGCTGTAACTCTGTGAAATGAATGGACATGTCAGAGAGCAGTTTCTTGGAATGCTTCTTTTTTTTTTTTTTTTTTTTGGAATGCTTCTTTCCAGGTTTTATTGGACGACATTTCACTTTTCACCATAGTCTTCAATGTTCTCCGAATATCACTTTTTTAGTTGTACAGGAACAGTGTTCAAACAGTGTCTTGTGAGACAAAAGGTATAACTCCCTAAGTGGAATGCACAAATCACCAAGCAGTTTCTCAGAAAGATTCTCTCCAGTCTTTATCTGACAATATTTCCTTCATTGCCATAGGCCCAAATGTGATCCCGAATATCCCTTCACAGATCCATTCATGACGGAGTTTCCAAGCTGCATAATGTAAAGAAAGTTTTATGTATGTGAGATGCATACACATATCTATCACAAAACATTTACACAGAAAGCTTCCTTTCAGTTTTTGCCTGAGAATACTTCCTTTTTCATTGTAGCCCTCCATAAGGTGAATGTCCCTTGGTAGTTTTCTCTTCAAAAGGGATTTCATAATCCTCTATGAGAAAAAAAGATATAACTCTATGAGTGGAATGCACTCGTCACAAAGCAGTTCCTTGGAAAGCTTCTCTCCAGTTTCTATCTGAAGATACTTCCTGCTTCACCGTAAGTCTCAAAGTGCTCCTGAATATCCCTTCACATGCTAAACATAAACAGGGTATAAAACTGCTCAGTGAAAACAAAGGCTTAACTGAGCGAGGGGAATTAAGACGACACAGAGAAGTTTCACAGAAATCTTCCTTCTGGATTTTATCTGAGGATATTTCTTTCTCCATAATCTAAGGAGCATTCCCAAATGTCCTTCCTATGATTCCACAAACACAGTGATTTCAAACTGCTCAATCCAAAGAATGGTTTAACTCTATGAGACGAATACACACATCACAAAGCAGTTGCTCAGAAAGCTTCTCTCCAGTTTTCATCGGAAGTCATTTCCTTGCTCACCACAAGCCTCTGGGTGCCAATTAAGATCCCTTCACACATTTCTCAAAGATAGAGTTTCCAAACTGGGCAACGTAGAGTAAGCTTTAATTCTGTGAAATGAATGCACATATCAGAGAGTAGTTTCTTGGAACGCTTCTTTCTGGGTTTTATTTGAGAATATTTCACTTTTCACCATAGTCTTCAATGCGCTCCGAAATATCATTTTTTCAGTTTTACAGGAACAGTGTTCAAACACTGCCTTACAAAAAAACAGGTATGACTGTCTGAGTGGAATGCACACATCACAATACAGTTTCTCGGAAAGCTTCTCTCCGGTTTTTATCTGACAATATTTTCTATTTCACCATAGGCTTGAATATGCTCCCAAATGTCCCTTTGCGAATCTGTCCATGACAGCATTTCAAAACTTCATAATAGAAAGAAATTTTTATCTATGTGAGATGAATAAACATATCTATCGCAAAGCACTTTCACATTAAGATTCTTTCCAGTTTTTGTCTGAGGATATTTCCTTTTTCACTATAGCTGTCCATATACTCCCAAATGTCCCCTGGTAGCTTTTTCTCCAAAAGGGATTCCCCAATCCTCTATGAGAAGAAAAGTGTAACTCTGTGAGTGGAATGCACCCGTCACAACTCAGGTCCTCAGAAATCTTCTCTCCAGTTTCCATCTGCATATTCTAAAGAACGTTTCCAAATGTCCTTTCTCAGGTTCCACAGAAAGAGTGATTTCAAACTGCTCAATCCAAATAATGATTTAACCCTATGAGATGAATACACACATCAAAAAGCAGTTGCTCAGAAAGCTTCTCTACAGTTTTCAATGGAATACATTTCCTTTGTCACCACAGGTCTCCGGTCGCCACTTAACCTCCCTTCGTAGAATCCTCAAAGACAGATATTCCAAACTGGGAAATGTAGGCTAAGCTTTGACTCTCTGAAATGAATGCACATGTCAGAGAGCAGTTTCTTGGAGTGCTTCTTTCTGGGTTTTATTTCAGGATATTTCGCTTTTCGCTATAGTCTTCCATGCACTCCGAAATATCACTTTTTCAGTTTCAGAGGAACAGTGTTTAAACACTGCCTTATGAGAAAGAGGTATAACTCCCTGAGTGGAATGCACACATCACAAAGCAGTTTCTCAGAAAGCTTCTTGCCAGTTTTTATCTGAAGGTATTTCCTTTTTCCCCATTGGCCTGAATGTGCTCCAAAATGTCACTTCATGAATCCATCCATGATGGAGTTACCACACTGTGTAATGTAAAGAAACTTTTATCTATGTGAGATGAATAAACATACCAAAAAGCAGATTCACAGAAAGATTCTATCCAGTTTTTATGTGAAGATATTTGCTTTTTCAACAAAGTCCTGAATGTGCTCCTGAATGTCCCTTTGCAGATTCATCCATGACAGAGTTTCCAAGCTGTCTAATGTAGAGAAAGCTTTATCTATGTGAGATGAATACACATATCACAGAACACTATCACAGAATGGGTTTCCCCGATGTTGTATGAGAACAGAGGTATAACACTGTGATTGGATTTCACACGTCACAATGCAGTTCTGCGGAAAGCTTCTATCTGGTTACTATATGAACATTTTTTTTTTCACCATAAGCCTCAAAGTGCTCCCATATATCCCTTCGTACGCTAAACATGAAGAATGTTAGAAAATTGCTCAATGAAAAGAAAAGCTTAACTGAGCGAGAGGAATTCAAACGACGCACAGCAGTTTCACAGAAATCTTCCTTCTGGTTTTTATCTGAGGATATTTCTTTCTCCATATTGTAAAGATCTTTCCCATATGTCCCTCCTCAGATTCCACAGAAGCAGTGGTTTCAAATTTCTCAATCCAAAGAATGATTTCACTCCATGAGATGAATACACATATCACAAAGGAGTTGCTCAGAAAGCTTCTCTCCTGTTTTCATCGGAAGACATTTCCTTGCTCACCACAGGCCTCTGGGCGTCACTTAATATCCCTTCGCAGAATCCTCAAACACAGACTTTCCAAACTGGGAAATGTAGAATAAGCTTTAACACTCTGAAATGAATGCACAAGTCAGAGAGCAGCTTCTTAGAACGATTCTTCTGGGTTTTATTTCAGGATATTTCACTTTTCACCATAGTCGTCCATGTGCTCCAAAATATTACTTTTTCGGTTTTACTGGAACAGTGTTCAAACGCTCCCTTATGAGAAAAGAGGTATAAATCCCTGAGTGGAATGCACACATCACAAAGAAGTTTCTCAGAAAACTCCTATCCAGTTTTTGTCTGAAGATATCTCCTTTTTCAACGTAGGCCTGAATGTGCTTCTGAATGTCCCTTTGTAGATTCGTCCATGATGGAGTTTCCAAACTGCCTAATATAAGGAAAATTGTATCAATGTGAGATGAATAACCATATCTATCACAAAGTAGTTTCACAGAAAGCTTCTTTCCAGCTTTTGTCTGAGGATATTTCCTTTATCACCATAGCCGTCCCCATACTCCCAAATGTCCTCTGGTAACTTTTTCTACAAAAGGGATTCCCCATTCCTTTATGAGAGAAAAGTATAACTCTGTGAGTGGAGTGTACACATCACAAAGCAGCCTCTCAGAAATCTTCTCTCCAGTTTTTATCAGAAGATATTTCCATTTTCACCATAAGCCTCAAAGTGCTCCCGAGTATCCCTTAGCTGACTAAAGTAAAACAGTTTTAGAAGACTGCTCAATGAAAACAGAAGCTTATCTGTGCGAGTGAAATTTACATGACATAGAGCAGTTTCACAGAAAGCTTCCTTCTAGTTTCTATCTGAGGTTATTTCTTTTTCAGGATATTCTAATGAGCATTCCCAAATGTCCTTTCTCAGGTTCCACTGAAAAAGTGATTTCAAATTGCTCAATCCAAAGAATTATTTAACTCTATGAGATGAACACACACATGAAAAAGCAGTTGCTCAGAAAGCTTGTCTCCAGTTTTCAACGGAAGACATTTACTTGCTCACCACAGGTCTCCAGTTGCCACTTAATATTCTTTCGCTCTATTTTTAAAGACAGACTTTCCATACTGGGAAATGTAAAGTAAGCTTTAAATCTCTGAAATGAATGCACATGTCAGAGAGCAGTTTCTTGGAATGCTTCTTTCTCTGTTTTATTTCAGGATATTTTGGTTTTCGCCATAGTCTTCCATGTGCTCCGAAATATTACTTCTTTGGTTTTACAGGAATAGTGTTCAAACACTGCCTTATGAGAAAAGAGGTATAACTCCCTGAGTGGGATGCACACATCACAAAGCAGTTTCTCAGAAAGCCTGTATCCAGTTTTTATCTGAAGATATCTCCTTTTTCACCTTAGGCCTGAATGTGCTCCCAAATGTCCCTTCGTGGATCCGTCCATGACAGAGTTTCCAATCTGCATACTGTAAAGGAAGCTTTATCTCTGTGAGGTGAATACATATATCACAGAGCAGTTTCACATAATGTTTCTTTCCTGTTTTTGTCTGAGACTATTTCCCTTTTCACAATAGGCATCAATATGCTCCCAGATATCCCTTGATAAATTTTCCCCAAAGGGATTTCCCTGATGCTGTATGAGAAGAATGGTATAACACTGTAAGTGGAATGCCCACGTCATGAAGCAGTTCCTAGGAAAGCTTCTCTCCAGTTTCTATCTGAACATATTTCCTTTTTCACCATAAGCCTAAAAGCGCTCCTGAAAATCCCTTCAGATGCTAAACATAAACAGTGTTAGAATACTACTCAATGAAAATAGAAGCTTAACTGTGCGAGTGGAAATCACACAACACAGAGCAGTTTCACAGAAAGTTTCCTTCTGATTTTTTTCTGAAGATATTTCCCTTTTCACCATAGTCCTGAATGTGCTCCGAATGCCCTTCGTGGATCCATCCTTGACAGAGTTTCCAAGCTGCGTAATGTAAATAAAGCTTTATCCTCGTGAGATGAATAAATGTAGCAAAAAGCAGATTCACAGAAAGCTTCTGTCCAGTTTTTATCTGAAGATATTTCCTTTTTCACCATAGTCCTGAATGTGCTCTCAAATGTCCCTTCATGGATCCATCCATTACAGAGTTTCCAAGCTTCATAATGTAAAGAAAGCTTTAACTATATGACATGAATTCACATATCACAGAGCAGTTTCACAGAAACTTTCTTTCCAGTTTTTGCCTGAGGCTATTTCCCTTTTCACATCAGGCGTCAATATGCCCCCCAATATCCCTTCATACCTATTTCTCCAAAAGGATTTCCCTGATGCTGTATGAGAAGAAAGGTGTAACACTGTGAGTGGAATGCACACGCCACAAAGCAGTTCCTCGGAAAGCTAATCTCCAGTTTCGGTCTGAACATATTTCCTTTTTCACTGTAAGTCCCAAAGCACTCCCATATATCCCTTCACATGCAAAACATAAACAGTGTTAGAAAACTGCTCAATGAAAAGAGAGGCTTAACTGAGTGAGAGGAATTAATAAGATACACAGCAGTTTCACAGAAAGCTTCCTTCTGGATTTTACCAGAAGATATTTCATTCTCCATATTCTAAGGAGGGTTCCCAAATGTCCTTACTCAGATTTCACAAAAGCAGTGATTTCTAAGTGTTCAATCCAAAGAATGGTTTAACTCTATGAGACGAATACACACGTCACAAAACAGTTGCTCAGAAAGCTTCTCTCCAGTTTTCATCGGAAGACATTTCCTTGCTCACCACAAGCCTCCAGTGCCACTTAATATCCCTTCACAGATTCCTCAAAGACAGACTTTCCAAACTGGGCAACATAGAGTAAGCTTTAACTCTGTGAAGTGAATGCAAATATTGGAGAGTAGTTTCTTGGAATGCTTCTTTCTGGGTTTTATTTTAGGAGAGTACACTTTTCACCATAGTCTTCCATGTGCTCTGAATTATTACTTTTTCGGTTTTACAAGAACAGTGTTAAAACACTGCCTTAGGAGAAAAAAGTTATAACTCCCTGAGTGAAATGCACACATCACAAAGAAGTTTCTGAGAAAGCTTCTATCCAATTTTTATCAGAAGATATCTCCTTTTTCACCATAGGCCTGAATGTCCTCCCAAATGTCCCTTCGCTAATCCGTCCATGATGGCATTTCAAAACTGTGTAATAGAAAGAAAGTTCTATCTATGTGAGGTGAATAAACATATTTATCACAAAGCAGTTTCACAGAAATTTCTTTCCAGTTTTTTTCTGAGGATATTTCCTTTTCCACCATAGATGTCCACATACTCGCGAATGTCACCTGGTAGAATTTTCTCCAAAAGGGATTCCCCAATCCTCTATGAGAAGAAAAGTATAACTCTGTGAGTGGGAGTGGAATGCACATGTCACAAAGCAGCTCCTCAGAAAGCTTCTCTCCAGTTTCTAGCTGAATATTTCCGTTTTCACTACAAGCGTCAAAGCACTCCCGAGTATCCTTTAGCTGACTCAACTAAAACAGAGTTAGAAAACTGCTCAATGAAAACAGAAGCTTAATTGTGTGAATGGAATTCACATGACACAGAGAAGTTTCACAGAAAGGTTCCTTCTGGTTTTTATCAGAGGGTATTTCTTTTTCAGGACATTCTTAAGAGCATTCCCAAATATCCTTTCTCAGGTTCCACAGAAAGAGTGATTTCAAACTGCTCAAACCAAATAATGATTTAACTCTATTATATGAATACACACATCACAAAGTAGTTGCTCAGAAAGCTTCTCTTCAGTTTTCAACGGAAGACATTTCCTTGCTCGCCACAGGCCTCCGGTCGCCACTTAATATCCCTTCACAGAATCTTCAAAGACAGACTTTCCAAACTGGGAAATGTAGAGTAACCTTTGACTCTGTGAAATGAATGAACATGACAGAGAGAAGTTTTGTGGAGCGCTTCTTTCTGGGTTTTTTTTCAGGATATTTCACTTTTCGCCATAGTCTTCCATGCGCTTCAAAATATTACTATTTCGATTTTACAGGAACAGTGTTCAAACACTGCCTTATGAGAAAAGAAGTATAACTCCCTGAGTGGAATGCAAACATCACAAAGCAGGTTCTCAGAAAGCTTCTCTCAAGTTTTTATCTGAAGATATCTCCTTTTTCATCATAGTCCTGAAAGTGTTCCTGAATATCCCTTCGTGGATCCATCCATGACAGAGTTTCCAAGCTGTGTAAGGTAAAGAAAGCTTTATCTATGTGAGATGAATACACATATCACAAAACAGTTTCACAGAAAGTTTCTTTCCAGTTTTTATCTGAAGATATTTCCTTTTTCACTATAGTTCTGAATGTGCTCCCAAATATCCCTTCGCAGATCCGTCCATGACAGAGATTCCAAGCTGTGTAATGTAAAGTAAGCTTTATCTATGTGAGATGAATACACATAGCACAATGCAGCTTCACAGAAAGCTTCTCGTTTTTGTCTGAGGCTATTTCCCTTTTCCCCATAGGCATCAGTATGCCCCAAGATATCCCTTGGTACCTTTTTCTCCAAAAGGGTTTCCCCGTTGCTGTATGAGAAGAGACGTATAACGCTGTGAGTGGAATGCACACATCACAAAGCAGTTCCTCGGAAAGCATGTCTCCAGCTTTGGTCCGAACATATTTCCTTTCTCACTGTAAATCACAAAGTGCTTCCGAATATCCCTTCACACGGTAAACATAAACAGTGTTAGAAAATTGCTCAATGAAAAGAGAAGCTTAAGTGAATGAGAGGAATTCACACGACACAAAGCAGTTTCACAGAAAGCTTCCTTCTGGTTTTTGTCTGAGGATGTTTCTTTCTCCTTATTCTAAAGAGCGTTCCCAAATATCCTTCTTCAGATTCCAGAGAAACAGTGATTTCAAACTGCTCAATCCAAGGAATGGTTTAACTCTATGAGACGAATACACACATCACAAAACAGTTGCACAGAAAGCTCCTCTCCAGTTTTTATCTGAAGATATTTCCTTTTTCATCATAATCCTGAATGTGCTCCCAAATGTCTCCTTGCTTATCCATCCATGACGGAGTTTACAAACTGCATAATATAAGGAAAGTTTTATCTATGTGAGATAAATAAATATAGCAAAAAGTAGAATCACAGAAAGCTTCTTTCCAGTATTTAACTGAAGATATTTCCTTTTTCACCATAGTCCTGAATATGCTCCCAAATATCCCTTCGCAGATCCATCCATGACTGTGTTTCCAAGCTGCGTAATGTAAAAAAAGCTTTATCTATGTGAGATGAATACACATATCATGGAACAGTTTCACAGAAAGGGTTTCTCTGATACTGTATGAGAAGTGAAGTATAACACTGTGAGTGGAATGCAAACGTCACAAAACAGTTCCTCGGAAAGCTTCTCTTCAGTTTCCATCTGAACATATTTCCTTTTTCACCATAAGCTTCAAAGCACTTATGAATATCCCTTTGTAGGCTAAACATAAACAGTGATAGAAAACTGCTCAATGAAAAGAGAAACTTAACTAAGTGAGAGGAATTCACACGACACATAGTAATTTCTCAGAAAGCTTCCTTCTGGTTTTTATCTGAGGATATTTCTTTCTCCATATTTTAAAGAACGTTCTCAAATATCCCTGCTCAGATTCCACAGAAGCCGTGATTTCAAACTGCTCAATCTAAAGAATGGTTTAACTTTATGAGATGAATACACACATCACAAAGCAGTTGCTCAGACAGCTTCTCTGCAGTTTTAATCGGAAGGCATTTCCTTGCTCACCACAGGCCTCCAGGCGCCACTTAACATCCCTTTGTAGATTCCTAAAAGATAGAGTTTCCAAATTAGGCAACGTAGAGTAAGCTTTAACTCTATCAAGTGAATACTCATATCAGAGAGCAGTTTCTTGGAACGCTTCTTTCTGGGTTTTATTTGAGGATATTTCACTTTTCGTGATTGTCTTCACTGCACTCTGAAATATCACTTTTTCGGTTTTACAGGAACGGTGTTCAAACACTGCCTTATGAGAAAATATGTATAACTCTCTGAGTGGAGTACACACATCACAGAACAGTTTCTCAGAATGCTTCTCTCCAGTTTTCATCTGAATATTTCCTTTTTCACCATAGGGCTGAATGTGCTCCAGAATGTGAATTCACGGATCCGTCCATTATGGAGTTTCAAAACTGTGTAATATGAAGAAAATTTTATCTATGTGTGATGAATAAACATATCTACTACAAAGCAGTTTCACAGAAACTTCTTTCCAGTTTTTGTCTGAGGATATTTCTTTATGGATATGTTAAAGAGCATTCCCAAATGTCCTTCCTCAGATTTCACAGAAACAGTGATTTCAAACTGCTCAATTCAAAGAATGGTTTAACTCTATGAGATGAATACACAACACAAAGCAGTTGCTCAGGAAGCTTCTCTCCAGTTTTCATTGGAAGACATTTCTTTGCTCACCACAGCCCTCAGACGCCCCTGAATATCCCTTCAAAGATTCTTGAAAGACAGAATTTCCAAACTGGGCAACGTAGAGTAAACTTTACCGCTGTGAAATGAATGCACATATCAGAGAGCAGTTTCTTGGAACGTTTCTTTCTGGATTTTATTTAAGGATATTTCAGTTTTCACTATAGTCTTCAATGCACTCCGAAATATCACTTTTTTTGGTTTTACAGGAAAAATGTTCAAACACTGTCTTATGAGGAAAGAGATATACCTCCCTGAGTGAAATACACACATCACAAAGCACATTCTCAGAAAGCTTCTCTCCAGTTTTCATCTGAAGATATTTCGTTTTTCACCATAGGCCTGAATGTACTCTCAAATGTCCCTTTGTGGATCCATCCACGACGGAGTTTACAAACTGTGTAATATAAAGAAAGTTTTATCTATGTGAGATGAATAAACATATCTATCACAAAGCACTTTCATGGAAGGCTTCTTTTCAGTTTTTGTCTGAGGATATTTTCTTTTTCACCATAGCCGCCCATATTGTGAATGTCCCATAGTAACTTTTTCTCCAAATGGGATTCCCCAATCCTCTATGGGAAGAAAAGTATAACTCTGTGAGTGGAATGCACACGTCACAAAGCAGCTCCTCAGAAAGCTTCTCTCTAGTGTGTATTTGAAGATATTTTCGTTTTCAACATAAGCCTCAAAGCGCTCCCGAATATCCCTTCACAGACTAAACAAAAACAGTGTTAGAATGCTGCTCAATGAAAAGAGAAGCTTAACTGTGCGACTGGAATTCACACGACACAGGGCAGTTTCACAGAAAGCTTCCTTCCGGTTTTTATCTCAGGGAATTTCTTTTTCAGCACATTCAAAAGAGCATTCCCAATTGTCATTTCACAGGTTCCACAGAAACAGTGATTCCAAACTGCTCAATCCAAAGATTGATTTAACTCTATGAGATGAATACACACATCACAAAGCAGTTCCTCAGATATCTTCTCTCCAGTTTTCAATGGAAGACATTTCCTTGCTCAACACAGGCCTCCGCCGCCACATAATGTCCCTTCGCAGATTCCTCAAAGACAGAGTTTCCAAACTGGGCAATGTAGAGTAAGCTATAACTCTGTGAACTGTATGCACATATCAGAGAGCAGTTTCTTGGATTACTTCTTTCTGGGTTTTTTTGAGGATAATTCACTTTTCGCCATAGTCTTCAGTGTGCTCTGAAATATCACATTTTCGGTTTTACAGGAATAGTGTTCAAACAGTGCCTTATGAGAAAAGAGGTATAATTCCCTGGGTGGAGTGCACACATCACAAAGCAGTTTCTCTGGGAGCTTTTCTTCAATTTTTATTTGAAGATATTTCCTGTTTCACCATAGGCCTGAATGTGATCTTGAATATCCCTTAGTGCATCCATCCATGATGGAGTCTCCACGCTGCATAATGTAAAGAAAAGTTTATCTATGTGAGATGAATTAACATAGCAAAAAGCAGATTCACAGAAAGCTTCTTTCCAGTTTTTATCTGAAGATATTTCCTTTTTCACGATAGTCCTGAATGTGCTCCCGAATGTCCCTTCATAGATCCGTCCAGGACAGAGGTTCCAAGCTGCATAATATAAAGAAAGCTTTATCTATGTGAGATGAATAAACATAGCAAAAAGCAGATTCACAGAAAGCTTCTTTCCAGTTTTTATCTGAAGATATTTCCTTTTTCACCATATGAGTCAATATGCCCCCGAATATCACTTGGTACCTTTTTCTCCCCCCGATGCTGTTTGAGAAGAGAGGTATAACACTGTGAGTGGAATGCACACGTCACAAAGCAGTTCCTCGGAAAGCTTCTCTTCAGTTTCTATATGAAGATATTTCCTTTTTCACCATAGGCCTCAAAGTGCTCCCCAATATCTCTTCACATGCTAAACATAAACAGTGTTAGAAAACTGCTCAATGAAAAGAGAAGCTTAACTGAGCGAGAGAAATTCACACGACACATAGCAGTTTCACAGAAGGCTTCCTTTTGGTTTTTATTCGAGGATATTTCTTTTTCCATATTCTAAAGACAGCTTTCCCAAAGGTTCTTCCTCAGATTCCACAGAAGCAGTAATTTCAAACTGCCCAATCCAAGGAATGCTTTAACTCTATGAGATGAATACATACATCAAAAAGCAGTTGCTTAGAAACTTCTCTCCAGTTTTCATTGGAAGACATTACCTTGCTCACCACAGGCATCTGGTGCCACTTAATATCCCTTTGCAGATTCCTCAAAGACAGAGTTTCCAAACTGGGCAATGTAGATTAAGCTTTAACTCTGTGAAATGAATGCACATATCAGAGAGAAGTTTCTAGGAATGCTTCTTTCTGGGTTTTATTTGAGGATATTTCATTTTTTGCCACAGTCTTCAATGCGCTCCAAAATATCACTTTTTCGGATTTACAGGAACAGTATTCAAACACTGCTTTATGGGAAAAGAAGCATAACTCCCTGAGTGGAAGGCACACATCACAAAGAAGTTTCTCAGAAGCTTCTCTCCAGTTTTTATCTGAATATATTTACTTTTTCACCATCGACCTGAATGTGATCCTTAATATCCCTTCGTAGATCCATCCATGATGGAGTTTCCAGGCTGCGTAATGTAAAGAAAGCTTTATCTATGTGAGATGAATTAACATAGCAAAAAGCAGATTCACAGAAAGCTTCTCTCCAATTTTTATCTGAAGAGATTTCCTTTTTCACCATAGTCCTGAATGTGCTCCTGAATGTCCCTTCGCAGATCCGTCCATGACGTAGTTTCTAAACTGCGTAGTATAAAGAAAGTTTTATCTATGTGAGATGAATAAACATATTTGTCACAAAGCAGTTTCACAGAAAGCTTCTTTCCAATTTTTTGTCTGAGGATATATAATTTTTCACCATAGCCATCCATATACTCCAGAATGTCCCTTGGTAGCTTTTTCTCCAAAAGGGATTCCCCAATCCTCTATGAGAAGAAAGTATAACTCTGTGAATGGAATGCACACGTCACAAAGTAACTCCTCGGAAAGCTCCTCTCCAGTTTCTATCTGAAGATATTTCCGTTTTCACCATTAGCCTCAACGTACTCCCGAATAACCCTACACAGACTAAACAAACACAGTGTTGGAATACTGCTCAATGAAAAGAGAAGCTGAACTGTGTGAGGGGAATTCACATGACATTGAACAGTTTCACAGAAAGCTTCCTTCCTGTTTTTATCTGAGGTTATTTCTTTTTCAACATATTTTAAAGAGCGTTCCCAAATGTCCTTTCTCAGGTTCTACAGAAATAGTGATTTCAAATTGCTCAATCCAAAGAATGATTAAATTCTATGAGATGAATACACACATCACAAAGCAGTTGCTCAGAAAGCTTCTCTTCAGTTTTCAACGCAAGTCATTTGATTTATCACCAAGGGCCTCCAGGCATCACTTAATATCCCTTCGCCGATTCGTCAAAGACAGACTTTTCAAACTGAACAAAGTAGAGTAAGCTTTACCTCCGTGAAATGAATGCACTTATCAGAGACCAGTTTCTTGGAACGCTTCTTTCTGGGGTTTATTTGAGGATAGCTCACTTTTCACCATACTCTTCAATGAGCTACGAAATATCACATTTTGGGTTTTACAGGAACAGTGTTCAAACACTGCCTTATGAGAAAAGAGGTATAATTCCCTAGGTGGAGTGCACACATCACAAAGCAGTTTCTCAAAAACCTTCTCTCCAGTTTTTATCTGTAGATATTTACTATTTCACTGTAGACCTGAATGTGATCCCGAATATTCCTTCACGGATTCGTCCATGACGGAGTTTCCAAGCTGCGCAATGTGAAGAAAGCTTTACCTATGTGAGATGAATAAACATAGCAAAAAGAAGATTCACAGAAAGCTTCTTTCCAATGTTTATCTGAAGATATTTCCTTTTTCACCATAGGCCTGAATGTGCTCCCGAATGTCCCTTCACCGATCCGTCCATGACGGAGTTCCCAAACTGCCTAATATAAAGAAAGTTTTATCTATGTGAGATCAATAAACGTATCTATCACAAAGCAGTTTCACAATAAGCTTCGTTCCAGTTTTTGTCTCAGGATATTTCCTTTTTCACCATAGCCATCCACATCCACCCACATATCCCCTGGTACCTTTTTCTCCAAAAGAATTTCCCCGATGCTGTATGAGAAGAGAGGTATAATACTGTGAGTGAAATGTACACCTCACAAAGGAGTTCCTTGGAAAGCTTCTCTCCAGTTTCTACCTGAACATATTTCCTTTTTCATCGTAAACCTCAAAGTGCTGCCGAATATCCCTTCACACGCTAAACATATACAGTGTTAGAAAACTGCTCAATGAAAAGAGAAGCTTAACTGAGTGAGAGAAATTCTCACAACACATAGCAGTTTCACAGAAGGCTTCTTTTTGGTTTTTATTCGAGGATATTTCTTTCTCCATATTCTAAAGAGCGTTCCCAAAGGTTCTTCCTCAGATTCCACAGAAGCAGTGATTTCAAACTGCCCAATCCAAGGAATGCTTTAACTCTATGAGATGAATACATACATCAAAAAGCAGTTGCTTAGAAACTTCTCTCCAGTTTTCATTGGAAGACATTACCTTGCTCACCACAGGCATCTGGCGCCACTTAATATCCCTTTGCAGATTCCTCAAAGACAGAGTTTCCAAACGGGGCAATGTAGAGTAAGCTTTAACTCTGTGAAATGTATGCACATATAAGAGAGCAGTTTCTTGGAAGGCTTCTTTCTGGGTTTTATTTGATGATATTTCACTTTTCAGCATAGTCTTCAATGTGCTCTGAAATATGACTGTTTTGGTTTTACAGGAACTGTGTTCAAACACTGCCTTATGAGAAAAGTGGTATAACTCCCTGAGTGGAATGCACACATCACAGCGCAGTTTATAAGAGAGCTACTCTCCTGTTTTTATCTGAAGATATTTCCTTTTTCACCATACGCCTGAATGTGCTCCTGAATGTCCCTTTGCAGATCCATCCATGATGGAGAATCCAAACTGCGTAATATAAAGAAAGTTTTATCTATGTGAGATGAATACACATATCTATTACAAAGCAGTTTCAAAGAAAGCTTCTTTCCAGTTTTTGTGTAAGGATATTTCCTTTTTTCCATAGCCGTCCGTACAGTCCCGATTGTCCTTTGGTAGCTTTTTCTCCAAAAGGGATTCCCAAATCCTCTATGAGAAGAAAGGTATAACTCTGTGAGTGGCATGCACACGTCACAAAGCAGCTCCTCTGAAATCTTCTCTCCAGTTTCCATCTGAAGATATTTCCATTTTCACCATAAGCCTCGTAGTGCTCCTGAATATCCCCTTGCTGACTAAGTAAAAACAGTATTAGAACGCTGCTCAATGAAAACAGACGTTTAACTTTGTGAATGGAATTCATGCAACCAAGAGCAGTTTCAGAGAAATCTTCCTTCAGATTTCTATCTGAGAGTATTTCTTTTTCAGCATATTCTAAAGAGCATACCAAAATGTCCTTTCTCACGTTCCACAGAAACAGTGATTTCAAACTGCTCAATCCAATGAATGATTTAACTCTATGAGAATAATGCACACATCAAAAAGCAGTTTCTCAGAAAACTTCTGTCCAGTTTTCAACTGAAGACATTTCCTTGCTCACCACAGGCTTCTGGGCGCCATTATATATCCCTTCACTGATTCCTCAAAGAGATAGTTTACAAACTGGGCAATGTAGAGTATGTTTTAACGCTGTGAAATGAGTACATATATCCGAGAGCAGTTTCTTGGAATGCTTCTTTCTGGGTTTTATTTGAGCATAGTTCACGTTTCACCATAATCTTCATTGCACTCGGAAATATCACATTTTTGGTTTTACAGGAACAGTGTTCAAACATTGCCTTATGAGAAAAGAGTTATATCTCCCTGAGTGGAATGCACACATCACAAAGCAGTTTCTCATAAAGCTTCTTTCCAGTTTTTAATCTGAAGATATATACTTTTTCACCATAGGCCTGAATGTGCTCCCGAATGTCCCTTCGTGGATCCGTCCAAGACGGAGTTTCCAAACTGCATAATATAAAGAAAGTTTTATCTATGTGAGATGAATAAACTTATATATGACAAAGCAGTTTCAAAGAAAGCTTCTTTCCAGTTTTTGTCTAAGGATATTTCCTTTTTTCCATAGCCATCCATACAGTCCCGATTGTCCTTTGGTAGCTTTTTCTCCAAAAGGGATTCCCAAATCCTCTATGAGAAGAAAGGTATAACTCTGTGAGTGGAATGCACATGTCACAAAGCAGCTCCTTGGAAAGCTTCTCTCCAGTTTCTATCTGAAGATATTTTCTTTTTCACCATAAGCCTCAAAGTGCTCCCGAATATTCCTTCACACACTAAACATAAACAGTGTTAGAAAACTGCTCAATGAAAAGAGAAGCTTAACTGAGTGAGAGGAATTCACAAACACATAGCAGTTTCACAGAAAGCTTCCTTCTGGTTTTTATCTGAGGATGTTTCTTTCTCCATGTTCTAAAGAGCGTTCCCAAATATCCTTCCTCAGATTCCACAGAAACAATAATTTCAAACTGCTCAATCCAAGGAATGGTTTAACTCTGTGAGATGAATACACATATCACAAAGCAGTTTCTCAGCAAGCTTTTTTCCAGTTTTTATCTGAAGATATTTCCTTTTACACCATTGGCCTGAATGTGCTCCCGAATGTCCCTTCGTGGATCTGTCCATGACAGAGTTTCCAAGCTGCATAATGTAAAGAAAGCTTTATCTAAGTGAGATGAATGCACATATCACAAAGCAGTTTCATAGAAAATTTCTTTACAATTTTTGTCTGAGACTATTTTCCTTTTCACCACAGGCATCAATGTGCCCCTGAATATCTCTTGGTACGTTTTTCTCCAAGAGGGATTCCCCAATCCTCTATGAGAACAAAGGTATAACTCTGTGTGTGGATTTCACATGTTGCAAAGCAACTCCTCGGAAAGGTTCTCTCCAGTTTCTGTCTGAACATATTTCCTTTTTCACCGTAAGCCTCAAAGCGCTCTCAAATATCCCTTCACATGCTAAATATAAACAGTGTTAAAAAACTGCTCAATGAAAAGAGAACCTTAAATGTGTGAATGGAATTCACATGACACAGAGTACTTTCACAAAAAGCTTCCTTCTGGTTTATATCTGAGTTTATTTCTTTTTGAGCATATTCTAAAGCTAACAGAGTTTGCTCTAATTCTGTGAAGTGAATGTGCATATCAGAGAGCAGTTTCTAGGAACGTTTCTTTGAGGGTTTTATATGAGTGTATTTCACTTTTTGCCATAGTCTTCAATGCGCTCTGAAATATCACTTTTTTGATTTTACAGGAACAGTGTTCAAACACTGCCTTATGAGAAAAGAGGTATAACTCCCTGAGTGGAATATACACATCACAAAGCAGTTTCTCAGAGACCTTCTTTCCAGTTTTTATCTGAAGATATTTACTTTTTCACCATATGCCTGAATGTACTCCCAAATGTCCCTTCGTGGATCTGTCCATGACGGAGTTTCCAAACTCCGTAATATAAAGTAGGCTTTATCTATGTGAGATGAATACACATAGTATACAGCAATTTCAGAGAAAACTTATTTCCAGTTTTTGTCTGAGGATATTTTCTTTTTCACCATAGCCTTCCATATACTCCCGAATGTCCCTTGCTAGCTTTTTCTCCAAAAGGGATTCCTCAATCCTCTATGAGAAGAAAGGTATAACTCTGTGAGTGGAATGCACATGTCATGAAGTAGCTCCTCGGAAAGCTTCTCTTCAATTTCTATCTGAAGATATTTCCTTTTTCACCGTGAGCCTCAAAGAGCTCCCAAATATCCCTCTGCAGACTAAACACAGTGTTAGAATACCACTCAATGAAAAGAGAAGCTTAACTGTGCAAGTCGAATTCACATGACACAGAGCAGTTTCACAGAAAGCTTCCTTCTGGTTTTTATCTGAGGGTATTTCTTTTTCAGCATATTCTAAAGAGCGTTCCCAAATGTCCTTTCACAGATTCCACAGAAAGAGTGATTTCAAACTGCTCAATCCAAAGAATGATTTAACTCTATGAGATGAATGCACAAAGCAGTTGCTCAGAAAGCTTCTCTCCAGTTTTCAGTTGAAGACATTTCCTTGCTCATCACAGGCCTCCGGGTGCCACTTCACATCCTTTCCCAGATTCCTCAAAGACAAAGTTTCCGAACTGGGCAATGTAGCGTAAGCTTTAACTACCTGAAATGAATGCTTATATCAAAGAGTAGTTTCTTTGAACACTTCTTTCTGGGTTTTATTTGAGGATAGTTTACTTATGCCATAGTCCACAATATGCTCCAAAATATCACTTTTTTGGCTCTACAGGAACAGTGTTCAAACACTGCCGTATGAGAAAAGATGTATAACTCCCTTAGTGGAATGCACACATCACAAAGCAGTTTCTCAGAAAGATTCCCTCCAGTTTTTACCTCAAGATATTTCCATTTTACCATAGTCCTGAATGTGCTCCCTAATGTTCCTTCGCAGATCCGTCCATGACAGAGTTTCCAACCTGCATAAAGAAAGCTTTACCTATGTGAGATGTATAAACATAGAAAAAAGCAGATTCACAGAAAGATTATTTCCAGTTTTTATCTGAAGATATTTCCTTTTTCACCATAGTCCTGAATGAGTTCCCGAATATCACTTTGTGGATCTGTCCATGACAGAGTTTCCAAGCTGTGTAATGTAAAGAAAGCTTTATCTACATGAGATGAATACACATAGCACAAAGCAGTTTCATGGAAAGCTTCTTTCCAGTTTTTGTCTGAGTCTATTTCCCTTCTCATCATAGGCGTCAATATGCTTCCGGATATCCCTTGGTACCCCTTTCTCCAAAAGGGTTTCCCTGATACTGTCTGAGAAGAGAGGTATAACGCTGTGAGTGGAATGCACACATCACAAAGCAGTTCCTTGGAAAGTTTCTCTCCAGTTTCTATCTGAACATATTTCCTTTTTCACTGTAAACTTCAAAGCACTCCCGAATATCCCTTCGCACGCTAAACATAAACGGTGTTAGAAAACTGCTCAATGAAAAGAGAAGTTTAACTGAGTGAGAGGAATTCACACAACACATAGCAGTTTCACAGAAAGCTTCCTACTGGTATTTATCTGAGGATATGGCTTTCTTCATATTCTAAAGAGCCTTCCCAAATGTCCTTCCTCAGATTCCACAGAAAGAGTGATATCAAACTGCTCAATACGAAGAATGGTTTAACTCTATGAGATGAATATGCACATCACAAAGCAGTGTCTCAGAAAGCTTCTCCTCGTTTTCATCTGAAGATATTTTCTTTTTCACCATAGGCCTGAATGTGGTCCTGAATGTCCCTTCGCAGATCTGTCCATGATGGAGTTTCCAAACTATGTAATATAAGAAAAGTTTTATGTATGTGAGATGAATAAACATAGCAAAAAGCAAATTCACAGAAAGCTTCCTTGTGGTTTATATCTGAAGATATTTCCTTTTTCACCATAGTCCTCAATGTGCTCCTGAATGTCCCTTCACGGATCCGTCCATGACAGAGTTTCCAAGCTGCATAATGTAAAGAAAGCTTTATCTATGGGAAATGAATACACATATCACATAGCAGTTTCACAGAAAGCTTCTTTCCAATTTTTGTTGGAGGCTATTTCCCTTTTCACCATAGACGTCAAAGTGCTCCCGGATATCCCTTTGTACCTTTTTCTCCAAAAGCGTTTCCCCAATGTTGTATGAGAAGAGAGATATAGCACTGTGAGTGGAATGCACATGACACAAAGCAGTTCCTTGGAAAGCTTCTCTCCAGGTTCTATCTGAACATATTTCCTTTTTCACCGTAAGCCTCAAAGTGCTCCTGAATATCTCTTCGTACGCTAAACATAACAGTGTTAGAAAAGTGCTCAATGGAAAGAGAAGCTTAACTGAGCGAGAGGAATTCACACGACACAAAGCAGTTTCACAGAAAGCTTCCTTCTGGTTTTTATCTGAGGATATTTCTTTCACCATATTCTAAAGATCATTCCCAAATGTCCCTCCTCAGATTCCACAGAAGCAGTGATTTCAAATTGTTCAATCCATTGAATGGTTTAACTCTATGAGATGAATACACACATCACAAAACAGTTGTTCAGAAAGCTTCTCTCCAGTTTTCATGGGAAGACATTTCCTTGCTCACCACAGGCCTCCGGGTGCCACTTAATATCCCTTCATAGATTCCTCAAAGACAGAGTTTACAAACTGGGCAATGTAGAGTAAGCTTTAACTCTATGAAGTGAATCCACATATCAGAGAGCAGTTTCTTGGAACGTTTCTTTTTGAGTTTTATTTGAGGAAATTTCCATATTCGCTATAGTCTTCAATGCCCTCCGAATTATCACTTTTTCGGTTTTACAGGAACAGTGTTCAAACACTGTCTTAGGAGAAAAGAGGTATAGCTCCCTGAATGGAATACACACATCACAAAGCAGATTCTCAGGAAGCTTCTCTCCAGTTTTCATCTGAAGATATTTCATTTTTCATCATAGACCTGAATGTACTCTCGAATGTCCCTTCATGGATCCGTCCATGATGGAGTTTCCAAACTGCATAATATAAAGAAAGTTTTATTTGTATGAGATGAATAAACTTATGTATCACAAAGCATTTTCACAGAAGGCTTCTTTCCAGTTTTTGCCTGAGGATATTTTCTTTTTCACCATAACCGTCCATATCGTGAATGTCCCATGGTAGCTTTTTCTCCAAAAGGTATTCCCCAATCCTCTATGGGAAGAAAGGTATAACTCTGTGAGTGGAATGCATATGTCACAAAGCAGCTCCTCGGAAAGCTTCTCTCCAGTTTCCATCTGAAGATATTTCCGTTTTCACCATAAGAATCTAAGCGCTCCCAAATATCCCTTCGCAGACTAAACAAAAACAGTGTTAGAATACTGCTCTGTGAAAAGAGACGCTTAGCTATGTGAGTGGAATTCACACGACACAGAGCAGCTTCACAGAAAGCTTCCTTTTGGTTGTTATCTGAGGGTATTTCTTTTTCAGCATATTCTAAAGAGCGTTTCCAAATGTCGTTTCTCAGGTTCCACAGAAACAATGATTTCAAACTACTCAATCCAATGAATGATTTAACTCTATGAGGTGAATACACAAATCACAAAGCAGTTGTTCAGAAACCTTCTCTCCAGTTTTCAACGAAAGACATTTCCTCGCTCACCGCAGGCCTCTGGGCACCACTTAATATCCCTTCGCAGATTCCTCAAAGGCAGAGTCTCCAAACTGGGGAATGTAGAGTAAACTTTATCTCTCTGACATCAATGCACATATCAGAGAACAGTTTCTTGGAGTGCTTCTTTCTGGGTTTTATTTGATTATATTTCACTTTTCACTATAGTTCTCAATGCGCTCCAAAATATCACATTTTCGGTTTTACAGGAACATTGTTCAAACACTGCCTTATGAGAAAAAAGGTATAACTGCTTGTGTGGAATGTACACATCACCAAGCAGTTTCTCAGAAAGCTTCTCTCCAGTTTTTATCTGAAAATATTTCCTTTTTCACCATAGGCCTGAAAATGTTCCTGAATGTCCCTTCACGGATCTGTCCATGACAGAGTTTCCCAGCTGCATAATGTAAAGAAAACTTTATATATGTGAGTTGAATAAACATAGCAAAAAGCAGATTCACAGAAAGTTTCTTTTCAGTTTTTATCTGAAGATATTTCCTTTTTCACCATCGTCCTGAATGTGCACCTGAATGTCCCTTCACGGATCCATCCTTGACAGAGTTTCCAAGCTGCTTAATGTAAAGAAAGCTTTATCTAAGTGACATGAATACACATATCACAGAGTAGTTTCACAGAAAGCTTCTTTCCACTTTTTGTCCGAGGCTATTTGTCTTTTCACCATAGTCCTCAGTGTGCTCCTGGATATCCCTTGGTACCTTTTTCTCCAAAAATGTTTCCCCCTATGCCGTTTGAGAGGAGGGGTGTAACAATGTGAGTGGAATGCACAGTTCACAAAGCAGATCCTCGGAAAGCTTCTCTCCACGTTCTATCTGAACATATTTCCTTTTTCACCGTAAGCCTCAAAGCACTCCTGAATATCCCTTCACACTATAAGCAAAAGCAGTGTTAGAAAACTGTTCAAAGTAAAGAGAAGCTTAACTGAGTGAGAGGAATTCACACGACACAGAGCAGTTTCACAGAAAGCTTCCTTCAGTTTTTTTTTTTAATCTGAGGATATTTCTTTCTCCATATTCTAAAGAGCGTTCCCAAATGTCCTTCCTCAGATTCCACAGAAACAGTGATTTCAAACTGTTCAATCCAAAGAAAGGTTAACCTCTATGAGATGAATACGCACATCACAAAGCAGTTGCTCAGAAAGCTTCTGTCCAGTTTTCGTCACAAGACATTTCCTTGCACACCACAGGCCTCCACTCGCCACTTAATATCCCTTCGCAAATTCCCTAAAGACAAATATTCCAAACTGGGCAATGTAGAGTAAGCTTTATCTCTGTAAAATGAATGTGAATATCACCGAGCAGTTTCTTGGAACGCTTCTTTTTGTGTTTTATTTGGAGATATTTCACTTTTCGCCATAGACTTCAATGGGCTCCAATATATCACTTTTTCGGTTTTACAGGAACCGTGCTCAAACACTTCTTTATGAGAAAAGAGGTTTAACTCCCTGAGTGGAATGCACACGTCACAAAGCAATTTTTCAGAAAGGTTCACTTCCGTTTTTATCTGAAGATATTTCCTTTTTCACAATAGACCCAAATATGATCCCGAATATTCCTTCACGGATCCATCCATGAAAGAGTTTCCATGCTGCATAATGTGAAGAAAGCTTTATCTACATGAGATAAATAAACATGGCAAAAAGCAGAATCAAGAAATCTTCTTTCCAGTCTTTATCTGAAGATAATTCCTTTTTCACCATAGTTCCACAGGTGTTCCCTAATGTATGTTCATGGATCTGTCCATGGCAGAGTTTCCAAATAGCGTAATATAAGAAAAGTTTTATCTATGTGAGATGAATAAACAAAGCAAAAATCAGATTCACAGAAAGCTTCTTTCTAGTTTTTATGTGAAGATATTTCCTTTTTCACCATGGTCCTGAATGTGCTCCCAAATATCCCTTCGTGGATCCGTCCATGAGAGAGTTTCCAAGCTGGGAAATGTAAAGAAAGCTGAGCTTAGGAGCAAGATGGCCAAATAGGAGCAGCTCCAGTCTCCAACTCCCAGCACGAGCCACACAGAAGACCGGTGATTTCTGCATTTTCAACTGAGGTACTGGGTTCATCTCACTGGGGAGTGCCGGACAATCGGTGCTGGTCAGCTGCTGCAGCCCGACCAGCGAGAGCTGAAGCAGGGCGAGGCATTGCCTCACCTGGGAAGCGCAAGGGGGAAGAGAGTCCCTTTTCCTAGCCAGGGGAACTGAGACACACAACACCTGGAAAATCGGGTAACTCCCACCCCAATACTGCGCTTTAAGCAAACAGGCACACCAGGAGATCATATCCCACACCTGGCCGGGAGGGTCCCACACCCACGGAGCCTCCCTCATTGCTAGCGCAGCAGTCTGTGATCTACCGGAAAGGCAGCAGCGAGGCTGGGGGAGGGGCGCCCGCCATTGCTGAGGCTTAAGTAGGTAAACAAAGCTGCTGGGAAGCTCGAAATGGGTGGAGCTCAAAGCAGCTCAAGGAAACCTGCCTGTCTCTGTAGACTCCACCTCTGGGGACAGGGCACAGTAAACTAAACAAACGCAGCAGACACCTCTGCAGCTGCAAACGACTCTGTCTGACAGCTTTGAAGAGAGCAGTGGATCTCCCAACACGGAGGTTGAGATCTGAGAAGGGACAGACTCCCTGCTCAAGTGGGTCCCTGACCCCTGAGTAGCCTAACTGGGAGATATCCCCCACTAGGGGAAGTCTGACACCCCACACCTCACAGGGAGGAGTACACCCCTGAGAGGAAGCTTCCAAAGCAAGAATCAGACAGGTACACTCGCTGTTCAGAAATACTCTATCTTCTGCAGCCTCTGCTGCTGATACCCAGGCAAACAGGGTCTGGAGTGGACCTCAAGCAATCTCCAACAGACCTACAGCTGAGGGTCCTGACTGTTAGAAGGAAAACTATCAAACAGGAAGGACACCTACACCAAAACCCCATCAGTACATCACCATCATCAAAGACCAGAGGCAGATAAAACCACAAAGATGGGGAAAAAGCAGGGCAGAAAAGCTGGAAATTCAAAAAATAAGAGCACATCTCCCCCGGCAAAGGAGCGCAGCTCATCGCCAGCAATGGATCAAAGCTGGATGGAGAATGACTTTGACGAGATGAGAGAAGAAGGCTTCAGTCCATCAAATTTCTCAGAGCTAAAGGAGGAATTACGTACCCAGCGCAAAGAAACTAAAAATCTTGAAAAAAAAGTGGAAGAATTGATGGCTAGAGTAATTAATGCAGAGAAGGTCATAAACGAAATGAAAGAGATGAAAACCATGACACGAGAAATACGTGACAAATGCACAAGCTTCAGTAACCGACTCGATCAACTGGAAGAAAGAGTATCAGCGATTGAGGATCAAATGAATGAAATGAAGCGAGAAGAGAAACCAAAAGAAAAAAGAAGAAAAAGAAATGAACAAAGCCTGCAAGAAGTATGGGATTATGTAAAAAGACCAAATCTACGTCTGATTGGGGTGCCTGAAAGTGAGGGGGAAAACGGAATCAAGTTGGAAAACACTCTTCAGGATATCATCCAGGAGAACTTCCCCAACCTAGTAGGGCAGGCCAACATTCAAATCCAGGAAATACAGAGAACGCCACAAAGATACTCCTCGAGAAGAGCAACTCCAAGACACATAATTGCCAGATTCACCAAAGCTGAAATGAAGGAAAAAACCTTAAGGGCAGCCAGAGAGAAAGGTCGGGTTACCCACAAAGGGAAGCCCATCAGACTAACAGCAGATCTCTCGGCAGCAGAAACTCTGCAAGCCAGAAGAGAGTGGGGGCCAATATTCAACATTCTTAAGAAAAGAATTTTCAACCCAGAATTTCATATCCAGCCAAACTAAGTTTCATAAGTGAAGGAGAAATAAAAGCCTTTACAGATAAGCAAATGCTTAGAGATTTTGTCACCACTAGGCCTGCCTTACAAGAGACCCTGAAGGAAGCACTCAACATGGAAAGGAACAACCGGTACCAGCCATTGCAAAAACATGCCAAAATGTAAAGACCATCGAGGCTATGAAGAAACTGCATCAACTAACGAGCAAAATAACCAGTTAATATCATAATGGCAGGATCAAGTTCACACATAATAATATTAACCTTAAATGTAAATGGACTAAATGCTCCAATTAAAAGACACAGACTGGCAAACTGGATAAAGAGTCAAGACCCATCAGTCTGCTGTATTCAGGAGACCCATCTCACACACAGTGACATACATAGGCTCAAAATAAAGGGATGGAGGAAGATTTACCAAGCAAATGGAGAACAAAAAAAAGCAGGGGTTGCAATCCTAGTCTCTGATAAAACAGACTTTAAACCATCAAAGATCAAAAGAGACAAAGAAGGCCATTACATAATGGTAAAGGGATCAATTCAACAGGAAGAGCTAACTATCCTAAATATATATGCACCCAATACAGGAGCACCCAGATTCATCAAGCAAGTCCTTAGAGAGAGACTTAGACTCCCATACAATAATAATGGGAGACTTCAACACTCCACTGTCAACATTAGACAGATCAACGAGACAGAAAGTTAACAAGGATATCCAGGAATTGAACTCATCTCTGCAGCAAGCAGACCTAATAGACATCTATAGAACTCTCCACCCCAAATCAACAGAATATACATTCTTCTCAGCACCACATCATACAAACTCCAAAATTGACCACATAATTGGAAGTAAAGCACTCCTCAGCAAATGTACAAGAACAGAAATTATAATAAACTGTCTCTCAGATCACAGTGCAATCAAACTAGAACTCAGGACTAAGAAACTCAATCAAAACCGCTCAACTAAATGGAAACTGAACAACCTGCTCCTGAATGACTACTGGGTACATCACGAAATGAAGGCAGAAATAAAGATGTTCTTTGAAACCAATGAGAACAAAGATACAACATACCAGAATCTCTGGGACACATTTAAAGCAGTGTGTAGAGGGAAATTTATAGCACTAAATGCCCACAAGAGAAAGCAGGAAAGATCTAAAATTGACACTCTAACATCGCAATTAAAAGAACTAGAGAAGCAAGAGCAAACACATTCGACAGCTAGCAGAAGGCAAGAAATAACTAAGATCAGAGCAGAACTGAAGGAGATAGAGACACAAAAAACCCTCCAAAAAATCAATGAATCCAGGAGTTGGTTTTTTGAAAAGATCAACAAAATTGACAGACCACTAGCAAGACTAATAAAGAAGAAAAGAGAGAAGAATGAAATCGACGACAATTAAAAATGATAAAGGGGATATCACCACCGACCCCACAGAAATACAAACTACCATGAGAGAATACTATAAACACCTCTACGCAAATAAACGAAAATCTAGAAGAAATGGATAATTTCCTGGACACTTACACTCTTCCAAGACTAAACCAGGAAGAAGTTGAATCCCTGAATAGACCAATAGCAGGCTCTGAAATTGAGGCAACAATTAATAGCCTACCAACCAAAAAAAGTCCAGGACCAGATGGATTCACAGCTGAATTCTACCAGAGGTACAAGGAGGAGTTGGTACCATTCCTTCTGAAAATATTCCAATCAATAGAAAAAGAGGGAATCCTCCCTAACTCATTTTATGAGGCCAACATCATCCTGATACCAAAGTCTGGCAGAGACACAACAAAAAAAGAGAATTTTAGACCAATATCTCTGATGAACATCGATGCAAAAATCCTCAATAAAGTACTGGCAAACCGGATTCAGCAACACATCAAAAAGCTTATCCACCATGATCAAGTGGGCTTCATCCCTGGGATGCAAGGCTGGTTCAACATTCGCAAATCAATAAACATAATCCAGCATATAAACAGAACCAAAGACAAGAACCACATGATTATCTCAATAGATGCAGAAAAGGCTTTTGACAAAATTCAACAGCCCTTCATGCTAAAAACGCTCAATAAATTCGGTATTGATGGAACGTACCTCAAAATAATAAGAGCTATTTATGACAAACCCACAGCCAATATCATACTGAATGGGCAAAAACTGGAAAAATTCCCTTTGAAAACTGGCACAAGACAGGGATGCCCCTCTCACCACTCCTAGTCAACATAGTGTTGGAAGTTCTGGCTAGGGCAATCAGGCAAGAGAAAGAAATCAAGGATATTCAGTTAGGAAAAGAAGAAGTCAAATTGTCCCTGTTTGCAGATGACATGATTGTATATTTAGAAAACCCCATTGTCTCAGCCCAAAATCTCCTTAAGCTGATAAGCAACTTCAGCAAAGTCTCAGGATACAAAATTAATGTGCAAAAATCACAAGCATTCTTATACACCAGTAACAGACAAACAGAGAGCCAAATCAGGAATGAACTTCCATTCACAATTGCTTCAAACAGAATCAAATACCTAGGAATCCAACTTACAAGGGATGTAAAGGACCTCTTCAAGGAGAACTACAAACCACTGCTCAGTGAAATCAAAGAGGACACAAACAAATGGAAGAACATACCATGCTCATGGATAGGAAGAATGAATATCGTGAAAATGGCCATACTGCCCAAGGTAATTTATAGATTCAATGCCATCCCCATCAAGCTACCAATGAGTTTCTTCACAGAATTGGAAAAAAACGGCTGTAAAGTTCATATGGAACCAAAAAAGTGCCCGCATCTCCAAGACAATCCTAAGTCAAAAGAACAAAGCAGGAGGCATCACGCTACCTGACTTCAAAGTATACTACAAGGCTACAGTAACCAAAACAGCATGGTACTGGTACCAAAACAGAGATATAGACCAATGGAACAGAACAGAGTCCTCAGAAATAATACCACACATCTACAGCCATCTGATCTTTGACAAACCTGAGAGAAACAAGAAATGGGGAAAGGATTCCCTATTTAATAAATGGTGCTGGGAAAATTGGCTAGCCATAAGTAGGGAGCTGAAACTGGATCCTTTCCTTACTCCTTATACGAAAATTAATTCAAGATGGATTAGAGACTTAAATGTTAGACCTAATACCATAAAAATCCTAGAGGAAAACCTAGGTAGTACCATTCAGGACATAGGCATGGGCAAAGACTTCATGTCTAAAACACCAAAAGCAACGGCAGCAAAAGCCAAAATTGACAAATGGGATCTCATTAAACTAAAGAGCTTCTGCACAGCAAAAGAAACTACCATCAGGGTGAACAGGCAACCTACAGAATGGGAGAAAATGTTTGCAATCTACTCATCTGACAAAGGGCTAATATCCAGAACCTACAAAGAACTCAAACAAATTTACAAGAAAAAAACAAACAACCCCATCAAAAAGTGGGCAAAGGATATGAACAGACATTTCTCAAAAGAAGACATTCATACAGCCAACAGACACATGAAAAAATGCTCATCATCACTGGCCATCAGAGAAATGCAAATCAAAACCACAATGAGATACCATCTCACAGCAGTTAGAATGGCAATCATTAAAAAGTCAGGAAACAACAGGTGCTGGAGACTATGTGGAGAAATAGGAACACTTTTACACTGTTGGTGGGATTGTAAACTAGTTCAACCATTATGGAAAACAGTATGGCGATTCCTCAAGGATCTAGAACTAGATGTACCATATGACCCAGCCATCCCATTACTGGGTATATACCCAAAGGATTATAAATTATGCTGCTATAAAGACACATGCACACGTATGTTTATTGCAGCACTATTCACAATAGTAAAGACTTGGAATCAACTCAAATGTCCATCAGTGACAGATTGGATTAAGAAAATGTGGCACATATACACCATGGAATACTATGCAGCCATCAAAAAGGATGAGTTTGTGTCCTTTGTAGGGACTTGGATGCAGATGGAATCCATCATTCTTAGCAAACTATCACAAGAACAGAAAACCAAACACCACATGTTCTCACTCATAGGTGGGAACTGAACAATGAGATCACTCGGACTCAGGAAGGGGAACATCACACACCCGGGCCTATCATGGGGAGGGGGGAGAGGGGAGGGATTGCATTGGGAGTTATACCTGATGTAAATGACGAGTTGATGGGTGCAGCACAGCAACATGGCACAAGTATACATATGTAACAAACTTGCATGTTATGCACATGTACCCTAGAACTTAAAGTATAATAATAATAAATAAATTTAAAAAATTAAATAAAATGTGTAGCTTAAACTAAAAAAAAAAAAAAAGAAATGTAAAGAAAGCTTTATCTATGTGAGATGAATACACATATCTTAGAACAGTTTCACAGAAAGTGTTTCCCCGATGTTATATGAGAAGAGAG
Source organism: Macaca thibetana thibetana (assembly GCF_024542745.1). NCBI lineage: Eukaryota > Metazoa > Chordata > Mammalia > Primates > Cercopithecidae > Macaca > Macaca thibetana. The sequence continues at coordinate 98,294,999 of NC_065585.1, read as the reverse complement.
GTATAACACAGTGAGTGGAATGCACCTGTTGCAAAGCAGTTTCTCAGAAAGTTTCTCTCCAGTATATATCTGAACGTATTTCTTTTTTAACTGTAAGCCTCAAAGCACTCCTGAATATTCCTTCGATCGCTAAACATAAACATTGTTAGAAAACTGTTCAAGGAAAAGAGAAGCTTAACTGAGTGAAAGGAATTCACACGACACATAGCACTTTGACAGAAAGTTTCCTTCTGGTTTTTATCTGAGGATATTTATGTCTCCATATTCCAAAGAGCATTTCCAAATGTTCTTTCTCAGATTCCAAAGAAACATTGATTTCAAACTGATCAATCCAAAGAATGATTAAATTCTATGAAATGAATACACACATCACAAAGCCGTTGCTCAAAAAGTTTCTCTCCAATTTTCATCGGAAGACATTTCCTTGCTCAAGACAGGCCTCCGGGCACCACTTAATATCCCTTCGCAGATTCCACAAAAACGGAGTTTCCAAACTGGGCAACATAGAGTAAGCTTTAAGTCTGTGAAATGACTGCACATATCAGAGAGCAGTTTCTTGGAACACATCTTTCTGGGTTTTATTGGAGGATATTTCACTTTTCACCAGAGTCTTCAATCAGCTCCGAAACATCACTTTTTCAGTTTTACAGGAATGGTGGTCAAACACTGTGTTATGACAAAAGAGGTATAACTCTCTGAGTGGAATGCACACATCACAAAGCAGTTTCTCAGAAAGCTTCTCTCAAGATTTTATCTCAAGATATTTCCTTTTTCACCATATGCCTGAATGTGCTCGCGAATGTCCCTTCACAGGTCCGTCAATGACGGAGTTTCCAAACTGCATAATATAAAAAAGTTTTATCTATGTGAGATGAATAAACATATCTTTCACAAAGCAGTTTCACAGAAAGTTTCTTTCCAGGTTTGTCTGAGGATATTTTCTTTTTCACCATAGCCATCAATATACACCTGAATGTCCCTTGGTAGTTTTTTCTCCAAAAGGGATTCCCCAATCCTCTATGAGAAGAAAGGTATAACTCTGTGAGTGGAATGCACAAGTCATAAAGCAGCTCCTCCAAAAGCTTCTCTCCAGGTTCTATCTGAACATACTTCGTTTTTCACCATAAGCCTCAAAGCGCTCCCAAATATCCCTTCGCACTCTACACATAAACAGTGTTAGAAAACTGCTCAATGAAAAGAGAAGCTTAACTGAGTGAGAGGAATTCACACGACACATTGCAGTTTCACAGAAAGCTTCCTTCTGTTTTTTATCTGAGGATATTTCCTTCTCCATATTCTAAAGATCGTTCTCAAATATCCCTCCTCACATTCCACAGAAGGAGTAATTTCTAACTGCTCAATCCAAAGAATGGTTTAACTCTATGTAGTGAATACACACATCACAAAGCAGTTGTTCAGAAAGCTTCTCTCCAATTTTCATCAGAAGACATTTAATTCCTCACCACAGGCCTCCAGGTGCCACTTAATATCCCTTCGCAGATTCTTCAAAGAATGAGTTTCCAAACTGGGCCGTGTAGATTAATCTTTAACACTGTGAAATGAATGTACATATCAGAGAGCAGTTTCTTGGAATGCTTCTTTCTGGGTTTTATTTGAGGATATTTCACTTTTCACCACAGTCTTCAATGAACTCCTAAATATCTATTTTTCAGTTTTACAGGAACAGTGTTCAAACACTGTCATATGAGAAAAGAGAAATATCTCCCTGAGTTGAATGCACACATCACAAGCAGATTCTCAGAAAGCTTCTCTCTAGTTTCTGTCTCAAGATGTTTCCCTTTCCACCATAGGCCTGAATGTGCTCTGGAATGTTTCTTCGTGGATCTGTCCATGACAGAGTTTCCAAACTGTGTAATATAAAGAAAGTTTTATCTATTTGAGATGAATAAACATATCTATCACAAAGCAGTTTCACAGAAAGCTTCTTTCCAGTATTTGTCTGAGGATATTTCCTTTTTCACCACAGTCGTACATATACTCCCGAATGTCCCTTGGTAGCTTTTTCTCCAAAAGAGATTCCCCAATTCTCTATGAGAAGAAAGGTATATCTCTGTGAGTGGAATGCACACGTCACAAAGCAGCTCCTCGGAAAGTTTCTCTGCATTTTCTATCTTAAGATATTTCTGTTTTCACCATAAGCCTCAAAGTGCTCCCGAATATCCCTTTGCAGACTAAACAAAAACAGTGTTAGAATACTGTGCAACCAAAAGAGAAGCTTAAGTGTGTGAGTGGAATTCACACAACACAGAGTAGTTTCACAGAAAGCTTCCTTCTGGTTTTTATCTGAGGATATTTCTTTTTCAGCATATTCTAAAGAACGTTCTCAAATGTCCTTTCTCAGTTGCCACAGAAACAGTGATTTCAAACTGCTCAATCCAAAGAATGATTTAACTCTATGAGATGAATACACACATCACAAAGCAGTTGCTCCGAAAGCTTCTCTCCAGTTTTCATTGGAATACATTACCTTGCTCAACACAGGCTTCTGGGTGCCACTTAATATCTCTTGCAGATTCCTCAAAGAGAGAGTTTCCAAACTGGGCAATGTAGAGTAAGCTTTAACTCTTTGAAATGAATGCATATATTGGAGAGCAGTTTCTTGCAAAGCTCTTTCTGGGTTTTATTTGAAGATATTTCACTTTTCACCACAGTCTTCACTGCGCTCCAAAATATCACATTTTCTGTTTTACAGGAACAGTGTTCAAACACTGCCTTATGAGAAAAGAGGTATAACTCCCTGAGTGGAATGCACACATCACAAAGCAGTTTCTCAGAATGCTTCTTTTCGATTTTTATCTGAAGATATTTCCTTTTTCACCACAGTCCTGAATGTACTCCTAAATGGCTCAAGCAGATCCATCCAGGACGGAGTTTCCACGCTGCATAATGTAAAGAAAGCTTTATCTATGTGAGATGAAGTAACATAGCAAAAAGCAGATTCACAGAATGCTTTTTTCCAGTTTCCATCTAAAGATATTTCCTTTTTCACCACAGTCCTAAATGACCTCCGGATTGTTCCTTCAAGGACCCTGCATGACAGAGTTTACAAACTGCGTAATGTAAAGAAAGCTTTATCTATGGGAGATGAATACACCAATCACAGAGCAGTTTCACAGAAAGCTTCTTTCCAGTTTTTTCTGAGGCTGTTTCCCTTTTCACCATAGACATCAAAGTGCTCCTGGATATCACTTGGCACATTTTTCTACAAAAGGGTTTTCCTGATGCTGTATGAGAAAAAAGGTATAACACTGTGAGTGGAATGCACATGTCACAAAGCTGTTCCTTGGAAAGCTTCTTTCCAGTGTCTAGCTGAATATATTTCATTTTCACCATAAGCCTCAAAGCGCTCCTGAATATCCCTTCACACCCTAAACGTAAACAGTATTAGAAAGCTGCTCAATGAAAAGAGAAACTTAACTGAGCGAGAGGAATTCACACGACACATAGCAGTTTCACAGAAATCTTCCTTCTGGTTTTTACCAGAGGATATTTATTTCTCCATATTCTAAAGATGGTTCTCAAATGTCCTTTCTCAGATTCCACAGGAACAGTGATTTCAAACTGCTCAATCCAAAGAATGATTAAACTGTATGAGATAAGTACACACGTCACAAAGCAGTTGCTCAGAAAGCTTCTCTACAGTTTTCAATGAAAGATATTTCCTTATTCACCACCGACCTCCATGTGCCACATAATATTACTTTGCAGATTCCTCAATGACAGAGTTTCCAAACTGGGCTATGTAGAGTAAGCTTTAACTCTGAAAAATGAATGCACATATCAGAGAGCAGTTTCTTGGAACACTTTTTTCTGGGCTATTTTTGAGGATAGTTCACTTTTCGCCATGGTCTTCAATGAGCTCTGAAATAGCACTTTTTTGGTTTTCCAGGAACAGTGTTCAAACACTGCCTTATGAGAAAAGAGGTATAACTCCCTGAGTAAAATGCACACATCACAAAGCAGTTTCTCAGAAAGCTTCTCTCTGGTTTTTACCTGAAGATATTTCCATTTTCACCATAGTCCTGAATGTACTCCTGAATGTCCCTTCGCAGATCCATCCATGACAGAGCTTCCAAGCCGCGTAATGTAAAGAAAGCTTTATCTACGTGAGATGAATAAACATAGCAAAAACAGATTCATGGAAAGCTTCTTTCCAATCTTTTTTTTTTTTTTTTAGGCGGAGTTTCACTCTTGTTGCCAAGGCTGGATTGCAATGTCACGATCCTGGCTCACCACAACCTCCGCCTCCCAGATTCAAGCAATTCTCCTGCCTCAGCTTCCCTAGTAGCTGGGATTACAGGCATGTGCCACCACCTCCAGCTAATTTTGTATTTTTAGTAGAGACGGGGTTTCTCCATGTTGGTCAGGCTGGTCTCGAACTCCCAACCACTGGTTATCCACCTGCCTTGGCCTCCCAAAGTGCTGGGATTACAGGTGTGAGTCACTGTGCCCAGCCTTCAGTTTGTATCTGAAGATATTTCCTTTTTCCCCATAGTCCTGAATGTGCTCCTGAATGTCCCTTCCTGGATCCATCCATGACAGAGTTTCCAAGCTGCGTAATGTAAAGAAAGCTTTTTCTGTGTGACATGAATACACATATCACAGAGCAGTTTCACAGAAAGCTTCTTACCCGTTTTTGTCAGAGGCTATTTTCCTTTTCACCATAGGCATCAATATGCTCCCGAATATCCCTTGGTACCTTTTTCTCCAAAAGGGTTTCCCCAATACCGTATGAGAATAGAGGTATAACACTGTGAGTGGAATGCACACGTCACAAAGCAGTTCCTCGGAAAGATTCTCTCCCGTTTCTTTCTGATCATATTTTCTTTTTCTCCGTAAGCCTCACAGCACTCCCAAATATCTCTTCGCATGCTAAACACAAACAGTGTTAGAAAACTGCTCAATGAAAAGAGAAGCTTAACTGAATGAGAGGAATTCAAACAACACATAACAGTTTCACAAAAAGCTTCCTTCTGGTTTTTATCTGAGGATATTTCTTTCTCCATATTCTAAAGGGCGTTTCCAAATGTCCTTCCTCAGATTCCACAGAAATAGTGATTTCAAGCTGCTCAATCCAAAGAATGGTTTAACTCTATGAGAGAAATACACACTTCAGAAAGCAGTTGCTCAGAAAGCTACTCTCCAGTTTTCAAAGAAGACATTTCCTTGCTCACCACAGAACTCCAGGCGCCACTTAATATCCCTTCGCAGATTCTTCAAAGACAGAGTTTCCAAACTGGGCCACGTAGGATAAGCTTTAACTCTGTGAAATGAATGCACCTATCTGAGAGCAGTTTCTTTGGAACGCTTCTTTCAGGGTTTTATTTTAGGATATATCACTTTTTGCCATAGTCCTCAATGCACTCCAAAATATCACTTTTTCCATTTTACAGGAAGAGTGTTCAAACACTGCTTTATAAGAAAAAAGGTATAACTCCCTGAGTGGAATGCACACATCACAAAACAGTTTCTCAGAAAGCTTATTTCCAGTTTTTATCTGAAGAGATTTTCTTTTTCAGCATAGGCCTGAATGTGCTCCCGAATGTCCCTTCACGGAACCGTCCATGACAGAGTTTCCAAACTGCGTAATATAAAGAACGTTATATCTATGTGAGATGAATAAACATATCTATCACAAAGCAGTTTCACAGAAAGCTTCTTTCCAGTTTTTGTCTGAGGATATTTCCTTTTTCACCATAGCCGTCCATATGGTGAATGTCCCTTGGTAGCTTTTTCTCGAAAAGGGATTCCCCAATTCTCTATGAGAAGAAAGGTATACCTCTGTGAGTAGAATGCACACGTCACAAAGCAACTTCTCGGAAAGCATCTCTTCAGTTTCTATCTGAAGATATTTCTGTTTTCACCATAAGCCTCAAAGCGCTCCCGAATATCACTAAGTAGACTAAACAAAAACACTGTTAGAATACAGCTCAATGAAAAGAGAAGTTTAACTGTGAGAGTGGAATTCACATGATACAGAGCAGTTTCACAGAAAGCATCCTTCTGAATTTTATCTGAGGGTATTTCTTTTTCAGCATATTCTAAAAAGCATCCCAAATGTCCTTTCTCATGTTCCACAGAAACAGTGATTTCAAACTGTTCAATCCAAAGAATGATGTAACTCAATGATATGAGATGAATACACACATCACAAAGTAGTTGCTCAAAAGGCTTCTCTCCAGTTTTCATCAGAAGACATTTCCTTGCTCACCATAGGCCTCTGGGCACCTCTTTATATCCCTTCGCAGATTCCTCAAAGACAGAGTTTCCAAACTGGGCAATGTAGAGTAAGCTTTAACTCTGTGAAATGAATGAACATATCAGAGAACAGTTTCTTGGAACTTTTCTTCCTGGGTTTTATTTGAGGATAATTCACTTTCGCCATAGTCTTCAATGCACTCCGAAATATCACTTTTTCAGTTTTACAAGAACAGTGTTCAAACAGTGCCTTATGAGAAAAGAGGTATAACTCCCTGAGTGGAATGCACACATCACAAAGCAGTTTTTCAGAAGCCTTCTCTCCAGTTTTCATCTGAAGATATATCCTTTTTCACCTTAGGCCTGAATGTGCTCCCCAATGTCCCTTCACAGATCTGTCCATGATGGGGTTTCCAAACTATGCAATATAAAGAAAGTTTTATCTATGTGAGATGAATAACCATAGCAAAAAGCAGATTCACAGAAAGCTTCTCTCCAGTTCCCATCTGAAAATATTTCCTTTTTCACCATAGGCCTGAATGTGCTCCCAAATGTCCCTTCGCGGTTCCTTCCTTTACAGAGTTTGCAAGCTGTGTAATGTAAAGAAAGCTTTATCTATGTGTGATGAATATCATAGAGTAGTTTCACAGAAAGCTTCTTTCAGTTTTCGTCTGAGGCTATTTCCGTTTTCAGGATAGGCATCAATATTCTCCCGAATATCCCTTGGTACCTTTTTCTCCAAAAGAGTTTCCCCGATGCTGTATGAGAAGAGAGGTATAACACTGTGAGTGGAATGCAAACCTCACAAAGCAGTTCCTCGGAAAGCTTCTCTCCAGTTTCTCTCTGAAGATATTTCCTCTTTCAACCATAGGCCTGACGGTGCTCCTGAAAGTCCCTTCATGGATCCGTCCATGACGGAGTTTCCAAGCTACGTAATATAAGAGAACTTTAACTGTGTGAGGTGAATAAACATAGCAAAAAGCAGATTCACAGAAAGCTTCTTTCCAGTTTTTATCTGAAGATATTTCCTTTTTCTCCATAGTCCTGAATGTGCACCCAAATGTCCTTTCACGGATCTGTCCGTGACAGACTTTCCAAACCGGGTAATATAAAGAAAGCTTTATCTATGTGAGGTGAATACACATATCACAGAGTAGTTTCACAGAAAGTTTCTTTCCAGTTTCTGTCTGAGGCTATTTTCCTTTACACAATAGGCATCAATATGCTCCCGAATATGCCTTGGTACCTTATCCTCCAAAAGGGTTCCCCAATGCTCTCTGAGAAGAGAGGTATGACACTGTGAGTGAAATGCACATGTCACAAAGCAGTTCCTTGGAAATCTTCTCTCCAGTTTCTTTCTGAACATACTTTCTTTTTCACTGTAAACCTCAAAGCACTCCCGAATATCCCTACTCACGCTAAACATAAACAGTGTTAGAAAACGGCTCAATGAAAAGAGAAGCTTAACTGAGTGAGAGGAATTCACACGACACATAGCAGTTTCACAGAAAACTTCCTTCTGGTTTTATCTAAGAATATTTCTTTCTCCATATTCTAAACAGCATTCCCAAATGTCCTTCCTCAAATTCCACAGAAGCAGTGATTCCAAACTGCTCAATCCAAGGAGTGGTTTAACTCTGTGAGATGAATACACACATCACAGAGCAGTTTCCAGAAAGCTTCTCTCCAGTTTTTATCTGAAGATGTTTCCTTTTTCACCATAGGCCTGGATGTGCTCCTGAATGTCCCTCTGTGGATACCTCCATGAAGGAGTTTCCAAACTGCATAATATAAGAAAAGTTTTATCTATGTGAGATAAATAAACATAGCAAAAATCAGATTCACAGAAAACTTCTTTCCAATTTTTATCTGAAAATATTTCCTTTTTCACCATAGTCCTGAATATGCACCTGAATGTCCTTTTGTGGATCTGTCCCTGACAGAGCTTCCAAGTTGCATAATGTAAAGAATGCTTTATCTATGTGAGATAAATACACATATCACAGAACTGTGTCATAACAAAGGTTTCCTCAATGCTGTATGAGAAGAGAGGTATAACACTGTGAGATGAATACGCATATCACAGAGCAGTTTCACAGAAAGCTTCTTTGCAGTTTTTGTCTGAGTCTGTTTCCCTTTTCACTGTAGGCATCAATATGCTCCTGAATATCCCGTGGTACCTTTTTCTACAAAAGGGTTTTCCCGATGCTCTATGAGAAGGGAAATATCACTTTTTGGGTTTTACAGGAACAGTGTTCAAACACTGCCTTATGAGAAAAGAGGTATAACTCCCTGAGTGGAAGGCACACTTCAGAAAGCATTTTCTCAGAAAGCTTCTCTCTGGTTTTTATCTGAAGATATTTTCATTTTCAATATTGTCCTGAATGTGTACCCGAATGTCCCTTCATGGATCCGTCCACAACTGACTTTCCAAACTGCATAATATAAACAAAATTTTATCTATGTGAGATGAAAAATCATATCACAAAGCAGTTTTAGAGAAAGCTTCTTTCCAGTTTTTGTCTGAGAATATTTCCTTTATCACCATTGGCGTCAGTATGCTCCTTAATATCATTTGGTAGCTTTCTCTCCAAAAGCGTTTCCCCAATGTTCTATGAGAAGAGATGTATAAATATGTGAGTGGAATTGACACGTCACATAGCAGTTCCTTGGAAAGCTTCTCTCCATTTTCCATTGGAAAAATTCCCTTTTTCACCATAAGCCTCAAAACACTCCCGAATATCCCTTCGCAGACTGACAAAAGCAGTGTTAGAAAATTGCTGAGTCAAAAGAAAAGCTGAACTGTGCAAGAGGAATTCACATGACACAAGTCAATTTCACAGAAAGCTTCCTTCTGGTTTTTATCTGAGGATAGTTCTTTTTCAGCATCTTCTAAATAGCATTCCCAAATGTCCTTTCTCAGATTCCACAGAAACAGTGATTTCAAACTGCTCAATCCAAAGAACCTTTTAACTCTATGAGATGAATACACACATCACAAAGCAGTTGCTCAGAAAGCTTCTCGCCAGTTTTCATCTGAAGAGATTTCCTTACTCACCATAGGCCTCCGGGCACCACCTAATGTCCCTTCATGGATTCCTCAAGTACAGAGTTACCAAGCTGGGCAATGTAAGGCAAGCTTTACCTCGATGAGATGAATGCACATATCAGAAAGCAGTTTCTTGGACTGCTTCTTTCTAGCTATTATTGGAGGATATTTCACTTTTCACCATAGTCTTCAATGCACTCCAAAATATCACATTTTAGGTTTTACATGAACAGTGTTCAAGTATCACCCTATAATAGAAGAGGTAAAACTCCTTGAGTGGAATGCACACATCACAAAAGAGTTTCTCAGAAAGCTTCCCTCCAGTTTTTATCTGAAGATATTTCCTTTTTCACCATAGGCCTGAATGTGCTCCCAAATGTGACTTCACGGATCCATCCATGACAGAATTTCCAAGCTGGGTAATGTAATGGAAGCTTTATCTATGTGAGATGAACACACATATCAAAAAGCAGTTTCACAGAAAGATTCTTTCCAGTTTTTTTCTGAGGATATTTCCTTTTTCACCATAGTCATCAATATGTTCCAGATAACCCTTGGTAGCTTTTTCTCCAAAAGTGTTTCTCCAATGCTCTATGAGAAGAGAGGTAGAACTCTATGAGTGGAATTCACAGGTCACAAAGCAATTCCTCTGAAAGTTTCTCTCCAGTTTCCATCGCAAGATATTTCCTTTTTCACCATAAGCCTCAAAGTGCTCCCGAATATCCTTTCATAGACTAAACAAAAACAGTGTTAGAAAACTGCTCAGTGAAAAAAGAAGCTTAGTTGTGCGAGTGGAATTCATATGACACATAGCAGTTTCACAGAAAGCTTCCTTCTGGTTTATATCTGAGGATATTTCTTTTTCACCATATCCTTCATAGCGTTCCCAAATGTCCTTTCTCAGATTCCACATAAACAGTGATTTCAAACTGCTCAATCCAAAGAATGGTTTATCTCTATGAGATGAATACACACATCACGAATCAGTTGTTCAGAAAGCTTCTCTGTGGTTTTCATCTGAAGATATTTCCTTGCTCACTACCTAATGTCCCTTCGCAGATTCCTCAAAGACAGAGTTACCAAACTGGGTTCTGTAAGGAAAGCTTTACCTGTCTGAGATGAATGCACATATTAGTGAGCTATTTCTTGGAACACTTCTTTCTAACTTTAATTTGAGGATATTTCACTTTTCACTTTTCGCCAAAACCTCTCTTTTGATTTAGGAGTTTGGAAACACTCTTTTTGTTTACTCTGTGAATGCACATGTGACAGATAATTGACAGAAATGGTGATAAAGAGATTATCCAAGGATAAATACTAGAAGGAAGCTATCTGAGAAATCTCTTGGTGATGTGGGCGTTCATCTCACAGATTTAAACCTTTCATTTTATTAGGCAGTTTGGAAACACTGTTTTTGTAGAATCTGGTAAGGGGTACTTGGGAGCACATTGAGGCCTATGGTGAAAAGGAAAAAAATCTTCGAATATAAACTAGAAAGAAGCTTTCTGAAAAACTACTATGTGATGTGTGCATTGATATCCCAGAGTTAAACCTTTCTTTTGATTCTTCAGTTTGGAAACGTTGTTTGTCAATTTTTCCATTAGACATTTACTAGCTCTTTTAGGTCAATGGTGAAAAAGCGAATATCTCAGGATAAAAACCAGAAGGAAGCTATCTGGGAAATCGTTTTCTGATGTGTACATTCATCTAACCAAAGTAAACCTTTCTCCTCACTCAGGAGTTTGGAAATACTGTTTTCATAGAATCTGCAAAGGGATATTTGGAAGTACTTTGAGGCCTATAGTGACAAAAATATCTTCCAATAAAAACTAGAAAGAAATTTCTGAGAAACTGCTTGGTGATATGTGGATTCATCTGACAGAGATAAACCTTTCTTTTGATTCAGCACTTTTGAAACACTGTTTTTGTCCATTTTGCGAATGGACATTTGGGAGATCCTTGAGAAGAAGGGAGAAAAAGCATATATCCCAGGATAAAAACCAGAAGAAAGCTGACTGAGAAACTGTTTTATTATGTGTGTATTCATCTCACAAAGTAGAATCATTCTTTTCATTCAGCAGTTTGGAAACACTGTTTTTGTCCATATGGAGAATGGACATTTGGGAGCTCATTGAGGTCAATGGTGAAAAAGAGAATATCCCAGGATAAAAACTAGAAGGAAGCTATCTGGGAAATCATTTTATGATGTGTGCATTCATCTCACGAAGGTGAACCTTTCTTTTCACTCAGGACTTTGGAAACACTCTTTTTGTAGAATATGTGAAGGGATATTTGGGAGTGCTTTGAGGCCAATGGTGAGAAAGAATATCTTCAGATGAATACTAGAAAGAAGCTTTCTGGGAAACTGTTTTGTGATGTGTACATTCATCTCATGGAGATAAAACTTTCCTATGATTCAGCAGTTTGGAAACACTGTTTTTGTCCATTCTGGGAATGGACATATGGGAGCTCATTGAGGTCAATGGCAAAAAAGCATATATCTCAGGATAAAAACTAGAAGAAAGCTATCTGAGAAATTACACTGTCATGTGTGCATGCATTTCACAGAGTTAAACTTTTCTTTTCATTCAGCAGTTTGGAAACACTATTTTTGTAGAATCTGTGAATACATACTTGTGAGAACATCGAGGCCTATGGAGAAAAAGAGGATATCTTCAAAAAAAAAAAAAAAAAAAAAAAACTAGAAGGAAGTCTCCTGAGAAACTGCTTTGTGATGTGTGCATTCATCTCACAGAGGTAAACCTTTCTTTTTATTCAGCAGTGTGGACACACTGTTTTGTCCATTCAGCGAATGAACATTTGGGAGATTATTGAGGTCAACAGTGAAAAAACGAATATCCTGGGTTAAAAACAAGACAGAAACTATCTGAGAGACTGCTTTGTGATTTGTGCTTTCATATTGCAGAGTTAAACTTTCTTTTCATTCAGCAGTTTGGAGATACTGTTTTTGTAGAATCTGGGAAGGGATATTTGGGAGCACATTGAGGACTATGGTGAAAAAAAATTATCTTCAGATAAAAACTAGAAATAAGTTTTCTGAGAAATGACTTTGTGAAGTGTGTATTCATCTCACAGAGTTAAACCTTTGTTCTGTTTCAGCAGTTTGGAGACACTGTTTTTGTTCATTCTGTGAATCAGCTTTTGAGAGCTCATTGGCGCCAAGGTGGAAAATGTAACAAGAGAAACACTAAACACTAAAATATGAGCTCAACAGTGAAAAACTGAATATCCCAGGATAAAAAGTAGAAGGAAGCTATCTGAGAAACTGCTTTGTCATGTGTGCATTTTTCTCGCAGAGTTAAACTTTTCTTTTCATTCAGCAGTTTGGAATCTCTGTTTTTGTAGAATCTGTGAATTTATAGTTGTGACGCTTTGAGGTCTATGCAGAAAAAAGAAAATATCTTCAGATAAAAACTAGAAAGAAGCTTTCTGAGAAACTGCTTTGTGATGTGTGCTTTCATATTACAGAAATAAACCTTCCTTTTGATTCAGCAGCTTGGAAACACTGGGCTTGTCCATTCTACGAATGGACACTTAGGAGCTCATTAAAGCCAATTTCAAAAAAGTGAATATCCCAAGATAAAAACTAGAAGGAACTATCTGAGAAACCACTTTGTCATGTGTGGCTTCCACTCTTAGAGTTCAACCTTTCTTTTCTTTCAGTAGTTTGGAAACACTGGTTTTGAAGCATCTGCGATATGAATGCACACACAACAAAGCAGTTTCTCAAATAGCTTGCTTGTAGTTTTTATCCTGGGATACTGGCTTTTCTGCCATTGGCCTCAATGAGCTCCCAAATATCCGTTATCAGATAGGACAAAAACAGTTTTTCCAAACTGCTGAATCCAAAGAATGGTTTAACTCAGGCAGATGAATGCATACGTAACAAAGTAGTTTCTCAGAGAGCATCTTTCTAATTTTTATCTGAAGATATTTTCTTTTTACTATAGGCCTCAATGCACTCACCAATATTCCTTCACAGGTGCTACAAAAACAATTTCCAAACTGGTGAATGAAAAGAAAAGCTTAACTCTGCGAGATGAATGCAGATATCACAAAGCTGTTTCTCAGGTATCATCCTTCTAGTTTTCTTCCAGGGATATTTGCTTTTTTGCCCTTGGACTCAATGATCTCCCAAATATCAGAATGGACAAAAACAGTGTTTCCAAACTGCTGAAGAAAAGAAACTTTTAACTTTGTGAGATGAATGTAAACATTACAAAGTAGTTTCTCAGAAAGCTTCTTTCTAGCATTTCTCTGAGGATATTTTCTTTTTCCACATAGGCCTCAAATTATCCCAAATATCCCTTTGGAACATTGTACCAAATTGTCCCACATGTCCCAAATTGTCCCAAATATGGTGAAAAAGTGAATATATCAGCATAAAAAAAAATAGACAGAAGCTATCTGCAAAATGACATTGTGATGTGTGCATTCATCTTGTAGAATTAATTCTTTCTTTTCATTCAGCAGTTTGGAATCACTGTTTTTGTAGAATCTGTGAAGGGATATTTGGGAGCACATTGAGGCCTCTGGTGAAAAAGAAAATATCTTCAAATAAACATTACAAAGAAGCTTTCTGAGAAACTGCTTTGTGATGTGTGCAATCACATCTCAGAGGTAAACCTTTCTTTTGATTCAGCAGTTTGTAAACACTATTTTTGTCCTTTCTGTGAATGGACACTTGGGGCCTCATTGTGGCCAATGACAAAAAGGTGAATATCCCAGGATAAAAATTAGAAGGAATACATATGGGATACCAATTTGTGATGTGTGTATTCATGTCGCAGAGTTAAAACTTTCTTTTCATTCAGCAGTTTGGAAACACTTTTTTTGTAATATCTGAAAAGGGATATTTTGGAGTGCAGTGAAGCCTATGGTGTAAATGAAAATACCTTCAGATAAAAACTAGAAAGAAGTTTTCTGAGAAACTGCCTTCCAATATGTGCAATCATCTCATGGCATTAAACCTTTATTTTTGATTTAGCAATTTGGAAACACTCTTTTTGTCTATTCGGCAAATGGACATTTGGGAACTCATTGAGGCCAATAGCAAAAAAGCAATATCCCAGATAAAAGCTAGAAGGAACCGATCTGAGAAACTGCTTCATGATGTGTGCATTAATTTGGCAGAGTTAAACCTTCTTTTTCATTTGGATGTTTGGAACACTGTTTTTGTAGCATCTGCAAAGGGATGTTTTTGACACTTTGAGGCCTATGGTCAAAGAAAAAAATCTTCAAATAAAAACTGGAAACAACCTTTCAGAGAAGCTGCTTTTTGATGTTTGCATTCATCTCACAGAGGTAAACTTTCTTTTTGATGCGGCAGTTTGGAAATATTGTTTTGGTCCATTTTGTGAAAGGACATTTGGGAGCTCATTGAGGCCAAAGGTGTAATAAAGCATAGCACAGGATGAAAACTAGAAGGAAGCTGCATGAGAAACTACTTTGTGATGTGTGCATTCATCTCGCAGAGTTAAACCTTTCTTTTCATTCAGCAGTTTAGAAGCACTGTTTTTGTAGAATCTGCAAAGGGATATTGGGGAGTACATTAAGGCCTACAGTGAAAATAATATATCTTCAGATAAAAACTAGAAACATGCTGTCTGAGAAACTGCTGTGTGATGTGTGCATTCATCTCCTGGAGGTAAAACTTCCTTTTCAGTCAGCAGTTTGGAAACACTGTTTTTGTCCATTCTGCAAATGGATATTTAGGAGCTCATTGAGGTCAATGTTGAAAAAGCGAATATCCTAGGAGAAGGAAGGATAAGAAAGCTGTCTGAGTAGCAGCTTTGTGATTTGTGCATTCATCTCACAGAGTTAAATCATTCCATTCATTCAGTAGTTTGGAAACATTGTTTCTGTAGAATCTGTGAGGGGATATTTAGGAGTGCATTGAGATCAATGTTGAAAAAGAAAATATCTTCAGATAAAAACTAGGAAGAAGCTTTCTTAGAAACTGCTTTGTGATGTCTGCATTTATCTCACCAAGTTAAACCTTTCTTTTGACTCAGCAGTTTGGAAACTGTTTTTGTCCATTCTGTGAATGGACGTTTGGGAGCTCATTGAGACCACTGGTAAAAAAGCGAATATCACCAAATAAAAACTAGAAGGAAGCTATCTGAGAAACTGTTTTATGATGTATGCATTCATCTCACAGAGTTAAACCTTTCTTTTAATTTGGCATTTTGGAAACCCTGTTTTTTTCCATTAGGCAAATGGACATTTGGAAGCTCGTTGAGGTCAAGGTGAAAAAGCAAATATCCCAGGATCAAATGAAGAAGGAAGCTATCTGTGAAACCTCTTTGTGATCTCTTTGTGATCTTTGTGATCATTTATCTCACAGGGTTAGACCATTCTTTTCATTCAGAAGTTTGGAAACACTGTTTTTGTCCAATAGGTGAATGGACATTTAGTAGTACATTGAGACCAATGGTGAAAAAGTGAATATCCCAGGATACGAACTAGAAAGAAGCTATCTGGGAAAACACTTTGTGATGTGTGCATTCTTGTCTCAGAGTTATACTTTCTTTTCATTCAGCAGTTTGGAAACACTGTTTTAGTCCATTCTGTGAATAGATATCTGGGAGATTGAGGCAAAGGCGAAAAAGTGAATATCCCAGGATAAAAACTAGTAGACGGCTCTCTTAGAAATCACCTTGTAATGTGTGCATTCTTCTCACAGATGAATGCACTTTTCATTCAGTAGTTTGGAAGCACTGTTTTTGTAGAATCTGCAAAGGAATATATGGGAGTGCATTGGGGCATATGGTGAAAATGAAAATATCTTCAGATAAAAACTAGAAATAATCTTTCTGAGAAACACCTTTGGGATGTGTGCATGCTTCTCACAGTGGTAAACCTTTCTTTTGATTCAGCAGTTTGGCAACATGATTTTTCTCCATTGGAGGAATGGACATTTGGGAAGTCACTGAGGCCAATGACGAAAATGTGAATATCCCAGAATAGAAACAAGGAGGAGGCTATCTGTGAAACCACTTTTTGGTGTGTACATTCATCTTGCAGAATTAATCCTTTCTATTCAGTCAGCAGTTTGGAAACACTGTTTTTGGAGAATCTGCAAGGGATATTTGGGAACACATTGATGCCAAGGGTGAAAAAGAAAATACTTCCACATTAAAAACTAGAAAGAAGCTTTCTGAGGAACTGCTTTTTGGTGTATCCATTCATCTCACAGAGTTAAACTTTTCTTTCGATTCAGCAGTTAGGAAACACTGTTTTTGTCCATTCTGTGGATGGACATTTGGGAGCTCATTGTGACCAAAGATGAAAAAAGGAATATGCCGGGATCAAAACTAGTAGGAAGCTTTCTGAGAAACCACTTAATGATGTGCACATTCATCTTACACAGTCAAAACTTTCTTTTCATTCAGCAGTTTTTAAACACTGATTTTGTCCATTCTACAAAGGGACATTTTTGACCACAATGAGACCTATGGTGAAAAAGAAAATATTTTCTGATAAAATTAGAAAGAAGGTTAGTGAGAAACTGCTTTGCAATGTGTGCATTAAGCTCAATTGGCAAATCTTTCTTTTCATTCAGCAGTTTGGAAAAAGTTTTTGTAGAATCTGTGAAGGGATATTCAGGAGCACATTGAAGTCTAGATTGAAAAAAAATCTTCAGATAAAAATTAGTAATAAGCTTTCTCAGAAACTGCTTTGTGAGGTGAACATTCTTCTAACAGAATTAAACATTTTTTCAATTCAGTAGTTTGGAAACACTGATTTTGTCCACTCTGTGAATGGACATTTGGGAGCTCATTGAGGCCAATGGTGACAAAATGAACAACCCATGATAAAAACTAGAAGGAAGCTATCTGGGAAACCACTTTGTGATGTGTGCATTCACCTCACAGAAAGGACCTTTCTTTTCATTCACCAGTTTGGAAACACTATTTTTGTCCATTCTGCAAATGGACATACGGGAGCTCATTTTTGCCAATGGCAAAAAAGTGAATATCCCAGGATAAACACTTGAAATAAGCTACCTGAGAAACCGATTTGTGATGTGGGCATTCATCTCACAGAGATAAACCTTTCTTTTCATTCAGCAGTTTGGAAACACTGTTTGTGTAGAATCTGTGAAAGGTTATTGGGTGTAAATTGAGGCTTACAGTGAACAAGTAAATATCTTCAGTTAAAAACTAGGAAGAAGCTTTCTGAGAAACTGCTTTTTGATGTGTGCATTCATCTCAGAATTAAACTTTTCTTTTTATTCATCAGTTTGGAAACACTGTTTTTGTCCATTCTGTGAATGGACATTTGGGAGCTCTTTGAGACCAATGGTGAAAAAGTGAATATATCAGCATAAAAAAATAGAAGGAAGTTATCCGTGAAATGGCATTGTGATGCATGCATTCATCTTGTAGAGTTAATCCTTTTCATTCAGCAGTTTGGAAACACTGTTTTTGTAGAATCTGTGAAGGGATATTTGGGAGTGCATTGAGGCCTATGCTGAAAAAGAAAATATCTTCAAATAAACACTATAAAGAAGCTTTCTGAGAAACTGCTTTGTGACATGTGCAATCTCATCTCAGAGATAAACCTTTCCTTTGATTCAGCAGTTTGGAAACACTGTTTTTGTCCATTCTGCGAATGGACATTTGGGAGCTCTTTGAGACCAATGGTGAAAAAGTGAATATATCAGCATAAAAAAATAGAAGGACACTATCTGTGAAACGGCATTGTGATGTGTGCATTCGTCTTGTAGAATTAATTCTTTCTTTTCATTCAGCAGTTTGGAATCACTGTTTTTGTAGAATCTGTGAAGGGATATTTGGGAGCACATTGAGGCCTATGGTGAAAAAGAAAATATCTTCAAATAAACATTACAAAGAAGCTTTCTGAGAAACTGCTTTGTGATATGTGTAATCACATCTCAGAGGTAAACCTTTCTTTTGATTCAGCAGTTTGTAAACACTATTTTTGTCCTTTCTGTGAATGGACACTTGGGGTCTCATTGTGGCCAATGACAAAAAGATGAATATCCCAGGATAAAAACTAGAAGGAAAATATATGGGAAACCAATTTGTGATGTGTATATTCACATCACAGAGTTAAAACTTTCTTTTCATTCAGCAGTTTGGAAACACTGTTTTTGTAATATCTGAAAAGGGATATTTTGGAGCGCAGTGAAACCTATGGTGTAAATGAAAATACCTTCAGATAAAAGCCAAAAAGAAGCTTTCTGAGAAACTGCTTTCCAACGTGTACAATCATCTCATGGCGTTAAACCTTTATTTTGATTTAGCAATTTGGAAACACTCTTTTTGTCTATTCAGTGAATGGACATTTGGGAACTCATTGAGGCCAATAGCTAAAAAGCAAATATCCGAGATAAAAGCTAGAAGGAACTGATCTGAGAAACTGCTTGGTGATGTGTGCATTCATTTGGCAGAGTTAAACCTTTCTTCTCGTTCGGATATCTGGAACACTGTTTTTGTAGCATATGTGAAGGGATATTTAGGAGCACATTGAAGCCTATGGAGAAAAAGAAAATATATTTGGATCCAAATGAGAAAGAAGCTTTCTGAGAAACTGCTTGGTGATGTGTGAATTCATCTCCCAGAGTTAAAACTTTATTTGGATTTAGAAGTTTTGAAAAAGTGTTTTTGTCCATTCTGCAAATAGACAGTTGGGAGCTCATTGAGGCCAAAACAGAAATTGAATATCCCATGATAAAAACTAGAAGGAAGTTATCTGAGAAACTGCTTTGTGATGTGTGCATTTATCTCATAGAGAAAAAACTTTCTTTTCATTCAGCATCTTGGAAACACAGCTTCTGTAGGATCTGTGAAGGATTTTGGGAGTGCATAGAGGTCTATGGTGAAAAAGAACATATCTTCAGACAAAAACTAGAAAGAAGCTTTCTGAGAAACTACTTTGTGATGTATACATTCATCTCACAGAGTTAACATTACATTGGAATCAACAGGATGGAAACACTGTGTTTCTCCATTTTGTGAATTGACATTTGGGAGCTCAATGAGGCCAATTGTGAAAAAGCAAATACTCCAGGATAAAAACTAGAAGGAAACTAACTGAGGAACCACTTTGTGATGTGTGCATTCATCTCACAGAGATAAACCTTTCTTTGCCTTCAGCAGTTTGAAGACAATGTTTTTGTAGAATGTGCAAAGGGATAGTTGAGCACTTTGAGGCCTATGGTTAAAAAAGAAAATATCCCAAGATAAAAAAATTGAAGGAAGCTATCTGAGAAACTGCTTCATGATGCGAGCATCCATCTCACAGAGTTAAAAGTTTATTTTCATTCAGCAGTTTGGAATCACTGTTTTTGTAGGACCTGCGATGGGATATTTGGGAGGACATAGATGCCTATGGTGAAAACGAAAATATCTTCAGATAAAAACTAGAAAGAGTCTTACAGAGAAACTGCTTTGTGTTGTGTGCATTCATCTCACAGAGTTAAACCTTTCTTTGGATTCAGCAGTTTGGATACACAGTTTTGTCTATTCTGTGAATGGACATGAGGGAGCTCCTCAAGGCAAAGTTGAAAAAGTGAATATTCCAGTATAAAAACTAGCAGTAAGCTGTCTGATAAACCACTTTCTGATGTATGCATTCACCTCGCTGATTTAAAACTTTATTTTCATTCAGCAGTTTGCAAACTCTGTTTTGGTAGAAACTGCAAAGGAATATTTGTGAGCCCTTTGAAGCCTATGGAGAAAAAGAAAATATCTTCAGATAAAAGCTAGAAAGAAGCTTTCTGATAAACTGCTTTGTGATGTGCACATTCATTTCATAGAGTTAAACCTTTCTTTTATTCAGCAGTTGGGATATACTGTTTTAATCCCTTCTGCAAATGGAAATTTGGGAGCTCACAGGGTAATGGCAACAAAGGGAATATCCCAGGATAAAAACTAGAAGGAAGCTATCTGAGAAACCACTTTATGATGTGTGTATTTATCTCACAGAGGTAAACCTTTCTTTTCATTCAGCAGTTTGGAATCACTGTTTTTGTAAGATCTGCTAAGGGATATTTGAGAGTGCAGTGAGGCCTATGGTGAAAAAGAAATTATCTTCAGATAAAAACTAGAAAGCAACTTTCTGAGAAACTGCTTTGTGTTGTGTGCATTCATCTCACAGAATTAAAACTTTCTTTGGATTCAGCAGTTTGGAAACACTGTTTTTGTCCATTCTGTGAATGGACATTTGGGAGCTCATTGAGCCCAATGGCAAAAAAGCGAATATCCCAGGATAAAAACTAGACAGAAGCTACCTGAGAAACAAGTTTGTGATGTGTGCATTCATCTCACAGATTTAAAACTTTCTTTTCATTCAGCAGATTGGAAACACTGTTTATGTAAAATCTGCGAAGGGATATTTGGGAGCACAATGAGGCTGATGATGAAAAAGGAAAAACCTTGAGATAAAAAATAGAAAGAAACTTTCTCAGAAACTGCTTTGTGATGTGTGCATTTGTCTCACAGGGTTAAAGTTTTCTTTGAATTCAGCAGTGGAAATACTGTGTTTCTCCATTCTTCAAATGGACATTTGGAAGCATGTTGAGGCCAATGGCAAAAGAACGAATATGCCAGAATAAAAACTGGGAAGAACCTATCTGAGAAATGGTTTTGTGATGTGTGCTTTCATCTCACAGAGTTAAACCTTTGCTTTCATTCAGCAGTTTGGAAACAAGGTTTTTGTAAAATCTGTGAAGGGATATTTTTAAACGCATTGATTACTATGATGAAAAAGATAATAACTTCAGATAAAACTAGAAAGAAGCTTTCTGAGAAACTGCTTTGTGATGTGTTCATTCCTCTCACATACTTAAAACTTTCATATGATTCAGCAGTTTGGAAACACTGTTTATTGACCTTTCTGTGAATGAAAATTTGGGAGCTCATTGAGGGCAATGGTGACAAAGTGAATATCCCAGAATAAAAACTAGAAGAAAGATATCTGAGAAACCACTTTTAAAATGAGTGCATTCATCTCACAGAGGTAAAACTTTCTTTTCATTCAGCAGTTTGGAATCACGGTTTTTGTAGGATCTGCTAAGGGATATTTGAGAGTGCAGTGAGGCCTATGGTGAAAGAGAAAATATCTTCAGATAAAAATTAGAAAGAAACACTGTTTTTGTCCATTCTGCAAATGGACATTTGGGAGCTCCTTGAGACAAAGTAGAAAAAGCAAATGTCCCAGCATAAAAACTAGCAGGAAGTTATCTGATAAACCACTTTGTGATGTATACATTCACCTCGCTGATTTAAAACCTTCTTTTCATTCAGCAGTTTGGAAACACTGTTTTGGTAGAAACTGCAAAGGAATATTTGGGAGCACTTTGAAGCCTATGGGGAGAAAGAAAATATCTTCAGATAAAAGCAAGAAAGAAGCTTTGTGATAAACGACTTTGTGATATGCACATTCGTCTCACAAAATTAAACCTTCCTTTTATTCAGCAGTTTGGAAACACTGTTTTTGTCACTTCTGCAAATGGAAATTTGGGAGTGCTCTGAGGGTAACGGTGACAAAGGCAATATCCCAGGATAAAAACTAGAAGAAAGCTATCTGAGAAACCACTTTATGATGTGTGTATTGATCTCACAGAGTTAAACCTTTCTTTTCATTCAGTAGTTTGGAATCACTGTTTTTGTAGAATCTGCTAAGGGATATTGGCAAGTGCAGTGAGGCTTATGGTGAAAAAGAAAATATCCAAATAAAAACTAGAAAGAAGCTTTCTGAGAAACTGCTTTGTGTTGTGTGCATTCATTTCGAAGTGTTAAACAGCTCTTTTCATTCAGCAGATTTCAGACACTGTTTTTGTAGAATCTGTGAAGGGATAATTGGAAGTGCATTGAGGAATATGGTGAAAAACAAAATATCTTCTGATTAAAAACTAGAAAGACGCTTTCTGAGCAACTACTTTGTGATGTATGCATTCATCTCACAGAGTTAAAACTTTCTTTTTATTCATCAGTTTGGAAACACTGTTTTTATGGACATTTGGGAGCTCATTGAGGTCATCAGCAAAAAAGCAAATATCCCAGGTTCAAAACTAGAAGGAAACTATCTGTGACATCACATTGTGATGTGCACATTCATCCCACAGCATTAAATATTCCCTTTCATTTGACAGTTTTGAAACTCTGATTTTGTAGTATCTGTGAAAGGATATTAGGAAGAACATTGAGGCCTATGGTGAAAAAGGAAATATCTTCAGATAATAACTGGAAAGAAGCTTTCTGAGAAACTGCTTTGTGATGTGTGCATTCATCTCACAGAGTTAAACCTTAAACGTTTCTTTGAATTCAGCACTTTGGAATCACTGTTTTTGTCCATGCTGCAAATGGACATTTGGGAGCTCTTTGAGGCTAAAAGTGAAAAAGTGAATATTCCAGGATAAAAACTAGAAAGAAGCTATTTGAGAAACCACTTTGTGATGTATGCATTCATCTCATAGATTTAAACCTTGCCTTTATTTCAGCAGTTTGGAAACCGCTTTTGTAGAATCTTTGAAGAGATATCTGGGAGTGCATTGAGTTCTATGGTGAAAAAGAAAATATCTTCAGATAAAAACTAGAAAGAAGCTTTCTGAGAAACTGTTTTGCAATGTGTGTATTAATCATACAGAGTTAATACTTTCTTTCGATTCAGCAGTTTGGAAACACATTTTTTGTCCATTCTCTGAATGGGTATTTGGGAGCTCCTTGTGGCCAAAGGTGAAAAAGCTGAATATTCCAGGGTAACAACTAGGAGGAAGCTATCTGAGAAGCCACTTTGGGATGTGCACATTCATCTAACAGAGTTAAACCTCTATTTTTTTTTTTTTTTTTTTTTTTTTTTAGCAAATTGGAAACACTGTGTTGGTAGAATCTGCGATGGGATATTTGGGAGCACATTGAGGCCTGTGGTGAAAAATGAAATTCTCAGATAAAAACTAGAAAGAATCTTTCTGAGAAACTGCTTTGTGATGTGTACATTTATCCCACAGAGTTCATCTTTTCTATGCATTCAGACGTTTGGAAACACTATTTTTGTCCAGTCTACAAAAGGACATTTTGTAGTGCATCGAGGCCAATGGTGAAAAAGCGAATATTCCAGGATAAAAACCAGAAGGAAGCTATCTGAGAAACACTTTATGATGTGTGCCTTCGTCTCCCAGAGTTCAACCTTTCCTTTCAGTTTGGAAACATTGATTTGTAGAATCTGTGAATGGATAATTGGGAGTGCATTCAGACCTATGGAGAAAAAGGAAATATCCTCAGATAAAAACTAGAAAGAAGTTTTCTGAGAAACTGCTTTGTGATATGTGTGTTCATCTCACAGAGTTCATCCTTTCTATGCATTCAGAAGTTTGACAACACAGTTTTTGTCTGATCTGTGAATGGATATTTGGGTACTCACTGAGGCCGAAGGTGAAAAAGTGAATATCCAAAATAAAAACCAGAAGGAAGCTATCTGAGAAACTGTTTTGTGAGGTGTACATTCACCTCACAAAGTTAAACCTTTTCTTTCATTTAGCAGTTTGGAAACACTGTTTTTGTAGAATCTGCGAAGGAATATTTGGGAGCACATTGAAGCCTATGGTGAAAAAGGAAACATCTTCAGATAAAAACTAGAAAGAAGCTTTCTGAGAAATTGCTCTTTGATGTGTGCATTCATCTCACAGAGTTAAAACTTTATTTTGATTCTGCCATTTGGAAACACTGTTGAGAGTTAATTGAGGTGAATGGCACAAAAGGAAATATCCCAGGATGAAAAGTAGAAGGAAGCTGTCTGAGAAAAAACTTTGTGATGTGTGCATTCAACTTGCAGATTTAAACTTTTCTTTTCATTCAGCAGTTTGGAAACACTGTTTTTTTCCATTCAGTAAATGGATATTTGGGAGCTCCTTGAGGTCAATTTTGAAAACTTGAATATCCCAGGATAAAAACCAGAAGGAAGCTCTCTGAGAAACCACATTGAGATGTGTGCATTCATCGTGGAGAGTTAAGCATTTCCTTTCATTCAGCAATTTGGAAACACTGATTTTGAATAATCTCCAAAGAGATAATTGGTAACCCATTGAGACCTATGGTGAAAAAGAAATACCTGCAGATAGAAACTAGAAAGGGGTTACTGAGGAACTGCTTTGTGATGTGTGCATTCATTTCAAAGACATAAAACTTTCTTTGGATTCAGTGGTTTGAAAACACAGTTTTTGTCCATTCTGCGAAAGGGTATTTGGTAGCTCATTGTGGTCAATGGCAAAAAAGCGAAGATCCCAGGATAAAACCTTGAAGGAAACAATCTGAGAAACTGTTTTGTGATGTGTGCATTCATTTCACAGAGATAAATAAGTCTTTTCATTTAGCAGATTTCAAATACTGTTTTTGTGGAATCTTTGAAGGGATATTTGGGAGCGCATTGAAGAACATGGTTAAAAACAAAATATCTTCCAATTAAAATTACAAAGGTGCTTTCTGAGCCACTGCATTGTGATATGTGCATTCCTCTCACATAGCTAAACCTTTATGTGGATACAGCAGTTTGGAAACACTGTTTTTATCCATTCTGCAAATGGACATTTGGGAGCTCATCGAGGCCTAGGGTGAAAAAACAAATATCTCAGGATAAAAAGTAGAAGGAAGTGATCTGAGAAATCACTTTGTTATGTGTGTGCATTCATCTCGTAGATTTAAACTTTTTTTTATTCAGCAGTTAGGAAGCACTGTTTTTGTGGAATCTGTGAACGGATATTTAGGAGGGCATTGATGCCTATAGTGAAAAAAAAGTTATTCTCAGATACAAAGTAGAAGGAAGTTTTCTGAGAAACTGCTTTGTGATGTGGGTATTCGTCTCACAGAGTTACCTTTGTTTGGATTCTGCAATTTGGAATCCCTGTATTTGTCCATTTAGCGAATGGACATTTGGGAGCTCATTGAGGCCAAAGGTGAAAAAGTGAATATCCCATGATAAAAGCTAGAAGGATGCTATTTGAGAAACTGCTTTGTTATGTGTGCATTAATCTCACAGTGTTAAACCTTTCTTTTCATTCAGCAGTTTGGAAATACTGTTTTCATAGAATCTGTGAAGGGATATTTAATAGCGCATTGTGGCCTATGGTGAAAAAGAAATATCTTCAAACAAAAAGTAGAAAGAAGCTTTCTGAGAAACTGCTTTGTAAAGCGTACCTTAGTCTCTCAGAGTTAAACGTTAAACCTTTCTTTGGATTCAGCAGTTTGGAAACATCATTTTTTGTCCATTCTGTGAAAGGCCTCCTGAGAATTCATTGAGGCCAATGGCAAGAATGTTTCTGAGAAACTGCTTTATGATGTGTCCATTCATCTCACAGATTTAAACCTTTCTTTGCATTCATCAGTTTGGAAACACAGTTTTTTTCACAGCCCATTGAGGCAAATTCCGGAAAAGTGAATATTCCAAGATAAAATCTATAAGGAATCTCTCTGAGAAACTGCTCTGTGTTGTGTGCATTCATCTCACAGGTTTAAACCTTTTTTTTTCATTGACCAGTTTGGAAACCCTGTTTTTGTAGAATCTGTGAAGTCATATTTGGGAGTGCATTGTAATATGATGAGAAAGGAAATACTTTCAGATAAAAACTAGATAGAAGCTTTCTGAAAAATGGCTTTGTGATGTGCACATTCATCTCACATTGATAAACCTTTCTTTGGAATCAGCATTTTGGAAACACTGTTCTGGTTAATTCTGTGAATGGATATTTGAGAACTCATTGAGGCCAATAGCAAAAAAGTGAATATCCAAGGATAAAAACTAGAAGGAAGCTATCTGAGAAATGGTTGTCTGATGTGTGCATTCATCTCTCAGAATTAAAGCTTCCTTTTCATTCAACAGTTTGAAGACACTGGTTTTGTAGAATCTGTGAAGGGATATATGGGAGCTCATTGAGTCCTGTGGTGAAAAACAAAATATCTTTAGGTAAAAAGTAAAAAGAAGCTTTCTGAGAAACTGCTTTGTGATGTTTGCATTCAACTAACAGAGTTAAAACATTGTTTTGATTCAGCAGTTTGGAAACACTGCTTTTGTCCATTCTGAGAATGGACGTTTGGTAGCTCACTGGGGCCAATGGCGAAAAAGGGATTATCCCAGGGTAAAAAGTAGAAGGAAGCTACCTGACAAACCACTTTGCTATGTGTGCATTCACCTCACAGAGTTAAACTTTTCTTTCCATTCAGCAGTTTGGAAACACTATTTTGGTAGAATCTGAGAAGGAATAGTTTGGAGTGCGTTGACTTATGGTGAAAAAGGGAATATCTTCAGATGAAAACTAGAAAGATTTCTGAGAAACTGCTTTGTGATGTGTGTTTGCATCTCTTAGAGTAAAACATTCTTTGGATTCAACATTTTGGAAGCACTGTTTTTGTCAATTCTCTGAATGGACATTTGAGAGCTCATTGAGACCTATGACAAAAAAGTGAATATCCCAGGATAACAACTAGAAGCAAGCTACTTGACAAACTGCTTTGTGATGTGTACATTCATCTCACAGAGGTAAAACTGTATTTTCATTCACCCATTGGGAAACACTGTTTTTGTAGAATCTGTGTGGGGATATTTTGTAGCACATTGAGGCCTAAGGTTAAAAAGGAAATCTCTACCAATAAAAGCTACAAAGAAACTTTCTGAGAAAGTGCTTTGTAGTGAGTGCATTCATCTCTCAAAGTTAAAACTTTCTTTGTATTCAGCAGTTGGGAAACAATATTTTTCTCCATTCTATGAATGGACATTTGGGAGCTCATTGAGGCCAATGGTGAAAAAGTGAATATCCCAGGATAAAAACTGGAAGGAAGCTGTCTGAGAAACCGCTTTGTAATGTGTGAATTCATCTCACAGAGTTAAACTTTTCTTTCATCCAGCAGTTTGGAAACACTGTTTTCATAAAATCTACAAAGCGATATTTTGGAGGGTGTTGAGGCCTGTGGTGAAAAAGAAAGTATCTTCAGATAAAACATAGAAAGAAGCTTTCAGAGAAACTGCTTTGTGATGTGTGCATTCACCACACAGAGTTGAACTTTTCTTTGGATTCAGCAGTTTGGAAACACTGCTTATGTCCATTCTGCGAATGGACATTTGGGAGTTCATTGAGGCCCATGGTGAAAAAGTGAATATCCCATGATAAAAACTAGAAGGAAACTATCTGAGAAATCGCTTTGTGATGTATGCATTCATCTCCCAGTGTTAAACCTTTCTTTTCTTACAGCAATTTGGAAATACTGCTTTTGTAGAATCTGCAAATCGATGTTTGGGAGCACATTGAAACCTACAGTGGAAAAGGAAATATCTTCATATAAAAACCAGAAAGAAGCTTCCTGAGAAACTGATTTGTGATGTGTGCTTTCATCTCACTGCGTTAAACTTTTCTTTGGATTCAGCAATTTGGAAACACTTTATTGGTCCATTCTGCAAATTGACTTTTGGGATCACATTAAGGCCAATGGCAAAAAGTGAATATCCCAGGATAAAAACTAGAAGAAAGCTATCTGAGAAACCATTTTTTGATGTGTGAATCCATCTCACAGAAGTAAACCTTTATTTTCATTGAGCAAGTTGGAATTACTGTTTTGGTAGAAACTACAAAGGGATATTTGAAAGCACATTGTACCCTATGGTGAAAAAGAAAATACCTTCAAGTAAAAAGTAGAAAGAAGCTTTCTGAGAAACTACTTTCTGATGTCTGGATTTATCTCGCAGAGTTAAAACTTTCTTTTGATTCTACGATTTGGAAACACAGTTTTTGTCCATTGGTGAATGGACATTTGGGAGTTCATCGAGACCAACTGTGAAAAAGTCAATATCCCAGGATAAAAACTAGAAGGTGGCTATCAGAGAAACTGCTTTGTGATGTGTGCATTCACCTCCCATAATTTAAACTTTCTTTTCATTCAGCAGTTTAGAAACACCGTTTTCTGGAATCTGTGAAGGAATACTTGGGAGTGCATTAAGGCCTATGGGAAAAAGGAAAGTTTTCATATAAAAACTAGAAAGAAACTTTCTGAGAAAGTGCCTTGTAATCTGGGTATTCATCTCACAGAGTTAAATCTTTATTTGGATTCAGCACTTTGAAAATAATGTTTTGGTCCATTCAGTGAATGGACATTTGAGAGCTCATTGTGGCCCATGGAGAAAAAGAGGATATCCCAAGATAACAAGTAGAAGGAAGTTATCTGAGAAACTGATTTGTGATGTGTGCATTCATCTCACAGAGTTAAACTTTTATTTTCTTTCAGTAGTTTGGAAACACTGTTTTTGTAGAATCTTTTAAGGGATACTTTTGAGTGAATTGAGGCCTATAGAGAAAAGAAAAATATCTTCAGATATAAACTAGAAAGAAGCTTTCTGAGAAACTGCTTTGCCATGTGTGCATTCATCTTACAGATTTAAAACTTTTCTTGGATTCATCAGTTTGCAAACACTGTTTTTGTAGAATCAACAAAGAGATATTTGGGAACACATTCAGGCCTATGGTGAAAAAGGAAATATATTCAGATAAAAACTAGAAAGAAGTTATCCGAGAAACAGCTCTGTGATGTGTGCATTCATCTTGCTGAATTAAAACTTTCTTTTTATTCAGCAGTTTGGAAACTCTGTTTTTGTAGAATCTGAGAATGCATATTTGGGAGCTCATTGAGGCCAAAAGTGAAAAAGTGCATATCCCAGGATAAAAATTAGAAGGAAGTTATCTGTGAAACAACTTAGTGATGTATTCATTCATCTCACAGGGTTAAACATTTCTTTTCATTCAAGAGTTTGGAAACACTGTTTTATTGTAGAATCTGTGAAGGGATATTTGGGAGCATGTTGAGGCCTATGGTGAAAAAGAAAATTTACTCAGATTAGAAGTAGAAAGAAACTTTCTGAGAAACTGATTTGTGATGTGTGCATTCATCTCACTGAGTTAAACTTTTATTTAGAGTCAGCAGTTTGGAAACACTGTTTTTTTTACATTCTGCAAATGGACATTTGGGAGCTTATGAAGGTCAATGGCAAAAAAGGAAACGACCCAGGATAAAAACTTAGAAGGAAACGATCTGAGAAACTGCTTTGTGATATGTGCATACATGTCACTGAGCTAAACCTTTCTTTTCATTCAGCAGTTTGAAAACAAACTGTTTTTGTAGGATCTGTGAAGGGATATTTTGGAGCAAATTGAGGCCAATGATGAAAAAGGAAACATCTTCAGATTAAAACTAGAAAGAAGCCTTCTGAGAAACTGCTTTCTGATGTGTATTTCATCTCACAGAGGTAAATCTTTCTTTTGATTTAGCAGTTTGGAACAACTGTTTTTGTAGAATCTGCAAAGGGACATTTGGGAGCACCTTGAGGTCTATGGTGAAAACAATACATCTTCAGATAAAAACTAGAAAGACGCTTTCTGAGAAACTGCTTTGTGATCTGTGCATTCATATCATAGACTTAAATATTTCTTTGGATTCAGCAGTTTGTACACACTGTTTTTGTCCATTCTGTGAATGGACATGGGGGAGGTCATTGAGGCCAATGGCAAAAATGCAAATATCCCAGGATAAAAAATGAAGGAAGTTATCTTACAAACCAGTTTGTGATGTTTGCATTCATCTCTCAGAGTTAAACTTTTCTTTTCATTCAGCAGTTTGGAATCACTGGTTTTGTATAATCTGTGAAGGGATATTAGGGAGAGAATTGAGGCCTATGCTGAAAAAAGAAATATCTTCAGATAAAAACTAGAAATAAGATTTCTGAGTAACTGTTTTGTGATGTGGGTATTAATCTCACAGATTTAAACCTTTCTTTGGATTCAGCATTTCTCCATTCTGAGAATGGATATTTGGGAGCACATTGAGGCCAAGTGTGAAAAAATGAACATCCCAGGAAAAACTAGAAGGAAGTGATCTGAGAAACTGCTATGTGATGTGTGCACTCATCTCACATAGTTAAACTTTTCTTTTGATTCAGCAACTTGGAAACACTGTTTTTGTAGAATCCGTGAAGGTATTTTGGGGGGTGTATTGACCCTATGGTGAAAAAGAAAATATCTTCAGATAAAAACTAGAAAGAAGCTTTTTCTGAGTAACTGCTTTGTGATGCGTGCCTTCACCTCACAGAGTTAAATATTTATTTGGATTCAGCCGTTTGGAAACACTGTCTTTGTCCATTCTGCAAATGGATATTTGGGAGCTCATTGAGGCCAATGGTGAAAAAGCAAATATCCCAGGATAAAAAGTAGAAGGATGCTATCTGTGAAACTGCTTTGTGATGTGCTCATTCACCTCACAGAGTTAAACATTCATTCAGCAGTTCAGAAACACTGTTTTATTGTAGAAACAGTGAAGGGCTATTTGTAGTGCATTGATGTCTATGATGGAAGAGAAAATATGTTCAGATAAGAAGTAGAAAGAAGCTTTCTGAGAAAGTGCTTTTTGCTGTGCACATTCATCTCACAGAGATAAACATTTATTTGAATTCAGCAGTTTGGAAACAGTTTTTGTCCTTTTTGTCAGTGGATATTTGGAAGCTCATTGAGGCCAATGGCCAAAAAGTAAATATCCAAGGATGAAAACTAGAAGGAAGTAATCTCAGAAACTGCTTTGTGATGAGTGCATTCATCTCACTGAGTTAAACCTTTCTTTTCATTCAGCAGCTTGGAAACACTGTTTTTGTAGAATCTGAGTATGGCCATTTGGAAGCTCATTGAGACCAATGGGGAAAAAGCAAATATTCCAGGATAAAAAGTAGAGGGAAGTTATCTGAGAAACCACATTGTGATGTGTGCATACACCTAGCAGAGTTAAAATTTTCTTTTCATTCAGCAGTTTGGAAAAACTGTTTTTGTAGAATCTGCAAAGGGATATTTGGGAGTACTTTGATACCTCTGGTGAAAAAGAAAATAATCAGATACACATAGAAAGATGCTTTTTGAGAAATTGCTTTGTGATGTGTGCATTCATCTCACTGAGTTAAGCTGTCCCTTGCATTCGGCAGTTTGGAAACACTTTATTTGTCCATTCTGGGAAAGGTCATTCAGGAGTTATTTGAGACCAATGGCGAAAAAGTGAATATCCCAGGATAAAAACTAGAAGGAAGCTATCTGAGAAACCACTCTGTGATGTGTGCATTCATCTCCCAGAGATAAACCTTTCTTTGCATTCAGGAGTTTGGAAACACTGTTTTTGTAGAAACTGTGAAGGGATATTAGGGAGTCAATTGACGCCTATCGTGAAAAAGGATATATATTCAGATAAAAACTAGAAAGAAACATTCTGAAAAACAGCCTTGTGAGGTGGGTATTTATCTCACAGGTTTAAACTTTTCTTTGGATTCAGGAGTTTGGATACACTGTTTTTGCCCATTCTGTTAATAGACATTTGGCAGCTCATAGAGGCCTATGACGAAAAAGTGAATATCCCAGGATAAAAACTAGAAGGAAGCTTTCTGAGAAACCACTTTGTGATGTGTGCATTCATCTCGCAGAGTTAAACTTTTCTTTTCATTCAGCACTTGGGAAGCACTGTTTTCATAGGATCTGCGAAGGAATATTCCATTTTTGAAGAATCAACGGAGCAATATTCCATTTTTGAAGAATCTACGAAGCAATATTGGGGAGCGCATTGAGTCCTATTGTAAAAAACAATATATCTTCAGATAAGAACTAGAAAGAAGCTTTCTGAGAAACTGCTTTGTGACGTTTGCATTCAACTCACAGAGCTAAACGTTTCTTTGGGTTCAGCAGTTTGGAAACACTGTTTTTGTCCACTCTGAAAATGGACATTTAGGAGCTCATTGAGGACAATGGTGAAAAAGCAAATATCCCAGGATAAAAAGTAGAAGGAAGCTATCTGAGAAACCACTTTGTGATGTGTGTATTCATCTCACAGATGTAAACCATTCTTTGGATTCAGTAGTTTGGAAATACTGTTTTTGTAGAATCAGAGAATGGACAATTGGGAATTCAGTGAGGCCAATTGCGAACCAATGAATACCCCAGGATAAAAACTAGAAGGAAGCTATCTGAGAAACAGCTTTGTGATGTGTGGAATAATCACCCAGAGTTAAAACTTTCTCTTCTTTCAGCAGTTTGGAGCTACTGTTTGTAGAATCCAAGAAGGGATTCTTGGGAGTAAATTGAGGCCATTTGTGAAGAAGGAAATATCTTAATATAAAAACTAGAGAGGCACTTTCTAAAAAACTGCTTTGTGATGTGAGTATTGCTCTCACTGATTTAAACCTTTCTTTGCATTCAGCAGTTTGGAAACACTTTCTTTCTCCATTCTGTAATTGGACATTTGGGAGTTCATTGGCACCAATGTTGAAGAAGAAAATATCCCAGGATAAAAAACAGAAGGAAGCTATCTGAGAAAGTGCTTTGTGATGTGTTCACTCATATCACAGAGTTAAATATTTCTTTTTATTCAGCAATTTGGAACACTGTCTTTGTGGAATCTGCAAAGGGATATTTGAGAGCACATTGAGGCCTATGGTGAGAAAGAAAATATCTTCAGATGAAAACTGGAAGGAAACTTTCTGAGAAACTGCTTTGTGAAGTGTGCATTCATCTTATAGAGTTAAATCTTACTTTGCATTCAGCACTTGGGAGCACTGTTTTTGTAGATTCTGAGAATGGACATTTGGGAACTCATTGAGGCCAATAACAGAAAAGTGAATATCCCAGGTTAAAAACTAGTAGGAAGCTTTCTGAGAAACCACTTTGTGATGTGTACATTTCTCTCATGGAGTAAAACTTTTCTTTTCATTCAATACTTTGGAAACCCTGTTTTTGTAGAATCTGTGAAGGGATATTTTGGAACACATTGAGAACTGTGGTGAAAAAGTATATATCTTCAGATAAAAACTAGAAAGAAGCTTTCTGAGAAACTGATTTGTGATGTGGGTGTACATCTCACAGAGCTAAATATTTCTTTGGATTCAACAGATTGGAAACACTGTTTTTGTCCATTCTGTGAATGGATATTTAGGAGTTCAGTGAGGCCAACAGTGAAAAAGTGAATTTCCCAGGATAAAAAGTAGAAGCTACCTGAAAAACCACTTTTTGATGTGTGCATTCATCCTGCAGATGAAACCATTCTTTTCATTCAGCACTTCGGAAACACTGCTTTTGAAGAACTGTGAATGGACATTTGGGAGCACATTGACATCAATGGTGAAAAAGTGAATGTCACAGGATAAAGAGCAGAAGAAAGCTATCTGACAAACTGTTTTGTGATGTGTGCATTCATTTCACAGTGTTAAAACTTTCCTTTCATTCAGCAGTATGAATGAAAGGAAGCACTGTTTTTGAAGAATTTGTGAAGGTATATTTGGGAGCACATTGAGGCCTATGGTTAAAACGGAATTAACTTCAGACAAAACTAGAAAGAAGGTTTCTGAGAAACTGCTTTGTGATGTGGGTATTCTTGTCACAGAGGAAAACCTGTCTTTGTATTCAGAATTTTGGAAACACTGTTTTTGTCCATTCTGTGAGTGGACATTTGGGAGCTCATTGAGACTAATGACAAAAAATAGTATATCCCAGGATAAATACTACAAGGAAGCTATCTGAGAAACCACTTTGTGATATGTGCATTCATCTCACAGAGTTGAACCTTTCTTTTTTTCAACAGTTTGGAAACACTGTTTTCATAGAATATGTAAAGGAATATTTGCTAGTACATTGAGGCTTAAGGCGAAAAATAAATATCTTCAGATAAAAACTAGAAAGAACCTTTTTGAGAAACTGTTTCTGATGTGTGCATTCATCTCACGTAGCTAAACATTTCTTTGGATTCTGCAGTTTGGAAAAACTTAATTTGTCCATTTTTTGAATGGATCTTTGGGAGTCAATTGGGGCCAATGATGAAAAAGTGAATATCCCAGGATAAAAACTAGAAGGAAGCTATCTGAGAAACTACATTGTGATGTGTGTATTCATCTCTCAGAGTTAAACCTTTCTTTTCATTCAGCAGTTTGGAAACACTCTTTTTGTAGAATCTGCATAGGAATATTTGGGACTATTTGAGGCCTATGGTGAAAAAGGAAATATCTTCAGATAAAAACTAGAAAGACGCTTTTGGAGAAACTGCTTTCTGATATCTACATTTGTCTCACCGAGGTCAACCTTTCTTTTCATTCAGCAGTTTGGAAACAGTGTTTTTAGAATCTGAGAATGGACATTTGGGAGCTCATTGAGGTCAATGGCGAAAAAGCATATATCTCAGTTTAAAAGGTAGAAGGAAGCTATCTGAGAATCTGCTTTGTGCTGTGTGCATTCATCTCACAGAGTTAAACTTTTCTTTTCATTCAGCAGTTTGGAAACACGGTTTTTGTAGAATCTGTGAACAAATATTTGTGAATTATTTGAGGCCAATGGTAAAAAAGGAAATATCTTCAGATAGAAAGTAGAAATAAACTTTCTGAGAAACTTCTTTCTGACGTGTGCCTTCATCTTACAGAGTCAAACCTGAAAACTTTCTTTGGATTTGGCAGTTTGGAATCACTGTTTTTGTCCATTCTGCGAAGGGATATTTTGGAGCTCATTGAGGCCAATGGTGAAAAAAACTAATATTCCAGGATAAAAACTGTAAGGAAACAGTCTGAGAAATAGTTTTGTTATGTGTACATTCCTCTCACAGATGTATACTTTTCTTTTCATTCAGCAGTTCGAAACACGTTTTTGTAATATCTGTGAAGGGATATTTGGGAGTGCATTGAGGCCTATGGTGAAAAGGGAAATACCTTCAGATAAAAGCTAGAAAGAAGTTTTTTGATAACCTGCTTTGTGATGTTTGCATTCATCTCACAGAGTTAAAATTTTGTATTCATTCAGGAGTTTGGAAACAATGTTTTTGTAGAATCTGCAAAAGGATATTTGGGAGTAAAATGAGGACAAAGTTGAAAAACAAAATATCTTCTGATAAAACATAAAAACAAGCTTTCTGAGAAACTGAGAAACTGCTTTGTGATGTGTGCTTTCATCTCATAGAGTTGAATCTTTCTTTCAATTCAGCAGTTTGGAAAAAGTGTTTTTTTTTTCATTCTGTAAATGGACATTTGGGAGCTCATTGAGGCCAATGGCAAAAAAAGTGAATATCCCAGTATATCAAGTCCAAGGAAGCTATCTGAGAAAACGTTTTGTGATGTGTGCATTCATCTAACAGAGTTAAAACTTTCTTTTCATTCAGTAGTTTGGAAACATTGTTTCTGTAAAATCTGTAAAGGGATATTTGGGAATGTATTGAGGCCTGTGGTGAAAAAGGAAATATCTTCAGATTAAAACTAGATAGAAGCTTGCTCAGAAACTGCTTTGTGATGTTTTCATTCAACTCACAGAGTTAAACCTCATATTTCATTTTGCAGTTTTGAAACTCTAGTTTTGTAGAATCTGAGAATGGACATTTGGGAGTTGCTTGAGGCCAATGGCAAAAGAAGTGAATATCCCAGGATAAAAAGTACAGGAAACTGGCCGGGCGTGGTGGCTCAAGCCTGTAATCCCAGCACTTTGGGAGGCCGAGACGGGCGGATCACAAGGTCAGGAGATCGAGACCATCCTGGCTAACCCGGTGAAACCCCGTCTCTACTAAAAAATACAAAAAACTAGCCAGGCGAGGTGGCGGGCGCCTGTAGTCCCAGCTACTCGGGAGGCTGAGGCAGGAGAATGGCGTGAACCCGGGAGGCGGAGCTTGCAGTGAGCTGAGATCCGGCCACTGCACTCCAGCCTGGGCGGCAGAGCGAGACTCTGTCTCAAAAAAAAAAAAAAAAAAAAAAGTACAGGAAACTATCTGAGAAACTATTTTGTGATGTGTGCATTCATCTCACTGAGTTAAACCTTTCTTTGGATTCAGCAGTTTGGAAACACTGTAGTGTCCCTTCAGTGAACAAACATTTGGGAGCTCATTGAGGCCTGTGGCAAAAAAAAGTGAATATTCCAGTATAAAAAGTAAAAGAAACCTATCTGAGAAACTGCTTTGTTATGTGTGCATTCATCTCCCAGACTTAAACCTTTCTTTTCATTCAGCAATTTGGAAATACAGTGTTTTTTTAATATCTGAAAAGGGATACTTAAGAACAAATTGAGGTCTATGGTGAAAAAGGAAATATCTTCAGATAAAAACTAGAAAGAAACTGTCTGAAAAATTGCTTTGTGATGTGTACATTAACTTAACAGAGGTAAATATTTCCTTTAATTCAGCTGTTCGGAAACACAGTTTTTCTGGAATCTGAGAGTGAACATTTGGAACTCATTATGGCCAATGGTGAAAATGTGAATATCCCAGGATAAAAGTAGAAGAAAGCTATATGAGAAACTGCTTTGTAATGTGTGCATTCATCTCACAGAGTTAAACATTTCCTTTCATTCAGCAGTTTGGAAACACTGCTTTCATAGAATGTGTGAAGGGATATTTGGAAGCACTTACAGCCAAGGGTCAAAACGAAAATATTTTCAGAAAAATAGTAGAAAGAAGTTTCTTGAGAAACTGCTTGGTGATGTGTGCATTCATCTCACAGAGTTAAAACTTTTCTTTGATTCAGCAGTTTGGAAACACTGTTTTCTTCCATTCTGCAAATGGACATTTAGGAGCTCATTAAGGTCAATGGCAAAAAAGTGAATATCCCAAGATAAAAAATAGAAGGAAGACACCTGAGAAACCATTTTGTGGTGGTACATTCATCTCTCAGAGTTGAACCTTTCTTTCCTTTCAGCAGTTTACAAACACTGTTTTTGGAGAATCTACAAAGGGATATTTGGTAGCACATAGAGACCTATAGTGAAAAAAGAAATATCCACAGGTAAAAACTAGAAACAAGCTTTCTGAGAAACTGCTTTGTGATGTGGGCATTTGTCTCAAAGAAGTAAAACTTTCTTTGGATTCAAAAGTTAGGAAATGCTGTTTTTGTCCATTCTGTAAATGGACATTTGGGAGTCAAGCCAAAGGAAATATCTTCAGATAAAACTAGGAAGAAGCTCTTGAGAAACTGCTTTGTGCTGTGTGTATTCGTCTCATAGAGTTAAACATTTCCTTTCATTCAGCAGTTTGGAAACACTGTTTTTGTAGAATCTGAGAATGGATATTTAGGAGCTCTTTGAGGTCAAAGGAGAAAAAGTGAATATCCCAGGATAAAATCTAGAAGGAAGCTATCTAAGAAACTGCTTTGTGATGTGTGCATTCATCTCACAGAGTTAAACTTTTCTTTAGAATCAGCAGTTTGGAAACACTGCTTTGTCCATTCTGCAAATGGATGTTTGGGAGGTCATTGAGGCCACAGGTGAAAAAGTGAACACTCCAGGATAAAACTAGAAGGAAGCTATCTGAGAAACTGATTTGTGATGTGTGCATTCATCTCTTAGATTTAAACCTTCTTTTCATTCAGCAGTTTGGAAAAATTGTTTTTGTAGAATCTGCAAAGGGATATTTAGGATAGCATTGAGGTGTATGGTGAAAAAGGAAATATCTTCAGATAAAAACTAGCAGGAAGCTTTCTGAGAAACTGCTTTGTTAGGTATCATTCATCTCACAGAGTTAAACCTTTCTTTGGATTTAGCAGTTTTATAACACTGTTTTTGTCTATTCTGCGAATGCACATTTGAGAGCTCTTTGAGGTTAATGGTAAAAAGGCCCATATCCCAGAATATAAACTAGAAGGAAATTTTCTGAGAAACTGCTTTGTGATGTGTGCATTCATCTCACAGAGTTAAAACTTTGTTTTCATTCAACAGTTTGCAAACACTGTTTTTGTAGAATCTGCAAAGGGATATTTGGGAGAGCATTGAGGCCAAAGGTGAAAAATCTTAACATAAAAACTAGAAAGAAGCTTTCTGAGAAACCCATTCCTGATGTGTACATTGATTTCACAGAGATAAACCTTCCTTTGGATTCAACAAGTTGGAAACACTGTTGTTTTCCATACTGCAAAAAGACATTTGGGAGCTCATTGAGGCCAATGACGAAAAAGTGAATGTCTCTGTATGAAAACCAGAAGGAAGCTATTGGAGACATCACATTGTGATGTGTGCATTCATTTCACAGAGTTAAACCTTTCTTTTCATTCAGCAGTTTGCAAAAACTGTTTTTCTGGACTCTGCAAAGGGGTCATTGGGAACACATAGAGGTCTATGGTGAAAAAGGAAATATGTTCATACAAAAACTAAAAGGAAGCTTTCTGAGAAATTGCTTTGTTATGTGTGAATTCATCTCAGAGAGTTAAACGTTTCTTTGGATTGAGCAGTTTTTATATACTGTTCTAGTCCATTCTGTGAATGGACATTTGTGAGCTCTTTGA
The DNA here is from genome assembly GCF_024542745.1 of Macaca thibetana thibetana. Lineage (NCBI taxonomy): Eukaryota > Metazoa > Chordata > Mammalia > Primates > Cercopithecidae > Macaca > Macaca thibetana. The sequence continues at coordinate 98,256,454 of NC_065585.1, read as the reverse complement.
GACCATTGACGAAAAAGCAAATATCACAGGATACAAACTAGAAGGAAGCTATCTGAGAAACCACTTTGTGATGTGTGCATTCATCTCAAAGAATTTTAACTTTCCTTTCATTCAGCAGCTTGAAAACGTGGTTTTGTATAATCTTGAAAGTGACATTTGGCAGCACATTGAGGCATTTGGTGAAAAAAAAATATCTTCATATAAAAACTACGAAGAAGCTTTCTGAGAAACCACTTTGTAAAGTGTGCATTCACCTCACAGAGTTAAACACTTCTTCGAGTCAGCAGTTTGGAAACGCTGATTTTGTCCATTTGCAGAATGTCCATTTGCAGTATGAACAAAAACAGTGTTTCTAAACTTGTGAATCCAAAGAAAGGTCTAACTCAATAAGGTGAATGCACACATCACAAAGCAGGTTTTAGGAACGTTTCTTTCTAATTTTATCTGAAGATAATTTTTTTTTCACTATAGGCCTCAATGCACTCTAAATTATCCCTTCACAGATTCTACAAAAACAGTGTTTCCAAACTGTTGAATGAAAAGAAAAGTTTAACTCTGCGAGATTAAAGCCCACATCAAAAAGCCATTTCTCAGATAGCTTCTTTCCACATTTTATCCTGGGATATTGGCTTCTTCACCATTGACCTCAATGAGCTCCCAAATATACATTTTCAGATTCTACAATAACAATGTTTCCAACTGTTGTATGAAAAGAAAGGTTTAATTCCTGGAGATGAATGCACACATCAAAAATTGGTTTCTTAGATACCTTCCTTCTAGTTTTTATTCTGGGATATTCACTTTTTTCCCAGGCCTCAATGAGATCCCAAATGTCCATTTGCAGAATGAACAAAAACAGTGTTTACAAACTGCTGAGTGCAAAGAAAGTTTTAATTCAGTGAGATGAATGCACACATCACTAAACAGTTTCTCCGAAAGTTTCTATCTAGTTTTTATCTGAAGATATTTCTTTTTTCACCATAGGTCTCAATGTGCTTTCTAAATGTCCCTTCATGTATTCTAGGAAAACAGTGTTTCCAAACTGCTGAATGAAAAGAAAGGTTTAACTCTGCAAGATAAATACACACATCACAAAGTGGTTGCTCAGATAGCTTCCTTCTAGTTGTTATTCTTTCATATTCACTTTTTTGCTATTGGCTTCAATGAGCTCGTAAATGTCCATTTGCAGAGGGGACAAAAACGGTGTTTTGAAACTACTGATCAAAAGAAAGGTTTATCTCTGTGACATGAATACAAACTTCACAAAGCAGTTTCTCAATAAACTTCTATCTATTTTTTATCTGAAGATATTTTCTATTTCACCATAGGATTCAATGCGCTTTCAAATATCTCTATGAAAATTCTACCAAAACAGCATTTCCAAATTGCTGAATGAAAAGAAAGGTTTAACTCTTGAGATGAATTAACATATCACAAAAATGGAAAAAAAACAGTGTTTCAAAACTGCTGAATCAAAAGGTAGGCTTAACTCAGTGAGATGAATGCACATATCACAAAGCAGTTTCTCAGAAAGTTCTTTCTAGTTTTTATATGATGATATTTTCTTTTTGACTATAGCACTCAATGTGCTTCCAAATATCTCTTGGCATATTCTAGAAAAACACTGTTTCCTAACTGCTGAATGAAAAGAAAGTTGTAACACTGCAAGACGAATGCACACATCACAAAGTGGTTTATCAGATACCTTCTTTCTGGATTCTATCCTGGCGTGTTTGCTTTCTTTGCCACTGTCTTCAATAAGCTCCCAAATGTCCATTTTGTGAATGAAAAAAAAAAACAAAACAGTGTTTCCAAACTATGGAATTGATAGAAAGGTTTAACTCTGTGAGATAAATGCAAACAGCAAAAATCAACTTCTCAGAGTTTCTTTCTGCTTTTTATCTGATGATATTTTCTATTTCACCATAGGACTCAATGAGCTTTCAAATATTTCCTCTCAGATTCTACCAAAACAGTGTTACCAAATGAATGAACAAAAAACAGTGCTTTCAAACTGCTGAATCCAAAGAAAGATTTAACTCTGTGAGATAAATGCGCATATCAAAAAGTAGGTTCTCAGAAAACTTCTTTCCAGTTTTAATCTGAACATATTTCCTTTTCACCATAGGCCTCAGTGTGCTCCCAAATATCCCTTTGTGGATTCTACAAAAAAAGTGTTTCCAAACTGCTGAATGAAAACAAAGATTTAACTCTGCGAAATGAATGCATATGTCACAAAGCGGTTGCTCAGATAGCTTCCTTCTACTTTTTATTTTGGGATACCTACTTTTTCAACACTGGCGTCAATGAACTCCCAAATATCTGTCCACAGAATGGAAAAATACAGTGTTTCCAAACTGCTGAATCAATAGAATTGTTTATCTCTGTGAGATGAATGCAAACATCACAGAACAGTTTCTCAGAAAACTTCTGTCTAGTTTTTAGCTGAAGATATTTCCTTTTTCACCAAGGCCTTAATATGCTCCCAAATATCCCTTCACTGATTGTACAACAGCAGTGTTTCCAACCTACTGATTGAAAAGAAAGGTTTAAGTCAGGGAGATGGATGTACATATCACAAAGCAATTTCTAATATAGCTTCTGTTGAGAACAACTTCGTCAGGGAGACCATAGCCCAGCAGCGCTAGATGAATTGATGGCACACACATAGAAATATAGAGGGGTGAAGATAGAAATCAGGGGTCTCACAGCCTTCAGAGCTGAGAACCCTGAGCAGAGATTTATCCACGTATTTATTAACAGCAAGCCAATCATTAACATTGTTTGTATAGAGAGTAAATTAACTAAAAGTATCCCTTATGAGAAATGAATGGATGGGTGAATTAAAGTAGCAGATTGGGCTAATTAACTGCAGGAGGAGCATGTCTTTAAGGCACAGATCACTCGTGCAATTGTTTGTGGCTTAAGAATGCCTTTAAGCAGTTTTCCACCCTGGGAAGGTCAGGTGTTCCTTGCCCTCATTCTGGTAAACCCACAACCTTCCAGCCGGGACATAATGGTCATCATGAACATGTCACAGTGCTGCAGAGATTTTGTTTATGGCAGGTTTTGGGGCCAGTTTATGGCCAGATTTTGGGTTTGCTCCCAACATGTCCTCCTTCTTTGATTTTCAAGTTGGTGAAAGCAAGGGAAACTTTGTCACAGTGAGCTACTTCTCCCAGGAGTTAGGATCCACATCTACATACTATACAAAGACAAACAACACAGATTAAAAGTACAATCATCATTGAAATTACAGATATTCCAAGTGTTTTATAAATCCATTTTCATGGGTTACTAGCTACTAATTTGCAGCTCCTTCAAGCACTCCAGTTGCTGGCATTAAGGTCAAGTGTGCCTGGGATACCTTAAATATTTGTTCTTTAATTTTACAATATCCAAAGACAAGTTATTCTTTCCCAAATTTTGGTCTTATTAAGAGCTATTAATAGTTTCCACAAACCCTTGAGTTTAGCTCCTAGAGTGGGCCATATCATTTGAGGTTGAGGTGCCACTATATTGCCATGGTTTCAGATAATAGGAGCATTTTCAAATAACTGTGGAATGAACCACGTATGAAGAATCAGCAATCACATGAATAGGATATCAAAAGCAGTCAATTAGCTCAATTACGGCTACAAGTTCTGCTTTTTGAGCTGAAGTACAGGGCGTCAGGAAAACTTCACCTTTTGAGCCAAAATAAGAAGCTTTACCATTACTAGACCCATCTTTAAAAACATTCTTTACACCTTCAATTGGTTAAAATTTAGTTATTTGGGGGAGAATCCAATTACCTAATTTCAAAAACTGACAGTTTTGTTTTAGGAAAATCATTATTGAGAATACACACAAAGTCAGCTAAATGGGTTTGCCAAGTTAGACTATTTATACAAGCTTGCTGTATTGGTGACTTCATGAGAGGTACAATAATTTTTCCAGGATCATATCCATGTAATTTAACATTCCAAGTTCTCCCAATCCCTATCATAGTAGCGATTTGATCTAAATAAGGAGTTAGAGTCCATGAATTAGTATGTGGAAGGAAAAGCCACTCTACTAAGTCCTGGTCTTGGATGATAACACCAGTAGGTGAAGGCTGAGTTGAAAAAAAATAGCAAATCTAGCATCTTCTCTGGATCTATTCTATTTACTTGAGCCTTATAAACTTGCTTTTCAATCATCTGTAACTTTATCTCAGCCTTCTTTGTTAATTGCCGAAGACCAGTAAGACTAGGATTTCCTCTAAGGGTAGAAAACAGATTAATCATGGCATAGGTAGGATTGCCTCAAGCAGGTCGTATCCAATTAATGTCCCCCAGTAATTTTTGAAAGTCATTTAATGTTTTTAATTGATTCCTACGTATGGTTACTTCCTGTGGCACAATGGTAGTGTCATTTACTAAGGTCTCCAAGTAGGAGTAAGGAGTAGTAGTCTGAATTTTTTCAGGAGCTGTAATTAAACCAGCATGAGAAATCGAATTTTGTAAGATCATAACATTGGAGTAATGTTTCTTGAGTGGGGGCAGCACAAATTAATGTCATACATATAGTGAATAACGTAGCCCTGTGAAAATTTTTTTATGAGTAGGTTCAATTGCTTGCCCCACATATGTCTGGCAAATTGTGGGACTCTTTGCCATGTCCTGTGGCAACACTTTCCAATGATAATGCTTAGCATGTTGCAGGTGGTTTACTGCAGGAATCGTAAATGCAAACCTTTCACAGTCTTGCTCAGCTAGAGGGATAGTAAAGAAATGGTCTTTTAAATCTATGTCTATTAATGGCCAATTTTTTGAAATTATAGCAGGCGAAGGCAATCCTGGCTGTAGTGCTCCTATAGGTTGTATAACTGAATTGATTGCTCTTAAGTCAGTTAACATTCTACATTTACCTGATTTTTTCTTAATTACAAAAACTGCAGAATTCCAAGGGGAAAATGTTGGAGCTATGTGCCCATTTTCTAATTGTTCAGTAACTAATTTCTCTAAAACCTCCAGTTTCTCTTTACTTAGCAGCCATTGTTCTATCTAAATTGGCTTATCTGTTAACCATTTTAAAGGTATAGGTTCTGGAGGCTTATCAATGACCACCATAAAAAATGATATCCTAAACTTTGGAGGGAATTTTGTCTTTCTGCTTGAAGCAATTCTTTCAAAACTTGCAATTTTTTCTAGTCCCATACCCGATTTCATGCCCCATTTCATGCATTGTATGTTGACTTGGAGGGCTATATAATTATTCTGGAATTAGAACTTGGACTCAGCATTGTTGAAATAAATCTCTTCCCCATGAATTTATAGGTACAGAAGTTATAGTTGTTTGAATAGTCTCAGGTTGTCCAGCAGGCCCTTAACAATGCAAAATATAACTACTTCGATATATTTCAGGGGCTTTGCCAACTCCAATTGTGTTAAATTGAGTGGGTTGAATTGACCACGTGAATGGCATGTACAGTAGAGAAATGATTGAAATGTCTGCTCCTGTATCTACCAAACCTTTAAATTTCTTTCCTTGAATTTTTATTTCACAGGTAGGAAATTTGTCAGTAATTTGACTTAACTAATGAGCTGCCTTGCCTTGTTTGTTTGTGCTTCCAAATCCTCCTGTACATTTAATTTCAGTTTTTCCTATTCCTACATATGACACAATCAGGAGCTGTGCTATGCACTCTCCTGGCTCTGCTTTCCAGGGAACAGCAGTAGATATAACAATTAGAATTTCCCCACTGTACTGTGAATCAATGACGCCTCTATGTATTAATACCACTTTTAAACTTAAACTGGGCCTTCTTAAAAGTGATCTCATATTGTCCCTACTGACAAGGGTCCACAGTCTCCTGTTGGGACCTTTTGTGGGGGTTCCCCAGGCAGAAGGCTCACAGCTTTCGTATAGCATAAATCCATTGCAGCACTACCAGCTGTGGTGGGAGACAGACAATGTAGAGGGGTGAGAGTATGGCCTGAGCTGGAAATGCCCCAGTTTAAAATGGGGACTGGGACGGGCACCTCATGGTGTTTCTCAAAATCAGGTTCCCTTCTTTATCAAACTTACAGTGACACTGATTAGCCCAATGATTTCCTTTTTTACATTTTGGACATATTTTAGGATCAGCAGTTTTCTTTTTTTGCCTATCTGGCAGCCTGACTCACTGATTTTTTCTACATTCATTTTAATATGACCATGATTCTCACAGTTAAGACAAGTTCCAGGAAACCAAGTATTTCCTTTATCCACTATTAAAGCAGATTACCTCCAATACCATCACAGGCATTGATATAATCAACTAAATGTACTTTTCCTCTGATAAGTCAGAGAGCAGCCTGGCAATCAGGATTAGCATTGTCAAAAACTAATAACTGCAACACTACAACCTGAGCAGCTGAATCTGCAATCATCTTTCTAAGAGACTTCTGTAACAGGGCTATAAAATCAATGTATGATTCTTTGGGTCCCTGTTTTATAGCACTAAAGGAATGGTATTGTTCCCCGCCTGAGGTGATTTTTCCAAAGCTTTAATGCTCATTCCTCTAAGTTTTTCTATGGCATCATCCTGCATGACCAGTTGTGCATCTAAACCAGCTCAGTTGCCAACCACTACAAGTTGGTCTGCAGTTATACGAATTTGAGGTTGGGCCTGGGCATTGTGAGCAGCCTGAATGGAATTATCATCTGCCCACAAAGTTTTAAATTGTAAGATCTGAGCAAGAGTTAGACAAGCTCAAGTAAGAGTGTACCAGTCAGTAGGAATCATCCAACTGGAAACAGCAACATTCTTTAACAGTCCTAATACAAAAGGAGAAACTGGTCCTTACTGATTTACAGCTTGTTTAAATTTTTTGAGTAATTTAAAAGGAAAAGACTCAAATGTACCTGTGATATTTCCGTGTTGATCTCAGCGTTGTATTCTGACCAGGAACTCCAAAGCCTCTAAATCACCTTCTAATCTAGCTTTCTGAAATCCTACCAGAATAGAACTAAGAGAGGTGGCAAGAGGTGTTGTTCAAACAGTCACTGGGCAACTACTTTCACCCAGTGTCCTCCAGAAAAGAAAGATGTAGAAGGTCTTTTTCTTCAAAATAATAATGAGGGGATGCAGAAGGTTAGGGATGAACCTCTCCCTCCTTTGTCACTTTAGATTTAGTTGGTAAATAAACCTGCTCTGTAATCTCTTCTGTTACTTAACTATACTCTCCTTCCTCCTCATTGTCACTGTGAAAAAGTTTAAAGGTGAAATGAACCAGACCCCAAACTTGTCCCATTGTTACCCTGATGGTTCTGAGCTACCCTTCTTACTCACCACAGGGATTGCTTTAAGAGTACTCCAGCTAGTTTTCTGTTCCAATAATTGCTCCAGTGACCCTTCAACCTGGATTCGAGCACCACGTTAGGCGCCACTTGCTGAGAACAGCTAAGTCAGGGAGACCCTAACCTAGTGTAATTAGAGGAATTAAAGACATACACACAGAAATATAGAGGTGTGAAGTGGGAAATCAGGGGTCTCACATCCTTCAGAGCTGAGAGCCCTGAACAGAGATTTATGCACACGTTTATTAATAGCAAGCCAGATATTAACGTTGTTTCTATAAAGAGTAAATAAACTAAAAGTATCCCCTATGGGAAACCAATTGATAGGCCAAAAGAAAGGAGTAAGTTGCACTGGTCAACTGCAGGAAGAGTATGTCTTAACAAACAGATCACTCATGCTATTGTTTGTGGCTTAAGAATGCCTTTAAACGGTTTTATGCCCTGGGCAGGCCAGGTGTTCTTTGTAATCATTCCAGTAAATCCACAACCTTCCATCATAGTAATCATGAACATGTCACCGTGCTGCAGAGATTTTGTTTATGGCCAGTTTTGGGGCCACTTTATGGCTAGATTTTGTGGGACGTGCTCCCAATAACTTCCTTCTAGTTTTTATTCTGGGATATTTGCTTTTTCACCATTGGCCACAATGAGCTCCCAAATGTCCATTCACAGAATGGACAAAAATTGTTTCCAAACTACTGAATCCAAAGAAAGGTTTAACTCTGTGAGATGAATGCATGCATCACAAAGAAGTTTCTCAGAAAGATTATTTCTAGTTTTTATCTGAAGATATGTCCTCTTTCACCATAGGCCTTAATGTCCTACAAAATATCCTTTCACAGATTCTAACAAAACAGTGTTTCTAAACTGCAGAATGAAAAGAAAGCTTAAACTGTGTGAGGTTAATGAACAGATCACAAAACGGTTTCTCAGAAAGCATCCTTCTAGTTTTGATCCTGGGATACTTGCTTTTTTGCCATTGGCTTCCATAAGCTCTCAAATGTCCATTCACAGAATGGACGAAAATAGTGTTTCCAAACTGCTGAATGGAAAGAAAGGTTTAACACTGTGAGATGAATGCACATATCACAATGCTGTTTCTCAGAAAGTTTATTTCTAGTTTTAATCTGAAGATATTTGCTTTTTCACCAAAGGCCTCAAAGCACTACAAATTATACCATCGCAGATTCTACCAAAACAGGGTTTCCAAACTGCTGAATGAAAAGAAAAAATTAACTCTGTGAGACGAATGCACACATCACAAAGCAGTTTCCCAGATAGCTTCCTTCTATTTTTATCCTGGGATATTCAAATTTTTTGCCATTGGCCTCAATGAGATCCCTAATGTCCTTTCACATAATGGACAAAAACAGTTTCCAAACTGTTGAATAAAAGGAAAGGTTTACATCTGCCAGATGAATGTACACATCACAAAGCAGTTTCTCAGAAAGATTCTTTAGGGTTTTCATTGGAAGATGTTTCCTTTTTCACCATAGGCCTCAATTCACTCCCAAATATCCCTTTGCAGATTCTACAAAAACAGTGTTTCCAAACTGCTGAATGAAAAGAAAGGTTTAACTCTATGAGGTACATGCACACATCACAAAACGGTTTCTCAGCTAGTTTCCTTCTGGTTTTTATCATGGAATATTTTGACATTGGCCTCAAAGAGTTCCCTAATGTCCATTAGCAGAATGGAAAAAAAACAGTGTTTCCTACCTGCTGAATGCAAAGAGAGGTTTAACTCTGCAAGATAAATGCACACATCACAAAACAGTTTCTCATATAGCTTCCTTCCAGATTTATCCTGGAATATTCACTTTTTCAATGTTGGCCTCAATGAGCTCACAAATATCCATTCACACAATGGAGAAAAACAGTGTTTCCAACTGCCTAATCCAAAGAAAGTTTACACTCTGTGAGATGATTGCATACTTCACAAAGCAATTTCTCAGAAAGCTTCTTTCTTCTTTTAATCTGAGGACATTTCGTTTTTAACCATAGGCCTCAATGTGCTCCCAAATATCCCTTTGGAGATTCTACAAAAACAGTGTTACAAATAGCTAAAATTAAAGAAAGATTTAACTCTGCCAGATGAATGTACACATCACAAAGTGGTCTCACAGATAGCTTCCTTCTTGTTTTTATCCTGGGATATTTGCTTTTATTCCATTGGCCTCAGTAAGCTCCCAAATGTCCATTCATGGAATGGACAAAAACAGTATTTCCAAACTGCTGAATCAAAAGAAAAGTTTACCTTTGTGAGATGAATGCACACATCACAAAGCAGTTTTTCAGAAAACTTCTTTCTAGTTTTTATCTGAAGATATTTAATTTTTCACCATGGTCTTAAATATGTTCACTCATCAAAATTGGTTTCTCATTTTTCTGGTTTTTACACCATACTTCAATGACCCAAATGTGCATTTGAAGAATGGACCAAAAAAAGTCAAACTGTGAATTCCCACAATATCCCTTCGCAGGTTTTTATCTGTTAATACCCCATATTCCCTACAAAAAACAGTGTTTCCAAACTGCTGAATCAAAAGTAAGCTTTAAGTCTGTGAAACGAATGCACACATCACAAAGCAGTTTCTCAGAAAGCTACTTTGTACTTTTTATCTGAAGGTATTTCCTTTTTCACCATAGGACTCAATGCGCTTTCAAATATTCTTTCACAGATTCTACCAAAACACAGTTTCCAAACTGCTGAATGAAAAGAAAGTTTTAACTATACAAGATGAATGCACATATCATAAAACAGTTTCTCCAGAAGTTTCTTTCCAGTTTTTATCTGAATATATTTCCTTTTTCACCCTATTCCTCAATGTGCTCCCAAGTATTCCTTTGCAGATTTTGAAAAACAAGAGTTTTTCAAACTGCTGAAAGAAAAGAAAGGTTGAACTCTGCGAGATGAATGCATACATCAAAAAGTAGTTTCTCAGATAATTTCCTTCTAGTTTTTATCCTGGGAGATTCCCTTTTCCACCATTTGCCTCAATGAGCTCCCAAATGTCCATTTGCAGAATGGACAAAAACAGTGTTTCCAAACAGCTGAATCCAAAGACATATTTAACTCTGTGAGATGAATGCACATATCACAAAGCAGTTTCCCAGAAAGCTTCTTTCTAGTTTTTGTATGAAGATATTTCCTTTTTCACCATAGGCCTCAATGTGCTCCCAAATATCCCGTCTCAGATTCTACGAAAAGAGTGTTTCCAAACTACTGAATGAAAAGACTTGTTTAACTCTGGGAGATGAATGCACACACCACAAAAGAGTTGTTCAGATAGCATCCTTCTAGATTTTATCCAGGGATATTCATTTTTTCACCATTGGCCTCAATGAGCTCCAAAATGTCCATTCACAGAATGGATAAAAAACAGTGTTTCTGAAGTTAATCCAAAGAAAGTTTTAACTCTGTGGCATGAATGCACACATCACAAAGTGGTTTTACAGATAGCTTCCTTCCACTTTTTACATGGGATCATCACTTTTTTACCATTGGCCTCAATGCACTCCCAAATGTCCATTCACAGAATGGACAACACAGTGTTTTCAAACTCCTGGATACAAAGGAAGGTTTATATGTGTGAGATGAATGCACACATCACAAAGCAATTTCTCAGAAAGCTCCTTTCTACTTTATCTTAAGATATTTTCTTTTTTGTCATAATGTGCTCCCAAATATCACTTTGCAGATTCTTCAAAAACAGTGTTTCCAAACTGCTGAATGAAAAGAAAGGTTTAACTACGTGAAGTGAATGCAAACATCAAAAATCTGTTTCTCAGAAAATTTCTTTCTAGTTTATATCTTAAGTTATTTTTTTTTTGTGATAGACCTCAATATCCCTTAACAGATTCTACAAAAAGTGTGTTTCTTAGCTGCTGATTGAAAAGAAAGTTTTAGCTCTGTGAGATGATTGCACACATCACAAAGTGGTTTCTCAGATAGCTTCCTTCTAGTGTTTATCCTAGGATAATCACTTTTTTGCCCATAGCATCCATGTGCTCCCCAGTATCCCTTCACAGATTCTACAAAGACAGTGCTTCCAAACTGCTAAATGAAAAGAAAGGATTAACTATGTGAGTTGAAGGCAAACATCACAAAGCAATTTCTCAGAAAGCTTCTTTCTAGTTTTTATGAGAATATATTTTCTTTTTCAAAATAGAACTCAAAGCACTCCTAAATATCACTTCGCTGATTCTAAAACCACAGTGTTTCCAAATTGCTGAATGAAAAGAAAGGTTAAGCTCTGTGAGATGAATGCATGCATCACAAAGTGATTTCTCAGATAGCTTCTTTTCATTCAGCAGTTTGGAAACACTTTTTGTGGAGTCAGTGAAGTGATATTTGTGAGTGCATTGTGAGTTAAATCTTTCTTTTGATTCAGCAGTTTGGAAACTCAGTATTTGTCCATTCTGCAAATGGACGTTCGGGGGTTCCTTAAAGCCAAAGGCAAAAAAGTGAATATCGCAGGAAAAAAACTAGAAGGAAGCTATCTGAGACTCTGCTTTGTGATGTGTGCATTCATTTTGCAAAGTGAAACCTTTCTTTTGATTTGGCAGTTTGGAAACTCTATTTCTGTACCTTATTCTAATGGGCATTTTGGAGTGCAGAGAAGCCCATGGTGAAAAAGAAAATATCCTCTGATGAAAACGAGAATGAAGCTTTCTGAGAAACTTCTTTGTGATGTGTACATTCAACTCACATAGGTAAAACTTAATATTTATTAAACAGTTTTGAAGAACATGCAAAGGGATATAGGGAGCACATTGATGACTATGATGAAAAAGAAAATATATTCAGATAAAAAACAGAAAGAAGCCTTCTGAGAAACTGCTTTGTGATGTGTGCATTCATCTCAAAGAGTTAAACATTTCTTTTGAATCAGCGGTTTGAAAACTCTGTTTTTGTCCATTTGCTCATTGAGGCCAAAGGCAAAAAGTGAATATCCCAGGACAAAAACTAGAATGAAACTGTTTGAGAAACAGCTTTGTGATGTGTGCATTCGTCTCACAGAGTTAAACCTTTCTTTTCATTCAGCAGTTTGGAGACACTGCTTTTGTAGAATTTATGAAGGGATATTTGGAAGCTTATTGAGGACTATGTTGAAAAAGAAATTTTCTTCAGATAAAAACTAGAAAGAAGCTTTCTCAGAAACTGCTTTGTGATGCATGCATTCATCTCACATAGTTAAACATTTCTTTTGACTTAGTTTGGAAACACTGTTTTTGCCCATTTTGCGAATGGACATTTGGGAGCTCATTGAGACCAATGGCAAAAAAAGGGAATATCCCAGGAGAAAAAATAGAAGGAAGTTACCTGAGAAACCAATTTCATGTGTGCATTCATGTCACAGAGCTAATCCTTTCTTTTCATTCAGCAGTTTGGAGACACTGTTTTTGAAGAATCTATGAAGGGTTATTTGGGAGAGCATTGAGGTTTGCTGCAAAAAATTTATCTTCAGATAAAAACTGGGAAGAAGTGTTCTGAGAAACTGCTTTTTGATGTCTGCATTAATCTCACAGAGTAAAACCTTTCTTTTTATTCAGCAAGTTGGAAACCATCTTTTTGTAGAATCTACGAAGAGGTATTTGGGAGCATATTCAGGCCTAAGGTGAATTGGGAGCTCATTGAGGCCAATGGTGAAAAAACAAATATCACAGGATAAAAACTAGAAATAAGCTGTCTGAGAAACTGACTTGTGATGTGTGCTTTCATCTCACAGAGATAAACCTTTTTTTTATTCAGCAGTTTGAAAACACCGCTTTTGTAGAATCTACAAAGGGATATTTGGGAATGCTTTGAGGCCTATGGTGAAAAAGGATGTAACTTCATATAAAAACTGGAAAGAAGGTTTCTGAGAAACTGCTTTGTGATGTGTACATTCATCTTACAGTGTTAAACTTTCTTGGAGTCACCGGTTTGGAAACACTGTTTTTATCCATTAAATGAATGGATATTTGGTAGCTCATTGAGGCCAAATGTGAAAAACCTTATATCACAAGATAAAAACTTGAAGGAAGATAGCTGAGAAACTGCTGTGTGATGTGTGCATTCATCTCACAGAGTGAAACCTTTCTTTTCATGCAGCAGTTTTGAAACACTGGTTTTGTAGAATCTGAGAAGGGATATTTGGTTGCGTATTGACGTCTATCATGAAAAATGAAATATCTTCATATAGAAACTAGAAAGAAGCTTTCTGAGAAACTGCTTTGTGATGTGTGTGTGCATTCATCTCACAGAATTAAACCTTTCCTTCATTTCAGCAGTTTGGAAACACTGTTTGTGTCCATTCTGTGAATGGACATTTGGGAGCTCAGTGGGTCTAATGGCCAAAAAAACCAAATATACCAGGATAAAACCTAGAAGGAAACTGTCTGAGAAACTGCTTTGTGATGTGTGCATTCAATGCGCAGAGTTAAATCTTTCTTTTCATTCAGCAGTTTGGAAACACTGTTTTTGTAGAATCTGTGAAAAGATATTTAGGAGTGCATTGAGGCCTTAGATGAATTGGCAGCTCATAAGAGCTATGGAGAAAAAATGAATATCGTAGGATAAAAACTAGAAGGAATCTATCAGAGAAACCACTTTGTGATGTTGACATTTATCTGACACAGTTAAATCTTTCTTTGGAATTGGCCATTTGGAAATACTGTTTCTGTCCATTGTGCAAATGAACAACTGGGAGCTCATTGAGGTTAATGGCAAAAAATGGAATACGCCAGGATAAAAAGTATAAGGAAGGTACCTGAGAAACTGCCTTGTGATGTGTGCATTCATCTCCTTGAAGTAAAATTTATTTATGTTCAACAGTTTGGAAATTATGTTTTTGTAGAAGCTGTGGAGGGACGTTTTGGAGCACATTGAGGCCTATGGTGAAAAAGGAAATATCTTCAGATAAAAACTAGAAAGTAGCTTTCTGAGAAACTGCTTTCTGATGTGTGCATTTATCTTATGGAATTAAACCTTTCTTTGGATTCAGTAGTTTGGAAATACTGTTTATGTCTATTCTGCAAATGGACATTTGGGAGCTCATTTAGGTCAATGGCAAAAAGCCCAAAATACCATGAGAAAAACTAGAAGGAAGCTATTGGATAGTCCACTTTGTGACGTGCGCATTCATCTTGCAGAGTTAAAATTTTCTTTTCATTTAGCAGCTTGGAAACAAGTTTTTGTAGAATCTGGGAAAGGTTATTTGGGAGCGCATTGAGGCCTAAGGAGAATTGGCACCTCATTTAGGCCAATTCCAAAAAAGGGAGTACCCTAGGATACAAACCAGAAAGAAACTATCTGAGAAACCACTTTGTGATGTGTGCATTCATCTCACAGAGTTAAACATTTCTTCTCATTCAACAGTTTAGAATCACTGTTTTCATAAAATCTGTGAAGGGATAGTTGGGATTGATTTGAGGCCTATCTTGAAAAAGGAAATATCTTCAGATAAAAACAGAAAGAACCTTTCTGAGACACTGTTTTGTGATGTGTACATTCTCCTCACAGAGTTAAAACTTTATTTGGATTCAACAGCTTGGAAATACTGTTTGTGTCCATTCTGCAAATGGACATTTGGGAGCTCATTGAGGCCAAAGGCAAAAAAGTGAATATCCCAAGATAAAAACTAGAAGGAAGCTATCTGAGAAATCACTCTGTGATGTGTACATTCATCTTGCAGAGTTAAAACTTTTTTTTCATTTAGCAGTTTGGAAACACAGTTTTTCTAGAATCTGCAAAGGGATATTTTGTAGTGCGTTGAGGCCTATGGTGAAAAAGGAAATATCTTCAGATAAAAACTAGAAAGAAGCTTTTGAGAAACTGTTCTGTGATGTGTGCATTCACCTCACAGGGTTAAACCTTCTGTAGATTCAGCAGTTTGGAAACATTGTTTTTGTTCATTCTGTGAAAGGACATTTGTGAGGATATAGAGGCCAGTTGTGAAAAAGCCAATAACCCACCATAAAAACTAGAAGGGACTATCTGACAAACTGCTTTGTGATGTGTGCATTCATCTTGCAGAGTTAAACCTTACTTTTCATTCAGTAGTTCGGAAACACTGTTTTTGTAGAATCTGCAAAGGAATATTTTGGAGCACATTGAGGCCTAAGGTGAAAAAGAATATATCTTCAGATTAAAAACTAGAAAGAAGCTTTCTGAGAAATTGTTTTGTGATATGTGCATTCATCTCACAGAATTAAACCTTTCTTTGGAATCAGCAGCTTGGAAACACTTTTTTTGGCCATTCTGCTAATGGGAATTTAGGAGTTCATTGAGGGCGATTGCAAAAAAGTCAATATCCCAGGATAAAAACTAGGAGGAAGCCATGTGAGAAACTGCTTTGTGGTATGTTCATTCATCTCACAGAGTTAAAACTTTCATTTCATTTAGCAGTTTGGGAAAACTGTTTTGGCAGAATATGCGAAGGGATCATTGAAAGTGCATTGTGTCCTGAGATTAAAAAGATAGTATCTTCAGATAATAAGTAGAAAAACTTTCTGAGAAACTGCTTTGTGATGTTCGCATCCAACTCCCAGAGTTAAAGCTTTCTTTCAATTCAGCAGTTTGTAAACACTCTTTTATTTCCATTCTGTGAATGGATATTTGGGAGCTCACTGAAGTCAATGGCAAAAAAGTGAATATCCCAGGATAACAACTAGAAGGAAGCTATCTAAGAAACCGCTTTGTGAAGTGTGCATTCATCTCACAGAGTTAAAACTTTCTTTTCATTCAGCAGTTTGGAAGCACTCTTTTTGTAAAATCTGTGAAAGCATATTTGGGAGCTCATTGATGCCTGTAGTGAAAAAGGAAATAACTTCATATTAAAACTAGAAAGAAGCTTTCTGAGAAACTGCTTTGTGATGTGGGCATTCATATCATTTAGATAAAACAACCTTTGGATTCAGCACTTTGGAAACTCTATTTTTGTTCTTTCTGTGAATGGATATTTGGGAGCTCATTGAGGCCAAAGGTGTAAAAGCCAATATCCCTGGATATAAACTAGGAGGAAGCTATCTGAGAAACTGCTTTGTGATATACACATTCATCTCCCAGAAATAAACCTTTATTTCCATTCAGCAGATTGAAAACACTGTTTTGGTAGAATCTGCAAAAGGATAATTAGGAACACCTTGAAGCCTATGGTGAAAAATGAAATGTCTTCAGATAAAAGCTAGATAGAAGCTTTCTGCAAAAGTGCTTTGTGATGTGTACTTTCATCTCACAAAGGTAAACCTTTCTTTTCATGCAGCATTTTGGAAACACTCTTTTGTAGAATCTGAGAATTGACTTTTGGGAGCTCTTTGAGGCAAATGGTTAAAAAACAAATATCCCAGGATAAAAAGTAGAAGGAAGCTATCTGAGGAACAGCTTTATGACATGTGCATTCATCTTACAGAGTTAAACTTTTCTTTTTACTCAGCAATTTGGAAACACCGTTTTCATAGTATATGCGAAGAAATATTTGGGAATGAATTTAGAACTATGGTGAAAAAGGAAATATGTTCAGATAAAAAGCAGACAGAATCTTTATGAGAAACTACTTTGTAATGTGCATATTCATCTCACAGATGTAAACTTTCCTTTGCAATCAGCATTTTGGAAACACTTTTTTTCTCCATTCTGCACATGGACATTTGGGAGCTCGTTGATGCCAATAGTGAAAAAACAATTATCCCAGGATAAAAACTAGAAGGAAGCTATCTAAGAACACCTTTGTGATGTGTGCATTCATCTCACAGAGCTAAACCTTTCTTTTCATTCTGCAGTTTGTAAACAGTGTACTGTAGAATCTGCAAAGGGATATTTGGGGGCATATTGAGGCCTATGGTGAAAAAGGAAATATATTCATATAAAAACTAGAAGGAATCTTTCAAAGAAGCTATTTTGTGATATGGGCATTCACCTCACAGAGGAAAACATTTCTTTGGATTCAGTAGTATGAAAACACTGTTTTTGTACATTCTGTGAATGAATATTTGGGAGCTCTTTGAGGCCAAAGGCAAAAAAGCAATATCCCAGGATAAAACATAGTAGGAAACTATCTGAGAATCCACTTTGTGATGTGTGTATTCATCTTGTAGAGTTAAACCTTTCTTTTCATTCAGCAGTTTGGAAACACTGTTTTTTTTTGTGAACTGTGAAGGGATATTTGGGAGTGCATTGAGGTCTATGATGAAAAAGGAAATATCTTAAAAAAATAACTAGAAAGAAGCTTTCTGAGAAACTGTTTTTGGATGTGTTCATTCATCTCATGGAGTTAAGACTTTCTTCGTATTCAGCAGTTTGGAAACACTGGTTTTGCCCTTTCTGTGAATGGACACTTGGGAGCTCTTTAAAGCTAAAGGGGAAAAAGTGAATATCCCAGGATAAAAACTTGAAGGAAGCTATCTGAGAAACCGTTCATGATATGAGCATTCATCTTGCAGAGTGAAACCTTTCTTTTTCATTCAGCTGTTTGGAAACAGTGTTTTTTCCAGAATTTGCAAAGGGATATTTCAGAGCACATTGAAACCTATGGTGAAAAAGGAAATAAATTCAGATAAATGCTAGAAAGCTTTCTGATAAACTCCTCTGTGATAGGTGCATTCATCTCACAGAGTTAAACTTTTCTTTTCATTGAGCAGTTTGGAAACACTGTTTTTTTTAGAATCTGCGTAGGGGTATTTTGGTGCAAATTGAGGCCAAAGGCAAAAAAGTGAATAACCCAGGATAAAATGTAGAAGGAAGCTGTCACAGAAACTGCTTTGTGGTGTGTGCATTCGTCTCACAGAATTAAACTTTTCTTTTAATTAAGCAGTTAGGAAACACTGTTTTTGTAGAATCTGCAAAGGGATATTTGAGAGCCTATTGAAGTCTTTGGTGAAAAAGGAAATATCTTCATATAAAAACTAGAAAAAAGCATTCTGGGAAACTGCTTTGTGATGTGTGCATTTATCTCACAGAGTTAAACTTCTCTTTGGATTCATCAGTCTGGAAACACTGTTTTTTTTCCATTTTGTGAATGTACATTTGGAGCTCACTGAGGCCAATGGCAATAAACGAATGTAACAGGATAAAAACGAGAAGGAATCTTTGTGAGAAACCTCTCTGTGATGTTTGCATTCATCTCCCAAAGTTAAACATTTTTTATTCATTCAGCAGTTTGGAAACACCATTTTTATAGAATCTGCAAAACGATATTTGGGAGCATTTTGAAGTCTAAGGTGAAAAAGAAAATATCATCAGATAAAAACCAGAAAGAATCTTTCAAAGAATCTGCTTTGTGATGTGTGCATTCATCTCACAGAGTGAAATATTTCTTTGGAATCAGAACTTTGGAAACACTGTTTTTGTCCATTCTACGAATGGACATTTGGGAGCTATTTGAGGTCAATGGTGAAAAAATGAATATCCCAGGATAAAAACTAGATGGAATCTATCTGAGAAACCGCTTTGTTATGTGTGAATTCATCTTGCAGAGTTAAACCTTTCTTTTCATTCAGCAGTTTGGAAACACTGTTTTTGTAGAATCTGCAAAGGGATATTAGAGGTACTTTGAGGCCTATGGCAAAAAAGGAAATATCTTCATATAAAAACCAGAAAGAAACTTACTGTGAAACTGCTTTGTAATGTGTGCATTCATCTCACAAAGTTAAACCTTTCTTTTCATTCAGCAGTTTGGAAACACTTTTTTCATAGAATCAGCGAAGGGATATTTTGTAGCGTGTTGAGGTCTATGGTGAAAATGGAAATATTTCAGATACGAACTGAAAAGAAGCCTTCTGAGAAACTGGTTTGTGATGTGTGCATTCATCTCACAGAGTTTAACCTTTCTTTGGATTCAGCAGTTTGGAAACACTGTTTTTGTCCATTCTGCAAATGGACATTTGGGAGCTCATTGAGGCCAGTGGGGAAATATGAGTATCTCTGGATAAAAACTTGAAGGAAGCTCTGTGAGAAACTGCTTTGTGGTGTGTGCTTTCATCTCACATATTTAAACATTTATTTTCTTTCATCAATTTGGAAACATTGTTTTTGTGGAACATGCAAAGGTATATTTGGGATCACGTTGAGGCCTATGGTGAAAAAGGAAATAGCTTCGTACAAAAACTAGAAAGAAGCTTTCTGAGAAACTGCTTTATGATGTGGGTGTTCATCTCACAGATTTAAACCTTTCTTTGGATTCAACAGTTTGGAAATACTGTTTTTGTCCAATCTGTGAGTAGACATTTAGGAGTTCATTGAGGCCAATGGTGAAGAAGCGAATATCTCAGGTTAAAAACTAGAAGGAAGCTATCTAAGAATCCACTTTGTGATGTGTGCATTTATCTTACAGAGTTAAAACTTTCTTTCCTTCAGCAGTTTGGAAACACTATTTTTGTAGAATCTGAGAATGCACGTTTGGGAGCTCATTGAGGCCAACAGTGAAAAAGTGAATATCCCAAGATAAAAAGTAGAAGGACACTATCTGTGAATCTGCTTTTTGATGTGTTCATTCATCTCGCATAGTTAAATATTTATTTTCAGTCAGCAGTTTGGAAACACTGTTTTATTTTAGAATCTGCAAGGTGCATTAGGGAGTGCATTGAGGATTATGGTGAAAAAGAAAATATATTCAGTTAAGAAGTCGAAAGAAGATTTCTGAGAAAGTGCTAAATGCTTTGTGCAGTCGTCTCATGGAGATAAACACTTCTTTGGATTCAGAAGTTTGGAAACACTGTTTTTGTCCATTCTGCCAACGGACATTTGGGGAGTTCATTGAGGCCAATGATGAAAAATCAAATATCCAAGGATGAAAACTACAAGGACGCTATCTGACAAACTGTTTTGTGATGAGTGCATTCATCTCACAAAGTTAAACCTGTCTTTTCATTCAGAAGTTTGGAGACACTGTTTTTGTAGAATCTGAGTATGGCCATTTGAAAGCCCATTGAGACTAATGGGGAAAAAGCAAATATTCCAGGATAAAAAGTAGAAGGAAGCTATTGGCAAAACCACTTTTTGATGTGTACATCCACCTAGCAGAGTTAAAATTTTCTTTCTATTCAGCATTTGGAAACAGTTTTGGTAGAATCTGTGAAGGGATATTTGGTCTACATTGAGGCTTATGGTGCAAAAGAATATATCTTCAAATAAAACTAGAAAACTTTCTGAGAAACTGTTTTGTGATGTATGCATTCATCTCTGCAATTTAAACTTTTTTTTTCATTCAGCAGCTTGGAAACACTGCTTTTGTAGAAGCTGTGAAGGGATATTTAGGAGTGCAATGAGGACTGTGTTGAAAAAGAAAATACCTTCTGATAAAAAGTAGAGAGAAGCTTTCTGAGAAACTTCTATGTGATGTGTGCTTCCATCTCAGAGAGTTAAAACTTTCTTTGAATTCAACAGTTTGGAAACATTGTTTTTGTCCATTCTGTGAATGGACATTTTGGAGCTCTTTGAGGACAATGGAGAAAAAGGGAATATCACAGTATATAAAAACTAGAAGGAAGCTATCTGAGAAACTGTTTTGTGATGTGTGCCTTCATCTCACAGAGTTAAACCTTTCTTTTCATTCAGCAGTTTACAAACACTGTTTTTGTAAGATCTGCAAAAGGATATTTTGGAGTGTATTGGGGCCTGTGGTGAAAAACAATATATCTTCAGATAAAAAATGGAGATGCTTTCTCAAAAATTGCTTTGGATGTGGGTATTCATCTCACAGAGCTAAACATTTCTTTGGATTCAGCAGTTTGAAAACACTGTGTTTGTCCATTCTGCAAATGGACATTTGGGAGCTCATTGTGGCCAATGATGAAAAAGCAAATGTCCAAGGATAAAAAGTAGAAGAAAACTATCTGACAAACAGCTTTGTGAGGTGTGCATTCATCTCACAAACTGAAACGTTTGTTTTCATTCATCAGTTTGGAAACACTGCATTTGCAGAATCTGCGAATGGACATTTGGGAGCTCATTGAGCCCAATGGTGAAAAAGTGAATATCCCAGTATAACAAGTAAAAGGAAATTATCTGAGAAACTGCTTTGTGATATGTGCATTCATCTCACAGAGTTAAAATTTTCTTTTCATTTAGCAGTTTGGAAACACTGTTTTCATAGACTCTGTGAAGGAATGTTTGGTAGTACATTCAGGCCTAAGGTAAAAAAGAAATATCTTCAGATAAAAAGTGGAAAGAAGCTTTTTGAGAAAATGCTTTCCGATGTGTGCATTCATCTCACAGAGTCAAAATCTTCTTTGGATTCAGCACTGTGGAAACACTTTATTTGTCAATTCTTTGAAAGGACATTTGGAAGCTCATTGAGGCCAATGGCAAAAAAGCAAATATCCCAGGACAAAGACTAGAAGGAAGCTACATAGAAACTGCATTGTGATGTGTGCGTTCATCTCCCCAAGTTAAACCTTTCTTTTCATTCAGCAGTTTGGAAACACTGTTTTTGTAGAATCTGAGAAGGGATATTTGGAAGTGATTTGATGAAAAAGGAAATATCTTCATATAAAAACTAGAAAGAAACTTTCTGAGTCACTGCTTTGTGATGTGTACATTCGTCTCTCAGAGGTAAACCTTTATTTTCATTAAGTAGTTTGGAAACACTGTTTTTTAGAATCTGAGAATGCACATTTAAGAGCTCTTTGAGGTCAATGGTGAAAAAGCTTACATCCCAGGTTATAAAGTAGAAGAAAGCTATCTGAGAATCTGCTTTGTGATGTGCGCATTCATCTCACAGAGTTAAACTTTTATTTTCATTCAACAGTTTGAAAACACTGTTTCTGTAATATCTGTGAAGGGATATTTGGGGGTGTTTTTATGCCTATGGTGAAAAAAGAAGTATCCTACATAAAAAATACAAAGAAGCTTTTAGAGAAACTGCTTTGTGATGTGTGCATTCACCACACAGAGTTGAACTTTTCTTTGGGAATGGCAGCTTGGAAACACTGTTTTTGTCTCTTCTGTGAATGGACATTTGGGAGTTCATTGAGGCCGATGGTGAAAAAGTGAATATCACAGGATAAAAACTAGAAAGAAGCTATCTGAGAAGCTGCTTTGTGCTGTGTGCATTCATCTCCAAGAGTTAAACTTTTCTTTGGGAGTTTGGAAACACTGTTTTCGTAGAATCTGTGAAGGGATACTAGGGAGCTAATTGAGGCCTATGGTTAAAAAGGAAATATCTTCAGAAAAAAAATAGAAAGAAGCTTTCTGAGAAACTCTTTGTGATGTATGTATTCATCTAACAGTTAAATGTGAAACATTTCTTTGGATTCAGCAGTTTGAAAACACTCTTTTTATCCATTCTGTCAATGGATATTTGGGAGCTCATTGAGGTCAATGTCAAAAAAGGGAATATCCCAGGATAAAAACCAGAAGGAAGCTGTCTGAGAAACGGCATTGTTTTGTGTGTATTTATCTCAGAGGCAAACCTTTCTTTTCATTCAGCAGTTTGGAAACACTGTTCTTGTAAAGTCTATGAAGGGATATTTGGGAGTGCATTGAGCCTAGGGTGAAAGAGGAACTATCTTCAGATAAAAATGAGAAAGGAGCTCCTGAGAAACTGTTCTGTGATGCGTACATTCATCTCACAGAGGTAAACCTTCATTTTCTTTCAGCAGTTTGGAAACACTGTTCTTTAGAATCTGAGAAGGGATATTTGGGGGCTCATTGAGGCCAATGGTGAAAAAGCGTATATCCCAGGTTAAAAAGTAGAAGGAATTATTGGAGAATCTGCTTTGTGATTTGTGCCTTCATCTCGTAGAGTTAAATATTTCTTTGGATTCAGCAGTTTATAAAAACTGTTTCTGTCATTTCTGTAAATAGACATTTAGAAGCTCATTGAGGCCAGTGGTGAAAAGGGGACTATCCCAGGAGTCCACTTTTTGATGTGTGCATTCATCTCACAGAGTTAAACTTTTCTTTTCAACCAGCAGTTTGGAAACACTGTTTTTGTAGAATGTGAAAATGGACATTTGGGAACTCATTGAGTCCAATAGCAAAAAAGTGAACATCCCAGGATAAAAAGAAGAAGGAAGCTATCTGAGAAACCCATTTGTGATGTGAGCTTTCATCTCGCAGAGTTAAACTCTTCTTTTCATTCAGCAGTTTGGAAACACTGCTTTTGTGGTATCTCCCAAGGGATATTTGGGAATGCATTGAGGCCTGTGGTGTAAAAGAATATATCTTCAAATAAAAACTAGAAAGAAGCTTGCTGAGAAATTGCTTTGTTATGGTTGCATTCATCCCACAGAGTTTAATATTTCTTTGTATTCAGCAGTTTGGAAACACTGTTTTTGTGCATTCTGTGAATGGACATTTGGGTGCACATTGAGGCCACTGGCAAAAAAGTGAACATACCGGGATAAAAATAGAAGGAATCTATCTGAGAAACTGCTTTGTTATGTGTGCATTCATCTCACACTTAGACCTTTCTTTTCATTCAGCAGTTTGGAAATACTGTTTTCATAGAATCTACGCAGGGATATTTGGGAGCACATTGAGGCCTACAGTGAAATAAGAAATATCTATAGATAAAAGCTAGAGGCCGGGCGCGGTGGCTCAAGCCTGTAATCCCAGCACTTTGGGAGGCTGAGATGGGCGGATCACGAGGTCAGGAGATCAAGACCATCCTGGCTAACCCGGTGAAACCCCATCTCTACTAAAAAATACAAAATATTAGCCAGGCGTGGTGGCGGGTGCCTGTAGTCCCAGCTACTCGGGAGGCTGAGGGAGGAGAATGGTGTGAACCCAGGAGTCGGAGCTTGCAGTGAGCTGAGATCTGGCCACTGCACTCCAGCCTGGGTGACAGAGCGAGACTCTGTCTCAAAAAAAAAAAAAAAAAAAAAAAAAGATAAAAGCTAGAAAGAAACTTTCTGAGAAACTGCTTTGTGATGGGTGCATTCATCTTACAGAGTTAAACTCTGCTTTGGATTCAGCAGGTTGGAAACACTGTTTTTGTCCATTCTGTGAATGGCCATTTAGGAGCTCATTGAGGCCAATGGCGAAAAAGCAAATATGTTGCCTAAATAGTACAAGGAAGCTATCTGAGAAACTGTTTTTGGATGTTCTCATTCATCTCACAGAATTAAACCTTTCTTTTCATTCAGCAATTTGGAAACACTGTTTTTGTAGAATGTGCATAGGGATATTTGGTAGCACATTCAGGTCTGTGGTGAAAAAGGAAATATCTTCAGATAAAAACTTGAAAGCAGCTTTCTGTGAAACTGCTTTGTGATGTGTGCATTCAACTCACAAATTTAAGCCTTTCTTTTGATTCATCAGTTTGGAAACACTGATTTTGTCCGTTCTGCAAGTGGCCATGTGAGCTCATTGCAGCCAATGAGACAGAAGTGAATATCCCAGGATAAAAACTAGAAGGAAGCTATTTGAGAAACTGCTTTGTGATGTGTGCATTCATCTCACAGAGTTAAAACTTTTTTTACAATTCAGCAGTTTGGAAAAACTGTTTTTATAGAAACTTTGAATTGATATTTGGGAGCACATTGAGTCCTATGGTGAAAAAGGAAATATCTTCATGTAAAAACTAGAAAGAAGCTTTCTGAGAAACTGCTTTTTGATGTGTGCGTTCATCTCACAGAGTTAAAACTTTCTTTGGATTCAGAAGTTAGGAAACACTGTTTTGTCCACTCTGTGAATGGATATTTGGGGTCTCATTGAGGCCAACGTTGGTAAAGTGAATATCCCAGGATAAAAGCTAGAGGGAAGCTATCTGAGAAACTGCTTTTTGATGTGTGCATACATTTCTCAGAATTAAGCCTTTCTTTTCATTCAGCAGTTTAGAAACATTGTTTTTGTAGAATCTGCAAAGGGATATTTGGGAGTGCATTGAGCCCTATGATGAAAAAGTAAATATCTTCAGATAAAAACTGGAAACCAGCTTTCTGAGAAAGTGCTTGTGATATTTGTATTCATCTCACCTGGCTACACATTTCTTTGGATTCAACAGTTTGGAAACACAAAGAAGTTATCTGTGAAACTGCTTTGTGAGGAGAGGATTCATTTCAAAGAATTAAAAGTTTATTTTTTAAATAAAAAGATTGGAAACACTCTTTTTGGAGAATCTGCCATTGGATATTTTAGAACCCTTCAAGGCCTATGGGGCAAAACCAAATATCCCCAGATTAAAACTAAGAAGAAACTATATGTGAAACTGCTTTGTGATGTGTGGTTTGATCTCACAGAGTTAAGCTTTTCTTTTGAATCACCAGGTTGGAAACACTCTCTTGGAGAATCTGTGAAGGGACATTTGGGAGCCCATTTAGGCCTATGTGGGAAAATTGAATATCCCTAAATAAAAACTGGAAAGAATCTATTGAGGAAACTGCCTTAAGATGTGACAATTCATCTCACAGAGTTAAATGTTTATTTTGATTCAGCATGTTGGAAACACTATTATTGTAGAATCTGTGAAAGGATATTCCAGAGCCCATTAAGACCTACGGAAAAAAACATAATATCCCCAAGTAAAACTAGAAAGAAGCTATTTTTGAAACTTCTTTCTGTTATGTGGACTCATCTCACAGAGTTAAATATTTCTTTTGTTTCATCACGTTGGAGACACTGTTTTTGGATAATATTGAAAGAAAGTTTGAGAATCCATTGAGGCCAATTTGAAAAAAACTTAATATTCCCTGAGAAAAACTAGAAGGATACTATCTGTGAAACTCAATTGTGATGGGTAGATTCATCTCACAGAGTTAAACCTTACTTTTGATGTAGCTGTTTGAAAATACTCTTTTTGTAGATTCTGTTAGGGAACACTTTGGAACCCATCAAGGCCTTTAAGTAAAAACAGAGTATCTCCAGAAAAAAATTACAAAGAAGCCATCTGTGAAACTGTTTTCCAAGGAGAAGATTCATCTCAAAAAGTTAAAAGTTTTTTTTTTTTTTTTTTTTTTTTTTTTAAATTCAGCAGGTTGAAAACACTCTATTCAGAGAATCTGTGAATGAACATTTGGGAGCCCATTGAGACCTATGGGGAAAAACTGAATAACCCCAGATAAAAAAGTAGAAAGAAGCCATCTGTGAAACTGTTTTGTGATATGTGGATTGATCTCACAGAGTGAAACCTTTAGTTAGATCTAGCAGGCTGGACACACTCTTTACGTAGAATCTGGGGAGGGACATTTGGGACCTCATTGAGACCTATAAGTAATAACGGAATATCCCCAGGAAAAAAACTAGAAAGAAGCTGTCTGTGAAACTTCATTGTGATTGTGGATTCATGTCAAAGACTTAAGACTTTCTGCTGGTTCAGTAGCTTAGAATCACTTTTTTAGTAGAATTTGCGAGTGGACATTTGGGAGCCCATTGAAGCCTATGGGATGAAACTGAACATCCCTACATAAAAAGAACAAAGAAGGTGTCTGTGAAAGTGCTTGGTGATGTGTGGATTCATCACACAGAGTTAACCTTTTGTTTCTTTTTTTTTGTTCATCAGATTGAAAACACTCTTTTTGAAGAATCTGTGAAAGCATATTCTGGACCCCATTAATTCCTATGGAAAAAACAGAATATCCCCAAATAAAAACTAAAAAGAAGCTATCTATGAAACTGCTTTGTGATGGTTGGATTCATCTCACAGATTTAAACCTTTCTCTTGATTTGGCAAGTTGGAAACACTCTTTTTGTACAATATGTGAAGGGACACTTGGGAGCACATTGAGAACTATAGAGAAGAAATGAATATCCCAATACAAAAGAATAGAAAGAATATCTCTGTGAAACTCCCTTGTGATGTGTGGATTCATCACACAGAGTTAAACTATTTTTTCATTCACCAGGTGAGAAACACTCTTTTTGGAGATTCTGTGAAAGGACATTTTGGAGACCACAGAGGCCTATAGAAAAAGAAAACAAATATTCCCAAATAAAAACTAGAAAGAAACTATCTGTGAAATTGCTTTGTGATCTGTGGATTCATCTCACAGAGGTAAAACTTTCTTTTGATTCAGCAGGTTGGAAACACTGTTTTTGGAGAATCTTCAAAGAACATTTGGGATCCCATTGAGATCAATTTGCAAAAACAAAATATTGCCAGATAAAAACTAGAAAGAAGCTATCTGTGAAACTACTTTGTGATGTGTGGATTAATCTCACAGAGTTAAGGCTTTCTTTTGATTCTGCAGGTTGGAAAACTATTTTTAAAGAATCTGCAAAGGAATATTTGGGAATCTATTGAGACCTACAGGAAAGAAAAAGAATATCCCTAGCTAGAAAATAGAAAAAAAGCTATCTGTGAAACTGTTTTGTAATATGTGCATTGATCCAACAGAGGTAAACCTTTCTTTACATCCATCAGGTTGCAAAAACCCTTTTTTGAGAATCTACCAAGGTCCACTGGGAAGTCCATTGTGGTCTATGGGAAAAAAATTGAATATCCCCTGATGCAAATTAGAAAGAAGGTAATTGTGAAACTTTTTGATGTGTCAATTCATCTCACGAGTTAAATCTTTCTTTTCACTCATCAGGTTGGAAACACTATTTTTGTAGAATCTGTTAAGAAGTCATTTTGGAGGCCATTGAGACCTATGGGGAAAAACTGAATATCTCCAAATAAAAACTAGAAAGAAGCTATATGTGAAAATGCCTTGTGATGCGTGGATTCAACTCAGAGGTAAACATTTCTTTTGATCCATCAGGATGGAAATGCTCTTTTTGGAGGATCTGTGAAGGGACATTTGGAAGCTTATTGAGGACTGTGGGGAAAAACTAAATATTCCCAAATAAAAACTAGAAAGAAGCTATCTGTGAAACTGCTTTCTGATGTGTGGATTCAACTCACAGAATTAAACCTTTCCTTTCACTCAACAGATTGGAAATACTCTTTGTGGAAAATCTGCAAAGGGACATATGGGAGCCTATTGAGGACTATGGGGAGAAAACGAATATTGCCAGATAAAAATTTGTGAGAAGCTCTCTGTGAAACTCCTTTACAATGTCTGGATTCATGTCACAGAGTTAAACCTTTCTTTTGACTGTGCAGGTTGGAAACACTCTTTTGGTAAAACCTGCAAAGGGACATTTGGGAGCTGTTTGAGGAATATGGGGAAATTTAGAATATCCACAGATAAAAACCAGAAAGAAGGTATCTGTGAAACTGCCTTGTGGTGTGTGGATTCAGCTCCCAGAGGCAAACATTTCTTTTGATTCAGCAGATGGGAGACACTTTAATTGGAGAATCTGAGTAATGATATTTGGGAGTCCAATGACATCTATGGGGAAAAACGGAATATCCTCAGATAAAAACTAGAAAGAAGCTATCTGTGAAACTACTTTGTGATATGTGGATTCATCTCATAGAGGTAAACATTCCTTTTGATTCAGCATGTTGGAAAACCTCTTTTTGGATAAACTTTGAAAGAATGTTTGAGAGCCCATTGAAGCCAATTTGAAAAAAACTGAATATTTGCAGATAAAAACTAGAAAGAACCTATGTGTGAAAGGGCATTGTGATGCATAGATTCATCTCACAGAGATAAATCTTACTTTTGATTTAGCTGTTTGAAAACACTCTTTTTGTAGATTCTGCCAAGGAACATTTGGGAGCCCATTGAGGTCTTTAAGTAGAAACAGAATATCCCCAGAAAAAATCCTACTAAGAAACTATTTTTGAAACTGTTTTGCAAGGAGAGGATTCATCTCAAAGAGTTAATTTTTTTTTTACTCAGGTGGTTGAATACAATCTTTTCAGAGAATCTGTGAACGAACATTTGGGAGCCCTTTGAGAACTATGGGGAAAAACTGAATATCCACAGACAAAAAGTAGAAAGAAGTCATCTGTGAAACTGTTTTGCGATGTATGGTTTGATCTCACAGAGTGAAACCTTTCCTTTGATCCAGCAGCTTAGAAACACTCTCTTCAGAGAATCTGCAAAGGTACATTTGGAAGCCCATTGGGACCAATGTGGAAAAACTGAAAATCCCCAGATAAAAAGTAGAAAAAAGCTGTCTGTGAAACTGTTTTGTCCTGTGTGGATTCATCTCACAGAGTTAAACTTCTCCTTTCATTCAACAGGTTGGAAAAACTCTTTTTGGAGAATCTGCAAAGGGACATTGGGAGCCCTTTTAGGCCTATGGGGCAAAACTGAATATACCTAGATTAAAAATAGGAAGAAGACGTATGTGAAACTGCTTTGTCATGGGTGGATTCATCTCACAGAGTTAAACCTTTCTGTTGAATCAACAGATTGGAAACACTCTCCTGGAGAATCTGCAATGGGATATTTGGGAGCTGACTGAAGGCCTATCAGGAAAAACCGAATATCCCCAAATAACAACTAGAAAGAAGCTATCTGTGAAACTGCCTTGTGATGTGTGGATTCATCTCACAAAGTTAAATGGTTATTTTTGTTCAGAAGGCTGGAAAAACTCTTTTTGAAGGATGTGTGAGGTGACATTTGGAACCCTATTGAGGTCTTGGGGACAAACTCTATATTTCCAGATAAAAACTAGAAAGAAGTTATCCGTGAAATGGATGTGTTCATTCACCTCACAGAATTAAACTTTGTTTTTTGTTTGTTTGTTTGTTTGCTTGCTTGCTTGCTTGCTTTTTTTGATTCAGCATGTTGGAAACACTCTTTTTGGAGAATCTATAAAGGGACCTTTAGGAGCTAAATGAGGTCTGTGGGGAAAAACGGAATATCCTCAGATATAAAGTGGAATGAAGCTATGTGTGAAACTGTTTTGTGATGTGTGGATTTATCCCACAGAGTGAAACCTTTCCTTTGATTCAGCAGGTCGGAAACACTCTTTTTAGAGAATCTGCAAAGGGACATTTTGGAGCATATTGAGGCTTATGGGGAAAAACAGAATATCCCCAGATAAAAACTACAAAGAAGCTATATGTGAAAGTGATTTGTGATGTGTGGATTAATCTCACAAAGTTAAGCTTTAATTTTGATTCATCAGGTTGGAAAAACTATTTTTATAGAATCTGTGAGAGGACATTTGGGAGCCCATTGAGCACTATGTGGAAAACTTAAATCTCCCCAGATAAAACTAGAAAGAAGCTATCAGTGAAACAGCTTTGTGATGCGTGGATTCATCTAACAGAGTTAAACCTTTCTTTTTATTCACCTGGTTGGAAACACTAATTTGAATCTGTGAAGAGACATTTGGGAGTCTTTTGAGGCCTAAAGGGAAAAAGCGAATATCCTCAGCTAAAAACTAGAAAGAAGTTATCCGTGAAACTCCTTTGTGAAATGTGGATTTATCTTAGAACGTGAAACCTTTCTTTTCATTCAGCAGGTTGGAAACACTCTTTTGGTAGAATCTGTGAAAAAAGCATTGAGGCCTATGGGTAAAAATTAACTATCACCAGATAAAAACTAGAAAGAAGCTATCTATGAAACTGCTTTGTGAAGTGTGGATTCATTTCAGAAAGTTAAAACTTTCTTTTGATCCAGCAGGTTTGGGAGCCCATTGAAGCCTACAAGAAAAAACTGAATATGCTTACATAAAAAGAACAAAGAAACTATCTGTGAAACTCCTTTGTGATGTGTAGATTCATCTCACAGAGTCAAACCTTTCTCTTGATAGAGCAACTTGTAAACACTTTTTTTGTAGAATCTGGGAAGGGACATTTGAAAACCCTTTGAGGCCTATATGTAAAAACTGAATATCTCCAGATAAAAACTGGAAAAGAGCTGTGTGTGAAAGTGCTTTGTGACATGTGGATTTATATAACATGCTTAAACATCTTGTTTCAGCTAGCAGTTTAGAACCATTCTTTTTGGAGAATATGTGAAGGGGTATTTGGGAGCCCATTGAGGCCTATGTGGAAAAAGGGAATATCCCTAGATAAAAACTAGAAACAAGCTATCTGTGAAATCACTTTGTGTCATGGTCAATCACCTTACAGGGCTAAACCTTGCTTTTCATTCAGTAGGTTGGGAACACTCATTTTGGAAAATCTGCAAAGGGACATTTGGGAGCCCATTTATATATGTTGAGAGAAACTGAATATCCCCAGATAAAAACTAGAAAAAAATCTATCTGTGAAACTGCTTTGTAATGTGTGGCTTCATCTCACCTTGTTAAAACTTCTTTGTGATTCATCTGGTTAGGAACATTTTTTTTTTTTTTGAAGAATCTGTAAATGGACATTTGGGAGTCCATTAAGGCTTAGGAGGAGAAAACAAATATCCCCAGAAAAAAATTAGAGAGAAACTATCTGTGAAATGGCTTTGTGATGTGTGGCTCCATCTCACAGAATTAAGCTTTTCTTTTGTTTCAGCAGGTTAGAAACACTCTTTTTGTAGAATCTATGAAAGGACATTTTGGAGCCCATTGAGGCCTATGAAAAATAACTGAATATCCCCAGATAAAAACTAGAAAGAAGCTATATGTGAAACTGCTTTGTGATGTATGGATTTATCTCACAGAATTAAAATATTCTTTTAATTCAGCAGGTTGGAAACACTCTTTTTGGAGAGACTGCGATAGGACATTTAGGAGCCCAATGTGGCCTATGGGGCAAAAACCTAATGTCCCCATACAAAAACACAAAAGAAGATATCTGTGAAACTTTGTGATTTTTTGATTCATCACGCAGAGTTAAACCTTTCTTTTTATTGAGCTGGTTGGAAACACTCGAATTTGAATCTGCAAAGAGACATTTGGGAGCCCATTGAGGCCTATGGGGAAAAAGTGAATATCCCCAGGTAAAATCTGGAAAGAAGCTCTCTGTGAAACTGCTTTTTGACATGTGGATTAATCTAGAAGAGGTAAACCATTCCTTTGATTCAGCAGGTTGGAAAGACTTTTTTTGTAGTATCAGCAAAAAGACATTTGAATGCCCATAGAGTCCTATGGTGAAAAACTTTATATTTCCAGATAAAAACTAGAAAGAAGCTATCTGTGAAACTTCTTTGTGAAGTGCCAATTCATTTCAGAAAGTTAAACCTTACATTTTATCTAGCAGGTTGGAAAGACTTTTTTTTTTTTTTTTTTTTTTTTTTTTTTTTTTGTAGTATCTCCAAAAGCCATTTGGGAGCTTATTGAGGCCTTTGCTTAAAAACTGAATATCACCAAATAAAAACTAGAAAGAAGCTATCTGTGAAATTGCTTTGTGTTATTTGTATTCATCTCACAAAGGTAAGCCTTTCTTTTAATACAGCGGGTTGGAAACACACGTTTTGGAAAATCCTCAAATTGACATTTGGGATCTGAATGAGGCCTATGAAAAGAAACCAAATATTTCCAGATAAAAAGTAGAAAGAAGCTATATGTTCAACTGTATTGTGATGTGTGGACTCTCTCAAAGAGTTAAACCTTTCTTTTGATTCAGCAGATTGGAAATGCTCTTTCTGGAATATCTGCAAAGAGACATTTGGGAGCCCTTTGAGGCCTAGGGGGAAAAACTGAATATCCCCAGATAAAAGCTATAAATAAGCTATCTGTGAAAACACTTTCTGATGAGTGGATTCATCTCACAGAGGTAAAACTTCCTTTTGATTCAGCAGGCATGAAAAACTCTTTAAGAACCTGCAAAAGTACATTTGGGAGCCCATTGAGGCCCATGAGGAAAAACTGAATATCTCCAGATAAAAACTAGAAAGAAGGTTTCTGTGAAACTGCTTTGTGATGTATTGGTGTATGTCACAGAGCCAAACGTTCCTTTTGATTCAGGATGTTGGACACACTCTTTTGGGAGAATCTTCAAATAAATACTTGGAAGCCCATTAAGGCTTATGTGGAAAGGCTGATTATCCCCAGATAAAAAATAGAAAGCTACTATCTATGAAACTGCTTTGTGATTGTGAATTCATCTCAGAGAGTTAAAATTTTATTTGATTGAGCAGGTGGGAAACAGTCTCTTTGCACAGTCTGTGATTGGATATTTGGGAGCCCTTTGAGGCCTATGAAGAAAAGCTGAGTATCTTCAGATAAAAATTCAAAAGAAGCTATTTGTGAAACTTCTTTATGATGTGTGGATTCACCTCACAGAATTAAACCACTCTTTTGATTAAGCCAGTTGGAAAAAACTGTATTTGTAGAATCTGCAAAGGGATATTTGAGAACCCATTTAGGTCTATAGTAAAAAAATGAAATCTCCCCGATTAAAACTAGAAAAATTCTATCTGTGAAACTGTTTTGTGATATCTGGATTCATCTGACAGAGATAAGTCATTCTTTTTATTCAGCAGGTTGGAAACACTCTTTTTGGAGAATCTGTGAAGGGACATTTGAGAGACCATTGAGGCCAATGGGGGAAAAACGTATATCCCCAGATAAAAAGTAGACAGAAGATCTCTGTGAAACTGCTTTGTGATATGAGGACTTGTCTCACAGAGTTAAACTTTTTTTTTGATTAATCAGGTTGGAAATACTCTTTGGATAAACCGTGACTGGATAGTTGAAAGCCCATTGAGTGCTATGGGGAAATAAAGAAATATTCCCAGATAAAATAGAAAGAGGTAGTCTGGGAAACTGCTTTGTGATGTGTGGATTCATCTCACAGAGTTCAAGCTTTTATTGATTCACCAGGTTGGAACACTCTTTTTGGAGAATCTGTGAAGGGACATTGGGGAGCCCATTGTGGACTTGAGTAAGAACTGAATATCCCCAGATAAAAACTAGAAAGAAGTAATCTATTATACTCCTTTGTATTGTTTGAATTCAGCTCACAGAGTTAAATCTTTATTTTGATGCAGTAGGCTGGAAAAACTCTTTCTGGGGAATCTGTGAAGAGACATTTTGGAGCCCACTGAAGCCTATGGGGAAAAAACAATTATCCCCAGATAAAAACTATAAAGAAGCTATCTGCGAAACTGCTTTTACATGTGTGGATTCCTCTCTCAGATTAAATCTTTCTTTTGATTCAGCATGATGGAAGAACTCTTTTTGGATAATCTGTGAAGGTACATTTAAAAGCCCATTGAGGCAAATGGGGAAAAGACAAATATCCCCAGATAAAAACTACAAAGATCCTATCTGTGAAACTGTTTTGTGATAGGTGAGTTAATCTCACAGAGTTAAACTTGTATTATGATTAAGCAGGAGGGAAACACACTAATTGTTGAAACTGTGAAGAAACATTTGGGAGGCCTTTGTGGCCAGTGGGGAAAAAGAATCTATCCCCAGATAAAAACTAGAATGTAGCTATCTTTGAAATGCCTTTGTGATGCGTGAATTCATCTCACAGTGTTAAAAGTTTCTTTTGGTTCAGCAGCTTGGAAACAGTCTTTTTGGAGAGTCTTTGAGGGAATATTTTGGAGCCCTTTGAGACCTATGGGGAAAAACAGAATATCCCTAGATAAAAACGAGAAAGAAGCTATATGTGAAACTGCTTTGCAATGTGTGGATTCATCTCACAGGGTTAAGGCTTTCTTTTGATTCAGCAGGTTGGAAACACTCTTTTTGTAGAATCTGTGATGGGACAACTGGGAACCCATTGAGGCCTATAAGGAAAAGCAGAACATCCTCAGATAAAAACTATAAAGAAGTTATCTGTGAAAGTGCTTTGTGACGTGTGAATTCATCTCACAGAGTTAAGTCTTTGTTTTGGTTCAGCAGGTGGGAAACATACTTTGTTGAGAATCTGTGAAGGAACATTTGGGAGCCCTTGGAATCCTATAGGGAAAAACAGAATATATTCAGATAAAAACTAGAAAGAAGGCATCATCTCACAGATTTAAACTTTTCTGTTGATTCAGTAGATTGGAAACACTCTTTTTGTAAAATGTGTGAAAAACTTTTGGGAGCACATAGGGATCTAAGGGGAAAAACTGAACATCCCAGATAAAAACTAGACAGTAGCTACCTTTGAAACTGCTTTGTGATGTTTGGATTCATCTCACAGAATCAAACCATTCTTTTGATTCAGCAGGTAAAAAACACTCTTTTTGGAGAATCTGTAAGGGACATTTGGTGTCCAATGATGCCCATAGGGCAAAACTGAATATCTCCAGATAAAAAGTAGAAATAAGCCATCTGTGAAACTGCTTTGTGATGTGTGGATTCATCTCAAGAAGTTGAACCTTTGCTTTGGTTCAGCAGGTTGGAAACTCTCTTTTTGGAAAATCTGCAAGGGGATATTTTCAAGCCCATTGATGCCTGTGGAGAAAAACAGAATATCCACAGATAAAAACTAGAAAGAAGCTATCTGTGAAACTGTTTTGTGATGCATGAATTCATCTCACAGAGTTAAACCTTTCATTTGATTCAGCCATTTGGAAATACTCTTTCTGGACAATCAGTGAGGGGACATTTGGGAGCCCTCTGAGACTTATGGGGAAAAGCCAAATATCCACAGATAAAAATGAGAAACAATCTCTCTGTGAGGCTGCTTTGGGATGTGTGGATTCGTCTCACAGAGATAAACCTTTGTTTTGATTCAGTAGGTTGTAAACACTCTCTCTGCAGAATCTGTGAAGGGATGTTGAAGAATACACTGTGCCCTATGAAGAAAACAGAACATCTCCATATACAAACAAGAAAGAAGCTATCTGTGAAACTTCTTTGTGATGTGTGGGTTCATCTCACAGAGTTAAGCATTTCTTTTGATTTTGCACGTTGAAAAAAACTTTTGTGTGTGTGTGTATAGAATCTGTGAAGCGACATTTGGAAGCCCTTTGAGGCCTATGGGGAAAAAATGAAATATCCTCAGATAAAAACTAGAAAGAAGCTATCTGTGAAATTGCTTTGTGATGTGTAGATTCATCTCACAGAGTTAAACCTTTCTTTTGATCGAACAGGTTGGAAACACTCTCTTTATAGGATCTGTGAAGGGACATTTGGGAGCCCATTAAGGCCTATAAGTAAAAACAGATAATCCCCAGACAAAAAACTAAAAATATGTTATCTGTGAAACTGCTTTGTGTTGTTAACATTCACCTCACAGAATTAAATGTTTATTTTTTTTGTAGCAGGTTGGAAACACTCTTTTTTAATAATCTGCAAAGGGACATTTGTGAGCCCATTGAAGCCTATGGGAAAGAAAATGAAAATCCTCAGATAAAAAGTGTAAAGAAACTATCTGTGAAACTGATGTGTGTTGTGTGGATGCTTCTCTTAGAGTGAAAACTTTCTTTTGATTCATAGTTTGCAAACATTGTTTTTAGATAATCCACAAAGGGACATTTGGGAGCTCATTGAGGCCTGTAGTGAAAAATTGAACACCCCAAGATAAAAACTAGAAAGAAACTACCTGTGAAACTGCTTTGTGGTGTGTGGATTCACTTTACAGTGTTAAACATTTATTTTGATTCAGCAGGTTGGAAACAATCTTTTTGTACAATTTGTAAAGTGATATTTGGGAACTCTTTGGGGAGCTTGGGGGAGAAATGAGTATCACAGATAAGAACAGGAATGAAACTATCGATGGAACTGCTTCATTATGTGTGGATTCATCTCACAGAGATAAACCTATCTTTTGATTCAGGAAGTTGAAACACTCTTTGTGTAGGATTCGTGAAGGGACATTTGGGAGCTCATTAAGGCATGTAAGTAAAAACTGATAATCCCCAGACAAAAACTAAACAGAAGATATCTGCAAAACTGCTTTGTGTTGTTGGCATTCGTCTCACAGAATTAAACTTTTCTTTTGTTCTAGCAGGTTGGAAACACTCTTTTTTAAGAATCTGCAAAAGGACATTTGGGAGCCCATTGAAGCCTATAGGGAAAAAAAAAAGAATATCCTCAGATAAAAACTAGAAAGAAACTATCTGTGAAACTGCTTTGTGATGTATGGATGCATCTCTAGAGTTAAACCTTACTTTAAATTCAGCAAGTTGGAAACACTTTTGTTGGAGAAGCTATGAAGGGACATTTAGAAGTCCATTGATGACTTAAAACGAACACTGAATGTTCCAAGATAAAAACTAGAAAGAATCTATTTATGAAACTGCTTTGTGATATGTGAATTCACCTCACAGAGTTAAGCATTTCCTTTGATTCAGCAGGTTGAAAACATTCTTTTTGGAGAATCTGCCATGGGACATTTGGGAATCCATTTAGGTCTATGGGAAAAAAACGAATATTCCCAGATAAAACGAGAAAGAAGCTGTCTGTGAAACTGCTTTTTGATATGTAGATTCATCTCACATATTTAAATCTTTCCATTGATCCAGCTGGCTGGGAACACTGTTTTGTAGAATCTGCAAAGGTACATTTTGGAGTCAATTGAGGCCTGTATGTAAAAACAGAATGTCCCCCAGATAAAACCTAGAAAGAAGCTATCTGCGAAACTGCTTTGTGATTTGTGGATGCATATCACAGAGTTAAACATTTGCTTTCATTCGGCAGGCTAGAATTACTCTTTTTGGAAATTCTGCAAAGGGACATTTGGGAGCCCATTGAGTCATACTGGGAGAAACTGAATATCCCCAGATAAAAAACTAGAAAGAAGCTACATGTGAAACTGCTTTTCATTGTATAAGTTCATGTCACAGAGTTAACCCACTCTTTCAATCCAGCAGGTTGGACACACTCTTTTTGGAGAATATGCAAAGGGACATTTGGGAGACCTTTGTGGCCTATAGGGAAAAACCGAATATTCCCAGATGAAAACTAGTAAGAAGCTATCTTTCAAACTGCTTTGTTATGTGTGGATGCACCTCACCAAGTTAAACATTTCTTTGGATCCAGCAGGTTGAAAACACTCTTTTTGGAGAATCTGCGAAGGGACATTTGGGAGCCCATTGAGTCATACTGGGAGAAACTGAATATCCCCAGATAAAAACTGGAAAGAAGCTACATGTGAAACTGCTTTTCATTGTATAAGTTCATGTCACAGAGTTAACCCACTCTTTCAATCCAGCAGGTTGGACGCACTCTTTTTGGAGAATATGCAAAGGGACATTTGGGAGACCTTTATGGCCTACAGGGAAAAACCAAATATCCCCAGATGAAAACTAGTAAGAAGCTATCTTTCAAACTGCTTTGTTATGGGTGGATGCACCTCACCAACTTAATCATTTCTTTAGATCCAGCAGGTTGAAAACACTCTTTTTGGAGAATCTACAAAGGGACATTTGGGAGCTCATGGAGGTCTATGGGGAAAAACTGAATATTCCTGGAGTTAAACTGGAAAGAAGCTATCTGTGAAACTACTTTGTGATGTGTGGATTCATCTCTCATAGTTAAGCCATTCTTTTGATTCAGCAGATTAGAAACACTCTTTTTGGATTATCTGCAAAGGGACATTGTGAAACCCTGTGAGAACTATGGGGAAAAAGCAAATATCCCCAGATAAAAACTAGAAAAAAGCTATCTGTGAAATTGCTTTGTGAATGGGTGGATTCATCTCATGGAGTTGAACCTTTCCTTTGATTAAGCAGGTTAGAAACATCACTTTTGGATAATCTGCGAAGGAACATTTAAAAGCCCTCTGAGGCCTACGTGGAAAAATTGAATATCCCCAGATAATAACTAGAAAGTAGCTAGTTTATAGCTGTGAAACTGTTTTGTGATGTGTGGATTGATCTCAGATTATTAAACCTGTCTTATGATTCAGCAAGTTGAAAACACTCTTTTTGGAGAATCAGCAGAGGGATATTTGGGAACCTATTGAGGCCTTTGGAGAAAAACCGAACATCCCCAGATAAAAAGTATGAAGAGGCTGTCTGTGAAACTGCTCTCTGATGGGTGGATTCATCTCAGAGAGTTAAACCTTTTTTTTTGATTCAGCAAGATGGAAAACTTTTGTTGGAGAAGCTGTGAAGGGACATTTGGAAGCCCATTGAGACCTATAAGTGAAAAACTGAATGTCCCTAGATAAAAACTGGAAAGAAGCTGCCTGTGAAGCTGCTTTATAATGTGTGGATTCATATCACAGAATTAAACAGTTCTTTTGATTCAGCAGGTTGAAAACACTGTATTTGGAGAATCTGCCATGGAAATGGGCTCAATTTTGGAGCCCATTGAGGCCTATGTGGAAAAATTGAATATTCCCAGATAAAAGCTGGAAAGAAGCTATCTGTGAAACTGCATTGTGAGATGTATTCATTGCCCAGAGTTAAACTTCTCTTTTGATCCAGTAGTTTGGAAACACTCTTTTTGTAGGATCTGTGAGGGGACACTTGGAAGCCCATTATGGCCTCTATGTAAAATCCGATAATCCATAAAGAAAAACTGCCAAGAAGGTATCTGTAAAAT
The DNA here is from genome assembly GCF_024542745.1 of Macaca thibetana thibetana. Classification (NCBI taxonomy): domain Eukaryota; kingdom Metazoa; phylum Chordata; class Mammalia; order Primates; family Cercopithecidae; genus Macaca; species Macaca thibetana. The sequence goes on along the minus strand of NC_065585.1, from coordinate 98,217,066 downwards.
TGCTTTCTGTTGTTTGGATTTATCTCACAGAATTAAACTTTTCTTTTACCCAGAAGGTTGGAAACACTCTTTTTTAAGAATCTATGAAGGGACATTTAGGAGTCCATTGAAGCCTATGGGAAAAAATGAATATCCCCAGATAAAATCTAGAAAGAACCTGTCTGTGAAACTGCTTTATGATGTGTGGATTCATCTCACAGAGTTAAACCTCTCTTTTGGTACAGAAAACTGGGCACACTCTTTTTGGAGAATCTGCAAAGGCACATTTGGGAGCTGATTGAGGACTATAAGTGAAAACCGAATATCCACAGATAAAAACTATACAGAAGATATCTGTGAATCTGATTTTTGATGTGTGGGTCCAACCCAGATAATTAAAACTTTCTTATGATTCAGTATGTGGAAATCACTCTTTTTGGAGTATCTGTGAAGGGAAATTTGGGAGCCCATTGAGGCCTATGGGGAAAAACGAAATATCCCAGGATTAAAACAATAAAGAAGCTATCTGTGAAACTGGTCTGTGATGGGTGGATTCATCTCACAGAGTTAAACCTTTCTTTTCATTCAGCAGGTTAGAAACACCTTTTTGGATCATCTACAAAGGGACATTTAAAAGCCCATTGAAGTCTATGTGGAAAAATTGAATATCCCCAACTAAAAACTAGGAAGACGAGATCTGTGAAACTGCTGTTTGATGTGTGGATTCATCTCACAGAATTAAACATTTCTTTTGATTCAGCAGGGTGGAAACACTCTATTTGGAGAATCTGCAGAGGGACATTTCCAAGCCTGTTGAGCTCTATGGGGAAAAACCGAATATCCCCAGAGAAAGACTTGAAAAAACCTATCTGGCAAACCTCTTTATGATGTATGGATTCATTTCACACAGTTAAACCGATCTTTGGTTTGGCAGGTTGGAAACACTCTTTTTGGAATATCTGTGGAGGGAGATTTGGAAGCCCATTGTGGCCTATGGGGAAAAACTGAATATCCCCAGATAAAAACTAGAAAGAAGCTCTCTGTGAAACAGTTTGTGATGTGTGGATTCACCACACAGATATAAACTTTTCTTTTATTTCAGTATATTGGAAACACTGTTTTTAAGAGAACCTGTGAAGGAACATTTGGGATCCCTTTGAGGTCTATGGAGAATAACAGAATACCCCCATAGAAAAACTAGAAAGAAGCTATCTGTGAAACTATTTTGTAATGTGTGGATTCATCTCAAATATTTAAACTTTTCTTTTGATTAAGTGGGTTGGTAACATTCTTTTTGGAGAATCTGCAAAGAGTAATATGGAAGCCCATTGAGGTTTATGGGAAGAAAATGAATACTCCCAGATAAAAACCAGAAAGAAGTAATCTGTGAAAGTACTTTGTGATGTATGGATTCATCTCACATAGCTAAATGTTTCTATTGTTCTAGCAGATTGGAAACCCTCTCTTGTAGAATCTGCAAAGGGACATTTGGAAATGCATTGAGGCCTATTGGGAAAACCTGAATATCCCAGATAAAAACAAAAAGAAGCTATCTGTGAAACTGCTTTGTAATGTGTGGATGGATCTCACAGAGTTAAACATTTCCTTTCATTCAGCAAGCTGAAAATATTCTTTGTGAAAATCTTCAAAGGGGCATTTGGCAGCCCATTGAAACATACTGGGAAAAACTGAATATCCCCAGATAAAAAAAATAGAAAGAACCTATCTGAGAAACTGCTTTTCATTGTATGGAATCATCTTACAAAGTTAAACCACTCTTTTGATCCAGCAGGTTGGACACACTCTTTTTGGAGTATATTCAAAGGGATATTTGGGAGCCCTTTTAGGCCTTTGGGGAAAAATTGAATACCCCAGATAAAACTGGAAAGAAGCCATCTGTGAAACTGCTTTGTGAGGTGTGGATACATCTCACAGAGTTAAAAATTTCTTTTCATTCAGCAAGTGGGAAAAAGTCTTTTATGAAAATCTGAGAAGGGACATTTTGGAGTCCAATGGGGCCTGTGGGGAAAAACTGATTTTCCCAGATAAAAGTAGAAAGAAGCTGTCTGTGTACCTGCTTTGTGACGGGTAAATTCATCTCACTGAGTTAAACCTTTCTTTTGATACAGCAGGTTGATAATGCTCTTCTTGCAGTATCTGCAAAGGGACATTTGGGAGCCCATGAGGCCTATGGGGATTAATTGAATATCTAAAGAGAAAAACTAGAGAAAAGCTATCTGTGAAACTGCTGTGTGATGTGTGGATTCATGTCACAGATTTAAAAATTTCTTTTGATCCAACAGGTTGGAAACTCTTTCTGTAGAATCTGCAAAGGGACATTTAGGAGCCCATTAAGGCCTATAATAAAAACTGATAATCCAGAGACAAAAAGTAAAAAGAAGCTATCTGTGAAACTGCTTTTTGTTGTTAGCATTCATCTCATTGAGTTAAACCTTTCCTTTGTTCTGGCAGGTTGGAAACACTCTTTTTTAAGGATCTGCAAAGGGATATTTGGGAGCCCATTGAGGCCTATGGGGAAAAAACTAGAATATCCCCAGATAAAAACTAGAAAGAAGCTATCTGTGAAACTGCTTTGTGTTGTGTGGATGCATCTCTCAGAGTTAAACCCCTCTTTTGACTCAGCAGTTGGACAGATGCTTTCTAGATAATCCACGAGGGGACATTCAGGAGCTCATTGAGGCCTGTGGCAAAATATCAAATATCCCATGACAATATCTAGAAAGAAGCTATCAGTGAAATTACTTTGTGATGTGTGGATTCCTCTCACAAAGTTAAACATTTCTTTTGATTCAACAGGTTTGAAACACTCTATTGGGAGTATCTGCAGAGGGACATTTTGGTACCCATTGAGGTCTATGGAGAAAAACTGAATATCCCTAGAGAAAAACTTGGCAGAACCTATCTGTGAAACTTCTTCGTGATGTGTGGATTCATCTCACACAATTAAAGCGTTCTTTTGATTTAGCAGGTTGGAAACACTCTTTTTGGAGTGTCTGAGAAGAGACATTTGGAAGCCCATTGAGATCCATGGGGAAAAACATATCCCCAGATACAAACTAGAACGAAGCTATCTGTGAAACTGCTTTGTGATGGGTGGATTCATCTCACAGAGTTAAGCCTTTCTTTTGATTCAGCAGGTTGGAAACACTTTTGTTGGAGAAGCTGCAAAGGGACATTTGGAAGCCCATTAATGCCCATAAGTGAAAACCGAATATCCCAAGATAAAAAGTAGAAAGAAGCTATTTGTGAAAATGCTTTGTGATGTGTCGATTCATCTCACAGAATTAAACTTTTTTTTTGATTCAGCAGGTTGAAAACCCTCTTTTTGTAGAAACTGCCAAGGGACATTTGGGATCCCATTGACGTCTATGGGGAATAACATAATACTCCCAGAGATAAACTAGAAAGAAGCTATCTGTGAAACTGCTTTGTGTTGTGTGGCTTCATCTCAAAGAGTTAAACCTTTCTTTTGATTAAACAGGTAAGTAACACTTTTTTTGGAGAATCTACAAAGAGACATTTGGGAGTCCATTGAGGTTTATGGAAAAAAACTGAATATTCCCAGACAAAAACTAGAAAGAAGCTATCTGTGAAAGTGCTTTGTGATGTGTGGATTCATCTCACAGATTTAAACATTTCTTTTGATTCAACAGGTTGGAAACACTCTTTTATAAGAATCTGTAAAGGGACATTTTGGAGCCCGTCAAGGCCTATGGGGGAAAACAAATAATATCCCCAGATAAATGCTAGAAATAAGCTATCTGCAAAACTTTTTTGTCATGTGTGGATGCATCTCTAGAATTAAACCTTTCTTTTGATTGAAGAGGTTAAAACACCCTTTTTTGGAGAATCTGTGCAGGTACATTTCAGAGCCCATTGACACCAATGGGGAAAAACAGAATATCCCAAATAAAAACTAGAAAGAAGCTATCTGAGTGCCTGCTTTGTGAGGTGTGGATTCATCTTACAGAGTTAAAACTGTTTTTGATTGAGCAGTTTGGAAGCACTCTTTTTGGAGAATCTGCGAAGGTACATCTGGGAGACCATTGAAGGCTATGGAAAGACAGCAAATATCCTCAGATAAAAACTAGAAAGAAGCTGTCTGTGAAACTTCATTGTGATTTGTGATTTCGGCTTACAGAGTTAAACCTTTCTTTGCATTATGCAGGTGGAAACACTAATTGGAAAATGTGCAAAATTACATTTGGAATCCCATTGAGTTCTATGGCAAAAAAACGAATATCCTCAGATGAAAAACTAGGGAGAATCTATCTGTGAAAGTGCTTTGTATTGTGTGGATTCATCTCACATAGTTAAAAACACTATTTAGTAGAATCTGCGAATGGACATTTGGGAGTCAATAGAGGTCTATAAGTAAAAACAGAATATCCCCAGATGAAACCTAGAAAGAAGTTATCTATGAAACTACTTGGTGATTTGTGGATGCAACTCACAGAGTTAAACATTTCTTTTCATTGAGAAGACTGGAAATACTCTTTTAGGAAAATCTGTACAGGGGCATTCAGGTGCCGATTGAGACATATGGGGAAAAAACAAATATCACCAGATGAAAACTAGAAAGAAGCTATCTGTGAAACTGCTTTTTGTTGTATGGATTCATGTCACAGAGTGAAACATTTCTTTCAATCCAGCAGGTTGGACACCTTGTTTTTGGAGAACATTCAAAGGGACATTTGGGATCCCTTTGAGACCTATGGGGAAAAACAATATCCCAGAGATAAACAAGAAGTAGCCTTTGTGAAACTGCTTCGTGAAGTGTGGATGCATCTCACAGAGATAAACATTTCTTTTAATTCATCAGGATGGAAAAACTCCTCTTTGAGAATCTGCGAAGGGAAATTTTGAAGCGTATTGAGGCCTATGGGGAAAAATTGATTATCCCCAGGTAAAAAGTAGAAAGAAGCTCTCTGTGTAACTACTTTGTGATGTGTTGATTCATCTTACTCAGTTAAACCTTTCTTTTGGTTCAGCAGGTTGGAAACACTCTTTCTGGAGTATCTGTGCAGGGACATTTGGGAGCCCTTTGAGGCCTATGGATAAAAAACGAATAACCCCAGATAAAAACTAGAAAGAAACTATCGGTGAACCTGCTTTATAATGTGTGGATTCATCTCACAGAGTTTAACATTTCCTTTGACTCAGTCCGTTGAAAACATGTTTTTTAAAGAATCTGCAAAAAGACACTTTCAAGTCCATTGTGGCCTAGGGGGAAAAGCCAAATATCCCCAGAAAAAAAACTAGAAAGAAACTATCTGTGAAACTTCTTTCCAATGTGTGGATTCATCCCCCAGATTTGAATGTTTGTTTCTATTCAACAGGTTGTAAACATTCTTTTTGGAGTATCTGTGAAGGGACATTTCAGAGTGCATTGAGGCCTGTGGGAAAAAAACAGAACATCCCCAGATAAAAATTCGAAAGAAGGTATGTGTGAAACTGCTTTGTGATGTATGGATTCATCTCCAAGAGTTAAACCTTTCTTTTGATCCAGTAGGTTTGAAACACTCTTTTTGGAGGATCTGCATAGGAACATTTGGGAGTCCATTGAGGCTTTTGTGGAAAAACTGAATATCCCCACATAAAAACTACAAATAACCTATCTGTGAAATTGCTTTGTGATGTGTGGATTCATCTCACAGAATTTAACGTTTTCTTTGACTCAGCAGGTTGCAAATGCTCTTCTTGGTGAATCTCTGAAGGTGTATTTTGGAGCCCATTGAGGCCTATTAGGATAAATCAAAAATCCCTAGAGAAAAACTAGAAAGAAGCTATCTGTGAAAGTGCTTTGTGATGTGTGGATTCATCTCAAAGATTTAAACATTTCTTTTGATCTGGCATGTGAGAAACACTCTTTTTGTAGAATCTGTGAAAAGATATTTGGGAATCCATTAAGGCCCACACTTCTTTTTGAAGAATCTGTGAAAAGACATTTGGGAGTACATTAAGGCTTATAAGTAAAAACTGATAATCCCCAGAGAAACACTAAACAGAAACTATCTGTGAAAATGCTTTGTGTTGTTTGCATTCATCTCACAGAGTTAAACCTTTCTTTTGATCCAGCAGGTTGGAAACACTCTTTTAAAAAAAATCTTCAAAGGGACATTTAGGAGCCCATTGAAGCCTATGGGAAGAAACAGAATATCCCCAGATAAAAACTAGATAGAAGCTATCTGTAAAACTGTTTTGTGATGTGTGGATGCATCTCACACAGTTGAACTGTTCTTTCAATTCAGCATGTTGGAAACACTATTTGTGGAGAAACTGAGAAGGGACATTTGGAAGCCCATTGAGGCCTATGGGGTAAACCTGAATATCCCCAGATAAAAACGAGAAGGTAGCTATCTACAAAACTACTTTCTGATGAGTGGATTCATCTAATGGAGTGAAACCTTTCCTTTGATTCATCAGGTTGGAAAACTTTTGTCAAAGAAGATGTGAAGGGATATTTGGAAGCCTATTGAAGCCTACAAGTGAAAACTGAATATCCCCAGAGAACACTAGAAAGAAGCTACCTGACAAACTGCTTTGTGATGTGTGGATTCATCTCACAGAATTAAACATTTTTTTTTATCCAGCAGTTTGAAACACTCTTTTTTAGAATCTGCAAAAGAACATTTGGGAGACAATTGGGGCCTATGAGAAAGCAACGAATACCTTAAGATAAAAACTAAGAAAAGCTATGTGTGAAACTGCTTTTTGATATGTTAATTCATTTCTCGGATGTAAACCTTTCTTTTGATTCAGCAGTTTGGAAACACTCTTTTTAGATAGTCTGCAAAGGGACCTTTGGGAGCTCATTGAGGCCCGTGGCAAAAAAGGTGAATATCCCCAGAAAAAAATAGAAACAATCTATCTGTAAAACTGCTTTGTGATTAGTGGATTAATCTCACAGAATTGAACATTTCTTTTGATCCAGGAGGTTGGAAACACTCTTTTTGGATAATCTCCCGAGAGACATTTTGGAGCCCATTGAGGCCTATGGAAGCTCAGTGTGAAACATCATTGTGGTGTGTGTGTTCATCAAACAGAGTTAAACCTTTCTTTTGATTCAGTAGGATGGAAACACTATTTTTAGATAACCTGCGAAGGGACATTTGTGATCTCAATAAGGTCTATGGGGAGTGACTGAATATCCCCAGATAAAAATGAGAAAGAAACTATCTGTGAAACTGCTTTGTGATGTGTGGATTCACCTCAAAGAGTTAAATATTTCTATTGATAAGCAGGTTGGTAACAGTCTTTTTGGAGAATGTGTGAAGAGACATTAGAAAGTCTCTAATAGGAAAAGAAACTTGAATATTCCCAGATAAAAACTAGAAAGAGGATATCTGTGAAACTGCTTTGTGATGTGTGGATTCATCTCACAGGTTTAAAAATTTCTTTTGATCCAGCATGTTGGAAACACTCTTTTTATAGAATCTGTGGAGGGACATTTGGGAGTCAATTAAGGCCTATAAGTAACAACAGATACTCCCCAGATGAAAACTAAAAAGAAGCTATCTGTGAAACTGCTTTGTGTTGTTTGTATCCAGATCACAGATTTAAAGCTTTCTTTTGATCCAGTAGGTTGGAAACATTCTTTTTTAAGAATCTGTGAAGGGCTATTTGGGAGCCAATTTAGGCCCATGGGGGAAAAAATGAATATCCCCAGATAAAAACTAGAAAGAAGCTATCTGTTAAACTACTTTGTGGTGTGTGGATACATCTCAGAGGTAAAGCTTTCTTTTGATTCAGGAGTTTGGAAACACTCTTTTTAAATAATCCACAAAGAGACATTTGGGAGCTCATTGAGGCCTGTGGCAAAGCAGAACATCCCTTGATAAAACCTAGAAAGAAGTTATATGTGAAACTGCTTTGTGATGTGTGGATTTATCTCACAGAACACAAACCTTTCTTTTGATTCAACAGATTGGAAACACTCCTTTTGGAGAATCTGCAAAGAGATATTTCAAAGCCCATGGAGGTCTATGGAGAAAAACTGAATATCCATAGAAAAAGAACTTGAAAGAAGACATCTGTGAAACTTCTTTGTGATGTGTGGATTCATCTCACACAGTTAAACCGTTCTTTAGATTCAGTATGTTGGAAACACCCTTTTTGGAGGACCTGTGAAGGGAAATTTGGATGTCTGTTGAGGCTTATGTGGAAAAATGAAATATTCCGAAATAAAAACCAGAAAGAAGCTATCTATGGAACTGCTTTCTGATGGGTGGATTCATCTTACAAAGGTAAACCGATCTTTTCATTCGGAAAGTGGGAAAACTTTTGTTGTAGAAGCTGAGAAGAAACATTTGGAAGCCCATTGAAGCCTATATGTAAAAACCTAATATCCCGAGGTAAACATCAGAAAGAAGCTATCTGTGAAACTACTTTGTGATGTGTTGATTCATCTCACAGAAGTAAACACTTCCTTTGATCCAGCAGGTTGAAAACACTCTTTGGAGAATCTGACATTGGACATTTGGGAGCCTATTGAGGAATATGGGGAAAATTGCATATCCCCAGATAAAAACTAAAAAGAAACTCTCTGTGAAACTGCTTTGTGACGTGTGGATTCATTGCACAGAGTTAAACATCAAATGATTGATCTAGCAGTTTGGAAACACTCTTTTATAGGATCTGCAAAGTGACATTTGGGGGCCTACTAAGGCCCCCAAGTAAAAATTGATAATCCACAGACTAAAACTAGAAGGAAGGTATCTGTGAAACTGCTTTGTGTTGCTTGGATTCATCTCACATAATTAAACCTTTCTTTTGATCCAGCAGGTTGGAAACACTCTTTTTTAAGGATCTGCCAAGGGATATTTGTAAGCTCATTTATGCCTAAGGAAAAAACCTGAATACTCCCAGATAAAAACTAGAAAGAAGCTAGTTCTTTCTGGTTTGTGATGTGTGGCTTCATCTCCTAGAGTTAAACCTTTCTTTTGTTTCCATAGATTGGAAACACTCTTTTTGGAGTATCTGCAAAGGGACATTTTGGAGCATTTAATACCTATTAAGAAAAACAGAATGTACCCAGAAAATCTGTGAAGATACATTTGGGGGCCCCATGAGGCCTTTTGGGGAAAACCCAATAATCCCAGATAAAAACTACAAAGAAGCTATCTGTGAAACTGCTTTTTAATGGGTCGATTCACCTCAGAGAGTTAAACCTTCCTTTTTGATTCACCACGATGGAAACATTCTTTTTGGAGAATCTGCAAAGAGACATTTAAGTGCTCAAGGAGGTCTACATGGAGAAAACGAATATCCCAAGATAAAACCTAGAAAGAAGCTATCTGTGAAACTGCTTTGGGATGTAAGGATTCATCTCACAGAGTTAAAACTTTCCTTTCTTCAGCAGATTGAAGACATTCTTTTTGGAGAATCTGTGAAGGGACATTTAAGAGCCCACTAAGGTCTATGGGAAAAACAGAATATCCTCAGATAAAAAGTAGAAGGAAGCTATCTGTGAAACAGCTTTGTGATGTGCAAATTCATCTCACGGAGTTACATTGCTGGGTTTTTTTTTTTTTTTTTTTTTTTTTTTTTTTTGATTCAGAGGTTGGAAACACTCTTTTTGGAGAATCTGCAAAGGGACATTTTGGTGCCTGATGAGGCCTTGATTGAGAAACAGAATCCCCCAGATAAAAACTAGAAAGAAGCAATATATGAATCCAATTTGTGATGTGTGGATTTGTCTCACAGAACTACACCTTTCTTTAGATTCAGCTGGTTGGAAACAGTCTTTTGTAGAATCTTGGAAGAGACAGTTGTGAGTCCTTAGAGGCCTATGGTGAAAACCTGATTGTCCTCAGATAAACACTAAAAAGAAACTATCTGAGAAACTGCTTTGTGATGTGTGGTTTCATTTCAAAAATATAAAACTTTCTTTTCTTTCAGCAGTTTGGTGACACACTTTTTGCAGAATCTGCAAAAGAACATTTTGGACTGCATTGAGGCCTATATGAAAAGAAAAAAGAGTATCCCCGGTTGGGGGGGGGACCATTAAAATGTTATCTGTGAAATTGTTTCATCACGTGTGGATTCAACTCACAAATTTGAAGATTTCTTTTGATTCAGCACATTGGTAACACCCTTTCTGAGAATCTGGGAAGGGAAATTCTTTAGTCCATTGAGTTCTATGGGAAAACCAATAGCCCCAGACAAAAACTAGAAAGAAGCTCTCCGTGAAACTGCTTTGTGATATGCGGATGCATCTCACAGAGTTAAAAGTTTCTTTTCATTCAGCAGATCAGAAACATTCTTTTTGGAGAATCTGCAAAGGGACATTTGAGAACCCATTGTAATCTATGGGGAAAAATCTAATATTGCAAGAAAAAAAAAGTTATCTGTGAAACTGCTTTGTGATATGTGGATTCATCTCACAGAGTTAAACCTTTCTTTTGATCCTCAAACAAAAACTAGAAAGTAGCTAACTGTGAAACTGCTTTGTGTTGTGTAAAGTAATCCCACAGAGTTAAATCTTTCTTCTAATCCAGTAGGATGGGAAGACTCTTTTTAAAGAATCAGTGAAGAAAATTTGGGTGCCCTTTAATGTCTATGGGAAAAATCGAACATCCCCAGATTAAAACTAGAAGGAAGTTATCTTGGAAACTGTTTTGTGATGTGTAGATTCATATCACACAGTTAAACTTTCTTTTGATTCAGCAAGTTGAAAACATTCTTTTTACAGAATCTACAAAAGGACAATTGAGAGCCCATTAAGACCTGTGGAAATAAACCAAATATTCCCATATAAAACTAGAAAGAAGGTATCTGTGAAACTGCTTTGTGATGTGTGTATTCATCTCACTGCATTAAACCTTTCTTTTGACTCAGCAGTTTGGAAAAACTTTTTTTGTAGAATCTGCAAAGGGACATTTGATAGCCCATTGTGGCCTATGGGGAAAAACTGAATATCCCCAAATAAAAACTAGAAATAAGCAGTCCATGAAACTGCTTTGTGATATGTGGATTCATCTCATGGAGTTAAATTTTACTTTTGATTCAGCAGTTTGGAAACACTGTTTTTGGAAAATCTGAGAGGGATATTTTGGAGCCCAATGATGCCTATGGGACAAACCCAAATATCCCCAGATAAAATCTAGAAAGAAACTGTTGGAAACTGCTGTGTGATATTTCATTTCATCACAGAGTGTTAATTTTTTTTTTTATTTCAGTAGGTTTTTGATTCTTCTTTTTGAAGTATCTATGAAGGGACACTAGGAGGCCCATTGAGGCCAATGGAAACAAACAAACAAACAAAGAAACAGAATATCCCCAGATAGAAACAAGAAAGAAGGTATCTGTGAAATTGCTTTACAATGTATGGATTCATTTCACAGAATTAAAACTTTCTGTTGATTCACTAGGTTTGAAACACTTTTTTTGGACAATCTGTGAAAGGACATTTGGAAGTTTATTGAGGGCTAAGGAAAAAACTGAATACCCCCAGATAAAAAGTAGAAAGAAGCTGTTTGTGAAACTGCTTCGTGAGTTCTGGATTGATATCACAGAGTTCAACATTTGTTATGAATCAGCAGGTTGGGAACACTGCTTTTGGAGAATCTGCAAAGAGATATTTGAGAGCCCATTGAACCCTCTTTGGAAAAACAATATCCCCAGATAAAAACTAAAAAGAAAGTATCTGTAAAACTGCTTTGTGATGTGTAGATTCATCTCACATAATTAAATCTTTATTTTGATCCAGTAAGTTGGAAGACTTATTTTGATCCAGTAACTTGTAGACTCTGAGACGGAACATTTGGAAACCTGTTGAGCCCTATGAGGAAAAGCCAAACATTCTTAGACAAAAAATAGAAAGAATCTATCTGTGAAACAGCCAGGTGATGTGTGGATTCATCTCACAGGGCTATACATTTGTTTTGACTCAGCAGGTTTTAAACACTCTTTTTGGAGAATCTACAAAGGGACATTACACAACCCACTTAGGCCTAAGGGTAAAACCGAATTTCCCAGATAAAAAGCAGAAAGTAGATATCTGTGAAACTGGTTGTGATGTATGGATTCATCTCACACAGTTAAACCTTTCTTTTGATTCGGCGGGTTGGAAACTCTTTTTGGAGAATCTGTAAAGGACCATTTGGTCACCCTTTGAGGCCTAAGGGGAAAATTGGAATATCTCCAGATAAAAACTAGAAACAATCTATCTGAGAAACCACTTTGTGATGTGTGGATTTCTCTCACAGAGTTAAAACTTCTTTTCCTGCAGCGGGTTGAAACGCTCTTTTTGAAGAATCTGTGAGGGGATATTTGAAGCCCTTTGAAGCCTATGGTGAAAAGCAGAATATTCACAGATAAAAACTGCAAAGTATCTATCTGTGAAATGGCTTTGTGATATGTGGATTCATCTCAGAGACTTAAACCTTTCTTTTGATTCAGCATGTTACAAATACTCGTTTTGGAAAATCTGCGAAGAGACATTTGGGAGCCCATCAAAGCCTATGGGGACAAATTAAATTTCCCAGATAAAAACTAGAAAGAAGACAACTGTGAAATGGCTTTGTTATACGTGGATTCATCTCACAACCTGAAACGTTTCTTTTGATTCACCATGGTGGAAACATTTTTGTATAATCTGTGAAAAGACATTTGGTAGCACATTGAGCCCTATGGGAAAAAAACGAATATCTCCGGATAAAAACTAGAAAGAAGTCATCTGTGAAACTGTCCTGTGATATGTGGATTCATGTCACAGAATTCAACCTTTTTTATTTTTTGATTCAGCAGTTTAGAAACACTGTTTTTCAAGAATCTGAATAGGAATATTTAGGATTCTATTGAAGCCTAAGGGGAGAAAGGAAATATCCCCAGATAAAAATTAGAAAGAACATATCTGTGAAAGTCTTTTTGATGTGTGGATTCATCTCACAGAGTTAAAGCTTTCTTTTGATTCAGCATGCTGAAAACATGCCTTTAGGAGAATCTGTGAAGAGTCATTTGCAAGCCCATTGAAGCCTATTGGGATAAACCAAATATCTTCGGATAAAAACTCAAAAGAAGCTACCTGTTAAATTGCTTTGTGATGTATGGAGTCATTTTTCAGAGTTAATCCTTTCTGTTGATTGAATAGGTTGGATACAATGTTTTCGGAGAATCTGGGAAGGGACATTTGGAAGCCCATTGAAGCCTGTGGGGGAAAAAACAAATATTCCCAGATCATAACAATATATAAGCTATCTGTGAAACTGCTTTGTGATGAGTGGCTGCATCTCAGAGATATTCTCTGAGAAGTGGTGAGACCACAGGAAATGCTGGAAGCCTCCCAAGGCTGTCCTGGGCATCAGTAAAGCCCCAGGCTTTGGAGCAGCATGCTGTGTCTCTAACAGAAGGCCCCCACAAGCAAAAACGAGGCCACAGGGTGGTGTGGGAGGGCAGCAGGGGCTCAGGGTGTTGTTGAGGCAGGTAGAGGAGTTAAGTGGCGAGATGGCAGGGAATGCTAGGAGCATCCAAAGGAGGCCTCTTCCCTCCCACAAGCTCTCACGGATGTCCTGGGTGTGCTGTAAAGCCTCAAACTTTGGAACAAGGTGCCTGTGTCTTTTGCAAAAAGCCGCCACAAGAGATAACGAGGCCATAGAGTAGCATGGGGAATCCGCAGAAACTCAGGCGGACATTGAGGCAGACAGAAGAAACATAGAGAGACTGCTGGGAATGCTGGGAGCCTCACTAAAAGGCCTCTCCCATCCCAGCCCTGGGGGCTACTGGGATGAGAGAAGCATCCTTGGGGGGGCCCCAACATTCCCTATGGTCTCTTGACTTCTCCCCTCTGCCTGCCTCAAGTTCCTCCTGAGTCGCTGCGACTGGCCCAGACTACCCCGCAGCCCTGTTTTTCCTTGTGGGGGCCTTATGTGAGAAAGACAGGCACCCTGATCCAAAGCCTGGGGCTTTACAGCACGCCTGGGAGAGCCCTGTGGGCTTCGGGTATGAGAGAGGCATCCTTAAGAGGCTCCCAGGATTTCCTGCTGTCTCGTCACATCTCTGTTCTGCCTGCCTCTACATCCCGTTGAGTCCCTGCGTCCTGCCCCCACCATTGTGCAGCTGCACTTTCACTTGTGGGGGCCTTCCGCCAGAGACACAACTCCAAAGACTGGGGCTTAACAGCATGACCGCGACAGACTTGGGGGCTTATGGGATGAGAGGGGCCTTCTAGGGAGGTCCCCAGCATTCCCTGAGGTCTGGCTGTTCTCCCCTCTGCCTGCCTAAACCTCCCCATGAGTTCCTACGTCCCGCCCACGCGATGCTGCTGTCCCGTTTTTCGCTTGTGGGGGCCTTCCGTAAGAGACACAGGGACGCTGCTCCAAAGCCTGGGCCTTTCAGCCTGCCAGTGACAGCCCTGGGTGCTTCTAGAATAGGAGAGGCCTTCTTGGGAGGCTTCCAGAATTCCCTGTTGTCTCACTCCTTCTGCCGTTTTCATGCCTCATCGTCACCCTGAGTACCTGTGGCCCACCTACGCCACCCTACGATGCCATTTTCTCTTGTCGTGGCCTTCCGTGACAGACAGAGGAACACTGTGGTCTCGCCGCTTTTCCCCTATGTCTGCTTCAACATCCCATGAGTCCCTGCGGCCTGCCCACATCACTCTGTGGTCCCGTTTTTGCTTGCAGAAGCCTTCCTGGAGAAACATTTGCACCCTGCTCCAAAGCCTGGGGTTTCACAGCCCGCATGGGACAGCCCTTGCGGCTTATGTAATGGGGGAGCTCTTTTTGGGAGGACCCAGCATTCCATGTGGTCTCATCCCTTCTACCCTCTGCTTGCCTCAATGTTCCCCTGAGTCCCTGCAGCCCTCCCATGCCACTCTGTAGCCCCATTTTCACTTGAGGGGTTTTCCTAGAGAGACACTGCCACCTTGCTCCAAAGCCTGTGGCATTACAGCCTGCCCAGGTCAGCCCTGGGTGCTTCTGGGATGGGAGAGGTTTCTTTAAAAGGATCCAAGCATTCCCTTCGTTCTCGCTGCTTCTCCCCTCCCTCTGCCTCAACATCCCCCTGAGTCCTTGTTGCCGGCCCATGCCACACTGCAGCCCCATTTTTGCTTGGGGAGCACTCCGTGAGAGATACAGGTACCCTGCTTGAAACCCTGTGGTTCTACAGAACGCCCAGGACAGCTCTTGTGGCTTCTGGATTGGGAGACCCCTCCTCTGGAAACTCTGAGCATTCCCTTCGGTCTTGCCGCTTCTTTCCTGTCTGCCTCATAGTTCCCCTGAGTCCCTGTGACTCACCCACGTCACCCTACGGCCCCGATGTCACTTTGGGAGGCCTTGCACAAGAGGCACAGGCATCCTGCTCCAAAACCTAGGGCTTTATAGCCCGCCTGCGACAACACTCGGACTTCTGGGATGGGAGAGGGCTCCGTGGGAGGCTCCCAGCATTCACTGGATCTCACCACTTCTCCCCACTGCCTGCCTCAATGACCCACTGAGTCCCTGCGGCCCACCCACGCCATCCTGCGGCCCAGTTTTCTCTTGTGGAGGCCTTCTGGGAGAGACATAGACAGACTGCTTTAAAGCCTGAAACTTAACAGCCCGCTAGGGACAGCCCTGGGGCTTCTGGGATGGTTGAAGCGTCCTTGCGAAGCTCCCAGCATTGCCTACGGTTTCGTCACTTCTTTCCTCTGACTGTCTCAAAGTGTCCCTGAGTCCCCGCTTCCCGTTCACCCCACCCTGACACTGCATCTTTGCTTTTGGGGGCCTTGTGTGAGAGACAAGCCACACTGCACCAAAGCCTGGAGCTTTCCAGCCCACCCTGGAGAGCCCTCAGGACTTCTTTGAAGGAAAAGTCCATCTTGGGAGGCACCCAGCATACCCTGAGATCTCACCACTTTTCTTCTTTGTTGGCCTCAACGTACCTGTGAGTCCCTGCGGCCTGCCCACGCCACACATCGGCCCCTGTTTTGCTTTTGGAGGCCTCCCGCAAGAGACACAGGCACCCTGCTCCAAAACGTGGGGCTTTACAGCCCACCAAATATAGCCCTGGGGGCTTCTGGGATGGGAGAGGCCTTTTTGGGAGGCTCTTGGCCTTCCCTGTGGTCTTGCTGCTTCTACCCACTTCCTGTCTCAGTGTCCCCTTGAGTCCCTGCAGCCCAGCAACACATTTCCGCTGTTCTGTTTTTGCTTGTGGGGGTCTTCCGTGAGAGGCCCAGGCACCCTGCTCTGAAGCCTGGGGCTCTGCAGCCCGCCTAGGACAATGCTGGGTGCTTCTGGGATGGGAGAGGACTTTGAGGAAGGCTCCTTGCATTCACCCCAGTCTCGCTGCTTCTATCCTCTGCTTTCCTCAATGACCCTTTGAGTCCCTGAGGCCCGCCCACGCCACCCTGTGGCCCCTTTATTTTTTGTGGAGGCCTTCCACGAGAGACACAGGGAGGCTGCTGTAACGACTAGGGCTTTACAACCTGCTCCGGACAGTCCTGGGGGCTTCTGTGATAAGAGAGGCGTTTTGGGATGCACTAAGCTTTCCCTGTGGTCTCGCAGCTTCGCCTTTCTGCCTGCCTCCACATCCCCCTGAGTCCCTGCAGTCCGCCCATGCCACCATGTGGCCACGTTTTTGGTTGTGGCGGCCTTCCTCAAGAGACACAGGCACCTTGCTCCAAAGCCTGGTGCTTTACAGCCTGCCCGGGAAAGCCTTGGGGGCTTCTGGAATGGTAGAGGCCTTTTAGGGAGGCTCCGACCATTCCCTGCGATCTCACTGCGTCTCTCCTCTGCCTGTCTCAATGTCACCCTGAGTACCTGTGACTCACCCATGCCACCCTGTGGCCCCGGTTTCACCTGTGGGGCCTTCTGGGAGAGACACAGTCACCCTGCTCCAAAGCCTTGGGCGTTACAGCACTTCTGGGACAGATTTGGGGGCGTCTGGGATGGCAGAAGTCTCCTTGGAAGGCTCCCAGCATTTTCTGCGGGCTCACTGCTTCTCCCTTCTGCCTGCCTCAATGTCACCCTGAGTCCCTTTGGCTCACCCAGGCCATCCTGCATCCCAGTTTTCGCTTGTGAAAGGTCTTCTGCCAGAGACACAGGCACCCTACTCCAAAGCCTGGGGCACTACAGCCCATCCGTGACAGACCTGGGGGCTTCTAGGATGGGAGAGGTCTCCTTGGGAGGCTCCCAGCATTCCATACTGTGTCGCTGATTCTCCCCTCTGCTGGTCTCAACTTCCCCCTGAGTCCCTGTGGGCTGTCGACGCCACACTGCGGCCCCATTTTCACTTGTGGGAGCCTTCCGCTACAGATACAGGCACCCTGTTTCAAAACCTTAAGTATTACAGCACACCCAGCACAGTCCTGGGAGCTTCTGGGATGAAATCGGCCTCCTTGGGAGGCTTCCAGCATTCCCTGCCTTCCTGCTGCTTCTCCCATCTGATTGCCTCAATGTCCCCATGAGGCTCTGCTGCCTGTGCATGCCACCCTGCCACCTCGTTCTCTTTTGTAAGTCTTCGGTGAGAGACACAGGCTCCCCGCTCCAAAGACTGGGGCATAAAACCCTGTCTGGGGCAGCTCTGGGGGCTTCTGGCATGGAAGAGACCTCCTTGTGAGGCTCCCAGCATTCCCTGAGGTCTGGCTGCTTCTCATCTCTGCCTGCCTCATTTTCTGCCTGAGTCTCTGTGGCCCTCCCATGCCACCCTTCAGTCAGCCCATGCCACCCTGCCTCCCTGTTTTCGCTTGTGGTGGTCTTTTGCGAGAGACACAGGCACGCTGCTCCAAATCCTGGGGCTTTATGGCCCACCCAGGATAGTTTTGGAAGCTTCTGGGATAGGAGAGGCCTTTTGGAAAGGCTCCCAGCATTCCCTGCGGTCTCGCTGCTTCTTTCCTCTGCCGGCCTCAAAGTCTCCCTGAGTTCCTGTGGCCCGCCCAGGCCACACTGAGGCCTTGATTTTGCTTGAGGGTGTCTTCTGCGAGAGAGACAGACACCCTACTCCAATGCCTTGGGCATTACAACCCGCCCAGTACAGCCCTGGAGACGTCTGAGATGAAATAGGTTTCCTTAGGAGAGCCCCAGCATTTCCTGCGGTCTTGCTGCATAATTATCTCTTTGTCTTACCTTAATGTTCCCCTACCACTCTACGGCCCAATCACACCATGCTTGGCCCCGTTTTCACTTTGTAAGGGCCTTCCGCGAGAGACAGACACCCTGCTCTAAAGCCTGGGGTTTTACCGTGCAACCGAATCAGACCGGGGGTTTGTGGGATAAGAGAGGCCTTCTTGAAAGGCTCCAAGCATTCCCTGTGGTCTTGCTGCTTCTCCCCTCGGCCTGCCTCAACATCCTCCTGAGTCCCTGCGGCCTGCCCATGGCAGCCTTCTGGACTGTGTTAGCTTGTGGGGGCCTTTCGGAAGAGATACAGTCACCCTGATTTAAAACTTGGGTATTTACATACATTCCCCCGACAGCCCTGGGGCCTTCTGAGATGGGAGAGGCCTCCATAACAGGCTCCCCACATTGTCTACAGTCTGGGCACTTCTCCCTTTTCTTCCTTAATGTCCCCCTGAGTCCCTGCAGCCCTCCCATGCCACCCTGACTTCCCCTTTTTGCTTGTAAAGGCCTACTGTGAGAGACACATGCACCCTGCTCCAAAACCTGGGATTTTACAGCTGACTGGGAAAGTCCTGGGAGCTTCTAGGATGGGAGAGGACTCCTTGGGAGCCTCCCAGCATTCCCTGCGGTCTCATCCCTTCTCACCTCTGCCTGCCTCAATGTTCCCCTGAATTTCTGCTTTCCAATCATGCCACACTGTGGCCTCCTTTTCACTTATGGGGGCCTTCCACAAGAGACACAGGCACCCTTCTCCAAATTATGGGACTTTACTGCTGCATGGGACAGCCATGGGGGATTCTGGTATGGGAGAGCCCTCCTTGGGAGGAACCCAGCATTCCCTGCTGTCTCGCAACTTCTCCTGTCTGCCTTTCTCAACATCTCCCTGAGTCCCTTCAGCCTGTTAATGTCACATTGTGGTCCAGTTTTTGATTGTGGGGGATTTCGAAGAGAGAGAGAGAGGCTCCCTTCTTCAAAGCCTGAGGTTTGAAAACATTTTTTTTATTTGTAGAATCTGCAAATGGACATTTTGAAGCCCACTGAGTCTTGTAGTGAAAAACAGAATATCCCGTGGTAAGACTCGAAATAGGCTCTCTGTGAAACTGCTTTGTGATATGTGCACTCAGCTTACAGAGTTATGCTTTTTTTTTTTTTTTTTTTTTCAACAGGATGGAAACACTCTTTGTAGAGTCTGTGAAGCGATATATCACAGCCCACTGAGGCCTTGGTATAAAACCGGATATCCCGTGATAAAATCACAAAGAAGCTATCTGTGAAACTACTTTGTGATGTGTGCATTCAGCTCACTGTGTTAAAACTTTCTTTAGATTAAGCAGGTGTGAAACTATTTTTCTATAATCTGCAAAGTAACATTTCAGAGCCCACTGAAGCCTATAGTGAAAAACAGAAGAACCGGCAATAAAAACGAGAAAGAAGCTATCGGTGAAACTGCTTTGTTACATGTGGATTCAGCTAACAGAGTTAAACCTTTCTTTTGATTCAGCAGGTTTGAAACACTCTTTTTTTAAAAAATCTGAGATGGAACATTTCAGAGCCCAGTGAGGGCTAGGGCAAGAAACCAAATATTCTGTGGTAAAAATTGGAAAGACCTTATCTGTGAAACTGCTTCGTGATGTATGGATTTAGCTAACAAAATTAAACGTTCTTTTGATTCAGCAGGTTGGAATTATTTTTATTTTTTTTATTTTTTATTTTTGTAGAATGTACGAAGGGACATTCAGACCCCACTGAGGACTATATGAAAAATTGAAAATCCAGCAATGAAAGCTGGAAAGAAGCTATCTGTGAAACTGATTTGTAATGTGTGCATTCAGCTCACAGAATTAAGCATTTCTTTTGATACATCAGGTTAAAAACACTCTTTTTCTAGGATATGTGAAGGGACATTTCAGAGCCCACTATGGCCTATACAGAAAAACAGAATATCCCATGATAAAAATTAGAAAGAAGCTATCTCTGAAACTGATTTTTGATATGTGGATTCAGCTCACAGAGTTAAGCCTTTCCTTTGATTCAGGAAGTTGGAAACACTTTTTTTTGGTAGAATCTGTGAAGGAGCATTTTAGAGGCCACTGAGGCCTTAGTGAGAAACAGAGTATCCCACAATAAAAACTAGAAAAAGTTATCTATGAAACTGCTTTGTGATGTGTGGACTAAGCTCATAGAGGTAAACCTTACTTTGGATTCAGCAGGTTGGAAACCCTCTTTTTGCAGAGTCTGCTAAAGGACATTTTGGAAAAGGTCTATTATGCAAAATTGAATGTCCCATGATAAAATAAGAAAAGAAGCTATCAGTGAAACTGCATTGTGATGTGTGGATTCACCTCACAGAGTTTAATGTTTCTATTGACTCAGTATGTTGGAAAAACTCTTTTATTAGAATCTGCAAAGGGACATTTTGGAGTTCACTAAAACCTATGGTGAAAAACTAAATATCCCATGATAAAAACTAGAGAGACTATAAAATTGCTTTGTAATGTGTGCATTCAGCTCACAGAGTTAAAACTTTCTTTTGATTCAATAGGTTGGAAACACTTTTTTTGTTGACTCTTTGAGGGAATATTTCAAAGCCAACAGAGTCCTGTAGTAAAAAACCAAAATTTTGCAATAAAAACTAGCAAGAATCTATCTGTGAAACTGTTTTTGTGATGTGTGGATTCAGCTTACAGTGAATCCACAGTTTACCTTTGTTTTGATTCAGCAAGTTGGAAAAACTCTTTTTGTAGATTCTGCTAAGAAATATTTCATAACCCACTGAGGTTGATAGTGATAAACAGAATATCTCATGATAAAAACTAGAAAAAAGATATCTGTGAAACTGTTTTGTGATCTGTGAATTCAGCTCACAAGGTTAAACCTTTCTTTTGATTCAGCAGGTTGGAAGCACTATTTTTGTTTAATCTCTGAAGGGACATTTCAGACTTCACTGAGGTCTATAGTGAAAAACAAAAAAATCCCATCATAAAAACCTGAAAAAAGCTATCAGTGAAATTGCTTTGTGATGTATGCATTCAGGTCACAAAGTTAAACCTTAGTTTTGATACAGCTAATTGGAAACACTCTTTTTGTAGAAATTGTGAAAGTACATTTTGGAGTAAACTGAGACCAATAGTGAAAAACTGAATATTCCAAGATAATACCAAGAAAGAAGCTATCTGTGAAGCTGCTTTATGATATATGGATTCACTTCACAGAGATACAACTTTCTTCTGATTTAGCAGGTTGGAAATAGTCTTTTTGTCGAAGCTGCAAAGGGAACTTCTGGAACCCACTGAAGTCTATAGTGAGAAACAGAATATCCCTTGATAAGAGCTGGAAAGAAACTATCTGTGAAACTACTTTGTAATGTGTGTATTCAACTCACAGAGGTAAATCTTTCTTTTGATTCAGCAGGTTGGAAACATTCTCTTTGTAATATTTGTGAAGGGCCATTTCTGAGCCCACTGAAGCCTAGAGCGAAAAATGAAATATCCCACCATAAAAACTAGAAAGAAGCTATCTGTGAATCTAATTGTGATGTGTGGATTCAACTCACTGAATTAAAACTTTCTTTGGATTAAGATGGTTGGTAACAATCTTTTTGTAGAATCTGAGAAGGGACATTTCAGAGCCTACTAAGCCCTATATTGAGAAACAGAATATTTCATGATGAGAACTAGAAAGAAGATATCTGTGAGGCTGCTTTGTGATATCTGAATTCAGCTTATAGAGTTGAACTTTTCTTTTGATTCAGCACACTGGATACACTCTTTTTGTAAAATCTGCATGGGAATATTTCAGAGTGCACTGAGGCCTATAATGAGAAAAAGAACATCCTGAAATTCAAACTAGAAAGAATTGATATGTGAAACTGCTTTGTGATGTGTGCAATTCAGCAGATAAAAAACAAACTTTTTGTAAAATCTGTGAATGGAGATTTCGAAGCCCACTGAGGCCAATAGAGAAAAACAGAATATCTCATGATAAAAACTAGAAGGAAGCTATCTGTGAAACTGCTGTATGCTGTATGAATTCAGCTCAACGACTTAAACTTTTCTTTTGATACAGCAGATAGGAATCTGCTGTAGAATCTCTGAAGGGACACTTCGGAGCCCTGTGAAGACTATAGTGAAAAATCAAATATCCCCCGATATATACTAGAAAGAAGCTATCAGTGAAACTGATTTGTCATGTGTGTATTCAGCTCACAGAGTTCAACCTTTCTCCTGATTCAACAGGTTGGAAAAACTCTTTCTGTAAAATCAGGGAAGAAATATTTTGAAGCCCAGTTGAAGCTTCAAACACCGAGTATCCCGTGACAAAAATTAGAAAGAAGCTATGTGTAAAACTCCTTAGTGATGTGTTGATTCAGCTCACAGAGTTAAACTTTTGTTTTTATTCAGCAGGTTTGAAACTATCTCTTTTTAGAATCTGCGAAGAAACATTTCAAAGCCTGCTAAGACCTATAGTGAAAAACCAAATAACTTACAATAAAATAGAAAGAGGCTATACGTGAAACTACTTTGTGATGTGTGCATTTTGCTCACAGAGTTACACCTTTATTTTGATTCAGCCTGTGGGAAAACCTCTTCTTGTATAATCTGCAAAGGGACATTTCAGAGCCCACTGAGGCCTATAGTGAAAAACTAAAAATCTCGTGATAAAACTAGAAAGAAACTGTCTATGAGTCTCCTTTGTGATGTATGGATTCAGCTCACCATGTTAAACCTTTCTTTTGACACAGCAGGTTTCCACACTCTTTTCTTAGTACCTGGGAAGGGTCCTTTCTCAGCCCACAGATGCCTGTAGTGAAAAACTGAATATTCCATGATAAAAACAAGAAAGAAGCTATCTGTGAAACTGCTTTGTGAGGTTTGCATTCAACTCACAGAGTTAAATTTTTGTTTAATTCATCAGGTTTTGAAACTCTTATTGAAAAATCTGCAAAGGTAGATTTTGGTGTTCACTGAGGCCTATAATGAGAAACAGAATATCCCGTGATAAAAACTAGAAAGAAGATATCTGTGAAACTCCTTTGTGATGTGTGCATTCAGCTGACAGAGTTATATCTTTCCTTTTATTTAGTTGGTTGAAAATACCCCTTCTGTAGATTCTGGGCAGGGGCATTTCTTAGACCACTGAGGCCTATAGTAAAACATGGAATATACCATGATAAAATAGAAAGAGGCTATCTGTGCAACTGCTTTCCACGTGTACATTCACCTTACAGGTTTAAACCTTTCTTTTGATTAAACAACTTGAAAAATCTGTTTTTGTAAAATCTACCAAGGAACGTTTCTGAACCTACTGAAGTGTATAGTAAAAAAATGAATATCCCACAATAAAAACTAGAAAGAAGCTACATGGGAAACTGCTTTGTGGTGTGTGGATTCAGCTCACAGAGTTAAACCTTTCTTTTGATTCAGCAGGTTGTAAGAACATTTTGTAGAATATGTGAATAAACATTTCGGAGCACTCTGAGGCCTATAGTAAAAAGCCGAATATCCTATGATAAAAACTAGGAAGAAGCTATCTATGAATGCACTTTATGATGTGTGGATTCAGCTCACAGAGGTAAACTTTTCTTATGATTCAGCAGGTTTGAAAAGTTTCTTCGTAAATCTGGGAAGGGTCATTTCAAAGCCTACTGAGGCCTATAGTAAAAGACCGAATATCCCACAATAAAAACCAGAAAAAAAGCTTTCTGTGAAACAGTTTCATGATGTGTGCATTCATCTCACAGATTTAATCCTTTATTTTGATTAAACAAATTGGAAACACTCTTTTACTAGAATCTGTGAAGAGACATTTCAGTGCCCACTGAGACTTATAGGGCAAAACCAAAAATCTCCTTTTATAAACTAGAAAGAAGCTACCTGTGAAACTCCTTTGTGATGTGTGAATTTAGCTAACAGAGTTAAGCCTTTCTTATGGTTCAGCAAGTTGGAAACACTCTTTTTGTAGAATCTACGAAGGGACATTTCTGAGCCCACCAAGGCCTATATTGAAAAACAGAAAATCTCATGATAGAAACTTGAAAGAAGCTATTTGTGAAACTGCTGGTAATGTGTGCCATCAATTCACAGAGTTAAATATTTCTTTTGATTCAGCAGGTTGGAAACACACTTTCTGTAGGACCTGTGAATGGACATTTCAGAGCCCACTAGGCCTATAGTGAAAAACCAAACTTTTGCAATTAAAACTAGAAAGAAACTATCTGTGAAACTCTTTTTTTTTTTTTTGAGGGGTGCATTCAGCTCATAGAATTAAACCATTCTTTTGATTCAACAGGTTGGAAACACTCTTTTATTAGAATCTGTGAGTCATTTCAGAGACCACTGAAGTCTATAGTTTAAAACCGAATATTCTACAATAAAAACTAGAAAGAAGCTATATAAGAAACATATTTGTAATGTATGCATTTGACTGACAGAGTTAAACCTTTCTTTTCATTTAGTAGGTTGGAAAAACTCTTTTTGTGGAATCTGCAAAGGGACATTTCGGAGGCCACTGAGGCCTACAGAGAATAACGGAATATCCCTTAATAAAAATGAGAAATAAACTACTTGTGAAACTCCTTTTTGACATGTACATTCATCTCACAGTTAAGCTTTTCTTTTATTCAACAGGGTGGAAATATTCTTTTTGTAGAATCCGCGAAGGGGTATTTTGAAGCCTACTGAGGCCTATAGTGAAAAACTGAATATGCAAAAGCAAACAAACAAACACTAGGACAAATAAATCTGTCAAACTGCTTTGTGGTGCATGGATTCAGCCTCAGAGTTTAATCTTTCTTTTGATTCAGCATGTTAGAAAAACTCTTTTTGTAGCATCTGGAAAGGGACATTTTAGAGACCACTGAAGTCTATGGTGTAAAATATTATACCTGAGGAAAAAAACTAAAAAGAAACTATCTGTGAAATTACATTGTGATGTGTGGATTCAGCTCATAGAGTTAAATGTTTCTTTTTATTCAGCAGGTTGGTAACACTGTATTTCTAAGATCTTCAAGGAAACATTTCGGAGCCTACTGAGGCCTATATTGAAAAATGGAATATTTCACAACAAATACTTGAATGAAGATATCTGTGAAAACGCTTTGTGGTGTGTGAATTCAGCTACAACAGTGAAACCTTTCTTTTTATTTAGAAGGTTGGAAGCACTCTTTGTGTAGAACCTGTGAAGGGACATTTTGGAGAACACTGAGGATTTCACAGAAAAACCAAATATCCTGCTATAAAAATTAGAAAGAAACTATCTGTGGAACTGCTTTGTGATGTGTGGGTTCAGTTCTCAGAGGTAAAAATTACTTTTTATGCAGCAGAATGGAAACACTTTTATTGTAGAAACTTCAAAGAGACATTTAGGAGCCCACTGAGACTTATAGTAAAAAACAGAGTATCCTCTGATAAAAAATAGAAAGAAGATATCTGTGAAATTGTTTTATGATGTTTGCATTCAGCTTACAGAGTAAAACTTTTCTTTTAATTCAGTAGGTTGTAAACACTCTTTTTGTAGTATCTGTGAAGGAAGGGACATTTCGTAGGTCACTGAGTACTGTAGTAAAAACCGAATATCCCTCAAAAAAAAAATTAAAAGAAACTATCTGTGAAACTGCTTTGTGATGTGTAGATTCAGCTCAGAGTTAAGCGTTTCTTTTTATTCAAAAGGTTGGAAACACTCTATTTTAGAATCTGCAAAGGGACATTTCAGAACACACCTAGTCTTTCAGTGAAAAAACGAATATCTCATGATAAAAACTAGAAGGAATATATCTGTGAAACTGCTTTATAATGTGTGCATTCAGCCACAGAGTTAAACTTATTTTTTGTTTCATCAAATTGGAAATACTATTTTTGTAGAATCTGCAATGGGTCATTTTAAAGCTCACTGAGAGCTAGAGTGAAAAACTGAATATTGCATGATAAAAACTAGAAAGAAACTGAGAATCTTCCTTGTGATGTTTGGATTCAGCTCACAGAGTTAAACCTTTCTTTTGATTCAGCAGGTTTGAAACACTGTTTTCTTAGAATCTGGGAAGAATCATATTGGATCCTACTGAGGCCTGTATTGAAAAACCGAATATCCCACAATAAAAACTAGAAATCATGTATCTGTGAAACTGCTGTATTTTGTGTGCATTCAGCTCACAGAGTTAAACCTTTCTTTTGACTCAGCAGGTTGGAAACACTCTTTTTGTAGAATCTGCGAAGAAACATTTTAAAGTCCACTGAAGACAGTAGTGAGAAACTGAATGTTTCACGTCAAAAATGAGAAAGATCATTTCTGGAAAACTGCTTTGTGATGTGGGAATTCAGCTCACAGAGTTCCACATTTCTTTTGATTCAACAGGTTGAAAACATTCTTTTTTGTAGAATCTGTGAAAAGACATTTCACAGCCCACTGTGGCCAATAGTGAAAAACAAATATCCTGCAACAAACACTAGAAAGAAGCTATTTGTAAAACTTTTTTGTGATGTTTTCATTCATCTCAGAGCGTTAAACCTTTTTTTCATTTAGCAGTTTGGAAACACATTTTGTAGAATCTGACAGAGTATATTTCAGAGACAACTGAGGTCTATAGAGAAAAACCAGATATCCTGTGATAGAAAGCAGAAAGAAGCTATCTGTGAAACTGCTTTCTGATGAGTGCATTCAGCTCACATAGTTAAACCTTTCTTTTGATTCAACAGGTGGGAAAGACTCTTTTTGTAGAATTTGAAAAGGAATATTTCAAAGCCCACTGAGGCCAGTAGTGAAAAACTGAATGTCCGTCCCATGACCAAAACTAGAAAGAAGCTATCTGTGAATCTGCTTTGTGAAAAGTGGATTCACCTCACAGAGTTCAATCTTACTTTTGATTCAGCATGTTTGAAACACTCTTTGCTTAGAATCTGAAAAGAGTCATTTTGGAGCCCAGTTAGTCCCATTGTGAAAAACCAAATACCCCGCATTAAAAACTAGAAAGGAAGCTATTTGTGATACTTCTTTGTAATGTGTGGATTCACATTTAAGAAGTAATCCTTTCTTTTCATGCAGCAAGTTGGAAACACTCTTCTTGTAGGATCTGTGAAGGGACATTTTGGAGCCCACTGAGGCCCGAGATGAAAAACTGAATATCCTGAGATAAAAACTAGAAACAAGCTGTCTGTGAAACTGTTTTATTATGTTTGCACTCAGCTCATAGAGTTAAACTTTTCTTTTGATTCAGCAAGTTGGAATATTTCTCTTGTAGAATCTGCGAAGAAAGGGACATTTCATAGGCCACTGAATCCCATAGTTAAAAAGCAAATATCCCTTGATAAAACCTAGAAAAAAGCTATCTGTGAAACTGCTGTGTGGGGTATGAATTCAGCTCACAGAGTTGAATTCAGCAGGTTGGAAATATTCTTTTTGTGGAATCTATAAGGGATATTTCAGACTCCACTGAGACCTATAGTGAAAAAACAAATATTCTGCAATAACAAATAGAAAGAAGCCATCTGCTCACCTAATTTATGATGTGTGGATTCAGCTCACAGAGGTAAATATTTCTATTGATTTGGAAAGTTGGAATCACTCTTTTTGTACAATCTGCGAAGGGACATTTCAAAGCGAATAGAATCCTATAGTGGCAAACAGAATATTCTGTGATAAACACTAGAAAGAAGATATCTGTGAAACTGTTTTGTGATGTGTGCATTCAGCTCACAAATTTAAACCATTTTTTGTTTCAGCAGGTTGGAAACACTCTTTTTTAGAATCTACAAATAAACACTTCACAGCCCACAGAAACCTACAATGAGAAACTGAATACAGCATGATAAAAAAATAGAAAGAAGCTATGTGTGAAACTGCTTTGTGATGTGTGGATTTAGCTTACAGAGGGAAACCTTTCCTGTGATTTAGCAGCTTGGAAATATTCTTTTTGTAGAATCTGAGAAAGGAAATTTTTGAGTCCACTAAGGCCTATAGTGAAAAACAGAATATCTTGTGATAAAAACTAGAAAGAAGCTATCTGTGAAACAGCTTGTAATGTGTGCCTTCAGCTCACAGAGTTATATCTTAATTTTGATTCAGCCGGTTGGAAACACACTTTTTGTGGAACCTACAAAGGGACATTTCAAAAATCACTAGTCCTGCAGTGAAAAACAAAATATCCCATGATAAAAACTAGAAAGAACTATTTGTGAAACGTTTTTGTGAGGTACGCATTCAGCTTAGAAAGTTAAATGTTTCTTTTGATTCAGCAGGTTGGAAACATTCTTTTTGTAGAATCTATGAAGGAACATTTTGGAGCCTACTGAGGCCTGTAGTGAAAAAATGAATATTCCTCAATAACAAATAAAAAGAAGTCATCTGTGCATCTAACCTGCGATGTGTGGATTCAGCTCACTGAGTTAAATATTTCTATTGATTTAGAAGGTTGGAATCACTGTTTTCGTAGAATCTGCAAAGGAACATTTCAAAACAAACAGAATCCTATAGTGACAAAAAGAATATTCTGTGAGAAACACTAGAAAGAAGATATCTGTGAAATTGCTTTGTGATGTGTGCATTCAGCTCACAAATGTAAACAATTTTTTTGTTTCAGCAAGTTGGAAACACTCTTTTTTTAAGAATCTGCAAAGAAACATTTCACAGCCCACTGAAGCCTTTAGTGAGAAACGCAATATATCGCGATAAAAACTAGAAAGAAGCTATGTGTGAAACTGCTTTGTGATGCGTGGATTCAGCTTACAGAGGTAAACCTTTCTTGTGATTCAACAGGTTGGAAACACTCTTTTTGTAGAATCTGAGAAGGGACATTACTGAGTCCACTAAGGACTACTGTGAATAAAATAATATCTTGTGATAAAAACTAGAAAGAAGCTATCTGTGAAACGGCTTGTGATATGTGCCTTCAGCTCACAGAGTTAAATCTTACTTTTGATTCAGACCCTTGGAAACACATATCTATAGATCCTGCAAAGGAACATTTCAGAAACCACTAGTCCTATAGTGAAAAACTGAGTATTCCATGATAAAAACTAGAAAGAAGCTATCTATGAAACATTTTTGTGAAGTATGCATTCAGCTCACAGAGTTAAACCTTTCTTCCAATTCAACAATTTGGAAACACTCTCTTTGTAGAATCTGTAATGGGATATTTCAGAGCCCACTGAAGCCTATAATGAAAAATTGAATATTCTACAATAATAAATAGAAAGAAGTCATCTGTTCATCTAATATGTGATGTGTGGATTCAGCTCACATTTATGACATTTAAACATTTATGTTGATTTAGAAGCCTGGAATCACTCTTTTTGTAGAATCGGCAAAGGGATATTTCAGAGCAAGTAGACAAACTATAGTGACAAACACAATATTCTGTAATAAACTGGAAAGAAGATATCTGTGAAACTGCTTTGTGATGTGGACATTCAACTCACAGCATTGAACCTTTCCTTTTATTCACCAGGTTGGAAACACTCTTTTTGTAGTGAAGCTATATTTTGGAGCCCAATGTGACCTATAGTGAGAAAGAGAATATCCCGTGATAAAATCTAGAAAGAAACTATCTGTGAAACTGCTTTGTGATCTGTAAATTCAACTCACAGTGATAAACATTTCTTTTTATTTAGCAAGTTGGAAACACTCTTTTTGTAGAACCTGTGAATTAACATTTCAGAGCAAACTGAGGCCTGTAGTGAAAAACTGAAAATCTGGCACTAAAAACTAGAAAGAAAGTATTTGTGAAACTTCTTTGTGACATATGCCTTTTGCTCACAAAGTTAAATTCTTGTTGTGATTCAGCAGGTTGGAAACACTCTTTTTAGAGAATCTGGGAAAAGGCATTTCGGAGCCCACTGAGGCCTATAGTTTAAAACCGCATATCCTGCAATAACCACTAGAAGGAATCTGCTTGCAAAACTGCTTTGTGGAATGTGGATTCAGCTCACATACTTAAAACTTTCTTTCTATTCAGTAGGTTGCAAACACTCTTTTTTTAAAAAAAATCTGCAAAGGGACATTTCGCAGTTCAGTGCAGCCTGCAATGAGAAACAGAATATACTGCCACAAAAACTAGATAGAAGCTATTTGTGTAACTGATTTGTGATGTGTGCATTCAGTTTACAGAATTAAATCTTTCTTATAATTCAGCAGGTTACAAACACTCTTTTTGTAGAATCTGCAAAGTGCCATTTCTGATCCCAATGAAGCCTAGAGTGAAAAACAGAATATCCCCCAATATAAACGAGAAAGAAGCTATCTGTGAAATTGCTTTCTGCTGTGTGGATTCACCTCACAGAATTAAGCTTTTATTTTGATATGGCAGGTTGGAAGCACTCTTTTTGTACAATCAGTGAAGGGACACTTCAGAGTAAACTGAGGCCTGAAGTGAAAAACTGGATATCTCCCAATCAAAACTAGAAAGAATCTGTTTGTGAATCTGCTTTGTGATGTGTAGATTCAGCTCTCAGAGTTAAACTTTTGTTTTAATTCCACAGGTTGAAAACTTTCTCTTTGTAGAATCTGAGCAGAAACATTTCAGAGCCCACTAAAACCTATAATGAAAAACTGAATACACCACAATAAAAACTAGACAGAAGGTATCTATGAAACTGCTTTTAGATGTGAGGATTCAGGTCACAAATTTAAACATTTCTTTTCACTCAGAAGGTTTGAAAAACTTTTTTTGAAACATTTACGAAGAGCCATTTTGGTGTCCACTGAGGCCTATAGTGAAAAACAGAATATCCCCCAAATAATACTAGAAAGAAGCTATATGTGAAACTGCTTTGTGATGTGTTGATATGTGAATTCAGCTCAAAGAGTTAATCCCTAGTTTTGATTCAGCGATGTAAAAACCCACTTTTTGTAAAATTCGTGAAGGGACTTTTTAGAGCCCACTGAGGCATATAGTGAAATACTGAATATCTCCCAATAAAAACTGAAAAGAAGCTATCTGTGGAACTGCTCTATGATGTGTGCATTCAGCTCAGTTAATTAAACATTTATTTTGATTCAGCAGGTTGGAAACACTCTTTTTGTAGAATCTGTGAAGTTAGATTTTGGATCCTACTGAGGTGTATTATAAAAAGAAAATCCCACGATATAAACTAGGGAGAATCTGTTAATCTGTTTTGTGATGTGTGCATTCAGCTCACGAATTTAAACTGTTCTATTGATACGTCAAGTTGGAAAAACTGTTTTTGTAGAATCTGCAAAAGGAAATTTCAGAGCCCACTAAGGCCTATAGAGAAAAACCAAATATCCCATGGTAAAAACTAGAAAGAAGCTATCTGAGAAACTGCTTTGTCATGTGTGGATTCAGCTCAAAGAGTTAAGGTTTTTATTCATTCAGTACTTTGGAAACACTCTTATTGTAGCTTATGTGGAGGAACATTTTGGAGCCCACTGAGGCCTATAGTGAAAAACTGAATATTCCATGATAAATACTAGAAAGAAGCTGTCTGTGCAACTGCCTTATGAAGCATGGATTAAGTTCAAAGAGTTAAACCATTCCTTTGATTTCACAGATTGGAACACTTTTGTTGTAGAATCTGTAAAGGGACATTTTGGAGGCCACTGAAGCCTACAGTGTAAAACTGAATATCCCACGATAAAAACTAGAAAAAAATTATCTGTGAAACTGCTTCATGATATGTGCATTTAACTCACAGAATTAAACATTTCTTTTTATTCAGCAGGTTAGAAACGCTCTTTTTGTAGAATCTGTGAATGGACATTTCAGAACCCACTGAGGCCTATTGAGAAAAACTGAATATCCCACGATAAAAACTAGAATGAATCTATCTGTCAAACTGCTTTGTGATATGTGCATTTAACTCACAGAGTTAATCCTTTCTTTTGATTCGGCAGGTAGGAAACATTATTTTTGTAGAATCTGCAAAGGGACATTTTGGAGCCCACTGAGGCCTATAGTGAGAAATTGAACATCCCGTGATAAATACTAGAAAGAACAATCTGTTAAACCACTTGTGATGTGAGGATTCAGCTCACAGAGTTAATACTTTCTTTTGATTTTCCAGGTAGGAAGGAATCTTTTTGTAGAATCTGCAAAGGGACATTCCGAAGGCCACTGAAGCCTATAGTTTGAAACTGAATATCCCACCGTGAAAACTAGAAAACAAGCTCTCTGCGAAACTGCTTTGTGATATGTGCTTTCAGCTCACAGAGTTAAACCATTCTATTACTTCAGCAGGTTGGAAACACTCACTCTTTTTGTAGAATCTGTGAAGGGACATTTCAGAGCCCACTGAGGCTTACAGTGAAAAATTGAATGTTCTGTGACTAAAACTGAAAGGAAGCTATCAGTCAGACTACTTTTTGATGTGTGGATTCAGATCATAGAGTAAAACCTGTTTTTTTATTCAGCAGGTTGGGAACACTATTTGTAGCATCTGAGATGGGTCATTTTGTTCCTCACTGAGGCCCTTAGTGCAAAATGGAATATCCTCTAATAAAAACTAGAAAGAAGCTGTATGTGAAACTGCTTTGTGATGTGTGCATTCAGTTCAGAGAGTTAAACCTTCATCTTGATTCAGCAGATTGGAAACACTCTGTAGAATCAGCAAAGGGACATTTCAGAGCCCACTGAGTCCAAATGTCAAAAACCAAATATCCCACAAAAAACTAGAAAGAAAATATATGTGAAACTGCTTTGCGATATCTGAATTCTGCTCACCAAGTTAACCTTTTATTTTGATTCAGCAGGTTGGAAATACATTTTTTGTAGAATCTGCGAAGGGCCATTTCAGTGCCAACAGAGGCCAAAAGTGAAAAACCACATATTGCGCAGTAAAAACTAGACAGAAATGATCTGTGAAACTGCATTGTGATGCATACAATTTGATCATAGAATCAAACCTATCTTTTGATTAAGCAGGCTGGAAACACTCTTTTTGTAGAATCTGCAAGGCATCACTTCAGAGCCCACTGAGTACAAAAGTGAAAAAAAGAATATCCCTCAATAAAAACTAAAAAGAACTATGTGTGAAACAGGTTTCTGATGTGTGCACTCTGCTCACAAAGTTAAACTTTATTTTTGATTCAGCTGGTTGAAAACACTCATTTGTAGAATCTGCAAAGTGTCATTTCAGAGCAAAGTGAGGTCTATGGTGCAAAACTGAACATCCTGCAATAAAAACTAGAAAGAAGCTATCTGTGAAACTGCTTTGTGATGTATACATTCAGTTCACAGAGTTTAATCTTTCTTTTGATTAAGCAGGTTTGAAACAATCTTTTTGTAGAATCTCCCAAAGGACATTTTAGAACCAGCTGAGGATAAAAACTTGAAATCAGCTATCTGTGAAACTGCTTTGTAATGTATGGAGTAAAGTCACAGAGTTAAAACCTTTTTTTGATTCAGCAGGTTCGAAATACTCTTTTTTTAGAATCTGCAAATGGATATTTTGGAGATGACTTAATCCCATAGTGAAAACCTGAATATCCAGTGATAAAAACTAGAAAAAAACTATCTGTGAAACTACTTTGTGGCATGTAGATTTAGCTCACTGTGTTCAAGATTTCTTTTAATTAAGAAGTTGGATTCAGGCTTATTGTGGAATCTACTATGGGACATTTTGGAACCCACTTAGCCATACAGTGAAAAACCATATATCTTGAGATAAAAACTAGAAAGAAGTTCCCTGTGAAACTGCTTTGTGGTGTGTGCATTCAGTTCACAGAGTTAAAACTGTTTTTTGAAACAGTAGATTGGAAACACTCTTTGTGTCAAATTTGTGAATAGACATTTGGGAGGCTACTGAGGCCTGTAGTAAAAAAATGAATATCTCGAGATAAAAATTAGACTGAAGCTATCTGTGAGACTACTTTTTGATGTATGGATTCAGTTTACAGAGCTAAATGTTTCTTTTGATTCGTCAAGTTGGAAACACTCTTTTTGTAAGTTTGCAAAGAAATATTTCGAAGCCCAATGATGTCTTTATTGAAAAATTGACTATCCGTGATACAGAACTGGAAAGAAGCTATCTGTGAAACATCTTTGTGATCTGCGGATTCAGCTCAGAGTTAAATGTTTCTTTTCCTTCAGCAAATTTGGAACACTCTTTTTGTAAAATCTGTGAAGAAACATTTTGGAACCCACTGACGCCTATATTGAAAAAAAGAATTTCCATTGATAAAAGCTAGAAAGAATCTATCCGTGAAATTCCTTTGTGATGTGTACATTCAGATCGCAGATATAAAACTTTTCTTTTTTTTTAAATTTATTTATTATTATTATACTTTAAGTTGTAGGGTACATGTGCATAACGTGCAGGTTTGTTACATATGTATACTTGTGCCATGTTGCTGTGCTGCACCCATCAACTCGTCATTTACATCAGGTATAACTCCCAATGCAATCCCTCCACCCTCCCCCCTCCCCATGATAGGCCCCGGTGTGTGATGTTCCCCTTCCTGAGTCCGAGTGATCTCATTGTTCAGTTCCCACCTATGAGTGAGAACATGCGGTGTTTGGTTTTCTGTTCTTGTGATAGTTTGCTAAGAATGATGGATTCCAGCTGCATCCAGCAGGTTGGAAACACTCTTTTTGTATAATAAGTGAAAGGCTATTTGGGAGCTCAATGAGGCTTATAGTGAAAAACCAAATATCCTTTGATAAAAACTTTAAAGAAGCTATCTGTCAAACTGCTTTGTGATGTGTGACTTCAGCTTACAGAGTTCAAGCTTTGTTTTGATTCAGCAGGTTGGAAACATTCTTTTTGTGGAATATACAAGGGGCCATTTCAGAGCCCACTGACAACTTTACTAAAAAAGCTAACATTGTGAGATAAAAACTAGAATGAATCTATAAGTGAAACTTCTTTTTGATGTCTGTGTTCACCTCACAGACTTAAACCTTTCTTTTGATTCAGCATTTTGGAAACACTCTTTTTGGAGATCTGTGAAGGGACATTTCAGAGGCCACTGATGCCTATTGGGAAACACTAAATATTCCGTGATACAAACTATAAAGAAGCTATCTGTGAAATTACTTTTGTTGTGTGAGTTCAGCTCACACAGTTCAACCTTGCTTTTGATTCAACAGGTTGGAAATACTTTTTCTGTAGAATCTGTGAGGGGATATTTTGGAGCCCACTGAGGCCAGTAGTGAAAAACTGTATATCCCATGATAAAAATTAGAATGAAGCCATCTGTGAAACTACTTTGTGATGCCTGGATTCAGCTCACAGACTTAAACCATTCCCTTGATTCAGAAGGTTTGAAATGCTCTTTTTGTACAATATGCACAGGAACATTTCAAAGCACTCTGAGGCCTATAGTGAAAAAGCAAATATCCCACAATAAAAACTAAAAAGAAGCTATTTGTGAAACTGCTTTGTGATGTGTGAAGTCAGCTCACATATTTAAGCATATCTTTTGATTTAGCTGGTCAGAGACACTTTTTTCATAAAATCTGTGGCCTATAGTGAAAAATCAAATATCCCGCAATAAAAATGAGAAAGAAGATATCTGTGAAAATGATTTATGATGTGTACACTCAGCTCACAGGTTTAAAGCTATCTTTTTTTCAGCAGAGTGAAAACACTTTTTTGTAGAATCTGCAAAGGGATGTTTCATAGCCCACTGAAGACAATAGTGAAAAACAGCATATCCCATGATTAAAACTCAAAAGAAACTTTCTGTGAAACTACTTTGTCAAGGGTGTATTAAGCTCATAGAGTTAAATCTTTGTTTTGATTCTGCTAATTTATTGAAAACACTCTTTTTGTAGAATCTGTGAAGAGACACTTTAAAGCCCATTGAGGCCTGTAGTGAAAAACTGAATATCCCACAATAAAAACTAGAAAGAAGCTACATGTAATACTGCTTTGTAAAGTGGGGATTCATCTCACAGAGTTAAACGTTTCTTTTTATTCAGCAGGTAGGAAACACTCTTTTTGCTCAATCTACAATAGCACATTTCAGTGCCCAATATTGCCTACAGTGATAAAAAGACACTCTTTTTGTAGAAACTGTGAAGGGACATTTTGGACCCCACTGAGTTTTTATATGAAAACCAGAATATTCCTTAATGAAAACTGGAAATAATTTATCTCTGAAACTGATTTGTGATGTGTGGTTTCAGCTCACAGAGTTAAACTTTTGTTGTTGTTGTTGTTGTTTGGTTTTTTGATTCAGCTGGTTGAAACAATCATTCTGTAAATTCTCTGAAGGGACATTTCAGAGCCCAATTATATCTATAGTGAAATACTGAATAACTGGCCAAAAAACTAAAAAAGAAGCTATTTGTGAAATTGGTGTGTGATGTGTTGATTCAGCTTACTGTATTAAAACTTCCTTTTGATGCAGCATGTTGGAAACACTCTTTTTATATAATCTGCAAAAGGATATTTCAGACCTCATTGAGATTATAGTGAAAAAATGAATATCTTCTAATAAAAATGAGAAAGAAACTATCTGTTAAACTGCTTTGTGATGTGTGGATTCAGCTCACAGAGTTAAACGTTTCTTTCAAAGAAGCATGTCAGAATACCTTTTTTTGCAGAAAATACAAAGGGACATTTCAGAGTCCTTTGATGCCTATACTGAAAAACCAAATATCCCATGATAAAAACTAGAAAGAATTTAGTTGTGAAACTGTTTTGTGATGTGTGCATTCAGCTCACAGAGTTCAGAATTTTCTTCAATTCAGAGTTAAACATTTATTTTGATTCATCAGGTTAGAAACACTCTTTCTGTAGAATCTGTGAAGGGACATTTCAGAACTCAATGAGGCCTACAGTGAAAAACTGAATATCCCACAATTAAAATGAGAAAGAAGCTATCTGTGAAACTGCTCAGTGATGTGTGGATTCAGCTCACAGAGTTACATTTTTCTTTTGATTCAAAGGTTGGAAACACTCTTTTTGTAGAATCTGTAAAGTTATATTTTGGAGCCCACTGAGGCCTTTAATGAAAAAAGGTGCATCCTGCAATAAAAACTATAATGAAACTATCTGTGTAATTGCTTTTTAATGCATAAAAATCAGCTGACAGAATTAAACCTTTTATTTGATTTAGTAGACTGGAAACACTGTTTTTGTAGGATCTGCAAAGGGACATTTTGGAGCCTACTGAGTCTTATAGTGAAAACCAAACATCCCATGATAAAAACTAGAAAGTAGTGATTGATGAGACTGCTTTGTTATGTGTGCATTTAGCTCACAGACCATAACTATTCTTTTGATTCAGCAGGTTGGAAACACTCTTTTAGTAGAAAGTGTGAAGGCACATTCCAAAGCCCACTGAGGCCTAAAATAAAAAAATAAAATATCCCTCAATAAAAACTAGAAATAAGGTTTCTGTGAAACTGCTTTTTGATGTGTGGATAGAGCTAACAGAGTTAAACCTTTCTTTTGATTTAGCAAGTTGGAAACACTCTTTATGGAGATACTGTGAAGGGATATTTCAGAAAAAAAACAGAGACCAATGTTGAAAAATTGAATATCCCATGATAAAAACTAGAGAAAAGCTATCTTTCAAACTGCATTGTGATGTGTATATTCAGCTCACAGAGTTAAACCTCTCTTTAAATTCAGCAGATTGTAAATATTTCTATTGTTTCAGCAGGTGGGAAACACTCTTTTTGTAGAATCTACAAAGGGACATTTCAGAGCCCAGTGAGACCTATAGTGAAACACTGAATATCTGATAATATAAAAACTAGAAAGAAGCTATTGCTGAAACTACTTTGTGATGTATGGATTGAGCTCACAGACTTAAAACTTTCCCTTGATTCAGAAGGCTGGAACTACTCTTTTTGTAGAATCTACAAAGGAATATTTCAGAACCCACTGAGGCCTATAAAGATAAACTGAATATACCGTGGTAAAAAATAGTAAGAAGCTTTTGGTGAAACTGCTTTGTGATGTCTGCATTCAGTTCACACATTAAACCTTTCTTCTGATTTATTAGATTAAAAATACTCTTTTGTAGTCTCTACACAGGGACATTTCAGAGCCCACTGAGTCCAATAGTGAAAAAAAATAATATTCCATGACAAAAACTAGAAAGAAGCTATCTGTGAAACTGCTTTGTGATGTGTGCATTCAGTTCACACATTAAACCTTTCTTCTGATTTATTAGGCTAAAAAAACTCTTCTTGTAGCATCTACATAGGGACATTTCAGAGTCCACTGAGTCCAATAGTGACAAAATGAATATCCTGTGATAAAAACTAGAAAGAAGCTATCTGTGAAACTGCTTTGTGATGTGTGCATTGAGCTCACAAAGTTAAATTTTTCTTTTGATTCAGCAGATAGGTAAAAGCACTTTTTTATGTAATCTGTGAGTGGACATTTCAGACCCCCTCAGATGAATAATGAAAATCTGAATATTGCATGATAAAATCAAGAAAGAAGCTATCTGTGAAATTGTTTTGTGATATGAGGATTTATCTCACAGATTGAAACCTTTTTTTTGGATTCAGCATGTTAGAAACACTCTTTTTATAGAGTCTGCAAGGGGACATTTCAGAGTCCACTCACACCTATCGTGAAAAACTGAATATTCTGTGATAAAAGCTAGAAAGATGTTATCTGTGAAACTGCTCTGTGATGTGTGGATTCAGCTCAGAGAGCTAAAGCTTTTGTTTGATTCAGCAGGTTGGAACACTCTTTTGGTAGAATTTGCAAAAATATATTTCACATCCCACTGAGGCCTATAGTGAAAAACTGATTATCCCATGACAAAAGCTAGAAAAAAGTTATCTCCGAAACTACTTTGTGACGTGTACATTCAGCTCACAGAGGTCAAAATTTCTTTCATTTCAGCAAGTGGAAAACATTCTTCTTGTAAAATCTGCAAAAAGACATTTCAGACTCCACTGAGACCAATAGTGAAAAACTGAATATCCTGTGATAGAAACAAGAAAGAAGCTATTTGTGAAACTGATTTGTGATGTGTGGATTCAGCTCAGAGAGTTAAACCTATTGTTTGATACAGTAGGTAGGGAACACTCTTTTTGTAGAATCTGCTAAGGGCAATTTCAGAGCAAGCTGAGTAGTATAGTGAAAAACCGAATATACCATGATAAAAACTAGAAAGAAATTATCTGTGAAGCTGTTATGTGATGTATGTATTAAGCAAAGTTAAAACTTCCTTTTGACCCAGCAGGTTGAAAACACAGTTTTTGTAGACTCCACCAATGGACATTTCGGAGTAAACTGGGGCCTATAGTGAAAAACATATTATCCCACTCTAAAAATTATAAAGAAACTTTCTGTGAAACTGCTTTGTGATGTATGCTTTCAACTCAGTGAGTTAAACCTTTCTTCTAATTAAGGAGTTTGAAAACACTCTCTTTGTAGAATCTACAAAGGGACATTTTGCATCCAACTGAGGCCTGTAGTGAGAAACCTCATATCCATTTTAAGAAAATACAGAAGGAAGCTAATTTAAAACTGTTTTGCGATGTGTGCATTCAGTTGACAGTGTTAAAACTTTCTTTTGATTTAGCAAGTTGAAAACACTCTTTTGTAAAATCTGCAAAGGGGCATTTTGCATCCAACTGAGGCCTATGGTGAGAAACCACATATCCATTAAAAAAAAAAAAAAAAAAAAAAAAAAAAAAAAAAAAAAAACAGAAGGAAGCTAATTTGAAACTGTTTTGTGATGTGTACGTTCAGTTGACAGTGTTAAAACTGTCTTTTGATTTAGCAAGTTGAAAACACTCTTTTGTAAAATCTGCAAAGGGGCATTTCAGAGAACACCGGGCCTATACTGAAAACCTGAATATCCTGCAATAAAAACTAGAAAGAAGCTATTTGTGAAACTGCTTTGTTATGTGTGGATTCAGCTCGCAGAGTTAAACCTTTCTTTTGATTCAGCAAGCTTCCAGAGGGTTTCAGATGAGGGTTTCCAAACCCTTTTCTGACAGTATCTGCGAAGACATATTTCAGAGCCCACTTTGGCCTATAGTGAAAAACTGAATATTCCACTATAGTTAGCAGAAAGAAGTTATCTTGAAACTGCTTTGTGATGTGTCAAGTCCACTCACAGAGATAAACTTTTCTTTAGATTCAGCACGTTGGAAACACCCTTTTCATAGAATCTGTGAATGGACATTTCTGAGACTTCTGAAACTATAGTGAAAAACGGAATATCTTGCTATATAAACTAGAAAGAAACTATCTGCAAAACTACTTTGTGATGTGTTCAAAGAGTTAAATCTTTGATTCAGAAGGTTGAAGCACTTTTTTTCTAGAAACTGCATGGAGACATTTCAGAGCCCACTGAGGCCTGTAGTAAAAACTGAATATGCTTCCATAAAAACTAGAAGGAAGTTCTCTGTGAAACTGCTTTGTGATGTGTGCATTCAGCTAACAGAGTTAAACCTATTTTTGGATTCAGCAGGTTAGAAATGCTCTACTGGTAGAATCTGCGAGGGGACATTTCGGAGACGTTTGAGGCCTATAGGGAAAAACAAAATATCACGCAATATAAACTAGAAGGAAACTATCTGTGAAACTGCTTTGCAATGTGTAGATTCACTTCACGGAATTAAAACTTTGTTTTGATTCAGCAGGTTGAAACACTCTATTTGTAGAACCTGTGAATAGACATTTTGGAGAACACTGATGCCTTTAGTGAAAAACAGAATATCCCATGATAATAACTGGACAGAAGCTATCTGTCAAACTGTTTTGTGATATTTAAATTCAGTTCACAGAGTTATTTTTTTTTGATTCAGCATATTGAATCTCTGTTTTAGTGGATCTGCAAGTATGCATTTCAGAGCTGACTGAGGCCTTTAGTGAAAAATGGAGTATGTCATAAAAAATAGAAAGAATATATCTGTGAAACTACTTTTTGATGTGTAGATTGTGCATACAAAGCTAAACTTTTTTTTATTATTATTCAGCAGATTGTAAACACTGCTTTTGCAGAATCTCCTAAGGGACATTTGGAGCCAACTGAGGCCTATAGTAAAAAATAAAATACCCCATAATAAAAATTAGAAAGAAGCTAAACATGAGACTGTTTAGTGATGTGTGGATTCAGGTCACAGAGTTAAACTTTTCTTTTGATTCAGTAAGTTGGAAATGCTCTTTTTGTAGTATCTGGGAATGGACATTTCAGAGCCCACTGAGGAGTATAGTGAAAAAGCAAATATCCCACACCAAAGCTGGAAAGAAGCTATCTGTGAAACTGCTTTGTGAGGTGTGGATTAAACTCACAGAGTTAAATTTTTGTTTTGATTCACCAGCTTGTAAAAGCTATTTTTGTAGAATCTGGTAAGGAGCGACATTTTGGAGCCCACTGAAGTCTGTAGTGAAAAACCAAATACCTCATAATAAAAACTAGAATGAAGCTATCTCTAAAACTGCTTTGCGATGTGTGGATTTACCTAACAGAGTTAAACCTTTCTTTTGATTCTGCAGGTTGTAAATACTCTTTTTGTAGAATCTGCGAACTTACGTTTTGGAGCAAACTGAGTCCTATAGTGAAAAACTGAAAATCCCTTGATTAAAAACTAGAAAGAACCTATCTGAGAACATTTGCGATGTTTGCATTCAGTTCATAGTGTTAAACCTTTCTTTTGATTCAGCAGGATGAAAACACTATTTTTGTGGAATCTGCAAATGGATATTTCTTAGCCCAGAGAGGCCTATAGTTAGATTCTGTTTCTTAGCCCACAGAGGCATATAGTTAGATTTATCTTGTGATAAAAACTAGAAAGAAGCTATCTGTGGAACTGCTTTGTGAGGTGTGGGTTCAACTCACAGAGGTAAACCTTTCAATTCAGTAGGTTGCAAACACTCTTTTTATAGAATATGCAAAGGGACAATTCAGATCCCTCTGAGTCTTATAGTGAAAAAGGGAATACCCTTAATTAAAACTAAAAGGAAGCTACGTGTAAAACTGCTTTGTGATGTGTGGGCTCAGCTAACAGAAATAAATCATTATTTTCATTCAGCAGGTTGTAAACACTCTTTTTTGTAGAATCTGTGTATTGACATTTCAGAGCAAAGTGAGTCCTACAGTGAAAAACTGAAAATCTCATAATTAAAATTAGAAAGATGTTACCTGTGAAACTTTGTGATTGTTGCATTCAGTTCACAGAATTAAACCTTTATTTTGATTCAGTATGTTGGAAATACTATTTTTGTAGGATATGTGAAGGAACATTTCTTAACCTACCTAGGCCTATAGTTAAAAACTGAAAATCCTATTGTAAAAACTTGAATGAAGCTATCTGTTACACTGCTTTGTGAGGTCTGGGTTCAACTCACAGAGTTAAACCTGTCTTTCTATTCAGCAGATTGTAAACGCTCTTTTTGTAGAATCTGCAAAGGGATATTTCACGATCCATTGTGTTCCGCAGTCGTGTGGTGGGCAGGCCGCAGGGACTCATGGCGACGTTGAGGCAGGCCTGGGGTGAAGCAGCAAGACTGCAGTGAATGGTGGGAGCCTCCCAAGAAGACCTCTTTTATCCCAGAAGCCCCCAAGACTGTCCCAGGAGAGCTGTAAAACCCCAGGATTTGGAGAAAGGTATGTGTGTCTCTCGCAGAATTCCCCCAAAAGCAAAAACGAGGCCGCAGATGGCATGGGCCGGGTGCAGAGACTCAAGGGGATGTTGACACAGGCAGAGAGGAGAATTTTCAGGGAATGCTGGGAGCCTCCCAATGACGCCTCTGCCATCACAGAAGACCCCAGGACTGTTTCCGTGGGGCTGTAATGCCCCAGCCTATGTAGCATGGTTCCTGTGTCTCTCGCGGAAGACCTCCAAAAGAGACAATGGGGCGACATGGTGGTCTGAGCAAGATGCAGGGACTCAGAGGGGCTTTGAGGCAGGCAGAGGGGAGAAGTGGTGAGACTGCAGGAAATGGTACAAGCCTCCCAAACGGGCCTCTTCAATCCCAGAAGCACCCAGGTCTGCCCCATGAAGGTTGTAAAGCACCAGGCTTTGGAGCAGGGAGCCCCTATCTCTCGCACAAGGCCCCGACACGCAAAAACCAGGACCGCAGGGTGGCATGGGAGGTTCGCAGGACTCGAGTGGACTTTGAGGCAGGCCGAGGGGAGAAGCCCCAATACAGCAGAGAATGCTGGGAGCCTCCGGAGGAGGCCTCTCCCATCCCAGAAGCCCCCAGGACTGCCCCGGATGAGCAGTAATGCCAAAGACTTTGAAGCAGGGTGACTGTGTTTCTCACAGAAGACCCCTAAAAGTGACAACGGGTCCGTGGGGTGGCATGGGCGAGCTACAGGGTCTCAGGGAGACGTTGAGGCAGGCAGTTGGGAGAAGCAGCGATACCACATAGAATGTTGGGAGCCTCCCAAGGAGGACTCTCCCATTCCAAATGCCCCAGGTCTGTCCCTGACGGGCTGTAGTGCCCCAGGATTTGGAGCAGAGTGCCTGCGTTTCTGGTGGACACCAGCAAAAATGGGGCCGCAGAGTTTTCTAGACAAGCCGCTGGGACTCAGGGGAATGTTGAGGCAGGCATAAGGGAGAAGCGGCAAGACGGCAAGAAATGCTGGAAACCTCCCAAGGAGGCCTCTTTCATCCCAGAAGTCCTCAGGGCATCCTGATTGGGTTGTAAAACCCCAGGCTTTGGAGCAGGGTGCTTGCATCTCTCGCAGAAGGCCTTCGCAAGCAAAAACGGGACGTAGGGTTGCAAGGGCAGCCAATAGGGACTCAAGGGGACGTTGAGGCAGGCAGGAATAAGAAGTGGCGAGACCGCAGGGAATACTGGCAGCCTCCCTTGGTGGCCTCTCCCAATCCA
This sequence comes from Macaca thibetana thibetana, assembly GCF_024542745.1. NCBI lineage: Eukaryota > Metazoa > Chordata > Mammalia > Primates > Cercopithecidae > Macaca > Macaca thibetana. The sequence goes on along the minus strand of NC_065585.1, from coordinate 98,173,319 downwards.
AAAAGCCACCTAGGCTGTCCCTGGAAGGCTGTAAAGCCCCAAACTTTGGAGCAAAGTGCCTATTTCTTGCATAAGGCCCCCACAAGTGAAACCGTGGCCACAGAATGGCATGGGCGGGCTGCAGGGACTCAGGGGTCTTTGAGACAGACAGAGGGGAGAAGCAGGGAGACTGTAGGGAACTCTGGAAGCCTCCCAAGGAGGTATCTCCCATCCCAGTATGCCCCAGTGCTGTCCCATGCAGGATGTAAAGCCCCAGGCTTTGGAACAGTGTGCCTGTGTTTCTCCTGTAAGGCACCCAAATTCAAAAACAGGGTCATAGGGTGATGTGAGAAGGCCGAAGGAATTCAGGGAAGGTTGAAGCAGGCAGAGGGGAGTAGCATCAAGACCGCAGGGAATGCCCTGAGTCTCTCCAAGATGCCTCTCCCATTCCAGAAGAACCCAGGGCTGTCTCAGGCGGGCAGTAATGCCGCAGTCTTTGGAGCAGGGTTCCTATGTCTCTCGTGGAATGCTTTCACAAGCAAAACCAGGGCCACAGAGTGGCGTGGGTGGGCCACAGGATATCAGGGGGACGTTGAGACAGGCAGAAGGGAGAATTGACGAGACCTCAGGGAATGCTGACAGCCTCCTAAGGAGGTATCTCCCTTCCCAGAAGTCCCCAGGGCCATCCCATGAGCGTTGTAGAGTCCCAGGCTTTGGAGCAGGCAGTCTGTCTCTCGCGGAAGGCCCACGCATGCCAAACCAGGGCCACAGGGTGGAGTGGAAGGGCCTCAAGGACTCAGGGGGACGTTGAGGTGGGCAGAAGGGAGAAGCGGTTAAACCACAGGGAATTCTGGGAACCTCCTAAAAAGGCCTCCTCCTAGAAGTCCCCAGGGCTGTCTTGTACAGGCTGTAAAACCCCAGGCTTTGGAGCAAGATACCTGTGTCTCTCGGAAGGACCCCCCCAAAAAAGCAGTGGGGCCGCAGGTTGATGTGGGTGGGCCTCAAGGACTCAGCGATACTTTGAGGCAGGCAGAGTAGACAGCGGCGAGACTGAAGGGAATGCTCGGAGTCCCCCACGATGCCGCTCCCATTTTAGAAGTCCCCAGAAATGTTCCGGATGGGCTGTAAATCCCCAGGCTTTGGAGCAGGGTGCCTGTATCTCTCGCAAAAGGTCCAAACAAGAGAAGACAGCTCCACAGGGTGGCATGAGCCGGCTGCAGGGACTCAGGGGGATGTTGAGACAGGCAAACAGGAGAAGCTGAGAAACCTTAGGTAATGCTTGAAGCCTCCTAAAGAGGCCTTTCCCATCCCAGAAGGCCCCAGAGCTGTCCTGGTTGGGCTGTAATGCCCCAGTCTTTGGAGCAGGGCGCCTGTGTCTCACGGAAGACCTACAAAAGAGACAACAGGGCGGCCGGGTGTCATATGCGGGATCAGGGACTCGGGGACATTGAGGCAGGCAGAAGGGAGAAGCTTCGAGACGGCAGGGAATGCTATGAGCCTCCCAAGGAGGTCTTTCCAATCCCAGAAGCTACCAGGCCTGTTCCCTGTGGGCTGTAAAGTCCCACGCTTTAAAGCAGGGAGCCAGGGTCTTTCGCGGAAGTCCCCACATTCAAAAACGGGACTGCAAGATGTCGAGGGCAGGCCGTAAGGGCTCATGGGGATGTTGAGGCAGGCAGAAAAATGAAGCGGTGAGACTGCAGGGAATGTTGGGAGCCTCCCCTGGAGGCCTCTCCCATCCCAACAGCCACCTGGGCTGTTCTCAGTGAGCTGTGAAGCCCCAGGCTTTGGAGCAGGGTGCCTCACTCTCTCGCCAAAGGCCCCCACAAGTGAAAACAGGGTCGCAGAGTGGCATGGGTGAGTCGCAGAGTGGCGTGGGCAAGCCACAGGGACTCAGGGGACGTTGAGGCCAGGAGAAGGCAGAAGCAGGAAGAATGCAGGGAATGCTACGAGCCTCCCAAGGAGGCCCCTCCCATCCCGGAAGTCCTCAGGCCTGTCCCGTGCCGGTTGTAAAGCCCCAGGCTTTGGAGCAGGGAGCCTGTGTCTCTCGCAGAAGGCCCCAACATGCAAAAACGGGGATGCAGGATGGCATTGGAAGTCTGCAAGGTGGTGTGGGAGGGCAGAAGGGACTCAGGGAAACGTTGAGGTGGGCAGAAAGGAGAAGCTGCGAAACCACAGGAAATACTGGGAGCCTCCCAAGTAGGCCTCTCCCACCCCACAAGCCCCCAGGGCTGTCCCAGTAGGGATGTAATGTCCCAGCCTTTGTAGCAGGGTGCAGACTGCTGTAGTAGGACACAGGGACTCGGGGGATGTTAAGGCAGGCAGATGTAAGAAGTGGTGAGACCACAGGATATGCTCTGAGCCTCCCAAGGAGGCCTCTCCAGTTCCAGAAGTCCCCAGGCCTGCCCCGTGCGAGTTTGTAAAGCACCAGGCTTTGGAGCCCGTGTCTCTCACGGACGACCCCCACATGCAAAAACGGGGCCGCAGGGTGTCATGGGAGGTTACAGGGACTCAGAGGGACGTTGAGGCAGGCCGACTGGAGAAGCAGCGAGATTGCAGGGAATGCTGGGAGCCTTCGAATGAGGCCTCTTCCATCCCAGAAGCCCCCAGGGCTATCCCGAATGGGTTGTAATGCCCAAGACTTTGGAGTAGGGTGCCTGTGTTTCCCACTGAAGACCCCTAAAAGAGACAACTGGGTCACTAGGTGGCATGGGCGGGCCACCGGGACACAGAGAGACGTTGAGGCAGGCACACAGGAGAAGCAGCGAGACCGCATGGAATACTGGGAGCCTCCCAAGAAGGGCTCTCCCATCCCAGATGCCCTCATGGCTGTTCCAGTCGGGCTGTAAAGCACCAGGTTGGAGCCAGTTGCCTGTGTCTCTCGTTGAAGCCCTTCACAAGCAAAAACGAGGCCACAGGGTGACAAGGGCAGGCCATAGGGACTCACGAGGACATTGAAGCAGTCAGGAAAAAGAAGCGGCGAGACGACAGGGAATGCTGGAAGCCTCATCTGGAGGTCTCGCCCATCCTCAAAACCAGGCTGTCCTGGGTGGATTATAAAGCCCCAGGCTTTGAAGCAGGGTGTCTGTGTCTCTCATGGAAGGCTCCCACAAGCAAAACTCTGGCCACAGGGTGGTGTTGGTGGGCAGCAGGGACTCAGAGTGACATTGAGGCAGGCAGATAGGGGAAGTGGCGAGATTGCAGGGAATGCCGAGAGCCTCCCATAAAGGCCTTTCCCATCCTAGAAGTCCACAGAACCATCCTGGTTGGACTGTAGAGCCACAGGCTTTGGAGCAGAAGGCCTTTGTTTATTACAAAAGGCCCAAACAAACAAAAACAGGGCCTCAGGGTGGCGTGGGCGGGCCGTCAGGTGGCGTGGGCCGGCAGCAGAGACTCAGGTTTATGTTGAGTAAGGCAGAAAAGAGAAGTGGTGAGACAGCATGGAATGCTATGAGTATGCCAAGGGGACCTCTTCCATCCCAAGACTCAGGGAAACGTTGAGGCAGGCAGAAAGGAGAAGCTGCGAAACCACAGGAAATGCTGGGAGCCTCCCAAGTAGGCCTCTCCCACCCCACAAGCCCCCAGGGCTGTCCCAGTAGGGATGTAATGTCCCAGCCTTTGTAGCAGGGTGCAGGCTGTTGTAGTAGGACACAGAGACTCAGGGGATGTTAAGGTAGGCAGATGTAAGAAGTGGTGAGACCACAGGATATGCTATGAGCATATTCTCAGGGCTGTCAGGGGCGTGATGTAAAGCTTCAGGCTTTAGAGCAGGATGACTGTGTCTCTTGCAGAAAGTTCCCACAAGTGAAAACGAGGCTGTGGGGTGGCATGGGGAAGCTGCAGGAACTCAAGGGTACACTGTGGCAGACAGATGGGAGACGCGGCAACACGGCAGGAAATGCTGAGAGTCAGCCTAAATGGCCTCTCGCACCCCACAACCACCCAGGGTTGTCCCAGGTGGATGTAAAGCACCTGGCTTTGGAGCAGTGCATCTATGTCCCTCAGGAAAGCCCCCACAGGTGAAAATGGGGCCTCAGGGTGGCTTGGACGGGTCTCAGGGACTCAGGGGGACATTGAGACTGGCAGAGCGTTGATGTAGCGAAATTGCAGGGAATGCTGGGAGCCTCCCAAGGCTTCCTCTCCCATCCCAGAAGCCCCTGGGCTGTCCTGGGCGAGCTGTAAAGCCCCAGGCGTTGAAGCAGTGTGCCTGAGTCTCTTGCAGAAATCTACCACAAGCAAAAATGGGGAGAGGGCAGGGTGCACGGACTCCGGGAAATGTTGAGACAGGCAGAGGGAAGAAGCCGCGAGACCGCAGGGAGTGATGTGAGCCTCCCAAGGAGGCATCTCACACTTTAGAAACCCCCAGGTCTGTCCCTGATGGGCTGCAAAGCCCCAAACCTTGGAGCAGGAAGCCTGTGTCTCTCAAGGAAGGCCCATACATAGACAAATGGGGCCACATGGTGGAGTGGGAGGGCCGCAGGAACTGAGAAGGATGTTGAGACAGGCAGCGGGGAGAAGCAGCAAGAACACAGGGAATGCTGGGAGCCTCCCAAAGAGAACTCCCACTTTTAAGAAGACCCCAGGTCTGTCCCGGATGGGCCGTAATGTCCCAGGCTTTGGAGAAGGGTGCCTGTCTATCTCGTGGAAGACCCCCAAAAGAGACAACGCGGTTGCTGGTTACCGTGGCCCTGTCGCAGGAACTCAGACGTTGAGGAAGGCAGAAGGTAGAAGTGGCAAGACCGTAGGAAATGCTGGGAGCCTCCCAGTGAGGCCTCTTGCATCCCAGAAGCTCCCAGGTCTGTCCCATATGGGCTATTGTGTCCCAAGCTTTGAAGCAGGGTGCCTGTGTCTCTCGTGGAAGGCTTCCCCAAGGGAAAACAGAGTTGCAGGGTGGCCTGGGCGAGCCATAGGGACTTGGGGACGTTGAGACAGGCAGAAAGGAGAAACTGCGATACCGCAGCGAATGCTGGGAGCCTCCCACGGAGGCCTCACCCATCCCAGAAGCCTGCAGGACTGTTTTGGGCGTGCTGTAATGCTTCACGTTTTGATACAGGGTGTCTGTGTCTCTAGCTAAAGGCCTCTACTACCAAAAACAGGTCTGTAGAGTGGTGTGGGTGGATGGCAGGGACTCAGTATAAGGTTGAGGGAGGCAGAAGGGAAAGCGTCGAGACCACATGGAATACTAGAAGACTCCCATGGATGCCTTTCTCATCCCAGAAGCCCCTAGGATTGTCCCGGGTGGGCTGTAAAGCCCCACACTTTGGGGCAGGCTGCCAGTAGCTCTCGTGAAAGGCTCCCACAAGCAAAAACAGGGCCAAAAGGTGGCGTGGGTGGGCCACAGGGACTCAGGTGGATGTTGAAGCAGGCACAGGGGAGAAGTGGCGAGATTGCAGGAAATGCTGGTAAATCCCAAGGAAATATTTCCCATCCCAGAAACCCCCAGGACTGTTTTGGGAGTGGTGTAAAGCTTCAGGTTTTGAAACAACGTGCTGTGTCTCTAGAGGAAGGCTCCTACAAGTGAAAACAGGGCAGCAGTGTGGCGTTGGCAGCCCTCACCAACTCAGCGAGACATTGAGATCAGCAGAGGGGAGAAGCTGCAGGACTGCAGGGAATGCTGGGAACCTCTGAAGGACGCCTCTCCCATCCCAGAAGCCTGCAAAGCTCTCCCGGGGTAGGAGGATCTAAAGCGCCAGGCTTTGCATCAGGGTGCCTGTGTCTCTCACTGAAGACCTTCACATGAAGAAACGGGGCCATAGTGTGGTGTGGGATGGACGCAGAGACTCAGGGGGAAATTGAGGAAGGCAAAAGGAAGACGGGGTGAGAAGGCAGAGAATGCTGGGAGCCTCCCAAGGAGGCCTCACTCATCCCAGAAGCCCCCACGTGTCTCCAGGCTGGCTGTAAAGCTTTAGGTTACAGAACAGGGTGCATGTGTCTTTCCCAGAAGGTCCCCATAAGTGAAAACGAAGCCGCAGGGTAGTGTGGGCAGGCGGCAGGGACTCAGGGTGACATTGAGGCTGGCAGAAGGGGGAAACAGCGAGACCTCAGGGAATGCTAGGAGGCTCCCAAGGAGACCTCTCCCATTTCAGAAGTCCCCAGGACTGTCCTGGGTGGGCTATAAACCCTCAGACTTTGGAGCAGGGTGCTTGTGTTTCTCACAAAAGGCCCAAACAAGCGAAAACAGAGCTGCAGAATGGCGTGGTTGTGCTGCAAAGTTGTGTGGGTGGGATGCAGGGACTAAGGGGGACGTTGAGACAGGCAAAGGTGAGAAGTGGCGAGACCACAGCGATTGCTGGGAGCTTCCCAAGGATGCCTCTTTTATCCCAGAAGACCCCAGGGCTGTCCTGGACAAGTGATGCCACAAGCGTTGGAGCAGGTTGCCTGGGTCTCTTGCGGAAGATCCCCCAGAAGAGACATTGGGTCGGCAGGGTGACATGGTTGGGCCGCAGGGACTCAGGGGAACATTGAGGCAGACAGAGAAGAAACGAATGGAGACCACAGGGAAAACTAGGAGCCTCCCAAGTTGGTCTCTCCAATCTCAAGTGCACCCAGGTCTATCCCGGACAAGTTGTAGCACTCCAGCCTCTGTAGCAGGGTGTCTGTATCTCTCGCCAAAGGCCACAAAAGCAAAAACGGGGCCGCAGCGTGGCCTGAGTGAGCTGCAGAGACTCAGGGAAACGTGGAGGTAGGCAGAGGGGAGAAAGGGCGAGACTGCAGGGAATACTGGGAGCCTCCCAAGGAAGCCTACCCCATCCCAGAACGCCACAAGGCTGTTCAGGATGGGCTAAAAAGCCCCAGGCTTTCTAGCAGTGTGCCTGCATCTCTCACAGAAGGACCCCACAAGCAACAACGGGGCCACAGGGTGGCCTGGGCAGGTGGCAGGGACTCAGGGTGACGTTGAGGCAGGCAGAGAAGAGAAGCGGCGAGACTGCAGGTATTGCTGCGAGCCTCCCAAGGAGGCCTCTTTCATCCCAAAACTCCCAGGACAGTCCCAGTCATGTGTAAAAGTTCAGGTTTTGAAGCAGTGTGTCTGTGTCTCCAGAGGAAGGCCCCCAGTAGTGAAAACGGGGCTGTAGGGTGGCGTGGGAGGGCTGCAGGGATTCAGGGGGACATTGAGCCACCCAGAGTGGAGAAGCGTAGAGACCACAGGGAATGCTGAGAGTATCCCAAGGAAGTCTCTCCCATCTCAGAAGCCCCCAGGGCTGTCCTGGGAGTGCTGTAAAGGCCCAGACTTTGGATCAGGATGCCTGCGTCTCTTGCGAAAAGCCACCACAAGCAAAAACAAGGCTGCAGGGTAACGTGGGTAAGCCACTGTGACTCAGGGGAACGTTGAGGAAGACAGACTGGAGAGGCGGCAACACCGCACAGAATGCCGGGACCCTCCCTAAAAAACCTCTCGCATCCCAGAAGCCCCATGGCTGTCTTGGACGGGCTGGAAAGCACCAGACTCTGGAGCAGGGTGCTTGTGTCTCTCGCGGAAGACATCCACAACGAAAAACGGGGCCTCAAATTGGCGAGGACAGGCCATAGGGATTTACAGGGACGTTGAGGCAGGCAGAGAGAAGATGCGGTGAGACCACAGAGAATGTTGGGAGCCTCCCTTGGATGCCTCTCCCATCCTAGAAGTCCTCTGGGCTGTCCCGGACAGGCTGGAAAGCCCCAAGATTTGGAGCAAGCTGCCTGTGTCTCTCGCAGAAGGCTCCCACAAGTGAAAAGGGGGCCGTAGTGTGGCCTGGGCAGGCCACAGGGACTCAGCGGGACATTGTGACAGGCAAAAGGGAGAAGTGGCGATACGGCAGGGAATGCTGGGAGCCTCCCAAGGAGACCTCTCCCATCCCAGAAGCCTCAGGGCTGTCGCGTGCGGGTTATAAAGCCCCAGGCTTTGGAGCAGGGAGCCTGTGTCTCTCGCAGAAAACCCCCACATGCAAAAACGGGGCCGCAGGGTGGCATGTGAGGGCCGCAGGGACTCAGTGGGATGTTGAGGCAGGCAGAGGGAAGAAGTGGTGAGACTTCAGGGAATTCTGGGAGCCTCCCAAGAGGACTCTCTAATTCCAGAAGGTCCCAAGGCTGTTTTGGATGGGCTGTAATGCTCCAGTCTTTGGAGCAGGGTGCCTGTGTCTCTCACAGAAGACCCCCAAAAGAGACAACGGGGTGGCAGGGTGGTGTGGGCGGGCTGCAGAGACTCAGGGAGACACTGACACAGGCAGAGGGAGGAAGCGGTGAGATTGCAGGTAATGCTGGGAGCCTCCCAAGGAGGCCTCTCCCATCCCAGAACCCCCCAGGGGTGTCCCGGGCAGGCTGGAAAGCCCCAGGCTTCGCAGCAGGGTGTGTCTCTCGTGGAAGGCCCCCACAAGGGAAAACGTGGCCACAGGGTAGCATGGGCGGGTGGCAGGGACTCAGGGTGACATTGAGACAGGCATGGGGGAAAGTGGCAAGACCGCTGGGAATTCTGAGAGCTTCCCAAGAAGGTCTCTCCTATCCTGCAAACTTCCAGGGCTGTCATGGGCGGGCTATAAAGCCCCAGGCTTTGGATCAGGGTGCCTGTGTCTCTCAAAAATCTCCCACAAGCGAATACAGGGAAGCACGGTGGCATAGGTGAGCCAAGAATTGTGGGTAGGCTGCAGGGACTCAGGGAGACGTTGAAGCAGGCAGAAGGGAGAAGCGGTGATACAGCGGGGAATGCAGGGAGCCTCCCAGGGAGACCTTTCTCATAACAGAAGTCTCCAGGGCTGTCTCGGACATTCTGTAATACCCCAGGCTTTGAAGCAGAGTCCCTGAGTTCTCGCGGAAGACCACCAAAAGGGGCAATGAGGCGCAGGACAGTGAGGGCAGGCCGCAGGGACTCAGGGAGACACTGATGCAGGCAGAGGGGAGAAGCAGTGAGACTACAGGGAATGCAAGAGCATCCCAAGGAGGCTGCTTCCATTCTAGAAGCCCCTAGGGTTGTCCTAGGCTGGCTATAAAATCCCAGGCTTCAAAGCATGGTGACTGTGTCTCTCGCGGAAGTCCCCCACAAGCGAAGACGGGGTCGCAGGGTGGTGTGTGTGGCAGTAGAAACTCAAGGTGACATTGGGGCAGGCAGAAGGGGGAAGCGACCAGACAGGAGGCAATGCTGGGAGCCTCCTAAGGAGGCCTCTCCCAACCCAGAAGCCACAAGGGCTGTCCCGGACAGGCTGTAATACCCCAGTACTTGGAGCAGGGTACCTGTGACTCTCATGGAATATCCATAAAAGAGACAACAGGGTGGCAAGATGGCATGAACTAGTCAGGGAAACGTTAAGGAAGGCAGAGGGGAGAAGAAGCAAGACCGCATGAAGTGCTCGGAGCCTTTCAAGGAGGCCTCTCCAATGCCAGAAGCACCCAGGTGTATTCCGGACTGGCTTTCACGCCACAGGCTTTGGAGAAGGTTTCCTGTGTCTCTCCCAGCAGGCCCAAACAAGCGACAACGGGTCCACAGGGTGGCCTAAGAGGGACGCAGGGATTCAGGGGAACATTGAGGCAGGCAGAGAGGAGAAGTAGCGACACCACAGGGAATTCTAGGAGCCTCCCAATGATGACTCTTCCATCCCAGCAACCCCCAGGGCTTTACCGGCAGACTGTAAAGCCTCAGACTTAGGAACAGGATGCCTGTGTGTCTTGCAGAAGGCTCCCACAAGCGAAAACAGGGCTACAGGGTAGTGTGGGTGGGTGGCAGCGGCTCAGGGGTATGTCAAGGCAGAAGGTCGAGAGAACTGGTGAGACCACAGGGAATGCGGAAAGCCTATACAAGACGTCCCCAGGGCTGTCCCAGCTGGGCTGTAAAGTCACAGGCTTTGGAGAAGTATGCCTGTATCTCTTGTGGAAGGACCTCACAAGCAGAAACAGTGCCATACCGTAGGCGTCGTCGGACAACAGGGACTAAGAATGATGTTGAGGCAGAGAGGGGATAAGCGGCGGGACCGCAGTGAATGCTGGGAGCCTCCCAAGGAGGATTCTCCCATCCTAGAAGCCACCAGGACTGTTCCAGGCATTTTGAAACAAGGTGACTGTGCTTCTCACGAAAGTCTCCTACAAATGAAAATAGGGCTACAGGGTGGCATGGGCGGGCCATAGGGATTCAGGGGGACTTTAAGGCAGGTAGAGGCAAGAACCGGAGAGACCACAGGGAATATTAGGAGCCTCCCAGAAAGGTCTGTCCCATCTCAGAAACCTCCAGGGCTGTCCCAATCGGTCTGTAAGTACACAGGCTTTAAAGCAGTGTGCCTGTATCTCTCGTGGAAGGCCCTCACGAGGGAAATTGGGGCCTCAGGGTGGCATGGGCAAGCAGCAGGGATTCAGGGGGAAGTAGAAGCAGGCAGAAGAGGAGAAATGACTAGACCCCAGGGAATGCTGGGATTCTCCCAAAGAGGCCTCTCCCATCCTGGAAGCTTCTGAGGCTGTCCCGGAGAGGCTGTAATGCCCAAGGCTTTGGAGCAGGGTGCCTGTTTCTCTCACGGAAATCCCCCAAAAGAGACAACGAGGCGGCAGGGTGGCGTGGGTTGGCAGCAGAAACTCCGGGACCCATTGAGGCAGGTAGAAGGAAGAAGCAGCGAGACAGCAGAGAATGCAGGAAACCTCCCAAGGAAGCCTCTCCCACCCAAGAAGCACCCAGGGGTTCCCAGGCGGGCTGGAGAGCCCCAGGCCTCAAAGCAGGGTGACTATGTCTCTCGCAGAAGGCTCCCACAAGCGGAAATGGGACTGCAGGATAGCATGGGCAGGCAGCCGGGACTCAGGGGGACGTTGAGGCAGGCAGAAGGGGAAAGCGACGAGACCACAGGGAATGCTGGGAGCCTCCCAAGGAGTTCTCTCCCATCCCAGAAGTTCTTAGGGCTGTCCCGGACGTTCTGACAAGCTTCAGATTTTGAAGCAGTGTGGCTGTGTCTTTAGCAAAAGGCTCCCACTAGCAAAAATGGGGGCGTTGGGTGGCGTGGGTGGGCAGCAGGGACTCAGGGGATGTTGAGGCAGGCAGAGTGGAAGAGAGGCGAGACCGAAGGGAATGCTGGAACTCTCCCAAGTACACCTCTCACATCCCAGAAGCCCTGAGGGCTGTCTCTAATGGGCTGCAATTCTCCAGGCTTTAGAGCAGGGTGCCTGTGCCTCTCGTGGAAGAACCTCAAAAGAGACAATGGGGCGGTAGGGTGGCATGGGCAGTCTGCAGGGACTCAGGAAGATGCTGAGGTAGACACAGAAAACAAGAGGTGGGAAGGCAGGTAATGCTAGGAGCCTCCCAAGGAGGCCTCTTTCATCTCAGAAGCTCCCAGGAGCCTCCCAGGCAGGTTGTAAAGTCCCAGGCTTTGCAACAAAGTACCTGTGTCTCTCCTGGGAAGCCCCCACGGGGGCTTATGCAATAACGGGGACATAGGGTGGCATGAGCAAGCCGCAGGGTCTCAACAAGACGTTGAGGCAGGCAGAGGGGAGAGTTGATGACACAGCAGAGAATGCTGGGCGCCTCTCTATAGGGGCTCTCGCATCCCCAGAAGCTCCACGACTGTCCCGGGAGGGCTGCAAAGCACCAGGCTTTGGAGGAGGGTGCCTGTGTCTCTCGCGGAAAACCTCCACAAGCAAAACCAGGGCGACAAGGTGGCATGGGTGGGCCACAGGAAATCATGGGGACATTGAGGTAGGCAGAAGGGAGAAGCAGCAAGACCACAGAAAATGCAGGGAGACTTCCAAGAAGGCCTCTCCCATCCCAGAAGCCCCCAGGGCTGTCCTGGCCTGGCTGTATTGCCCCAGGCTTTGGAGCAGGGTGCCTGTGACTCTCGTGGAAGGCCTCCACAAGCAAAAACAGGGCCTCATGTTGGCATGGGCGGGCAGCAGGGACTGAATGTGACATTGAGGCAAGTAGAGGGGAGAAGCGGTGAGACTCTGGGAATGCTAAGAGCCTCCCAAGGAGGCCTCTCCTATCCCACAAGCCCCCAGAACTGTTCCAGGTGTGATGTAATGCTTCAGATTTTGAAGAAGGGTACCTGTGTTTTTAGCGGAAGGCCCCCACTGGTGATAGGTCTGTCCCATCTCAGTTGGGCCGTAGGGTGGCATGGGCGGCTCACAGAGACTCAGGGGGACATTGAGCCAGGCAGAGGGGAGAAGCGTCAAGACCTCGGAGAATGCTGGGAGTGAAAGAGTGGCCTGCCCCTCCCCCCACCTGTGGGTATATCTCATCAGGTGGGACAAGAGACTGAGAAAAGAAATAATACACAGAGACAAAGTATAGAGAAACAACAGTGGGACCAGGAGACTGATACTCAACATACCAAGGACCTGCACTGGCACAGGTCTCTGAGTTCCCTCAGTTTTTATTGATGATTATTTTCACTATCTCAGCAAGAGGAATGCGGTAGGAGAGCAGGGTGATAATAGGGAGAAGGTCAGCAAGAAAACATGTGAGCAAAAGAATCTATGTCATAATTAAGTTCAAGGGGAAGTACTATGACTGGATATGCATGTAGGCCAGATTTATGGTTCTCTCTGCCTAAACATCTCAGTGGAGTAAAGGGTAACAAAGCAGCATTGCTGCCAACGTGTCTCGCCACCCACCATAGGGCAGTTTTTCTCCTATCTCAGAATTGAACAAATCTAAAATCAGGTTTTATACTGAGACATTCAGTTCCCAGGGGCAGACAGGAGACAGTGGCCTTCCACTATCTCACTGCAAGAAGCTTTCCTCTTTTACTAATCCAACTCAGCACAGACGATTTATGGGTGTCGGGCTGGGGTACAGTCAGGTCTTTCTCATCCCACGAGGCCATATTCCAGACTATCACATGGGGAGAAACCTTGGACAATACCCGACTTTCCAAGACAACGGTCCCTGAGGCTTTTAGCAGTGCATTGTGCCCCTAGTTCATTGAGACTAGAGAATGGTGATGACTTTTACCAAGCATACTGTTTGTAAACATTTTGTTAACCAGGCGTGTCCTGCACAGCCCTAGATCCCTTTAACCTTGATTCCATACAACACATGTTTCTGTGAGCACAAGTTTGGGGCAAACAGACTGGGGCAAAGTGGCTGGGGCAAAGATACAAATTAACAGCATCTCAGCAAAGCAATTTTTCAAGGTACAGGTCAAAATGCAATTTATTATGTGTTCCCTTTCTACATAGACACAGTAACAGTCTGATCTTTCTTTCTTTTCCCTACATGGGAGCATCCCAAGGAGGCCTCTCCTATCCCAAAAGCCCCCAGGACTGTCCCAGGCCTGCCGTAAAGCCTAAGGCTTTGGAGCAGGGTGCCTGTGGCTCTTGTTGCAAGCCCTCACAAGCGAAAACGGGGTGGTAGGGTGGTGTGGGTGTGCCACAAAGTCTCAGCGGTACCTTGAAGCAGGAAGACGAAAGAGCCTGCAAGACCGCAGGGAATACTGGGAGCCTCCTTAAAAGGCCTCTCCTATCCCAGAATCCCCCAGGGTTTTCCCTGGCAGGCTGTAAACACCAGTCTTTGGACCAGGGTGCCCGTGCCTCTTGTGGAAGACCACCAAAAGAAAAAATGAGGCACAGGGTGGCATAGGCAGGCCTCAGGGACACCTGAGAACATTGAGGTAGGCAGAGGGAAAAAGTTGTGAGACTGCAGGGAATGCTCGGAGCCTCCCAAGAGGACACTCCCGTCCCAAAAGCTTTCTGAGACATTTCAGGCAACCTGTAAAGCCCTAGGATTTGAAGCATGGTGCTTGTGTATCTCAAAAAAGGCTCCCGCAAACAAAAACGGGGCCACAGGTTGGTGTGGACGGCCACAAGGACTCAGAGGGACGTTGAGGCAGGCAGACGGGATAACTGGCGAGAAAGCAGGAAATGCTGGTATCCTCCCCAAAAGGCCTCTCCCATTCCAGAAGCCCCCAGGGCTATCCCAGGCATGCTAGAAAGCCCCAGTCTTCGAAGCAGGGTGCCTGTGTCTCTCTCAGAAGGCCCCCACAAGCAAAAACGGGGTCGCAGGGTAGCATGGGCAGGTGGCAGGGACTCAAGGTGATGTTGAGGCAGGCAGAGCGGGGGAAGCGATGAGACTGCAGTGATTGCTGGGAGCCTTCCAAGGAGTCCTCTCCTATACTCGAAGCCCCCAGGACTGTTCCTGGAGGGCTGCAAAGCCCCAGGCTAAGTAATAGGGTGCCTGCGTCTCTCACTAAAGGCTCTCACAAAAGGCAGTGCAGGGAGCATCCCAGAAAAACCTCTCTTATCCTCGAAGCCCCCAGGGCTGTCCCAGGCGGGTGTAAAGCCCCAGGCTTGGAAGCAGGAGGCCAGTGCCTCTCGAAAAGGCCCCCATAAGCGAAAACGTGGCCACATGGTGGCGTGAGCAGTTGGCAGGGACTCAGTGTGATGATGAGGCAGGCAGAGGAGAGTAGCTGTGAGACAGCAGGGAATGCTGGAAATATCCAAATAAGGTCTCTCCCATCCCTGAAGCCACAGGACTGCCCGTGGCTGCCGTAAAACTTGAGGTTTTGAGGCAGGGTGCCCGTGTCTCCAGCAGAAGGCCCCCAATAGTGAAAGCGAAGCCATAGCATAGCGTGGGCAGGCCACAGAGACTCAATGGGACATTGAGCCAGGCAGAGGAAAGAAGCATGTAGACTGCAGGGAATGCTGAGGACATTCCAAGGAGGCCTTTCCCATTCCAGAAGTCCCCAGTGCTCTCTGCGGTGTGCTCTAAAGCCCCAGGCTTTGTAACAAAGAGCCTGTGTCTCTCATGAAAAGCCCCCACAAGCAAAATGGGGCCTTAGGGTGAACTGGACGGCCGCTGGGACTCAGGAGAACATTGAGACAAGCAGAAGGGAGAACCAGAGAGACTGCAGGGAATGCTGGGAGCCACCCCAAAAGGCCTCTCCCATACCAGAAGTCCCCAGGGGTATCCCAGGAGGGTTGTAAAGCCCCAGGCTTTGGAGAAGGGTGCCTGTATCTTTCGCAGAAGGCCCTCACAGGCAAAAACGAGGCCACACGGTGGCGTGGGCAGGCGGCAGGGACTCAGGGTGACATTAGGCAGGAAAGGGAAGAAGCGGCAAGACCGCAGGGAATGCTGGAAGCATCCTAAGGAGGCCTCTTCCATCCCAGAAGTCACCAGGACTATCCCACACTTTCTGTAAAGCTTCAGGTTTCGAAGTAGGGTGACTGTGTCTCTAGTGGAAGCCCCCATTAGCAAAAAACGAGTCTGTAGCGTGGCGTGGGTTGGGCACAGAGACTCAGGGGATATTGAGGCTGGCAAAGTGAAGAAGCGGTGAGACCACAGGGAATGCTGGCAGCCTCCGAAGGAGGCCTCTCCCATCCCAGAAGCTCCCAGGGCTGTCCTGATCAGACTGTAATGCCCCAGGCTTTGGAGAAGGAAGCCTGTGCCTCTCGTGGAAGACATCAAAAAGTGACAAGGCAGCAGCAGGCTGGCATGGGCGTGCTGCAAGGATTCAGGAGAACTTTGAGGAAGGCAGAGACGAGAAGCCACGAGACTGCAGGGAATGCTGGGAGCCTTCCAAAGAGGCCTGTTCCATCCCAAAGGCCTCAGTGCTGTCCCAGACAGGTTTAAAAGCCTTAAACTTTGAAGCAGCGTGCCTAGGTCTCTTTTATAAGGCCCCCAAAAGCGAAAATGGGGCCACAGGTGGCGTGAGCGAGTGGCAGAGACTCAGGGTGACACTGAGGCAGATAGAGAAGAGAAGCGGCAAGACCGCAGGGAATGCTGGGAGCCTCCCAAGAAGGCCTCTCCCATCCCTGAAGCCCCAGGATTGTTCTAGGCATGATGTAAAGCTTCAGGTTTTGAAGCAGGGTGCCCGTGTCTTTAGAAGAAGGTCCCCATTAGCAATAACGGGGCCATAGGGTGGAGTGGGTGGGCCACAGGGACTCAGAGGGATGTTGAGGCAGGCGGAGAGGAGAAGCATTGAAACCACAGGGAATGCTGGGAGCATCCCAAGGACGACTCTTTCATCCCAGAAGCCCCCAGGGCTATCCTAAGCCTGCCGTAAAGCCCCCATAAATGAAATTGGGGCTGTAAGGTGGCATGGGCGGGACACAAAGACTCGGGAACATTGAGGCAGGAAGAAGGAAGACACGTCGAAACAGCAGGGAATGCTGGGAGCCTCTTTAAAAGGCCGCTCCCGTTTCAGTCGCCCTCAGGCATGTCCCGGGCAGGCTGTAAAGAACCTGGCTTTGGACCAGGGTGCCTGTGTGTCTTGCGGAAGGCCTCCATGAACAAAAACGGGGCCGCATGGTGGTGTGGGTAGGCCGTAGAGACTCACGGGGACATTGAGGCAGGCAGAGGAAAGAAGCAGCAAGATCGCAAGGAATGCTAGGAGCCTTCGAAGAAGATTCTCTCATTCCAGAAGCCCCCTGGTCTGTCCCAGGCAGACTGTAAAACCCCAGGCTTCCAAGCATGGTGACTGCGTATCTCGCAAAAGCCTCCCACAAATGAAAAGGGGGCCGCAGGTTGGCGTGGGCGGGCCGCAGTTTCTTAGGGGGACGATGAGGCAGGCAGGGAAGAGAAGTGGTGAGACAGCAGGGAATGCCGGGAGCCTCCCAGGAAGGCGTCTCCCATCCAAGAAGCCTCAGGGCTGTCCCGGGCGGGCTGCAAAGCCACAGGCTTTGGAGCAGGGTGCCTGTGTCTCTTGTGGAAGGCCCCCACAAGAGAAAACTATGTTGCCTGGTGGAGTGGGCAGGCAGCAAGAACCCAGGGGGACATTGAAGCAGACAGAGTGGAGAAGCAGCAAGACCCGAGGGAATGCTCAGAGTCTCCCAAAGAGGCCTCTTTCATGGCAGAAGCTCCTGGGCTGTCCCGGGGTGTCTGTAAGGCCCCAGGCTTAAGAGCAGGGTGCCTTTATCTCTCGCGAAAGGCCTCCAAAAGCGAAAAATGGGCCACAGGGTGACATGGGAATGCCACAGAGACTCATGGGGATATTGAGGCAGGGCAAGGGGAGAAGCACTGAGACTGCAGGGAATTCAGGGAGCCTCCCAAAGAGGCCTCTCCCATCCCAGAAGCTCCCAGGGCTGTCCCAGGCGGGCTGTAAACACCCAGGCTTTGGAGCAGGGCGCCTGTGTCTCTCGTGGAAGGCCCCCAGAAGTGAAAATGATGTCGCAAGGTGGTGTGGGCGGGTCGAAAGGATTCAGGGGGATATTGAGGTAGGCAAAGGGGATAAGCAGTGAGACCTCAGTGAATGCTGTGAACCTCCCAAGGAGGCCTCTTTAATCCCAGAAGCCCCCAGGGCTGTACCTGGTGAGTTGTAAAGCTCCAGGCCTTTCAGCAAAGTGTCTGTGTCCCTCAATGAAGGATCGCACAAGTGAAAAGGGGGCCACAAGATGTTGTGGGCAGGCCTGATGGACTCAGGGGTTTGTTTGGGCAGGCAGACGGGAGAATCGGGGAGACCACAGGGAACGTAGAAAGTTTCCCAAGGAGGCCTCTTCCATACCCGAAGCCCCCAAGGCAGTCTTGGGTGGACTGTAAAGCCCCAGGGTTTGGAGCAGGATGCCTGTGTCTCTTGTGGAAGTCCCCTACAAAGGAAAACGGGGAACAGGGTGCTGTGGGTGGGCCGCAGGGACTCAGGGAGACGTTTAGGCAGACAGAGGGCAGAAGTGGCAAGACCGCAGGGAATGCTGGGAGCCTCCCACGGCCGCACCTCCCATCCCAGAAGCCCCCAGGGCTGTCCCAGGCAGGCTATAAAGCCCCAGGCTTTGGAGCAGTGTGAAAGTGTCTCTCGAGGAAAGCCTCCAGGAGCAAAAAAAATGGCAGCAGGGTGGCGTGGGCAGGCTACAGTTACTCAGTGGATGATGACACAGGAAGTGAAGAGAATCAGCGAGACCGCAAGAAATGCTGGTAGCCTTTCAAGAAGACCTCTCCCATTCAATTATACCCCAGGGTCCCCACAAGCAAAAACAGGGCCGCTGTGTGCAGTGGGTACGGGGCAGGGTCTCCGGGGGTCGTTGAGGCAGGCAGACGGGTGAAGCTTATCACAGAAGCCCCCAGGGCTCTCCCAGGAGGACTGTGAAATCCCAGGCCATGGAGTAGGGTGCCTGTGTTTATTGGGGAAGGCTCCCACAAACAAAAACGGAACCACAGGGTGGGATGGGCGGGTAAGAAAGACTCAAGGAAACGTTGAGGCAGGCAGAGGGGAGAAGCAGCGAGACTGCAGGAAATGCTTGAAGCCTCCCAAGAAGACCTCTCCCTTCACAGAAGCTCCCACTCCTCTCCTGGTCGGGCTGTAAAGCATCATGCTTTGCAGTAGAATGCCTGTGTCTCTCGCGAAAGTCCCTCACGTGCGAAAAAGGGGCTGCAGGGTGCTGTGGGATTGCAGCAGTGACTCAGGAAGACGTTGAGTCGGACAGAAGGAAGAAGCGGTGAGACTGCAGGGAATACTGGGAACCTTCCAAAAAGGCCTCTTTCATCCCAAAATCCCCCAGGGCTTTTCCGAGCCAGCTGTAAAACCCCAGGCTTTAGAGTAGGGAGCCTGTGTCTGTTGCGAATGGCCCCCAAAAGCGAAAACTGGGCGACAGGGTGGCATGGTCGGGTCTCAGGGACTCGAGGATGTTGAGGCATGCGGAAGGAAGAAGTGGCGAGATCGCAGGGAATGCTGGGAGCCTCCCAAAGAGACCTCTTGCATCCCAGATGCCACCAAGGCTGACCTGGGAGGGTTGTAAAGTACCAGGTTTGGGAGCAGGGTCCCTGTATCTCTCGTGGAAGACCCCCAAAAGTGAAAACAGTGCCGCAGCGTGTCATGGGTGGGTCGCAGGGACTCAGGGGGACGTTAAGGCAGGTAAAACGGAGAAGCGATGAGACTGCAGGGAATGCTGGAAGCCTTCCAAGGAGGCCGCTCCCATGCTGGAAGCCCCCAGGGCTGTCCAGAGCTGGCTGAAGTGCCCCAGGATTTGGATCAGGATTCCTGTGTCTCTCGCGGAAGGCCCTCACGAGCGAAAACGTGGTCGCAGTGTGGCGTGGGCGGGTGGCAGCGACTCAAGAGAACGTTGAGGCAGGCAGAAAGGAGAAGCCGCAAGACCGCAATGAATGCTGTGAGCCTCTGTAGCAGGCATCTCCCATTCTAGAATCCCCCAGAGCTGTCCCTGGCGAGTTTTAAAGCCCCAGACTTTTGAGCAGTGTGCCTATGTCTCTCGCGGAAGGCCACTACAAGTGAAAACGGGGCCGCAGGATGGCGTGGGCAAGCCGCAGAGAGTCAAAGGGACGTAGAGGCAGAGAGACGGGAAAAAAGGCGAGACCACAGGAAATGCCGGGAGCCCCCCCAAAACTGCTCTCCCATTTCAGAAGTTCCAAGGACTGTCCTGGGCGGGCGGTAAAGTCCCAGGCTTTGGAAAAGGCTGACTGTCTCTTGCGAAAGTCCCTACAAGCGAAAACGGGGCTGCAGGGTAGCGTGGGCGGGCGGAAGGGACTCAGTGGGACTTTGAGGCAGGCAGAGAGGAGACAGCAGGAAATGCTGGGAGCCTCCCAAAAATCCCTCTCCCATTTCAGAAGTTGCCAAGGCTGTCCCTGGTGAGCAGTAAAGCCCCAGGCATTGCAATACGGTGCCTGTGTCTCTCGCGGTAGGACCCCGCAAGCGAAAACAAGGCAGCAATATGTCGTGAGCGGGCGACAGAGAATCGGGTGAACGTTGAGTCAGGCAGAAGAGAGAAGCGGCGAGAGAGCAGGGAATGCTGGGATCCACCCAAGGAGGCCCCTCCAATACCAGAAGCCTCCAGAGATTTTCCAGGCGGGTAGTAAAGCCTTACTCTTTGGAACAGGGTGCCTGTGTCTCTCGCGGAAGTCCCCCACAAGCAGAAACAGGGCCGCGGGGTGACATGAGTGTGCAACAGGGACTCAGCGGGACGCTGAGACAGGCAGAGGGGAGAAGCGGCGAGACTGCAGGGAATGCTGGGAGCCTCCCAAGGAGGCCTCTTTCATTCCAGAAGAACCAGGGATGTCCGGGGCGAGAAGTAAAGACCCAGGCTTTGGAGCAACGTGCCTATGTCTCTCGCGGAAGGCCCCCCAAAATAAAAATGGGGCCGCAATGTGTCGTGGGCGGGGCGTAGCGACTCAAGCTGACGTTTAGGCAAGCAAAGGGAAGAAGCGGCAAGACTGCAGGGAATGCTGGGATTCTCCCCAAAAGCCCCCTCCCATCCTGGAAGTTCCCAGGTGCCTGTGACTGTCGCGGAAGACCTCCATAAGCAAAATCAAGGCCGCAGTGGGGCGTGGGCGGGCGACAGGGACACAGAGGGACATTGAGGCAGGCAGGGAAGAGATGGGAGAGAAGTGGTGAGACAGCAGGGAGTGCTGGGAGCCTCCCAAGGACAACTCTTCTATCCCAGAAAGTCTCCAGGGCTTTCCCAGGAGGGATGTAAAGCCACAAGCTTTGGAGTAGGGTGCCTGTGTCTGTCGCGGAAGTCCCCCTGGGTGGCGTGGGCTGGTCGCAGGGACTCAGGACGATGTAGAGGCAGGCAGGGAGGAGAAGCAGGGAGACTGCAGGGAATGCTGGGAGCCTGCCAAAGAGGCTTCTTTCATCACAGAAGCCCCCAGGGCTGATCCTGGCGGGCTGTAACATCCCAGGCTTTAGAGCAAAGTGCCTGTGTCTCTTGCGGAAGGCACCCACAGCAAAAACAGGGCCACAGTGTGGCGTGGCCGGGATGCAGGGACTCAGGGGGATGTTGAATCAGGCAGAGAGGAGAAGTAGCAAGACCGCAGGGAATATTGGGAGCCTCCTAAAGAGGCCACTCCCATACCAGAAGCCCCCAGAGTGGAACCAAACGGGTTTTAAAGCCCAGGTTTGGACCAGTGTGACTGTGCCCCTCTGGGAAGGCACCCATAAGCAAAAATGGGCCGGCAGGGTTGCATAGGTGGGCGACAAGGTCTCATGGGGACATTGAGGCAGGCAGAGGGGATAAGCGGCAAAATGGCTGGGAATGCTTTGTGCCTTCCAAGGAGGCCTCTCCCATCTCAGAAGACCCTAGAGCCGTCCCAAGCGGGCTGTAAAGCCCCAGGCTTTGGAGCAGGGTGCCTATATCTCTGGGGAATGACCCCATAAGCGAAAAAGGAGCCGCAAAGTGGTGTTGGCGGGCTGCAGGGACTCAGGAAGACGTTAAATTAGGCAGAGGGGAGAAGCGGCGAAATCACTGGGAGTGCTGGGAGCCTCTCAAGGAGGCCTCTCCCATCCCAGAAGACCCCTGGGCTTACCTGGGCGGGCTTTGGAGGGTGCCAGTGTCTTTCACGGAAGGCCCCCACAAGCGAAAACGGGGACGTAGAGTGTCATTGGCGGTCCTCAGTGACTCAGTGGGACTTTGAGCCAGGCAGAGGGGAAAAGCGGCAAGAACACAGGGAATGCTGGGAGCCTTCCAAAGAGGCTTCTTTCATCAAGGAAGCCCCCAGGGCTGGCCCTGGCGGGCTGTAAAGCCCCAGGATTTGGAGCAGGTTGCCTGTATCTTTCACGGAACGCCCTGACAAGCGAAAATGAGATCACAAATTGGCGTGGGCTGGCCACAGGGACTCATGGGGATGTTGTGAATGGTAGAAGGGAGAAGCAGTGAGAAAACAGGGAATGCCGGGAGCCTTCCAAGGCAGCCTCTTTCATCCAAGAAGACCCCAGCTTGTCTGGGGCATGTTGTAATGTTCCAAGGTTTGGAGCAGCATGCCTGTGTCTCTTGTGGAACGCCCCCAGAAGCAAAACAGGGCCGCAAGTGCGCTTGGGAGGGCCTCTAGGACTCAGAAGGATGTTGAGGCAAGCTGATGGGAGTAGCAGCGAGACCGCAGGGAATGATAGGAACCTCCAAAGGAGGCCTGTTCCATCCCAGAAGCCCCCTGGGCTGTTCCAGGCATTGGGTAAAGCCCCAGGCTTTGGAGCAGGGTGGCTGTGTCTCTTGGGGAAGGCCCCGTCAATTGAAAACGGGGCTGCAGGGTGGCCTGGGTGGGCCGTAGGGACTCGGGGACATTGAGGCAGGCCAAGGGGAGAAGCGACGAGATCACAGGGAATACTGGGAGCCTCCCAAGGAGGTCTGTCCCATCCCAGTAGCCTCCAGTGCTGTTCTAGGCAGGCCGTAAAGCCCCAGGCTTTAGAGCAGGTGGTCAGTGTCTCTTGCGAAAGGCCCGTAGAAGCGAAAACGGGATCGCAGTATGGCGTTGGCGGACCACAGGTACTCATGGGTATGATCAAGATGGCAGAGGGGAGAAGGGGCAGGACTGCAGGAAATGCTGGGAGCCTCCAAAGATCCCCTCTCCCATCACAGAAGCCCCCAGGGCTGTCCTGGGAGGGATTTAAAACTTCAGGCTTTGCAGCAGGGTGCCTATGTCTTTCGTAGAAGACCCCCACAAGCGAAGACTTGGCTGCAGAATGGCTTTAGAGGGAGGAAGTAACTCAGGACGTTGAAGCAGGCAGTGGGGAAAAGCGGCGAGACAGTGGGGAATGCTGGGAGCCTAGGGAAAAAGGCCTCTTTCATCCCAGAAGCCTCAAGGGCTGTCCTGGGGACTGTAAAGCCCGAGGCTTTGGAGTAGGGTTCCCGTGTCTCTCACGGAAGGCCCTGGAAGCAAATCCGGGACCACAGGTTAGAGTGGGTGGGCCACAGTAACTCAGAGGGACATTGCGGCAGGCAGAGGGGAGAAGCAGCGAGACCGCAGCCATTGCTGAGAGCCTCCAAAAAAGGCCTCTTCCAACTCAGAAGCCCCCAGAACTGTTTGGGGCAGGCTCTAAAGCCCGAGACTTTGGAGCAGGGTTCCTGTGTCTTTCGCAGAACTCCTTGACAAGCGAAAACGGGTTCACAGGGTGGCGTGGGCAAGCTGCAGAGACTCATGCGGACATTCTGAGAGGTAGGGGGAGAAGTGGTGAGATAATAGGGAATGCTGGGATCCTCCCAAAGAGGCCTCCCCCATCCCACAAGCCCCCAGGTTTGTCCTGGGTGGGTTGTAACGTCTGAGGCTTTGGAGCAGGGTGCTTGTGTCTCTTGTGGAAGGACCCCGCAAAAGTAAATGGGGCTATGCACTGGCGTGGGAGGGCCGCAGTGACTCAGGGGGACGTTGAGGCAGGCCAAGGAGAGAAGCGGCGAGACATCAGGGAATGCTGAGAGCCTCCCAAGGAGAACTCTCTCATACCAGAATGCTCCAGGGCTGCCCTGGGCGGACTGTAAACTTCCAGGTTTTGGAGCAGGGTGCCTGAGGCAGGCAAAGGGTTGACACAGTGAGACCGCAGGAACTGTTAGGAGCCTCCCACGAAGGCCTCTCCCATTTTAGAAGCCCGGAGGCTGTCTTGCGCGGGCTGTAAAGCCCCAGGCTTTAAAGGTCAGGGTGACTGTCTCTCGTGGAAGGCACCCACAAGCGGAAACGGCGATGCAGAACGGCGTTGGTTGGCCGCTGGGACTCAGGGGGACTTTGAGGCTGGTAGAGGGAAGAAGTGGTGACATCACAGGAAATGCTGGGAGCCTCCCAAGGAGGCCTCTCCCACCCCAGAAGTACCAGGGTTCTCCCGGGCAAGCTGTAAACTTCATGCATTGAATCAGGGTGCCTGTGTCTCTCTCAGAAGGCCCCCACAGCAAAAACGGGGTCACAGGGTGTCGTGGGTGGGTGGCAGAGACAAAGGGGTATATTGAAGTAGGCAGAGGGGAGAAGCGAGGAGACAGCTGGGAGCCTCAAAAGGAGACTTCTCCTATAACAATCCGCGGCTATACCAGGCGGATTGTTAAACCCCAGGCTGTGGAGCAGGGTGCCTCTCTCTGAAGACCCCCACAAGTGAAAATGGGACCGCAAAGTGGGGTGGGCCATTCACAGGGACTCAGGAGGACCTTGAGGTAGGAAGAGGGGAGATGTGGAAGAACGTAGGGAATTCTGGAAGCATCCCAAAGATGCCTCTCCCATCCCAGAAGCCCCCAGGACTGTCTTGCGCGGGTTGTAAAGCCCCAGGCTTTGGAGCAGGGAGACTGTGCCTCTTGCAGAAGGCCCTTACACGTGAAAACTGGGCCGCAGGGTAGCGTGAACGGGCTGCAAGGACTAAGGGAGACAATGAGGCAGGCATAGAAAAGAAGTGACGAGATCGCAGGGAATGCTGGGAACCTCCCAAAAAGGCCGCTCCCATCCCAGAAGCCCCAAGGGCCATCCATGGCGGACTGTAAAGTTCTAGGCTTTGGAGAATGGTGCCTGTGTCTCTCGAGAAAGGACCCCAAAAGTGAAAACAGAGTCACAGTTTGGCGTGTGAAAGCTGCATGGACTCGGGAACGTTGAGGCAGGCAGAGGGGAGAAGCAGTGAGACCGAAGGGAATGTTGGGGGCCTCCAATAAAACCTCTCCCATCCCAGAAGCTACCAGTGCTGTCCCGGGCGGGTTGTAAAGCCCCAGGCATTGAAGCAGGTTGCCTATGTCTTTCGTAAAAGGCCCCACAAGCGAATACGTGGACGCTGGGTGGCGTGCGTGGGCCGCAGAAACTGAGCAGGACGTTGAGGCTTGCAGTGCAAAGATGCTACAAGACTACCCGGTATGCTGGGAGCCTCCCATGGAGGTCCCTCCCAACCCATGAGTACCCAGGGCTATCTTTGGCGAGCTGTAAAGCCCCAGGCTTTGGAACAAGGTGGCCGTATCTCTCATAGAAGAACCCCCCACGTGAATACATGGCCGCAAGGTGCGGTGGGTGGGCCACAGGGACACAGGGGGAAGTTGAGGCAATCACAGGGAAGAAGTGGCGAGATGGCAGGAAAGGCTGGGAGCCTCCCATGGATGCCCCACCCATCCCAGAAGCTCCCAGGGCTGTTCCGAGCGGGGCTGCAAAGCCCCAGGTTATGGAGCAGGATACCTGTGTCTCTCCTGGAAAACCCCCACATGCAAAAACGGTGTGGTGTGGTGTGGGCTGTTTCTATGGATTCAGGGCAGTGGGGACAAGTGGTGAGACCGCAGGGAACGCTGTGAGCCTTCCAAGGAGGCCTCTCCCATCCCAGGAGCCTCCAGGGCTTTCTCAGGCAGGTTGTAATGCCCCAGGCTTTGGAGCAGGGTGCTTATGTCTCTGGCGAGAGGCACCCACAAGCAACAACGGGGAGGCAGGGTGGTCTAGGAGGGCCGCAGGGACTCACAAGGATGTTAAGGCAGGCAGACTGGAGAAGCAGAGAGACCACAGGGAATACTGGGTGCCTCCCAAGCATGCCTCTACCTTTTCAGAAGCTTCCAGGGCTGTCTCGTACGGGCTGTAAAGCCCCAGGCATTGGAGCAGGTTGCCTGTGTCTCTCGCAGAAGGTCCCCATAAGCAAAAATGGGGCTGCAAGTTGGCGTGGGTGGCCCACAGGGATTCACGGGGACATTGAGGCAGGAAGAGGGGAGAAGCGGTGAGACCACAGGGAATGCTGGGAGCCTCCCAAAAAGGCCTCTCCCATCACAGAAGCCCCCAGGTCTGTCCTGGGTGGGCTGTAAAGCCCCAGGGTTTGGAGAGGGGTGCCTGTATCTCTAGCAGAAGACCCCCACAAGCCAAAACGAAGTTGCAGGGTGGCCTGGGCGGGCCGCAGTGACTCAGGTAGACGATGAGGCAGGCAGATGGGAGAAGAGTCAAGACTGCAAGGAATGCTGGGAGTCTCCCAAGGAGGCATTTCTCATCCCAGAAGCCCCCAAGGCAGTCCTGGGCTGGAGGGGGGGGGGGTTGTAGCAGGTTGCCTATGCCTCTGTCGGAAGGACCCCACAAGTGAAAATGGGACCACAGGGTGGTGTGAGTGGTCGCCAGAAACTGGGTGACATTGAGGTAGGCAGAGGGTATAAGCGTCAAGACCACTGGAAATTCTGGGAGCCTCTTAAGGAAGCCTCTCCCATCCCAGAAGCCTTCAGTGCTACCCCAGGTGGGTTACAATGCCCCCGGGTTTGCAGTACGGTGCCTGTGTTTCTTGCGGAATGCCCCCATACGCAAAAACGGGATCGCAGGGTGGCATGGGCGGACCACAGGGACTCATGGGGACGTTGAGGCAGTCAGCGGGGAGAAGCCGCGAGACCACATGGAATGCTAGGATTCTCCCATAGAGGCCTCTCCCATCTCAGAAGATTCCAGGGTGTCTCGGGTGAGCTTAAAGCCCCAGGATTTGGAGCACAATGGCTGTGTCTCTCACGAAAGGCACCCACTAGCAAAAATGGGGCTACAGGGTAGCGTGGCCGGATGGCAGGGACTCAGGGTGATATTGAGACAGGCAGAGTAGAGAAGAGGCCAGACAGCGGATAACACTGGGAGCCTCCCAAGAAGGCTTCTCCCACCCCAGAAATCAAAGGGCTATCTGTCGCGGGCTGTAAAGTCCCAGGTTTTGGAGCAGGATGCCTGTGTCTCTTGGGGAAGGCACCAACAAGCAGAAATGGGGCAGCACGTTGGTGTGGGCAGGCAGCAGACATTGAGGTTGAAGGAGACACAGGGTTGAAGAGGGGAGAACGCAGGGAATGCTGGGAGCCTCCCAAGGAGGCCTCTCACATTTCAGAAGCCAGCCGGCAGGCTGTCTTGCGCAGGCTGTACAGCCCCAGGCTTTGGAGCAAGAGGACTGTGTCTGTCGCGAAAGGCACCCACAAGTGAAAACGGTGACGCACGGTGTTGTAGACGGGCCGCTGGGACTCAGGGGGAAGTTGTAGCAGACAGTGGGTAGAAGCGGCGAGAACACAGAAAATGCTGAGAGCCTTTCAAGGAGGCCTCTCCCACCCCAGAATCCCCAGGGCTGTCCGGGGCGGGTTGTAAATACCCATGCTTTGCAGCAGGGTGTCTGTGTCTCTCTCGGAAGCCCACCACAAGCAAAAATGAGGCCACAGGGTGGCGTGGGTGGGCAACAGGGACAAAGAAGGACATTGAGGCAATCAGAGGGGAGAAGCGGCTAGACAGCAGGGAATGCTGGGAGCCTCCCAAGTAGGCCTCTCCCATACCAGAAGACACCAGTGCTCTACCAGGTTGGTTGTTCAGCCCCAGGCTTTGGAGCAGCGTGCCTGTGTCTCTCACAGAAGGCCCCCACAAGCGAATACAGAAACACAGGCTGGCACGGGAGGGCCGCAAGGACTCATGGGGGTGTGGAGGGAGGCTGAGGGTAGAAGTGGTGATACCTCAGGGAAAGCTGGGAATCTCCCATGGACGACTCTCCCATCCCAGAAGACTCCAAATCTGTCCCGGCCTTGCTATAAAGCACCAGGCATTGGACTGCACCTGTGTCTCTTGCAAAAGGCTTCCACAACAAAAACGGGGCCGCATTGTGGTTTGGGAGAGCTGCAGAGACTCAGGGGGACGTTTAAGCAGGCAGAGGGGAGAAGCGGAGAGACTGTGCAGAATGCTGGGAGCTCCCCAAGGAGATTTCTCTCATCCCAGAGGCCCCCAGGGCTGATATGGGTGGGCTGTAAAGCCCTAGGCTTTGAAGTACGGTGACTGTGTCTCTCGCGAAAGGCCCCTATAAGCAAAATCACGGCAAGAGTGGGGAGTGGGCAGGCCACAGGGCCTCAGGCGGGTGTTGAGGCTGGCAGATGGGAGTAGAGGCAAGACCTCAGGGAATGCTGGGAGTATTCCAAGGATGCCTCTTCTATTCCGGAAGAGTCCAGGGCTGTCCCAAGCGGGGTGTAAAGCCCCAGGCTTTGGAGCAGGGTACCTGTGTGTCTCACAGAAGGCCCCCATAAGCCAAAATGGAGGCGCAGTGTGGCATGGGCGGTCCACAGAAACTCAGGGAGATGTTGAGGCAGGCATAGGGGAGAAGCAGCAACACTGCAGGCAATGCTGAAAGCCTCCCAAGAATGCCTCTTCTATCACAGAAGCCCACAGGGCTGCCCTGGGTGGGCTGTGAAGCCCCGGAATTTGAAGCAGAGTGCCTGTGATTGTCGCGGAAGGCCTCCACAAGCAAAAACTGAACCGCAGTGTTGCCTGGGCGGACTGCAGGAACTCAAGGGGATGTTGAGGCAGGCAGAGGGGAGAAGCGGAGACACTGCAGGGAATACTGGGAACCTCCCAAGGAGGCCTCGCCCATCCCAGAAGCCCCCAGGTCTCTCCCAGGTGGGCGGTAAAGCCCCAGTCGTTGGAGTAGGCTGCCTGCCTCTATCGCGGAAGGCCTTCACAAGGGATAACGGGGCCGCAGGGAGGTGTGGGCGGGCCGCAGGGTGTCTGGGTGACGTTAAGGCAGGCAGAGAAAAGGAGCAGCGAGGCCACAGGGAAGGCTGGGAGCCTCTATAAAAGGCCTTTCCCAACCCAGAAGCTTCCAGGCAGTCCCAGGCATGCTATGAAGCCCCAGGCTTTGGAGGAGAAGGCCTGTGTTTCTTGCGGACGGCCCCAAAAGCAAAAACGGATTCGGTGGGTGGTGTGGGTGAGCCACAGGATGTCAGGGGGATGTTTAGACAGGCAAAGGGGAGAAGCAGTGAGATCACAGGGAATGCTGGTTGCCTTCCCAGGAGGCCTCTTCCAACCAAGAAGCCCCCAGGGCTGTCCCAAGCAGGCTGTAAAGTCCCAGGCTTTGGAGCCGGGTGCCTGTGTCTCTCACAGAAGGCCCCCACAAGCAAAAACGGGATAACAGGGTGGCGTGGGCAGGCCACAGGAACACTGGGAGACATTGAGGCAGGCAGAGTGGAGAAGCGAGAAGCAGCGAGACTGCAGGGAATGCTGGGCGCCTCCCCAAAAGACTTCTCCCATCCCAGAAGACCCCAGGACTGCCTCTGGCAGGCTATAAAGCCCAAGGCTTTGGAGCAGGGTGCCAATGTCTCTTGTGGAAGGCCCCCAAAAGTGAAACCAAGGTCACAGGGTGGCGTGGGCAGGTCCCAGAGGCTCAGGGAGACATTGAGGCAGGCAGAGAAGAGAAGCGGTACAACCGGAAGAAATGCTGGGAACATACCAATGATGTCCCTCTTACCCCAGAAGCCCCCAGGGCTATACTGGGCCGGCTGTAATGCCCCACACATTGGAGCAGAGTGCCTATGTCTTTGCAAGATGCCTCCAGAAGCAAAAACAGGGCAGCAGCGTAAAGTGTGAGGGGCGTGGGGACTCAGGGGGACATTGAGACAGGCAAATAGAAGCCGCGAAACAGCAGGGAATACTGGAAGACTCTTTAAGAGGCTGCTTCCTTCCCAGAAACGCCCAGGGCTGCTCCGGGCGGGCTATAAAGCTCCAGGTTTCTGAGCAGTTTACCTGTGTGTCTCCCGGAAGACCACCACAGACAAAAACGGAGCTGCATGGTGGCGTGGGCGGGCGTCAGAGACTTGGGGGGACGTTGAGGCAGGCAGAGGGGAGAAGCAGCGAGATTGCAGGGAGTGCTGGGAGTCTCCCAAGGAGCCCACTCCCATACCAGAATCTCTCAGGGCTGTCCCGAGTGTTCTGTAAAGCCATAGGCTTTGGAGCAGGGTGCTTGTGTCACTCGCGGAGGACCCCGACAAGCAAAAACAGGGCGGCAAGGGTGGCGTGGACGGGCCTCATGGACTCAGGGTTACGTTGAGAGAAGCAGAAGGGAGAAGCGGAGAGACTGCAGGGAATGCTTGGAACCTCCCAATAACGCCTCTTCCATCTCAGAAACCCCCAGGGCTATCTGGGGCGAGTTGTAAAGCCACAGGCTTTGGAGAATGGTGCCTTTGTCTCTACCAGAAAACCCCCACAGGCAAAAACGGTGCTACAAGTTGGCGTGAAAGGGGTGCAGGGACTTCTGGGAACGTTGAGGCAGGCAGATTGGACAAGCAGCAAGACTGCAGGGAATGCTAGGAACCTTCCAAGGAGGCCTCTCCCATTCCAGAAGCCCTCAGCACTGCCCTAGGAGGGCTGTAAAGCCTCAGACTTTGGAGCAGTGTGCCTGTGTCTCTTGCAGAAGGCCCCCACTAGCGAAAACGGGGCCGCAAGGTGGTGCGGGCAGGCCGCAGGGACTCAGAGGGTCATTGAGGCAGGCAGCGGGGAGAAGCGGCTAGACTGCAGGGAACGCTGCGTGTCTCCCAAAAAGGCCTTCCTTATCTCAAAAACCCCGTGGCTGTCACGGACGGCCTGTAAAGTCCTTGGAGAAGGGTGACTGTTTCTATCGCGCAAGGCCCCCACAAGGGTAATTGAAGCCACAGAATGGCGTGGGGTGGCGGCAGGGACTCAGTGGGATGTTGAGGCAGGGCAAGAGGAGAAATGGAGACGCACCTGCAGGGAATATGGGAGCCTTGTAAGGAGGCCTTTCCCATCACAGAAGCCACTAAGGTTGTACCGGGAGGACTCTAAAGTCTTGGGCTTCAGGGAAGAGCTCCTGTGTCTCTCGTGGAAGGCCCCCACAAAGGAAAATGGGGCCACAGGTTGTCATGGGTGGATCTCAGGGACTCAGGGGGACATTGAAGCAGGCAGAGGGGAGATGCAGCAAGACCGCAGAAAATCGGAGCCTCCCAAGGAGGCCTTTCCCATCCCAGAAGCCCCCAGATCTGTCCCGGGCAGGTTCTAAAGCCACAGGGTTTAGAGCAGACCCTGTCTGTCGTGGAAGGCGGCAGCAAGAGAAAACGGGGCAGCAGGGTGATGTGGGCAGGCCGCAGCCACTCAAGACGTTGGGCAGGCAGAATGGAGAAGTGGCGAGACTTCAGGGAATGCTAGGAGCATCTCAAGGAGGCGTCTCCCATCCCAGAAGCCAACGGGGCTGTCCTGGGCAGGCTGTAAAGCCCCAGGCTTTGGAGAAGGTTGCCTGTGTCTCTCGCGTTGTGCCCCCACAAGCGAAAATTGGGCCACAGGGTAATAGGGGTGGGGTGCAACGATTCAGGTGGATGCTAAGACAGGCAGAGTGGAGAAGTGGCGAGACCACAGTAAACGTTTAGAGCCTTCCAAGAAGGCGTCTCCCATTCCAGATGCCCCCAGGAGCATCCCAGGAGGACTGTAAAGCTCCGGGTTTGGAACATGGTGACTGTGTCTGTCGCAGATGGACCCCCAAGCGAAAACAAGGTGGCAGGGTGTTGTGGGCAGGTGACAGGGACTAAAAGGGATGTTGAGGCAGGCAGAGCGGAGAAGTGGCAAAATTGTAGGGAATGCTGGGAGCCTCCCATAAATTCCTCTTCCATCCCAGAAGGCCCCAGAACTGCCTTGGGTGGGAGTAAAGCCCCAGGCTTTGAAGCAGTATGTCTGTGTCTCTGACTTATGGCCCCCACAAGGGAAAACGGGGCAGCAGGGTGGCAAGGGTATGCAACAGGTACTGAGGGGGAGATTGAGACAGGCACAGGGAAGAAGTGACGAGACTGCAGTTAATGCTGGGAGCCTCCCAGAGAGGCTTCTCCCATCCCAGAAACCTGCAGGGCTGTCCTGGGCAAGCTATAAAGCCCCTGGCTTTGGAGCACGTTGCCTCTGTCCCTGCAAGCAGAAAAGGGGCCAAGGAGTGGTCCAGGCAGGTCCCAGGGATTCAGGTGAATGTGGAGGCAGGCTGAGGGAAGAAGCATCGAGACAGCAGGAAATGGTGGGAACCTCCCAAGGAGGCCTCTTCCATCCCAGAAACCCCCAGTGCTATCACAAGCAAGTTGTAAAGCTCCAGGCTTTGGAGCAACGTGGCTGTGTCTCTTGCACAAGGCCATCAAAAGTGAAAACGAAGCCAGAGTGGCGTGGGTGGGTCGCAGAGACTTAAGAAGACGTTGAAACTAGCAGAGGGGGAAGCAGCGAGACCACAGTGTAGCAGGACGAGCCGTAGACAAAACTCCTCAGACACCGGATTAAAGAAGGAAGAGGTTTTTTATTCGGCCGGGAGCGTCGGCAGACTCATGTCTTAAGAACCGAGCTCCCTGAGAAAGAAATACTTGGCCTTTTTAAAGGCTTACAACTTTAAGGGGTCCACGTGAAAGGGTCGTGATAAATCGAACAAGCGTAGGAAACGTGACTGGGGGCTACATGCATCAGCTAACAAAAAGTTTTACAATGCTTTTTTCATACAGTGTCTGGAATTTACAGATAACACAAATAGTTTAGGCCAGGAGTTGATGTTATTATTATTACTTTGTTTAACTCCTAGGGCCGGGTGGTGGGGCCAACGTTGTCTGGCTATTTATCTTACTTTTGTTTCTTTCTCTCTTTACTCCTGTCTTGTGAACTAGGCAAGGTGGGGGGAGAAGGGCAACAGGAGTAGTAGTGGTATCCTTCCTTAGCAGGAAATACTGAAACCCTCCTAGTGAGGTCCCTCCCACCCCAGAACCTTCTAGGGCTGTCCCAGGCAAGCTAGAAAGCCCAGGATTTGGAGTAGGATGCCTGTGTCTCTCGCGGAAGGCCCCCACAAGCAAAAATGGGGCTGCATGGTGACGTGAGCAGATGGCAGGCACTCAGGAGCACATTGAGGCAGGCAGAAAGGAGAAGTGGTGAGACTGCAGGGAATGCTGGGAGCCTCCCAAGGAGGCCTCTCGCACAGGAGAAGCCCCCAGGTGCGTCCCTGGGTGCTGTCAAGCCACAGGTTTTTTAGTAGGGTGTCTGTGTCTCTAGCAGAAGGCTCCCACAGGTGAAAAAGGGGCCGCAGGGTGGCGTGGTCAGCAGGGACTCAGGGAGCTGTTCTGGACAGGCTGTAAAGCCCCAGGGTTTGGAACAGAGTGACTGTGTCTACTGCGAAAGGCCACCACAAGAGAAAAGGAGGCAGCAGGGTGGTGCAGGAGGGCCGCAGGCACTCATGGGGATGATGGGGCAGGAAGAGGTGAGAAGCGGTGAGAGCATAGTTAATGCTGGGAGCATCCCAAAGAGGTCTTTCACATCCCAGAAGCCTTTAAGCCTGTCCCAAGCGGGCTGTAAAGCCCCAGGCTTTGGAGCAGGGTGCCTGTGTCTCTTGCGGAAAGTCCCCACAAGCAAAAATGGGGCTGCAGTGTGGCCAGGACGGGCGGCAGGTACTCAGGGGGATGTTGACGCAGGCAGAGAGGAAAAGCCAGGAGACTGCATGGAATGCTGGGAGCCTCCCACAAAGGCTTCTCCAATTCCAGAAGCCCTCACTGTTGTCCAGGGCATTCTGTAAAGCACCAGTCTGGTTCAGAGTGCCTGTGTCTCTCGCGGAAGGCCCCCCATAAGAGAAAACGAAGCAGCAGGGTGGCATGAGTAGGCCAAAGGGACTCAGGGTGACGCTGAAACAGAGAGAAGTGGCGAGTCCGCAGAGAATGCTGGGAGCCTCCAAAAGAGGCGTCCCTCATCCCTAAATCTCCCAGTGCTATCCAAGACGGCCTGTAAAGCCCCAGGCTTTGAAGCACGGTGCCTGTGTCCCTCGTAGAAGGCACCCACAAGCGAAAACGGAGCCGCAGGGTGGCATAGGTGGGCCTCAACGACTCGGGGGATATTGCGGCAGGAAAAGGAGAGAAGCCTCAAGACCGCAGGGAATGCTTGGAGCCTCCCATAAAGGCTTCTGTTTTCCCAGAAATTCCCAGGGCTATCCCAGGTAGGATGTAAAGCCCCAGGCGTTGGAGCAGGGTACCATTTTCTCTCGTGGAAGGCCCCCACGTGCAAAAATATGGCCACAGGTTGGTGTGAGGGGGTGCCAGGGATGCAGGGCGATGTTGAGACAGGGAGAGGGGAGAATTGCCCAGACGGCTGGGAATGCTAGGAGCCTCCCAAAAAGGCCTCTCCCATCCCAGAAGCCCCCAGGTCTGTCCCGGGAGGGCAGTAAAGCACCAGACTTTGGATCAGGGTGGCTGTGTCTCTCGTGGAAAGCCCCCACAAGCAAAAACGGGGTCAGAGGGTGGTCTGGGTTGACTGCTGGGAGTCGGGGGGACGTTAAGGCAGGCAGAAGTGAAAAGAGGCAAGGCTGCAGGGAATGTTGGGTGCTTCCCAAGGAGGCCTCTCCCATCCCAGAAGACTCCAGGGCTCACCTGGGCAGTTTAAAAACCCAGACTTTGGAGCATCATGCCTGTGTTTCTCCTGAAAGGCCCCTAGAAGCAAAAACGGGACCTCAGGTTGGCGGGGCGGGCGGCAGGGGCTCAGGAGGTGTTGATGCAGGCAGAGGGGAGAAGCGACTGGAGTGAAGGGAATGCTGTGAGCCTCCAAAGAGGCCTCTCCCATCCCAGAAGCCCCCAGGAGTGTTCTGAGTGGGCTCTAAAGCTCCAGGCTTTAAAGCAAGGTACTGTGTCTCTCGCAAAAGTTCCCCAGATGAGAAAATAGGGACGCAGGTTAGCGTGGGCAGGCTGCAGGGACTCAGGGGCATGTTAAGGCAGGCAGAGTGGAGAAGTGGCGAGATGGCAGGGAGTGCTGCAAACCTCCCAAGGTTGACTCTCTCATCCCAGAAGCCCCCAGGGGAGTTCCAAGGGGGCTATAAAGCCCCAGCCTTTAGAGCAGCGTGCGTCTGTCTCTCGTGGAAGGCCCCTGCAAGTGACAACAGGCAGCAGCGTGGCATGGGCGGGCAGCAGAAACTCATGGGGACATTGAGACAGGCAGAGGGTTGAAGAGAATGCTGGGAGCCTCCCAGAAAGGTCTCTTTCAGACCGGAAGCTCCCAGGGCTCCTTCAGGAAAGCTGTTCATCCCCAGGCTTTGGAGCAGGGTGCCCATGTCTCTCACGGAAGGTCCCCACAAGTAAAAATGCGGCCGTACAGTGGCTTTGCCAGACCTCAGGGACTCAGAAAGAAGTTGAGGCAGGCAGAGAGGAGAAGTGGTGAGATCGAAGGGAATGCTAAGATTATCCCAAGAAAGGCTGTCCCATCCTAGAATCCCCCAGCAATGTCCCAGGCAAGATGTAAAGTTCCAGGTTTTGGATCAAGGTGCCTCTGTCTCTCATGGAAGGCCAACACAAGCGAAAATGAAGCCATTCGGTGCGTGGGAAAGCTGCAGACACTCAGGGGGATGTTGAGGTAGGCAGAGGGGAGAAGTGGCGGTACTGTAGGAAATGCTGGGAGTCTCCCAAAGATGCTTGTCCATCCCAGAATCCCCCAGGGTTGTCTAGGGCGGGCTGTAAAGCCCCAGGTTTTGGAGCAGGGTGCCTGTGTCTCATGCAGAAGGCCTCGACAAGCAAACAAAATGTTGTAGGGTGGCGTGGGCAAGCAACAGGTACTCAGGAAGACCTTGAGGCAGGCAGAGGAGGGAAGTGGTGAGACTGCAGGGAATGCTGGGGCCTCCTAAGGAGGCCTCTCTCATCCCAGAAACTGCCAGGGCTGTCCAGGGTGGGCTGCCTAGCCACAGACTTTGGAGCAGGATGCCTGTGTCTCCCGCAGAAGACCTCCACATGCGAAAACGGGGACACAGAATGAAGTGGGCAGGCATCAGGGACTTAGAGGAAGTTGAGGCAGGCAGAGAGGAGAAGCGGCAAGATCGAATGGAATGCTAAGAGCATCCTGAGAAAGCCTCTCCAATCCCAGAAGCCCCCAGGACTATCCCAAGAGGGCTGTAAAACCAGTCTTTGGAGCAGGGTGCCTGTGTCTCTCCCCTAAGGCCTCCTTCAGGGAGAAAATGTGGCCACAGGATGGTGTGGGCGCCCTGCAGGGACTCAGTGGGACATTGAGGCAGGCATAGAGGAAGAGCAGCGAGACCAAAGAGAATGCTGGGAGCCTCCCAAGGAGGCTTATTCCAAACCAGAAGCTCCCAAGGCTATCCCGGGTGGGATGAAACTCCTCCGTCTTTGAAGCAGGGTCCCTGTGCCTTTTGTGGAAGGAACCACAAGCAAAAATGGGGCCGCAGAGTGGCATGGGCAGGCAGCAGAAACACAGAAGGACGTTGAGGCAGGTATATGGGAGAAGTGGTGAGACCGCATGGAATGCTGGGAGTCTCCCTCACCAGACTCTCCCATCCCAGAAGTCCCCACCGCTGTCACTGGCAGGCTGTGAAGCCCCAGACTTTGGAGCAAGGTGCCTCTGTCTCTTGTGGAAGGGCCCCACTCGGGAAAATAGGGCAGCTGGGTGGCGTGTGCCGGCCGCAGGTACTCAGTGAGACGTTTTGGCAGGCAGAGGGGAGAAACAGCGAGACTGCAGGGAATGCTGAAAGCATCCCAAAGAGGCCTCTCACATCGCAGAAGCCCCCAGGTCTGTCCAGGGCAGAAGTAAAGCCCCAGGCTTTGGAGCAGTGTGTCTGTGTCTCTAGCACAAGGCCCCCGCAAGCAAAAATGTGACAGCAGCATGGTGTGGGTGGGCCAAAGTGACTCAGAAGGACACTGAGACAGGCAGAGCGAAAAAGTGGCTAGACGGCTGGAAATTCTGGGAGCCTCCCAAGGTGGCCTCTCCCTTCCCAGAAGTTCCCAGGGTGTCCCAGGTGGGCTGTAATGCTCCAGACTTCGAAGCAGGGTGACTGTGTCTCTAGTGGAAAGCCTCCACTCGCAAAAATGGCGTCACAAGATGTCGTGGGCTCGCCGCAGGTACTTAGGGGGATGTGAGGCAGGCAGAGAAGAAAAGCGGCGAGACCACAAGGAATGCTGGGAGCCTCTCAAGGAGGCCTTTTTCATCCCAGAAGCCCCCAGGGCTGTCCTGAGAGGGCTGTAAAGCCACAGGATTTGGAGCAGGGTGCCTGTGATTCTCACGGAAGGCCCCCACATATGAAAACAGGGCCGCAAGTTGGCATGGCATGCCACAGCTACTGAAGGCCATGTTGAGGGAGGCAGAGGGGAGAAGTGGCGAGACTGCAGAGAATGCTGGGAGCCTCCCAAGGATGCTTGTCTTGTCCCAGAAGCCCCTAGGGGTGTTTTAGTCAGGCTCTAAAGCTCCAGGCTTTAAAGCAGGGTGATGTGTCTCTCACAGAAGTTACCCACAAGAAAAAACGGTGCCGGAGGGTTGCGTGGGCAGGGCGCAGGGACTCAGAGGGACGTTGAGGCAGTCAGAGTGAAGTGGTGAGACCACAGGGCATGCTCCAAGCCCCCCAAGGACGACTCTCAAATCCCGGAAGCCCCCCAGGGTTGTCCCAAGAGGGCTGTAAAGCTCCATGCTTTTGAGCAGGGTGGCTTTGACTCTCGCAGAAGGCACCCACAAGAGAAAACGTGGCTGCAGGGTGGCATGGTCAGGTCGCAGAAACTCAGGAATACGTTCAGGCAGGCAGACGGGAAAAGCTGTGAGACCGCAGGGAATGCTGGGAGCCTTTCCCATCCCAGAAGCCCACAGGTGTGTCCCGGGTGGGCTTTAAATCCCCAGGCTTTAAAGCAGAGTGCCTATGTCTCTCGCAGAAAGCCTCTATTCAGGGGGCGTCCCTGGAGATTCTGGGGGACTCTCCAAGAGACACACAGGCACCCTGGTCCAGGGCCCGGGTCTATAGTGCCCACTCAGGGAGGGCCCTATGGATTTCTGGGAAGGAACAGGCCTCCCTGGGAAAACTCAGCACCCGCTCAGGCCTGGCCACTTCTCTCTGCCTGCCTCAAAGTGCCCCAGAGTTTCTATCCACCAACACAGGCGTGCCGAGGGCCCCGCCACCACCCGAGGGGCCCTCCGTGAGAAACACAGGAACCCTGGGCCGGAGCTCGGGGATCTAGCTCACACAAGATGGGATCTTCAGGGGTGTCTGGGAAGGGAGAGGCTTCGCTGGGATGACCCAGCACCTGTTCAGGCCTTGCCACTTCACTCTTCTGACTGCCTCAGAGTCCCCATGAGTTTCCACCAGCCGGCACATGCCTGCCTGCAGCCCCACCAATGTCTGTGGGGGCCCTCCGCAAGAGACCGTTGTCTGGGGTCAGAGCCCAGGGCTGTAGCCCAAACCTGCAGATGCCCCGGGGGCTTCTTGGATGAGAGAGGCCTCCCTGGGTCGACCCAGCATCTGCTCAGGCCACGTCGCTTCTCCCCTGTGCCTGCTTCAAGTTCCCGAGTTTCTGCTTGCCTGCACACGCTCGCTTGCGGTCCTGCCACCGCATATGGGGTCCTTAGTGACAGACAAAGGCACCCTGGGATGGAGCCTGGGGCTGTAATCCCGATCCGAAGGGAGCCCTGGGGGCTTCTGGGAAGGGAGCAACCTCCACGGGTTGACACTGCATCCACTAAGGCCTAATTACTTCTCCCCTCTGTATACCTCAACGTGCCCCTGAGTTTCTGCTCACCCTTACCAACCTGCCTGCGGCCCATCTACCACCCGTGGAGGCTCTCTGCAAAAGAAAGACACCCTGGGCCAGAGTCTGGGGCTCTAACCGCCATCGAGGGGCGGGGTGGGGGGGAGCTGGTGTCTTCTTGGAAGGGAGAGGCCTCATTGGGAGAACCCAGCACCTGCTCAAGTCTCGCTGATTCTCCATTCTGCCTGCCCCAAAGTCCCCTGAGTTTCTGTTTGACTGCACAGGACCATTTGCAGCCCCGCCACTGTCGTACGTGGGGTTCCCCCGCAAGAGACACAGACCCCATGGGCCAGAGACTGAAGCTCTGTCCCTCACCCGGGGAAAGCCCTTGGGGCCTAGGGGAAGGGAGAGGCCTCCCTGGGATGACCCAGCACCTGCTCAGGCCTCGCCCCTTCTCCCCTCTGCCTGCCTCAATGTACCCCTGAGTTTCTGCCCACCCACACAGGCCCGCATGAAGCTCCACTGCCATCTGTGAGGACCCTCAGCGAGAGACACAGTCACCCTGGGTCAGAGCAAGGGGCCCTAGTCCCCATCCGGAGAGCCGACAGGGAAGTCCGGGAATGGAGAGGCTTCCCTGGGAAAGCCCAGCACCAGCTCAGGCCTCACCACTTCTTCCCTCAGCTTTCCACAATGTCCCCCTGAGTTTCTGCCCACCAACAAAGACCTGCCTGCCGCCCCGCTACCACCCAAGGGGACCCTCTGTAACAGACACATTCACCCCAGGCTGGAGCCTAGGGCTCTAGCTCACACAAAGGGAGAGCTTCAGGGAAGGGAGAGGACTTCCTGGAAGAACCCAGCATAAGTTCAGGCTTTGCTGCTTCTCCCCTCTGCCTGCCTCGATGTCCCTCTGAGTTTCTGCCTGCCTGCACATGCCTGCCTGTGACCCCACCAATGTCTGTGGAGGCCCTCTGTGAGAGACACAGGCACCCAGGTCTGGAGTCAGGGGCTCTAACACCAACGCAGGGAATGCCCCAGGGGTTTCTGGGAAGAGAGAGGCCTTCTTGGGAGAACCCTGCACCAGCGAAGGCCTTGCCACTCAATCCCTCTGCTTACCTCAACCGGCCTGCCTGAGGCCCCACTGCTGCCCATGGAGGCCTTCCAAGAGAAACACAGGGATCCTGGACCAGAAACTGTGGCTCTAACATCCAACTGAGGGCCACACCGGGAGCTTCTGTGAAGGGAGGAGTTTCCGTGGGATGACCCAGAGCCCGATCAGGCCTTGGAGGTTCTGACCACTGCCTGCCTCAATGTCCACCTGAATTTCTGCCTGTTTGCACAAGCCCGCCTGTGGTCCTGCCAAGGCCCGTGGGCCCTCCATGAAAGACACAGGCACACTGGTACAATGCCTGAGGTTTTAGCCTCGACACGGGAGACCCCCCCAGGGGCTTCTGGGAAAATAAAGACCTCCCTGGGAGGAATAAGCAACTGCTCAGGCCTCACTGGTTTTCCCCTCTGTGGGCTTCAATGTCCCTCTTAGCTTCTGACCACCTGCACTGGCCCGTTTGTGGCCCTGCCACCATCCATGGGGGCTTCCGTGACAGACACAGGAGCGTTGGGCCAAAGCCCAGGGCTCTAGCTTCCAACCGGGGGGTGCCCATGAGGCTTCTGGAAAGTTAGACGCCTTTCCGGAGGATCCAGCACAAGCTCAGGGCTCGCTTCTTCTCCACTCTGCTTAACACTTCTATGAAATGTCCATTTCTGCAAGATGTTCTTTCACAGATTCTACAAAAACAGTGTTACCAATCTGCTAAATCAAAAGAAAAGTTTAACTATTTTAGCTGAATCCACACATCACAAAGCAGTTTCACAGTTTCTAGTTTTTATCGTGGGATATTCGGTTTTTCACTATAGGTTTAGTGTGCTCTGAAACGTCCATTTGCAGATTCTACCAAAAGGGTTTCCAGCCTGCTGAATCAAAAGGAATGTTTGACTCTGTGAGATGAATCCACACATCACAAAGCGGTTTCACAGAGAACTTCTTTCATTTTTATCGTGAGATATTCAGTTTTTCACTATAGGCCTCAACAGTGGGCTCCGAAAGGTCCATTTGTAGATTCTACAAAAAGAGTGTTTCCAATCCGCTGAATGGAAAGAATGTTCTAACTTTGTGAACTGAATGCACACATCATAAAACAGTTTCATACATAGCTTCTTTCTAGTTTTTATTGCGGGACATTCAGTTTTTCACTGTAGGCGTCAGTGGGCACTGAAATGTCCCTTCACAGATTCTACAAAAAGGGTGTCTCCAACCTTTTGAATCAAAAGAAAGGTTTAACTCTCTGAGCTGAATCCACACATCACAAAGCAGTTGGACAGATAACTTCTTTCTAGTGTATTTTACGGGATATTCAGATTTTCACTATAGGCCAGAGTGGAATCCAAAATGTCCAAAAAGAGTGTTTCCAAACTACTGAATCAAAATAAAGGTTTAACTCTGTGAGATGAGTCCACACATCACAACACAGTTTTGCACATAGCTTCTTTCTAGTTTTTATCATGGGATAGTCAGTTTTTCACTATAAGTCTCTGTGGGTTCCAAAATGTTTCTTTGCTAATTCTACAAAAAGAGTGCTTCCAACCTGTTGAATCAAAATAAAGGTTTATCTCTGTTAGCTGAATCCACAAAATACAAAGAAGTTTCACAAATAACTTCTTGTAGTTTTTATCACAAAGTATTCATGTTTTCACTATAGGCCTCAGTTGGCTTGAAATATCTATTCACAGATTCTACAAAAAGTATTTTTAACCTGCTGAATCAAAAGAATGTTTTACCTCTGTGAAGTGAATGCACACAGTACAAACCAGTTTCATGCATAGCTTCATACTAGCATTTATCATTGAATATTTGGATTTCCACTATAGGCCTAAGTGGGCTCCAAAATGTTTCTTCACAGATTCTACAAAAAGAGTGCTTCCAACTTTCTGAATCAAAAGAAAGGTTTAATTCGGTGATATGAATCCACATATCATAAAGCAGTTTCACAGATAATTTCTTTCTAGTTTTAATTGCTGGATATTGGGTTTTCACTATAGGCCTCACTGGGCTTTGAAATGTCCCTTTACAGATTCTACAAAAAGAGTGTGTAAAGCTGCTGAATCAATAGATAGGTTTATATCAGTGATCTGAATTCACACTTCACAAAGCAGTTTCACAGTTTCTTTTTGGTTTTCATCACGGAATATTCCATTTTTCACTTAGAGGCCTCAGCGAGCTCTTCGGTTTACCCACACAGGCCTGCCTCCAGCCCTGCTGCCACCCATGGGGGCCCTCCACGAGAGACTCAGGCTCTCTGGGCTGGAGCGTGTGGCTCTAGACCCTACTTGGAGGGTACCCCAGGGGCTTCTGGGAAGGGAGTGGCCTCCTTGGGATGACCCAGCTCCCATTCAGGCCTCTCCTCTTCTCTGCCTACCTCAAAGTCCCCCCTGAGTTTCTGCCCGCCCACACAGCCCTGTTGCTGCCTGTGGGTGCCCACCACCAGAGGCACAGGTGCCATGGGCCAGAGCCCATGGCTGTAGCCTCAAGGGAGGCACCCAGGGACTTCTGAGAAAGGAGAAACCTCCATAGGATCACCCAGCACCTGCTAGGCCTCACCACTTCTCCCCTCTGAATACCTCAACATCCCTCTGAGTTTCTGCCCACCCAAAAACGCTTGTCTGCGGCCCTGCCACGGCCCATGGGGGCCCTCCGAGAGACACAGGCAGCGTGGGCCAGAGTCTGAGGCTCTATACTCCACCTGTGAGTGCCCTGGGGGCTTCTGGGAAGGGAGAGGCCTTTGTGAGATGACCCAGAACTCTCTCAGGCCTTGCCGCTTATCTCATCTGCTTGCCTCAACATCCCCCTGAGGTTCTGCCTGCCCGCCCTGGCTTGCCTGCGGCCCCGCCACCACTGAAGGGGGTGATTTGGGAGAGAAACAGTCACCCTGGTCATGGAGCCTGGGGCTCTAGCTCCCACCTGGGAAGTGCCTTGAGGGTTTCTGGGAAGGGAGAGGCCTCTGAGGGACTACCCAGCACTTACTCAGGCCTTGCCACTTGTCCCCTTTGCCTGCCTTTACATCTCCCTGCATTTCTGCCCTCCCACACAGGCCCACTTGTGGCCTTGCCACTGCCTATGGTGGCCCTGCGCCAGAGACACAGGCACCCTGGGCCAGATCCCGTGGCCTAGCCTGACCTGTGGGGTGCCCCAGGGTATCCTGGAAAGGGAGAGCCTCCCCTGGGATGAC
Organism: Macaca thibetana thibetana; assembly: GCF_024542745.1. Taxonomy (NCBI): domain Eukaryota; kingdom Metazoa; phylum Chordata; class Mammalia; order Primates; family Cercopithecidae; genus Macaca; species Macaca thibetana. The sequence goes on along the minus strand of NC_065585.1, from coordinate 98,131,344 downwards.
CCAGTACCTGCTCAGGCCTTGCTGCTTCTCCCCTTTATGTGCCTAAACGTCCCCCCGATTTTCTGCCTGCATGCAAAGGCCCACCAGCGGCCCCATCGCCACCAGTGGGGGCCCTCTGCAAGAGACACAGGCACCCTGGGCCAGAGTCTGGGGCATTACCCCCATTCTGAAGGGTGCCCCAGGGTCTGCTGGGAAGGGAGAAGCCTCCCTGTGAAATCCCAGAACCCATTCAGGCATCACCACTTCTCTCTCCCTGCCTCAATGTCCCCCTGAGTTTCCTCTCACCCACACAGGCCCACCTACATATCCCCTGCTCCCCTTAGGGTCCCTGAATGAGAGACACAGTCATCCTGGGCTGAAGCCTGGGCTCTAGCCTTTACCCAGGTGGCATTCTAGGGGGTTCTGGGAAATGAGGGGCCTCCCTAGGATGACCCAGCACCCTCTCATGCTTCACTGCTTCTACCCTTTGTGTGCCTGAACCTCCCCCTGAGTTTCTGCCTGCCCACATAGGCCTACCTGTAGCCCCTCGCCACCCATGGGTGCCCTCCACCAGAGATAAAGGCACCATTGGCTGGAGTCCGTGGCTCTAAACCTTACATGGGGGGTGCCCCAGGGGTTTCTGGGAAGGGAGAGCTCTCCCTGGGATGACCCAGCACCCGCTGAGGCCTCACTGCTTCTCTCCTCAATATCTTCCTGAGTTTCTCACTGTCTACCTCAATGTCTTCCTGAGTTTCTGCCCTCCAGAAAAAGCCCACCTGTGACCTCGACACTGTGCACGGGTGCCCTCCCCAAGAGACACGGTCACCCTGGACTAGAGCCCATAGTTCCAGCCCTGACCCGGGGGAGTGCCTTGTGGGCTTCTGGGAAGGGAGAGGCCGCCCTCGGATGATCCAGTACCCACTCAGTCCTCACTCCTTCTCCCTTCTGCCTGCCTCAATGTTCCCCTGAGTTTTGGCATGCCAACACTGGCCCACCTGCAGCCCCACCGCCTGCCCATGGGGGCCATCCTAGAAACACACAGACACCCGGGGCTGGAGCCTGGGGCTCCAGTCACCACCCCAGGGATGCCTCAGGGGCTTCTAGGAAGGGAGATGACTCCTGGAGGACCCAACACCCAAGGCCTTGCTGCCTCTCCCCTCTGCCTGCCTCAACGTCCCCATGAGTTTCTCCCACCTGCACAACCAGACTGCAGCTTCACCTGTGCCTGTGGGGGACCTACACAAGAGACACTGGCATACTTGGCTAAAGCCTATGGCTTTAGCCCCAATCTGGGGCATGCGCCGGTGCTTCTGGGAAGAAAGAGGCCTCCCTGGGAGTCCAGTACCCATTCAGGCTAAGGCATTTCTCTTCTCTGCCTGCCTCAACATCCCCCCGAATTTCTGCCAATACATACAGGCCTGCCTGCTTTCCCATTGCCACCCCTGGGGGCCCTCCATGAGAAACAGAGCCACCCTGGGCCTTACTCCATGGCTCTACTCCAACCTGGGGGGTGCCACGGGAGCTTCTCGAAGGAGAGAGGCCTCCATGGGAAGACCTAGCACCCACTTAGGCCTCGTCTCTTCTCCCCTCTGCATACCTCAGCATCCCGTGGAGTTTCTGCCCACTCGCAGAGGCCTGACTGTGGCCATGCCGCCACGCGTGGAGGCCCTCTGTGTGAGACACAGGCACCCTTGACTGGAGACCGTGGCACTACCCAGACCCGGTGGGCACTCTGGGGCTTCTGGGAAGGGAGAGGCCTCTTCTTTTCTAAAATAAAAGAAAGGTTTAACTCTGTGAACTGAATGTAACCATCAAAAAGCAGTTTCACAGATAGCTTCTTTCTAGATTTTATCACAAAATTTTAGTTCTTTTCATTACAAGCCTAAGTTCACTCTGAAATGTCCCTTCGCAGATTTTACAAAAAGAGTGTTTACAACCTGCTGAATTAATAAACAGGTTTAACCCTATGAGTTGAATCCACACCTCACAAAACAGTTTCACAGATAGACTTTTTCTACATTTTATTGCGGGATATTCAGTTTTCATTTTAGGCCTCCTTGGGCACCAAAATGTCACATCATAGATTCTACAAAAAGAGTGCGTCCAACCTGCTGAATCAAAAGAAACATTTAACTCTGCGCTGAATCCACACATCAGAAACCAGTTTCACTGATAGCTTCTTTCTAGATATTTTCACCAGACATGCTGTTTTTCACTAAGGGCTTCAGTGAGCTCCAAGTGTCCCACAGCAGACTCTCCAAAAAGAGAGTTTTCAGACTGCTGAATCAAAAGAAATGTTTAAAACTGAGCTGAATCCACACACCAAAAGGCAGTGTGAAAGAGAACATCTTTCTAGTTTTTATGGCAGGATATTTCATTTTTCACTATATGCCTCAATGGGCTCTGAAATGTCCCTTTGCTGATTCTACAAAAACAGTGTTTCCAACCTGCTGAATCAAAAGAGAGGTTCAACTCTGTGAACTGAATACACATATCACAAAGGAGTTTAACAGATAGCTTCTTTCTAGTTTTTATCGTGTGACATTTGTTTTTTTATTACAGCCCTCTACAAGCTCTGAAATGTCCCTTCGCAGATTCTACAGAAAGAGTGTTTCCAACCTTCTGAATCAAAAGAAAGTTTCACCTCTGTGAGGTGAAAGCACACATCACAAAGCAGCTTCACAGATTGCTTCTTTATAGCTATTAAAGTGGGCCTTTGGAGGGCCCTCTGCTAGAGACACAGGTACTCTGAACTGAAACCCGGAGCTCTAACCCTGACCAGAGGAGTGCCACTGGGGGGCTTTTGGGAAGGGAGAGGCCTCCTTGGGATGGCCCAGCATTTGCACAGGGTTCGCCGCTACTCCCCTCTGTCTGCCTCAAAGTCCTATTGAGTTTCTGCCCATCCTCACCTGCCAGCCTTCAGCCCCACCGCCACTCATCAGGGCCCTCTGCGAGAGACACAGATACCTTGGGCAGGAGACTGGGGCTTTAGCTCTCACCGAGGGGGCGCCCTGGGGGCTTCTGGCAGAAGAGCAGCCTCTCTGGGATGACCCAGCACCCGCTTAGGTCTCACCACTTCTTCTCTCTGCCTGCCTCAATGTTTCCCTGCGCTCTTGCCGGCCTGCTCAGTCCCACCCCCAGCTGCACCACCACCCATGAGGGCTCCCTACGAGTGACATGGGCACCCAGGACTGGAATCCATGACTATAGCCCCAACCCGGGGTCGCCCCAAAAACTTCTGGGAAGGGGGAGGCCTTCCTAGGAGGACCCAGCACCTGCTCAGGCCTTGTCATTTCTTTCCTCTACTTGCCTCAATGTCCTATTGAGTTTCTGCCCACCCATACAGGCCCATCTGCAGCCCTGCCATTGCCTGTATGGGCCATCTGCAAGAGACAAAGTCACCCTAGGGTGGAGCCTGGGACTCTAGACCCCACCCACAGTATGCACTGTAGGCTTCTGGGAAAGTGAAGACCTCCCTGGGATGACCCAGCACCCTGTAAAGCCTGGCCGTTTCTTGACTGTGCCTCACTCAACATCCTCCTGAGTTTCTGCCAGCTTGCACAGGCCTCCCTGTGGCCCAGTGGTCATCCATGGGGGCACTCCATAAGAGATACAGGCACCCTGGTCCGGAGCCCTGGACTCTAGCCCTGACCCGGGGGACACTATGGGGGCTTCTGGAAAGGAAGAGGTTTTCCTGGGAGGACCAAGCACCTGCTTTGTCTTCTTTCCATTGCCTGACTCAATGTGCCCCTGAGTTTCTGCACTCCCACACAGATCTGACTTTGGTCCTGCCCCTGCCAGTGGGGGCCCTCCTTGAGAAACAAAAGAACCTTGGGCCGGAGTCAGGGGCTCTATCCCCAACCCAGAAGACACCCCAGGGCTTCTGGAAAGATAGAGACCTCCCTGGTAGGACCCAGCATCTGCTCAGGCATCAACGCTTCTCCCCTGCCTGCCTTTTCTGTGGAATGTCCTTTTCTGCCAGATATCCCTTTGCATATTCAACAAAAAAGAGTGTTTCCAACCTGCCAAATCAAAAGAAAGGTTTAATTCTGTTCGCCGAATTCACACAACACAAAGCAGTTTCACAGACCACTTCTTTCTAGTTTTCATTGCAGAATAGTTAGGTTTTCACTATAGACGTCAGTGGGCTTCGGAATGTCCCTACACAGATTTTACAAAAAGAGTGTTTCCAACCTGCTGAATGAAAAGAATGGTTTAACAATGTAAGCTGAAAGCACACATCACAATACAGTTTCACAGATAGCTTCTTACTAGTTTTTATTGTGGGATTTTGGTTTTTCACTATAGGCCTCAGTGGGCTTTTCAATGTCTATTAGCAAGTTCTACCAAAAAAAGTGTTTCCAAACTGCTGAATCAAAAGAAAGATAAAACTCTGTGAGCTGAAAGCACACATCATAAAGCAGTTTCACAGATAGCTTCTTTCTTGTTATTATCGTGGGATATTCGGTTTTTCACTGCAGGCCACAGGGGGCTCTGAAATGTCTCTTCACATTTTCTACAAAAAATGTGTTTCCAACCTGCTGAATCAAAAGAAAGGTTTAACTCTGTTTGATGAATCCACACATCACAAGGCAGTTTCACAGGTAGATCATTTCTAGTTTTTGTCTGGGTATATTTGGTTTTTTTCCCATAGGCCTTAATGGGCTCCCAAATGTCCCTTCACAGATTCTCCATAAAGAGTGTTTCCAACCTACTGGGTAAAAACAAAGGTTTAACTTTGTGAGATGAATCCAAATATCACAAAGTGGTTTCACAGATAGCTTCTTTCTGATTTTTATCTGGGGATATTCAGTTTTTCCCTATAGGCCTCTAAGGGCTTCCAAATGTTCTTTCACGGATACTACAAAAAGAGTCTTTCCAACCTGCTGAATCAAAAGAAAGGTTTAACTCTGTTTGATGAATCCACGCATCACAAAACAGTGTCACAGATAGACTATTTCTAGTTTTTATCTGGGGATATTTGTTTTTTTCCCATAGACCTCAATGGACTGCCAAATGTCCCTTCACAGATTCTACATGAACAGTGTTTCCAACCTACTGAATAAAAACAAAGGTTTAACTTTGTGAGATGAATCCAAACATCACAAAGCTTTTTCACAGATGGCTTCTTTCTAATTTTTATCTGGGGATATTCAGTTTTTCCCTACAGGCCTCTAAGGGCTCCCAAATATCCCTTCACAGATACTACAAAGAGTCTTTCCAACCTGCTGAATCAAAAGAAAGGTTTGACTCTGTGAGCTGAATCTGCACATCACAAAGCAGTTTCACAGATAGCTTCTTTCTACTTTTTAATTACTGGGTATTCCATTTTTCACAATAACCCTCAGTGTGCCTCATAATGTGTGTTCACAGAATCTACAAAAAGAGTGTTTTCAACCTCCTGTTTCTTCGCTGATTCTACAAAAATAGTGTTTCAAATCTGCAGAATCAAAAGAATATCCGGTGATAAAAACTAGATAGAAGCTATCTGTAAAACTATTTTATGATATGCTGATTCAGCTCACAGAGCTAAACATTTCTTTAGATTCAGCAGCTTGGAAATACTTTTTTTTTTGTAGAATCTGTGAAGGGACATATCACAGCCCACTGAGTCCTATAGTGAAAAATGAAATATACCACAATATCACACATCACAACACAGTTTCACAGATAGATTCTTTCTAGTTTTTATCATGGGATATTCGGTTTTTCACTATAGGTCTAACTTGGCTCTGAAATGTCCCTTCACAGATTCTACAAAAAGAGTATTTTCAAGCTGCTGATTCAGAAGAAAGGTTAAACTTTTTGAACTGAACTCACATATAACAAAGCAGTTTCACAGATAGCTTCTTTCTTGTTTTTATCGTGGGATATTCAGTTTTTTACTATGGTCCTCACTGGGCTTTGAAATGTACATTCACAGATTATACATACAGAGGGTTTTCAACCTGCTGAATCCACAGATAGTTTGTCTTTGTTAGCTGAATCCACACATCACGAAGCCATTTTACGGACAGATTCTTTCTAGTTTTTATCACAGGATATTCGATTTTTCACTATAGGCCTCAATGGTCTTTGAAATGTCCGTTCGCATATTTTACAACAGAGTGTTTCTAACCTGTGGAATCAAAAGCAAGGTTTAACTCTGTGAGCTGAATCTGCACACTATGAAGCAGTTTCATAGATAGCTTCTTTAGAATGTTTATCAAAAGATTTTCAGTTTCTCACTGTAGATTTAAGTGGTCTCTGAAATGTCTCTTCGCAGATTCAATAGGAAGAGGGTTTCCAACCTGTTGAATCAAAAGAAAGGTTTAACTCTATGAGCTTAATGCACACATCACAAAGCAGCTTCACAGATAGCTTCTTTGTAGTTTTTATTGTGGGATACTTGGTTTTTCACTATAGGCCTCAGTTTTCTCCGAAATGTTATTTTGCAGATTCTACAAAAAGATTGTTTCCAACCTGATAAATCAAATGAAAGGTTAAATCTGTGAGCTGAATCCACACATCATAAAGCAGTTTCCCTCATAATTTATTTCTAGTTTTTAATCACAAGATATTCCATTTCTCTATAGGCCTCAGTGAGCTCTGAAATGTCTCTGCAGATTCTACAAAAAGATGTTTTTAAACTGCTGAATCAAAAGATAGGTTTAACTTTTTGAACTGAATGCACACATTACAAAGCAGTTTCACAGGTAGCTTCTTTCTAGTTTTTATCACAAGATAGTCAGTTTTTCTCTATAGGCCTCAATGGTCTCTGAAATGTTCCTTTGCTTATTCTACAAAAAGAGTGCTTCCAACCTGATGAATCAAAGAAAGGTTTAACTATGTGACCTGAATCCATACACCACAAAGCAGTTTCATAGATAGCTTCTTTGTAGTTTTCATTGCAGAAGATGTTTTCCTTCACTATAGGCCTCAAATATACCCTGGCAGATTCTACAAAAAGAGTGTTTCCAACTTGTTGAATTAAAGAAAAGTTTTAACTCTGTGTGCTTAATGTACACATCCAAAGCATTTTCACAAGTAGCTTCCTTCTAGTTTTTATCACTGTTTATTTCATTTTTCACTATAGACCTCAATGGTCACTGAAATGTCCCTTTGCATATTTTAAAAAAGAGTGCTTCCAAACTGCTGAATCAAAAGAAAGGTTTATCTCTGAGCTGAATCCACACACCACAAAGAAGTTTCAGATAGCTGTTTTCAAGTTTTTATCATGGGATATTTGGTTTCTTACATAGCCCTAAGTGGACTCTGAAATGTCACTTCACAGATTCAACAAGAGTGTTTCCAACCTGATTAATCAAAGGAATGGTTTCTCTCTGTGAGCTGAATGCACTAATCACAAAGCAGTTTCACAGATAGCTTCTTTGTAGTTTTTACGGTGGGATATTTGTTTTTTCACTATAGGCCCCAGTTTCCTCCAAAATGTCACTTTGTAGTTTATACAAAAAGAGTGTTTCCAACCTACTAAATCAAAGGAAAGGTTAAATCTTTGAGCTGAACCCACACATCAGGAAGCGGTTTCACTCATAGATTCTTTCTAGCTTTTCTTGTGGGATATTTGCTTTTTATCTATAGGCCTCATTGGGATTTGAAATGTCCCTTCGCAGATTCTACAAAAACAGTGTTCCCAAAATGCTGAATCAAAAGAAAGGTTTAACTCTGTGAGCTTAATTCACACATCTCAAAGAAGTTTCATAAATAGCTTCTTTGTAGTTTTTATCACAAGAAATTTTGTATTTCATTATAGGCCTCAGTAGGCTTTGAGATACACACGCAGATTCTACAAATAGAGTGTTTCTACCCTGTTGAATCAAAAGAGTTGTTTAACTTTGTGAGCTGAATCCACACATCACATAGCAGTTTCAGATAGCTTTTGTGTAGTTTTTATCATGGGATATTCAATTTTTCTCTTAAGGCCACTGTGAGCTCTGATATATCCCTTGGTAGATTCTATAAAAATTTGTTTATAACCTGCTGAAAAGAAAGGGTGAACTCTCTGAATTAAATCCACATATCACAAAGCAGTTTCACAAAAAGCTACTTTCTAGTTTTTATGGTGAGATATGTAGTTTTTCACCATTGGCCTTTGTAAGTTTTGAAATGTCTTTTTGTAGATTCTACAAAAAGAGTTTTTCCAACCTGCTGAATCATTAGGATTATTTAACTCTGTGAACTGAATGCAGGCATTAAAAAGCTATTTGATTAGTTTTTATCACGGAATATTCAGTTTTTCACTAGAGGGCTCAGTTTGCTCTGAAATATTTCTTTGCCGATTGTACAAAAAGAGCATTTGCAAACTGTTGAATCAAAAGAAAGGTTTAACTCTGTGAGCTGAATGCACATATTTCAAAGCAGTTTCACAAGGAGCTTCTTTCTATTTTTATTACGAGATCCTTGATTTTTCACTATAGGACTCACTGTGATTTGAAATGTGCCTTGGCAGATTCTACAAAGAGAATGTTTCTGAACTGCAGCATCAAAAGAAAATTTTAACTCTCTAAGCTGAATCCACATATCACAAAGCAGTTTTAGAGATGGCTTCTTTCTATTTTTTATCATGGGGTATTCGACTTTTCAGTGTAGGCCTCACTGCACTCTGAAATTCTCCCTTTTAGATTCTACAAAATGAGCGTTTCCAATCTGCTGAATGAATAGAAAGGTTTAACTCAGTGAGCTTAATGCAGACATCACGAAGCAGTATCACAAACAGATTCTTTCTATTTTTTATTTGAAGATATTTGTTTTTTCACTATATGCCTCTGTGGGCTTTGTAATGTCCCTTCGTGTATTCTACAAAAAGAATTTTTCCAAATCCCTAAATCAAAAGAAAGGTTTAGCTCTGTGAGCTGAATGCACACATCACAAAGTAGTTTCACAGATAATTTCTAGTTTTTATTGTGAGATATTTGGTTTATCCGTATTGGCCTGAGTGTGCTCAGAAATGTCCCTTTGCAGATTCTACAAAAAGATTTTTTCCAAACTCCTGAATCAAAAGAAAGTGTTAACTCTGTGAGTTGCATCCACACATGAAAACATACTTTCACAAATAGCTTCTTTCCAGTTTTTATCATGAGATATTCAGTTTTTCACTGCAGTCCTCACTGCATTCTGAACTGTCCCTTCAGAGATTCTACAAAAAAAGTGTTTCCAAACTGCTGAATCAAAAGTAATGTGTAACTCTGTGAGCTGAGTGCACACATCATAAAGCAGTTTCACAGGTAGCTATTTTCTAGTTTCCATCTAGAATTATTTGGTTTTGCACTATAGGTCTTGTGGGCTTTGAAATGTCCCTTCACATAGTCTAGAAAATAAGTGTTACCTAACTGCTGAATCAAAAGAAAGTTTTAACTCTACAAGCTGAATGCACACATCATAAAGCAGTTTCACGGATAGCTTTTTTTCTAGTTTGTATCTAGGAATATTCAGTTTTTCACTGTAGTACTAGTGAGCTTTGAAATGTCCCTTCGCAGATTCTAGAAAAAGAGTGTTTCCAAACTGCTGTATCAAAAGTAAAGCTTAACTCCTTGAGCTTAATACACACACCATGAGGCAGTGTCTCGGATAGCTTCTTTCTAGTTTTTAATCTAGGCATATCTAGCTTTTAACTATAGGCCTGGAGGGCTCAGAAACGTTTTTTCACAGATTCTATAAAAAAAGTGTTTCCAAACTGCTGAATTAAGTGAAAAGTTTAATTCTGTGAGCAGAATCTACACATTACAAAGCAGATTCACAGACAGCTTCTTTCTAGATTTTATTGCAGCATATTTGTTTTTTACTATAAGTGTCACTGTGCTTTGAAATGTCACTTTGTAGATTCTAGAAAAAGAGTGTTTCCAAACTGCTGAATCAAAAGAAAGGTTTAACTCTGTGAACTGAATGCAGAAATCACAAAGAAGTTTCATGATAAATTCTTCCTAGTTTTTATTACAGAATATTTTGTTTTTCACTATATTCCTTACTGTGCTCTGAAATGTCCCTTTGCAGATTCTGCAAAAACAGTGTTTCTAAACTGCTGAATCAAAAGTAAGGTTTAACTCTTTGAGCTGAATACAGACATCACAAGGCAAGTTCACAGATATCTTCTTTCTAGTTTTTATCAACAGATATTCGGTTTTTCACTGTAGTCAGTGGGCTCTGAAATGTCCCTTCGCATATGCTACAAAAAAAAAGTTTCATATCTGCTGAATCAAAATAAAGTTTTAACTCTGTGAGCTAAATGTACACATGAAAAGACAGTTTCACAGATGGCTTCTTTGTAATTTTTATCTTGGTATGTTTGGTTATTCACTATAGGCCTCAGTGGCCCCGAAATGTCTCTTCACAGATTCTACAAAAAGAGTGTTTTCAACCTGCTGAATAAAAAGAAAGGTTTAACTCTGCAAGCTGCATCAACACATCACAAAGCAGTTTTACAGATAGCATCTTTCTAGTTTTTATCATGGGATATGTCATTTTTTCACTGTATGTCTCTCTGTGCTCTGAAATGTCTTTTTGCACATTCTACAAAAACAGTGTTTCCAAACTGCTAAATCAAAAGAAAAGTTTAACTCTTTGAGTTGAATCCACACATCATAAAGCAGTTTCAGAGACATCTTTATTCTAGTTTTTATCATGGAATATTCAGTGTTTCACTATAGGTTTCACTGAGCTCTGAAAAGTCCCTTCACAGATCCTACAAAAACGAATGTTTCAAAACTGCTGAATTAATAGAAAGGTTTAACTCTGTGAGCTGAATCAACACATTTACAAAGATATTTAACAGATAGCTTCTTTCTAGTTGTTAACTAGAGATATTTGTTTTTTTATGATAAGCCTTGTGTGCTGTGAATGTCCCTTAGCAGATTAAACAAAAAGAGTGTTTCAAACTGCTGAATAAAAAGTACAGTGTAACTCTGTAAGTTTAATGTACACATCACAAAGCAGTTTCACAGATAACTTCTTTCCAGTTTTTATCATGGGATATGAAATTTTTCACTTTGGGCTTTACAGCACTCAGAAATGTCTCTTTGCAGATTCTACAAAAACATATTTTCTGATATGTTGAATCAAAACAAAGGTTTAACTCTGTGAGCTGAATCCACACATCACAAAACAGTTTGACAGGTAATTTCTTTCTAGTTTCTATCTGTGGATATTTGATTTTTCACTATAGGCCTTCCACTGCTCCAAAATGTCTGTTCACAGATTTTGCAAAAAGGGATTTTCCAAATGGCTGAGTTAAAAGAATGATTTAACTCTGTGAGCTGAATCCACACATCAAAAAGCAGTTTCACAGATACCTTGTTTCTAGTTTTATCATGAGATATTCAGTTTTTTGCTGAAGGCTTCATTGCACTCTGAAATGTCCCTTTCCAGATTCTACAAAAAGATTGTTTCCAGCCTGCTCAATCAAAAGTAAGGTTTAACTTTGTTAGCTGAATGCACACACAGCAAAGTAGTTTCACAGAACCCTTCTTTCTAGTTTTTATCCCTGGAGTTTCAGTTTTTCACTCTAGGCATCATTGTGCTCTGAATAGTCCTCTCCCAGATTCTACAAAAAGAGTGTTTCTGGCCTGCTGAATCAAAAGGAAGGTTTAACTCTGTGAGCTGAATACAGGCAGCACAAAGCAGTTTCACAAATAACTTCTTTCTAGTTTTTATTGTGGGATATTAGGTTTTTTACAATAGGACTCAATGCCCTGTGAAATGTCCCTTTGCAAATGCTACAGAAAGTGTTTCCAAACTGCTTAATCAAAAGTAAAGTTTAACCCTGTGAGCTGAATTGACACATCTCAAAGCAGTTTCAAATAAAGTTTCTTTGTAGTTTTTATCTAGGGATATATGGTTTTTCACTCTAGGCCCCAGTGGGCTTTAAAATGTCCCTTTGCACCAGTACCATGCTGTTTTGGTTACTGTAGCCTTGTAGTATAGTTTGAAGTCAGGTAGCGTGATGCCTCCAGCTTTGTTCTTTTGACTTAGGATTGTCTTGGAGATGCGGGCTCTTTTTTGGTTCCATATGAACTTTAAAGCAGTTTTTTCCAATTCTGTGAAGAAACTCATTGGTAGCTTGATGGGGATGGCATTGAATCTATAAATTACCTTGGGCAGTATGGCCGTTTTCACGATATTGATTCTTCCTATCCATGAGCATGGTATGTTCTTCCATTTGTTTGTGTCCTCTTTTATTTCACTGAGCAGTGGTTTGTAGTTCTCCTTGAAGAGGTCCTTGACATCCCTTGTAAGTTGGATTCCTAGGTATTTGATTCTCTTTGAAGCAATTGTGAATGGAAGTTCATTCCTGATTTGGCTCTCTGTTTGTCTGTTACTGGTGTATAAGAATGCTTGTGATTTTTGCACATTAATTTTGTATCCTGAGACTTTGCTGAAGTTGCTTATCAGCTTAAGGAGATTTTGGGCTGAGACAATGGGGTTTTCTAAATATACAATCATGTCATCTGCAAACAGGGACAATTTGACTTCTTCTTTTCCTAACTGAATACCCTTGATTTCTTTCTCTTGCCTAATTGCCCTAGCCAGAACTTCCAACACTATGTTGAATAGGAGTGGTGAGAGGGGGCATCCCTGTCTTGTGCCAGTTTTCAAAGGGAATTTTTCCAGTTTTTGCCCATTCAGTATGATATTGGCTGTGGGTTTGTCATAGATAGCTCTTATGATTTTGAGGTACGTTCCATCAATACCGAATTTATTGAGCGTTTTTAGCATGAAGGGCTGTTGAATTTTGTCAAAAGACTTTTCTGCATCTATTGAGATAATCATGTGGTTCCTGTCTTTGGTTCTGTTTATATGCTGGATTATGTTTATTGATTTGCGAATGTTGAACCAGCCTTGCATCCCAGGGATGAAGCCCACTTGATCATGGTGGATAAGCTTTTTGATGTGTTGCTGAATCCGGTTTGCCAGTACTTTATTGAGGATTTTTGCATCGATGTTCATCAGAGATATTGGTCTAAAATTCTCTTTTTTTGTTGTGTCTCTGCCAGGCTTTGGTATCAGGATGATGTTGGCCTCATAAAATGAGTTAGGGAGGATTCCCTCTTTTTCTATTGATTGGAAAAGTTTCAGAAGGAATGGTACCAGCTCCTCCTTGTACCTCTGGTAGAATTCAGCTGTGAATCCATCTGGTCCTGGACTTTTTTTGGTTGGTAGGCAATTAATTATTGCCTCAATTTCAGAGCCTGCTATTGGTCTATTCAGGGATTCAACTTCTTCCTGGTTTAGTCTTGGAAGAGTGTAAGTGTCCAGGAAATTATCCATTTCTTCTAGATTTTCCAGTTTATTTGCGTAGAGGTGTTTACAGTATTCTCTGATGGTAGTTTGTATTTCTGTGGGGTCGGTGGTGATATCCCCTTTATCATTTTTAATTGCATCGATTTGATTCTTCTCTCTTTTCTTCTTTATTAGTCTTGCTAGTGGTCTGTCAATTTTGTTGATCTTTTCAAAAAACCAACTCCTGGATTCATTGATTTTTTGGAGGGCTTTTTGTGTTTCTATCTCCTTCAGTTCAGCTCTGATCTTAGTTATTTCTTGCCTTCTGCTAGCTTTCGAATGTGTTTGCTCTTGCTTCTCTAGTTCTTTTAATTGCGATGTTAGAGTGTCAATTTTAGATCTTTCCTGCTTTCTCTTGTGGGCATTTAGTGCTATAAATTTCCCTCTACACACTGCTTTAAATGTGTCCCAGAGATTCTGGTATGTTGTATCTTTGTTCTCATTGGTTTGAAAGAACATCTTTATTTCTGCCTTCATTTCGTTATGTACCCAGTAGTCATTCAGGAGCAGGTGGTTCAGTTTCCATGTAGTTGAGCGGTTTTGATTGAGTTTCTTAGTCCTGAGTTCTAGTTTGATTGCACTGTGGTCTGAGAGACAGTTAGTTATAATTTCTGTTCTTGTACATTTGCTGAGGAGTGCTTTACTTCCAATTACGTGGTCAATTTTGGAGTAAGTACGATGTGGTGCTGAGAAGAATGTATATTCTGTTGATTTGGGGTGGAGAGTTCTATAGATGTCTATTAGGTCTGCTTGCTGCAGAGATGAGTTCAATTCCTGGATATCCTTGTTAACTTTCTGTCTCGTTGATCTGTCTAATGTTGAGAGTGGAGTGTTGAAGTCTCCCATTATTATTGTATGGGAGTCTAAGTCTCTTTGTAAGTCTCTAAGGACTTGCTTGATGAATCTGGGTGCTCCTGTATTGGGTGCATATATATTTAGGATAGTTAGCTCTTCCTGTTGAATTGATCCCTTTACCATTATGTAATGGCCTTCTTTGTCTCTTTTGATTTTTAAGAGAGATATAGACCAATGGAACAGAACAGAGTCCTCAGAAATAATACCACACATCTACAGCCATCTGATCTTTGACAAACCTGAGAGAAACAAGAAATGGGGAAAGGATTCCCTATTTAATAAATGGTGCTGGGAAAATTGGCTAGCCGTAAGTAGAAAGCTGAAACCGGATCCTTTCCTTACTCCTTATACGAAAATTAATTCAAGATGTATTAGAGACTTAAATGTTAGACCTAATACCATAAAAATCCTAGAGGAAAACCTAGGTAGTACCATTCAGGACATAGGCATGGGCAAAGACTTCATGTCTAAAACACCAAAAGCAACAGCAGCAAAAGCCAAAATTGACAAATGGGATCTCATTAAACTAAAGAGCTTCTGCACAGCAAAAGAAACTACCATCAGGGTGAACAGGCAACCTACAGAATGGGAGAAAATGTTTGCAATCTACTCATCTGACAAAGGGCTAATATCCAGAACCTACAAAGAACTCAAACAAATTTACAAGAAAAAAACAAACAACCCCATCAAAAAGTGGGCAAAGGATATGAACAGACATTTCTCAAAAGAAGACATTCATACAGCCAACAGACACATGAAAAAATGCTCATCATCACTGGCCATCAGAGAAATGCAAATCAAAACCACAATGAGATACCATCTCACAGCAGTGAGAATGGCAATCATTAAAAAGTCAGGAAACAACAGGTGCTGGAGAGGATGTGGAGAAATAGGAACACTTTTACACTGTTGGTGGGATTGTAAACTAGTTCAACCATTATGGAAAACAGTATGGCGATTCCTCAAGGATCTAGAACTAGATGTACCATATGACCCAGCCATCCCATTACTGGGTATATACCCAAAGGATTATAAATCATGCTGCTATAAAGACACATGCACACGTATGTTTATTGCGGCACTATTCACAATAGCAAAGACTTGGAATCAACCCAAATGTCCATCAGTGACAGACTGGATTAAGAAAATGTGGCACATATACACCATGGAATACTATGCAGCCATAAAAAAGGATGAGTTTGTGTCCTTTGTAGGGACATGGATGCAGCTGGAAACCATCATTCTTAGCAAACTATCACAAGAACAGAAAACCAAACACCGCATGTTCTCAATCATAGGTGGGAACTGAACAATGAGATCACTTGGACTCGGGAGGGGGAACATCACACACCGGGGCCTTTATGGGGGGGGGGAGGGATTGCATTGGGAGTTATACCTGATGTAAATGACGAGTTGATGGGTGCAGCACACCAACATGGCGCAAGTATACATATGTAACAAACCTGCACGTTATGCACATGTACCCTACAACTTAAAGTATAATAATAATAAATAAATTTTTTTTAAAAATGTCCCTTTGCAGATTCTACAAAAAGTGTGTTATGAAACTTCAGAATCAAAAGATAGGTTTAATTCCATAAGCTGAATTCACACATCAAAAACCAGTTTCACAGATAGCTTTTTGATAGATTTTATCACGGGATATTTGATTTTTCACAATATTCCTTACTGCACTCCAAATTGTCCTTTTGCAGATTCTACAAAAAACAAGTTTCCAAACTGCTGAATCAAAGAGAAGGTTTAACTCTATGAGCTGAAGCCAAACTCACAAAGAAGTTTCAGAGATAGCTTCTTTCTTGTTTTTATCTAGCAATATTCTATTTTTCACTAAGTCCTCAGTTGGCTCCAAAATGTCCACTCAAGTATACTACAAAAAAAGTGTTTTTAACCTTCTGAATGAAAAGAAAGTTATAACTCAGTGAGCTGCATCCACATATTACAAAGCAGTTTGAGAGATAACTTCTTTATAGTTTTTATCATGGGATATTCTGTTTTTCACTGTAGGTCTCGCTGCACTCCAAAATTTCCCTTCATAGATTTTACAAAAACTGGCTCTGCAAACTGCTGAATCAATAGAAAAATTTAACTCTTAGAGCTATATCTACACATCAGAAAGCAGTTTCACAGATAGCTTACTTCTAGTTTTTTTCCGGGGACATTCTGTTTTTCACTGTAGGCCTAAGTGGGCTCCAAAATATCCCTTCACAGATTCTACAAAATGAGGGTTTCCAACATGCCAAATCAAAAAATGGTTTAACTCTGATAGTTTAATCCATGCATCACAACGCAGTTTCACAAATAGCTTCTTTCTAGTTTGTATTGAGGTATATTCGGTTTTTCACTATAATCTTAAGGCCCTCCAATATGTCCCTTCACACATTCTACAAAAATAGTGTTTCCAAATAGCTGAATCAAATCAAGGTTTAACTCAGTTAGCTGTATGCACACACCACAAAGCAGTTTCACAGCCCACTTCTTTCTTGTTTTTATTGCAGGATATTCAGTTTTTCAACATAAGCATCAATGAACTCTGAAATATCCCTTCACAGATTCTACAAAAAGAGTGTTTCTAAACTGCTGAATCAAAAGAAAGGTTTAGGCCACGTGTGGTGTCCCACGCCCGTTATCCCAGCACTTTGGGAGGCTGAGGCAAGAAGATCACGTGGACAGGAGTTTGAGATCAGCCTGGCCAACATGGTGAAATCCCGTGTCTACCAAAATACAAAAAAAATTAGTTGGACATGGTGGTGGGCACCTGTAATTCCAGCTACTCGGGAGACATAGGCAGAAGAATCACTTGAAACCAGAAGGCAGAAGCTGCTGTGTGCTGAGATCATGCAACGGCACTCCAGCCTGGGAAACAAAAGCAAAACTCCATCTCAAAAACAAACAAACAAAAAGAAACAAGAAAGAGAGGTGTAACTCTGTGAGCTGAATGCACACATCAGAAAGCAGGTTTATAGTTAATGTCTTCCTAGTTTTCATATTGGCATATTTGGTTTTTCACTATAGGACTAGAGGGCTCTGAAATGTCCCTTCACAGATTCTACAAAAAGCATGTTTCCAACCTGATGAATCAAAAGAAAGGTGTAATTCTGTGAACTGAATCCACACATCATAACGCAGTTTCACAGATATCTTCTTTGTAGATTTTGTTGCATGATATTCAATTTTTCACTATATGCCTCAATACCCTTTGAAATGTCCCTTTGCAGATTCTAGAAAAAGACATTTCCAAACTTCTGAGTCAAAATAACATTTGATTCTGTGAGCTGAACTCACACATCACAAAGTAGTTTCACATATAGCTTCTTTCTAGTTTTTATCTACAAATATAAGGTTTTTCAGTATCAGCCTCGGTGGGCTCTGAAATGTTTCTTCACAGATTCTACGAAAAGAGTGTTTCCAACCTGATGAATCAGAGGAAAGGTTTAACTGTGCGAGTCGACTGCACACATTACAATGTAGATTCACAGATAGTTTCTTTCTAGTTTTTATGTTGGGATATTCATTTTCTCACTGTGGGACTCAGTGAACCCCAAAATGTCTCATTGCAATTTCTATCAAAAGATTATTTCTGAATGACTGAAAATGAAAATGAAAATGACTGAATCAAAAGGAAGGTTTAACTCTGTGAGATGAATCCATACATCACAAAATATTTTCACAGATAGCTTCCTTCTAGTTTTTATCATGTCATATTCAGTTTTTCACTATAGGCTTCACTGCCCTCCAAAGTGTCCCTTCACAGAATCTAACAAAACAGTGTTTCAAAGAGCTGAATCAAATTAACATTTAATTCTGTGAGCTTAATGTATACATCACAAAGCAGTTTCACAGATAGCTTCTTTCTTGTTTTTATCTAGGGATATTCAATTTTTCATTACAGGCCTCTGTGGTGTCCAAAATGTTTCTTCACAAATTCTACAAAAAGAGAATTTCCAACCTCTGAATCAAAACAAAGGTTTAACTCTGTGAGCTGAATCCACACATCACAAAGCAGTTTCACCAATAGTTTCCTTCTCGTTTTTATCACAAGACACTCGGTTTTTTGCTGTAGGCCTCACTTTGCTCTGAAAGTTCTTTTTGCAAATTCAATAAAAATAGTGGTTCCAAACTGCTTAATCCATAGAGTTTTAACTGTGTGAGCTGAATCCACACATCACAAAGCAATTTCAGATATCTTCTTTTTAGATTTTATTGCATGATATTACGTTTTTCACTATAGGCCTCACTGCATTTTGAAATGTCTCTTCGTAGATTCTACAAAAAGAGTGTTTCCAAACCTCTAAATCAATAGTAAGGTTTCACTCTTTGAGTTGAATGCACACATCACAAAGGAGTTTTACAACTAGCTTCTTTTTAGTTTTTATCTAGGGATATTCTGTTTTTCATTACAGGCCTCAGTGGACTCTGAAATACCACTTTGCAGATTCTACAAAAACTTTGTTTCCAATCTGCTGAATCAAAAGAACGGTTTAACTCTGTGAGCTAAATCCACACATCACAAAACAGTTTCACAGAGATCTTCTTTCTAATTTTTATCTAGGGTAGGGTTTTCACTACAGGCCTTGGTGGGCTTTGAAATATCCCTTCGCAGATTCTACAAAAAGGGCATTACCAAATTGCAGAATCAAAAGAAAAATTTAACTCTGTGAGCTGAATCCACACATCAAAAACCAGTTTTGTAGATAACTTTTATATAGATTTTATAGTGGGATATTCATTTTTTCACAATATTTCTTGCTGTCCTACAAAATGTCCATTCACGGATTCTACAAAAGTAAATTTTCCAAACTGCTGAATCAAAAGAAGGGTTTAACTCTGCTAGCCAAATCCACACCTCACAAACAGTTTCACAATTAGCTTCTTTCTAGTTTGTATTGAGGTATATTCGGTCTTTTACTACAATCCTCAAGGCCCTCCAAGATATCCCTTACACGTTCTACAAAAATATTGTTTCTAAATAGTTGAATCAAATTAAAGTTTAACTCAGTTAGCTGAATGCACACATCATAAGGCAGTTTCACAGATCACTTCTTTCTCATTTTTATTGGAAGATATTTGATTTTACCCTATAGGCATCAGTGAGATCTGAAATGACCCTTCACAGATTCTGCAAAAAGAGTGTTTCCAAACTGCTGAGTGAAAAGAAAGGTTTAGGCCATGTGTGGTGGCTCATGCCTGTAATTCCAGCACTTTGGGAGGCAGAGGTGGGTGGAACACGAGGAACACCAGCCTGGCCAACATGGTGAAACCCTGTCTCTATAAAAATGTAAAAAATTAGCCGAGTGTGGTAGTGGGGTCCTGTAATCCCAGCTTCTTGGCAGGCAGAGACAGAAAAATCACTTGAAACCAGAAGGCAAAGGTTGCAGTGAGCTGAGATCACACCATGGCACTCCAGTGTGGGCAACAAGAGTGACACTCCATCTCGAAAGAGAGAAAGAAAGAAAGAAAGAAAGAAAGAAAGAAAGAAAGAAAGAAAGAAAGAAAGAAAGAAAGAAAGAAAGAAAGAAAGAGAAGAGAGAGAGAGAGAGAGAGAGAGAAAGAAAGAAAGAAAGAAAGAAAGAAAGAAAGAAAGAAAGAAAGAAAGAAAGAAAGAAAGAAAGAAAGTCTTAACTCTCTGAGATGAATGCACACATCAGAAAGTAGTTTTACAGGTAGTTGCTTTCTAGTATTTATCTTGGGATATTCGGTTTTTCACTATAGGTGTAGTGGGTTCTGAAATGTCTCTTTGCAGATTATGCAAAAAGAATGTTTCCAACCTGCTGAATCAAAAGAAAGGTTTAATTCTGTGAACTGAGTCCACACATCGGAAAGCAATATTACAGATAGCTTCTTTGTACATTTTATCATGTGATATTTGGTTTTTCACTATAGGCCTCAATGCCCTTTGAAATGCCCCTTCACAGATTCTACAAATACAGTTTTTCCAAACTGCAGAATCAAAAAAAAAAAATTAAAAAAAATGTTTAACCCTGTGAGCTGAATCCATGCATCACATAGTCGTTTCACAGATAATTTCTATCTAGTTTTGATCACTAGATAGAAAAAGATATTTTGTTTTTCACTATATGCCTTACGTGCTTCAAAATATCCCTGTGCAGATTCTACAAAAAAAGGGTTTCAAATTGCTGAATCAAAGGAAAGTTTTAACTCTGTGAGTTGAATTCACAACTCACAAAGCAGTTTCATGGGTAGCTTATTTCCAGCTTATATCCAGGAATATTCAGTTTTTCACTAAGGCCTCAGTGGGATCCAAAATGTCCCATCACAGATTCTATTTTAAAAAATGGTTTCCAAATTGCTGAATCAAAGGAAAGTTTTAACTCTGTGAGCTGAATTCACAACTCACAAAGCAGTTTCACAGATAACTTCTTTCTAGGTTTTATCCAGGAATATTCAGTTTTTGACTAAGGCTTCAGTGGGCTGTGACCTGAATCCACACATCACAAAGCAGTTTCAGAAAAAGTTTCTTTCTAGGTTGTATCAAGTTATATTTGTTTTTTTCACCATCATCTTCAAGGCCCTTAAAATGTCTCTTTGCACATTCTACAAAAAGAGTGTTTCCAAATAGCTGAATCAAATTAGAGTTTAACTTGGTTACCTGAATGCACACATCATAAAGCAGTTTCACAGACTGCTTCTTTCTAGTTTTTTCATGGGATATTCAATTTTTCACTATACGCGTCAGTTAGCTTTGAAATGACCCTTCGCAGATTCTACAAAAAGAGTGTTTCCAAGCTGCTGAATCAAAAGAAAGGTTTAGGCCATGCATGGTGTCTCATGCCTATAGTCCCAGCACTTTGGGGGGCCAAAGTGGGTGGATCATGATGTCAGGAATTTGAGACCAGTCTGGCCAACATGATAAAATCTGATCTCTACTAAAAATATGAAAAAAATTAGCTGGGAGAGGTGGAACATGCCTGTAATACCAGATTCTTAGGAGGCTGAGGCAGGAGAATTGCTTGAAACTAGAAGACGAAGTTTGCAATGAGCTGAGATGGTGCCACAGCATGACAGCCTGCACAACAAGAGTGAAATACTATTTTAAAAAAAGAAAGAAAGAAAGAAAGAAAGAAAGAAAAGAAAGAAAGAAAGAAAAAAGAAAGAAAGAAAGAAAGAAAGAAAGAAAGAAAAGAAAAAGAAAAAGAAAGAAAGAAAGAAAGAAAGAAAGAAAGAAAGAAAGAAAGAGAAAGAAAGAAAGAAAGAGAAAGAAAGAAAGAAAGAGAAAGAAAGAAAGAAAGAAAGAAAGAAAGAAAGAAAGAGAAAGAAAGAAAGAAAGAAAGAAAGAAAGAAAGAAAGAAAGAAAGAAGGAAGGAAGGAAAGGTTTAACTCTGTGAGCTGAATGCACATATCAGAGAGCAGTTTTACAGATAGTTTCTTTCTAGTTTTTATCTTAAAATATTTAGTTTTACACTGTAGGTCTCACTTCACTCCAAAATATCTCTTCAAAGATTCGAGAAAAATAGTTTATCCAAATTGCTTAATGAATGGAAAGATTTAACTCTGTAAGCTAAATCCACACATCACAAAGCATTTACACAGATAACGGATATCTTCTTTTTAGATTTTCTAACATGATATTATGATTTTCTCTATAGGCCTCACTACACTCCAAAATGACTCTTTGAAGATTCTACAAAAAGAGTGTTTCTAAACTTCTGAATTAAAAGTAAGGTTTCAGTCTGTGAGCTTAATACACACATCATAAAGGAGTTGTAGGGCCGGGCGCGGTGGCTCAAGCCTGTAATCCTAGCACTTTGGGAGGCCGAGACGGGCGGATCACGAGGTCAGGAGATCGAGACCATCCTGGCGAACACGGTGAAACCCCGTCTCTACTAAAAAAATACAAAAAACTAGCCGGGCGAGGCGGCGGGCGCCTGTAGTCCCAGCTACTCGGGAGGCTGAGGCAGGAGAATGGCGTAAACCCGGGAGGCGGAGCTTGCAGTGAGCTGAGATCCGGCCACTGCACTCCAGCCCGGGCGACAGAGCCAGACTCCGTCTCAAAAAAAAAAAAGGAGTTGTACAAATAGCTTCTTTCTAGTTTTTATCTAGCTATATTAAGTTTTTAATTATGGGCCTCAGAGGGCTTTAAAATATCACTTTGTAGATCCTACAAAAGTAGTGTTTCCAAATTGCTAATGAAAAGAAAGGTTTAACTCTGTGAGCTGAATCCACACTTCACAATGCAGTTTCACAGATAGTTTCTTTCTAGATTTTATGGCGGGGTATTCCGTTTTTCATTGTAGGCCTCACTGTGCTTCAAAATGTCCCTTTGCACATGCTACAGAAAGAGGGTTTCCAAACTGCTGAAACAAAAGAAAGGTTTAACTCTGTAAACTGAATCCACACATCACAAAGCAGTTTCACAGGTTACTTCTTTCTCATTTTTATCAAGGGATACTTGTTTTTTCACTACAATCCTTGAGATTCTTTGAAATGTCCCTTAGCAGATCCTTCAAAAAGAGTGTTTCCAAATGTGTGAATCAAAAGGAAGGTTTAACTCTGTGAGCTGAATGTACACATCTCAAAGCAATATTACAGATATTTTCTTTCTACTTTTATCAGGGGATATTCAGTTTTTTACTATAGGCCTCAGTGGGCTTTCAAATATCCCTTCACAAATTCTACAAAAACAGTGTTTCCAATCTTATGAATCAAAAGAAAGTTTTAACTCTATAAGCTGAATCCGCACATCACAAAGTAATTTCACAGATAGCATCTTTGTAGTTTCATCTGGCGATATTCAGTTTCTCAATATAGGCCTTGTAGGCTGAAATGGCCTTTTGTAGATACCACAAGGAGATTGTTTCCAACTACTCTATCAATAGAAAGATTTAATTCTTAGACTTGAATCCACACTTCACAAGGCAGTTTCACATAGAGCTTCTTTCAAGTTTTTATCTAGGGATATACTGTTTTTAACTATAGGCCTTGGTAGGCTCCAAAATGTCGCTTTGCAGATTCCAAAAAAAGAATATTACCAAACTGGAGAATCAAAAGAAAGGTTTTACTCTGTGAACTGCATCTGCACATCAAAAAGCAGTTTCACAGATAGCATTTTTATAGGTTCTATTGCGAGATATTTGTTTTTTTTATTATATGTCTTAGTGCCCTCCGAAATGTCCCTTCGCAGATTCTACAAAAGGAGTATTTCCAAACTGCTGAATCAAAAGAAAGGTTTAGCTCTGTGACATGAATCCACACATTCCAAAGCAGTTTTACAGATAGCTTATTTCTAGTTTTTATTGTGAGATATTAAGTTTTTCACTGTAGGCCTCACAGTGCTCCAAAGAGTCCCTTTGCAGATTGCACCAGAAGAGTGTTCCCAAGCAGTTGAATTAAATAAAGGTTTAACTCCCTGAGCTGAATCCACACATTGTAAAGCAGTTTTATAGACAGCTTCTGTCTAGTTTTTGTCACAGGATATTCAATTTTTCACAATAGGCATCAATGCGCTCCAAAATGTCCCTTCACAGATTTCAGAAAAAGAGTTTTTCCAAACTGCTGAATCAAAAGTAAGGTTTAACTCTATGAGTTGAATGCACAATTCACTATGCAGTTTCACCTAGTTCAACTAGCTTCTTCCTAGTTTTTGTCTTGAGTTATTAGGTTTTTAACTGTAGGCCTCAGTAAACTCTGAAATGTCCATTAACAGATCTACAAAAGGAGTGTTTCCAAACTGTTGAATCAAAAGAAAGGTATAACTGTGAACTGAATGCAAAAATCATAAAGGAGTTTCACAGATAGTTCTTTCTACATTTTTTCGTGAAATATTTTGATTTTCACTATAGGCCTTATTGCACTTTGAAATATCCCTTCACAGATTCTAGAAAGAGTGTTATCAAACTGCTGAATCAAAAGAAAGGTTTAAGTCTGTGAGCTGAGTCTACACATCATAAAGCAGTTTCACAAATAGCTTCGTTATAGGTTTTGCCATGGGATATTCGGTTTTTCACTATAGTCCTCAATGCCCTGAGAAATGTTTCTTCACAGATTCTACAAAAAAAGTGTTGCCAAACTGCTGAATCAAAGGTAAGTTGTATCTTTGTGAGATGAATGCACACATCACAAAGCAGTTTCACAGATAGCTTCTTTCTAGTTTTTATCTCAAGACATCTGTTTTTCACCATAGAAGGCTTTGAAATGTCCCTTTGCAGAGTCTACAAAAGTCTTTCCACCCTACTGAATCAAAAGAAATGTTTAACTCTGTGAGCTGAATTCTCACATCATTTTCAAAAAGCATTTTTACAGAGAGCTTCATTCTATTTTTCTTGTGGGATATTCAATTGTTTATGGTAGGCCTCAACATGCACCGAAATGTCCCTTTGCAGATTCTACAAAATGTGTGTTTCCAAACTGCTGAATCAAAAGAAAGTTTTAATTCTGTGAGCTGAATGCACACGTCACAAAGCAGTTTCACAGATAACTTCTCTCTAGTGGTTATCTTGGGATATGCGGTTTTTCATGATAAGCCTCAGTGGGCTTTGTAATGTCCCTATGCAGATTATACAAAAAGAGTGTTTCCAAACTCCTGAATCCAAAGAAAGGTTTAAGTCTGTGAGTTGAATCCACATATCACAAAGCAGTGTCACAGATAGCTTCTTTCTAGTTTTTATCATGGTATATTAAGTTTTTCACTGCCCTCTGAAATATCCCTTTGCAAATCCTACCAAAAGAGTGTTTCCAAACAGTTGAATAAAAAGTAAGGTTTAACTCTTCAAGCTGAATGCACATATCTCAAAGAGATTTAATAGATAGCTTCTTTCTAGTTTTTATCACAGGATATTCGATTTTTCACTATAGGCATCAATACAGTTTGAAATGCCCCTTTGCAGATTCTAGAAACAGAGTGTTTTCAAACTGCTGTACCAAAAATAAGGTTTAACTATGTTAGTTGAATGCACATATCACCAAGTAGTTTAACACATAGCTTCTTTCTAGTTTTTATCATGGAGTATTCTGTTATTTACTGTAGGTCTCTGTAATGTTTCTTTGCATATCCTACCATTAGAGTATTTTCAAAGCCTGAATCAAAAATAAGGTTTAACTCTATGTGCTGAATGAGCACGTCGTTAAGCAGTTTCACAGATAGCTTCTTTTTAGTTTTTATCACAAGATATTCTGTTTTGCACTTTAGGCATCAATGCACTACAAAATGTTCCCCTGCATATTCTACAAAAAGAGTGTTTTCAAACTGCTGAATCAAAAATAAAGTTTACCTCTATGAGCTGAATGTACACATTACAAAGCAGTTTCACAGATAGATTCTTTCTAGTTTTTAATGTAAAGATATTAGGTTTTTCCCTCTAGGCCTAAGTGTGCTCTGAAATGTTCATTCACAGATTCTACAAAAAAAGTTTTTAAACCTGCTGAATCAAAATAAAGGTTTAACTCTCTGAGTGGAACCCTCAAAATATACAGCAGGTTTACAGATAGCATCTTTCTAGTTTTTATCACAGCATATTCGGTTTTTCACTATAAGCCTTACTGCACTCCAAAACATTCCTTCACAGGTTGTACAAAAAAGTAATTCCAAACTGCTGAATCAAAAATAAGGTTTAACTCTGTGAGCTGCATCCACCCATCACAAATCAGTTTCACAGATAGCTTCTTTCTAGTTTTTATCATGACACATTTTGTTTTTCACCATAAGCATCAGTGCACTCCCAAAAGTCCCATTGCCGATTCTTCAAGAGTGTTTCCAAACTGCTGATTAAAAAGTAAGGTTTACCTTTGTGAGCTGGATGCATCCATCACAAAGCAGTTTCACAAAAAACTTCTTTCTAGTTTTTATCTTGTGATATTCGGTTTTTCACTATAAGTCTCAGTGGGCTCTGAAATGTCCATTCCTAGATTCTACAAAAAGAGTTTTACCAAACTGTTTTATTAAAAAAAAAAAAAAAAAAAGGTTTAACTCTGTGAACGAAATACACCCATCACAAAACACTTTCACAGGTAGCTTCTTTCTAGTTTATATAACAGGATATTCCATATTTCACTGCGGGCCTCACTACACTCCAAAATGTCCCGTTCCAGAGTCTACAAAAAAAGTGTTTAGAAACAACTGAATCAAAAGTAGGCTTAATTCTGTAAGATAAATGCACACATCACAAAGCAGTTTCACACATAGCTTCCTCCTAGTTTTTATCTCAGTATATTCAGTTTTTCACTATTTGCCTTAATGCACTTTGAAGTGTCCCTTTGCAGATTCTGCAAAAGAGTGTTTTCAAACTACTGAATGAAAAGAAGGGTTTAATCCTGTGAGCTAAATCTGCACATTGCAAATCAGTTTCACACAGAGCTTCTTTCTTGCTTTTATTGCACGAAATTTTGTTTTTCACTATGGGTCTTACTGAAATCTGAAATATCCCTTCGCAGATTCCACAAGAGTTTTTCCAACCTGATGAATAATTTAAAAAAAAAGTTCAACACAATGAGCTGAATCCACACATCATGAAACAGTTTAACATATGGCTTATTTCTAGTTTTTATTGCAGGATATTCTGTTTTTTACTATAGTCCTCAATGCCCTATGAAATGTCTCTTTGCAGATTTTACAAAAACACTGTTTCCAAACTGCTGCATCAAAAGGAACTTTTATCTCTGTGAGCTGAATGCACACATTACAAAGCGATTTCAGAAATAGTTTCTTTCTACAACATGCAGTGTTTCAATATAGGCCTCAGTGAGTTCTGAAATGTTCCTTCGCAGATTGTACAAAAAGAGTATTTCCAAACTTCTGAATCAAAAGAAAGGTCTAACTCTGTGAGATGAATCCAGACATCGCAAAGCAGTTCACAGATAGCTTCTTTCTAGTTTTTATCTAGGGATATTCTGTTTTTTACCATAGTCCTCAATGGGCTCCCAAATGTCCCATAGCAGATTCTACAAAAGAGTGTTTTCAACCTGCTGAATCAAAAGAAAGGTCTAACTCTGTGAAATGAATCCACATATACAAAGCAGTTTCAGATAGCTTCTTTGTAATTTTTTTCCAGGGATATTTGGTTTTTCACTGTAGGCCTCACTGTGGTCTAAAATGTCCCTTTCTAGATTCTACAAAAAGAGTGTTTGCAAACAGCTGTATCAATGGCAAGGTTTACATCTGAGATCTGAAAACACACATTGCAAAGCAGGTTCACAGATAGCTTCTTTCTAGTTTTTATCTAGGGATATTTGAATTTTCACTGTAGGTCTCAGTGGGTTCCAAAATGTCTCTGCAGATTCTACAAAAAGAGTGTTTCCAACCTGATGAATCAAAAGAAAGGTTTAACTCTTTGAGTTGAATCCACACATCACAAAGCAGTTTCACAGATAGCTTTGTTGTAATTTTTATTCAGGAATATTCAATTTTTCATTATTGTCCTCAAGGCCCTCAAAATTCCTTTTGCAGATTGTAGAAAAAGAGTGTTATCAAACTGCTGAATCAAAAGAAAGGTTTAACTCTGTGGGCTGAATCAACACATCACAAAGCTGTGTCACAGGTAACTTCTTTCTAGTTTTTATCATGGTATATTCGGTTTTTCTCTGTATGACTCACAGCCCTCCTAAATGTCACCTCACAATTTGTATACAAAGAGGTTTTCCAATGTGCTGTATCAGAAAAAGGTTTAACTCTGTGAGCTGAATCCATCCACCACACAGCAGTCTCACAGATAGCTTTTATCTAGTGTTTATCCTGGGATATTCAGTTTTTCACTATAGGTCTCACTGGGCTCCAAAATGTCCATTTAAGGATTCTACAAAAGGAGTGTTTCCAAACTGCTGAATAAAAATATTTAACTCTATGAGCTGAATACACACAACACAGGCAGTTTCACGAATAGCATTTTTTAGATTTTTATCACGTGATATTCAGTTTTTCATTATAAGCCTCACTGTGCTCCAAAAAGTCCTTTCACAGATTCCACAAAAAGAGTTTTTCCAAAATGCTGATTCAAAAGTAAGTTTTAATTATTTGAGCTGAATGCACACATCACAAAGCAATTTCACAGCTATCTTCTTTCTAGTTTTTATCTAGGGATATTTGGTATTTTACTATAGGCCTCAGTGGACCTGAAGTGTCCCTTCACAGGTGCTACAAAAAGGATGTTTACAAGCAGTTGAATTAAATGAAAAATGAACTCTGTGAGCGGAATCTCCACAAAAAAACATTCACAGATAGATTCTTTCTAGCTTTTATTATGGAATATTTGGTTTTTCACAATAGGCCTTAACTACACTCTGAAATGTTTCTTTGCAGATTCTACAAAAAGAGTGTTTCCAAACTGCTGAATCAAAACAAAAGTTTAACCCTGTGAGCTGAATGGACACAGCACAAAGCATTTCACACATAGCTTCTTTCTAGTTTTTTTCACAGGATATTTTGTTTTCACTATAGACCTCAATGCCCTTTGAAATGATCCTTCACAGATTCTACAAAAAGAGTGTCTTCAGACCGCTGAATCAAAAGAAAACTTTAACTCTGTGAGCTAAATCCACACATCACAAAGCAATTTTACAGAGAGCTTCTTTTTAGTTTTTATCTAGGGATATTCGGTTTGTTACTGTAGGCCTCAGTGGGCTTTGAAATGTCACTTCCCAGATTCTACAAAAAAAGTGTTTCAGTACTGCCAAATCAAAAGACAGGTTTATCTCTGTGATCTGAATGCACACATCACAAAGCTGTTTAACACATAGCTTTTTTTTCTAGTTTGTATGGATGGATATTCTGTTTTTCACTATAGACCTTACTGCACTCTAAAATGTACCATCACAATTTCTAAAAATAAAAGTGTTTCCAACCTGCTGAATATAAAAGAAGGTTTAGCTCTGTAAGCTGAATCCATACATCACAAATCAGTTTCAGAGATAGCTTCTTTCTAGCTTTAATCATGGGACATTCTGTTTTTCAGTATATGCTTCAGTGCACTCCAAAATGTCCCTTTGCAGATTCTTCTATAATAGTGTTTCCAATCTCCTGAATCAAGAGAAAGGTATAAGTCTCAGTGCTGAATCCACACATCAAAAAGCCATTTCATAAATACCTTCTTTCTAGTTTATATAGTGGGATATTCAGTTTTTCACTGTAAGCCTCAGTGCACTCCAAAATGTCCCTGTACAGATTCTACACACACACACACACACACACAAAGTTTTCAAGCTGATGAATCAACCAAAATGTCAACTCTGAGCTGAATTAAGGCATCAGAAAGCAGTTTTACAGATAGGTTCTTTCTAGTTTTTATTGCAGAATATTCTGTTTTTTGTTCTAGGCCTCAGTGGGCTCCAAAATATCCCTTCAGAGATTCTACAAAAAGAGTGTTTCCAACATGGTGAATCAAAATAAAGATTTAACTCTGTGAGCTGAATACACATATCACAAAGCAGTTTCCCAGATAGATTCTTTCTATTTTTTATTGTGAGATATTCAGTTTTGACTGTAAACCTCAGTGAACTCAGAAATGTCCCTTCACAGATTCCACATAAAAGGTGTTTCCAACCTCCTGAAAACCAGAAAGATTTAACTCTGTAAGCTAAATGCAAACATTACAAATCAGTTTCACTGACAGCTTCATTTTAGTTTTCTTCGCAGGATATTTCGTTTTTCATTAGAATCCTCAGTGCACTCCAAAATATCCTTTAGAAAACTCTACAAAAAAAGAGTTTCTCACTATAGGCCCTAGTAGGCTCTGAAAAATCCCTTCGCAGAGTCTACAAAAAGAGTGTTTTCAACCTGCTGAATCAAAAGAATGGATTAAGTGTGTGAAATAAATGTACACATCACAAAGCGGTTTTCCAGATAGCTTCTTTCTTTTTTTTAATCATGGGATCTTTGATTTTTCAGTATAAGCCTCAGCGTGCTCCAAAATATTTCTTCACAGATTTTACAAAAAGAGTGTTTCCAACCTGCATATCAAATTAAAAGGTTTAACTCTGTGAGCTGAATCTCCACCTCACAGAGCAGTTTCACAGATAGCTTCTTTCTAGTTTTTGTCGTGGGATATTTGGTTTTTCACTAAAGACCTTACTGTGCTCTGAAATGCCCCTGTGCAGACTCCACAAAAATAGTGTTTCCAAACTGCTGAATCAAAACAAAGATTTAACTCTGTGATCTGAATCCATACATCACAAAGCAGCATCACAGATAGCTTCTTTCTGGTTTTTATCACAGGATATTCAGGTTTTCACTATAGGCCTCAATGTCCATAGAAATATAAGTTCGCAGATTCTACAAAAAAATGTTCCCACACTGTTGAATCAAAAGTAAGGTGTAACTCTGTGAGCTGAATGCACACATTACAAAGCAGTTTCTCAGATAGCTTCCTACAAAAATACTCTTTCCAATCTGCTGAAACAAAAGAAATGTTTAACCCTGTGAGATAAATGAATACATTGCAAAGTGGTCTCACAGGTAGCTTCCTTCTAGTTTGTATCTATAGATATTAGGCCTTTAGGTTTAACTCTGTGAGATGAATGCACACATCACAAACCAGTTTCACAGCTAGCGTTTTTTTAATTTTTATCAGGGAATATTTAGTTTTTCAATACAGGATTCTCTGGGCTCCCAAATGTCTTTTCACAGATTCTAAAAACGATTATTTCCAACCCACTGAATCAAAAGAAAGGTTGAACTCTGTGAGGTGAATGCACACATCACAAAATGGTTTCACAGTTAGCTTCTTTCTAGTGTTTATCAGTGAATATTAGGGTGTTAACTACAGGCTTCACTGGGCTCCCAAATGTCCCTTTGCAGATTCTACAAAAAGACAGTTTCCAACCTGCTGAAATGAAAGAAAGTTTAAACTCTCTTAGATAAATGCCCACATTGCAAAGCTGTTTCACAGATAGTTTCCTTCCTGTTTTTGTCATGGGATATTTGGTTTTTCACTATAACCATCACTGGGCTCCCTAATGTCCCTTTGTCGTTTGTACAAAAAAACTGTTTCAACCTGCTGAAGAAAAAAGAAACGTTTAACTTTGTGAGATGAATGTACACATCATAAAGAGGTTCACAGATAACTTCTTTCTAGTTTTTATCTTGGGATATTCACTTTTTTATATAGACCTCAAAGGGCTTTCAAAAGTCCCTTTGCAGATTCTACAAAAAGATTGTATCTAACCTGCTGAATCAAAAGAAAGTTTTAACCCTGTGAGGTAAATGCACACATCACAAAGCAATTTCAGAGATAGCTTCTTTCTAGGTTGTATCAGGGCACATTCTGTTTTTCACTACAGACTTAACTGGGCTCCCAAATGTCCCTTCGCAGTTTCTACAAAAAGACTGTTTCCAACCTGCTGAATAAAAAGAAAAAATTATCTTTGTGAGATGAATGCACATATTAAAAAAACGATTTCACAGATAGCTTCTTTCTAGTTTTTATCTGGGACTATTCACTTTTTTTCTTATAGGCCTCAAAGAGCTTTCAAATGTTCCTTCACACATTTTAGAAAAAGACTGTTTCCAACCTGCTGAATCAAAAGAAAGGCTTACAACTGTGAGAAAATGGTCTTATCACAAACCGGTTTCACAGATAGCTTCTTTCTAGTTTTTACCTGTAGTTATTTGGATTTCTCTATAGGGTTAAATGGGCTCCCTTTTTTTTTTTTTTTTTTTTTTTTTTTTTTTTTTGTAGATTCTACAAAAAGACTCTTTAAAACCTGCTGACTCAAAAGAAAGTTTTAACTCCGTGAGATGAATGCACACATCACAAAGGGGTTTCACAGTTAGCTTCCTTCCAGGTTTTAACTGAAGATATTCTTGTTTTCCTTATAGACCTCAATGGGCTCCCATATGTGTCTTAACAGATTTCTCAGAAAGACTGTTTCCAATCTGCAGAAACAAAACAAAATTTTAACTCTGTGGTATGAAAGGACAAATCACAGAGTGGTTCCAGAGATATCTGCTTTCTAGTTTTTATTTGTTAATATATAGTTTTTCCATACAGACCTCAATAAGCTCCCAATAACTATCCCCTTGCAAATTCTTCAAAAAGTCTCTTTCTGCTGAATCAAAATAAAGATTTAACTCTGAGATAAATATACACAACACAAAGCAGTTTCAGTGATAGCTTCTTTCTAATTTTTATCATGGGATATTTGTTTTTTCACTACAGGCTTCTCTGGGCTCCCAAAAATCCCTTCACAGTTTCTATAAAAAGACTCTTTACAAACTGCTGAATCAAAAGAAAGTTTTAACTTCGTGAGGTGAATGTACACTTTACAAAGTGGTTCACAGATATCTTCTTTCTAGTTTTATATGAAGATATTCACTTTTTTTCTTATAGGCCTCAAAGGGCTTTCAAATGTCCCTTCTCTGTTTCTATAAAAAGACTGTTTCCAACTTGATAAATCAAAAGAAAGTTTAAACTTTGTGGATAAATGCACACATTGCAAAGAAGTTTCACACAAAGCTCCTATCTAGGGTGTATCAGTGGATATTCTGTTTTTCACTATAGGTTTCACTGGGCACCCAAATGTCCCTTTGGAGTTTCTACAAAAAAACTGTTTCCAACCTGCTGAATCAAAATGAAGTTTAAACTCTGTGAGATGAATGTACACATTTTGAAGCAATTTCACAGTTAGCTTCTTTCCGAGTTTTATGTGGGTATTTTTTTTTTCATATATGCCTCAATGGGTTCCAAATGTCCCTTTGCAGAGTCTACAAAAAGAATGTCTCCAGCCTGCAAAAACAAAAGAAATATTTAACTCTGGGATGAATGGACACACCACAGAGCAGTTTCACAGATAGCTTCTTTCTAGTTTTTTTCTGGAAATATTCCATTTTTCCATATAGGCCTCAGTGGGCTAACAAATGTCTCTTCACAAATTCTAACAAAAGACTGTTTCCAACTTGTAGAAACAAAAGTAAGGTTTAACTCTGTGGGATGAATGCACACATCACAGAGCGGTTTCACATATAGCTTCTTTCTTGTTTTTTTCTGTGGATATTCGCTTTTTCAATACAGGCCTCAATAAGTTGGCAATGTTGTTTTCACAAATTCTACAAAAAGACTGTTTGCAACCTGCTGAATCAAAAGAAAGGTTTAACTCTGTGGCATGCATGCACATATTGCAATCCAGTTTCACCGTTAACTTCTTTCTAGCTTTAATCAGAAAATATTCTGTTTTTTGATATAGAATTCACTGGGGTCCCAAATGTTTCTTCACAGTTCCTTGAAAAAGACTGTTTCCAACCTGCTAAATTAAAAGAAATGTTTAACTCTGTGAGGTGAATGCACACATCACAACGCAGTTTCACTGTTAGCTAATTTCTAGTTTTTATCTGGGAATATTTGGGTTTTCACTATAGGCTTCAATGGGCTCCCAAATGTCCCTTCACAGATTCTGCAAGACGCTGTTTCCAACCTGATGAAAACAAAAGAGAAATGCACACATCACAGAACAGTTTAACCGATAGCTTTTTTCTAGTTTTTATTGTGAGATACTCAGTTTCTCTCCATAAGCTTCACTGGGCTCCCAAATATCCCTTCACAGTTCCTACAAAAAGATTGTTTCCAACCTGATGAAACAAAAGGAAACTTTACAACTGTGAGATAAATAAATGCACACTTCACAAATTGGTTTCAGGGATCGCTTCTTTCTAGTTTTTATCAGAGAATATTAGTTTTTCCTTATAGGCCTCAATGGGCTCCCAAATGTTCGTTTGCAGAGTCTACAAAAAGACTGTTTCCAACGTGCTGAAGCAAGAGAAGGGTTTCACTCTGTGAGATGAATGCACCCAAATCAATGCAGTTTTATGGATCATTTCTTTCTTTCTTTCTTTCTTTCTTTTTTCATATCAGTTATTAGGCTTTTCTGTGCAGGCCTTAATGGTTTTTCAAATGCCCTTTCGCAGATTCTACAAAAGGACTGTTTTTGACCTGCTGAATCAAAAGAAAGCTTTAGCTCTGTGAGGTGAATGCACACATCACAATGCGATTTCACAGATAGCTTCTTTCTAGTTCTCATCTGGTGATATTCTGTTATTCCCCATAGCCTTTAAAGGGCTCCCAAATGTTCCTTCGCAGATTGTACAAAAAGACTGTTTCTAACCCAATAAACCAAAAGAAAAGGTTAAATGTGTGAGGTGAATGCACACATCTCAATCCATTTTTACAGATAGCTTCTTGCTAGTATTTATCCAAAAATATCTTGTTTTCCCCTATAAGCCTCAAAGAGTTCCCAAATGTCCCTTCACCAATTCTACAAAAAGACTTCTTCCAAATGGGTGATTCAAAAGAAAGGATTGACTCCATGAGATGAGTACACACACCAAAAAGCAGTTTCACAGATAGCCTCTTTCCAGTTTTTATCTGGTGATATTCAGTTTTTTCACTTAGGCATAAATGGGCTCCTAAATGTCCCTTAACAGATTGCACAAAAAGACTGTTTCTAACTTGATAAATTGAAAGAAAGATTTAACTCTGTGAGAGGAATGCACACATCACAAAGCAGTTTCACAGGTAGTTTCCTGCTAGTTTTTATTTGGGGATACTCAGTCTTTCTGTATAGGCCTCAATGGGCTTTCAAATGTCCCTTCACAGATTCTACAAAAAGATTGTTTCCAATCTGCTGAAATAAAATAAAAGTTAAACTCTGTGAGCTGAATTTACACATCACAAAGTGATTCACAGATAGCTTCTTTCTAGTTTTTATCAGAAGATGTTTGAATTTTCTTCATGGGCCTCAAAGTGGTTTCAAATGTTCCTTTGCTGGTTCTACAAAAAGACTGTCTCCATCCTGCTGAATCAAAAGAAAGATTTAACTCTGTGGATAAATGCACACATAGCAAAGCAGTTTCACAAAGAGTTTCTTTCTAGGTTGTATCAGTGGATATTTTGTTTTTCACTATAATGTTCACTGGTCTCCAAATTGTCATTCGCAGTTGCTACAAAAAAAAACTGTTTCCAACCTGCTAAATCGAAAGAAAATTTTTACTTTTTGAGATGAATGCACACATCACAATGTGGTTTCTCAGATAGCTTCTTTCTGGTTTTTGTCTGTGGATATTCAATTTTTCCTTATATGCTTGAAAGGGCTTTCAAATGTCCTTTCACAGATTCTACAAAAAGACTGCTTCCAACATCATGAATCAAAAGAAAGGTTTACATCTGGAGAAAAATGTACACAATGCAAAGCAGCTTCACTGGTAGATTTTTTCTAGTTTTTATCTGGGGATATTTGAGTTTTTATATAGGCCTCAATAAACTCCCAAATGTCCCTTCACAGTTTCTACAAAAAGACTGTAAACAACCTGCTGAAACAATACAAAGTTCCTACTGTGTGAGATGAATGCATACATAAGAAAGCGTTTTTACAGATAACTTCTTTCTAGTTTTTTTCAGGGAATATTCAGTTTTTCATTATAGGCTTCACTGGGCTCCCAAATGTCACTTCACAGTTTTTATGAAAAGACTGTTTCCAACCTGCTGAATCAAAATAAAAGTTTCACTCTGTGAGATAAATGTGCACATTGCAAAGAAATTTCACAGAGAACATCTTTCTAGTTTTTATCTGGGGATATTCAGTTTTTCATTATAGGTTTAGTTGAGCTCCCAAATGTCCTTTCGCAGATTGTAGAAAAAGACTGCTTCCAAAATGTGGAATCAAAAGAAAGATTTAAAAGTGTGAGATGAGGCCGGGCGCGGTGGCTCAAGCCTGTAATCCCAGCACTTTGGGAGGCCGAGACGCGCAGATCACGAGGTCAGGAGATCAAGACCATCCGGGCTAACACGGTGAAACCCCGTCTCTACTAAAAATACAAAAAAATTAGCCGGGCGTGTTGGCGGGCGCTTGTAGTCCCAGCTACTCTGGAGGCTGAGGCAGGAGAATGGCATAAACCCGGGAGGCGGAGCTTGCAGTGAGCTGAGATCTGGCCACTGTACTCCAGCCTGGGTGACAGAGCGAGACTCCGTCTCAAAAAAAAAAAAAAAAAAAAAAAAAAAAAAAAAGTGTGAGATGAATGCACATATCCCAAAACTTTTTCACAGATAGCTTCTTGCTAGTTTTTATCTGAAAATATTCCTTTTTCTTGTATAAGCCTGAAAGGGCTCCCAAATGTCCCTTCACTGATTCTTCAAAAAGACTTCTTCCAACCTGGTGAATCAAAAGACAGGTATAACTCTGTGAGATGAATGCACACATCACAAAGCAGTTTCACAGATAGCTTCTTTCTAAGTTTTATCTGGATGTATTCACTTTTTCCACATAAGCCAAATGGGCTCCTAAACGTCTCTTCACAGATTGTACAAAAAGACTCTTTCCAACTTAATAAATAAAAAGAAAGGGTTAACTCTGTGAGATGAATGCATACATCACAAAGTGGTTTCACAAATAACTTCTTTCTAGTTTTTGCCAGAGGATATTCAATTTTTTATCATAGGCTTGACTGGGTTCCCAAATGTTTCTTTGCAGTTTCCTCAAAAAGACTGTTTACAAACCTGTTGAAACAGAAGTAACGTTTAATGCTCTGAGATAAATGGACACATCACAAAGCGGTTTTGCAGATGGCTTCTTTCTAGTTTTTATCTGAGAATATTTTATTTTTCACTGTAGGCTTCAGTGAGGTCCCAAATATCCCTTAAGAGATTCTACAGAAAGACTGTTTCCCACCTGCTAAATACAAAGAATGGTTTACCTCTGTGAGATAAACGCACACATCACAAAGTGGTTTCACATAAACCTTCTTTCTAGTTTTCATCTGGGGATATTCTGTTTTTCCTTATAGGCCTCAAAGGACTCCCAGATGTCCCTTTGCAGTTTCTACAAAAAGACTGTTTCCAACCTGCTGAAAAAAAAAGAGAAAGGTTTAAATCCATGAGATGAATGCGCACATAACAAAGTGGTTTAAGAGTTAGGTTCGGCCGGGCGCGGTGGCTCAAGCCTGTAATCCTAGCACTTTGGGAGGCCGAGACGGGTGGATCACGAGGTCAGGAGATCGAGACCATCCTGGCTAACACGGTGAAACCCCGTCTCTACTAAAAATACAAAAAATTAGCTGGGCGAGGTGGCGGGTGCCTGTAGTCCCAGCTACACGGGAGGCTGAGGCAGGAGAATGGCATAAACCCGGGAGGCGGAGCTTGCAGTGAGCTGAGCTCCGGCCACTGCACTCCAGCCCGGGCGACAGAGCGAGACTCCGTCTCAACAACAACAACAACAAAAAAGAGTTAGGTTCTTTCTAGTTTTTTTTTCTAAGGATATTGGGGTTTTCCATATAGTCCTCAATGGGCTCCCAAATGTCCCTTCACATACTAAAAAAAAAAAAAATGCTATTACAAACCTGCTGAAATAAAAGAAAGATTTAATTATGTAAGATGAATGCACACATCACAAAGTGCTTTATTAGAGAGCTTCTTTCTAGTTTTTATCTGGGTATATTCAGTTTTTCCATACAGTCCTCAATAAGCTCATAAATGTCCCTTCATAAATTCTCCAAAAGACTTTCCATCCTGCTGAATCAAAAGAAATATTTACCTCTGTTAGAGGTACATATCACAAAGCGGTTTTACAGTTAGATTCTTTCTAGTTTTTATTTGTGGATATTCACTTTTTCCTTACAGGCCACAATGGGCTCAAAAATGTCCCTTCACAGATTATACAAAAACAATATATCCAACCTGCTGAATCAACAGAAACCTTTAATCCTTGGAGATGAATGCACACATTACAAAGTGGTTTCACAGATACGTTCATTCTAGTATTTATCAGGAAATATTCAATTTTTCACTTTAGGCTTCACTGGGCTCTCAAATGTCCCTTTGTAGATTCTACAAAAAGACTGTTTCCAACCTTCTGAAACAAAATAAAGGTAAAACTCTGTGAGAAGAATGCACACTTCACTAAGCAGTTTCTCAGATAGTTTTTCCTACATTTTATCTTGGGATATTCAGTTTTTAACTATAGGCTTCAATGGGCTCCCAAATGTCCCTTCACGGATTCTAAAAAAAATAAACACATAATAAAAAAATAAAAACGTTTTCAACCTGCTGAATGAAAAGTGTAACCGTCTTAGTTAAATGCAAACATTGAAAAGTGGCTTCATATTTAGCTTTTTTCTCAATTTTTTTCTGAGGATATTTGGTTTTTTTGTATAGACTTCATTGGGTCCCCAAATGTGCCTTCACAGATTCTACAAAAAAACCTGCTTTTAACCTGCTGAAATAAAAGAAATTTTTAACTCTGTGAGCTAAATGTACATATTGCAAAGCAGTTTCAAAGATAGCCCTTTTCTAGTTTTTGTCAGGGGATATTTGGTTTTTTACTATAGGCTTCACTAGATCCCAAATGCCCATTGCAGATTCTACAGAAATATGGTTTCCAAGCTGCTGAAACAATAGAAAAGTTTAACTTTGTGAGATAAACGAACACATTGCAAGCAGTTTGACAGATAGCTTCTTTCTAGTTTTTGTCAAGGGTATTCAGTTTTTCACTCTAGGCTTCACTGCGCTCCCAAATGTTTCTTCACAGCTTCTACAAAAAGACTGCTTTGAACCTGTTGAATCAAAAGAAAGGTTTAACTCTGCAAGATGAATACACACATCGAAAAACAGTTTCACAGATAGCTTCTTTTAGTTTTTATCTTCGGATAATCAGTTTTTCCATATAGGCCTTAATAAGTTCCCAAATGTCCCTTCACAAATTCTACAAAAAAGACGGATTCCAACCTCCTGAATCAAAGGAAAGGTTTACATCTGTGAGATAAATGCACACAATACAAAACGGTTTAACAGATAGCTTCTTTCTAGTTTTTATTTGGGGATATTTGCTTTTTATTTTTAGGCCTCATAGACCTCCCAAACATCCCTTCACCAATTCTACAAAAACAAGATATTCAACCTGATGAATCAAAAGAAATGTTTAACTCTGTGAGATGAATTCACAAATCACAAAGCAGTTTCAAAGATAGCTTCTTTTTAGTTTTTATGAGGGGATATTTGGTTTTTCACTATAGGCTTCACTGGGCTCCCAAATGGCCCTTCGCACTTTCTACAAAAAGACTGTTTCCAACATGCTGAAACCAAAGAAAGGTTTAACTCTGTGAGATGAATGCACATATTGCCAAGGAATTTTATGGCTGGTTTCTTTCTAGTTTTTATCAGGGAATATTCAGATTTTCAATATTGACTTCACTGGGTTCCCAAATCTTTCTTCACAGAATCTGCAACTAGACTGTTTTCAACCTGCTGAAACAAAAGAAAGGTTTAACTTTGTGAGATAAATGCACACATGGCAAAGTGGTTTCACAAATAGCTTCTTTCTAGTGTTTATCTAGGGATATTTGCTGTTTCTCTGTAGGCTTCAAAGGGCTTTCAAATGTTCCTTCGCATATTCTACAAGAAGACTGCTTCCAACGTGCTGAATTAAAGGAATGATTCAACCCTGTGAGATGAATGCACACAGCACAAAGAAGTTTCACAGATAGCTTTTTTGCAGGTTTGCAATGCAGGCTTTACAGGGCTCCCAAATAGTCCTTCACAGTTTCTTCAAAAAGAGATTTTTACTATCTACTGAAAGAAAAGAAAGTTTTAACTCTGTGACATAAGTGCACACATTACAAGGTGGGTTTACAGATAGCTTCTTTCTAGTTTTTCTCAGGGGATATTCAGTTTTTAACTATGGGTGTCATTGGGCTTCCAAATGTCACTTCATAGTTTCTACCACAAAACTGTTTCCAACCTGCTGAATCAAAAGAAATGTTTAAACCTGTGAAATAAATGCAGACATCACAAAGCGGTTTCAGAGATAGATTATTTCTAGTTTAATCTCGTGATATTTGCTTTTCCCTTATAGTACTCAACGGGCTTTCAAATGCCACTTCACAGATTCTACAAAAAGACTGTATCCAATCTGCAGAATCTAAAGGAAGATTTAGCACTGTGAGATGAATGCACATATCACAAGGCAGTTTTACACACAGTTCTTTCTAGTTTTTATCAGGGGATATTCAGTTTTTCACAATAGGATTCACTGGGCTCCAAAGTGTCCCTTAGCAGATTCTACAAAGACATTTTCCAACCTACTGAAGAAAAGGAATAATGTACTTATGTTAGATGAACGCATACATTGCAAAGTTCTTTCACAGTTGCCTTCTTTCCAGATTTTATCTGGGGATATTCGATTTTACCATATAGGCCTCAATGGGCTCTGATATGTCTTTTTGCAGATTCTACAAAAAGACTGTTACCAACCTGCAGAAACATAAGAAATGTTTAAGAATGGGAGATGAATGCACACATCACAGAGCAGTTTCACAGATAGCTTCTTTCTAGTTTTTCCAGGGATATTCAGTTTTTTACTAGAAGCTTCACAGGGCTCCCAAATATCTCTTTGCAGACTCCACAAAAAGACTGTTTCCAATCTGTTGAATCAAAAGAAAGATTTAACTCTGTGAAATGAAAGCACACATTGCAAAGCACTTTCAGAGATAGCCTCTTGTCATTTTATCTGGGGACATTCACTTTTCCCTTATAGGCCAAAAAGGACTTTCAAATGTCCCTTAGCAGATTCTACAAAAGGATTGTTTCCAACCTGGTGAATCAAAAGAATAATTTGACCCTCTGAGTTTAATGCATACGTTATGAAGTTGTTTCACAGGTAGTTATTTCTAACTTATTTTGGGGATATCTGGTATTTTCATATAGGCCTGAATAACCTACCAAATGTCCCCTCACAGTTTCTACAAAAAAAATAATAATAATAATCTGTTTCCAATCTGCTGAATGAACAGAAAGGTTTAACTCTGTGAGATGAATGCACACATCACAAGGCAGTTTCACAGATACCTTTTCCAGTTTATATCTGGAGTTATTCACTTTTCCCTCACAGGCCTCAAAGGTCTTTCAAATATCCATTCACAGATTATACAAATAGACTGTTTCCAACCTGATGAATCAACAGAAAGGTTTTAGTCTGTGAGATTAATGCACACATTGTAAATGGTTTCACAGTTAGATTCTTTCTAGTTTTCATGAGGAAATACTTGGGTTTTCACTGTAGTCTTCACTGTGCTCCCAAATGGCTTTTCGTAGATTCTACAAAAACACTGTTTCCAACCTGCTAAATCAAAATAAACATTTAACTCTGTGAGATAAATGCACATACCACAAAGCTGTTTCACAGATAGATTCTATGTAGGTGGTATCAGGGTATATTCAATTTTTCACTGTAGCCTTCTCAGGGTTCCCAAATTCCCTTCACAGTTTCCATAAAAAATTGTTTTTAATCTTCAGAAGGAAAAGAAAAGTTTAGCTCTCTCAGATGAATGCACACATCAGAAAGTGGTTTCACAGATAGCTTCTTTCTAGCTTTTGTCTGTGGATATCTGCTTATCCCTTATAGGCCTCAAAGGTCTTTTAAATGTCTTTTTGCAGATTCTGCAAAAGAATGTTTCCAACATGCTGAATCAAAAGAAACGTTTATCTCCATGAGATGAATGCACACATCACAAAGCAGTTTCACAGTTAGATTCTTTCCAGTTGTTATCAAAGAATATTCGTGTTTTCACTACAGGCTTCACTGGGCTCCCAAATGTCCCTTCACAGTTTGTACAAAAAGACTATTTCCAACCTGCTGAATCAAAAGAAAGGTTTAACTCTGTGAGATGAAGGCACACATTGCAAAGCTGTTTCACAGATTATTTCTTTCTAGTTTTTGTCTGTGAATATTGACTTTTTCCTTATAGACCTCAAATGGCTTTCAATGTTCCTTTGCAGATTTTACAAAGAGACTATTTCCAACCTGCTGAATCAAAAGAATATATAACTCATTGAGATTAATGCACACATCACAAAGTGGCTTCATAGATAGATTCTTTCTAGTTTTTATCTGGGGCTATTCTTTTTTTCCTTATAAACCTCAATGGGCTCCCAAATGTTCCTTCATAGATTCTACCAGAGGACCGTATCCAACCTTTTGAATCAAAAGAAAAGTTTAACTCTGTGAAATGAATGCACACATCACAAAGCAGTTTCATAGATAGCCTCTTTCTAGTTTTTTCTGAGGATAATCTGTTTTTCACTATAGGATTCACTGGGCTCCCAAATGCTGCCTCGCAGATTCTACAAAAAGACTGTTTCCAACCTGCTGAATCAAAAGAATGGTTTAACTAGGTGAGATGAATGCACACATTGCAAAGTGGTTTCACAGACAGCTTCTTTCTGGTTTTTATCAGGGGATATTTTATTTTTCACTATGGGATTCACTGGGCTCCCAAATGACCCTTCACAGTTTCTACAAAAAAGACTGTTTTTAATCTGCTAAAACAAAACAAATATTTATCTCTATGAGATAAATGCACATATCTCAAAGCCGTTTCACAGGTAGCTTCTTTATAGTTTTTATGTAGGGAAATTTTCTTTTTTTCTAATTGGCTTCAAAGGGCTTTCCAATGTACCTTTGCAGATTCTATAAGAAGACTGTTTTCAACCTGTGAAACCAAAAGAAAGATTTAAATCTGTGAGATGAACGCACACATCACAAGATGGTTTCACAGATAGTTTCTTTCTAGTTTTTATCAGGCAATATTTGGTTTTTCACTATAGGCTGCATTTAACTCCCATATTTCCCTTTACAAATTACACAAACAAACTTTTTCCAATTTGCCAAAACAAAAGAAATGTTTAAATCTGTGAGATAAATGCACATATCACAGAGGGGTTTCACGTGTAGCTTCTTTCTAGTTTTTATTTGGAAATGTTCAGTTTTTCCATATAGTCCCTCTGAAAATTCTACAATAAGACTGTTTCCAAAATCCTGAATAAAAAGAAATGTTTACCTCTTTGAGATAAAAGC
Source organism: Macaca thibetana thibetana (assembly GCF_024542745.1). Taxonomy (NCBI): domain Eukaryota; kingdom Metazoa; phylum Chordata; class Mammalia; order Primates; family Cercopithecidae; genus Macaca; species Macaca thibetana. Next base: position 98,088,444 of record NC_065585.1, on the reverse strand, counting down.
ACATATCACTAAACCATTTTACAGATGACTTCATTCTAAGTTTTATTGGAAGTTATTCGGTTTTTCCTTATATGCCTCATTGGGCTCCCAAGTATTTCTTTACAGATCCTCCAAAAAGACTGTTTCCAACCTGCTAAATCTAAAGAAATGTTTAATTCTCTGAGATGAATGCACTCATCTCAAACCAGTTTCACAGATAGCTTCTTTCTAGTTTTTATCACAGGATATTCAGTTTTTCACTATAGGTTTCACTGGGCTCCCAAATGTGCCTTCACTGTTTCTACAAAAAGACTGTGTCCAACTTGATGAATCAAAAGAAAGTTTAACTCTGTGAGACTAATGTACACATCACAAAGCAGTTTCACAGATAGTTTCTTTCTAGTTTTTATCTGGGTAATTCACTTTTTTCTTATAGGCTTCAAAAAGCATTCAAACGTCTCTTTGAAGTTGCTACAAAAAGACTGTTTCCATCCTGCTCAATCAAAACAAAGATTGCACTGTGTGAGATGAATGCACATTTCACAAGAGAGATCAGACTGTTACCAGTGCCAGTGCAGGTCTTTGATATGCTGAGTGCCGGTCTCCTGGGCCCACTGTTGTTTCTCTACACTTTATCTCTGTGTCTTATTTCTTTTCTCAGTCTCTCATCCCACCTGATGAGATATACCCACAGGTGTGGTGGGGCAGGCCACCCCTTCATCAAAGGATATTCTGTTTTTCACTGTAGGCTTCACTAGACTCCCAAATATTCTTTTGCAGTTTCTACAAAAAGACTACTTCCAACCTCCCGAATCAAAAAAAAAGGTTTATCTTTTTGAGATGAATGTACATATCAGAAAGCATTTTCACAGTTAGCTTCTATCTAGTTTTTGTCTGGGGATATTGAGTTTTTCTATATAGGCCTCAATAAACTCCCAGATGTCCCTTTGCAAATTTTACAATAAGACTGTTTCCAACATACTGAATCAAAAGAAATGTTTACCTCTTTGAGATAAAAGCACACATCACTAAACCGTTTTACAGATAGTTTCTTTCTAATTTTTATTGGAAAATGTTCAGTTTTTGCTTATATGCCTCAATGGGCTCCCAAGTATTTCTATACAGGTCCTCCAAGAAGACTTTTTCCAAACTGCTGAATCTAAAGAAAAGTTTAATTCTGTGAGATTAATGCACACATCCCAAATCTGTTTCACAGATGACTTCTTTCTAGTTTTTATCACAGGATATTCAGTTTTTCACTATAGGATTCACTGGGTTCCCAAATGTGCCTTCACTGTTTCTATGGGAAAAAAAAAAAAAAAAAAAAAAAAAAAAACTGTTTCTAATCTGCTGAATCAAAAGAAAGTTTAACTCTGTGAGATTAATGTACACATTACAAAGTGGTTTCACAGACAGCTTCTTTCTAGTTTTTATCTAGGTAATGTGCTTTTTTCTTACAGGCCTCAAAAAGCTTTCAAATATCTCTTCGAAGATTCTACAAAAAGACTGTTTCCATCCTGCTCAATCAAAACAAAGATTTCACTGTGTGAGATGAATGCACACATCACAAAGCGATTTTACAGATAGCTTTTTTCTAATTTTTATCTGGGGATATTGGGTTTTTCACTATGAACTTCACTGGGCTCCAAAATGTCCCTTCACAGATTCAACAAAAGGGCTCTTTCCAAAAAGCCGAATCAAAAAAAAGGATTTGAAATGTGAAATGAATACACACATCACAAAGGGGTTTCAAAGTTACCTTCTTTCTAGTTCTTATTTGCAAATATTCAGTTTTTCCTCATATGCCTCAAAGTACTCCCAACTGTCCCTTCACAGATTCTACAAAAAAACTATTTTCAACCTGCTGAAGCAAAAGAAAGATTTAACGCTGTGAGACAAACGCACACATAGCAAAGCAGTTTCATTGTTAGCTTCTTTCTAGGATTTATCTGAGGATACTCAGTTTTTCCATATAGGCCTCAATGGGCTCAAAGTGGTTAAAAAGATAGCTTCTTTTTAGTTTTTACCTGGGGATATTCTGTTTTTCCATATAGGAAAATCCTTTCTCAATAAGCTCCCAAATGTCCCTTTGCAAGTTCTGCAAAAAGACTGTGTCCAATATGCTGAATCAAAGAAAAGTTTACCTCTCTGAGATAAATACACACATAGCAAAGCGGTTGCACAGATAGCTTCCTTCTAGTTTTTATTTGTGGATATTTGCTTTTTCCTCACAGGCCTCAATGGGCTCCAAAATGTCTCTTCACAGATCTACAAAAACACTGTATCCAACCTGCTGAATCAAAAGAAATGTTTAACTGTGTGAGATGAATGTACACATCACGTAGCGGTTTCACTGATAGTTTCTTGTTAGTTTTTATCTGAAAATATTCTGTTTTTCCCCATAGGCCTTAATGGACTCCCAAACGTCCCTTCGCAGATTGTAGAAAAAGAGTTTTTCCAACCTAGTGAATCAAAAGAAAGGTTTATGTGTGTTAAATGAATAAACACATCACAAAGCAGTTTCACAGGTAGTTTCTTGCTAGTTTTTATCTGAAAACATTCGTTTTCCACTAAAGGCCTTAAAGGGCTCCCAAATGTCCCTTTGTAGATTCTACAAAAAGCGTGTTTTCAATCTGCTGAATAAAAATAAAGGTTTAATTATTTGAGATAAATGCACACATCTTAAAGTGGTTTTACAGGTAGCTTCTTTCTAAGTTTTATCTCAGGATATTCAGTTTTTCTATATAGGCCTCAATGGGCTTTCAAATGTCCTTTCATAGATTCTACAAAAACTGTGCTTCTAACCTGCTGAATCAAAAGAAAGATTAGCTCTGTGAGATGAATGCACACATCACAAAGAGGTTTCACAGATAACTTCTTTTTAGATTTCATCAGGGGATATTAAGGTTCTCCACATAGGCCGGAATGGGCTCCTAAATATTCCTTTGTATATCTTATAAAAAGACTGTCTCCAACCTGATATATCAAAAGATAGTTTTACCTCTGTTGAGATGAATGCACACATCACAAAACTGTTTCATGGACAGATTCTTGCCAGTTATCATCTTGGGATATTCTGTCTTTCTCTGTGGGCCTCATTGGGCTTTCACATGTTCCTTCGCAGACTCTACAAAAAGACTAATTCCAACCTGCTGTGATAAAAAAAAGGTTTAACTCTGTGAGATAATTGCAAATGTCACAAAGCAGTTTATGAGATAGTTTCTTTCTCGTTTTTATCTGGGGTTATTAGGTTTTTACCTATAATCATCAATGGGCTGACAAATGTCCCTTCACAGATTCTACAAAAACAAAAAACAAAAAACAAACAAACAAAAAAAACTATTACCAAACTGCTGAAATAGAAGAAAGGTTTAACTCTGTGTGATGAATGCACACATCACAAAGTGGTTTCACAAATAGCTTCTTTGCAGTTTTTGTCCAGGGATATTTGGTTTTTCACTATAGATTTCACTGGGTCTCTTAACGTCCCTTCACAGTTTGTACAACAAGACCACTGCCGACCTGCTAAATCTAAAGAAAACTTTAACTCTGTGGGATAAATGAATACGTTGCAAAGCAGTTTCACAGATAGCTTCTTTCTCATTTGTATCACGGGATATTTGGTTTTTCACTCTAGGCTTCACTGGGCTTTCAAATGTCCTTTCGCAGTTTGTACAAAAAGACTGTTTCCAACCTGCTGAATCAAAAGAAAGGTTTACCTCTGTGAGATGAATGTACACATCGCAAACTTGTTTCACAGATAGCTTCTTTCTAATTTTTATCTGTGGATATTCACTTTTTCCTTATAGGCTTCAAACGGCTTTCAAAATGTCCCTTCACAGATTCTACAAAAAGACTGTTTCCAACCTGCTGAATCAAAAGAAAGATTAACACTGTGAGATAAATGCACACATCAAAAAGCAGTTTCACAGATAGTTTTTCTTCTAGTTTTTATCTGGAGATATTCAGTTTTTCACTATCGTCTTTACTGGGCTTCCAAATGTCCCTTCACAGATTTTACAAAAAGACTGTTTCCAACTTCCTGAAACAAAAGAAATGTTTAACCCTGTGAAAGGAATAAACACATCACACAGCAGTTTCATAGATAGCTTCTTTCTAGTTTTTATCTGGGAAATTCCATATTTCACGATAGCCTTCAATGGGCTCCAAAATATACCTTCAAAGATTCTACAAAAAGAGTTTTCAATCTACAGAATCAGAAAAATGGTTTACCTCTGTGAGATAAATGCACACATCACAAAACAGTGCTACAGATACCTTCTTTCTCGTTTTTTTCTGTGTATGTTTAACTTTTCCTTAAAATCCTCAGTGGCCTCCCAAATGTCCCTTCACAGATTTTGCAAAAGACTATGTCCAACCTGCTGAATCAAAGGAAAGTTTTAACTTTGTGAGATGAATGCACACAATGAAAAGCAGTTTCAGAGATAGCTTCTTTCTAGTTTTTATCTGGGGTTAAGTGTTTCCTTATAGACCTCAATAGGGGTTCCCAAATGTTTTTTCACAGATTCTACATAAAGACTGTTTCCAATGTGCTGAAGCAAGAGAAAGGTTTAACTTTTTAAGGTGAAGACACACATCACAGAGTGGTTTCACAGTTAGCGTTTTTCCAGGTTTTTTTTTATCTGGGGATATTCGGTTTAATTATATAAGCCTCAATGGGTTCCCAAATTTCACTTCACAAATTGTAGAAAAATACTGTTTCCAACCTGCAGAAACAAAAGAAACATTTAACTCTGTGTAATGAATGCACACATCACAGAGCAGTTTCACAAATAGCTTTTTTCTAGTTTTTATATGGATATATTCAGTTTTTCCATAGAGGCCTCAAAAAGCTCCCAAATGTCCCTTTGCAAAGTGTACAAAAATACTGTTTCCAATCTGCTGAATCAACAGAAAGGTTCAAATATGTGTGATTAATGCACACACTGCAAACCGGTTTCACAGTCAGCATGTTTCTAGTTTTTATCAGGGAATATTCAGTTTTTCAATATAGGTTTCACTGGGCTAAAAATGTCCATTCACAGATTCTACAATAAGACTGTTTCCAACATGCTGAATCAAAAGAAGGGTTTAACTCTGTGAGATGAATGCGCACGTCATAAAATGGTTTCACAGTTAGTTTCTTTCTAGTTTTTTATCAGGGAATATTTGCGTTTTCACTTAGGCTTCACTAGGCTTTGAAATGTCCCTTTCAGACTCTACAAAAAGACTGTTTCCAACCTGCTGAAGCAAAATAAAGGTTTATCTATGTGACGTGAAAGCACACATTGCAAAGCGGTTTCACACATAGCTTCTTCCTAGTTTTTATCTGGAGATATTCACTTTTTTTTTTTTTTTTTTTTTTTAATAGGCCTCAAAGACTTTCAATTCTCCCTTTGGAGATTCTACAAAAAGATTGTTTCCAACATGCTGAATCAAAAGAAAGGCTTAACTCTGTGAGATGAATGCATACATCATAAAACCATTTCAGTTTCTTTCTAGTTTTTATCAGGGAATATTTGAGTTTTCACTTAGGCTTCACTGGACTTTCAGATGTCCACTTCAGATTATACAAAAAGACTGTTTCCAACCTGTTGATACAAAATAAAAGTTTGCCTCTGTGAGATGAATACACACACATTGAAAAGTGGTTTCACACATAGCTTCACTCTAGCTTTTTTCTGGGGATATTCACTTTTTTTTTTTTTTAATAGACCTCAAAGGGCTTTCAATTCTCCATTTAGAGATTCCACAAAAAGGCTGTTTCCAACCAGCTGAAACAAAAGAAAGGTTTACCTCTGTGAGGTGAATGCACACATCACAAAGCAGTTTCACAGATAGCTTCTTTCTTGTTTTCATCTGTAGATATTCCATTTTTCACTGTAGACTTCAATGGGCTTCAAAATGTATCTTTAAAGATTCCACAAAAAGATTGTTTCAGATCTACTGAATCAAAATGAAGGTTTACATCTGTGAGATAAATACATGCATCACAAATTTGTTTCGCAGATAGCTTATTTCTAGTTTCTATCTGGGAACATTTAGTTTTTCCTTTAGGCCTCATTGGGCTCTCAAATGTTCCTTCACAGATTCTGCAAAAAGACTATATCCAACCTGCTGATTCAAAAGACAGGTTTAACTTTGTGAGATGAATGCACACATCACAAAGTGGTTTCAGAGATAGGATCTTTCTAGTGTTTGTCAGGAGATACTCAGTTTTTCACTATAGACTTCACTGGGCTCCCAAATGTCCCTTCACAGATATTACAAAATGATTGTTTCCAATCTTCTGAAACAACAGAAAAGTTTAACTCTCTCAGATAAATGAATGCATTGTACTAAGCTGCACAGACAGCTTTCTAGTTTTTGTCTGTGGATATTCTATTTTTTTCATATAGAGTTCAACGAGTTTCCAAATGTTGCTTAACAGATTCTGCAAAAGACTGTTTCCAACGTGCTTAAGCAAGTGAAAGGTTAAGCTCTGTAAGATGAATGCACATGCACCCCAAAGTGGTTTCGCACATAGTTTCTTTCTTCTTTTTTTTTAAATCTCAGGTATTAGTTTTTTCTCTATAGGCCTTAATGATTTTTCAAGTCTAATTTCATAGATTCTACAAAAAGACTGTTTTTAACTGGCAGAATCAAAAGAAAGTTTTAATTCTGTGAAATGAATGCATACATCACAACAGGGTTTCACACATACCTTCTTTCTAGTTCTTATCTGGGGATATTAGGTTGTCTCACATAGGCCTGAATGGGCTCATAAATGTCCCTTTGCAGATTGTACAAAAAGACCATTTTCAACTTGATAAATCAAAAGAAAGGTTTACCTCTATTACATGAATGCACATTTTGCAAATTGATTATGCAGATAGTTTCCTGGTAGTTTTTATCTGGGGATATTCTCTCTTTCTCTACAGAAGTCAATGGGCTTTCAAATGTCCCTCCACAGATTTTACAAAAAGACTGTATCCAACCTCCTGAATCAAAAGAGAGATTTAATTCTGCCATAAATGCACACATTGCAAAGCAGTTTCACAGATAACTTATTTCTAGGTCATATCAGGGGATATTCAGGTTTTCACTATAGGCTTCACTGGGCTCCAAAATATCCCTTTGCAGTTTCTACAGAAAGACTGTTTCCAACCTGCTGAATCAAAAGAAAGATTTAAATTTGTGAGGTGAATGAAATACCACAAAGTGGTTTCAGAGATAGCTTCTTTCTAGTTTTTATCTGGTAATATTCAGTTTTTCCTTATAGGCCTCATTAAACTCCCAAATGTCCCTTCACAAATGCTACAAAAAGACTGCTTCCAACTTGCTGAAACAAAAGACAGTTTTACCTCTGTGAGATGAATGCAAGTATCACAAAGCAGTTTCGCAGATAGCTTTGCTCTAGTTTTTATCTGAGGATATTTGGTTTTTCACAATAGGCCTCAATGGGCTCCCAAATGTTGCTTCACAGATTTTACAAAAACAATGTTTCCAAATTGCTAAATCAAAAGAAATGTTTAATTCTGTGAGATGAACGCAACACCTCAAAGCAGCTTCACAGTTAGTTCTTTCTAGTTTTTATCAGGGAATATTTGGGTTTTCACTATACGCTTCACTGAGCTCCCAAATGTCCCATTGCAGATTCTACAAAAAGACTGTATCCAACCTGCTGAAACAAAGGAAAGGTTTAACTCTGTTAGATAAATGCACACATCTCAAAGTGGTGTCACAGATAGTTTCTTTCTAGTTTTTATTTGGGAATATTAATTTTTTCAGTATAAGCTTCATTTGGCTCCCATATGTTCCTTCGCAGTTTTCACAAAAAGACTTTCCAAACTGCCGAAACAAAAGAAATGTTTAGTTTTGTGAGATGAATGCACATATCACAATGCGGTTTCACAGATAGCTTCCTTCAAATTCTCCTCTGGAGATATTTGATTTTTTTCCCCAACAGCCTTAATGGACTCCTAAATGTCCCTTCACTGGTTGTACAAAAAGACTGTTTCCAACCTGTTGAACCAAAACAAAGGTTTAAATGTGTGAGATGAAGGCATACATCGCAAAGCAGTTTCACAGTTTCTTTCTAGTTTTTATCTGAAAATACTGTCTTCCCCATAGGCCTCAAAGGGCTCCCAAAAGTCCCTTTGCTAATTCTACAAAAAGACTTCTTCCAACCTGCTGAATCAAAAGAAAGGTTTAACTCTGTGGAATGAGTTCACACATCGTAAAGCAGTTTCACCGATAGCTTCTTTTTAGTTTTTATCTGGAGGTATGGTATTCGGTTTTGTCCTGTAGGCTAGAATGGTCTCCCAAATGTACCTTTGTAGATTCTACAAAAAGACTGTTTTCTACCTGCTGAATAAAAAGAAAGGTTTAAGTCTTTAGGACAAATGTACACATCTTAAAGTGGTTTCACAGATAGCTTCTTTCTAATTTTTATCTCAGGATATTTGGTTTTTACATATTGGCCTCAATGGGTTTTCAAGTTTCTTTTTGTAGATTCTACAAAAAGATATTTTCTAACTGGCTGAATGAAAAGAAAGGTTTAACTCTGTGAGATGAATGCACACATTCTCAAAGCTGGTTCACAAACATTCCTTTCCAGTTTTCATCTTGGGGTATTAGGTTTCTCCACATAGGCCTGAATAGGCTCCTAAATATCCCTTCACAGATTGTAAAAAAAAAAAAAAAAAAGGCTGTTTCCAACTTTATTTATAAATCAAAATAAAGTTTTACCTCTGTGAGATAAATGAGCACATCACAAAGGAGTTTCACAGATTGTTTCTTGCTAATTTTTATCTGGGAATATTCTGTCTTTCTCTATAGGCCTCAATGGGCTTTCTAATATTCCTTGGTGGAGATGAATACACACATTACAAAGTGGTTTCATGATTAGTTTCTTTCTTGTTTTTGTCATGGGATATTCAGGTTTTCACTATAGACTTCACTGGGCTCCCAAATGTCCCTTCACAGATATTACAAAAAGATTGTTTCCAACCTTCTGAAACAAAAGGTTCACTGGGCTCACAAATATTTTTTCAGATTCTACAAAAAGACTGCTGCCAACTTGCTGAATCTAAAGAAAAGTTTAACTCTGTGAGATAAAAGAACACATCAAAAAGCAGTTTTACAGATAGTTTCTCTCATTTTTATCAGGGGATATTGTTTTTCACCATAGGCTTCAAATGTCCCTTCACAGTTTGTACCAAAAGCCAGTTTGCAACCTGCTTAATCAAAAGAAGGGTTTAACTCTGTGAGATGAATGCAAACATCATAAAACAGTTTCACAGATAACTTTTTTTCTACTTTTTATCTGGGGATATTTGCTTTTTCCTTATAGGCCTCAAAGGGCTTTCAAATGTCCCTTCATAGATTCTACAAAAAGGCTGTTTCCAACCAACTGAATCAAGAGAAGGACCGACTCTGTGAGATGAATGCATACATCAAAAAGTGGTTTCACTGATAACTTCTTTCTAGTTTTCATCTGGGGATTTTTTTTTTCACTATAGTCTTCCCTGGGCTTCCAAGTATCCCTTCACAGATTTTACAAAAACATTCTTTCCAACCTGCTGAAATAAAAGGAAGGTTTAACCCTGTGAAATGAATGAAAATATCAAAAAGTAGTTTCACAAATAGCTTCTTGCTAGTTTTTATCATGGAATATTTGGTTTTTCACTATAGGCTTCGCTGGGCTCCCCAAGTGTCCCTTCACAGTTTCTAAGAAAATAATATTTCCAACTTACTGAATCAAAAGAAGGATTTAACTCTGTGAGATGAATGTACACATCACAAAGCAGTTTCACAGATAGCTTCTTTCTAGTTTTTATCTGGGGATATTGTGTTTTTCACCATAGGTTTCACTAGGCTCCCAAATGTTTCTTAGCAACTTCAACAAAAGAACTATTTCCAAACAGCTGAATCAAAATAAAGGTTTACTTCTGTAAGATGAATACATATTGTTTTCCATAATGGTTGAACTAGTTTACAATCCCACCAACAGTGTAAAAGTGTTCCTATTTCTCCACATCCTCTCCAGCACCTGTTGTTTCCTGACTTTTTAATGATCGCCATTCTAACTGGTGTGAGATGGTATCTCATTGTGGTTTTGATTTGCATTTCTCTGATGGCCAGTGATGATGAGCATTTTTTCATGTGTCTGTTGGCTGTATGAATGTCTTCTTTTGAGAAATGTCTGTTCATATCCTTTGCCCACTTTTTGATGGGGTTGTTTGTTTTTTTCTTGTAAATTTGTTTGAGTTCTTTGTAGGTTCTGGATGTTAGCCCTTTGTCAGATGAGTAAATTGCAAACATTTTCTCCCATTCTGTAGGTTGCCTGTTCACCCTGATGGTAGTTTCTTTTGCTGTGCAGAAGCTCTTTAGTTTAATGAGATCCCATTTGTCAATTTTGGCTTTTGCTGCCGTTGCTTTTACAGTATGGCGATTCCTCAAGGATCTAGAACTAGATGTACCATATGACCCAGCCATCCCATTACTGGGTATATACCCAAAGGATTATAAATCATGCTGCTATAAAGACACATGCACACGTATGTTTATTGTGGCACTACTCACAATAGCAAAGACTTGGAATCAACCCAAATGTCCATCAGTGACAGACTGGATTAAGAAAATGTGGCACATATACACCATGGAATACTATGCAGCTATAAAAAAGGATGAGTTTGTGTCCTTTGTAGGGACATGGATGCAGCTGGAAGCCATCATTCTTAGCAAACTATCACAAGAACAGAAAACCAAACACCGCATGTTCTCACTCATAGATGGGAACTGAACAATGAGATCACTTGGACTCGGGAAGGGGAACATCACACACCAGGGCCTATCATGGGGAGGGGGGAGGGGCGAGGGATTGCATTGGGAGTTATACCTGTTGTAAATGACGAGTTGATGGGTGCTGACGAGTTGATGGGTGCAGCACAGCAACATGGCACAAGTATACATATGTAACAAACCTGCACATTATGCAAATGTACCCTAGAACTTAAAGTATAATAATAAAAAATAATTTAAAAAAAGAAAGATGAATACATATATCACAAAAAGCTTTCAAAGTTAGCTTCTTTCTAGTTTTTTTCTCTGGGAATATTAGCTTTTTCTTTCTGGATCTCAAAAAGCCTTCAAATATCTCTTTGAAAATTCTACAAAAAGATTGTTTTCATTCTACTGAATCAAAACAAAGATTTCACTCTGTGAGATGAATGCACACATCACAGAGCAGTTTCCCAGATAGCTTCTTTCTAGTTTTTATCTGGGGATACTGTGTTTTTCACTATAGGTTTCACTAGGCTCCCAAATATTTCTTAGCAACTTCAGCAAAAGACTATTTCCAAACAGCTGAATCAAAATAAAGGTTTACCTCTGTAAAATGAATACATATTATCACAAAGAGGTTTCAAAGTTAGCTTCTTTCTAGTTTTTATCGTGGATATTTGTTTTTTCCTTATAGGCCTAAATGGGCTTCCAAATGTCCCTTTGCAGATTCTACAAAAAGATGGTTACAAACCTTTTGAAGCAAAGGAAAGTTTTGACTCTGTGAGACGAATGCACACATCACAAATCAGTTTCAGTGTTAGCCTCTTTCTAGGTTTTATCTGAGGATACTTCATTTTTCCATATAGGGCTCAATGGGCTCCCAAAGGTCCCTTCACAGATTCTATGAAAACATTGTATTCAGGCCGGGCGCGGTGGCTCAAGCCTGTAATCCCAGCACTTTGGGAGGCCGAGACGGGCGGATCACGAGGTCAGGAGATCGAGACCATCCTGGCTAACACAGTGAAACCCCGTCTCTACTAAAAATACAAAAAACTTAGCCGGGCGAGGTGGCGGGCACCTGTAGTCCCAGCTACTCGGGAGGCTGAGGCAGGAGAATGGCGTGAACCTGGGAGGCGGAGCTTGCGGTGAGCTGAGATCCGGCCACTGCACTCCAGCCTGGGTGACAGAGCGAGACTCCGTCTCAAAAAAAAAAAAAAAAAAAAAAAAAAAGAAAACATTGTATTCAACCTGCTGAATTAAAGGAAATGTTTAACTCTGAGATGAATGCATACATCACAAATCGTTTTCAAAGAAAGCTTCTTTCTAGTTTTTGTCAAGGAATATTCTGTTTTTCACTATTGGCTTCACTAGGAACCCAAATGTCCCTTCACAGTTTCTACAAAAAATAATTGTTTCCAAACTGCTGAATCAAAAGAAAGGTTTAACTCTTCAAGATGAATGCACACATCACAAAGTGGTTTCACAGATAGCATCTTTCTAGTTTTTATCTGGGGATATTTGCTTTTTGCTTACAGACCTCAAAAAGCTTTCAAATGTCCCTTCACAGATTCTATAAAAAGATCCTTTCAAATCTGTTGAATAAAAAGAAAGACAAAAACTGTGAGATAAATTCTCACATCACAAAGTAGTTTCACTGATAGCTCCTTCTTAGTTTTTATTAAGGGATATTCATTTTTTTCACTTTAGACTTCACTAGGCTCCCAAATGTCCCTTCGAAAATTCTTCAAAAAGACAGGTTCTAACCTGCTGAAATAAAAGAAAGGTTTAATGCTGTGAGATAAATGGACACATTACAAAGCGGTTTCCCAGTTGGATCCTCTCTAGTTTTAATCTGGAGATATTCCATTTTTTCACTGTAGGCTTCAATGGACTTTCAAATGTACCTTCAAAGATTCTACGAAAAGATTGTTTGCAACCTGCAGAATAAAAAAAAAATTATCTCTGTGAGATAAATGCACACATCGCATAGCCATTTCACAGATCGTTTCTTTCTCATTTTTTTCTGGAGATAGTAGGATTTTCCTTAAAGGCCTCAATGGATCCCCAAATTTCCCTTCACAGTTTCTACAAAAGACTGCTTCCAACCTATTGAACCAAGAAAGGTTTAAATATGTGAGATAAATGTTCACATCACAAAGCAGTTTCACATATGGCTTCTTTAGAGTTTTTATCTGAAGATATTCCTTTTTCCTTACACACCTCAAAGGTCTTTCGTAAGTCCTTTGCAAATTCTACAAAAAGAATGTATCAAACCTGCTGAATCAAAACAAATATTTCAATCTATGAGATTAATGCCCACATCACAAAGCAGTTTCACAGATAGCTTCTTTCTCGTTTTTATCAGGGGATATTTGATTTTTCACTGCAGGCTTCACTGGGATCCCAAATGTCCCTTCGCAGATTCTACAAAAAGACTGTTTCCAATCTGCTGAATTTAAAGAAATATTTAACTCTGTGAGATAAATGCACATGTCACAAAACCGTTTCACAGATATCTTCTTTCAAGTTTATATCTGGGGATATTCGCTTTTCTTTTATAAGCCTCCAAGGGCTTTCAAATGTTTATTCACAGATTCTACAAAAAGATTGCTTCTATTTCTCTGAATGAAAAGAAAAGTGCAACTCCGTAAGATGAATGTACACATCCCAAAGCTGTTTCACAGTTAGCTTCTTTCTAGTTTTTATCAGGGAATATTCGGGGTTTAACTATAGGCTATAGGTTTCACTGGGGTCCCAAATGCCTTTTCGCAGATTTTATGAAAAGACTGTTGCCAATCTCCTGGAAGTAAAGAAAGATTTAAATCTGTGAGATGAATTCACACATGACAAACCATTTCACAAATAGCTTCTTTCTAGTTATTATCTGGGAATATTCACTTTTGCCTTATAGGCTCCAAAGGACTTTCAAATGTCCCATCACAGATTCTACAAGAAGACTGTTTCCAACCTGCTGAATCAAAAAGAAGTTATAACTCTGTGACACTCATGCACACACACAAAGCAGTTTCACAGATAGATTTTTTTTAGTTTTTATCTGGGGATATTCTTTTTTTTTTTTTTACAGGCCTCAATGGGCCCCCAAATGTCCCTTCACAGATTCTACAAAAAGACTGTATCCAACCGTGGAATCAAAAGGAAAATTTAACTCTGTGATATGAATGCACACATAACAACGTGATTTCACAGATAACTTATTTCTAGCTTTATCAGAGGATATTCTGTTTTTCATTATAGGCTGCAACAGGCTCCCAAATATCCATTTGCACTTTCTACAACAAGACCTGTTCCCAACCTGCTGAATCAAAAAAAAAAAAAAAAAAAAAAAAAAAAAAAGAAATTAACACTGTGAGATTAATGCATATGTTGTAAAGTGTTGTCACAGTTAGCTTCTTTCTAGTTTTCATCAAAGCATATGCGGTTTTTCACTGTAGGCTTCACTGGGACTCAAATGTCCCTTTGCAGATTCTACAAAAAGACTGTTTCAAAAATGCTACAACAAAAGAAAGGTTTGACTCTGTGAGATAAATGAACATATCGCAAAGCGGTTTCACAGATAGCTTCTTTCTAGATTTTATCTGGAGATATTAGCTTTCTTCTTACGGGTCTCAAAGGGCTTTCAAATGTCCCATCGCAGATTCTACAAGAAGACTGTTTCCAACCTGCTGAATTAAAAGAAAGGTTTAACTCCTTGAGATGAATGCATACATCGCAACACAGTTTCACAGATAGCTTCTTTCTAGTTTTTATCAGGGGATATTCAGTTTTTCCTTATAGGCCCCAAAGAGCTCCCAAATGTCCCTTCAGAGATTCTACAAAAAGACGGTGTCCAACCTTCTGAATCAAAAGAAGGATTTAGCTCTGTGAGATGAATGCACACATCACAAAGTGGTTTCACAGGTAGCTTCTTTCTAGTTCTTATCAGGGGATATTATGTTTTTCACTGTAGCCCTCAAAGGGCTTCCAAATGTGTTTTTGCAGGTTCTCCAAAAAGTGTGTTTCCAACTTACTGAATCAAAAGAATGGTTTAACTCTGTGACATGAATCCACTATCACAAAGCAGTTTCACAGATAGCTTCTTCCTAGTTTTTAACTGGGGATGTTTGTTTTTCTTACATATGCCTCAATGGGCTTACAAATGTACCTTTGAGGATTCTCTAAAAAGAGTTTACAAACTGTTGAATGAAAAGAAAGATTTAAATCTGTGAGATGAATCTGCACAGGAAAAATCAGTTTAACAGACAGATTCTTTCTAGTTTTTATGTGGGGATATTCAGCTTTTCCCCATAGGCCTCAATGGACTGCAAAATTTCACTTTGCAGATTTTCCAGAAAGAGAGTATCCAACTGCTGAATCAAAATAAAAGTTTAACTTTGTTAGTTGAATACACACATCACAAAGCAGTTTCATGGATAACTTTTTTGTAGCTTTTATCTGGAATATACTTTTTTTTTTTTTTTTTTAACCCATAGGCCTTAATGGGCCCAAATAAGTCCCTTCACAGATTATACAGAAAGAGTGTTTCCAATTTGCTAAAACAAAGGAAAGGTTTAACTCTGTGAGCTGAATCTACACATCACAAAACAGTCTCACAAATAGCTTCATTCTAGTTTTTATGTGTAGATATTCGGATTTTCCCTTCAGGCCTCAATGGGCTCCCAATTGCCCCTTCACAGATACTCCAAATAGTGTGCTTCCAACCTGGTGAATCAAAAGAAAGGTTTAACTTGGTGAGATGAATCCACCCATAACAAAGCAGTTTCAAAGATAGCTTCTTTCTAGTTTTTATCTGGAGATATTTGGTTTTTTTGCATAGGCATCAATGGGCTCCCAATGTCCCTTTGCAGAGACTCCAAAAAAGGCGTTTCCAAAATGCTGAATGAAAAGAAAGGTTTAACCCTGTGAGATGAGTCCACACATCACAAAGCAGTTTCACAGATGGCTTCTTTCTAGTTTTTATCTGGGGATGTTTGGTTTTCCCCTAGACCTCAATGGGTTCCCAACTGTCCATTTGCAGTTTCATCAAATAGAATGTTTCCAACCTGCTGAATCAAAAGAGTAGTTTAACTCTGTGTGATGAATCCACACATCACAAAGCAGTTTCACAGATAACTTCTTTCTAGTTTTTCTCTGGGGATATTCCTTTTTTTTTTTTTTTTTTTTTTTTTTGGGTCATAGGACTCAATGAGCACCAAAATGTCCTTTCACAGATTCACCAAAAATGTGTTTCCAACTTGCTGAATCAAAAGCAAGTTCTAACACTGTGAGAATAATCCACACATCACAAAGCAGTTTCACAAAAGCACATTTTTAGTTTTTATCTGGTGATATTTGTTTTTTGCCCGTGAGCCTCAATGGGCTTTCAAATGTCTTTTAGCACATTCTCCCTGAATCAAAAAAGGTTTAACACGGTGAGACGAATCCACACATCACAAAGCAGTTTCACTGATAGATTCTTTCTATTTTTAACCTGGAAATATTCAGTTTTTTTCACAGATTCTCCAAAAACAGTGATTCCAACCTGAAGGATCAAAAGAAAGAATTAACTCTGTGAAATGTATTCATAATTCACAATGTAGGTTCACAGTTAGCTTCTTTCTAGTTTTTATCTGGGGATATTCAGTATTTCCTCTAGGCCTCAATGGGCTCCCAAATATCCCTTCACAGATTCTCTAAGAAAAGTGTTTCCAACCCTCTGAATCAAAAGAAAAGTTTAACTTAGTGAAATGAATCCACACATCACAAAGAAGTTTCACAGATAGCTTCATTCTAGTTTTTATCTGATGATACTGGTTCTTTTTCTCAAAGGCCACCATGGGCTCCCCAATATCCCTTTACAGATCCTCCCAAAAGAGTGTTTCCATCCTGCTCTATCAAAAGAAAGGTTTAACTCTGTGAGACTAGTTCTCACATCTTCAAGCAGTTTCACAACTTTTTCACAACTTTTTTCTAGTTTTTATCTGTGAATATTCTGTTTTTCCGTATAGACCTCAAAGGACCCCCAATATTTCTTTGCAGATCCTACAAAACGAGTGTCTCCAACCTGCCAAATAAATAATAAAAAATTTTAAAAAGGTTTAACTCAGTGAGATGAATCCATACATCAGAAAACAGGTGCACAGATAACTTCTTTATAGTTTTTATCTGAGGCTATTTGGTTTTACCCCATAGACCTCAATGGGTTCCCAAGAGTCCCTTTGAAAATTGTCTGAAAAGAGTGTTTCCAATCTGCTGAATCAAAAGAAAGGTTTAACTCTTTGAGATAAATCCACACATCACAAAGCGGTTTTAGACATAGCATCTTTCTAGTTTTTATCTTGGGATATTTGGTTTTTCCCTATAACCTCAATGGGCTCCCAAATGTTTCTTTGCAGATCCTACAAAATGAGTGTTTTCAACCTGTTGAATAAAAAAACAGTTTTACATCAGTGAGATGAATGTATACATCAGAATGCAGTTTACAGCTAGCTTCTTTCTATATTTTATCTGGAGATATAGTTTTTCCTGTAGACCTCAATGGACTCCCAAATATCCTTTTGAAGATTCTTTGAAAAGAGTGTTTCCAACTTGGTGAATCAAAAGAAATGTTAAATTATATGAGATGAATCCAAACATCACAAATCAATTTCACAAATTGCTTCTTTCCCATTTTTATCTGGGGATATTCTGGGTTTTTTTTTTCCCATAGGCCTCAATGAGTTCCTAAATGTCCTCTCACAGATTCTACAAAAAGAGTGTTTCTAACCTGCCAAATCAAAAGAAAGATTTAACTCTGTGAGTTGAATTCACACATCACAAAGCAGTTTCACAGATAGTTTCTTTCTAGTTTTTATCTGGGACATTCTGTTTTTTTCCCATAGACCTTAAAGGGCTGCCAAATGTCCCTTCATAGATTCTCCAAATAAAGATTTTCCAACCTGCTGAATCAAAACAAAGGTTTAACAGTATGAGATGAATCCACACATCACAAAGCAGTTGCACAGACAGTGTCTGTCTAGTTTTTAATCTGGGGATATTCTCTTTTTCTTCTTAGACATCAATTGTTCCTCAAATATCTCATTGCAGATTCTCCAAAAAGAGATTTTCCAATCTGCTGAATCAAAAGAAAGCTTTAACTCAGTGAGATGAATCCACACATAACAGAGTAGTTTCATGATAGCTTCTTTCTTCTTTTTATCTGAGGACATTTTTTTTTTTTTACCCATAGGCTTCAATGGGCTTTGAAATGTCCCTTAGCTGATTTGCTAATAAGAGTTTTTCCAACCTGCTGACTCAAAAGAAAGGTTTAACTTTGTGAGATGAATCCAAACATCGCAAAGCAGTTTCACAGATAGGTTCTTTCTAGTTTTCATCTGGGGGCATTCTGTTTTTCCTCAGAGCCACAGTGGGCTCCCAAATGGCTCTTTGCAGATTCTTCAAAAAGACTGTTTCCAATCTGCTGAATCAAAAGGAACTTTTAACCCTGTGAAGTGAATCCACACATCACACAGCAATTTCAGAGATAGCTTCTTTCTAGTTTCTATCTAGAGATATTCTGTTTTTCCCAATAAACCTCAATGGGTTCCCAAATATCTTTTCGCTGATTCACCAGAAAGAGTGTTTCCAACCTGCTAAATCAAAAGAACAGTTTAATATGTGAGACGAATCCACAAGTCACAAACCAGTTTCACAACTAGCTTTTTTTCTAGTTTTTATCAGGGGATATTCAGTTTTTCCCCATAGGCGTCAAAGGGCTCCCAAGTGTTCCTTCACAGAATCTCCAAAAAAAATGTTTCCAACCTGCTGAATCAAAAGAAAATTTTTACTCTGTGCCATGAACCCACATATCACAAAGCAGTTTCACAAATAGCTTCTTTCAAGTTTATATCTGGGAATATTCAGTTTTTCCCCATAGGCCTCAACGGGCTCACAAGCATCCCTTCACAGATTCTTTGAAAAGAATGTTTCCAACCTGCTGAATGAAAAGAAAGGTTTAACTCTGTGAGATGAATCCACACTTTACACAGCAGTTTCACAGATAACTTATTTCTAGTTTTTATCAGGGTATACTCAGGTTTTCCTCATAGTCCTCAATAAGCTTTAAAATATCCCTTTGCAGATTCTGCAAAGAGTGTTTCCAACCTACTGAATCAAAAGAAAGGTTTAACTCCATGAGATGAATCCATGTATCACAAAGCAGGTTCACAGATAGCTTCCTTCTAGTTTTTATCCGGGAATATTCTGTTTTCCTTATACACCTAAATGTGCTCCCAAATGTTCCCTTGCAGATTCTTCAAAAAGAGTGTTTTCATCCTACTGAATCAAAAGAAAGTTTTGACTCTCTGAGGTGAATCCACACTTCAGAAAGCAGTTTCACAGATAGCTTTCTACGTTTAATCTTAGGATTTTTGGTTTTTTCCAATAGGCCCAACTGGGCTTTCTGTTGCTTTTTTGCAGATACTACAAAAAGAGTGTTTCTAATCTGCTGAATCAAAAAAAAAAAAAAAGTTTAACTCAGTGAGACTAAACCACACATCAAAAAAAAAAAAAAAAGTTTTGCAGATAGCTTCTTTCTAGTTTTCACCTAGGGATATTTGGTTTATCCCCATAGGCCTCAAAGGGCTGCCAAATTTCCCTTCGCAGTTTCTCCAAAAAAATTGTTTCCAACCTGCTGTATCAAGAAAAGATTTAACTCTGTGAGATTAATCCACACATCACATAGCAGTTTCACAGATAGCTTCTTTCTGGTTTTACCTGGGGATATTCAGTTTTTCCCCATAGGCCTCAGTGGTCTCACAAATGTCCCATTGCAGATTCTCCAAGAACAGTTTTTCCAACCTGTTGAGTAAAAACAAAGGCTTAATTTTGTGATATGAATCCACACATCACAAAGTAGTTCATGGATAGTTTCTTTCTTCTTTTTCTCTGGGGATACATGGTTTTTCCCTGTAGTCCTCAATGGGCTCCTAAACATCTCTTTGCCAGTTCTCCAGTAAGAGTTTTTTCAACCTGCTGAATCAACAGAAAGGTTAAACTCTGTGAGATGAATCTATTAATCACAAATCAGTTTCACATATAGCTTCTTTATAATTTTTATCTGGGGATATTTTGTTTTTCACTATAGACCTCAGTGGGCTCCCATATATGCCTTCGCAGATTCCACAAAAAGAGTGTTTACAATCTGTTGAATGAAACTAAAGCTTTAACTCTGTCAGATGAATCCACACATCACAAAGCAGTTTCACAGATAGCTTCTTTCTAGTTTTTATTGGGAGATATTCTGTTTTTTTTTCTATATGTCTCAATGGGATCCCAAATGTCCCTTTGCAGATTCTCCAAAAATAGTGTGTCCAACCTTCTGAATCAATACAAAAGTTTAACCCTGTGAGATGAATCAACACGTCTCAAAGGAGTTTCACAGATAGATACTTTCTAGTTTTTTTCTGGGGATATTCTGTTTTTCCCATAGGTCTCACTGGGCTCCAAAATGTCCCTTCAGAGATTCTCCAAAGACAGTTTTTCCCAACCTGCTAAGTCAAAAGAAAGGTTTAACGGTGCTAGATGAATCCACACATCACAAGGTAGTTTCACAGATAGCTTCTCTCTAGTTTTTATCTGGGGATATTCAGTTTTTCTGATAGGTCTTGATGGGCTTCCATAT
Source organism: Macaca thibetana thibetana (assembly GCF_024542745.1). Taxonomy (NCBI): domain Eukaryota; kingdom Metazoa; phylum Chordata; class Mammalia; order Primates; family Cercopithecidae; genus Macaca; species Macaca thibetana. The sequence goes on along the minus strand of NC_065585.1, from coordinate 98,068,040 downwards.
GTCCCTTCACAGATTCTCCAAAAGGTGTGTTTCCAACCTGCTGAATCAAAAGAAATGTTTAACTCTGTGAGGTGAATCCATGCATCAGAAAGCAGTTTCACAGATAGCTTCTTCTTAGTTTTTATCTGGGAAGTTTCCAACCTGCTGAATCAAAAGAAAGTTTTAACTCTGTGAGATGAATGCACCCATCACATAGCAGTTTCACTGATAGCTTTTTTCTTCTTTTTATCTGGGGATATTATTTTTCCCCATAGGCCTCAATGGGCTTTCAAATGTCCCTTTACTGATTCTCCAATAAGAGTGTTTCCAACCTACTGAATCAAAGGAAAGGTTCAACTCTGTGAGAGCAATCTACATACCACGAAGGAGTTTTACACATAGCATCTTTCTAATTTTTATCTGGGTCTATTCTGTTTTTCCCCAGGGCCTCAATGGGCTCCCAAGTGGCTCTTTTCAGATTCTCTATAAAGACTGTTTCCAACGTGCTGAATCAAAAGAAGGTTTTACCTCTGTGATGTGAATCCACACATCGCAAAGCAGTTTCACAAATAGCATCTTTCTAGTTTATATCTGGGGATATTCTGCTTTTCCCCATAGGCCTCAATGGGCTCCGAAATGTGCCTTCACCGATTCTCCAAAAAAAGTGTTTCCAATCTGCTGAATCAAAAAAAAAAGTGTAACTCTGTGATATGAATCCATACATCACCCAGCAGTTGCATTGATAGTTCTTTCGAGTTTTTATCTGGTGATTTTCGGGTTTTCCCCATAGGCCTCATCAGGCTCCCAAATGTTTTTTCACAGATTCTGCAAAGAAAATTTATCCAACCTGCAGAATCAAGAGAAAGGTTGAACTCTGTGAGATGAATTTACACATCACAAAGAATTTTCACAGATAGCTTCTTTCTAGTTTTTATCTGGGGATATTTGATTTTTCCAATAGACCTCAATGGGCTTCCAAAAGAACTTATTCAGACTCTACAAAGAGGGAGTTTTCAACGTGCTGGATCAAAACTAAGGTTTAAATATGTGAGAACAATCCACAAATTCCAAAGCAGTTTCACAGATAGTTTCTTTCTAATTTTGATCTGGGGTTTTTGTTTTTTCCTTATAGGATCCAATGGGGCACTCAAATGTCTTTTTGTAGATTCTGCAAAAAGAGTATTTCCAATAGACTGAATCAAGAGAAGGGTTTAACTCTGAGATGAATTTACAGATCACAAGGGAGTTTCACAGATAACTTCTTTCTAGTTATTATCTTTGGATATTCGGTTTTTCCCAAATGACCTCAATAAACTCCCAAATATCCCTTCATAGATTATCTGGGGATATTCTGTTTTTCTTAGGCCTCCATGGTCTCCCAAATGCCATTGCAGATTCTCCAAAAAGAGTGTTTCCAACCTGATGAATCAAAAGAAAGTTTAACTCTGTGAGATGAATCCACCCATCACAAAGCAGTTTCACAGATCGCTTCTTTCTTCTTTTTATCTGGGGATATTTGTTTTCTTCCCATAGGCATCAATGGGCTTTCAAATATCCCTTCAGCAATTCTCCAATAAGTATTTCCAACCTGCTGAATTAAAAGACAGGTTTAACTCTGTGAGATGAATCTACCCACCACAAAAAGTTTCACAGATAACATCTTTCCAGTTTTTATTTGGGGACATTCGGTTTTTCCTCAGGGCCTCAATGGGCTCCCAAGTGGCTCTTTGCAGATTCTTTAAGAGTTTTTCCAACCTGCTGAGTCAAAAGGACGTTTTAACTCTGTGATGTGAATCCACACATCAGAAAGCAGTTTCACGGCATCTTTCTTGTTTCTATTTTGGGATATTCTGTTTTTCTCCATAGATCTCAATGGGCTCCCAAATATCTCTTCACTGGTTCTCCAAAAAGAATGTTTCCAACCTGCTGAATCAAAAGAAAGGTTTTTTTTGTTTTTTTTTTTTTTTTGTTTTTTTTTTTGAGATGGAGTCTCACTCTGCCTCCCAGGCTGGAGTGCAGTGGCCGGATCTCAGCTCACTGCAAGCTCCACCTCCCGGGTTCTTGCCATTCTCCTGCCTCAGCCTCCTGAGTAGCTGGGACTACAGGCGCCTGCCACCTCGCCTGGCTAGTTTTCTGTATTTTTTAGTAGAGATGGGGTTTCACCGTGTCAGCCAGGATGGTCTCGATCTCCTGACCTCGTGATCCACCCGTCTCGGCCTCCCAAAGTGCTGGGATTACAGGCTTGAGCCACCACGCCCGGCCTACAGAAAGTTTTAACTCTATGAGATGAATCCAGAAGTCAGAAAGCAGTTTCACCAATAACTTCTTTCTTGTTTTTATCTGGGCATATTCTGTTTTTCCCGATAGGACTCAAACGGCTCCCAAATGTACCTTTTCAGATTCTCCAAAAAGAGTGTTTCCAACCTGCTGAATCAAAAGAAAATTTTAGTTTTGTGACATGAATCTACATATCACAAAGTAGTTTCCCAGATTGCTTCTTTCTTATATTTATCTGGGGATATTTTGTTTTTCTACAAGGGCTCAATTGGCTCACAAATGTCCCTTTGCAGATTTTTTAAAAAGAGTGCTCCCAACCTACTGAATTAAAAGAAATGTCTAAAACTGTGAGAAGAATCCACACATAATAAAGCGTTTCACAGATATCTTCCTTGTAGTTTTTATCTGAGGATATTTGGGTTTCCTTATAGGCCTCAATAAGCTTTAAAATGTCCCTTTGTTGATTCTCCAGAAACAGTGTTTCCAACCTGCTGAATCAAAAGAAAGCCTAAACTTTGTGAGATGAATACCCATGTCACATAACAGTTACACAGATAAGTTCTTTATAGTTTTTACCTGGAGATATTCTGGTTTTTCTCATAAGCCTCAATGGGCTCCCAAATATCCTTTGCAGATTCTCCAAAAATAGTGTATCCAACCTTCTGAATCAATAGAAAGGTTTATTCCTGTGAGATGAATCTGCCTATCACCAAGTAGTTTCACAGATAGCTGCTTTCTTGTTTTATTATTATTATTATTATTACTATTATTATTCTTTAAGTTCTAGGGTACATGTGCACAACATGCAGGTTTGTTACATAGGTATACATGTGCCATGTTGCTGTGCTGCACCCATTAACTCACCATTTACAATAGGTATTTCTCTTAATGCCCTCCCTCCCTCCTCCATTTACCCCATGACAGGCCCCCGTGTGTGATATTCCCTGCCCTGTGTCTACGTGTTCTCATTGTTCAATTCCCACCTATCAGTGAGAACATGTGGTGTTTGGTTTTCTGTCCTTGCGATAGTTTGCTCAGAATGATGGTTTCCAGCTTCATTCATATATCTACGTAAGACATGAACTCATTCTTTTCTATGGATGCATAGTATTCCTTAGTGTATATGGGCCACATTTTCTTAATCCAGTCTATCATTGATGGACATTTGGGTTGATTCCAAGTCTTTGCTATTGTGAATAGTGCCTCAATAAACATACATGTGCATGTGCCTTGATAGTAGCATGATTTATAATCCTTTGGGTATATGTCCATAGTGGGATTGCTGGGTCAAATGATATTTCTAGTTCTAGATCCTTAACAAATGGCTACACAGTCTTCTACAATGGTTGAACTAGTTTACACTCCCTCCAACAGTGTAAAGGCATTCTTATTTCTCCACATCCTCTCCAGCACCTGTTGTTTCTTGACGTTTTAATGATCACCAGTCTAACTGGTATGAGATGGTATCTCATTGTGCTCTTGATTTGTATTTCTCTGATAACTAGTGATGATGAACATTTTTCCCATGTCTGTTGGCTGCATAAATGTCTTCGTTTGAGAAGTGTCTGCTCACCAACTTTTTGATGGCATTGTTTGTTTTTCTTATAAATTTGTTTAAGTTATTTTTAGATTCTGGATACTAGCCCTTTGTCAGATGGGTAGATTGCAAAAATTTTCTCCCACTCTGTAGGTTGCCTGTTCACTCTGACAGTAGTGTCTTTTGCTTTGCCGAAGCTCTTAGTTTAATTAGATCCCATTTGTGTATGTTGGCTTTTGTTACCATTGTTTTTGGTGTTTTAGTCATGGAGTCCTTGCCATGCCTATATCCTTAATGGTATTGCCTAGGTTTACTTCAAGGGTTTTTATGATTTTAGGTCTAACATTTAAGTCTTTAATCCATTCTGAATTAATTTTTGTACAAAGTGTAAGGAAGGGATCCAGCTTCAGCTTTCTACCTATGGCTAGCCAGTTTTCCCAGCACCATTTATTAAATAAGGAATCCTTTCCCCATTTCTTGCTTCTGTCAGGTTTGTCAAAGATCAGATGGTTGTAGATGTGTGGTACTTTTTCTGAGGGTTCTGTTCTGTTCCATTGGTCTATATCTCTGTTTTGATACCAGTACCATGCTGTTTTGGTTACTGTAGCCTTGTAGTATAGTTTGAAGTCAGGTAGCATGATGACTCCTCCAGCTTTGTTCTTTTGGCTTAGGATTGTCTTGGCTACATGGGCTCTTTCTTGGTTCTATATTAATTTTAAAGTAGTTTTTTTCCAATTCTGTGAAGAAAGTCATTGGTAGCTTGATGGGGATGGCACTGCATCTATAAATTATGTTGGACAGTATGACAGTATGGCCAGTTTCATGATATCAATTCTTCCTATCCATGAGCACAGAATGTTCTTCCACTTGTTTGTGTCATCTTTTATTTCGTTGAGCAGTGTTTTACAATTCTCCTTGAAGAGGTCCTTCACATCTCTTATAAGTTGGATTCCTAGGTATTTTATTCTTTTTGAAGCAATTGTGAATGGGAGTTCACTCATGATTTGGTCCTCTATTTTTCTGTTATTTGTGTGTAGGAATGTTTGTGACTTTTGCACATTGATTTTGTATCCTGAGACTTTGCTGATGTTGTTTATCAGCTTAAGGAGATTTTGGACTGAGACAATGGGGCTTTATAAGTATACAATCATGTCATCTGCAAACAGGGACAATTTGACTTCCTCTTTTCCTTATTGAATAACATTTATTTCTTTCTCCTGCCTGATTGCCCTGGCCAGAACTTCCAACACTATATTGAATAGGAGTGGTGAGAGATGGCATCCCTGTCTTGTGCCAGTTTTCAAAGGGAATGCTTCCAGTTTTTGCCCATTCATTATGATATTGGCTGTGGGTTTGTCATAAATAGCTTTTATTATTTTGAGATACGTCCCATCAATACCTAGTTTATTGAGAATTTTTGCATGAAGGCTGTTTAATTTTGTCAAAGGCCTTTTCTGCATCTATTGAGATAAACATGCGGTTTTTGTCTTTGGTTCTGTTTATATGATGGATTATGTTTATTGATTTGTGTATGTTGAACCAGCCTTGCATCCTAGGGATGAAGCCAACTTGATCGTCATGGATAAGCTTTTTGATGTGCTGCTGGAATCGGTTTGCCAGTATTTTATTGAGGATTTTTGCATCAATGTTCGTCAAGGATATTGGCCTAAAATTATCTTTTTTTGTTGTGTCTCTGCCAGCCTTTGGTATCAGGAAGATGCTGGCCTCATAAAATGAGTTAGAGAGGATTCCCTCTTTTCCATTGATTGGAATAGTTTCAGAAGGAATGGTACCAGCTCCTCTTTGTACCTCTGGTAGAATTCGGCTGTGAATCCGTCTGGTCCTGGACTTTGTTTTGTTAGTAGGCTACTAACTATTGCCTCAATTTCAGAGCCTGTTATTGGTCTATTCAGGAAATCAACTTTTTCTTGATTTAGTCTTTGGAAGATGTATGTGTTCAGGAATTTATCCATTTCTTCTAGATTTCCCAGTTTATTTCCATAGAGGTGTTTATAGTATTCTCTGAATCGCCTTTATCATTTTTTATTGCATCAATTTGATTCTTCTCTCTTTTCTTCTTTATTAGTCTTGCTACCTGTCTATCAATTTTGCTGATCATTGCAAGAAAACCAACTCCTGGATTCATTGATTTTTTGAAGGGTTTTTACGTCTCTATTTCCTTCATTTCTGCTCTGATCTTAATTATTTCTTGCCTTCTGCTAGCTTTTGAATGTGTTTGCTCTTGCTTCTCTAGTTCTTTTAATTGTGATGTTAGGGTGTCAATTTTAGATCTTTCCTGTTTTCTCTTGTGGGCATTTAGTGCTATAAATTTCCCTCTACACACTGCTTTAAATGTGTCCCAGAGATTCTGGTATGTTTTCTTTGTTCTCATTGGTGTCAAAGAACATCTTTATTTCTGCCTTCATTTTGATATGTAGCCAGTAGTCATTCAGGAGCAAGTTATTCAGTTTCTATGTAGCTGAGCGGTTTCGTGTGAGTTTCTTAATTCCGAGTTCTAATTTGATTGCACTGTGGTCTGAGAGACAGTTTGTTACAATTTTTGTTCTTCTACATTTTCTGAGGAGCACTTTACTTCCAACTATGTGGTCAGTTTTGGAATATGTGTGATATGATGCTGAGAAGAATGTATATTCTGTTGATTTGAGACGGAGAGTTCTGTAGATATCTATTGGGCCCACTTGGTTCACAACTGAGTTCAAGTCCTGGATAGCCTTGTTAACTTTCTGTCTTGTTGATCTGTCTAATGTTGACAGTAGGGTGATAAAGTCTCCCATTATTATTGCATGGGAGTCTAAATCTCTTTGTAGGTCTCTAAAGACTTACCTTATGAAACCGAGTGCTCCTGCATTGGGTGTATATATATTTAGGATAGTTAGATCTTCTTCTTGAAATGATCCCTTTACCATTATGTAATGACTTTCTTTGTCTCTTTTGATCTTTGTTGGTTTGAAGTCTGTTTTATCAGAGACTAGGATTGCAACCCCTGATTTTTTGTTTGTTTGTTTTCCATTTGCTTGGTAGATCTTCCTCCATCCCTTTATTTTGAGCTTATGTGTGTCTCTGCACGTGAGATGGGTCTCCTGAATACAGCACACTGATGGGTTTTGACACTTTATCCAATTTGCCAGTCTGTGTCTTTTAAATGGAGAAATCATCCCATTTACATGTAAGACTAATATTGTTACGTGTGAATTTGATCCTGTCATTATGATGTTGGCTGGTTATTTTGCTCATTTGTTGATGCAGTTTCTTCCTACTATTGATCGTGTTTACAATTTGACATGTTTTTGCAGTGACTGGTACCGGCTTTTCCTTCCTATGTTTTGTGCTTCCTTCAGGAGCTCTTTTAAGTCAGGCCTGGTGGTGACAACATCTCTCAGCATTTGCTTGTCTGTAAAAGATTTTATTTCTCCCTCACTTATGAAGTTTAGTTTGGCTGGATATGAAATTCTGGGTCAAAAAATCTTTTATTTAAGAATGTTGAATTTTGGCCCCCTCTCTCTTCTGGCTTGTAGAGTTTCTGCTGAGAGATCTGCTATTAGTCTGATGGGCTTCCCTTTGTGTGTAACCCAATCTTTCTCTCTGGTTACCCTTAACATTTTTTCTTTCATTTCAACCTAAGTGATTCTGATAATTATATGTCTTGGGTTTACTCTTCTTGAGGAGCGTCTTTTTGGTGTTCTCTGTATTTCCTGAATTTGAATGTTGGTCTGCCTAGCTAGGTTAGGGAAGCTCTCCTGGATAATATCCTGAAGCATGTTTTCCAACTTGATTCCATTTTACCCATCACTTTTAAGTACACCAATCAGATGTAGATTTGGTCTTTTCACATAGTCCCATATTTCTTGGACGCTTTGTTCATTTCTTTTTACTCTTTTTTCTCTAAACTTCTCTTCTCACTTCATTTTATTCATTTGACATTCAGTCACTGATACCCTTTCTTCTAATTGATCGAATCAGCTACTGAAGCTTTTGCGTGCATCACGTAGTTCTCATGCGATGGTTTTCAGCTCCATCACATCACTTAAGGTCTTCTGTATGCTGTTTATTCTGATTACCCATTCGTCTACTCTTTTTTTCAAGATTTTTAGCTTCTTTGCAATGGGTTCAAATATCCTTCTTTAGCTGGGAGAATTTTGTTATTACTCATCTTCTGAAGCCTACTTCTGTCAAATAATCAAAGTCATTCTCCATCCAGTTTTGTTCCATTTCTAGCGAGGAGCTGTGTTCCTTTGGAGGAGAAGAGGCACTCTGATTTTTAGGATTTTCAGGTTTTCTGCTGTGTTTTCTCCCCATCTTTGTGGTTTTATCTACCATTGGTCTTTGATGATGGTGACCTTCAGATGGGACTTTGGTATCGATGTCTTTGTTGATGTTGATGCTATTTCTTTCTGTTTGTTAGTTTTCCTTCTGACAGTCAGGACCCTCAGCTTTAATTCTGTTGGAGTTTGCTGGAGGTACACTTCAGACCCTCTTGGTCTGGGTATCACCAGCAGAATCTACAGAACAGCAAATATTGCACAACATAAAATGTTGCTGCCTGATCCTTCCTCTGGAAGCTGCATCTCAGAGGGCCACCCAGTTGTATAAGATGTCACTCTGCCCCTACTAGGAGGTGTCTCCCAGTTAATCTAACTGGGGGTCAGGGACCCACTTGAGGAGGCAGTCTGTTTTTTCTCAGATCTCAAACTCCATGCTGGGAGAACCACTACTCTCTTCAAAGCTGTCAGACAGGGACGTTTACATCTGCAGAAGTTTCTGCTGCCTTTTGTTCAGCTATACCCTGCCCCCAGAGGTGGAGTCTACAGTAACAAGCAGGCCTCATTAAGCTGCAATGAGCTCCACTCAGTTTGAGGTTCCCAGCGGCTTTGTTTACCTACTCAAGCCTCAGCTATGGTGCACGACCCTCCGCCAGCCTCACTGCTGCCTTGCAGCTCGATCTCAGACTGCTGTGCTAGCAGTGAGCAAGGCTCCATGGACATGGGGATTTCCGAGCCAGGCAGGGGATATAATCTCCTGTGCTGTTTGTGAGGACTGTTGCAAAAGTGCAATATTAGGGTGGAAGTGTCCCAATTTTCAGGGACCATCTGTCATGGATTCCCTTGCTAGGGAAGGGAATTCCCCTACCCCTTGCACTTCCCAAGTGAGGCAATGCTCCACCCTGCTTTGGCTGACACTCCGTGGTCTGCACCCACTGTCCAACAAGTCCCAGAGAGATGAACCCTGTACCTCAGTTGGAAATGCAGATATCACCTGTCTTCTATTTCACTCACACTGGCAGCTGTAGACAGGAACTGTTCTTATTTGGCTAACTTGGATAGGTCCCTCACTTCTTTCTAGCTTTGAACTGGAGATATTTGCTTTCTGTCCATAAGGCTCAATGGACTCCCAAATGTTTCATCACATATTCTCCTAAAAGAGTGTTTTCAACCTGCTGAATAAACAGAAAGTTTTAACTCTGTGAGGTGACTCCACAAGTCACAAAGCAGTTTCAAAAATAGCTTCTTTCTAGTTTTTATCTGGTGATATTATTTTTTGCCCCATAAAACTCAAAAGGCTCCCAAATGCCCCTTTGCAGATTCTCAAAAAAGAGTGTTTCCAACCTGCTGAACAAAAAGAAAATTTTAATTCTGTGACATGAATCCACATATTACAAAGCAGTTTCACAGATAACTTCTTTCTAGTTTTCACAAGTGGCTATTCAGTTTCTCTCCAAAGGCTCAGTGGGCTAAAAAATGTCCCTTTGCAGATTCTTTAAAAAGAATGTTTCCAGCCTATTGAATCAAAAGAAAGGTTTAACTCTGTGAGATGAATCCAAACATTACAAAGCTGTTTCACAGGTAGCTTCTTTCTAGTTTTTCTCTGGGGATATTTTGTTTTTCACCATGTGGTTCACTGAGCTCCAATATGTGCCTTTGCAGATTCCACAGAAAGAGTGCTTACAACTGCTGAATGAAAAGGAAGGTTTAATTTAGTTAGATGAATCTACACATCGGAAAGCAGTTTTATAGATAGATTATTTCTAGTTTTTTTCTGAAGATATTCAGTTTTTTTCCCTTAGACCTCAGGGGCTCCCAAATGTCTTTTTGCAGATTCTCCGAAAATAGTATTTCTAGCATCTGAATCAAAAGACAGTTTTAACCCTGTGAGATGAATCCCCGTATCACAGAACAGTTTCACAGATAGCTACTTTCTAGTTTTTATCTGGAGATATTCAGTTTTTCCCCATAGACCTCAATGAGATCTCAAATGTTTCATCACAGATTCTCCAAAAAGAGTATTTCCAACCTGCTGAATCAAAAGAAAGTTTTAACTCAGTGAGATGGATCCACACATCACAAAGTAGTTTCACAGATAGCTTCTATCTAGTTTTTGTCTCATAATATTTGGGTTTCACCCTAGGCCTCATTCAGCTCCCAAATGTCACTCACAAATACGTCTCAATGGGCTTCAAAAAGTCCCTTCAAAGACACTACAAATAGAGAGTTTCCAACCTGCTGGATCAAAAGAAAGGTTTAATTTTGTGAGATGAGTCCAGAAATCACAAAACTGTTTCACAGATAGTTTCTTTCTAATTTTTATGTAGCTTTTTCAGTTTTTCCTTATAGGTCTCAATAAGCACCGAAATGTCTTTTCCAACATTCACCAAAAAGACTTTTTCCTACCTGCTGAATCAAAAGAAAGGTTTAACTCTGTGAGATCAATCCACAAATCACAAATGAGTTTCACAGATAGCTTCTTTCTAATTATTATCTGGGGATGTTCTGTTTTCCCAATAGACCTCAATTTGCTCACAAGTGTCCCTTCACATATTCTCCAAAAAGAGTGTTTTCAACCTGCTGAATCCAAAGAAATGTTTAACTCTGTGAGATAAACCCACGCATCAGAAAGCAGTTTTACAGATAGCTTCTTCCTAGTTTTTAATCTGTTGATATTGTTTTACTCCCTAGGCCTCAATGATCTCCCAAATGTCACGTTGCAGATTCTCCAAGAACAGTGTTTCCAACCTTCTAAATAAAAACAAAGTTTTATCTCTGTGAGATTAATTCAGACATCACAAAGGAGTTTCACAAATAGCTTCTTTCTGGTTATTATCTAGGGATATTCAGTTTTTCCCCATTGTCCCAAATGGGCTCCCAAATGTCCCTTTGCAGATTTTCCAAAAATAGTGTTTCCAACCTACTGAATCAACAGAAAGTTTTAACTCTGTGAGATGAATCCACACAAAAGAAAGTAGTTTCAGAGATAACGTCTTCCTAGTTTTTATCTGGGGGTATTCTGTTTTTATTCTTAGGCTTCAATGAGTTTTCAAATGTCTGTTCTCTGATTCTCCAATAAAAGTGATTCCAAACTGCTGAATCAAAAGAAATGTTTAACTCTGTTGGATGAATCCACACATCACAACACAATTTCTCAGGTAGCACCTTTCTAGTTTTTATCTAGGGATATTCAATTTTTCCCTGTAGGCCTCAATGGGCTCCAAAATGACTCTCTGCAGATTCTCCAAAAAGAATGTTTCCAACCTGCTGAATCAAAAGAAAGGTTTACCTCTGCAATGGGAATCAACACGTCACAAAGCAGTTTCACAGATAACATTTTCCTAGTTTTTAATCTGGGGATATTCTGTTTTTCCCCAAAGCCTCAGTGGGTTCCCAAATATCCCTTCACTGTTCTCCAAAATGAGTGTTTCCAACCTGCTGAGTCAAAAGAAATGTTTAACTTTGTGAGGTGAATCCGTAAGTCACAAAGTAGTTTCAAAGACAGCTTCTTTCTAGTTTTTATCTAGGGATATTTGGTGTTCTCCCATAGGCATCAAATGGCTCCCTAATATCCCTTCACAGATTCTCCAAAAAGGATGTTTCCAAACTGCTGAATGAAAAGGAAATTTTAACTCAGTGACATGAATAAACATCAGAAGGCAGTTTCACAGATAGCTTCTTTCAAGTTTTTATCTGGGGATATTCGGTTTTTCCCCAGAGGCCTCAATGGGCTCACAAACATTTCCTCACATATTCTGTAAAAAGAGTGTTTCCAACCTGCTGAATAAAGTTTAACCCTGTGACATGAATTCACACATCGAAAAGCAGTCTTACAGATAATTTACTTCTAGTTTTATCTGGTGATACTCTGTTTTTCTTCTTAGGCCTAAATTGTCCTAAATATCTTATTGTAGATTCTCCAAAAAGAGTGTTTCCAACCTGCTGAATAAACAGAAAGGTTTAACTCTGTGAGATTAATCCACACATCATAAAGCAATTTCACAGATAGCTTCTTTCTAGTTATTATCTGGGGATACACAGTTTTTTCCCATTCACCTCAAAGGGCTCCCAAATGTCCCTTTACAGATCTCAAAGTGTGTTTCCAACCTGCAGAATGAAAAGAAAATTTTAACTCAGTTAGATGAATCCACACATAACAAAGCAGTTTCACACATAGCTTCTTTCTAGTTTTTATCTGGGGATATTCGTTTTTTTCTCCCTGGGCCTCAATGGGCTCCCAAATGTCCCTTCACAGATACTCCAAATGGAGTGTTTTCAACCTGCTGAATCAACAGAAATGTTTAACTCTGTGAGATGAATCCACACATCACAAAGCAGTTTCATAAATAGCTTCTTCCACTTTTTACTGGGGATATTCTGTTTTTCCCTATGGGCCTCAATGGGCTCCCAAATGTCCCTTCATAGCTATGCAAAAAAAATTTTCATCCTGTTGAATCAAAAGATAGGTTTAACTCTGTGATATGAATCCACACATCACACAGATGTTTCACAGATAGCCTTCCTGCTAGTTTTTACCTAGGGATACTCAGTTTTTCCACATTGGTCTCAATGGCCTCTTAAACATCCCTTCACAGATTATTCAAAAAGAGTGCATCTAACCTGCTGAATCGAAAGAAAATTTTGACTACATGAGATGAAACCACACATCACCAAACAGTTTCACATATGTGTTATTTCTAGTTTTTACCTGGGCAATTCAGTAATTCCCCGTAGACCTCAAAAGGATCCCAAATGTATTTTCACAGATTCTCCAAAAAGAGTGTTTAAAACCTGCTGAATTGGCTGGGTGAGGTGGCTCACACCTGTAATCCCAGTACTTTGGGAGGCCGAGGTGACAGATCACGAGGTCAGAAGATTGAGATCATCCTGGCTCACACGGTGAAACACCGTCTCTACTAAAAATACAGAAAAGTAGCCCAGCATGGTGGCAGGCGCCTGTACTCCCAGCTACTCTAGAGGCTTTGGCAGGAGAGTGGAGTGAACTAAGGAGGCGGAGTTTGCAGTGAGCCGAAACTGTGCCATTGCACTCCAGCCTGGGTGACGGAGCGAGACTCCATCTCAAAACAAAACAAAACAAAACAAAAAACAACCTGCTGAATCAAACAAAGGATTAACTCTGGGTAATGAATCCACACATCACAAAAGCAGTTTCATAGATAGCTTCTCTCTAGGTTTCACCTGAAGATATTCAGTTATTCAGTTATTCACCATGGGCCTAAAAGAACTCTCAAATTTTTTTTGCAGGTTCTCCAAAAAGAATCTTTCCAACCTACTGAATAAAAGAAAGGTTTGACTCTGTGAGATGAATCCACATATCACAAAGCAGTTTCACAGATAGCTTCTTTCCTGTTTTTATCTGAGAATATTCGACTTTTCCCCATGGGCCTCAATTGGCTCCCAAATGTCCCTTTGCAGATTCTTCAGAGTGTTTCCAACCTGATGAATAAAACAGTGGTTTCACACTGTGAGATGAATCCACACATCACAAAACAGTTTCACAAATAGATTATTTCTAGTTTTTATCTGGGTATATTCTGTTTTCCTGCATTGGTCTCAATGGGATACCAAATATACCTTTGTAGATTCTCCAAAAAAAAAAAATGTTTCTAGCATTTCAAAAGAAATGTTTAACTCTGTGAACTGAATCCACACATCACAAACCTGTTTCACAGATAGCTTCTTATTGATTTTTATTTGGAAATATTCAGTTTTTCCCCATGAACCTCAACGGGCTCTAAAATATCCCTTCACAGATTCTTTAACAAGAGTATTTCCAACCTGATGAATCTAAAGAAAGGTTTAACTCTGTGAGATGAATTCACACATCACAAAGCAGTTTCACAGATAACTTCTTTCTAGTTTTTATCTGAGAACATTCCATTTTTTTCACATGTGCTCCAATGGGCTCCCAAATGTCCCTTCACAGATTCTCCAAAAAGAGGATTTCCAACCTGCTGAATCCAAAGACAGGTTTAACTCTGTGAGATGAATCCACACATCACAAAGCAGTTTAACAGATAATTTCCTTCTAGTTTTAATCTTTGGATCTTCACTCTTTCCTCTTAGGCCTCAATGTGCTCCAAAATGTCCCTTTACTGACTCTCCAAAAAGAATGTTTCCAACCTACTGACTCAACAGAAAGGATTAACTCTGTGAGATTAATCCACACATCACAAAGCAGTTTCACAGATATCTTCTTTTTAGATTTACCTTTGGATATTCAGTTTTCCCCCAAAGGCCTCAGTAGTCTCCAAAACGACCCTTCGCAGATTCTTTTAAAAAAAGTTTTTCAAAACCTTGTGAATCAAAAGAAAGGTTTCACTCTGTTAGATAAATCTAAACATCACAAAGAAGTTTCACAGATAGCTTCTTTCTAGTATTTACTTAGGATTATTCAGTGTTTCACCATAGGCATCAAAGGCTCCCAAATGTCCCTTTTCAGATTATCCAAAAAGAGAGTTTCCAACCTGTTGAATCAAAAGGAATTTTTAACTCTGTTACATGAATCCACGCATCACAAGGTAGTTTCACATATAGTTTCTTTCTACTTATTATCTGGGGATTTTCAGTTTTTCCACATGGGCCTCAGTGGGTTCAATAATATCCCTTCACAGATCCTCCAAGAAGAGTGTTTCCAACCTGCTGAATCAAAAGAAATGTTTAGCTCTGTGAGATGAATCCGTACATCACAAGGCATTTTCAACAGATAGATTCTTTCTATTTTTTCCTCTGGGGATATTTGGTTTTTTTCAATGGGCCTCAATGCGCTCCCAAATATGCCATGGGAGATTCGCCAATAAGAGTGTTTCCAATCTGCTGAATCACAGGAAAGTCCTATCTCTGTGAGATGAATTTACACACCACAAAGCAGTTTCACAGATAGTTTTTCTCTAGCTTTTACCTGGGGATATTTGGCTTTTCTCCATAGGCATCAATGGGATCCAAAACAGTCCTTCACAAATTATCCAAAAAGAGTATTTCCAACTTGCTGAATGAAAAAAAAAAAAAAAAAAAAAAAAAAAAGGTTTAATTATGTGAGAAGACTCCACATATCACAAAGCAGTTTCACAGACAACTTCTTTCTAATTTTTATCTGGGGACATTCTATTTTTCCCCATAGGTCTCAATGGGCCCCCAAATGTCCCTTCAGAGATTCTCCAAGAAGAGTGTTTCTTACCTGCTGAATAAAAAGAAAGGTTTAATTTCTTGAGATGAATCCACACATCATGAAGTCATTTCTCATACACCTTCCTTCCCATTTTTATCTGAGATATTCTGTTTTTCCCCTAGGCCTCAAAGGACTTCTAAATGTCCCTAAGCAGATTCTCCAAAAAGTTTGTTTCCAACCTGCTGAATCCAAAGGATGTTTTAACTTTGTTAGATGAATCCACCCAACACAAAGTAGTTTTGCAGATAACTTCATCCTAGTATTTACCTGGGGATAATCAGTTTTTCCCCATAGGCTTCAATGGGCTCCAAAAGGTGCCATCACAGTTCTCTAAAAAGAGTGTTTTTAACCTGTTGAATCAAAAGAAACATTCAATAGTGAGAAATAAAGCACACATCACCAAGCAGTTATACAGATAGCTTCATTCTAGTTTTTACCTTGGGATATTTGATTTTTCCCATTGGGCCTCACTGGGCTCCCAAATGTCTCTCTGCACATTCTCAAAAAAAAAAAAAAAAAAAAAAAAAAAAAATTTCTAACCTGCTGAATCAAAAGAAACGTCTTACTCTGTGAGATGAATCCACACATCACAAAGCAGTTTCACAGATAGCTTCTTTCTAGGTTTCAGGAAATATTGGGTTTTTCCTTATAGGTCTCAATGGTATCCCAAATGTTCCTCCAAAAATAGTGTTTCCAACTGCTGAATTAAGGAAAGCATTTAACTCTGTATCATGAATCCAAAAACAACAAAGCTGTTATATAGATAGTTTCTTTCTAGATTTTACTGGGGTTATCTGATTTTTCACATTTGTCCCAATGGGCTGGCAAATGTCACTATGCATTTTCTCCAAAAAGAGTGTTTCCAACCTGCAGAATCAAAAGAAACCTTTAATTATTGATATAAATCCACACATCACAAAGCAGTTTCACAGATAGCTTTTTTCTGGTTTTCACCTCGGGATATTTGGTTTTCACCCATGGGTCTCATTAGGCTCCCAAATGTCCCTTCACAGATGCTCACAAAAGAGCATAACAAAATGATTGAATCAAAAGAAAAGTTTAGCTCAGTGATATGAATCCACACATCACAAAGCAGGTTCACATACAGCTTCGTTCCAATTTTTATCTGGGAATATGTGGGTTTTCACCTGGGACTGAATGGGCTCCCAAATTTCCCTTCACAGATTCTCCAAAAAGATTGTTTCGAACTTGCTGAATCAAAGAAAGGTTTAAATCTGTGGGATGAATCCACACATCACAAATCAGTTTCACACATAGCTTCATTCCTGATTTTATCTGGGGATATTCTATTTTTCCCCATAGGCCCCAATGGGCTCCCAAATGTCCCTTTGCAGATTCTATAAGGAAAGTGTTTCCAACCTGCTGTATCAAAAGAGTAATTTAACTCTGTTAGATAAATCCACACATCACAAAGACGTTTCACAAATAGCTTCTTTCTTGTTTTTAAATGAGGATAGTCGGGTCTTCATCATAGGCCTCAATGGAATCTCAAATGTCCCTTCACAGACTCTCCAAAAGGAGTGTTTCTGACCTGATGAATCAAAAGAAATGTTTAACTCTGTAAAATAAAACCACATGTCATAAAGAAGTTTCACAGATAGTTTCTTTCTAATCTTTACCTGGGGATATTCTGTTTTTCCCAATAGGTCTCAATGGGCTCCAAAATGTCCCTTCATAGATTTTCCAAAAAGAGTGTTTGGAACCTGCTAAATCAATAGAAAGGCTTCACTCTGTTAGATGAATGCACACACCATGAAGCAGTTTCACAAATTGCTTCTTTCTAGTATTTACCTGAGGATGTTTGGGTTTTCCCCATAGGCTTAAATGGGCTCCCAAATGTCCCTTCTCTGGTTCTCCAAAAAGAGTGCTTCAAAACTGCTGAATCAAAAGAAAGGTTTAACTTTGCAAGACGAATCCACACATCACAAGGTAGTTTCACAGATAACTTATTTCTAGTTTTTACCTGGGGATATTCTGCTTTTTCTCATAGGCCTCAATGCGCTACCAAATGTCTTTTCGCAGATTCTCCAGAAAGAGTTTTTCCAACCTACTTAATCAAAAGAAATGTTTAACTCTGTGAAATGAATCCACACCAAACAAAGCAGGTTCACAGATACCTTCTTTCTAGTTTTTACCTATGGGATATGTGGTGTTTTCCACATTGGCTTCAATGGTCTCTCAAATAGCCCTTTTCAGAATCTCCAAAAAGAGTGTTTCCAACATACTGAATCAAAAGAAATTTTTAACTCTCTGGGATGCATCCACGCATCACAAAGCAGTTTCACAGATACCTTTCTAGTTTTTACCTGTGGATATTCAGTTTTTCCCCATTGGCCTCAATGGGCTTCCAAAAGTCCATTTAGAAATTTTCAAAAAAGAGTGTGTCCAACCTGCCGAATCAAAAGAAATGTTTAACTCTGCAAGATGAATCCAGACATCACAAACAGTTTCAATGATAGCTTATTTCTGGTTTTTACCTGGGGATATTCTGTTTTTCCCCATCAGCCTCAAAGAGCTCCAAAATGTTCCATCGCAGATTCTCCAAAAAGAATGCTTCCAAGCTGCTGAATCAAAGTAAAATTTAATACTGTGAGATGAATCCACATATCATAAAGCAATTTCACAGATAGTTTCTTTCTAGTTTATACCTGGGGATATTTGATTATTTCCCTTAGGCCTCAAAGTGTTCCCAAATGTCCCCTGACATATTCTCCTGAAAGAGTGTTTTCAACCTGCTGAATTAAAAGAAGGTTTTCTTCTGTGAGATGAACCCACACACCATAACACAGCTTCATATACAACTTCATTCCAATTTTGATATGGGGATATTTGGTTTTTACTCTAGGCCTCAATGGGATCCAAAATGTACCTTCACAGATTCTCCAAAAAGATTGTTTCCAATTTGCTGAATCAAAAGGAATATTTAACTCTTTTAGATGAATCCACACTTCACAAAGCAGTTTCACAGATAGCTTATTTCCAGGTTTTTGCTGAAGATATTAGGTTTTTCCCCATAGGCCTCAAAGAGCTCCCAAATGTCCATTTGCTGATTCTCCAAAAAGATGAGAAATAAAATCTTTTACAGACAAGTAAATGCTGAGAGATTTTGTAACCACCAGGCCTTTCTTGCAAGAGCTTCAGAATGAAGCAGTAAACATGGAAAAGAACAATCAGTACCAGCCACTGCAAAAACATGCCAAATTGTAAAGATCATAGATGCTAGGAAGAAACTGCATCAACTAACGAGCAAAATGACTAGCTAACATCATAATGACAGGATCAAATTCACACACAACAATATTAACCTTTAATGTAAATGGGCTAAATGCTCCAATTAAAAGACATAGACTGGCAAATTTGATGGAGTCAAGACCCTTCAGATTGCTGTATTCAGGTGACCCATCTCACATGCAGAGACACACATAGACTCAAAACAAAGGGATGGAGGAAGATCTACCAAGCAAATGGAAAACAAAACAAAACAAACAAACAAAAAACAAAAACAGGGGTTGCAATTCTAGTCTCTGATAAAACAGACTTTAAACCATGAAAGATCAAAAGAGACGAAGGAGGCTATTACATACTGGTAAAGGGATCAATTCAACAGGAAGAGGTAACTACCCTAAATATACATGCACCCAATACAGGAGCACCTAGATTCATAAAGCAAGTCCTTAGAGACCTACAAAGAGACTTACACTCCCACACAATAATAATGGGAGACTTTATCACCCCACTGTCAACATTAGACAGATCAAAAAGAGAAAGTTAACAAGGATATACAGGAATTGAACCCAACTCTGAACGAAGCAGACCTAATAGACATCTATAGAACTCTCCACCCCAAATCAACAGAATATTCATTCTTCTCAGCACCACATCGCACTTATTCCAAAATTGACCATATAGTTGGAAGTAAAGCACTCCTCAGCAAATGTACAAGAACAGAAATTATAACAAACTGTCTCTCAGATGACGGTGAAATCAAATTGGAACTCAGGATTAAGAAACTAACTCAAAACCCTCAACTACATGGAAACTGAACAACCTGCTCCTGAATGACTACTGGGTACATAACGAAATGAAGGCAGAAATAAAGATGTTCTTTGAAATCAATGAGAACAAAGACACAACACACAAAATCTCTTGGACACATTTAAAGCAGTGTGTAGAGGGAAATTTATAGCACAAAATGCCCATAAGGGAAAGCAGAAAAGATCTAAAATTGACACCCTAACATCACAATTAAAAGAACTAGAGAAGCAAGAACAAACACATTCAAAAGCTAGCAGAAGGCATGAAATCACTAAGATCGGAGCAGAATTGAAGGAGATAGAGATACAAAAGTCCCTTCAAAAAATTAATGAATCCAAGAACTGGTTTTTTGAAAAGATCAACAAAGTTGATAGACCACTATCAAGACTAATAAAGAAGAAAAGAGAGAAGAATCAATTAGATGCAACAAAAATGATAAAGGGGATATCACCACTGATCCAACAGAATTAAAAACTACTGTCAGAGAATACTATAAACTACTCTTTGCAAGTAAACTAGAAGATCTAGAAGAAATGGATAAATTTCTGGACACATACACCCTCCCAAGACTAAACCAGGAAGAAGTTGAATCCCTGAATAGATCAATAACAGGCTCTGAAATTGAGGCAATAATTAATAGCCTACCTACCAAAAAAACTCCAAGACCAGATGGCATTACAGCCAAATTCTACCAGAGGTACAAGGAGGAGCTGGTACCTTTCCTTCTGAAACTATTCCAATCCATAGAAAAAGAGGGAATCTTCTCTAACTCATTTTATAAGGCCAGTATCATCCTGATACCAAAGCCTGGCAGAGACACAACAAAAAAAGAGAATTTTAGACCAATATCCCTGACGAACATTGGTGCAAAAATCCTCAATAAAATACTGGCAAACCGAATCCAACAGTGTATCAAAAAGCTTATGCACCATGATCAAGTGGGCTTCATCCCTGGGATGCAAGACTTGTTCAAAATACACAAATCAATAAACGTAATCCATCATGTAAATATAACCAAAGACAAAAACCACATGATTATCTCAATAGATGCGGAGAAGGCCTTAGACAAAATTGAACAGCGTTCTATGCAAAAACTGTCAATAAATTAGGTATTGATGGGACGTATCTCAAAATAAAATGTTCTGGCCAGGGCAATCAGGCAGGAGAAAGAAAAAAAGGGTATTCAATTGGAAAAGAGGAAGTCAAACTGTCCCTGTTTGCAGATGACATGATAGTATATTTAGAAAACCCCCTCATCTCAGCCCCAAATCTCCTTAAGCTGACAAGCAACTTCAGCAAAGTCTCAGGATATGAAATCAACGTGCAAAAATCACAAGCATTCCTATACACCAATAACAGACAAACAGAGGCCCAAATCATGAGTGATCTCCCATTCACAATTGCTTCAAAGAATAAAATACCTAGGAATACAACTTACAAGGGGCATGAAAAACCTCTTCAAGGAGAACTACAAACGACTGCTCAATGAAATAAATGAGGACAGAAACAAATGGAAGAACATTCCATGCTCTTAGATAGGAAGAATCAATATTGTGAAAATGGCCACACTGCCCAAGGTCATTTATAGATTCAGTGCTATCCCCATCAAGCTGCCAATGACTCCTCATAGAATTGGAAAAAACTTTAAAGTTCATAAGGAATCAAAAAAGAGTCCGCATAGCCAAGACAATCCTAAGCCAAAATAGCAAAGCTGGAGGAGGCATCACTCTACCTGACTTCAAACTATACTACAAGGCTACAGTAGCCAAAACAGCATGGTACTGGTACCAAAACAGACATAAAGAGCAATGGAACAGAGCAGAGCCCTCAGAAATAATACCACACATATACAACCATCTGATCTTTGACAAACCTGACAGAAATGGGGAAAGGATTCCCTATTTAATAAATGGTGTTGGGAAAACTGGCTGGCCATATGTAGAAAGCTGAAACTGGATCCCTTCCTTACACCTTATACAAAAATTAATTCAAAATGGATTAAAGACTTAAATGTTAAACCTAAAACCAAAAACACCCTGGAAGAAAACCTAGGACTTACCATTCAGGACATAGGCATGGAGAGGACTTCGTAGCTAAAACACAAAAAGTGATGGCAACAAAAGCCAAAATTGACAAATGGAATCTAATTAAACCAAAGAGCTTCTGCACAGCAAAAGAACCTACCATCAGAGTGAACAGGCAACCTACAGAATGGGAGAAAATTTTTGCAATCTACCCATCTGACAAAGGGCTAATATGCAAAATCTACAAAGAACTTAAACAAATTTACAAGAAAAAAATCAAACGACCCCATCAAAAAGTGGGCAAAGTATATGGACAGACACTTCTCAAAAGAAGACATTTATGCAGCCCTCAGACACGTGAAAAAATGCTCATCACTGACCATCAGAGAAATGCAAATCAAAACCACAATGAGATACCGTCTCACACCAGTTAGAAAGGTGATCATTTAAAAGTCAGGAAACAACAGGTGCTTGAGAGGATGTGGAGAAATAGGAACACTTTTACACTGTTGGTGGGACTGTAAACTGGTTCAACCATTGTTGAAGACAGTGTGACAATTCCTCAAGGATCTAGAATCCAAATACCATTTGACCCAGCCATCCTAGTTCTGGGTATACACCCAAAAGATTATAAATCATGCTGCTATAAAGACACATGCACATGTATGTTTATTGTGGCACTATTCACAATAGCAAAGACTTGGAACCAACCCAAATGTCCATCAATGATCGACTGGATTAAGAAAATGTGACACATATACACCATGGAATACTACGCAGCCATAAAAAGGATGAGTTCATGTCCTTTGTAGGGTCATGGATGAAGATAGAAACCATCATTCTCAGCAAAATTTTGCAAGGACAGAAAACCAAACACCGCATGTTCTCACTGATAGGTGGGAATTGAATAATGAGAGCACTTGGACACAGGAAGGGTAACGTCACACACTGGGGCCTGTCATGGGATGGGGGTAAGAGGAAGGATAGCATTAGGAGATATACCTAATGTAAATGAAGAGTTAATGGGTGCAGCACATCATCATGGCACGTGTATGCATAAGTAATAAACCTGCACGTTGTGCACATGTACCCTAGAACTTAAAGTATAATAAGAATTAAAACATAAAAAACAATATTTCTAACCTGCTGAATCAAAGGAAGCTTTAACACTAAAATGAATCTACATATCACAAAACAGTTTCACAGACAGCTTCTTTCTAGTATTTATCTGGGGATATTCAGTTGGTCCCCATGTGCCTAAATGAGCTTCCAAATGTCCCATCACACATTCCCCAAAAACAGTGTTTCAAACCTGCTTGATCAAAAGAAACTTTAACTCCATGAGACGAAACCACACATTACAAAGCAGTTACAGAGATGGCTTCTTTTTAGTTTTTACCTGGTGATATTCACTTTATCCTCATGGGCCTCAATGGTCTCCCAAATGTCCCTTCACAGATTCTCCAAAAGAAGTTTTTCCAACCTACTGGATCAGAAGAAAAGTTTAACTCTGTGCAATGAATCCTAATGTCACAAAACATCTTCACAGAAAGCTTCTTTCAAGTCTTACCTGGAAATATTGGTTTTTTCCTTGTAGGTCTGAAAGGGTTCCCAAATGTCCCTTCACAGATTCTCCAAAAAGAGTGTTTCTAACCTGCTGAATCAAAGGAAACGTTTAGCTCTGTGAGACGAATCCACAAACTACAAAGCTGTTATACACATGGCTTCTTTCTAGTTTTCTACTGGAGACATCAGTTTTTTCCACATGGGAAACAATGGGCTCCCAAAGTCCCATCACTGGTTTTCCAAAAAGAGTGTTTTCAACCTGATGAATCAAAAGAAAAGTTTAACTCTATGAGATGAATACACACATCAGAAAGCAGTTTCACATACAGCTTTTTTCTAATTTTTATCTGGCAATACAATATTTATTTATTTTCTATAGGTCTCAATGTTCTCCCAAATGTCCCTTAGCAAATTCTCCAAAAAGAGAATTTCCAACCTACTAAGTCAAAAGAAAAATTTAACTCTGTGAGGTGAATCAACACATCACAAAACAGTTTCACAAATAGCTTCTTTCTAGCTTTTGCCTGGGGATATTTAATTTTTCCCCCAGTCCTCAATGGGCTCCCAAATGCCACTTCACAGATTCTCCAAACAGTGTATTTCCAACATGCTGATTAAAACGAAATCTTTAACACTGTGAAATGAATCCACACATTATGAAACAGTTTCACACATACATTCTTTCTCATTTTTACCTGGGGATATTTTGTTTTTCACATTGACCTCAATGGGCTTCCAAATATCCCTTTACAAATTTTCCAAACGAAGTGCTTCCAAACTTCTGAATCAAAAGGAAGATTTAACTCTGTGAGACGAATCCACACATCACAGTGCAGTTTCACAGATAACTTCCTTCTAGATTTAACATGGGTATATTCATTTTTTTTTTCACATAGGCCTCAATGGGTTCCCAATGTCCCTTGCAGATTCTCCAAAAAGAATGTTTCCAACCTCCTAAATCAAAGAAAGTTTTACCACTGTGAGATCAATCCACACATCACAAAGCAGTTTCACAGATAACTTCTTTCTAAATTCTACCTGAAGATATTTTGTTTTCCCCATGGGTCTCATTGGGCTCCCAAATGTCCCTTTACAAATTCTCCAGAAAAAGTGTATCCAACCTGCTGAATCAGAAGAAACGTTTAACTCTGTGAGATGAATCCACATATCACAAAGCAGTTTCACAGATAGCGTCTTTCTGGTTTTTACCTAGGAATATTTTTTAATTGGTCTCAATTGGTTCACAAATAAACTACAAAGCTGTTATACAGATAGTTTCTTTGTAGGTTTTACCTGGAGATTGTGTTTTTCACATCAGTCTCAATGGGCTCCCAAACATTTATTTGCAGAATCTCCCAAAAGAGTGTTTCCAAACTACTGAATCAAAAGAAATGTTTAACTCAGTGAGGGTGAATGCACATTTCGCAAAGCAGTTTCACAGATAGCTTCTTTCTAGTTTTTATCTGGTGAGATTCCATTTTTAGCCATAGTGCTCAATGAGCTCCCAAATGTCCCTTTGTATATTCAACAAAAAGAGGATTTTCCAACTGGCTGAATAAAAATAATGGCTTACTTCTGTGAGATGAATCCACATATCACAAAGCAGTTACACAGATAGCTTCTCTGTAGTTTTTACCTGTGGATATATGCTTTTTTCCCATTTGCTTTATTGGGTTTCCAAATGTCTCTCTGCTGATTTTCCAAAAAGAGGGTTTACAACCTGCTGAATAAAAAGAGAGATTTAGCTCTGTGAGATGTATCCACACATCACAAAGCAGTTTAACCGATAGCTTCTTTGTAGTTTTTACCTGAAGATATTTGGTTTTTCTTCTTAGGCCTCAATGGGCTCCCTCACGTCCTTTCACAGATTCTCCAAAAAGAGTGTTTCCAATCTACTGAATCAAAAGAAAGGTTTAACTCTGTGAGATGAGTCCATACATCACAAAGCAGTTTCACAGGTAGCTTCTTTCTAGTTTTTACTTAGGTATATTCATTTTTTTCACATAGGCCACGATGTTCTCCCCAATGTCCCTTTGCAGATTCTCCAAAAAGAGTATTTCCAACCTGCTGATTCAAAAGAAAGGTTTATCTCTGAGATGAACCCACACATTCCAGAGTAGTTGCATATATAGCTTCTTTCTAGTTTTTATTTGGATATATTCCATTTTCTTCATAGGTCTGAATGGGATCCCAAATGTCCCTTCAGAGATTTTCCAAAAAGAGTGATTGCAACCTGCTAAATGAAAAAGGTTTAACTCTGTGGGATGAATGAACACATCCAAAAGCACTTTCCCAGATAGTTTCTTTCTAATTTTTGCCTGGTGATTTTTTTTCCCCTAAGCCACAATGGGGTCCAAAATGTCCCATTGTAGATTATCCAAAAAGAGTATTTCCAACCTGCTGAATCAAAATAAAGGTTTATCTCAGTGAGATGAATCAAGCTATCACAAAGCAGTTTCACAAATATATTTTTTCTAGTTTTTATCTAAGGATATTTGGCTTGTCCCCTAGGCCAATATGAACACCCATGTGTCCCGTCTCAGATGTTCCAAAAAGAGTGTTTCCAACCTGCCACATCAAAAGAAAGCTTTAGCTCTGTGAGATGAACCCAAATATTACAAAGCAGTATCACAGATAGCATTTTTCTAGTTTTGATCTGAGGATATTTGGTTTTTCCCATAGACCTCAATGGGCTCCAAAATGTCCTTTCACAGATTCTCTGAAAAAAGAGTTTCCAACCTGCTGAATCCAAAGAATGGTTTAACTCTTTGACATGAATCCAAATTCTTTGACATGAATTCAAATATCACAAAGCACTTTCAAAGATAGCTTCCTTCTAGTTTTTATCATAGGATATTCAGTTTTACCCCATAGGTTTTAATGGGTTACCAAATGTACCTTTTGCAGATTTTCCAAAAAGATTGTTTCCAACCTGCTGAATCAAAACAAAGATTTAACTATATGAGATGAATCCACACATCACAAAGAAGTTTCACAGATACAGATACCTTCTTTCTGGTTTTTGTTTGGAGATACTCAGTTTTTTCGCATAGTCCTCAATAAGTTCCAAATGTCTCTTCACATATTCTACAATAAGATTGTTTCCAACCTGCTGAATCAAATGAAAAGTTTAACTCTGTGAGATGAATCCACACATTGCAAAGTAGTTTCAGAGAAAGCTGCTTTCCAGGTTTTATTTGAGAATATTTGGTTTTTCTTCATAGGCTTCAATGGGCTCCCAATTATCCCTATGTAGATTCTCCAGAGTGTTTCTAACCTGCTTAATCAAAAAAAAAGTTTAACTCTGTGAGATAAATATACATCACAAAGTGCTTTCACAGATAGCTTCATTCTAGTTTTTATTGGGGGATATTCAGTTTTACCTCTTTGGCCTCAATTGGCTCCCATATCCATTCACAGATTATACAAAAAGAATTTTTCCAAGGTGATGGCTCAGAAGAAAAATTAAACTGTGTCAGATGAATCCAAACATCACAAAACAGTTTCACAGATAGCTTCTTTCTAGTTTCCATCTGGGGATATTCTGTTTCTCCCTATAGTCCTTTTTGAGTGCCCAAATGTCCTTTTTCAGATTCTCCAAAAAGAGTGCTTCCAACCTGATAAATCAAAAAGAAGGTTTTACTCTCTCAGATGATTCCACACATTGAAAAGTGGTTTTACTGATAGCTTCTTTCTAGTTTTGATGTGGGAATACTAAGTTTTCCCCTTAACCTTTATGGGCTCCCAAATATTTCCTCACAGATTGTATGACAAGGGTGTTTCCATCTTTCTGAATCAAAGGAAAGGAGAGCTCTGTGAGATGTATCCACACATCACAACGCAGTTTCACAGTTAACTTCTTTCTAGTTTTTATCTGGAATTATTCAGTTTTCTCTCTTTGGCCTTGATGGGCTCCCAAATATCCCTCTGCAGATTCTACAAAAAGTGTGTTTCTAACATGCAGAATCGAGATAATGATTTATCTCTGTGAGATGAATCCATACATCACAAAGAAGTTTCCCAGATAGGTTCTTTCTTGTTTTTATCTGGGGATAATCGGTTTTCCCTGTATGCCTCAATGGACTCCCAAGTGTCCCTTCACATTTTCCACAATAAGAGTATTTGCAAACTACTGAATTAAAAGAAAGGTTTAAGTCTGTGAGAATAATCCCCACATCACAAAGCAGTTTCACAGAAAGCTTATTTCTAGTTTTTATCTGGGGATATTCCATTCTTCCCCATAGGCCTCAAAGAACTCCCAAATATCCCTTTGCAACTTCTACAAAAAGAGTGATTCCAACTTGCTGAATCTAGAGAAAGGTTGAACTCTGTCATATGAACCCACACATTACAAGGCAGTTTCACAGATAGCTTCTTTCAAGTTTTTATCTGGAGAAATTTGGTTTTTCCCTTTAGGCCCCAATGGACTCTTAAATGTCCCTTCACAGATACTCCAAAAAGAGTGTTACCAAACTGTTGAATCAAAAAAACCGCTTTTACTCTGTGAGATGAATCCATACACCACAAAGCAGTTTCAGAAATAACTTGGTTTCAGAAATATTTCTCTGGGAATATTCATTTTTTTCCCATATGCCTCAATGGGCTCTAAAATGTCATTTTCCAGATACTCCAAAAAGAATGATTTTAACCTGCTGAATCAAAAGAAAGATTTAACTCTCTGAGATGAATCCACACATCACAAAGTAATTTCACAGATATCTTCTTTGTAGTTTTTATCTTGGGATATTCTGTTTTTCCCCATAGGCCTTCATGGACTCCCAAACGTCCATTCACAGATTCTCAAAAAAGAGTGTTTCCAACTTGTTGAATCAAAATGAAGTTTGAACTCTCTGAGATGAATCCACACATCACAAAGCAGTTTCACAGAAATTATTTTTTTTTCTAGTTTTATATTGAGGATATTCAGTTTTCTCCCATAGGCTCAATGGGCTCCCTGATATCCCTTCACAGAATCTATAAAAAGAGTTTTCCTATCTGCTAAGTCAACAGGAAGTTTTAACTCTTTGAGGTGAATTCACACATCAACAAGCAGATTCACATATAGCTTCTTTCTAGTTTTTATTAGGGGATGTTTTATTTTACCCTGGGGGCCTCAATGGGCTCCCAAATGTTCCTTCACACTTTCTATAACAAGCGTGTTCCCAACCTTCTGAATTAAAATGGTTTAACTCTATGAGATCAATCCACACGTCACAAAACAGTTTCACAGAAATTCCTTGCCAGTTTTTACCTGGGGATATTTGGTTTCTCACAATATGCCTCAATGGGCTCCCAAATGTCCCTTCACAGATGCTCCAGAAAGAGTGTTTTCAATCTGCTGAATCTGAAGAAAGTTTTAACCCTGGGAGATGAGCCCACACTACACGAGATGGTTTCTCAGATAACTGCTTTCTAGTTTTTATCTGGGGAAATTTTGTTTTTTCCTTTAGGCCTCAATGGGCTCTTAAATGTCCCTTCACAGATTCTTTAGAAAGGGTGTTTCCAACCTGCTCAATCAGAAGAAAAATTTATCTCTGTGAAATGAATCCATACATCACAAAGCAATTTCACAGATAGCTTCTCTCTAGTTTTTACTGGGGATTTTTCCACTTAGGCCTCAATATGCTCCCAAATGTCTTCACAGATTCTCCAAAAGGACTGTTTACAATTAGCTGAATCAAAACAAAGATTTAAAGCTCTGAGATGAATCCACACGTCACAAAGCAGTTTCACAGATAGCTTCATTGCAGTTTTTATCTGGGGCTATTGCATTTTTTCCCCATAGGACACCATGGGCTCCAAAATATCCCTTCACAGATTATACAAGAAAAAGTGTTTCCAATCTGCGGAATCAATAGAAAGGTTTAACTCTGTGAAATGAAGCCACACATCACAGAGCAGCTTCATAGATAAATTCATTCTGTTTTTTATCAGGGGATATTCAGTTTTTCCCGACAGGCATCAGTGGGGCTCCTAAAAGACCCTTCACAAATTCTCCAATAAACGTGTTTCCAACCTGCTGAGTCAAAATAAAGGTTTATCTCTGTGATAGGAATCCACACATCACAAAGCAGTTTCACAGGTAGCTTCTTTCTAGATTTTATCTGGGGATATTCGATTTTTTCCCTCAGACCTCAATGGGCTATGAAATTTCCCTTCACAGATACTCCAATTAGAGGGTTTATAACTTGCTGAATCCAAAGAAAGCTTTCAATTCTTGAGATCAAACCACATATCACAAAGGAGTTTCACAGATAGTTTTATTTTATTTTTTATCTGGTGATATTCATTTTCCCTGTAGGCTTCAATGTGCTCCCAATGTCTCTTCACAGATTCTACAAATAGTGTTTCCAACTTGCTGTGTCAGAAGAAAAATTAAACTGTGTGAGATGAATCCAAACATCACAAAGCAGTTTCACAGATAGCTTCTTTCTAGTTTCCATCTGGGGATATTCTGTTTCTCCACATATGTTTTTTGAGTGCCCAAATGTCAATTTGCAGATCCTCCAAAAAGAGAGTTTCCAACCTGATAAATCTAAAGAAAGGTTTTACTCTCAGATGAATCCACACTTTGCAAAGCAGTTTTACAGACTACTTCTTTCAAGTTTTGATATGTGAATATTATGTTTTTCCCTTAACCTCTATGGGCTCCTAAATGTCCCTTCGCAGATTCTATGAAAAGAGTGTTTCCTTTCTTCTGAATCAAAAGATAGTTTAATCTCTGTGAGATAAATCCACACATCAGAAAGCAGTTTCACAGATAGCTTCTTTCTAGTTTTTATCTGTAAATATTTGATTTTTCTTCACAGGCCTCAATGGGCTCCCAAATATCCCTTCATAGATTCGACATAAGGTGTGTCTCCAACCTACAGAATTGAAAGAAAGATTTCACTCTGTGAGATGAACCCACACATCACAAAGCAGTTTCCCAGATAGCTTCCTTATTGTTTTCATATGGGAATAATCGGTTTTTCCTTGTAGACCTCAATGGGCTCCCAAATATTCCTTCACACTTTCTACAATAAGAGTGTTTCCAACCCGCTGAATTAAAAGAAAGGTTTAATTCGGTGAGATTAATCCACATATCACAAATCAGTTTCATAGAAGGCTTCTTTCTAGTTTTTATCTGGGGATATTGGCTTCTTCCTCTTAGGCCTCAACGGGCTCCCAAATGTACCTTCACACATTCTCCAAAAAGAGTGTTTCCAACTTGTTGAATAAAAAAAAAGTTTATTTCTGTGAGATAAATCCACACATCGCAAAGCCCTTTTCCAGATAGATTCTTTCTAGTTTTTATCTGCGGATATTCCATTTTTTCCCATAGGCCTCAATGGGATCCCAAATGTCCTTTCACAGATCCAACAATAAAATTGTGATATCAATCCAAACATCACGAAGCAATTTCTCAGATAGCTTTTTTCTAGTTTTCATCTGGGGATATTCAGTTTTGTCCATAGGCCTCAATTGGCTCTCAAATGTCCTTTCAGAGATTCTACAAAAACAGTGTTTAACTCTGGGAGATGAATCCAAACATCATAAAGCAGTTTCACAGATAGATTCTTTCTGGTTTTTATCTGGGGATATTTAGTTTTTCCCTATAGGCCTCAATGGATTCCAAGTGTCTCTTTGGAGATTCTACAAAATGATTGTTTTTAACCTGTTGAATCTAAAGAAAAGTTTAACTCTGTGAGATGAATTCACATCTCACAAAGCAATTTAATGGTAACTTCTTTCTAGTTTTTAAAATGGGATATTCGATTTTTCCCCATAGGACTCAATGGACTCCCAAATGTTCCTTCACAGATTCTACAAAAAGAATGTTTCCAACCTGCTGAATCAAAAGAAAGGTTTAACTCTGTGAGATGAATCCTCACATCATAAGGCAATTTCACGGATTTTTTCTTCCTAGTTTTTATATAGGGATATTCAATATTTCCATAGATAAACGGACTCCCAAATGTCACTACACAGATTCTTCAAAAGGAATTTTTCTAACGTGCTGAATCAAATGAAAATTTTACCTCTGTGAGACGAATCCACATGTCTCAAAGCAGTGTAAAGGTAACTTCTTTTAGTTTTTCTAGGGGTATTCTGTTTTATCCCATAGTCATCAATGGGCCCCCAAATGTCCCTTCGCAGATTCTACAAAAAGAGTTTTTCCAACCTGTCGAATCAAAAGAAAGGTTTGACTCTGTGAGCTGAATCCTCACATCACAAGGTAGTTTCACGGATTGCTTCTTCCTAGTTTTTATATGGGGATATTCAATTGCTACCCATAGATGTAAATTGGGTCCCAAATGTCACTATGCAGATTCTCCAAAATAACTTTTTCTAACCTACTGAATCAAACGAAAACTTTACCTCTGTGAGATGAATCCACACGTCAAAAACCAGTTTAATGATAACTTCTTTCCAGTTTTTATCTTGGGATATTCATCTTTTTGTTATAGGCATCAATGGGCTCCCAAATATCCCTTCACGGATTCTCCAAAAAGAGTATTTCCAATGAGATGATTTAAAAGAAAGGTTTAATTCTGTGAGATGAATACAGACATCACAAATCATTTTCACAGATAGATTCTTTCTAGTTTTCACCTGGGGATATTTGGTTTTCATTTATAGGCATCATTGGGAACCCAAATGTCCCTTTGCAGATTCTACAAAAAAAAGTGTTTCCAGTCTGTTGAATCAAAATAAAGGTTTAAATCTATAAGATAAATCCACCCATCAGAAATCAGTTTCACACAGAGCTTCTTTCTAGTTTTCATCTCTGGATACTCTATTTTTCCCCATTGGCCTCAAAGGTCTCCAAATTGTCATTTTACAGATTCTACAAAAGACGGTTTCCAACATACTGAATCAAAGTAAGGTTTAAGTCTTTGAGATGAATGCAAACATCAAAAGGCAGCTTCAAATATGACTTTTGTCTAGTTTTTATCTGGGGATATTCAGTTTTTGCCCATAGACCTCAACGGGCTCCAAAATGTCCCTTTGCAGATTATCCAAAAAGAGTGTTTCCAACCTGCTGAATCAAAAGAAATGTTGAATTCTGCGAGATGAATCCACACATCACAGAGCAGTTTCACAGATTGCTTCCTTGCAGTTTTTATCTGGGGAAGTTCTGTTTTTCCCAATAGGCCACAAGGGGTTCTAAAATGTCCCTTTGCAGATTCTTTAAAAAGACTGTTTCCAAGCAGCTAAAGCAAAAGAAAGTTTCAACCTTGTAAGTTGAATCTACACGTCAAAAACCACTTTCACGAGTAGCTTCTTTCTAGTTTTATCTGGGGATATTCTGTTTGTTTCATAGGTCTCATTGGGCTCCAAAGTGCCCCATCACATATTCTTCAAAAAGAGAGTTTCCAACTTGATAGATGAAAACAAAGGTTTAACTCTGTGAGATGAATCCACTCATTACAAAGCAGTTTCATAAATAGCTTTTCATTAGTTTTTATCTGGGGATACTCGATTTTTTCCCCATTGGCTTCAGTGATCTCCCATATGCCCCTTCACAGATTCTCCGAGAAGACTGTTATCAACCTACTGAATTAAAAAAAAATTAGCAACTTGAGATAAATCCACACATCACAAAGTAGTTTCATGGATAGCTTCTTCCTGATTTTTATATGGGGATATTCAATATTTCCCACTAGGCCTGAATGTACTCCCAAATATCCCTTCACAGATTATCTGAAAGGAGTGTTTCTGACCTGCTGAATCAAATGAAAGCTTTACCTCTGTGAGATGAATCCACATATCACAAAGCAGTTTAACGAATAATTTCTTTCTAGTTTTTATCTGGGGATGTTTGGTTTTTCTCCATAAACCTCAATGTGCTCCCAAATGTCCCTTCACAGACTCTCCAAAAAGAGTGTTTCTAACCAGATGAATCAAAAGAAAGGTTAAACTCTGTGAAATGAATTCACACATCACAAAGCAGATTCACAGATAGCTTCCTTGTAGTTTTTATATGAGGATATTTGGTTTTTCCCCATAGTCTTCAAGGGGCTCCAACATGTCGCTTCACATATTCATAAAAAAGAGTTTTCCACCCTGCTGAATGAAAAGAAAGGGTTAACTCTGAGCTTAATTCACACATCACAAAGCAGTTTCACACATAGCTTATTTCTAGTATTTATGTGGGAATATTATTTTTACCCAATAGGTCTCAAATTGCTCCCAAATGTAAATTCACAGATCATCCAAAAAAAAGGTTTCCAACCTGCTGAATCAAAAGAAAGCTTTAATTCTGTGAGATGAATCCACACATCACAAAGCAGTTCCACAGATTACTTCTTTACAGTTTTTCTATGGGGATATTCAATTTTTCCCCATAGGCTTCAGGGAACTTACAAATGTCTTTTCACAAATCCTCCAAAAAGAGTGTTTCCAACCAGATGAATCAAAAATAAGGTTTAACTCTGTGAGTTGAATCCACACATCAAGAACCAGTTTCACGGATAGCTTCTTTCTGATTTTATCTAGTTATTATTATTTTTTCCATAGGCCTTAATGGGGTCACAAATGTTCGTTCACAGATTCTACAAAAAGAGTGTTTCCAACCTCTTGGATTAAACCAAAAATTGTACTCTGTGAAATGACTCTCCACATCATAAAGAAGTTTCACAGATTTTTTTTCCTGGTTTTTATTGGGATATTCGGTTCTTCCCCATAGAACTTAATGGACTCCCAAATGTTTCTTCAGAGATTCTACAGAAAGAGTGTTTCCAACCTGCTGAATCAAAAAAAAAAAAAAAAAAAAAAAAAAAATTAACACTGTGAAATGAATCCCACACATCACAAATAATTTTCACACATAACTTCTTTCTAATTTTTATCTGGGGTTATTCACTTTTTCCCCATAAGCCTCAATGGACTCCCAGAGGTTTCTTTGCAGATACAACATAAAGAGTGTTTCCAGCCTACTGAATCAACAGAAAATGTTATCATTTTGAGATGAATCCACACATCACACAGCATTTTCACTGCTAGATTCTTTCTAGTTTTTATCTATTGATGTTTGCTTTTCCTCATAGGCCTCATTGGGCTCCCAAATGTCTCTTTGCAGGTTCTATAAAAAGAGTGTTTCCAACCCACTGAATCAAAAGAAAGGTTTAACTTTTTGAGATGAATCCACATATCGCAAAGCAGTTTCACAGAAAACTTCTTTCTAATTTTATCTTTGGGTGTTCCATTCTGGCCCATATGTTTCAATAGACTGCCAAATATCACTTCACAGATTATCCAAAAGGAGGGTTTCCAACCTGCTCAATCAAAAGAAAAGTTTAATTCTGTGAGATGAATTTATACATCACAAACAGTTTCACAAATTGCTTCTTTCTATTTTTCTTTTTTTTTTTTTTTTTGGAGATATTTGGTTTTTCACCATAGCCCTCAATGGGCTCCCAAATATCACTTTGCAGATTCTCCAAAAAGAGTATTTTCAACCTGTTGAATAAAAGGAAAGCTTGAACATTGTGAGATGAATCCAAACATCATGAACCAGTTTCACAGATAGCTACTTTCTAGTTTTTATCTGGGGATATTAAGTTTTCTTACATAGGCCTGAATGGGTTCCTAAATGTCTCTGCAGATTCTATAATAAAAGTATTTCCAACCTACTGAATCAAAATAAATGTTTAACTCAGTGAGATGAATCAACTCATCACATAGCAGTTTTAGGGATAGTTTCTTTCTAGTTTTTATAATGGGATATACAGATTTTCCCCAAAGACCTCAATGTGCTCCCAAGTGTCCCTTCACAAAATCTCCAGAAAGGGTGTTTCCAACCTGCTGAATTAAAAACAAAAAAGTTTTAACTCTGTCAGATGAGTCTTCACATCACAAAGCAGTTTCACTGATAGCTCCTTCTTAGTTTTTATCCAGGGACATTCAATTCTTCCCCATATGCCTCAATGGTTTACTGAATGTCCCTTCACAGAGTCTTCAAAATAAGTGTTTCTAACCTGCTGAATCAAGCAAAGATTTACCTCTGTGAGATGAATCCACACACCACAAACAGTTTCACAAATAACTTCTTTCTAGTATTTATCTGGGATATTTATTTGTCACCATAGGCCTCAATGCACTCCCAAATGTCCCTTCACAGATTCTACAAAAGGACTGTCTCTAACCTGCTGAATTAACAGAAAGGTTTAAATCTGAAAAATCTAGAAAGAGTCCAAAGAAAGAGCATTTTCAACCTGGTGAGTCAAAAGTAAGGTTTAACTCTGTGAGATAAATCCACACATCACCAAGGAATTTCCCAGATTGCGTCTATCTAGTTGTTATCGCAGGATATTTGGTTTTCACTATAGGCCTCACTCTACAAAAAGAGTGTTTCCCAACTGCTGAAGATGAATCCACACATCACAAAGCAGTTTCACCCACACTTCTCTCTAGTTTTTATCACAGGATGTTTGGTTTTTTACTACAGGACTCAATGGGTGATGAAATGTCCCTTCAAAGAGTCTACAAAAAGAGTATTTTCAACCTGCTGAATCAAAAGAAAGTTTGAACTCTGTGAGATGAATTCACACATCACAAAGTGGTTTCATGGATGGCTTCTTTCTAGTTTTTATAACATAATATTTGATTTTTCATAATGGGCCTCCATAAGCCCTGAAATGTCCCTTTGCAGATTCTACAAATTAGTGTTTCCAACCTGCTGAGTCAAAAGAAATCTTTACCTCTGTGAGATGAATTCACACATTACAAAGCAGTTCCACAGATGACTTTTTTCTACATTTATTGGCAGGATATTCCGTTTTTCACTATAGGCCTCAAAGGGCTCAGAATTGTCCCTTCATAGATTCTACTAAAAAGTGTTTCTAACCTGCTGAATATAAATAAAGTTTTAACTCTGTAAGATTACACTACACATCAGAAAGTGGTTTCACAGATAGCTTCTTTCTTGTTTTTAATCATGGGATACTCAGTTTTTCACTATAGTCCCCTCATAGATTCTACCAAAAGAGTATTTCCAACCTGCTTAATCAAAAGAAAAGTTTATCTCTGTGATATGAATCCAAACATTGCAACGTGGTTTCACAGATAGCTTCTTTCTAGTTTTTACTCACAAGATATTCACACATTCACAATAGGCCTAAATTGGCTCTGAAATGCACATTTGTAGATTCTACAAAAAGAGTGTTTCCAACCGCTGAATCAAAACAAAGGTTTACCTCTGTGAGATAAAGCCACACATTGCAAAGTGAATCCACAAATCACAAAGTGATTTCAGAGATAGCTTCTTTTTAATTTATAGCACGGGATATTCGGTTTCTCACTGTGTGCCACAATGGGCTCCAAAATGTCCCCTGTTAGATTCTACAGAAAGAGTGTTTTTAACATGCTGAATCAAATGAAAGGTTTAGCTCTGTGAGATAAATGCACAAATTGCAATGCAGTTTAAAAGATAGCTTCTTTCTGATTTTTATTGTGAGATATTTGATTTTTCTCCATAGGCCTTAAGAGGCTCCAAAAAGCCCTTCGTAGATTCTAAATAAAGAATTTTTCCAAACTGCTGAATATAAACAAAGTTTAACTCTGTGAGATGAATACAAACATTGCCAAAGAGTTTTCACAGCTAGATTCTTTCTTTCAACAAGAAATTCAGTTTTTCACTATATTACTCAATGGGCTCCTAAATGTCACTTTGTAGATTCTAAAAATACAGTGTTTCCAATATGCTGAATCAAAAGAAAGGTTTAACTCTGTGAGAGTTATATATCACAAAGCAGTTTTACAGATAGCTTTTTTCCAAATTTTTTCGTGGGATACTTGATTTTTCACTATAGGCCTCAGTGAGCTCCAAAATGTCCCTTCACAGATTCTAAAATAGAGTGTTAACAACCAGTTGAATAAAAAGATAGGTTTAACTCTGTGAGCTAAATCCACACATCACAAAGAAATTTCACAGGTAGCTTCTTCTAGCTTTTATCATGGGATATTTGATTTTTCACTATCGGCCACAGTGGTCTCCAAAATGTCCCCTCACAGATTCTGCAAAAAGAGTGTTTCCAACCTGTTGAATCAAAAGAAATGTTTAAATCTTAGAACTAAATCCACACATTCTAAAATGGTTTCTCAGATAGTATCTTTCTTGTTTTTATTGCAGGATATTCGTTTCTTACTATTGGCCTCAGTGACCCAAAATGTCCCTTCACAGATTCTACAAAGTGTTTCCAACTTGCTGAATCAAAATAGAGGTTTAACTCTGTGAGCTGAATCCACACATCACAAAGCAGTTTTACAGATAGCTTCCTTCTACTTTTTATCACAAAATATTTGGTTTTTAAATATAATCCTCAGTGGCCCTAAAATTCACAGATATTGCAAAAAGAGTGTTTTCAACGTGCTCAAAAAGAAAGACTGAAATCTGTGATTGGATCCACACATCACATAGCAGTTTCAAAGATACCTTCTTTCTAGTTTTTCTCATGATATTTGGTTTTTCACTATAGGCCTCAGTGAGCTACGAAACGTCCCCTCACAGATTCCACAAAAAGTGTTTCCAACCTACTGAATCAAAAAAAAAAAAAAAAAAAAAGTTAAACTCTGTGAGATGAATCCACACATCACAAAGGAGTTTCACAGATAGCATGTTTCTTGTTTTTATTGTGGGATATTCAGTTTTTCACTATAGGCTGCAGTGGGCTCTGAAACGTCCCCTCACAGATTCTATGAAAAGAGTGATCCAACCTGCTGAATCAAAAGAATGGTTTAATTCTGTCAGCAGAACTCACACATCACAAAGTAGTTTCACAGATAGCTCCTTTCTAGCTTTTATAACAGGATATTCTGTTTTTCACTATAGGCCTCATTGACCCTGAAATGTCCCTTCACAGATTCTGCAAAAAGAGTGTTTCCAAACTGCTGAAAGAGAAAGGTTTAACTCTGTGAGCTGAATCCACATATTGCAAACCAATTTCAAGGATAACTTCTTTCTAGTTGTTATCACAGAATATTCAGTTTTTCAATATGGGCGTCAGTGGGCTCAGAAACGTCCCTTCACAGATTCTACAAAAAGAGTGTTGCCAACCTGTTGAAACAAAAGAAAGGTTTAACTCTGTGAGTTGAATTCACATATCACAAAGGAATTTCGCTGATAAGATTCTTCTAGTTTTTATCACGGGATGTTCTGTTTTTTACTATAGGCATCAGTGGACTCTGAAATGTCCCTTCGCAGGTTTTGCAACAAGAGTGTTTCCCACCTGCTGAATCAAAAGACAGGTTTACCTCTTTGAGCTAAATCCAGACATCACGAAGCAGTTTCACAGACAGCTTCTGTCTTGTTTTTATCATGGGATATTTGGTTTCTCACTATAGGCCTCAGTGGGCTCTGAAATGTCCCTTCACAGTTTCTACAAACAGTGTGGTTCCAACCTGCTGAATCAAAAGAGATGCTTAATTCTGTGTGGTGAATCCACACATCACAAAGCAGTTTTACAGATATCTCATTTGTAGATTTTATCACGGGATATTCAGTTTTTCACTCTCAACCTCAGTGGCCCTGAAATGTCCCTTTGCAGATTCTGCAAAAAGAGTGTTTCCAACCTGCGGAATCAAAAAATATTTAACTCTGTGAACCAAATCCACACATCACAAAGCAGTTTCACAGATAGATTTTTTCAAGTTTTTATAGCATGATATTTGGTTTTTCACTCTAAGCCTTAGTGGGACCCAAAATATTGCATCATGCATTCTACAAAAATAGTGTTTCCAATTGCCATATTAAAAGAAAATTTTAATTCTGTGAAATGAATTCACACATTGCAAAGTAGTTTCACAGATAGCTTCTTTCTGGTTCTTTTTGTGGGATATTTGGTTTCGCCCTATATACCTCAATGTGCTATGGAATGTCAACTTGCTGATTCTACAAAAATACTGTTTCCAAAATGCTGAACCAAATGAAAGATTTAACTCTGTGAGATGAATCCACACATCTCAAAGTGGTTACACAGCTGGTTTCTTTCTAGTTTTTGTCACGGAATATTCAGATTTTCATGGTAGGCCTCAGTAGGCTCTAAAAAGTCCCTTCATAGATTCTGCAAAAAGATCATTTCAAACAAAAGAAAGATTTAACTCTG
The DNA here is from genome assembly GCF_024542745.1 of Macaca thibetana thibetana. Taxonomy (NCBI): domain Eukaryota; kingdom Metazoa; phylum Chordata; class Mammalia; order Primates; family Cercopithecidae; genus Macaca; species Macaca thibetana. Next base: position 98,029,044 of record NC_065585.1, on the reverse strand, counting down.
TGAGCTCAATCCACACATCACAAAGCGGTTTCACAGATAGCTTCCTTCTGGTTTTTATCACAGGATATTCAGTTTTTCACTATGGCCCTCAGTTGGCTCCAAAATGTCCCTTTGCAGATTCTACAAAAAGAGTATTTCCAATGTGCTAAATCAAAAGAAAGGTTTAACTCTGTAAAATGAATCCACACATCACAAAGCTGTTTCACAAATTGCTTTTGTCTAGCTTTTAGCCCGTGATATCCAGTTTTTCTCTATATGCCTCAGTGAGCTTCCAAATATTGCCTTACTGATACTACAAAAAGAAGGTTTCCAAACAGTTAAATCAAAAGAAATGTTTAACTCTGTGTGATTAATCAACACATCACAAAGTGGTTTCACAGATAGCTTCTTTCTAATTTTTATCACAGGATATTCATTTTTTTCCCCTGTAGGCTTCATATCGCTCCCAAATGTCCCCTTGTAGATTCTGCAAAAAGAGTGTTTCAAACTTGCTGAATCAAAAGAAAGTTTTACCCTTCTGTGAGACAAATCCAAACATTGCAAGGTTGATTCACAAATAGCTACTTTCTAGTTTTTATCGTGGGATAGTTGATTACTTCTGTAGGCCTCAATGGGGTTTGAAACGTCCCTTCTCAGACTCTAAAGAAAGAGTGTTTCCAACCTGCTGAATCAAAAGAAGGGTTTAACTCTGCAATAACTCCACACATCACAAATAAATTCCTCAGATAGATTCTTTCTAGTTTTTACCACAGGATATTCATTTTTTCGCTATAGGCCCCAGTGGGCTCCGAAATGTATTTTTGCAGATTTTACAAAAAGAGTGTTTCCAACCTGCTGAATGTAAAAAAAAAAAAATTTAACCCATGAGCTGAAAACACACATCATGAAACGGTTTCACGAATACCTTCTTTATAGTTTTTATCATGAAATGTTCGGTTTTTCACTATAGGCCTTAGTGAGCTCTGAAATGCCCCTTCACAGATTTTACAAAAACAGTGTTTCCAACTTACTGAAGATAAGGAAATGTTTCACTATGTGAGCTGAATCTACACATCAAAAAGCAGTTTCACTGATAGCTTCTTTCTAGTTTTTATCATGGGATACTCCATTTTTTATCATAGGTTTCAGTGAGCTGCGAAATGTCCCTATACAGATTCTCCAAAAACAGTATTGCCAACCTGCTGAATGTGAAGAAAAATTTCACTGTATGAGCTGAATCCACACACAAAGCAGTTTTGCAGTAGCACTTTTCTAGTTTTTATCACAGGATGTTCAGTTTCTCACCATAGGCCTCCATGGGCTCTGAAATATCCCTTCTCAGATTCCGCAAAAACAGTATTTCCAACCTGCTTAATATGTTTAACTCTGTGAGCTGAATTCACATACTACAAAGCAGTTTCAAATATAGCTTCTTTCTAGTTTTTAATCACAGAATATTCGGCTTTTCACTACAGGCCTCAGTGAGCTCAGAAATGTCCCTTCACAGTTTCTAAAAACAGTGTTTCAATCCTGCTGAAAGTAAAGAAAGTTTTCACACTGTGAGCTGAATCCACACATCACAGAGTGGTTTCACAAATAATGTTTATCACGAATTATTCGTTCTTTCACTATAGTCTTCCATGGTCTCCAAAATGTCCCTTCACAGATCCTTAAAAAAAAAATGTAATTTAAACCTACTGAATTTAAAGAAAGGTTTAACTCTGTGAGCTGAATCCACACATGTGATTTTACAGATAGCTTCCATCTAGTTTTTATCATGTGATATTCAGTTTTTCACTTTAATCCTTAGTGAGATTTGAAATGTTCCATTGCAGGTCCCACAAAAACAGTGTTTCCAACCTCTGAATGTGAGGAAAGATTTCACTCTATGAAACATCACAAGGCTTCTATGATACATCACAAGGAAGTTTCACAGTAAGATTCTTAGTGTTTTTATGGTGGGGTGTTTGGGGTTTTTTGTTTTTTGTTTTCACAGGATGCTCAGTTTTTCACCATAGGCCTTAGTGAGCTCCAAATTGTCCCTTCCCAGATTCTACAAAAACAGTGTTTCCAACCTGCTGTATGTAAAGAAATGTTTAACTCTGTGAGCTCTGTTAGCTGAATCCACACATCACAAAGCAGTTTCACAAATAGCTTCCTTCTAGTTTTTATCATGGGACATTAGGTTTTTGACAATATACCTCAGTAAGCTCCAAAATGTATTTTTGCAAATTCTACAAAAACAGTGTTACTAACCTGCTAAATGTAAAGAATGGTTTAACTCTGGAAGCTGAATCCACACATCACAAAGCAGCTTTACAGATAGATTTCTTCTAGTTTTTATCCATGGATATTCAGCTTTTCACTATTGGCCTCAGTGAGCTCAGAAATGTCTCTTCGCAGATGCTACAAAAACGGTGTTTCCAACCTGCTGGATGTAAAGAAAGTTTTCCTCCTGTGAGCTGAATCCAAACATCACAAAGCCGTTTCACAGATAACTTCTTTCTTCTTTTTATCATGGGATATTTGGTTTTTCACTATATGCCTCAATGAGCTCTAAAATGTCTTTTTGCAGATTCTACAAAAAGAGTGTTTCCAACCTACTGAACATAAAGAAAGATTTCACCATATGAGCTGAATCTACATATCATAAATCAGTTTCACAGATAGCTTCTTTCTAATTTTTATCACAGGATATTCAATTTTTCACTCTAGGCCTCAGTGAACTCTGAAATGTCTTTTCACAGATTCTACAAAAACAGTGTCTACAACTGCTGAATGTAAAGAAAGGTTTCACTTTATGACCTGAATCCACAAATTACAAAGCTGCTTCACACATAGATTCTTTCTAGTTTTTATCATGGGATATTCCATTTTCACAACAGGCCTCAGTGAGCTCTGAAATGTCCCCTCACAGATACCACAAAAACAATGTTTCCAACCTACTGAATGTAAAAAAAAAAACTTTTAACAATGTAAGCTGAAAACACACATCACAAAGCAGTCTCACAGAAAGCTTCTTTCTAGTTTTGATCACAGGATATTCAGTTCTTCACTGTAGGCTTTAGTGACCTCTGAAATGTTCCTTTGCAGATTCTGCAAAAACAGTGTTTTCAACCTGCTGAATGTAAAGAAAAGTTTTCTTTTATGAGCTAGACCCACACATCACAAAACAGTTTCACAGATAGATTCTTTCTAGTTTTTATCACAAGATATTCTGTTTTTCACCATAAGCCTCAGTGAGCTCCAAAATGTCTTTTTGCACATTCTACAAAAACAATTCTCCAACCTACTGTATGTAAAGAAAGATTTCACTATATGGGCTGAATCCACAAATCACAAATCAGTTTTACAGATAGCTTCTTTCCAGTTTTTATTGTGGCATATTCGGTTTTTCACTATAGACCTCAGTGAGCCCCAAAATGTCCCTTCACAGAATCCACAAAAACAGTATCTACAACCCTCTGAATGTAAAAAAAAAAGTTTCACTTTATGAACCGAATCCCCACTCTACAAAGCAGTTTCACAGATACATTCTTTCAAGTTTTTATGGTGGAACATTCAGTTTTTCACTATAGGCCTCAATGAGCTCTGAAATGTCTCTTTGCAGATTTTATGAAAACAATGTTTCCAACCTGCTGAATGTAAAGAACAATTTAACTCTGTGAGCTGCATCCACAGTACAAAGCAATTTCACATATAATTTCTAGTTTTTATCATGGGATATTCAATTTTTCACTGTAGGTTTCAGGGAGCTTTGAAATGTCCCTTTGGAGATTCTTAAAAAAAAAAAAAAAAAAAAAAAAAGTGTTTTCTACCTGCTGAATGTAGGAACGGTTTCACTTTGTGATCTGAATCCACACATCACAAAATGGTTTCACAGATAGCTTCTTCTAGTTTTTATCAAAGGATATTTAATTTTTTACTATAGGTCTCAGTGAACTCAGATATATTCCTTCACAGGTTCTAAAAACAGTGTTTCCAACCTGCCGAATGTAAAATATAGTTTCACTCTATAAGCTGAATCCACACATTACAAAGCAGATACCTTCTTTTCTCATTTTCATGGCAGGATATTTGACTTATGACTACAAGTCTTCATCGACTCAAAAATGTCCCTTCACAGATCCTACAAAAACATTTTTTCCAACCTCATGAATTTAGAAAAATGTTTAACTCTGTGAGCTAAATCCACACATCACAAAGCAGTTTCACAGATAACTTCTTTCTAGTTTTTATTGTGAGTTATTCAGTTTTTCCCTACAGTCTTTAGTGAGATTTGAAATGTCTTTTCTCAGGTCCTACAAAAACAGTGTTTCCAACTGGTTGAATTTGAAGTAAAGGTTTTGCTCTATGAGCTGAATCTACACATTACAAAGCAGTTTCACAAGTAGCTTTTATGTAGTTTTTCTCATGCATTATTCTTTTTTTCGCTATAGACCCCCACGGGCTAATGAATGTCCCTTTGCAGATCCTACAAAAACACTGTTTCCATTCTGCTAAATGTAAAGAAAGGCTAAACTCTGTGAACTTAATCCACACATCATGAAGGGATTTCATGGATAGCTTCTTTCTAGTTTTTGTCACAGATATTCAGTTTTTCACTATAGGCCTCAGTGAGCTTCAAAATTTTTCTCCACATATTCTATAAAATCAGTTTTTCCAACATGCTGAGTGTAAAGAAAGATTTAACTCTGTGAGCTGAATTCATACATCACAATGTGGTTTCACACAGATAGCTTCTTTCTAGTTTTTATCACAGGATATTCTGTTTTTCACTATATACTTCAGTGAGCTCTGAAATATCCCTTCACAGATTCTAGAAAAACAGTGTTTCCAACCTGCTGAATGTAAACAAAGGTTTAACTCTGTGAGCTTAATCCACACATTGCCAAGTGGTTTCACAGATAGCTTCTTTCTAGTTTTTATCATGGGATATTTGGTTTTTTCACTATTGGCCTCAGTGAGCTCCAAAATGTTTCTTCACATATTCTATAAAGACAGAGTTTCCAACCTCCTGGATGAAAGGAAAGGTTTAACTCTGTGAGCTGAATCCACACATCACAATGTGGCTTCACAGATAGCTTCTTTCTAATTTTTATCACAGGACATTCGGTTTTTCACAATATGAACTCTGAAATATCCCTTTGCAGATTCTAGAAAACCAGTGTTTCCAACCTGTTGAATGTAAAGAAAGGGTTAACACTGTGAGCTGAATCCACCCATCACAAAGTCATTTCACAGATAGATTCTTTCTAGTTCTTATCCCAGATCATTCAGTTTTTCACTATTGGCCTTAGTGAGCTCAGAAAAGTCAATTCACAAATCCTACTCAAAAAGTGTTTCTGACCTGCTGAATGTGAAAAAAGTTTAACTCTGTGAGCTGAATCTACATATCACAAAGAGGTTTCACTGATAACTTCTTTCTAGTTTTTATCACAGGATACTTGGGTTTCCACTATATGCCTCAGTGAGCCCTGAAATGTCTTTTCACTCAGCCTGCAAAAACAGTGTTTGCAACTTAGTGAATGTAAAGAAAGACTTCATGTTATGAGCTGAAACCACACATCAAAAAGGAGTTTGACAGATAGCTTCTTTCTAGTTTTCTATCACAGAATATTCGTTTTCTTCTGTAGGCCTCAGTGGGCACTGAAATGTCCCTTTGCAGATTCTAAAAACAGAATTTCAATCCTGCTTAATGCAGAGAAAAGTTTCGTACTGTGAACTGAATCCATACATCACAAAGTGGTTTCACATATAGTTTTTATCTCAGGATATTTGGTTTTTCAGTATAGTTTTCCATGGGCTCCAATATATTTCTTCACACATCCTACAAACACACTATTTCCAACTTGCTGAATTTAAAGAAAGATTTGACTCTGTGAGCTGAACCCACATATCACAAAGCAGTTTCAAAGATAACTTCCATCTACTTTTTATCGTGCGATATTCGGTTTTTCACTATACTACTTAGGGAGATTTAAAATGTTGCATTGCAGGTCCAAAAAAAAAAAAAAAAACGTTTTTCCTAGCTGCTGTATGTGAAGAAAGTTTTCACTCTATGAGCTGAATCCACACATCACAAAGCAGTTTCACAGATAACTTCTTTCAAGTTTTTATTGCGTGATATTCAGTTTTTCACTATAGGCCTCAGTGAGCTTCGAAATGTTTGTTCACAGAATCTACAAAAACAGTGCCTACAACCTGCTGAATTTAAAGAAAAGTTTCCATTTATGAGCTGAATCCACAAATTACAAAGTGATTTCACACATAACTCCTTTCTACTTTTTACCATGGGATACTCACTTTTTTTCCTATATTCCTCACTGAGCTTTGAAATGTCTTTTCACATATTGTACAAAAACAATGTTTGCAACCTGTTGAATGTAAAGAAAGGTTTAACTCTGTGAGCTGAATCCAGATGTCACAAAGCGGTTTCACAGATAGCTTCTTTCTAGTTTTTATCTTGAGATATTCTGTTTCTCACTATAGGCCTCAGTGAGCTCAGAAATGTCACTTCACAAATCCCGGTAAAAAAGTGTTTCCAACTTGCTGAATGTAAACAAGGTTTAACTGTGTGAGCTGAATCCGCACATCACAAAGCAGGCTTTGTGATCTAGTTTTTATCACTGTATACTCGATTTTACACTATATACCTCAGTGATCTCAGAAATGTCCCTTGGCAGAACCTACAAAAATGTGTTTGCAACCTACTGAATGTAAAGAAAGGTTTCATTTTGTGAGTTAAAACCACACATCACAGAGCAGTTTCACAGATAGCTTCTTTCTAGTTTTTATCACAGAATATTTGGTTTTTCATTATAGGCCTCAGTGTGCTCTGAAATATCCCTTCATAGATTCTAAAAACAGTGTTTTAATCCTGCTAAATGTAAAGAAAGGTTTCACACAGTGAGTTGGATCCACACATCACAAAGCGGTTTCACAGATAGTTTATATTGTGGGATATTCGGTTTTTCATTATAGGCCTCAATGAGCTTATAGGACCCCCTTTGCAGAGTCTAAAAATCCAGTGTTTCCAACCTGCTGAATGTAAAGAAAGGTTTCACTCTATGAGCTGAAGGCAAACATTACATAGCAGTTTCACAAATAGCTTTTATCATGGGATATTCTGTTTTTCACTTTAGGCCTCAATGAACTCAGAAATGTGTTTGCACAGTTTCTTCAAAAACAGTGTTCCCAACCTGGCGAATGTAAAGAAACGTTTCTCTATATCAGCTGAATCCACACATCACAAAGTGGTTACACAGATAGCTTCTTTCCAGCTTTTATCTCAAGATACTCGGTTTTTCATTACAGGACTCAGTGAGCTTCGAAATTTCCCCTCACAGATTCTACAAAAACAGTATTTCTAACCTGCTGAATGTAAAGAAAGATCTAACTCTTTGAGCTGAATCCACACATCATGAATTGGTCTCACAGATAGTTACTTTCCAGTATTTATCACAGGACATTTGGGTTTTACTATAATCCTCCGTGAACTCCAAAATATCCCTTCACAGATACTACAAAAACAGTGTTTCCAACCTGCTTAATATAAAGAATGGTTTCACAATATGAGCTGATTCCACACATCACAAAGTGGTTTCACAGATAACTTCTTTCTAGTTTTTATCGGGGGATATTCAGTTTTTCACTATAGGCCTCAGTGAGGTCAGAAATGTCTCTTCACAAATTCTACTAAACAGTGTTACCAACCTGCTGAATGTAAAGAAAGTTTTAACTCTGGGACTGAATCCAAACATCAGAAAGTCATTTCACATATAGTATTTTTCTAGTATTTACTGAAAGATATTTTGTCTTTCACTACAGTCCTCAGTGAGCTTTGAAATGTACCTTCAGATATCCTTAAAAAACAGTGTTTCCCACCTGCTGAATGTGAAGAAAGGTTTCACTCTATGAGCTGAATCCATGCATCACAAAGCAGTATCACAGATAGCTTCTAGTTTTTCCAACCTCCTGAATGTAAAGAAACTTTTCACTATATGTGCTGAATCTGTACATCACAAAGCAGTTTCAAGATAGCTTCTTTCTAATTTTTATCATAGGATATTCAGTTTTTCACTTTTGGCTTCAGTGAGCTCTGAAATATCCCCTCGCAGTTTCTACAAAAACAGTGTTTCCAACCTGCTGAATGTAAAGAAAAGTTTAACTCTTTGAGCTGAATCCAGACATCACAAAGCGGTATCACAGATAGTGATAGTTTCTTTCTAGTTTTTTTGTTGTTGTTGTTTTTTCATGGAATATTTGCCTTTTCACTATAAGCCTCAGTGAGCTTTGAAATGTACCTTTACAGATTATACAAAAACAGTCTTTCCAACCTGCTGAAACCAATGAAAAGTTTCATTTTATGAGCTGAATCAACACTTCACAAAGCAGTTTCTGTGATAGCTTTTTTCTAGTTTTCATCATGTTAATATTTGCTTTTTCACTATAGGCCTCAGTGAGCTCCCAAATGTCCCTTTGCATATCCTACAAAAACAGTGTTTCCAACCTGCTGAATATAAAGAAAGGTTTCACACTAAGAGCTGATTCCACATATCACAAAGCAGTTTCACAGATAGTTTTTTTCTGCTTTTTATCATGGGTTGTTTGCTTTTTCTCTATTGGCCTCAATGAGCTCTGAAATGTCTCTTTGTAGATTATACCAAAACAGTGTTTCCAACCTGCTGAATGTAAAAACGTTTAATTCTATGAGCTGAATCCACACATCACAAAGTGGTTTCACATATAGCTTCTTCCTAGTTTTTAATCACAGGGCCTCATTGAGCTCTGAAATGTTCCTTTGCAGATCCTACAAATACAGTGTTTCCAACCTGCTGAATATAAAGAAAGGTTTCATGTTATGAACTGATTCTATACACCACAAAGTGGTTTCACAGATAGATTCTATCTTGATTTCATCACAAGATACTCAGTTTTTCACTATAGGCCTCAATTATCTTTGCAATGTCCCTTTGCCAATTCTACAAAAGCAGTATTTCCAACCTCCTGAATGTAAAGCGAGGTTTAACTCTGTGAGCTGAATCCAACATCACAAAGCAGTTTCACAGATAGCTTCTTTCTAGTATTTATCATGGGACATTCACTTTCTTACTATAGAACTCTGTGAGCTTCAAAATATCCTTTTGCAGATTCTACAAATACAGTATTTCCAACCTGGTGAATGTAAAGCAAGGTTTCTCTTTATGAGCTGAATCCAAACATCACAAAACATTTTCAAAGACAGCTTCTTTCTAGTTTTTATTGGGGGATATTCGGTTTTTCAGTAAAAGCCTCAGTGAGCTCCAAAATATCTTTTCGCAAATTCTACAGAAACACTGTTTCTACCTACTAAGTGTAAAGAAAGATTTCCCTCTATAAGTTGAATTCAAACATCACAAAGCTGTTTCACACATATCTTCTTTCTAGTATTTATAGTAGGATATTCGGCTTTTCACTTTAGGCCTCAGTGAGCTTCATAATGTGTTTGTGAAGATTCTACAGAGTGTTTCCAACTGCTGAATGTAAAGAAAGGTTTCACTCTATGAGCTGAATTCACACATCACAATGCAGTTTCACAGACAGCATTTTTCAGTTTTTATCACGTGGTATTTGATTTTCTCACTACAAGCCTCAGTGAGCTCCAAAATCTCCCCTCACAGATTCTACAAAAACAGTGTTTCCAACCAGCTTAATATAAGTAAAAGTTTAAGTCTGTGAGCTGAAGCCACATATCACAGAGTGATTCACAGACAGTTTCTTTTTAGTTTTTTCATGGGAAATTCATTTTCTTTTTAACTATAAGCCTCAGTGAACTCCAAAATGTCCCTTTGCAGATTTTATAAAAACAGTGTTTCCAACTTGCTGAATTTAAAGCACAGTTTCACTTCATGTGCTGAATCCACAAACCATGAAGTCATTTTATCGATAGCCAAAGTGTGAGACTATTGCCAAGCAGTGAGACCATCACTTATCACCAAGCAGTGAGACTATTGCCTATCACCAAGCAGTGAGTACCATTGTACCCCTTTTGCTTGCTATTTTGTCCTATTTTTCCTTAGAATTTGGGGACTAAATACCGGGCACCTGTTGGCCAGTTAAAAGTGACTAGCATGGCCACTGGACTAAAGACACGAGTGTCAGGCTTTTGGGGAAAGGTCTCTCTAACCACTCACTACTCTTTGGAGTTGGGAGCATTGGTTTGCCTGGAACCAGCTTCCGCTTTCCTATACTTCTGGGCTGAGTCGAGGGTCGACAGAGAGGAAAGCCATTCAGCACCGGGGTCCTGACAAGTTAGTTGACCCTGCGGCCATGAGCAGAACTCTCAAAGGCATGTTGCCCCAGTGAGACTCTCCCATCTATCCTATCTATCCTGACACTTGCCCCATGGGTCCTAATTCCTGTCAGACAAACTTCTTCTCACCTCCTTCTCCAAGGCTAGTCCTGCTTCTAAGAACCACTCCCTGACTCTGGTGCTTTTCTATTTTCTCCTGTAAGAATGATTTCTAATATAAACTCCAGGACTCTGTTACCTTCTTTAGGCACATGGGCTCACAAATCAGAAAGACATAATTTTTGCCCAAATCCCCATTGTAGGGGATACTATCTGGAATTTTAGGATCCCTCCTCAGACAAGCAGGCCTACTAAAAGCTATTCCTGAAGCTAGGATATAGCGAGTCTCAGAAATTGTATCCTTCTATTCATATAAGTGAGGACAAAAGGTGTCACTCTTCCAACACTGGAGATTCCTTCCCTCCATCGGGATATGGCCTTCCACTTCATTTTTGCGGCATAACATCTTTATAGCAGGACAGGCTAGGGTGCAGATTTTCAAGAATGCATTGGTAAGGGCCACTAAATCCAACCTTCCTCAGTTTTTCTTGTGGTCTGGGAGGAAAACTAGTGTTTCTGCTGCTGTGCCAGTGAGCTCAACTATTCCAATCAGCAGGGTCCAGGGACTGTTGGAAGTTCTTGGGCAGGGGTTGTTTCTGCTGCTGTGTTGGTGAGTGCAACTATTCCAATCAGCAGGGTCCAGGGACTGTTGTGGGTTCTTGGGGAGGGGGAGAAACAAAACAAACCAAAACCACAGGCAGTTTGTTCTTTCAGATGGGAAACACTCAAGTATCAACAAGTTCACTCTTGATATGCATCCTAAGCCATTGGGACCAATTTGACCCACAAACCCTGAAAAAGAGGTGGCTCATTTTTTTTCTGCACTATGGCCTGGCTCCAATATTCTCTCTCTGATGGGGAAAAATGGCTACCTGAGGGAAATACAGTGTACAATAATCTTCTGCAGTTTGACCTTTCCTGTAAGAGGGAAGGCAAATGGAGTGAATACCTTATGTCCAAGCTTTTTGTCATTGAAGGAGAATCCACAACTATGCAAAGCTTGCAATTTACATCCCAGAGGAGGACCTCTCAGCTTACCCCCATATCCTAGCCTCCCTATAGCTCCCCTTCCTATTAATTATAAGCCTCCTCTAATCTCCCCTCCCCAGAAGGAAATAGACAAAGAAATCTCCAAAGGACCACAAAAACCCTCAGACTATCGGTTATGTCTCCTTCAAGCTGTAGGGGGAGGGGAATTTGTCCCAACCTGGGTACATGTCACCTTCTCCCTCTCTGATTTAAAGCAGATCAAGGCAGACATGGGGAAGTTTTCAGATGATCCTGATAGGTACATAGATGTCCAACAGGGTCTAGAGCAAACCTTTGACCTCACTTAGAGAGATGTCATGGTATTGTTAGATCAAACCTGGCCTTTAATGAAAAAAATGAGACTTTAGCTGCAGCCCGAGAGTTTGGAGATACCTGGTGTCTTAGTCAAGTAAATGATAGAATGACAGCTGAAGAAAGGGACAAATTCCCTATCAGTCAGCAAGCCATCCCCATTATGGATCCCCACTGGGATCTTGACTCAGTTCATGTGGACTGGAGTTGTAAACATCTGTTGATCTGTGTTCTACAAGGACTAAGGAGAATTAGGAAAAAGCCCATGAATTATTCAATGATGTCCACCATAACTCAGGGAAAGGAAGAAAATCCTTCTGCCTTCCTTGAGCAGCTACAAGAGACCTTAAGAAAATATGCTCCCCTGTCACCTGAATCACTCAAGGGTCAATTGATTCTAAAAGATAAATTTATTACCCAGTCAGCCACAGATATCAGGAGAAAGCTCCAAAAGTGAGCCCTGGGCCCTGAACAAAATCTGGAGGCATTATTAAACCTGGAAACCTCGGTGTTCTATAATAGGGACCAAGAGGAACAGGCCCAAAAGGAAAAGCAAAATCAGAGAAAGGCCACAGCCTTAGTCATGGCCCTCAGACAAACAAACCTTGGTGGCTCAGAGAGGACAGAAAATTGAGCAGGTCAATCACCCAGTAGGGCTTGTTATCAATGTGGTTTACTAGGATACTTTAAAAAAGAAGCTGCCCCCTCGTCAATGTCCACTATGCTGAGGCAATCACTGGAAGGTGCACTGCCCCAGAGGATGAAGGTTCTCTGGGTCAGAAGCCCCCAAACAGATGATCCAACAACAGAACTGAGGGTTCCTGGGGCAAAGGCGAGCTCATGTCATCACCCTCACTGAGCCCCAGGTACGTTTAACCATGGAGGCCAAGAAATTGACTTCCTCCTGGACACTGGCATTGCCTTCTCAGTGTTAATCTCCTGTCCTGGATGACTTTCCTTAAGGTCCATTACCATCTGAGGAATCCTGGGACAGACTGTAACCAGGTATTTCTCCCACCCCCTCAGTTGTAATTGGGAAACTGCTCTTTTCACATGCCTTTCCTGTTATGGCTGAAAGTCCCACATCCTTATTAGGGAGGGATATAATAGCCAAAACTGGAGCTATTATCTACGTTAATATGGGGAACAAGTTACCCTTCTGTTCTCCCCTGAGTCTTAGAACTGGGCAAGGGAAAAAGAATAAATGTGTATACAGATACCAAGTATGCTTATCTAATCCTACATGCCCATGCTGCAATGTGGAAAGAGAGGGAGTTCCTAACCTCTAGGGGAACCCCCATTAAATACCACAAGGAAATTATGGAGTTATTGCATGCAGTGCAAAAACCCAAGGAGGTGGCCGTCTTACACTGCCAAAGTCATCAAAATAGGAAGGAGAGGGGAAAACAGCAGCATGAGCAGCTGGCAGAGGCAGCAGAAAGAAAAGACAGAAAGTCAGAGAAAGAGAGAGAGAGGAAGAAACAGAGAGACAAAAAAAAGAAGACAGAAAGGAAGAGACAGAAAGACAGAAAGTCAGAGAGAGAGGAAGAGACAGACAAAGAGGGAGTCAGAAAAAGAGAAAGAGGGAGACAAAGGAGAAGTCAAAGAGAAAGAGAAGCAGTAAAGAAGAAACAGTGTGTACACTATACCTTTAAAAGCCAGGGTAAATTTCTGTCTCCCCAGCCAAGGCATATTCTTATATGGAACTTCAACTGATATCTGCCTCTCAGACAGTTTACAAGAAATAACAAAATCTATCCTTACTCTGCAATCCCAAATAGCTTATGTGGCAGCAGTGACTCTCCAAAACTGCCAAGGCCTAGACTTCCTCACTGCTGAGAAAGGAAGATTCTGCACCTCCTTAGGGGAAGAGCATTGTTTTTACACTAACCAGTCAGAGATAGTACGAGATGCCACCTGGCATTTGCAAGAAAAGGCTTCTGAAATGAGGCAATACCTTTCAAATTATTATACCAACCTCTGGAGTTGGGCAACATGGCTTCTCCCCTTTCTAGATCCTGTGGCAGCCATCTTACTGTTACTCACCTTTGGATTCTGTATTTTTAACCTCCTTTTTAAATTTTTTTCCTCTAGAATCGAGGCCATCAAACTACAGATGGTCTTACAAATGGAACCCCAAATGAGTTCAACTAACAACTTCTACCAAGGACACCTGGACTGACCTGCTGGCTCTTTCAATAGCCTAGAGAACTCCCTTCTGGAGAATATTACAACTGCAGGGCCCCTTCATCACCCCTATCCAGCACGAAGTAGCTAGAGTAGTCATCAGCCAAATTCCCAACAGCAGTTGGGGTGTCCTGTTTAGAGAGGGGATTGAGAGGTGACAACGTGCTAGCAGCCCTCTCTCACTCTCAGCACCTCCTTGGCCTTGGTGTCCACTCTGGCTGCATGCAAGGTGCCCTTCAGCCTGCCACTGGGCTGTGGGGCCCCCTTCTGGGGCTGGCTGAGGGCAGAGCTGGCTCCCTCTGCGCGCAGGGAGATGTGGAGGGAGAAGCGTGAGTGGGAACTGGGGCTGTGCACAGTACGCTCATGGGCCAGCGTGAGTTCTGGGTGGGCGCAGGCTCAGTGGGCCCCACACTTGGAGAAGCTGGCCAGCGCCACTGACCCTGGGCAGTGAGGGGCTTAGCACTGGGGCCAGCAACTGCAGAGGGTGTACTGGGTCCCCCAGCAATGCCAGTCTACCCGCTTCATGCTCAAATTCTCACCAGGCCTCAGCCACCTCCCCACAGAGCAGGGCTTGGGGCCTGCAGCCCACCATGCCGAACCCCCAACCCATGGGCTCCTGCATGGCCTGAGTCTCTCAGACAAGTGCCACACTCTGCTCCATGGCACCCAGTCCCACTGACCGCCCAAGAGCCAAGGAGTGCAGGTGCGTGGCACAGAACTGGCAGGCAACTCTGCCTGCAGCCCTGGCACAGGATCCACTAGGCAAAGCCAGCTGGGCTCCTGAGTCGGGTGGGTACTTGGAGAACTTTTATATCTAGCTAAATGATTATAAATGCACCAATAAGCACTTTGTGTCTAGCTCAAGGTTTGTAAACACACCAATCAGCACTCTGTGTCTAGCTTAAGGTTTGTGAATGCACCAATCAGTGCTCTGTGTCTAGCTAATCTAGTGGGGACTTGGAGAACTTTTGTGTCTAGCTAAAGGATTGTAAATGCACCAATCAGCACCCTGTCAAAATGGACCAATCAGCTCTCTGTAAAATGGGCCAATCAGCTCTCGGTAAAATGGACCAATCAGCAGGATGTGGATGGGGCCAGATAAGGGAATAAAAGCAGGCTGCCAGAGCCAGTAGCAGCAACCCACTCCGGTCCCTTTCCACACTGTGGAAGCTTTGTTCTTTAGTTCTTTACAATAAATCTTGCTGCTGCTCACTCTGGGTCCACAATACCTTTATGAGCTGTAACACTCACTGCAAAAGTCTGCAGCTTCACTTCCTGAGTTCAGCAAGACCACGAACCCACCAGAAGGAATGAACAACTCCAGACATGCCGCCTTTAAGAACTGTAACACTCACCACGAAGGCCTACAGCTTCACTCCTGAAGTCAGTGAGACCATGAACCCTCCAGAAGGAAGACCCTCCAGACACATCTGAACATCTGAAAGAACAAACCCTGGACACACCATCTTTAATAACTGTAACACACCAGGAGGGTAGACAGCTTCATTCTTGAAGTCAGTGAGACCAAGAACCCACCAATTCTGGACACAGCTTCTTTCTAGTTTTTATTGTGGGATATATGGTCTTTCACTGTGGGCCGCAGTGAGCTCTGAAATGTCTCTTCATAGATCCTAAAAAATAGTATTTCAAATTTGCTAAATATAAAGAAAGGATTCATGTTATGAGCTGATTCCACACATCACAAAGCAGTTTCACAGGCAGCTTATTTCAAGTTTTTAACGTGGGATATTCTGTTTTTCACTATAGGCCAACATGGGTTCCAAAATGTACCTTCACAGATCCTTCAACAGGTTAGAAACACTGTTTCTGTAGAATCTGTGAAGGGACATTTCAGAGCACACTGAGACCTATAGGAAAAAAATGAATATCCCATGATAAAACGAGAAAGAAGAGATCTATGAAACTGCTGTGTGATGTGTGGATTCAGTCTACAGATTTAAACCTTTCCTTACATTCAGCAGGTTGGAGACACTGTTTTTGTAGAATCTGTGAAGGGACATTTCAAAGCTCACTGAGGCTTATAGTAAAAAACTGACTATCCCGTGAGGAAAAAAAAAAAAAACTAGAAAGAAGCTATCTGTGAAACCGGTTTGTGATGTGTGGATTCAGATCATACAGGAAAACTTTCCTTTAAATTGGGCAGGTTGGAAACACTGTTGTAGAACATGCAAAGGGACCTTTCAGAGCTTACTGAGGTCTGTAGTGAAAAACTGAATATCTCACAATAAAAACTAGAAACTACCTGTGAAAACAACTTTGTGATGTGTGGATTCAGCTTACAGATTTAAACATTTCTTTATACTCCACAGGTTGGAAACACTGGTTTTGTAAAATCTGCAAAGGGACATTTTGGAGCTCTCTGTGGCCTATAATGAAAAACAGAATATTCCACAATAAATACTAGAAAGTAGTCACCTGTGAAACAGCTTTGTGATGTGTGGATTCAGCTCACAGAGTTAAACCTTTCTTTACACTCAGCAGGTTGGAAAAACTGTTTTTGTAGGATCACTGAGGGGACGTATTGGAGCCCATGGATGCCTATAGTGAAAAACTGAATATCCTGTGATAAAAACTAGAAGGAAGCTATCTGTGAAACTGCTTTGTAATGTGTAGATTCAGCTCACAGAGTGAAATCTTTCTTTACATTCACAAGGTTAGAAGCACTGTTTTTGAGGAATCTGCAAAGTGACATTTTGAAGCTCACTGAGGCCCATAGTGAAAAATCAAATATCCCATGATAAATCTTGAAAGAAGCTATCTGTGAAAGCACTTTGTGATGTGTGAATTCAACTCAAAAAGACACACCTTTCTTTATATTCAGCAGTTTGGAAACACTGTTTTTGGAGAATCTGCAAAGGGACATTTCAGAGCTTACTGAGGCCTAGAGTGAAAAACCAAAAATCTCACGGAAATAAACTAGAAAGAAGCTATCTGTGAAACTGCTTTGTGATGTGTGGATTCTGCTTATCGAGTGAAACATTACTTTGCATTAAGCTGGTTGGAAACTATTTTTCTACAATTTGCAAAGAGACATTTCAAAGCTCACTGAGGCCTGAAGTGAAAAACCCTGTATCCCGGGATAAAAGCTACAAAGAAGCTACCTGTGAAACAGCTTTGTAGTATATGGATTCAGCTTACCAAATTAAACCTATCTTTACATTCAGCAGGTTGAAAATACTATTTTTGTGGCATCTACAAAATGACATTTCAGAGCTCAATGAGGCCTACAGTGAAAAACCGAATATCTCACAATAAAAACAAGAAAGAAGTTATCTGTGAAACTCCTTTGTGATGTGTAAATTCAGCTCACACTATTAAACATTTCCTTGCATTCAGCAGAGTTGAAGCACTGTTTTTGAATTATCTGCAAAGGCATTTTTCTGAGCTTCATGAGGCCTATAGTGAAAAATGGGATATCCCATGATATAAACTAGAAAGAAGCGATCTGTGAAACTGCTTTTTGATATGTGGATTCAGCTCATAAGATGAAACCTTTATTTAGTTTGGCAAGTTGGAAATTCTGTTTTTGTAGAATCTGCAATAGGACATTTTGGAGCTTACTGAGGCTTATAGTGAAAAACCGAATATCCTGGGATAAAAACTAAAAAGAAGCCATCTGTGAAACCACTTTGTGATGTGTATATTCAGCTCCCATATTTGAACCTTTCTTTACCTTCAGCGGGTTGGACACACTGTGTTTGTAGAATCTGCAAAAGGACATTCTAGAGCTCACTGAGGCCTATAGTGAAAAACCAAATATCCCACAATAGAAACTAGAAAGAAGCTATCTGTAAGACCTTTGTGAGGTGTGGATTCAGCTCATAAAGTGAAACCTTTCTTTATATTCAGCAAGTTGGAAACACTGTTTTTGTAGGATCTGAAAAGGGATATTTTGAAACTCACTGAGAACTATAGTAAAAAACTAAATATCCCAAAACAAACACTAGAAAAAAGCTATCTGTGAAACTGCTGTGTGATATGTGGATTCAGCTCACAGAGTTAAACTTTTCTTTACATTCAGCAGGTTGGAGACACTTTTTTTGTAGAATCCGTGAAGGGACATTTCAAAGCTCACTGTGTCCTAGAGTGAAAAGTGAATATCTCAAGATAAAAACAAGATACAAGCTGTCGGTGAAACTGCTTTGTACATCAAAAGGGACAAAGTGTGGATTTGGCTCACAGAGTTATACCTTTCTTTATATTCAGCATGTTGAAAACACTGTTTTGGTTGCATGTGCGAAGAGATATTACAAAGCTCACTGAGGCATACAGTGAAAAACAGAATATCCAGAGATAATAACTAGAAAGAAGCTATGTGTGAAACTGGTTTGTAATTTGGGGATTCATCTCATAAAGTGAAAACTTTATTTACATTGGAAGCACTGTTTTTGTAGAATCTGTGAAGGGGCATTTCAGAGCTCACTGAGGCCTATAGTGAAAAACTGAATAACCCGTGATAAAAACTCGAAAAAAGTTATCTAAGAAACCACTTTGTGGTGTGTGGATTCAGATCACAGAGTTAACCTTTCTTTACATCAGCAGGTTGGTAACATTGTTTTTGTAGAATATGAGTAGGGACATTTCGGAGCTCACTGAGCACTACAGTGAAAAACTGAATAACACAGGATAGAAACTAGAAAGAAGTTGTCTCTGAAACTGCTGTCTGATGTGTAAATTTAGCTCACATAATTAAACCTTTCTTTATCTTCACCAGGTTGGAAACACTGTTTTTGTAGAATTTGTGAAGGGACATTTCAGAGTTCACTGAGTCCTATAGAGAAAAACTGAATATCTCAAGATAACAACTAGAAAGAAGTTCCCTGTGCAATTGCTTTGTGATGGATGGATTCAGCTCACAGAGATAAACTTTTCTTTATACTCAGCATGTTGGAAACACTGGTTTTTTAGAATCTGCACTGGGGCATTTTGAAGCTCACTGAGGTTATAGTGAAAACCCGAATATTCTGCAATGAAAACTAGAAGAAGCTATCTGTGAAACTGCCACTTTTTGATGTGTGGATTCAGCTCATAAAGTGAAACCTTTTTTTTTGTGTTAAGCAGGTTGGAAACACTGTTTTTGTAGAATCTGAGAAGGGACATTTCAAAGCTCACTGTGGTCTATAGTGAAAAACTGAATATCCTGTGATAAAAACTATAAAGAAGGTATCTGTGAAATTACTTTGGGATGTGTGGATTAAGCTCATAAAGTCAAAGCTGTCTTTACATTCAGTAGGTTGGCAAGACTGTTTTTGTAGAATCTGTGAAGAGACATTTCAGAGCTCATTGAGTCCTATAGTGAAAAACTGAATTTCTCTAGATAAAAACTAGGAAGAAATTGTCTGTGAAATCGCTTTGTGATGTGTGAATTCAGCTCACTGAGAAAACTTTCTCTAAACTCAGCATGTTGGAAACACTCTTTTTGTAGAATCTGTGCAGGGACACTTTGGAGCTCACTGGCGCCTGTAGTAAAAAAAAACAAATATTCCACCATGAAAACTAGAAAGAAGTTATCTATACAACCACTTTGTGATGTGTGGATACAGCTCACAGAGTTAAATTTTCTTTGCATTCAGCAGTTTGGAAACACTGTTTTCGTAGGATCTGCCAAGGGACATTTCTAAGCCCATGGATGTCTATATTGAAAAACAGATATCCCGTGATAACAACTAGAAAGACACTATCTGTAAAACTGCTTAGTGATTTGTGGAATCAGCTCACAGAGGGAAACATTTCTTCACATTCAGCAGGTTGGAAACACTGTTTTTCTAGAATCTGAGAAAGGACATTTCAGAGCTCACTGAGGCCTATATTGAACAACTGAATATCCCGCAACAAAAACTAGAAAGAAGCTATTTGTGAAACCGCTATAATGTGTGAATTAACTCATACAGTGTAACCTTTCTTTATATTTAACAGTTTGGAGACACTGTTTTTGTAGAACTTGTGAAAGGGCATTTCAGAGCTCATTGGAGCCTATAGCAAAAAAACCCAATATCCCTTCATAAAATGCAGAAAGATGCTATCTGTGAAACCGCTTTGTGATGTGTAGATTCAGCTCACAGACTTAAACTTTTCTTTGATTCAATAGGTTGGAAACATTCTTTTCTTAGAATCTGCAAAGTGACATTTCAGAACCCACTGAGGCCTATAGTGAGAACCAAATATCCCGTGATAAAAACTAGAAAGAAGCTATCTGTGAAACTGCTTTTTGATGAGTGCATTCAGTTTAAAAAGTTAAACATTTCTTTTAATTCAGCAAGTTGGAAACACTGTTTTTGTAGAATCTTGGAAGGGACATTTCAAAGCCCACTGAGGCCTATAATGAAATACCGAATATCCCAAAATAAAAGCTATTAAGAAGCTATCTGTGAAACCGCTTTGTGATGTTTGCATTTCATTCTCACTGTTAAACCTTTCTTTTGATTCAGCAGGTTGTAAATACTCTTTTTGTAGTACCTGTGAAGTAACATTTCAAAGCAAACTGAGGCCTATATTAAAAAACTGAATATCTCCTTTATCATTTTTTATTGCATCTATTTGATTCTTTTCTCTTTTCTTCTTTATTAGTCTTGCTAGTGGTCTATCTATTGTGTTGATCTTTTCAAAAAACCAGCTCTGGGATTCATTCATTTTTTGAAAGGTTTTTTGTGTCTCTATCTCCTCCATTTCTGCTCTGATCTTAGTTATTTCATGTCTTCTGCTAACTTTTTAATTTGTTTGCTCTTGCTTCTCTAATTCTTTTCATTGTGATGTTAGGGTGTCAGTTTTTTATCTTTCCTGCTTTCTCTTATGGGCATTTAGTGCTATAAATTTTCCTCTACACACTGCTTTCAATGTGTCCCAGAGATTCTGGGTACTTGTGTCTTTGTTCTCATTGGTTTCAAAGAACATCTTTATTTCTACCTTCATTTTGTTACTTAACCAGTAGCCATTCAGGAGCAGGTTGTTCAGTTTCCATTTAGTTGTGCATTTGTTGAGTGAGTTTCTTAATCCTGAGTTCTAATTTGATTTCACTGTGATCCAAGAGACAGTTTGCTGTGATTTTTGTTCTTTTACATTAGCTGAGGAGTGTTTTATTTCTAATTATGTGGTCAATTTTAGAATAAGTGTGATGTGGTGCTGAGAAGAATGTATATTCAGTTGATTTGGGGTGGAGAGTTCTTTAGATGTCTATTAGGTCCACTTGGTCCAGAGCTGAGTTCAAGTCCTGAATATGCTTGTTAATTTTTCTGTCTCATTGATCTGTCTAATATTGACAGTGGGGTGTTAAAGTCTCCCACTATTATTGTGTGGGAGTCTAAGTCTCTATGTAGGTCTCTAAGAACTTGCTCTATGAATCTGGGTGCTCCTGTTAGCTCTTCTTGTTGAATTGATTCCTTTACCATTATGTAATGGCCTTCTTTGTCTCTTTTGGTCTTTGTTGGTTTAGTCTGTTTTATCAGAGACCAGGATTGCAACCCCTGCTTTTTTATTTTCTGCTTTTGATTTGCTTGGTAGATCTTCCTCCATCCCTTTACTTTGAGCCTATGTGTGTCTTTGTATGTGAGATGGGTCTCCTAAATACAGCACACCGATGGGTCTGACTATCCAATTGCCAGTCTGTGTCTTTTAAGTGGGGTATTTAGCCCATTTACTTTTAAGGATAATATTGTTATGTGTGAATTGGATCCTGTCATTATTATGCTAGCTGGTTATTTTGCCCATTAATTGATGCAGCTTCCTCATAGCATCGATGGTCTTTACAATTTGGCATGTTTTTGCAGTATCTGATACTGGTTTCCCCTTTCCATGTTTAATGCTTCCTTCAGAAGCTCTTGTAAGGAAGGGCTGGTGGTGACAAAATCACTCAGCATTTGCTTGTCTGTAAAGGATTTTATTTCTCCTTCACTTATGAAGCTTAATTTGATTGGAAATAAAATTCTGGGTTGAAAATTCTTTTCTTTAAGAATGTTGAATATTGGCCCCCACTCTCCTCTGGCTTGTAGGGTTTCTGCCAAGAGATCTGCTATTAGTCTGATGGGCTTCCCTTTGTGGGTAACCCAACCTTTCTTTCTGGCTTCCCTTAACATTTTTTCCTTCATTTCAACCTTGGTGAATCTGACCATTATGGGGCTTGGGGTCGCTCTTCTCAAGGAGTATCTTTGTGGTGTTCTCAGTATTTCCTGAATTTTAATGTTGGTCTGCCTTGCTAGGTTGGGGAATTTCTCCTGGATAATATCCTGAAGAGTGTTTTCTAACTTGGTTCCATTCTCCCCATCACTTTCCAGTACACTAGGCAAATGTAGATTTGTTCCTTTCACATAGTCCCATATTTCTTGGAGGCTTTGTTTGTTTCTTTTCACTCTTTTTTCTCTAAACTTGTCTTCTTGTTTTATTTCATTAATTTGATCTTCATTCACTGATATCCTTTCTTCCACTTGATCAAATCGGCTATTGAAGCTTGTGTATGCTTTATGAATCTCTTGTACTGTGGTTTTCAGCTCTGGGAAATGAAAGAGTCTTAGGCTCTGATTTTAACTTGTAAACCAATGATAGACTTATTAGTGTGAGGGGAAAATGACAGATGCTTAATAATTGAATTGTTCCTTCCATAAAGAAGCCTTTTTAAAACTACAAAATAAAGTAGCACTGTACTTGTTTTTATAGTATTCATCTACATAGTATAATTTAGGGTAAGTGCTTTATAGCATATTTCAAATACAGGTTGTCACCTTAAATATATATTCTTTGTTTTATTGCTAGAAATTGTTAGGTATTTGTATACTACAGAACAAACATCATCTCTCTCTGCCTTAGTAACATTTCCTTTAGACAGAAACATGTAAACAGGAGATAATAGACATGAACCAGAGAAAAAAATTGAGCATAGTATAGCTTAATTGTATTATACCATATTTCTGATTTTTTGATGGAGGGTTTAGATCTGGGGAAGAAGACATGTATTTTAGAATCAAAGGGGAAGTGACAACTAAATAAAAGAACTTATTTGAAAACTCGATCTACTAAAACCAGAGAATAACATTAGTTTTTTTCTGTATTTTAAGAACATTTTTGAGTTTAAAAGGACTGGTCTCATAGATCTGCCTATGTCTTGTGGTTTCAGGTATATCTGGACCTCTCTCATGCTTTCCAAAAACATTCCCCATCTGCTTCTGCTAAATGTTTACATCAGTAGGCTACTCATTCATTCTACTATTAGATTAAAGCTTTAAGCTTTAAAGTGAAGTTTTCCTGGGAGAATGTAACACAATGATTTACTCTCAAACTAACATTTCCATTACTGATAACCAGATTCTTAATTAGAACAGATATTGGTAGATGAGCAAGGTAAGAGAGCATAGAAAGGAATATACTAAGCATGACAAATCCAAATTGAAAATTTAATTTGCAGCCACTTCTCTTCCAAAATGTCAATGCCACAAATAAACATTTTAGGGCTGGGCCTGGTGGTTCATGCCTGTAATCCCAGCACTTTGGGAGGTCGAGGCAGGTGTATCACCTGAGGTCAGGAGTTCAAGAACAGCCTGGCCAACATGGTGAAACCCTGTCTCTACTAAAAATGCAAAAATTAGCCAGGTGTGGTGGCATGTGCGTGTAGTCTCAGCTACTCAGGGGGCTGAGGCAGCAGAATCGCTTGAACCCAGGAGGCAGAGGTTGCAGCGAGCTGAGATAGCACCACTGTACTCCAACATGGGTGACAGAGTGAGACTCCATCTCAAAAAAAAATGTTTTAAGTGTGTGTGTGTGTGTTTGTATGTATGTGTGTGTGTATGTGTGAAATATGCCTCAAGTATTTAGGAAAAGTAACTTTGCTCCTGACGTTGGCTAGTCCCCAGTTACCTATTGCCAGTGAGTTTCTTATCACACTCCAATCCTGACAATCATGCTGGACACCATAAAAGTGTTTAATAGATTCCCTTTTAAAAAGACAGAATACCAGCTCCTTTTTTTGCATACCTACTCCATGGGACAGTGATAGAAATCAATAGAAAACTACTTTTTCTCTCTTGGAAGCTCCATTGGGGAGCAACCCAGCATTGGCAATACAGATTTCATCATAACTGTGGATAAATATAGAAATTAGTATTCTATAATTTTTACCTCTTTAATATATTTCTTATATAATTGGTGTATGATAAAATGAATGGGTGATAATGAGAAATTATCTGATATCAGTTGTATAATGGGCAGAGTTGATATAAGAATATTCCTTAACACTGAATAAACATTGAGAAATTTGAAAACAAAACTTGAACTTTTAGTGATAGACAGAAAAACAACCTAAGCTTTATTAAGCTTATGGAAAGCCAGTCTGAGAATATATATTTCAGACAAAACCCACTGGTTGTGTCAAGTGCAGTTTAACTGTATGTTGTGAACAGACATTTTCCTCATTTATTTACTTCAGGTTTTGAGAGAAATTTATCAATATGACATAAGCAATGGTTTGGCTACAGGAATAAAAGGAAATAGTGTTAAATTTCCTGCAGAGGAAAATTACAGTTGGATAGAAGTGACATCCTCAGAATTAGTATTTGAAGAAAGTGCATGAGTCAAAATATCCTGAATACTCAGATTTAGAAATGGTTGAATGAAAGCAGGGAGTAGAAGAATGACCTGAGAGCATCCCCTTAGTGTTTCATCATGATCCTTGAAGCTGGGCTAAATCCACGACAGCTGCAGGGACCTTGAATTACTCAGAGAATTTGTCTTTGCCTTGACTTTTGTCCTGCATGTACAGGTTAAAAGGACACACAGTCATACCACTTTCCAAGATAATATTGTTATCAAAATGGGTAATACAATTTTTGTTTAGAAACAAGTAAATGGAGAGGTCATTGTGGGTTAGTGTTTTTAGGAGAAGTTTCTAGTTAGGATAATAGATTGAAAATGAGTTACAAAATCATCCATCTCTAATACTTCGCAAAATTAGCAAAAATAAATAGCAAATATCAGGAAAAAGTCATCCACAACAATCAAACAAAAGAGGTATAAGGTAATGCAATCAACCACAGCTACCACCATCAACAAGCTTTGCACCTGAGGAAGAAACAGAAGGTTCTTATATTCTTATGCAGACAGAACAGCAATTCTTATGCAGACAGAACAGCAGAGCAAGGTAAGTTCTTAACCACCATGCCCCAGAAAACATACAGATCAGTCTGCTAAACCCTCACAATATTGAACTGTCAGAAAAAAATGTGAAGTCCTTTGAAACAGATTTTTGAAAAATAAAAACTAAAAGATTATATTGATTGTCCTGTCTAGTGCTCTCTTCCAGGTCCTTTCACTGTTTTTGAATTACAGTCTATAATTTGTATGGAAGTGATAGCAATGCAAATGCTTTTTCTATAAAAGTATAAATTATGTCCAGTATAATGCAATTGATTATAACCCTGTGGATTCTGACCAGTTTTCTAGGTTTTGTCTACGTATAAATCCATTTTGCATTTCCTATCTGCCTACATGTATGTGATACTTTTAATTCTAGTTTGAACAGGTTTCATCACCTTACGGGTTCCCTTATTAATTAATGAGTTAAATAAAATCTTTGGCATGCATTTATTTTATATCTACTTGAGTCATGATTATACCCTCTTTTAATAAGTATCCTTTAATATTACCAACGTTTTAGGTCTAAAAAAGGCAAAACTGACTGGACATCTTTATGTTTTTGTCCTTCTGACTGCTGAGTAGTGAAAACATCTGGGAAGAAAGTAAAGTATACTATGGAACTGATTTTTGGTGATTAAAAAAATGCTCTAAGGTTACATGTTCAACAGGGAACATGCTGGAGCCACCTCTGCAATTCTTCTTCCCTACCTTTAATTCCTCCCAGCCCCATCCCACTGCCTGCTGTCAACCTTCACATATGGAAGTAAGTGGAGTGAAAACTGGTAAAAACCGCTTATGAAAACTCAGAAGAGAGAATAGAAGCAGGATATTGCAATAAATAAAGAATATTGCCTCAGTCATATTCTTCTCCTTCCTACCTACCATTTAATATTCCCTCAAATTATAGAAAAGTGGATAGACTTAAAATACTCAGCTCTTAGAGAGTATCCCTAAGAGTAAAGGAAAACTGGTCTCACATATTTGTGTAAAAAATTTGTAGCACAAAATTATAGCTTTTTTAGCTATGGTACTTTGCCCATATCCTTCAGTACACTACCAGTATACCATCTGCCAGTATCTTTAATTGATTACCTTAAGGCCCCTATTGAATTTATAGGAAGTTTCCTGACTGTGGGAGTGGGACAGAGCAGGGGAGAGTTAGCACTCCTCTGAGAGCAAAGCTTAACCAAATGACTGATAGCAATTGATGTATGAGTACATGAGCAATCTTGCTCTTTGGGTTGGATAACTTTGAGGAGCATATTTTGAATTATTTCCCAGAATCTGCCCAAGGAATTAAGCTCCAGTTTTCTCCAATAGTGGCTAGTTTTATAGACACACCTTTTATTCAGTGACTTCCCTTCTAGCTCATTTCTCTACTCCTTGCTGGAATTCTACACTTCCCAATAAATTCCTTGCTATGGAATATTTGCCTTAGGTTATGCTTCTGATTACCCAAATTAAGACAAGTTTCAAAAAGCCTTTCATAATATACCAAAGCACAATGTCTGGCCAAAGCTGTCCAAGTGCATCAGCTAGGGTCCTAGCAAAAAGAATGGCAAACTCAAAGGTTTCAAATGAAAAGCATTTAAGGAAGGAACTCTTTGCCAAAATGTGAATGACGTTAAGGAAACCAACAGGAGATGGAGAAGTACTGGGGTCTAGCAGTGCCAGAAAGCTATTTTTTAAAGAGAAGAGGAGAAAGAATTGTGCTAATGGAGTCATGTCAGTGTTGGAGCCATGAAAGAGAGGCCACCAGGCAGAAGCTGTGACAGTGGAGGAATGTGGTCATTGCAAGACCATGGCAAGGCAGGGAAGGAGTGGGGATAAGTGCCTTGACTTTTCCATCTTTCCGTCTTCCAATCTCCTGCCAGTTCTTCCTGTTGGCAGAACCCAATAAAAAGCCAGAGGGCAAGGGAGGCTGCTGTGATAATGAAATCAAATAAGTCAGCCTCCTTGGACACAGAGCATGTCAAAGGAGGGTATAAATGAATCTGGGCATGGCAAAAAGAAGGAAAATAATCAGCACACTAAGTGAGCAATATCTAAATAAATGGAATGGAAACTATGCAAACATTTGACAGCAAAATATAAAAGGAAGTAAGCATGTATGCAAAAGATAGCCAATTCACTCTAAAAGAAAATGTCAACCAAGAAACATTTGCTTTACACCATAGAACAACTTAATAAAAATTTGAATCTGATATAGGGCTCAAAGATAAGATGCTAATAAAACAAAATGAGATGAAAAGAAAATTTTCAGACCCAAGGAAACAATTTGAGGATCAAAATATCATAATAACAGAACTAATAAATATACAGAAATGTCAAGAAACAGAATTAATATAGCTGATAGTGAAATTAATGACAATGAGAAATGAATAATCACAGATAATGTTAATGAAAAAGTAAAAAGATTAAAACAATTAGAGAAACTGACAGGTATTGAGGACAGAAAAGACCCAACATAAGAATGGCAGACATCTTTTGAGTAGAGAACACATGAAAGTAAAATAAGTATTAAAAATGTGAGACAATATCCCTATAATAAAGAATAAAAATTCTGATTGAAAATACATAATGAATGACAAGTAAATTTCATCCATAACACTCAACATGAGCATTTTCTAGTTATAATGTTGTGCCTTAAGGATAAAGAACATTCTACATATCCAGGCACAACAATCAAATCATCTGCAAAGAGAAAAAAAAGAAGTTGATTATCAGATTTCTTGATTGAATATTGCAAATTAGAGAGGCATTGAAGAAATCTCTGTTCTGAGGGAAATAAGGTGTAACTCAAGGATATTATAGCCAGCCAACATGTTTTTGAAGCAGAAATGGAATAGCAATAGGCAGTTGTTCTCAAGCATTGTTAGTAAAGGTTCCTGAAGGAGCTGGGATTTGCGAACACCCTGATGAGGGGCATTGGACAGGCATGGAGGAAAGTAAGGAGTCTTTCTAAGAAAGAAAAGAGATCACTGGCAAAGATATGGAGGGCGATTCTTGAAGTTAGCAGGAAGACAATGATGGCTAGAATTGAGAGCATGTCTTGGTAAGTGAGGGAGATATAGTTACACAGGTAAGGTAGGCCCAAATCATGGAAGGTCTTTAAAGGCAATATGAAAAATTATTTATTTATTTATTTCAGTGGGTTAAGAATAAGTCAATGGGGATTCCTGGGAGTTAGATCACATATGCGTCATGTATCTTTGGTGGATAATTATACCTATAGTTGGCATCTCTTGCAGAGCTTAGGACTATGATCAATTACTGCTTAGATTATCACAATACTATAACACTACTACTCTGGGTGCCCAATAGATTATTTACCTCAGTGTCTATGTAGACCAATGCAATTACAGTCCTGCCTGTAAACTTGGTGTTTAGACTTATTTTTGGACTCCTTCAAGTCACTGAGTGAATTATTATTCTGTCCTATGTGTGCTCTCTTAAATGTGTCATCATTTCATATGTATTTTACTTACTGCTGCAGAACTCCACATGACCCCTCAGTAGCTAGGATATTAATTCATCTTCCTAAATGACTTACTACCAAAGAGATGACTAAGCACTTGACTGGATGGATAAGTAAATACTCAGTTGGCCTACTATAATAAAGCCTTTTGTGTGAGTAGATTTCAGAACTTATTTATTTCCCATTCTCAACCAGCATAAGTCAGTATAAAAAAAGAAGAATGAAAAATTTATCCCTTTAATCAATCAATGTATACATAGAACTCATTTTGTAGAAAGCTCTATGAATGAGAAAGGCAAGATTCCTGCTTTCAAGGAACTTGCTAACTAGTATATCAACAGTACAAAGAACAGGTAGTGAGGTGAAAGTGGAACAGAGGGTTATTATAGATCGAGGAGAGGCTAGGTAGTTCCAAGTGGTTGGAGGTTGCTGGACTGGGGAAAACAGGTGGAATATTTATAAGCTTAGATAAGGCTGAGGAGAAGACTAACAGGAATCAAATTTGGTGACTGTGTGAAGGTTGGGTAAAAAAGGAAAAAGGGACCCTAAATCTCTGGTGAGGAGCTAATGCAGAGTCCAGGAGAAACATATTTTATTTCAGTTATCTTGCTATGTTGCCCAGGCTGGACAAACATTTTATTTCAGTTATTTCTGAAATAGAGTTGTAGCTGTGGAAATTGATAGCTGGAGCAGTTACAAGCAGCAGATGACACATTTTGATCTGTATAATAAATGCATTTTTTTTTACTGAGTTCATAAAAGAGGCTTAAGATCATCATAGATGGAGCATTGTCTTTGCAATATGCAAAGTCATCATTTTCCTCTTCTCTTATTTTCATGATGAAGGAAAGAATTGGAACACAGCTCTTTTATAGGAAGAACATAATTTTGAATAGTTGATATATATAATCTCAAACTAGAAATTATGAAGTGATCCTGTTCCCTTCAATAATCTTATGAAATTTAGCTTTGGTATCTCTCCCTTACATAAGGCTTTGTAAGCCTCTACGTTTTGTTTAAAATTTGATGAGTGAGCAAGAACTTCTGTAGCTCATTAATCTCCATGCCCATAATCTTCATAACACAACCTTAGAAATGTGCTGAAACCTGATATGCCTTTTGTTTCAGCTCAACGGCACTTACAGCTGGGCCAGTGCTGTGGCAATCTGCTGAATTGTCTGGTTTCTGTGGCAGGCAAGATTCTAAGACGATCTCCAACCCTCGAGTGTGGAAGGAACCTGTAAATATGATGGGTTATCACTCCCATGATTAGGTAATGTAATATGGCACAGCTGGCCTTAAAAGAGGGAGATAACTCTGGATAAACCTGACCTAGCTAATAAGGTGAGCCTTAAAAGAGAGTGGGCTCTTCCTGGAGAGAGGTTGGAAGTCTGGGAAATTTGAAGCATAGGAAGATTGAGTTTGAGACAGATTTGGCTCCATTGTTGGCTGTGGACCACATGGCTATGAGTAAGGGCAGCATCTAGGAGTTCAGAGCATCCCACAGGTGACAGCCAGCAAGGAAACAGAGCCTTCAGTTTTAAAACCACAAGGAACTGAACTCTGCCACAACCACATGAGCTTGGAAGAAGCCCTGAGCTCCAGGTGCAAGTGCAGTTGACCAAGACCTTGATTGCAGCCTAGAGAGATCCTGAACTGAGAGCCCCTCCATGGTATGCTTGGGCTTCCAACCTACAGAATTGTGAGCTAAGAAATGAAAATTGTTTTCAGCTGCTAAGTTAGTGGTAACTGGTTATGCTGCAGTAGAAATGAAATCAAATTCTAAACCTGAAATTTGCCTGGGTTTAAGAAAAGCCAATAAATGATATTCCCACAACTACAACCAAATAATTATCTTGGAAACTAAGAGGAAGGCCTTGTCCTTGCTGCTCCAATGTCACTGAGGGGTGGCATGACTTCTCTGCATGTCAGCGTCCTGGGTCATAAATGAAGAAGGAAGGTAAGATGGTATCTAGTTTCTCTAGCCCCAATATTCTATGATTCTTTCTTGGCCACTTCACCTATAACTGAAAAAAAGAAAGCTATTGCTACAAGAGTAATTCCATTTTCTGCTTGCAACCTTGAGCGGGGAGGAGGAAGTGTACTCGCTGGAAATAATTCTGCAGTGCTTGCTGAAGATATGGCTTTATTTTTCTATCCCTACTTCCTGGTTCACTCATCTGTGCCATACATGAGATAGACATTGAAATCTACAGGGTCAGTACTCTGAGCAAACATTAAAACCTGTACAGATGGTTTGGTCTTTCTTGGGAGATTTATGAATAAAAATATTTTGAAATGTAAATGTGTCATGTTACAGGTCTGTTATCTCAAGCAGTTTCATCTGTACATTATTTTACTTAAAACAAGATCAAACTGTACAAAACAAGAAAATAAAAACATATCAGTTGATCCAATAGGGATATCTTGTCTCTGCTTCATTGGCAGATGGAATATGCAATTTATTTCCAGCATAAAACTCTTTCCCTGTCGCTGTGGGCATAGAAAAGTGTGGCATGTTCGACACACCAACTCAGTGCTGAGAAAGAAAAATGATGAGATGATCATTATACTGTTTCTAAAGCCAGGCATCCTGACCTTCAATAAACTGATTTTGTGCTGCAACTTAATAGATGGTGATGATTAAACACACTCAGTGATAAAGTTTTCCTATAAAGCTTAGATAAATTCTGAATTGTGAAATCTCTATACCCACCTCACTGTGATTTGGGACTCCTATTAACACAACAATCTGAAGAAGAATCTTAGGATTTGTTTTGTTTATTCCTCTTGTTATATTTGAAGACTAAGAGGATATTTTTCTCTTTTTTAAACTACAAAATTAATTAAAGTTCACTGTAAAGATATTAATGGTACAGACAAGCAAAAATATTCTACAGTCCTAATCAGAAAAAAAGTCATTGTTAAATTCTGGGTATGCCTCCTTCCATATTTAAAAGAATGAAGACATTTATTTGAATGTTGTGAGATTGGGCACATCCAGGGCCTGTCTGTGCCATAGTACTAAATTGCCACTCTTCCACCTTCCATGTTCCCTGGGCTATTTCCAGTGGCTTCTGACCCAGAGCTCAGAATAAGGTCATTCACCTTTCCCAGCCCACTTTTATTCAGCCATGCCCCACCCTAACCACTTTCCTCTAGCCTTACCTACTCCTCCCTCCCTCCTTTTAATCCCTCAAAGCCTTTCCTTCTCTGCTATCACCTCCCATGGCTTTTCTATATTAAGCATAATCAGTCCATGTCTGTAAATGTTGACTTGCATTATCCTTTTAAGTGGTTGCATATTATTTCTTCAGATGCCTATAATGTAATTTGTTGAGCCAATCCTATATTGTTAAACAATTTTTAGATTT
Organism: Macaca thibetana thibetana; assembly: GCF_024542745.1. Lineage (NCBI taxonomy): Eukaryota > Metazoa > Chordata > Mammalia > Primates > Cercopithecidae > Macaca > Macaca thibetana. Next base: position 97,997,156 of record NC_065585.1, on the reverse strand, counting down.
TACTGTAACAAAAACCACTGTGATAAATGTCTTATTTGCAAATATTTGCATTTTCTTGAGATAGGGTCTTGCTATGTTGCCCAGGCTGGCCTCGAACTCCTAGGCCCAAACATCCTCCTGCGTTAGTCTCCCCAGTAGCTGATATAACCCAGAGTCCCTGGTTTTTCGGGTACCGAAAACCAGGTACCCAAAAAACTACTTCCTTATAACTGTTGCACCTGGAGTTCTTGTTGTTTATAGAAGTTCCAGGGGGGGAAAAAAACCAGCTGGATCCAGAGTAGCCTGAGTCTAAGATGAACTTTGGCAAACTCTCCTCGCCACCACACTAAAAACTCCTCCCAGGGAGGAGCTCATTTGCCATATTCTATTCATGGGACTATGCCAGTGCTACATACAATGACTCAGCTAACCAGCCTATTAAAAATCCTGTTTTCACCTCTGTTCAAGGAGGAGTTGCTTTGGGGAATTATCCCTGGTGTCCTTCTTACTTGTTGCAAATGGTAAAATCTCCTTGTTAATTAAATTCTCCTTAGTTGTGGTCATTTGACTGTCACCCGCTGAGCCCTCCCCTTGTGTGAGTGAGTAACACTGGGACTACTGGCACATGCCACTGTGCCTGGCTATATTTGCATCTTTGTCCAGTTATTTTCTTGGGATAAGGTACTCCACATAGAACTGCTGAGTAAACTGCTATAATTGATATTTGTCCTTTTTTGACCATTCAGCATCTACTCACTCTCTTGTTTGGAAACAAAACTAAGCACTCTAATTCTTCAAGGGTGCCACCACCCCCTCTTTGTGTGTAGTATTGGTAGAATCATAACATAAATTTTCCTGCTCTCACCAGTCAACCTAGGTCAATAAGATTATCTATTTTCTCTTGATAGTAGTTCTTGAGGGAAGTGATGTAGAAAATTAAAAATCTTGGGGGCTCTTTTGTTTATTCATTCTTTTATTCCATGAGGATGATCTGATGATTTGTCCAGTTCCATTTTTTTTCCTGGACTTGGTTTTCCAACTTTCCCTTTGATTCTGTGAACTATCCAACATCCTTCCAACAAATTTATTTTTCACATAAGTTAGTCAAAAATAGTGTCTGTTAATTGCAACCCTACTGGAAACAAAGGAAACTACAATTTTAAGATTTTAAAATGTAAATCATCAAGCTGACTTTCCAAAGTGTATTAATTTACATTCCTATCAACAGTGTATTAAACTGTCCTTTCTCTCATTCCTTCCTTAAAAGAGAATATTATAAAATATTTTAATGTTTTGCTGAACCAATGAACAATCTTTTACTGTCAATTTTTTACTTTATGTATAGACTTAACAATGGGCCTATGTTGGGATAATCCATCATAAGTAGAGGAGCATCCTAAATGTATGTCACTTTCACACCGTGGTAAAGTGAAAAAATTTGGGCCAAATAAATTGTATATTAGGGACTATTTGTATTTATCTCTGCCTTTAAAAGACTTTTTGTAACCTAGGATTACAAAACTCTAAATTCTTCTTTTTCAAAATAAGTTTAAAAACATATTTATATCGTGAATTTAGTTGAAATGTTTTGGAATTTTGTGAGACATAAGGTGGGGCCCTAATTCTTTTAGTGGTATTGTTGGCTATGGTGAGCCAATACTGATTCAAAGTGACTCTTTACCACCTTGACCAGCATTGGAACAGCTAGTCATTCTCCTTTTTCCAACAAGCTGAGTCCAAACACATCTGTTACTTTATCTTACTTTCAATTACACAGATTCTTTCATATCCCCTTTTTTCTACCAAATCTATTAAAGATTTAGGAACACATATTTTAAAACCACTATTATATTTTAGTTAATTTTATCTTTACCTTTTAGTAAGTTTTCACTTTGTGTGTTTCAACGCCATGTGATTTTTAAAGTATATATTCATAAGTTATTTTCATTGTGGATAATACACTCCTTGTCCCATTTAATTGTTTTGCTTTGAATATTGATATTAATTTTATAGTACCAGGTTTCCTGTTTTTTAATCTTAAATTTTTGTGACCCGCCAGATTTTTGTTTTAATTTGTTTGATTTCCTTTGTCTTAGGTAACTCTCCACATATAACATATAGATTCAGTGATTTCACTTTTTATAGGCAACTTTGTCCTACTTGCATTTATTGTCATAGTACATGTGTTTGGTTTTGCATCTGCTATCTTTGTTTGTGTTTTACTATTCCTTCTCTTTTGATATGTAGTCTCTGATTTCTTCACATTTTTACCCTCTTCCCTTCTCTTCCTTTCCCAGTTGGAAGATAAAAGCATCTGCTTTTTATTCTCCTTGAAATTTTCTATGTATCTTTCAAATAAATTCATACATCTGTGTTTTCCCATGTGTCAACCTTTGAAGTAAAATTATATTTTCTGTCAGTCCCCAAGACAAATAATAAATATATACTTTTATGTTATCACCCCTGCCTTTTACCTTCATTGAGTAGGCATTTTTTGAAATTTTTGACCTAGTCCATTATCCTCAAACTGTTCTTATTTTTAAATTATGTAGTGTTTTTTTCAATAACTATAGCAATTACATTTTGTTCTGTAACTCTTGTTAGCATAGTGATTTAGACTGAATTAAGTGATCATCAAGAGTTTTTTATATTTTGCCTTTTCCACTTGTGAGTTTTAAATTTTGTTTTATTTTTCTTTTTTTTATTATTATTCATTCTTTTTTTTATTATACTTTGAGTTCTAGGGTACATGTGCATAATGTGCAGGTGTGTTACATATGTATACTTGTGCCATGTTGGTGTGCTGCACCCATCAACTCGTCAGCACCCATCAACTCGTCATTTACATCAGGTATAACTCCCAATGCAATCCCTCCTCCCTCCCCCCTCCCCCCTCCCCATGATAGGCCCCAGTGTGTGATGTTCCCGTTCCCGAGTCCAAGTGATCTCATTGTTCAGTTCCCACCAATGAGTGAGAACATGCGGTGTTTGGTTTTCTGTTCTTGTGATAGTTTGCTAAGAATGATGGTTTCCAGCTGCATCCATGTCCCTACAAAGGACACAAACTCATCCTTTTTTATGGCTGCATAGTATTCCATGGTGTATATGTGCCACATTTTCTTAATCCAATCTGTCACTGATGGACATTTGGGTTGATTCCAAATCTTTGCTATTGTGAATAGTGCCACAATAAACATACGTGTGCATGTGTCTTTATAGCAGCATGATTTATAATCCTTTGGGTATATACCCAGTAATGGGATGGCTGGGTCATATGGTACATCTAGTTCTAGATCCTTGAGGAATTGCCATACTGTTTTCCATAATGGTTGAACTAGTTTACAATCCCACCAACAGTGTAAAAGTGTTCCTGTTTCTCCACATCCTCTCCAGCACCTGTTGTTTCCTGACTTTTTAATGATCGCCATTCTAACTGGTGTGAGATGGTATCTCAGTGTGGTTTTGATTTGCATTTCTCTGATGTCCAGTGATGATGAGCATTTTTTCATGTGTCTGTTGGCTGTATGAATGTCTTCTTTTGAGAAATGTCTGTTCATATCCTTTGCCCACTTTTTGATGGGGTTGTTTGTTTTTTTCTTGTAAATTTGTTTGAGTTCTTTGTAGGTTCTGGATATTAGCCCTTTGTCAGATGAGTAGATTGCAAACATTTTCTCCCATTCTGTAGGTTGCCTGTTCACTCTGATGGTAGTTTCTTTTGCTGTGCAGAAGCTCTTTAGTTTAATGAGATCCCATTTGTCAATTTTGGCTTTTGCTGCCGTTGCTTTTGGTGTTTTAGACATGAAGTCTTTGCCCATGCCTATGTCCTGAATGGTACTACCTAGATTTTCCTCTAGGATTTTTATGGTATTAGGTCTAACATTTAAGTCTCTAATCCATCTTGAATTAATTTTCGTATGAGGAGTAAGGAAAGGATCCAGTTTCAGCTTTCTACTTATGGCTAGCCAATTTTCCCAGCACCATTTATTACATAGGGAATCCTTTCCCTATTTCTTGTTTCTCTCAGGTTTGTCAAAGATCAGATGGCTGTAGATATGTGGTATTATTTCTGAGGGCTCTGTTCTGTTCCATTGGTCTATATCTCTGTTTTGGTACCAGTACCATGCTGTTTTTGTTACTGTAGCCTTGTAGTATAGTTTGAAGTCAGGTAGCGTGATGCCTCCAGCTTTGTTCTTTTGACTTAGGATTGTCTTGGAGATGCGGGCTCTTTTTTGGTTCCATATGAACTTTAAAGCAGTTTTTCCCAATTCTGTGAAGAAACTCATTGGTAGCTTGATGGGGATGGCATTGAATCTATAAATTACCTTGGGCAGTATGGCCATTTTCACAATATTGATTCTTCCTATCCATGAGCATGGTATGTTCTTCCATTTGTTTGTGTCCTCTTTTATTTCACTGAGCAGTGGTTTGTAGTTCTCCTTGAAGAGGTCCTTTACATCCCTTGTAAGTTGGATTCCTAGGTATTTGATTCTCTTTGAAGCAATTGTGAATGGAAGTTCATTCCTGATTTGGCTCTCTGTTTGTCTGTTACTGGTGTATAAGAATGCTTGTGATTTTTGCACATTAATTTTGTATCCTGAGACTTTGCTGAAATTGCTTATCAGCTTAAGGAGATTTTGGGCTGAGACAATGGGGTTTTCTAAATATACAATCATGTCATCTGCAAAGAGGGACAATTTGACTTCTTCTTTTCCTAACTGAATACCCTTGATTTCTTTCTCTTGCCTGATTGCCCTAGCCAGAACTTCCAACACTATGTTGAATAGGAGTGGTGAGAGAGGGCATCCCTGTCTTGTGCCAGTTATCAAAGGGAATTTTTCCAGTTTTTGCCCATTCAGTATGATATTGGCTGTGGGTTTGTCATAAATAGCTCTTATTATTTTGAGGTACATTCCATCAATACCGAATATTGAGCGTTTTTAGCATGAAGGGCTGTTGAATTTTGTCAAAAGCCTTTTCTGCATCTATTGAGATAATCATGTGGTTCTTGTCTTTGGTTCTGTTTACATGCTGGATTATGTTTATTGATTTGCGAATGTTGAACCAGCCTTGCATCCCAGGGATGAAGCCCACTTGATCATGGTGGATAAGGTTTTTGATGTGTTGCTGAATCCGGTTTGCCAGTATTTTATTGAGGATTTTTGCATCGATGTTCATCAGGGATATTGGTCTAAAATTCTCTTTTTTTGTTGTGTCTCTGCCAGGCTTTGGTATCAGGATGATGTTGGCCTCATAAAATGAGTCTTTTTATGATTGGAAGAGTTTCAGAAGGAATGGTACCAGCTCCTCCTTTTACCTCTGGTAGAATTCAGCTGTGAATCCATCTGGTCCTGGACTTTTTTTGGTTGGTAGGCTATTAATTATTGCCTCAATTTCAGAGCCTGCTATTGGTCTATTCAGGGATTCAACTTCTTCCTGGTTTAGTCTTGGAAGAGTGTAAGTGTCCAGGAAATTATCCATTTCTTCTAGATTTTCTAGTTTATTTGCATAGAAGTGTTTATAGTATTCTCTGATGGTAGTTTGTATTTCTGTGGGGTCGGTGGTGATATCCCCTTTATCATTTTTTATTGCATCTATTTGATTCTTCTCTCTTTTCTTCTTTATTAGTCTTGCTAGCGGTCTGTCAATTTTGTTGATCTTTTCAAAAAACCAACTCCTGGATTCATTGATTTTTTGGAGGGTTTTTTGTGTCTCTATCTCCTTCAGTTCTGCTCTGATCTTAGTTATTTCATGCCTTCTGCTAGCTTTTGAATGTGTTTGCTCTTGCTTCTCTAGTTCTTTTAATTGTGATGTTAGAGTGTCAATTTTAGATCTTTCCTGCTTTCTCTTGTGGGCATTTAGTGCTATAAATTTCCCTCTACACACTGCTTTAAATGTGTCCCAGAGATTCTGGTATGTTGTATCTTTGTTCTCATTGGTTTCAAAGAACATCTTTATTTCTGCCTTCAGTTCGTTATGTACCCAGTAGTCATTCAGGAGCAGGTTGTTCAGTTTCCATGTAGTTGAGCAGTTTTGATTGAGTTTCTTAGTCCTGAGTTCTAGTTTGATTGCACTGTGGTCTGAGAGACAGTTAGTTATAATTTCTGTTCTTGTACATTTGCTGAGGAGTGCTTTACTTCCAATTATGTGGTCAATTTTGGAATAAGTGCGATGTGGTGCTGAGAAGAATGTATATTCTGTTGATTTGGGGTGGAGAGTTCTATAGATGTCTATTAGGTCTGCTTGCTGCAGAGATGAGTTCAATTCCTGGATATCCTTGTTAACTTTCTGTCTCGTTGATCTGTCTAATGTTGACAGTGGAGTGTTGAAGTCTCCCATTATTATTGTATGGGAGTCAAAGTCTCTTTGTAAGTCTCTAAGGACTTGCTTTATGAATCTGGGTGCTCCTGTATTGGGTGCATATATATTTAGGATATTTAGCTCTTCCTGTTGAATTGATCCCTTTACCATTATGTAATGGCCTTCTTTGTCTCTTTTGATCTTTGATGGTTTAAAGTCTGTTTTATCAGAGACTAGGATTGCAACCCCTGCTTTTTTTTGTTCTCCATTTGCTTGGTAGATCTTCCTCCATCCCTTTATTTTGAGCCTATGTATGTCTCTGCATGTGAGATGGGTCTCCTGAATACAGCAGACTGATGGGTCTTGACTCTTTTTCCAGTTTGCCAGTCTGTGTCTTTTAATTGGACCATTTCGTCCATTTACATTTAAGGTTAATATTGTTACGTGTGAACTTGATCCTGCCATTATGATATTAACTGGTTATTTCGCTCGTTAGTTGTTGCAGTTTCTTCCTAGCCTCGATGGTCTTTACATTTTGGCATGTTTTTGCAATGGCTGGTACCGGTTGTTCCTTTCTATGTTTAGTGCTTCCTTCATGGTCTCTTGTAAGGCAGGCCTGGTGGTGACAAAATCTCTAAGCATTTTCTTATCTGTAACGGATTTTATTTCCCCTTCACTTATGAAACTTAGTTTGGCTGGATATGAAATTCTGGGTTTAAAACTCTTTTCTTTAAGAATGTTGAATATTGGCCCCCACTCTCTTCTGGCTTGTAGAGTTTCTGCCCAGAGATCTGCTGTTAGTCTGATGGGCTTCCCCTTGTGGGTAACCCGACCTTTCTCTCTGGCTGCCCTTAAGATTTTTTCCTTCATTTCAACTTTGGGGAATCTGGCAATTATGTGTCTTGGAGTTGCTCTTCTCGAGGAGTATCTTTGTGGCGTTCTCTGTATTTCCTGGATTTGAATGTCGGCCTGCCCTACTAGGTTGGGGAAGTTCTCCTGGATGATATCCTGAAGAGTGTTTTCCAACTTGGTTCCATTTTCCCCCTCACTTTCAGGCACCCCAATCAGACGTAGATTTGGTCTTTTTACATAATCCCATACTTCTTGCAGGCTTTGTTCATTTCTTTTTCTTCTTTTTTCTTTTGGTTTCTCTTCTCACTTCATTTCATTCATTTGATCCTCAATCACTGATACTCTTTCTTCCAGTTGATCGAGTCAGTTACTGAAGCTTGTGCATTTGTCACGTATTTCTCGTGTCATGGTTTTCATCTCTTTCATTTCGTTTATGACCTTCTCTGCATTAATTACTCTAGCCATCAATTCTTCCACTTTTTTTTCAAGATTTTTAGTTTCTTTGCGCTGGGTACATAATTCCTCCTTTAGCTCTGAGAAGTTTGATGGACTGAAGCCTTCTTCTCTCATCTCGTCAAAGTCATTCTCCATCCAGCTTTGATCCGTTGCTGGTGATGAGCTGCGCTCCTTTGCTGGGGGAGATGTGCTCTTATTTTTTGAATTACCAGCTTTTCTGCCCTGCTTTTTCTCCATCTTTGTGGTTTTATCTGCCTCTGGTCTTTGATGATGGTGATGTACTGATGGGGTTTTGGTGTAGGTGTCCTTCCTGTTTGATAGTTTTCATTCTAACAGTCAGGACCCTCAGCTGTGGGTCTGTTGGAGATTGCTTGAGGTCCACTCCAGACCCTGTTTGCCTGGGTATCAGCAGCAGAGGCTGCAGAAGATAGAATATTGCTGAACAGCGAGTGTACCTGTCTGATTCTTGCTTTGGAAGCTTCCTCTCAGGAGGGTACTCCACCCTGTGAGGTGTGGGGTGTCAGACTGCCCCTAGTGGGAGATGTCTCCCAGTTAGGCTACTCAGGGGTCAGGGACCCACTTGAGCAGGCAGTCTGTCCCTTCTCAGATCTCAACCTCCGTGTTGGGAGATCCACTGCTCTCTTCAAAGCTGTCAGACAAAGTCGTTTGCATCTGCAGAGGTTTCTGCTGCTTTTGTTATTGTTTACTGTGCCCTGTCCCCAGAGGTGGAGTCTACAGAGACAGGCACGTTTGCTTGAGCTGCTGTGAGGTCCACCCAGTTGGAGCTTCCCAGCGGCTTTGTTTACCTACTTAAGCCTCAGCAATGGCGGGCGCCCCTCCCCCAGCCTCGCTGCTGCCTTGCCGGTAGATCACAGACTGCTGTGCTAGCAATGAGGGAGGCTCCGTGGGCGTGGGACCCTCCCGGCCAGGTGTGGGATATAATCTCCTGGTGTGCCTGTTTCCTTAAAGCGCAGTATTGGGGTGGGAGTTACCCGATTTTCCAGGTGTTGTGTGTCTCAGTTCCCCTGGCTAGGAAAAGGGACTCCCTTCCCCCTTGTGCTTCCCAGGTGAGGCGATGCCTCGCCCTGCTTCAGCTCTCGCTGGTCGGGCTGCAGCAGCTCACCAGCACCGATTGTCCAGCACTCCCTAGTAAGATGAACCCAGTTCCTCAGTTGAAAATGCAGAAATCACCAGTCTTCTTTGTCACTCGCGCTGGGAGTTGGAGACTGGAGCTGTTCTTATTTGGCCATCTTGCTCCGCCCCCCCTTTATTTTTCAATTGGCTTATTTTCCTTGATATATGAATTACCTAGGAATATCACATTTTGGATAAAATCTTTCTCTCCACAACACTTAGTGGGCAGTTCTTCAATTATCAAAATTAATTGCTAATTAATTAATTCTGCTCTCCAGCTACCCCCTCCTCTGCCTGGAAGGTGTCCTTACTTTTCTATCAGAAAACTTGTGGAATTGCTTTTTATCTTTTAGTTTCTGTAACTTCTTGGTCTTTAAGGTTCCTTACTGATTTTTTCATAGGGAACTCTGTCTTCTGGGTTGTATCCATTTCTTGTCATGATTAACAGTGTTTTTATGTACATTTTTATACATGCTTCCTGATATATTTATATAAAATTTTCCCTAAGATATACTTTTTTGGAGTAGGATTCCTGAGTTGTGTGGTATGCACATGTTCCACTTCACTAGGCAATGCAAAATTGTTCTCCAAAGTGTTTAGCCAATTTCCATATAATAACAACTGCATGGAAGGATTCCTATCAATGGATCTGGATTCAGGGCAGGGGCAAACATCATTCAAGCAGAGAATCAATACAGGTACTTGTTCTCATAAAATCACTGGAATAACTAGGGAAACAAAAGTTAAGCCTGCCACTGTAATAGTGAATTCAAGAGCACAGTACCATAGCTGAAATGCAAGGGACAGAAGCTGCTGTTGCTGCACATTGCAACCTTGAGTCTGGCTGCCACATCTGTTTCTAAATACTCACACTTCTATGGCCTGGCTTGCAAGCAATAACAGCAGAAGGAATATGGCCTGTGCTTCATTTTACCTTCCAAAACTTGTTCAATACACCTACTTAGACAACTCTACTTTTCCTTCATGTTATTTTTCCTCTGCAGAAGAGGTTTTCTCTTCCTTTCTTTTCCATATCTATCTATCTATCTATCTATCTATCTATCTATCTATCTATCATCTATATATTTTTTTCCCAATTCTTGATTTTAATTAGGATTGTATCTGGCCCATCTCCCTGCCCCACCAAGGAGGCAATGTTTAGTCTACCACTTTCTACCCTCCACAATGTACAAAATATCTAGGCTAAAATGTTTTTAATCAAAACAACTGATTAATGGTTTATAAAGTTAATTTAGTACAGTATGACCAACATTAAAAGCAAAATAAAATAGTATAGGAGAACATAAAAATAACAGTTTATCACATATAGTATATTCTTATAGTAAGGGTATTTTTTGACACCAATTATATACATACATGCAGTAGGTATGCATGTGCATGTATTAGTTTTCTATTACTGCCATAACAAATTACTATAAATTTGTGGCTTAATAAATAAAGGACTGAATTAATGGCATTCACAGCAACCTGGATGGAATTGGAGACCATTATTCTAAGTGAACTAACTCAGGAATGGAAAACCAAACATCATATGTTCTTATTCATAAGTCGTAGCTAAGCTATGAGAATGCAAAGGCATGAGAATGATACAATGGACTTTGGAGACTCAGGGGGAAGGGTGGGAGGGGAGTGAGGTATGAAAGAGTATAAATTGGGTTCAGTGTATACTGGTCAGGTGATGGGTGCACCAAAATCTCACAAATCACCACTAAAGAACTTACTAATGTAACCAAATACCACCTGTTCCCCCAAAACCGAATAAAAAATAAAAGTAAATTTTAAAAATAAAAGTAAATTTTAAAAATCAAAAAATGTAGTGACTTAAAACAGCACCCATTTATTATCTCACAGGTGTGTAGGTCAAAATTTCCAATTCCCATAGAAACCAGCTGCATAAAAGACTTCCTGTTTATGGATACAGTGTGGTTCAGTGGAGTCCTCTGCTTAGAATGCCACAGTACTGAAATAGAAGGGCCAGGCAGGCTGTATTCCTTTCTGGGAGTTCTAAGAATGAATCTACTTCCAAGGTAACTCAGGTGATTGGTAGAATTCAGTTCCATGTGGTTATTCTACTGAGGTCCTCATTTCCTTGCTGGCTCTCAGATTAGGATATTCTAGCTCTTGGAGGCCACCCACAATCCTTGGCTCATGGTTCTTTTTCTCTGCCTTCAAAGCTAGCAATGGCTGAGAATGAGATGAAGTGAGTCAATTAGATTACAAAACTAAAAGAGGCAGTCACTTATGTAAGTACACTTGCAGGACTCTGAAAGTGAGTTACTCTTGAAATTTCATATCCTGGGTATCTTATTTACCCCACTCCTGACTCCATTGCAGTGTGTGCGTGCGTGCGTGCGTGCGTGTGTGTGTGTGTGTGTGTGTGTGTGTGTATTGTGTCACAAAGAAAATTTTCTTGGAGTCAAAAAAGTTTGGAAGACTCTAGGCCAGTGGTTCTCAATTTTTTTTTTAAATACTTTAAGTTCTAGGGTACATGTGCACAACATGCAGGTTTGTTACATATGTATACATGTGCCTTGTTTGTGTGCTACACACATTATCTCATCATTTACATTAGGTATATCTCCTAATGCTATCCCTCCTCCCTACCCCCTCCCCACAATAGGATCCAGTGTGTGATGCTCCCCTTCCTGTGTCCAAGTGATCTCTTTATTCAATTCCCACCTATGAATGAAAACATGCAGTGTTTGGTTTTCTGTTCTTGTGATAGTTTGCTGAGAATGATGGTTTCCAGCTGCATCCATGTCCCTACAAAGGACACAAACTAATCCTTTTTTATAGCTGCATAGTATTCCATGGTGTATATGTGCCACATTTTCTTAAACCAGTCTGTCACTGATGGACATTTGGGTTGATTCCAAGTCTTTGCTATTGTGAATAGTGCCGCAATAAACAAACGTGTGCAAGTGTCTTTATAGCAGCATGACATATAATCCTTTGGTTATATCCCCAGTAATTGGATGGCTGGGTCAAATGGTATTTCTAGTTCTAGATCCTTGAGGAATTGCCACACTGTTTTCCACAATGGTTGAACTGGTTTAAAGTCCCACCAACAGTGTAAAAGTGTTGCTATTTCTCCACATCCTCTCCAGCACCTGTTGTTTCCTGATTTTTTAATGATTGCCATTCTAACTGGTGTGAGATGGTATCTCATTGTGGTTTTGATTTGCATTTCTCTGATGGAGAGTGATGATGAGCATTTTTTCATGTGTCCGTTGGCTGTATGAATGTCTTCTTTTGAGAAGTGTGTGTTCATATCCTTTGCCCAATTTTTGATGGGATTGTTTTTTTCTTGTAAATTTGATTGAGTTCTTTATAGGTTCTGGATATTAGCCCTTCGTCAGATGAGTAGATTGCAAACATTTTCTCCCATTCTGTAGGTTGCCTGTTCACTCTGATGGTAGTTTCTTTTGCTGTGCAGAAGCTCTTTAGTTTAATAATATTCAATTTGTCAATTTTGGCTTTTGCTGCCATTGCTTTTGGTGTTTTGGACATGAAGTCCTTGCCCATGCCTATGTCCTGAATGGTATCCCCTAGGTTTTCTTCTAGGATTTTTATGGTATTAGGTCTAACATTTAAGTCTCTAATCCATCTTGAATTAATTTTCGTATGAGGAGTAAGGAAAGGATCTAGTTTCAGCTTTCTACTTATGGCTAGTCAATTTTCCCAGCACCGTTTACTAAACAGGGAATCCTTTCTCCATTTCTTGTTTTTGTCAGGTTTGTCAAAGATCAGATGGTTGTAGATGCACGGTATTATTTCTGAGGGGTCTGTTCTATTCCATTTGTCTATATCTCTGTTTTGGTACCAGTACCATGCTGTTTTGATTACTGTAGCCCTGTAGTATAGTTTGCGGTCAGGTAGCATGATGCCTCCACCTTTGTTCTTTCGACATAGGATTGTCTTGGCAATGCAGGGTCTTCTTTGGTTCCATATGAACTTTAAAGCAGTTTTTTCCAATTCTGTGAAGAAACTCATTGGTAGCTTAATGTGGATGACATTGAATCTATAAATTACCTTGGGCAGTATGGCCATTTTCACGATATTGATTCTTCCTATCCATGAGCATGGTATGTTCTTCCATTTGTTTGTGTCCTCTTTTATTTCACTGAGCAGTGGTTTGTAATTCTCCTTGAATAGGTCCTTGACATCCCTTGTAAGTTGGATTCCTAGGTATTTTATTCTCTTTGAAGCTATTGTGAATGGGAGTTCATTTATGATTTGGCTCTGTGTTTTTCTGTTACTGGTGTATAAGAATGTTTGTGATTTTTGCACATTGATTTTTGTATCCTGAGACTTTGCTGAAGTTGCTTATCAGCTTAAGGAGATTTTGGGCTGAGATGATGGGGTTTTCTAAATATACAATCATGTCATCTGCAAACAGGGACAATTTGACTTCTTCTTTTCCTAACTGAATACACTTGATTTCGTTCTCTTCCCTGATTGCCCTAGTCAGAACTTCCAACACTATGTTGAATAGGAGTGGTGAGAGAGGGCATCCCTCTCTTGTACCAGTTTTCAAAGGTAATGCTTCCAGTTATTGCCCATTTGGTATGATATTGGCTGTGGGTTTGTCATAAATAGCTCTTATTATTTTGAAATACATTCCATCAGTACCGAATTTATTGAGAGTTTTTAGAATGAAGGGCTTTTGAATTTTGTCAAAGGCCTTTTCTGCATCTATTGAGATAGTTATGTGATTTTTGTCTTTGGTTCTGTTTATATGCTGGATTACATTTATTGATTTGCGTATATTGAACCAGCCTTGCATCCCGGAGATGAAGCCCACTTGATCATGGTGGATAAGTTTTTTGACGTGCTGCTGGATTCAGTTTGCCAGTATTTTATTGAAGATTTTTGCATCGACGTTCAACAGGGATATTAGTCTAAAATTCTCTTTTTTTGTTGTATCTCTGTCAGGCTTTGATATCAGGATGATGTTGGCCTCGTAAAATGAGTTAGGGAGGATTCCCTCTTTTTTTATTGATTGGAATAGTTTCAGAAGGAATGGTAACAGCTCCTCCTTGTACCTCTGGTAGAATTCGGCTGTGAATCCGTCTGGTCCTGGACTTTTTTTGGTTGGTAGGCTATTAATTATTGCCTCAATTTCAGAGCCTGCTATTGGTCAATTCAAGGATTCAACTTCTTCCTGGTTTAGTCTTGGGAGAGTATAAGTGTCCAGGAAATTATCCATTTCTTCTAGGTTTTCTTGTATATTTGCATAGAGGTGTTTATAGTATTCTCTGATGGTAGTTTGTATTTCTATGGGGTCGGTGGTGATATCCCCTTTATCATTTTTTATTGCGTCTATGTGATTCTTCTCTCTTTTCTTCTTTATTAGTCTTGCTAGTGGTCTATCAATTTTGTAGATCTTTTCAAAAAACCAGCTCCTGGATTCATTGATTTTTTGGAGAGTTTTTTGTCTCTATCTCCTTCAGTTCTGCTCTGATCTTAGTTATTTCTTGCCTTCTGCTAGCTTTCGAATGTGTTTGCTCTTGCTTCTCTAGTTCTTTTAATTGTGATGTTAGGGTGTCAATTTTAGATCTTTCCTGCTTTCTCTTGTGGGCATTTAGTGCTATAAATTTCCCTCCACACACTGTTTTAAATGTGTCCCAGAGATTCTGGTATGTTGTATCTTTGTACTCATTGGTTTCAAAGAACATCTTTATTTCTGCCTTCACTTCGTTATGTACACAGTAATCATTCAGGAGCAAGTTGTTCAGTTTCCATTTAGTTGAGCGGTTTTGATTGAGTTTCTTAGTCCTGAATTCTAGTTTGATTGCACTGTGGTCTGAGAGACAGTTTGTTATATCTGTTCTTGTACATTTGCTGAGGAGTGCTTTACTTCCAACTATGTGGTCTATTTTGAATAGGTGTGATGTGGTGCTGAGAAGAATGTATATTCTGTTGATTTGGGGTGTAGAGTTCTGTAGATATCTATTAGGTCTACTTGGTGCAGAGTTAGGTTCAATTCCTGGATATCCTTGTTAACTTTCTGTCTCGGGGATCTGTCTAATATTGACAGTGGGATGTTGAAGTCTCCCATTGTTATTGTATGGGAGTCTAAGTCTCTTTGTTAGTCTCTAAGGACTTGCTTTATGAATCTGGGTGCTCCTGTATTGGGTGCATATATAGGATAGTTAGCTCTTCCTGATGAATTGATCCCTTCACCATTATGTAATGGCCTTCTTTGTCTCTTTTGATCTTTGATGGTTTAAAGTCTGTTTTATCAGAGACTAGGATTGTAACCCCTGCTTTTTTTTGTTTTCCATTTGCTTAGTAGATCTTCCTCCATCCCTTTACTTTGAGCCTATGTGTGTCTCTGCATGTGAGAGAGGTCTTCTGAATACAGCAAACTGATGGTTCTTGACTCTTTATCCAATTTGCCAGTCTGTGTGTTTTAATTGGAGCATTTAGTCCATTTACATTTAAGGTTAATATTGTTATGTGTGAACTTGATCCTGTCATTATGATATTAGCTGGTTATTTTGCTCGTTAGTTGATGCAGTTTCTTCCTAGCCTCAATGGACTTTACATTTTGATATGTTTTTGCAATGGCTGGTACCTGTTGTTCCTTTCCATGTTTAGTGCTTCCTTCAGGATCTCTTGTAGGGCAGTCGTGGTGGTGACAAAATCTCTAAGCATTTCCTTGTCTGTAAAGGATTTTATTTCTCCTTCATTTATGAAACTTAGTTTGACTGGATATGAAATTCTGGGTTGAAGCTTCTTTTCTTTAAGAATGTTGAATACTGTTCCCCACTCTCTTCTGGCTTGGAGAGTTTCTGCCGAGAGATCTGTTGTTAGTCTGATGAGCCTCCCTTTGTGTGTAACCCGACCTTTCTCTCTGGCTGCCCTTAACATTTTTTCCTTCATTTCAACTTTGGTGAATCTGGCAATTATGTGTCTTGGAGTTGCTCTTCTCAAGGAGTACCTTTGTGGCATTCTCTGTATTTCCTGAATTTGGATATTGGCCTGCCTTACTAGGGTGGGGAAGTTGTCCTGGATGATATCCTGCAGAGTGTTTTCCAACTTGGTTCCATTTTCCCTGTCACTTTCAGACACACTAATCAGACATAGATTTGGTCTTTTCACATAATCCCATACTTCTTGGATGCTTTGTTCATTTCTTTTTACTCTTTTTTTCTCCACACTTCTCTTCTCGCTTCATTTCATTCATTTGATCTTCAATCACTGATACTCTTTCTTCCAGCTGATTAAGTCAGTTATTGAAGCTTGTGCATTTGTCACGTAGTTCTCATGTTATGGTTTTCATCTCTATCAGTTCTTTTAAGGTCTTCTCTGCATTGATTATTCTAATTATCCATTCATCCATTCTTTTTTCAAGGTTTTTATTTTCTTTGAGCTGTTTACGTAGTTCCTCCATTAGCTCTGAGAAGTTTGATCAACTGAAGACTTCTTCTCTCAACTCGTCAAAGTCATTCTCCGTCCAGCTTTGTTCCATTGCTGGCAATGAGCTGCGTTCCTTTGGAGAGGGAGATTTGCTCTGATTTTTTGAATTTCCAGTTTTTCTGCACTGCTTTTTCCCCATCTTTGTGGTTTTATATGCCTGTGGTCTTTGATGATGGTGACGTACTGATGGGGTTTTGGTGTTGGTGTCCTTTCTGTTTGTTAGTTTTCCTTCTAACAGTCAGAACCCTCAGCTGTAGGTCTGTTGGAGTTTGCTTGAGGTCCACTCCAGACCCTGTTTGCCGGGGTATCAGCAGCGGAGGCTGCAGAAGATACAGTATTGTTGCACAGAGAGTTTTGCTGTCTGATTCTTGCTCTGGAAGCTTCATCTCAGGGGTGTACCCAGCCATGTAAGGTGTGAGGTGTCAGTCTGCACCTAGTGGGGGATGTCTCCCAGTTCAGCTACTCAGGGGTCAGGGACCCACTTGAGCAGGCAGTCTGTCCATTCTCAGACCTCAACCTCCATGCTGGGAGTTCCACTGCTTTCTTCAAAGCTATCAGACAGGGGCATTTACCTCTGCCGAGGTTACTGCTGCTTTTTGTTTAGCTATGCCCTGTCCCCAGAGGAGGAGTCTACAGTGGCAGGCAGGCCTCCTTGAGCTGCGGTGGGCTCCACCCAATTCGAGCTTCCTGGTGGCTTTGTTTATCCACTTAAGCCTCAGCAATGGCAGGCGCCCCTCCCCCAGCCTCGACATCGCCTTGCAGTTAGAGCTCAGATTGCTGTGCTAGCAATAAGGGAGGCTCCGTGGGCGTGGGACCCTCTGGGTCAGGTGTGGGATATAATCTCCTGGTGTGCCATTTGCTAAGACCCTTGGTAAAGTGCAGTATTAGGGTGGGAGTTACCCGATTTTCCAGGTGTTGTGTGTCTCAGTTTCCCTTGGCTAGGAAAAGGAATTCCCTTCCCCCTTGTACTTCCCAGGTGAGGCAATGCCTTGCCCTGCTTCTGCTCTCGCTGGTCGGGCTGCACCAGCTGACCAGCACCAATTGTCCAGCACTCCCCAGTGAAATGAACCCAGGACCTCACGTGAAAATGCAGAAATCAACCATCTTCTGTGTCATTCACGCTGGGAGCTGGAGGCTAGAGCTGTTCCTATTTGGCCATCTTGGGCGCTGTGCATAAATCACCTGGGAATCTTGTTAAACTGCAGATTCTGATGTGGTAGGTCTGGGGTAGGGCCTGAGATTCTGCATTTCTAACAATGCTGGTGATTCCCAGAATATACATTGAGGAAGTTAACAAGCCCTCTAAATAATTCTAATATATGCTATCATTTCAGAACCACTGTAGTTCTCTTAAAACACTAATTACTGCACCCAACTTCTAAAGTGATTGATTTAGTAGGTTTAGGAAGAGACTTAGGAAGTTGTTAGAAATACAACTTCCTAGGTGATGTTGCTGCTACTTGCCCAGGGAACACACTTTGAGAACCATTATAGTGCTCTGGACCTCTGGGCTCCAAACTTACCTTATCAGGCTGGATTTCCTGCTTTGCTATCAGCTTCACATGGCTTATTGCAATTTCTCAACAGTGTCTTTCATTCATTTAAAAGCATATTTTAAAATATTCTTTCTTTTAAAATAGTTTAAATGATTTGAGGCTATATGACTTTGGGCTCTCTGGTATTCCATATTGCTAAAAATTGAACAAAATTCACACTGCTTTTACTTGATGGCTCAGCATTTGTCTTAATTCAATTCATTTCACTGAGGAGCTGCAAGGTTCATTTAAAATTTTTCTTGGTTAGGAAGCTAAGTTTTTTTATTTTAGCTATACACAGAATCCCTTATCTTCCCTCAAATTCAGTAAGTTTCAGGGAGGGTAAAATATAACATATGAGTAAACTGCAGACAGAACTCAGAACATGATAACCCAAAATATGGCATCTTGGAATAGTGAGTGTCTTAAGCTGAAAAATTACTATGGAAGCAAGAAGGTCTCTTTGACCTTCTCCTGCCACCCTCTCTCCTCAAGCAGGCCATAGAATCTAGAATTCATTTTTCCTTTTCTCCCCTGAAGTGGGCCATAAAACCAAACTGACCTTTCCCTGAAGCAAGTTATGTGACCCTCATTCCAAAAGACCCTCATTCCAAAAGGCCCTCCATCTAACTGGATGAAAGGACCATCCTTATCTTTGAAGGCACAGAAAATAATCTGATAAAACAGGCCTCACTGATTTCCCCCTAGTTTATTACCATCATATCATCTTCCTTTTTGTCCAATCACGTTTCTTCACAGCCGTCTATTTTTTAATTAGACTTAGCATAAAATATACAGAGATATTCCTGTTTTTTCCAGATCTTCATTTCTGAGGCTTCTGTGTCACTTACAATTTATAATAAATCAATTTTTATGCTTATATTAATCTGTTTTTTGTTATGGGGGTCTCAGTCATGAACCTTGAGATGGTTAAGGAACAAATGGTACTTTTTCTCTCCTATACTTACTGCCATCTTTATCAGAAGCTCATGTCTTAATTTCTGATTGGTCTTCCTGAAAACCAGGATAGCCTCACTATCAAATAGATAGTAATCAGTAAATGCACATTAAATAAATATGGAAGTTGTTCAATACTTTTAAAAATTGCAGGGATTCTTAGGGTAAAGAATATTTTATGGCTCATCAATTATGAAACTCTAACATGAAACAAGAATTCAGTACATTAATCATTCTCAGGGATTCATTATATTCATTTTAAGAGATGAAACTGAGTTCAAAGATGGCTTGTTCATCTCTGTAATGCCAGTGCCTATTACAGAGCCTGACACCTAACAGACACTCAGTAAATGTATGGTAAACGGATAGTGTTTGGATGGACGAACTAATGAATGACACAGAATAGAGCAGCATTAGCAACTAGAATAAAACATTGTTGTGTCTGAATCAGACATCAGGTAGATCACAATAAATTTGTTACTAGTAAAAATTAGAAGATTTTGAAATTTGAAAAGAATAAAAGTTAATGCAAAAAAATAGCATCATTTTAATTCACTTACATTCTCTATGTTTTCTCAAGTGTAAGTTTTTTGAGGATCACTTCATTAGGAATTGTTGATAATCTTCGGAATCTACTGTCTCTTCTGCAGTCCTCCATCTAGATATATGTCTTGTGATTGCATCACACGTGTTTTGTGATGCACTGTGGTTCCATAATAAAGTCCTTTTTGAGAGCCACTGAAATATATCACCCAAATGATATATTTCCAATCATTTATAATAAAATAATTTATATAATTATTTCAAATTAATGTTATTACATGAAATAAAATGATATTTATATTAATCATTACTTTTTGCCTAATAATGTATAATATAAATCACACAGGAAAACAATTGCAGTTTATTTAAACATGAGTAGTAATTATTAATCATATATCATGACATAATTACAAATTATTACATAAATGATTTGCTCTTCAAAAGAACATTTTTCTTAAGTTTCAATAGTTTCTAAAATATTTGAAAAATTCTTTGCTTAGAAATTTTTCTTTCTCAGTTTCTTCTCCTAAAATCAAGACAATTACATTCACAAGCTTGTAATAAATTTTTTATAAAGTTTTGGAAGAGTAAGGAGACATGACATTCTCTTCTATATCATTACAGTAATTTTGAGGAAAACTTTGACAACCCAAAAAGCAAAGTGAAAAGAAAAATGAGACAGGCACATTGTTTAATATACAACAAGCACTTTTTAATATTCTTTATACTATTGTTAGTTAATAGAACTTCTGAAACTTTTTTTTTCCTCCATTGAAAACCAGGATTTGAGGTAACCCACAAGATTGATTTATTTTCTGGTTCAACTGCAAAGAGGACAGAGTATCTTAGACTATTATTGAATAATAGAAGACATATGCTATTAATATAGAAAGCGTACAAAAATATGTAGTCTATCCGGAACATTGAGGAAAATACACTGGCATGTCTTCACTATGTATAACATTGACACCATCAATACTATATCACCATGATGATATGAGATAAAGTATGTTAGCCATCTAGGAGCATAGATAAGAACCCTTTCTGATCAATCTTTCACTATTAAAAAATAAGGTATTCTTTTGTTTGCTCTATGGAATATATCACTGCAAGGTGCGTATTCATTACGTTAGAGATGCGTATCCACTCTGAACTTTTGCAAGGCTATTTTCTGTATTTCAGAACCACCTACATGTTTTCACTAATTTAAATAATTCTAGTCCTCTCTATATTCTTGTTTGCTACAAAATGACTCTTGAAAATGGTAACTTCAGACTTTCAAGTTGTTGGTCTTATTTTATTCCAAGCTTTTGTTTAATTGCTGGCAACTCAGAAGCTCCAATATATGTTCACTTAGTACTTCAGCCCCATTGATCTTTCAAAAACTATTCTATTACATTGTAGTGAGTAGTTGAATATGTTTTTAAATAAAATTGTAAGCAAGTCATTTTGTTTACATAATATATAATATATTGAATTATATAAAAAATTAAAAATAATTATATAAAATAATTTTATATAATATTTATAATTAATGCTTATTACATTAAATAAAGCCTAAACAAGTCTCCTTTCCACTTTATATACTTTGCCATTATGTAGAGCAAATATTCTGAGAATGTAATTGGTGTACCTCTTTAAGATATCCAGCAATAATGTTACTCAGCTGATTTATTTGTACATTTAATTAGAGAAAATATCAGGACTCTCAAATATTAAAGCCACTTTAAAAAGATAACAATGTAGCCATTGTGGATATTTAGAGGAGCTGATGCAGACTCTGAAGGCAACTTCTGGAGTTCTATGCATATATTAAATATTGTTAGCATCATGGAACTAAGTACATAACACACCAAGGTGGCGCTTTTGAAATGAACAGCACCCTTTAATGGATGAACCATAGTTCAACAAATCTCCCCTAGTTCCTGGGACTGCCTTTGCCTTCATGTTCATGGATGTTTTCTTAAGTTGTTGTGACAGAACAAGTATGGAGAGGGAGATTTAAGACCATGCTGAGGTAATTATTGTTGAAAAGAACTGAATTAGGTCAAAATAAGACTCACAAACATGATCTTGATTTTTGAAATTGCTTTATATATTTTCTGATGACCAGCTTATTCCATTATCCAAGCCCAGGTCATGTGTCCCCTCTTTTCTCATTCATTCATTTCCCCCCACCCCCATTCAATAAGCATGAGCACCTGCTATGGGCCAAGCACTATTCCAGGTGCAAGGCATCACCAGAGAGAAAGGAGAAAATGATCTGTGCCATCACAGAGGTAATTGAACATTTTTTAAAAATTATGTTGTGGTGATTAACATAGTTTTGTTATTTAGGCATATTTTGATCTCCTATTAGATATAAAGTGTTTTGATGTCAGCCTCATGGTCTAATTCATGAATATTTTCCCCATTGCACTTATCACAAGGTCTTACCACTATAAAACCATTGAAGTGTAATGATTAAATGAATGATCAAATAGAGGACCGAATGAATCAATATCTGGTCTATTATGCCTGAGCAATGCAATATAATTTTTACTCTTTTGAAATAGCACAAAACAAGCTCAACCTTTCGATTAGAGTCATATAAAATTTGGGGGCACCAAAAAGCTATCATAATAAAATTTTAAAAGTCATCCAAACCTATTTATTTGGAATTTTGGAATGCATTTTTATAACCTAACATAACCAAACCAGGAAGGGAAAAAAGGCTGAAAATGTAGAATGGTATATTTACCTAATACACTTAACACTTAGAAGAGGCCATTAATGTGTATTATAAAATAATGGTATTTTATGAAATTGCAGCAGGGAAGTTTTTTTATACTTCCCTAAATATTTCTTTTTGCATAATAATGACTCAATGAACAAAGCTTAGAAATTATCTCTGCACTTTGGTTTATTTAGAAAGAGTTTCCTTTCATGTGTGTAAATGATCTTTGAAGAAATAAGTTACATAGGTAATTTTTTTAAAATGAGATTAATATGAACAAAATTTAGGGAAGAGAGGAAAGGAAACGTCTATTGGAAATGTCTTTCACTGAGGCATCTTCCTTCCTTTCTGAGATGTCATTTGGGTTTCTCTTATTCCGCTCTGTTCTTTAGCTTTTAATTTCTTCCTATACTTCCTGCCCCAACATTGTCATTTTATCTTTACTTTTTGTATACTTAAATTATTTTGGTATAAATTATTTTTGTTCATGAGCAGACTCAATTACAACATTTTTTATACAAGGTATTTCACTTAACTTTGAAAAATGTTCTTCAGTTTCAAAAGGCATGGGGCAAGGGAAGAATTTATTTCAAATTTATGGTTTTGCCCAGAAATTCAGAGACAGAGTTATGCAATAGTAGTAAAATGGACTATAGCTCCTCACATGCACACACACATTACATTTGCTTCACTCTTCCTTTCAAGATGCAGGATAGTTAGCATAAGGGAAGGTGAATGTCGGTCACCACCACTTGCCATCAATTTGCAAGACTGATGTCTAGAGAAAAGTTACAAATGATGGAGTTATGAAAGATGTTTGTCTTGAACCCCATAACTTTAAAAAATTGGGTATATGTAAAGTTACATACATACTGAAAAGTATATCATACATATACATATGGTTTGAAGAATGGTTATGATAATAAAATAAACATCAGTGTATCCTCCATGTTAAGAAATCATATCCACCCAGTACTTCAGAAATGCCCTGTGTACTCTTCTTTTCTTTCCTCCAGCAAAGGAAACCACTATCTGGTGTTTTGTGTTAATTATGTCTTTGGTTTTCTTTATGGTTTTGCCACTTACTTATGTATCTCTAAACAATGTATTGTTTAGTTTATTTTTGTTTTTAACTGAGTAAAAAGTGCAAACCTAGCTGTGTAAGAAAAGGAGAATATTGCCACTATACTATTAGAGGAAGGTTCCAGGGAAGGTAAGCCAAATAGAATTTCTGGGCCACATGCTGGTCTCAACTTCCTTTGGAAGTTGAGTGCCCCTCCTGAGGAAACTGGAAAAAGGACAATTTGATAAGAATTTGTCCTAGAAAGCATAAAGAAATTTGGCAGAAAGGTGGGCTAGATGTGAAACCAGATACCAAGAAAAAGCATGGCCACAGAGGGTGGGCTGCTTTCTGTTTTCTGTTTACAGCCCACAGAGGCCCAACTCCAGCTCTCAGGAGTATATTAAAGCAGAACCTTTCTGCAGGATAAAATGAGAGTCCTCAGCTGATCCAGGCATAAGGCTTAGAAGGGAGAGTGGGGACCTCATTAGCACATGGGCCAGTTCTCCTGAATATTCTGTTCCTGGATTTAAAAAATAGCAGAATTTTAGCAGGGATCCTAGTGATGACAAACCACATCACATTGAATAACACTTTTATAACCTATATTAGAAGCTCAAAGTACAGTGAAGTCTTCATCTCTAGAAAGAGAAACCTGATATAACTCTTAAATGACATTTCTCCATCTCTGAAAAAAACTTAAACATCAAACAGGTACTACATTGGCTTTAACACAGAATCAAGACAGATCCGGTAAGATCTCATGCAAACCTGTCTCTCTAACCTCATGTCTCACCACTTTCTCTGTGCTGTGACAATGCTCACATATTTGCACTGCTTGGAACACATCCCATTTTTTATCCCTCTTTGTCTCTGTTCATATTGTTCTCTTGTTTCAGGGCTCACTTCCTGCCTAATTTCCCTGCCAAACTTCTCATCCTTTAAGATTCATATCTCTATTATACAATAGCTATTCCTTCAGCCTCCTAGGTGGTACTTGTCTCTGTGTTCCCGTAATACTTTTCACTTATCACTGGCATAGCCTCATCAAATTGTATTTTAACCTGCATACTCCCCCGCCTTTCTGTGAACTTCTTAAGATCAATGAGTGCAACTCATATATTGTTTAACCATAACTGTATACCATTATCACATCTAAACGCTAACAATAATATCTTATTGTCAGCAAATGTCCAGTGTTAAAAGTTCTCTGTTTATCTCATACCTCATTTGTATTTGTTAATATAGGATTAAAAGAATGTCCATGTATTGCAATTGGTTGATCTCTTAAGTCTCTTTTCGTCTCGAAATTACTCTTCCATTTCCTTTCCTTTTCTTTAATCTGAAAATATATTTGTTGAGGAGCTGGGTGTTTTTCTTTAGAATTTCCATTGTCTTTCCCATGGAGTAATTTTTTATATGCCTCTGACTTTTATATTTCCTCTAAATTGGTAGTTAGATCTAGAAACCTGATCAAGCTTGAACATAAGCTTCCATTGACAGATAAATGGGTAAAGAAAATGCAGCATTTTCTTTATATATATGTATGTGCTGCATTTTCTTTATCCATTTATCTGTCAATGGATGCTTAGTTTGATTCCATATCTTGGTAATTGTGAAGAATGCTGCAATGAACATAGGAATGCCAGTATCTCTTCAATGTACTGATTTCATTTTTTAAAATACATATACCCAGAAGTGGGATTGCTGGATCATATAGTAGTTCTGTTTTTATTTTTTTGAGGAATATCCATACTGCTTTCCATAATAGTTATGCTAATCTACGTTCCCACCAATAGTATACAAAGATTTCCATTTTCTCCACATCCTTGCAACATTTGTTTTGTCTTCTTGATAATAACCATTCTAAGAAGTGTGAGGTGATAGCTCACTGTGGTTTTTATTTGCATTTCCCTAATGATTAGGAATGTTAAGAATTTTTTCATATGCTTTCTTTTAAGAAATGTCTGTTCTCATCTGTTGCCCAGTTTAAAATTGGGTTATTCATTTTCTTGCTATAAAGTTGTTTCAGTTCCTTATATATTTTGAATATTAACCCCTTATCAGATGTATGATTTGCAAACATTTTCTCTCCTTTTGTAGGCTGTCTCTTCACTTATTTTCTTTGCTGTCCAGAAGCTTTTTAGTTTGATACAATCCCATTTGCCCAGTTTTGCTTTTGTTGCCTGAGCTGTGGGGGTCATATCCAAAATGTAATCTCCCAGACCAATGTAAAGAAGCTTTTTCCCTATGTTTTCTTTTAGTAGCTTATAGTTTCTGGCCTTACAATTAAGTACGTAACCTATTTTCAGTTGAGTTTTACATATGGCACAAGAAATCAGTCTAATTTCATTCTTTTGCATGTGTGTATTCATTTTTCCCAAAACCACTTATTGAAGAGACTGTCCATTCCCCGTGGTGTGTTCTTGCTGCCTTTGTTGAAGGTCATTTGACTGTAAATGTATGGATTTCTTTTTGGGCCCACTATTTTTCGATTGGTCTATATATTTGTTTTTATGCCAGTACTCTGCTGTTTTATTATACCTTTGTAGTATATTTTGAAGTCAGATGGTGTGATGCCTTTAGTTTTGTTCTTTTTGCTCAAAATTGCGTTGGTTATTCAGGATTTTTGTGGTGCTATACAAATTTTAGAATTAAAAAAAATTCTGTAAAAACCTCATTGGAATTTTTAGTAGGAATTTCATTAAATCCGTAGGTCACTTTGAGTAGTATAGGCATTTTTATGATATTAATTCTTCCAATCCATGAAAATAAGATATTTTTCCATTTATTATTTCATCTTCAATTTATTTCATCAATATTTTATAGTTTTCAACATAGAAAACAATGTAGAAACTCCCTGGTCGAATTTATTTCCAAATATTTTTTGTATTTTTAAAATGCTATTGTATAGAATTTTATTGATTTCTATTTGGATAGTTTGTGGTTAGTGTACAGAAATGCTGTTGATTTTATAGCTGACCTTGCACTATACAACTTTATGGAATTTATCAGTTCCAAGGGTTTTTGGTGAAATCTTTACAGTTTTCTATGTATAAGGTCATGTCATTAGCAAAGAGGGACAATTTTACTGCTTTCTTTTCAATTTTGGTGCTTTTTATTTCTTTTTCTTGCCTAACTGCTTTGGCTAGGACCTCCAGTACTATATTGAATAGAAGTGGTGAGAGTAGAGATCCTTGCTTTATTACTAATCTTAGAGGGAAAGCTTTCAACTTTTTACTATGTAGTATAATGTTAACTGTAACCTTGTCATGTGTGGCCTTTATCATGTTGAGAAACATAACAAAAAAAATTGGTATATTCTTTCTGTAGTTATTTGATGAGAGTTTTAATCATAAATGAATGTTGAATCTCTCAAATGCTTTTTCAGCATCTATTGAAATAATCACATGATTTTTATCTTTCATTTTATTAAGTCACATCAATTGATTTGCATATGTTAAACCATCTTTGCAACCCAAAAATAAATACCACATAATCATGGTATATGATTCCTTTAATGTGCTGTGGAATTTGGCTTTATGTACTTTTTGAGGATTTTTGTGGTTCATCAGGGATGAAGATTCTTGATTGCATATGTCTATTTGTCTTAATTCTCTATATGCCTATTTATAAAAATTCTTATGTTATTTAATTCCTCTTACTCTTGGTTACCTTTTGGCTGAAAAAATGTGACATTTTTCATAGAAATTATTTGTTTATTTTTAATACTTTAAAATATTTCGATTGGCATATATATACGTACTTCTTGTAATAGAATAGCTATTATCAAAAAGACAAAATACAAGTGTTGCAAGTATGTAGAGAAAAAAACTTTGCACACTGTTGGTGGGAATATAAATTAGTACAACTGTTGTGAAAAATGATATGGTGATTCCTCAAAAATTTAAAAACAGAACTACTATATGATCCACCAATCCCACTTCTAGATATATATATACATATATTTTAATGACATCAGTACATTGAAGAGATACCTGCATCCCTATGTTCATTGCAGCATTCTTCACAATTACCAGTAAAAATATATTTATATATATATATGTGTGTGTGTATATGTGTGTGTGTGTGTGTGTGTATACACACACACAATTTTAAAAATTCGTTTTGGTAGAGATGAGATCTCACTATGTTTCCTGGGCTAGTCTCAAACTCCTGGACTCAGGCAACCCTTCTTCCTTAACTTCCCAAAGTGCTGTGATTACAGGTGAGAGCCACTTTGCCCAGCCTGCTTTATATGTTTGAACATATATCATATTCATAAAGGTTTGATGCTGTTGTGTGTTCTTAGTAGATTGTTCCTTTTATCAATATTAATAATCATTTTTGATTTCCTGGAATTTTTACCAGGAAAATTTTTTACTGACTAGTATGGCAGGAAAATTGCTATGTAATCATTATGTTAGTATTTGGCAGATTTTTAAAATATCCCTTTATTTTTTAACACTTTTCTTTTTTTTCAGGTTTATCTTTTGGTAAATAATAAATAGCTACATTTTTATCTTTTTAGCAACCTGACATCTCTGTCTTTTAATAGGTCTAATAAAACAACTCACATTATGTGATTTTCCTTTTTGGGTTCTGCCAACAGGAAGCATTATAATATATCACTTGGCTCAGCACATAGGTAATGTTTGTTCACTTTTGTCTGGACCCTGACCACAGGGAGATTGTGACATAATGCTGGGCCCAGCACCAATATGAGGTCACTCTCCAGCTTTGGTACTGCACAGAACAGACACTGTGACATATATCTAGGCCAATTGCCTAGGTGAAGTGAATCTCCTCTCTTGCCAAAGTCCTTCCCACAAAAGGGGTTTTAATATATCACTGAAATCAGCATCCAAGTGATGTGACACTTCTGCCAGGGTCCTGCCCACAACGTGGATTGTGACATCTCACTGGACCCACAAACATGTAGGTTATGAGACTTTCTTGCCTTATCTCTTGCCACCAGTGATATTGTGCCATTATACCTGAGACCATAACAAAAGCCTAATAACAACTCATGTGCGTGGAGCTGGGACATGTGCAGGATGGTGACTCAAACTTTTCCACAAGTGTAATTGTGACATATCCCTTTGCCCAGCTCCTGAGTGATTTACTAATTATGTCTGTGTATAGCCCACAAGTCAGATTGTGATGAATACCTTGGTCAAGCCCTTTGGTGATTTGACAGCGCTATCTTAACAATGTCCTCATAAGGGATTGTAAAATATTTCTGGACTCATCTTCTAGGTTACATGACTCTTCTCTCCTGCCTGTACACTGCTTCCTTTGGTAATTGTAGCATTTTTAATACTGCATCCAAATGATATGACTTTCATGCCTGGGCCCTGGCAACAGGAGGCATTGTGACAAATTTTGGGGCCCATCATTTAGGTGATATGACTCTCCTCTTCTGCCTGGACACTGCCAACAAGGGACATTGTGCCACAGAGCTGGACCTAGAGCACAAGTTATGTGACATTTCTGATGGGACCCTGCCTACAAAGAGAATATTGAAATATTTCTGGCCCAGCATTTAGGTGATGTGGCTGTTCTGTCTGCTTCATAACCAAACAGGAAATTGTAACATAAGTAGGCACAGCGTACAGGAATAGTAATGACTCTTATACGTGGACTCAGCCAATAGAGGATATTTTGACTCTTATAACTAAATTCAGGAACATGCATGATGTCCTGGGTCATCTTCTTGTACAAAGGTCATGAAAGATTACAACATTCACATGTATTTTACAAAGTCTTTGAATTATACAGACAGAGCCAAAGCAGGGCTCAGCACACAGGTGACATTGTGAGTCTTGCATGCACACCCAGCTGACAGTAATGACTGTCATCATCTCACATGGATGAAGCAGACTGTCACTCACGAAAACAGAACATGTGTGGTATTATAAATCTCATCTCTGGAATTTTCTGACAGTGTGATTGTGATATAAATCTTTTCCAAGATTTTCCAAATTACACAAACACCTGTGTAATTTGACTCTCCAGACTTGTTCCAACCCATATATAGGATTGTGATGTCTACCTAGGCCAGCCTCCAGGTGATGTGATTCTCCTGCCTGGGCCCTTCTCTCAGTAAGCATTGTGACATATCACTGGATCTGGCATCCAGGTGATGTTACATTCTTGCCTGGGACATGCCCACCAAAATTGTTGTGACATATTTCTGTGTCCACTTCATACTTGATGTAACTCTCCTCTCTGGAATGGGCCCTGCACAAAGAAAGGATAGTGACATATTTCAAGGCCAGGTACACAGGTGAACGTACTCTTTTGCCAGAGCCATGCCCAATGGAGGGCATTGTGACATATCTCTGGGCCTATCACTGAAGTGAAGTGATGCCCTTCATGGACCCTTACCCACATGGAGCATTGTGAAATAATCAGAGAACCTGTACTTAGGTGATGTAACTCTCTTGCCTGAGTGCTGTCCTAAGAGAGCCTTGTGACATATCTCAGGACCTAGCACCCAGGTGATGTGGCTATTCTGCCTGGTTTCTGCCCACATGCTACGCTGTGACATATTTCTAGGGAAGCACCTAGGTGATGTGACTCTCCTTGCCTACCTCAGCCCTGCCTACTGGTGACACTGGGACATGTCTCTGAGCCGATAACCTAAGTGATGTGACTCTTTTTCTGCCTGAACCTTCACCATAGGAGGATTTTGACACATTGCTGAGCCCAGCACTCAGGATATGTGACTCTCTTTTTTTTTACTGAGCCATTCCCACAAAAAAGGAATTTTGACCTATTGCACAGCCCAGCACCCAGATGATGTTACTCTTCTGCCTGGGTTCTACATAAAGAGGAAATTATGGCATATTGTATATTTCTGGGCCCAGCACCCTTGTGATGTGACTCTTCTACCCATGCTGGAGCCAGCAAAGTTATTTTGACATATCTTAGGCCCATTATGTAGGTGTTTTGGCTCTCATAAGTTGGCTGGGTTTTTTCCACATATGGAATGGTGACATATTGCTGGGTCCAACACCCAGATAATATGACCCAATTTTCTATACCCAGGCTAGAGAAGGCGTTGTGACATATTACATGGCATAGCATCTAAGTGATGTTACCCTCCTGCCTAGTTTTTACCCACAAAAGGAATTATGATACATATCTTGCTTCAGTTCACAGACATGATGATCAAACTTATATTGGGATTCAGCCAATAGGAGGTATTTTGCCTCTCTTCGTTAAGTTTAGGGCAATATGTAAGGTCCTGGGTTGCATATTCATACCAAGCTCACAGAAGCTTACAACACTAACTTGTATTTTATAAACATTTTTGTGGTAGAGAGATTCATAACAGGGCCCAGCAAAAAGTTCAGATTGGGACACTCTGTTACACACCCAAGTGAAATTAAAAGTTGTCCACATCCCACATTTATAATGCCCACTGCTGAGGTCCTGAGTCTAACAAGGGAATACAGCACAAAGTTAAAATTGTGACTTCTATATGTAGATGTGGACACAAGTGGGATGGTGACTCATCTCTGGACCCAGCCCACAGGAATAATGGATCTTATCCTTAACCATGCCTGTAGGAGAGATGTTGACTATCAAACCTGGGTTTAGGGCAATATGTAAGAGTGTGAGTCCATACCAGCATGTAGGCCTCAGAGAGGTTTGCAACTCTCATGCAGGTTTTATAAAGTCCTCAGATGTTGAAGAGAATGTCATACATTGGCCCAGCACACACGTGAGACTGTGACTCTAATATACACATTCAGCTAAAGGTTAACGATGTCACCCTCAAAGATGATGAGATTGTGTCATATCACTGGGCATAGTACCCAGGTGCTGAGAATTTTGGCTCAAATTTCTTTCCATGGGTGCAATGTTACATATCACTGGGTCAGAATCATGATCATGTGACTCTTCTACCTGGGCCCTGCCAACAGGGGATATTATCACATATCTCTGGGCCTGCCAGCTAGGTGGTGTGTCTCTCCAACCTGTACCCTGCTCCCAGAGGACATTTTGAAATATCGCTGAGTCTAGCATCTAGGTAATGTAACTCTCTTTTCCTGCCTGGGTTCTGCTTACCAAAGGAATTGTGACATTTGGCTAAATGAAAAACCTAGGTGGTATGTCTCTCCTCTGTTTTCAAGAGTTTGTATCTGTGCTGCATTCTGTTTCATTACTTTGGTGTTCTACCTTTATACTGGCACCAAAGTTCTTTGATCACTGTAGGCTTGTTTTGTGTTTGGAAATTATTAAGTGTAATGCTTCCAATACTTTTCTACTTTTTAAAGATTGTCAGGCTTTTCAAGGTCCCCTGAGATCTTACGTAATTTTGTGGGTTTATTTTTTCTATGTTTGGAAAAATTGAAAAGGGGTGTGTTGAATGTATGGGTCACCTTAAGCAGCATGGACATCTTTGCCTTATTATGTCTTCTAACCATCGAAAAAGAGCATACTCAAAAGTTTGTTGTTGGCCAGGCCCGGTGGCTCATGCCTATAATCCTAGCACTTTGGGAGGCTGAGGAGGGCAAATGGCAAGGTCAGGACATCGAGACCATCCTGGTCAACATGGTGAAACCCCTGTTTCTACTAAAATACAGAAAAATTAGCTGGCCATGATGGTGTGTGCTTATAGTCCCAGCTACTCAGGAGACTGAGGCAGGGAATCGCTTGAACCTGAGAGTTGGAGGTTGCAGTGAGCCAAGATTTTTTTGCCACTGCTCTCCAGCCTAGCAACAGAGTGATACTCTGTCTCAAAAAAAAAAGAAAAAAGAAAAGAAAAAGAAAAAAGCTGTGTTGTTCAATTTTTATATTTTTTGAATTTTTCAGCTTTTCTCCTGCTACTGATTTCTAGTTTCATTCCACTTGCACTATAAATAATTGTCTGTAAAATTTCAATTTACAAAAAGTGTTAAGTCTTTTTTTGTGGTGTCACATGTGTTCCATCTAGGAAAATGTTTTATGAGCTGTTGAAAATAATGTGTATTCTCTTGTCTGTATATACGTTTGTTAGGTGTAATTATAGTATAGTGCATTCAAGTTTTTCATTCCCTTATTGATAGTCTGTCTTGCTTTATTTATTACTGACAGTGGGATATTGATATGTCCTTTTTTTATTATATTGCTGTCTATTTTTGCTTCAATTGTGTCAATGTTTGCTTTGTGTGTTTGGGAAAACTGTCATATATTTATAGGTTCTCAGTGAATGAACTCTCTTACCGTAATTGAATACCCTAGTTTATCTCTTTGAATTTTCACATAAAGTAAATTATATGAAATATGACAGTTTTCAACTTAATAAGTTGTTGCCTCTTCTCCTCTCATTTGTTTAACACCTGCTTGGAATGCATTTTTCATCTTGCCATTTTCAGTCTATTTTTTTAATTAGTTCTGAAGTGATTCTCTTGAACATATGACATAGATAGATCTTGATATAGATCATGATATAGTTAGGGTTTTTTTTTTTTCCGTTTTGAAGGATACTTTCGCTGGATATAGTATTCTTGCTTACACTCTTTTTTTCCAGTGTTTTAACTATGTCATCCTCCTCCATTCTTGCCCAAAAGATTTATTTTCATAAATTTACTGGTAATCTTGCAGAAGCATACATATATATAACATATCTCTTTTTTCTTCCTGCATTCCAGATTCTCTTCTTGTCTGTGACTTTCAAAACATTGTTTATGTTGTGTCTTGTTAGAAATCTCTTTGTGTCAATCTTAGTTGAAATTTGCTAAGCTTCTTGATTTTCTTATATTTTTTACTAACGTAGAAGTGCATATTAGTCTTTTTTTGTACTTCTACTCCACAATATTTATTTCTTTTTGTGCCTTTTATCTTTTTGTTGTTTTCATTTTTATTTTATTTTATTTTATTTGTTTCCATTTTATTTATTGAGCATCACTGAGGTGGTAATTTTAATTTTGGGGGTTAATTTATTTTTTTCTTTTAAGAAATAGATCTAGACATTCATTCAAATTGTCTCAGGTAATTTTTACGTCTCCCTTTTTTATAACTGATTTCTGGATATTCATTTTTATCTTTGACCCATATTATCTTGATATTTTGTATATGTTGTAATCGTAGGTTGAAATTTGTATAACATAAAGCCATATGTCAAAATCCTTATTAAGTGGCTTTTGTCTGGGGAAATACGATACCAATTTTTTAGGCTAAAGATTCTCAGAGTCTTTCAAGCCTGTTCTATGGAAGTTTTATCTGGTCTTGTGTGTTTTTTAGTTAAAAAGCATTCCCCATGTTTTTTCTTTTCTTTTTTTCCTCCTTTTTTTTTTTTTTTTTTTTTTTTTTTGAGTTGGAGTTTCACTCTTGTTGCCCAGGCTGGAGTGCAATGACGTTATCTTGGATCACTGCAATCTCCAACTCCCAGATTCAAGCAATTCTCTGGCCTCAGCCTCCCAAGTAGCTGGGATTACAGGTGCCTGCCACCACGCCTGGCTAATTTTTGTATTTTTAGTAGAGATGGGGTTTCACCATGTTGACCTGGCTGATCTTGAACTTCTGACCTCAGGTGATCTGCCTATCTCAGCCTCCCAAAGTGTTGAGATTCCAGGCGTAAGCCACCACTCCCAGCCATTCCCCACGTTTCTTATTGAAATCCTGTAGTCAGTTGCTATACCAATTTTCTGTCTATGATACTGAAGTGTTTCTTCTCTTGTAAGAGTCATTTACTTTTGGTCTCAGTTGTCCCAAACTGTCAAAGTATACCACCTTTCCTTTCAATACTGTCATGGAATATAGAAATTAGTCTTTGGTAAGGTCTCAAAAAGCCAGAAGCATGGACACAGGTGCCACTATTTTATTTATTTTTGGAAGGGAAAGACAGGAGTTGGAAGTCTGTATTTAAAGTCATCATAGGATGAAGAATGGCTGTGGTGGGTAAATACAAAATACCCTTATTACACTTCTGTGTGGTTCTCGGTATTTTGCTCACTTCGGGTGCTGCACACACTTAGCTGGTTCTTAGACTTCTCACAAAGGCATTTTGGTCAGTATATTTCTGTTAAGTTAATATGTTTATAAAGGAATTAGAGCCTGTGGTACTTTATTGTCAACTTGTTAGTGTGCTTCGTGTAATTATATGGTTGTAAAGTGTATTCACCTGAATCTAATGAGGAATAAATTTTTTTAAATTCACCTGGGTCTTTTCATTTTACTGAAGAGATATTGCTGGAGCACAACATAAAAGATTCATTTCAAAAAGTGATTCTGATAAAATATGGAAGCTGTGACCTTAATAGTTTATTTAAAGAAAGACTACCAAAGTGTTGCTAATTGCAAGGGGCAGAAAGCAGTTATAATGGCCTTCATCAATGTTTGTCAACTACCCATAGCAAAACCTGTCAATGTAATAAATGTGGCAAAGCTTTTGAGTTATGCTCAATCTTTACTGAACATAAGAAAATTTTTAGCAGAAAGAAATACTGCAAATGTAAAGAATGTGGCAAAGACTGTAGGTTGTTCTCAGATTTTACTGAGATTTTACAGAAGAGAATTCATACTGCAGAGAGATGCTACAGATGTGAAGAATGTGGCAAAGCCTTTAAAAAGTTACTGATCATAAACGAGTTCATAGTGGAGAGAAACCCTACAAATGTGAAGAATGTTTCAAAATCTTTACCTGCTCCTCAACCTTTATTCAACACAAGAGAAATCATACTGGAGACAGACTGAACAAATGGGAAGAATGTGGTAAAGCCTTTAAGTTTTTCTCACACCTTACTAATCATAAGAGAATTCATACTGGAGACAAACCCTACACATGTGAAGAATGTAACAAAGCCTATAGGTGGTCCTCAGACTTTACTAAACATAAGATAATTCATACTGGAAACAAACCCTACAAATGTAATGAATGTGGAAAAGCTTTTATGTGGTTCTCGGCCCTTAGTAAACATAAGAGAATTCAAACCGGAGAGAAACCCTACCTCTGTGAGGAATATGGCAAAGCCTTTACCCACTCCTCAACCCTTATTAACCATGTGGAAGAGAGACCTTACAAATGTGAAGAATATGGCAAAACCTTTAGGTGCTTCTCGGACCTTACTAATCATAAGATAATTCACACTGGAGAGGAAACCCTACAAATGTGAAGAATGTGGCTAAGCATTGATCTCATTCTCACACCTCATTAGAGATAAGAGAATTCATACTAGAGAGAAGCTCCACAAGTGTTAAAACTATGGAAAAGCCTTTAATGAGTCCTTGTATTGTGTTCAACATCAGAGACTTAATACTGAACAAATGCGGTATAAAGGTAATGACTGTTGAAGAACATTTAACATCTTGGAAGGTCTCTAAGAACTTGTTTTATAACCTGGGTGCTTTTGTGTTGGACATATATAGCACTTTACTATTATGTAATGCCCTTCTTTGTCTTTTTTAAATCTATATTGATTTAAAGTCTGTTTTGCCAGAAACTAGGATTGCAACCCCTGCTTTTTTTTCTGTTTTCTATTTTCTTGGTAGATTTTCCTTTTTCCCTTTATTTTGGGCTTATTTGAGATGGGTATCTCAATTACAGCATACCATTAGATATTCATTCTTTATTCAGCTTGCCAGTCTGTTTTGTAATTGGGGCACTTAGCCCATTTACATTTAAGGTTAGTATTCATATATGTGGATTTGATTCTGTCACTATGATCTTAGCTGGCTATTTTGGACATTTGTTTATGTTGTTGCTTTATAGTGTCAGCAATTTATATACTTTAGTGTGTTTTTGTAGTGACTGGTAATAGTCTTTTTCTTATTTAGTGCTTTCTTCAGAAGCTCTTGTAAGGCAGGTCTTGTGGCAATAGATTTCCTCAGCATTTGCTGATCTGAATAGGATCATATTTATTTTTCACTTCTGGAGTTTACTTTGGTTGGATATGAAATTCCAGGTTGGAACTCTTCTTTTAAGAATGTTGAATATTGGCCCCTAATCTCTTTTGACTTGTAGGATTTCAGATGAAAGGTTTGTTGTTTGTCTGATAGGTTTTTTTGGAGGTTACCTGGCCTTTCTCTCTAGCTGCCTTTAACAGATTTTTTCTTTCATTTTGACCTTGGAGAATCTCATGATTATGTGTCTTGGGGATGAACTTTTCATGGGGTATCTTACTGGGGTTCTCCACATTTCCTGCGTTTGAATGTTGGCCTCTCTATCTGGGTTAGGGAAATTCTCATGGACGATATCCCAAAATATGTATTTCAAGTTGTTTTCATTCTGCTTATTGCTTTCAGGCACTCTCTTTAATCGTAGATTTGGTTTCTTACATAATCCCATAATTCTTAGAGGTTTTGTTCATTCCTCTTTATTCTTTTTTCACTCTTGTTGTCAGTCTTATCTCAGAAAACGAATCTTGAAGCACTGAGATTCTTTCCTCTGCTTGGCCTATTCTGCTGTTAATACTTGTGATTATATTACAAAGTTTTTTATTGTGTTTTTCAGCTCTATCAGGTTGGCCACATTTTTCTCGATTGGCTGTTTACTCTATCAGTTCCTGAAATTTTTTCCCTTCCTTGCATTGGGTTGCAACTTACTTTTGTAGCTCAATGAAGTTTATTTCTATCCATATTCTGAATTCTACTTCTGTCATCTTAGGCCTCGCTGGAAACGTAATTTGGTAATTTGGATGAAATAAGCCACTCTGGCTTTTTGTGTTTTCAATATCTTTGCACTGACTTTGTCTCATCTTTGTGGGCATATCTTTGAGGTTGCTGACCTTTGAATGGGGTTTTCGTATTTTTTATCCTATTTGATGGTCTTGAGTATTTGATTGTGGTATAAGATGTTTGCAGCCAACAGGCTTTGTTCCTGGGAGATTTTTTGGTGGTGGTGGTGGGGCGGGGCAATGCTCAGCTCAAATCTCAGAGGCTGCATAATCTCAGGGACTTGTATTGAGCCCCAACTTTCTTCTCTGGCTCCATGATATTTGGAGTCCACCACTCTATGGGACTAAGGTCCCACAGCTGCAGCAGAGTGCTAGTGGATATGGAGTTTCTGCCTGTCTTTGGACATTCACCTCAGTGGCAGAAGCAAACCAGCTAGGAGTGGACTGGGGGGTACCTGCTGGAAACTGTATATGCTGTTGCACTAAAGATGGTATTGGCTTGGAGCAGAATGTTGGCCAGCACGGATTTTTATGCCTTCTTTGTGCGCCCCCCGCTCTCCATAAGGAGTAATTGTGGAGAGTGTGAGAGGATACCCTGTTCTCTGCACAGTGTTAGCACAAAGGCAGGGGTAGGGTTTTCTGCCTCTTTGCCCACCAAAGCTTCATTTACAATGCCAGTTGCTGGGGGTGACTAGGGCATACTGCATTCCTATTTGCTGGTGGGGAAAGCAAAGCCAAACCTGCCTTTGCTGACATGTGCCAGCAAAGAAATATGGGGATTTGCCTTCATCTCAGGGGAAACTGCAGTATGGGGAAGAAACATGTGGGCTGGTGCAGTCATAGGGGCTGCCTTGCTGGAGCTCCTCAGGTGTCAGGCATGGCCCACCAGGGCAGATGCTATGGTATGGGCTTCCAGGGTACCTGTGACTGCCCTGTAAGAATCTGTAGCCAGACTGGGTCCCTGGGGGAGGCCAATAGACCAAGCAGTGCTAAGCTGGACCAGGTTCTTATGATTTCCAAGACCATCCTGCAGAAGTTAAGTTCAACAGTTCCCCTAGGGCTAAAGTATCTTATGGGAGAAAGTTGAGTCCAGGAAAATGACCATCACTGACAACACTTTATTACAGATGCTCTCATGCCAACCCCTCTGGGAACCACATGAACTGGCTTGCTGCCCCATCTCTTTGCTTGTTTTCTGGGGGCTGCATCTCAGAGAGATGTATGTCAGCAATCCCTTAGTACATTCAGCCCAGGACAGAGGATCTATTGTTTCAACCAAGTTATGGATTCAGTGTCTAGGGAGGAGCAGTGGGTAGTTTCTGGGACCCATGGAAGATGAACTGCCCTCCTCTCTTGGGTAAACTGCAGCTTGTTTGAGGTGTGAATAAGACACTTAGGGTTTTGGATTTATCAGTAGTCTCACAGTAGCAAGGACAGTTCTACTGCAGAGGCAGTGGCAGAAATATTTTCAGTTGCCCCTGGAGGCTCTGTCCAGGGAGCTACTAAGTTGCTACTGGCTCAATACCTCTGGCAATGATTGGCTAGTGGCCCAGGCCTGGAGACCTGCCCAGTGAGAATATATGAGAACAGGCACTCACATAACAGTCTGGCCACTTTTCTGAGGGGCTGCTGCAGTATGCTGGTGTCCACTGCAGTCTCTAGTCACCTCAGATTTTCCAATACCTAAAGTGATCACCAGTGAATGCTGCAAAACAGCAACAATGGCAGCATGCCCTTTTCTGTGGAAGCTCCATCCTACAGAGGTATAGACCTGTTTCCAGCCCAAAAGCCCCTGTAGGAGGTAGCTGCAAACCCTTGTTGAAAGGTCTTACCCAGTGAAGAGAACATAATTGGAGACGCACTTAAGAAAGCAGTCTAGCAACATTTTTGTAGGACAGCTCTGCTGTGCAGAGGTACTACTTCCACTGACAGTTTTTTGGATTCCCCAAAACCAGAAGCCTGAAACAGCTAAGTCATACAAACAGCAAAAATGTCAGCTCACTCTTTGCTCTAGGAACTATATCACAAGGAGGTTTCAAAATTCCATCAACCAAAGAGCACCAGTGGTGGTAGCTGGACACCCTAGTTGGGTAGTACTTTCTAGTGAGGAAGAACAAGTTTGGAGAAAGGCTTTAACAGGCAGTCTGGTCATGTCTTTTTAGAACATCTGTACTGTTCTAGGAGATCCTTTCTGCCCCAGTCAGCTTGAGCTCTTCAAAGCCTGAAGGCTGGAATGACTAAGCTGCCCAAGCAGCAAAGATGGTGGGCCACTCCTCTTTCTGGTAGCTCCATCCCAGGGAGGTGCAGTGCTCCTGCCAATGGTTGGCTAGAATTCTAAGCCAGTAGGCCTTATCCTGTGAGGCATTGTGAAAGTGGGTCCTACAGACCATCACTATTCAGCCCCCTGGATTCCACCTCTTTCCTATGGGTATGTACAGGGGAGTAACCTCCTGCTTTGCTGGAGTTGCAGCTACTTTTTCTGGGAAGCCTGGAAAGCCAGAATATCTATGGCTCTTGAATCTCTGCACAGGCCTGAGCGGCTGCTCCGCTGACACTCCATGTGGCTCTGTGTGTTCAACTGAAGGCCTTGGTGAAGTGGGTTCATAAGGGTATCTCCTCACCTTGGGGTTGCAAAGATCTGTGGGAGAATCGTGGGTTCCCAGGGTCCGCATGCACTCACTGCTTTACTGGGTGGGGAGCTTCCCTTGGCTCCATGTTGTTCCCAGGTGGCCCATTGTCCTGCCTTGCTTTACTCCATTCTCTACAACTTAAGTTGTTTCTTTGATTAATCCCAATGCAAATACCTGGATGTTTCAGTTGAATGTGCTGTATTTATGCCCACCTTGCATTCCTCTCTATGAGAGCTGCACAGTCTAGCTGCTTCTAGTCAGCAAACTTGATCACTTTTCTCTAAAAGGAATCTACGTTTTTATAGTAAAAGTATTTAATATATTTTCAAAAGCAAATATTGATATAATTTAACAGTTACATTTGATGCTATGTCTTATTTCTAGAATTTATGTGAAAGAATATGGTCAATGGTTACTGCACCAGATTTATGGGAGATTCTTCTATATTAGATGGACAGATATATATACTTTCCCATAGAAGATTAAGAAAACTGAAATCTAAGAAAAATGAAGACATTCTAAGTGGAAAGGCCACTTAGGGGTTGGTTTACGACAGTATCACAAGTGACAGGATGATAGGAGAGTGGTAAGTGATCAGGATAATATTCTGCATAGTAAGAGAAATGATTTGAATTTTAGAAGGAAATTGCTTTACCATTTGTAAATTAAGGTAATTACAATACAGTGAATTTCAAAATGCCTTTTTATTGACAATGTGTGGACTTAACTTGTTTTAATAAACCAAAATTGTTGTTATTGTGTTAAGGCTATTTTACTTTGAATGTGTACCTTGTCACTGATGTTAACTTATCCCAACTTATCCGAGGTTGTAGGTAACAGATGGTAACAATATACTATTGTGTGACAGTGGAATAACATCCCTAGTGATTCCTTTGTCAGTGGTGTTTATCTTAAAATAATTTGGAAAATATGGTTCCTACAACTTACATTTTTGTTTTTCTTATGACTCCAGGTTATTATGATGGGTTGTAATGAAGATTATGTGAGTATAATGGAGCTATTTGTTTCTGAATTCTGAACAACTATTTACAAAATATCCTTTTTTCTGTTAAACATATGACTTCTCTGGTCTGCTAAACACATACAGACCTTTAGTTTTGATTTACATGGATTTAAATATGCAGATATATCACTCTAAAATAAAATTTAGGTGTGTAACAGATTTATAGAGAATAATCATATTTGTTTATGGTTGTGTACCAACTTTGAGAGGAAACGAAAAATATTAGAATGAAATAGATAATTTTACAAGTGTTGATAACTTGCTAGCAAACCAGAAAGTTCAAAGATTTTGAAAGCAAATCTATTTTATCTGCTTTGTATTAAGCTCATTTATCTAAAATGTTACTGCTCCTGGCTTAGAATCATCTTGTGCAAATTCTCCTTTTTTGTTGTTGTTGTTTGTCTGTTTGCCTGTTGCTCACCATAGACATATAATCTTTATTAAAAATACAGAAATTAGCTGGGCATGGTGGCGGGTGTCTGCAATCCCAGTTACTCAGGAGGCTGAGGCAGGAGAATCACTTGAACCTGGGAGACAGAGGTTGCTGTGAGCCAGGATCACACCATTGCACTCCAGCCTGGACAACAAGAATAAAACTCTGTCTCAAACAAACAAACAAACAAACAAAAAAGTCTTTGTGTAATCCCCTCAGAGATTATGAAAGTGACTTTGATAAAATTTAGTGGTATGCACAAAATAAGTTTCACATGCAAGTGATTTAACAGTGCGTGTATGTTCTTTAGCACATTTTATATTTTGTTTCCATTAGAGAATGCTATTTAATCCAATTTTTGTTTAGCTATTGTTCATTTTATTTTATAAAATTGACATAATTTAGTTTATTAAATTTATTGGGCCAATTTATTCAAGTGAACAGTTCAACATTTAGTAAGTCATGAGGTATTTTTTGGCATAAACATGAAGTAAACAGAGATAATACTGGTTATGTAATAGAAGCTGCATAATTAGAAATAAATATTCTTTTTTAAATTAGCCTGTGGTGTCAGGTGAAAATTTGAAAATATCTATAGTAAAGAAATGCCATTAATTCTCCATATGAAGAGAACATAATTGTACCTATGCTGCACAATTGACTCTCATAATTGAAACAGGAAGAAGAGATGGACCTTTTACCAAAATGAAGTGAAAACCTTATAAAAATTTTCAGATTATGTTTTTCCATTTAAACATCTACTGAGGTAGGTAGAAAGCAAGTCTATTCAGTCAAACCTGGAATTGCTGACACGTGTGAAGAGTATGCACCACAGGTGTCAAAACCTAAAATGCCCTGAACTATTTTCATTTAGATTAATGAAATATGGTTTTAGTCTTCCTCCTCTCTATTCTGGCTTAGACAAAATTATCGAGTCATTTCAAGTAGATTTGATTCTAGATCTTTTTTATTTTTATTTATTTATTTGTTTGTTTGTTTATTTATTTATTTACTGAGATGGAGTCTCCCTCTGCTGCCCAAGCTGGAGTGCCGTGGTGCGATCTCGGCTCACTGCAACCTACTCCTCCTGGGTTCAAGCAATTCTCCTGCCTCATTCTCCCAAGTAGCTGGGACTACAGGGCCTGTCACCATGCTCAGCTAATTTTTTGTATTTTTAGTAGAGATGGGGTTTCACCATGTTAGCCAGGATGGTCTCGATCTCCTGACTCCGTGATCCTCCCACCTCAACCTCCCAAAGTGCTGGGATTACAGGCTTGAGCCACCATGCCCAGCCTTGATTCTGGCTGTTGACACAGCACATCCTCAATTTATTGTCTCTGAGGATAGAAAGGTATGTGATATGGAAGAACAAAACTGAACATTTGTTATACCTAAGTAAATTTTATTTCTGCCCTGCTGTCCTGGGTAGTTCTGGCAGACATTACTGGAAGGTAGAAGTGGGAAACAAGCCTAAATGAAAATTGTGTGTGTGTCTTCTTAGGAACTGGCAGGATCAGCCTTCAGTTCTGGGTGGATTTGGGGCAATTGGGTGATATATAAAGAATGGTTATGTTGCATCAGGTCCTAAGGCAACCTGGCTTCTTCCAGTAGTAAAACCCAGTAAGATTGGTATTTTTTTGGAGTATGAATTGGGTGAATTTAAAAAATAATATACATGATAGATTTGTTCTGCATATTTTAATGATTATTTTACAAGACCTGTTTGGCCTTATTTCTATACTGAAGCACATTCTGAATGTCGTAAAGTCTCTTTGTTATCAGATACTGAAAGATAAAGAATGTGTAAATGAATCTGTTTCAGTTTTTGTGGGTAATTTAGCCAGTAAATTTAATCTCATTTCCGTAATCTTTAAGTTTTACTACTGAAGACCAGAATAGATTTTTTTCACCTAAATTTTTGCAACTATAAAAGCATGTTCATAATGTGACTTTCATAGATACTATGAATATCAATTGTCAAGTGTATTGATTTCTAATATAAAGTCTTTGAGTATTATGTCACCCAACATATCCAATAAAATGTTTTTAAGTTGCCTATTTAAAAAATCTGTCAATTTTGAATTACACACCTAGCTAAAATTTTTTTAAGATCTAGGATAAGATGTAAAATAATCAGACAAGTAATATAAAGTAAGTTTACTGAAATTTTTTACTTATTTAAGAAATCTAATTACATTTTAAATAAATTGCTGTCATCTGTTATTATTTTTGTAACACTTTTCTTAAGATTTTGCCTCTAAAACAGGTAACAATTTGAACAGAGACAGAAACAAAAATTCGATGATTGTCATGAAAATAAATTTCAGGAAAACAAAAGGTTTGTATAATGACCTAATAAAAATAATTTAAAGGATAAAAATCTTAATATTTGTTTTTACACATTATTGGGCAAAAGTAACCCTGAGATAGTAATATGCAGAAAATACTATTAATTATATTTTTGAGACTCTCTTACTGACTTTGCCACTTAGAGAACCTCCAGCACAGGCCCAGGATTCCCTAGGCATTTCTTCCAGGAGAATATCCAATGGAAATGAAACAGAAGGCCATGTCCACAAAGATATATCGATGCTCACCTCCTAGAGACCAGTGGATGCAGGTTGCAGAAAGAGTAGGCCCTTCTTGGATGTCCATGGAAGGGCTATGGGCACCATCCTGGAAAAGGGGCCTGGAACTCCACTGAGCCCTCCTACCTGCAGGGGACTCAGAGGACCCATGGGGAGTCCAGCCTAGGTGCTCTGTCCTGTCCTTGGCCCTTGAATCCTGCCTTATCTGGTAGCTTTTTCCACAAAGAAATCAGAATGGCAACTCCCAATGCAGCCCTACTAGAGGAAGGAGATCAAGAGTGTCAAGGCCCACACCCATCTTGGCACATTAAGTGAATTATTGATTATCTAGTCCATAAGTTAGAGCAGAATGTGCTGCTGTGATCCCTTGAGATCTCATTCTAGGAGGAAACCTGGGTGGCACCTACTTGAGTCTGTGCATTGGAGGAAGGATGGACAGGTCACCTGGGCTTCAATGTGAATGTGCCCTTAGCCTACCCAGGGAGACATGGGCTTGACAGTAGCAGATAGCAGACATGCTGAGCTGTCAGATGGGCACAGAGAGATAGGAATGAGGGGTCCTTGAGAGAAGAACCCTCTCAGGGCCCTGAACTCAGCCCAGAGATCCACCAGCCTTTTGAAGTACAGGCTGTACCTGGAGATGCAGGGTGGGCACTGTGCAATGGCCTGGTAAAAGTGGGGTGGGCAACCAGTCACTGAGGGGCTTTCATTGCCCATTTTTCTGAAGAGCAAATTGAGCCCCCAAAGCCACAAGCTAGGAGGGCCAAAAGCACTGGGCTGAAACATCACTTTTTTTTCTTCACTGGTTCCCATAAGCCTCAGACTTCCCTCGGCTTGCCTGAAAAC
This sequence comes from Macaca thibetana thibetana, assembly GCF_024542745.1. NCBI lineage: Eukaryota > Metazoa > Chordata > Mammalia > Primates > Cercopithecidae > Macaca > Macaca thibetana. Next base: position 97,953,053 of record NC_065585.1, on the reverse strand, counting down.
TTCCTGGGCTTGCCTTGAGGAAGAAGATTCCTCTTCCTTGTGAGTGTAGGCACAGAAGCAAAAAGACTTGTATGGTAAGCCCACCACAGTCACTTTTGTGGGCCCACCTGGGCCTCCTCACTTCACTGGGACTGGCCTGTGAAACCCAACTGGAATTCCAGAGTCCAGGATTCACATTTGGTTCAGCACCTAGGCCAGAGCAGATGTGGGCCTGTTAATTCCATTGCACAAGGCCCAAATCAGAGAACTGGCCTGACTGTTCAGCCGCAGCAAGGCAAGAGTGTGTGTACTGTTCCAAGCAGGTCCCATTCTCTTCCTGCCTCCAATTATTTCACTTGCAACTTGTCATTTGTACTACCTCTTTCTCTACCCCCCACATCCTATGGTTTTTGAAATTCCTCTGCAGACTGCATGAGCCAAGCATTAAGGGTCACAGTGCTCTAGCCTACTCAGGCTGTGCCAGGAAGATAGAGCTCTCAACCAACCTTGACACTTAAGAGTCATGTGTAAATAGTGACAGCTCTAGCAGGAGGGCTGTCACATACTCAGATTCTTTTTTGGTCTCCATACCAAAAAATATGTTCGAATGACAAGGCAAATAAGATAAAAACCTGGCAGTTCTGCCTTTTAAAGGGCAGCCTCAGCCTGATCACCCTGAACCACAATTTCAGGGTCTGGTTTAGCATGCCCCACCTTGGAAAATAGTGGAACTGGGGCCCCAGAGTGTCATGGGCCAATGAAAATCTGGACAAGGGCACCTCAGCAGCCTGTACACACCTGTAACAGGAACAGACCCTACCAACTAAGAAGCCATCTCGTAAACTTACACAACCGTACAAGCAATGTGCACACACATCAGGCCTAATAGATAAACTGCTGTCAACCCAACAATTCAAGAAAAGGCAAAAAATTTTTTGAATCTAGGGTTTCAGGAAGAAGAACGTCCACTGCCTGAACCAGCCTGTATGATGGATGCAACTGACAGTGTCGACTTGGGCATGGAGACTGACCCTATATAAAAATTGCTTCTGAGTGTTCAGAGTTCCAAGCTAAAAAAAATGTAGTAGTGGCCTGGCTGTGTGCAGTGGCTCATGCCTGTAATCCCACCACTTTGGGAGACCAAGGCAGGCAGATCACCTGAGGTCAGGAGTCTGAGACCAGCCTGACCAACATGGAGAAACCCCGTCTCTACTGAAAATACAAAATTAGCCGAGCCTGGTGGCACATGCCTGTAATCCCAGCTACTCGGGAGGCTGAGGCAGGAGAATCGCTTGAACCCAAGAGGTGGAGTTTGTGGTGATCCAAGATTGTGTCATTGCACTCCAGCCTGGGCAACAAGAGTGAAACTCCATCTCAAAAAAAAAAAAAAAAAAACTAGTAGTGGCTAACCTGGAGATTGTTCTTTATCTATGAGGAACATCTGAGCCCCTGGTCTGTCCTGGGCATGGTTATCTTGCTAAGCCCACTGACACTGGACTTTCTCCCCTCCATGTAAATCCCCAGTAAAACTCCATATCTCATTCACTGGTACTGAGTCTCTGCTTTGACACCTTGAATCTGGTGCCATTTACATGGGAATCGAAGTTGATACAGCTTACCCCATAGTGAGGAAGGATTTCAGGCTCTGCTCAATGTGTTTCAAAGCTCACCAAGGCATCAGCTATAGAAGGATACAGTTGTTCTCTTTATCACTATCATCCTCTTTTCCTTAGATGCACAATCAGCAGAATAACAAGTAAGATGAAGAAGAAACATATCATGGTCAGAAGCAAGATTAATGCCAGAATAAGCAGTGACCACTTGGAAAGCAAAAGGGAGCATTTTGCTTTCTCCTGTGGGCGGCCCTCAAATTCTGTCATCACTTTCTGGCTTCAGTAATAGTTTTTCAACTCCATCCTGGCTCTGGGGAAACTATGGGCCCTGAGTGTTAAAAATTTTCACTTAATCTTTGTGCAACAAAGCTTTCACTTGAAAAAATATGACCTCTCTGATCATGAGCTTCTAAGCAATCTGGACAATGCACAGCCTAAAAACCTATGAAAGGGAGATGAGTAGGTCTGAGGGAAACAATTTCCCACCTTTTTGCTTGGCAAGTTCAAACAACTGGGAAGGTAGACAAATGTGCAGAAGAGGGCAGCACAGTATAACTCCTCATTGTGTGACTTTACAACCAAGAGTTTTCAATCCTAGCTGTGAGAGCTCCAAATGAAAACCAGAAGTTACTTCACTATGCATCTGTTGATGATTGATTGCACCACATTTTGTCTATCATACTAAGGAGTCTTCGCTGAGGATTTTCCCACTGAACATATAGAGATACTGACAGGAAAAGGTAACAATAGCAAAAAGAAAATAGCAACTCCATGAAATCATTAATTGAAGTGTAGAAATGTTCATCTTCTCACATCATTGGCATTTTTGCACATATTTTCATGTATATCTACCCATAAAGCTGACATTTTATAATAATTAAGTTATATGTCAAGTTAAAATAAAAAAATATTTTTTTCAGCCACCCGTGGCAGCTCGCTTGAGGTCAGGAGTTTGAAACCAGCCTGGCCAACATGGCAAAACTCTGTCTCTACTAAAAATAAAATAAAATAAAAAGTCAACTGGGCTTGGTGGCACACACCTGTAATCCCAGCTACTTGGGAGGCTGAGGCAGGAGAATTGCTTGAACCCAGGAGGCAGAGGTTGCAGTGAGCCGAGATCGTGCCACTGCACTCCAGCCTGGGCAACATAGCAAGATTATGTCTGAAAAACAAACACACTAAAACAAAAAAATTTTTTTAACAACAAAAAGACACACATATGGTCTAGGCATGCTCTGGTGGAGTGGAGTGGGTGTGGAGCCTGTCCTGGGAAAGAAGGAAGAAGAGTCAGTGCCCTGCATTATGTGTGGGGGATCCATTGGGACACAAATAAAGAGGCAGTCAGGGCCTTGGCATAGCAACACTGAGGCTCGCAGTGGACTTCCGAAAGCAGCAGAAACGACCTGTGACCCTGAATGCTAGATGGGCCTGTAACAATGAAAGCTCTGCCCAGGGATCTTAGCAATCCTGCTAGGAGGTCCTGACTATACCCTGGATTGGAGACTCCTGAAGTAGAGTGGCTGGCAGAGAGCCTCAGCAAACAGGAGTCTTGACCACTGTGGCTGGGCCAATCTAAAATAGCTCATTTATTCTTTTTTACAAAACAAAATATAGAAAAATAAAGTGAAAAAATGAAATCAAGAGAAATAAAATAAAATTTAAAAATAAGTTTAAAGTAATTAAAAATAGTAAGGACACATAAACTGAAATAAAATAGAGAAAAATAAAGAGAAATATAATTAAGATCAGTGAAAATAAATAAAATGAAGATGAACTTAATAAATACAATAAAATTAAGAGAAATAAAAGAAATGAAATAATTTGCAATGCAACAAAATAAGAAAATTTTTAAGAATGAGGAGAAAAAACCGAAAATAATAAAGATAAATACGGAGAAAGAAAATAAAATAATATGAAAGGATATTAATGGAAATAAATAAAAGAAACAAAAAGAAATTAAAGAAAATGTTACAAACAAGATGCAAATTGGAGAAAATTTGAAATGAAGAGAATATAATCAGAAAAATATAAAAGAAAATTAAATTAATAGAAAAAATGAAAGTAAATAAAAATAAATAGTAACAAAATAAAGACAAATACGCAGAGAAGTAAAAGGTTAAAAAGAAAAACAAGACCTGGGGATAATCTACAAAACACTTCACCCAACAATAGCATAATACATAATATTTCTAATTACATATGGCACATTTTCTTAGATAGGCAAACTTCTAGGCTAGAATGCAAGTTTTAGCATGTTTAAACAGACGGTAATCACAAAAAGTATTATTTCTGACTACAATAAAATATACCTGGAAGTTAAAAATCAAAAGAAAACTAGCATGTCTGCATACATATGAAAACTAGACAAATTATTGAGCATACTATTTTTCAAGAATTAGAATGTGCTAGATTCTTTAGATGTTAATAGTATTTGAAATGATCTACAGATCAATCAGATCTCTTTCACAAAACCAATGGTTCTTTTTGCAGACGTACTAAAATACTCTAAAATGTTTGAGTCAATATTTACCTGTGTCACCCAGGCTAGAGTGCAGTGTCATAATCATGGCTCACTGTAGCCTTGACCTCTCCAGCTCAATTGATCCTCCCACCTCAGCCTCACAAGTAGCTGCACTGCAGGTGCATGCCATCATGTGCAAGTTTTTGTATTTTTTTTAGAGACAGGGTTTTACTATATTGCCCAGGCTGGTCTCAAACTCCTGGGCTCCTGTAATCCAACTGCCTTGGCTTCCCAATGTTCTGGGATCACAGAAGTGAGTCACTAAATATTGCCCTATAATTTCTATAAATACTCAAAAAACCAAAAGTAGCCAAACAACCTGAAAAAAAGAATAAACTCAGAGGCATAATTCTTTTTTATTTAAAAAAGTATTACAAAGTTACAGTAATCAAAATAGTGTGGTGCTGGCATACAGACAGAAAAATAAATGTTGAAACAGATAAGAGAATCCAGAAAGAAACCCACATGCATACACTCAACTTATCCTAAATGAAGATTCCAAATCCTCATGTTGCAGAACTTTCTCCTTCAGCAAAATTGGGTTCTTGTCACATGACTAGGAAAGATTAGGCTCAGGGACACTCTGAAGGATGAAGAGTAGAGTTGACTGGGAAAATTAAAAACTCTCAACAAAGTGAGTTGGAGTCCTGTTTACAGACCCCACCTTCCAGATTGATAAATGCCAGACCATCAAACAAGAACTGAAGAAGCCAGACTCCTCCTCCCTGCACAAGGGGTGAACTTTCCATGTATCCACTTCCTTCTCCCAGTGTGCAGGTGGCCAATATTCAGAGAGAATCAGTTGGAAAAAGGCAGGCTTCATCTGGGACCAGCAGTACGATTTTTCAGCCTTCAGGCTGTTTTAGGCTTGAAGGTGGGGTTTTACCCAAGACCCTTGGCTGTTTTACCCAAGACCCTTGGCTGTTTCCTAACTCTGTTATTTTCCCCTCTAGAGAAGTACATCTAACTGCTGTTACAATAAGGATAAGGATGATGACAAAAACCACTTCTAAGTGCTTCCTGCTGAAAGAGGGCACTGTTTTGGAAAAATGGTGGTCAGATCTGCTTAAGATGCCTGAGTGTTTCCAGTAAAAGGGACCATTGTCTGAGGCTCTGGTTGTGTGACTGTTTAAAGTTTGGTAGCCTGAAGGTGAGAAGAATCAAACTGGGTTATTAAAAAACACATATTAAAATGAAACAAGGGGAAGGTGGCAAGGATGGGTCAAAAATTCCAAGGTCTTTTACCAGTTTACATTGGGAGAGGGAAGACAAAACCCCAACTGGAAAAAAACAACAACAAACAAACAAAACCCAAAAAAAGTAAGCATTTGTTCAAAGGAGTCCTAAGGGTTCAGGAAGCCTTAAAAAGGGATATAGACTGAAGATGAATGGCTACTCATTTAGAAAGAAAGAGAGGACCAGGTGTCCCTGGTTCCTTTCTCTTCTTAGCAAATACCCAGTGTATGTTGCGGGATAGGAAAAGAATGTTCTCTTTCTCCCTTTTCCTTGTAACCCTGAGTCCTAGTGATTGTGACAGGGTGCCACCCATGGGTGTCAAGCAGCTTTCACCCATGTTAACAGGGAGGCCTAGGGGGTGAAAATATCTGCTGTTACCCACATATGCCCTATCTCCCCTGCAGTCAGTAGTTCTGGAGTTCACTAGACCTCATTTATGGCATGGATACTATCATAATCTTTACCCATTAAATGGGAGGCTTGTCTTAATCAGCTGGAATTAGTCATTCTCACCTTCACTGTGCCTTATAACCTCCATTGTCATCTGCCTCTGGATTTCTCAGATCCAGGATTCTTTCCGAGGGTTTCAACCTGAAACTTGGAATTGAGGTTGGAACAAAAATGTTTCTCAGAGGATTGCATGGACTACTTATCATGAGCTGAATGCTAAGATGAAGCTGTGAAATTGAGTCTTCTTTCCACAAGGGAAAGAAAAGAATGTATTGTGACACACCCAGAAGACTAGTGGCTATAGTTATGCTTGCTAAGATTTAGGTGGGCACCCTATTTATTCCCATCCCTCTGCAGGATTTGCAGGATAATTGCCCAGGACTAGAATATTAATCCAAAGTTTTACATTACCCATCCCTTTTTGTTTCTTCTGAGCTACAGTTGAGGATCGCTAGTTGGTTCACAGAAATAAGCAGGGTTGGTCTAAAATGTAGGCAAAATGCCAAACTAATGACTTTAGAATGTAATGACAAATGTATAAGTTTTGAAACATAATATTTATTCAGTCCTCTTTTCTGTTAAAAACAAATCATGATAGGACTGAGTTGTTTGTGAAAAAAAACTTTAGTCCTACACTTGGCCTGATTATTTGCATAAAGTGCAGCAAGAATAATTATTTCTGCATAGGTCTTTGACATTGGCTTTGATGGAACTCTGTTCCACAAGAATTTCAGACTTTCTAAAGTCAAGCCCAGCCATGGGTTTACCATCAAATACTTATGAGTTGGGTGATCCGCTCCTCTTATGGTCCCACAATTAACTTGGAGCTCCTGGGCCTGTCAGAAAGTGTCATTCTTTACTTAGCACAGATCAGAAACCCTGCAGAAGGACTGTGTAGACGAGATATGAGGCCTGTTTCTCCGAGGGGCTTTGATTGGCTCTGCAAGTTGAACTTGACTCCTTAAAGGGAAACATACCCTTTCAGTCAAGGCCTTGGTAAGACAACCAGTTTCTCCAATTGTGTCCTACTGCAAAGAAAAGTGGATTATTATTGTACTGATGCAAATAGCTATATTGCCATAAGTTAAGAATACTCACAACCATTTTTCAAATTCTGGGGAAGCCAGGCAGAGAGAGACATACATTCTCCAAATTTTGTTCACAGGAGTACACATTACACATATTAAAGGCTGTCACTATCTCAAGATAAGTTTTGTTCACTCTGGTAAACAATACAAGGATCACTAATGTTACAAGCAAAAGTCAGAAAGATTACTTCAGCTTTCTATTAGTTCACTGCATTCAGTTAACACTTGTTTTGTTTGATTTTCCAGAACCTTTTAGCTTTTCATGAGGCCTGTACATTTTTCCTGTATTCCAGTGTCAAAAGCTCTAATGTTATCAAAAGCCTGCATTTGAGATCACCTGTCAAAGTTCTACACCTGATTAAAAAACATTTCTTAAAAAAAATCAAAACAAGGCAACAGTTGTCTGTGTTTAACAAAATGTCCAGAGTAGTTACAGTCAGAAACGTGATTGACAAAAAAAAGTTTGATTATTTCTGTGGTTTACAATACATTAGCATAATAACCTAATTGTGGTTGATAGCATGTACTTCAGACATTAGAATTTTAGAAATCCCTTACAAGTTTGGAACTTATGTTAGTATTATTCACCAAAATACTATGTAAAGAATATTGAGGGCAGAGCAGATGGCCGAATAGGAACAGCTCCAGTCTCCAGCTCCCAGTGCGAGCAACACAGAAGACAGGTGATTTCTGCATTATCAACTGAGGTACTGGGTTCCTCTCACTGGGGAGTGCCAGACATTCGGTGCTGGTCAGCTGTTGCAGCCCGACCAGCGAGAGCTGAAGCAGAGCGAGGCATCGCCTCACCTGGGAAGCACAAGGGGGAAGGGAATCACTTTTCCTAGCCAGGGGAACTGAGACACACAACACCTGGAAAATCGGGTAAATCCCACCCCAATACTACACTTTAAGCAAACTGGCACACCAGGAGATTATATCCCACACCTGGCCAGGAGGGTCCCACGCCCACGGAGCCTTCCTCATTACTAGCACAGCAGTCTGCGATCTAACCACAAGGCAGAAGTGAGGCTGGGGGAGGGGCACCCACCTTCCTGAGGCTTAAGTAAGTAAACAAAGCCCTGGGAAGATCGAACTGGGTGGAGATCACAGCAGTTCAAGGAAGCCTGCCAGTCTCTGTAGACTCCACCTCTGGGGACAGGGCACAGCTAAACAACAACAACAAAAAAAATTGAGCAGAAACCTGCAGACACAAGTGACTCTGTCTGACAGCTTTGAAGAGAGCAGTGGATCTCCCAACACGGAGGTTGAGATCTGAGAAGGGAAAGACTGCCTGCTCAAGTGGGTCCCTGACCCCTGAGTAGCCTAACTGGGAGACATCCTACACTAGGGGCAGACTGACACCCCACACCTCACACGGTGGAGTACACCCCTGAGAGGAAGCTTGCAAAGTAAGAATCAGACAGGTACACTCGCTGTTCAACAGTATTCTATTTTCTGCAGCCTCTGCTGCTGACACCCAGGCAAACAGGGTCTGGAGTGGACCTCAAGCAATCTCCAACAGACCTACAGCTGAGGGTCCTGACTGTTAGAAGGAAAACTAACAAACAGAAAGGACACCAACACCAAAACCCCATCAGTACGTCACCATCATCAAAGACCAGAGGCAGATAAAACCACAAAGATGGGGAAAAAGCAGGGCAGAAAAGCTGGAAATTCAAAAACTAACAGGACATCTCCCCCTCCAAAGGAACGCAGCTCATCACCAGCAACGGATCAAAGCTGGATGGAGAATGACTTTGACGAGATGAGAGAAGAACGCTTCAGTCCATCAAACTTCTCAGAGCTAAAGGAGGAATTACGTACCCAGCGCAAAGAAACTAAAAATCTTGAAAAAAGAGTGGAAGAATTGATAACTAGAATAATTAATGCAGAGAAGGCCATAAACAAATGGACAGACATGAAAATCATGACACAAGCAATATGTGACAAATGCACAAGCTTCAGTAACCGACTCGATCAACTGGAAGAAAGAGTATCAGCGATTGAAGATAAAATGAATGAAATGAAGCGAGAAGAGAAATCTAAAGAAAAAAGAGGAAAAAGAAATGGAAAAAGTCTGCCAGAAGTATGGGATTATGTAAAAAGACCAAATCTACATCTGATTGGGATGCCTGAAAGTGAGAGGGAAAAGGGAACCAAGTTGGAAAACACTCTTCAGGATATCATCGAGAAGAACTTCCCCAACCTAGTAGGGCAGGCCAACATTCAAATCCAGGAAATACAGAGAACACCACAAAGATACTCCTAGAGAAGAGCAACTCCAAGACACATAATTGCCAGATTCACCAAAGTTGAAATGAAGGAAAAAATCTTAAGGGCAGCCAGAGATAAACGTCGGGTTACCAATAAGGGGAAACCCATCAGACTAACAGCAGATCTCTCGGCAGAAACTCTACAAGCCAGAAGAGAGTGAGGGCCAATATTCAACTTTCTTAAAGAAAAGAATTTACAACCCAGAATTTCATGTCCAGCCAAATTCAGTTTCATAAGTCTTTTACAAATAAGCAAATGCTTAGAGATTTTGTCACCACTAGGCCTGCCTTACAAGAGACCCTGAAGGAAGCACTAAACATGGAAAGGAACAACAGGTACCAGCCATCGCAAAAACATGCTAAAATGTAAAGACCATCGAGGCTAGGAAGAAACTGCATCAACTAACGAGCAAAATAAACAGTTAATATCATAATGGCAGGATCAAGTTCACACATAACAATGTTAACCTTAAATGTAAATGGACTAAATGCTCCAAATAAAAGACACAGAATGGCAAACTGGACGAAGAGTCAAGACCCATCAGTCTGCTGTATTCAGGAGATCCATCTCACATGCAGAGACATACATAGGCTCAAAATAAAGTGATGGAGGAAGATTTACCAAGCAAATGGAGAACAAAAAAAGCAGGGGTTGCAATCCTAGTCTCTGATAAAACAGACTTTAAACCATCAAAGATCAAAAGAGACAAAGAAGGCCATTATATAATGGTAAAGGGATCAATTCAACAGGAAGAGCTAACTATCCTAAATATATATGCACCCAATACAGGAGCACCCAGATTCATAAAGCAAGTCCTTAGAGACTTACAAAGAGACTTCGACTCCCATACAATAATAATGGGAGACTTCAACACTCCACTGTCAACATTAGACAGATCAACGAGACAGAAAGTTAACAAGGATATCCAGGAATTGAACTCATCTCTGCAGCAAGCAGACCTAATAGACATCTACAGAACTCTCCACCCCAAATCAACAGAATATACATTCTTCTCAGCAGAACATCGCACTTATTCCAAAATTGACCACATAATTGGAAGTAAAGCACTCCTCAGCAAATGTACAAGAACAGAAATTATAACTAACTGTCTCTCAGACCACAGTGCAATCAAACTAGAACTCAGGACTAAGAAACTCAATCAAAACTGCTCAACTACATGGAAACTGAACAACCTGCTCCTGAATGACTACTGGGTACATAACGAAATGAAGGCAGAAATAAAGATGTTCTTTGAAACCAATGAGAACAAAGATACAACATACCAGAATCTCTGGGACACATTTAAAGCAGTGTGTGGAGGGAAATTTATAGCACTAAATGCCCATAAGAGAAAGCAGGAAAGATCTAAAATTGACACTCTAATATCACAAATAAAAGAACTAGAGAAGCAAGAGCAAACACATTCAAAAGCTAGCAGAAGGCAAGAAATAACTAAGATCAGAGCAGAACTGAAGGAGGTAGAGACACAAAAAACCCTCCAAAAAATCAATGAATCCAGGAGTTGGTTTTTTGAAAAGATCAACAAAATTGACAGACTGCTAGCAAGACTAATAAAGAAGAAAAGAGAGAAGAATCAAATAGACGCAATAAAAAATGATAAAGGGGATATCACCACCGACCACACAGAAATACAAACTATCAGCAGAAAATACTATAAACACCTCTATGCAAATAAACTAGAAAATCTAGAAGAAATGGATAATTTCCTGGACACTTACACTCTTCAAAGACTAAACCAGGAAGAAGTTGAATCCCTGAATTGACCAATAGCAGGCTCTGAAATTGAGGCAATTATTAATAGCCCACCAACCAAAAAAAGTCCAGGACCAGATGGATTCACAGCTGAATTCTACCAGAGGTACAAGGAGGAGTTGGTACCATTCCTTCTGAAACTATTCCAATCAATAGAAAAAGAGGGAATCCTCCCTAATTCATTTTATGAGGCCAACATCATCCTGATACCAAAGCCTGGCAGAGACACAACAAAAAAAGAGAATTTTAGACGAATATCCCTGATGAACATAGATGCAAAAATCCTCAATAAAATACTGGCAAACCAGATTCAGCAGCACATCAAAAAGCTTATCCACCATGATCAAGTGGGCTTCATCCCTGGGATGCGAGGCTGGTTCAACATTCACAAATCAATAAACATAATCCAGCATATAAACAGAACCAAAGACAAAAACCACATGATTATCTCAATAGATGCAGAAAAGGCTTTTGACAAAATTCAACAGCCCTTCATGCTAAAAACGCTCAATAAATTCGGTATTGATGGAACGTACCTCAAAATCATAAGAGCTATTTATGACAAACCCACAGCCAATATCATACTGAATGGGCAAAAACTGGAAGACTTCCCTTTGAAAACTGGCACAAGACAGGGATGCCCTCTCTCACCACTCCTATTCAACATAGTGTTGGAAGTTCTGGCTAGGGCAATTAGGCAAGAGAAAGAAATCAAGGGTATTCAGTTAGGAAAAGAAGTCAAATGGTCCCTGTTTGCAGATGACATGATTGTATATTTAGAAAACCCCATTGTCTCAGCCCAAAATCTCCTTAAGCTGATAAGCAACTTCAGCAAAGTCTCAGGATACAAAATTAATGTGCAAAAATCACAAGCATTCTTATACACCAGTAACAGATAAACAGAGAGCCAAATCGTGAATGAACTTCCACTCACAATTGCTTCAAAGAGAATAAAATACCTAGGAATCCAACTTACAAGGGATGTAAAGGACCTCTTCAAGGAGAACTACAAACCACTGCTCAGTGAAATAAAAGAGGACACAAACAAATGGAAGAACATACCATGCTCATGGATAGGAAGAATCAATATCATGAAAATGGCCATACTGCCCAAGGTTATTTATAGATTCAATGCCATCCCCATCAAGCTACCAACGAGTTTCTTTACAGAATTGGAAAAAAACTGCTTTAAAGTTCATATGGAACCAAAAAAGAGCCCGCATCTCCAAGACAATCCTAAGTCAAAAGAACAAAGCTGGAGGCATCATGCTACCTAACTTCAAACTATACTACAAGGCTACAGTAACCAAAACAGCATGGTACTGGTACCAAAACAGAGATATAGACCAATGGAACAGAACAGAGTCCTCAAAAATAATACCACACATCTACAGCCATCTGATCTTTGACAAACCTGAGAGAAACAAGAAATGGGGAAAGGATTCCCTATGTAATAAATGGTGCTGGGAAAATTGGCTAGCCATAAGTAGAAAGCTGAAACTGGATCCTTTCCTTACTCCTTATACGAAAATTAATTCAAGATGGATTAGAGACTTAAATGTTAGACCTAATACCATAAAAACCCTAGAAGAAAACCTAGGTAGTACCATTCAGGACATAGGCATGGGCAAAGACTTCATGTCTAAAACACCAAAAGCAACGGCAGCAAAAGCCAAAATTGACAAATGGGATCTAATTAAACTAAAGAGCTTCTGTACAGCAAAAGAAACTACCATCAGAGTGAACAGGCAACCTACAGAATGGGAGAAAATGTTTGCAATCTACTCATCTGACAAAGGGCTAATATCCAGAACCTACAAAGAACTCAAACAAATTTACAAGAAAAAAACAAACAACCCCATCATAAAGTGGGCAAAGGATATGAACAGACATTTCTCAAAAGAAGACATTCATACAGCCAACAGACACATGAAAAAATGCTCATCATCACTGGACATCAGAGAAATGCAAATCAAAACCACAATGAGATACCATCTCACACCAGTTAGAATGGCGATCATTAAAAAGTCAGGAAACAACAGGTGCTGGAGAGGATGTGGAGAAATAGGAACACTTTTACACTGTTGGTGGGATTGTAAACTAGTTTAACCACTATGGAAAACAGTATGGCGCTTCCTCAAGGATCTAGAACTAGAACTACCATATGACCCAGCCATCCCATTACTGGGGATATACCCAAAGGATTATAAATCATGCTGCTATAAAGGCACATTCACACGTATGTTTATTGCGGCACTATTCACAATAGCAAAGACTTGGAAGCAATCCAAATGTCCATCAGTGACAGACTGGATTAAGAAAATGTGGCACATACACACCATGGAATACTATGCAGCCATAAAAAAGGATGAGTTTGTGTCCTTTGTAGGGACATGGATGCAGCTGGAAACCATCATTCTTAGCAAACTATCACAAGAACAGAAAACCAAACACCGCATGTTCTCACTCATAGGTGGGAACTGAACAATGAGATCACTTGGACTCGGGAAGGGGAACATCACACGCCGGGGCCTATCATGGGGAGGGGGGAGGGGGGAGGGATTGCACTGGGAGTTATACCTGATGTAAATGACGAGTTGATGGGTGCTGACAAGTTGATGGGTGAAGCACACCAACATGGCACAAGTATACATATGTAACAAACCTGCACGTTATGAACATGTACCTTAGAACTTAAAGTATAATAATAATAATTAATTAATTAATTAAAATAAAAAACAAAAGAAAGGGGCAGAGGCCAGAGATACTGAAGAGGCAGAATTTGCATGACACAGTGACCATTTGAATTTTTGGAAATTGGGAATGAAACAAGAAGAAGAATAAGGAATAATTCTCAGCGATCTGCCAGGCAATTGGATGAACAGATAAGACTGGGGAAAAGCAGGCTTGCAGTCTTAGAGGGCATTGGAGACATCTTGAAAAAATTGTTAAATTAACTTGATTGAAGTTTTTCGTGCAAGTCAGAGATCTGTGCCATACTTTGAATGAATACAATTTTTGATTGAATTAAATTACCATTCTTGGCCTCTGAGACAAGAGGAAACAACAGAGCCTGCCTTCTGCCTTCAGCAGTTTCCTGTGCTCAATGATGAAAACCAAGGGGCAAAGAATTGCCCATAATTGCGGCAAGGAGACCCTGGCCTCAGTGACCCTAACATAGCAAAAATTAGAATATTAATTTAAAACTTCTTTTCAAAAATGTTGATTTGCAATGTAGAGCTAATAAAGATGGACTAAATTGTCAAAAAAAAAAAAACACAAAAAGATGGATTAGAGACTTAAATGTTAGACCTAATACCATAAAAACCCTAGAAGAAAATCTAGGTAATACCATTCAGGACATAGGCATGGGCAAGGACTTCATGTCTAGAACACCAAAAGCAATGGCAACAAAAGCCAAAATTGACAAATGGGATCTAATTAAACTAAAGAGCTTCTGTACAGCAAAAGAAACTTCCATCAGAGTGAACAGGCAACCTACAGAATGGGAGAAAATGTTTGCAATCTACTCATCAGACAAAGGGCTAATATCCAGAACCTACAAAGAACTCAAACAAATTTACAAGATAAAAGCAAACAACCCCATCAAAAAGTGGGCAAAGGATATGAACAGACATTTCTCAAAAGAGGACATTCATACAGCCAACAGACACATGAAAAAATGCTCATCATCACTGGACATCAGAGAAATGCAAATCAAAACCACAATGAGATACCATCTCACACCAGTTAGAATGGTGATCATTAAAAAGTCAGGAAACAACAGGTGCTGGAGAGGATGTGGAGAAATAGGAACACTTTTACACTGTTGGTGGGATTGTAAACTAGTTCAACCACTATGGAAAACAGTATGGCGATTCCTCAAGGATCTAGAAGTAGATGTACCATATGACCCAGCCATCCCATTACTGGGTATATACCCAAAGGATTATAAATCATGCTGCTATAAAGACACATGCACACGTATGTTTATTGCGGCATATTCACAATAGCAAAGACTTGGAATCAACCCAAATGTCCATCAGTGACAGACTGGATTAAGAAAATGTGGTGAGGGCGGAGCAAGATGGCCGAATAGGAACAGCTCCAGTCTCCGACTCCCAGCGCGAGCAACACAGAACACCGGTGATTTCTGCATTTTCAACTGAGGTACTGGGTTCATCTCACTGGGGAGTGCCGGACGATCGGTGCTGGTCAGCTGCTGCAGCCCAACCAGCGAGAGCTGAAGCAGGGCGAGGCATTGCCTCACCTGGGAAGCGCAAGGGGGAAGGGAATCCCTTTTCCTAGCCAGGGGAACTGAGACACACAACACCTGGAAAATCGGGTAACTCCCACCCCAATACTGCGCTTTAAGCAAACAGGCACACGAGGAGATCATATCCCACGCCTGGCCGGGAGGGTCCCACACCCACGGAGCCTCCCTCATTGCTAGCACAGCAGTCTGTGATCTACCGGCAAGGCAGCAGCGAGGCTGGGGGAGGGGCGCCCGCCATTGCTGAGGCTTAAGTAGGTAGACAAAGCTGCTGGGAAGCTCGAACTGGGTGGAGCTCATAGCAGCTCAAGGAAACCTGCCTGTCTCTGTAGACTCCACCTCTGGGGACAGGGCAATAACAAACACACCCGAAACCTGTGCAGACGCAAACGACTCTGTCTGACAGCTTTGAAGAGAGCAGTGGATCTCCCAACACGGAGGTTGAGATCTGAGAAGGGACAGACTTCCTGCTCAAGTGGGTCCCTGACCCCTGAGTAGCCTAACTGGGAGACATCCCCCACTAGGGGCAGTCTGACACCCCACACCTCACAGGGTGGAGTACACCCCTGAGAGGAAGCTTCCAAAGCAAGAATCAGACAGGTACACTCGCTGTTCAGAAATATTCTATCTTCTGCAGCCTCTGCTGCTGATACCCAGGCAAACAGGGTCTGGAGTGGACCTCAAGCAATCTCCAACAGACCTATAGCTGAGGGTCCTGACTGTTAGAATGAAAACTATCAAACAGGAAGGACACCTACACCAAAACCCCATCAGTACATGCCCATCATCAAAGACCTGAGGCAGATAAAACCACAAAGATGGGGAAAAAGCAGGGCAGAAAAGCTGGAAATTCAAAAAATAAGAGCGTTCTCCCCCGGCAAAGGAGCGCAGCTCATCGCCAGCATCGGATCAAAGCTGGACGGAGAATGACTTTGACGAGATGAGAGAAGAAGGCTTCAGTCCATCAAATTTCTCAGAGCTAAAGGAGGAATTACGTACCCAGCACAAAGAAACTAAAAATCTTGAAAAAAAAAGTGGAAGAATTGATGGCTAGAGTAATTAATGCAGAGAAGGTCATAAACGAAATGAAAGAGATGAAAACCATGACATGAGAAATACATGACAAATGCACAAGCTTCAGTAACTGACTCGATCAACTGGAAGAAAGAGTATCTGCGATTGAGGATCAAATGAATGAAATGAAGCGAGAAGAGAAACCAAAAAAAAAAAGAAGAAAAAGAAATGAACAAAGCCTGCAAGAAGTATGGGATTATGTAAAAAGACCAAATCTACGTCTGATTGGTGTGCCTGAAAGTGAGGGGGACAATGGAACCAAGTTGGAAAACACTCTTCAGGATATCATCCAGGAGAACTTCCCCAACCTAGTAGGGCAGGCCAACATTCAAATCCAGGAAATACAGAGAACGCCACAAAGATACTCCTCGAGAAGAGCAACTCCAAGACACATAATTGCCAGATTCACCAAAGTTGAAATGAAGGAAAAAATCTTAAGGGCAGCCAGAGAGAAAGGTCGGGTTACACACAAAGGGAAGCCCATCAGACTAACAGCAGATCTCTCGGCAGAAACTCTCCAAGCCAGAAGAGAGTGGGGGCCAATATTCAACATTCTTAAAGAAAAGAATTTTAAACCCAGAATTTCATATCCAGCCAAACTAAGTTTCATAAGTGAAGGAGAAATAAAATCCTTTACAGATAAGCAAATGCTTAGAGATTTTGTCACCACTAGGCCTGCCTTACAAGAGACCCTGAAGGAAGCACTCAACATGGAAAGGAACAACAGGTACCAGCCATTGCAAAAACATGCCAAAATGTAAAGACCATCGAGGCTAGGAAGAAACTGCATCAACTAATGAGCGAAATAACCAGTTAATATCATAATGGCAGGATCAAGTTCACATATAACAATCTTAACCTTAAATGTAAATGGACTAAATGCTCCAATTAAAAGACACAGACTGGCAAACTGGATAAAGAGTCAAGATCCATCAGTCTGCTGTATTCAGGAGACCCATCTCACACGCAGAGACATACATAGGCTCAAAATAAAGGGATGGAGGAAGATTTACCAAGCAAATGGAGAACAAAAAAAAAGCGGGGGTTGCAATACTAGTCTCTGATAAAACAGACTTTAAACCATCAAAGATCAAAAGAGACAAAGAAGGCCATTACATAATGGTAAAGGGATCAATTCAACAGGAAGAGCTAACTATCCTAAATATATATGCACCCAATACAGGAGCACCCAGATTCATAAAGCAAGTCCTTAGAGACTTACAAAGAGACTTTGACTCCCATACAATAATAATGGGAGACTTCAACACTCCACTGTCAACATTAGACAGATCAACAAGACAGAAAGTTAACAAGGATATCCAGGAATTGAACTCATCTCTGCAGCAAGCAGACCTAATAGACATCTATAGAACTCTCCACCCCAAATCAACAGAATATACATTCTTCTCAGCACCACATCATACTTACTCCAAAATCGACCACGTAATTGGAAGTAAAGCACTCCTCAGCAAATGTACAAGAACAGAAATTATAACAAACTGTCTCTCAGACCACAGTGCAATCAAACTACAACTCAGGACTAAGAAACTCAATCAAAACTGCTCAACTACATGGAAACTGAACAACCTGCTCCTGAATGACTACTGGGTACATAACGAAATGAAGGCAGAAATAAAGATGTTCTTTGAAACCAATGAGAACAAAGATACAACATACCAGAATCTCTGGGACACATTTAAAGCAGTGTGTAGAGTGAAATTTCTAGCACTAAATGCCCACAAGAGAAAGCAGGAAAGATCAAAAATTGACACTCTAACATCACAATTAATAGAACTAGAGAAGCAAGAGCAAACACATTCAAAAGCTAGCAGAAGGCAAGAAATAACTAAGATCAGAGCAGAACTGAAGGAGATAGAGACACAAAAAACTCTCCAAAAAATCAATGAATCCAGGAGTTGGTTTTTTGAAAAGATCAACAAAATTGACAGACCACTAGCAAGACTAATAAAGAAGAAAAGAGAGAAGAATCAAATCGACGCAATTAAAAATGATAAAGGGAATATCACCACCGACCACACAGAAATACAAACTACCATCAGAGAATACTATAAACACCTCTACGCAAATAAACTGGAAAATCTAGAAGAAATGGATAATTTCCTGGACACTTACACTCTTCAAAGACTAAACAAGGAAGAAGTTGAATCCCTGAATAGACCAATAGCAGGCTCTGAAATTGAGGCAATAATTAATAGCCTACCAACCAAAAAAAGTCCAGGACCAGATGGATTCACAGCTGAATTCTACCAGAGGTACAAGGAGGAGTTGGTACCATTCCTTCTGAAACTATTCCAATCAATAGAAAAAGAGGGGAATCCTCCCTAACTCATTTTATGAGGCCAACATCATCCTGATACCAAAGCCTGGCAGAGACACAACAAAAAAAGAGAATTTTAGACCAATATCCCTGATGAACATCGATGCAAAAATCCTCAATAAAATACTGGCAAACCGGATTCAGCAACACATCAAAAAGCTTATCCACCATGATCAAGTGGACTTCATCCCTGGGATGCGAGGCTGGTTCAACATTTGCAAATCAATAAACATAATCCAGCATATAAACAGAACCAAAGACAAGAACCACATGATTATCTCAATAGATGCAGAAAGGCTTTTGACAAAATTTAACAGCCCTTCATGCTAAAAACGCTCAATAAATTCGGTATTGATGGAACGTACCTCAAAATAATAACAGCTATTTATGACAAACCGACAGCCAATATCATACTGAATGGGCAAAAACTGGAAAAATTCCCTTTGAAAACTGGCACAAGACAGGGATGCCCTCTCTCACCACTCCTATTCAACATAGTGTTGGAAGTTCTGGCTAGGGCAATTAGGCAAGAGAAAGAAATCAAGGGTATTCAGTTAGGAAAAGAAGAAGTCAAACTGTCCCTGTTTGCAGATGACATGATTGTATATTTAGAAAACCCCATTGTCTCAGCCCAAAATCTCCTTAAGCTGATGAGAAACTTCAGCAAAGTCTCAGGATACAAAATTAATGTGCAAAAATCACAAGCATTCTTATACACCAGTAACAGACAAACAGAGAGCCAAATCAGGAATGAACTTCCATTCACAATTGCTTCAAAGAGAATCAAATACCTAGGAATCCAACTTACAAGGGATGTAAAGGACCTCTTCAAGGAGAACTACAAACCACTGCTCAGTGAAATAAAAGAGGACACAAACAAATGGAAGAACATACCATGCTCATGGATAGGAAGAATCAATATCGTGAAAATGGCCATACTGCCCAAGGTAATTTATAGATTCAATGCCATCCCCATCAAGCTACCAATGAGTTTCTTCATAGAACTGGAAAAAAACTGCTTTAAAGTTCATATGGAACCAAAAAAGAGCCCGCATCTCCAAGACAATCCTAAGTCAAAAGAACAAAGCTGGAGGCATCATGCTACCTAACTTCAAACTATACTACAAGGCTACAGTAACCAAAACAGCATGGTACTGGTACCAAAACAAAGATATAGACCAATGGAACAGAACAGAGTCCTCAGAAATAATACCACACATCTACAGCCATCTGATCTTTGACAAACCTGAGAGAAACAAGAAATGGGGAAAGGATTCCCTATGTAATAAATGGTGCTGGGAAAATTGGCTAGCCATAAGTAGAAAGCTGAAACTGGATCCTTTCCTTACTCCTTATACGAAAATTAATTCAAGATGGATTAGAGACTTAAATGTTAGACCTAATACCATAAAAATCCTAGAGGAAAACCTAGGTAGTACCATTCAGGACATAGGCATGGGCAAAGACTTCATGTCTAAAACACCAAAAGCAATGGCAGCAAAAGCCAAAATTGACAAATGGGATCTCATTAAATTAAAGAGCTTCTGCACAGCAAAAGAAACTACCATCAGAGTGAACAGGCAGCCTACAGAATGGGAGAAAATGTTTGCAATCTACTCATCTGACAAAGGGCTAATATCCAGAACCTACAAAGAACTCAAACAAATTTACAAGAAAAAAACAAACAACCCCATCAAAAAGTGGGCAAAGGATATGAACAGACATTTCTCAAAAGAAGACATTCATACAGCCAACAGACACATGAAAAAATGCTTATCATCACTGGCCATCAGAGAAATGCAAATCAAAACCACAATGAGATACCATCTCACACCAGTTAGAATGGCGATCATTAAAAAGTCAGGAAACAACAGGTGCTGGAGAGGACGTGGAGAAATAGGAACACTTTTACACTGTTGGTGGGATTGTAAACTAGTTCAACCATTATGGAAAACAGTATGGCGATTCCTCAAGGATCTAGAACTAGATGTACCATATGACCCAGCCATCCCATTACTGGGGATATACCCAAAGGATTTTAAATTATGCTGCTATAAAGACACATGCACACGTATGTTTATTGCAGCACTATTCACATTAGCAAAGACTTGGAATCAACCCAAATGTCCATCAGTAACAGATTGGATTAAGAAAATGTGGCACATACACACCATGGAATACTATGCAGCCATAAAAAAGGATGAGTTTGTGTCCTTTGTAGGGACATGGATGCAGCTGGAAACCATCATTCTTAGCAAACTATCACAAGAACAGAAAACCAAACACCGCATGTTCTCACTCATAGGTGGGAACTGAACAATGAGATCACTTGGACTCGGGAAGGGGAACATCACACACAGGGGCCTATCATGGGGAGGGGGGAGGGGGGAGGGATTGCATTGGGAGTTATACCTGATGTAAATGATGAGTTGATGGGTGCAGCACACCAACATGGCACAAGTATACATATGTAACAAACCTGCATATTATGCACATGTACCCTACAACTTAAAGTATAATAATAATAAATGAATTTAAAAAAAAAAAAGATCTGTAAACCACCACATTCTAAATTTCCAGGATCAAAAAAAACAAATCCACAAATTTCTAAATTTATTCTAACAATATAGATTAGTCGGTATCTGGCTCATTTAAATGAAAGATTTTAATGTTTACCAAACCTTGCATGTAGAAGCAGTATGTTCATTTATTTTGATGTTTAATATACATTTCTTTAATATACTAGCTTATATAATTTGATAAATTGGATATCTGAGATTTCTCTGATTTCAGTTATTACAATTGATAGTATAAATACTTCTGCTAAAGAAAAAAAAAAAAAAAGAAAATGTGGCACATACACACCATGGAATACTATGCAGCCATAAAAAAGGTTGAGTTTGTGTCCTTTGTAGGGACATGGATGCAGCTGGAAACCATCATTCTTAGCAAACTATCACAAGAACAGAAAACCAAACACCGCATGTTCTCACTCATAGGTGGGAACTGAACAATGAGATCACTTGGACTCGGGAAGGGGAACATCACACACCGGGGCCTATCATGGGGAGGGGGGAGGGGGGAGGGATTGCACTGGGAGTTATACCTGATGTAAATGACAAGTTGATGGGTGCTGATGAGTTGATGGGTGCAGCACACCAACATGGCACAAGTATACATATGTAACAAACCTGCACGTTATGCACATGTACCCTAGAACTTAAAGTATAATTTTAAAAAAAAAAAAAAGGAATATTGAACACACTGTCAGGCCTCTGAGCCCAAGCCAAGCCATCTCATCCCCTGTGACTTGCAAGTATATGCCCAGATGGCCTGAAGTAACTGAAGAATCACAAAAGAAGTGAAAATGCCCTGCCCAGCCTTAACTGATGACATTCCACCACAAAAGAAGTGAAAATGGCCGGTCCTTACCTTAAGTGATGACATTACCTGTGAAAGTCCTTTTCCTGGCTTATCCTGGCTCAAAAAGCTCCCCCACTGAGCACCTTGTGACTCCCACTCCTGCCTGCCAGAGAACAACCCCCCTGTGACTCTAATTTTCCTTTACCTACCCAAATCCTATAAAACGGCCCCACCCTTATCTCCCTTCGCTGACTCTCTTTTCGGACTCAGCCCGCCTGCACCCAGGTGATTAAAAAGCTTTATTGCTCACACAAAGCCCGTTTGGTGGTCTCTTCACATGGACACGCATGACAAACACCATTTTGACAATTCCACGTAACTAAACATGTCATATAAGCCTGTTTGCGTCTCTTGTGGATACTCCAGGGGCCCTCTTTAGCATCCAGCAGCCAATAATTAGAAAAGACAATTTTGTAACTAAAGTTTGATTTTGAGAAAGATATTAAATGTTAGAAGTTTAAAACACTTGATATTATGAAATAAAATTCCAGATGCCCATAAATTACTTAACTGAAGTGATGACTTAAAAATGTAAAAAGCAAAAACCTTTTATAATTATTTACAAATTTTGCTAAAGAACAGATTAGTGCCTTATGAGTGTCTTGTTGTGCTTTTATTTGAATGCTTAATATACAAAAAACCCATATAATACCTTTTTGAATTTAATTAATGTTCACACACAGAATTTCTTTGGCAAGATTTATTTTTACAATCTTTCTACAACTTGTTTGAACTTTTAGCTTTATTTTATCTAATTCAAAACAATTATTTGACCCTAGGCAAAAATTTATATTTTCATCACTTCTTATAATCTTTTATTAAAAATACATTTTACTGTTCTTATACACCTTGCATGTAAATCTACTTCCAGTGGTTTCAATTACATATTATAATGGTAACTTCTAGCAATTTTAACTTTAACGTGAAACCAGGTAAATTGTTTTAATTATGTGCTAGATGCAGCCAAGGGTTTGACTCCTTTCAGCATAATTAAGGGTGTGGTTAATTCCATTTGTTCTCAGGCCTTACCAATTGTGAAGCAAAGTTGAGCTGTTCTCAAAAACCAAAAAACAGTTTAAACCTTAAAACATTTAGCAAACCTAGTATCTGACCTGCATAATTAAGTCCACCTACTCATCTGTTGATCACATTTGTGTTTTACCGATAATCTTTTAGGCTGTTTTTATCTCTCAAAGATTAAAAGTCATGTAAACTAAAAGGTACACAGCTTTTATCTTCCCTTCAAAAAATATTTGATCCAAGTTCTTATCATTCTTTAAGTCAATTTATTAGAGCTCTGTTTGACAGACATCACACACACAACACATATATAACTACAGACAGGCAGAAGAAAACCCAGTAACCATAAGATTTATTATTTGCCAATTTCCTGATTGAATTACTGACCTCTCACGCATGCATTAGAGTGGCAAGACAAAATGAAGTAAAAAAAATTCAGTTGGCTGAGAAAAAACCTTTTCCCAGCAAAACAAGATCCCAGAAGAGAAAAACATAAAGATCTTTTAAATATACCTGTAATTTGGATATGCACTTTTAATTAAGTTGAGCACTCTTTAAGAAAATCTTTTAAATTCATTATTACCTGACTCTAGCAGCACTAAGCAGCCAGTATTTCTGGCATTCAAACTTTACCAAAGTTAACTTACCAGGTGCTCAGAGGAAAAAAAAAAATTAAGGCAGTTTGTGAAGGGGAAGAAAATCAGCAAATCTCAAAAGTTACATGCTGATATAAAATCAGAAGGGACTCATTTCCTAAGCCAGGATTAAACCTGGGCCACCATTGTAAAATAGCAGAGGCCAGAACAAAACACTGCCACGTGGTTACAGATCATGCTACTAACAGCGTAAAACAAGATGGAGGCCTGCAGCAAAATGTCCTAACAACCAAGGAGAATGACATACAAAGCACACCAGATTGGCCACAGCTCGAGACCAACCTCACAAATATCCTTTCACAGTTAAAACTCTTCAAAAAATATAAGCAGTGATCGTTGGGATCCTAGCCTAGCGAAACATTTTCTAAGAAGAAAAAAAAATAGCCTTTTGGTTAAAAGCAAACTGCTGACAGGGTAGAGGAAAGAGGAAAGAAAAAAATAAGGCTTAGGTGTAGGCAGGGAAGAAAATTTTCATTCTGATGCAAATGGGTTCCTTCAACAGAGAGAAAAACTTAATTGCTGTTGGATAAGGCTGGATCCCTTGGCTGAAGAAGGGGAAGACACCATGAATGCCTGCCATTTTCCAGCCCAGAGGAGATGGGGGTGAGGAGCTGCCATTCACCTGTCCAGCCTGCATGTGCTTGAGGCTATTAGAGTGGGGTGGTGCACAGTTTCCTCTACCCTAGGAAGAAGTCCAAGGATGAAAAGACTTACAAACAAAAGAGGAAAAGAGCTTTTGGTTCACCTCTTACCCTTCCTCTAGCCCCACATCTGGACACCAAACTGTTGTAGAACTTTCTCCTTAATTCAGCTAAAATCAGGATCTTGTAACATGACCAGGAACAAATAGACTAATGAACACACTGAAGGGTGAGGAGTAAAGTTTATTGGGCAAAAAGGAAAAAGAAAAAAAAAACTGTCAGCAAAGTGAGAGAGACTCCTGTTAATAGGCCCCCACCTCACAGATTGATGAACACCGGGTAACCACATAGCAACTGAATAGTCCAGGCTCCTCCCTTGCCAAAAGGTGTGAATTTCCATGGCTCCACCTCCTTTTACCAGTGTACACAGGGGCATTATTCAGAGAGAAAGAGTCAGGAAAGGGCCAGCTTCATCCTAAACCAGCAGTCCAATTTTTCAGCCTTCAGGCTGCTTTAGGCTTAAAGGAGAAGTTTCGCCGAGGACCCATGACTGTCTCTTGTCTCTAACACTCAAAATGGGAAAAGGTCCTTTGGCTATCTCCTGTCTCTATCACTCAAAATGAGAAAAAAACAGTCTCTTTAAAAATTGGGTTGGAGAATACTGAATATCCAAATGATAAAAAATAAACTTGAACCTTACCGCAAGCATGAACTTAAAATGAAGTAAGATTTATTATTTATAGTTGCTGTAAATAATTTTTTTCTTGAATTTCTTTTTCAGATGGCTTGTTCTTGGCATGTAAAAGTGCTCCTACTAATTTTTATGTTAATTTGATATTTTGCCACTTTACTGAATTTCTTTATTAATTCTCGATTTTTAGTGTAGTATTTAAGTTTTGCTATATAGACAATTATGTGATCTGCAAAGACAATTTGACTTTCTCCTTTTTTATTTGGATGTTTTTCATTTCTTTCTCTTGCATAAATAATCTGGCTGGGACTTCCAGTACTCTGTTGAATGAAAGTGGTAAAAGTAGACATCATTGTCTTGTTCCAGGTCTTAAATAAAAAACTTTCTTCTTTTCTTGTTCAGTGTGATATTAGCTATTGATTTGTCATATTTCACCTTAACTGTGTTGAGGCACATACCATCTATACCTAATTTGTTCAGTTTTTTAAATCACAAAGGCATGTTAAATTTTTCCAAATACTTTTTCTGCATCTAGAACAAAAAATAAAGGGGTCTAGCAGTAAAATTAATTAAAAAGATAAACACTCTCTACACTATAAGTTATAAAACTGATGAAGGGCTGGGTGCGGTGGCTCACGCCTGTATTCCCAGAACTTTGGGAGGCCGAGGTGGGTGCATCATGAGGTCAGGAGATCGAGACCATCCTGGCTAACATAGTGAAACCCTGCCTCTACTAAAAATACAAAAAAATTAGCCGGGTGTGGTGGTGGGTGCCTGTAGTCCCATTTACTTAGGAGGCTGAGGCAGAGAATTGCTTGAACCCGGAAGGCGGAGCTTGCAGTGAGCCAAGATCACTCCACTGTACTCCAGCCTGGGCAACAGAGCGAGACTCTGTCTAAAAAAAAAAAAAAAAAAAAACTGATGAAGAAACTGAAACATGAAAAATTTGAGAGATGTTTTTTGCTCATGAGTTATAAAAAACATTGTTAAAATAGCTATGCTACTCAAGGTAATCTACAGATTCAATACAAACTCTATAAAAATACCAATGACTTTTTTTCACAGAAATGAAAAAAACAGGCCTAAAATTTATAGGAAACAAAAAAAACCCTCCCCAAAGTAATCTTTTGAAAAAAGAACAAATCTGAAAGCATCAAACTACCTGACTTCAAAATATATTGCAAAGCTATAACAAGCAAAAGAGCATGATACTGGCATAGAAAACAGACACATGGACCGAAGTATCCAGTGATCCCAGTAATAAATTTATAAACCTAGAGTCAAGTAATTTTTAAGTTATTTAGGATACACATTTAAGAAAAGTCAATCTTTTCAATGAATTGAGCTAGGAAAATTGATTATTTAAATGAATACAACTAAGTGCCTCACTGTTACCATATTAAAACAACTTAATTAAAAATAAATAGAAGATTTAAATGTAAAACTCAAATTTATAAAACTATTTGAATAAAACATAGAGAAATTCTTTACCAAATAGGACAGAAAATATTTAAATAAGACCTCAAAACCACAAGCAACAAAAGCAAAAGGAGACAAGTGGAGTTATCAGAATCTGAAAAAAATTTACATAGCAAAAAATGGATTAACAGAGTGAAAAGACAACTTACAGTGTGGGTGAATATATTTGCAAACTATACATATGACAATGGATAAACATACAGAATAGATAACAAACTTAGCAGCAAAAATAACACAATCTAGTAACAGGCAAGAGACCTTAAGTGACATTTCTCCAAAGAAGACATACAAACAGCCAAGTACATGCAAAGACGTGCAACATTAATTATTAGAAAAATGCAAATCAAAGCCACAATAAGATACCAAACCACTCCAGTTAAAATGACTATGATCAGAAATGACATGTGCCTGACCCTTTCAGCAGGAGGCATTGCGACATATCTCTGGGCCTATTATTTAGGTGATACGACTCGCCTCTTCTTCCTGGACATTGCCTACAAGGGACATTGTGCCATACAGTTGGGCATAGCCCTGAAGCTATGCGACTTTTTTGCCAGGAACTTACCTACAAGGAGAATATTGGAACATTTCTGCCTCAGCATTTAGGTTATGTGGCTGTCATGCCTGTTTCATTACCACAGAGTAAATTTTGACATATACGTAGGCACAGCTCACAGGCATGATAATGACTGTCATATGTGGACCCCACAAATAGGAGTAATTTTGACTCTTGTAACTTGCTTTAGAAACATAAGTGATATCTTAGATCTCTTTCTGATGAAAAGGTCATAGGAGATTAAAACAGTCTCAGATATTTTATAAAGCCTTTAACTTATACAGAGAGTGTAATAACAGAACCCAGCAGAAAGGTGAAATTGCGAGTCTCATATACACACCCAGCAGACAATAAGTACTGTCACATCTCACATATATGAAACCAGCTGTCACTTATGAAAACAGGACATTTGTGGTATTGTAAATCTCATCTCTGGAATATTCTGCCAGTGTGATAGTGATATAAATATTTGCCGAGCATCTGTGGGATTTGACTCTCCAGTAAATATATGGGATTGTAATCTCTACCTGGGCCAGCCTCTAGATGATGTGACTCTCCTGCCTGGGCCCTTCCCTCAGTAACTATTGTGACATATCACTGGATCTAACACCCAGGTTATGTTACATTCTTGCCTGGGTCATGCCCACAGACATCATTGTGACATATGACTATGTCCACCATTTAGGTGATGTATCCCTCCTCTCTGGAATGGGTCTTGAACACATGGGGTGGTAGTGACATATTGCAAGACCAGGCACACAGGTGAGGGTACTCTTATGCCAGGACTATGTTTCAAGGAGGGCATTGTGACATATCTCTGGGTCTATCTCCTAGGTGATGGGACTCAATGCTTGGGCCTCACCCACATAGAGTATTGTGATATAAAAGTTAAACCTGCACAAAGGTGATATAACTCTTTTGCCTTGGTTCTGTCCTAAGGGAGCCTTTCAACATAGCTCAGGACCAAGCACCCAGGTGATGTGGCTCTTCTGTCTGGTTCCTACCCATGTGTTAGATTGTGATGTATAACTAAGGAAGCACCTAGATGATATGACTCTGCTTTTCTGCCAGAGCCCTGCCTACTGGAGATATTGGGACATATCTCTGAGCCCATGACCTAAGTGATGTGACTTTCTTCCCCTGCCTAGGCCTTTAAAATGGTGAGATTGTGACATATTGCTGAGCCCAGCATTTAAATCATGTGACTCTACTCTTTTCTGTGAACCATGCCCATAAAGGGAAATTTTGACTTATTGCACCCAGATGATGTTACTCTTCTGCCAGAGTCCTGAATGAAGAGGGAATTATTGCATACTCATGGGCCCAGCACCCTGACGATGCTACGGTCCTGCCTGTGGCAGAGCCACAGGGAGTACTTTCACATATCTTCAGCTTATTCTGTAGGTGTTTTTGTTCTCATCCCTTGGCTAAGTTTTTCCACATGTGAAATTGTCATATTGCTGGATCCAGCACCCAGTTAATGTGACCCTCCTTCCTAGATTCTGCCTAGAGGGCATTGTGACATGCTTGCCACATCACCTAAGTTATGTTACCTTTTCCTAGATTTTTGCCCAAAAATGGGATTATGGCATATACCTTGCTTCAATTCACAGGCATGATGGTCAGACTTACATTGCAATTCAGCCAATGGAATATATTTTGCCTCTCATTGCTAGGCTTAAGGTAATAGGTAAAATCCTGGGTTGCATATTTATAGAAAACTCACAGAAGTTTACAACACTAACTCATATTGTATAAACTCCTTGAGTGGCACAGAGAGTTTCATAACAAGGCCCAGTACAAAGTTAAGATTGTGACTCTCAATTACACACCCAGGTGAAAGTAAAAGCTGTCACCATCCTATATTTACAAAGCCCACTGTTGAGGTACTGGGTCTAACAAACAAAAAGAGTTCAAAGATGGAATCGTGACTCTCATATGTGGGATCTGACCACAGGTGCTATCATGACTCATTTTTGGACCCAGCTCACAGGCATAAAAAGGATCCATTCTTGAACTCAGCCTAAATGAGAGATGTTGACTATTATACCTGGGATTAAGGCAATATATAAGGTTGTGAGTCCATATGAGCACGTGGGCCTCAGAGTAGTTTGCAACTCTCATGCATGCCATATAAAGCCTTCAAATGGTGTAGAGGGTGTCATGCGATGATCAAGCACACAAGTGACATTGTGACTTATATACACACCAAGCTAACAATTAAAGGTGTTGCCCTCAAAGATGAGGAGATTGTGTCATATCACTGCGCCTAGTACCCTACACTACCTAGGTGGTGTGATTCTCCTCTTTTTCTTCAACCCTGTCTACAATAGACATGGTGCCATATTTCTTGAGGCTATACCAAGGTGATGTGACTCTTCTGACCTGGCCCTGCCTGCAAAGGAGATTATAATACATCCCGAATTTAGAATCCAGGTGACGAGACTCTCCTGCCTTGTTTCTCCCCACAGGTGAATTTGTGACATATACTTGAGTTCAGCTCATATGCACGAACATAAGCATAATACCTGGACCCACAAAGGAGAACTATTTTGACTCATAATGCCAGCCTCATGGCCATAAGTAAAGTAATGGGTCTCCTAATTGTATAAAGTTCACAGAGGATTATGATACTCAGGAATATAATATAAAACCTCAGCGGTACAAAGAGTGTCATAACAGGGAACAGCAACCAGGTGCAATTGACTCTTGGGTGCACACCTGGCTGACCCGAATGTCATTCTCTCACAAGAACAGGACCTACAAATAAGGCACTAAATCTCACACAAAAAAGCAAATGAAAGTTGAAATTTTTCCTCTCATACGCGGATCTGACCCACAGGTGTTTTGGTGAAGCAGGATTTAGCACACCTGTAAGTCTGTGATTCCCCTACTGGAACACAATCTTCAAGTGGGATTGGGCATCTTATACATGGATTTATCCCACTGTTGAGATTGTAACTCTTCTACTTCGACCCAACTTACAGGAGATGTTGACCCATATTCACGAAACCAGGACTTGTGTGGGACTGCGAAACTTACTTCTGAATATTTATTTCTGTGTGATTAGGACATAAAAGTGAGCCCACCTCTTGAGTGATTTGACTCTCCTTTTTAGGACATGATCACAGACGACATTGTGACATACGTGGACCATACACCTAAGCAAAAATGCCTGGGCCTGCCTACAAAGGGCACTTTTATATGTGACTGGCACCAGCACCCAAGTGATGTGAATTCTTTGCCTGATCCCTGACTATAAAAGGCATTGTGGCTTATATGTAGGTCCCTCATGTAAGTGATGTGACTCCCTTCTACTGCCTTGGCCCTGCACTTATGGTGCATTGTGACACATAACTGGGTACTGCACCAGTTCTGCAGTACCAGCTTCTGCCAACAGGAAGTTTTGTAACATATCATTTGACTCAGCACCTTGGTGATGTTTCTCCTCTCCCACCTTGCCCTGACCACAGGGGAGATTGTGACATATTGCTAAACCCATCTCCAAGGTGAGGTCACTTTTATACCTTGGTTTTGCACATAGTGGCCATTGTGACATACATCTAGGCCAATTGCCTGGGTGAAATGAGTCTCCTTAACTTCCTAAGCCCTGTCCACAGGGGGAATTTTGATAAATCACTCAAACCAGCATCCAGGTGTTGTGACTCTTCTTCCAGGTTCTTGTCCACAAGAAAGATTGTGACATCTCACTGGACAAGCACCCTCCCAGGTGATGTGACCTTCCTGCTTGCTCTCTGCCCACAGGTGATATTGTGCCATACACCTGAGACCAGATAAGAGGACTAATCATGACTCTTAAACCTGGAGCCAGGTCATATGCAAGATGGTGTCCCCATTCCTGGAACTTTCCACCAGTGTTATTGTGACATATACCTTTGCCCAGCTCCTGAGTGATTTAATAATCTGGCGTAGGTGTAGCCCACAAATGAGATTTGGACATTTACCTCAGCTGAGCACCTTGGTGATTTGACTCTCCTGTCTTAACAATATTCTCAGGAAGGATTGTAACATATCTCTGGACCCATCATCTAGTTGCCTGACTCTCCTCTCCTGCCTGGACCCTGCTTCCACTGGGGATTGTAACACTGTCCACAAGGGGTATGGTGCCATACATCTGGGTGTAACCCCAAGTTATGCAACTTTTCTGCCAGGAAAATATCTACAAGGAGAATATTGGAAAATTTCTGGCTCAGCATTTAGGTGACTTGGCTGTCGTGCCTGTTTCATTACTACAGAGTAAATTGTGACATATGCCTAGGAACAGTTCACAGGCATGATAATGACTCTCATATGTGGACCCCACAAACAGGAGTAATTTTGACTCTCAAAACTTGTTTTAGAAACATGAGTGATTAAATCTCTTTCTGGTTAAAAAAAAAAAAAAAAAAAGCAAAGAAGATTATAACAGCCTCAGATATTTTATAAAGCCCTGGACTTGTACACAGAGTGTCATAACAGAACCCAGCAGAAAGGTAAAATTTTGAGTCTAAAATGCACACCTACCTGACGGTAAGGACTGTCATTGTCTCACATATGTGAAGCCAACTGTCACGCATGAAAACAGGACATGCGTGGTATTGTACATCTCATCCTGGGAATTTTCTGCCAGTGTGATTGTGATATATATCTTTGCCGAGCACCTGTGTGATTCGACTCTCCAGACTGGTTAGAGCTGGCATATGTTATTGTGATATCTACCTGGGCCAATCTCTAGGTGATGTGACGCTCCTGCCTGGGCTCTGCTCTCAGTAAGAATCATAACATATCACTAGATCCAGCACCCAGGTCATGTCACATTTTTGCCTGAGCCATGCCCGCAGAAATCACTGTGACATATCACTGTGTCCACCACTTAGGTGACATAACTTTCCTCATTAGAATGGGCCCTGAACACTATGGGGGATAGTGACATATGGCTGGGCCAGGCACACAGGTGATGGTACTCTTTTGCTAGGGCCATGTCCTAAAGAGAGCACTATGATACATCACTGAGCCTATCACCAAGGTGATGTTGATCTCCAGCTTGGGTCTTGCTTACCTGGATAGTGACATATTGCTAGTCTAGGCACACAGGTGGTGGTAGTCTTTCAGCAGGGCCATGCCTCAAGGAGCACATTGTGACATCTCTCTGGGTCTATCACCTAGGTGATGTGACTCCCTGCTCAGGCCCTGCCCACATGGAGCATTGTGACATAAGAGTAGAACCTGCACCTATTTGTTGTAACTCTCTTGCCAGGGTCCTGCCCTAAGGGAGCCTTGTGACATAGTTCAAAACCCAGTATCAAGGTGATGTGGCTCTTCTGCCTGCTTTGACCTCACATGTTAGGTTGTGTCATATAGCTAGAGAATCACCTAGATGATATGAGTCTTCTCTTCTGCCTGACTCCTGCCTATTTGGGACATTGGTCCAGATATCTGAGGTTGTGCCCTAAGTGATATGACACTTTTGTTCTGCCAGAACCTTTACAATGGGGTGACATGGCATATTGCTAAGCCCAATACTTAGGTAATATGATTCTACTTTTTTTCCTGAACCATGCCCATGAAAAGTAATTTTGATGTATTGCAGGGCCTAGCACCCAGATGATGTTCCTCTTCTGCCTGGGTCCTGCATAAAGAGAATTATGGCATATTGCTAGGCCTCCCACTCTGATGGTGTAACTCTCCTGCTTGTGCCAGAGCAACAGAAAGTATTTTTACATATCTTGGGCCTATTCTGTAGCTGTTTTGGCTCTCATCATTTTTCTTTTTTTTTTTTTTTTCCACATTTGGGATTGTGTCATATTGCTGGGTCCAGCACCCAGGTAATGCAACCCTGATTTCTAGATCCTTCCTAGAGAGGGCATTGTGACATATTGCTTGGCACAGCACCGAAGTTGTGCTATCCTCCTGCCAAGTTTTTTTCTTACAAATGATATTATGAAATGTACATTGCTTCAGTCCATGGGAATGATGATCAAACTTAAATTTGGGTTCTACTAATAGTAGATACTTTGCTTCTCATCATTATGCTTAGGGCAATAAACAAGGTTATCAGTTGCTTATTTGTACAAAACTCACAGAAGGTTACAACACTAACTCATATTCTATATATTCCTTGGGTGGTACAGAGTTTCACAACAGGGCCCAGCAAAAGGTTAAGATCGAGACTCTTGATTACACATGCAGGCGAGAGCAAAAATTGTCACCATCCCACATTTACAAAGCCCACTGTAGAAGTCCTGAGTCTAACAAGTAAATAAAGTACAAAGATGGAATTGTGAATTTCATATATGGATCTTGCTACAGGTGACTCATTTCTGGACCCAGATCACAGGCACAATAATGGTTCTCTCATCTGAACCCAGCCTATAAGAGAGATGTTGTCTATCATAACTGGGTTTAGGGCAATATGTAAGATTGTGTGTAGACCTCAGAGTTTTTTGCAAGTCTCATTCATGTTGCATAAAGCCTTTGAATGTTGTAGAGTGTGCCATACGATGACCCCATACACAAGTGAGATGGTGACTCTTATATGCACACAAGGCTAACAGTTAAAGGTGTCACTCTAAAAGATGAGGAGATTGTGTCATATCACTAGGCTTAGTACCCTGGTGTTGAGACATTTTGGTTTAAATTGTTTCCCATGGGAGCATTGTGAAATATTGCTGGGTTAGAATAATAATAATGTGACTCTTCTGCTTGGATCCAGCCAACAGGAGATATTATCACATATCTCTGGGCCTATCAACTAGGTGATGTGTCTCTCCTACCAGTGCCCTGCCCACAGGTGACACTGTGACACATTGCTAGATATAGCATCTAGGTAATGTGACTCTCCCCTCTAGCCTGGATCCTGCCCACTGAAGAAATTGTGATATAACACTGAGTGCAAAACCTAGGTGTTGCGACTCCCCTATTTGTCCCAGACTCTGCCAAGAGAGGGAATTATAACATATTGCTGAGCCCAGCACCTAGGAAATGTGACTATCCACTATTTTTTCAACCCTGTATACAGTGAGCATGATGACATATTATCTGAGACTGTACCTAGGTGATATGACTCTTCTGACTTGGTTCTGCCTACATTGGAGATTATAATGTATCCCTGGCTCAGCATCAACATGATGTAACTCTTCTGTCTTGTCTCTGTCCAAAGGTAAATTTGTGACATATACCTGGATGCAGCTCATATGCACAATAATAACTCTCATACCTAGACCCAGACAGCAGATATATTTTGACTCTCATAGCCAGTCTTATGGCCAGGAGTAAAGTCCTAGATCTCCAACCTGTGAGAATTCACAGAAAAGGATGCTACTCAGGCATATTATATAAAACCTGAGTGGTACAAAGAGTGTCATAATAGGCATCAGCAACCAGGTGCTATTGTGACTCTTGGAACCACACCCAGCTGACACAATTGTCATTCTCACACATGAACAGAGCCTACAAATGAGGTACTAAATCTCCCACACGTAAGTAGTTGAAGCTTGAAATTGTTATTGTCATACATGAATCTAGGCCACATGTGGTTTGGTGACATTTGAACCACAATTCAGCAGTCCTGTAGGGCTTTGACTCTTCTACTGGAACAATCTTCAAGTGGGATTGGGGCTCTTGTATGTGGATCTTGCCCATTGCTGAGATTGTGACTCCTGTACTTCGACCCAACTCCTCCCAAAGCCAGGACTTGTGTGGGACTGTGAAACTTATTTCTGAACATTTTCAAGTGTGTGATAGAGAAATATGACTTTGCCCAGCATCTGAGTGTTTTCACTCTTCTTTCTAGGCCCAGAGCACTGTTGAAATTGTGACATACGTGCAGCAAGCATCTAAGCAATGTATAACACCTTCTTTGGCAATCTGACAAATGGCATTGTTTATTATTACTGATACCAGCACCCAGCTGATGGGAAATCTTGGCCTGACCCCTTCCTGTAAAGTGCATTGTGGCTTTTTTCTAGCTGCATCATATAAGTGATGTAACTTTCTTCTACTGCCTTGGCCCTGCAGTTGCATTGTGACATACAACTGGGTACTGCACACAGGTGACATGACTCCTTTTTTTTTTTTTTGAGGTGGGCGTGGTTCTGTCAATAGGAAGCTTTGTAACATATCACTTGGCTCAGGACCTAGCTGATGTTTCTTCTCTTTTGTCTGGGCCCTGACCACCAGAGAGATTGTGACATATTGCTGTACCCAGCACCAAGATAAGGTCACTCTCCTGCCTTTGTCCTGCACACAGGGGCCTTTGTGAGATATATCCAGGCCAATTGCCTAGGTGAAGTTTGTCTCCTTTCCTGCCTAAGCCCTGCCCACAGGGAAGATTTAGATATATCACTTAAACCAGCATCCAGGTGATATGACTCTTCACCAGAGTCCTGCCCACAAGGAGGATTGTGACATTTCACTGGACCAGCACCCACTCAGGTGATGTGACTCCTTTCTTCTCCCTGTCCGCAGATGATATTATGCATATACCTGAGGCCAGATCAAAGGCCTAATAATGACTCCTGTACCTGGAGCCATGACACGTGCAGGATGATAACTGTCATCCCTGAACCTTCCCACAGATGTTATTGTCACATACACCTTTGCCATGCTCCTGAGTGATTTCATAATCCTATCTAGTTATAGCCCACAGATGAAATTTAGACATATACCTGGGCCAAGAACCTTGGTGATTTGACTCTCGTGTCTTAACAGTGTCCTCAGAAGGGATAGTAACATATCTCTGGACACATCCTCTAGGTTATGTGACTCTCCTTTCCTGCCTGAACGCTGCTTCCAGTGAAGAGTGTAGCATTTCTAAGCACTGCATCCAATTGACATGACCTCTTGGCTGGGCCCTTTCAACAGGAGGCATTGTAACATATCTCTGGGCCCATCATTTAGGTGATATGACTCTCCTCTCCTGCCTGGACACTCTTCACAAGGGACATTATGCCATAGAGCTGGGTCTAGCACTCAAATTTTGTGATTTTTCTGTTAGGGCCCTACCTACAAAGAGAATATTGTGCTATTTCCGGCTTAGGATTTAGGTGATGTGGTTGTCCTGCCTGTTTAATAACCACACAGAGGATGGTGACATATACCTAGGCACAGCTAACAGGCATGATAATGACTCTCATATGTGGACCCAGCCAATAGGAGAAATTTTGACTCTTATAACTAGGTTTAGGGACATGAGTGATGTCCAGGATGTCCTTCTGGTGAAAAGGTCACAGAAGATTACAACACTTGCACATATTTTATAACACCCTTGAGTTTTACATACAGTGTCATAACAGGACCCTAGCACACAGAAGACATTGTGAGTCTTTTATGCACAGCCAGTCGACAATAAGGACTTTCACCATCACAGATGGATGAAGGCAACTGTCCTACATGAAAATAGGACATGTGTGGTGTTATAAATCTAATCCCTACAGTTTTATTCTCTCATAATTGTGATATAAATCTTTGCCAAGCACTTGTGTGATTTCATTCTTTAGACCATTTCCAGCCTACATGTGGGATTTTGATATCTACCTGGTCAAACCTTGAAGTGATGTGACTCTTCTTCTTGGGCCCTGCTCTCAGGAAGAATTGTGACATCACTGGATCCAGCACCTGGGTGACGTTACATTCTTGCCTGCACCATTCCCTCAGACATCATTCTAACATATCACTGTGTCCATCACTTAGAAGACATAACTCTTTTCTCTGGAGTTGGCTCTACACACAGGGCAGGATAGTGACATATTCCTAGGCCAGGCAGACAGGTGATGATACCCTTTTGCCAGAGCCATGCCCCAAAGAGGGCATTTTGACATATCACAGGGCCTATCATGTAGGTAATATGGCACTTCTGCTTGAGGCCTACACACTGGAATAGTGACTTGTTGCTAGGTCAGGCACAAAGGTGATGGTATTCTTTTGCCCGAGCCATGCTTTAAGGAAGGCTTTGTAACGTATCACTGGTCCTATCACCCAGGTGATATGACTTTCTGCTTGGCCCTGCCCACGTGGAGCATTGTGACATAAGGGTGGCACCTGCACATAGATGATGTAATTCTCTTGCCTGTGTCCTTTTCTAAGGGGGACTAGTGAATATCTCAGTACCCAGGACCAGGTGGGTCTTCAGCCTGGTGTCTTCAGCCTGGTTTCTGCCCACATATTCAATTGTGACATGTACCTAAAGAAGCACCCAGGTGATATGACTCCCTTTTTGTGCCTGAGCCCTACCTACTGGTGACATTGGGCCATATCTCTGAGTCCATGACCTAAGTGATGTGACTTTCTTCTTCTCTCTGGGCCTTTACAATGGGAATTTTGTGCTGTATTAATGAGCCCAATATTTAGGTAATACGACTCTCGTGTTGTTGCTGAACATTGCCCATGAATAGGACCTATGCCATATTTCAGGGCCCAGCACCCAGACGATGTAACCCTTCTGCCTAAGTCATGCATAAAGAGAGAATTATAGCACATTCCTCGGCCCAGCACCCTAATGATGTGTCTCTCCTGCCTGTGCCAGGGCCACAGAAGGTATTTTGACATATCTTTTGGCCCATTCTGTATATGTTTTGACTCTCATCACTTTGCTGGGTTTCTTCCACGTGTGGTTGTATCATATTTTGGCTCCAGCCCCCAAATAATGTGACCTTCTTTCCTAGGTGCTGTCTAGAGAGGGCATTGTGACATATTGCTTGGCAAAGCAATGATGTTAACTTTCTGCCTAGTTTTTTGCCCACAAATGGGATTATGACATATACCTTGCTCCAGTTCAAAGGCATGATGATCAAGTTTCCATTGGGATTCAGCCAATAGGAGATATTTTGCCTCTCACCACTAGGTTTATGTCAATAGGTAAGGTCCTTCACTGCATATTTGTGCAAAGCTCACAGAAGTTTACAACACTAACTCATAATGTATAAACTTCTTGGATGGTACAGAGAGTTTCATAACAGGGCCCAGCAAAAAGCTAAGATTGTGCCTCTCGGCTACACACTCAAGTGAAAGTAAAATTTGTTACCATCCTACATTTACAATGCCCATTGTTGAGTTCCTGAGTCTAACAAGTGAATGCAGCAAGCACAAAGTCAGAACTGTGACTTTCACAAGTGATTCTGGCCACAGATAGGATGGTGACTCATTTCTGGTCCCAACTCACAGGAGCAATAGTGGTCTCATCCCTGAAGCCATCCTATAGGAGAGCTGTTGACTATCATACCTGGGTTTAGAGCAATATGTAAGATCATGAGTCCATGTAAACATGTAGGCCTCAGAGAGGTTTGCAACTCTCATGCCTGTTGTATAAAGTTCTCAGATGTTGTGGAGAGTGTCATACAATGGCCAGCACACACATGAGATTTTGACTGTCATATACAAAACTACCTAACTGCTAATGGTGTCACCCTTAAAGATGAGGAGATTGTGTCCTATCCCTCAGCCTAGTACCACAGGCTTGAGACTTTTTGGTTTAAATTCCCTTCCATAAGGGCATTGTTACATATCACTGGGTCAGAATCATGATAATGTGACTCTTCTGCCTGGGCTCTGAAAACAAGAGATATTTTCACATATGTCCAGACCTATTGGCTAGGTGATATGTGTCTCCTGCCAGTGCCTTGCCCACAGGGGACACTGTGACATATTGCTAGATATAGCACCTGAATAATGTTACTTTCCTCTCCTGCCTGGATCCTGCCCACTGAAGAAATTGTGACATACCACCAAATACAAAGCATTGGTGACATGACTCTGCTCTTTGCCCTGGACCCTGCCAACAGAGGGAATTATTACATATTGCTGAGCTCAGCACCCAGGTGGTGTGATTCTCCTTTTTTCTTCAAACCTGTCTACATTGCTCATGGTGACACATCACTTGAGGCTCTACCCAGGTTATGTGGTTCTTCTGCCTGGTTTCTGCCCACATGTAAGATTGTGACATATAATTAGGGAAGCGCCTAGGTGATGTGACTCTCCTTTTCTGCCTGGGCCCTCCCTACTGGGGACACCGGGATATATCTGTGAGTCCATGACCTAAGTGAAGTGACTGTCTTCTCCTGCCTGGTCTTCACAATGGGGGAATTGTGACATATTGCTGAACCCAGCAGTCAAGTACTTGACTCTCCTTTTTTTCTTGAACCAAGCACACAAACAGAAATTTTCACCTACTGCAGGGTCCAGAACCCAGATAATGTTACTCGTTTGCCTGGGTCCTGCGTATAGAGAGAATTATGGCAGGTCGCTGGGCCCATCCCCATAATAATGCGACTCTCATGCCTGTCACGGAACCACAGAAGGCATTTTGACATATCCTGGGCCCATTGTGTAGGTGTTCTGGCTCTCATAACTTGGCTGGGTTTTTTCCACATGTGGAATGGTGAGTCCAGCACCCAGTTAATGTGGCTCTAATTCTTATACCCCGCCTACCACAGCACCTAAGTGATATTACCCTCCTGCCTACTTTTTGGCCACAAATGGGACTATGACATACACCTTATTCAGTTCAGAGGGATGATTGTCAAACCTATATTGGGATTCAAACAATAGGAGATATTTTTACTTTCATCGCTAGGCCTAGGGCAATAAGTAAGGTCCTGTCCTGGGTTGCATATTTGTACCAAACTCACAGAACTATACAAGACTAACTCATAATCTAGAAACCCCTTTGTGGTACAGAGGGTTTCATGACAGGGACCAGCAAAAGTTCAGATTGGGACTCTTGATTACACATCTAGGTGAAAGCAAATGTTGTCAACATCCCACATATCCAAAGCCCAATGTTAAGGTACTGAGTCTGACAAGTGAATACAGTACAAAGTTGGAATTTTGACCATCATATGTGGATCTGGCCACAGGTGGGATGGTGACTCATTTCTGGATCCAGCTCACAGGCATAATAATGGAACTCAATTTTGAACCCAGCCTACAGAAGAGATGTTAACTATTATACCTGTTCTTAGGGCAATATGTAAGATCGTGAATCCACATGAGCATGTAGGCCTCAGAGAGGTTTGCAACTGTCATGAATGCTGTATAAAGCCTTCGAATGCCGTAGAGTATGGTACAATGGCCCAGAAAACATGTGAGATTGTGACTCTCATATACACCCCCAGCTCACAGTTAATGGTGTCACCCTCAAAGACAAGGATATTTAGCATATATTCTTGTATAATCACTTAGTGCTTTTACTCAGGTTGTGTATTAGAAATGCACTAGTTGTTAAAAGTAAATAATCAGGTTTAGAATGGTAATATTTGGGTTATAAATTAGTACTGCTATTATTCAACCTATGTGAGTAATTGAGGAGTAGGTTAGGAATTTATGAAGTTGTTTTTGATTAAGTCCTCCCTAACCACCCACTATAATGAATAGGATTGTGACAGATAGGAGAATGTTCATGTTTATCGATGGAAAATTTGAAACATTATAGAGATACAGGCTAGTTTTTGTCATGTGAGGAGAAGTATGCTTGATATTAGGAGAGTTTCCTTTGGTTTTCTTTGGGACTCAAGAGTGAAAAGGGGCTATTCCTAGTTTTATTACTGGGGCCGTTATTATTATTAAGGATGAAAATTTATTAATAGTGTTTATTATTGTTCATTGTCTGCAGGACAGGTTACTGGAAAGGATACCTATTGTGAGAATTATAGATGCGGTTGCTTGTGTAAAGAAATATTTGGTGGCTGCTTCTGTAGAGTGGGGATTAAGTTTTTAATTAAGATTGGGGTAAGAGCTAGTGTATTTATTCCTAGTCCAGTTCAGATGAGAAATCAGTGTGAGGGTAACATTGTGATAAGAGTTCCTGTGAAAATAGTAAGGGATATAGTAAGTTGAGCTAATGGATTAATTAGTAAGGGAAGGGTATAAACAATTCTTTCAGGGTATGGGTCTGACAGCTTTTTTAGCTGACCTTACTTTAGGACATGGTGTAATACGTAGCACGGAGAATTTTGGGTTCTCAGGAGTAGGTTCAATTCCTATAGTTCTAGAAATAAGAGGATTTTAACCTCTATTGTTTAGTCTATCAAAGTAATTCTTTTGTTGAACATATTTCCTATGTTTGGAGTGGAATTAGAAGATCTGGTATAGGGAGGGGAGTTCACAAGAGGGGAGTGATAGAAAGGGTAAGGGTTGTAGCAATGATATAAAGGGTAATAGTA
Source organism: Macaca thibetana thibetana (assembly GCF_024542745.1). Lineage (NCBI taxonomy): Eukaryota > Metazoa > Chordata > Mammalia > Primates > Cercopithecidae > Macaca > Macaca thibetana. Next base: position 97,911,812 of record NC_065585.1, on the reverse strand, counting down.
GATGTTGAGGGCCGTAAGGATTCCTTGATGAGAAGTTTTATTGCATCAATGAATGGTTGAAGTAGTCTATAGGGACCTGCAGTGTTAGGTCCTTTGTGTAGTTGTATATAGCATTGAACCTCTGATTATAAAGTCTTAAGTTTTATGCAATTGCTGGGCTATGCCATCTTAACAAACTCTGTTCTTGAGCAGGGTGTGTGGTGAGTTGTTAGACTGAGATAACATCATTTATGGGGCAAGGGTGCTTTATGAAGTTGGGCCCTATTTCTCTTATCCTTTCATACTAGGAGAAATGTTAAATAGATAGAAACTGACCTGGGTTACTCTGGTCTGAACTCATATCATGGAGGACTTGAATCCTTGAACAAGTGAACCCTTAATAGCGGCTACACCATTAGGATGTCGTGATCCAACATCGAGGTCATAAACCCTATTGTCAATATGGACTCCAGAGCAGGATTGTGCTGTTATCCCTAGGGTAACTTATTCCATTGATCAAATTATTGGGTCAATGTGTGTCAACTTGCTTAGACTAGTGCCGTCTTAGTTTGGGTTGCTCGGAGATTGAATTATGCTCCAAGGTCACCCCAATCAAAATTTTTAATGCAGGGATAGTATGCTAGGGCCTGCCGGCTTTTTTGAGTTTTTATTTGCAATAATGAATTAAAGCTCTATAGGGTCTTCTCATCTTATTTGTTCATATCCATCTCTTCACGAATAGGTCAATTTCAATGATTAAAAGTGAGAGACAGCTGAACACTCAGTGGCCATTCATACAAGTCCCTATTTAGGGAACAAGTGATTATTCTACCTTTGCACTGTCAGGATACTGCGGTGGTTGAACATATGTCACTGGGCAGGCAGTGCCTCTAATACTGGTAATGCTAGAGGTGATGTTTTTGGTAAACAGGTGGGATAAGATTTGCAGAGTTCCTTTTAGTTTTTGTAATCTTTCCTTAGAGCATGCCTGTGTTGGATTAGCAGTATAAATAATAAGGTGCTTATTATATTGTTTATTAATATTAGGCTGTTAACTGTCAGTGGATTATTGCGATCTCATACAAGCTTATGCAATGGAGAATATCTTCATGTTACTTATATTAACATTATTGGTTCTATTAAGTAATAGATTAGTACAATGTGATGTTAGAAGTTCAGTCGGATGATTAGAATTTTAGACAATTAGATGTTGAGCTTGAAAGCTTCTTAATTGGTGACTGCTTTTGGGCCATCTATGTCAACTATGGTGGTAATATTTTTTATTCCCCGTAGGACAGTTGTTTCCTAATGTCTAAAGAGCTGTTCCTCTTTAGACTAACAGTTAAAGATACAAGGAGATTAAGTAAGTCTGTGGATAAGTTTAAAGTTGAAAAACAATCAACTGTCACCAGGCTCGGTAGACTTGTCACCACTACTCATGAATCTTCCCACTATTTTGCCACATAGATGGGTGTGCTCTTTTAGCTGTTGTTGAGTAGCTCTTCTGGTTTTGGGGTACTTGGCTGTGGTTCTCTGTGTAACGTTATTTCTAGTTAATACATTATGCAGAAGGTATAAGGGTTTGTCTTTTCTTTTTAATGCTTTATTCAGTTCTTTCATCTTTCCCTTAGGGTATTACGTCTATTATGCCAGGGTGAAAATTTCTATCACCTATGCTTTTGTCTAAGGTAAATGGTTTGATTAAGATGGTTTGATATTTTTAGTGAAGTTTGGGGTTAGAGTCAATTCAAAATGATCAGGTCTTGATGAAATCTTCTGGGTGTAAGCCGGATGCTTTAAGTTAAATTGTACTTTGGTTTGTCCAAGCACACTTTCCAGTATGCTTACCATGTTACAACTCATCTCCTCTATACATGCATAGAGAGTTTTTAGTAATTTCTAAAATAATATTTGAGGAGAGTGAGGGGAGGTGTGTGCATGCCTCATGGCCTTATTCAACCAAGCACTCTGCTCTTGGTTTACTGCTAAATCCTCCTTGAGCCCTTAGATTTCATAAAGGTTGTTGTGAGATTTTCTGGGTATACAAAATGCAGTCTACTTCTTGCCACCTCATGAGCTACACCTTGACCTAACATTTTTATGTGTATACTTGTGCTTACTCTATAACCATTTTAGGGTTTGCTGAAGATGGCAGTATATAGGCTGAGGGCAAGAGGTGGTGAGGTATATTGGGGTATACTGATTTTAGAATAGGCTCCTCTAGAGGTATATAAAGCACTTTAAGTTTTTAGCTGTTGCTGGTAGTATTCGGGCGAATTGTTTTTTTAATGTTAGAATTTAGGGGTAAGCATAGTGCGTATCTAATCCCAGTCTGGGTCTTAGCTATTGTGTCTTCAGGATATTAAAGGCACCTTCATAGTATATTTTATTTCAGCTGGAGGTTTTTACAACTTAAATGGAGTTTAGCTTTATTGAGGGCAGACCTTAAACACTCTTTGCACCACGTTCAATTAGCTTGGGTTAATCGTATGGCTGCAGTGGCTGGCACGAAATTGACCAATGCTAGATATCAGTATAGCTTAAAGTTTCATTTATTACTAAATATTTATCAGTGCTTTTTCCCATGGGGGTGTGGTTGAGCACTGTTTTGAGCTGCATTTGTGCATGCTTGATACTTGCTCCTTTTGATCCAGGTGATCTAAAAGGCGTTTTACTGGGCAGGGATGCTTGCATGTGTAATCTTACTAAGAGCTAATAGAAAGGCCAAGACCAAACCTAACCTATTTGTTCATGGGGTTGTGCAAACCCATCTAGAATTTTTAGTGTCTTGCTTTGAAATAATTAAGCTACTTTAACTGTATAAATACTTAAGTCTAAAATTAGAATATGAGAAGGAAATAAATAAATATAAATAGTCGTTTACAGTTCTGGGAATTCAGGGTCTTTAAAGTTGAATTGGAAGAGATTTGGTTGAGAGGTTTACTCATAATTAGAATATAATCAATTTAGGGTACAATATATGGGGTAGCGCTTTTAGAGGAATATGCTCAAGGTATTATATTACTTTAGGGTGGAAGTTTAATTATTGTATTTATTATATAAAATGGAGGCTTGATTTCCATTCTAACTGGTGTGAGATGGTATCTCATTGTGGTTTTGATTTGCATTTCTCTGATGGCCAGTGATGATGAGCATTTTTTCATGTGTCTGTTTGCCGTATGAATGTCATTAAAAAGTCAGGAAACAACAGGTGCTGGAGAGGATGTGGAGAAATAGGAATTTTACACTGTTGGTGGGATTGTAAACTAGTTCAACCATTATGGAAAACAGTATGGCGATTCCTCAAGGATCTAGAACTAGATGTACCATATGACCCAGCCATCCCATTACTGGGTATATACCCAAAGGATTATAAATCATGCTGCTATAAAGACACATGCACACGTATGTTTATTGTGGCACTATTCACAATAGCAAAGACTTGGAATCAACCCAAATGTCCATCAGTGACAGACTGGATTAAGAAAATGTGGCACATATACACCATGGAATACTATGCAGCCATAAAAAAGGATGAGTTTGTGTCCTTTGTAGGGACATGGATGCAGCTGGAAACCATCATTCTTAGCAAACTATCACAAGAACAGAAAACCAAACACCGCATGTTCTCACTCATAGGTGGGAACTGAACAAAGAGATCACTTGGACTTGGGAAGGGGAACATCACACACCGGGACCTATCATGGGGAGGGGGGAGGGGAGAGGGATTGCATTGGGAGTTATACCTGATGTAAATGACGAGTTGACGGGTGCTGACGAGTTGATGGGTGCAGCACAGCAACATGGCACAAGTATACATATGTAACAAACCTGCACGTTAGGCACATGTACCCTAGAACTTAAAGTATAATAATAATAATAATAAATGAAAATTTAAAAAGGAAACATCATTATTTAAAAAAATAAAATAAAATAAAATAAAATGGAGGCTCGATTTGGGGGGATTTTAAGATTTTTAGGAAAATTACATCAATTGAGGGATAGCTGTTGGGGTATTCATGGTTAAAATATTAGTTTTGGGCTCTGACTGGGTTGCATTTTAGTGTCTTGTTTTTGGGGCTTGGCAAGGGTGCATTTACCTTGGTTGATGGTAAAGTCAGAGATGGGGAGGAGGAGTTTGCAAATTTAATCGGAAATAGTTCTTGAAAGCGAGCATGCGTGCATGAGCATACGTACGTGAGCATACGTGTCTATTAATTGTTATGTCCTTCAAGCATTAATTAATTCACAACTTATTGTTATTATGCCAGCCCAGAATATTCGATTTAAGCTCAGCTTCTACAATTGATTTGGCAGGAATCAAATCCGAGTTCGTCTACAGCTGATTCGGCAGGTACCAGGGCTTCCGCAATGGTGAGTGATAGCATCCCCCAAAGTTAAACATACCAAATGTATGACAGTGCTCCCATGACTGGTTAATAGGGTGGTAGTCATTAGTCCATTGAGATGTCTTATTTAAGGGGAATATGTGGGTGATTTGAGTTTTATGGCCCTGAAGTAAGAACCAGACACCAGGTATAGTTTCAAAACAGTCACCCCCAAGTGTTATGGGCTCACAGCAAGGAAGTTAGTACTACCGAGCAGGATGATGATTTCACAGAGCTTGGTGGATTAAGAGATCAGAAGTTGGTAGGGGATATCTGTGTTGACAAGGGATTTCTTGACTGAAAAGCGCTATGTCCAATGAACGAAGTATGCACTATGTAATATTAAGGATATCTAGCACGGGTCAATATTTGCAAGGATTAGACTTGTATAGTCAATAAAAGTAGATGTACCATAGTTGATTAAGGGAATATTAATACATGCTTCTATGTATGTGGACTGGATTTGTAATGTATCCTCATGTATCAATGTACTATGTATAAGTAAACAATTATAGTACTATATATTATTCATTGGTGCTAACAGTAATCCACAAAGTACATAAAAGCACTAATGTATTAGTGCTAGTTGATTAATACTGACATAGCAGTTAAAATATGTGCTGTGAAAAAATTCAGGAAGTAGTTTAATCCAAATTTCAGCTTTGGGCGTTGATGGTGAAGTGGAAATGCTTTTTCCCTGAGTTGTCCTGGGGAGGGGATTCTCCATTTCTCGTTTAGAAGACCAGAGTATTGAATTATACTGCAATAGCATTTTCATTTAAGTAATTTATTTTCAATTAGGGTAGTGAGCAGTATAAGGGTGAGGATGGTAGAGACATGATAGATGCTGTCTGTCTGATGGCAATTAAAGGTTATTGGACTGGCTGCCCTCCAATTCATGCGAGTGTAAGCAGGTCAGCCACTAGGGTTCATAATAGGCATTGACTTAATGGCCGGAATATTACGCTTTGTTGTTTAGACTTGTGAAATATGGGAATAACTGCTAGAATGAGAATGGATAATACAAAGGCCAATATGCTTCCTAGTTTGTTAGGAATAGATTATAAGATTGCATATGCAAACAAAAAGTACCACTCTGGCTTAATGTAGGGTAGGGTACTGAGGGGGTTGGCTAAAGGGTAATTATCTGGGTTGCTCAGGAGGTCAGGCGAAAATAGTATTACAGTTATTAGAAGGAGGAGAAGAAAAATTAAACCTAGAATATCATTGGTTGTACAGTAGGTGTGGAAAGTGATTTTGTCAGGATCTGATGAAACCCCTGAAGGGTTGTTAGATTCTGTTTCATGCAAGAATAAAAGAAGAACAGTTGCGAGCACTGTAATGATGAAGGGTAGGATGAAACGGAAGGCGAAAAATCATGTGAGGGTGGCTTTGTCAACTGAGAATCTGCCTCAGATTCATTGTACAATGTCAGTTCCAATATGAGATGGCTGATAGTAGATTTGTAATTACCGTAGGGCCTCAGAATGATATTTGGCCTCATGTGAGCACGTGGCCCATGAATGCTGTTGTTATAGTCATGAATAGGAGGATAATGCCAATATTTCAGGTTTCAAGGAATGGAAATGAGCCATAGTGTAAGCCTCAACCAACATGTAAGAAGAGGCAGATGAAAAATGTTGAAGCACCTTTGATACGAAAATAGCAGACCATTCAGCCTTAGTTTACATTTAGGCTGATATGAGCCACTGAAGAAAAGGCAGTTGAGGTGTCTGATGTATAGTGCATAGCCAAAAATAATCCTGTGATGATCTGGAGAATTAGGCAGGCACTAAGAAGAGAGCCAAAGTTTCATCATGTAGAAATGTTAGATGGTGTGGGAAGATCAATAAATGAATAGCTAGTAACTTTCATTAGCGGATGTGTTTTGTGGGCATTGGTCGTTAGTGTTCTTACAAATGAAGTAGAAGGATGGTTTTTCATATCATTAGTCATTTTTATAGTTCATGTGGGAATAATGGCATATGCTTTATTTTTATTAAGTATTCTCTGGTTATAGGGTTTGTAGGTTTTTCTTCGAAACTTACTCTTATTTATGGAGTCCTAGGGCTAATTGTTAGGGATGCTGTGGGTTGTGATATAGTGTTGAATTTTGGTGGAGTTTTCATGGGGTTAATAGTCTTTTTGATTTATTTGGAGGGTATGATGGTTGTTTTTGGTTATACTGTGGCTATGACTATTGATGAATATCCTGAAATATGAGGGTCAAGTTTTGACATTTGAGGGGCTTTGTTATTAGGATTATTAATAGAGTTGATGTTGGTTTGATGAATAGTTGAGTATGATGAGGTGGTATTCACGATTGATTTTAATAGCGTAAAGAGTTGTATCATTTTTTAGCATGGCGGGGGTTATTGCCTGAGGATTATGTGGGTGTGGCTGCCTCATTCAGGACATGAAGGTCTAGTACTCAGGTGTTGAGACTTTTTGGCTTAAAGTCCTTCCCATGGGTGCACAGTGACATATAGCCGAGTTAGAATTGTAATAATGTGACTCTTCTGCCTGGACCCCGCCAACAGGGGATATTATCACATATATCTGGGCCTATAAGCTAGGTTATTTGTCTCTCCTGCCTCTGTCCCCAGAGGACATTGTGTAATATCGTTTGACTTAACATCTAGGGTAATGTGACCCTCCTCTCCTGCCTGGGTCCTGCTCACCAAAGAAATTGTGACATACCACTGATTGCAAAACCTAAATAATGTGACTGTCCTTCATTACTACATATTGCAGAGCCCAGCACCTAGGTGGAGTGACTCTCCTCTTTTTCTTCTTCCCTATCTATGGTGGGCTTGGTGATATACTTTGAGACTGTACCCAGGTGATGTGACCCTTCTGACTAGGCCCAGCCTACAAATGAGATTGTACTGTATCACTGGCTGAGCACCCAGGTGATGTGACTCTCTTGCCTTGTCCCTGCTCACAGGTGAAATTGTAACATACACCTGGGTTAAGCACACATGCACAATAATAACTCTCATACCTGGACCCAGAAAGTAGAGATAATTGACACTCATAGCCAGTCTCGCGGCCATGGGTAAAGTCCTCAGTTTTTCACTTGTATAAAGTTCACGAAGGATTATAACACTCAGGTATAGCATATAAAGCCTTAATGGTACAGAGTGTCATAAAAGAGACCAGCAACTAGGTGAAAATGTGACTCTTCTATGCACACCTGGCTGACACAATTGTCATGCTCACGTATGAACAGGGCCTAGGAATGAGGTACTAAATCTCACACATAAAAAGCAGTCAGAGGTTGAAATAATTACTCTCATACATGGATATGATTCACAGATGGATTGGTAATATTTGAACCATGATTCAGCACACCTGTGGCGATGTGAGTTGTTTATTGGAACACAATCTTCAAGTGGGATCAGGACAATTATACATGGATCTTGCCCATTGTTGAGATTGTGACTCCTTTACTCCCACCCAAACCACAGAAAGTGTTGACTCACATACAGGAAACCAGGATTTGTGTGGGATATGAAACTTATTTCCCAGTCTTTCTGAGAGTGTGATTGGGGCAGTTAACTTTGCCCAGCACATGGATAATTTGACTCTCTTTTCTAGGCCCAGACCACAGAGAAAATTGCCCGAATGTGAAACAAGCAGCTAAGCAATATGTAACACCTTCCTTGGCTCTGTCTACAAAGGGCACTTTTATATATCACTGGGACCATCACCCAGGTGATGTGAGTTATTTGCCTAAAACCGAATTGTGTCTTAAATCTAGGTGCATCACATAAGTGATGTCACTCCCTTCTACTGCCTTAGCCCTGCACTTACAGTGCACTGTGACACACAACTGGGCACTTCACACAGGCAATGTGATTCTCCTTTTTGGGTTCTGCCAATAGGAAGCATTGTAGCATATCACTTGGCTCAGCACTTACATAATGTTTCTTTGCTTTTGACTGGGCCCTGACCACAGGATATTGTGACATATTGCTAGGTTCAGCACAAATGTGAGCTCACTCTCCAGACTTGGTACTGCACAGAATAGACATTGTGACATATATCTCGGCAAATTGCCTAGAAGTGAATGCCCTCTCCTGCCTAAGTCCTTCCCACAGAGACGGGTTTGATATGTCACTGAAACCAGCATCCAGGTGATGTGACTCTTCTGCCAGGGTCCTGCCCACAAGGTGGATTGTGACATTTCACTGGACCTGCACCCACATAGGGGATGTAACTTCCTTGCCTTCTCTCTGGCCACGGGTGACATTGCTCCATATACCTGAGACCCTAACAAAAGCCTAATTACAACTCATATGCCTGGAGCCAGGACATGCACAGGATGGTGAGTCTTAATCTTAAAACTTTCCAAAAGTGTACTAGTGACATACCTTTGCTCAGTTCCTGAATGATTTAAAAATTCTACCTGGGTATAGCCCACAAATCAGATTTTGACAGATACCTGGGCCAAGCACCTTGGTGATTTGACTGTGCTATATTAACAATGTCCTCAGAGGGGATTGCAACATATTTCTGGACTCATCATCTAGGTTACATGACTCTCACCTCCTGCCTGTACCCTGCTTCCTTTGGTAATTGTAGCATTTCTAAGCGCTGCATCCAAATGATGTAACTCTCTTGCCTGGGCCCTGTCAACAGGAGGCATTGCGACATATTTTGGGGCCCATCATTTAGGTGATAAGACTCTCCTCTCCTGCTTGGATACTGCCCACAAGGGACATTGTGCCACAGAGCTGAACCAAGCACACAAGTTATGTGACATTTCTGACAGGACCCTGCCTACAAAGAGAATATTGGAATATTTCTGGCCCAGCATTTAGGTGATGTGGCTGTTCTGTCTGCTTCATAACCACAGAGGGAATTGTAACATATACCTAGGCATGGGTCACAGACATGATAATGATTCTCACATGGGGACTCAGCCAATAGAGGATATTTTGACTCTTATAACTAGGTTTAGGGACATGTGTGATATCCTAGATCACCTTGTTATAAAAAGTTTACAGACGATTACAACACTCTCACATATTTTACAAAGTCTTTGGGTTATACAGACAGAGTCAAAGTAGGGCTCAGCACACAGGCGAAACTGTGAGTCTTGTATGCACAACTAGCTGACAGTAAGGACTGTCATCGCACATGGATGAAGCGAACTGTCACACATGAAAACAGGACATGTGTGGTGTTGTAAATCTCATTTTTGGAATTTTCTGACAGCATGATTGTGATATAAATCTTTTCCACGCACCTGTGTAATTTGACTCTCCAGATTTGTTCCAGCCCATATATGGGATTGTGATGTCTACCTAGGCCAACCTCCAGGTGATGTGACTCTCCTGCATGGGCCCTTCTCTCACTAAGCGTTGTGACATATCACTGGATCTGGCACTCAGGTGATGTTACATTCTTGCCTGCACCATGCCCACAACAATTATTGTAACATATTTCTGTGCCCACCTCATAGGTGATGTAACTCTCCTCTCTGGAATGGGTCCTGCACAAAGGAATGATAGTAACATATTGCAAAGCCAGGCACACAGGTGAGGGTACTCTTGCCAGAGCCATGCCCAAAGGAGTACATTTTGACATATCTCTCAGCCTATATCCTAGGTGATGTGACTCTTTTGCCTGGGCCCTACCAGCCTGGAGAGTGACGTATTTCTAGGCCAGGAACACAGGTGATGGTACTCTTTTGCCAGGGCTTTGCTTCATAGAGGACATTGTGACATATCCCTGGGCCTATCTCCCAGGTGAAGTGACTCCCTTCTTGGGACCCACCCACATGGAGCATTGTGGCATAAGAGAGAACCAGCATCTAGGTGATGTAACTCTCTTGCCTGGGTGCTGTCCTAAGAGAGCCTTGTGACATATCTCAACACCCAGCATTCAAATGATACGGCCCTTCTGCCCAGTTTCTGCCCACATATTAAATTGTGACATATTTCTAGGGAAGCATCTGGTGATATGACTCTCCTCATCTGCCTGAGTTCTACCTACTGGGGACATGGGGACATATCTGTGATCCCGTGACCTAAGTGATATGCCTCTCTTCCTCTTCCTGGGCCTTGAAAATGGTGGGATTGTGACATACTGCTAAGCCCAGCATTTAGGTCACGTGACTCTACTCTTTTTTGTGAACCATGCCCACAAAGGGAAATTTTGACCTATTGCACCCAGATGATGTTACTCTTCTGCTAGAGTCCTGAAAAAAGAGGGAATTATTGCAAACTAGTGGGCCCAGCCCCCTGATGATGCTACGGTCCTTCCTGTGCCAGAGCCACAGACAGTATTTTGACATAATTTCAGCCCATTCTGTAAGCGCTTTGGTTCTCATCCCTTGGCTAAGTTTTTCCACATTCGAAATTGGGTCATATTGCTGGGTCCTGCAACTAGTTAATGCGATGCCCCTTTCTAGGTTCTGCCTAGAGAGGGCATTGTGACATGTTACTTGACACATCACCTAAGTGTTGTTACTCTTTTCCTAATTTTTTGCCCAAAAATGGGATGATGACATATACCTTTCTTCCGTTCACAGCCATGATGTTCCAACTTATATTGGGATTCAGCCAGTAGAAGATATTTTGCCTATCATCCCTAAGCTTAGGGCAACAAGTAAAATCCTGGGTTGCATATTTGTACAAAGCTCACAGAAGTTCACAACAGTCACTCATATTGTACAAACTCCCTGGGTGGTACAGAGAGTTTCATAACAAGGCCCAGCAAAAAGTTAAGATTGTGACTCTCAATTACAAACCCAGGTGAAGGTAAAAGTTGTCACCATCCCACGTTTACAAAGCCCACTGTTGAAGTACTAATAGGTGAAAACAGTACAAAGATGGAATTGTGATTCTCGTATGGGGATCTGACCACAGGTGCGATCATGACTCATTTTTCCACCCAGCTCACAGGCATAAAATGGGTCTCATTCTTAAACTCAGCTTAAATGAGAGATGCTGACTGTCTTACCTGGGTTTAAGGCAGTATATAAAGTTGTGAGTCCATATGAGCATGTGGGCCTCAGAGTAGTTTGCAACTCTCATGCACGCCATATAAAGCCCCTGGATGTTGTAGAGGGTTTCGTACGATTACCTAATATCCATGACATTGTGACTCGTATAAACACCAAACTATCAGTTAAAGGTGCCACCCTCAAAGATGAGGAGTTTGTGTCATATCACTGGGCCTAGTACCCAGGTGTTAAAACTTTTCCTTTAATTGGATTATAAATCATGCCGCTATAAAGACACATGCACATGTATGTTTATTGCGGCACTATTCACAAAAGCAAAGACTTGGAATCAACCCAAATGCCCATCAATGACAGACTGGATTAAGAAAATGTAGCACATATACACCATGAAATACTATGCAGCCATAAAAAAGGATAAATTCATGTTCTTTGTAGGGACATGGATGCAGCTGGAAACCATCATTCTCAGCAAACTATCGCAAGAACAGAAAACCAAACACTGCATGTTCTCACTCATAGGTGGGAATTGAACAATGAGAACACTTGGACACAGGAAGGGGAACCTCACACTGTTGTGGGGGGAGGGGGGAGGGATAACATTAGGAGATATACCTAATGTAAATGACGAGTTAATGGGTGAAGTTCACCAACACGGCACATGTATACATATGTAACAAACCTGCACATTGTGCACATGTACCCTAGAACTTAAAGTATAATAAAAAAGAAAAAAAAACTTTTCCTTTAATTGTATCCCATTTGTGCATTGTGACATATCTTTAGGTCAGAATCATAATAATATGACTCTTCTGCCTAGGCCCTGCCAACAAGGGATATTATACATACCTCTGAACCTATCAGCTAGGTGATTGGTCTATTTTTCCTGTGCTTTGCCCCCAAGGAACATTGTGACATTGCTGGACGTAGCATCTAGGAAATGTGACTCCTAGGTAATGCAACTCTCCTCTATGTTCTGGAGTCTGCCAAAAGACGGGATTATTATGTATTGCTGAGCCCAGCACCTGGGTGGTGTGACTCTCCCCTTTTTCTTCAACCCTGTCTACAGCGGACATGGTGCCATATTACTTGAGGCTGTACCCAGGTGATGTGACTCTTCTGACTTGGCCCTGGCTGCAAAGGAGATTATAACAGATCCTTAGCTCAGAATCCAGATGATGAGACTCTTCTGCCTTGTTTCTGCCCATGGGTGAAATTGTGACATAAGGAGAGATATTTTGACTCTCGTAGCCAGTCTTGTGTCAATAAGTAAAGTAATAGGTCTCCTAATTGTATAAAGTTCACAGAGGATTATTACACTCAGGCACATCACACAAAGCCTGAGTGGTACAGAGTGTCATACCAGGGAAGAGCAACCAGGTGCAATTGTGACTCTTGGATGGACACCTGACATGATTGTCATTCTTTCACAAGAACACGTACAAATAAGGTACTAAATGTCACACAAAAGAGCAGTCAAAGGCCGGGCACTGTGGCTCACACCTGTAATCCCAGCTGTTTGGGAGGCCGAGGCGGGTGGATCATCTGAAGTCAGGAGTTCGAGGCCAGCATGACAAATACAGTGAAACCCAGTCTACTAAAAACACAAAAATTGGCTTGGCATCATTGCGTTTGCCTGTAGTCCTAGCTACTTGGGAGGCTGAGGCAGAAGAATCACTTGAACCCAGGAGACGAGGGTTGCAGTGAGCTGAGATCGTGCCACTGCGCTCCAGCCTGAGTGATGGAGGGATAATCCAACTCAAAAAAAAAAAAAACCAGTAGTCAAAGATTGAAATTGTTCCTCTAATACATGAATTTGACACACGAGTATTTTGGTGATGCATGATTCAGCACACCTGTGAGGCTATGACTCCCCTACTGGAACACAATCTTCAAGTGGATTTTGCCCATTGATGAGATTTGACTCTTCTCTTTGTCCCCACTCACAGGAGGTGTTACTCATATGCACAAAGCCAGGACTTGTGTGGGACTGTGAAACTTATTTCTGAATATTTTCTAATGTGTGATTAGGATGTAAAAGTTAGCCCATCTCCTGAATAATTTGACTCTATTTTAGGCCATGACCACAAATGAAATTGTGACATACTTGGACCATACACCTAAGCAAAAGTGACTGGGTCCACTACAAAGGGCACTTTTACATATCACTGGGACCAAAACCTAAGTGATGTGAATTCTTCGTCTGTTCCCTGCCTATAAAAAGCATTGTGGCTTATATCTAAGTCCATCATGTAAGTGATGTGACTCCCTTCTACAGCCTTGGCCTTGCACTTATGGTGCATGGTTACACATAACTGGGTACTGCACCCAGGTGATGTGACACTCCGTTTTGGGTTCTGCCAACAGGAAGCTTTGTAAATGTTACTTGGCTCAGCACCTAGGTGATGTTTCTCCTCTCTTTCCTCACCCTAACCACAGGGGAGATTGTGACATATTGCTAAACCCAGCTGCAAGGTGAGGTCACCTTCATACCTTGGTCCTGCACGTAGCGGTCATTGTGACATATATCTAGGTCAATTGTTTAAGTGAAGTGAGTCTCCTCACCTTCCTAAGCCCTGTCCAGAGGGAATTTTGATATATCACAAAAACCAGCATCTCGTTGATATAACTCTTCTTCCAGGGTCCTGCCCACAGGAAAGATTGTGACATCTCACTTCACAAGCACCCACCCAGGTGATGTGACCTTCCTGCTTGCTCTCTGCCCACAGGTGATATTGTGCCATACACCTAAGACCAGATAAGAGGACTAGTCATAACTCTTAAACCTGGAGCCTGGTCATATGCAAGATGGTGTCCCCATTCCTGGAACTTTCCACCAGTGTTATTGTGACATATACCTTTTCCTAGCTCTTGAGTGATTTAATAATCCTGCCTAGGTGTAGCCCACACGTGAGATTTGGACATTTACCTCAACTGAGAACCTTGGTGCTTTGACTCTCCTGTCTTAACAACATCCTCAGGAAGGATTGTAATATGTTTCTGGACCCATCATCTAGGTTACCTGACTCTCCTCTCCTGCCTGGACCCTGCTTCCACTGGGGACTATAGCATTTCTAAGCTCTGCATCCAAATGACACGACTCTTTTGCCTGGTCCTTTCAACAGGAAATGTTGCGACATATCTCTGGGCCTATCATTTTGGTGATATGAGTCTCCTCTTCTGTCTGGACACTGCCCACAAGGAGCATTTTGCCATACAGTTGGACGCAGCCCCAAAGTTATGTGACTTTTCTGCCAGGAACTTTCCTACAAGGAGAATATTGGAAAATTCTGGCTCAGCATTTATGTGACATGGGTGTCGTGCCTGTTTCATTACCGCAGAGTAAATTGTGACACATACCTTAGCACAGCTCACAGGCATGATAATGACCCTTATATGTGGACCCCATATGAGAGTCATTGCTCCAATAGGAGTAATTTTGACTTTCATAACTTGCTTTAGAAACATGACTGATTAAATCTCTTTCTGGTAAAAGAAAGGTCATAGAAGATTATAACAGCTTTGTATATTTTATAAAGCCCTTGGCTTGTACACACAGGACCCAGCAGAAAGGTGAAATTGTGAGTCTCATATGCACACCCAGCCGACAGTAAGAACTATCACTGTCTCACATATATGAAGCCAACTGTTACTCATAAAAACAGAACATTTGCCGTATTGTACATCTCATCCCGGGAATTTTCTGCCAGCGTGATTGTGATATATATCTTTGCCGAACATCTGTGTGATTTGACTCTCCAGACTGGTTAGAGCCAGCATATATTATTGTGATATCTACCTGGGCCAATCTCTAGGTGATGTGACTCTCCTGCCTGGGCCCTGCTCTCAGTGATAATCATGAAATATCACTATATCCAGCCCCCAGGTCATGTTACATTTTTGCCTGAGCCATGCCCACAGAAATCACTGTGACATATCACTGTGTCCACTACTTAGGTAACATAACTCTCCTCATGGAATGTGCCCTGCACACAGTGGGAGACAGTGACATAGGGCTGGGCCAGGCACACAGGTGACAGTACTCTTTTGCTAGGGCCATGTCCTAAAGAGGGCATTGTGACATATCACTGGGCCTATCACAGGTGATGTTGCTCTCCTGCTTGAGTCCTACTTACCTGAATAGTGACATATTACTAGACTAGGCACACAGGTGATGGTACTCTTTTGTCAGGGCCATGCCTCAAGGAGGACATTGTAACATATCTTTGGGCCTATCACCTAGGTGATGTGACTCCCTGCTTGAACCCTGCCCACATGGAGCAATATGACATAAGGGTAGAACCTGCACCTATTTGTTATAACTCTCTTCACATGTTAGATTGTGTCATATACCTAGGGAAGCACGTAGGTGATAGGTCCCTGCCAACAGTGGATATTATCACATATCTCTGGGTTTGAAAGCTAGGTGATTTGTGTCTCCTTCCTGTGCCCTGTCCCCAGAAGACCTTATGAGGTGTCATTTGGATTAACATCTAGGTAATGTGACTCCACATTCCTGCCTGGGTCCTGCTCACCAAAGAAATTGTGACTTACCGCTGATTGCAAAACCTAAATGATGTGACTGTCCTTCATATTCTAGACTCTGCCAAGAAAGGGGATTATTACATATTGCAGAGCCCAGCACCTAGGTGGAGTGACTCATCTTTTTCTTCTACTCTGTATATAGTGGGCTTGGTGACATACTATTTGAGGCTGTACCCAGGTGATGTGACTCTTCTGACTAGGCCCAGCCTACAAATGAGATTATACTGTACCACTGGCTCAGCACCCAGGTGATGTGACTCTCCTACCTTGTCCCTGCTCACACATAAAATTGTGACATATACGTGAGTTAAGCACACATGCACAATAACTCTCATACCTGGACCCAGCCAGTAAAGATTTTTGACTCTCATAGTCAGTCTCAGCCATTGGTAAAGTCCTGGGTTTTTCACTTGTGTAAAGTTCACGAAGGATTATAACACTCAGGTATAGCATATAAAGCCTTAATGGTACAGAGTATCATAACAGAGACCAGCAATGACATAAGAGTGCAACTGTTGTGTGCACAACTATCTGACATGATTACCATTCTCACAAATGAACAGGACCTAGGAATAAGGTCTAAATGTCACACATAAAAAGTGGTCGAAGGTTGAAATAATTACTCTCATACATGGATATGATTCACAGATGGTTTGGTAACATTGAACCATGATTCAGCACACCAGTGGTGCTGTGACTCCCCTACTGGAACACAATCTTCAAGTGGGATTTTGGATCTTATACATGGATCTTGCCATGTATCTTGATGAGATTGTGACTCCTCTACTTAAACTCAACTCGTAGAAAGAGTTGACTCACATACACGAAACCAGAACTTGTGTGGGATGTGAAACTTATTTCTGAACATTTCTGAAAGTGAGATTGGGACAAGTAACTTTGCCCAGCACATGAATAATCTGATACTCTTTCTTAGGCCCAGACCACAGATGAAATTGTGCAATATGTGGAACAAACACCTAAGCAATATATAACACCTTCCTTGGCTCTGTATACAAAGGGCACTTTTATATATCACTGGGACCATCACCCAGGTGATGTGAATTATCTTCCTGAAACCTACCTACAAAGAGAATTGTGTCTTATATCTAGGTCCATCATGTAAGTGATGTGAGTCCCTTCTACTGCCTTGGCCCTGCACTTACAATGCATTGTGACACATAACCCAGGTTTGATAGTCAACGTCTCCCCTACAGGCAGCGTTAAGGGAGAAGACCCATTATTATAACTGTGGGCTTGGTCCAGAAATGAGTCACCATTCCACCTATGTCCAGATCCACATATAAAATTCACAAATAAAACTTTGTGCTGTATTCCCTTGTTAGACTCAGGGCCTCAACAGTGGGCTTTGTAAACGTGGGATGGTGACAACTTTTAATTTCACCTGGGTGTGTAATGAAGAGTTTCAATCTGAACTTTTGGGTGCCCCTGTTATGAATCTCTCTACCAAGAAAGAGTTTGTACAATATAGGTTAGCATTGTAAACTTCTGTGAGCTTGGTACAAATACGGAACTCAGGACCTTACCTATCGACCTAAGCTTAATGATGAGAGGCAAAATATCTTCTATTGGTTGAATCCCAATATAAGTATAATCATCATGAGTTGGAACTGAAATGTGGTGTATGTCATAATTCCATTTGTGGGCAAAAAACTAGGCAGTATAGGAAATTGGGTTACATTAACTGGATGCTGCACCCAGCAATATGACACCATCCCACATGTGGAAAAAACTCAGCCAAGTTATGAGAGCCAAAATACCTACATAATGGGCCCAGGATACGTCAAAATATTTTCGGTGGCTCCAGCACAGGCAGGAGAGTTATAACATAAGGGTGCTGGGCCCAGCAATGTGGAATATGCCATAATTTCCACTTTTGATGCAGAACCCAGGCAAAATAGTAACATCATCTGGGTGCTGGGCACAGCAATAGGTCAAAATTCCTTTTTGATGGGCATGATTTGGGAAAAAGAGAAGAGTCACATATTCTGAGTGCTTAGCAATGTGTCCAAATCTTCCTATTGTGAAGGCCCAGGCAGAAAAAGAGAGTCACATCACTTAAATCATGGGCACAGAGATGTCCCAATGTCCCCAGTAGGCATGGCTCAGGCAGATGAGGAGAATCATATCACCTAGCTGCTTTCCTAGGAATATGTCACAGTGCAACATGTGGAAAGAAATGAGGCAGAAGAGCCACATCACTTGTGTTACATTTTTGCCTGCACCAAGATGTTACATTTTTGCCTGCACCATGCCTGCAGACATAACTGTGACATATCACTGTGTCCATCAGTTAGATGACGTAACTCTCCTCTATGGAATGAGCCCTGTACACAGGGCAAAATAGTGATGTATTCCTAGGCCAGACATACTCTTTTGCCAGGGCCAGGCCCAAAAGAGGGCATTTTGACATATTACAGGTCCTATCATGTAGGTGACATGGCTCTTCTGCTTGGGGCTTGCCCACTTGAGTAGTGACATATTGCTAGGCCAGGCACAAAGGTGATGGTACTCTTTTGCCAGGGCCATGCTTTCAGGAAGGCTTTATGACATATCTCTGGGTCCATCACCTAGGTGATGCGACTTCCTGCTTGGCCCTGCCCACATGGAGCATTGTGATATGAGGGTAAAACCTGCACCTAGGTGATGTAACTCTCTTGCCTGAATCCTTTTCTAAGGGGGACTTACGAATATCTCAGTAGGCAGAACCAGATGATGTGGCTCTTCAGCATGGTTTCTGCCCACATAATAAATTGTGACATATATGTAAAGATGTACCTAGGTGATATGACTCTCTTTTTGTGCCTGATCCCTGCCTGCTGGTGACATTAGGTCATATCTCTGAGCCCATGACCTAAATGATGTGACTCTCTTATTCTGTCTGGGCCTTTACAATGGGATGATTGCGACATATTGATGAGCCCAGCACTTAGGTAATGTGACTCTTGTCTTGTTGCTGAACAATGGCCACAAATAGAACTTTTGCCATATTTTAGGGCCCAGCACCTGGATGATGTTACTCTTCTCACTAGGTTGTGCGTAAAGGTGGAATTGTGGCATAGTGCTTGACCCAGCACCCTAATTATGTGACTCTCCTGCTTGTGCCTGAGCTACGGAAGGTATTTTGACATAACTTTGGCACATTTTGTAGGTGTTTTAGCTCTCATCACTTTATTGGATTTCTTCCACATGTGGTTGTATCATATTGCTGGCTCCAGCCCCCAGTTAATATGACCCTCTTTCCTAGGCGCTGCTTAGAGAGGGCATTGTGACATATTACTTGACACAGCACTTAAGTGATGTTAACCTTCTGCCTAGTTTTCTGCCCACAAATGGGATTATGACAAATACCTTGCTTCAGTTCAAAGGCATGATGATCAAGCTTCTATTGTGGTTAGGTTTAGGTCAATAGCTAAAGTCCTTCATTGCATATTTGTGCAAAGCTCACAGAAGTTTACGACACTAACTCATATCATAAAAACTTATTGGGTGGTACAGAGTTTCATAACAGGGCCCAGCAAAATGTTAAGATTGTGACTCTCGACTACACACTCAGTTGAAAGTAAAAGTTGTTACCATCCTACATTTACAATGCCCATTGTCAAGGTCCTGAGTCTAACAAGTGAATACAGCACAAAGTTGGAATTGTGACTTTCATAAGTGGATGTGCCCACAGGTGAGATGATGACTCATTTTCTGACCCAGCTCACAGGCATAATAATGGTCTCATCCCTGAAACCAGCCTATTGGAGAGCTGTTGACTGTCATACCTGGGATTAGGGCAATATGTAAGATCATGTGTCCATATAAGCGTGTAGGCCTCAGAGAGGTTTGCAACTCTCATGCATGTTGTATCAAGTTCTCAGATGTTGTAGAGAGTGTCATACAATGGCCAGCACACACGTGATATTGCGACTCTCATATACACAACTAGCTAACCGTTAATGGTGCCACCCTTAACAACGAGGAGATTGTTTCATATCCCTTGGCCTAGTACCCCGGTGTTGAGACTTTTTTTGTTTAAATTTCTTTCCGTAAGTGTATTGTTACATATCACTGGGTCAGAATCATGATAATCTGACTCTTCTGCCTGGGCCCTGCAAACGGAGGATATTTTCATATATGTCCAGGCCTATTGGCTAGTTGCCACATCTCTGCTGCCAGTGCCCTGCTCATAGGGGACACTGTGACATATCACTAGATACAGCATCTATGTAATGTGGCTCTCCTCTCCTGTTTGGATCCTGCCACTGAAGAAATTGTGAGACACCACTGAGTGCAAAACCTAGTTGACATGACTCTCCTCTCTGTCCTGGACTCTGCCAAGAGAGGGAATTATTACATATTGCTAAGCCCAGCACCCAGGTCGTGTGATTCTCTTTTTTTCTTTAAACCTTTCTACATAGGGTATGGTGACATATTACTTAAGGCTATACCCAAGTAATGTGGCTCTTCCGCCTGGTTTCTGCCCACATGTTAGATTGTGACATATAACTAGGGAAGCACCTTGGTGATATGACTCTCCTTTTCTACCTGGGCCCTGCCTACTGGGGACACTGGGATATATCTCTGAGTCCATGACCTAAGTGAAGTGACTCTCTTTTTCTGCCTCATCTTTACATTCAGAGGATTATGACATATTGCTGAGACCAGCACTCAGGTTATTTGACTCTCCTTTTTTTCTCAAACCATGCCCTCAAACAGAAATTTTGACCTATTGCACGGTCCAGCAAGCAGATAATGTTACTGTTTTGCCTGGGTCCTGCATATAGAGAGGATTATGGCATATTGCTGGGCCCAGCATCCTGATAATGTGACTCTCATGCCTGCGCCGGAGCCGAAGAAGGTATTTTGACATATCCTGGGTCCATTATATGGGTGTTTTGGCCATATGATGTTTGGCTAGTGGCTCAGGCCTGGAGAACCTGCCCAGTGAGAAAATATGAGAGCAGGCACTCACTTAACAGTCTGGCCACTTTTCTGAGGGGCTGCTGCAGTATGCTGGTGTCAACTGCAGTCTCTAGTCACCTCAGATTTTCCAATACCTAAAGTGATCACCAGTGAATGCTGCAAAACAGCAACAATGGCAGCATGCCCTTTTCCCTGGTAGCTCCATCTTAGGGAGGTATAGACTTGTCTACAAGTCAAAAGCTACTGTAGGAAGTAGCTGGAAGCCTCTTTTGAAAGGTCTTACCCAGTGAGGAGAACATGATTAGGGATCGACTTAAGAAAGCAGCCTAGCCACATTTTTGTAGGACAGGTATGTTGTGCAGAAGTATCACTTGCACCCCCAGTTTATTTGGATTCTCCAAAGCCAGAAGGCTGGAATAGCTAAGTCATAAAAACAGCAAAAATGACAACTCACTCTTGCTCTAGAAACTATATCCCAAAGAGGTTTCAAAATTCCATTGACCAAAGATGGAAAGGTGGTAGCTGGACACCCTGGTTAAGAAGTATTTTCGAGTGTGCAGGAACGAGATCGGGAACCTGCTTTAACAGGAAGTCTGGCCATGTCTTTTTAGAGCACCTGTAGTGTGCTAGGAGATCCTTTCTGCCCCCAGTCAACTTGGACTCTTCAAAGCCTGAAGGCTGGAATGACTAAGTTGCCCAAGCAACAAAGACGGTGGACCACTCCTCTTTCTGGTAGCTCCATCCCAGGGAGGTGCAGTGCTCCTACCAATGGTTGGCTGGAATTCTAAGCCAGCAGGCCATACCTTGTGAGGCATTGTGGAAGTGGGTCCTACAGACCATCACTATTCAGCCCCCTGGATTCCACCTCTTTCCTATTGGTATGTACAGGGGTGTAACCTCCTGCTTTGCTGGAGTTGCAGCTACTTTTTCTGAGAAGCCTTGAAAGCCAGAGTATCTAAGGCTCTTGAATCTCTGCACAGGCCTGAGTGGCTGCTCTGCTGAGACTCCATGTAGCTCTGTGTGTTCAACTGAAGGCCGTGGTGAAGTGGATTCATGAGGGTATCTCCTCACCTCAGGGTTGCAAAGATCTGTGGGAGAATCGTGGGTTCCCAGGGTCCGCATGCACTCACTGCTTTGCTGGGTGGGGAGCTTCCCTTGGCTCCATGTTGTTCCCAGGTGGCCTGTTGTCCTGCCTTGTTTACTCCATTCTCTGTAACTTAAGTTGTTTTTTTAAATTAGTCCCAATGGAAGTAGCTGGAAGTTTCATTTGAAAGTGCTATATTTATGCACACCTTGCATTCCTCTCTATGAGAACTATGCAGTCTAGCTGCTTTCAGTCAGCAAACTTGATCACTTTCCTCTAAAAGGAATCTACTTTTTTATATTAAAAGAATTCAATATATTTTCAAATGCAAATATTGGTGTAATTTACCTCTTACATTTGATGCTATGTCTTCATTTCTAGAATTTATGGGAAAGAACATGGTCAATGGTTGTTGCACCAGAATTATGAGAGGTTCTTCTATATTAGATGGACAGATTTATATACTTTCTTACAGAAGATTTAGAAAACTGAAATCTAAGATACATGAAGACATTCTAAGTGGAAAAGCCACTTAGTGGTTGATTTACAACAGTATCATAGGTGACATGATGATAGGAGAGTGGAAAGTGATCAAGATAATATTCTGCATATAGTAAGAGAAGTAATTTAAATTTTATAAGGAAATTACCTTTTGCAAATTAAGGTAATTAAAATACAGTGAATTTCAAAATGCCTTTTTAATGACAAAGTGTGAACTCAATTTGTTTTAATAAGCCAAAATTGTTGCTATTGTGTTAAGGCTATTTTACTTTGAATGTGTATCTTGCAACTGATGTTAACTTATCCCATCTTACCCAAGATTGTAGGTAACAGATGGTAACAATATACTATTGGGTGACAGTGGAATAACTTCTGTAATGATTCCTTTGTCAGTGGTGTTTAACTTAAATGATTTAAACAATATGCTTCCTACAACTTACATTTTTGTTTTTATTGTAACTACAGGTTATTGTGATAGTTGTAATGAAGATTGTATGAGTGTAATGGAACTATATGATTCTGAATTCTAAGCAACTATTTACAAAATTTTACTCTATTATATTTGTTGAACATATGACTTCTCTGGTCTGCTAAACATACACAGACTTTTACCTTTGATTTACATGGATTTAAATATGCAGATGCATCACTGTAAAATAAACTTTAGGTGTAACAGATTTATACAGAAATTAGTCATATTTGTTTATGGTTGTGTACCAACTTGAGAAGAAAAGAAAAATATTAGAAAGAGACAGATAATTTTACCAGTGTTGATAACTCACCAGCAAACCAGAAAGTTCAAAGATTTTGAAAGCAAATTTATTTTCTCTGTTTTGTATTACATTCATTTTTACCTACCCTGCTGTTCTGGGCTCTCAGAAGTATACTTCTAGCAGACATTACTGGAAGGTAAAAGTGAGAAACAAGCCTAAATCGAAATTGGGTGTGTACAAGGCTATCCTCTTAGGAACTGGCAGGATCAGCCTTCATTTCCCGGTAGATTTTGGGCAATTGGTTGATGTATAAAGAGTGGTTATGCTGCATCAGGTCCTAAAGAAACCCGGGTTTTGCCCATAATAAAACCCAGTAAGACTGGTAGTTTTTTTGACTATGACTTAGGTGATTTAAAAATAATAATAAAATAAATGATAGGTTTGTTCTGTACATTTTTAATGATTCTTTTACAAGAGCCTTTTGACCTTATTTCTATACTGAAGCAGATTCTGAATGTCTTAAAATCTCTTTATTATGTTCTACTAGTAAATGAATCTGTTTCGGTTTTTGTTGGCATTTAGCAAGTACATTTAATCTCATTTCTAAAATCTTACATTTACTACTGAAGAACAGAATAAATTTTTTTTCTTCTAAATTTTTGGCACCTATAAAAACATGTTCATAATGTTACTTTCGTAGATACTATGAATATTAATTGTCAAGTGTGTTAATTTCTGAGGTAAAATATTTGAGAATTATATTGCCCAACATGTCCAATAAAATGTTTTTAAGTTGCCTATTTAAAAAAATCTGTCAATTTTGAATTGCATACCTAGCTAAAATTTTTAACATTGAGGATAAGCTGTAAAATAATTCATACAAATAATATAAACTAAGTTTACTTAAATTATTTACTTATTTAAGAAATCTAATTACATTTTAGACAAATTGCTCTCACCTGTTACTATTTGTTTAGCATATTATTTTTTAAGATTTTGCCTCTAAAACAGGTAACAGTTTGAACAAAAAAATCCCACAATTTGATGATTGGCATGAAAATAAATTTCAGGAAAATAAAAGGTTTATATGATTACCTGATTAAAATAATGTAAAGGATAAAAATGTTAATATTTATTTTTTACACATTATTGGGCAAAAGTAACCCTGAGATAGTAATGTGCACAAAATACTATTAATTGTATTCTTGAGACTGGCACTTAGAGAAACTCCACCATAGGCCCAGGATTCCCTAGGCATTTCTTCCAGGAGAACAGCCAATGGAAATGAAGCAGAAGGCCATGTCCACAAATGTAAATGGATGCTCACCTCCTAGAGATCAGTGGGTGGTGGGTCCGGGAAGGCATTATCAGCACCACACTAGAAAAGGGGCCTGGAGCTCCATTGCACCCTCCTACCTGCAGGGGCCTCAGAGGGCCCTGGGAGAGGCCAGCCTAGGTCCTCTGTCCTGTCCCTGGCCCTTGAGTCCTGCCTCACCTGCTAGCTTTTTCCACAGACAATTCAGGAAGGCAACCCCCAATGCAGCCCCACTAGAGGAAGGCGATCAAGAGTGTCAAGGTCCACACCCATCTTCGCACATTTAGTGACTTATTAACTAGTCAATAAGTTAGAGCAGAATGTGCTGCTATGACCCCCTGAGATCACATTTTAGGAGGAAACCTGGGGGGCACCTGCACCTGCCTGAGGCTGTGCATTGGAGGAAGGATGGACAGGCCACCTGGGCTTCAGGAAGCGTGTGCCCCTAGCCACCCCAGGGAGACATGGACTTGGCAAGAGCAGGCAATAAGGGTGTCATACAGCAGACATGCTGAGCTGTCAGGTGGGCACAAAAGGGTAGGCATGGGGGGTCCCTGAGGGAGAGGACCTTCTCAGGGCCCTGAACCCAACCCAGAGATGCCCCAGGATCTTGAAGCCCAGGCTGTACCTGGAGTTGCAGGGTGAGCACTGTGCAGTGGCCTGTTAAAAGTGGGGTGAGCAGCCAGTCAATGAGGGGCTTTCATTGTCCATTTTTCTGATCAGCAAATTGATCCCCCATAGCCCCAAGCCAGGAGGGACAAAAGCGCTGGACTGAGGCATGACTTTTTTTTTCACTGGCTCCCATAAGCCTCAGACCTCCCTGGGCTTGCTTGAGACCTCCCTGGTCTTGTCTTGAGGAAGAAGATCCCTCTTCCTTGTGAGCGTAGGCACAGAAGCAACCAGACGTGTGGTAGGCCAACCAACAGCCACATTTTTAGGCCCACCTGGGCCTCCTCACTCCACTGGCATGTGAAACCCACTGGCATTCCAGAGTTCAGAATTCACATTTAGTTCCAGAACCAAGGAGTTCAGCACCTGGGATGGAGCAGAAGTGGGCCTGTTAATTCCTTGGCACAAGGCCCAAATCAGAGAACTGGCCTGACAGTGCTGCTGTACCAAGGAAGTGGGTGTCCTGTTCGAAGCAGGTCCCACTCTCTTCCTGCCTCCAATTATTTCACATGCAGCTTGTCATTTGTACCAGCTCTTTCTCTACCCCCACCAACATCCTGACATTTTTCAAATTCCTCTGAAGACTGCATGAGCCAAGCATTAAGGGTCACAGTGCTCTAGGCTACTCAATTTCACCTGTGAGCAGAAACCAGGCAGGAGAGTCTCATCATCTGGATTCTGGGCTCAGGATATATTATGATCTCCTTTGCAGACAGGGCCATGTCAGAAGAGTCACATCACCTGGTTACAGCCTCAAGTAATATGGCACCGTGTCCACCATAGACGGAGCTGAAGAAAAAGGGGAGAGTCACACCACCTAGGTGCTGAGCTCAACAATATGTAATAATCCCCTCTTTTGGCAGACTCCAGAATATAGAGGAGAGTTGCATTACCTAGATTTTGCACTCAGTGGTATGCCACAATTCCTTTTGTGGGCAGTACCTAGGCAGGAGAGGAGAGTCACATTTCCTAGATGCTACATCCTGCAATGTCACAATGTCCCTTGGGGGCAAAGCACAGTAAAAATAGACCAGTCACCTAGCTGATAGGCTCAGATATATGTGATAATATCCCTTGTTGGAAGGGCCCAGGCAGAAGAATCACATTATTGTGATTCTGACCGAACGATATGTCATAATGCACACATGGGATACAATTAAAGGAAAAGTTTTAACACCTGGGTACTAGGCCCAGTGACATGACACAATCTCCTAATCTTTAAAGGTGATACCTTTAGCTGTTAGCTTGGTGTGTATGAAAGTCACAATGTCACTTGTGTGCTAGGCAATTGTATGAAGCCCTCTACAACATCCGAGGGCGTTATGCGGCATGCATGAGAGTTGCAAGCTATTCTGAGGCCCACACACTCATATGGACTCACAATTTTATATATTGACTTAAATCTAGGTATGACGGTCAACATCTCTCATTTGGGCTCAGTTCAGGAATGAGACACATTTTATGCCTGTGAGCTGGCTCCAAAAATGAGCCACAATTGCACCTGTGGCCCAATGCCCATATGAGAGTCAAAATTCCATCTTTGTACTGTTTTCACCTATTAGACTCAGTACTGCAACAGTGGGCTTTGTAAATGTGGGATAGTGACAAATTTTAATTTCACCTGGGTGTGTAATTGAGAGTCACCAATTTAGGTAATGAATGCCTAAATTGGCCAAAAGCACAGATCCTCCATCCTGAGCTGAATGCACTGAGGGATTGCTGACCTACATCTCTCTGAGATGCAGCCCCCAGAAGACAAGCAAAAAGATGGGGCAGAAAACCAGCTCACGTGGTGCCCAGAGGGTTTGGCACAAGGGAATCTATAGTTAAGTGTGGCCTGTGATGGCCATTTCTCTAGGCTCAACTTTCTCCAATAAAAGACTTTAGCCCTAGGGGAACTGTTGGACCTAATTTCTGCAGGATGGTCTTGCAACTCAGAAGAACCTGGTCCAACTGAGCACTCCTTGGTCTGTTGGCCTCTCCCAGGGGCCCAGTCTGGCTACAGATGCTGACAGGGCAGTCTCAGGTACTCTGAGAGCCCATACCATAGCATCTGCACTGGTGGGCCATGCCTGATTCCTGAAGTGCTCCAGCAAGGCAGCCCATATGACTGCACCAACCCACATGATTCCTCCCCACACTGAAGGGGAAGCCCTGACACCAGGGCAGTTCCACACATTACTTTGCTGGCACATGTCTGCAAAGGAGGGTTTGGCTTTGCTTGCCCCACCAGCAAATGGGAATGCAGTATGCCCCTGCCATCTTCAGCGACTGCCATTGCAGATGAAGCTTTGGTGGGCAGAGAGCCAGAAAGCCCCACCCCTACCTTTTTCCTAACACTTTACAGAGAACAGGGTATCCTTCCAGACTCTAAACAATCACTCCTTCTTGGGAGGGCATAAAAAGGCATCAAAATCTTCACTAGCCAGCACCCTGCCCCAAGCCAATACCACCTTTAGTGCAACATTGCACACAGTCTCCAGCAGGTATCCCCACTCCCCTTCCAGCTGCTTTGCTCCTGCCACTGCGGTGAATGCCCAAAGACAGGCAGAAACCCCATATCCACTAGCACTCTGCTTAGTGGTGGCACTTTAGTCCCACAGAGTGGCAGACTCCAAATATCAAGGAGCCAGAGAAGACAGTTGGGGCTCAATACAAGTCCCCCAGAGTATGCAGCCTCTGAGTTGTGAGCTGAGCATTGCTTCCCCACCACCACCACACAAAAAAATATCACCCAGGAACAAAGCCAGTTGGCTGAATGCACCTTATACCACAATCAAATACTCAAGACCATCAAATAGGATTTTTTAAAAAAAAAGCCATTCAAAGGTTGGCAACCTCAAAGATACGCCCACAAAGATGAGATTAAATCAGTGCAAAAATGTTGAAAACCCCAAAAGCCAGTGTAACTTCTTTAATCCAAATGACCAAATAACGTTTCCAGCGAGTCCTAATATGCCAGAAGTAGAATTCAGAATATGGATAGAAATAAACTTCATTGAGCTACAAAAGTAAGTTGCAACCCAATTCAAGGAAGGGAAAAAATCGCAGGAACTGACAGAAAAAAACAACCAGTCTGGAGAAAAATGCGGCCAACCTGATAGATCTGAAAAACACAATACAAAAACTTTTTAATGTAATCACAAGTATTAACAGCAGAATAGGCCAAGCAGAGAAAAGAATCTCAGAACTTCAAGACTGGATTTCTGAAATAAGACAGACAAGAAAAAAGAATAAGCAGGAATGAACAAAACCTCTATTAAACATGGGATTATGTAAAGAAACCAAATCTATGATTAAAGAGAGTGCCTGAAAGTGATGAGAAGAATGAAAACAACTTGAAATACATATTTCAGGATATCATCCATGAGAACTTTCCCCACCTAGATACAGAGGCCAACATTCAAATGCAGGAAATGTGGAGAACCCCAGTAAGATATCCCATGAAAAGTTCATCTCCAAGACACATAATCATGAGATTCTCCAAGGTTAAAATGAAAGAAAAAAAAATGTGTTAAAGGCAGCTAGAGAGAAAGGGCAGGTCACCTCTAAAAATAGCCCATCAGACAAACAAATCTTTCAGCCAAGATCCGACAAGTCAAAAGAGATTAGGTGCCAATATTCAACATTCTTAAAAAAAGAATTTCAACTCAGAATGTCATATCTGACCAAAGTAAGCTTCACAAGTAAAAAATAAATATGATCCTATTCAGATTAGCAAACAAGAGTTTCTGAAGAAAGTACTAAATAAGAAAAAGATTATTACCACTCACTACAAAATGACACTGAAGTACAACTGCAGACACTACAAAGCAACCATGTAAACAACTGTGCAAAATAGCCAGCTAAGATTACAGTGACAGAATCAAATCCACACATATGAATACTAACCTTAAATGTAAATGGGCTGAATGCCCCAATTAAAAAACAGAGTGGCAAGCTGAATAAAGAATCAAGATCTAATGGTATGCAGTAATCGAGACGCCTGTCTCAAATAAGCTCAAAATAAAGGGAAAAAGAAAAATCTACCAAGCAAATATATAACAGAAAAAAGTAGGGGTTGCAATCCTAGTTGCTGGCAAAACAGACTTTAAATCAACACAGATTTTTTTTAAAAAAGACAAAGAAGGGCATAGTAAAGGTCTATATATACACCCAACACAAAAGCACCCAGATTATAAAGCAAGTTCTTAGAGACCCTCCAAGATGTTAAGTTAAATGTTCTTCAATGGTCATTACCTTTATACTGCATTTGTTCAGTATTAAGCCTCTGATATTGAACACAGTATGAGGACTTGTTAAAGGCTTTTCCACATTTTAAACCCTTGTGGAGCTTCTTTCTAGTATGAATTTTCTGATGTCTAATGAGGTGTGAGAATGAGCAAAATTGCTTTACCACATTCTTCACATTTGTACAGTTTCTTTCCACTGTGAAATCTCTTATAATTAGTAAGGTCTTAGAAGTACTTAAAGGTTTTGCCACATTCTTCACATTTGTAATGTGTCTTTTTCATATGAATTATCTTGTGTTAATAAGGGTTGAGGAGTGGGGAAAGGCTTTGCCACATTCTTCACAGATGTAGGGTTTCTCTCCAGCATGAATACCCTTATGTTTACTAAGGGCCAAGAACCATGTAAAATCTTTTCCACATTCATTACATTTGAAGGGTTTCTCTCCAGTATGATTTATCTTATGTTTAGTAAGGTCTGAAAACCACCTACAGGCTTTGTTACATTCTTCACATGCGTAGGGTTTCTCTCCAGTATGAATTCTCTTATGATTGGTAGTATTTGAGAAGCACTTGAAGGCTTTGTCACATTCTTCACATTCGT
Organism: Macaca thibetana thibetana; assembly: GCF_024542745.1. NCBI lineage: Eukaryota > Metazoa > Chordata > Mammalia > Primates > Cercopithecidae > Macaca > Macaca thibetana. The sequence continues at coordinate 97,881,883 of NC_065585.1, read as the reverse complement.
AGGGTCTGTCTCCAGGATGAAGTCTCCTCTGTCTAATAAGCGTTGAGGAGAGGGTAAAGTTTTGCCACATGTTTCACATTTGTAGGGTTTCTCTCCAGGATGAACTCTCTTATGTTCAGTTACATTTGAGAAATTTGTAAAGTCTTTGCCACATTCTTCACATTTGTAGCATCACTCTGCAGAATTAATTCTCTTCTGTAGAGTAAAATCTGAGAACAACCTACAGTCTTTGCCACATTCTTCATATTTGTAGCATTTCTCTCTGCTAAAAATTTTCTTTCATTCAGTGAAAGTTGAGCACAACTCAAAAACTTTGACATATTTATTACATTTATAGGTTTTGTTATGGGTAGTTGACAAATATTGAGGAAGGCCATTATAACTTTTCTGTCTCTTGCAATTACTCACGCTTTGGTAGTCATTCCATATTTTATCAGAATCACTTTTTGAAATGAATCTTTTATGTCATGCTTCAGCAATATCTTTGCAGTAAAATGAAAAAAAGCCAACCGAAGAAAAAAACATAACAAAATTTCTCCCTCATTGGACTCAGGTGAATACACTTGACAAGTATATAATTACACAAAGCATATGAGGAAGCTAACAATAAAATACCACAGGCTCTAATTCCTTTATAGACATATAAACCTAACAGAAATATACAGAAAACAATGCCTTTGTGAAAAGTCTAAGAACCAGATAAGCATTTGCAGGACCCTAAGTGAGCAAAATGCCAAGAACCACATAGTAGTGTATTATAAGTGTTTCATATTTACCCTCCACAGCCATTCTTTATCCTATGATGACTTTAAATGCGTGGCAGCAGGTGCCTGTAATCCCAGCTACTTGGGAGGCTAAGGCAGGAGAATCGCTTGAACTTGGGAGGTGGATGTTGCTGTGAGCCAAGATCATGCCATTGTACTCCAGCCTGGACAACAAGAGTAAAACTCTAACTCAAAATAAAAGAAAGAAGAAAGAAAAAAAATTCAGAATCTTTTTTAACTAAAAAATACACAAATCCTGAGACAATGCCCATAGAACAGGCTTGAGAGACTCCAAGAATCTCTACCCTAAAAAGTTGGTATCATATTCCCACAGACAAAAGCCACTTAATAAAGATTTTGATATGTGGCTTTTTATTATACAAATTGCAACCTAAGATTACAACATATACAAAACATAAAGAAAATATGGTTCAAAGATAAAAATGAATATCCAGAAAACAATTATAAAAAAATGAAGATTTAAAAATTACCTGAGACACTTTGAATTAAAATCTAGATCTATTTTTTTTTTCAGACGGAGTCTCGCTCTGTCACCCAGGCTGGAGTGCAGTGGCTGGATCTCAGCTCACTGCAAGCTCCGCCCTCCAGGTTTAAGCCATTCTCCTGCCTCAGCCTCCCGAGTAGGTGGGACTACAGGCGCCAGCCACCTCGCCCGGCTAGTTTTTTGTATTTTTTTAGTAGAGACGGGATTTCACTGTGTTAGCCAGGATGGTCTTGATCTCCTGACCTCGTGATCCACCCGTCTTGGCCTCCCAAAGTGCTGGGATTACAGGCTTGAGCTAGATCTATTTTTAAAAGAAAAAATAAATTACCCTAAAAAATCAAAATTACCATCTCAATGATGCTCAATGAGTAAATGGAAATAAAGAAAACAAAATGAAACAACAAAAATGAAACCAAACCATAAAATAAAAAGCATAAAAAGAAATAAAAATTGTGGAGTATGAGTACAAAAAAGAATAATATGCACTTCCACATTAGTAAAAAAAATAAGTAAATCAAGAAGCTCAGCAAATTTCAACTAAGATTAACACAAAGAGATTTCCAAGAAGACACAACCTAAGCAATGTATTGAAAGTCACAAAAAAGTAGAGAATGTGGAATGCAGGAAGAAAAAAGAGATGTGTTATTTATGTGCAAGCTTCTGCAAGATTACCAGTAAATTTATGAACATAAATCTTTCAGGCAAGAAGGGAGTAGGAAACTATAGTTAAAACACTGAAAAAAAAAGTCTAAGTAAGAATACTATATCAGGCAAAAGTATCCTTCAAAATGAAAATAAAAATCTAACTATATCATGACCTATATCAAGATCTAATTATTCATGTTTTCAAGAGACTCACTTCAGATCTAATTTAAAAAAAGACTGAAAATGGAAGGATGAGAAATACTTTCCATGCAAGTGTTAACCAGATGAGAGAAGAAGAGGCAACAATTTATTAATTGAAAACTGTCTTATTTCATATTTTTACTTTAAGTCAAAATTCCCAAGAGAAAAAGTAGGACCTTCAATTATAGTAAGAGGGTTCATTTACTGAGAACCTATAAATATATGACATTTTTCCCAAACACATAAAGCAAACATTGACAGAACTGAAGCAAAAATTGACGGCAATATGATAATGGAAGGATACATCAATATCCCACTTTTGGTAATAAATAAAGCACAATAGAATATGAATACAGGAACAAGAAACTTGAATGCACTGTACAATAATTAAACCTAACAAATGTATACAGACAACAGAATACACATTACTTTCAATAGCTCATAAAACATTTTCCTGGATGGACCACCTGTGACACCACAAAAGAGGCCTTAACAATTTTTTAACTGAAATTTTACAGACAATGTTTATAGCCCAAAAGGAATGGAAATAGAAATCAGTAACAGAAGAAAAGCTGAAAAATTCAAAATGCAAAAATTAAACAGCACACAAGGTTCAAGAGATTCCCCTGCCTCAGCCTCCCGAGTAGCTGGGACCACAGGTGTGCATCACCACACCAAACTAATTTTTTGTATTTTAGTGGAGATGAGGTTTCATCATACTGGCCAGGTTGGTCTCAATCTCCTGACCTTGCCACGCACCTTCCTTGGCCTCCCAAAGTGCTGAGATTACAGGCATGAGCCACCATGCCCAGCCAACAACACACTTTTCAGCATGTTCTTTTTCAAGGGTTGGAAGATATAATATTGTGAAGATTTCCATGCTGCTTAAAGTGACCCACACATTCAACAAGCCCTTTTTCAATGTTAAATTTTACTTTTGTAAAAATAGAAAAAAAAAAACCCTACACAATTACATAAGATCTCAAGGGAACATGAAAGGCCTTACAATCTTTAAAAAGAAGAAAAATATTGGAAACATCACATTTAACAATTTACAAACATAAAACAAACCTTCAGTAATCAAAGCACTTTGGTACAGGTATAAAGGTAGAACACCAAAGTAATGAAACAGAATGCAGCACAGATGTAAACTCTTCAATAGAGAGGAGAGACATACCACCTAGGTTTTGCATTCAGCCTTATGTCATAATTCCTTTGGTAAGTAGGATGCAAGCAAGAGAGAAGAGTTACATTACCTAGACACCAGTTTCAGTGATATTTCAAAATGCCTTCTGGGGGCAGGGCACAGCCTGGAGAGACACATCACCTAGCTTATGGGCCAAGAGATGTGTGATAATATCCCCTATTGACAGGGCCCAGGCAGAAGAGTCGTATTATGATTATTACCTAGCAATATGTGACAATGCACCCATGGAAAGGAATTTCAGCCAAAAAATCTCAACACCTGGGTACGAGGCCCAGTGATATGACACAATCTCCTCATCTTTGAGGGTGACACCTTTAACTTTTAGCTCAGCATGTATATTAGAGTCACAGTCTCACATGTGTGCTGGGCCAGTGTAAGACACTCTCTGCAACATCTGAGGGCTGTATAAAACCTGCATAAGAGTTGGAAACCTCTTTGAGGCCTACGTGCTTGTATGTGCTCACAATCTTACATATTACCCTAAACCCAGATTTGATAGTCAACATCTCTCCTATACACAGGGTTAAGAAAAAGACCACTTATTATGTCACTGGGCTGCTTCCAGAAATGAGTCACCATCCCACCTGTGGCCAAATCCACATGTAAAAGTCACAATTCCAACATTCTACCGTATTCCCCTGTTAGACTCAGGACCTTAAGAGTGGGCACTGTAAATGTGGTATGGTGACAACTTTTAATTTCACCTGGGTATGTAACAGAGAGTCCCAATCTGAACTTTTTACTGGGCCCTGTTATGAACCTCTCTACCACCAAAGAGTTTATACAATATAAGTTAGTATGTCATAATTCCATTGGTGGGTAAAAATAAACTAAGCAGAAGGTTAACGTCACTTAGCTGCTGTGCCAAGCAATATGTCATGATGTCTTCTCTTGGCAGTGCCTAGCAAATAGGTTCACACTAACTGAGGGCTGGAGCAAGCAATACAATACAAACACATCTGGAAGAAACCCAGCAAAGTGATGAGAGACAAAACACCTACAAAATGGGCCAAAGATATGTCAAAATACCTTCTGTGGCTCTAACACAAACAGCAGAGTCACATCATTAGGGTGCTGGGCCAAGCAATTTGCCACAATTACTTCTTTATGCATAACCTAGGCAGAAGAGTAACATCACCCAGGTGCTGGGCCCTGAAATACAGCAGAAGTCCCGTTTGTGGGCATTTTCATCAACAAAACAAGAGTCATTACCCGAGTGCTGGGTTCATCAATATGTCACAATCTTTCCATTGTAAAGGCCCAGACAGAAGAAGAGAGTCACATCACTTAGGTCATCGGCTCAGAAATATGGCCCAATGTCACCAGTAAGCAAGGCTCAGGCAGAAAAAGACAGTCATATCAGTCAAGAGGTCAAGACCATCCTGGCCAACATGGTGAAACCCCGTCTCTACTAAAAATACAAAAATTAGCTGAGCATGGTGGCACATGCCTATAGTCTCAGCTACTCCGGAGGCTGAGGCAGGAGAATCACTTGAATCCAGGAGGCAGAGGTTGCAGTGAGCCAAGATGGGGCCACTGCACTCCGGCCTGGTGACAGAGTGAGATTCCATCTAAGAAAAAAAAGAAGACAGTCATATCTCCTAGGGGCTTCTTTAGTTATATGTCACAATTTAATATGTGGGCAGAAAACAGGCTGAAGAGCCATGTCACCTAGTACTGAGTCCTGAGATAGTCACAAGTCCTCCTTAAAAAAGGACCCAGACAAGAGAGTAACATTACCTAGGTGCAGGTTCTACCCATATGTCACAATGCTACATGTGGGCAAGGCCAAGCAGGAAGTCACATCACCTAGGTGATAGGCCCAGAGATATGTCACAAAGCCTTCCTTAAAGCATGGCCCTGGCAAAAGAGTACTTTTGTGCCTGGCCTAGCAATATGTAACTATTTAAGCAGGCACATCCAAGCAGAAGAACCATACCACCTACATGATAGGCCCTGTGATACATCAAAATGACCTCTTTTGGGCATGGCCCTGGCATAAGAGTATCATCACCTGTGTGCCTGGCCTAGGACTATGTCACTATTTTGCACTTTGTGCAGGACCCAGTCCAGAGAGGAGAGTTATGTGTTGGGAACAGGTCCCCCAAAATCTGGCCATAAACTGGCCTCAAAACTGGCCATAAACAAAATCTCTGCAGCACTCTGACACGTTCATGATGGCTATGATGCCCATGCTGGAAGGTTGTGGGTTTATCAGAATGAGGGCAAGGAACACCTGGCCCACCCAGGGTGGAAAACTGCTTAAAAGCAGTTTTTAAACCACAAACAATAGCATGAGTGATCTGTGCCTTAAGGACATGCTCCTGCTACAGATAACTAGCCAGACCCATCCCTTTATTTCAGCCTATACCTTTATTTCCCATAAGAAATACTTTTAGTTAACCTATAATCTATAAAAACAATGCTTATCACTGGCTTGCTGTCAATAAATATGTGGGTAAATCTCTATTCAAGGCTCTCAGCTCTGAAGGCTGTGAGACCCCTGATTTCCCACTTCACACCTCTATATTTCTGTGTGTGTGTCTTTAATTCCTCTAGCACCACTGGGTTAGGGTCTCCCTGACCAAGCTGGTCTCAGCAAGTGGCGTCCATTGTGGGGGCTGGAATCCAGGTCAAAGGGTCACCGGAGTGACGGTTGGAGAATATGGAACAAGCTGGAGGACACCGAGTACTCTTAAGGAATCCCAATAGTAAGAAGGGGAACTGGGAAGCATCAGGGTAACAATGGGACAAGTGTGAGCTCTGGTTCATTCCACCTTGGAACTTTTTCACACTGATGATGACGAGGAAGGAGAGTATAATGAAGTAATAGAGCAGGTTTGTTTGCCAGCTAAAGCTAAAGCAGCAAAGGAGGAAGAGGTTCATCCCTACCCTTCTACACCCCCTCGTTATTATTTTGAAGAAAAAGAGTGGCCTGACCCTCCAGATCTTTCTTTTCTGGAGGACACTGGGCAAAAAGTAGTTTCCCCAGTGACTGTTTGAGTGGTGCCTCGAGCAACCACTCTCAGTTCTCTTCAGGCAGGAATCCAGCAAGCTAGACAAGAGGGTGATATAGAGGCTTGGCAGTTCCCTGTTAGAATACACTTCCCAGATCAACAGGGAAATATTATAGCTACATTTGAGCCTTTTCCTTTTAAATTACTCAAAGAATTTAAACAAGCTATTCATACTAAAAAAGAATGTAGAAAAAATCAGTGAGTCAGGCCACCAGATAGGGGAAAAAAGAAAACTGCTGAGCCTGAAATATGTCCAAAATATAGAAAAGGAAAACATTAGGCTAATCAGTGTCATTCTAAGTTTGATAAAGATGGGAATATGATTTTGGGAAATGCCATGAGGGGCCCATCCTGGGCCCCATTCCAAATGGCCATTTCTGGCTCAGCCCATTCCTTCACCCCTGTACAATGTCTGTCCCCTGCCACAGCCAGTAGTGCCACAGTGGAATTATGCTGCACAAAAGCTGTGAGCCTTCTGCCTGGGGATCCCCCGCAAAAGGTCCCAATAGGAGTCTGTGGACCCTTGCTGGCGGGGACAATAGGATTACTTCTAGGGAGGTCTAGTTTAAATTTAAAAGGGGTACAAATATAAACAGGAGTCATTGATTCAGATTACCATGGGGAAATTCAAATTGTTATATCTACTTCTGTTCCCTGGCAAGCAGAGCCAGGACAGCGCATAGCACAACTCCTGATTATGCTGCATGTGGAATGGGGAAAAGTGAAATTAAACAAACAGGAGGATTTGGAAGCACGAATAAACAAGGCAAAGCAGCTTATTGGGTAAATAAAATTACTGATAAATGTCCTACCTATGAAATAACTATTCAGGAAAACAAATTTAAAGTTTTGATAGATACAGGAGCAGACATTTTAATCATTTCTCTATAGCACTGGCTGTCCGCGTGACCAATTCAACCCACTCAATTTAACATAGTTGGAGTTGGTAAAGCCCCTGAAGTATATCAAAGTAGCTATATTTTGCATTGTGAGGGGCCCGATGGACAACCTGGAACTATTCAACCAATTATAACTTCTGTACCTATAAATCTATAGGGAAGAGATTTATTACAGCAATGGGGAGCACAAGTTCTAATTCCAGAACAATTATATAGCCCTCAAAGTCAACATATGATGCATGAAATGGGTTAAGTCCCTGGTATTAGACTAGGAAAAAATTTGCAAGATTTGAAAGAACCGCTTCAAGTGGATAGACAAAGTTCCCACCAAGGTTTAGGATATCATTTTTGATGGCGGACATTGTTAAGCCTCCAGAAACTATACTTGTAAAATAGTTAAGAGATAAAGCAATTTGGATAGAACAGTGGCCACTGAGTAAAAAGAAACTGGAGGCTTCAGAGGAATTAGTTACTAAACAATTAAAAAATGGGCACATACCTCCAACATTTTCCCCTTGGAATTCTCCAGCTTTGGGAATTAAAAAAAATCAGGTAAATGGAGAATGTTAAACTTAAGAGCCATCAATTCAGTTATACAACCTATTGGAGCATTACAGCCACAATTGCCTTCTCCTGCTATAATTCCAAAAAAAAAAAAAAAAAAAAAAAAAGGCCTTTAATTGTCATAGATTTAAAAGACTGTTTCTTTACTATCCCCTTAGCTGAGCAAGACTGTGAACAGTTTGCATTTACAATTCCTGTCATAAACAACCTGTAGCCTGCTGAGTGTTTTCATTGTTTCACAGATGGGTCTAGTAATTGTAATGCTTTTTATTCTGGATCAAAGGTAAAGTTTTCCAGACACCCTATACTTCAGCTCAAAAAGCAGAGCTTGTAGCTGTAATTGAGGTATTGACTACTTTTGATATGCCTATTAAGGTGATTTCTGATTCTTCATAAGTGATTCATTCCACACAGTTAATTGAAAATGCTCAGTTATGATTTCACACATATAAACAACTTATGACTTTATTTACCCAATTACAAACAGCAGTTAGGAGTAGAATGCATCCTTTTTACATCACTCACATTAGGGCTCATACACCTCTTCCAGGACCTTTAACTAAAGGGAATCAAATGACTGATTTCCTGGTAACTAATGCAATCCGATAACAAAAAGTTAGAAAATAGTTCAAATAATAACTTGGGGTAGAGGTTATGCTTGTGTTTCTCCAAGACTGAATCAACAGCCGATTTGGATGCCATCAAGACACCTAAAACCTTATCATGAGCCAGATGCTGAGGAAAAGATTCCAGGAGGATTCCGAGGATCCCCCAATTACAACCATGTCGAGACTGACACCAAGGAGGACCCCAACTGTCATGAGCAACACCCATCAAACACAGCCACCCACCTGGGGACAGATCAAGAAGCTGTCACAGATGGCAGAAAAAAAAAACCTGAGAAAAGTGGGACAGCCAGTCACAATGAGTAATTTAATGGTAGCTATGATATTGATGATCACCATTGCCATGAGCATTCCTTAAACAAGGGCTGGCACAGAGAACAATTATACTTATTGGGCGTATTTATCAATCTTGGCTGGCAATAATGCCTAGATGTAATCACTCTATGACACAGTTACACATGCTTTCTGGTCTCAGTATTTGCCATAATAAATCTGCTCCTGTAATTGAGGCATACCACCCTCAAAAATCTATTTGTAAACAGGATTGGACCCAGTTAGAAATAATGAACGTACTTGTTGAGGAGGATTACATTACAGAACAGGCAGAGGTGATGCACAGCAATTCCTATGGAATCATTATTGATTAGTCCCCTAAGGGGATATTTAGCTTGAATTACACCTCTCAGTCTGCATGCCACGGCCACACTATGTTCGGCTGGTCTGAACAAAATGAACAGATGGTAGAAATGATAAGAAGTGCGGCAAGAGTTCCTACTATCTGGAACCATGGCAGAATAGTGGCACTTCAACCTCAAATGATATGGCCCTTGGTAGGGGCTAAACACAAGGATTTGTGGAAACTATTAACAGTTCTTAATAAGATCAAAATTTATGAAAGAATAAAAAAGCATCTAGAAGGACACTCTACAAACTTGTTTCTGGATATTACAAAATTAAAAAACAAATATTTAAACCATCCCAGGCACACCTGACCTTAATGCCAGGAACTGGAGTGCTTAAAGGAGCTGCAGACAAATTAGCAGCTAGTAACCCATTAAAATGAATAAAAACACTCAGAAGCTCTGTGATTTCAATAATGATTGCACTGTTAATCTGTGTTGTTTGTCTTTGTACAGTCTGCAGATGCAGATCCCAACTCCTGCAAGAACACTGTGATGAAATGCCTTTGTTGTTATCACTTTGCAAATCAAAGAAGGGGGACATGTTGGGAACAGGCCTCCCCCCGCCAAAAAATCTGGCCATAAACTGGCCCCCAAACTGGCCATAAACAAAATCTCTGCAGCACTCTGACATGTTCATGATGGCTATGACGCCCACGCTGGAAGGTTGTGGGTTTACCAGAATGAGTGCAAGGAACACCTGGCCCACCAAGGGCGGAAAACTGCTTACAGGCAATTTTTAAACCACAAACAATAGCATGAGCGATCTGTGCCTTAAGGACATGCTCCTGCTACAGATAACTAGCCAGACTCATCCCTTTATTTTGGCCCATCCCTTTATTTCCCATAATAAATACTTTTAGTTAATCTATAATCTATAAAAACAATGCTTATCACTGGCTTACTGTCAACAAATATGTGGGTAAATCTCTGTTCAAGGCTCTCAGCTCTGAAGGCTGTGAGACCCCTGATTTCCCACTCCACGCCTCTATATTTCTGTGTGTGTGTGTCTCTAATTCCTCTAGCACAACTGGGTTAGGGTCTCCCCAACTGAGCTGGTCTAGACAGTTATGTCTTTTAAGTGATGGGACACAGTGATATGTCACAACGATGTCTGTTGGCATCATGCAGGATAGAATGTAACGTCACCTAGGTGTAGGATCCAGAGATGTCATAATTCTTACTGAGGGAAGGGCCCAGGCAGAAGAGTCACATCACTTCAAAGTTGGCCTGGGTAGATATCAAAATCCCACAGGTATGCTGGAACCAGTCTGAAGAGTGAAATCACGCAGGTACTTGGCAAAGATTTATATCACAGTCACAATGGAATAAAATTCTAGGCATTAGATTTACAATACCACACATGTCCTGTTTTCATGTAGGACTGTTACCTTCATCCAACTGTGATGGTAAAAGTCCTTATTCACAGCTGGGTGTGCATACGAAATGCACAATTTCCTCTGTGTGCTAGGCCTTGTAATGACATTCTCTGCACAACCCAAGGGTGTTACAAGATATGTGTGAGTGTTGTAATCTTCTGTGACTTTTTACCAGAAGGGAATCCTGGATATCACTCAAGTCCCTAAACCTAGTTACCCAAGTCAAAATTTCTCCTATTGGCTGAGTCCACATATGAGAGTCATTATCATGCCTGAAAGCTGTGCCTAGGTATATGTCACCATCCACTCTGTGGGTATTAAACAGGCAGGAAAACCACATCACATAAATCCGAAGCCAGAAATATTCCAGTATTCTCTTTGTAGTCAGGGCCCTAACAGAAAATTCACAAAACTTGGGTGCTAGGTCAAGCTCTATGGCATAATGCCCCTTGTGAATTGTGTCCAGGCAGGAGAGGAGAGCCATATTACCTAAATGATGGGCCCAGAGATACGTAACAATGCCTCCTGTTGCCAGGGCCCAGAGAAGAGGGTCATATCATTTGGATTCAGTGTTTAGAAAGGCTACAATTACCAGAGGAAGAAGGGTACAGGCAGGAGAAGAGAGTCATGTAACCTAGATGATGGATCCAGAAATATATTACAATCCCCCCAGAGGACATTGTTAAGATAGCACAGTGAAATCACCAAGGTGCTTGGCCCAGGTATTTGTCAAAATCTGATTTGTATGCTATACCTAGGCAGAATTATTAAATCACTCAGGAGTTGGGCAAAAGTATATGTCACAATTACACTTGTGGAAAGATTTAAAACTAAGAGTCACCATCTTGCACATGTTCCAGCTCCAGGCATATGAGTTGTTATTAGGCTTTTGTTAGGGTCTCAGGCATATGGAACAATATCACCTATGGCCAGAGAGAAGGCAAGAAAGTCACATCACCTACGTGGGTATGGGTCCAGTGAGATGTCACAATCCACCTTGCGGGCAAGAGCCCGGCAGAAGTGTCACATCACCTAGATGCTGGTTTCAGTGACATCTCAAAACGCCCTCTGTGGCCAGGACTTTGGAAAGATAGGAGATTCACTTCACCTAGGCAATTGGCCTAGATATATGTCACAAAGACCCTTACGTGCAGTACCACAGCTGGAGAGTGACCTCACATTGGTGCTGGGCCTAGCAATATATCACAATCTACCCAAGGTCAGGGTCCAGGCAAAAGCAAAGAACCATCACCTAGGTGCTGAGCCAAGTGATATGTTTCAATGCTTCCTTTTGGCAGAACCCATAAAGGAGAATCACATCACCTGGGTGAAGTGCTGAGTTATGTGTCACAATGCAGGGCCAAGGCAATAGAAAGGAGTCACGTCACTTACATGATAGACCTAGATATAAGACACAATTCTCTTTGTAGGCAGGTTTCAGGCAGTTAATTCACATCACCTGGGTGACAGTCCCAGTGATATATAAAAGTACCCTTTGTAGAAAGAGCCAAGGAAGGCATTATATATTGCTTACGTGCTTGTTCCACATATGGCACAATTTTACCTGTGGTCTGGGCCTAGAAAAGAGAGTCAAATTATTCACCTGCTGGCAAAGTTACCTGTCCCAATCACACTCTCAGAAAGGTTCAGAAATAAGTTTCACATCCCACACAAGTCCTGGTTTTGTGTATGTGAGTCAACTCTCTCTATGAGTTGGGTCAAAGTAGAGGAGTTACAGTCTCAACAATGGGCAAGTTCCATGTATAAGATGCCCAGACACACCTGAAGATTGTGTTCCATTAAGGGAGTCACAGCACCACAGGTGTGCTGAATCATGGTTCAATGTTACCCAACCACCGTGAATCAGATCCATGTATGAGAGTAATTATTTCAACCTTTGACTGCTTTTTAAGTGTGAGATTTAGTACCAAATTCCTAGACCCTGTTCATGCGTAAGAATGGCAATCATATCAGCTTGGTGTACATAAAAGAATCACATCCTCACCTGGTTGCTGATCTCTGTTACGACACTCTATACCATTAAGGCTTTATGTGATATACCTAAGTGTTATAATCCTTCCCGAATTTTATATAAGTGAAAAACCCAGGACTTTACCCATGGTCGTGAGACTGACTATGAGACTCAACATATCTCTACTGGCTGGGTCCTGGCATGTGAGTTGTTATTGCACATGTGTGCTTAAGCCAGGTATATGTCACAATTTTATCTGTAAGCAGGGACAAGCAGGAGAGTCACATCACCTGAGTACAGCCTCAAATAGTGTGTCACCAAGCACCAAGCCCACTACAGACAGGGTGGAAGTAAAAGAGGAGAGTCACTCCAACTTGGTGCTAGACTCTGCAATTTGTAATAATTCCATCTCTTGGCAGAGTCTAGAATATGAAGGAGAGTCACATCACCTAGGTTTTGCACTCAGTGGTAGGCCACAATTTGTTTGCTGAGCAGGACCCAGGCAGGAGAGGAGAGTCACATTAACTAGATGTTAAGTCAAATGATATTTCACAATGTCCCCTGGGAGCAGGACACAGGCAGGAGGTCCAGAGATATGTGATAATATCTCCTGTTGGCAGGGTCCAGGCAGAAGACTCACATTATTATGATTCTAACCCAGTAATATGTCACAATGCAGCCATGGAAAGAAATTTAAGCCAAAAAGTCTCAACACTAGGGTACTAAGCCTAGTAATATGCCAACTATCCTAGTCTTTTTTGGTGACACCATTAACAGTGAACTGGGCGTGTATATGAGAGTTACAATCTCACATGTTTCCTGGGCCGTTGTATGACACTCTACAACATTTGAAGGTTTTGTACATCATGCATGAGAGTTGTAAACCACTCTAAAGCCTACATGCTCATATGGATTTATGATCTTACATATTGCCCTAAACCCAGGTATAATAGTCAACATCTCTTCTGTAGGCTGTGTTCAGGGAGGAGACCCATTATTATGCCTGTGAGCTGGATCCAGAAATGAGTCACCATCCCACCTGTGGCCAGATCCACATATGAAGGTCACAATTCCAACTTTGTACTATATTCACTTATTAGACTCAGGACCTTAACAGTGGGCTTTGGAAATGTGGGATGGTGACAACATTTGCTTTCAGGTAAAAGCAAATCAAGAGTCCTAATCTGAACTTTTTGCTGGTCCCTGTCATGAAACTTTCTCTACCATGCAAGGAGTTTGTACATTATGAGTTAGTGTTGTAAGCTTCTGTGAGCTTGGTAAAAATATGCATCCCAGGACCTTACCTATTGCCCTAAGCCTAGCAATGAAAGGCAGAATATCTCCTATTGGCTGAATCTCAACATAAGTTTGACCATCATGCCTGTGAATTGAAGTAAGGTATGTGTCAGAGTCCCATTTGCACAAAAAACTAGGCAGGAGGGTAACATCACTTAGGCACTAGACCAAATAACATGTCACAATGCCTTCTCTAGGCAGGGTATAAGAATTAGAGTCCCATTAACTGGGTGCTGGACTCAGCAATACGACACTATGACACTTGTGGGAAAAAAAATAGCCAGGGGATGAGAGTCAAAACACCTACAAAATGGGCCCAGGATATGTTCTGTGGCTCTGGCACAGGCAGAAGAGTCACGTTTTCAGGTGCTGGTCACAGCAATATAACATAATTTACTCTATATTCAGGGCCAGGGAAAAAGAGTAACATTATCTGGGTTCTGGACCCTGCAATAAGTCAAAATTTCTGTTTGCGGGCATGGTTTGAGGAAAAAAAAAGAGAGTCAAATAACCTGAGTGCTGGGCTCAGCAATACGTCACGATCCCCCATTGTAAAGACCAGGAAGAAGAGAGTCACTTCACCTAGGTCATGTGCTCAGAGATATATCCCAGTGTCTCTAGTAGTCAGAGCTCAGGAAGAAAATGAGAATCATATCACCTAGGTGCTTCCCTAGTTATATGTCCTAATCTAACATGTGAGCAGAAGTCAGGCAGAAGAGCCACATCACTCTGGTATAGACTCAAGTAATATGTCATCATGCCCAGTGTAGGCAGGTTTAAAGAAAAAAAAGAGAATCACACCACCTGGGTGCTAGGCTCAGTAATATGTATTAATTCCCACTCTTGGCAGAGGCCGGGACAAAGAGGAGAGTCATGTCACCTAGGTTTTTCATTCAGGGATATGTCCCAATTTCTTCAGTTGGCAGGATCCCAGGAGAGGAGAATCACATTACCTAGATGTTATATCTAGTGATGTGTCACAGTGTCCCCTGTGGAAAGGACACTGGCAGGAGAGACATATCACCTAGCCAATAGGCCCAGAGATATGTGAAAAAGTCCCCTGTTTGCAGGGCCCAGGCAGAAAAGTCACAATCTCATGATTCTGATCCGGTGATATGCAATAATGCCCTATGGAAAGGAATTTAAACCAAAAATCTCAATACTGGGGTACTAGGCCAAGGGATATGACACAATCTTCTTTCAGAGTGACACCATTAACTGTTAGCTACCTGAGTATATGAGAGTCACAATCTCATATGTGTGCTGGCCATTGTATGACACTCTCTACAACATCTGAGAACTTTATGCAACATGCATAAGTGTTGTAAACCTTTCTGTGACCTATCTGTTTATATAAACTTTCGATTTTACATATTGCCCTAAACTCAGGTATGACAGTCAACACCTGTTGTATAGGCTGCCTTCAGGGATGAGACCACTATTATGCCTGTGAGCTGAATCCAGAAATGAGTCACCATCCCTCCTGTGGCCAGATTCACTTATGAAAGTCATAATTCCAACTCTGAGCTGTATTCACTTGTTAGACTCAGGACCTCCACAATGGGCTTTGTAAATGTAGGATGGTAACAACTTTTACTTCCACCCGAATGTGTTGTCCAGAGTCACAATCTTCACTTTTTGCTGGGTTCTGTTATGAAACTCTATGTTCCATCCAAGAAGTTTTATAATATGAGTTAGTGTTGTCAACGTCTGTGAGCTTTTTACAAATACGCAACGAAGGACCTTACCTGTTGAACTAAACCTAGTGGTGAGAAGAAAATATTCCTATTGGCTGAATCTCAATATGAGCTTGATCGTCATGCCTTTGAACTGAAGCAAGGTATATGTCATAATACCATTTGTGGCAAAAAACTAGGCAGAAAGTTAACATCACTTAGGTGCTGTGCCAAGCAATATGTCACAATGCCCTCTCTAGGCAGGGCCTAGGAAAGAGGTTCACATCAACTGAGGGCTGGAGCCAGCAATATGATACAACCACACATGGAAGAAACCCAGCAAAGTGATGAGAGAAAAAAACACCTATAGAATGAGCCAAAGATATGTCAAAATACCTTCCCTGGCTCTGGTACAGGCAGGAGACTCTCATCATTAAAGTGCTGGTCCCTGAAATACAGCAAAAGTCCTGTTTGTGGGCATTGTTCAGCAACAAGACGAGAGTCACATTACCTAAGTGCCGGGCTCAATAATATGTCATAATCTTCCTATTGTAAAGGAGCAGACAGAAGAAGAAAGTCACATTACTTAGGTCACAGGCTCAGAGATATGGCCCAATGTCACCAGTAGGGCAGGCTCAGACAGAAAAAGAGAGTCATATCACTTAGGTGCTTCTTTAGTTATATGTGGGCAGACACCAGACTGAAGAGCCATATCACCTTGTCCTGGGTCCTGAGATATTCACAAGTACTCCTTAGAAAAGGACCCAGACAAGAGAGTTACATCACCTAGGTGCAGGTTCCACCCTTATGTCACAATGCTCCATGTGGGCAGGGCCAAGCAGGAAGTCACATCACCTAAGGGATAGACGCAGAGATATGTCACAAAGCATTTCTTAAAGGAAGGCCCTGGCAAAAGTGTACCATCACATTGGTGCCTGGCCTAGCAATGTGTCACTATTCAAGTGGGCAGGTCCCAAGCAGAAGAGCCATATCAACTACATGATAGGCCCTGTGATATGTCAAAATGCCCTCTTTTGGGCATAGTGCTGGCAAAAGAGTATCATCACCTGTGTGCCTGGCCTAGGAATATGTCACTATTTTGCACGTTGTGCAGGGCCCATTCCAGAGAGGAGTTACGCCTTTTAAGTAACGGACCCAGTGATATGTCACAATGATGTCTGTGGGCATGGCGCAGGCAAGAGTGTACCATCATCGTCTGTGTGCTTGGATCCAGTGATGTCACAATTATTACTGAGAGCAGAGCCCCAACAGAAGAGTCACATTACTTCAGTGTTGGCCCAGGTAGATATCAAAATCCCATAGGTAGACTGGAACCAGTCTGAGTAGTGAAATCACACTGGTGCTTGGCAAAGATTTATACCACAGTGACAATGGAATAAAATTATTGGGATTATATTTACAATGCCATACATGTCCTGTTTTCATGTATGACAGTTGCCTTCATCCATCCTGTTTTTATGTATGAAAGTTGACTTCATCCATATGTGATGGTGAAAGTACTTACTGTCAGCTTTGTGATTATTAAACAGGCAGGACAACCACATCTAAATCCTAAGCCAGAAATATTCCAATATTCTCTGTGTAGGCAAGGCTTTAACAGAAAAGTCATAAAACTTGGGTGTTAGACCCAGCACTATGGCATAATACCCCATGTGGAGAGTGTCCAGGCAGGGGAGGAGAGTCATACCACCAATATCATGGGCCCAGAGATATGTCACAATGCCTCCTGCTGAAAGGGCCCAGGTAAGAGAGTCATGTCATTTGGATGCAGTGTGTAGAAATGCTACCCTGGAAGCAGGGTTCAGGCAGGAGAGGAGAGTCACATAACCTAAAGGATGGGTCCAGAGATATGTTACTATCCCTTCTGAGGACACTATTAAGACACACGAGTCAAATCACAAAAAGTCTTGATGAAAATGTCATCTGTGGACTATAGTTTGGTAAGATTATTAAATCACTCAGGAGCTGGCCAAAGGTATACGTCACAATAACACCTGGGGCAAATTTCAGGGATGAGAGTCACCATCCTGCACATGTCCTAGGTCCAGGTACAAGATTCATTATTAGGCCTTTGATCTGGTCTCAGGTATATGGCATAATATCACCTGTTAGCAGGGAGAAGAAAGGAAAGTCACATTACCTGAGTGGGTGCTGGTCCAGTGAAATGTCACAATCCTCCTTGTGGCCAGGACTGCAAGAAGAGTCACATCACCTGGATGCTGGTTTCCTTGACACATCTAAATCCCCACTGTGGGCAAGGCTTGGCAGAAGAGGAGAGAAACTTCACCTAGGCAATTGGCCTGGATATATTTCACAATGGCCCCTATGAGTAGGTCCAAGGCCGGAGAGTGACCTAACCTTGGTGCTGGGTTCAGCAGCATGTCCCAGTCTCTCTGGTGGTTGGGACCTAGGCAAGAGAAAAGAAACATCACCTATGTGCTGAACCAAGTGATATGTTACAAAGCTTCCTATTGGCAGAACCCCATCCAAAAAAGAGTCACATCACCTGTGTGCAGTACCCAGTTATGTGTCACAGTGCACCATAATTGCAGGGCCAAGGCAGTAAAGGAAGTGATATCACTTACATGATGGACCTAGATAAAAGCCACAATGCTTTTTAGAGGCAGGGTTCAGGTCAAGATTTTACATCGGCTGGGTGCTGACACTAGTGATATGTAAAAGTGCCCTTTGTCGCATTGCCAACGAGTGTGTATGTGGGCCTGCTTAGGGACTTGGTGCAGATATGTCACAATTTCAACTGTGCTCTGGGCCTAGAAACGAGAGCCAAAACACTCAGATGTTGGGCAAAGTCATATTTCTCAATCACACACTTGAAAATGTTGAGGAATAAGTTTCACAGTCCTGCACAAGTCCTGGCATCAGGTATGAGTGTCCACATCTCCTATGAGTTGGGTAGAAGTACAAGAGTCACAATCTCAACAATAGGCAAGATCCATGCATAAGAGCCCCAATCCTACTTGAAGATTGTGTTCCAGTTGGGGAGTCAAAGCACCACAAGTCTGCTGAATCATGGTTCAGACATCACCAAACCACCTGTGGATCAGATTCTTGTATGAAAGTAACAATTTCAAGCTTAGACTGCTTATGAGTGTGAGTATAGTACCTCATTTGTAGGCTCTGTTCATGTATCAGAATGAATGATATGCCTGAGTAGCACTGCGAATTCTTACAGGTGGGAGATCTAGGACTTTACTCATGGCCACAAGACTTTCTATGAGTGTTGAACTATCTCCTCTGGGTGGATCTAGGTACAAGAGTTATTATTGTGATTACGAGCTGCATCCAAGTATATGTCACAATTTCACCTTTTAACAGAGACAAGACAGAAGAGTCATCATCATCTGCTGAGCCAAAGATACATTATAATCTCCTTTGTAGGCAGGACCCAGTCAGAAGAGTCACATCACCTGAGTACAGTCACAAATAATATCATTATATCCACTATATACAGTGCTAAAAAATATAGTGTATAGTCACATTCCCTACCTGCTGGGCTCAGGAATATGTTATAAGTCCCTCTCTTGGCAGAGTTCAGGACAAAGGGAAGAGTCATATTATATAGGTTTTGCATTCAGTGGTATGCACAATTTCTTCAGTGGGCAGGATCCTGGCAGGAGAGGAGAGTCACATTTACATAGATACTATACCTAGCAATATGTTACAGCATCCTCTGTGGGCAGGACACTGGCAGGAGAAACACATCACCTAGCTGATAGGCCCAGAGATATGTGATAATATCCCCTGTTGACTGGGTCCAAGCAAAGAGTCACATTATTATGATTCTTACCCAGCAATATTTCACAATGTACTCTTGGGAAAGAGTTTAAGCCAAAAAGTCTCAACACCTAGGGGTACTAGCCCTAGTGATATGACACAATCTCCTCATCTTTTAGGGTGACATCTTTAACAGTTAGCTTGGTGTGTATATAAGATTCATAATCTCACATGTGTTCTGGGTCATTGTATGACACACTCGACAACATCCGAAGGCTTTATGCAACATGCATGAGAGTTGCAAACCACTCTGAAGCCTACATGCTCATATGGACTCACAATCTTACATATTGCCCTAAACCCAGTTATGATAGTCCATATCTCTCTTTAAGGCTGGGTTCAGATTGGAGACCCATTATTATGCCTGTGATCTGGGTCCAGAAATGAGTCACCATCTCAACTGTAGCAAGATCCACATATGAAAGTCACGATTCCATCTTTGTTCTTTATTCACTTGTTAGACTCAGGACTTCAACAGTGGGCTTTGTAAATGTGGGATGGTGACAACTTTTGCTCTCAACTGCATGTACAATCAAGAGTCATGATCTTAACTTTTTGCTGGGCCCTGTTATGAAACTCTGTGGACCAACCATGGAGTTTATAAAATATGAGTTAGCATAGTAACCTTCTTGAGCTTTGTACAAATATGCAACTCATAAACTTAGCTATTGCCCTAAGTGTAGTGATGAGAGACAAAATACCTACTATTGGTAGAATCTTAGTTTAAGTTTGATCATCATGCCTGTGAACTGAAGCAATGTAAATTTCATAATCCCATTTGTAGGAAAATAACTTGGCAGGAGGATAGCACATCTTAGGTGCTATGCCAAGCAGCATGTCATAATGCCCTCTCTAGGCAGGTTCTACATTAACTGGGTGCTGGACCCAGCAATATGACGCAATCCCAAATGTGGAAAAAAGAAACCCAGACAAATGATGAGAGCAAAAACACCTACAGAATGGGCCCAAGATATGTAAAAATATATTCTGTTTCTCTTGCACAGGCAGGAGAATTACATTATCAGGGTGGGGGCCCAACAATATGCCATAATTCTCTCTTTAGGCAGGACCCAAGCAGAAGAGGAACATCACCCGTGTGCTGGGTCCTGCAATATGTTAAAATCCCTTTTCATGGGCATGGTTCAGGAAAAAAAGAAGAGTCATATTACCTAAGCATTGGGCTTAGTAATATGTCACATCACCCCACTGTAAAGGCTCAGGCAGAAGAAAGGAGTCACATAACTTAGGACATGGGCTCAGATACATGGCTCAATATCCCAAGTAGGCAAGGCTCATGCAGAAGAGAAAGGTCATATCATCTTGGTGCTTCCCTATGTATATGAAACAATTTAACACGTGAGGTGAAAGAAGGCAGAAGAGTCACATCACCTTGATACTGGGTCCTGAGATATGTCACAAGGCTCCCTTAGGACAGGACCCAGGCTGGAGAGTTACAACAAATAGGTCCAGGTTATACCCTTATGTAGCAATGCTCCATGTGGGCAGAGACTGAGCAGTGAGTCACATCACCTAAGTGATAGGCCCAGAGATATGTTACAATGTCCTCCATGAGGCAAGGCCCTGCTGAAAGAGTACCATCACCTGTGTGCCTAGCCTAGTAATATGTCACTATCCAGGTTAGCAATACCAAAGGAGGAGAGGAACATCACCTAGGTGATAGGCCCAGAGATTTGTCACAATGCCCTCTTTAGGACATGGCCCCAGCAAAAGAGTACCATCACCTGTGTGCCTGGCCCAGCCATATGTCACTATTCCCCACTGTGTGCACAGCCCATTCTAATGAGGAGAGTTATGTCACCTACATGATGGACACAGTGATATGTCACAGTGATTTCCGTGGGCCTGGCTCAGACAAAAATGTGGCATGACCTGGGTGCTGGATCTAGTGATATGTTATGATTCTCACTGAGAGAAGGGCCCAGGCAGGAGAGTCACATCACCTAGAGATTGGCCCAGGTAGTTATCACAATAACATATGCCAGCTCTAACCAGTCTGGAGAGTCAAATCACACAGGTGCTCGGCAAAGATATATATCACATTCACACTGGCAGAAAATTCCTGGGATGATATTTATAATACCATGCATGTCCTGTCTCCATGAATGACAGTTGGCTTCATATATGTGAGACACTGACAGTTCTTACTGTCAGTTGGGTGTGCTGGGACTCACAATTTCACCTTTCTGCTGGGTTCTGTCATGGCATTCTCTGTACAAGCCAAGGGCTTTATAAAATATCTCAGGCTGTTATAATCTTCTTGACCATTTTTACCAGGAAGACATTTAATCAGTCGTGTTTCTAAAGCAAGCTATGAGAGTCAAAATTACTCCTATTTGTGGGGTCCACATATGATAGTCGTTATCATGCCTGGGAGGTATATGACACAATTTACTCTGTGGTAATGAAACAGGCACGACAGTCAAATAAATTTCCAATATTTTCCTTGTAGGCAAGTTCCTGGCAGAAAAGTTGCATAACTTGGGGGTACGTCCAGACATATGACACAATGCTCCTTGTGGGCAGTGTCCAGGCAGAAGAGGAGAGACAGGAGAGGAGAGTCAGGTAACCTAGATGATGGGTCCAGAGACATGTTACAATCCTTCCTGAGGATATTGTTAAGACAGGAGAGTCAAATCACCAAGGTGGTCAGCTGAGGTAAATGTCCAAATCTCATTTGTGAGTTGCACCTAGGCAGGATTGTTAAATAACCCAGGAGCTGGGCAAAGGTATATGTCACAATAACACTGGTGGAAAGTTCCAGGAGTGAGAGTCACCATCTTGAATATGACCTGGCTCCAGGTTTAAGAGTCATGACTAGTCCTCTTATCTGGTCTCAGGTATATGGCACAATATCACCTGTGGGCAGACAGCAAGCAGGAAGGTCACATCACCTGGGTGGGAGCTTGTCCAGTGAGGTGTCACAATCCTTCCTGTGGGCAGGACCCTGGAAGAAGAGTCACAGCACCTGGATGCTGGTTTTAGTGATATATTGAAATATGTCCCTTGGGCAGGGCTTAGGAAGTAGAGGAGACTCACTTCACCTAGGCAATTGGCCTAGATATATGTCACAATGGCTGCTATGTGCAATACCAAGGTATGAAAGTGACCTAACCTTGGAGCTGGGTTTAGCAATATGTCACAATCTCCCCTGTGGTCAGGACAAGGCAAGAGAGGAGAAACATCATCCAGGTGCTGAGCCAAATGATATGTTACAAAGCTTCCTGTTGGCAGAACCCAAAACAGAGAGTCACGTCACCCAGATGTAGTATCCATTTATGTGTCACAATGCACCATAAGTGCAGGGCCAAGGCAGTGGAAGGGAGTCACATCACTAACATGATGGGCCTAGATATAAGCCACAGTGTTTTTTATAGGCAGAGATCAGGCAAACAATTCACATCACCTGGATTCTGGTCCCAGTGATATGTAAAAGTGCCCTCAGTAGGCAGGCCCATGAAGCTTATTTTAGGAACAGTCCCTATTCACAGCAGACAGGGCCATGAAAACACACCCACAGCATGGCAGTGGCTATCAGCAGCCATGGCTGATCAAACTGGGTGGGCCACATCTCAAATATGTGTGCCCATCTCCATCTCCAGAAATGTCACCCTTAACTGCCCTCTGTGTGTCAGCTTTTCCTGTTCTTCTTTTGGCTGGGTGTCAGTGAATTCTTTCAAACTAGTAAGGTCATTGTCTTGATAAGCAAATTTTCTCAAAAAAATCACAGGGAAGAAATGTCACATGGAAATATTCAACGTATTTATCGGCCATACTCTTCTCAACTCATGAGAATGTAGAAGTTATCAGAGAGGAACTCCCTCCATGTCCAGAAGATAAACAAAACTATGGCTTCCTGTACTGTGTACATTTTCTACCCTCCTAATACAACAGAAATGACTTCCATTCTGTGAGGAACAGCTGACATTTATGCAGCACTTGCTGTGTGCCAGTCACTGCACTAAGCAGATGACACATATTTGTTCATTAAATCTTCATAAGAACCCTGTGAGATATCATCATTATACTAATTTTACAAATAAGAAATGTGAGAATATTAAGAAATAAAGACCTGGAAGATAGCCGAACAGGAACAGTTCCAGTCTGCAGCTCCCAGGGTGATCAACACAGAAGACAGGTGATTTCTGCATTTCCAACTGAGGTACCTGGTTCATCTCATTGGGACTGTTTGGAAAGTGGGTGCAGCCCACAGAGGGTGAGCTAAAGCAGGGCAGGGCATCACCTCACCCAGGAAGCACAACGAGTCAGGCAATTTCCCTTTCCTAGCCAACGGAAGCTGTGACAGACTGTACCCAGAAAATTGGGACACTGCCACCTAAACACTGCACTTTCACAATGGTCTTAGCAAACGACACACCAGAAGAATATATCCAGCACCTGGCTCAGCAGATCCCACGGCCACGGAGCCTTGTTCACTGCTAGTCCAAGATCAAACTGCAAGGCAGCAAGCCTGGCTGGGGGAGGGGTGTCCACCATTGCTTGAGTAGGTAAACAAAGTGTCCAGGAAGCTCAAACTGGGTGGAGCCCAGCACAGCTCAATGAGGCCCACCTGCCTCTGTAGACTCCACCTCTGGGGGAAGGGCATAGCTGAACAAAAGGCAGCAGAAATTTCTGCAGACTTAAACGTCACTGTCAGAGAGCTCTGAAGAGAGCAGTGGTTCTCCCAGTATGGTGTTTGAGCTCTGAGAATGGACAGACTGCCCCCTCAAGTGGATCCCTGACCCCCATGTAGCCTAACTTGGAGACACCTCCCAGTAGGGGCTGACTGACACCTCATGCAGCCGGTGTCACTCTGAGATGAAGCCTCCAGAGGAAAGATCAGGCAGCAATATTTGCTGTTCTGCAATATTTGCTATTCTGCAATATTTGCTCTTCTGCAGCCTCCACTGGTGATACCCAGGGAAACAGGGTCTGGAGTGGACCTCCAGCAAACTCCAACAGACCTGCAGCTGAGGGACCTGACTGTTAGAAGGAAAACTAACAGACAGAAAGGAATAGCATCAATATCAACAAAAAGGACATTCACACCAAAACCCCATCTGTAGGTCACCATCATCAAACATCAAAGGTAGATAAAACCACAAAGATGGGGAGAAACCAGAACAGAAAAGCTGAAAATTCTAAAAACCAGAGCACCCTTTCTCCTCCAAAGGATCGCAGCCCCTCACAAGCAATGGAACAAAGCAGGACGGAGAAAGAGTTTGACGCGTTGACAGAAGTAGGCTTCAGAAAGTTGGTAATAACAAACTTCTCCAAGCTAAAGGAGGGTGTTCAAACCCATTGCAAGGAAGCTAAAAACCTTGAAAAAGATTAGAAGAATGGATAACTAGAATAAACAATGTAGAGAAGACCTTAAATGCCCTGATGGAGCTGAAAACCATGGCACAAGAACTACGTGATGCATGCACAAGTTTCAGTAGCTGATTCAATCAAGTGGATGAAAGGGTATCATGATTGAAGATCAAATTAATGAAATGAACTGAGAAGAGAAGTATAGTGAAAAAAGAGTAAAAAGGAATGAACAAAGCCTCCTAGAAACATGGGACTCTGTGAAAAGACCAAATCGACATTTGATTGGTGTACCTGAAAGTGATGGGGAGAATGGAATCAAGTTGGAAAGCACTCTGCAGGATATTATCCAGGAGAACTTCTCCAACCTAGCAAGGCAGGCCAACAGTCAAATTCAGGAAATACAGAGAATGCCACAAAGATACACCTCGAGAAGAGCAACCCCAAGACACGTAATTGTCAGATTCACCAAGGTTGAAATGAAGGAAAAAATGTTAAGGGCAGCCAGAGAGAAAGGTTGGGTTACACACAAAGGGAAGACCATTAGGCTAACAGCAGCTCTCTCTGCAGAAACCCAACAAGCCAGAAGACAGTGGAGGCCAATATTCAACATTTTTAAAGAAAAGAATTTTCAACCCAGAATTTCATATCCAGTCAAACTAACTTCATAAGTGAAGGAGAAATAAAATCCTTTACGAACAAGCAAATGCTGAAGGATTTTGTCACCAACAGGCCTGCATTACAACAGCTCCTGAAGGAAGTACTAAACATGGAAAAGAACAAACAGTACCAGCCACTGCAAAAACATGCCAAATTATAAAGGCCATCAATGCTAGGAAGAAATTGCATCAACTAACGAACAAAATAACCAGCTAACATCTTAATGACAGGATCAAATTCACACATGACAATATTAACCTTAAATGTAAATGGGCTAAATGCTCCAATTAAAAGACATAGACTGGCAAATGGGATAAAGAATCAAGACCCATCAGTGTGCTGTATTCAGGAGACCCATCTCATGTGCAGAGACACACAGAGGCTCAAAATAAAGAAATGGAGGAACACCTACCAAGCAAATAGAAAGAAAAAAAAAAAAAGCTGGAGTTGCAATCCTAGTCTCTGACAAAACAGACTTTAAGCCAACAAAGATCAAAAGAAACAAAGAAGGCCATTACATAATGGTAAATGGATCAATTCAACAAGAAGAGCTTAACTATCCTAAATACATATGCACCCAATACAGAAGCACCCAGGTTCATAAAGCAAGCCCTGAGAGACATACAAAGAGATTTCCACTCCCACGCAATAATAATGGGATACTTTAACACCCCACTGTCAATATTAGACAGATCAACGAGACAGAAGGTTAACAAGGATATCCAGGACTTGAACTCAGCTCTACGCAAAGCAGACCTAATAGACATCTATAGAACTCTCCACCCCAAATCAATAGAATATACATTCTTCTCAGCACCACATTGAACTTATTCCAAAATTGACCGCATAGTTGGAAGTAAAGCACTCCTCAGCAAATGTAAAAGAATAGAAATCACAACAAACTGTCTCTCAGACCACAGTGCAATCAAATTAAAATTCAGGATTAAGAAACTCATTCAAAAAAGCACAAATGCATGAAAAGTGAACAACCTGCTCCTGAATGACTACTGGGTAAATAAGGAAATGAAGGCAGAAATAAAGATGCTCTTTGAAACCAGTGAGAACAAAGGCACAATGTGCCAGAATCTCTGGGACACATTTAAAGCAGTGTAGAGAGGGAAATTTATAGCACTAAATGCCCACAAGAGAAAGCAGGAAAGATCTAAAATTGACACCCTAACATCACAATTAAAAGAACTAAAGAAGCAAGAGCAAACACATTCAAAAGCTAGCAGAAAGCAAGAAATAACTAAGATCAGAGCAGAACTGAAGGCAATAGAGACAGAAAAAAACCCTTCAAAAAATCAATGAATCCAGGAGCTGCTTTTTTGAAAAGATCAACAAAATTGATAGACTGCTAGCAAGACTAATAAATAAAAGAGAGAAGAATTGAATAGATGCAATAAAAAATGATAAAAGAGATATCACCACCAATCCCACAGAAATACAAACTACCATCAGAGAACACTATAAACACCTCTATGCAAATAAACTAGAGAATCTAGAAGAAACGGGTAAATTCCTGGACACATACACCCTCCCAAGACTAAACCAGGAAGAAGCTGAATCTCTGAATAGACCAATAACAGGCTCTGAAATTGAGGCAATAATTAATAGCCTACCAACCAAAAAAAGCCCAGGATCAGACGGATTCACAGGCGAATTCTACCAGAGATACAAAGGGAAGCTGGTACCATTCCTTCTGAAACTATTCCAATCAGTAAAAAAGAGGAATCCTCCCTAACTCATTTTATGAGGCCAGCATCATCCTGATACCAAAGCCTAGCAGAGACACAACAAATAAAGAGAATTTTAGACCAATATCCCTGATAAACATCGATGCAAAAATCCTCAATAAAATTCTGGCAAACTGAATCCAGTAGCACATCAAAAAGCTTACCCACCAAGATCAAGTTGGCTTCATCCCTGGGATGTGAGGCTGGTTCAACTTATGTAAATCAATAAACGTAATCCATCACATAAACAGAACCAAAGACAAAAATCGCATAATTATCTCATTAGATGCAGAAAAGGTCTTCGACAAAACTCAACAGCCCTTCATGCTAAAAACTCTCAGTAAACTACGTATTGATGCAATGTATCTCAAAATAATAAGAGCTATTTATGACAAACCCACAGCAAGCATCATACTGAATGGGCAAAATCTGGAAGCATTCCCTTTGAAAACTGGCACAAGACAGGGATGCCCTCTCTCACCACTCCTATTAAACACAGTGTTGGAAGTTCTGGCTAGGGCAATCAGGCAAGAGAAAGAAATAAAGGGTACTCGATTAGGAAAAGAGGAAGTCAAATTGTCCCTGTTTGCGAGTGACATGATTGTATATAGAAAATCCCATCATCTCATCCCAAAATCTCCTTAAGCTGATAAGCAACTTCAGCAAAGTCTCAGGATACAAAATCAATGTGCAAAAATCACAAGCATTCATACACACAAATAACAGACAAACAGAGAGCCAAATCATGAATGAACTCCCATTCACAATTGTTACTAAGAGAATAAAATACCTAGGAATCCAACTTACAAGGGATGTGAAGGACCTCTTCAAGGAGAACTACAAACCACTGCTCAATGAAATAAATGAGAACACAGACAAATGGAAGAACATTCCATGCTCACGGATAGGAAGAATCAATATCGTGAAAATGGCCATACTCCCCAAGGTAATTGATAGATTCAATACCATCCCCCTCAAGCTAC
The DNA here is from genome assembly GCF_024542745.1 of Macaca thibetana thibetana. Classification (NCBI taxonomy): domain Eukaryota; kingdom Metazoa; phylum Chordata; class Mammalia; order Primates; family Cercopithecidae; genus Macaca; species Macaca thibetana. The sequence continues at coordinate 97,853,929 of NC_065585.1, read as the reverse complement.
CAATGACTTTCTTCCCAGAATTGGAAAAAACTACTTTAAAGTTCATATGGAACTAAAAAAGAGCCTGCATAGCCAAGACAATCGTAAGCAAAAAGAACAAAGCCGGAGGCATGACGCTACCTGACTTCAAACTATACTACAAGGCTACAGTAACAAAAACAGCATGATATGGGTACCAAAACAGAAATATAAACCAATGGAACAGAATAGAGGCCTCAGAAATAACACCACACATCTTTGACAAACCGGACAAAACAAGAAACTGGGAAAGCATTCCCTATTTAAAAAATGGTGTTGGGAAATCTGGCTAGTCACATGTAGAAAGCTGAAATTGGATCCCTTCCTTACACCTTATACAAAAATTAATTCAAGATGGATTAAAGGCTTAAATTTTAGACCTAAAACTATAAAAACCCTAGAAGAAAACCTAGGCAATACCATTCAGGACATCGGCATGGGCAAGGACTTCATGAATAAAACACCAAAGCAATGGCAACAAAAGCCAAAATAGATAAATGGGATCTAATTAAACTAAAGAGTTTCTGCACAGCAAAAGAAACTACCATCAGAGTGAACAGGCAACCTACAGAATGGGAGGAAATTTTTGCAATCTACCCATCTGACAAAGGGCTAATATCCAGAATCTACAAAGAACCTAAACAAATTTACAAGAAAAAATCAAACAACCCCATCAAAAAGTGGGCAAAGGATATGAACAGACACTTTTCAAAAGAAGACATTTATGCAGCCAACAGACACATGAAAAAATGTTCATCATCACTGGTCATCAGAGAAATGCAAATCAAAACCACAATGAGATACCATCTCACACCATTTAGAGTGGTGATCATTAAAAAGTCAGGAAACAACAGGTGCTGGAAAAGGTGGAGAAATAGGAACGCTTTTACACTGTTGGTGGGAGTGCAAACTAGTTCAACCATTGTGGAAGACAGTGTGGCGATTCCTCAGGGATCTAGATCTAGAAATACCATTTGACCCAGTGATCCCATTATTGGGTATATACCCAAACAATTATAAATCATTTATAAAGACACAAGCACAAGTATGTTATTTGCAGCACTATTCACAATAGCAAAGACTCGTAACCAACCCAAATGTCCATCAGTGATAGACTGGATTAAGAAAATGTGGCACATATACACCGTGGAATACTATGCAGCCATAAAAAGGATGATTTCATGCCCTTTGTAGCAACAGGGATGAAGCTAGAAATCATCATTCTGAGCAAACTATCGCAAGGACAGAAAACCAAACACCGCATGTTCTCACTCATAGGTGGGAATCGAATGATGAGAACACTTGGACACAGGGTGGGGAACATCATACACCAGGGCCTGGTGTGAGGTCGGGGGATTGGGGAAGGAGAGCATTAGGAGAAATACCTAATGTAAATTATGAGTTAATGGGTGCAGCAAACCAACGCGGCACATGTATACATATGTAACAAACCTGCACGTTGTGCACATGTACCCTAGAACTTAAAGTATAATATATATTTTAAAAAAAGAAAGAAACATGAATCACACAAAGTTGAAATAATTTCTCCCAGATTGCACAGCCATTAAACACTGCAGTTAAAATTTGGAGGCACAAAATCAGACTCCAGAAACCATATCTAACCACTCTACAGATGGCCAACCCTATCCATAGAGTTTAGATTCCATCCCTTCTCAATTTCTCTAATATTTTTCTTCTTGGTGATAGTTTTTCATTCATTCATATATATATATATACACACACATATTCTCTCTGTGTGCTTGTTCATTACCATAAGCTTTTAAACAACCTTAGGTAGATCTTATTTAAAAACAAAACAAACAAAATAGCAGTAAACTCCCGTTATCACTTCCAAATTGTGAAACCAATTTCCTGCATTTATCTTCCCTCTATTCTAAGACTACCTTAAAATAATAAGAATATTTAAAGTGACATAATCCAGTAAAAATTGTAGAAATCATGACAGGGGCCATCAGCAGCTTAGAAATTTTTAATAGGTTTCTCTAAGATAGAGCCTAGTTAAGTACACAACCTGTTGAGAAGACCAGGAGGAAGGTCGTGGGAAGGCTGCCTGGCAGATCCTGGATGGGGTAGACATGGAGGAAAGTGGTGGGAAGGCCATCTGGCAGATCCTGGATGGGAGAGACCCAGAGGAATGTGGTGCGACGGCCACCTGGCAAAGCCTAGATTCCTGGAGTGGCTTCAGGTTGGATTTCATAGTACAGGGAGCCAGGAAAAGGGAAGCAGACACTGTGGTTACTGTGACCTGGAAAAGTCCCTAGAAGTCATTTACTGCATCAGCCCCATTTTCTCAGCAAGGAAGCAGATGTTCAGGGGGCCTCATGTCTGTTCAGTGATTGAGGATGGGCTTGTAGACTGGCACAGTGCAGGGCTCTTTTGCCCTGGCCTGGCTGCTCCACACTGGCCACCTACCTCACCTCGTACTTCAGGTTTCTCTCAAACATTCTGCTTTGTGTACCTGTTACATTATTTCACCAGGGCAGAAACAGCTTGCTACATATAAAGTTGATGCAATAACAATTTTTCATTAATTTACTGTTGACTTTTAACTTGCAAATTAACTGATTAGTACAAAGTTCATGTACATGAAGTTGTAAAGTGTATCATATAAAGGATTGGAATAATTTTTTTCCACCTACTCTGAACACATATAACCTATATACCAGGCAAAAATATTTGGAAGTAATTTCTGCCCCTCAAGAGTCATTAGAGTAGGGGATTTTGATGTCTCAAATGTCACTGCTGAGACTGAAAATTTTCCATCCACCTCAACTCTTACCATGACAGGTGGTAGAGGCAGACGGGCTTATCCAATAAAATCTGGAGGTCAAGCTGAGCTTTCAGAGTAGCCTGCAGACCCTCCCTAAATGGGGAGGCACGGGTGCTGCGAGCACAGCAGGGCCTTCTGTAGAGCTCAGGGCTGCCTGGATGGCCCCTCTCTGCAGTTCCCCACTGCTTTCTCCCCAGCATCTGCCAATCACCTGCCACCCCCGAGGAGCCTGACAGGATTATGGCCTAGATGAACCAGCTATCTCTCTGTCCAGGGGCATAGTTTCTCCCTGTGCCTGCGACAAAGGCTTTTAATCATTCTTTCTTTCTGCGCTGGTGTCAGTCACAAATCCCAGCAGACTCATTAAAATGTGCACCTGTCAAGGAGCGCATTGTCAGGAGGATTCACTGGCAGCTGGGACTCGCTGCTGCCTCCACCTGGAGAGGGGTCTGACCCTGCAGAGGTGCCTTTGGCCTGAGTCCCCTTCATCTTTACCCTCAGGAAGCTTGGGGCCAGCAAAGGCCAGGGCCCTGTCAGGGCTCTGAAAGCTGGAGAGAAGGAAAGACAGTGAGAGGAGAAGGTACCTGCCCACCTGAGTCCCTCCTCTTTCTGCAGCCTCCTCTGCCAGACTTCAGAGCCAAGAATGCCCCTGTGAGTACAGCCCTGGCTGTTTGAGTTAGCAAAAGAGATTGATGGAAATGAGCTTCTGCCCCAGGCTCTTGCTGACCACACAGTGATTTCAAGATGATTTTCAATTTTTTTCTGCACTGGGACCTTAGATGTTCAGATGGGCCAGAAATGAAGGCTGTGTGGGTGGAACAAGCCACTTGCCAGGCCTCTGACCCTCCTGAGCCTCAGCAGTGAAGAGGGGACAATACACTGCCCTGCCTGCCACCAGATCATGTGAAGAAGGCAGAAGTGATGGGAGATCACTTCATTTGAAAACATTGTCAATGTACAAAACAATAGAAATCACACATATAATCAAAGAAGAAATGCCTTATACTGCCACAGATTTTATACTGATTATAAATAAGCGATCAAACAGAATCTGTGCTGCATTATTTTGTAATTTATTCAGTTAAACACTTTTTGCTTGCATTATATTCATTTGTAGCAAATTCATTTGCTTGCATTATATTTATTTGTAGCAATGTGATTAGCATAATGCAACCTTGTAACCTATAAGATTAGTTTTATTATGGGACTCTGGTGACATCATTTCAGAAGAAAGACAGAGAAGGACAAAAAAGAAGCAGAAAGAAAAATAGAAGGAGACAAGAAGAAAAGAAGGAGGGAGAGAGAAAAGAAAGATAAGACAGAATGGGGTAGAGGAGAGAAGGAAGGAAGGTAGAGAGGGAAAGAGAGGGAGGGACAGAAACACATGGAGAGACAGAGGAAGATTCAAAGGCAGGAAACAAGAAAAGTCATGGTAAGTTCTCTGAGGGCCAAGGTCACATCTCATTTGTTATCTTCTCTACAGCACTTACACAGTGACTGGCATGTACTGTGTGCTATCTAAGTATCTGCTGAGTTGCATCGAACCATTCCACTGGGGACAGAGGGAAGAGGAAAAGAGAAGTAGAGAGAAAACTAGAGAAAGAGACGAAGATAGAGGTAGAAGGGAAGGGATAGACACTGGGGGGGAAAGCATCTAAGTGGAGTGGAGGCTAAATGAAAGAAAGGTAGAGAAGGAAGAAAGGGAAGGATAAGAGCGAGTAGAGGGGTGGTGATAGAGCAAGGAAAGGAGGAGGAGAAAAGAGGGAGGAGGGTGGACAAAGCCGTTTATTCAGGGTCTGGTGAAGTCAATCCGAGAATGGAATAGACTCACAGATTTGGAGCTGCTGTTAGGCCCAGGGCAGTTCCTTGTGGGAACATGTCTCAGAAGCCACCCAGCACCTTCCTGTTTCACCTCCGCATGGTCTGAAATGAAGGCTCTCCAGCACAGAGAAACCATGTCCAAAATGCTGCTTCAGAAGGCACCCAGAAAGTGTCTTCGCAGCTCCACAGCCGCTTGCAGGGGTGATGCGGAAATGTCTCCAAGAGATACCTGGACCAGATGCCGGAAAGAGACCTGGAAATATCAGGTCCCCAATTTTCAAACTGCTGCCCTGTGGCCAGGGACAGTGTCCCTGCTCTGGGGAGATGAGACAACCACTGCTGGGATCCGTCTCCCTGCCTCTTGCCTCAACTTAGAGCAGTGTTTGCTAATCTCTCTCGCATTAAGAACAGGGAAAAAGAAAAGAATCAGGGCAGCCTCATCTTACAATCTGGTAAGAGGAGAGAAGCATCTGTGTATTGGGTTTCTGTCATGTGCCATTTGCTTCACAAATATCATGTCATGTAACATGCACAATTCTCTGAAGAATTGTTACTGTATTTATTTTCATGAATGCTCTCACATAAGTCCCTTCAGGATACAGAGGCCACTGTGTCACCCAGGTTCTCACCAAGAGGTAGATATTACCTAAACTTTGTGAGCTCAGGTTCAGAGACCCTGCTCATGCACCTCCTTTGCCGAAGCTAATTTGGCATCATTCTCTATCCAAACTGCTCTCCAACCAGTACAAGTTTTGCCTGTTCCACGGAGCTCCACCCAGGCACCCATTCTTGGTCTGCATCTTCTCACTGCCTATAGTCAGGGTGAGTCTTTGGCATCGGGCATCTGCCATCTGTTACTCAGGTTGTCTAATTATTCTTGTGCACACAAGTCTATCTCATTTGTGTTTACAAATTTCTTATGGGTCTCTAACACTATAAAACATGCCAGTGCTCTAATTTTACAGATGAGAAAACTGAGGTTCAGAAAGTCCTGTGAAAACTTAAGTGGGTCATGCAACCAGTAAATTTTGGCTCCAAGAATGATCTTTTATCTGCACTCTGTTTTTAATAGACAACAGCCAAAGGAAGTCAATACAAACAAACACAACAACTATCTAACTATAAGGATGTGGTACTGCAGAGAGAAGATTGTCTGGTTTCTCTTTACAAAAACTTTAAAAGACAGAGTGAATACTCCTCTGTATGGGAAAGCTAAGATGAAATTCTACTTAAAAAATCTCCAGACTATTGTGAATAGTGCCGCAATAAACATACGTGTGCATGTGTCTTTATAGGAGCATGATTTATAATCCTTTGGGTATATACCCAGTAATGGGATGGCTGGGTCATATGGTACATCTAGTTCTAGATCCTTGAGGAATCGCCATACTGTTTTCCATAATGGCTGAACTAGTTTACAATCCCACCAACAGTGTAAAAGTGTTCCTATTTCTCCACATCCTCTCCAGCACCTGTTGTTTCCTGACTTTTTAATGATCACCATTCTAACTGGTGTGAGATGGTATCTCATTGTGGTTTTGACTTGGAATCAACCCAAATGTCCATCAGTGACAGACTGGATTAAGAAAATGTGGCACATATACACCATGGAATACTATGCAGCCATAAAAAAGGATGAGTTTGTGTCCTTTGTAGGGACATGGATGCAGCTGGAAACCATCATTCTTAGCAAACTATCACAAGAACAGAAAACCAAACACCGCATGTTCTCACTCACAGGTGGGAACTGAACAATGAGATCACTTGGACTCGGGAAGGGGAACATCACACGCCGGGGCCTATCATGGGGAGGGGGGAGGGGGGAGGGATTGCATTGGGAGTTATACCTGATGTAAATGACAAGTTGATGGGTGCTGACGAGTTGATGGGTGCAGCACAGCAACATGGCACAAGTATACATATGTAACAAACCTGCACGTTATGCACATGTACCCTAGAACTTAAAGTATAATAATAAAAAATTAAAAAAATAAAAAAATTTTAAAAAAAAAGTAGTGCAGCACTTTCTTATGAACATAGACATGCTCTTGGCATATCGCCTAGCCATACAACTCCTACAGGAGATTTTATTTTACCCAATTGAAATAAACACTTATGCTTACCTAAAAAAAAAAAAAAAAAAAAAAAAAAAAAAAAAAAAAAAAAATCTCCAGACTGCAAAATATGATGTTCCAGTCTTTCTCTGGCTTGTGAAAGAGTGACTCTCCTGGTGTTTCCTGCAGTGCTATTCTAGGTCCTGGCATTGCCTGGGGCGGTCACTGGCAGCGAGTGGAAAATACTGTGGCTCATCCCAGCACTCCCAGAGATGTTGAGGTCCCAGGGGCTGCACTGCCGGAGAGCCACTGCCAATTTCATAAGGTTTATTTCCCCTCATTGCTTCATCCCTTATGGTTATCTGCCTAAAAGCTAATTTAAAAATGCATCTGCGTCCTTAGGAAGACACTGCAGATGAATTCCAGAGCTGTAACTTTCTTCCTCTTCCTCTCTGACAAGGCATTGCACAACGCACTGACTGAAGGACCTGACTCAGCTACTCACATTGGGCTTTCATGGCTTCAGGAACTGATAATTCCAGAGCTTTGTCCAAGACTTACCCAGACAAATTTTTAAAATGGTCATCCCAGTAAGCAGCTCTTCTGCTGCTTAAAGCTAAAATACAATCATGCCTTTCTCTCTGTATCCCTCTCTCCATTCAACCCAAGTCCCCCAAATGTTCCCACCAAGTCTCCATCCCTTTGCTTTGGGGCATCCTCCCCTTCACTGGTTCTCTGTCTCCAGACCCCTCTGACACCTCTGGGCCCTGCCAGGGGTTCTGGCTGACCCACACTTGCACTTGCCCTATGCTCACAGTGGGCCTGCAAGGGGGCACCACATCCTCACTTTATAGGTGGAGACAAAGAGGCTCAGAGAGGCTGAGGATGCAGCCAAAGTCACCCACTGGTGAGAGGCAGAAATCAGACTTGAAATTGGATCTTCGGACTCCAGATCCACAGGGAGCTGAACCTGGGTTCCTTCCACTTCCGACGTTCATGATTCTGTGATCCTAACACTGGTTCTTATTCCATGAGGGTGAAATTGCCTGGTTTTCAGGCTTTAGAGTGACCTTATCTCATAGCTCCGGGCTTCTCTACTTCTTGAACTACATTCTCCTGTCCCCTCCAGCCTGGGGTCTGGGTCTGGCCAGAGGCAGGACCTACCTGGTGATCTTAGGAAGCTCCAGGCCTGAAAAAAACTCAGGATCAGGTCCAAGTAACTGCATTTTTGGACTGTCGGCCTTTGGGAAGCAGGAAGACAGTGAGGGAAATACTGGTGATTTTCATAGAGGATTTTGAACCTTGTCTGATGGAGATAATGAAGCTCCTGCCCCCTCACATGTGTAGCCCATTTCGCTGCTGGTGAATAATGCTAAGTCTCTCTTGTCTTTGCAGATCCTGGCCTGCTCTTGCACACATATCTCAAGCCCCACACCCCAGATCCCTGGATCATAGATTTATCTAAGCCTCCAGAGCCTCCACTGGCTCATGGCCTGAGAATGGGATTTGTCTGGCAATCAATCTTTTTCAGCAGTGCTGAAGATTTAACCTCACAGAAGAGAGTCTAAGGTAAAAAAACCAAAGCCAGCTTCTGCCAGGTGAAACACCTTGTGCCTCTCTCAGGCATCTATCATGCTCCTGCACAGCCCAGGCTCAGCCTGGGTCCTCTGACTCTCATCAGGGCACTTGCAGACAAGGAGCCACCATTCAGCTTCACAGAGAGGCCACATTCTTGCTCTAGTTTAGAAAGAATCCCAGACTGTAATGGAAAAGGATCGACGTGGGAGAAAGAGGTTTGCTCACTTTCTGACTTGTTCTCTCTTGCTCACCTAAATCTCTGTCTTCAGACATTGCCCTCAGTGCTGTGAGGAGGCTTGATGCACAACTGGGGCCCTCTGCACCAATTATCCCCTGGGCAGACACTTGGCAATGTCTGGGTTTGCTCAGGGACTCCTCCTGCTACTGAAGCAAGTGTTCCTTCCAGGACCCTGTAAATAAAGAAGGCACGCCTCCTCTGCATGGACTCCTGGTGCCACATGTCCCATGAGTCAACAGATATATATGATATTTACTTGGAGCCAACACAAGATTCTGTTCTCCCAACTCTTGGTCATGAGCACTGTGTCCTATAGGCTGCATGCTCAGCTTTGTCTCTTAGTTGAACTGGGAAGTCTGTAATTGTTGTCCACAGCAATGCATGTCTGGAGCACACATTATTGAACCCTGCAGACTTGGGTTTGAGTTCTCTCTCTGCAGTTTATTAGCTAGATCACCCAATAAAATCACTGTCACTCTAAATCTGTTTCCTTAACTTTAGAAATAGTTTAATTATACCAATTTTATGAATAATGTTCTAAGAATTAATGAGGAAATGCATATAAAGCCATCACCACAGTGCCCCATAAGACGTAAAAATAGAGTAATGCCCATCCTTGCCTTCAGGACCTGGTCCCTGTCTTTGGGGACAAAACGGTGGCTCCCAGGAGGAAGTGAAGAGGAACACCACAACCTCAGCCCAGCCCCGTGCTTCTCCATCCCAAAGGCTCTGATGAAAGGTGTTTCTATTTGCCAAACTCCTACCTTGACATACGCTTGTCACAGGACTCTATAGGCTGAAGTAACACGGGTGGTATAATACATTGTCCTATAACTCTCTGTTTCCTTCTTTATCAAAAGGAGCAGCTGTAGAATTAAAAAGATGCTGTTGAATTGTCTAGAAGCTACTTTGTCAGCTGGGACCCACCTCTCTGATGCTGATAAAAGGGTCTAGCCAAGCAGTGGGTATCTGCTGCTCTTTGAAGAAAGAAGAAGGTTACCAAGTAGGAGGATGTGCATGCATTCTGTCTGCAGGTCTCACTTCTTATCTCTCTCCTATTCTCTTCTTTCAAGCATGCTTCATGACAATCATTGGTTGTTGCTCAAGAAACATCCTTGTCACCATGGACAATGGAGATTCTTTTATGCTATCAAGAGCTTGGTCCTCTTAGAATGGGTTAAGGAACAGCCAGAGGGATGGAGGCAGGCCTGTGTTGCAAATGTGGCTGTCTTTATGTGAGAATCAAGGCAGGAGAGGAGAGAGTGGGAGTAAGAAAGACCAGCCTCAGTGCTTCCAAATATCAGTGTCTGTTTATATGCAAACACATGCCGTGGATCTTGGAGATATTTACTCTGCCTTGTCATTCCTAATTCCCCTTTCCACCAAATAACACTGACACACACACATATACAACATACACACACGGGCACACATACATAAACACACAAATGTGTGCATCCATATGCATATACACACACCCACATATACACATACATACATATACATACTTATGCATGCACATGTGCACACAAATACATACATGAGCACACATACCTAAGTGTGCACATAAACACACACATACTGAGCACCGATCCCATTTAGGAAGCGAACAAACATTTAACAGTAAACATGAACTGTAAACCAAACGCTGAGAAGAGCTGGAGGAATGCAAAGTTGAGTAAAAAAATGATTCCTGCCCGATATAGTTTGGCTGTGCCCCACCCAATTCTCATCTTGAATTGTAGTTTCCATAATCCCCAAGTGTCATAGGAGGGACATAATTTAATAATAATAGCGGTTACCTCCACGCTATTTTCATGTTAGTGAGTGAGTTCTCATGAGGTCTAATGGTTTTATAAGGGACTTTTCCCCCATTCTCTCTGCACTTCTTGCTACCGCCAAGTGAAGGACATGTTTGCTTCCCCTTCTGCCATGACTATAAGTTTCCTGAGGCCTCCCCAGTCTTTATTAGCAGCATGAGAAAGGACTAATACACTCCCCACAAGGCTTTTAAAAAGAACTGGAAGATAAATGCACAGGTAACTGACAAGCAAGATGATATGGCACATACTAAAATGGAAGCTTGGGACAATTTTGGAGACAAGCAGTATGTGTAGAACTGGAGTCAGAAGAACAGCCTCAGCCACCGGCTCACTGCACAGCCTCAGGATGGGCCTTTAGCTTGCTGTGCTGTGCCCTCATCCATAAAGTGTGGATGAAGAAACTTGCCTCAGAAGGAGGCTCAGAGGAGCAAACAAACACTACGTCTAAAGGCTGAAAAAATAAAGGACTGTTATTACAAAATCCACAGAGGTATCAGGAAAATGAAATTGAAGAGGGCATGACCAAGATAGTCCTGAGAGCCAGCAGATGAAGTTCAGCAGAGATGATACACAGGCCAAGAGAGAATACTGTGAAGAAAGCAGGTGGAACACAGTGCCAGCCTTAGGGCACCAGCAAGAGGGGTGTGCAGGGCATTAGGGAGCAGCCAGGAAACGGATCTAGAAAGCAGGCTAGGGACAGATAGCCTGGAGATCTGGAGAGCACAGCTGAAAAGCCCACACCTTCCCTTGCAGGTAGTGAAGCTGGTTAGAGAAGTTGGAGCAGGCCTCACTGGCTGGAGTCTGCATTCCACAGAGTCATGTTCCATCCCCCTGATGGTCCCACCTGCAGCCCAGGGATCACTGTCCTCAGTATCTTCATCTGTGAAAGAAAAGCAGTGTTCTGGGTGACTTGGGGTGTCTTCTGCCTCTCAGTTTTGGCCCCCGTTCAGCTGCTCCCAGGAGAGCCTCACAGGCCCATTATTTCTCACTGTCTTAAAATTTTCCACTGAAGAATCTGCCACAGTCTATTATTTAAGGTTACTGGACATTTAAGTTGAATTCTCATATACTGCTAATTGGAGTACAAAAGGGTACAGCCACCTTAAGGAGCAAATGGGCAATACTTATGCTGAAGTTACTTAACCTAGGAGCGTCCAACTTTTTGGCTTCCCTGGGCCACACTGGAAGGAGAAAGATTGTCTTGGGCCGTGCATAAAATACACCAACACTAACAATAGCTGATGAGCTAAAAAACACACAAAAAAACTCAGTGCTTTAAGAAAATTTACAAATTTGCGTTGGGTCATATTCAAAGCTATCCTGGCTGCATGTGGCCTACGAGTTAGACAAGCTTGACTTAATCTATGGCCAACACTTTTACTCCAAAGTATGTATATGAAAGAAAGCTTACACATATACCAACCCTTTGTACCATAAAACTATCTTTCCATGCATTTTTTTAAATTTACTCACTAACATGTTTTATTCCTATTTTATAGATGAGAAAACTAGGGCCAAGGGAGGCTAAGGCAATTTCCTGGCTCGCATTGCAGTGTGTGACAGAGCTAGGGTTTGGGGACACCTCCTATTCTCAGGGAGTCTCAACTGCCAGTCCCAGCCTGGCCACCTCCAACCACAGAGGCAGCCTGTGTGTGCTCATGACTCACTACCCTAAAAAGGCGAAAGAGGTCTCTCATCAGGAAGGAGAAACTCCAGCGTGGCTGCTCCAGCTGGTGTCACCAGTGCTGGTGACATTGCCTGCAGTTGCCCAACACCAGGGAAGAAGACAGTTTTTATCCAGGTGTCCTGACAAGCATATGGACACATTCTGAAAATGTACAAGTGGCATATGAAGCCTTCCTCTCTCACTTGGTGTCCAGCACTACCTACAGTTGAGCTGTGGCTGGACCCCATGAGAGTCTCAACAAGGCTGCCCTGAGGCCTGCCCCAAACGATGTTTCTTAACACATTTTAGAAAGAAGGAAACTGCGCCTCAGAGAGGCAGAATCTGCATGCCCACCTCCAAGCCTGAGGTTGCCATGGAGAGTGGAAATAATCCCAGTAGTAATGGGTTGCTGAGTGCTGACCAAGTGCTCCCTGCCTGGCCACCTCTTGGCCTTAGAGTTTCAGGCACCTCTGCTACCTCCTAGGAGGTAGTATGCTGACAGAGGAGGCTCTGGAACCTCCAGGCAGTGGTTCTTGAGGGAAAGCCAAGCACTGACAAGCTAATCCCGTTAAAACCTACCGTGGGGGTGAATTCATCTGCATGAGGAGCAAGCCTCAGAGGCACTATAATTATGCAATTGTGTGTGTTGGGATACAGGGGTTATGGAATTTAAGACAGAGCCAGCTGCCTGGTTGCCAGTTCAAGCATGTGTTAGCAACCAGGGAAGGAGAGAGGCCTGCACCAGGAGACTCGGTTAAAACCACACAGTGCAGGATCAGGAGGACCTCTGCCTCCGGCAGTGCCAGTGCATGGCCGACAGCTTTGGTTGCCTTAGGTGGTGGAATCAGAGCGCTCCGGACACATGAGCAGTGCTGGGATCAGGCAGTGCTGGGCAGTCTGGAGCATTTTCTACTTCTTTCTGCCTTACTAGCTCTTGTTTTTGTGATCTTGTGGGCTCCTCTCCAGCTGGCCTTCCACAAGGAACTCTCCCTGTGAGAACTGTCATTATTAATGAAGGAGTGATTCAATTTGTCTGACAAAGGCTCCACCAGGATGGTAAGGGACCCTGTTGGGCTGATCTGAGGTTTTCAGAAAAGTTGAGATGGCCTTTGTTTCTCTAATGTAGTGGCAAATAAGTTAAGGAGAGAATGAACAAGAGAGAGAGGCAGCAGGTGCAGGTGTGTTCACAAGCATCTCTGTGTTCACAGAGACCGTGTTCTCCAGTTTGCAGCTCTTCCTGTGCTTCTGTGTTGGTGACTGCAGTTCTCTGCTGATGGGCTCACAGCTGATCTATGAGCCTATGTGACTCTCTGCAAGGTGGCCCTGCCCTCCCTCCTCAGAGCACATGCAGCATACAGGGGCACAGGCTGGGAGCTCACATGGGGTGCAGGGTCACACACCCCTGCCACTGAGGGTCACATGCTGTGGGGCCACCTCAGCCGAGCACCTTCTCATCTCTTGGGCTGAGATCCTGGGGCATGTGTCAGTGCCCAGGTTACAGATGGAAACCTGAGGCCCAGTGACTGGGCCAGTAGTGAGGGGGCCCCCACCCCAGACCTCGGAGCTCCGGGGTCCATACCTCTAACTAGCATGCACGTTACCTCCAGATATGCAGGCAAACCGGCCACCCACTCTCCCAAAAACAGCTGCAGGGGGTGCCTTCTCATGGGAATAAGGTGCCCTCCTGATAACTCACGTTTCCCACAATCCCCCTCCCCTGGACTGTAGACTTCCTGCTCGGCACTTCCTCTCTTCTGAGCATCAGTCCCCAGTGTGCCTGCTCCTCATCCTGAATCTCTCACAGTGCCTGACTCCTCTAACATCCTGGCCTCTCTTCTCTGCCACAGCAATTGGAGAGGCTCGTGAGTGAGCCCGGTTGCTCTGGTCTTTGGCACCAGGGAGCCATTTGCTGATCCCCTGATGGGCAGGGTCCCTGTCTTCATGCCGCCTGTGCATGTCCCCCTGAGGCTGTGTGCTCTGTGTTGAGGACCACTGTTGATTAGCATGATGTGAGGAGTCAGCTGGAGGCCTGTCTCCTACTGGGCTGTAAGCTCCTTCAGGGCAGGAGCAGTGCCCAGGTGGCTCCTCTCTCCAGAAGTTCTCAACACCATACTTGCCCCAGCATGAGCAGTTTTCCATGTGGGCCAGCGACCACTTTTCTCTTTGCTCAAGAAGTGTAAGCATTTGTCCGGACAGCCCATCACTAGTGACAATTTCATTAACCGCAGAGCCACGTGTGATGGCAGGTGAGGGTCAGTCCCTGTGTTTGCTCTCTCAGCCTTGGCTGTGGGGGAAGCAGGTGGAAGTGGAGGAGTACCCACCACAGTGGTTTCTCGTGGGAGCCACAACAGACATCCCAGCAAGGTGAAAATGGAAGACACGTTCCCAAGACACGTGCGACCTCAGTGGCAGCAACTGTCAAAAGATAGCACTATAACAAGTTGAGCTTAAAGATCTTAATTGGCTTTTGTTCAAGATTGTAGAATCAGGCAGCCCTCAGGACCAGAACAGGTTCAAAGAACTCTGGCCAGAAGCATGGTCAGGCAGCATCCAGGGCAGAGACCGGAATTGCGGTGTGGGGCCTCATAGGTTCCAGCCTTGCTTGAACTCACTGGCCATAGTGGATGCCTCAAGCTCAGCCCTCCTGCATATGAGGACAAAGCTCAGTTTCACTTAGCGTGAATGGTTCCATATTGGTTTGGTCTGTTGGACCAGTATAGGAGCTGAGTCCAACTCAACAGCCTGATTAAAAGGTCATTTAACACAACATGGAAGAAATGGCGGGGGATGGGGTATTTATCTCAAAGGATGTCTCATTCAACTCAGCTGAGAAGTCCTGGACTTGCTTTATTACATCTTTGTTACCCAGAAGGTAGAAAATGACAGAGGACTAAAGAGGAAGATAAGATTGGTGACGTGTGCATGTCAGGGACCACAAGGGCATTTGAGATCATGCAGCCCCAGGAGGCCCCTCCCCATTCTCCCTGCTCAGTTCACAAGAGCCCCATCCTCCCCTCAGCACCCCTGTTTCCCTCACTCCTCTTTGCTTCACCTTGAGGTCCAGGACTGTCTCCAGCTAGCATTGAGCTTCAGGCTGGCCTCACTAATAACCCTCCTGACTCCTTCTCCCAGTGTAGCCTCAGGGGAGCTGCGCTCCTCTGAGTTGAAGTTGCAGTGGTGTGCCATCCTTTCGAGTGACAGGCAGCTCTTGCTCTGCACTCAGCACCTGGAACCAAGTTCAGACCTAACTTCAAGCCCAAGTGCTGCCTCTTCTGAGCTCTGTGAGTGTGTAATATGAAATGACCCTGGCCTTCAGTTTCTTCATTGAGTATGTATGAGACAAATGTATAAAATGTTTGCTAAGGGCCATGGATACAATGTGAACTTAATAAATTAATTTGTTTAGTCAGTGAAATGTGCAGGCCACTTGCTTTATTCTAGGAACAATGTCAGCTGCCAGCGATGCAGCGGGAGCAGGAGAGGCACAGTTCCTGGCATGGCTTCATTGCATGGGAGGGGGTGGGGGCAATCACTAAGTGCACAGGCAGGCACAGCACAGTCCTCAAATCCAGGGGAGGAACCAGGGAGCTGTGGCCCTAAGAAGTAAGGCTGAGAGCAGATCTTGTTCAGAAGAAGCCCATCCCAAGGGCGTGTCATTCAAGACATACCCCAAAGGCTGAGAAGGAAACAACGCCCTCAAAGTGCAGGGAAAGAGCATTGCAGGTAAGGCCCTGGTGGAAGAGCTGTGGGTTGAGAAGGCAGGTAGGGTGGCCACTGTGGAGAGGCACAGAGGCGGGGAGAAGCTAGACTGGGCAGGTCCTTGTAGACCAGGAGAGTCCTAAGTGTAAGGGAAGCAGAGAGTAGGGCAAGCTGGAAGCCAGTGCTCAGCAGGCTGGGCAGGGCTTGGGACAGGAAGGGAAGGCAGGCATTGGGTCCTTCTGCCAGGGTACATGCAAGACACAAGGAGGCTTGGATCTGACTGGTGGCAAAATGGGCAAAGACCCTGAGTAGTTTCAGGACATATTTTAATTATAAATAACAGGACTTCATGACAGAGCTCAGGAGAGAGAAGAAGCATGGGTGACTTCCAGAGTGCAAACTTGAGCAATAGGTAGTTATGGGTATAATTTATCTTAAATGGGGAAGACTTGGGGGAGGAGAGGGTGCATTGTGGGGTTGTGAGGTGAAGGAGTGCATCGGTGCATCGTGGCAAGGGGGTGCATTGTGGTGATGGAGGCTGCAGTGTGTTGGGGGATGCATTATGATGGGTGGGGTGTCCTGTGAGGAGGGAGAGTACATTTTGGCGGAAGGAGAGTGCAGTGTGTTGGTGAAAGGTGCATTGTGGTGTGTGTGGGGTGCTTTGTGGGGTGGGGAGTGCATTGTTGGGAAGGGTACATTATGCGGGGAGGGTGCAGTGTTGTGTGGGAGAAACAGGTTTCTGGGGGAGGGTGCGGTGTGATGGGGGTGTGTTTGGACCTAGGCCAGCAGAGCGTGGAGGCCAACTGGAGGGAAGAGCTTGGGATACAAAAGTAGGGGACACAGCTGGCAGGGTCTGCAAAGCCTGGGGAGGCAGGAAGCGGGCAGCCATCCAGGAGGAAGGTGTGAGAAGGGAAAGTGTGGCCAGGACTGACTTGGGGGAACTCGGGCCTGCTGAGGTCTGCAGGAAAAGGTGTGTCAACCACAGAGACTAAGAAGCAGCAAAGCGGCCGGGAGGCCAGCAGGGCCAGGGCGTGGGGCCCCAAGCCCAGGATGGAAGATTCTGGGAGGAGCCTTGGCTGTGGCTGAGACCCCTAGATCCAGGGCTGAAATGTGAGGGATGCCTGCATGGGCATAGAGGAGGTGGTTGCTTCCCCAGAGCAGCCTGGGGCAAAGACTGAACCATGTGGCGAGGGAAGGCAGCCCCAGAGCTGCTTTGGAAAGCCTTTCTATGAAGGGGAGAAGAAGACAGGGCAACAATTGAAAAGAGATGCAGAATCCAGTGGAACTTTTGTTTTACGGGGTGTGGCTGCAGTAAGTCTGCAAAGAGGGTGCCCAAGCAAGGGCTGAAATCAGTCTTAGAGAGGAGTGAGGCCCCCTACACCCCAACACCAAGTGAGGTTGTTGGGAGGCTGGGGAAGATTCTGGTGTGTCTGGATTTTCTGATGGGAACTGGGGCTCTTCCACTGACAGTTTGTGCAGCTCCAGAGAAATGTGGCCTGTCCACCACACACACATCCAATACCGCCTTCACTGTCACTACTAGCTGGGTGCAGGACTGACTTAGGGCTCAGTAATTCTGAAAGCACCACTGCAAAATTACAACTGAGCATGACATCTGACCCAACCAACTCCATCTTGCTTCTAACCTCCAAGCAGTCCTTGTTCATTCCTGGGCGTAAACTGAACTAACTTTGGGTGGAACTTAGTTTATTGTTTATGGTTTGAAACAACGATAATAACAGTCCTTTCCCAAAACAAACCCCCTTCTTTCCTGAAGAATAAACTACTTTTGTAGGACTAACATATTAGCCAAAAGATTAGAAATTATGGTTTAGTAGTCATGCAGCTGGGGACTGTAAGATTCTAAAACTCCCCAAATTGCTTCTGGGGATCACATCACTGTTGTAAAATGTAAGATCGGTGCCTGAGATATTTTGCAGACCCTGAGCTTGATGGATCAGCAGGCACCACCCAGATGGACAAACAGGTTCATCTGGTCTTGGGTCATTGATCAGTTCCCCTTCCCAGGAACTGACCCAGCACAAGAGGACAACCTAAACTCCCTAGGATTTCCTTTCCTGACCAATCAGAAATCCTGATTCACTGGCACCCCCCTACCCACCAAATTATCCTTAAAAACTCTGATCTCCAAAATCTCAGGGAGACTGATTTGAGTAATAATAAAACTCCAGTCTCCTGCACAGCCCGTTCTGTGTGAATTAGCCTTTCTCTACCGCCATTCCCCGTCTTGATAAATGACTCTGTCTAAGCACCGGGCAAGGTGAACCCACTGACGGTTACAATTCTAGGGCTTTTGCCCTCAACAATTCAGTACTGACTCCTGAATGTATTCCAGGCCAGATGCAGGAACCCTCGAGGTGCGATTCCCACGGGGAAGCCACGGGTCTGAAGCCGGTGTGCAGCGCTGCGGGGCAGCAGGGGGCGCGCCAGGCGCGGGGAGCAGGAAGCCACGGCCGTGGTTTCCAACGTGGTTTCCGCCGTAGTTGGAGTTCGTCCCACGAGACTGGTAGTGGCTTCCTATCATCTAGAGGTGGGCCTGATCCTCACCCAGCCCCACCCCAGGAATAGCAGCGAAATAATAAAAGTGCCATAAACAGCTGGGCTGTGGCCAAGTGTGAACCCAGGCCTGGGGAGAGCACGGCGGGAAAGTCATAGGAAAACAGCCACACAGCCGGCCCTGCCACGGTGGACCCTGCCCCGCGAGCTGCCGGCCCAGGGGACCCCTCGCCTTGCAAGGAGCCCACAGGCTGGAGGGCGAGGTGGGTTCACGGCCCCGGGGGGGGTCATCCCCAGGTCGGAAAGGAATGGCAGAGGGGCGGTGCCAGGACCTCCAGGCAGGAGACGGCCCTGGACCACCCAGGCCAGCGCAGAGCCTTGGCGCTGGTCCTTCAGAGCCAGGACGGAGCCGTGATGGGAGGAGATCGGAGGACGCTGGGCCACAGGCTTTGAGACAAGGGAGGAGCCAGGACCCGAAGGGTAGAGGAAGGCAGGAAGCCAGGCTGCCCCAGAGCCTCTGCAGGAACCAGCCCTGCACGCGCCTGGATTTTAGACCCTTTAGACGCTGACCTCCAGAGCTGTAGGATAATATATGTGCGCTGCTTCAGCCATTCAGCGTGTGGTCATTGTTATGGCAGCTCTAGGGAGCTGATATGGCGAGATGCGGCGGTATGGAGGAAGGAGCACTGCCATGTCAGATACGTCTAGTTTCAATAATGCGATGAAAGGAGCCTGGGAACCCAGGGCCTGGCGAGTGGCTTTTAACTGTTTTCGTGTGTGTTAAATTGCCTAGACACAGATTAAAGTTTGCTCTCGTTTTCTTGCCTGCAGGAACTGCACAGAATGCACATTGGAAACCATGGTGATTTGATATACGCTGCCATGTCCGCTCTGTGACTTCTTCCCCACCGGATTCACAGCAGCAGGACCTAAGGTAGGCTCCAGCCACTGCTGCACCAGGGGCCATCACTGCCTCCCAGGCTCTGGCTGTGCCTCTGCTCCTGGAGCTCACCCAGCCACAGCCTCCACCTCCAGGGAACCTTCCGGAGTTTGCACTGGCCCTAGGTTCCTTCCCACGGGAGAGAGGAAGCCCAGCTGGACCCACGTGGCTTACTGTGAGATCAGCCAGTATGGCCTGCCCTGGGGAGGAGATCAGGAGGGTGGAGGACAGCACAAAATGCCAGAAGGGAGAGGCTGGAAGAGGAGGAAAGGGGAGGAGGGTGCCACTGTCCCCTCTGGGTCCTTTTCCGGAGAAGAAGTTGTGGAGAAGGAGGGAGGGGGGGAAAGGAGAGAAGAGAAGGGAGAATGAGATGGAGAAGGAAGGGCATGCCAGAAAGTCTCCGGAAAGAAGGGGTGAGGCCCAATGGCTCAGGCCTGTAATCACAGCAAGTTGAGAGACCAAGGCGGGCAGATCACTTGAGGTCAGGAGTTTGAGATCAGCCTGGCCAACATGGTGAGACCCCATCTCTACTAAAAATACAAAAATTAGCTGTGCACAGTGGGACATGCCTGTAATCCCAGCTCCTCAGGAGGCTGAGGCAGGAGAATCTGCCCAGTCTGATGACTCCACCAGTCCTGACGTGGCCAAGGTTTTCCTTGCTTGGTGACAAGGGAAGGATGCAGGATGTAGAAAACTCGAGAGCCTTTCCGGTTCCAGCCCTGCCCAGGAAATGTCAAAAGCATTGAACATTCCACACTGAGCTGTTTAGGGGGCACCACAGGACGCTTAGATAAGAGGGGTCCTTAAGCATCTGGCTCCTCCATGCCACCCTCCTTGCCTACACAGCCCAATCCCTATATAGGCCACATGTTTCTCTCCTGTTTTGATGGGGCAGTAGCATGCATTCACCCTGTCCAGTATGGTTTCATTCTTGACCCCCATGACCATTCCTGATGGCCTCACACTCCCCTGCCCCTCACCAGCAGGGATGGGTGGGAACAGCCCCTCCCAGGACCCATCCCACTCAAGGGCCCACTCCTGTGGCTGCCACACTCATCCCAGACCCGGAGAGGATTTCTGCTCATCAGGACATCCTGTTCTTCAGGGCTGGGGATGCCAGCCCATGCACAGGAGGCTGTGGCCTCAGGGAGGGAGCTCTGTCTCCTCTCAGGGCTGGACAGTTACAGGGGAGGGGAGGAGGGGAGAGGCACAGGAGGCCAGGCAGGTTGCTGGAGAAGCTCAGAGGGCTTCTTCACTGCCCTTCAGAAATCCATGCACTGACCTCCAAGCTCCTGCCCCAGACCTTTTAAATTAGATCTCCAGGGAAAGGAGGAGAAAGGGTCAGAAGTTCTCATCTCAGTACACACAGCCTGGTGTTGCTTATCCTCAGAGGGCCCTGGAAAGGAGAATGAGCTGCTGAGTTGTCTGGGTGAAGGGGACTGGAGGCCAGGGGCTCCCCGGGAAAGGGACAGGTCAGGGCTCAGGGGAAAGAGGAACAGGCTGGGTGGGGCAAGAATTGGTGTCATCCCTCCTCTCCCATGGGCTTACTTTGGGACACGTGCTCCCAGGGCAGCACAGTCTGTCTGCAGTCAGACCCAGGAGGATCAGACGGTGCCCAGAAGATGACACGTTGTCAGCAAACACTCGGAAGATGGCTAGGTGATAAATGAATGGACGGGACACTGAGGAAGCTGTGCCCCTGCTGCCCATCACAGGGTACTGGGGTGCCCCACCTGCCCGCCCCACACTGTGCTAGGTGTTCATGCCAGCCCCTCACCCACCAAGTCACTCCTGTCTCTTGCCGATGTCCCAGAGGATGTGGGGCGAGACCCACCATCCACATGTGCCATGCACTGGCTCTGTTGAAAAAAAGAAGATCCCTCTGGGTTAGGGAGGGCAGGTGAGAGGACCTGGGGTCTGCACAGGTGGTGTCGGCTCAGGTTCCGCTTCTGCCTGCTAGCTGTGTGTCACGGACAGATCAGCTAATTCTTCTAAATCTCAATTTCCACTTCTATAGAATGCAGGCAACCGCAGCCCTTCATGGGGCTCTTGTGAGGCCTGTTATTTGTCACACATGGAGCATCTCCTAGAATTCTCTGGCTCGCAGTAGGAGCGTAATAACTGTTACTACCCTCATTCACAGATCTCAGAAGAATCCTTGGTTTCTCTTTTATTCTGTTCCCAAATATGCTACCTGCCTCTGTGCAGAGACCTTTGGGGATGGGGAAGCAGGTGAAGGGGGAGCACATGGGCTCTGCCCCACCAAGCTCTCAGACACACCTATTCCCATGCTGGGCTGCTGAGCCATGGATGGTTGCCTGACCAGGGAGGTGCCCATCAGCACACCATGACTGACTGGAATGGAGCTGGGACAGACCTAAGGATGCGGCATTCTACAGATGAGAGCTGAGGCTCAGAGAAATGAGGTGGCCTCAGCCACTCCAGCACAGCCATGCCTGTCTCCAGGTAGGCTCTGCTGTAAGCCATCCCTCCCCACTCCAGCCCTGTTAGCTGGATTCTGTTGTTCTCTCTGTTTTCTGGATAAGGAAACAGACTCAGGGTCGCATGAAAATGAAATCCAGCTCTTCCCAACTCCAAAGCCAGCTGTGACCTTCTGTTGCCTGGGAACTGGCCCAAAGGCACTCTGTGTGCCCTGTCCTCCAAGTGTCACTCATCCTTTCCTGTAAAAAATAGAACAGCACAGAAGCACTCCCATAAACTCACTGCCAGTGGGAAGAAAGCTTCAGAATGCAGGAAAGCTACCCAGCCTCCATGCCAGATGAATCTGAGAATCAGGAAAACTGGGGTTCAAAACCACTTAATGGGAGCCCAAGTCCCAAGGAGCTCTTAAGAGACAAAGAGGAGGCAAGCTCCAGATTCCAGGCATTATCTGATTCCTTCCAAGCACGACCCCCAGACCCCAAATGCCAGGCCACCCACAGAGCCCTGATATCCTCCTGTGGACACCCTCCCAGGGAGATGCCCATATTCCCCCAGGGATAAAGTAGCTTGGACACCACAGATGCTGAGGCCGCACAATGATGCTGGAGACTGGATGGGACTGTAAAACATCGAGTTGCCTTTGAGAAGCTCTAGGGTCTGCAGCCCCAGCACCTGCACCTAGATAGGATTTTTTCATCCTGAGCTTTTCTCTGTCTTGCATCCTTGCCGCCTTCCTGCCTATCTTCTCCATCTTCCTGGGAACGGTGTTTGGCCTGCTCACCCATCCACCTCACTGCACATGCCAGGCTCGGTTACTTGCCAACACCATGCAAGCTGTGGGGACACATGGAAGATGCACAACATTTGCTCTCTGTCTACAGGGAGATGGCAGTCTCAGAGACAAAGCCAGACAAATGCCTCTGTTGCTTAAATCAATCATGTCCAACTACATTTGAGGACAAAATAAGAGGGCTGGTCATCTAATAACATAGAAATTAAGAGGAGTGGGAACTCACAGAGTTGTCAGGGCCATCCGCCTGTGCTCAGGCTCGATGCATGAGTAAGACTGTACTATGTGGAATGGAGAGGAAGGGTGTGCTCGGCAAGAGGAACAGTAAGTGCAGAGGCTAAGATGTTAAAGACAGGAAACCAGAATGAGGAGTGAGGGCCAGAGTTGGGGCTGGAGAGAAATGCAGCTGGACTCTTATAGTAGGGGTGTGCTTAGCTGTGGTCTGTGCAGGATAGTTTTCGAATAGAGCAGGGAGACATGAATGCCCTGAGATCAAGGGCAGTGGGAAAGTGCCTTGCAGGGAGCCTGGGGTCTGCAGGCGGGCAGAGCAGGGACTAGGAATGGCTGATGGCTGGAATCACTGAGCCACATAGCATGGACTATTACAAGTTCAGCACCTGGACGCTGGCCACTTCAGATCTGTATACACTCAGTTGTAATCCAGGCCTTTACCATTGTCCTCCATATTTCCACCCAGCTTTCTTTTCCATTTCTTGGAGAGCCAGGCCTCCTGGGTTCTGGTGCTGCTGGATTCAGGCCCTGCCTTCAGGCTCATGGCAAGCAGGAGGACAAAGAGAAAAGTAGACAAAAAAGATGGGGAGAAACCATTAGGCCAATACCACACCCACATAAACTCCCAATTCACATGTCTTTTAACATGGCACTGGGTATTCCTGCAGTGGAAATCCACACGTGTTGTGATTACAGCATCTTGTTTCTGAAAAATCTTCACAACCACCACTGTGCTTTGCCCCACATGGCCCTGCTCAGAGGTAACTGTCCATCATCCCTAAAGGAGGAGAGGCTGCCTGATGTTCAGGGAGCCTAGAGGTACTGGCCAAAGTCACATCAATGCCTGTGGATATAGACCCACAGAGCAACCCTGCTCAAACTAGGCCCTGGCCCATCAGAATGCTCTGCCCTGCAAGCCCTGCCATCCCACCACCCACCCCTCTGCTGTGCCTTGCTGGGCTGCCATTGGACTGTGACTGGCCAGCTCTCACTGCCCTGAAACCCATGAGGTAGACGATGGGGCCAGCCCAGCTGTTCTGGGACCCTTCCTGATGCATGCCAACATCTGGGGCCACTTGGGTCCCCAGGAGAATTGTTGAGCACCAGGGCAAGAAGCTTAAGGACCCACACCATCCCTCCCAGGCTCCATCACCCATCACTTCACCTGGGCCTGCATGAGCAGCCTGAACAGGCATGAGAAGCACATGGATGGCATGTCCTGCCCAGGGGGAGGCCCCCCAGGGGAAACAGGCCAGGCTGGAGGATCGTGGGGCTTTACAAACGTCTCAAAGGCAGTGAAAGGAGGACTTTTCCTCAGCCAATAGCACCCCCATGCCAGGATTTGAGCCAAAAGTAGGAGTCAAGACACATGACTCCTTGCTAGAGGGATGCCATTTTTAGGGTGAAAGCTTCCCCCAGTGAAAAAACTATGCCAGGAGGTCAGCTCAGGTCAGCATCTCCAGTGCCAAACTCAAACAGATAGTTGATGTCTGCTGATAAATAGTGAAAACTTCAAGGAAAGGAAAGGCCAGACCCATGCCTTCGACATTTATATTCGCATGCCAGAAACTTTTTGCCAAGTGCATAGTTCACCATTCAGAGGTACAAAACTTAACAAGAGCCACAGAAAAGCGGGGTATTCTATAATATCACATAATACATGGTGGACTTGTTAATCACCATATCACATAGGCCAGTGCTCTATGCACAGACTTGCTACAGTGCCCTTTTTTCATTTACTCCAGGGTTTATCTCTACACTAAGTCTCTCCTGGAAGTTTAGTTGCACAGCATCTGAATCTCTTGGTACCAGAAATCCTCCCAGCATCACAAACCTTTTGGAGGAATTATTGCAGATGATGCATTAGTGGTCTATTGCTGTGTGACACATTTCCACAAACATACCAACTTTAAACTCCTTGCAGTCATCATCTTGCAGTTTCTGGAGGGGCAGAAATCTGGGCTCCCCTGGGTTCTTTTCCTTAAGAGGTCTTATGAGCCTTCAGCCAAGATGTTGACCAGAGTTGGAGGTCTCATCTCAAAATGTGACTGGGGAGAGATCCACTTCCAAGCTCATGTGGTCTTTGGAGGATTGACATTTCGTGGACTGTTGAATTTTCCACAAGTCCTGCCCACACTTAGGGGAATAGGTGACATGAGGACCTGGATGCTAGGGGGTGGCATCACCAGCGACCAGCAGGCTGGTTGCAGTAGGTGGCCTCTAGATGACCCCAGTGGCCCCTGCTTGCTGGTATTCACAGCCTAGTGCAATTCCCTCTTCTTGAGTAACTTGCTGTGATGTTAGGATCTCTCAGGGTCGAAGGGATGCCACTTCTGTGACAGATATGATTGACTCACATGAGATTATAACATCCTTGTTGACAGCAGACACACCCTTGCCAGCTTGTGTGATGCTAACTGCTACACCATGAGCTGCCCATGTGGCCAGGAACTGAGGGTGTCCTGCAGCCACAGCCAGCAGGAAACCAAAGGAGTCAACATAATAACCCACAGAGAACCGAGTCCTGCCAATACCATGTGAGGAAGGAACAGCCCTGTCCCAGTCAAGATCTCAGGTGTGGATTAGCCAGGGTTCTTCAGAGAAGGACAATTGATAGCATATATATGTGGATTTATGAAAGGGAATTTATTATGGAAATTGTGATTACAGAGGCTGAGGAGTCAGCCCCATGACCTGTCCTCTGCAAGCTGGAGACCCAGGAAAGCCCATGGTGTAGATCAAACAGCATCCAGTGGCCTGAGAACCAGGAGACCCTATGTTGGAGGGCAGGAGTAGTTGCATGCCTTAGCTTAGCAGATCCGCTCTTCCCCAGGCTTCTGTCCTGTTTTGTTCATGATGCCAGCCCACATCAGTGAGGACAATTCTTTTTTACTCTGTGTGATGGTTAATTTTGTGTGTCATCTTGACTAGATTAAGAAATATCTAGAGCACCAATAAAGCATTATTGCTGAGTGTATGTAAGGCTGAGTGGGGAAGATGCCCTGGATGTGGGTAGGCACTGTCCAATCAGCTGGAGATAATTCTAAAGAAAAAGGCAGATGAAAGGTGATTATCCCGCTCTCTCTCCTGGAGTTACGACACCTTTCTGCCCTTGGACATCAGAACTCCAAGCTCTCTGGCCTGTGGACTCCAGGACTCACACAAGAACCATCCCCCAGCCCCCACCACCTCACTGGATTCCCAGACATTAAGCCTGGGACTGAGAGTTACATATGGGCTTCCCTGGGTCTCCAGCTTGCACGCAGCTTATTGTGGGACTTTACAGACTTCATAATCATGTGATCCAGTTCCCCTAATAAGTCTCTTCTCACGTATATCTGTCTGTAGCTAGATATTGATATACTATCGGTTTTTTCTAGAAAATTCCAATAAATACACTGTCTATTGGTTCAATTGCTAATCTCTTCTAGAAACATCCTCAGAGACTCACCCGAATGCTTTACTAGCTATCTGGTGTCCCTTAATCCAGTCAGGTTGACACACAAAATTGTCCATTGCAAGGTGAGACAACAGGCCTGGCTTACACCTTGTTTGCAGGCTTATTCCAGGGCCAGAATCAGAGGACTCAGCCCAGCTGGGCCTGGATTCCTGACCCACAGAAACTGCGAGACAAATGTGTGATGTTAAGATGCTAAATTTGTGGCGATGTGTTACACAGCAGTAATACATACTGCCTTCTCTAAGAACCTGCTGCTCAACTCTGTGCAAGTCTTTATTCTTCAAGATTTCTCCAACTTTCCTTCCATACAGGGTTGACTGAGAAAGTCTTTCAATGGATGATAGCACCTTGGAAGAGGGAAAACTGCATAAATTCTACTTCATCAACACACCAATAGTCCACTCTATGCTTAACACAGAAGGAACGTGATGCCCCGGGCAGGAGAGCATTTGGTGTTTAAGTGAAATGACCTCTAGCAATAGCCACAATTGTTACCACTTGTCTCAACCTAAATAATTTCTACTGCATATCTAAGCTTTTACAGAACTTTTGCATAACAAACAAGTATGGTTTCTGTCAGTAAATGTAAATGCTCAGGATGTATTGCTGGCATCCTCATTGCCTTTACTTCTAGAAGCAAAGTACACACAAGGTCTTTCCCATCTCATTCACTCTCATTTAGATAAAATGACAGGTATGACTTCTGGATCAGACCCTGTTCTGACTTGGCCACTTGTTCCTCACCTCTGAACATTCTGGCTGTGCTGCAGATTAGAAAGTTTTCCATCGCTCTTTCTAGTGTGTCCTTGTAAAATCCAAAGGAAGAAAGTGCACCTCCCATGGGTCCTCTCTAGTTTAGGAAGAGAGTGTTCCTGAAACATGTGTTAATAAACAAGTACTTATAATAACACATATTATAAGTATAATATAAAGTATACTTATACTTCAAGTATAAAATCCTAAGACCCATGGCGTCCACATACCCAAATATGGCTCCTGCAGTGCCCTTGCTCCAACCAGGCTCTCCAGGACCACACATCACCCTGAGAGCACCTGTGCTAGCCCTCCCCTCCCTGAACTTTTTCCCCAAAATTCTCCACCTGGGTATCAGATTCTTTCATGTTATCCCTGAGCTCACAGTCTCACAGAAGGATATAAAATATCACTCCCACTCCCTCATGTGGCTACAGTGGTGGAAATGAGTGAACTGTGCTCTTCCGTGTGCATCACACTGCCCCTTCAAAATGCACCTTTACAGGTATTGTTCCACTCAAACATCAGAACAATCTCATAGGAGACAGGCAATAAATTATTTATTCCTATTTTACAGATGGTGAACATGAGACCCAAAACAGATCATTTGACTTGCCTAAGTCACAAAACCATTTGAGGCAGCTTTTCTTATGTACATTGAGTTCAGTGCTTTCCTTTTAGTTATCCCCTCACAGTGTTCCAAGGTCTAGTGGGGATGATCCCTGCAGAGAGAGGTCAGTGTGGGCCCATAGTGTGTGCTGTACATTGCCCTTATCTGGCTTCTGCCATTGGATTCTTCATCCTGGAGTCTTGAGACTGCGCCCAGCCTGCTGTGGAGACCTAGTCCCCAGATCCATGGTGCCATTGGTCTCGGCTTGCTGTAGACACTCCTCGGTTATGTCTGAGGTCTAGGATAATTGTTAAATATGCAAACATTCACTTCTGAAAGTTGCACAGATGAGATAATAAATGTATTGTCACTCTTCATGAGCATCAGTGAACATTGCTTACCTCACTTGGAGCTGTGAGATTTCACAATCTGTTACTTTGTAGCAAACTTGGTATAAATGTAATCCTTGCATGTCTCTTCCTGCCTCAAACATAAGCCAGGTGACCCTCTTCCCAAAGTCATGCACACCTGGGGATGAGCTTGCCCACATCCTGCAGAGGAAAAGCCACCTTCTGTCAAAAATCAGAATGCACTAGCCTTGCCTTTGGAGCCACCTACATTGACTTCCTGAACCCTGCCTTGCTGAGGGCTTGTTTCTGTGGAGCCAGCCTCTTCTCCCTGCCTTAGGGAATACTTCTCACCATGGCTTGTTTCAAACTGCACAGTTCTAGGTGTCCAAGAGCTGAGGGACCTTTGTCAGTCAACCCATCTCTGAGGCTCAGCTTCTTGGCCTCTACAATATAGATAATAATGCCCAGTTCATGAGGTCGTCTTGAAGGTAAAATAGGTATGCAATGTGACAAGTTGTCACAAAAAAGTTGAGAGTTGTACTGATTTATTTTGTCTCCAATGTACCCAAGTCATCCTCCAAACTGAAACCTGTCACTGACCCACCAACAAACCCTGCCATGTGCCACAGCCTCATGATTCTTTCCTCTCACTAGAGTGCGTGGAGTGATTTTTTTTCCAGCTGGCGATCCTTTTTGTATTAATCATTCATTAATTCTGCAGTTTGATGAGGGTCTGCTTGTGCCAGCCTCTTAGTATTCCAACTCCCTCTCTCATTAATTCACATGAATGAATTTTTTCATTCAACTACAATGCGCATTCAAGGAGCATTCACAAACAGCACTCATTAGCTGTGTAATGATGCCAAGTGGCTCACGTGGACTGAAGCCCAATGTGCTTGGTCCATGAACAACCTTCCAATCTGCCAGGGTCAGCCTAGTTTCCAGCCTCTACACACAGCCTCCTCAACACAGCAAGGCCACTTGATCCCTGTCCACAGAAAGTGTCAGCCCTTCTAGCAGAGGCCCTTTGGTACTTCAACAGCTATGGCCACACACTCAGGGACTTGATGTTAAGAATACTTATTACTGGCCCAAATCTGACCTAATGCCCAGAGTCCAATGGTGTGATTTCTGAGCCCAAGCCCCACCCTGGGTTTAATCCTTAGGACTATATTTCTACACTGGGTCGTGCTTTAGTGGATGCCTTAGTACTCCAAGTCTCTCCTGAGTCCAAAGCACTGCCTAGGTATTACCAGCCCTTCCTGAGAATAAGCCCTCAATTCTAGGCTGACTGGGCTTTTGCTCCATGTGAAGAGACTTCCGTGGGGCTCAGCTGCCTGGACTCCCAAATTCCACCCAATCTGTGTGTCAGAGAAACTTTTGCTTCTTTACTTTGGGCCCAACCTTTCTTGACTCTCTACCTGGTCCACCATTGTCATGTGTATTTAGATGTCCTTTTTGGCCAACCAAATGGAGTTATTCACCTGTATCAACAGCAAGATCAATTACCTTCAGGTGCAATCCCACCTGTGTGGGACAGTCTCGGTGCAGTCTCTCACCTGGTCTCCTACTCAGTTCTGATGAATCTGAAGATAAGACCTAACAAATTGGATAAACAGAGTCCACTACCTGCCTCACTCAGTGTTAGCAGATTTCTGGGGTTGCTGTCCACTCTGTCATGGTCCCAGGAGCTCTAATATGCCCCAGCTTTGTCTTGACCTTTGAGGCATTCTGCCCTTTGCTTCAGTGAGGAGTTGAGACAGAGAGGCTGTAGACTGGGCCGGTGGGGATCTGGGCTTGGCTACATTGCCTCTGACTGGCACTTGCTCCACTACAGTTCTTCACAACCACACGTGCAACCTTAGAGGGACCATCAAGGTCATTGCTCATCCCCACAGGAAAACCAGTCTTGGAAAATAAATAAAGGACCATGGACTTGTTTGATGGGCCAGAGACAATAAAGGGCCTGATGTTTGACAAAACAGTAAGGACACCATGCAGTTAGCGCCCCAAACACTGCAAGTTACCTAGAAAGGGAAGAAAGCCTTGGCAGGATTAATTAGTACCTGGAATACAATTTCAGATGAGAATAAGGAGACACATAAAGTAATAAATGCATTGCAAAATCCAGATCTTAAGCTGAGTCAATATTTTTTAAAAAGTAAATTATTGCCAGGCGCGGTGGTTCATGCCTGTAATTCCAGCACTTTGGGAGGCCGAGGCGGGCGGATCACGAGGTCAGGAGATCGAGACCATCCTGGCTAACATGGTGAAACCCTGTCTCTACTAAAAATACAAAAAAAATTAGCCGGGCGTGGTGGCGCGCACCCGTAGTCCCAGCTACTCAGAGGCTGAGGCAGGAGAATGGCCATGAACCCGGGAGGCAGAGCTTGCAGTGAGCTGAGATCACACCACTGCACTCCAGCCTGGGCGACAAAGAGAGACTCTGTCTCAAAAAAAAAAAACTAAATTATTTTCTGCAATGCCTGAAAATCACATTGTTTAACAAAGTAAGAAAAAGAGTTTTGAGATAGAGAACTGTGTGGTGCACACATCCTGAGATGATAAGTGTCTGATGTCAAGCCCCAGGCTTCCAACAAGACAAGACAGACATGAAGCAGTTTGTTTATATCTCATTGAGGGAGGGAAAAGGAGGGCACAGGAGAACATTCCAGGGAGAAAAGACACAGAAGCTGCTAGGAGATGGATGTACAGCTGATAAACCCCCTAAGGAGAGACAGAGAGAAGACAGCCATTACATTAAGTTCTGTTATAGAGACAGGTAAGTCACAGATCTTTGCATCTATCAGGCATGGTTTTGGTTCCTTCTATGGTGTGTCTATGTCTGTTTTCTGTTTGTAATTTACTCTGAGGTGAAGCCTTCCTGCAGGCCATGTTTCTCATCTGTAAGGTGTGGCTTATCTGGGTCTGATGGAAGGGCCTGCAGTGCTTGGTGAGTTCTCTGAATCCCACTGGGCAGGATTCCCACATCTCCCCACCCTGCCTCTGTTCAGCTCTCAGCTACTGATGCCCTCTCTATGAGGATGTGGAGTTTGAGCCTTCACATGCCCAGCCAGCCCTGAAACAAGGGCATGGACATGGACAACCCATGTGGATGTCTGCCCTCGCCTACCATGTGCCCGCAGGTGCCTCCTGCCTGCCTCTGCAGCTGCAACTCTGCTCTGAACTGGGCTCCAGGGCTCAGCGAGGCTGTGGCTCTTCCTGCTGCTCTGCTCCCCACCACCCTTTGCTGTGGCCAGGAGGCAGAAAGCCATGGTGATATTGGGGTGATGGTGGGCTCACCATGTGTGTCTCTTCCCTATGTCCACTGCTGATTGATGCTGCAGGGTTAGTCCAGTACCAGTACCATGCCACACTGGAAAGCAAAATGCCACATATGCACAGACCACATTGTGGAGGCTGATGAGCGCTTCCTGTGGTTCTAAATAAGAGAGTGCCTAAAGGGACAAGTGCTTTGTTTCCCAGGGAGGGCAGGGCTACAGAGGCACCATCTCTGATATTTGCCTGGGATACCCCAAGCCAGGACGAGACTCTCCCTGTGTGGTAGGGGCAGTACAGGGCCGGGCCCTCTATGCGGGGCCCACTGAGGCAGGAACAGGAGCAGCACACCTGCATTACAGACCCAGTGACTCCAAGACCAAGTGGAGCCAAGCACACAGCCCCTGTCTTCTGGCCGCTGCTCCCAAGGCTATGCCCCCTCCCTCACCATTTTCCATACACGTGGATCCACCTGGATTAATCTTCAATCAGCCAAGCCTAGGACTGACACTTATAACACCTTATGGTGTGAGGCCCTTTATGACTTTGGAAGGATTAATACTTGTGTAGCCCCTCTGAGAAGGATAGCATCCTACAAATTAAAGAAAATAAAGCTCATAGAAAGGGGGTGGCCAGTAGAGAGTCACCAGCCAAATATGGAACAGAGCCAGGCCCACAGCTCTGCAGGGATCTCAGCTGCTGAGTGAATGGCTGGGGAGAGGCTGGGCACTTCTAAAACCCAGGCCTGTCCTTTTGCTGTGCGCTCCATCAATCTTTCCTGTGGTGCTGCCAGCCCTGGCCTCTCTCAGTCCCCTGGACCCAGATTCATGTCTCCAAATGTCCATCTCTGGGGCTATTTTTCTGGCCTGGAGTTTTGCTCCTTGGAGATGGCCACACATGCCTCTTCTATCTGGGTTATAAACTAATGAGAGCAGTAGAGGCCATTTATCATTGTAATGGGGTCTTCACCTTCAGATATTAGGGTCTTTAATTTATTGGAGCTTTAGGATAAAATACTAAGGAAATCACTACCTCCTGCAACCAAGATGTTCTGTGAGGGCTTTTCGTGTCACCCACAGAGAGATGCTGAGACATATCAGAGCCCCTCCCTTCTCCCAGCCTCACTCCCCACGGAGGCAGCTCCCTCTGGCTGGGCTGGGCCTGGCCTGGCCTCCCATTCTGTGTCAAGTTCTGCCTCTTACCACTCACTCAGCACAAGCCCCATAGCTGTGGGGTTCTGATTCCTCCACAGCAGGCCCTGGGGCCTGGCTGCACACTGCCCTCACCACCTCCTTCCCACCTGCTGATGCTTGAGCCTTCCTTCACTGCCACATTCCACAGCTAAGGTCCCACTATGTCAACTGTGCCATCTCCCCAGTAGGGTGCCCACCAGGATCTGCCTTCCATCTGCTCACAGGACAAGAGGGAAAGTCTCCTGGAGCAGCACAGAGAGGCCCAGAGCCCCAGGTGTTACAAGGGCAGCAACTTCTCTGACCAGGGCATGTCTACGTGTGGTCCTTGGTTTCCTGTATCTTAAGAGAGTGCCTGCTCACAGATGGTACCTGGCAAAAGGGCACTGGGTGAGGGCCCTGGAGATATCTTGTGTCAGGTCAGCCACATACGGGACATGGCCCTCTTCTCTCGCACTGTAGGTCACTTGTCACTGTGAGCCTCGGTTTTTCACTGGGATGCCTGACTCATTGTCACTTACAATGGGCATGTGAGTGTTGCCTGAGTGTCCCTCAGCTCTCCCCAACTTGTTCCAGGAAGAGTCCCCCTGGATGCTCCCTAACTCTGCAGCCCCTGGCTGTGATAGCCCTCGTTCTGGAAAGACTACCCCTGCAGCCCCAGGACCAGCCAACTCACCCACACTTTCCTGCAGGCCACCATTCCCCAGGAGCCAATTCAGCTGAAGTGAGGACACAGCAGGCAGCACTGAACGATATTCCTTTCTACCGTGGACCTCCTAGTGCTGCCTCTACATGGCCTGAAGGCTTCTGTGGCCTCAGCTTGTTGACACCCACATTGATCCTGCCTTTTATCCCTGTCTGCACCTTCACAGGTGAGGGAGCCTGAGGCTATGTGAGGGGAAGGACCTCTCCAGAGCCTCACAGATAATGGGTGATGAAAAGAGATTGGCACCGGGTAGTGTGGCCCCAGGGTGGGAGCCTTGCCCTGCTCTGCTGGATAACAGCCCTTCAGCTTGACTGCTCCCAGAGCCCACAGGCCTGGCCTGGCCCCATGCTCCCATGGCTGCCCTTGCACCTGCTCCTTAGGGTGAAAGTTGGCTTCACCCCACCTTTGAGAGGGTCTTAAGTATGTTTTGCCCCCTCAGATTCTCATCCCTCAGGCCTCACCACAGACCAAGACCCACAGCCTTGGCCCCATTTCCTATCCCTGTAACTGACCCTTCCCAAGGAGAGATTCCATGCAGAGGTCGCTCCTGGAGCTCAGCAGGACTTAGAGCCAGTGGCACCAGCACCAAGGAGTCCCTCCTTGACCAACTGTAGTCCAGTTCCTCTAATCCCTATTCTTGGCTAAGCCTGAACTTGGCCTTCTGTAGGTTCCTGCTAAATCAGTTTAGTGAGGAAGCCCCCTTCCCAACCTTGATAATCTGGCTCCTTGGCTTGTTTTTAGAAAGACACTTTGTAGCCCAGTTTAATAAGAACCCCCATTACCTTGATACCTCATCAAGTTCCTCTTAGTGACTGTCCATTGGCCGACCCTCTGTTCATTGTCCATAAACACTCCACTCACTCTCCGTGCTGCCTCCAGAGCTGAGCTCAGCTCTGTACTGAGAGTCGTCGCCTACTGCAGGAGTTCCAATAACATCTGTCTTGCTGGTTTTCACAAGTGTCCGGAGCAGATTTTTTCTTTTACATAGGTCAACATCAGGATGAGAGACACACACAGTAGCAGGGGTTCTGTCCTCACATTGTTCTTTCCAGATTAAAAAACAAAATAATTTTTTCAACCTTTTAAGCATTAAATACATACATGAAAATGTATGCATATGGGTAAAATGTGGTATATTTTTTGAGTTGAATACATCTGCTCATACAGATCAAGAATCCAAATGAGACCAGCACCCTCCCCTTTAATGATGAGTTTCCTCAGAGCCCAGGTAATTCAGCCTCAAATAATATCTTAAAGTGGAGGAAGGACCCTAAATAAGCACCTACTGCTCAGGTTCAACAAGTCCCAGCTGTAACTTTCCTTCGCAGCATTTATCCCAACCCTGCTCGGGCTGAGGGATCTCTACTGTACATGAGTAAATTATTATATTACAAACATAATTCTCCAGGGGCAAGAAATATGAGGACGACTTTACAAATGATTCAAATGCTGCCTTGTGACTTGCTCTTAAACCATAAGCACTTCTTCTTGTTAATTAAAATTCTGGCATTCCTGAGTAGACTGTAAGAGCTGTGAGGAAAATTAAAAACAATATGTGGTTATCCCCATAGATTGAGTTTTCATCCTGTGTCAGGGACTGGTGCAGTGATAACATCTATTATGCATTCCATTCTTATAACCACTGTGTAAGGTGAGTATTTAGTGAGAGGTTCTGAGGTGCCACATAGACAGCCAAGAGGGGTCTGCATAACCTGTGAATGCAGAACTGACCACAGAACCCTGCCATATTGAAGTTGCGACCCCACAAACACAGGGTGCTCTCCTGAAAGCCTTGCTGTCTGACCAAGGCCAAGCCCAGCTCTCCCCCAGATGAGGGTGTGCACAGCCCCCTGCTTCTTCTCTGAAAGATGTCACACTCTTTAATATAGATATGGGTGAGGGTCTCTAGAATCTGAATGTTTGTATCTTCCTAAAATTCGTATCTTGAAACCCTTACCCCAAAAGTGATGATATTAGGAAGTGGGGCTCATGAGGTCATAAAGAAAGAGCCCTCAAAAATGGGATTGGTGCCTTTATAAAAGAGGCTCCAAGACCCTTGCCCTTCCTACCACACAGACACAGTGGAGGCACCATCTAAGAATGAGGAAGAAAGCCTTCACCAGGCACCCCTGGTGCCCCAATCTTGGGCTTCCAGCCTTCAGAACTGAGGGAGAAATCAATGCTTATCATTTATAAGCCACATAACCTATATTAATCTGTACAGCAGCCTGACTGGACTAAGACACATGGTTGAACTCCTGCCACACTTTGTGATTTACTCTATGAAAAAAAGATCCCTAAATCTAGAAAATCGCTTACAACCATTAATATTTTCTCCTCCTGGAAATAAAATGCATCAAGCCTACCCCATGAAAGCAGTAAAGATTTCCCTGTTCCTCTATCTTCCTACAGCCTCTGTGGGGGATCAGCCCCAGCTCGCTCCTGTGCCCCATGAGACAGACCAGGCCTGCCGCTCACCTCCAAGCAGAAGTTGTGAGCCTTGTTGTGCTCCCTCCTCACAACCTAATGAGGGAACCCACTGTAATTTTAAGTCCATGGAAGGCACAGCTATGTGGGCTTCTCTGAAGGCCCAGAAGCTGTCCTAGGATCCCATCAGCTTCCACCAGTCCGTGGCTCCCTACTGACCACGCCACACTCATGCACACAACTTAACTGCAGATAAAACAAGCAGACACAATCTCTAATGTGCAGATTCTCTTCATTTAGAACTTGTATTCTTTCAAAGTCTATCTTTATCTTTTCATTATGTGTTTTAAAAAGATTTGCTAAGCAAATTAAGAGAATAAATTAGATTTAGTAAAAATGCTTGAACTGTTCAAAAGAACAAATATATTAAGCTCCTTAGGCATATAGTTTTACATTATTAAAAACCACTCAGTCGTATAAGGAGTAAGGAAAGGATCCAGTTTCAGCTTTCTACTTATGGCTAGCCAATTTTCCCAGCACCATTTATTACATAGGGAATCCTTTCCCCATTTCTTGTTTCTCTCAGGTTTGTCAAAGATCAGATGGCTGTAGATGTGTGGTATTATTTCTGAGGGCTCTGTTCTGTTCCATTGGTCTATATCTCTGTTTTGGTACCAGTACCATGCTGTTTTGGTTACTGTAGCCTTGTAGTATAGTTTGAAGTCAGGTAGTGTGATGCCTCCAGCTTTGTTCTTTTGACTTAGGATTGTCTTGGAGATGCGGGCTCTTTTTTGGTTCCATATGAACTTTAAAGCAGTTTTTTCCAATTCTGTGAAGAAACTCATTGGTAGCTTGATGGGGATGGCATTGAATCTATAAATAATCTTGGGCAGTATGGCCATTTTCACGATATTGATTCTTCCTATCCATGAGCATGGTATGTTCTTCCATTTGTTTGTGTCCTCTTTGATTTCACTGAGCAGTGGTTTGTAGTTCTCCTTGAAGAGGTCCTTTACATCCCTTGTAAGTTGGATTCCTAGGTATTTTATTCTCTTTGAAGCAATTGTGAATGGAAGTTCATTCCTGATTTGGCTCTCTGTTTGTCTGTTACTGGTGTATAAGAATGCTTGTGATTTTTGCACATTAATTTTGTATCCTGAGACTTTGCTGAAGTTGCTTATCAGCTTAAGGAGATTTTGGGCTGAGACAATGGGGTTTTCTAAATATACAATCATGTCATCTGCAAAGAGGGACCATTTGACTTCTTCTTTTCCTAACTGAATACCCTTGATTTCTTTCTCTTGCCTGATTGCCCTAGCCAGAACTTCCAACACTATGTTGAATAGGAGTGGTGAGAGAGGGCATCCCTGTCTTGTGCCAGTTTTCAAAGGGAATTTTTCCAGTTTTTGCCCATTCAGTATGATATTGGCTGTGGGTTTGTCATAAATAGCTCTTATTATTTTGAGGTACATTGCAGATGGATTAGAGACTTAAATGTTAGACCTAATACCATAAAAACCCTAGATGAAAACCTAGGTAGTACTATTCAGGACATAGGCATGGGTAAAGACTTCATGTCTAAAACACCAAAAGCAACGGCAGCAAAAGCCAAAATTGACAAATGGGATCTCATTAAACTAAAGAGCTTCTGCACAGCAAAAGAAACTACCATCGGAGTGAACAGGCAACCTACAGAATGGGAGAAAATGTTTGCAATCTACTCATCTGACAAAGGGCTAATATCCAGAACCTACAAAGAACTCAAACAAATTTACAAGAAAAAAACAAACAACCCCATCAAAAAGTGGGCAAAGGATATGAACAGACATTTCTCAAAAGAAGACATTCATACAGCCAACAGACACATGAAAAAATGCTATTCATCACTGGCCATCAGAGAAATGCAAATCAAAACCACAATGAGATACCATCTCACACCAGTTAGAATGGCAATCATTAAAAAGTCAAGAAACAACAGCTGCTGGAGAGGATGTGGAGAAATAGGAACACTTTTACACTGTTGGTGGAATTGTAAACTAGTTCAACCATTATGGAAAACAGTATGGCGATTCCTCAAGGATCTAGAACTAGATGTACCATATGACCCAGCCATCCCATTACTGGGGATATACCCAAAGGATTATAAATCATGCTGCTATAAAGACACATGCACACGTATGTTTATTGCGGCACTATTCACAATAGCAAAGACTTGGAATCAACCCAAATGTCCATCAGTGACAGACTGGATTAAGAAAATGTGGCACATATACACCATGGAATACTATGCAGCTATAAAAAAGGATGAATTTGTGTCCTTTGTAGGGACATGGATGCAGCTGGAAACCATCATTCTTAGCAAACTATCACAAGAACAGAAAACCAAACACCGCATGTTCTCACTCATAGGTGGGAACTGAACAATGAGATCATTTGGACTCGGGAAGCGGAACATCACACACCAGGGCCTATCATGGGGAGGGGGGAGGGGGGAGGGATTGCATTGGGAGTTATACCTGATGTAAATGACGAGTTGATGGGTGCTGACAAGTTGATGTTTGCAGTACAGCAACATGGCACAAGTATACATATGTAACAAATCTGCACCTTATGCACATATACCCTAGAATTTAAAGTATAATAATAATAAAAAATAAATTTAAAAAAAAAACCACTCAGTCTTAACTAGACATTAAAACATGTCCTCCAGAGACCTTACTAGATAATAATAATCCCCCTGAACCCATGGTTCCAAGCTGACTGTGAAGTCAGCCGGCCATGCTCCCAGGCTCCATGAGGCCAAAGCAGCCCCGAGTTCCTTCCTCAGCCTCCCAAAGTGCTGGTATTACAGGTGTGAGCCACCATGCATCACCCTTTCTTTAATTTTTAAGTATGATTTTATTTATTTCTTTGAAACAATATAGATAGCTAATTGCTTAGAAGTCTCTTTCCTTTAAGTTCACCATCTGAGTCCTTTAAAGGCAATTTCTATCACTTGCTTATTTTCATGTGCATAAGTCACACTTTCTTTTTTCTTGACACGTCTCTTATGTTTTACTGTTCAAAATTGGACATTTTAGGTAATATAGTATAGCAACTCTGAATATGGAGTCTACATCTCCCAAGGGTATGGAATTGTTTTTGCTTCATTGCTTGCTCATTTGCCTGGAGATCTGGCTGAACCAATTCTGAGAGGTCTGTTCCCCCTGCAGTGTGTAGCATTTGATCTTTCTGAGAGAGAGAGAGAGAGAGAGAGAGAGAGAGAGAGAGAGAAGATGCAAGTCCTCTCCTTTGAGTGGTCCATTCATGTCAGAGAGCTACAGGAAGTACGTAGGGCCCTGGTGAGCTCAGGGCCCATCTGTTTGAGCAACAGGGTTTTATTTTTATTTTTTAACCTGGGTTTCTAAAGGCCAATTCTGGGTTAACAGAAGCCACTTATAGGTCAAATGTTGTGCTTAGGTCCACTTAGTGACATGCTTACCTTTTATTGCTAGATGTGTATGTGTGGCTTAGAAACTCTAATTACAATACAGGTAGTTTATTTTTTGCTCCATTTGTTTCCCCAGTGACTAGAAACTTGGAGATTCTTTCTCTAATTGCCCCTAAGAGGCAAAGCCTTGAACCTGTTCACTGTCTTCCAGACTTCTAGGGGGGCACTGAGAAGTTATTTTTAATGTGGCTTTCTGTTCACTTCATGTTTAGCCAGAGGTTGTGCTGGGTGGCTTTCCCAGTGTGTTGATGGGTCTGTGTGCAGCATGGGGAGTACTTTCACGCTTCTAATGCATCCTTCTGTGATCACTCCTGTGTTGGTGCTACCTAGACCATGCACATAGCATTCAAACCCCAGAATTCACTGTTGTCTCAGGAGGGCTCTTCTTATCCGTCTCTTTTCCTAGTTCTCTGTTAAAAATCTGGCTGCTGTTTCACTTGCATCAAAGCTCCCAGCCTTATCATTGCTTTCCCCAGTGGCACCATTGCCTGTTCTAGTGCTCTAAGGCATTGAGCCCTTCACTTTCAGTCCCCTCAGGAACAGCTGCTGAGCTTTTCATCCTCATGTACTGCCTTTCTCCCTGGCCAGATCCCCTGCATCCTTGCACTGGAGTTGGTGGTGGAGAAATGGCTTTCTTGGATTGACACCCCTGCTCTATGAGCGGGTGCTATTGGAGTGATTGGCAGCCCCTGGTCTTCTCGATGTGCTCTTACTGGTATGGAATTTCCATCGTATGCGTGAGCTTAGGTGAGGCCAGTAGAAACCTAGTACTCCCAGACTGCCATGACTGGGATAGAGTTCCTGACTGAGAGTGGGGGCAGATTTGGGGAAAAGAGGACCAGTCCTCTTGAGAGGTGACAGTGTGCTAGCAGCCCTCACTCTCAGCGCCTCCTTGGCCTCAGGTCCACTCTGGCGGCACTTGAGGAGCCCTTCAGCTCACCGTGGCACCGTGGGAGCCCCTCTCTGGGCTGGCTGAGGCCAGAGCCGCCTCCATCTGCTTGCGGGGAGGTGTGGAGGGAGAGGCGTGGGCGGGAACCCGGGCTGGGCGGGGGGCTCGCGGGCCAGTGTGAGTTCTGGCAGGTGCGGGAGCGAGCTCCACGGGCCCCAGACAGGGAGCGGCCGGCCAGCACCAGGGCAGTGAGGGGCTTAGCACCCGGGCCAGCAGCTGCGGAGGTTGCTGGGTCCCCCAGCAGTGCTGGACCGCCGGTGCTGCACTCAAATTCTCACCGGGCCTTAGCTGCCTTCCCGCGGGGCAGGGCTCCAGATCTGCAGCCCGCCACGTCTGAGCTCCCCTCTGCGGTGGGCTCCAGCACTGCCCGAGCCTCCCCCAGGGCACTGCCCCCTGTTCCGTGGCGCCCGGTCCCATTGACAGCCCAAGGGCTGAGGAGTGCAGGTGCAGCTCGGGACTGGCGGGCAGCTCTGCCTGCAGGCCGGGTGCAGGATCCACTATGTGAAGCCAACTGGGCTCCTGAGCCGGATGGAGACTTGGAGAACTTTTATATCTAGCTGGAGGATTGTATGTGCACCAATCAGCACTCTGTACCTAGCTAATCTGGTAGGAACTTGGAGAACTTTTATATCTAGCTAGAGGATCGTAAATACACCAATCAGCACTCTGTGTTTAGCTCAGGGTTTATAAATACACCAATCAGTACTCTGTGTCTGGCTCAAGGTTTGTAAATACACCAATTGGTACTCGGTATCCAGCTAACTCTGTGTTTAGCTAACCTAGTGGGGACTTGGAGAACTTTTCTGTCTAGCACTCTGTGTCTAGCTCAAGGATTGTAAACGCACCAATCAGCACTCTGTCAAAATGGACCAATCAGCAGGATGTGGATGGGGTCAGATAAGGGACTAAAAGCAAGCTGCCCAAGCCACCCCTGGCAACCCACCGGGGTCCCCTTCCACACTGTGGAAGCTTTGTTCTTTCGCTCTTTGCAATAAATCTTGCTGCTGCTCACTCTTTGGGTCCAGGCTGCCTTTATGAGCTGTAACACTCACCGTGAAGGTCTGCAGCTTCACTGCTGAAGCCAGCAAGACCACAAACCCACCAGGAAAAACAAACAACTCCAGACACACTGCCTTTAAAAGCTGTAACACTCACCACGAAGGTCTGCAGCTTCATTCCTGATGGCGAGACCATGAACCTACCAGAAGGAAGAAGCTCCAGACACATCTGAACGTCTGAAGGAACAAACTCCGGACACACCATCTTTAAGAACTGTAACACTCACCGTGAGGGTCCGCAGCTTCATTCTTGAAGTCAGTGAGACCAAGAACCCACCAATTCCGGACACACTCTCTCCCATACCTACCTGGAATACAATTTCTGCAACACAGAGCTAGGGGAATGAGAAACTCCTGTAGCCTCCCCTTCCAGTGTAAAACTGTAGTCCTAGACTCTAGGCTGGCGAGAAAGAGCCCTCATTTTCTGAACTGCACATGCCCAGAGCAGAGGTTCCATAAGTTGGGATTACAGTGTGCATAGGGCCTCAGCTCAAGTGCCACAGACTCTCACTGTACACCAAGGTTCGTGGATTTTCTTAAATGCATTTTCTCCATTTCCTCTAGGTCCCTAGGATAATTTCCAGAGATGTTGAATGCTTGTGTTTTTGTCCGTTTTGTTTGTTTTAAATAATTTTCACCAGTCACACTGTTTTGCTGGGCAAAGGGACTGCCAAACTCTATTCTGTCATTCAGAAGTCCTGACTTCTCCTACTGAGTTTTGGGGTAGTTTCTTGAGTAGCAATATTATCTTAGCTAATTGGTGGAAGCACTGATGCTGATAAGTGAGTCATGGCTTTCTGGAATGCTTACTGAGAAAATGCCTGACAGCATCCAAGAGGGAAGTTGGCTGAGAAGGCTTGGTGCTATCGGTCGTGGGTGCAGCAGGAGAGGTTGCTGTGGATTCACTATCCTGGTGCAGAGGTAAGGTAAGGGCACAAACTTGACACCTCTTAAACACAAGATTCACTTTTTTAAAATTATGATTTTATTTTCCTGTATAAAGAAAATTATAACAAAAACATTTTGGAATTGGGAGAGACAAAAAGTAAAAATATATCTTCCAAATGATTTCCAGAAATAAACAATAGTTACAAACTAAAACTTCTGAAGTTTGCTTCTGGCTTAAAAATCTCTGCTTCTCTGTCTTCAATTCCACATTGACAGCATCAACAGCACCAAGTTTGAGTTGAAGACCATGGTCACCAGGCTATGGGCTTGGGGGACATGGACAGTGTGCAGACACTAGACAGTTGCATTTCTTTTGGGAACATGAAACAGACCATCTCTTATTTCTTCATCTTCAGAGCATATATTATGTTTCACTTAAATACCACTTTTTGGCTATCCTAGTGGAAGATTTTCCCTACTGCTCACAGTAGATGGGCAGTCATTACTGTTCCCTGAAGTGATTGAATATTTAAAAACCTTTTCACCAACTGAAAGAAAAATGAAGACCAAGAGAAGAGAAAATTATTAGGGGAAATAAATGGAAGTAAAAAGGGCTTTATCACTTCAAATGAGAAAGATTTTAAAGCTCTCAACATCTAGTTGTCAATTAACAAATTCACAATTCAGTTCTGAAGTTAGGATTTTCTGTGATCATATGAAGCAGAATTAATGATGCTGAAAAAAAAATGTTTTAAAGGATTTTGCAACTGGGGAGTAACTTTTTCCCATCAAGTAAACCAGAGCTGTCAGGCCACGAGCAGCAGGGCATTGATTACTTCCAAAGAGACACATGTTTAAGGGGCTCTCCCCAGCCCTCCAGGCCAAGAGGATATTTCTCTAAAGAGAAGTGGTTCTTTAACGAAGAAATGCAGCAACCATCCAGGTTAGGAGTTTGGAGGGTAGGAACTACAGATGCGATGAATTGAAGGGCTCCATGTATGAGGTGGTGAAGCATTTTCAGAAGTGCTTTTGAGAAACACACACAAAGAGTAAAACTTACCTTTATGAAAACATTCAATTGTGATGTGTTGATATGAACACTTCAGAATATGTTCTGTATTTTAAATAAAGTGTTAAAAATATAGTTCTTTTAATATTTTCCCATACATATGTATTTGTCTATTAATGTATAGTATGTACAGCACACACAGACAAGCATGGTCACAAAGAGGTGGACTCTGAAGCCAGACTGCCTGTGTTAAAATGCAGCTCCACCTACAAGCT
Source organism: Macaca thibetana thibetana (assembly GCF_024542745.1). NCBI lineage: Eukaryota > Metazoa > Chordata > Mammalia > Primates > Cercopithecidae > Macaca > Macaca thibetana. The sequence goes on along the minus strand of NC_065585.1, from coordinate 97,810,877 downwards.
GTGGGACCTCCAGCAAGTTATTTAAACTCCCCATGTGAGTTTCATGATGTGTCAAATAGTCATAGATCCTGCCTCATAGGGCTCTTGTGGGGATTAAATGAGATGTCCTTACAGCAGTCAGAATGATGCCTGACACAGTCAATGCCCACCATCAGCTACTGTTAGGTATAAACAGACACACATAACAAAAAGGCAAATATATGACCATGTACTTAGACATGTATATGCAGGGGACACCCAGCCACATCAACATTCGGCTACACACACACAGTCATAGACCAGCTCATACACATCCATACTTGTGTGCATATAAACATGTTCAAGTCACTGAATAATGTCAGAGGCTAGGGATCCCCCACCCCTTCCCTCTTTCCACTGGGGAAACACCCACTTCTCCTTTGAGTTAATGTTTGTACGTGACTGGGACTCACCCAGACAGAGTGAGTTTCTCTTTGAGGTAGATCATAGTGCATTTAGTTTACAAATGTTCCTACAGTGTGAATTCCTACAGGAGAGGGACTGTGTTTTCATCTTAGCTCTTCTAACTGGGCCTAGGACCTTCCCCTCCCTAACACTCACACAGTGAGATATGTCTTTGAGTCTACACTTAATGCACTTTTATGAATTAACCAATAGACAAATGAGTAAAAGAAGAGGTGAATGGGCTTCAACCACATCGTGGACAATGCTTATTTTCCATGGGACTTGTTGGGTGCATCAGGAAAATGCCAGCTGTAGCCAACAGCACAACATGGCCCATGAGTGTGGCCACTCTCCACTTCTCACTGACCTCTGCCTATGCTCACTGTATTGACATGTAAGTAGCAACCCCTTATGTTTGCCAATCTAAAAATTGTGGTTCTCAAACCTGTTTTTCCCTCGACAGGTAAAAACTGTACTTTTATTGACACACCTGAAGGAAGGGTCACTTGCCATTTAAGTCAAATTTTAGAATCATAATAGGACAGAAATATTTGATCCCATGCACAAGCCCATACAGGAGGGGAGTCCAGGACAATCCCATGTAAAAGGATGATGGACAGCTGCACACATGTGGCTGAAATGTTTGGACAGAGGCAAATTGCACATGGCCATTTCTTTTTTTTTTTTTTAATACAGAATTTTTGGGTGGAATTTCTTTCAGCTGTATGAAAAAACTGAAAAGTGCAATGTGAGGGAAAAGAGCAGAAATTAAGCAATTAGGTTTAAATTGTACATAAAAATAATCTGTAAGAAAGTACAGTTCAGGCTGGGTGCCGTGGCTCATGCCTGTAATCCCAGCACTTTGGGAGGCCAAGATGGGTGGATCACCTGAGATCAGGAGTTGGAGACCAGCCCAGCAAACATGGTGAAACCCCATCTCTACTAAAAATACAGGCCAGGCTCATGTCTGTAATCCTAGCACTTTGGGAGGCTGAGGCAGGTGGATTGCCTGAGCTCAGCAATTCGAGACCAGCCTGGGCAACACGGTGAAACCCCGTCACTACTAAAATACAAAATATTAGCCGGGCATGGAGGCATGCACCTGTAATCCCAGCTACTTGGGAGGCTGAGGCAGAAGAATTGCTTGAACCCAGAAGGCAGAAGTTGCAGTGAGCTGAGATTGTGCTATTACACTCCAACCTGGGTGAAAGAGCAAGACTCGGTCTCCAAAAACAAACAAACAAACAAAAAATACAAAAAGATTAGCCAGCCATGGTGGCAGGTGCCTGTAATCCCAGCACTGCACTCTAGCCTGGGCAACAGAGCAAGACTGAAAAAAAGAAAGAAAGAAAAGAAAAGAAAGAGAGAGAGAGAGAGAGAGAAAGGAAGCAGAAGAAAAGAAGAAGAAGGAGGAGGAGGAGGAGAGAAGGAAGGAAGGAAGGGAGGGAGGTAACAACAGTGTATTTACTTCCATTGGACTGTAGGTTTAAAACAGTTACGATGATAAATTTTATGTTTTGTATATTTTACATTTTTGAAAAGAAACTTTATCTGCCTGGAAGCCAAAGAAATAGAAAAGATTCCAGGTATGAGAAGAGCTTACCCTAAGGTGAAATATTAAACCAAAAGGCAAAATGCAGAGTAAGAAGTGTGTTTGAAGAAGTAAACATTCCTACCTTGGAAAGATCAAGGAAGGACTGCTGAGTGACACCTTTCTAAAAACTGAAACAGAAAAGATGGAATAAAGAGAGTTGGGCTGTAAGTTTTTGGGTTTCTGTTTTTGTTTTATTATACTTTAAGTTCTAGGGTACATGTGCATAACGTGCAGGTTTGTTACATATGTATACTTGTGCCATGTTGGTGTGCTGCACCCATCAACTCATCAGCACCCATCAACTCGTCATTTACATCAGGTATAACTCCCAAAGCAATCCTTCCCCCCTCCCCCCTCACCATAATAGGCTCTGGTGTGTGATGTTACCCTTCCCAAGACCAAGTGATCTCATTGTTCAGTTCCCACCTATGAGTGAGAATATGCAGAGTTTGGTTTTCTGTTCTTGCGATAGTTTGCTGAGAATGATGGTTTCCAGCTGCATCCATGTCCGTACAAAGGACACAAACTCATCCTTTTTTATGGCTGCATAGTATTCCATGGTGTATATGTACCACATTTTCTTAATCCAGTCTGTCACTGATGGACATTTGGGTTGATTCCAAGTCTTTGCTATTGTGAATAGTGCCGCAATGAACATACGTGTGCATGTGTCTTTATAGCAGCATGATTTATAATCCTTTGGGTATATACACAGTAATGGGATGGCTGGGTCATATGGTAGTTCTAGTTCTGGATCCTTGAGGAATCGCCATACTGTTTTCCATAATGGTTGAACTAGTTTACAATCCCACCAACAGTGTAAAAGTGTTCCTATTTCTCCACATCCTCTCCAGCACCTGTTGTTTCCTGATTTTTTTAATGACTGCCATTCTAACTGGTGTGAGATAGTATCTCATTGTGGTTTTGATTTGCATTTCTCTGATGGCCAGTGATGATGAGCATTCTTTCATGTGTCTGTTGGCTGTATGAATGTCTTCTTTTGAGAAATGTCTGTTCATATCCTTTGCCCACTTTTTGATGGGGTTGTTTGTTTTTTTCTTGTAAATTTGTTTGAGTTCTTTGTAGGTTCTGGATATTAGCCCTTTGTCAGATGAGTAGATTACAAAAATTTCCTCCCATTCTGTAGGTTGCCTGTTCACTCTGATAGTAGTTTCTTTTGCTGTGCAGAAGCTCTTTAGTTTAATTAGATCCCATTTGTCAATTTTGGCTTTTGTTGCCGTTGCTTTTGGTGTTTTAGACATGAAGTACTTGCCCATGCCTATGTCCTGAATAGTATTACCTAGGTTTTCTTCTTGGGTTTTTATGGTATTAGGTCTAACATTTAAGTCTCTAATCCATCTTGAATTAATTTTCGTATAAGGAGTAAGGAAAGGATCCAGTTTCAGCTTTCTACTTATGGCTAGCCAATTTTCCCAGCACCATTTATTAAATAGGGAATCCTTTCCCCATTTCTTGTTTTTCTCAAGTTTGTCAAAGATCAGATGGCTGTAGATGTGTGGTATTATTTCTGAGGGCTCTGTTGTGTTCCATTGGTCTATATCTCTGTTTTGGTACCAGTATCATGCTGTTTTGGTTACTGTAGCCTTGTAGTATAGTTTGAAGTCAGGTAGTGTGATGCCTCCAGCTTTGTTCTTTTGTCTTAGGATTGTCTTGGAGATGCGGGGTCTTTTTTGGTTCCATATGAACTTTAAAGCAGTTTTTTCCAATTCTGTGAGGAAAGTCATTGGTAGCCTAATGGCGATGGCATTGAATCTATAAATTACCTTGGGCAGTATGGCCATTTTCACAATATTGATTCTTCCTATCCATGAGCATGGTATGTTCTTCCATTTGTTTGTGTCCTCTTGTATTTCACTGAGCAGTGGTTTGTAGTTCTCCTCGAAGAGGTCCTTTACATCCCTTGTAAGTTGGATTCCTAGGTGTTTTATTCTCTTTGAAACTATTGTGAATGGAAGTTCCTTCATGATTTGACTCTGTGTTTGTCTGTTACTGGTGTATAAGAATGCTTGTGATTTTTGCACATTAATTTTGTATCCTGAGACTTTGCTGAAGTTGCTTATCAGCTTAAGGAGATTTTGGGCTGAGACAATGGGGTTTTCTAAATATACAATCATGTCATCTGCAAGCAGGGACAATTTGACTTCTTCTTTTCCTAACTGAATACACTCTATTTCTTTCTCTTGCCTGATTGCCCTAGCCAGAACTTCCAACACTATGTTGAATAGGAGTGGCGAGAGAGGGCATCCCTGTCTTGTGCCAGTTTTCAAAGGGAATTTTTCCAGTTTTTGCCCATTCAGTATGATATTGGCTGTGGGTTTGTCATAATAGCTCTTATTATTTTGAGATACGTTCCATCAATACCGAATTTATTGAGAGTTTTTAGCATGAAGGGCTGTTGAATTTTGTTGAAGGCCTTTTCTGCATCTATTGAGATAATCATGTGGTTTTTGTCTTTGGTTATATTTATATGCTGGATTACGTTTATTGATTTGTGTATGTTGCACCAGTCTTGCATCCCAGGGATGAAGCCCACTTGATCATGGTGGATAAGCTTTTTGATGTGCTGCTGGATGCGGTTTGCCAGTAGTTTATTGAGGATATTTGCACCAATGTTCATCAGGGATATTGGTCTAAAATTCTCTTTTTTTTGTTGTGTCTCTGCCAGGCTTTGGTATCAGGATTATGTTGGCCTCATAAAATGAGTTAGGGAGGATTCCCTCTTTTTCTTTTGATTGGAATAGTTTCAGAAAGAATGGTACCAACTCCTCTTTGTACCTCTGGTAGAATTGAGTTATGAATCCACTTGGTCTTGGACTTTTTTTGGTTGGTAGGCTATTAATTATTGCCTCAATTTCAGAACCTGCTATTGGTCTATTCAGGGATTCAACTTCTTCCTGGTTTAGTCTTGGGAGAGTGTAAGTGTCCAGGAAATTATCTATTTCTTCTAGATTTTCTAGTTTATTCACGTAGAGGTGTTTATAGTATTCTCTGATGGTAGTTTGTATTTCTGTGGGGTCGGTGGTGATATCCCCTTTATCACTTTTTATTGCATCTATTTGATTCTTCTCTCTTTTCTTCTTTATTAGTCTTGCTAGCAGTCTATCAATTTTGTTGATCTTTTCAAAAAACCAACTCCTGGATTCATTGATTTATTTGGACTGTTTTTTGTGTCTCTAGCTCCTTCAGTTCTGCTCTGATCTTAGTTATTTCTTGCCTTCTGTCAGCTTTTGAATGTGTTTGCTCTTGCTTCTCTAGTTCTTTTAATTGTGATGTTAGAGTGTCAATTTTAGATCTTTCTAGCTTTCTCTTGTGGGCATTTAGTGCTATAAATTTCCCTGTACACACTGCTTTAAATGTGTCCCAGAGATTCTGGTATGTTGTATCTTTGTTCTCATTGGTTTCAAAGAACATCTTTATTTCTGCCTTCATTTCGTTATGTACCCAGTAGTCATTCAGGAGCAGGTTGTTCAGTTTCCATGTAGTTGAGCGGTTTGGATTGAGTTTCTTAGTCCTGAGTTCTAGTTTGATTGCACTGTGGTCTGAGAGACAGTTTGTTATAATTTCTATTCTTGTACATTTGCTGAGGAGTGCTTTACTTCCAATTATGAGGTCAATTTTGGAATAAGTGCGATGTGGTGCTGAGAAGAATGTATATTCTGTTGATTTGGGGTGGAGAGTTCTGTAGATGTCTATTAGGTCTGCTTGCTGCAGAGATGAGTTCAATTCCTGGATATCCTTGTTAACTTTCTGTCTTGTTGATCTGTCTAATGTTGACAGTGGAGTGTTGAAGTCTCCCATTATTATTGTATGGGAGTCAAAGTCTCTTTGTAAGTTTTTTAAGGACTTGCTTTATGAATCTGGGTGCTCCTGTATTGGGTGCATATATATTTAGGATAGTTAGTTCTTCCTGTTGAATTGATCCCTTTACCATTATTTAATGGCCTTCTTTGTCTCTTTTGATCTTTGATGGTTTAAAGTCTGTTTTATCAGAGACTAGGATTGCAACCCCTCCTTTTTTTTGTTCTCCATTTCCTTAGTAGATCTTCCTCCATCCCTTTATTTTGAACCTATGTGTGTGTCTGCATGTGAGATGGATCTCCTGAATACAGCAAACTGATGGGTCTTGACTCTTTATCCAGTATGCCAGTCTGTGTCTTTTAATTGGAGCATTTAGTCCATTTACATTTAAGGTTAATATTGTTATGTGTGAATTTGATCCGGGCATTATGATATTAACTGGTTATTTTGCTCGTTAGTTGATGCAGTTTCTTCCTAGCATCGATGGTCTTTACATTTTAGCATGTTTTTGCAATGGCTGGTACTGGTTGTTCCTTTCCATGTTTAGTGCTTCCTTCAGGGTCTCTTGTAAGGCAGGTCTGGTGGTGACAAAATTCTAAGCATTTGCTTATCTGTAAAGGATTTTATTTCTCCTTCACTTATGAAACTTAGTCTGGCTGGATATGAAATTCTGGGTTGAAAATTCTTTTCTTTAAGAATGTTGAATATTGGCCCCCACTCTCTTCTGGCTTGGAGAGTTTCTGCTGAGAGATCTGCTGTTAGTCTGATGGGCTTCCCTTTGTGGGTAACCCGACCTTTCTCTCTGGCTGCCCTTAACATTTTTTCCTTCATTTCAACTTTGGTGAATCTGACAATTATGTGTCTTGGAGTTGCTCTTCTCGAGGAGCATCTTTGTGGCATTCTCTGTATTTCCTGAATTTGAACGTTGGCTTGCCTTACTAGGTTGGGGAAGTTCTCCTGGTTGATATCCTGAGGAGTGTTTTCCAACTTGGTTCCATTTTCCCCCTCACTTTCAGGCACCCCAATCAGATGTAGATTTGGTATTTTCACATAATCCCATACTTCTGGCAGGCTTTTTTCATTTCTTTTTCCTCTTTTTTCTTTAGACTTTTCTTCTCGCTTCATTTCATTCATTTGATCCTCAATCGCTGACACTCTTTCTTCCAGTTGATCGAGTCAGTTACTGAAGCTTGTGCATTTGTCACGTATTTCTTGTGTCATGGTTTTTCTCTGCATTGATTATTCTAGTTATCCATTCTTCCGTTCTTTTTTCAAGATTTTTAGTTTCTTTGCGCTGAGTACGTAATTCCTCCTTTAGCTCTGAGAAGTTTAATGGACTGAAGCTTTCTTCTCTCAACTCGTCAAAGTCATTCTCCATCCAGCTTTGATCCGTTGCTGGCGATGAGCTGCGTTCCTTTGGAGGGGGAGATGCACTCTGATTTTTGAATTACCAGCTTTTCTGCACTGCTTTTTCCCCATCTTTGTGGTTTTATCTGCCTTTGGTCTTTGATGATGGTGACGTACTGATGGGTTTTTGGTGTGGGTGTCCTTCCTGTTTGTTAGTTTTCCTTCTAACAGTCAGGACCCTCAGCTGTAGGTCTGTTGGAGATTGCTTGAGGTCCACTCCAGACCCTGTTTGCCTGGGTATCAGCAGCAGAGGCTGCAGAAGATAAAATATTGCTAAACAGTGAGTGTACCTGTCTGATTCTTGCTTTGGAAGCTTCATCTCAGGGGTATACCCTGACGTGTGAGGTGTGGGGTGTCGGTCTGCCCCTAGTGGGGGATGTCTCCCAGTTAGGCTACTCAGGAGTCAGGGACCCACTTGAGCAGGCAGTCCGTCCATTCTCAGATTTCAACCTCCCTGCTGGGAGATCCACTGCTCTCTTCAAAGCTGTCAGACAGGATAGTTTACGTCTGCAAAGGTTTCTGCTGCTTTTTTTGTTTGTTTGTTTAGCTGTGCCCTGTCCCCATAGCTGGAGTCTACAGAGACAGGCAGGCCTCCTTGAGCTGCTGTGGGCTCCACCCAGTTTGAGCTTCCCAGCAGCTTTGTTTACTTACTTAAGCCTCAGCAATGGTGGGCGCCCCTCCCCCAGCCTCGCTGCTGCCTTGCGGTTAGATCACAGACTGCTGTGCTAGCAATGAGGGAGGCTCTGTGGGCGTGGGACCCCCCCAGCCAGGTGTGGCATATAATCTCCTGGTGTGCCATTTGCTAAGATCCTTGGTATAGCGCAGTATTGGGGTGGGAGTTACCCGATTTTCCAGGTGTTGTGTGTCTCAGTTCCCCCGGCTAGGAAAAGGGATTCCCTTCCCCCTTGCACTTCCCAGGTGAGAGGATGCCTTGCCCTGCTTCAGCTTTCACTGGTCGGGCTTCAGCAGCAGACCAGCACCCATTGTCTGGCACTCCCTAGTGAGATGAACCCGGTACCTCAGTTGAAAATGCAGAAATCACCCGTCTTCTGTGTCGCTCGCGCTGGGAGCTGGAGACTGGAGCTGTTCCTATTCGGCCACCTTGCTCTGCCCTCCTTGTTTTTGTTTCTTAAGATTTCATGAAGAAAAGTTTTGAGCAGATGGTTTTCACTTTCTTTGTGGGGTTGGATCCAGTCTATCAGTGGAGACTGTTGGCAGCTGGGGTGGAGGTGTGGTGAGGTGGAGGATATTTGAAGGGATATCCTTAACTGTGCTAAGGATGAGAAAGGTGACCACAGAAAGAATGATGCAAGTCAGGGGACCTCATACAGATTGAATCTTGCCTGTTTTTATAACTTCTCTCAAGATAGGAGGAATATTTATATTGTTCAACTGTATTTTTATCAAATAAATTACATTTACATTGTTTAATGATTAAAAACTAAAAGGTGTATTTCATGATGCATAAAAATGATATAAAATTTAAACTCCCATGACCATTGGGATACAACTACACTCATTTGTGCAAGAAACAAAATTATTTAGTTGTTCAAACAAAATTGAATCCCACATTTATTGAGGAGTGGGAGGGTAAAAAATAATCAGTCAGTGGTAGCTCTTTCTCTCTTTAGCAAAGGGCATGTCATGAGAAATACTTAGGGAAGAGCCTGTGATCCTTGGTCTGTCATGGTTGCCCCTGCAAATGCAGAGTGTGGTGGTATGGTCATTCAAAGGTGAGGGAGGCATTCATATCTTTTCTGCAGGGCCCAGGTTCATGGTGCTTGGGTTTAGCCCCTTAGCAGTCAAATCTGCTCACTCCATCACAATTTCTGTAATCTCCCAGGGAACTTCCACTTGACATTGTGATGCTTACAAGACACATTGCCATATCTCTTTGCTTAGTACCCTGGAAAAAGTGCTACCCTGGGCAACTTTACATCTTTTTTAAAAAATATATATTTTTGGTAGAGGCAGGGTCTTGCTATGTTGCCCAGACTGGTCTTGAACTCCAAGTCTCAAGCAATCCTCCTGCTTCAGCCTCCCAGTCTACTGGGTTTACAGGTGTGAGCCACTGAGCCGAGCTTACTCTTTACCTCTTTTAACCCAGCAGAAACAACCCCACCTGAAACACTACCTATCCACTCTAAGGACATGGAGCTAAATGCTAAATCTCTCTTCCACGCAGTAACCTGGGCGAGCAAACACAAAAACCATTAACAAAACCTTAGACCACAAGCCAAGAAATTTGTGAGAGAGAGGAGGGCAAAGTTCATTCTCCTTCAGGGAGTCTACTCAGGCAGATAGTATCCCCCAAAATTAATAACCTGGCAAATTATCTTCCCAAAATATAAATCCCTTAACCAGTGGTAAGCAGGCAGAGCAAACATCTCCCAAGATGGAAATTAACCACCACTGCCACGGTCATCTCAAACTCCCTCTCACATCAACCCCATCCCCTAAACGCAACTGACAACCATCTCCCTTGTAGCAAGGGCCCTGGCAGAAGAAAGAGCAGACCCTGGATCTCAAAGGGACTAAGGCTGAGGGGAGGCAGCTGCCAAAGTCTCAACGCTATCAGTGACCTCTCTAACTGAACCCAAACCTATTCTTGAGACTCAGGCAGGGTAATGTGGATGCTGGCACACAGGGCTGATGGAAATCCTGGATGAAAGTTACCAATAGGTAGAGCCCTCTCCAAGCCTTGATCGGCCCATGTTCTAAACCTGAACATTTGGATTTAGTATTAATTCCAGTATGGTTGCTGCCTCCAGAAATCTGAGCCCTTTACACAGCAGCTGGCTACATAGAAACATTTTCGACATTAGCCACTGCCCTCTGGAGACCCTGTGCCACACAGAGGGGCCATCCCTCCATGCATTTGGTTTTCCCGGCTTTGGTGCGGGCTGAAGCGTTTGGTAATGGACAAGTTCAGGGATTTGTATGGCTCCCTCTTAAACAGAGCTCTGCAGTGTTCATAATGCCCCCCGTATTGGGCAATACTGAAGATCTTGAGGGAGGGAACAGTGCTGGAAACTGTTCTTGTGCTGTAGGTTCTCATCTCCCATAGTACATTCTTCCAAGCAGCTTCCCTCTGTTTGGGGCCCATGTTGTTTTCCTGCATGTGCAGGCATCAGGGGAAAGGGAGGAAACCATGACTGGAAGCAGATCTACAGTGAGGGATCCTTTGTAGTGCACCCTCACCTAGTTGTGGCCACATCACTTCACTGTGTGTGCACATCCTGTCTGAGGGCCTCACCTGGTGTGTCTCTAGGGAGCAGTACAGATATGGGAGCTGCTGTGGTTGGTATGTGACCCACAGCCAGTCACATGGTACCTCCTCTCTCCCACCACCACCTGCGAGCTACCACCTCTGAGCTCTCCAGTTCTGAATTGTCCACTACTGGATGAGTCAGCCTTCAGCCTCCCTGAACGTCAAGTTGGGAAAATTCAACGAAAGGCTGAATGTGCAGTGTTATTAAATATGTAGCGAAGAGCAGTGATTAATCTCTCTAAGTGTAAACCTCTCTACGGGAGACAAAGGTTCTTGTCTAGACCTGGATCTGGGCACTCGGGTGGGCGTTCCCAGGCCTGACGCTAATGAGACCAAGATGGTCGCTAGCCCCTCTCCCTTTAGTGTAAAGAGCACATCAGGTGGTTCCAGAGGTTCTTCTCTCTCCTTATTTCATGGGTTCAGGCCACTCATACCTCCTTTTCTGATGAACACACTGCTTTGTGGCTTTTTTCCCCAGCTTCTCCACTCAATGCTCCACAGCTTTGAGGGCATGGCTGTGGAGGTGGCTGGGTGTGCCCCAGGCAGCTTGGCTTAAACTGACTTCCATGGGCTCAGGACAGGTCCAAACTGAACCCCAGACACTGCATCTTATTACACGTTGCAGAACCCCCCACTGGTGCACAAGCTGTGGGTGTTTCTGAAAGAGACCTCCCATAGCTGTGCCACGCCTGTCTGTGAGCATCAAAGGATCACCCCAACCATCATAGACCAACTCAGGACAAGATCCTTAGTGTTGTCATAAAGAATGTCAGGAAGGAGTGCAACAGAATCACTTGCCCAAGAAAGCAGGTGCCAGGCATGAAGACCTCCATGCAAACATTCTTTGTATTCAAAAATATGCTTCTCCCTGTACCTATAGCACCCTTTTATGCCAGAGAGACCTCCTTATTCACAAGCAGGAGCAGCCTGTGTCAGGCAGTGAGTGTGTGTGTGTGTGTGTGTGTGTGTATTTGATGAGGGGATGTCATGATTAGCAACAATGGAAACAATTCATTCCTTCCCACAAAATGGGTCATCCTTTGCCCTCTTAATTGATTTTTCTTGTTTCCCACACCCTCAACTTTCACATTTTTCCCCACTGACTCATTCTCCTGGTGCTGTGTGGCTGCCCCATTAACCCATCGGTGAAAGCTTGTGATACCTTTGCCCCACAATTATGTCACCAAGCCAGGCCTCATGCAGAGTCTCCGTGGGGAGGGCCTTAACTTTCCTAATGTCCCCACTCAGGAGGGAGAATTCTTTTTGAGTTCAAGACTTGTCCCAAGACGGGTGGACCCCACAGACGTGGAATATCCTTAAGCAGCAGTCACCTTGTCTCTTGGGCTCATCATGCCCACTCGATGATCCTCCTTGGCAGTACCCCCAAACATCAGCCTTCTTAAGGCTCCCTGAGGCTGTGTCCACTGGGCAGTGGCTAGATTTTTTAACTTCCAGAGAGTCAATGTTTCCTGCAAAATGTGTCATCTTTCAATGCTTTCAGAGCTGGGCTGCCTTGGTATGAGTGGCATGTGGGGGGCAAAGTGATCCAGGTCATGAGTTAATTTTTATGTCCCTGGCTTGGAATCCAGTTCTTCCTGTGGATAAACAATGAGCTGAGTACTGCTTGAACATGAGTTGAGATCTTTTCTTCCTTTCTCAGCCTAATGATATGTTTGTTCTCCATCCACCCCTGGGTGTGCTGAGACCTTGCCCCTGCTCTGCCTGCCCTTTGGCCTCCTGTCCCTGCCTGTAGAAACAGAGCTGGAGTCCTGGACTCCTTGCTGCTCTGGGGAGGGAAAGGGCAGCTGGCGACTGACTTATTCATGTTCCGGAAGGCTAAGCTAAGAATTGAGAGCAGTGCTCCTCCCTCACTCACACTGGGAATAAAAGGGGATTTGGGGAAAGTAGAAATCTATTTCCTTCCAAAATACTCAGGGCCATGAGATGGCTTCTTACCCTTCTGAACTTAGACTGCCAAACTCTAGTTCCGCATTTGGGACTTGTAAAGTTTCTTGTCAGTTTTTCTTTCCTGGAACCTGAGTGGGAAGGTTTTTACCCTATGGCACCTGTAGAACCCCAAGCACTATAGCCCATGGCTGGTAGGTAGAATGGTGGGGAAAAGGAGAAGGCTGAAAAATGCAAGCCTCAGACTGTTCTTTAGTGGACTCTATTACATGTTGAGCCCCTGCTGAACTCTCTTTTTTTGTAAAGATAGAGTTTAGGAATCTGAAGATGGTGATGTGTGCAATACCACTACGTAGCTCTGCCTGACCCTTCAGCTTCAAGAAGTCAAAACTGGCTTTCATGAAGAGCTGAAGGCAAGCGCTTCTCGCTCAGCCCCAGGTGACCATCACAACTGTATGAGGCAAACAAGCCTAGCACTACCTCCAAGAACAGTCTGAAAATAGGGATGCCACCAACTTTTACAAAGTGAAGATGCAACAAATTTTGCCTCCAAAAAACCCCAATATTTCTTTGTGGAATCTCATATTATCACCAGTGGATAAGAACCATTGCCCAGCTCCATCTTGTTTAATTCCTATGAGGGGCAGAATAGGGATGGGGAGAAGTGTTCCAGGTCCTTATTCCCTTTTCTTGAGCCTCTCCCTTGAGAACTTACTCTTTTGAGAACTGACTCCAGGAACTGCTGTCTTCAGTCTGGGGACCTGGGACTAATGGGAAGGGTGAGATGAAGGTGACCCCTGAGGAACTCAAGGTGGGGCAGCAGAACCTTACCTCAAAGCTCCCATCTTCCTCCTGACTCTGGGTTGCCAGGTGAATGACAAGAAAAAATGGGAGTTTTAGACCGTCCTTCTCTCCTCTTTCTAAAAAAGCAGCAGGCTGGGCACAGTGGCTCACACGTGTAATCCCAACATTTTAGGAGGCTGAGGCACGAGAATTGCTTGAGCCTAGGAGTTCAAGACCACATTGGCCAACATGGAGAAACCCCGTATCTACAAAAAAAATACAAAACATTAGCCAGATATGATGGTGCACACCTGTAGTCCCAGCTACCCGGGAGGATGAGATGGTAGGCCCCCTTGAGCCCAGGAGTTTGAGGCTGCAGTGAGCTGCAATTGTGCCATTGGACTCCAGCCTCCATCCCAGGAGACAGAGTAAGACCTTGTCTTAAAAAAAAAAAAAAGGTGAACTTTTCTTAATTAATTACGTGACTTCCTATGTTGATTTAATTGAGATCTATATTGCTTTCATGTTACTCACTTTTAAAATGGATCATGTTTTGTTTGACTCCTTCTCTGTCAATTTCAAATAAAGAATTGTTTTTCATATGTGCTTCTAAATGGATATTTCAGACAGCAGTCCTGGGACTCCTGGAAGGTCCTCTACTGAGGAGCACAGATTTGCAGACCTTTGGCAACTTCTGCTTCATTCTCTAGGATTCTGCCTCCTGAGGACGGATGAAGGAGCAGAAAGCGGCCAAAGCCTCTCATAGGTCAACACTGCTCTCCAGCTCAGCCCTAACTCTTGGGAGAGTCATGACCCAGAGCCTACTGTGATGGGAAGGCTGCTGGTGAACAACTCTTGAGAGCCTGTTGCCCTCTGGTGTCCTGAAATATTTAAGTAACCAATCTGTGGGCCTGAGTTCCATGGTATTTGTGATTTTATCACAGCTGGGCAAATGGTCTGTAACTTTTGGATAAAAGCCTTTGTCCCCACCTACCTCCTGTGCTGCCCAACCTGTTCTCTTAGACAGATGCTATTCTAATGTCCCCTGGGAGTTCCCATTCTTGAGGTCTCTCCATCCCAAGGATAGATTTTGAAAAGAGAAAATAGGAATAGGAAAACAGAAGTTAACCTCTAATGTGGGCAGCCGTTGGGATTCCTTACCAGATTGGTGTCTGTGTCTTTTCAAACATGGATAAATGTGCACATCACTTAATGCAAAGACATGATAGAAAGATGATATCAACATCACTCAAATAAAGAAAGAACCAAAGAAAGCCCCAGGGATTGTTAAAATGCAGAAGAAACCAGCCCAAATTCTCCAGCATCTGTATCTTGTGGCTTCCCTGGGCAACTGAGCAGAGAATGTGCTCTCTAGACCAGAGTTCCTGACCCGCATCAAAAAGGGGTCTTGAGCTTAGGGAGGGGACAAAGGAGGAAGTGACCCCAAGGCCCCCATTATTTTCCCCTCTCTTCTCTGGTCCTTCCTACTTGTAACCCATAACTGTTCTTTCTATCATCTATCTATCTATTCACCCATCCCTCTACTCATCATCTATCTATCTATTCACCCATCCACCTACTCATCATCTACCTATAAGTGATCTGTCATGTATCATCTATCTGTCTATTATCTATCACCTATTGATCTATCAATCTATCAATTATCTATCATCTATCACTTATTAATCAATTATCTATCAACTGTCTATCACAATCACTGTTTCAGTCTATCATCATCTGTCTGGTGCCTATTAATCTATATCATCCATCTGTCATCTGTCAACTATCTATCATCTGTCACATATTCATCTATCTATCATTTATTAATCAATCAACCAATCTATTATCTATCACCTATCACCAATTAATCTATGTCTATCTTATACCTATCTTTCTTATCTACATATCATCTCCCTTAATGCAATTTCCTCCTTAGCTCAACTTTACCCCAGACATTCATTAAATTTTCTTTTCTTCCTTAGAGATATGCTTGGACCTCACCACCTCCATAGCTTTGAGAGGTCTGATCACCTCCCAGGAATTATTATTAAATTTCCAGGAATTATTTTTAAAATGTTGACTTTAAAAGTGTAATACACAGACAGAAAATGTAAACATCATCAGCACACAGCATGATGATTCATTAATCACTGACTACACCAAGAAACCAGTGCTGCATCAAATCAGATTTCCCAGGATCTGGACACCACCCTCATGCTCTCCACCTATCACTCCCTGAGAGCACCTCCCTTCTGTGCCCAGGGCATCACTCTGTGATTCCCACCAGTGTTGATGACTTTCCCCAGGCATGCTGTTGTGCTTCTCCTGAGTACCTACTCCCTTAGCCCTCGCAATATTCCTCACATTACATGTGAGGAACCCAGTGAGCAGAGTTTACAATCACTGTCAAGGTCACACTCCTAGGAACCACAGCAGAGCTAAGACCAACCCAGGGACTCAGGCTCTGGAATCACACACTTTAACCACGGGGCTGGGTTGTGTCAAACATCATGACAGACAGGGGCATGGTCAGAGCACACAGTGAGATGTGACTTCACAATACTCTTCTTTTACGTCTTCTTACTTGCAGCAGAGTTCAAGTTGAGAGGATGTAAAAGAATAGTATTGGGGGGCAGGTGAGAAGGCAGGGCTACAAGAGGGGAAGGGCCACAGTACACAGCTATTAGGGGCAAAGGCAGATCTGAGCCCAGGGCAGATTAGGGGCCATTATTTATTTGCCATTTCACAGAGGACAGGAGAAAGCTGAGGCCCCACGGGGTTGAGTAATAGCCCTGTATCCAGCAGGCGCAGCTCAGTGTTCTGCTTGAGGCTGTTGCTAGATGTGTCTGAAGTCAGTCCTTGTCTCTGGACTGTGGGGTCAGGTGAAACCTGACTCCTTGGCACTCTGGGGGGCCTGAGTTCCTGACTGCACTCAAGCAGTTCACAGGATGTCTGCCCAGGTCCATGCTGTAGGAGGATGAGGGGAGAACTGGGAAGTGGGTGAGGCTCAAGGTGAGCATAGCAGGGCTTGGGGTGAGTGTGGGCTCCAGGAGGGGTGGATTTGTCATGATGTCCCATGGTTAACTACGAGAGGGGATCAGGCATCCACTTGTGCAGCGTATGGAGCAGGAGGCTTTCCTCTCAGCTCCACCACTCCCTGGTTATGAACTGTGGATGGGCAACTTTATCTCTCAGAGTACTGCTTTCTTCATGTCTGAGACTGATCCAAATCAAATTGACATGTGAATTAAATAAGGTAGAATTTTATGTATTTTATAGATGGCACATGAGGGCCATTGATACCTTTCAATTTCTCTTCCCTGTGTTATCTTTGCTGAACTCTCTTCTCTTGATACTGATCTAGGGTAAGTATTGACGAGATCTTACTCTCTTGCAAAAGAGAGATAAAATGGAAAAATAATGTTTTATTTGAATGCTTTCTTGGTGTTAGGGGTTTCCGCCACTCTTGCGTAATTAGCAACAAGACCTGACTTAGATACATTCAGTATGGAGCAAAGAACACTGGCAGTACAGCCAGAACCAGCTGTGTGCTGGATGGCCGTATCAGTCAGTGTTCCCTAGGGAAACACTTATATATGATATACATTATATGTTTACATGTATTATATATTCATATCAATGTATATAACTATGTAATTTATATTAATTAGATATATGACATAATTATATATAATGGGTATTGTGGGGGCTGACAAGTCCTAAGGTCTGTAGTCATCAAGAGACCCAGCAGGTTCCAGTCCAAATGCTGGCAGCTTGAAACCCAGGAAGAACTGGTGTTTCAGAAGGAGTGTGAAGACAGCAAAAAGCTCATGTCCCAGCTCAAAGGCAGTCAGACAGAAGGAGTTCTGTCTTAATGAGTTTTGTGTTCTGTTCAGGCCTTCAGCTGATTGGATGGGACCCACCCAAATTAGGGAGGGCTCTCTTCTGTGGTTAATCTACGATTCAAATATTCATCTCATCCAAAAACACTCACGGAGACCTGCCCAAAAGAATGTTTGCCCAAACCACTGGGTAGCACATAGCCCGTCAAGCTGACGCCTGGAATTAACAGATCAATGGTGACTGAAGTCTCAGACTGTCCTCACACCACCCCTGATGAGATTCGGAGTGGAAAGAACTTTGTCAAGTGCTGCTGAAGGATGAATGCGATTGGTGACTAGGCAGCGGGAGATGGAAACCAGAACAGAGGACTCACGGGGTGGTGGTTGGCTGGCACTGGCAGCGCGGCAGCTGAGGGGGTCCCCCAGAGCACCCGCGGGGTCCTGGTGCACGCAGGCCTCTCTGGAGGCGGCCGTCTTTGTCGTTAAGGCGCGTCGCAGCCCGGGACCCTGGGGTGATCGCCGGCGCAGGGCTGCAGAGCCGCTGCCTTTCCGGGCGCAGGGGAAGGGCCAGCGACTGCGGTGCAGGGAGGCTGCGAAGTGTCTGCAGGAGGAGGGTGAGAGCGGCTGGCTCGGGGGGAATGGGATTGGCCTGTGAGACCCGGTGATGTCAGGGAGTCTCCCATTCTATTTCAGTCTGTTCTCGACCCCGGCGAGTCGCAAAGGAACAGGAGTGGTGGACGCTCGCGGCTTTGGACCTGGGGGTCCTGCATGGTGGCCTCAGGCCCGGCCCCACAGCCAGGGCTGCGGCCGGACGCTTCCCTTCTAAAAAGCGGGCAGCTTTTCCTGAAGGAGTGATTTCCTGAAAAGCCATGGCCAGAAGCCCTAAACTTCCATGGTCACAACCAACCCGGAGGAAAAGGGAGTGTGGGAGCCGGCGTCCCGCCCTGGAGCGGTGGATCGGGCCCTGTGGCCCAGTGGTGTGCTGCTGTCCCCGCCTCCAAGAGCTGAACTAACTCATGTAGCCATGCCAGAAGGCTATCGGGGCTATCAACAGAAAAGAAAGGCATCTCTGCGGGGGACAAGGCATCTCTGTGGAGACGTTACTCTTTGTCGCTTGTTCAGCATTTTGCAATTTAATTTATTTTATTTATTGCCATCCTATTCTTATTCCATCAAGTAGGACAAATAAATCCCAATTTTCTACTAACTTGTCTGAACTGGGGTTTGTTTTCAGTTAAGATGGGATGAGATCGCTTTTCTTCCTATTCATTTGTAGACGTCTGATCCTGGATCTCTGCTGCGGATGCTGGAAGCAATGGGGCGGTGGGGCCTGTCCTGGCTAATGTGGGGTATCTCTCAAAGGGAATTGCAGGCGAATCCGCGACCAGGCTGTACACAGAACCGAGAGCAAGGCAACGGCAGGGGGCTGGAGAAGAGAGAGCCAACGGGCTTTCCCTGCCGTCACAGGTGTCCCCTGCAACTCAGAGTGGAGAACCACACTGTAGGACAATCACGGGAGCCAAAGTAAACCGGAGTCAAAGCAGGCAGAGATTCTGCACATTTCCTGGCTGGGGGATGCTGTGGGAAGGCAATCTGGTCCAAGACCTAGGCAGGATGTCAAGCAACAGGTTTTTGGTGACCTCCTATCTGGGCTGTCCTGGGAGAGTCCCAATTTCAAGTGTGTTATCCAGTTTGTTAGATATGAGTCTCTGTTTTATTAATTCAGTTGTATTTGGCACCTGTTCTATGCCCGCTGCTGGGCTGGGGCCTATGCTACAGTCAGAACCAAGGTGTGGACTCTGTTCTCAGGTTGCTGACTGGTGAGGGAGGCTGAGGATTATAATACAGAGTGATGAACTGTTGTAGATTGGATGCCAGGTCAATCACATCATAACTTCATCTCCACCTCAACACTGCTGTAGCCACTTTTCATTATTCTGACCTGATGCTATTTTAGGGTATAAAAGATTTTAGCACATCCCCTGGGGAAAAGAAGACTCAGTGCTTTGAGAATAGCAGGCAATGGGTATTAGATCTTGTCTATGCTAACCACAAAATTTCCCACTTTGGTAAACTTCTACTGAGACATCCTGCCAATGTTCTTCATTATATCTCTCGAAGTTTCAGTTCCATTTTCCCTGTCCTACAACATAATCAAAAAGCAGCAACGTGATTGGCAAATGTCTATATTATATCTAATTCTCAAAAGGTATTGCATAGACATGTTTATACCAGCCTGGGGCAACACGGTGAAACCCCGTCTCTGCTAAAAATACAGGTGGTGCACACCTGTAGTCTCAGCTACTCTGGGGGCTGAGGTGGGAGAATCACCTGAACCCAGGAAGTTGAGGCAGTAGTGAGCAGCGATCTCACCACTGCAGTACAGCCTGGGTGACAGGAGTGAGAACCTGTAAAAAAAAAAAAAAAAAAAAAAAAAAAAAAAAAAAATTAATTTTAAAAAATAACCCACACACACTAAAACACAAAACACAAAACATAGACATATTTATAGATAGATGGATGTAGAGAAAGGGACACATCTGGGCACAGATTGTGAGGCTGGACACATACTTTTCTCTGTCTGTATGTAGCACCAGCTCAATCTTCCAGTTAGAGGATTACCTTACATTTGTTCCTTGTAGTGAATTTGCATTTAGCTCCCAACTGATATTGCAGAATAAAAGCAAATAATCATTTTATAATGAAGCTCCCTAAGGTTAGAAAATATGTGCTGAGGAAGGCTCCCTTGTAAAACTTATGAGGGAGGGGTAATGTCCTTGTCCTAATCTGTCACCCACTGCCCTCTGATGGCCACATGGCAAATGGCATGAACGTTGCCTGGCTCCAGGCATTCACACTTAGACATCTTCACCTGCTTGCTGTTAGATCGAATCCAAATTCTGTAAGAGTCAATGTTTTTGGAGTGTTCACTGGTAGGAGGCCTTGTTTTGTCATTTTACACCACGAAAAAATAGGCCCCTTGCCAAGTTAAATGGTTTAGTGAGTATTTGAGCCCCTGTTCTGCCCTGGATTCAGGACAGAACGTAGAGTCAAGGGCTACTGACCTCAGGACCCTCACGGTGTGGAGAGGGGATGCAGTGAGCAGAACTGGTCCAGGTCACAGCTAGGTATGAATGGCTTCAATCAAATACCATTTCAAACCAAAGCACATTTATGAAATCCTTCTGATTATACATAAAAAAGCACAGTTTAGAAACTTTAAAAACAATCACCCCACATATCTGTGTACTTTTTATTTTATTATTTTTGGTTTGGTGAAAGGGTCTCGCTCTATTGCCCAGGCTGGAGTGTAGTGCTGCAATCTCAGCTCACTGCAACTTCCACCTCCTGGATTCAAGCAATTATCCTGCCTCAGCCTGCCAAGTAGCTGGGATCACAGGTGCCCCCCACCATGGCCACTAATTTTTGTATTTTTAGTAGAGATGGGGTTTCAACATGTTGGCCAGGCTGGTCTCGAACTCCTGGCCTCAAGTTATCTGCCCGCTTTGGCCTCCCAAAGTCATATCTATATGCTCTTATTTGTTTAGATACAGAGTTTTCCTAAAACTGAAATCATCTTGTATTTCCAATTAATTTTGCCCTTAATATGAGCACTCACCTATGTCATTTAATGCTTTGGAAAATATGATTTTAATGTATGCACAGTTTTCCTTAATATATATTATGCATAAATTACATGCTTCTATAGTTCCCACTGTCATCTTTTTCCACAACCAGTCTTGTTTATTTCTAAAAGTGAATCTCAATTGCTATCATCTTGAGACAGGTCTCCAACTGATATATATTAATAATTTGTGATTTCTAGTGTCTCAAAAAGGATTCACTCATATTAGGTGGCATTAAGCCCACAGCAAAATTAGTCTTCTTTAAAATGATAAGCATATGTGAGCATTGAAGTCACAGTAAGATTGTTTTTCTTTAAAGTGATAAATATATGTGTGCTAGACTAAGGTGATGAGATAACACCTGCTGTGGCTGGGTGCCAGGTGAGAGCCTGTGGCTGAGATCATGGTGGTGAGCCCCCTCTGGAGAATCATAAAGGCAGCAAGGGACTGGCAACGTCTGAGGCGCTCTTGGAATCTCAGCCCCTGAGGATTCTGAAAGCCTCCTCCACACTTGGGCAGCTGCAGCCAAGAATGATTGCCTGGAGAGCAGCAGATTTACCCCCCACCGATGGGCACCCCAGAGGGACTTCCAAACTCACTGGAGTTCATCCATCAGTGGGCTGGCCTTCTGAGCATCCACTGTGGTTTGTTACCCCCTAATTATTGCCTTTAATAATTTATTGTGAATGCTTGCTTGCTTGCGTGTGAACTCCATGTGTTTTTGTTAAAAATTAAGATGCACTGCCAGGTGTGGTGGCTCATATCTGCAATCCCAGCACTTTGGGAGGCCAAGCACTTTGGGAGGATTGCTTGAGCCCAGGAGTTTAATACCAGCCTGGGCAACACAGTGAGACATCACCTCTACAAAAAATAAATATAATTTTAAAAAGAAATTAAGACACAAACACACTCATTAGAGTAGGTCAACACAGGGTCAGGATCATCAATCCCCCTGACTTCCACCTCCACATCTTGTCTCCCTGGCAACCCTTCAGGCACAATAGCATGCATGGAGCTGAGCTCAAAATATCCTCTCCTGTGATAACAATGCCTAATTCTGGAAAACCTCCTGAAGGACCCACCTGAGGCTGTATTACAGCTAAATCTTTTCATAAGAAGAATGAGTACACTCTAAAATAATGATAAAAAGTATAGTATAGTAAATACACAAACCAGTAAAATAGTAGTGAATGACCATTATCAAGCTTTGTGTACTGTATATAATTGTATGGGCTTTTTTTTTTTTTTTTTTTTTTTTTTTTTTGAGACAGAGTCTTGCTCTGTCTCCCAGGCTGGAGTGTAGTGGTACGATCTAGGCTCACTGCAAGCTCCGCCTCCCGGGTTCACGCCATTCTCCTGCCTCAGCCTCCAGAGTAGCTGGGACTACAGGCGCCCGCCACCACTCCCAGCTAATTTTTTGTATTTTTAGTAGCGATGGGGTTTCACCTTGTGAGACTGGATAGTCTTAATCTCCTGACCCCAGCCTCCCAAAGTGCTGGGATTACAGGCGTGAGCCACTGCAACCGGCCTGGGCTATTCTTTCATATGACTTGCAGCACAGTAGGTTTATTTACACCAACATCACCACAAACACGTGAGTCATACCTTGGGTTATGAAATTACTATGGCAATGGCCTCACTAAAGAATAGGAATTTTTCAGCTCCACTATAATATTATGAAGCCACCATCACATATGTGGTCTATCATTGACCAAAATGTCCTTATACAGCTCGTGACTGTAAAAGTGGGGAAAAAAAGATCAAGTGCTATGTAGAAATAAATCAGACTGCTGTAAGGGAGAGCTGGAGACCTCTTCATGGGGGATCTGAAAGGGCATCAGTGAGGTGACATTTGCCCTGGAAGCAGAATGACAAGTGGAAATCAGCCCTGCAAAAGTCTGGGAATGGCATGCTGGGGGGAAGCTTCAACTGCGCAGAGATTCCAAGGCAGAAGTGAGTTTGGCCAGGGAGAAAGTGAGAAAGGCAGCCAGTGTAATTGCAGGGAACTTGCGGGGAGAGAAGAGAAGAGAGGCAGAAGGGCAGGAGCAGATTCTGAAGCAGGTAGACTGTATTAGGGATCTATTACTATATGAAAACATTATTCCAAACACAGGGACTTACAGCAACAAACATTCATCATCTCACAGTTTCTGTAGCTCAGGAACCCAGCAGGGCTCAGCTGGGAGCTTCCGCCACAAGGTGTCTCACAAGGCTGGGGCTGCTGTCTCGGCAGAGGCTCACCTGCAGCAGGATGCACTTCCAAGCTCATGGGATGCTCACTGGAAGAATTCAGTTTGCACAGAGGCCCTGAGTGCCTCTCCATCTGTTGCCCTCTTTAGGTCTTAAAACACATGAGAGAGACAGAAAAAAACAGATAAATATGGAGAGAAGAGGAGGGAGAGTGCAACATTAACTACAGTCATTTCATAACTAAATCCTGGAAGAGACATTCATGGCTTTTGCCATATTCTACTGTTAGAAGTGAGCCATTAAGTCCAGTCTACACTCATGGGGAAGGAATTATACATGATGCATGAACTAGGAGGTGGGAGTCGTGGCAGCCACTAAGGAAGCTGAGATGAAGCATGTGGATCTGAATCTAAACATAATGGGAAGCCACTGCAAGATTTTTATGGAGCATGACAGGAGAATGTGCAGGCAGGAAAATGAGGCCAAGAGAGCAAGTGACATTTCCAAGATTACACAGCAGGAACTCAGGTACGCTTTCAGTTCCTGGAAAGCATTCCAGGCTACGTCACCCTCTTGCTCTATTTTTTCTCTAATTTTGTGCATTGGCTACACTTGATGCCAGCTTAGGGTTTCTTTTTTAATTATTTTTTATTTCTATAGATTTTCAGGGAACAGGTGGTGTTTTGTTATATGAGCAAGTTCTTTAGTGGTGATTCGTGAGATTTTGGTGCACTCGAGCAATATACACTGAACCTGATTTTTAGTCTTTTATCCCTCACCCCCTTCCCACGCTTTCCCCCTGAGTCCCCAAAGTCTATTATGTCATTCTTATGCATTTACATCCTTATAGTTTAGCTCCCACTTATGAGTGAGAACATACGACGTTTGGTTTTCCATTCCTGAGTTACTTCACTTAGAATAATAGTCTCCAATCCCATCCAGGTTGCTGCAAATTCCATCAATTCATTCCTTTTTATGGCTGAGTAGTGTTTCATCAAATGGAATATATAGTTTCTCTATCTACTCATTGATTGATGGGTGTTTGGGTTGGTTCCACATTTTTGCAATTGGGAATTGTGCTGCTATAAACATGCATGTGCAAGTATCTTTTTGTATAATGACTTCATTTCCTCTGGCACATACCCAGTAGTGCAAACCACAGGCTTCATAGCATCATCTCACACATGCCTGAGGACAGCCCCAGGAAGCAGGTGCTAGAATGATCCTCATTGTGCAGGGGCAAACCTGGGGAGACCCTCAGAGGCACAGTGGGTTATCCAGGGTCACATAAGTAGTAAGGAGAAGCTGGGTCTAAACCCAGGCCTGTCCCTCAAAGCTGGGACCCTGGCTATACCCAGGCCTTCCACAGTAGCTGTAGAGAAGTGATCTTCTTGTAATTGTGCACAGATGTGGAGAGGTACCAGGGTAGGAGGTGAGAAGTCAGCCAAGAGGAGCACCTGGGGTCTTATCAAAGGAAGGGCCAGGTAAGGTAAACTCAGGAAATGACCTCACTTCCTTGGCAATAGGTCCCAATAGAACTTGGAATCCAGTGATCAGGCACCCATAATTTAGAAACAGCTCCCTCCCCAGCTCACTTGGCCAGAGATGTTCAAGAAAACATCCTGCTGTAGCCTGACTTATCCAGGCTGTAGCCTCAGGAAACCCTGGCATGAGAGCCTTTCCTGATGCTACAGATGTGGGTTCAGCCCTCACCACAGGCCATTTTCCAGGAGATCCCCAAAGGAAACACAGGCAGCCAGGGCAGGCCAGTCCAGGATAAGCCATCACTGTGAGCATGCCTGGGCAGCCCACACCCCTCTGCCTGAGGCAGGGGAAAGGGGATGTGAGGGGAGGTCTGCCCTGGGCAGGATCAGGTGGGTGAGAGGGGTCATCCTCAAGGTCATGTCATGCTAACACCCCAGATCCTGGCTGGCAGGGTGGGAAGGTGAGTGCTGGGCTGCTCTTATCTTCTCCAAAGTGAATCCCTGACCCTCAGGTGGTCATTTCCTTCCTTCTTAGGTAGAAGTCCTTGTCATACAAGGATCTGTGTGCA
Source organism: Macaca thibetana thibetana (assembly GCF_024542745.1). Taxonomy (NCBI): domain Eukaryota; kingdom Metazoa; phylum Chordata; class Mammalia; order Primates; family Cercopithecidae; genus Macaca; species Macaca thibetana. The sequence continues at coordinate 97,785,964 of NC_065585.1, read as the reverse complement.
TAAACAGCCTGGACAATGGCAGGCAGGGCTCTCTGTGTCCTACTCTGCTGCAGGAACTGTTGCTACAGATCTCCATGCAGGAGAACAGCAGGAGCTGCTCAGTGAGGTCCTCTACTATATTCCCCTCCATGAGGGCAGAGGCCCCTCACTGCCAACAAGGACCATGCAGGCTGCTGGTGAGTGTGGGTGCAGAGAGGACTCCACACTCTGGGGAGACAGCCAGAGAGGGCCCTGGGGCCCAGATGCCTCCCTAACCTCCTCCGTCCCAGGGCTTTGCTGCTGGAGGGAGTTGCGCTTCTTCTCCCACAAGCATCTGGGCCCCATGTCCTCCCTATTACAAGAAAATCTTGGGACTGTAATGTGCCCCCACAAACTGAGAAGGTGCTGTTAGCCCAAAGACTGACTCAGACAAGCTCAGCTTGAGCATTAGATGAGTTCATTGGGACTTACACGCAGGGCATCCCTGGATAGCGGCAGGACAGCTCTAGAGACCTGTGCTACCTCCCACCTCTAAACTGCTTTTAGGCTGATGTTCTGGCTCTGCATACTGTGTTTGAGCAGTACGTTTTTTTGCTTTGCTGTGCTCTCAGATACTCTCTGGGATGTTCGGGTTCTCAGGAACACCTGCTTCTTGGCTAGGCACAGTGACCTTGGCTCACTGACCAGCATACAAGTTTTGAGCAGTGGACATAATGCCCTTAAGTAACCCAGTGAGGAACTCATCACACTACACTCCTCAATGCCACCTCACTGCCCAGCCATGTTCTTGACCAAGTGCAAAGTCTCTGCTCCACATATTCATAGGAATATCAAAACATACACTATTTTATACTATTTCACTTCAGGCCATAATTATTTTTGTATTTCACTATTTTACCGTGTTTTGACTTCTGTCCCAGGTATCCTGGTAACAGGTGGCCTGCCTGTGATTCCACACCATCTCCAAGTCTCACACACCAGCATGAGTAGTAGCGCCGTTTACCCCAAAAGGACAGGGAATTATGCTCTTGGGCACATTTCCCTACCATGCTGTCTTGAGGAAGACGCGCCCATAGCCAAGCAGATTGGGACCCGGGGCCTCAGTGTCCTACACAGCTGGAAGGGAGGCCGATCAGCACAGCAATTCAGCCTTTCTCTGCTGTGGGACCTCGATGGGGTCTCTTCTGTGGCCATTTTCCCAGCACCACAGTGAGCATCCTCCTATGCAGTGCACTGCCCCCTCTCACCTGGGTAAGCCTCTGTCTTCTCATCTCTAGAACAGGATGTTTTGTCAGGACTCACTGGGATAATCTTCTTAATACAGAATCATTACTCCGTTAACAAACTGACCTGAAAGTACTAATATTTTAAATTATTTCCTTCTGAAATTCTACTTTTTTTTTTTTTTTTTTTTTGAGACAGATTGTGACTCTGTAGCCCAGGCTGGAGTGCAGTGGCACAATCACAGCTCACTGCAGTCTCAGACTCCTGGGCTCAAGGGATCCTCTCACCTCAGTTGCTTGTGTAGCTAGGACTATAGGTACACACCACCATGCTCTGCTGATGTTTTTTATTTTTTTGTAGAAACAGAGTCTCACTACATTGTCCAGGATGGTCATAAACTCCTGGCCTCAAGTGATCCCACCTTGACTTCCTGAAGTAGTGGGATTAGAGGTGACAGCCACCATGCCTAGCCTAGAATAGGCAAATTGTTGGAAAAATTGATGGAGACAGAAAGTAGATTCATAGTACCCTAAGGTTGGGGGTTAGAATGAAAAGGGATGGTGACTGCTAATGGGTATGGGGTTCCTTTTTGCGTTGGTGAAAATGTTCTAAAATTGATCATGGTGATAGTTGCACAATTTTGTGAATATGCTAAAACCATTAAATTGTACACTTTAAATGAGCGAATTGTATTTAAACTATATCTCAATAAAACTATTTTAAAAAGATGTCTGACTAGTGCAGCAGGGTGTGGGAGAGAGTGGCAGGTAGACCGTGCAGGGGTATTGTGGCTCCCACTCCAGGCTGAAATCTCTCAGAGGAGTTAGGGCTGAGGGGAAAGCCAAAGGCAGAGGGCATGTTCCCCTGTTCACTGTTTTGAACTTTGGTCGGATGGGGCTGTGATCACAGAGCAAGACATGCTATGGCAGGGCAGAGGGAGTCTGATTAGCATACTAAGGCCCTGAAGGCCACAGAGGAGGTTCATGATCACCAGCTCTGCTGGGAGCTGACACCTGCTTCCAGGGGCCACTATGGTAAATGGGTGTGAACTTGCTGCAAAGGCCATAGCACAAATAGCCCTCCAGGAAACAGACATGGCCATGGAAGACACTTGGGGTTGGGGTTGTGGGGAATGGGCCCACAGCCCCACTAGGCACTGACCCAGAAAAGAGAGTAAATACAACCTCACCAGGCACACCTTAGCAGAATCCACCAGGTACCAGGAAACATAGTCAGTTGGTGGCTCTAGAGCAGAAATTAGTGAAGACTCAAAGAACTCATGCAGACCCAAAACCCCTTTCTTCCATTACATATGCCCATTGCCTGGGCCACCACCATGGATACCCGAAAGGCTGAATATTTACCTGAAGAGACAGAGCCAGTTGCTAAGAGACTCTTTGAACTGTAAGAGAATGAGACAATATTAAATGGAAAATTGAAAGGGTTTCATTCCAACTCCCCCTGGTATCCCATCATGGTGGAGGGTGGTGAGAGAGCCAGTTAGTTATAAAAAATGAGATGCTACCTTTTCCTTGCCTGAGTAAAAGTGTATATGACTTTTAGTTCCATTACATACTCTTTGACCGAGAGAGAAAAGAGATCATTCCAGAATCTTGGCAGGCAGTTTCTCTCACTGGACAATCTCACACTCTGGAACTCTTGTGGATGTTTCTGCTAATTTTGCAAACCTGAAAGTCAGACTGTTATGCCTGTCACCCATGCTGTGTTAGAGGCTTTGTGGAGAGTCATATATATCTTAAGTTTTCCTGGGTACATTTTCTGGAGTATTCATTTATGTGTGAAACAGACTTGGTCCCAAACCATTTGAACTCGAGAGAATGAACTGCCATTGGTTCAGGGAGATAAAACATATTTCCCTGGGATTTGATGATTTCAAAAGGGTATTTTTTTATTCTGAGCTAGACAGACATTAATAATCAAATATGTATATAGCCTATGTCTTCATTTCTGGCCATCAAATCCAGATGTAGGCTCTGACTACTGATTCCAGGTTTCTGGCCAGTCTCACTGAGTTAATATTTGCATGGAGCTTTAAAGTTTTCATAGTACCTTCTTGTGCATTTATCACATCAGATGGTGGTACTGGTAGTGAATGATTTGTGCCTTTGTCTGCTGATCCAAACACCTTGCCTATGGGGTTTTGCCTCTTTCTAAGAATTTCTTCAAGAAGCTAATTCAGTTACTCAAAGCAGGAAAGTACTTAAAACAGAAATACCATTTGACACAGTAATCCCATTACTGGGTATATACACAAAGAAAAATACATTGTTCTACCAAAAAGACATTTGTACCTTTATGTTCATCACAGCACTATTCACAATAGCAAAGACATGGAATCACCTAGGCACCCATCAACTGTGGATTAAAGAAAGAAAATGTGGTATCTATACACCATGGAATACTATACAGCCATAAAACAACAAAATCATGTCCTTTGCGTCAACACTGATGCAGCTGGAGGCCATTATTCTAAGCAAATTAATGCAAGTACAGAAAAGCAAATACTGAATGTTCTTACTTATGAGTGGGAGCTAAACATTGAATACACATACACGCAATGATGGAAACAACAGACACTGGGGCCTACTAAGTATTGCAAGAGAGGGAGGGCAATGTGTGCTGCAAAACTGCCTACTAGGTACTATGCTTACTACCTGGGTGATGGGAGCATTTATACCTTAAACTTCTGCATCATGCAATGTGTCCATCTAACCAACTTGCATATTTACCCTTCAATCTGTATTAAAAGTTGAAATTTTCTAAAACTTAAGCAAACAAACAAAAATAAAAATACATTGAACTAATTAAAAATGAAAACACAACTTAACATTTGTGGGAAACTGCTTAAGCATTGCTGAAAGAGGAAGTTATAGCACTACATGTTTATATCAGAAAAGGGAGTGGCCTCAAATCAATAATCTAAGCTCCCAACTCAACAAACTGGAAAAAAAGAGCAAAATACAACCAAAACCAGAAGGAAAAAAGAAATCATAAAGATAATAACTTCAATCAACGAAATTGAAAACAACAAAACACTATAAAGAAAATCGATGAAACCAAAAGTTGGTTCTTTGTAAAGATCAATAATGTTGTCAAACCTCTTGCAGTGATTACAAAGAAAAAAGAAGAAACAAATTACTAATATCAAAAGGAAACAGAGGTTATCACTAGAAGCCCTTCAGACATTTACACGATAATAAGAGGCAAATAGGGTCGTTTCTAATTTAGCCCACATAACCAGTTTATCAAAATATTTATGATGTCATAAAAAAGGTTAAAATATTATAAATTTTTTTTTACCATCTATTTCCCAACTGTTAAAAAATGTCACACATTTTTATTATGGTAACACCTGACTTTGGCAGTTTATATTAGTTAGAGTAACTATGCCTCCATAACAAAACTAACAATAATTTAGTGAGTCAAGCAATTAAAAGTCTCCCCCGCCAACGCCCCCGCTGTCATGTACCAATCAGACTGGTTCAAGTAAACAGGAAGTTGGCCTCAGATGGTTGTTGTGGTACCCAGGCATGGCAACTCTGCAATCCTTAGCACATGACTTTTGAGGTCACTTCCAAGATCACTCTGCTCATTTCCTTCCTGGCTAAGAGAAGCAGGGAATTGAATATGGAGAAAGCATGCTGCTATCTGGAAGACCCACCCTCAAGTGGTACATACCAGCGCCATTCACATTCTGCTGCCTAAATTACTCACTTTGCCTCACCCAACTTTCACGAAGCATGGAGAATGTAGTCTGTATGTGTGCTCAGTAAGAACAGCAGCATACATTTTGGTGAACAACTACAGTCTCTGACAGAATTGCTATTATCAAATGAATTACGAGAACGTATATAAATGCAGTAAGGGAGAGAATGGAGATAGATTTGAAAGAAATTTTTCTCTATTTTCATTGCATGTAGCTCTGCAATACCTGGGTGACTGAGGTAGTATAAAGGTCTAAGAAAAAGCCAACCACAATATAGAGAATTTAATATTGAGATGTTCTGAATACAAAGAAATATTACCAATATTATCCTCTAGGAATTGCTTCATTGTCAACTTATAGAGGAAGAAGTATGTGTTGCCGAATCACACTAATATCCAATAATGCAAATTTACATATAGCAAATATCAAATACATATTGCCATATGAATCAGCTCAATAAACAATTATTGATAATAAAATAGAGGTCTATTCCTTTCTAGGGTTATTTTCTAGAATATCTTATCACTTGGTAAAGTACTATTTGGTTATAAAGTTGGATTTTTAACTGTCAAGAGACAGATGAATATGTGATATGGTTTGGATGTTCATCCCCTCCAAATCTCATGTCAAAATGTGATCCCCAGTGTTGGAGACGGACACTCACAGGTGGCGTTTGTGTCAGGGGGGTGGATCTTTCATGAATGGCTTGGCGCAATCCCTGAGCTAATGAGTGAGTTCCTGCTCTATTAGTCACATGAGCGCTGATTGTTAAAAAGAGCCTGGCACCTCCTCCTTTCCCTCTTTCTCATTCTCTCACCATATAACACACCTGCTTGCCCTTTACCTTCTGCTACAGTTATGTATCCTGAGGTCTCACCAGAAGCAGAGGCTGGCACCATGCTTGCTCAGCATGCAGAACTGTGAGCCAAATAATCCTCTATTCTTTATAAATTACCCAGCCTTAGGTATTCCTTTACAGAAACACAAAATGAACTAACACAGTATGCGTTACCAAAAGCATGATTTTACTTAATAAAGTTAGTTAAGGAATAATTTACATTTCATATTGAATATTATATTTTAAAACAGATCCATTAGAGCAAAATTTTGAAAAATATTAAGATTTAGAACAGTAATAAAATCTTTAATCCTTGACTGTTTTATTAATTAATTGTTTTTCTAATCATAGTATCTTAACCAGCTATCTTTGGTATAGATATTAAATATTTAAATTTTGTATGGTTTTAAAACTATTAATAAAAGTAGGAAAGCAAATAATTTTGTCTACAGTTACTCTTTTTGTGTTTGTGTGTGTATATGTATTCTAGGTATGCTTATGTATTGTTAAAGTTTGCATGTGTCTGTAATAGCAATCTTAATCTTAGTACGAATGCAAGAGAGAATTAAGGTCAATAGTTAGAAATATTTTGCACAAGCAAAAACAAAAAAAAATGCATGCGTGTAATAGTAAACTATTAACAAGGAAAAAGTGGGATTGTTGCCTTGATGAACTTTACATGGATGTAACAGGGGAAGTCATTTAGTGGTGGAACTCTTCATGCTGTGAGAGGCATTGTCTATTTGTCTGCAGCATTGGAAGTGCAGGCAGAATGAGCTGGGGCTGACATATTTGAATTTGATGGGGCTCGTCTACAACCAAAACCAGAATATATCCTTAAACTAGGATACAACATTGTTTCTAAGAACTTTAGTTTTTTATTTAATAACTCAAAATTGAGCCAAATTTTTTAGGAAGCTTGCATAGGTTTACCTTCTTTAAAAAAAAATTTATTTAAAGTTATCTTGGGAACATAAAAGGTGTATCCATATGTATTATGGGATCCATGTCATGTTTTTATACAAGCGTACAATGTGTAATGATCAAATCAGGGTAATTGGGGTTTCTATCACCTCAAATATTTATCATTATTTTGTGTGTTAGAAACATTCCAGTTCTACTCTTTTCATTATTCTAAAACAGGCATTTCATTCAGAATGGCCACTTAAGTGAAAACAAAAAATTATTGCTGTTACATAACAGCATATAGGTGATTTGCTTGATAGAATTACTTTGAAAATCAGGAAGGCATTTACTGTCTTATCAAAGCATGTGCGGGTACTTTCCTGGGGCAATCTGGAGTATCCGATGATTGTCTCTAAGGCATCTCCTTTATTTGAAGGGATTTCACTTGCACTGTAGTACATTCAGATAACATGGGACAGAGTCAGGATTGAGTAAGCTGCTGGCCCAAAGAGTGTAAAACAAATGAAAATTTCAAGTACAGCCTTGTGAATTGTTTATTAATGTCATATTGTTCTGGGAGAATACTGGCACTGAAAGTAAGTTGCTTTTCTAATTGAGATTTTTATACTCTATTTTTTCCTCTTAAAAAAAGAATTATTTTAGTTTCTAAGAAGCTTTGCTTTCCTCATAAAGACAGGATCTTGTTATAGAGTTTCAATTATCTTATTTTTGTTTTTATCTAATTGATTTCTCTATTAGTTTAAAACTATTTGAAACAGATAAAAAGCTAATTTTATATAAACAAGACATTCCTCCAAAATGGGAGAAGAAAATGGTCTAACACTTCTGCTTGTCATGATATTTTAAACTCATCTATTTCAGGGACTGTGTCCTTCAAAAGTTTCTATGGTGACTTGTGCAGAACATTACACAGAGTAAGATCCTTACACATTTTATAAAAATATTGACCTGGCGTGGTGGCTCATGCCTGTAATCCCAGCACTTTGGGAGGCCGAGGCGGGCAGATGACGAGGTCAGGAGATCGAGATCATCCTGGCTAACATGGTGAAACCCCACCTCTACTAAAAATACAAAAAATTAGTCAGGAGTGGTGTTGGGTGCCTATAGTCCCAGCAACTCAGGAGGCTGAGGCAGGAGAATGGCGTGAACCCAGGAGGTAGAGCTTGCAGTGAGCCGAGATTGTGCCACTGCACTCCAACCTGGGTGACAGAGCAAGACTCTGTCTCCAAAAAAAAAAAAAAAAAAAAAGATTTCTTAGATAACATTTGATGGAGATTTCTTTTTCATTTGCACAAAATACAGAGTTAGAAACCTCACCTAGAGTTGCTGTTTAATGAACACGTTTTCCAAGACAATAGGTAAACAAGGAAGATCCCTTTGTAGCTTAGTGAAAACTATGATGATATTAAATTTTAAGTTTCTCAAGAATAAAGACCACACTTTGATCATAGTCACATTCCCAAGAGAATCTAACATTGTTTTCTAATGAAAATAAGGTGTTTAATAAATATTTTTTTCTCTTAACACAAACAGATACAACATGAAGGACAAGTGGCCAAGTTTATTTTATTTTATTTTCCTACATTTAACCTAATTGTATTCATGCTTGCCTTGGGATGGGGAATAGATCATTCAGTAAAAACATACAGTAAAAATAAAATGTCTTATCATGTGCAACTTTTAAACTACAACAATGATGTACCTTAAATACTTCCATGCACACAAGTCTAACATTCTGTTTTTTTAATAAACACAATTAAGACTTCTAGGAGCATTTTATAATAAAGTAATTCCTAATTAATTTTTCTTTGTAGATAGATCAAGCACCTCCAAAATACAAATTCCTATATACAGTGAGCACATTACTTAAAATGAACACCTAGGTAAATTAAGTACTTCAACAGCTTTAGGATAAGCTGACATTATATATTCAGCTAGGTAGGCAATGAACCATAGAACCAAATGGAAAAAGTGTATTTGCAAATAAATTTTTAAAACTAAGTTAATTTTTATAATTAAATACAGAAATACACTGATTTGCTAAAATAAATAAGATGTGATGTATTAACACTTCACAATAACACAGAACTTTTATAAACAACAAATGAGTCTTATTAAGAATAGTTTACTACAATAAACGCTGGCTAAATAGAAGTGCATATTGTGAAGCACTGTGGGTGGTATATGTGTTGCCACATACTCTTGCTACCTTGAGGTAGATAACACATATGTACCAAATTCGATATTCATTTTCAGTTGCTGCTGGTATTATGTGTTTTAAGAAATGTGTACAATATGAAAAATTTGAAAATACTCATGAATGAAAAATGTCTTAGAAAAAAAGGATATTTTCATGCAATTATGTATAGTCTCACTGTGTAAATTTTAAGGCAAGATTTGTTTCCTGTAAAACAGATCACTGTTCTATGAGAGAATGTTCTTTACTTGTCTTAGTGCATTCCTTTTGTCTCCTTCTACATTGCATTATTTTGCTCTATTCTTTATTTTTGTGTGCAAATGGCATGCCAGTTAAAACGAAAACTATCTCACCTGTAGAAAAAGAAAGTCTGGATTTTAAAAACCAAGAACTAATAAAATCCTTATTAAATGACACCACCTGCTTCAAGTAAAAAATGACTTAAACACTAGTAATAAAAAAAGACAAAACACATTTCTTGAATAATTCAAAGATAAATGTCTGCTGAATATTTTAGCTCAGATGTTTCAGAATGCTGCTGTATGTTTTATGTGGAATTTGAGGGGAAGATTTCATAGCAGAATGTGTTCCTGTGGACTGTATTGACTTAAGTGGTGACCCAACTGGACTGTGAAACTGCGGGATGTCTATGGACTCGAGCTGCTTGTTAGAGAGGAACTCCCCACTGTTATTCAGAAATCCTGCCTCATGTCCTCTCTCTCCAAGTTTCCCATCCTCTACTGGCTCAGTTTCTAGCATTTCATGATCTTCTTTCCTGCTAAAGAACTTGTCCAAGTAACTGGTGTAAGTGTTTTCCTTCTCAACTTGTTCATCCTTCCTTACCTCAGAAAACTGATTTACGAGAAAACAGTCCTCCCCACCACTCACAAGCTGGCTGTCCCAAGAAGATTGGTACAGGGCTTCTAATTGAGCCAGATTTGCCATTCCTTTTTCCTGTTTGTCTTAGCTTACTGACTTTGATATCAACCTTTTCAGTTCTAGTTGGGACACTGAGCTATTCAAGTCATTTATCAACAACATCAGTAGGCTCATGTTGGGAACTAAGTTGAATAGTTCCTGCAATAAAATAATCAAAGTCAAACCCCTGATTCTTTTCTCTTTCTTTTCCAGCCAGTTGCTGTGATGCTTCCTCTAGTGCTATCTGGGCTGTAACCAATCCATACCTTTCACATTTTGATTTGCCTTTCTTATCAGATTTTTCTTTGCTTTGTTCTTTCCAATTGGAAAGATCTATAATAAGCCTGGGTTCATAGTAATGGTTAACTTCACTCTCTCTCCAAACTAAGTTATCTAAATATGATGATGACCTTGTTTTGTGGTTACAAGTATGACTACACTTCAGATCACAGTATTTGTTTTCATGATGATCTGGGTACTGCCAACAAGGCTCAGTAGAATAATTGGTATCAAAAGCAGGGTCCTCCAGATACTTTTCCTGATCTCCATCCAAATATTTTCAGGGATCAACTTGTACTTCTTTTTCATCAGTGACACCAGACAGAGCTCTTGGATCAAGCTGAACTTCATCAATATCAAAGTTGTTATGTATAGGCCAATCATACTCTGAAAATTGACAATCATGGTACCTTTCCCAATTATAAATGTGACTGTGAGTTTCATCCATAAGCAAAATATTATCAACTTTATCTTCAATGTGAAAAGGATGGCTTGAAATTGGCTCACCCATTGGAGAAGAGTATATGCTCATGTAAGAATGGGAGAGTGCTTCTTCTGCTGTTAACCAATCCATGGGGCTAAATGTAAAAATTTGTTCCAGGAAATCCAGTGCTTCTGGACTAATTCCTGGAAACAGCAGAGTTAAAGGTTTGTGTGGCTCAGTCATGTCATTTCTAATGTAAACTGGAATTACTCTGAGAAGCTCCTGACGATCTTCCTCATGTGCAACAGGAATCGATTATAAAATCAGCTGCATCTGTTCAAATTCATGTGCACCTGCAAAAAGGGTTTTACCAGTCAGCATTTCAGCAAAGATGCAGCCTGCAGCCCACGTGTCAATGGCTTTAGCATAATTATTAGGAGAATGTAAAAGATGTGGAGATCTGTACCATTTAGTAACCAATCCTTCAGAAAGATGACCCTTATGGGAATTATGAGTATCCATGATCCGTGCAAGACCAAAGTCACCTATCTTCAGCACCAGGTTTTCAGTATTAATTAAAAGAATAGCTGGTTTGAGATCTCTGTGCAGTACGTTTGCAGAGGGAATATACTTGAGCCCCTGTAGCAGCTGATACATGAACAGCCTGGCATGCTCTTGCAGTAAAGGGCCCTGCTCCAGCACATTAGCCAAGTCTGTCTCCATGTACTCCTGAGCAATGTAAACACTGTTCAGCTCTGTAAGAGAGCCCACATCATCTGTTAATTGGCTTCTGCTGGGACCAAGAATTTCAAACACTTTCACAGTGTTATCATGGTCAAGTCTTCTAATAATTTTGATTTTACGTACAGCATGTTTGACATTCTGGGAATTGATAAGGACCATTTTCTTGATGACCACTCTTTTGTCACCATCATTGTCTACAGCAGAAAAAAACCAAGCCATTGCCTCCACAACCCAATGGTTTTAAGTCCATACACCGAGAACCCAGATCAAAACCATGAATGTTCATGAGACTTTCAAATTTCTCTGCCATTTTGAAACCCTTACTATTGCCTTTTCCTTTCAACTGGTTGAACTTGTGTAAACAAGGAAGAAACTTGGCATCAGAAGGAAAGATCTTTCAAAAAGGGAGAAGAAAATAATTATGGTTCCACAGCAAGATGGTTTCTTGATGTTCGCTACATATGCCAAACAGGCCTGTTGAGTTCCCCTTAGACTTAAAGCTCAAAAAGCTCTACTCATATCAACAATTAAAAATATTGCAGTACTCAAAGTTCAAGAAAGGGGCAGCAACTCTGCAGACATTTAAAGAAAACACTCAAGAAACTCAAATGGAAAGAAATGACCTATTATGCACTCAGATTACTGTGCTAAATGATATAACATTTAACAAACATGTGAATAAATATGCACACAACAGGCTTCTATGAACATTCTCCTCACAATACAGATACGTTCAGTGTTGGACTAGTCCTGAGCAGCATTGTTCTAAGGTACTGGCAAGCACTATTTCCGTTTTGCTTCTTTTCTTTCTTTGTTGCTATATATTTCAACAGGAAGCCCTGGTGGCTGTTGGTTAACAGAAGATGTCTTCTGTCAGTGATCAGGTGGCTCCAGCTCACCACAATCACAATCAAAGCTACCATCTATCTTACTCTGATACAATGGGACTTTTCCAACTCCTTGAGAGAGTGTGGGGCCCGCGGACAGCCCCCAGTGTCGGCTTAGGTCTCAGGCTGTCCTGACAGCAGCAGCATCTCTGAGGCTCTCACTTTGCACAGTTGCTGCCATGTAACCCTGACCCATGAGAACCAAGTGACCAAGTTTAAATTGTGGAATCCTCCTCCTCTCCTAGGATCTGCAATATTCAGTGTTTTTATTTAATTATTTATTTATTTATTTATTTATTTATTTATTTATTTATTTCTGGAGACAGAATCTTGCTCTGTCGCCCAAGCTGGAGTGCAGTGGTGCGATCACAGCTCACTACAACCTCTGCCTCCCAGGTTCAAGTTACTCTCCTGCCTCAGGCTCCCCAGTAGTTGGGATTACAGGCACCCGCCACTACACCCAGCTAATTTTTGTATTTTTAATAGTGAAGAGGTTTCACCATGTTGGCCAGGCTGGTCTCGAACTCCTGATCTCAGGTGATCCACCCACCTTGGCCTCCCAAAGTGCTGGGATTACAGGAGTGAGCCACCACGCGTGGACTGATATTCTGTGTTTTAAATTGCTGAACAAATCAACTCCAAAATACCAGGGGCTTACTAACAGAGCTTTGTTACTGCATGTGTGACAGCCTCATGTAGCTGTGCAAATGGGTGTGCAGTTATCATACCCAGTGATTCTGGAACCTGAGTTTCTTCCTTCCCGTACTTTGCTGCTTCCTAGGGCCTCCTCAACCTCTGCATCCACCTACCAGAAGACTAAAGAGAGTGGAGGAAGCACAACCACTTCTTGAAATCTGGGTGGGACACTCCTAATCATTCTTAACTAATCATATTGGCTGGAACTGACTACATGGCCAGATGCAGATGCAATGAGAGGCAGCAGGTGGAAGGGGGGATTTAAGCAGAAGCAATTAAAATCAAAGCAAGCAGGCATAAAAGTGCCTTGTATATTCCAAGAATGGAGACTTGTCTGCTTGTCTCCAAAATTATGTGTAGAAAACAAGGGATAGGGACTGGAGTCAAAAGATAACATTAACTAAAGTGTAAAGGAAATTGAAAAGTGGATGGAGGAATATTTTGGGGTCTGTAATTTTTTTCTTGAGACAAGGTCTTGCTCTGTGGCCCAAGCTGGAGTGTAGTGTGGCAATCACAGCCCACTGCAGTCTCAGCCTCCTGGGCTCCAGCGATCCTCCCTCCTTAGCCTTTTAAGTAGCTAGGACTACAAGTGCATGCCACTGTGTCTGGCTAATTTTAAATTTTTTGTGGAGACAGGCCCTCACTCTGTCACCCAGGCTAGAATGCAGTGGTGCAATCCTGCCTTACCGTAGCCTCCACCTTCCAGGCTCAAGTGATCTTCCCACCTCAGCCTCCAGAGTAACTGGGACTACAGTTGGTGCCACCACACCTGGCTAAGTTTGAAATTTTTATTTTGTAGAAATGGGGTCTCCCTATGTTCCCCAGGCTGGTCTTCAACTATTGGACTCAAAGGATCCTCCTGCTTCAGCCTCCCAAAGTGCTGGGAATACATGCATGAGCCGCTGCACCCAGCCTGGCTCTGTATTTTAAAGGACAGTGTTTATTTCTAGCCCCATAGCAGATTGGAATCACGAAAGCCTATGGGGTTTGGAGAAATGCATAGTTTCCAGAGCCTGCATATTTATTAAATGCTGGAAGCAGGAGGAAGACACTTAGGTTCTCCATGTCCTGAACACTGGCTTGTGCATCATCAAGACACCCAGCCTAGAGAATGGAGATCTAGAAAAGAACATGGACTGTAACAGCTAAACCTGGATGTTCTATCATCAGGCCTCTCTCTAGATCTTTGGAAAATGCACATATTTGCATATGATCATTGGAAATAACATTTTCATCTCATCCACATAGCTTTTCTCCCCACGTTTTTACCTATTGCAAATAATTAAGCTATTGGGCACCACATGCCTATTTCAAAACTTTTTTCTCAGGATGTATTTTACTTTTAGATTGAAACACAAAAGTTTAGTTATGTTGTAATAAAAATGTGTTGGGTTTATCTATGAGCTAAAGCATCACTGGAACATGACCAGTGTATACATTAGAGGATTTGTAGCAAATAAATGCACTTATTACTTTAAGTGTCATGCAAATTTATTGCTATTCATATGTTGTCTTCATTAGAAAGCCAATGATGAACATGACACTACATTTTTATGTAGTCTTGGTTCTCTTTAGAAAAAAGTTATAAAAATAGTGAGAATGAAGCTGCATGACTAAGAAATAAAATAATTTGATAACCAAGTACTGTTGCTTTAAATACAATCTAGAAAATAGTAGACTCTTACACACAAACATATTATTAATGATACTTTATTTTCTAGCATGGCATAATATAATAAAAAGGAGTTTTTAACTACCTTTATTTTGTTGTTGGATAATTGGATAATTAATATTAGTGATAATAATAAGTAATTCAGTTTTTTTCATTTGTTTTATCAGCAATAAAAAATAATGATATAAAAAAGTTGGAACTTGCTTTCTGGCACTGAAAACATTGAAAGGCCTGTCCTACATAGTTATTTGCAGTGGAGCAGCACAAGGATCTCTGCAGGGACAAAAGAATATTGAAATATTTTCCCTTGATATTTCAGATTTTCATGGATGATAAAAATGCCTTCAAAGAATGAGCAGAAAAGCTACATAAATTGAATTATAATAGCTAAGTAAAATATCAGATTACTTAGAAAATCCCCTATTGTTTCATGAAAATAATACATATATATATATATATATATTTTTTTTTTTTTTTTTTTTTTTTTTTTACTCCTTGGTTAATTGCAATAAATAATATCCTCAATGTCAAATCTTAGGAGATTGACAACAAATTTAGAAGAGAATCTCAAAGTCATTTTATTTATACAGAGAAAACATTTATAAATATAAATTGAAACAGTCTGACTGCAATGCAGCATACCCAACCATATTGTTTGCAGTATTAGAGTACAAATGGGGGGTTCTTCATTTCCTAATGAAATTTAAGGTTCACTTTATACATTTTCTCTTTAGAGAATACACAGAAAGATTCAGCTCTCTCCCTGGACGGCAAATGAACCAATATTGTAATGCCCGCTATTGGTATTTTTAAAGTGTTCTGCAAATTGAGGGCATGAAAGAGCCATTTGTAAATAATAGAACATTTCTAAAACTATAAAATGAGAACATTATTTCTTCTATAATGCTTATTAACTTTCTGTATCGTTAGAAAATGTTTAGAAGTATTATTCCTCCACAAATAGGGAAAAAAATGCACAAGTTTATTCAGTGTGCCATCATTGAGAAAAAAAAAAAAGACCCAGGAATACAATTAATGCCCATCAACCTACAACACATCCCCAAGTAGAATATTTTTCAACTAAACACACACACACACACACACACACACACACAGACAGAGAGACAGAGAGAGAGAGAGAGAGAGAAAGAAAGAAAGAAACAAAGAGAGAGAAGAGAAAGAAAGAAAAAGAAAGAAAAAGAAAGAAAGAAAGAAAGAAAGAAAGAAAAAAGAAAGAAAGAAAGAAAGAAAGAAAGAAAAGAAAGAAAGAAAGAAAAGAAAGAAAGAAAGAAAGAAAAAAAAAAGAAAGAAAGAAAGAAAGAAAGAAAGAAAGAAAGAAAGAAAAAAAAGTCACCAGGATATATTTGTAAGTGATCAAAGCAAGGGGTACAGGATGTTGTATATATTGTGTAAAAAAAGAATAAATTGGAATATACCCAAACACTAGACATATACCTGGATATCAACTAGGAACTAATGAAAATCATGGGTCACAACAGGTTAGATGATTTTGGAGTAGAAGCAAGACTTGTATATTTTAAAATGATAGTTTTGATCTTTTATTTTAAATATACAAAAATTAAAGACAACAAAAACAACTTCTAGAATTGAAAACATTAACAAGAAAAATAGAATATTTTTAGAGACTAAATTAGCATGACCAAATTAGACACCCAAGGCAAGAAGCCAGCTAGGGAATTGATAGGGGGTGTGTGGGGCTATAATCTCATCTCTAATTTAGAACTTATCCCCACCATCATGGTGTTGAAAACTGTAATAGACATTCTGTCTTCACATAATATTTCACTCGATACTCTTCCCTGGAACTAAGCTGGCAGGCTATTCCATACATTTTTCTAGTATGTCCTTTAAAAAAGTTGGTGCAGTTTAGTTTTTATTGTGAGATGGCTGGAAAAACAGTTCACTGTGTCCCACAGATCTGCCCTGTCCCACAGGGCAGAAAGGATGGATCTTCAGTGGTTAAAAAAAGGGGGGGCAAGAATAGGAAAATATGGAAATGGCATTTAGAATAGAGGAAGTATAGAATAGGATAGAAAGATAGATAGATAGATAGATAGATAGATAGATAGATAGATAGATAGATAGAGGTAGAGATATAGATAGAATCATTTCAGCAAGCTGGAGAGAAAAGCAGAATGAGAATACTAAGAACCTGGCATGCCAGGCCAGAGACTTTTGAATTTGATCTGAGAGAGGTGTAGTTCTCAGGGCTTGGAAGAGGCATGATGGGAGCGTCCATCGACCAGGCATCTGCTGGGTCGTCCACCAGTGCAAGATGGTCACCTGCTTGGGGCATGATTGAGAGTTGCTGAACTGCCTACAAACCCTGGATGTCAAAATGAGATTATGATGTTTATTTACACACTTGATTTGTGCCGTAACCAGTTTCTATTTATCTTCTTTTCATTGACCCCTTTGACAAGCTCTATGAATAAAGCAATCAGAACATTAATTGTCAGTTGGCCTCATCACAGCTTATTTTTAGTAGAGATGGGGTTTCACCATGTTGGCCAGACTGGTCTTGAACTTCTGATCTCAGGTAATCTGCCACCTCAGCGTCCCAAAGTGCTGGGATTACAGGCGTGAGCCACAACGCCCGGCTTTCTCCAAACTATTATAAAAATTTTTTAAATCTCTCTTTTTCTATTTTCTAACACCTTCCAGAATTAGAGAATTAGAAGATGTTATTGACTTAATGAAGCACCGGAATAGTTTTTCCAATACATCCAGTTGAAAATGTATATTAATATAAAAATCTTATGCTATTGATATCTCCATTAATTAGATTTAGAAAAACATGTACATTTTAAAATTACATGAAAGATTATTTAAATTGATATAATTTCCCCAAAGTGGGGGAAACCTTTGATATCTACCTAATTATCTGCTACCAAGAGAAATTATAAAATTAAAACAAAACATTTTATCATCTAAATATTTGAAAGGAATGTTCTCATTTTATGTGATGCAACATTTTATCTTTCTTTCAATGAACTACAGAGTTGCTGGGTTTGCAAGCTATGAAAATTCGGAGGTTTAAAGAAGTATCATTTCCACTAATTCCCTCCCCATATAGATGGAAAACAGACACTGATGTCTAAGATTCTATACTTAGAAGTGTATTCATGGCCAAGTGCGGTGGCCCACGCCTGTAATCCCAGCACTTTGGGAGGCTGAGGCTGGTGAATCACCTGAGGTCAGGAGTTCGAGACCATACTGACCAACGTGGTGAAACCCCATCTCTACTAAAAACACAAAAACTAGCTGGGCATGGTGATACACGCCTGTAGTCTCAGCTACTCAGGAGGTTGAGGCTGAGGCAGGAGAATCACTTGAACCTGGGAGGCAGAGATTACAGTGAGCCGAGATCGTGCCATTGCACTCCAGCCTGGGTGACAGAGCGAGTCTCCATCTTGGGGAAAAAAAAAGGAAATAAAGGAAAAAAACAAAAAAAGAAGTGTATTCATGTGACCAAATCTTTTTCTATTAAAATGTATACAATAAACATTCATTTAAATGTGCTGAACATTCCATAAGATGATGTATGAACTTAGAAAATCCTAGTAGTCAGTCCTAGATTATGTAAGTCAGCTCAATGCCTGAAGGGAAAGATGGCGTTGGAGGAAGTATGTGGTCACTTAGTGGCCAGGAGGAAGTGCACATCCAAGATGAACAACTGTACAGAAGATGCAGAACTCTCCTATGCCAAGACAAATTGCCAATTACTTATATTCTGCCTGACACAGAGAAAATGTATTTCCAGGATATTTATGAATGAAGAGATTCAGATAATTGTGTTTTAAATATTCATCTGGCAACACATTAAAATCATGAAGATACCTTGCCGCTTATTTAAAAATACTCAGAAACGGAATGACAGTCAAATTATTTTCTCTCTATTCTGAAGGACAAAACAAGAATGTCAGTGAATGGACATGACTTCTCTAAGCCCTTTCTGGTTGCAGTGGCTGCACTTCAGCCTTTTCAAATTTGTTTTGTTATTGTGGCAACACAAATCAAACTACCCTTTCACAGCAGCTGCTCTTACTAGCTGGCATCACTCACTAGCCATTTTGCAACAAAACATCACATAATCAGGAAAAGCTAAATCCAACTGGATGATCAATACACATGATACTGAAAAAAACAAATCAATGTTCACTTTATCAGATTTCTACTTTGTACTTACAAATGAATTTTTCAATCCCAGCAGTATAAGAGGCCATCTAATTTAATTAATAGAAACTAATGTAGCCTCTAATGAAAAAAATCAGAAAACAAGAGACTTGTTAATTATTAGTTTACTTTCAATAGAAACATAAGAAAAATAAGTAAATTTTTAAGTAGGAAGTTGTGTGAGTATTTAAGTAATAATTCAATGTTACAGTTTTATAACCATATTATACACCCTACCTTCTTTAATACACATTGAAGATTGCTCACTGACTTTCTATAGGAGCAGCAGACAGACAACAAAAAATAAAATTAAATATGGATAGCACTGCTGTTATATCCCATAGAAATACATAAAATAGTCTCAGTTTTAGAAGTTCTATGGATTTCTATGTCTTGTTGTTTGCTTTTTTCTTTTCTTCCATGATAATATAAATAACCACTTCTAATGGGGTGGGATGGGATGGGGTGGTCGTTAAAATAACTTTAGATTTTAATATAAAGTTTAATTTATATATTTGTTAAACCAAAAATCTCTACTTGAAGTTTTGGTGACATCAGGAAAACAGTGGGAAACAGCTTATGTATTTCTTGATATAAAATAAATAAATAATAACATAAATTACTGAAATTTTATATTTTCAAGATTTAGTTACTTGTGATGTATTACATAGTAACAGAAAATACTATTTAGTCATAATATAATTTTTTATTTTGCTCACCAAACAATTGTAGATATGAGCTCAATCAAATAATAGTATCTGCCACAAAGGACTAACTGAAAAATTTGGCAATTATGAATATTCTTATGTAGATATTTGTAAACATGCTTTTATTTGTCTTAGGGAAATACCTAAAATTGGAATTGTGGGGTCTTAAGGTAAGTATAATTTTAGCTGTTTAATATAACTTATTTTGCAAAGTAGTTCTATTATTTTTCACTTCAACCAACAATATATGAGTGTTTCGATTGCTCTACAGTCTTGCCCATGTTCAGCGTTATTGGTTTTTTCCATTTCTTCTATATCTGCTGGAGGCTTTAATTTACATTTCCATGAATACAAGTGATATTGAGCACATTTTATGTAGATACTGTCCATTTATACTCTTTCTTTGAAATGACTGCTAAAATCTTTCATATGAGGTAATTTGTGCTTGTATTATTAGTTATAGAAATTCTTAATAAATATTGGATTTATAAAGATGTCAGCCTTTTGTTATGGATTGCTTTGTAAATATTTACTCCAAGTCTTTTACTTTAGATTTTGTTCAATAGGGTAGATTTTTAATTAACAGAAGTTGTTTATTTTAATGGACTCTATCAAATGTCCTGGTTATTTCTTTCTATACCATAAAAAGTCTTTGCCACAGGAACAAAAGCTTATTTCTCTTTTCTCTTCTGAAAGCTGTATTGTTTTAGTTTCTACATTTATTTGTATCAATGAACATTCTTTTGAGATACAGTGTCACTCTGTTGCCCAGGCTGGAGTGCAGTGGCTCAATCACAGTTCACTGCAACCTCTACTTCCCAGGCTCAAGCGATCCTCCCACATCGGCATCCCAAGCAGTTGTGACTACAGGTAAGTGCCACCATGCCCAGCTAAATTTTGTATTTTTTGTAGAGATGAGGTTTCGCTATGTTGCCCAGGCTGGTCTTGAACTCCTGGGCTCAAATGGGGATCCCAAAGTGTTAGGATTACAGATGTGAGCCACCACTCCCGGCTTATTTCAAACTAATTTTTGAGCATAGTGTAAAATGGGGTTAAGTTTTACTTTTATTTTTTTCTATATGGATATGTATTTATTTTAGCACTCTTTGTTGGAGAACATTTTTATTTCCCAGTTACCTTTGACATGATTAAATTCCAAGGACCCTCAGATCTTTAGGAATGGAATAAATGGCTGATAGCATTGCTCTCAAAAGTGTCTTGAACTTCATGGAGCTTATGTTGATAAAGTTTATATTTTTTTATTTCATCATTTTTTAATTTAATTTTTCCATGAACTTTTTGAAGTCCCCTCATATCTTGATTGTATGATGCTCTAAAAACAAAGACAAGATTGATATTTTATCGTTCTTTTTCTTCATAGCATCTGACTCAGGACTTCACAGTTTTAACAAGTGTTCATTGAATGGTGTTCCTTGGGCTTATTACTAGCAGCTTTAGTTTGCAAATTATGATAAGAGCTAAATGTTTCCTTCTAAGTAAAATGAAGGTGGGATGGGAATGGCAGGTTTTACCGGTTAAGGGCGCATGAAGCAAATGGAAACAAAGGGATAAACATGAACTGTGAGTTGATTAACTTACTCATTCCATTATGTTATATTCTTATATTTATTAAATTAATATGCAACACAGTATTTTACCTATGAAATTAGCTAGTTTTACTCTCATCACTTCATCCTCTAGGTATGGTTTGGGGGTCCTTGCCAAAATTCATGTCAAAACCTTAATTCCCAGTGCAGCAATGCTGCAAAGTGGAAAGTTCAAAAGGTGGGACCTAAGGGAGATGTGTGGTGTTGGGTCATGGGGATTCCACCTTCATGGGTGGCTTAGTGCCATGGTAATTATAGTGAGTGAGTTCTCACTCTTAAAGACTAGATGAGTTCCTGTGGGAATGAATCCATTTCTAAGAGAGCAGGTTGTTATTGAGCAAGGTTGCCTCTGGTGTCTTGCTCCTTTTGCATACCTGTTTCTGTGTTCACTTGCACTTCTCCACCATGTTGCAACACAGCATGAAGCCCTTACCAGAAGCTGACCAAATGCCAGCACCATGCTCCTCGGACCTCCCCACCTCCAGAATCGTAAGCCAAATAAACCTCTTTTATTTATACTTACCCAGTCCCAGGTATTCTGTTAACAGCAACACAAAATGGAACAAGACAAACTTTATTACAGGAAATGACGTTTAAAGTTAATCCATACCTTTTAAAATATTTATCATGATGATATATTTGTAGCCACCCTTGAATGCATAAACTTTCTAGGAAAACCATTCAGTCATTCATTTGTTTATTGCTTCATCATCAATTTAACATTGTAATGTCTCTGGAGATATAAAGAAGAACAAGACATGTTTCATACAAGCAAGGGACTGAGAGCAAACCAGAAAGGGAAGATAAATAAAGATCTAATTATAAAACAATGCAAACATACCCTAATGAAGACATTGAAAAGGACTGGCAGAAGGTAAAGGAAGAAAATCATAGAAATTATATCATGGGGAAAAAAAAGAATATTCTGAAGGTTAAGAGTACTGAACAGTAAAAAATAATCCTGAGAAATCAAGCACTGAATGATATAAAATATGTTAAGAGGGTTTAGCATATGAAGGTTATTTGTCATTTGCAAGGTCACTTGTGGAAGATGATTGGACTAAAAGCCCAGTTGCAATGTGGTGAGGACTTTTTAGTTGGAGGTGACACCAGGTAGCCAGGACATGCAGATAATCTGATTAAATAAGCTTATTCTTGAAAGTGAGGGGAGAGCCAGAGTAATAACTAGATGCACGGAGCTCATACTTTTTTTGGCTTCTTTGTTGATTTTTAAAATTTAAACAATGATAGGAAGGAGCCTGTGGAGAGTGTGTGAAAATACAGTAGATGTGATCAATATTATATAAATGGAATAAGTTGAGAAGGCAGGAAGAGGCAGAGACAGGAACCAGAGTCAAGAAAGAGGGATTAATCATGCAAAAAGAAACACTTCCGTTTTTTTTTGAGATGGAGTCTCACTCTGTCTCCCAGGCTGGAGCGCAGTGGTGCAAACTCAGCTCACTGCAATCTCCACCTCCTGGGTTCAAGTGATTCATCTGCTTCAGCCTCCCAAGTGCCTGGGACTACAGGTGCAACACCACACCCTGCTAAGTTTTTTGTAGTTTTAGTAGAGATGGGGTCTCATCATATGAGCCAAGCTGGTCTCAAACTCCTGGCCTCAAGTGATCCACCTACCTCCACTTCCCACAGTGCTGGAACTGCAGGCATGAGAGGAAACACTTCAGATGAACAATGATGGAAGGTGAAAGGGAAGCTGCACATCCAGGCAAGACTTTATATTTCATGACAGGACATCAGATGGGGTTCCATTCTAATGCTATTTTTTTCTAAGAAGTAGGAGGTAAGGAATCACAAAATTACTTGATTTGACAAACTATCATATTATCTTCCATTTCAACATTCTCTTCTAAAAGACAGGAATATGAATGGTTGATCTGTCTCCTCCAGAGATATTAAATGTATGTGTGCATTTTTATTAATGTAGTACCTAACATGGAGGTTACATAATATCAGAGAAGATATCAGCCTGAGTATTTCCAAGTTTGAAATAACATGTCATTTCTTAGATATGTATCCAATGATTGACAATAAATTCTCTCACCTCCACCACCACCACTGTCAGCACCCCAAGCCTATCGCCACCACCACTAAACATCTTTTTAGCAGTAGTGTGTATTAGCCACTGTTTCAAGCATTTTATGTATACAGTATAATGTCTTTCAACCATCCTACCTATCCTTAAAGGTAGGTCATGTTAACATTTCTATTATAAAGTTGAGGAAACCAAAACAGAGACTTCAAATAATTTACCAAATGTCACACAGTAAGTGAGAGCCAGATCCGGGACTCTACCCAGACAATCCAACAGCGGAACCCTGATGTTAACTGCTTATGCTGTACTAATTGGCAGCTGTGTCAAATTCACTCCACATTTATACAGGTTACCTGAAACTCAAGTGGCTAAATGTCATAGAAAGAGGCATTTGGAGAAGAGCAGACCCACTGTGTCCTATCCTGATGGATGTACAGAAAGTAAGAGAGCCAGGATGAAAATTTGGTTATCAAATTTCAATGTTTTTAAACACCTAGTGCTACATAAGTAAGTGATTGTTGATGTTTATCCCATATATTGTAAACTAAAAAATAAACATTTTCTTTTAAAATCATCACATTTAAGCTTTCAGGAATACCTTGATATTATACTTATTTTATAATTTAGTAATATTTCTCTGATGTTATTAACTGTTTGCACATACATACGTTGACCAGATCCCATTTCAATCTTTATCTTTCAAGGTCAATTCATAATTTTGTGTACTACAGTAGGGAAAACTGCTTTATTAATTATAGAAGTTTCAACTGACATTTCATTTAAGCATTTCATATGGGGAACTTACAAAGCTATTAATAGTACTACTTGCGTGTCATACAGAACAAGTAATTTTTATCTTTTCAAAGTTAGTTCTACTCTGGTTTTGAGTAACAACAAAGACATACCCAACTTGACAAATCTGGAAGAATGTGAACTTCTGGATCTGGTACACTTAGATCATAGAATATTTGTTATCATAAAGTTTGACTTGTTGTCGGAATGAGAAACAAAGTCTAATTTTGGCTCCATGAAGACATGCCGCCTTTTGGATCTGTGTACTCAGCTAGCAAACAAAAACCTGAGCCACGCATTCCTCTAGCTGAAGGGTGTATCAGTCAGGGTTCTCTAGAGGGACAGAACTAATAGGATGTATATATTCTATATAGATCCTATATAGATCACATATATATCCTATATAGATCACATATATGTATCATATGATATATTATATATATAGGATATATGATCTATATAGGATATTATATATAGGATATATATTATCCTATTACATATAGGATATTTATATATTATATATATATATCCTATATATCTCCTATTATATGTGTGTGTGTGTGTGATATATATAAAGGGGAGTTTATTAAGTATTAACTCGCATGATGACAAGCTCCTGCAATAAGTTGTCTGCAAGCTGAGGAGCAAAGAGAGCCAGTCTGAGCCCCAAACCTAAAGAACTTGGAGTTTGGTGTTCAAGGGCAAGAAGGGTCCAGCACAGGAGAAAGATGTAGGCTGGGAGGCTAGGCCAATCTAGTCTTTTTTATGTTTTTCTGCCTGCTTTATATTCTAGCCACACTAGCTGCTGATTAGATGGTGCTCACCCGGATTAAGGGTGAGTCTGCCTTTCCCAGCCCACTGACTAAAATGTTAATCATTTTTGCCACACCCTCACAGACACACCCAGGATCAATACTTCACATCCTTCAATCCAATCAAGTTGACACTCTGTATTAACCACCACAAGGGGCCTCTGCACCATCTCTTCAGATCTCAGGATCTGAGCCCCTGTAGCACAATGGAGTCAATACATCTTTCAGCCCTGATAACCTTGAAAAACTATCCATACATTTTCTACACACCATACTAATCAGAGCTGAGGGGAAAATGATGTTTCTACTTTGGCATTAGTCTGATAATTTCAAGTGGAAAAAAATGCTTTTTGAATTTTTTGCGTAGTCATTGAAAATGATGTTTTAATTTAACTAATAACCCTAAAGGCTCATTCCAGAGTTACTCTTATATAGCTTTAATTTTTCCTCCCTTCAATGAAATGATCTTGTGCTACTGTGCTAAACATCAATTGGCTGATCTGATATTTACGTCAAAGGGCTTGTTAAATAAATTTCAGTGAAAGAAATATAAACAAGGTGAAAGTGCATTTTTGCTCAAGTGCCTCCTTCTGAAAGTCAAGAGAAAAGAATATACCAATCTTGATAGTAATTATGTCCTTTGTCTCTTTATATAATATTTAATTTATTCTTACAGAAATGCCCTTGGTGAATACAAGCTCTCTCCAGTTTGTGGTCTGTATTTTAGGAAGTAATTCAGAGTTCAAAGCTTCCAACTTTGATAGATTGGTCATCACTGCAACGGTAAACATCTTTTTCTGATATTTGCTTACAAATAGAGATTTCATGGGCCAAGAAATGAAAAGCAGAAGTTTAGCACAGGTGCTTTCCCTAGTTTATGCACAACTAGTATTCCACTCCTAGTAATGTTTACTTGCCTTATGCATTATAATTTATAAAAGGCTGTCACATTCATTTCTCCTTGCTATAGAATTTGCTGTGGTTTCTGAATCATTCCAAAAGGCTCTACTTGAGAATATGTGCACTATTACTCCTGCTAAAACTCCACATCTTAGGACATTTGTCATTGCTTCCAGCTAAAATAATAGGAAGAGGAGATATGCTCACGTATAAAAATTGAGGAAATATGTTTCGCTTAACAAAGACCTCATCAGGAGCCTAGTGAAAATTCATGATACTTTTTAGTGAAAAGCTGTGTTCTAGATGGAGCTACTTTCACCTATTGAACACAGAAGTATTTTTTACCCCTTGTTGTTTTCAAAGAAAGCAGCACCACCATTTCTTGCAGTCATACAGGGAAAGCATAGCAGAGTTCTGCTCTCCTGCAATGAATCTGCCATGTAAAAACTGGGTAGGTTCAACATGTCAATCAACTTATGCCATTTCTTTGTTAAGGACACTTTAATGACTTTCCTTTGCCCATAGAGCAAACTCCAGATTTTTCCACATGGCCGATAGGCCTATAAATGACTCCACACCTGCCTGCTTGCTCTGTATCATTTTTGCCACCGCTGACATTGCCCACTTTGAGCCAGTCAGACTATTGTCACTGTTGCTGTTGCTCTAGGTCATCTCAGGGTTTTCACTTGCTTTTTCTATGACTGAGGGTGTCCTCTCACATGCTTAGACAGCTGGGTCAGTTCCATTGCTTACCTTTCAGTTCAGATGCTAGTTCCTTCACCAGTCCTCACTCCTCAGCACCACTCCCTGTGTCTAACACTGTATCTAACCATTTTGTCTATTTATGTTTTATTTTCTTGCTTCACTAGAATGTAAACTGCACAAAGGAGAAACTGTGTCTGTCCTACGCATTGCTGTGTCTTCTAAGTCCAAAACAGGGTCTGCCCCTGGAGTATATATGTACTCAGAGTGTGTTGATGAAAAAAAAATGCAAAAAAAAAAAAAAAAGCATTCTTTCTAAATGCTTTTCTTGAGGAGGAAAAGAGGAAACTGTTGAAATGATTCAAGATAACTGAAAAAAATTGAACTGTAAAGATTTATCTATCTTTTAAAACCCTTTCAGAGTTCTTTTGAGACATTATTGACATCTCTGAGTCTTTTATTTTATTTTCCTTTTTATTTTTTTGAGATGGAGTCTCACTCTGTTGCCCAGGCTGGAGTGCAATGGAGTGATCTCAGCGAACTACAACCTCCACCTCCCAGGTTCAACTGATTCTCCCTGCCTCAGCCTCCCAAGTAGCTGGAATTACAGGCACCCACCACCACGCCCAGCTAATTTTTTGCATTTTCAGTAGAGACGGGGTTTTGCCATGTTGGCCAGGCTGGTCTCAAACTCCAGACCTCAGGCGATCCACCCACCTCCGCCTCCCAAAGTGCTGGGTTTACACAGTGAGCCACCACATCCGGCCATCTCTTAGTCTTTTGAAATATATTTTATGAATTGCCTTTCATGATGCATTTCTGCTGGAAAACTGATCTGCACCATGTTTGCAAGTGTTGACTGATAACCACCTGCAGTGAATGGCTGCACTGGTATTCATCCAAGGAGCAGACAGCAATGGGAACCAATTTGACCCTCAGGATTCTGTTCATGGAGAAAAAAGGTAAGTGAAAGGGCTGTTCTTGAGCTCTCTGTGCCAAGACAGACCACCAGAGGGGAAGTAGTTCCCAGGGCACTCAGTGCAGAACGTTCTCTTGCAGAGGCTCAACGTGCTGCCAGATTCTGCTGGCCAGTTGGATTTTTTCATCTTTATTTTCCATGGATATTGCCCTCTCTTGGTCTGCACCCATTGACTACCGTCTCTGCTCTTTTCAGACCATTGGTCTACACCAGTACTTACATTTACATGCAAAATCACAATTGCTTAATTTACATAGAATTTAAAAACTTGTGGGCCTTATTTTTACTCAGAAAATGATGATTGCAATACCTGGTATAATGAATGGTCCTCATAAAGCATTAGAAAATAAATCAATGGGCCAGGTGCCGTGGCTCACACCTGTAATCCCAGCACTTTGGGTGGCCGAGGCAGGCGGATCACGAGGTCAGGAGATCGAGACAATCCCGGCTAACACGGTGAAACCCTGTCTCTACTAAAAATACAAAAAAGTAGCCAGGCATGGTGGCATGCGCCTGTAGTCCCAGCTACTCAGGAGGTTGAGGCAGGAGAATCACTTGAACCCAGGAGGCGGAGGTTGCAGTGAGCCAAGATTGCAGCACTGCACTCCAGCCTGGGTGACAGAGCAAGAGTCCATCTCAAAAATAGAATAAAATAAAATAAAATAAATCAATGATGGCCCATTTCAGTTTCATTCCTGATCAGAAAGTCTAGTTAGAGAGAATAGCTGAAGTTAGACAAAGGATTAAGGCTAGATCTAATCCTGCAGCCTATATTTTCTACCAGCCAAAGGCAGTTCATCGCACTTACAGTTTGGTCTTGGTCTCTGTGGGGCTTTACTCTGTTTATTCTCTTGCCTCAATATTGGTTTGCATCTTCTCTTCTCTTTGCCACCTGAATGCGCGCCCTACTCGGAATTTGGTGGTCACCCTGTTCTTCCTTTTCTTTGTTCTTCATCTCAGGATCTTGTTGATTTGCACAGCTTCAAATCACCTCTGGGACTCACATCTATGTCTTCTGCTCTCAATTCCAATCCTGTCTTTTATATATTTTTCTACATTTTAGCATTCATCATTTATTCTGCAAAATCATCTGCCTGTTCTATTAGGTATTTTTGTTTGTTTTTTTGGTTGGTTGGTTGGTTGGTTGGTTGGTTGTTTTTGAGACAGAGTCTCACTCTGTCACCCAGGCTGGAATGCAGTGGTGTGATCTCGGCTCACTGTAACCTCCACCTCCCAGATTCAAGCAATTCTCCAGTCTCAGCCTCCCAAGTAGGTGGGAATACAGGCGTGCACCACCGCATCAGGCTAATTTGTGTGTATGTGTGTGTGTGCGTGCGTGTGTGTGTATTTTTAGTAGAAATGGGGTTTCATTATGTTGGCCAGGTTGGTTTCAAACTCCTGACCTCAGGCGATCCACCTGCCTCAGCCTCCCAAAGTGCTGGGATTACAGGTGTGAGCCACCATGCCTGGCCTCTATTAGTTTTTATTATAACTTCACATACAATCAACTCATTTTTCTATGACATCAGATCTCTAAATTTCAGGGCTTATGTGTATGAAGAGACTGTCTAACAGTTCCACCTACCACACCACAGCCCTGACAATGCCTAGTTTGCAAACTTATTAATACACACATTGTTTACATCACTTAGCTGAAAAATTAGCAATGGGTTCATAACTGTCAGGAC
Organism: Macaca thibetana thibetana; assembly: GCF_024542745.1. Lineage (NCBI taxonomy): Eukaryota > Metazoa > Chordata > Mammalia > Primates > Cercopithecidae > Macaca > Macaca thibetana. The sequence continues at coordinate 97,757,015 of NC_065585.1, read as the reverse complement.
CAAATGAAAATACAATATTTCTACAAGTGAGTAAGTTTACACAAATGGTTTTACAATAAAATACTCTTTTCACTTTTAATAATTATTAACATAATTAATAAGAAATAGGTTATTTATTTCTTAAAAATAAGAAATTTTTAAGCATGATGTCAAACATTTTCAAGTTTTAGCAAACATATATTATTCCCTTTAGCAAACAAATGGATGCCAGACACACACCTTCAGCCACCTAAACAAATACTTCATTGTTTCAAAAATTAATTTACTGTTGTTCTATACTGTGCTGTCCTCAGCAACTTTCTTTCTTCAATCTCTTCTCCCTCCTTTTGTTTTCCTGTTTCCTTTCTTTCTTTCCCTTTCTTCTTTCCTTTATTAATAAATCTAAGAAGTTTGCTCAGATCTCTCTGTTTACATAACAAGCCATTTTAAATGATCAATTTCTTTAAGTGGTATTTTGACGAAGTTATCTAAACATGGCTGATTTGGGAAGTCAGGCCTTAAACATTCTAGTTTCCAAGTAATTTTTTTTAAAACTCTTTTTTTTTTTTTTTTTTGCTAAAATGTATTATTTAAGAAAATGAATTCTTAAGCTCTTAAGAACACAATATAAACCTATTTTGCTACTTTCTCATTTGATCTATGAATATCAATTAGGTCAAACTATAAGCAACATTTAATAAATAATTTTTATTAAAAAACATAAATTCATGAATCTGTCATAAAAATCCTTGAATAACTGTAAAATATCACCATTTAAACAGTGCTGTATCTATGTTATTTCAACTTTATGTGACATTTCCTAGCTATTAGTTTATAGAGTATCTGTGGTTTGGAATATCTACCTTCTAAAAATTGCTTGAATATCTAAAAATAATACTCATCTTCTTTCTGGAGTAACATTAATCTGGTCAACTCTTGTAATTTAATATTAATTTAATGGATGACAAACCAACTTGGCAAAAGAGTTTCTACCAAGGTGTCAAACTCAGTCTTACTAGTCTGTCATGACACTTGAGGAGATTAAACAGAGAATCCGTCTTCTGCTGCCATGTCGTCTGACAGTTTCTAATGATATATCTCACTGTTACTTCTGCATCTGTTTTTATTTGTGTGTCACTTCTATCTTTTTTAGTATCAATTGGTTTCTAGTATTTTTGGATTTCATAGTTCAGCAAAATTTCAAAACAAAAAATTAGGATGTCAACACAAGGTTATCCAATTTGTAATTTGTAAAGCCAGAATACTAAAATTTAAATTCAGTTCCTCTCATCTAATATTACAAAGTCAATATCTACTCTCTCTCCTTACTTTCCTAATTTTACTATTGATGGGAAGACAATTGTTATTCCTAGGGAGAGAGGCTTCCTTTCACATTTGTAATTTTTTGTGTTCTTTCTCACTAGATTATTCTTGTTTATTCTTTTTCTAGCAAACAATGCCTCACATTCACTCTTCCATGAGAATTTTTTTCTGTCTTAACAGTTTGGAGACTCCCTCCCCACAGTGCCTCTCATAGCTGCAGTTAAACAGCTTTCCCAAATAAACAATCTTAACTGAAATTAACTTGTTACTGTTTAAGTGAGAAAATTTTGGTATTTCTGAAACATATAACATAGCCAAAATTAACATAAAATAGGTAACAAAGAAAACTGATAGAATGCAATTTTCCAGGAATATTTATTTTGGGGGGGATTAAAATGTCACCATCTTTATACTCAGAATATGCTGTATATTCAGAGGAATAAGAATGAAAGTTCCAGTCAGTCCAATTTTCTTTAGTCCATATTTAAAAAGACCAGTGTGTCAAGACTTGCGGGGTTGTTATATATGCAGACTAGCAAGTTCAGTTAGCCAAATATTAAGTAACTTCAAACTTTCTCCCATTGTATTGAGATCACCCATGCTAGAGAAACATTGATATTTTAATCTATTCTTCAATACTGAATAAATTAAGGGAAAGCTTAAATGTTTTTTCATAATATTATTTACCAAACTAATAATATAAACTTCCATATTTACTTTGTCTCTACCTTTATAGCCCATGAGTTGCCTTTTAACAAACCATGCTAGAATGATATAATTGAATTACTTACATCTTAGACCTATCAAAAGAGCCTCAGACATTTCATTCAGTTTGATTGATGGGAGAACATCTATCTAAGTATCTTAAAAATATTTATTGTGCACACATCTCCCCCAAACATGTTACTATATGCTGGAAACAAATAGGTAAATAAGGTAGTTACGATGGCTATATTGGTCAAGTTTATATTTTAGAGAGGGAGGTATGTAATACACAAGGAAACAATTGGAAGAAAATAAATATTTGCTGCTTGTACTGAGTTATTTTAATCAAATAGACAGATCGGCCTAATTTCTGTTGGTTGGTCAAAGACAGCCTCTTTGCAGTGAAGATTTGTGAGCTGAGAGGTAATAAAGAGAGGAAGCCAGAGAAGCTGCCTTCAGGGGAGGAGCGGGAGGTGCAGGGCTGTTGATGATAGAGAGGGGCGGGAATGACCCACAAGATGCTAAGTGCAGAGGAGTAGAAAGAGAAGGAGGCTGGGTGCAGTGGAAGGAAGGAGGGCTCGTTGAGCAGAGGCATTTAGGCTAGGAGAGTTTCCACTGAAGGCCTTGGCTCATGTCACTGGGTTTGAGACTCAGAAATAGCTTCCAGAGTATTTGTTATGTTAAGGCAGGAAGACAGGAAGACTGTGCCATAGGCTGAGGGCAGTAGAGTGGTCAGACCCGCAGCCACCTCTGCCTGAAGAGGAGCAGACACTGCTCCTGCCTGGGAGTGAGCAGCGCCTGCAGGGCAGGGTGCTGAGGGCTGCCTGCTCTCCACCACCCCAGGTGCAGCATGGCTTTGTCACCCATGACTCTCATTCTTGGACACTCAACCGCACTGGATACCAACCTCCACCCAAGCATCCCCCAATCTTCACTAAATCTGGCCAATTCCACTTAGAGAAGAAGGGCTCCATCTCTTCTACAGTCTCCTAAGAGGCCCCTGAGTTCACCCAGCATCCTATGAAAATGCCCCAGCCCCACACAGAACACAACATGGTGCTCTGGAGGGTGCAGGACACTCCCAGAGCTCCCTCAGAGCTAAGCTCCCAGTCCTCAGCAGCCGGGTCCTGTCAGTGCTACTTCAGCACCAGCAGCCACCTCCACTGAAACACCTGGAGGCTCCATCTGGCTCTATCTGGTCGGCCCCACCTGGGCCCCAAGAGTAGGGGATGACGTACCCCAGAGGTTGTACCCTGGGGCCCCTCACTGGTCTAGCATAAGACCAGCGAGTGCTGGTGAGCTGCGCTGCCAATCCCTGCTCCTAGGCCTCCTGTGTTCTGGCTGGGAGGTAAGATGGGTACAAAAGAAGCTCAGAGCAAAGCAACTCCCATGCCCCCAACACTGTAGCGGACTGTTATTAAGGTGGGAGGGTCAAACCAGTGTCTCCTGAGTGCTTTAAAGTGATGCTGTAAATGTCCCTCACATAACAAGTTGACCTCCAAGTTGGAAGGCCTTTATAGGCCTCGGTTTCCTCAAATATGAAGAAATAAAGGATTCTTCACTTTTTTGCAAGTTAGAGTCTTCTAAAAGTTATACCATCTCTTCCCAGAAAAAGGAACATAAAAGCAAAATCTGGCCTCCAGGGTAAGGCAGGGGTCCTGGGTGTGTTCACTGACAACAGCAGCAGGTGTCTGTGGAAACTCCCATGTCCCAGGTGCTCTCTGTGGGTGTGGTCCTTCAATTATTGTCACAGTTCCACAAAGGAGGCACGATCACCATCACCCCACACCCCATCTGAGCAAAGGGAAGCCACTTGCTCCCCAGTGGCAGAGCTGGAGATGATACCAGGTAGCTGGCCCAGGAGTCATCTCAAGGGATTGAGAGTCCTGCCTGAGAGGCTCTCAGGCTGTGTGGGCAGCTCCCAAAAGGCCCTGCAGGGGCATTTGAAGAATTCTGCCTTGGCTCTCCCTGGGCAGCAATGTCACCAAAGCCTGCAGATTCTGTGCACCTCTGGGGCCTGCTCCAACTCTGCAGCCTAAACCATTATCCTGGAGCTCCACTCCCCATTCCAACAAGGCACCCAGCATGTGTGGGTGCAGAAGAGCAGAGATCAGATGGAGACACCTTGAAGGCCGCACCACCAACTGGACACGAGGTGCGGAAAGCAGGCTGGCAAGGGCAGGGATGGGACAGCTGCACTGGCGGCTGCCCCGTTTCCAGAATCCAGATCCATTGCTTTGTTGTGTCCATGTGAATCCAGCAGTGGGAGGAGAGGCTTCTGCACTGAGGATGTTTCTACACCTCCACAGGCTGCAGGAAACATGGGCAGAATCACTTTTCCCACAGATCTTGAGCAGCTCAACTGAGGGTCAGTGTCTGGGATGACACCTCATCCCTGTGCCTGCGACTCACCCTTTCAGCTTCAAGGTCCACCACAGAAACATACTACCTTCCCCTCTGGAGGGGCTTAATAGTGTCCCCCCAAAAGATAAGTCCTAACCACAGTGCCTGTGAATGGGACCTTACTTGAAAATGGGGTCTTTGCAGATGTCATTGCATTAGGATTGGGATGAGATTGTCCTGGGTTTAGGATGGGTCCTAAACCCAATGAGTAGTGTCCCTATAAGAAAAGAAGAAGCTGAGACAGACAGGAAGCCACATGATCACAAGGCAGAGACTGGAGTGGTCTATGAGCCATGGGAAGTCAAGGATAGTGGGCAAAGTCCCAGAGGCTGGAGGGGGCCTGAGAGATTCTTCCTCAGGGCCTCCAGAATAAACCCACCCTGCCAATACCTCGATTCCACGCTTCTGGCCTCCAGAGCTGTGAGAGAGTAAATTTCTGTTGCCTAAAGACCCCCAGCCTGTGGTACATTGACACATACATATGGTTATACTTTGCCCTGGTGTGATGGATTACTTGAAAAGAAGTGGGTTTATGTCACCTTCTGGTAGGAAAGCTCTGAGATCTAGAACTGACAATGGGACCTTTTTGTGTTTGTTGTTGGTTTTTGAGATGGAGTCTGTCACCCAGACTGGAGTGGAGCAGTGTGATCATACCTCATTGCAGCTTCAACCCCCTGGCTCAAGCAATTCTCCCACCCTAGCCTCCAAAGTAGCTACATGGGCACCACCATGCCCAGCTAATTTTGAAATATTTTATAGGGACAGGGTCTTGCTATGTTACTCAGGTTGATCTTGAACTCCTAGGCTCAAGTGATCCACCTGCCTTGGCTTCCCAAAGTTCTGGGATTAGAAGCATGAGACACTGTGCCCAGCCTGAAGGGGCCTTTTAATGGAAGGAATTGTCATTACACTGTATCCAAGGAGCTCCAGCCTCAAGAAAACATTGCTCAACAGGAAAGCTAACATGGGAGGGATTTTGCCAAGAACCATCACATGTTAATTTAGCTGCTTACACAAAAGGTATTCTGTTTCTTAACTTTTTATCTCATTGTTCAATGTTTTTATTTCTTTTCTTTTTTTTTTTTTTTTTTTTTGAGATGGAGTCTTGCTCTGTTGCCCAGGCTGGAGTGCAGTGGTGTGATCTTGGCTCACTGCGAACTCTACCTCCCAGGTTCGAGCGATTCTTCTGCCTCAGCCTCCTGAGTATCTGGGATTACAGCCACATCCCACTGCACCTGGCTGATTTTTGTATTTTTAGCAGAGACGGGGTTTCACCATGTTGGCCAGGCTGGTCTCAAATTCCTGACCTCATGATCAGCCCACCTTGGCCTCCAAAGTGTTGGGATTACAGGTGTGAAGCACTGTGCCCAGAATTTTTTCTTTTTTTAAAACATGGTTTCACTCTGTTGCTGAGGCTGAAGTGCAGTGGCATGGTAAGAGCTCACTGCAGCCTTCACCTCCCAGGCTCAAGCAGTCCACTCACCTCAGCCTCAGATGGGACTACAGATGTGCACCACCACCCTGACCACTGAATTTTTTTTTTTTTTTTTTTTTTTTACTTTTTGTACAGATGAGCTTTCACCATGTTGCTAAGGTTATTCTCAAACTCCTGAGCTCAAGCAATCCACATGCCTCGGCCTCCCAAAGTGCTGGGATTACAGGCATGTGCCTCCACACCTGGCCTTTATTTCAATATTCTGTTTCAGTGTTTTACATTGATCACCTAGCTAAATCCCAGTTTGTCTTGTGCACTACTGTGCCAATGCAGAGTATATGCTAAGACAGAAAGTCCTTTGGATATTTAGGTTAAAAAACATAAAGAGTTCAAAATAGTACTAGTAATTTCATCCATACACAAAAGGACAAAGGCTGGACAGAGATATGGAGGAATAAGTACTTTATGTGGTTATTTGGGTTATCCAATTATGTGTAATTTTGCATCCTTTGCCATTTCAGTTTGTATTGCTATAATCATTTTGATAACAAATGAAAATCAAATAGCATCCCCCATCAAAAAAAAAAAAAAAAACCCTTTCATCTCCCTGTAGTGAAATCCATGTCATTAAGCGAGAATGGGAAGAAATAAAGCCAGAGGAACACAGGTTCATAACAGAGACCCCCACAGCAGGCAGGACAGCACAGTGGGCAGCCAAGACCTGTGTACCCAAGGACCCTCAGGCTGCAGGCAGGAAAGTGTGGCAGGCAGCCCGGCCTGCATCTTCGGGGCCATGTTCCCAAGGCCCGATGTTTAGTGCCCAATTTTCCTAAAGGACAGAACTAAAGTTTAAGACTCCACCTTGAAATATAACAGAAGCTAATCCTCTGGAATACTCTCTGCAGAGCCTTGCTCAGGCCCATTCACCACTCAGACCTGACTCATGGACTCCTTCGCTCAATCCACTCAACAGGCGGAACACGGACTGAAGGCCAGCTGCACATCGTCCAAGGCACCAGAGAGCAGAGATCAGACACCACAGCCAGCCTCATCTCACCAGGCCCTCGCTCTGCTGGGGTAGGAATTTCAGGCAAAGATGCCACACATGTACAGGAACAGAGAGAATTTAGTATCAAGTGTGGGTACTCAGGTAACAGAGGGGAAAAAAAGGGAACCTCAAGGCCTCAAGGAGGCAGCAACTCAGGAAGCAACTCCCATGCCTTGAGCTGTGGGAACAAAAGGAAGATGTTGAAGTCATTAGAATTTAGAAACTTAGAGGAGGGCCCCCACAGAATGGAAACTGAGACCTTTGAGGGAGGCTCTGCTGGTGTCTGAGCTGGGAGGGAGACCCTGGAAAGCCTGGACTCACCAGGACAGGGCACCAGTCTGCCAGAGCAGGCAGTTTTGAGAGCTGCAGAAACTGTAAGCTGGAATCAGCTGCTGGAGGGTGGGAGGCCGTGACACTTCAGTGTAGCTACCTACAAGGGCAGAGCCAGGCCGCACCTGCAATCTCACCACGGAGCTCTCTCTAGTGTCCCCTGTGGCAGGGATGGAGAAAGGCACCAGCTGTCAAAGCAGGAACATGGTCTTCAGGTCTCAGCACTGCAAAGCTGAGCACAGAAAAGAGTGTGGAGTTGAGAGGCGACAACTTCATAACTGACTGAGGCAGAAGACAGACCATAAGCAAACAAGAGAGTAGATGCTTCCTTACACGATGAGCTGTGGGAGAAGGAAACTGCAGGCAGGGAGGAGCTGGAGTGAGGGGCTGCTGGGTGGGCTGAGATGGATGGATGCATTCAGACCTCGGGAGTGTTCCTGGCGCCAGCTATGGGCAGACAGTGGAAGCAGCCTTGTGTGCTTCTGGCCAGCAAGGAGGCATAAGGCTTGCCCATCAGAGGCAAAGAGCAAAGTCAGAAGAGGACAAGCAAACCAGGTAGAGCCTACGTAAAGGGCTGGGGATCAGGAGAGGAGGGAAGACAGAAAGCATGCACAGCCTCTCAGGATGTTTTCTCAGCTGCAAAGGAGAGTAGAGAACGGGGCTAAGCTGGAGTGGACAGGAAGTCAAGGAGCTGTCTGTGCTTGCGTGCTCAAGGGCTGTCTAGTACCGGAGGCAGAGTCCTGAGGATATAGGACAGCAGGGACAGTTAACAACAAAGCCCTTGAGTGGAAAGAAGGGCTGGAATGCACTGCCCCAGAAGCAGTCGACCTTTCCCAGCCTGCATGCAGTCTTCAGATGCTTCCAGAATCCAGACCAGAGGCCCCCAAACTAGATTCTCAAACCATGGCCAACAAATGACCCTCCCTATCCTAGTGTGCAAATGGGTGACAGCACATACCCTTGGGTCAGAAAAGGCTTGACTACCCACTCCCCAGACCCCAGCAGGGATCTCTCTGCAGTTTAGAAGCATTTGAGAAGCCAAATCCCAGAGCACTGATCCCTAACATCAGCATCCCACTCTGGTGGCTTTTCTCTGTTGGGAATGTTCTCTCCATCCAACCTCAGCCTTTCTTCTGAAGTAAAGAAGAGAAAACCCATAAAAATGAAGCCTCTAGGCTGGGCGCGGTGGCTCACATCTGTAATCCCAGCACTTTGGGAGGCCGAGGTGGAAGGATCACGAGGTCAGGAGATCGAGACTATCCTGGCTAACATGGTGAAACCCCATCTCTACTAAAACAGTACAAAATATTAGCCGGGCAAGGTGGTGGGCGCCTGTAGTCCCAGCTACTCGGGAGGCTGAGGCAGGAGAATGGCGTGAACCCGGGAGGCAGAGCTTGCAGAGAGCTGAGATCCGGCCACTGCACTCCAGCCTGGGCGGCACAGCAAGACTCCATCTCAAAAAAAAAAAAAAAAAAAAAAAAATGATGTGAAGCCTCTAGTTCCATGCTTAGGTTGAACTCTGAGGTTCACTGGCATTGCTGTGAACCTTGGGAGTTTAGAGTATAGTCTCAGTTCTTAAAGCAGAAGTCAGGTGTGTTTATCGATCACTGTCTTTTTGAGCCAGCATCTACTGAAAGAAACCAGAACTCAGCTTTTGCAATTCCACCTCTCCACTCAGACCAGCCACTGCAGGCCACTTCGATCTCCATCAGAAAACCCTCAGCCTAAGAATCCGCTCTCAAGGAACAATGAAAGGAGACAGTACATTCCTAAGAAGCAGGAAACACTTCAGTGAGTTCCTTCAAGGCACTGTTTATATGGCCCTTCCCATGCATGACCCATGCATACCACATGCTTTTTGTCTACCTTCTCCCAATGCCCAACCCACCCTGAGCACTCACCAAGGCACGGGAAGAACAATAAACACAGCCATCCCAAGACTCCCTGGAAACCATGGGGCCCTGGACTGCAGAAGCCCACGGTGAGGCTGCCATGACAGACTGGCTCTGAGAAAGGCCCGACAGACTGGTGCTGTGCATCTGAGGAGAAACTTTTACCCTCTCTGGACCCTGACTCAATGCTTGGGATGGTGTTTGGAGGGGCCTTGCACTACAGTCACAATGCCAGAATCAGGCCTGGTGTGTAAATACACAGGGTACACATCCGCCTTAACAGCTATGACCAGGCCCAGAGGCAAAATCAGAAAAATTCTAAGTTAAGCACAACTTTTGCTGTGAAGTGAGTGCTTGTGCCCCCGGATTCGTGCATTGAAACCCTCATCCCCAAGCGATGCTCTTTGAGGGCAGGGCCTGTGGGAGGTAATCAGGTCATGGAGATGGAGCCCTCCTGGTGGGCTGAGCATCCTTGGAAGGGGCATGAGAGTGCTGCTTCCTCTCTCCCTCTGTGCCCTGGGAGGACAGGAGCCAGTCATCTGCAAACCAGGAGAGCCCTCATCAGAGCTCAAACCTGCCGCTGCTGCCATCTTGGACTTCTCAGTTCCAGAACTGTGAGAAATGAATGTTTGTCCAGATCCCCAGTCTATGATATTTTTGTTATAAGAGCCCAAATGAAGATAGCCTTCTAGTCAGTAACATGAGGACACGATGTTCACACTTGGGCAGAGGATTATCCGAAGGCTCCATTTCTATGACTGCCCCGTTCTAACCCACAGTGTTCCTTAGCTCGCTGGCAGCTTCTGGTGGGTGAAGACATCAGTACAGCTGCACGTGCACAGTGTTCTTTAATAAGGACAGTTTGACATAAAACCAGGAAAATATTCACACAATTTTATTTGAACTTTTGCAAAATCTCTAAAAGCACCTTTATTCCTGGAGATCTGAGGAACATAGATCAAAACCCACCCCTACACATGATTTTTTAACTTCTCCACTTTACAGATGGATAAAGTCCCACCTCAAGTAACCGAGTCATGTACGGGAGGCTGCCGTGTCCCCTAGGACACAGTCATGCTTGACCCACAGAGCACTCCCACAGCGCTAGAGGGCAGACACCTCAGTCAGGAGTCACCTAAGCCCAGCCGCCGACAAACAACTGGCTCACTACAAGTCTGCCAGGAAGAGAAGCACAAGGACGCAGCCGGACTCCCACCACGGAGTACACTCAGCCTCCCCCACAGCCCCAGGCCTGCACAGAGCATGTCCTGCAGCCCCCAGGGGCAGGAGGAAGTGGACCCATCTTCGCCCCCTCATACCTCATCAGGGAGTCTGCAGAAGCTGAAGGAAGGTTCTACGTGTCTGCTTGTCAAGTGCACGAGAGAGCGAGCTGCGAAGGGCCACAGACAGAACGGGTGCAGAGAAAGTCCCTGACATAGACCACGGGGCAGGGGCCTGCAGTTCCCACTAGATGGACAGGCACTGCAGTGGGCACCAGGCTCTGCTCCTGGCCCAGAAGGCGAATCACACGCACTGGGGCTGGGCACAAGCCCGAGCTGATGAGGTTCTGTGAACAGCAGTCTTGCCACCCACAGGACGGGACGGGGATGCCTCATTTCCAGCAGGCACGGCTTGAAGGACCTATCATGAGCAGACGGTGGCTGTCCAGCAGAGCACAGGAAGAGCCACCACACCCCAGCCAGGGTGCACTCACCAATCCCTCAGCTGGACAGGAAGCAGCAAGGCCCATGTGGGCTCCCTCCTGCCCGTGCAGCGGAGCCTTCCAGCCACAGGTTGGCTCCTGTTTCACCAGCTGTCACCAAGCGAGGCTTCAGTTTCCAAAATATTGTTCAACAAAAATGAAAAGGGGCACCACTGAGTGTAGAGAAGCACATGGAGAGATGTGGGATGAAGCCCACAAGAGGCCCGCCTGGCCAGGCGCAGGTGGCGCCATCAGTAGGCATGGGAGGCCCTGCCCACCCTTCACCAGCTCTGCCATACTCTGGTCCTCCAGGGCAGAGAGGGCAACTCACACCATGATCCTGTGGTGTGGAATGCTCCTTGTGCCCTGGGCTTCTGCTCTCCACAGGGCATATTTGCAGAAATCTAATAGGAGGGAAGCCAGGGTCCCATGGGCCACAGACCAGGAAGGGCAGAGCCTGCCTTCCAGGTACCTTTGGAGGCACCTTTGGAGGGAGGTGTTGGGAATACCGGCAGTTGAGGATCCAAACCTGAGTGGGGACCCAGAGACAGTGAAAACCAACCCAGGTCAGCACCCGGGACTACGGGAGCCAGAAGAAGCCAAACGAGCTCGGAAAGGAGGCAAAAGAAGAGGTCAGACCAGGGGTCCAAGGCTCTAGGCAGGGAGCACCCCAGCCACAGGCTGCCAAGAGAGGCCTGGGTCCTTCCCCTGCTCTGGGAAAAGCACCACCACCCCCCACCCCCCACTCCCTGAGCCAGGGAGTGGCTCCTCCCTGACGCCTCTGTTCCCACCACATGCAGCCCCTCAGCAAGGCCTCCAGGACAACCACAGAGCCCAGGCTTCAGGCTATCTGCCCTACCCCGGGGACCCGGTCCAAGGCCGAGCCACTGTCTCCCATGAGCAACTGCCACAGTCTCTGCCACCTCCTTGCTGCTCTGCTGTCCAGCACACTCACCTCTCTACGGGACAAACACAAGCCCATCTCTTCCCTGATGTCAGCTCCATCTGCAGACTCATCCCACCCACACTGTCCCTCCGCCTGGGCCTCCCGCTGCGCTCAAAGGAGGCCTCCTCAGCCTGCCTCCCGCCTGCCCCGCCCCTACCCCACCCAGTCCCCCACGCCCTGCTCCTCCTCATCCCGCAGACAGCCGTGCTCTTGCCTCCTCTGCCTTCAAGAGTGCCAAGCATCCGACCCAGAGAGCTTCTTCCGCATCATCAGACCCGTTGTCCCTCACTGCCCCAGGCTAAACCCAGCCTTGCTCTTCCTGCTGGCCCTCACGTCCCCCTCGCACCACAACTCTGTGACAACTCTGTGACCCTGTGTCCATCAGCTCCCCTCCTGTATTCCAGGAAGGCAGAGGGGCATGTGCCCCAGTAACCCCTCTCCCGGCATGCTTCCCCACGAGGCCCTAAGCAGTCCCTGTTGTGCCGCTCCTGAGTGGCCAGCCCCATGTAAGAAGCGAGGCCTGGAGGTGGCCCTGGAGTGCTCACTCTCAGCTGCTCCTGCACACACCACAGAGAGAGGGGACAGGACGCCTGGGCCTTAAGGAGAGGGTAGGAAGGACGACAGGGGCCGAGCTAGGTGTTGGGAGGTTCGAGACCCATGTACTAGAGAAAAGCAGACACACACTGGATGGGGCTTTTGGAAGCTGGAAGCAGAGGGTGGAAGCGGGCCTGGCAGGCTGGAGGGAGCTGAGGAAGCCTCCATCGCCTGTAGGCCGCTTGGAGCCCTGCTGAGGAGAGCCTGCCCTGCTCCACTCTGGAAGAACCCGCGGATTCTGAAAGAATACCATCTGCGAGGACAACCTCCCAAGCCATATGCACACGCTCCCGAGTCATGGGAAATGCACAGAGCTATGTTTACAGGGGCCTGGCAGAGAGCCACGAGGCAGCCCCACGATGTGGTGGTAAAATTTTGGACAGAGCACAGACTGGTTTCAGGAATATTCTTCCAGAAGGCCAAGGCTCCCAGATGGAGCAGAAGCAAAGCTGTACATTTTCAGGTGTCTATGTCAGCTCGGTGCCAAGAAAGAACATCAGGGAGCAGGCCCACTCTGACCATAAGCGAAGCCATCTCTGCCACTGGAGCCCCCAGTCACACCCCGGAGGCTGGCATGGCTGCTGCAGGCTCACAGAGAGCCTCGAGATCCTCCTGAGAGGGAAAATCAACAGCTGCTTCTGGAGAGAACAAGGAAACCTGGGGATCCATGGGGTTGAGGGGATTCAATCAACCCACGTACAAATCCCCAGCTGCAGCTGACTGTGGAGTGGGTCTGAGCACAGGATGCACCTGTGACCTTCCACCCTCTCTTGATGAAAATAAGACCATCATCAATATCTCCATTATTTAATGGGGCTGTGGAGAATGTAATAAGACGCATGCCAAGTGCAAAGCACATGAGTGAATGTGCAGGAAGTCTCAGCTTCCTCCCATGTCTGGCCTGAAAGAGCAGCATCCACCCTCTGAGTCTAGGTGTGCAGAGAAGCCAAGGTAGAGCTTGAAGAGCCCTCCATGATGGAGAGCCAGATGAAATTCAGTTTATGATTTCTTTTCCTAAATCTATATGGGACTAAAGAAGAAAGCAAAAGAGGTCCGCAGCCAGGGTCCTCGTAAGAGTCTGAACTCAACAATTCATCTCTTGAGTAGTTACGCTGGCCTCACATCCAGGCAGAGCTTTCCAGTCTAAAGAGTGCTCCTGCACACATGATTGTACTTAATCTCCACAGTAATCTAACACAAAAGCAGTGCCACCACTAGGTCCCCAGGTTCCAGATGAGGGAACAGCTCAGCAGGTCACAAGCCCTGCTGAGGTCTCCATTTAAACCCGAGCCCTGTCTACCTCGCAGGTGCTTCCTGCAGGGCCAGCCCCAGCCCCACCTCTGTGATGAGCATGTGAGCTCCAGCAGCACAGGTGGACACTAGGAGGTGAGAGAGGGTACAGTCACTCCTCCTTGGCTCCTGCCCACTCTGTGCGTAGCTGCAGGCTCAGAAGGGGCAGGAGCAGGGCCCGAGAGAGGGATTAGTTCACTCTCCCAACCCTGTCAGCCCGGGTCACCTGACTCAGCATGATGCACAGCTGTCTTTACGCCTTCTACCTCCAATCTTAAATACCTCCAAGTGTCATTACACCGTTCTCTTTAAAAAAAAAAAAAAAAAAAAAAAAAAAAAAAAATCCAAACAGATACAAAACCAGAGAATGAGAAAAGCGAAGGCGAAAATAATTACCAATCAAAGGAACGGCCCAGGGAGTAAGCTCTAAAGCTGCAGTCTGGCCTCCCCAACGTTGCCTCTGATAGGTAGAAGAAAGCACCATTATGTTAACTTGGCAGCTCACTCCCTCGCTGGGACTGGGGGCTTGAAGAACTGACTCTCGACTTGAGAAATGTCAGATTTGGGCTGCTTATTTCCTCTTGCACTTTAAGAGCTGACCAAGACAAAAATGACCTTAAAAAGGCAGGGTTAATGCTTTCTGGGATTTCTGGAGCACTTCTCTGCTTACACAACAAGAGGAGGTGCTGGGTGAATGCCCCAAAGCTTGGGCTGTGGCTGTCAGTTGGAGGGGAAGCAGCCCCTGGACAGGTGAATCAGCAGAAAAGACTCCAACGTCGGTCTGGGGGTGGAGGCCAGTGGGGAGCAGGCTGTCAGGAGACTCCAAATATACCAAGATGAGCAACCACGTCATATTTCCTGTGGCTGAGATGGAAGAGGAGGCAGCAATGTACATCAGCAAGACTTGGACAGACCTGGGTTCAAACCCGGCCTCTGCCACTGACTGGCAGTAGAACTGTGAACCAAGAAGACTGACATTTGCTTTTCAAAACTCTCCTGAGAAAGTATTTTGTGGAGAAACTAATCTATTACCGTACATTTTGCAGAAGCTCCTCTTCCAATCTTCAAGTCACTTGTGTTGATCACTTTCTGAGTGTCTGCTGGGCCCTTCTTGTGAACCAGCTGCTGTGTGCTCCAGGTGGCCACAGAGTGAAAACAGGACACCTCTGCTGCATGGGACTCTGCAGTTTATTTAGTGACAAATAAGGCTCTGGCCCCAAGAAGCAAGAAAAAAGGTCAGATGGGAAAAGCAGTGTCCTGAGGAGGCAAGGTCTGTTCATGAGTGGGGTGGGAATGGCTCTCTGGAAGAGGCATTACTCAAAGTCATAGACAAGGTAGGCCCAGTCAAGGGCCAAGAGTGGGTACTGCCTCTGAAGCCAGGGAGACAGCACCACCTGGGGAGCCCGGGGAGCTGGCCTCCAGCTGCAGTGGGATGTCCACAGCCCTGAGCAGAACTACATGGGGTTCAAGAAGAGGTAACGGGACACACAGCAGGTTTCCACATAGAGCAAACCCAGATGTGGCAGCCTGCCTCAGGATCCACCTACGGCTGGGGAGTGAAGCCTGCCATGCGACATGCAGCCATGTAGCACCTGCACTGGTGTGGACAACCGGCCAAAGGACCGTGGCCTCTGGGAGAGGGGTAAGGGCAGAAGGCCTCAGAGGTGGAGCTCAGGGTAGGGTGGCCAGGCCAAGCTATCGCCAGCTTTAGAGACTGGGCAAACTCTCATTAAGATCTGATTTTCCACATGCACTATAAATTAACAAAAGGTGTTGCCACAGGACACCCAAAGGTGTTCAAATAGTACCTGGCAAGGGGAGGGTGCAGTTGTGATTGTTGAACAACATTTGAAAGATTCTCATCTAAAAAATTCAGAAAAAATTGTAGGAGTTTCTGAATAGAGAATAGAAAAATAAAGGTCTGCTGTGACTGCAAATAGTTATTTTCTAAAAGTCCATGGAGGAAAGCAGGAGTCTGTCCACAAGTTCTGGCCCTGACCCACCTCAGAGACAGCCACAGGCAGCACGAGGCCAAGAGGACAGAGGGCCATGACCTTCACCTACTGGGAGCTGCAGAAAGGGAGACAGGGAGGAGAAGCAAGTAGGTGGTGCATAGGAAGTATGAGCTTCAGACAGGGTCGTGCACACCATGCTGCGCCACGGTTCACCCAGAAAACCCAGTTCCTGAGCCATTGTTGTGGACCCTACTGCTGTGCACTGCACCACTTGACGAGTGATCTATCACCAACTTGGTAACTTCCCTAGAGGAAGACCCTCGGAATTGACCTCCCACCTTTAAACATCTGCTCCTTGAACTTCTGACTGTTGGGCCCCAGATAACACCAAGCTGCTGGAGCCATCCTGGGATGTGGAGGAGGAAGTGGAAGGAACCTGTTCATGAGTAGACAAGGGCACTCTGCAGCCATCTTCATCGCACTCACAGCAGCCAAGCTAGCACCACCAACAAACTCCCATTCCATCCTCAAAGCAGTCAGGGAGCCTGCTGCCCTGCTCCATGCCAAGGCATCGCCCAGGCTGCCTGACTGACAGCAGAGAAAATGAGACTCCAGTGGGAGAGCATCTTCCCATGAGCTTCACGTGGTTCTCAGGCATTAACTAACCTTTCTAAATCATTTGCTGAATATTATTTTATTGAGATAATATTCGCATAAAATAAAACTCATCATTTTAACCATCTTAAAGTATACAAGGCAGAGATATTTAGTATATTCACAATGCTCTCCAAACATCAATGCTACCTAATTCAGAAAGATTTTCATCATCTCCAGAAGACACTCTATGTCCATTAAGCAGCCACTCCACCCCCAGACAAGAAAAACCACCAATCCATATTTTGTCCCTATGGATCTGGCTATTCTGGCCTTTCCTAGGAATGGCATCAAGCGGTGTGTGGCCCTCTGTGCCTGGCTGTGTTCAGTTAGCACCGTGTTCTCAAGGCATTTCTGTTCTGTGGCATGCACGCATCAGCACTGCATTTCCTTTATGGCTCAATGATACCCCACTGGATGGACAGACCAACTTGGGTTTTTCCCTCTCTTGGCTATGAATACTGCTGCTATGAACAGTGATATACAGGTGTTTATGTAAATGTAAATGTGTTTTTAGTTCTCTCAAGTACACACTTAGAAGTGGACATTACATGCCACTACTTCACACTTACTTCCCAGGCACCGCCTCTAAAGCTGATGTTTTATGTTTATACATACAGCGTTCTATGATTTTGTTCCATTCTGGAATAATACTCAGTAATATAGAAGGGAAGAAATATAGGTCTGTGCCCTTACAATAGGCTGGGGTACTGAAAACCTCTGCTGGGGAACATTGTATTTACACATGAATATTTCCAAAGACACGCTCGTATCATCATGTATGTGTGTGTGTTTATTTACCTATCTATATCTGTCTATATTCATACAGAGTAATACTATAGAAAATAGAAGTATTGATAGGTGGAGGCAGTGAAAATAATATAAAAAGAAACTTCCATACATGTGAAGACATATGTGCCCTATAAGTTATATCCACAATAGTACACAAATAAAGGTATACTCGGACATACATCCTGCTGCATTTCATATATACTAGAAACCATTCATTTTTGTTGCTCTTCTGTGAGTAGAAAACATATTAAGGCCAAAGCATCATTCATTGCCACATTGATGTTAATCCTTCCTCCTCTGGTGAGCACCAGGCCAGAGATGAACCAGCCCCAGTCCAAAGACCCTCACCCAAATCTGAGAATGCTGACGACTTCTCTTCAGGCTTTTCATCAGGACAGGAGCTTTATTATTTTTTCTATAAATGTGTGATGTAGGAATACACTCCTGTCATTAATTTTTGCTGGCTGGAGAAAGGTCTTTTTTGTTATGGGAAGAAAAGCCTAGATCTATTCCCTGAAAATAGACTGTTGTACTGAGAGCAAATGTTAGGGTGCACAGTACCTGGGCAAAAGACAACAGGCTGGGGTCAAAATGCACTCTAGGGCCAAAACTGGCTGTTTCAGTCAGGCCAATTGTTCTTTTTGTCAAAGGCTTTACCCACCGATGTTAGCCAGCTCTTCCCAGTCCTAGCTGGATGAACAGAACCCCACTGGGCTGGTTTCCTGAGCCCTTGAATTAAAAACACCTGGGTGCCAGGTAACACAGACTTTGTCACAGGTAGGAGAATGGAGTATGGTGTGTGGCTTGGATTAGATTCACTTGTAGTGAGCTAATTGGCCAATTGGATTCACTTGGGCTGGAGCAGCAGCGATGACCACTGACCTAGTTTTTTATGGGGCTTTCGTTTGTATATAGATAGGCACATAAGTAAACACACACATACAGCATTATATGTCTATGTAATGCTCATTTGTAAGTATGTCTGTGTAAAAAAGCCCCAAATAAAATCTCAGTTAAAGGTCATTTCAAGTTCCAGCCCCTGCAGCCCAGATGAGTCAAATCAGCCAATTAGCTCAGGCCAGGTGAGTCCAGTCAGCCAATGAGGTGACTTGGGACTGCTGAAGCATCAAGCCAGGCCAACAAGAATGGATGCAAAGAACACAGACATCCCTCAAGAAGGAGCGCAGGGCCCTGAGGTGCTGAGCAGGACATGGCGCCTTATATGGCAGCACAGCTTGCTCACTTCCTGGACCTTTTGTCTGAAGGTGAAGCTTTATCTTTATATGGACAACATTCTGTGGTTGTGTTCCATCCTGGGATGGTATTGAACCGTATAGGAGAGAAAAAAGACAAGATCTGTGCCCTTAGGATAAGCTGGAGTATTGAAAACATCTGTTGGGAAATATTCAATGTATACTGAATATTTCCATAAGCATCTCATATAATACTCTATGCCTGTGTTTATCTGTCTATATCTATATCCATATATGTGTATATCTATCAATATTCATACAGAGTAAAAGAGATACAAGGTAAAAGTATTGCTAGATATTAAAATAATAATATAAAAAAAGCTTCCATACATGTAAAGACCTATGTGCTCTATAAATGATATCTACAATAGTACACAAATGAACATATACTCTAAATACATCCTGATGCATTCAATGTATACTAAGGAATGATTGATCTTTTCTCCTCACTTCTTTCAGCAGTAAATTCACTAAGGCCATGGGAGTCATTCACTGCCAGGTCAGTCATGACCCTTTTCTTTCCAGTAGACACCAGGCCAGAGATGAACCAGACCTAGTTCCAAAGGCCTTCACCCAATTTTGTTTGTTCGTTTTTTGAGATGGAGTCTCATTCTGTCACCCAGGCTGGAGTACAGTGGCATGATCTCAGCTCACTGCAACTTCTGCCTCCCAGACTTACGTTATTCTCTTGCCTCAGCCTCCCAAGTAGCTGAGATTACAGGTATGCACTACCACACCCGGCTAATTTTTTGTATTTTTAGTAGATACAGGGTTTCATCATGTTGGCCAGGCTGGTCTCGAACTCCTGACCTCAGGTGATCCACCTGCCTTGGCCTCCCAAAGTGCTGAGATTACAGGCATGTGCCACTGCACCCGGCCTGACAAGTACACTCTTGTTGTTCAGGATTGGTTGCTGGAGAAGGATCTATTTGGGTAAAGAAAAAAACTCTAAGTCTGTTTCCTGAAGATAAACTGCAGCACTGAAAGCAAATGTGAGGAAACATGGTTCCTTGGCAAAAGTCAACTAGATTAGAGTGAACATGTGCCCAAGTGCCAAAGGTGGCCCTATTGGCTCTGTGCATCAAAGACTACACCTACTGGTGTGGCTGTATGGCCATACAGCTTAACGGTTCTAGCTGGATGGCCATAACACCACTGGGCAGGTTTGAGGAGCTCTTGAATTAAAGAAAACCTCAGGTGCCAAATAACAAAGGCTTTTTTATAGGTAGAAGAACGGGAAGTGGTGTGTGGCTCAAATTGAATTCACTTAGACTGAGCTAATTGACTGATTAGAAACATCTGGGATGGAGGGGCTGGAAACAAAAAAGACATCTGACCTAGGTTTCTCTTGGAGCTTTTCTTTGTAGATATTTGTATAAATAGAAAGACCCATAAACACACACACAGGATTATATGAGTATGTCTATGTAATGTCAATTTTGTGAGTATGTCTGTAAAACCCAGATGAAAACTAGGTCAAAGGCTTCTTCCAGTTGCATCCCTCCAGTTCAGGTGAGTCTAATCAGCCAATTTGCCCAGCCCAGGTGAATCTGTTCAATTAGCTCAGCCTAGGTAAATCCAATCAGCATATTAGCTGAATTGGAACTGCTTAACAATCAAGGCAGGCCCACAATGGCGGATATTAGGAATGCAGACCTACATCCAGAAGGGAATCAGGGCCCTGAACTGTTAAGGTGGACAAAAAACCTTAAGTGGAGGCCAGGCAGTGGCTCATGGCTGTAATCCCAGCACTTTGGGAGGCCAAGGCAGGTGGATCATCTGAGGTCAAGAGTAGGAGACCAGATTGTCCAGCATGATAAAACCCCATCTCTACTAAAAATACAAAAATTAGTCGGGCATGGTGGCAGGCACCTGTAATCCCAGCTACCTGGAAAACTGAGGCAGAAGAATCACTTGAACCCAGGAGGCTGAGGTTGCAGTGAGCAGAGATTGTGCCACTGCACTCCAGCCTGGGCAGAGCAAAACTCCATCTCAGGAAAAAACAAAAATAAAAACCTTAAGTGGCAGTAGCAGTACTGCCAGGTTACCTGCCAGGCCTTGCTCCTAAAAATGAAACTTTATGTTAATGCATACAATGTTCTATGGCTGTTTTTCATTCTAGTATTGAGCCCTATAGGAAGGAAGAAAGACTAAGTCTGCACCCTTAGGAAAGTCAGGATTACCGAAAATGTTTGTTGGCAAGTATCAAGGTATACATGCATATTTACATAGAAATACACATATATTTCTGTGTGTGTGTGTGTATATACATATCTATATCTTTATGTATCTATATTCATACAAGATGCAGATATAGAAGGTAGAAGTACTGATATTTTTAGATCCTGACAGTAATATCAAACGTCCATCCATGAAGAGGCCTGTCTGCCCTATAAACTGTATCTATAATAGTAAACAAATGGAGGTACACTGTGACATACATCCTGCTGCACTTAATGTATGCTAAGGAGCCATTTGTCCTTGTTGCTCTTTTCTGTCAGCAGAAATGCACTAAGGCCATGAGAGCCACTCACTGCTAGGTCAATGTTGACCTTTTCCTTTCTTATGAACACCAGGTCAGAAATGAACCAGCCCCAGCTTATGGCCCTAACACAAATTCACAAATAATGACTCCTTATTAGGGCTCCCATCAAGACAGGAGCTCTTCTTTTTTTCTATGAACATGGAACATAGGAGTACAGTCTTGTCTTTTGGTTTTGGTGATTGGAGAAGGGTCTTTTGGGGTAGGGCAAAGAAAGTATAGGTTTGTGCCCTGAAGGTAGACTGTGGTACTAAAAACAGATGTCAGGGAATGTGGTACTCAGGCAAAAGACAACCAGGCCAGAGTCAACGTGTGCTGTACTGCCAAAAGAGGCTCTGAAAGACCAGGCCAATGATTCCTTTTTCTGAAGCTACACCCACCCTCTGGTGTCAGCCAGCTCTGGCCAGTCCTACCTGGGTAATAAGAACCCTACTGGGTGATCTGATGAGCACCTGAATTAAAAACACAAGTGTCAGATAACAATGACTTTTTCCACAGATACAAGAATGCGAAGTGATGTGTGGCTCAGACTAGATTTATTTGGTCTGAGGTAATTGGCTGATTGGGTTCTTCTGGGATGGAGGGGCTCGAAGTGGAAGTGATCTATGACCTAGTTTCTTTGGGGGCTTTTTGTTTTAGATATAGACATGAATAGATACATAAACAATCACACATATACAGGGTTATATGACTATGTAATGTCCACTTGTGAGTATGGCTATGTAAAAGCAGCCCAAATAAAACCTAGGTAAAAGGCCATTTCTGTTTCCATCCTCTCCAACCCAGGTACATGTAATCATTCAATCTGCTCAGCCCAGCTAAATCTATTCAGCCAATTAGCTCAGCATAGGTGAATCCAATCAGCTCATTAGTCGAATTGGCAGTGCTGAAGGATCAAGGCAGGATCTCAGCAGTGGAAATGAGCAGTGCAGGAATCCACCAAGGAGAACAGGGCCCACTGTGCTAAGCTGGGCATGCCTTACATGGCAATACTGCCAGCTTATTTGCCAGGCATTGCCCCTAAAGGTGAAGCTTTGTTTATGTTCATACATACAACATTCCATGGCCGTGTTCTATTCTGAGATGGTATAGAGCCACATATGACAAAAGTCTAGTTCTGCATGCTTATGATAGGCAGAATTATTCAAAATGTATGTTGGTGAACATTGTATGTATACATGAATATTTACAGAGACATACTTATATAATCCTGTATGTGTGTTTTTATCTACTTATCTCTACATCAACCAATCAATATTTATATAGAGTCTAAATAGAAAGGGTAGATGTATTGATATTGGTACTGATAGTAATATAAAAAGAAACTTCCATACATGGTAAAGGATTATCTGCCCTATCACCTACACCTACAAATAAACAAATGGAGATCCACTGTGGCATACATCCTGCTGCAGTCAATGTACACTAAGGAACCACTGGCCCTTGTTGCTCACTTCTGTGAGCAGAAAATGCACTAAGGCCATGAGAGTCACTCATTAGCAGGTCAATGTTGACCCCTTCCATTCTGGTGAACACAAGGCAGAGATAAACCAGCCCCAGCACAAAGGCTCTCACACAGATTTGAGAGTGCTGACTCATTTTCATTAGGGCTCCCATCAAGACAGGAGCACTTTCTTTTTTCTATGAACAGGGACACAGGAGTACACTTTTTTCAGTTTTGGTGGCTTGAGAAGTGTCCTTTCATATAGGAGAAGAAAAGCCTAAGTCTGTTCTCTGAAAGTAGGCTTGGGTACTGAACATAAATGTCAGGGAATGTGGTACCCAAGCAAAAGACAACCAGGCCAGAATCATCAGTCACTGAAGTACCAAAAGTGACACGTGTCTGCCAGGTCAAAGAATCATTGTGTTGAATGCTACACCCACTGGTGTCAGCCAGCTCTGCCCAGTCTTAGCTGGATGGCTAGTACCCCACTGAGCTAATTTGATCAGCTCCTGATTTTAAAACACTTGGGTACCAGGTTAGGCGGACATTTTCACAGGTGCAAGAAAATTGGGAAGTCATGCGTGGCTCTGGTTTGATTTACTTTAACTGAACTAACTGGCTGAATTGATTCACCTGGGCTCAAGGGGATTGACAGAAAAATGACTTCCGACCTAGGTTTTTTCTGCTTGGCTTTTTTGGTAGATATATATAGGTACGAAGGTACATAAACACATACACATATACACATACATTATTATATGAATGTCTATAATGTCCATTTGTAAATATTTCTATGTGAAAAAGTCACAAATGCAAATGAGGTAAAAGTTATTTCCATGTCCTCCAGCCCCAATGAGTCAAATCAGCCTTTCCATTGTGTTTGGGTGTGAGATTCAGAATCTCACCTGATTAGGCTGTGTCCTTGTGTGAGGGTGACAATCCTAAGTGTTGGTTGGATGTGCACATCAGAGCCACAATCTCACCTGTGTGCTGGGTCCTGTTATGACACTCTGTACCATCCAAGGGCTTTATACAGTAGGCATGGGAG
Organism: Macaca thibetana thibetana; assembly: GCF_024542745.1. NCBI lineage: Eukaryota > Metazoa > Chordata > Mammalia > Primates > Cercopithecidae > Macaca > Macaca thibetana. Next base: position 97,733,680 of record NC_065585.1, on the reverse strand, counting down.
TCACAATTCTCTCTGTGGCCTTAGTACAGAAATGAGTCACCATTCCACCTGTGGACCAGATCCATGTATGAGTCACAATTCCACCTTTTGGCTGCATCTGGATGTGAGATTGAAAACCTCAGCAGCAGGCTGTGTCCATATGTGAGGGTGACAATCCTAGCTGTTGGCTTGGTGTGCATAGAAGAGTTACACTCTCACCTATGAGGTGGGCCCTATTATGACACTCTGTACCACTTGAGGGCTTTATACAGTAGGTAAATGAATCACAATGTTCTCTGATACTTTCATATAGCTATGAGACTCATGATCTTACCTGTGTTCCTAGTCCAGGTATGAGAATCAAAATCTCTCCTACTAGCTGGGTCCAGGTTTTAGAGTCATCATATGGCCAGTGAGCTGAGTTCAGAAATGAGTCACCACACCCCACTGTGGGCTGTGCCAATGCATGAGGGTAAAATCACCTAGATGCCAGGCCCAGGTGTATGTCACAATCTCATCTGTGGGCATGGCCAAGGTAGGAGTCACCCAGGTGCTGGGCCCCTGTATATGTCATAATCTGACCTGTCAGCCAGGCCCAGGTAGAGTCAAATAACCTAGGCTCTGCACCATTGCACCCAGGTAAGACGGCCAAATCACCTAAGTCCTAGACCCAGGTAGGAGAGTCAAATCAAAGCTTCACCAAAAACAGTACATTTTCTCTCTGGAATACATGTCACATTCCTCTTTTTTATTAACATAAAACTCCCAACCTTCTGTTTTTTGGATATACCAAAGACCACCCAATCTGCATGTATGCCTCAAATTGCAATTCTTTCTTAACATTAAATTTAGAGATTCATCTCTACATCTTTATTTTGATTTCAACAGCCCTTTGATTCATTGGCATGTATGTTGTGTCATGTGTGAGGTCAGCTCTAAATTGTTTTGGTTTGGTTCATGTTTTTGTATATAGATATCATTGGGAAAGGCACTTTTGTGCAGGCAGTCTTTGGACCTCTGCTTTGCCAAATAATGTGTCTTGAGCCTGGAACATGTTCTTACCAAGAGATAAAGTGCTGGAGTTACTGCTTTGTGAAGGGATATCTTTCTCTGCTCTTAGCTTAAAGTAGCCTTTTTATTCTTAAGCACATATGCTAATGGCTCTCAGGAAGCCCCAGATTGCTATAATTAATGTTCCTTTCTGTAATTTTATTTGCTTTATAAGTCTATCTTTTCCAGTTTTTTTGTTTTGTTTTGTTTTGTTTGTGTTTTTTTTGAGACAAGTCTCAATCTGTTGCCCAGAATGGAGTGCAGTACCACGATCTCAGCTCACTGCAACGTCTGCCTCCCAGGTTTAAGCAATTCTCCTGCCACAGCCTCCTGAGTAACTGGGACTACAGGTGCACACCACCACTCCCAGCTAATTTTTTGTCTTTTAGTAGAGATAGGGTTTCACCGTGTTGCCTAAGCTGGTTGTGAACTCCTAAGCTCAGGCAATCCACCCACCTCAACCTCCCAAAGTGCTGGGATTATAGGCATAAACCACCACACCTGGCCACCTTTTCCATTTTTAATACACCCACGCCTGCTTTCTTTTGATTATTGTTTGCATAATATACATTTTTCACTCTTTTACTTTCGACCTACCTGTCATTGAATTTGAAGTGAGTTTTTGTAGACAGAATTTAGTTAGGTCATTTTCGAAAATAATCTTTGTTTCTCCTCACTACTACTACTTAACACACTGTCAATCTCTATCTTTTGATTAGTGTATGTATATTATTTACACTTAAGGCAATTCTTGATACCTTAGAACTTAAGTATGCTATTTTATTATTTTCTGTTTGTTTCCTCTGGTTTTGTTCCTGTTTCTTTATTGTTGTTGTTGTTGTTGTTTTTGCCATCCTGTAGGTTAAACATTTTAAAAAATTTTTTCATCTTGATTTATTTATGGTGTTTTAGAGAGATACACACTTTAAGTACGTAGTTTTCGTAGTAGTTGCTGTGGATATTACAATATATCTCATTCCACTGATACAAATATTTTATCACTTTGAAGTATGGAAATATTACTCCCATTTAAGTCCTTTTATTTTTTATACTTGTAAACATCATTGCTTTGAATATCAAGTGCTGTTAATAATTTTTGTTTCAAGTATCAAGTATGACATATAAAACTCAAATGGCGATTGTCTATTAAAAACTTCCTTTAGCAAGTCTTTATAATTATGTCTACTAGTGACACATTCCTCAAGAGTGGTATCCCTAACTGCCATTAGGGGGTGTTAAAAGATGACTCTTTCTGGCTACTTCCCGCTGAAAAGAAGTGTCGTGTTGGGAACAGCACTTAGGGCTCCTCCTGGGGTCGATCTACAGTTCCTCAGAAGAAAGGTGTGTCCGTAGGTGCTTCTGTCTGCAGCACCAATTGGTTAGTTTGCTTCTAGATGAAAAGATAAATATTACAAGAAGGTTTAGAATATAGGGTTTGAATATAAGTAGTAAGATTACCATTATTAGTGGGGGTACTATAGGCCATAACCATGATAGTAGAGTTTGATACCTGTTAGCTATTCTAATGGATTATAATACTTGTTTGCCTCCACCAAATGTTGCTGTCTTTACCAGAAATGTTAAGATAAAAATAACATTCTTTACCCAGACACAGTGGCTAATGCCTGTAATCCCAGCACTTTGGGAGGCCGAGGCAGGCAGACCACCTGAGGTCAGTAGTTGAAGACCAGCCTGGCCAACATGCTGAAACCCCATTTCTACAAAAATACAAAAATTAGCCAGGCATGATGGTGGGTGCCTGTAATCCCAGCTACTCAGGAGGCTGAGGCAGGAGACTCGCTTGAATCGGGGAGTAGGCCAAGATTGCATCATTTCATTCCAGCCTGAGCAACAAAGCAAGACTCCATCTAAAAAAAAAATAAAGCAACATTCTTTTTAGGATAAATGGCATTAAATTTGGGTGGCTAAAGTAACTTTAGTGTTAACTTTGGCTAAATTTTTCCAGCAATTATCAATCCTTTCACAATTTCCACAGACCATTTATGACATGCTTAAACTTTCTGGCTAGTCCTAAACACCCCTTTTTTAAACAACCAGCTATTTCCTTTTAGGACAAGAATTTACCATCCAAGATCCTTTCTTATATGAAATCTTTTTTTTTTTTTTTTTTTTTTTTTTTTTGATATAGAGTCTCGCTGTGTCACCCAGGCTGGGGTACAGTGGCACAATCTCGGGTAAGTGCAAACTCAGTCTCCCAGGTTCAAGCAATTCTCTGCCTCAGCCTCTTGAGTAGCTGGGATTACAGGTGCCCACCACCACACCTGGATAATTTTTGTATTTTTCATAAAGAGATGGGGTTTCACCATCTTATCCAGCACTTTGGGAGGCCAAGGTGGGCAGATCACCTGAGGTCAGGAATTGGAGGCCAGCTTGATCAACATGGAGAACCCCGTCTCTACTAAAAATACAAAATTAGCTGGGCACAGTGGCACATGCCTATAATCCCAGCTACTCGGGACCATCTTGGCCAGGCTGGTCTTGAACTCCTGACCTCGTGATCCAGCCACCTTGGCCTCCCAAAGTGCTGAAATTACAGGCGTGAGCCACTGAACCCAGCCAAAATAACTTTCCTTTATAACCTTAATTGAATAGCTAGGATGTGACGTTTACCAAACCCAATAAGAAGTCCTAGCAAACTTAGTGATAGTAAAATTTTCATGTTTACTTCCTGTTGGTAACTATTATCCCTGCTATAAGGATAATAATTCCACAAAATATTACAGTAGTTGAGGCTCTTTATCCAATAAAGAGCCTCTGGGGGTGCTACAGTATATAATCCTGCAAATAGTAGAGTGAGTATACAATTCTGCAAGGGTGGTATAGTAAATAATTTCCATCAAAAAGTTTTACTTGCCAAAACATAGAATTTCTCTTTGGGGGTCTATGAAGTTACAAATGTAATCCCAAGGATAACTGAAATTTTTCTGCAAAAATGCATTAAAAGGAAGTTGTAATATCTGGTGGCAAATCTGAAGCGGAAAATAGAAATGACTGAAAGTATTTGCTGAGGTAAAGGTGGGACTAAGATGAGTAGCTCTCACTTATCTTTTATGATTTGTAGCTTCAGATATCTTATTTCTTCACATTGATATTCAGGGTGTTCCTCTGGGCTGTCAAGGGTTGCTCCCACAGCTTTCCAGGCTTTGACTCCAGTGTGATAAACTCAGGAGTTGATACCTGTAACTTTTACCACTGAGGAGGTTGAAAGAACAGTGTAGGGCCCTTCCCGCCCTTCCCAGCTTGGGTTCAGGGACAAAGAGAGAGAAGGGAGAGCCTTCATGATTCCAAATCTCCAGAGTTTGGAGTTGGGAGTTAAAGGCCAGCTTGACTAACATGGAGAAACCCCATCTCTACTAAAAATACAAAATTAGCCGGACATGGTGGCACATACCTGTAATCCCAGCTATTTGGGAGGCTGAGGAAGAATCGCTTGAAACTGGGAGGTGGAGGATGCGGTGAGTCGAGATCGCACAATTGCACTCCAGCCTGGGCAATGAGAGTGAAACTACATCTTAAAAAACAAACAAACAAAACAACAACAACAACAACAACAACAAAACAGAAAAACAGCTTTATTACCTCAGAGGTGTTTTCTGTATGGGATGGAGAGGTTTTTATGCAGTTAGTGAAAGTGTGAAAGTATCTACCCATGCCAGGTGGTGTTGAATGCCCTTCACCTTTGGCATGTGGGTGAAGTCTATCTGCTAGGCCTCTCCTGGAAAGCTTCCCATCCTTTGGGTTTGAGGAGAAAGCTGCTGCCTTCACAAGCATCGCGTAGAGAGAGAGAGAGAGAGAGAGGATAGAAGACATGATGGTCATGGACAGCAAAGGAGAACATTTGCAATTTAAAAAACTGGAGATCCTGTTGCCAATCTGATTGGGCAGTTAGAGGCTGGGTCAGTCCAGAAGCCTTTGAATAACACCAGGGTGTAGCCCTGGCCAGAAATCCTCAGTTGCTCCAGGACCTCTTCCAGCCCCATGAGATGGCTAGGTCTTCCATGAAGGGAAACCAGTTTGAAACATAGCCAACATGTCCAGCAATCTGAGGGCACTGGGGTATTCACCATGTTCTCTCCAAAAAGCCTGTCATAAGACTTGAGAACCACAGCTCACCCTACAGGCATCCAGATGGCCATCAGACACACAATATACGGTCTGATTTGATTTTAAAATGGAGGCCAAGGGCCAGGTGTGGTGGCTCACACATAATTCCAGCACTATGGGAGACTGAGGTGGGCAGCTCTCTTAAGGCCAGGAGTTCGAGGCCAGCCTGACCAGTATGGTAAAACCTCATCTTTACTAAAGAATACAAAAATTAGCCGGGTGTGGTGGCACATATCTGTAATTCTAGCTACATAGGAGGTTGAGCAACGAGAATCACTTGAACCTGGGAGATGGATGTTGCAGTGAACCAAGATCATGACACTGCACTCCAACCTGAGTGATATAGTGAGATTCTGTCTCAAAAATAAATAAAAATAAATAAATAAAATGGAGGCGGAGAGCCTTGAAATGAAAGGACAGAGTTGAGGTCCACTCCAATATACTCACCCTTTTGATAATCCCAGACAAGCCCCCACAATGAAGCTGTGTCATTTATCTGGGGTAGTACCCAAGGTTCATTGCCTCATGCTAAGGAAATCAAGGACACAGACACACACACAAGGAGTGGGTTTAATAGCAGAAGTTTGATAGGCAAAAGAAAGAAGAGAGCTTTCTTGTGCAAAGAGGTCCCAAATGGTTTTTGGGTTCACAGTGAGATGCAGTGGTTTATAGATGAGCTTGAGGAAGTGGTGTCTGATTTACAAAGGGCACAGAGGATTGGTTAAACCAGGTGTGCCATTTACATAGTGCACAAAGAGGCTGACCACCCCACCCTGATCTTTTATTATGCAAATTCGGTCTCTAACAGGCTGGCACCATGTTGCCTGCTTTTTACTGCACATGTGGTGACAAAAAAACGGAAAAAGGGAACTTCCATGTTGACTATACCTGACTTCCAAGTATCCCTTTCTATTGGCACAGCTGCCAGCATTTATCTATGCAAGTTGTCTATGTGTGCAGCTTGATTTTTCAGGCTGCATTTTTTAGGAAAAAAAAATGATTTGGGGGTTGCTTTTTATTGAAAGGAAAACCTTACTGAGGACTTTTACCCTATCTGCCTAAATAATATCTTTTCAGTTCCTGTATCAGAGTGACGTCAGTACTCCCTTGTGTCTCAGTAGGTCATGTTTCCCCACCCTGCCCCCAACCAGTCCACTGTAGTCCACTGTCTCTGGGCCCAGTTCTTGCCTAGGCATTGTAGTCCTTATGGTCTAGACTGCCTTTCAAGTTTACTGGGAGACAGAGTGTTGTAGCCCTCAGTAGTGAGGTTTGCGAGAACACAAGTTCTGACCACTGAGATCAGCAAATGCCCTCTGGCTAGGGCTGGTTTAAATGCTCCCTCTGTGGACAGGCATCAGCTGAGTCTGGTCTGGTTTTCCTTTCTATTCTAACAGAAAAGCACTGAGTTCAATGCCTAACAATTGCTGTGTTTGCCCTCCCCTAGTGCTCAGAGACAATCTCCACACCATGATGCTGCTGCTGGGGGCAAGAGAGGAGTGATGTTAATAACTCAGGACTGTTTTTTATCTGTCTTTTCAGTGCCTCTTTCAGTGATATAAAGTAAAACCAGGTACTATAAGTGCTCACCTAATTTTTGGCTACGGTATTTTTTCATGTAGTTTTAAAATTGGTGTCCTTGCAGAAGGACAGTCAGTGGAGCATTCCATTTCACCATCTTGCTCTGCCTCCCCTTGTGAACTTTTCTTATTCATATAGTTTCCTTATTTATCTATTCTCTAGTAGTACACTGAGCTTATCTATGTTCTCTAGTAGTTCACTGAACTTATCTAAGATGACTGTTTTCAGTTATATCTCAAGTGGTTTATAAATGTCTGTTTATTTAGGGTCAGTTTTTGGAGCTCTGTTAGTTTTCTTTTGTAGTTTGTAATCTTTGTATTCTTACATTGGTGGTTCATTTGAAGGAGGAGCCACCTCCTTCTAGTCTTTACAAGCTGGCTTTTCCAGGGGAAAACCCTTCACCAGTCAGCCTCTCCTGAGATGTTGGCAAGCCAGATGGTTGCATCTGTGAATGGATACGCCTTCTGTCAGTGTCTCCAGAGTCTGTGGTCAGAAGAAGCTTGCTGCTTCTGCTTTGCAGTAGTGTGGGCCAGCTGGCTTGGTTCATGAACAGGTGAGGCCAGAGAGAGGGGCTTCAGTCAGGCCAGGTTGATGACTCTGGCTGTGGACTACTGCCAAGATCCATGCACCCTGGCCACTGAAAGACACCACCATCTTTCTTTGTTCCTAGCTGTTCCCAGGTGGCCTAGCCATGCTCATTTCCTCGGTGTTCTGTTTGAGGTGAGACAGAAGTGGGCCTCTTGGGAAGGGCCCCAAATGCTGGGTGAGTTGAACACCCACCTTGGTCTTTCTTTAGCTCACTGGAGAAATCAGAGTGAGGATATCTTTCTTGGCACCAGAGATATGGATAAAACAGAAATTTTTAAATTATGCTTTTTAATGTAGTTTTCCTGGGCTTTTGTGCATTACTGGGGTGCTCAATCCCTGGGTTCTGGAACTCTTACAAAGGTGCTCTCTTTCATAGATATTGTTAAATTGGTGTTTCAGTGAGAAAACCAGGATAAGAACCTTCTATTCTGCCATCTTGCTGACATCGCCACTGTCTGGCTGACTTCTTATAAGGCTCCTTCTGTGGCTCAGTCCACATAGCCTCCTTTTTGAGGTTTTTTTGCCCTGTGGAGAGGAAACTGTCCAGTTCATTCAAGCCTAGGTCTTCTCTGAAATATCTACTTGATCCATGTGATCCCCTCATTACCTTCCACATAAAATTCTGTGCCCCTTACTCCTTGCCTTGCTAGTGGATAAGTCCCACCAAAGCCCTGTTGTCAGAATTCTTAAGGTAATACTCATACAATTATCTCCTCTGGTTAACATGTGGCACATTCCTTCAAGAATCTTCTCTCTCTCAGCTCTAGCAGCATGGGGCTGACTCACCAAGTTTCTACATCTTGGCCAGCATTCAGGTAGGGAGTGAGGTAACAGGCTTTTCACTTGAAGATCTTCATAGTCTCTGTGACTGCTTTATTTTGCAGGGAGGAGAAGATAGCTTCCACTCATTTGTATTCTGGGTAAAGGTGAGAAGGCACCAAGAGGTGAAGAAAGGAAAAGCCACAGCATTCACTATGCTTTGCATTCCCTTCAAATAATACTTCAATAAATCTCTGACCTTATTCTTTTAGACTGTTGGAGGTGACTGTCACTAAACCTCATGGATAAAACAAGGCTTCTCTCATTCACTGTCCTCAGTTTTCTAGTTTCATTTGAATTTCTGTGAAAACAGGGTAAGCCTCACTCCTATTTTGTTTTACATATCTTTGAATTATTGGAAAATAAATGCAAGATTTTTAATTCATTATACACAAAGTAAGCACTTCTTAGAATATATCCACTATTATAGAGGAAAGAACACTGGACAAGTAAGAATACTGAAATTTGCATATCACCTCTATATCTTTCTAATTGTGCATCAAGGTTAGAGTGTCTTTACCTCAATAAACTTCTAGTTACCAATCTATAAAATGAAAACACACAAAACACAGACCTGGAATATCAAGAACAGAATAAAACAGAATATCTAGAACAATTATCTACAGTCTCAGGTGACTGCATAAAATTGAATGTTATAAATTATAATGTTTTATAAGACATTACTAAATTATCAGCTCCTCAAGTTCAGGGACCATGTCCTGTTTGTATTTCTATAAAAGCACTCAAATATTTATTGAATGTATAAAACTTCGAATAAACCTAAAGTCAAAGTAGTAAAATGGAAAAATGAAGACAACAAGGGTATTTGTGATAGGCAGAAAAATGGTCCCCCAAAGAGGTCCACACGCTTACTCCTGGAACCTGTGAATATATTATGTTACATGACTTAGGGCAATTAAGGTTGCAGACAGAATTAAAATTTTTGATCAGCTCACCTTAAAATAGAAGGAGAATCCTAGATTATCAAGATGAATCCAATGCAATCACCAACCTCTTCAGGTGGAAGAGGGAAGCAGAAGATGGAGAATCACAGAGATGGCAGCATGAGGAAGACTACTTGATGTTGCCTCTTTTGAAGATTGAAGAGTAAGGCCAAGAGCCAAGGAATACAGGAGTTCAAAAAGGCAGAGAAACAGATTCTCCTCAAGAGTGTCCAGAAGAAATGCCATCCTGCCACAACCTTGATTTTAGCCAGTGGAGACCCATTTCAGACTTCTAAATTTCAGAAAGGGAAGGTAATAAATTAGAGTTGTTTTAATCCACCAATTAAACTAAAATAGTCTATAACACTAACAGTACATAAAAGTTGGTCTGCAAGAGAACAGTGAAAAAAAAAATATGTCAGGTACAAGCCCAAGTTAACACTGGAGCTTAACACATTATACATTAAAAAGAATACAAGTATAGGATGAAGAACTGAATACCTGTGATATTACTGATGGAAAGACCAATGTCTCTTTTGGTTTCCACAGCCATGGAAGTAGGTGGTGTCTAGATTTCTTTTGACTTTACATTCTATGCAACATGTAAGAGGGAAGTAATCATGATATAAAGAGAGCAAGGATCTTCACTAGTTGTATTTATTAAGATGGGAATGAAATATTATAATAGTTGGCATTTGCAATCAACAGGAAAACCTAGCTACATCAACATAGCTACAACAGGAAAATATAGCTACATCTAGAATATCAATGAAAATATTGGAGCAATCTGCTAGTAATTAAATATATTTCAAAATACTTATTACAAAACAAATTTCACAAGATTAAAGATTACATTTTAAAAGCAAGCTATAGAAATACAAAAGTAAACATAGATATTTGTATAACCTTGCAATGAAACTGATTTTCTAAATACCGATAAAAGGAAAGCAGAAACCACGAGTGAAAGACTGATTGACTGTATCACTTTAAACTCACAGAGCCTTGCCATGCCATGCTTCAGGACTAACATTGATGGCTTGTCAATCTCATCTTTTTCCAAATGAAAGAAAATATGTTTCATGGCAAAATTTCAACAGTCTCCTTAGAGATCATTGAAGCATCTCCTGGAATAATTGAATCTCAGCTTAGCGAGGCCCAGTGATAGGGGATAAGGACACAGAGAATGGCTCAGAGGGGAGTAAGTGGCCTACCACACTGAATGATGGTAAGAGCTTGAGAAGAATGAGGCAGAGACACTGAATTGAGGCAGAGACACAGGCAGAGACACTCAGAAGTAACTAGTGACTTCAATGAAAGGTATTGAGAATAGGCAGATGATAAATGGGAATGGATTAAGCAGTAAGTGGGAGGTGAGGAAATGGTGCTATGAGCTCAAATAATTTTTCACAAAGTGTGGAGAAAATACAGAAGCGTAACTGGAGTGGTATGTGAGAACCAAAGTACAGTTCTTTTTGATGAAAGCATCTTTAACATGTTTAAAATATAAAAGAAGAATGCAGTCAGAAATAAAAATTACAACATTGAGAAGGGATTATTAATAATGTAAGGTACTAGAGAAGGAAGAGGAAAATGGGATCCAAAATACTAGTGGAGGGATTGATTATTGAGAAAAAGAGAAATCTCAGGTGGAAATGCTAAAAGGGGAGAGGCCAGATGCACTGGAAGGAAATAAAGTATGAGTTGTCCATCAGCACCAGTGGGCTTGAGAATGGTGGGAAGTGATAACCACGTGATCTGGAATGATGGGAGGTTGTAGTCAGTAGGCAGAATGCTAATTTTGGTGACTTTGGAGGTGAAGTTGTGGATAATGGCAAGATGCAAGGTGCAATCCTGAGAGTGACTCCCAAGGTGAAGTGAAGGACACTTTGTGTAAGGAAGTTCAGGATCTGAGGGGCTGGCATCATTAATTTTACCAATATTCAGTTGTTGAAACTTCAAATAATGTGAAGATTACATGTCTGATTTACAGAAGATTTTAGCCAAGGAATCTTCAGGTATATTTTTCTGACGTCCTTAGTTGTTTTGTAATAGTCTGTACTATTTTCTAATAGTATGAGATGGAAATTTAATTTTCTAATATTTCAAACTTCTCAGCTATCTCTCCTCCTTATCCCACTAGGAATGGATTACTGTTTAACCTACTTCCCCAAAAGAGAATTAACAGCATAGAAATTATGCCTAAAAGCCAGGTATTTATCTACCAGGTGAGTATGAAATACTTACTTGGTATTTGATGCATATTTACTTAATCAGATAGAACCCCAGCCTTGCTATCAAAGTAAATGTTAAATATGCTTGAGAATGCTGTCCAAAACTTGGGTAAGAAGTATCAATGTAAGGCTATAACAAACCAAATTTGATTCCCTCAAAAGTAAGGGTAATACAATTTTCATAGCAGGAGAGAAACACATCACTAGTCTATTTCCCAAGACCAAAGAAAAGTACGCTCAGTGTGTCAATCAATATAATGGCCTTGATCTTTAAAGAAAGTTCAACTGGAAATTCTAAAATACATGCATATAAGTAAACTTCACAGTACACTGTTGAACTGGCTCTATAATAGTTTTCAATACTTGACATCAAGATTTTTTTACCCAGAACTCCTTTCTTCTTATATTCTTCTCCACATCTTCCCAGGTGCTCGCTATAGAAGACTCAGTATACTTGGCAAGAAGGAAATTAATGAAAGTCAAAAATATAGCTACATCTAGAGATTTCACTATCAGCAAAATTATATAACCACATGTTAGTATTATGAGCAAGCATCCTCAGGCCCAACTGTGAGCACAGTAATTTTAGTCCCAAGATTTCTGTTGAATGCCTTCATTTCAGGCTTTCGAGCAACTAATATATGCAATAAGTAAACAGAAATCCCAGTCATATTTGGAGAGAGAGAAGGGAGGAAGAGGAGAGAAAGGAGAGGTGGGGTGGGGGGAGAGAGGGAAGGAGGGGCAGACAGGGAGAGAGAGAGACAGAGACAGAGAGAGAGAGAGAGAGATCCTTCTGAGGTCAAACTGCCCACCCTAAAGCTTAGCCATAGGAGTATAAATGAAATGAAATACAGATGGGAACAACAGGTCAGGCATGCAATTAGCCCAATAAAACTTAAGTTGAAGATCTGTAGACTGTAGATCTAGTCCTTATCTATAATTATTTTGTGGTACACTTTCACTGCACTGAGTAGGGGAGTTCTTACTGCAGTTACAACATTGGCCTGAAGCAATGCTGCAGTCCAGATACTTTCTAGGAAGATGTAATGGGCAAAGGTTACATTTTAAATATGCCCAAAGACATTTTCTTTTGACAAGCACACTTCATGTGGGCCATGTGATTCTTAAGGAGCTTTCAGTCAAGTGGGCATGTAATCCAGACCAATCAATTAAGGTCCTTTACGGGAATATTAGAAAAGACTGATGACTTTTCACCACATCGACAGATGGTGGCTGGGGGTCGTGGAGAGTGGAATGAAGACAACAGGGAAAAGCAGAGGAAAGAGTGGAGCAACTATATGTGATTGAAGCCATTCCAATCTGAAAATTTTAAATTTTATAAGTTAATAAATTCCCTTTTCCTCATGTTGGTTTGCTAATACAGAGGAGGAAAGTAGGTGACAAAGAGAGAGTGAGCAGAGGAAGCTCTCATGGCTGTGATTAGAAAACAGCATTTATAACAGGAGTCAGCTGGTTCCCCACTCGTTCCCTTCATTCATCATCTGAAGGCCCAAGATGGTTTGCCAAACCAGAATATGTTCACAGAATCACACCACAGCTGAGAAGTCGGTGGAATTGTCTTCTATATTTTTGTTTCTACCTTGGGCATGCTTGAGCCTTGGAGATGGAGGCTGCAGTAAGCAGACATCCCACAACTGCACTCCAGCCTGGGGGACAGGAGTGAGACCCTCTTTCAAAAACAAAACAAATAAACAAACAAAAATACCAAAAAAATGCAAAACTTTGCAAGCTAAGGAATGTATAATAAAGGAATGATGATGACCCTTATACACATTTAGGCAACATGTCTCCTCTCTAAGCCTTTGGAAAAAATTATAGGTAATATTTGATATTTCTTATCCTCAATCAGACATTATCTAAATTGATCTACACACATTCTCATTAACCCAATCATACTTACTTTAGAACTACTACTTCACTTGAGCAGCTCTCCACTCTATGAAACACGGACCTTTACACATCCACATCGTATAGTATTCCCAGTAAATAACATTTCACATATGCAGCCTTCGCTTTACCTGGCACAAGCTATTAGTTTATACTCTAATCCAGAGAAAAGAAAACTCAGGCTGGGCACGGTGGCTCAAGCCTGTAATCCCAGCACTTTGGGAGGCCGAGGCGGGCAGATCACGAGATCGGGAGTTGGAGACCAGCCTGGCCAACATGGTGAAATCCCGTCTCTACTAAAACTACAAAAATTAGCTGGGCATGGTGGCGGGTGCCTGTAATCCCAGCTACTCAGGAGGCTGAGGCAGGAGAATCACTTGAAACTGGAAGGAAGAGGTTGCAGTGAGCTGAGATCACGCCATTGCATTCCAAACTGGGTGAAAGAGCTAAATTCCATCTCAAAAAAAAAAAAAAAAGAAGGAAAACTCATAGATGAACACATACTGTTCTCTGCCAGATTATTTTTGAACGTTTAGTGAACAGCTAATGTTGTTCCCAACTATCTCTATGAAATGAATGGAAGAATTTTTTAAAAGGCTTAACATGAGACAGATAAGGAGATACAATCTGATATCAAACCAATACTTTCAGTAGTAGCTTTCCCATAAGGGCTATAATATTGGAATGAACCACCATGTGTACAATATTTTAAAAGCTATGATTAGGCAGGCTGGTTAGAAATCCTTTGTCAGAATAGGCAAATGTTTACAGGTTCTGAAAAGCAGATTGCTGGTACCATCTACCTTAAGTTTCAAATCTTTGTTACTTCTTTATTCATTTTTTCCAATATCTACTGAGATATAGGTTGGTGAATTCTTATCCATTCTGCCATTCTGTATCTTTTAAGTGGAGCATTTAGGCCATTTACATTCAACATTAGTAATGAGATATGAAGTACTATTCTATTCATCGTGATACTTGATGCCTGAATACCTTGGTTTGTTTTCTCATTGTGTTATTGTTATATAGGACCTGTGAGATTTATGCTTTAAGGAGATTCTATTTTGAGGATTTGTTTCAAGATTTAGAGCTCCGTTTAGCAGTTCTTGTAGTAATCACTTGGTAGTGGTGAATCCTCTCACATTTGTTTGTCTGAAATAGACAGTGTCTTTCCTTCATTCATGAAGCTTAGTTTTGCTGGATACAAATTTCTTGGCTGATAATTGTTTTGTTTAAAGAGGCTAAAGATAGGCCGGGCACTGTGGCTCAAGCCGGTAATCCCAGCACTTTGGGAGGCCGAGACGGGCGGATCACAAGGTCAGGAGATCGAGACCATCCTGGCTAACCTGGTGAAACCCCGTCTCTATTAAAAAATACAAAAAACTAGCCGGGCAAGGTGGCGGGCACCTGTAGTCCCAGCTACTCTGGAGGCTGAGGCAGGAGAATGGCATGAACCTGAAAGGCAGAGCTTGCAGTGAGCTGAGATCCGATCACTGCACTCCAGTTTGGGCGACAGAGCGAGACTCCGTCTCAAAAAAACAACAACAAAAAAAAGAGGCTAAAGATAGGACCCCAATTCCTTCTAGTGTGTAGGGTTTCTGCTGAGAAATCTGCTGTTACTCTGATAGGTTTTCCTTTATAGGTTACCTCATGATTTTTGCCTCACAACTCAAGATTCTTTCCATCATCTTGACTTCAAATAACCTGATGACAGTGTGCCTAGGTGATGATCTTATTGCGATGAATTTCCTAGGTGTTCTTTGAGCTTTTTGTATATGTATGTCTAGATCTTCAGCAAGGCTGGGGAAGTTTTCATCAATTACTCCCTCAAATATTCTTTCCAGACTTTTAGATTTCTCTTCTTCCCTGGGAACACCAATTATTCTTAGGTTTGGATCCTTAACATAGTCCCAAACTTCTCGGAGGTTTTGTTCAGTTTTTAAAATTCTTTTTTTGTCTTGGATGGATTAATTCAAAAGTCTTGTCTTTGAGGTCTAAAGTTCTTTCCTTTGCTTGTCTGATTCTATTGCTGAGATTTCCCAGGGCATTTTGCATTTCTCTAAGTGTGTCCTTGATTTCAAGAAGTTGCAATCATTTTTTATTTGTGCTATTTCACTGAAGATTTTTCCTTTCATATCCTGTATCATGTTTTTAATTTCTTTAGGTTAGAGTTCATCTTTCTCTGGTGCCTCCTTTATTAGCTTAATAATCAACCTTCTGAATTCTTTTTCCGGCAATTCAGAGATTTCATCTTGGTTTGGATCCATTGCTAGTGAGCTGATGAGATATTTTGGGGGTGTTAAAGAACCCTGTTTTGTCCAATTACCAAAAGTGTTGTTCTCATTTGGGTAGATCATGTCAGAGGGAAGACCTGGGAACTCAAAGGCTGCTGTTCAGATTATTTTGTCCCATGGGGTGCTCCCTTGCTGTGCTGTTCTCCCCCTTCCCCTAGGGATGGGGCTTCCTGAGAGCCAAACCACAGTGATTGCTTTTGCTCTTCTGGGGTTAGCCACCCAGTGGAGCTACTGGGCTGGTACTGGAGAGTATCCACAAAGAGTTCTATGATGTGATTCATCTTCAGGTCTCTCAGCTGGAGCATCTGCTCCAGTGGAGGTAGCAGGAAAAGTTAAGTGGACTCTGTGAGGGTCGTTGGTTGTGTTTTTTAGTGTGGGGGTTTTGTGTTGGTTGGCCTCCAGCTAGGAGGTGGCATTTTCATGAGTGCATCAGCTGCAGTACTATAAGGAGAAAGTAAACTTGCCCTAGGGTTGCCTGGGCAAAACTTAACTATTCAGGTTTTTCAGGTGGTGGGCAGGGCCATAGAACTCCCAAGAGATTATGACCTTTGTCTTTGAATACCAGGGTGGGTAGAGAAAGACCACCAGGAATGCCAGCAGTCACAGGCCTCATACCATTCCCACACAGCCCATAAGACCAGTATGACTCCCACAAAGCCCTCCACAGCTAGTGAGCAGGGTGAGAACTTGCCCTAGACCACCAGTCACCGCACTGAGAAAGTAAACAGACTCATGGTTTTCCACCATCTCAGGGAGCCTGTAGTGGCGATCCAGTTTCTTCAAAGGGTCTGTGAATTCTCTCAGCTTTCCTGCTATGTTGCTGTGGTAGATCTTGAAGCAAAAGTTTATGATGTGGGTCTCCACATGCTGCTGTGTCCAAGTGAGAGCTGCAAGCTAGTGCTGCCTCCCGTACACCATCTTAATCCTCTGTCCAAAGTTTTTTAAATAGTCATTCAAAAAATAATGTGGTAAGAAGTAGAAAGAGCCCCTGTGAACCCAGTACTCCTCATGCTTAGGCTCAGGAATACATAAAAGTTTTCTAGAGTAAGGTCCTTTTGCCCCATCAATTCTCATATAACTCCCCTCACTCAATTTTAACTTGGAGATTATTCCTCCTTCAATCTAGTGTATGTGTTCTGGGTGAGCTCTACCCCTGCTCTAAAGGTGCACAACATGTGTCACATGCAAGCCAGTAAGCATATTATATTCCCCTGGCCGTGGTGCTTGTGGACACAGAGTGATTCCCCTGCAAGTGAAAGGGCTCACTGTTTCCCACTAGACTTCACTCTTGGACTCATCTGAGCCTAAAACTGCTACAGTCATCTTCTCATCAAGCAAAGACAGCCTAGGAATTTTATAAGTTATATGGAGACCTTTCATATGAAGCCAATGCAGTGGGAAGCAGAGAGGAGAAGCAGAGAAAAGAAAGAAGAAAGAAAGGAAGGGGTGCGGGGAGGTGAGGGGACCCTCTGTTTCAGTCCGGAATCCAGCTTTATAAGAAGCTAGGCTATCAGTGGACATTTTGAGTTGAATAGGAAAATAAATGTCATCTTTGCCTCCCTTTGGTACAGACATTCTAACACTTGTAGACTAATATAGAAGAAAAATAATAACTCTAACAGACATGTTTAATCTGATGCCATTGCATCATTTCCAGGTACTATTCAAAATTTACGAGAGGTTAGAGCCTCAGAGCTATAAAACCAACACAGAAGGATTTCACAATCTCAAGTCACTTTAAAACCAACATCATGGAAAATGTGATCATACAATGTTTAGCCAAATTCAATACAATAATTAGCCAAATTATTTTGTGGGCATTTTGGGAAATGCACATTCCATTTCTAATATAATAGAAAACTAGTAATTAGATGCAATCTGCATTGTGAGCAAAATTACTAAACATTCTACCTTATAATCATTACAGCCCTGATATAAGCAATGAAAATTAGAAATCTTATTCCTCCTGTATATTCTTGTTTAGTGTAGTCATACTAGTTTTATATTGTATGAGTCCATATTTGAGGAAAGGTTTTAACCATACCTCCCCTAACAGTTTAAAATCTTGAAAAAAATAAAGTAAAAGCACAATGTGTTAAAGTTTTAAAATGGGAAATTAGTGTCATCTTGTATTTTGAAGACGTGAAAGTAAAACCTTTATCTCTCCTTCTTCATATGTTAAAGAATCATTGACTAAAACAGGCCCACTTTATTTCCTTTGGTGTTCTGAAATCATCAAGTAAACCCTCTTTATTCCTCCTTCAAAATGTTGTTAAAGTGTAAACTCCTTCCCTTGACAGTTAGGCTCTATGCTATTTCAGCCAGGGAATTCCAATTTCTTGAAAAAATCACATTCATTATTATACTTTGGTTATTGGATCAAAGTCAGGACTTAATTCTGAATATTAATGTGGTATAATCATGAAAAAGCTTTGTTTTTTAAGCATTAACATGGTAATCAGCAAATGTCTTTGAGAGATGGCCCAAATATTGGAAACAGCAGTAACCTGACTTTCTTTTTTTTTTTTTTTTATTTATTATTATTATACTTTAAGTTCTAGGGTACATGTGCATAACGTGCAGGTTTGTTACATATGTATACTTGTGCCATGTTGGTGTGCTGCACCCATCAATTCGTCAGCACCCATCAACTCGTCATTTACATCAGGTATAACTCCCAATGCAATCCCTCCCCCCTCCCCCCTCCCCATGATAGGCCCCGGTGTGTGATGTTCCCCTTCCTGAGTCCAAGTGATCTCATTGTTCAGTTCCCACCTATGAGTGAGAACACGCGGTGTTTGGTTTTCTGTTCTTGTGATAGTTTGCTAAGAATGATGGTTTCCAGCTGCATCCATGTCCCTACAAAGGACACAAACTCATCCTTTTTTATGGCTGCATAGTATTCCATGGTGTATATGTGCCACATTTTCTTAATCCAGTCTGTCACTGATGGACATTTGGATTGATTCCAAGTCTTTGCTATTGTGAATAGTGCCGCAATAAACATACGTGTGCATGTGTCTTTATAACAGCATAATTTATAATCCTTTGGGTATATCCCCAGTAATGGGATGGCTGGGTCATATGGTACATCTAGTTCTAGATCCTTGAGGAATCACCATACTGTTTTCCATAATGGTTGAACTAGTTTACAATCCCACCAACAGTGTAAAAGTGTTCCCATTTCTCCACATCCTCTCCAGCACCTGTTGTTTCCTGACTTTTTAATGATCGCCATTCTAACTGCTGTGAGATGGTATCTCATTGTGGTTTTGATTTGCATTTCTCTGATGGCCAGAGATGATGAGCATTTTTTCATGTGTCTGTTGGCTGTATGAATGTCTTCTTTTGAGAAATGTCTGTTCATATCCTTTGCCCACTTTTTGATGGGGTTGTTTGTTTTTTTCTTGTAAATTTGTTTGAGTTCTTTGTAGGTTCTGGATATTAGCCCTTTGTCAGATGAGTAGATTGCAATCATTTTCTCCCATTCTGTAGGTTGCCTGTTCACTCTGATGGTAGTTTCTTTTGCTGTGCAGAAGCTCTTTAGTTTAATTAGATCCCATTGGTCAATTTTGGCTTTTGCTGCCGTTGCTTTTGGTGTTTTAGACATGAAGTCTTTGCCCATGCCTATGTCCTGAATGGTACTACCTAGGTTTTCCTCTAGGATTTTTATGGTATTAGGTCTAACATTAAGTCTCTAATCCATCTTGAATTAATTTTCGTATAAGGAGTAAGGAAAGGATCCAGTTTCAGCTTTCTACTTATGGCTAGCCAATTTTCCCAGCACCATTTATTAAATAGGGAATCCTTTCCCCATTTCTTGTTTCTCTCAGGTTTGTCAAAGATCAGATGGCTGTAGATGTGTGGTATTATTTCTGAGGACTCTGTTCTGTTCCATTGGTCTATATCTCTGTTTTGGTACCAGTACCATGCTGTTTTGGTTACTGTAGCCTTGTAGTATAGTTTGAAGTCAGGTAGCGTGATGCCTCCAGCTTTGTTCTTTTGACTTAGGATTGTCTTGGAGATGCGGGCTCTTTTTTGATTCCATATGAACTTTAAAGCAGTTTTTTCCAATTCTGTGAAGAAACTCATTGGTAGCTTGATGGGGATGGCATTGAATCTATAAATTACCGTGGGCAGTATGGCCATTTTCACGATATTGATTCTTCCTATCCATGAGCATGGTATGTTCTTCCATTTGTTTGTGTCCTCTTTTATTTCACTGAGCAGTGGTTTGTAGTTCTCCTTGAAGAGGTCCTTTACATCCCTTGTAAGTTGGATTCCTAGGTATTTTATTCTCTTTGAAGCAATTGTGAATGGAAGTTCATTTATGAATTGGCTCTGTGATTGTCTGTTACTGGTGTATAAGAATGCTTGTGATTTTTGAACATTAATTTTGTATCCTGAGACTTTGCTGAAGTTGCTTATCAGCTTAAGGAGATTTTGGGCTGAGACAATGGGGTTTTCTAAATATACAATCATGTCATCTGCAAACAGGGACAATTTGACTTCTTCTTTTCCTAACTGAATACCCTTGATTTCTTTCTCTTGCCTGATTGCCCTAGCCAGAACTTCCAACACTATGTTGAATAGGAGTGGTGAGAGAGGGCATCCCTGTCTTGTGCCAGTTTTCAAAGGGAATTTTTCCAGTTTTTGCCCATTCAGTATGATATTGGCTGTGGGTTTGTCATAGATAGCTCTTATTATTTTGAGGTACGTTCCATCAATACCGAATTTATTGAGCGTTTTTAGCATGAAGGGCTGTTGAATTTTGTCAAAAGCCTTTTCTGCATCTATTGAGATAATCATGTGGTTCTTGTCTTTGGTTCTGTTTATATGTTGGATTATGTTTATTGATTTGCGAATGTTGAACCAGCCTTGCATCCCAGGGATGAAGCCCACTTGATCATGGTGGATAAGCTTTTTGATGTGTTGCTGAATCCGGTTTGCCAGTATTTTATTGAGGATTTTTGCATCGATGTTCATCAGGGATATTGGTCTAAAATTCTCTTTTTTTGTTGTGTCTCTGCCAGGCTTTGGTATCAGGATGATGTTGGCCTCATAAAATGAGTTAGGGAGGATTCCCTCTTTTTCTATTGATTGGAATAGTTTCAGAAGGAATGGTACCAACTCCTCCTTCTACCTCTGGTAGAATTCAGCTGTGAATCCATCTGGTCCTGGACTTTTTTTGGTTGGTAGGCTATTAATTATTGCCTCAATTTCAGAGCCTGCTATTGGTCTATTCAGGGATTCAACTTCTTCCTGGTTTAGTCTTGGAAGAGTGTAAGTGTCCAGGAAATTATCCATTTCTTCTAGATTTTCCAGTTTATTTGCGTAGAGGTGTTTATAGTATTCTCTGATGGTAGTTTGTATTTCTGTGGGGTCAGTGGTGATATTCCCTTTATCATTTTTAATTGCGTCGATTTGATTCTTCTCTCTTTTCTTCTTTATTAGTCTTGCTAGTGGTCTGTCAATTTTGTTGATCTTTCAAAAAACCAACTCCTGGATTCATTGATTTTTAGGAGGGTTTTTTGTGTCTCTATCTCCTTCAGTTCTGCTCTGATCTTAGTTATTTCTTGCCTTCTGCTAGCTTTCGAATGTGTTTGCTCTTGCTTCTCTAGTTCTTTTAATTGCGATGTTAGAGTGTCAATTTTAGATCTTTCCTGCTTTCTCTTGTGGGCATTTAGTGCTATAAATTTCCCTCTACACACTGCTTTAAATGTGTCCCAGAGATTCTGGTATGTTGTATCTTTGTTCTCATTGGTTTCAAAGAACATCTTTATTTCTGCCTTCATTTCGTTATGTACCCAGTAGTCATTCAGGAGCAGGTTGTTCAGTTTCCATGTAGTTGAGCGGTTTTGATTGAGTTTCTTAGTCCTGAGTTCTAGTTTGATTGCACTGTGGTCTGAGAGACAGTTTGTTATAATTTCTGTTCTTGTACATTTACTGAGGAGCGCTTTACTTCCACTTACATGGTCAATTTTGGAGTAAGTACGATGTGGTGCTGAGAAGAATGTATATTCTGTTGATTTGGGGTGGAGAGTTCTATAGATGTCTATTAGGTCTGCTTGCTGCAGAGATGAGTTCAATTCCTGGATATCCTTGTTAACTTTCTGTCTCGTTGATCTGTCTAATGTTGACAGTGGAGTGTTGAAGTCTCCCATTATTATTGTATGGGAGTCTAAGTCTCTTTGTAAGTCTCTAAGGACTTGCTTGATGAATCTGGGTGCTCCTGTATTGGGTGCATATATATTTAGGATAGTTAGCTCTTCCTGTTGAATTGATCCCTTTACCATTATGTAATGGCCTTCTTTGTCTCTTTTGATCTTTGATGGTTTAAAGTCTGTCTTATCAGAGACTAGTATTGCGACCCCTGCTTTTTTTTGTTCTCCATTTGCTTGGTAAATCTTCCTCCATCCCTTTATTTTGAGCCTATGTATGTCTCTGCGTGTGAGATGGGTCTCCTGAATACAGCAAACTGATGGGTCTTGACTCTTTATCCAGTTTGCCAGTCTGTGTCTTTTAATTGGAGCATTTAGTCCATTTACATTTAAGGTTAATATTATTATGTGTGAACTTGATCCTGCCATTATGATATTAACTGGTTATTTTGCTCGTTAGTTGATGCAGTTTCTTCCTAGCCTCGATGGTCTTTACATTTTGGCATGTTTTTGCAATGGCTGGTACCGGTTGTTCCTTTCCATGTTGAGTGCTTCCTTCAGGGTCTCTTGTAAGGCAGGCCTAGTGGTGACAAAATCTCTAAGCATTTGCTTATCTGTAAAGGATTTTATTTCTCCTTCACTTATGAAACTTAGTTTGGCTGGATATGAAATTCTGGGTTTAAAATTCTTTTCTTTAAGAATGTTGAATATTGGCCCCCACTCTCTTCTGGCTTGGAGAGTTTCTGCCGAGAGATCTGCTGTTAGTCTGATGGGCTTCCCTTTGTGGGTAACCCAACCTTTCTCTCTGGCTGCCCTTAACATTTTTTCCTTCATTTCAACTTTGGTGAATCTGGCAATTATGTGTCTTGGAGTTGCTCTTCTCGAGGAGTGTCTTTGTGGCGTTCTCTGTATTTCCTGGATTTGAATGTTGGCCTGCCCTACTAGGTTGGGGAAGTTCTCCTGGATGATATCCTGAAGAGTGTTTTCCAACTTGGTTCCATTTTCCCCCTCACTTTCAGGCACCCCAATCAGACGTAGATTTGGTCTTTTTACATAATCCCATACTTCTTGCAGGCTTTGTTCATTTCTTTTTCTTCTTTTTTCTTTTGGTTTCTCTTCTCACTTCATTTCGTTCATTTGATCCTCAATCGCTGATACTCTTTCTTCCAGTTGATCGAGTCGGTTACTGAAGCTTGTGCATTTGTCACGTATTTCTCGTGTCATGGTTTTCATCTCTTTCATTTTGTTTATGACCTTCTCTGCATTAATTACTCTAGCCATCAATTCTTCCACTTTTTTTTCAAGATTTTTAGTTTCTTTGCGCTGGGTATGTAATTCCTCCTTTAGCTCTGAGAAATTTGATGGACTGAAGCCTTCTTCTCTCATCTCGTCAAAGTCATTCTCCGTCCAGCTTTGATCCGTTGCTGGCGATGAGCTGCACTCCTTTGCCGGGGGAGATGCGCTCTTATTTTTTGAATTTCCAGCTTTTTTGCCCTGCTTTTTCCCCATCTTTGTGGTTTTCTCTGCCTCTGGTCTTTGATGATGGTGATGTACTGATGGGCTTTTGGTGTAGGTGTCCTTCCTGTTTGATAGTTTTCCTTCTAACAGTCAGGACCCTCAGCTGTAGGTCTGTTGGAGATTGCTTGAGGTCCACTCCAGACCCTGTTTGCCTGGGTATCAGCAGCAGAGGCTGCAGAAGGTAGAATATTTCTGAACAGCAAGTGTACCTGTCTGATTCTTGCTTTGGAAGCTTCCTCTCAGGAGGGTACTCCACCCTGTGAGGTGTGGGGTGTCAGACTGCCCCTAGTGGGGGATGTCTCCCAGTTAGGCTACTCAGGGGTCAGGGACCCACTTGAGCAGGCAGTCTGTCCCTTCTCAGATCTCAACCTCCGTGTTGGGAGATCCACTGCTCTCTTCAAAGCTGTCAGACAAAATCGTTTGCGTCTGCAGGGGTTTCTGCTGCTTTTGTTATTGTTTACTGTGCCCTGTCCCCAGAGGTGGAGTCTACAGAGACAGGCAGGTTTCTTTGAGCTGCTGTGAGCTCCACCCAGTTGGAGCTTCCCAGCAGCTTTGTTTACCTACTTAAGCCTCAGCAATGGTAGGCGCCCCTCCCCCAGCCTTGCTGCTGCCTTGCCGGTAGATCACAGACTGCTGTGCTAGCAATGAGGGAGGCTCCGTGGGCGTGGGACCCTCCTGGCCAGGTGTGGGATATGATCTCCTGGTGTGCCTATTTGCTTAAAGTACAGTATTGGGGTGGGAGTTACCCAATTTTCCAGGTGTTGTGTGTCTCAGTTCCCCTGGCTAGGAAAAGGGATTCCCTTCCCCCTTGCGCTTCCCAGGTGAGGCGATGCCTCGCCCTGCTTCAGCTCTCGCTGGTTGGGCTGCAGCAGCTGACCAGCACCGATCATCCGGCTCTCCCCAGTGAGATGAACCCAGTACCTCAGTTGAAAATGCAGAAATCACCGGTCTTCTGTGTCGCTCGCGCTGGGAGTTGGAGACTGGAGCTGTTCCTATTCGGCCATCTTGCTCTGCCCCCAGTAACCTGACTTTCAGGAGTCCATGAAAGTACAGACTGACTTCCAAAAAATACAGTGCTTTAAGAAGAGATGTGAAACATCTTCCCAGAAATTATTGGATTAAAAAAAAACCACCCAGATGAATATGAGCCAAAATGTCATCCAAAATGCCTCAAATTTTGTAGAATTCTACATTAAAAAGCAAATAGGACCAGATTGGAGGAAAATGCCAAGAAGTCATTCATATGCATTATTTCTATGAATACAAAATTGTGTCATAGAAAAAAAGAAGCAGGCTTTTCTCTGCAATATACAATCTGGTAAGTCCATGGGAAGATAAGCTCATGAAAATTAGATGAATTTCCTTCAAAACAATGTTTGTGTGACTTGCATTTATACTTTCAGTCTAAACTAACATAGTAATTTTTAAGTTAATAACATGCCTCAATATTTAATTAAAAAAATTCCTACTTTGTAAAAATAAAAATAAACATACAAATTTGTACTACTTGTTTGGCAGTTATTGGCAGAAAAGATAAAAATAAAAATGTTATAGGACTTGGGGTATGACTATGGAGTTGGCCACAGCAAGTGGAAAGAGAGAGATGAAGAACGAGAGTGAGGTGGGAGGAGAGCAAGTGAAAGACAAAGACCAAGAGGCATTCATTACACAAGCACAAGGTGAAATCATGTGCCTTAGGTTACAGTTTGCTGAGCAGAATAAGAGTAGTAACAATAAAAGCCAACATTTGTTGGATACTCATCATATGCCTGGTGGAATGTTAAGTGCTGATTATGTGATTATGTAACATTTCATTTAATCCTCTTTGAAAAAAGAAAAAAATATGCAGTTTCCCTACCATTACTAAAATTTGATACCTAGATGAGGTTTTTTCAGATTTTTTTCCTGCAACTAAATATCTAGAGATAACTTTTAACATACATGGCATTCTTTTTCAGTACCTACCATGGTGCCAATTCATTGACCAAATAAACATGCTAGACATTTTTAAAGGAGAAGCTGAAACATTCTAAAAAACTAGAATACTGCAGAACAAAATGGCCAGGTAATTGCAGATTCTTGAAACTTCTTTTCCCTTTGAGTTATGCAATCTAAAAAGTAAAAAAAAAAAAAAAAAAAAAAAATGAAAAGCATGTCTTCCACATTGAGGCTACAAACAGGTCCAACCTTACGCCACAAACCTTGCCCCAAATTAAAATGAAATCTCTGCAATGTACGAGTTATTCATTTTCCAGAGACAAGTATGCAAAGTAGCAGCAAGTGAGGGAAATTCTGGAAAGCCTCAGTACAGACAGTTCGGAGGGCATAAAAAGCATACTTGATTTCCAGCCTCTTTCCCAGGGCCTATGCTTGAAGAGCTGCCAAACTAAGTCTTTACTTGGATCTAACAAGAAAACACCAAAGGGCCAAAATCTGATCACTACTTTTTCACACCTGGCAATGGAAGCAGCAAAGATTCAGCTAAAAGAGAAAAATCAGAAACTTTTTTCTTTTACATTTCAATGTTTGTAGGATCAATCTGCTTAAAAAACCTAGAGCAAAATAAACTTTCCATGTTTCAGATGGAAGACCAAGTGCTAATATAATGATCACTTTCTGTACTTCTGCCATTACCTTTGAATAAAAAAAAACTTTTTGTTACATTTTTAAAAATTTTAGTCTAAGTGTGGTTCTGTAGTTATTTAAATGTCCTCTAAGATCACTCCATGAGGCATCATTAGAACAGAACTATCACATATACATTCACCATAATAAAGAAATGTTTCTTATAAGAAAATAACTGCCCTTCCATACTCTTTTGTGGATCTTCCTGGGATTTTCTGGGATACTTCTTTCTACTGAAAGAATTTAGGTTTGCTCTTGGCTCTGAAATGAAACAGAATGGTATGTTAATTGAAAGATCTTAATGACCATTCTGAATTTAAAGCTGAAATTTCACTTCTGTTCTGTTTCCTATCTTAAATGGTATCTAGCCATATTGCCTAATATAGCCTCTCAAATCTTCTGCAATGAGATTAAATGATGGCGATAAAATATTCCAATAATCATATGCCAACATATATTGATACTCCACAATTAAATATAATTTCCCTCTCATTAAGAATTTCCCAAGAAATATAATTAAATTCAAAGATTAAAATCTTCAAAAAAAATCTAAATTCTTACCTTAAAGTCTTTAAAAGCTAAAGTCTGAAAAATTCCTGCTGTCTTTGTTGAGCAGTGTGAATTCAAAGAAAGTAAAGCCTCAAATCCCAATTTAAATTCCAAACTTATTCTCTCCAACTTCTCATTCTGTTCAGTTTCAGTTAGATGAATTCTCTATATCTGCATTTCTTTCAGCAGCTACAGCCTGACTCTTTCTCGGGAATGGGTACAGTTCCTTCAGGGCCTCAGAAATTTGTTTATTTGCTCACAAGTCAACTCAGGAGTCTCACTTTTAAGGATCCAAAGCATTAATAGAGAATACAAAAGTGCACACCATGGTTTTCCAAACCCACACGTTTTAGAAAATAAAGCAATCCCCATTTGCTAGTACAGTTATCCTAAACATAATTATGTTCTAGAACCCAGTACATACTGTTGTCAAAGGTCATTATAGAAACTCAAAAGTATCTGAAAAAGAAATACTAGTTTCAACTTTACTAAATTGCTGATCAACCCATCCCTGCACGATAAAAACCCTTAAAGTAGGCATCAGAGAAACATACCTCAAAATATTAAGAGCCATCTGTGACAGACCTGCAGCTAACATCATACTGAAGGGGAAAATTTAGAAACCTTCCCTCTTGGTACTGGAATAAGACAAGGATGTCCACTTACACCACTCCTATTCAACATAGTGCTGGAAATCCTAACCACAGCAATCAGCCAAGAGAAAGAAATAAAAGGCATCCAAATAGAAAAAGAAGCCACATTATCTCTCTTCACTGAAAATATAATTCTATACCTAGAAAACCCAAAGTCCAAAAGACTCCTAGATTTGATAAATGATGTGGTCAAGTTTTGGGATACAAAATCGACATATAAATATCAGCATTATTTCCATACACGATCAACATTCAAACTGAGAACCAAATCAAGAATGCAATCTCACTTACAGCGAAAACAAAAAGAAAACAAACAAAAACCTAGGAATACATCTGCCCTAGGAGGTAAAAGATCTCTATAGGAGATACTTGTCTGGGGTACATGAGAATTACCCTAAAAATCTATTAGAGTGGTATAGAAATGTTCATAGCAGCATTATGCATATTGCTAAAAACCTGAAGCAATTTAATGCCCATCAACTGATAAATTAATGAACAAAATGTGGTATATTTCCAAAACATGTTCAGATATAAAAAGGAATGAGTATTGCTACATGATATAATATAGATGAATCTTGAAAACACTGTGCTAATGGAAAGAAGCCAGTCACAAAAGGCAACAATATGGCTTGATTCCACTGACATGAACTATTCAGACTGTGTAAATTTGTGTAGACAAAAACTAGATTTCTGGTTGTCAGGATATGAGAGAAGGGAAGAATTGGGACTCACTGCTAATCAGTACAGGGTTTCTTTTTGGGGTGGCAGAAATACTCTAGAGTGAGACAGTAGTGATGGTCACACTACATAGTTAATATACAAAAAATCACTGAATTATATGCTTTTAAACAGCGGATTTTATGTTATATAGATTATATCACAATTAAAAATAAATTGAGAGAAACCTCTCATAAGAGATTAAATTTGACTCTATGGGATTCATCTTAACTATGGGACCAGAGTGGGTTAAAGGCTGAGATTTACTTATCTTCTTTCTGAGTTATTGCCATCTGAGATATTCCTGGCCTTTTAATCTCTAAAATTTGCAGTGGAAGCATCCCCCACCTCACCCACTGGGCATCAGGTCCTAACTAAGAAGTTCTTCCAATTCAGTATTTTCTCAGCCTTTTAGTCTCAACTTTCCTACTGAGTGCCATTCTAATGCTGTAGTAAGTGTGGACCTGGCCATGTAGCCAACACTGTATCCTAGGAACTACAGTTTTGGTCCTGAGACACAATGGCTGCTGTCACTCACTACAGAATTGCTTAGAACCGTGAAACCTGGCTCCCAGTGAAGATTCTCCTGCCCCTCAGTCCCCAGAACTGTTCCAGCTGGAGAACCACCTTAAGCAAGTTCCTTAAACAAAGCTGCTTCTGGTGAACTGCATTCCTTGCAGCCTCACAGAAAAAAAAAATCCCTCATGATTACTCCCCAAGAGATGACATTTCCTCTGGTTTAGGATGCTACAGGCTCTGAACATTTTTGTCTGTCATGTCTTTTATGCTATATATCTCAAATGTTTTCATTTTCTCCACTAGTAGTTTCAGGAAGACTTAGCTGATTAACCTACCTGAGAAGTTTCTTTTCTTCTACCAAGTAGGATCATGATGTTGGCAGGATCTGAATTCTTTCTTTTTACCTTTCCATTGCTCTCGGGCCCAGATATTTTACTACTATATTCTGCTAGATTGTGTTTTATAGAGTTTTCCATGGTGAGATATACGAAAATAGCAGGTTCTGGGTCTGTCAAACATATCTGCTGTTTAAACATATTTTGTCTACAATCAAGCTTCCTGGGAAGATTATCCATCCCAGAAGATACCCCTCCATAGCCCAATATCTATAATGGGCTCAGTACATATTATAGTTCTTCTGTCCACACCCCTCCAATATAAATGATCTTTTCTGTGCCTTACTTTGAGTCCTAACCAAAAATTGCTTGGGGATGTTTCCTCAGGGAACAGTGTGTAATACATCATCACCTTAAGTCACCTCGTTTTTTTGGTTTTCTGCGCTGCTCTTCCCCACATTTACCCTCAAATTTGTTCTAATATTTTGTAACCAAGTCATACAGTTGTCTCAATATTTGCTTGGAGAGTTGGTTTCTGCTTACACTTATGAGCCAGTTTGCAGCATTTGGACACACCCTCTCAGAAATTACTCTAGTCTACTGAGATCCTGCCTTGCTTCCTCTCTAAATTTTATCAGGCTTCAGTTACTCTTTTTGATATAGCAACAATGAAAGCACAACCCCTTTTCTGAAACCTTCTGAGAACAGGTAGACCATCTACATCTGTCTCTCCTTACAGGTCTTCATTCCCCTTTACATCTATTGATCCAAACCAATAAAACTGCAACCTTTCTCATAAGGAAATCCTTTGTTTCCTTCAGTTAAATATGCCTAAATTTCTTTATTCTTGTTATTCTGATGCACTTATTCTTATAGTAAGGTTGAAGAATACTCTTAAGCCCATGGCTTCCTGAGCAAAGCTGATTCTTGAGACGCAGTCCTCAAAACACAGGCTTTCTAGACTTTGGTGTCATAATAGCTTCCTTGAGGTGTTTTTCTATGTCAATCCAAAAAGGGACCATTTTTTTATAATAAGTCTTATGTCTTTTTGCACATTTGTTAATAAAAATGTACTACGCTTCTGTGGGCAAGGGTGCATTTTAGGTCTCAAAATGGTCTAATACCGAGATAACAGTTTATTTTGATTAACAAATCCATGGCCAACTTAAAACTACAATGTGGGGACTGGCTTTTAAAAGCCTGTGTCAAAGCCATGTATATCCATGAATTAGCCCATCTTTAGACCCTGAATTCAGCCTAAAATAGTGCAAAAAGTGAATGCCAACCTACATCTGCACACATAACGTAAAGTTCACTTACACACTAGTTCTTTAGTTTATACATAAAATTTAGTTGCACTAAATTCCTGGCCTGCAACCCTGCTTGACAAAGCAGATTGTAAAAGTTGTGGTCACAACTATACAACAACAAAAGCAGCAGAAAACTCTGCAGACGCAAAGGACTCTGTCTGACAGCTTTGAAGAGAGCAGTGGATCTCCCAACACGGAGGTTGAGATCTGAGAAGGGACAGACTCCCTGCTCAAGTGGGTCCTGACCCCTGAGCAGCCTAACTGGGAGACATCCCCCACTAGGGGCAGTCTGATACCCCACACCTCACAGGGTGGAGTACACCCCTGAGAGGAAGCTTCCAAAGCAAGAATCAGACAGCTACACTCGCTGTTCAGAAATATTCTATCTTCTGCAGCCTCTGCTGCTGATACCCAGGCAAACAGGGTCTGGAGTGGACCTCAAGCAATCTCCAACAGACCTACAGCTGAGGGTCCTGACTGTTAGAAGGAAAACTATCAAACAGGAAGGACACCTACACCAAAAGCCCATCAGTACATCACCATCATCAAAGACCAGAGGCAGAGAAAACCACAAAGATGGGGAAAAAGCAGGGCAGAAAAGCTGGAAATTCAAAAAATAAGAGCGCATCTCCCCCGGCAAAGGAGCGCAGCTCATCGCCAGCAACGGATCAAAGCTGGACAGAGAATGACTTTGACGAGATGAGAGAAGAAGGCTTCAGTCCATCAAATTTCTCAGAGCTAAAGGAGGAATTACGTACCCAGCGCAAAGAAACTAAAAATCTTGAAAAAAAAGTGGAAGAATTGATGGCTAGAGTAATTAATGCAGAGAAGGTCATAAACAAAATGAAAGAGATGAAAACCATGACACGAGAAATACGTGACAAATGCACAAGCTTCAGTAACCGACTCGATCAACTGGAAGAAAGAGTATCAGCGATTGAGGATCAAATGAATGAAATGAAGCGAGAAGAGAAACCAAAAGAAAAAAGAAGAAAAAGAAATGAACAAAGCCTGCAAGAAGTATGGGATTATGTAAAAAGACCAAATCTACGTCTGATTGGGGTGCCTGAAAGTGAGGGGGAAAATGGAACCAAGTTGGAAAACACTCTTCAGGATATCATCCAGGAGAACTTCCCCAACCTAGTAGGGCAGGCCAACATTCAAATCCAGGAAATACAGAGAACACCACAAAGATACTCCTCGAGAACTCCTCGAGAAGAGCAACTCCAAGACACATAATTGCCAGATTCACCAAAGTTGAAATGAAGGAAAAAATCTTAAGGGCAGCCAGAGAGAAAGGTCGGGTTACCCACAAAGGGAAGCCCATCAGACTAACAGCAGATCTCTCGGCAGAAACTCTCCAAGCCAGAAGAGAGTGGGGGCCAATATTCAACATTCTTAAAGAAAAGAATTTTAAACCCAGAATTTCATATCCAGCCAAACTAAGTTTCATAAGTGAAGGAGAAATAAAATCCTTTACAGATAAGCAAATGCTTAGAGATTTTGTCACCACTAGGCCTGCCTTACAAGAGATCCTGAAGGAAGCACTAAACATGGAAAGGAACAACCGGTACCAGCCATTGCAAAAACATGCCAAAATGTAAAGACCATCGAGGCTAGGAAGAAACTGCATCAACTAACGAGCAAAATAACCAGTTAATATCATAATGGCAGGATCAAGTTCACACATAACAATCTTAACGTTTAAACCGCACTAGGAATGACACTTTTTTCGTCCAATTAAACTAAAGACACAGACTACGCAAACTGGATAAATGGACTAAATGCTCCAATTAAAAGACACAGACTGGCAAACTGGATAAAGAGTCAAGACCCATCAGTCTGCTGTATTCAGGAGACCCATCTCACACGCAGAGACATACATAGGCTCAAAATAAAGGGATGGAGGAAGATTTACCAAGCAAATGGAGAACAAAAAAAAGCAGGGGTTGCAATACTAGTCTCTGATAAGACAGACTTTAAACCATCAAAGATCAAAAGAGACAAAGAAGGCCATTACATAATACAAACAGAGAGCCAAATCAGGAATGAACTTCCATTCACAATTGCTTCAAAGAGAATCAAATACCTAGGAATCCAACTTACAAGGGATGTAAAGGACCTCTTCAAGGAGAACTACAAACCACTGCTCAGTGAAATAAAAGAGGACACAAACAAATGGAAGAACATACCATGCTCATGGATAGGAAGAATCAATATCGTGAAAATGGCCATACTGCCCAAGGTAATTTATAGATTCAATGCCATCCCCATCAAGCTACCAACGAGTTTCTTCACAGAATTGGAAAAAACTGCTTTAAAGTTCATATGGAACCAAAAAAGAGCCCGCATCTCCAAGACAATCCTAAGTCAAAAGAACAAAGCTGGAGGCATCACGCTACCTGACTTCAAACTATAGTACAAAGCTACGGTAACCAAAACAGCATGGTCCTGGTACCAAAACAGAGATATAGACCAATGGAACAGAACAGAGTCCTCAGAAGTAATACCACACATCTACAGCCATCTGATCTTTGACAAACCTGAGAGAAACAAGAAATGGGGAAAGGATTCCCTATGTAATAAATGGTGCTGGGAAAATTGGCTAGCTGTAAATAGAAAGCTGAAACTGGATCCTTTCCTTACTCCTTATACGAAAATTAATTCAAGATGGATTAGAGACTTAAATGTTAGACCTAATACCATAAAAATCCTAGAGGAAAACCTAGGTAGTACCATTCAGGACATAGGCATGGGCAAAGACTTCATGTCTAAAACACCATGTCTAAAAGCAACAGCAGCAAAAGCCAAAATTGACAAATGGGATCTCATTAAACTAAAGAGCTTCTGCACAGCAAAAGAAACTACCATCAGAGTGAACAGGCAACCTACAGAATGGGAGAAAATGTTTGCAATCTACTCATCTGACAAAGGGCTAATATCCAGAACCTACAAAGAACTCAAACAAATTTACAAGAAAAAAACAAACAACCCCATCAAAAAGTGGGCAAAGGATATGAACAGACATTTCTCAAAAGAAGACATTCATACAGCCAACAGACACATGAAAAAATGCTCATCATCACTGGCCATCAGAGAAATGCAAATCAAAACCACAATGAGATACCATCTCACAGCAGTTAGAATGGCGATCATTAAAAAGTCAGGAAACAACAGGTGCTGGAGAGGATGTGGAGAAATAGGAACACTTTTACACTGTTAGTGGGATTGTAAACTAGTTCAACCATTATGGAAAACAGTATGGCGATTCCTCAAGGATCTAGAACTAGATGTACCATATGACCCAGCCATCCCATTACTGGGTATATACCCAAAGGATTATAAATTATGCTGCTATAAAGACACATGCACACGTATGTTTATTGCGGCACTATTCACAATAGCAAAGACTTGGAATCAACCCAAATGTCCATCAGTGACAGATTGGATTAAGAAAATGTGGCACATATACACCATGGAATACTATGCAGCCATCAAAAAGGATGAGTTTGCGTCCTTTGTAGGGACATGGATGCAGCTGGAAACCATCATTCTTAGCAAACTATCACAAGAACAGAAAACCAAACACCGCATGTTCTCACTCATAGGTGGGAACTGAACAATGAGATCACTCGGAATCAGGAAGGGGAACATCACACACTGGGGCCTATCATGGGGAGGGGGGAGGCGGGAGGGGGGGGGAGGGATTGCATTGGGAGTTATCCCTGATGTAAATGACGAGTTGATGGGTGCAGCACACCAACAAGGCACAAGTATACATATGTAACAAACCTGCACGTTATGCACATGTACCCTACAACTTAAAGTATAATAATAATAAATAAATTTAAAAAAAAAAAAAAAAAAGTTGTGGTCAATAATTACCTTGACCCCTCCCAATCATGATGCTCCTGTACTTGTAAGTGAATCTTTCCCTCAGCTGCACTCTTTATGGAGGCCCTACATGCCCATCATCTGCTGATGCTCCATATTCTTCAAAATAAAACTGTAGCAATTCATATTCTAAATCCAGCCCACACTGGGTGCCATAACCTGCCCACCTTTAGCTTAAGACCAGCAGCTATAACACTGGCTGCATAAAAACCTGTGGGAAAGAGGGCCATAAATTAAGAGACTCATCGATGTCACACAGTGCACTGTCTAAGGCTGAAAGCTGTTTGCCAAAGAACAAGAGAGAATAGAGAAAACAAAACAAAAAACAATCACCACAATCACACTGCACTATATAGGCCACTGCTAACTTCTAAGGACATGAACCCCTGTGGTATTTCCCTACAAAAACTTCAGTCTCTGAGTATTATTTTTCTTTTGATACATGAGCAGAAACATTATCTGTAACTTTCTACATAACCCCTGAAGCCTTCAAACCTTAAACAAATATAAATCTCTCATATAAAATAATCTCAACAGTTTTTATAATATACATGAGTCCAGGCACAATAGATCATGCCTGTTATCCCAGCACTCTGGGAGGCTGAAGCGGGAGAATAGCTTGAGCCCAGGAGTTCAAGACCAGCCTGGGCAATGTGGCAAAAGCTCGTCTTTATTTAATCTAAATTATAAATTTAAAAAATATATATCTGAAAATTATACACTCTAACGCAAATTATACAAACATGGTAATAACAATTGTCTTTGAGTGATGAAATGATAATTTTAATTTCTATTTTCAATCTCCAAATTTTTTCTATAAAATTACAATTATTTATACAGCCAAATAACTGCCTACTTGGCAACTGTATGTCAAGAAAAAGTCACACTTCCTCCCCTTGTATCCAGAAGTCAAAAGGTGGCTATAATTATGACATTCTTTCTAAACATACCTTCAGCCTCCTTACATTTAAGTGAGTCTGAATCTCATAGTGGCATCACCCCTAGCCTACGAGCCTCTATCCCATAAATTATGGGTCTTGGCCAGGCACGGTGGCTCACACCTGTAATCCCAGCACTTTGGAAGGCCAAGGCGGGCAGATCATGAGGTCAGGAGATCCAGACCATTCTGGCTAACACGGTGAAACCCTGTCTCTACTAAAAATACAAAAAATTAGCCAGGCGTGGTGGCGGGCGCCTGTAGTCCCAGCTACTCCGGAGGCTAAGGCAGGAGAATGGTGTGAACCTGGGAGGCGGAGCTTGCAGTGAGCCAAGATCGCACCACTGTACTCCAGCCTGGGTGACAGAGCAAGACTCCATCTCTAAATAAATAAATAAATAAATAAATATTTATGGGTCTTAATAAATTCCCTAAAATTATCAACAGAACAAAAATACAACAAAGCAACCAAACATTAGGTTTTTATCTTCATGTATGAGATAACCCTTATGGGTCAGAAAAGCCTTTCCCATTTTCCAAAGAGAGTTGTAGCTAACATGTCACACCTGCAAAGAGACCACCTTAACAGGCTCCGTAAGTTCCCACGATGGGAATGGGCTTTTCCAATTTAACCTTTCTCATCCCTCTTTCAGATGACATAAAGTAATATTTAGAAAAAACAAAAGACTTCATCAAAAAACCCTGTTAGAGCTGATAGCAAATTTAGTAAAGTCACAGGATACAAAATTAACATAACAAAATTCAAAAATCAGTAGCATTTCTATACACCAATAATGGTCAAGCTGAAACAAAGTCAATAACTCAATCCTCTTTACATCAGAAACAAAACAGAAAATACCAAGGAATATGTTTAACCAAGGAGGTGAAAGATCTCTATAAGAAAAAACTACAGGCTGGGCACAGTGGCTCATACCTGTAATCCCAGCACTTTGGGAGGCCGAGGAGGGTGGATCACGAGGTCAGGAGATCGAGACCATCTTGACATCCTAACATGGTGAAACCCCATCTCTACTAAAAATACAAAAAGTTAGCCAGGTGTGGTGGCAGGCACCTGTAGTCCCAGCTACTCGGGAGGCTGAGGCAGGAGAATGGCATGAATCAGGGAGGCGGAGCTTGCAGTGAGTCAAGATCACGCCACTGCACTCCAGCCTGGGCGATAGAGTGAGACTCCGTCTCAAAAAAAAAAAAAAAAAGCAAAAACTATAAAACATTGATGAACTATATAGATAATACAAACAAATGGAAAAACATCCCATGTTCATGGATTGAAAGAATCAGTATCTTTATTTTTTTCCAATGCCTAAGTGCTCTGAAAGGAAGAATCAATACTACTAAAATGACCATACTGCTGGAAGCAAAATACCGATGCAAGGCAATTTCTATCAAACTACCAACATCATTTTCCAAAGAATTAGAAAAAAAAAATCCTAAAATTCATATGGAACCAAAAAAGATCCCAAATAGCAAAGCAATTCTGATAAAAAGAACAAAACTTAACAGGACCTCACTTCAAACTATATTTCAAAGCAATAGTAACCAAAACAACATGGTATTGGTATAAAAACGGGAACATAATTCAATAGAACAGAATAGGGCAAACAGAATACAGAAATAAATCCACATATTTACAGCCAACAAATCAACACTGTCAAGATCACACACTGGAGAAAGGTCACCCTAAGTCAATAAAAGGTGCTGGCAAAACTGAATAACCATATGTAGAAAGAATGAAACTAGACTCCCAATCTCTCACCATATACAAAATTCAACCAAGATAAATTAATGACTTAAGTGTAAGACCCAAAACTATAAAACTATAAGACACCTCAGGACATTGGTCTAGGCAAATATTTCATGGCTAAGACCTTGAGGGCAAAGACAATTATAACAAAAACAGACAAATTGAGCTATATTCAACTCCATGGTTTCTGCATAGCAAAAGAAACAATCAATAGAGAGAAAAGACAGGCTGTTGAATGGAAGAAAATATTTAAAAAGTATTCATCAAACAAGGGACTAATGTCCAGAATACACAAGGAATCCAACAATTTTTTTAAAATCCTGTTAAAAAGTTGGCTAAGGACATTAATAATTCTCAAAAGAAAACATACTAATAACTAATAGTTATATAAAAAGTGCTCAACATCACTAATCATCAGGGAAATGCAAATTGAAACCACAATGAGATATCATCTTACCCCAGCTAAAATGATTAGAAAGACAAAACAAACAAGAACAACAACAAACAAAAACAGATAGTGGCAAGGATGTGGAAAAAGGGAATGTTTATACACTGTTGGTGGGAATGTAAACTAGTACAACCACTACGAAAAACATTATAAACATTTTTTTTTTTTGAGACAGAGTCTCACTCTGTTGCCAGGCTGCAGTACAATAGTGCGATCTCGGCTCACTGCAAGCTCCACCTCCCAGGTTCACGACATTCGGCCTCAGCCTCCCGAGCAGCTGGGACTACAGGTGCCCGCCACCTCACCCGGCTTATTTTTTGTATTTTTAGTAGAGATGGGGTTTCACTGTGTTAGCCAGGATGGTCTTGATCTCCTGACCTCGTGATCTGCCCGTCTCTGCCTCCCAAAGTGCTGGGATTACAGGCGTGAGCCACCGCACCCAGCCCCAATTTTTGTATTTTTAGTAGAGACGGGGTTTCACCATGTTGTCCAGGATGGTCTTTATCTCTTGACGTTGTGATCCGCCCGCCTCAGCTTCCCAAAGTGCTGGGATTACAGGCATGAGACCACGCTTGGCCAAACATTTCTTTAAAAACTGTAAGTAAAACTATTATACAATCCAGCAATGCCACTATTGGGTATTTATCCAAAAGAGAAGAAATCAGTATATCAAAGAGATACCAGCACTCACATGTTTATAGCACTCTTCACAATAGCAAAGCTTCACAATAGCAAAGTGTCAATAAAACATAAAGAAAATGTATATATGCACAGTGGAATGTTTTCAGTTGTTGAAAAATTAAATGTCATTTACAACAACATGGATGGATCTGGAGGTTATTATGCTAAGTAAAACATGCCAGGCAGAGAAAGATAAATATTGTATGTTCTGACTCATTTGTGGGAGCTAAAAAAGTTGATCTCATGAAGATAGAAAATAGAATTATAACTACCAGAGGCTGGGAAGGTGTGAGGGTGGAAGTGGGGATGAAGAGAGGTTGGTTAATGGAGAAATAAATTATAATGTTTGATAGCAGAGTAGGGTGACTACAGATAGCACAGTATATTTCAAAGTAGCTAGAAGAGAGGGCTTGAAATGTTACCAACACAAAAAAATTATAAATACTCAAGCTGATTGATACCTCAAATACTCCCAACTTTATTCTACATTCTACGCATGTAACAAATAATCACATGTACCTTATAAATATGTAAAAGGTCATGAATAAATAAAACAAAAAAGCATTCTCAATACAAGTAAATGAAATCTGAGCAGGTCAGACATTAAACAGGTGTTTTCTGTATGGTGAGGTCTGTACATTTTAAACTTTAAGAATATTTGCCTGAACCAAATCAACCCCTAGCATGATAAAAAGAAAAACAAAACATGTTGATGTATATAAGTACACCCCCTCTATCCCTCAAACCCCTGCTGACAATGTTTATAAATGTATGCATTTAAATAAAAAGTGAAAGACTTCCATGTCCTGGGCAGCTGCAGCAAAGCATAATATTGTTGCCCATCCTTGAAGGCTTTGCAACATACCTTGATGCTGTTGCCTGTCAGGCCAAGGAATGAGTGGGGCCCAAGGCACTCCATTGCTCCCTAAACAGGTTCCACCACCATTGCTGTGGGACTGAGGTACATTCAAGCCACACACAGGCTTTCCAGTTCCTCCCAAGACTGCCTGCCTGACCATTCTCACAGGCAGTTGAGACATGTGGCACAGTTGCAGTTGCCCTACCTGAGTGTTCTGTTGGTGGCCTGGAAACAATTTACACCTTCTGATCACAGCAGGTGCTAAAGCCTGAGTGGCCACAGGACAAAACTACTGGCCTTATCCTAGTTCCCCAGGACTCAACACAATCACCCAGGGGCATGGAGATGAGATCTGTGATGTGACCTCCAGCAGAGGAGGAATTCCCACTGTCAGAACACAGAGAAGACTATGGTGTGAATGTATGCTGTGCCATAGTACCTGGGCCCCCACTTTGGTCATGAGACTAGACCTAAAAGGGTGTGGTCTCATAGCCACAATTTCTGGAACTGTTCAACAATCTGAATATAGACTGTTTGGGACCAGCTTAAACATTCTGGCCTGCTGGCAGCAGGTGGACTCTGGAGGGAGACCTACCAGGTCAGGGGTGTGGGAGTTGGGTGGATCCTACTGCCACCTGCTATGCTGAACACTCTGGGTCACTCTCTTCTTCTCAGTGGGCTCTGTGGTGGAGAGACACCTCTATTCCTCCCTGAAGGATTGCGCCAGCAGCCTGGGAGCTGTGCCTAGACTGCTGCAATAGTTGGTACTTATGCCTGCCTTGAAAAGCCTGCTCACTGATATACCAACCCAGACATGGCTAGCATTGCCCACTCTAGTCACCTTGGCAGCAGAAAACTGGAGAGGGACCCCCAGGAGCTCCACAGCCTGCCCATCACTAAGATACCCTGGCACTTCTCTTGGTTTTAAAAGGCCAGGTAAAAATCTCACTGCCACCACTGAAGCTGCCTCTTTCTGGCAAGTACAGCCTACTGACTTTGATGCCAATCTGCATATCCATTATAACTTATGCTGACATGACTGCCTAGCATTCAGCTAGCTCTTACCACTGCCACCTACTGGTATATAGGATGGACGGTAAAATTCAAAATAATTCCTGCTGACAGAGTGCACACTGGTGTGAAAAACTATGAGCCTCCTCCCCATCTCTGCAAAAGACAGTAAGCCTACTCACATGCACAGAACACTGCTACTACATACTACAAAAAAACCAGCATTTGAGAACACCACTACACAAAGGATATCTATAACCAAGGAATTCATACAAAGCTTAGCCCCCTAATAGCACAAAGAAGCAAAGCCAAAAAACTGGCTACTTGACATATGAAATAGTCACGGCCTTGGGAGGGTAAAAATCCCATCTGAACAAAAGTGAATTCAAAAATGACAAATGACAGCTTCTCCAGATTAAAAACAAAATCAGAATGAGAACTCTAGCAGCATGAAAAACAGAGTGTTGTGACACCCATAAGGATCACACTAGTGGTCTAGAAATGGGTCCTAAACAAAATAAAAATTCTGAAATGACAAATAAAGAACACAAACTATGGCTTGTAAGGAAGCTTAATGAGATCCAAGAGAGTTGAAAACCACCACAAAGAAATCGGATAAAGAATTTGGAAAGGGAGTCCCCACCCCCAGCCAAGAAAAGCAGTGAGTCAGTGTGCGACCCCAGGGAAACCACACTTCTCCCCTGGATCTCTACAACCCTCCAATCAGGAGATCACCTTGTAAGCCCACACCACAGGGGCCTTGGGTCCAACACACAGAGCTGCGTAGAGTCTCAGCAGAGCAGCTGCTGAGGCATGCACTGAGACCCAGGGGTTTTACAGACTCTGAGCCCAAGATCCCTGACAAAGGTGACTGCAACTCAGGCAAGGTCAAAGGTCCATACATACCCCTAGGAAGAGGACTGAATCAAAGGGGCTGAGCAGCATCAGTCTGCAGGCCCCACTTCCATGGCACCTCACAAGATAAGACACATTGGCTTGGAATTCCAGTCAGCCACGAAAAATAGTGTGGAGCCTGCCTGAGATGGGATGGAGCCCCCAATGGAGGGGCGCACTATCATCTTTGCTGTTTGATCAACTCAGCTGTTCCAGCCTGCAGGCTGTGGAGAGTACCAACAGTCCAGATAAGAAAAAGTACCCTTAGTGCAGCATAGCTGCTTTGCCACAACATGGTCAGACTGCTTCTTTAAGAGGGACTCCAATCCATTCCTCCTCACTGGGTGGGACTTCCCAACTGGAACCTTCAGCCACCCCCAGCCTCCAGCCACCCCCTCCCACACATATTCTATAGACAGAGTTCTGATCTCTTCTTGGGATGGGCTGCCACTTTGGTTGTTTGGACAACTCAGCCATTCCAGCCATAGACCTATGGAGAGTCAAAGCCCAAAGGGGCAGAGGTGCTTTTGCAGCCTGGCATTATTGTTTTCTTGAGGCGTGGCCAAACTGCTTCTTTAAATGGGTCCCTGATCCACTCCTCCTTACAAGGTGGGTCCTCCAGCCAGGGCCTCCAGTCACACCCACCTGTATACTACAGACAGCATTCTGATAGCTCTCTGAAACAAAATGCTTGTGGGGAGGAGTGGGTCATCATCTTTGCTGTTTGGGTGACTTGGCCATTCAAGCCTGTGGGCTTTGGAGAGTCTAAGCAGACCAGGCCAAAAGCAATTCCCCAGTATGGTATGGCTGTTTTGTTGAGGCATGGCCAGACTGCTTCTTTAAACAGGACACATCCATTCCTCCTTGCTGGCTCTCCCAGCCAAAGCCTCTGGCCACCACCATTCGTGTTCTATGGCAAACAAAGTTCTAATTTCTCCCTCCGATGGAGTGCCTGAGGAGTGAAGCAGGCCACCACCTTTGCTCTTTGGGTATCTCAGCTGGTCCAACCTGTGGGCCTTAAAGAGTCCAAACCAACTGGGAGGCTGAAGGGATCCCCATTGCAGCACAGCTCCTCTACAAAACGTAGCCAGACTGCTTCTTTAAGTTGGTCGCTGATCCCTTTCCTTCTGACTGGGTGAGATGTTCCAACCCAGGTCTCCAGCCACCTCCTACAGGTGCTTTCAAGGTGGAAAAAGATCAGTAACCCCCTGGGATGAAGCTACCAGAGGAAGGAACAGGATGCCATCTTTGCTATTTCACAGGCTTCACTGGTGATACCTTCAGGTACCAGAAAAACTGAGGCAACAAGGGTCTAGAATAGAACCCCAGCAAACTACAGCAGCCCTACCAAACAGTGGCCAGCCTGTTAAAAGAAAAACAGACAACCAGATAAACAACAACAAAAACACAAAAACCCCAAAGATCAAGAACCTCAAAGATTGGAGGTAGGTAAGTCCAAAAAGATGAGAAAGAATCAGTGCAAAAATAATAAAAGCTCAAAAAGCCAGAGTGCCCCTCTCCTCCAAAATGACAACACCTCTCCAGCAAGGATTCAGAACTTGGCTGAGACTCAGATAGCTAAAATGACACAAGTAGGCTTCACAATGTGGATAAAAACGAACATCACTGAGCTAAAAAAGCAAGTTATAATCTATTGTAAGGAAGCTAAGAATCATGATAAAACAATGCAGGAGCTGACAGTCAAAACAGCCAGTATAAAGAGGAACATAACTGACCTGATAGAGCTGAAAAACACACTACAAGAAATTCACAATGCAATCACAAGTATTAGTAGCAGAATACACCAAGCAAAGGAAAGAATCTCAGAGCTTGAAGACTGGCATTCTGAAATAGGCAGGCAAGAAGAGATAACAAAGAATAAAAAGGAATGAACAAAACCTCACAGAAATATGGGATTATATAGAGACTGAATCTATGACTAACTGGAGTACATGAAACAGACATGGAGAATAAAACCAATTTGGAAAACATATTTCAGGATATCACCCAGGAGAACTTCCCCAATCTACCTAGACAGGTTAACATTCAAATTCAGGAAATGCAGAGAACTCCAGTAAGATAATCCACAGAAGATCATCCCCAAGACACATAATCATCAGATTCTCCAACGTCCAAATGAAGGAAAAATATTAAGGGCAGCCAGAGAGAAAGGACACATCATCTACAGAGGGAAGCCCATCAGATGAATAGTGGACCTCTCAGCAGAAACCCTACAAGCCAGAATAGATTGAAGGCCAATGTTCAGCTTTCTTAAAGAAAAGAAATTCAAATCC
Organism: Macaca thibetana thibetana; assembly: GCF_024542745.1. Lineage (NCBI taxonomy): Eukaryota > Metazoa > Chordata > Mammalia > Primates > Cercopithecidae > Macaca > Macaca thibetana. The sequence goes on along the minus strand of NC_065585.1, from coordinate 97,690,997 downwards.
AGAATTTCATACATGGCCAAACTAACCTTCATAAGCAAAGAAGATATAAGATCCTTTTCAGACAAGCAAATGCTATGGGAATTCATTAGCACCAGACCTGACTTGCAAGAGTTCCTGAAGAAAGCACTGAATATGGAAGCACAAAACTATTACCAACCACTACAAAAACACACTGAAGTACACAGATCGGTGTCACTATGAAGCAGCCACATAAACAAGTCTACAAAATAACCAGGCAGTGTCATGATGACAGGATCAAATTTACACCTAATAATTTTTTTTTTTTGAGACAGTCTTGCTCTGTTGCCAGGCTGGAGTGCAGTGGCACGATCTTGGCTCACTGAAACCTCCAACTCCCTGGTTCAAGTGGTTATCCTGCCTCAGCCTCCAAGTAGCTGAGATTACAGGCACGCACCACCATGCATAGCTAATTTTTGTATTTTTAGTAGAGACGGGGTTTCACGATGTTGGCCAGGCTGGTCTCGAATGCCCGACCTCATGATCCACCTGCCTCGGCCTCCCAAAGTGCTGGAATTACAGGTGTGAGCCACCACGCCCAGCCTACACATAATGATTTTAACCTTAAATGTAAATGGGCTAAATTCCCCAATTAAAAGATACACATTGGCAGGCTGGATAAAAAAATCAAGACCCATTGGTATGCAGTCTTTAAGAGACCCATCTCATGTGCAAAGACACAAATAGCTCAAAATAAAGGGATGGAGGAAAATTTACAAAGCAAATAAAAAGCTGGAAAAAGCAGGGGTTGCAATACTACTTTCTTGAAAAAACAGACTTAAAACCAAAAAAGACAAAAAAGGGGCATTACATAATGGTAAAGGGCACAATTCAACAAGAGCTAACTATCCAAAATATGTATGAACCCAACACAGGAGCACCCAGATTCATAAAACAAGTTCTTAGAGACCTAGAAAGACTTAGACTCCCACACAATAATAGTGGGAGACTTTAACACACCACTGAAAATATTAGATCATTGAGACAGAAAATTAACAAAGATATTCAGGAACTGAACTCAGCTCTAAACCAAGTGAACCTAATAGATATGTACAGAACTCTCCACCCCAAAATAACAGAATATACATCCTTCTCATCACCACATGGCACTTATTATAAAATCGACCACATTATTGGAAGTAAAACACTCCTCAGCAAATCCAAAAGAACTGAAATAACAATAAACCGTCTCTCGGACAACAGCACAATCAAATTAGAACTCAAGAGTAAGAATTTCACTCCAAACCATATTACTACATGGAAGTTGAACTACCTGCTTCTGAAAGGGTAAATAATGAACTTAAAGAAGAAATCAAGAAGTTCTTTCAAACTAATGAGAACAAATATACAACACACCTGGGAATCTCTGGGACACAGCTAAAGGAGTGTTAAGTGGGAAATTTACAGCACTAAATGCCTACATCAAAAAGCTAGAAAGATCTCAAGTCAACAACCTAAATAACAACTAAAAGAACTAGAGAACCAAGAGCAAACAAACCTCAAAGCTGGAAGACGGCAAGAAATAATCAAGATCAGGGCTGAACTAAAAAAGATAGAGACACAAAAAACCCTTTTAAAAATCAACATATCCGGCCGGTGGCTCAAGCCTGTAATCGCAGCACTTTGGGAGGCTGAGACAGGCGGATCACAAGGTCAGGAGATTGAGACAATCCTGGCTAACATGGTGAAACCCTGTCTCTACTAAAAATACAAAAAACTAGCCGGGTGTGGTGGCAGGCGCCTGTAGTCCCAGCTACTCGGGAGGCTGAGGCAGGAGAATGGCATAAACCCGGGAGGCGGAGCTTGCAGTGAGCCGAGATCAAGCCACTGCACTCCAGCCTGGGCGACAGAGCGAGACTCCGCCTCAAAAAAAACAAAAAAAAAAAATCAACATATCCAGGAGCTGGTTTTTTGAAAAAATTATTAAAATAGACCACTAGCTAGACTAATGAAGAAGAAAAGAGAGAAGATTCAAATAGACAAAACCAGAAATAATAATAAGGATATCACCATTGACCCCACAAAAATACAAACAACTATCAGGAAATACTCAAACACCTCTAGGCACATAAACTAGAAAATCTAGAAGAAACAGATAAAATCCTGGACACATACACCCTCCCAAGACTGAACCAGGAAGAAATTGAATCCCTGAATATACCAATAATGAGTTCTGAACTTGAGGCAGTAATAAATGCCTACAAACCAAAAAAACAAAAAAAGCCCAGGACCAGATGAATTCACAGCTGAATACTACCAGAGGTACAAAGGTACAAAGAAAAGCTGGTACCATCTGAAACTATTCCAAAAATCTAAAAAGGAGGGACTCCTCCCTAACTCAATCTATGAGGCCAGTACACCAAAACCTGGCAGAGATATAACAAAAGAAAACTTCAGTCCAATATTCTTGAAGAAGATCGATGCAAAAATCCTCAACAAAATACCGACAAACTGAATCCACTAGCACTGCAAAAAAGCTTATCCACCACAGCAAAAAGCTTATCCACCACAATCAAGCTGACTTCATTCCCAGGATGCAAAGCTGGTTTAACACACACAAATCAAATGTAATTCATCACATAAACAGAACTAGATATAAAAACCACATGATTATCTGAACAGATGCAGAAAATGCCTTTGATAAAATTCAACATCCTTTCATGTTAAAAACTCTCAATAAACCAGGTATTGAAAGAACATACTTCAAAATAAAAGCTATATATGACAAACCCACAGCCAATATTATAGTAAATAGGCAAAAGATAGAAGCATTTCCCTTGAAAACTGGCACAAGAGAAAGTTGCCTTCTCTCACCAGTCCTATTCAACATAGTATTGGAAGTTCTGGACGGGGCAATCAGGCAAGAGAAAGAAATGAAGGGTATTCAAATATAAAGAGAAGTCAAACTATCTTTGTTTGCAGATGACATGACTCTATTTCAACAGAACCTCATCATCCCAGCCCAACAGATTCATAGAAAAAGCTCATAAGTGGCCGGGCGCGGTGGCTCAAGCCTGTAATCCCAGCACTTTGGGAGGCCGAGACGGGCGGATCACGAGTTCAGGAGATCGAGACCATCCTGGCTAACACGGTGAAACCCCGTCTCTACTAAAATACAAAAAAAAATTAGCCGGGCGAGGTGGCGGGCGCCTGTACTCCCAGCTACTCGGGAGGCTGAGGCAGGAGAATGGCGTGAACCCGGGAGGCGGGGCTTGCAGTGAGCTGAGATCCGGCCATTGCACTCCAGCCTGGGCAACAGAGCTAGACTCCGTCTCAAAAAAAAAAAAAAAAAAAAAAGAAAAAGCTCATAAGCAACTTCAGCAAAGTCTCAGAACATAAAAGCAATCTGAAAAAATCACCACCACTCCCATACACCAACAGGCAAGCCAAGAGCCAAATCATAAATTAAATCTCATTCACAACTGCCACAAAAATAAAATCACTTTTGCTATGCTTTAGAAGAGACTGGCAGCATTTTCCCCTAAACTGGAGAACTATGGGACTTGGAACTTCAGAGAGATGATTTGGGGTATCTTTGCAGAAGAATTTTTTTTTTTTTTTTTTTTTTTTTTTTTTTCTGAGAGAGTTTTGCTCTGTCACCCAAGTTAGAGTGCAGTGGTGTGATCTCACCTCACTGCAATCTCCACTTCCTGGATTCAAGCAATTCTCATGTCTCAGCCTCCCGCTGAGAAATATAGGCATATGCCACCATACCCAGCTAATTTTTGCATGTTTTGTAGAGATACCATTTCCCCATGTTGGCCAGGCTGGTCTCAAACTCCTGACCTTAAGTGATCCAACCACCTCAGCCTCCAAAACCGTGGAATTATAGGCAGGAGCCACGGTGCCCATCCCAGAAGAACTTTCTAAGCAGCAAATCATTCAAGATATAACCTGGCTGTTTATTGATTTATTTTTGAGACTGCGTATAGCTCTGTCGCCCAAACGGGAGTGCAGTGGCATCATCTTGGCTCACTGAAAACTGCGCCTCACGGGTTCAAACGATTCTCCTGCCTCAGCCTCCTGAGTAGTTGGGATTACAGGCACACGCCACCACACCTGGTTAATTTTTGTGTCTTCAGTAGAGACGGGGTTTCACCATGTTGGCCAGGCTGGTCTTGAACACCTGACTTCGTGATCCACCCGCCTCAGCCTTTGAAACTGCTGAGATTACAGGCGTGAGCCACTGTGCTCAGCCATGACCTGACTGTTTCTTAACGTGTACAGTCATGTGTCTTCACAAAGAAATGGTCTGAAATTGGAACTTATGTTTAAAAAAAAAAAAAAAAAAAGTATAAAAGTTTGGAAAACTTGCAGCCTGATCATGTGTTAGGAAGTAAAATGCATTTTCTGGGGAGATATTCAAGCTACTGGCTGTAGAAATTTGCATAAGAGGTGAATGTTAATAACCAAGACAACAGGAAAAAATGTCTTCAGGGCATTTCAAAGATCTTCATGGCATCTCCTCCCATCAAAGGTCTGAAGGCCTAAGAGAAAAAAATAGTTTTGTTGACTGTACCCAGGAGCTCACTACTTTGTGCAGCTTTGGGACATGGAGCCCTGTGTCCCAGCTGCTCCAGCTCCAGCTGTGGCTAAAAGAGGCCAAGGTAGAGCTCAGACACTGGCTTCAGAGGGTGCAAGTCCCAAGCCTTGGTGGCTTCTACATGCTGTTAAGCCTGTGGGTGCACAGAAGGCAACAGTTTAGGAGCCTATACCTAGATTTCAGAGGATGTATGGAGATGCCTGGATGTCCAGGCAGAAGTCTGCTGCAGGGACAAAGCACTCATGGAGAAGCTCTACTAGGGCAGTACAGAAGGGAAATGTGGGGTTGGAGACCCCACAGAGAGTCCCCACTGGAGCACTGCCTAGTGGAGCTGTGAGAAGAGGGCCACCATATTCCAGACCCCAGAATGGTAGATCCACTGACAGTTTGCACCATGCACTTGGAAAAGCCAAAGACACTCAGTACTAGTCCCAGTAAGCAGCAATAGCGGCTGTATCCTGCAGAGCCACTGGGGTGGAGCTGCCCAAGGTATTGGGAGGCCACGCCTTGTATCAGTGTGGCATGGAGTCCAAGGAGATTATTTTGGAGCTTTAAGATTTAACGACTACCCTGCTGGGTTCTGCACTTGCATGGGGCCTGTAACCTCTTTGTTTTGGCCAATTTCTCGCATTTGGAATGGGAGCATTTACCCAATGCCTGTACTTCCACTGCATCTAAGAAATAACTAACTTATTTTTTACTTTGCAGGCTCATAGGTGAAAGGAACTTGCCTAGTCTCACATGAGACTTTGGAGTTGGATGTCTGAGTTAATGCTGGAATGAATTAAGAGTTTGGGGGACTGTTGGGAAGGTGTTATTGGTTTCAGATGTGAGGAGGACATGAGATTTGGGAGAATCCAGGAGTGGAATAAGGTTTTGCTCTGTGTCCCCACCCAAATCTCATTTCGAATTGTAATTTCCACATGTCAAGAAAGAGACCTAGTGGGACATAACTGGATCATGAAGGTGGTTTTCCCCATGCTATTCTCATGGTAAGTGAGTTGTAATGAGGTCTAATGGTTTAAAAGTGTGTGGCAGTTCCCCCCTTACTCTCTATCTCCTACTACCAGGTAAGATGTGCCTTGCTTCCCCTTCACCTTCTGCCATAATTGTAGGTCTCCTGAGGCCTCCCAAGTCATGCATAATTGTAAGTCAATTAATCCTCTTTTATTTATAAATTACTCAGTCTCAGGTAGTTCTTAATAGAAGTGTGTAAACAGAATAACATGTCGCCCAAAGCAATTAATCAATTCAATGCTATTCCCATTAAATTACCATGACATTCTTCACAGAATTAGAGAAAAACTATTTTAAAATTCATATGAAACCAAAAAGATCCCAAATAGCCAAGGCAATCCCAAGCAAAAAGACAAATAAAAGCTGGAGGCATCACACTAGTTGACTTTAAACTATACTACAGGGCTACAGTAACCAAAATAGCATGGTACTGGTACAAGAACAGACACACAGACCAGTAGAACAGAATAGAGAACCCGGAAATAAGACCATACAACTACCACCATCTGATCTTTGACACACTTAACAAGAATGAGCAATGGGGAAAAGATTCCCTATTTAACAAATGGTGCTAGGAGAACTGGCTAGCCATATGCAGAAAATTGAAACTGGAAACCTTCCTTAAATGTAAAACCCCAAAAGGTAAAAACTCTGGAAGAAACCCTAGGCAATACCATTCAGGACACAGGCATAGGCAAAGATTTCATGATGAAGACCAATTGCAACAAAAGCAAAAACGGATGAATAAGATCTAATTAAATTAAAGAGTTTCTGCACAGCAAAAGAAACTATCAACAGAGCAAACAGAAAACCTACAAAATGGGAAAAACCTTTTGCAATCTACCCATCTGACAAAGGGTCTAATATCCAGCACTGGATAGTGCTCCCAGTACTAATATCCAGCACACTAGAACCTGTAGGAGGGAAGGGGGTGGGAAAAGGGAGAGGATCAGGAAGAATAGCTAATGGGTACTAGGCTTAATACCTGGGTGATGAGATGATCTGTGCAACAAATCAACATGGTATATGTTGAGCTTTGTAACAGATCTGAACTTCCTGCACGTGTACCCCTGAATTTAAAATAAAAGTTAAAAATTAAACACAACAAAACACCAAAAACAATTTAAAATGTGAAAGCAAAGACAGATTTTAAAAAACAGAACTTCTGAAAATGCAAAGTTAGAGTCAAAAGTTTTCACAATATCCTAGACCAAGCAGAAGAATTTTAGAACATAAAGACTAATCTTTCAAATTCACCCACACACACAAAAAAAATTTTTAAGTATTTTTAAAAATGAACAAAGCCTTTGGGCCAGGTGCAGTGGTTCACACCTGTAATCCCAGCACTTTGGGAAGCTGAGGCAGGCAGATCACCTGAGGTCAGGAGTTCAAGACCAGCCTGACCAACATGGAGAAACCCCATCTCTACTAAAAACACAAAATTAGCCAGGCGTGGTGGCGCATGCCTGTAACCCCAGCTACTCGGTAGGCTGAAGCAGGAGAATCACTTGAACCCAGGAGGCAGAGTTTGCAGTGAGCCGAGATCACGCCATTAAACTCTAGCCTGGGCAACAAGAGTGAAACTCCATCTCAACAACAAAAAAGTTGAACAAAGACTTTGAAAAATATGGGATTATGAAAAGTGAGCAAACCCACCAGTTATAGGCATACCTCAGGGAGAAAAAAGTTAAAGTCTTGGAAAACATTTGATGAAACGCTTTAGGAAATTTTTCATGGTCTTGATAGACATGTAGATATGCAAATGCAAGAAGCTCAGGGAACAACTAGAAGACACTTTACAAGGTGAATATCACCAAGGCATGTAGTCATCAGCCTGTCCAAAGTCAACATGAAGAAAAAATCATAAGAGCATCTAAAGAAAAGCATCAAATCATCATAAAGTAAATGCCATCAGACTAACAGCAGATTTCTCAGCAGAAATCTTACAGACCAGGAGATTAAAGACCTATTTACGCCTTTTTAAAACAAAAATACCAGCCCCAAATTTTATATCCTGCCAAATGAAACAGAGAGAAAGTCTTTCAAAGACAAGCAAATGCTAAGGAAATTTGTCACCACTAGACCAGCCCTACAAGAAATGCTCAAGGAAGTTCTAAACATGAAAACAAAAGAATCGTACCATTATAAAAACACATGCACGTGGCCAAGAAATAAATAAAAAAACTGCTCAGCATCTGTAATCATAAGAGAAATCCAAATCAAAACCAAATAAGATACTATCACACAGTCAGAATGGCTATTATGAAAAAATCAAAAAAAAAAAAAAAAAAAACCAGATACTGGTGAGGCTGTGGAGAAAAGGAAATATTTATGCACTGTTGGTGGGGAAAGCAGTTTTGAGATATCTCAAGGAACTTAAAACAGAGCAACCATTAGACCCAGCAATCCGATTACCGGGAATATGCTCAAAAGAAAATAAATCAATATGCCAAAAGACACATGCACTTGTATGTTTATTACTGTGCTTTTCACAATAGCAAAGGCATGGAAAGTCAACCCAGATATCCCTCAACAGTAGATTGGACAAAGAAAATGTGGTACCTACACACCATGGAATACTACACAGCCAAAAGAAGAATAAAATCTTGTTCTTTTAAGCAACATGCATAAACTGGAGGCTATGATCCTAACCAAATTAACACAGCAACGGAAAATACTACATGTTCTCACTTACGAGTGGGAGCTAAATATTCAGCACACTAAGAAATAAACATGGGAACAACAGACACTGTAAACTACTAGACTGGGGAGGTAGAAAGGGAGGTATGGGTTGACAATCTACCTACTGGGTAATATTCTTACTAACTGGTTGCAATGTACCCTTGCAACAATCAATCTCACGTACCTCTGCATCAAAAATAATTGTTAGCCAGGCATAGTGACTCACGCCTGTAATTCCAGCAATTTGCAAGGCCGAGGTGAGTGGAACACTTGAGGTCAGGAGTTTGAGACCAGCCTGGCCAACATGGTGAAATTCCCTCCCTACTAAAAATAGAAAAAAATAAGGTGGGTGTGATGGCATGTGCCTGTAATCCCAGCTACTCAGGAGGTTGAGACAGGAGAATCACTTGAACCCGGAAGGTAGAGGTTGTAGTGAGCTGAGATCACACCACTGCACACCAGCCTGGGTGACAGAGCAAGACCCTGTCCCAAAATAAATAAATAATCATTAAAGTTAAAAAAAAAAACATACAAATACAAATCTCACAGATCTTATGGAGCAATTGCAATTGAGACACCAAAGAAACTAGATAACAATATTATGACAGGAATAAAATATTACCTATCAATATAAACCTTGAATGTACATGGCCTAAGTGCTCCACTTAAAAGATAGAGAATGGCAAATTGAATTTAAGAGAAGATTCAGCCATTTGCTGCCAAGAAGAAACCCACCTAATGAATCAACACACTCAGACTCAAAGTTAAGTGAACAGAAAACAAAAATGAGCAGGAGCAGTTGTACTTTTATCAGATAATACAGACATTAAATTAACAACAACAATAAAAAAGAGGTTATTATATAATGATAAAGAAGTCAATTAAACAAGCAGATATAACTATTCTTAAAATGCATATACTCCAAACGGGAAACCCAGGCTCATTAACCAAATATGAGTAGACTGAAGGAAAGACACAGACAGCAATATAGTAATAGCAGGGCGCTTCAACACCCCACTGATGGCAGTAGACAAATCATCAAGGATAAAAATCCACAGTGAAACCCTGAACTTAAAATGAACTATACACCAAATGGATCAAATAGACATTGACAGAACATTCTACTCAACAACCACAAATTATATATTTTTCTCATCTGCACATGGAACATTCTCAAAAATACTCCATATGTTTTACCATATGAAAGTCTCAATAAATGTAAAAAGATAAAAATCATATCAAGTATCTTCTCAGACCACAGTAATCCTATTGTAATTTTGAATAAAATTAGAAATCAATACCAAAAGGAAATCTCAAAACTACACAAATACATGGAAACTAAACACTGTTCTTGAATGATCTTTGGGTAAACAAAAAAACTAATGCAGAAATCAAAAAATTTTTTGAAAAGAATAAAAATAGAGATAAAAAAAATACCCAAACCTCTGGGATACAACAAAAGGAATGCTAACAGGAATGTTTACAGCATTAATTATGTCAAAATGACAGAAATAGCTCAAAATAACAACCCAATGTCACACCTCAAGGAACTAGAGAAATAAAAACAAAACAAACCCAAGGCCAGCATAACAACAAAAAACGCAAACATCAGAGCCCAATGAAAAGAGATTGAAATGAAAAAAGATAGAAAGGATTGACAAAATGAAAAGCTGGCTGTTTGAACAAACAAAATTAACAAACTGGTAGCTAGGTTAAACAAACAACAAAAAAAAGCAAGAACACTCAAATAAGCACAATCAAAAAGAGTAAAGGTGACATTCCAACTGATACTGATATGGCTCTGTTGTTTGGGGACACACCCAGGGTCCTTGGTCTTGAACAAAGAAAATTAGTGACATGGACACATGTGGAGTGGATTAAGGAGCAGAAAGTTTAATAGGCAAAAAAGAAGAGAGCAGCTCCCCTGTACAGAGGGAGGGAAAGCAGTCGCTTATATTGGGAGGTTCAAGGAGGTGATGTCTGATTTGTATAGGGTCCAGGGGATTGGTTTGACCAGGTGTGTCATTCGTATAGCCTGCAATAAAACTGGCCTTTTATTATGCAAACTCAGCTACCTAGCTGGTCGCCGTGACACCTGTACAGGTGGCCTCTACCTGACTCCCCACCATGATGTCCGTACACGTGGCAACAAAGAAAAAGTAGTGGGAACCACCATATTGGGTGGACCTGGTTCTTAGCTACCTGCATTTACATATGCAAACGTGTAGCTTGCATATCAATGCTTGCAGGTATGGTTTTTCAGACTACTTTTTTTAAAAAAAGAAATGTTTTGGGGGCTGCTTTTTTATTAAAAGATAAAGCCTTACTGAGGACTCTTTTACTCTTCTTAGCTGCCTAAAATAATTTAATAACTCCTGTAACAATACCAAAAAAATACAAAACATTATTAGAGACTACTATGAGCATATGCTCAAAAACTAGAAAATCTAGGAAACACAAACTCCTGGATACATACCTCATAAGACTGAAACAGGAAACAATAAAATTCCTGAGCAGACAAATAAAAGGTAATTAATTTGACTCAGTAATTTAGAAAATCTCCCAACTAGAAAGAGCCCAGGGCCATACATATTCACAGTTGAATGTTACCAGACATAAGTAAAACAGCACATCAAAAAGGCAATACATCACATACAAGTGGGTTTTATTCAAAGGATGCAAGGATGGTTCAACATAAGGAAATCAACAAATGTAATTCAACACACAAAGAGAACTATGAAGAAAAACTATATGATTATCTCAATAGATGCAGAAAAAGTATTGGATAAAATTCAATATCCCTTCATGATAAAAAAATTCCTCAACAAATGAGGCATTGAAGGAACATTTCTCAAAATGAAAAAAGTCACATATGCTAAACCCACAGCCTACATCATACAGAATGGGCAAAAGTTGAAAGTGTTCTCCCTAAGAACTGGAACACAACATGGATACCCAATTTTACCACCTCTATTCAAGATACTACTTGAGGTCCTAGACTGAGCAAGTAAGCAAGAGAAAGAAATGAAAGTCATCTAAATTGGAAAAAAAAAGTCAGATAATCTCTGTTTGCTTATTGATCTTATACCTGGTAAACCGTAAGACTCGTATGAGAAACTTCTAGACTTTATAAATCACTTCAGTAATGTTTCAGGATACAAAATCAAAGTGCAAAAAGCAGTACCATTTCTAAACACCAATAACGTTCAAGATGAAAACTCAATCAAGAACTCAATCCTATTTACAATAGTCACACAAACATGAAATACCTAGATGTTCATTTTAGTCAAGGAGGTGGAAGATCTCTGTTAGAACTACACTCCAAGTAAAGACAAAATACTGATGAAAGAAATCACAGATGAGGCCGGGCGCGGTGGCTCAAGCCTGTAATCCCAGCACTTTGGGAGGCCGAGACGGGCGGATCACGAGGTCAGGAGATCGAGACCATCCTGGCTAACACAATGAAACCCCGTCTCTACTAAAAATACAAAAAAATTAGCCGGGCGAGGTGGCGGGCGCCTGTAGTCCCAGCTACTCGGGAGGCTGAGGCAGGAGAATGGCGTAAACCCGGGAGGCGGAGCTTGCAGTGAGCCGAGATAGCGCCACTGCACTCCAGCCTGGGTGACAGAGCGAGACTCCATCTCAAAAAAAAAAAAAAAAAAAAAAATCACAGATGAAACAAATGTATAAAAAAAAAACCTATAACCAGATATTTGGAAGAATCAATGTCATTAAAATGACCATACTGCCCAAGGAAATAAAACAAATTCAATGCATTCTGGTCAAACTATTACCATCATTTTACAAGGAATTAGTAAAACAATTCTAAGATTCACACAGAACAAAAAAAGCCCAAACAACCAAAGGAATTCTAAGCAAAAATAACGCAGATGGAAGCATCATATTACCTGACTTCATATTATACTATAAGACTGTAGTAACCAAAACAGCATGATGACGGTACAGAATTATACCAACTAGCTAATGGAACTGAACAGGGTCCTTATACCTACAACCAAGTCATCTTCAATACGGTCAACAAAAATACACAATGAGGAAAGAACCACCTATTCAATTAATTGTCCTAAAAAAAATCAAACAGCCACGTGTAGAAGAATAAAACAAGACCCTTATCACTCACCATATACAAAAATTAACAGAAAATGGATTAAAGACTTAAATGTAAGACTGGAAACTATAAAAATTCTAGAAGAAAAGCTAAAAAAAACCTCTTCTGGATACTGGTCTTTGCAAAGAATTTATAACTAAGTCAATGCAACAAAAGCAAAAAATACACAACTAAGATTATATTAAACCAAAGAGCTTCTGCACAGCAAAAGAAATAATCAACAGAGCAAACAGACCACCTAAAGAATGGGAGAAGATACTTGCAAATTATGCATTTGACAAAGTAGTCATATCCAAAATCTATAAGGAACTCAAGCAACTCAACAACAAAAAACACTAAAAAGCAAGCAAAGGATGTAATAAGATATTTATCAAAAGAAAACATACAAGGGGCCAGCAAGCTTACGAAAAGATGCTCATCACTAATCATCAGACAAGTGCAAATTTAAGCTGCAGTGAGATACCATCTCACACCAGTCAGAATGGCTACTACTAAAAAGTAAATAAAAGAAAAAAGTGAATGCATATACAATGTAAATTAGTACAACCTAGCTGGAATCAGCTTCAGTTAAGGGGGAAGGTTGCAGAAGCCAAGGTTCTTGTTATGTAGATGAAGCCTCTAGATAGCAAATTTCAGAAAGAATATATGTGAATGTTCTTATCATAGGTGTCAGACTACCTGGAGAGGCCTAGAAAGGGAGGGAGATTCTTTACAGAATGCAAATTTTATCAAGAGACAGATTTGCAGGGCCATTTCAAAATATATCAAAAAATATATTTTGGGGTAAAGTACTTCGATTTTCTTTTAGGGCCTGTTATTTGTCATGTGAAGTTATGCCACAGTCAGGTTGGAGTTGGTCTTCTTGTTACAAAGAGGCTGTTTTGTCAGTTATAATGTTAATGCTGTTCACTTGTACCTCAACTCCAAGGATAGAAGGGTACAATGAGACATGTCTGACTCGATTTACCATCATGGCCTGAACTAGTTTTTCAGGTTGGTTTGGTCCTCCTTGATTAAGAAATCTACTTAGTTGGGGGACTTACAATTTTATTTGTTCTTTACATCCTGCTCTTTCTGGCAAACGTTTGCAAGGCAACATCAATAGTCAAACTTTGGCTGGGCTTGGTGACTCATGCTAGTAATCCCAGCACTTCAGGAGACCAAGGTGGGCAGATCACTTGAGGCCAGAAGTTCAAAACCAGCCTGGCCAACATGGCTAAACTCCATTTCTATAAAAAAAATGCAAAAATTAGCCAAGTGTGGTGGTGCATGCCTGTAATCCCAGCTACTTGGGAGGCTGAGGCAAAAGAATCGTTTGAACCCAGGAGGCAGAGTTTGCAGTGATCTGAGATCATGCCACTGCACTCCAGCCTAAGCAACAGAGCAAGACTCTATTTCCAAAAAAAAAAAAAAGTCAAACTTTAATTTTTTCCCTGTTGCCAGGGTGGTGAAGCTACCTGCCCTGGATTCATTCTGTTCCTTGATGGGGCCCCTATGGCCAACAGACTTAAAGCCAAAAGACTTATAGCCAATTTATATATTTGAGGACTAAACTCTGATTTTTTTTTTTTTTTATCTTGCACACATTCCTATCTAAGGGGTCTGGAGAGCCATGCCCTACATATGCTAAATTCTCATCAGAAGGGTTTTATTTAATCCTATATATCATGACTTATTTTCCAACCTGACTCTGGCATAACATTATGAGACAAGGAAGAAAATCAAAATATGTTACCCCAAAACATGTTTCATTGCCATATCTTGAAATAGCCCTGCAAAGCTGCTATTTGTGGGGGAGAATTTGCATCTGTAAAGAATCTCACATATTTCACATCTGGAAATTTTTCTTCAAGACCCTCCCAATCCTAAAGAGATATAACTAAAATCTGAATTGGAAACATTTGTCATCTACTATCTCTAAGGGGAGCCACTATAACACTTCAAAAGAACTTGGATCTCCACAAATTTTACCTTAACCAGAACATTCTCTTTCTATGAATCCCAGATCCTTAAACAAACTCAATCAATTATCAACCGGAAAATTTTTAATTCACCTATAGCCTGGAAGCCCCCCGACTTTGAGTTGTCCTGCTTCTCTGGACAAAACCAATGTATTTCTTAAATGTATTTGATGTTTCATGCCTCTCTAAAATGTATAAAACCAAGCTGCACTCCAACCACCTTGGGCATAAGTTCTCAGGGCCTTCTGCGGGCTGCATCATGGGCCAAGGTCATTCAAATTTGGCTCAGAATAAATCTCTTCAAATATTTTACAAAGTTTGACTCTTTTCTTCGACATATTCTAGGCCAGACAGGAATAGGAGTTAGCAGGTATTCATCAACTCTTAAAAATTTTAAAGCAACATAAAAGCCAAAAACCAAAAGCCAAAGATGATAAAATTGACTTGTATAACTTTGTTAAATCAGGTTTAGCCTAAAGCTGCCTCCTTACATATTTTAAGTTCAACCTGAAGGTTTCTCTGTATAACAAGTGGACATGTAAACAGACCACAGCCTACACTTGTGCCAATGACAGACTATTGGCCGAATACAGCCAACCTTTCAAACTCTGTTCAAATAAGGCAAATTCCTAGCTGTAACCAATCTAGCTGTTTCTATTCCTCACTACTGTATTTTGTATGTCACTTTCCTTTTTATGTTCATAAATCTTCTTCCACCATGTTGACGGCACTGGAGTCTCTGAGCTTACTCTGGCTCAGGAGGTTGCTTGACTCCTGAATCGTTTATTGCTCAATTAAACTCTTTTAAATTTAATTTGGCTAAAGTTTTTCTTTTAACAGATGTCATCAGAAGTGGGATCTGAAGTAGAACTTCTAATGACTCCCAGGAGTGCTCAGTGACCAAACAAGGTACCTGCTGGGCCCACTGTGCCTGTTGCTTTCTCGCAGCAACTGGGGATAGTGGTATGTTCTCTCAGATTTTGAAGTTCCACGGATTTGTGTTTTGAGCTGTCCAAGTTTCTTTGAGCAAATTTCTGATCCAAACTGGGTTTGGAAGTCGTGACCAAAACTAGACTGAGTCCAGGATAGAATCTGGTAATTAACTGACTTGGATCCAGTTAGAGGCCTCTTACATCTGATGGGGTCAAAAAGAACCCAAGTAAATGGCAATATCACAGGGGGCGTAAAATTTGGCTTTTGGAAATTTGCAGGGATTTTTGTGTTGTATCCCTTTGATTTTTCTTGTGACTTAAGTAGGAAAAAATTCATTGGCTAAGTTGATCAAGGGAACCTGACAGCAAAGCCAATATTTGTGGTAAAAATGGCATCTTAATTTCTGAAGAATTGAGTTCTGCCTTACACACGCATAAGTATTAAGCCCCAGAAGCAGCAAAGTCTTACAGAAATGGCAAAATCTTACTAAAGATAATTTACAGTGCCAACATTTTAAATGGACAACACAGAACTGAAGTGATTTGAAAATGAAGGCTCTTACATCAGTCTCATTGAAGGATGCCTATTGGTATGCAAAAGTTTCTAAAAATATTTCAGTATTTTAAAGACTTCACAAAAAACAAACAGCTTAAGAGACTAATTTAAAAAATTAAATCTGCCTTGCACTCTGCTGATGGCTGTGGATGACAGGATTTGGCATGTAAAGGATCATGGGACATGGGGAACTGTTTTTCTCCTCAAAAAGGGAAACGCGCTGATGGTACTCTTAAAAAAGATCCCTTCACGACTGATAAGCAGCCACCTGAACTGTAATTCAGTGTTACTGCAACGGGTAGGTCCTTTTCTGGCCTCCCTGAGCTCCTTGCCTTCCCTACCCTGCCACAGGCAATATTTTTCTCTTTTCCCTTTTCTAACTTTTCTGTTACTCAGGGCAACTGTCTGCTCTTTCATCTTGCCCAGAGTCCATATATTGAAATTCCTGGTTGGAAGCTCATTCCATCTCACTTTGAGTGGATGACAGGGCCCAACCTGAGGCAAGTCTGACCCTTGCCAGTTCAATATTGGGCACTAAGCAGAGTTTTGTCACATGTATTTTGCATTGGCCAGAATAGAAAATGTTAATTTGGTTACCCCATGTAACCTCTTGTAAGCATCTTGCAAATTTGAGAGGCTTTGCCTATGGTTTTAAGAAACAGAAATAGGTTTTAAGAAATAGAAAAAGGTAATTTTCCTTTGTAATGTGGCTTGGCCAAGGCTATGGGGTGGCAAGCAGGGTTGCTAGGATCACTAAGGGAAAGGGAACCCAGAAGCCTGACATGCTTCCAAAAGCGTACCCTCACACTTCTGGCCTCTCTTTTTGCAAACTAGCTGTAGAAATGGAAAAAATCACAGTCTCCTCTGCAAAGTTTTCATTAATGAAAAAAAGGATTTGTGAGACTAGTCTTAAATGTAGCAAATCTGGTGTATTTTGTGCTATGAATTGGTGTCATTTTGCCTTAAAAAGGGGTACTACAGGATAGAATGCAGGCCTAGGACTCCATAAGCTCACTGTTAAAGCCAGTCTGGTCAGTTACAAACTTTGCTGCAGTGTCTGAAACATTAAAAAAAAAAATGGATGGGGATTCCCTCTCATCTAGTTTTATGTCCTTGTCCTACTACCACATGTTAGTACTTTCTCTTGTTCTCCACCATCTGCAGGACAGGAATTGTGGGGTTCGTGTCATAGTTAGTTCTAAAAATTATCTTGAGCAGTTAAAAGCCTTTGCAAGTTCGAAACTGGCTGCTCTAGGCTTCTTCTGTGAAGAGCAATGGAAACTACCCAATGCCATAGCTTAGTGGCTAAGACTTTGCCTTTTTACAATGGCAGGCTGGTTTCAATTCTTGGCTCAGAGAATGAGTCCTTTCTGGTTTGCTATCTGTGTGACCTTTGCCATTTATTGATTCTCTCTCCCTCCATGAACAACTTCTGACATCCATCTTGAATTTTTCCTTCTCTGGGCTACCTTTGGAGAGTCTAGATTTTTTAAAAATTGCTTACTACCTCTTTGAAAATACCTCATACACTCATGGTTAAGTCATAACCTTAGTTAAGGCTTATTGGTTTCACCTGGGAGATTACTTCTGTAATAGTTCAAAAGCCAGAAATATTGGCTGTTTGGCCTAGCTTAAGTCAGGTTAATAGGAGTTTAAAATGGCTTTTTTTTTTTTAAGAGCACTAAAGGTAAAAGCCAGCTTAATTAAAATAGAATATCCAAGATATAGGTATATTTTAAAGTCCTTTTTGATTTTTTCTCTTCTTGGATCATATTTTTCTTATAAAAAAAAAGAAGAAAAATTTTTTTAAAAAGGTGTTTTTGTTTTCAGTCAACTCAATCGTTTTTCTTCATTTTGTCTTCTTGCCATTCTTGATGCATGCACGAGGGAACCTAAGATAACTTCTAACAGCCTGGAACTCCTTGGGAAAAACATAGGAGGCACTGCAGAAACCCCAGGATTTGAAAGCAGATAAATTCCTCGCAAAATCTAAGGCAATATTTTGGGGGATGGCAAATGACAGTTATGGGGGGTATACTTGGCTCTTTGCACGTTTCAATCAGAGAAACATGTTCTTAGTCACCTAGAAAGTATGGAAATGTCCCCACCCCCCACTGAGAAATAAGGCTCCCATAAGGGATGGGCTGATCACAAAATGAACTAATTGGTTTTGGATTGCTCTGCAACAAATGCATGGTAAGGATCATTGCACGGTCTTGTTCCATAACATTTCTCTTTTGGGGATCCAGTACAAACTGGGACCCTAAATTTTGGGGGATCTCTTTTGCCTTTCAGCTGTGCCTGTTTATTAGGTCCTAAAAACTGCATATTTTCCTAGCTCTCTTCCACAAACAACTTCATCCTGAAGTCAGCAATCCAATTAAGACAAAACTGACAAAAACTGGCAAATGAAAAACTGTTATAATTACTGGATCTACTTCTGTCTGTATTTTTATATGTTGTGTGTTATGTTTATAAATGAAAAAGCTCTAATTGGCTTAAAAATCAATGAGTGCTTAAATCAAATATTTTTTTCAGAAAAATAAAAACTGTAATGCCTTTTAGTTCATGTGACTTTAGTAAGCTTTGGGAAATAAAGACAGTTTTAAAGTTTATTGGTAAAATAAAGGCATTTGGTCTAAATTAGGCAGGTCAGATATTAGATTTATAAAATGCTTTAAATAAACTGCTTCTTTGACTTCTAAAATTTGTTCAATTTAACTGCCTTGGAGCCACTAGGAAAGGCCTAGGGACATGTGGAATTAGCCATGCCCCCTGACTATGCTTGAAAGAGTCAGACTTTATCTGCACTTCTGATGTCCTAGGCTCCACACCTAGTACATAATTAAAATCAGTTACTTGCCAGATTTTTCACCAAAACTAAAAATTGCTAAGAGTTAACACTGTAACACGTAATTGAGAGCACCGAAAAGTTTTACATGGAAGCTGTGTGAGCAAAGTGAAATGTGCTTTTAGTAAAAGATTATAAGAAGGCATTGGAATGTAAATTTTTGCCTAGTTTAGAGGGTTAAAGGATTGTTTTAATTTAGAAAGGATAAAGCTAAAGGTTTGAACAAGTTGTGGAAGGTTTCTGAAAAATTAACCTTGCAAAAGAAACTGTGTGTGAACATATTGGCTAAATTTAAAGTAGCATTATTCAGTATTTCCATAAATTGAACATTGGAATAAAAGTACAACAGGGTTTTAGTAGAGCACTGAACTGCTTTTTAATACAAATTTATAAAAGGTTATCAAAAGTTTATGAGACTCTCACCTTATGGTCAGACTGATAAAGACTGAATTTGTCTATAAGGTTTTATTAAAAATTGGGGTTGACATTAATAGTACATTAATGCAAAGATGAAATTTGGCATTCTCTCTTGAATAAGATTTTCATGTAATATTAAAGGATAATAAAAGACTTGTTTCCCCTCCAAATAAACTACAGGAAAAAAAAGAAAGAAAGACACAGACTGTTTGAAAAGCTACGTCTTCTATCAATGAGTCAACTTTTTTGCCTTTAAAAATTTTTTGAATTATTTTGGCTAAATGACTTATTGTGACCTGGAATTCCATTTTATAATACCAAGTGTTTTAAACCTTTAATATATTTGATAGCCTTCCCAAAATCAAATTTCAGCTTCAAAATTAAGTCTTTTTTGACTTCTAACTTTGGGATGCTACAGAGGCCCCTGAAGCATCCAAAAGAGGGGTAAACAGGATTATCTGACATGTTAAGTTACATGGGAACCACTGTCAAAATAAGAAATGTTTAACCTTCTTCAGGTTATATTCTAACGAATGTTAATATATGTTACAACATTGTGTGGGATTTCTAAAATTCTAATATGTCTAAATACATGCTATCAATCATAATTACAGTTACAATAAATTGTAGACCACAGAAATAACCAAATTTACTTGTCAATTGTGTAACTATGACTATTTAACATCATTTCCACAGTTAACTGCTTAATACTGATGCAGTTTCTGAAAACTTCACAAGCACAAAATATCCTAGAATATGGTGTCTTTTAGGTTCCTGAAAGGATGGAAGGACCACGAAAAGACCTCCTGAATACAAGTTTCTGGAAACTTTAGAATTGTATCATTTGGATGTGTAAGAACTTCTGAAACTTGGCCAAATGTGGTGGTTCACACCTGTAATCCCAGCCCTTTGGGAGGCCAAGGCAGGTGGATCACGAGGTCAGAAGTTTGAGACCAGCCTGGCCAAGTGGTAAAACTCTGTCTCTACTAAAAATACAAAAAAGAAAAGAAAAAATTAGCCGGCGTGGTGGCAGGCACCTGTAATCCCAGCTACTCCAGAGGCTGAGGCAGTAGAATCACTTGAACCTGGGAGGTGGAGGTTGCAGTGAGCTGAGACTGTGCCACTGCACTCCAGCCTGGGCAACAGAGCAAGACTCCATCTCAAAAAAATAAAAAAGAAAAGAAAAGAATTCCTGTAACTCTAATGAAAAGACTTACTTGTTTTTAAAACTTCTACTCATGTAGAACAAAAATTAATTGAATAACAAGAAAACACTTTGTCAAACCTTCACGCTAAATAAGCCAATACTGAAATTGTTTAGATATACAATTGAATGAACTCCATGATCTAAGTCAAATTACCTATGAAAACCCATCAGTTTTTAGTGCTATGAAACTAAATTAGAAAAATAACTGGTATTCAAGAGGGCATGAGTTCAGTGTTAAGCATGGACTCAGGGAGGACAGCTGCCTTGTCCTTCCTGAGTCCATCCTTAAAGCTTTCATTATTAAAATTTCTGCATTGCATGACTCATCACAGAAAAGATAAAATAATCCAAGTTAAATATATATTGATGTGGTGAATTCTAAATTGCTAAAATAGTTTACGACCAATGTTTAGTTTGTCAAATTCATATTCCTGGAAAGACAGTCAAAGTTTCAGATACATTCCACTACTTAATAGGCCATTTCAACATTTATAAAGGGATTTTACTGAATTGTCATTTTCAATGCATGGTTTCTGGTTGTATAAAAGCTTTCCTATGCAAAAGACCTGATGTTATAACAGTAGATTATTATGCCACAGTGTATTTTCACCACGTAAAAAAAGCTTTTTATGATTCACTGACTGAGAACAATCAACACCCTTCACAATCTGGAGCCTGAAGATTGGATCTTCTGAGAACATCAGAGAAAGACTGCCCTTAATATCCACACTGTAGCAAAGCTTTGGAACCTTGAACCTTGGGTTCATAATCTCACCACAAAGAAGCTTCCCTCCACAGTCTTGGAACTGTACACCCACTGGAACCCTTAAAGCTAATTAGAGAAGTTTCTCCCAGAAGATGGCATACTTGATGTGAACACCTTTTCCCAAGATCACAGATCAAGACTTCTCTATCATGAGACTCTGAATATTTTTTCCCTTGCTTATATCTCTATATATAATAGATGTGAAAAGGCAGTTCTATTGTGCACACTCATGGGGTATACTTTTATCTGTGAAAGATTTTGTAGCCAGTTATATACATATATAAAACCTTAAACCTGGGGAGCTTGTTTGGAGGTTCTAGAAGGGGAGTGCAGCTACTCGTATACCCTTGACCAAAAAATGGTCCTCCTATGCAGCTTCAAAAGGGATGCACTTGGAGTAGTGAGAGAGGAAGGGGACACCTGCCTAGCCAGCCAGATCAGCCAAATCAAACCTGGAGATCAATGAGGTAAGAGATGTCAGAGCCATATCGCCCTCACATCTGGATAACCTTACACCTTGATAGATGCAAGATGAAAGCCAAATGTGAGAAATTTTAATGGTACATATGTTGCATCATAATCAGTTGGAAACAGACATTTGTTCACTCCTCTTAACCTACATCATGGGTTAAAGAGAACATTGCCAGGAAGCCTTCACTCTTCTAGGAGGGCATCATTTGTTAGGTCATATTTTTCCCATGGTTTAAAGTAAAAGAGGCAATGATTTCAAATGTATCCCTCATGATAGGTTCTATAGCAAATTCTACTGTAAAGGCTAAAGTTACAAAACAGACTTTAAATTCTCTTGGGAAAGTTATGCTAAATAATAGAATTGCTCTAGATTACTTACTGGCTAAACAGAGAAGTAACTGTGCAGCTGCTGGCATATGTGGCCTATGAAGAAATACATCACATCAGGTATTATATTCAGATGCAGGACATTAATGAAGAGACTGCTTACTTAAGTGAGAAAACTCTAGCTCATTCTTTTGATTGTAGGTGGTTTGGTTTATGAGGACCCTAAGTAACTACTCCAAACTCTTGTTATTATCTTCCTGATACACTATAGTTTTCCTGGTACACTGTATTCTCCTTAAAATTTTAAATGTTTCCATGCAGCCATCTCTGGAATGTCAAATGGTCTCTCTACAACTGGAATGACAAGAGCTGAAAAAAATGTGTGACCATGAGGACACTGTAACCTATAAGTGACATACTGAGACCAGAAACCCAAAGTGATGGTAACTAAGAGTGGCACTAAGACCCTAAGTTTTGGTCACAGTGTCAATCACCTAAGTGAGAACTTGACCAAAATGGGGGAATTTTTAAACAAAATTATGAGAGGCCATTGTTTTTGGACTGAGTTCATACATTAGGCCCCAACAGACCAGATCAAACCAAACCAAAATTGAGTCACTCATGCTAAATGTGACATAATCAAACTAAAACTTTAAGGAAAAACACAGATCCTAGAACAGACTTTTTTTTTCCCCCTCCTATAAAAAGGATGTTCCAGCATAAGGAGGATCCCTCTACTCTAACCCTTACAAAAAAATTAAATAATCTAAAGTCCTTGTTCCCATCTTACAAAACCCACTGTTCTGCTACTTCCCAGTGGGTTTCAAGACCAAATAAGTACACATACAATAGTAATAGGAACATCAATGACTAAAGTATGGCCATCTCTCAAAATTGAGAAGGTGACCAAAGGAGGGAAATTGTTAAAGTTTAGCCTAAAGCTTACTCCTTACAAATGTTAAGTTTGGCCTAAAGGTTAAGGCCAAAGGTTTCCCTGTACTTGAACTATAACAAGTAAACGTATAAACAGACTGCACCCTACATTTGTGCCAATCACTGAGATTAGGCCAATCAAATGCAGACAGCTGTTCAAATCATGTTCAAATAAGGTAAACATTGAGCTGTAACCAATCCAGCTGTTTCTGTACCTCACTTCAATTTTCTGAATATCACTTTCCTTTTTCTGTCAATAAACATTCAACCATGTGGCTGCACTGAGTCTCTGAGTCTATGCTGGCTCAGGAGGCAGACCAATTCACAAATCATTCATTGCTCAAGTAAACTTTTTAAGTTTAATTCGGCTGAAGTTTTTCTTTTAATTTCTATGTGATAAGCTAGCATAATTTTGGTTGTAGTTACAGACGGTAGTAATTAGCTATGTGAAACACAATCATCTTATTAAAACCATTTAAGCTTAGGAATTTAGAGACTTTTGTTATGCCACAAAGGTTTTTGTGTGGTCTTTTTAGTAATTTATACTAAGATGGCTGATTTTAAAAGAGCTTTCTATATTTATCTGTATAAGTTTCATAACTTGGAGCACTCTACCCATGAGGCTTTGTCACTAAGTATCTTAGTGTCCTCCTCTCAGTAATTTTCTTTCAATTTTATGGAGAGTAGAAAATGCTTTATAGTTGGGACAGATGGAAAGAACCCAGGAGGCAGTTTCTCATTTTGTCAGCTGTTTAGGTATGGGTGCCTGTCTTTATTTGAAGAAGCTAAACTACTTTCATCCCTCAAAACTGGTTCTTACAGTCCCATCTGCTCAACTTTTCTACAAGAGTACTTGCACCTATGAGAAAAGGTGTTTATATGGTTTTAGCAGTGGGACATCAGCAATAAAAATGGATTGGGCCTAGTGGGATTTAAATAGTTTTAAATTGTGGAGATACCACATAGAGAAAGGTAATTTTTGTTGTTTTACCCAAATTTATAAGCTATATATAGAACTGATTTTTTTTTTTTTTTTTTTGACAGTTTCACTGTCACCCAGGCTGGAGTGAAGTGGGATGATCTCAGCTCCCTGGAACTTCTGTCTCCTGGGTTCAAGTAATCCTCTTACCTCTCCTCCCAAAAGCTAGGACTATAGCAGCATGCCACTACACCCAGCTAATTTTTGTACTTTTAGTAGAGACAGGGTTTCACCAGATTGGCCAGGCTGGTCTCGAACTCCTAGCCTCAAGTAGTCTATCTGTCTTGGCCTCCCAAAGCTGGGGTTACAGATGTGAGCCACCGTGCTTGGCCCAGAATTTAAAATGTTTAAACACAAAGGACATAAGCCCTGCGTAGCTCTGACAATGACAGAAAAAGAACTCAGAGGTAGTTAAACATTTAAATTATCTAGTATTAAGGAATAGAACAAATTATATTAAAATAGAGAAAAAATAATTTAGTATTTATGTCTTTGTACACAGGGCTAGCCCAGAATCACATGAAAGCATTTTTGTTTTTTGTTTTGAGACAGGGTCTCACTTTGTCACCCAGGCTGGAGTGCAGTGACACCATCTCCGCTGACTGCAGCCTCGAACTCCTGGGCTAAAACAATCCTACTGCCTTGGTCCCCCAAGTACCTGGAACTACAGGTACATGCCAACAAACCAAGCTAATCTGAACTTTTTGTAGAGATGGGGTATTGCCATATTGCCCACAGGCTGATTTTGAACTCCTGAGCTCAGGTGATCCACTTGTCTTTGGCCTCCCAAAGTGCTGAAATTACAGGTGTGAACCCCCCATGCCCAGCCTAGTTTACTTATTTTTTTTTACTCTTTTTTCTTTTTTTTTTATTTTATTATTCTACTTTAAGTTCTAGGGTACATGTGCACAATGTGCAGGTTTGTTACATATGTATACTTGTGCCATGTTGCTGTGCTGCACCCATCAACTCGTCAGCACCCATCAACTCGTCATTTACATCAGGTATAACTCCCAGTGCAATCCCTCCCCCCCACCTCCTCATAATAGGCACCAGTGTGTGATGTTCCCCTTCCTGAGCCCAAGTGATCTCATTGTTCAGTTCCCACTTATGAGTGAGAATATGTGGAGTTTGTTTTTCTGTTCTTGCGATAGTTTGCTGAGAATGACGGTTTCCAGCTGCATCCATGTCCCTACAAAGGACACAAACTCATCCTTTTTTATGGCTGCATAGTATTCCATGGTGTATATGTGCCACATTTTCTTAATCCAGTCTGTCACTGATGGACATCTGGGGTGATTCCAAGTCTTTGCTATTGTGAATAGTGCCGCAATGAACATACATGTACATGTGTCTTTATAGCAGCATAATTTATACTCCTTTGGGTATATACCCAGTAATGGGATGGCTGGGTCATATGGTACTTCTAGTTCTAGATCCTTGAGGAATCGCCATACTGTTTTCCATAATGGTTAAACTGGTTTACAATCCCACCAACAGTGTAAAAGTGTTCCTATTTCTCCACATCCTCTCCAGCACCTGTTGTTTCCTGACTTTTTAATGATCGCCATTCTAACTGGTGTGAGATGGTATCTCATTGTGGTTTTGATTTGCATTTCTCTGATGGCCAGTGATGATGAGCATTTTTTCATGTGTCTGTTGGCTGTATACATGTCTTCTTTTGAGAAATGTCTGTTCATATCCTTTGCCCACTTTTTGATGGAGTTGTTTTTTTCTTGTAAATTTGTTTGAGTTCTTTGTAGGTTCTGGATATTAGCCCTTTGTCAGATGAGTAGATTGCAAACATTTTCTCCCATTCTGTAGGTTGCCTGTTCACTCTGATGGTAGTTTCTTTTGCTGTGCAGAAGCTTTTTAGTTTAATTAGATCCCATTTGTCAATTTTGGCTTTTGCTGCCGTTGCTTTTGGTGTTTTAGACATGAAGTCTTTGCCCATGCCTATGTCCTGAATGGTACTACCTAGGTTTTCCTCTAGGGTTTTTATGGTATTAGGTCTAACATTTAAGTCTCTAATCCATCTTGAATTAATTTTCGTATAAGGAGTAAGGAAAGAATCCAGTTTCAGCTTTCTACTTATGGCTAGCCAATTTTCCCAGCACCATTTATTAAATAGGGAATCCGTTCTCCATTTCTTCTTTTTCTCAGGTTTGTCAAAGATCAGATGGCTGTAGATGTGTGTATTGTTTCTGAGGACTCTGTTCTGTTCCATTGGTCTATATCTCTGTTTTGGTACCAGTACCATGCTGTTTTGGTTACTGTAGCCTTGTAGTATAGTTTGAAGACAGGTAGCGTGATGCCTCCAGCTTTGTTCTTTTGACTTAGGATTGTCTTGGAGACGCGGGCTCTTTTTTGGTTCCATATGAACTTTAAAGCAGTTTTTTCCAATTCTGTGAAGAAACTCATTGGTAGCTTGATGGGGATGGCATTGAATCTATAAATTACCGTGGGCAGTATGGCCATTTTCACGATATTGATTCTTCCTATCCATAAGCATGGTATGTTCTTCCATTTGTTTGTGTCCTCTTTTATTTCACTGAGCAGTGGTTTGTAGTTCTCCTTGAAGAGGTCCTTTACATCCCTTGTAAGTTGGATTCCTAGGTATTCTGTTCTCTTTGAAGCAATTGTGAATGGAAGTTCATTCATGATTTGGCTCTCTGTTTATCTATTACTGGTGTATAAGAATGCTTGTGATTTTTGCACATTAATTTTGTATCCTGAGACTTTGCTGAAGTTGCTAATCAGCTTAAGGAGATTTTGGGCTGAGACAATGGGGTTTTCTAAATATACAATCATGTCATCTGCAAACAGGGACAATTTGACTTCTTCTTTTCCTAACTGAATACCCTTGATTTCTTTCTCTTCCCTGATTTCCCTAGCCAGAACTTCCAATACTATGTTGAATAGGAGTGGTGAGAGAGGGCATCCCTGTCTTGTGCCAGTTTTCAAAGGGAAGTCTTCCAGTTTTTGCCCATTCAGTATGATATTGGCTGTGGGTTTGTCATAAATAGCTCTTATTATTTTGAGATACATTCCATCAATACCTAGTTTATTGAGAGTTTTTAGCATCAAGGGCTGTTGAATTTTGTTGAAGGCCTTTGCTGCATCTATTGAGATAATCATGTGGTTTTTGTCTTTGGTTCTGTTTATATGCTGGATTACGTTTATTGATTTGCGTATGTTGCACCAGTCTTGCATCCCAGGGAGGAAGCCCACTTGATCATGGTGGATAAGCTTTTTGATGTACTGCTGGATTGGGTTCCCCAGTATTTTATTGAGGATATTTGCATTGATGTTCATCAGGAATATTGGTCTAAAATTCTCTTTTTCTGTTGTGTCTCTGCCAGGCTTTGGTATCAGGATTATGTTGGCCTCATAAAATAACTTTTTCTATTGATTGGAATAGTTTCAGAAGGAATGGAACCAGCTCCTCCTTGTACTTCTGGTAGAATTCAGCTGTGAACCCATCTTGTCCTGGACATTTTTTGGTTGGTAGGCTATTAATTATTGCCTCAATTTCAGAACCTACTATTGGTCTATTCAGGAATTCAACTTCTTCCTGGTTTAGTCTTGGGAGAGTGTTAGTGTCCAGGAAATTATCTGTTTCTTCTAGATTTTCTAGTTTATTTGCGTAGAGGTGTTTATAGTATTCTCTGATGGTAGTTTGTATTTCTGTGGGGTTGGTGGTGATATCCCCTTTATCATTTTTTATTGCATCTATTTGATTCTTCTCTCTTTTCTTCTTTATTAGTCTTGCTAGCATTCTATCAATTTTGTTGATCTTTTCAAAAAACCAACTCCTGGATATTTGATTTTTTTGGAGTGTTTTTTGTGTCTCTATCTCCTTCAGTTCTGCTCTGATCTTAGTTATTTCTTGCCTTCTGTCAGCTTTTGAATGTATTTGCTCTTGCTTCTCTAGTTCTTTTAATTGTGATGTTAGAGTGTCAATTTTAGATCTTTCCTGCTTTCTCTTGTGGGCATTTAGTGCTATAAATTTCCCTCTACACACTGCTTTAAATGTGTCCCAGAGATTCTGGTATGTTGTATCTTTGTACTCATTGGTTTCAAAGAACATCTTTATTTCTGCTTTCATTTCGTTATGTACCCAGTAGTCATTCAGGAGCAGGTTGTTCAGTTTCCATGTAGTTGAGCGGTTTTGATTTGAGTTTCTTAGTCCTTAGTTCTAGTTTGATTGCACTGTGGTCTGGAGACACAGTTTGTTATAATTTCTGTTCTTGTACATTTGCTGAGGAGTGCTTTACTTCCAATTATATGGTCAATTTTGGAATAACTGTGATGTGGTGCTGAGAAGAATGTATATTCTGTTGATTTGGGGTGGAGAGTTCTGTAGATGTCTATTAGGTCCACTTCGTGCAGAGTTGAGTTCAATTCCTGGATATCCTTGTTAACTATCTGTCTTGTTGATCTGTCTAATGTTGACAGTTGAGTGTTGAAGTCTCCCATTATTATTGTATGGGAGTCTAAGTCTCTTTGTAAGTCTCTAAGGACTTGCTTTATGAATCTGGGTGCTCCTGTATTGGGTGCATATATATTTAGGATAGTTAGCTCTTCCTGGTGAATTGATCCCTTTACCATTATGTAATTGCCTTGTCTCTTTTGATCTTTGATGATTTAAAGTCTGTTTTATCAGAGACTAGTACTGCAACCCCTGCTTTTTCTTGTTCTCCATTTGCTTGGTAAATCTTCCTCCATCCCTTTATTTTGAGCGTATGTATGTCTCTGCATGTGAGATGGGTCTCCTGAATACAGCAAACTGATGGGTCTTGACTCTTTATCCAGTTTGCCAGTTTGTATCTTTTAATTGGACCATTTAGTCCATTTACATTTAAGGTTAATATTGTTATGTGTGAACTTGATCCTGCCATTATGATATTAACTGGTTATTTTGCTCGTTAGTTGATGCAGTTTCTTCCTAGCCTCGATGGTCTTTACATTTTGGCATGTTTTTGCAATGGCTGGTACCGGTTGTTCCTTTCCATGTTGAGTGCTTCCTTCAGGGTCTCTTGTAAGGCAGGCCTAGTGGTGACAAAATCTCTAAGCATTTGCTTATCTGTAAAGGATTTTATTTCTACTTCACTTATGAAACTTAGTTTGGCTGGATATGAAATTCTGAGTTGAAAATTCTTTTCTTTAAGAAAGGTGAATATTGGCCCCCACTCTCTTCTGGCTTGTAGAGTTTCTGCCAAGAGATCTGCTGTTAGTCTGATGGGCCTCCCGTTGTGGGTAACCCGACCTTTCTCTCTGGCTGCCCATAACAGTTTTTCCTTCATTTCAACTTTGGTGAATCTGACAATTATGTGTCTTGGAGTTGCTCTTCTCAAGGAGTATCTTTGTGGCGTTCTCTGTATTTCCTGAATTTGAATGTTGGCCTGCCTTACTAGGTTGGGGAAATTCTCCTGGATGATATCCTGAAGAGTGTTTTCCAACCTGGTTCCATTTTCCCCCTCACTTTCAGGCACCCCAATCAGACGTAGATTTGTTCTTTTCACATAATCCCATACTTCTTGAAGACTTTGTTCATTTCTTTTTCCTCTTTTTTCTTTAGACTTCTCTTCTCACTTCATTTCATTCATTTGATCCTCAATCGTTGATACTCTTTCTTCCAGTTGATTGAGTCGGTTACTGAAGCTTATGCATTTGTCGTGTATTTCTCATGTCATGGTTTTTATCTCTGTCAGTTCGTCTATGGCCTTCTCTGCATTTATTATTCTAGCTATCCATTCTTCCATTCTTTTTTCAAGATTTTTAGTTTCTTTGCGCTGGGCACGTAATTCCTCCTTTAGCTCTGAGAAGTTTGGTGGACTGAAGCCTTTTTCTCTCAACTCATCAAAGTCATTCTCCAAGCAGCTTTGATCCATTGCTGGCCATGAGCTGCATTCCTTTGGAGGGGGAGATGCACTCTTATTTTTTTGAATTTCCAGCTTTTCTGCACTGCTTTTTCCCTATCTTTGTGGTTTTATCTGCCTTTGATCTTGGTGATGGTGACGTACTGATGGGGTTTTGGTGTGGGTGTCCTTCCTGTTTGTTAGTTTTCCTTCTAACAGGACCCTCAGCTGTAGGTCTGCTGGAGATTACTTGAGGTCCACTCCAGATCCTGTTTGCCTGGGTATCAGCAGCAGAGGCTGCAGAAGATAGAATACTGCTGAACAGTGAGTGTACCTGTCTGATTCTTGCTCTGGAAGCTTCCTCTCAGGGGTGCACCCTGCCATGTGAGGTATGGGGTGTTGGTCTGCACCTAGTGAGAGATGTCTCCCAGTTAGGCTACTCAGGGGTCAGTGACCCACTTGAGTAGGCAGTCTGTCCATTCTCAGATCTCAACCTCCATGTTGGGAGATCCACTTCTCTCTTCAAAGCTGTCAGACAGGGTCGTTTGCATCTGCAGAGGTTTCTGCTGCCTTTTGTTTAGCTGTGCCCTGTCCCCAGAGGTGGAATCTACAGAGACAGGCAGGCCTCCTTGAGCTGCTGTTGGCTCCACCCAGTTCAAGCTTCCCAGCGCCTTTGCTTACCTATTTCACCCTCAGCAATGGCAGGTACCCCTCGCCCAGCCCCACTGCTGCCTTGCAGTTAGATCGCAGACTGCTGTGCTAGCAATGAGGGAGGCTCTGTGGGCATGGGACCCTCCCGGCCAGGTGTGGGATATAATCTCCGGTGTGCCCCTTGCTAAGACCCTTGGTAAAGCGCAGTATTGCGGTGGGAGTTACCTGATTTTCCAGGTATTATGTGTATCAGTTCCTCTGGCTAGGAAAAGGGATTCCCTTCCCCCTTGCACTTCCCAGGTGAGGCAATGCCTTGCCCTGCTTCAGCTCTCGCTTTTTGGGCTGCAGCAGCTGACCAGCACCAATTGTCTGACACTCCCTAGTGAGATGAACCCAGTACCTCAGTTGAAAATGCAGAAATCACCTGTCTTCTGTGTCATTTGCGCTGGGAGCTGGAGACGAGCTATTCCTATTCGGCCATCTTGCTCCGCTCTCCTACTTGTTTTTTTTTTTTTTTTAATTCTGACTGCATCCTCTCCCTCTTACACTCCCAGAGGAAGTGAAGAATTATCATCAATGGCAAATGGCAGTTGCAGAAAAGCAACACCAAAAGCTGCACACATACAGCCTCCCAAGACTAAACCAGGAAGATGTTGAATCCCTGAATAGACCAATAACAAGTTCTAAAATTGAGGTGGTAATTAATAACCTCTAACCAAAAAAGCCCAGGACCAGACAGATTCACAGTTGAATTCTGCCAGAGGTACAAAGAGGAGCTGGTATCATTCCTTCTGAAATTATTGCAAACAATAGAAAAAAAGATACTCCTACCTAACTCATTGTATGAGGCCAGCATTATCCTGATACCAAAACCTGGCAGAGACACAACAAAAAAATAATCTCAGGCCAATATCCCTGATGAACATCAATGTGAAAATCCTCAATAAAATACTGGCAAACCGAATCCAGCAACACATCAAAAAGTTTATCCATCATGATCAAGTTGGCTTCATCCCTGATATGCAAAGCTAGTTCAACATACGTAAATCAACAAATGTAATCCATCTCATAAACAGAACTAATGACAAAAACCACAAAATTTTCTCAATAGATGCAGAAAATCCTTCAATAAAATTCAACATCCCGTCATGCTAAAAACTCAATAAACTAGGTATTGATGAAATCTATCTCAAAATAATAAGAGCTATTTATAACAAACTCACAACCAGTATCATACTGAATGGGCAAAAGCTAGAAGCACTCCTTTTGAAAACCAACACAAGAGAAGGATGTCCTCTCTCACCACTCCTATTCAACATAGTATTGGAAGTCCTGGCTAGGGCAATCAGTCAAGAGAAAGAAATAAAGGGTATTCAAATATGAAGAGACGATGTAAAATTGTCTCTGTTTGCAGATGACATGATTGTATATTTAGAAAACCCCATCATCTCAGCCCAACATCTCCTTAAGCTGATAAGCAACTTCAACAAAGCCTCAGGATACAAAATCAATGTGCGAAAATCACAAGCATTCCTATATACCAATAATAGACAGAGAGCCAAATCATGAGTGAACTCCCATTCACAACTGCTATAAAGAGAATAAAATACCTAGGATTACAACTTACAAATAATGGGAAGGACTTCTTCAAGGAGAACTACAACCCACTGCTCAAGGAAATAAAAGAGGACACAAACGAACAGAAAAACATTTCATGTTCATGGATGTAAAGAATCAATATCATGAAAACGACAATACTGCCCAAAGTAATTTATAGATTCAATGCTATCCCCAACAAGCTACCATTGATTTTCTTCACAGAATTACAAAAACCACTTTAAATTTCATACGAAACCAAAAAATAGCTGGTATAGCCAGGAGAATCCTAAGCAAAAAGAACAAAGCTGGAGACATCATGCTACCTGACTTCAAACTATACTACAAGGTTACAGTAACAAAAACACCATGGTACTGGCACCAAAATAGATATATAGACCAATGGAAGAGAACAGAGGCCTCAGAAATAACGCCAAACACCTACAAATCATCTGATCGTTGAAAAATCTGACAAAAACAGGCAACGGGGAAAGGATTTCCTATTTAGTAAATGGTGCTGGGGAAACTGGCTAGCCATATGCAGAAAACTGAAACTGGACCCCTTCCTTACACCTCATACAAAACTTAACTCAAGATGGATTAAAGACTTAATAAGACCTAAAACCATAAAAACTCTAGAAGAAAACCTAGGCAATACCATTCGGGACACAGGCATGGGCAAAGACTTCATGACTAAAACACCAAAAGCAATGGTAACAAAAGCCAAAATTTACAAATGAGATCTAACTCAACTAAAAAGCTTCTGCAAAGCAAAAGAAACTATCAGAGTGAACAGGCAACCTACAGAATGGGAGAAAAGTTTTGCAATTTATCCATCTGACAAAGGGCTAATATGCAGAATCTACAAAGAACTTAAACAAATTTACAATAAAAAAGGAACATCAATAAGTGGGTGAAGGATATGAACAGACACTTCTCAAAAGAAGACATTTATGCAGCCAACAAACACATGAAAAAAGCTCATCATCACTTGTCATTAGAGAAATGCAAAATCAAAACCACAATGAGACACCATCTCACACCAGTTAGAATGGTGATCATTAAAAAGTGAGAAAACAACAGATGCTGGAGAGGATGTGGAGAAATAGAAATGCTTTTATACTGTTGGTGAGAGTGTAAATTAGTTCACCCATTGTGGAAGACAGTGTGGCAATTCCTCAAGGATCTAGAACCAGAAATACCATTTGACCCAGCAATCCCATTACTGGGTACATACCCAAAAAATTATAAATCATTCTACTATAAACACACAAGTACACGTATGTTTATTGCAGCACTGTTCACAATAGCAAAGACTTGGAACCAACCCAAATGCCCATCAATGATAGACTAAATAAAGAAAATGTGGCACATATACACCATGGAATACTATGCAGTCATAAAAAAAGGATGAGTTCATGTCCTTTGCAGTGACATTGATGAAGCTGGAAACCATCATTCTCAGCAAATTAATACAGGAACAGAAAACCAAACACTGCATGTTCTCACTCATAAGTGAGAGTTCAACAATGAGAACACATGGACATAGGGAGGGGAACATCACAAACTGGGGCATCTCGTGGGATGGGGGGTTAAGGGAGAGACAGCATTAGGAGAAATACCTAATGTAGATGACAGGTTGATGGGTCCAGCAAACCACCATGGCACTTGTATACCTATGTAACAAACCTGCAGGTTCTGCACATGTATCCCAGAAGTTAAAGCATAACAAAAGAAAAAAATCAAAGTCCAATTTTTTAGAAAGGCTATTATGAATAATTTCCTTTCCATTCTAGCCAACAGAATCTCATACAAAATTTTAAAATAAATTCTCTTTTTAATGAAGCTTATTACACAGACCAATTATAACACGCTTGGACTTTCTGTTTCGTCCTAAACATACTCTTTCTTAAATAACCAGTCATTTCATTTTAGGATAAAAAGCTATCATACGAGATTCTTTTTTATACAAAATTATTTTCCTTTTAATCTTTGTTACCAAAAATACCTCTTTATAACTTAACTTTCTTTAGATCTCTCTCTTACTGAAGGGTTTCCTTTATCTTGTTATATAAGAAATATTTTAATAAACTGAATTGGACAATTATTTTCATTTTATTTCTTATCATTTCTTCAATTCATTTTTTTCTTACAGTTTTCTTTTTTCACTGGAATAATTATTTTGGCACATTTTATTCGTAAAATCACATATTAATTAAAATTTTGATTTTTTATAATAATTTTTTGTGAAAACCTAGGAAGCTGGACATCTTTAATTGTCACATCAGCATTTTATAGGTGTGAATCATCTTTTTTTTTTGAGACGGAGGTTTGCTCTGTCCCCCGGCAGGGGTGCAATAGAACGATCTCGGTTCACTGCAACCTCTGCCTCCTGGGTTCAAGCAATTCTCCTGCCTCAGCCTCCTGAGTAGCTGGGATTACAGGCATGCACCACCACGCCCAGCTAATTTTTGTATTTTTAGTAGAGATGAAGTTTCACCATGTTGGTCAGGCTGGTCTCAAACTCCCGACCTTGTGATCTGCCTCCCAAAGTGCTGGAATTAGAGGTGTGAGCCACCATGCCTTGCCAGTGAGAACCACCTTATACTTATTTGGAAAATGTTTCCAATAATGTAATTTAAAAATTGATAATGACCCAGGCATTTAATATCTATTATTTGGTACAACATTAAGATTCAACTTATATGATAGGTTCATTTATAGGCTTTTATTCTATTACATATTACCTAATTTATTATTAATAGGTTTTTCTTACTGATAACTCTGGATTAAGCTGTTTCCATTAAATCAACAATATTAAATGTCTTATTTATCAAAAATTACATAAACAAAATTCATTGTTTTATGCTGGGTTTATAATTTATAACCTTTGTGCCAAATTTTGACATCTTATAGTAGCTAGCAGAGATGAATATAAAACCACGTGACCAGAAAATTTAAAAAAAGAAAAAACCACTTGACCAATACATCTAAACAATAATGTATGCTGACAATTATGAAGACATTTTGAATTTTCTTTTTAACAATCAATTTAAAGCCAACTCATTTTGTTAAAAATCTACTTAAGTCACATGAACTTGAAAAGCATTTGGGAATAAGTTTCTAATTTTCTGATAAAATATTTAAGAACATTTTAAAAAGTCAATTAGGGCCCTTTTATATACTTTTGATACTCAAACATTATATACATACGTCATATAAACATTTAGACATATAGACACACAGAAGTAGATCTTAGGGATTCATAAGATTTTTCATTTGCCAGTTTTTCTTCTCCACTTTAGACCATTAGTCTTTTGATTACCTGTTCCCTGCTGTAAACAAGTATCAGTTAGGCAACTCCAAATGTGCATTTTTAAAGGTATGACTCTTAAGTGAAACAAAATGGAGGATTTATATTTTACTCAAGCCAAAAAAAAAAAAATGCTGTAAAAGTTTAGTTAAGATGGCCAGGGAAAGCAGACACCCTTAAATGTGACTTCCTTAAAGATTCCTTCTGAAACTATTCCAATCAATAGAAAAAGAGGGAATCCTTCCTAACTCATTTTATGAGGCAAACATCATCCTGATACCAAAGCCTGGCAGAGACACAACAAAAAAAGAGAATTTTAGACCAATATCCCTGATGAACATCGATGCAAAAATCCTCAATAAAATACTGTCAAACCGGATTCAGCAGCACATCAAAAAGCTTATCCACCATGATCAAGTGGGCTTCATCCCTGGGATGCAAGGCTGGTTCAACATTCACAAATCAATAAACATAATCCAGCATATAAACAGAACCAAAGACAAGAACCACATGATTATCTCAATAGATGCAGAAAAGGCTTTGACAAAATTCAACAGCCCTTCATGCTAAAAACGCTCAATAAATTCGGTATTGATGGAACGTACCTCAAAATAATAAGAGCTATTTATGACAAACCCACAGCCAATATCATACTGAATGGGCAAAAACTGGAAAAATTCCCTTTGAAAACTGGCACAAGACAGGGATGTCCTCTCTCACCACTCCTATTCAACATAGTGTTGGAAGTTCTGGCTAGGGCAATCAGGCAAGAGAAAGAAATCAAGGGTATTCAGTTAGGAAAAGAAGAAGTCAAATTGTCCCTCTTTGCAGATGACATGATTGTATATTTAGAAAATCCCATTGTCTCAGCCCAAAATCTCCTTAAGCTGATAAGAAACTTCAGCAAAGTCTCAGGATACAAAATTAATGTGCAAAAATCACAAGCATTCTTATACACCAGTAACAGACAAACAGAGAGCCAAATCAGGAATGAACTTCCATTCACAATTGCTTCAAAGAGAATCAAATACCTAGGAATCCAACTTACAAGGGATGTAAAGGACCTCTTCAAGGAGAACTACAAACCACTGCTCAGTGAAATAAAAGAGGACACAAACAAATGGAAGAACATACCATGCTCATGGATAGGAAGAATCAATATCGTGAAAATGGCCA
The DNA here is from genome assembly GCF_024542745.1 of Macaca thibetana thibetana. Classification (NCBI taxonomy): domain Eukaryota; kingdom Metazoa; phylum Chordata; class Mammalia; order Primates; family Cercopithecidae; genus Macaca; species Macaca thibetana. The sequence continues at coordinate 97,654,611 of NC_065585.1, read as the reverse complement.
TACTGCCCAAGGTTATTTATAGATTCAATGCCATCCCCATCAATCTACCAATGAGTTTCTTCACAGAATTGGAAAAAACTGCTTTAAAGTTCATATGGAACCAAAAAAGAGCCCGCGTCTCCAAGACAATCCTAAGTCAAAAGAACAAAGCTGGAGGCATCACACTACCTGACTTCAAACTATACTACAAGGCTACAGTAACCAAAACAGCATGGTACTGGTACCAAAACAGAGATATAGACCAATGGAACAGAACAGAGGCCTCAGAAATAATACCACACATCTACAGCCATCTGATCTTTGACAAACCTGAGAGAAACAAGAAATGGGGAAAGGATTCCCTATTTAATAAATGGTGCTGGGAAAATTGGCTAGCCATAAGTAGAAAGCTGAAACTGGATCCTTTCCTTACTCCTTATACGAAAATTAATTCAAGATGGATTAGAGACTTAAATGTTAGACCTAATACCATAAAAATCCTAGAGGAAAACCTAGGTAGTACCATTCAGGACATAGGCATGGGCAAAGACTTCATGTCTAAAACACCAAAAGCAACAGCAGCAAAAGCCAAAATTGACAAATGGGATCTCATTAAACTAAAGAGCTTCTGCACAGCAAAAGAAACTACCATCAGAGTGAACAGGCAACCTACAGAATGGGAGAAAATTTTTGCAATCTACTCATCTGACAAAGGGCTAATATCCAGAACCTACAAAGAACTCAAACAAATTTACAAGAAAAAAACAAACAACCCCATCAAAAAGTGGGCAAAGGATATGAACAGACATTTCTCAAAAGAAGACATGTATACAGCCAACAGACACATGAAAAAATGCTCATCATCACTGGCCATCAGAGAAATGCAAATCAAAACCACAATGAGATACCATCTCACACCAGTTAGAAAGGCGATCATTAAAAAGTCAGGAAACAACAGGTGCTGGAGAGGATGTGGAGAAATAGGAACACTTTTACACTGTTGGTGGGATTGTAAACTAGTTCAACCATTATGGAAAACAGTATGGTGATTCCTCAAGGATCTAGAACTAGATGTACCATATGACCCAGCCATCCCATTACTGGGTATATACCCAAAGGATTATAAATTATGCTGCTATAAAGACACATGTACATCTATGTTCATTGCGGCACTATTCACAATAGCAAAGACTTGGAATCACCCCAGATGTCCATCAGTGACAGACTGGATTAAGAAAATGTGGCACATATACACCATGGAATACTATGCAGCCATAAAAAAGGATGAGTTTGTGTCCTTTGTAGGGACATGGATGCAGCTGGAAACCGTCATTCTCAGCAAACTATCGCAAGAACAGAAAAACAAACTCCACATATTCTCACTCATAAGTGGGAACTGAACAATGAGATCACTTGGGCTCAGGAAGGGGAACATCACACTCTGGTGCCTATTATGAGGAGGTGGGGGGGAGGGATTGCATTGGGAGTTATACCTGATGTAAATGACGAGTTGATGGGTGCTGACGAGTTGATGGGTGCAGCACAGCAACATGGCACAAGTATACATATGTAACAAACCTGCACGTTATGCACATGTACCCTAGAACTTAAAGTATAATAATAATAAATAAATTTAAAAAAAAATAAAAAAAAATAAAAATTGGCTTACTGGCTTTAGGATGGAGCCTTTTAAGAAACAGGACCAAGGAAGCATGCAGCTTCTAGAGCCTAACATGCAGGCAGAGCTGTAAGGCAGAACAGATATCTAAAAATCAAGAATTTCATTTTTACAGAAAATCCTCAGGACCTCAAAAGATGAAAACATTATGAGATGAGACAATGCCATGTTTTTACCATGCATTTCACTACAAGTACCTTTCCCCTGAGGCTGGTGGCCAACAAAAGCCAATTAGCCCATTCAATAACCAGCTCATATCCCATGGCAGTCTCACTATTCAGTAGGGGGTTGGAATGTTTCCATTCCTTCCAGGTGGCCAAAGGCATACTATCTCTTCCAATAACCAGCCCTAAAAATATATCTCTTACCTAGCTATTACACACACCAAAATCAAAAACTTTCTCATTGTGCAAAGTGATTTTTGACACCCTCAAAAGCCATTAAGATCCAGCAATGCGGCCGGGCGCGGTGGCTCAAGCCTGTAATCCCAGCACTTTGGGAGGCCGAGACAGGCGGATCACGAGGTCAGGAGATCGAGACCATCCTGGCTAACACGGTGAAACCCCGTCTCTACTAAAAAATACAAAAAACTAGCCGGGCGAGGTGGCGGGCGCCTGTAGTCCCAGCTACTCGGGAGGCTGAGACAGGAGAATGGTCTAAACCCGGGAGGCGGAGCTTGCAGTGAACTGAGATCTGGCCACTGCACCCCAGTCTGGGCGACAGAGCAAGACTCTGTCTCAAAAAAAAAAAAAAAAAAAGATCCAGCAATGCAATTTAAAAAGTGAGCAGTTTAAGATCTGCAAAAAACTTGTCTGTTTACAACTCTTGGGATTTGTTTACAAAAATAGTGGTTCCTCCCAAAAAGGAGTCTGGTGCCTTTTCTATTGTAAGCAATCAGGCTATCAGAAATTATTTTAGATCTTTTATGTGGGCATCAAGGGTGGCAAGAGAAAAAAGGGACAGACATAAGTAAAATGGAGAGATATAATTCAGTTGAATGAGAAGAAAAACAAATATTTTTCAGAAAACAAGATCCACAGAAAAGTCAGATACACACACACAAACATATGCATATATATAATAGAAAAATAATAACATATAAACACATATTTTTAACATACATACGTGTATTTGTTTATACATAAATATATGTATTTATATATTTATAACATATATGTAATTATGTTTAAATATAATTATATTTATTAGAAATTTACTTTTAATTAAGCTGACTTTTAATCATGGAGCTATTAAAAAATTCCTTTTAAATATCTTACTACTACATCATAGCTAGGACAAACTGCTGGTTTTTTTTTTTTTTTTTTTTTTTGAGACGGAGTCTCGCTCTGTCGCCCAGGCTGGAGTGCAGTGGCGCGATCTCGGCTCACTGCAAGCTCCGCCTCCCGGGTTCACGCCATTCTCCTGCCTCAGCCTCCCGAGTAGCTGGGACTACAGGTGCCCACAACCGCGCCCGGCTAATTTTTTGTATTTTTAGTAGAGACGGGGTTTCACCGTGGTCTCGATCTCCTGACCTTGTGATCCTCCCGCCTCGGCCTCCCAAAGTGCTGGGATTACAGGCGTGAGCCACCGCGCCCGGCCTGCTGGTATTTTTAAAGTAATACAAATACCAAACCAGAAAGAACCAGACTTAGGAACCAAACTCAGGTTGCTGTGGTGAACAGGGCAGAACCTTAGCATTGAGTGGCCACCACTGCTCCTTCAGTTTGGCCTTGGCTAGCAAAAGACAGCCTTGTTATGTAGACGAAGCCTCTTAGGTTTTTTAAAAAAAAAAGTTTTAAAAAGTCCTTTCTGCTAACAGGATTTTTTGTTTTTTCTTTTTGCAGCTACAGGAGTTTTAGCCGATTCAGATGCCTTGTTCCCCACAATTTGGAACATCCCTTTGGATTTGACCAAGTCAGGAAAAGATGGTCATACTTCATGGGAGAAATGTGAAACAACAACAACAAAACCCCAAACATAAACAAAAACAGTTAAGCAAAACAAACAAATTCATATGATTGCCGAGTGTTCTAACAGTAAGGAGAAATTAAAACCAGCTGGTTGGTAATCTTAACTTTTAGTCATTAAGGAACACTTTTAAGACAAAACTCTAATTCAGCTACTTACCTGGAAATAACGCTCAGGTTGATGATCACTCTCTACCATCTTAGAGAGGCAGGAAAAAACTCACACTCACCTTCTCTGTCAGAAGCAAGTTGAAATTCAAGAAAGAAGGTGTCTGCTCTCCATCATCATGGAAGCAGGAAAACTTGCCTTCCTTGTTGGAAATGAGTAAAACTTCAGAAAAGGAGTTGCACAGCAAAATAACTTTAAATATCAACCAAATTTGGGGAGATCAAGGACTCTCTGGAGGGGAGAAGCTCCCCAAGCTCCACCAATTATCCTATTGGTGTGAGAAATAAAGATAGCCCAGATGGTATCAAGCAAAAATAAGAGATTTATCAAAGGTCAGGGCCATCTTTGTAATGTACGTCTCTGCCTTTTTTTTATCTTTATTTGTATACAGTCTGTTTTGTCAGGTTAGGATTGCAACACCTGCTTTTTTGTTTTCCACTTGCTTGAAAGATTTTTCTCCATTCCTTTATTTTGGGCCTATGTGTGGCATCGCATCTGTGATGAGTCTCTTGAAGACAGAATACTCAAATGGGTCTTTATCCAGCTTGCCCCTCTGGGTCTTTCATTTGGAGCATTTAGCCCATTTAAATTTAAGATTAGTTATGACATGTGTGGATTTCATCCTGTCATCATGTTGTTGGCTGGTTATTTTGCAGACTTGTGTATGTGGATGGTTTTTAGCATCACTGATCTGTGTACTTCAGTGCATTTTTGTAGTGGCTGGTGGTGATCTTTCCGTAGTTAGTGCTTCCTTCAGGAGCTCTTTTAAGGCAGGTCTGGTGGCAATGAATTCCCTCAGCATTTACTTCTCTGAAAAGGATCTTATTTCTCCATTTATGAAGCTTAGTTTGGCTGGACATGAAATTCTGGGTTGAAATTTCTTTTAAGAAGTTCAATATTGGGCCCCACAATCTCTTCTGGCTTGTAAGGTTTGAGCTGAGAAGTCTGATGTTAGCCTGTTGGGATTCCCTTTGTAGGTGACCTCACCTTTCTCCCTAGTTGCTTTTAATATTTATTCTTTCATTTCGAACCTGGAGAATCTGATGATTAAGTGTCTTGGGGATGATCTTCTCATGGCATGTCTTACTGGGGTTCTCTGGATTTCCTGAATTTTAATGTTGGTCTGTCTGGCTGGGTTGGGAATATTCTCATGAATGATATTCTGAAATATTTTTCCAAGTTGGTTCCATTCTCATCTTTCAGGTGTATTAATCAGTAATAGATTTGGTCTCTTTACATAATCCCATATTTCTCAAAGGTTTCATTCATTCATTCCTTTTCATTCTTTTTTCCCCCATACTTGCCTGCATGTTTTATTTCAGAAAGCCAGTTTTCAAGCTCTGAGATTCTTTTCTCTGCTTGGTCTATTCTGCTAGTTGGTCTTGCACATGATATGGGGCTGGTCTGACCTCAGCACTCCTTAGTCTGCTTGCCTCTCCCAGGGCCCCAGCCTGGTCACACCTTCTTACAGGGCACTCTTGGGTGCCCATACACAAGCTACAAGAATTTTCATAATGCAATCACACACAATCACCATGTGACTGCATTATGAAAATTCTTGTAGTGTGCTTTTCAACTCTATCAGGTCAGTTATGTTCTTCTTTATACTGGCTATTTTGTCTGTTAGCTCCTGCAATGTTTTACAATGATTTTTAGCTTCCTTGCATTGGATTACAACATACTTCTTTCACTCAGTGAACTTTGTTCCTACCCATATTCTGAATTCTACTTGTATCATTTCAGACATCTCAGCCTCAGCCCAGTTCTGAACACTTGCCGGAGAGTTGATGCAGTCATTTGGAGGAAAGAAGGCATGCTGACTTTTTGAGTTTTCAGTGTTCTTGCATGGATTCTTTCTCATCTTTATGGGCTTACCCCACCTTCAACCTTTGAGGTTGCTGACATTTGGACAGGGTACTTTTTTTTTTATCGTATTTGATGACTTTGAGAGTTTATGGTGTAAGGTGGATTCAGCCAATTGGCTTTGTTTCTGGAGGATTTTAGGTGGCCAACGTTCAGCTCCCAATTCCTGGACTATGTGCTTTAACTATGGGGAACTTGCATTGAGCCCCATCTTTGTTCCCTGGCTCCTCCAGGTTTGGAGTCCACTGTACTGGAGGACCAAAGTGCAGCAGCTGCAGCAGAGTGCTAGCAGATGCAAAAGTGCCTGCCTCCCTGCGGGCATTCACCTAGTGGTGGAGGCAAGACAGCTGGGGTGGGGGCCAAGGGGGCCCTGCTGACGGTGTGTGCTGTTGCACTGGAGGAGGTATTGGTTTGGGGTGGGGTGCTGGCAAGCGCAGGTCTAGGTGCCTTCTCTGTGCCCCCCAAGCAACAGTGGTCGCTCAGGGTATAAGAGGGTCCCTTTTTCTCTGTGCAGCATTAGCTCAAGGGCAAGGTGCTGGTGGAGGTGGGGATTTTTGGCTCTGTGCCCACCATAGCTCCATCTTCAATGGCAGTTGGCGTGCATTTGGGGTGTGTGGCTGCACTCCCATGTGCTGGTAGGGCAAGTACAGCAAAACCCACCTGTGTAGACACACACCAGCAAAGTGATGTAGGAAGTTTCCATATAAAGAGCTGCAGTATGGAGAGGCAATGTGCAGGCTGGTGCATGGCTGTAGGGGCCACATTGCTGCAGCTCTCCACTGGTCAAGCACAGTCCACTGGCACAGAAGCCACGGTGTGAGCACCCGAGAGTGTCCTGTAAGCAAGTGTGGCCAGGCTGGGGCCCTGGGAGAGGCAAGCAGACTAAGGAGTGCTGAGGTCAGACCAGTCCCATCTCATGTGCAAGATTGCCCAGCAGAGATCAGGTCTGAGAGGAGAACTCTCTCAAAAGTAAAGACCCAGCACAGCAAAGCTATTCTACTTCTTTTCTAAGCAAGTCCCCTTTTTTAAGAAGGGAACTCTCAGACCTGATCTCTGCTGGGCAATCTTGCACATGAGATGTGGTTGGTCTGACCTCAGCACTCCTAAAGTGCTGAGGTAAAGTGTCTCACAAGAGCAAGTGGAGCTTAGATAGCTGTCCCTGCCCTCTGGGCTCCACATGAGCTGTCTTTCTGCTCCACCACTTTGCTTGTCTCCTGGGGGCTCCACCCCAGAGATGTGAGTTAGCAATCACTAAGTACAATCAGCCAGGATGGAGCGTCTGTGCTGTGGGCCAAGTCAGGGTTCCCTGTCTGGTGATGAGCAGTGGAGGGTGTGTGGGACCCATGGGAGATGGGCTGGCATGCTCCTTGAGCCAACTGCAGCTTGTTGGAGGTGTCAATACAGCACTTAAAGTCTTTGCTCCTTGATATTCTGAGAGTAGCAAGGACAGTTCCACTTCAGAGGCAGTGGCAGAGAGGATTTCAGTTGCTCCTGGAAGCTCTGTCCAGGGAACTGCCAAGTTGCTACCAGCTTGATAGCTTCAGTGGGGGATTGGCTAGAGACCCAGGCCAGGAGGACCTGCCCATCAAGGAGATACGGAAACTGGCACCCACACAACCGTCTGGCCACTTTTCCTTAGAGCCGCTGTAGTACACTGGGAGTTCACTCCAGCCCCCAGTTGCCTCAGATTTTCCAGTGCCTGAAGGTATCACCAGTGAAGCCTGTGAAAAAGGAAAGATGACAGCCTGCCCCTTCCTCTGGGAGCTCTGTACCATTGAGGTATGAACACACCTGTAGGAGGTGGCTGGAGGCAAGTTGAGAAGTCTTGCCTAGACAGGAGGAACAAGAACAGGAACTTACTTAAAAGAGACGTTTGGCGGCCGGGCGTGGTGGCTCAAGCCTGTAATCCCAGCACTTTGGAAGGCCGAGACGGGTGGATCACAAGGTCAGGAGATCGAGATCATCCTGGCTAACACGGTGAAACCCCGTCTCTACTAAAAAATACAAAAAAAAACTAGCCAGGCGAGGTGGCGGGTGCCTGTAGTCCCAGCTACTCGGCAGGCTGAGGCAGGAGAATGGCGTAAACCCGGCAGGTGGAGCTTGCAGTGAGCCAAGATCCAGTCACTGCACTCCAGCCTGGGCAACAGAGCGAGACTCCCTCTCAAAAAAAAAAAAGACGTTTGGCCACATTTTTGCAGAGCAGCTGTGCTGTGCTGGGGTTCACTTCAGCCCCTGGTCGCCTCAGACACTCTGAAGCCCTAAGGCTGAAATGGCTAAGTCACCCAAACAGCAAAGATGACAGACTGGTCCTCCCCCTGGAAGCTCTGACCCAGGGGGCCTGAAACCTCTGAAGGCCAGAGAATAGCAGTGAAGGTAGCAGGAGACCCTGGTTTAAAGGTTCCACCCAGTGATGAGAAACATGGGCAGGGACGGACTTAAAAAAGAGTGTGGCCATGTTTTTGTAGGGTGGCTGTGCTGTGCTGGGGTACCACTTGCACCCAGTCAGCTTGGGCTCTCCGAAGTCCACAGACCGGAACAGCTAGTCCCCCAAACATCAAAGGTAGTGGCTGCCCCTCTCCTCTGGGAACTCTGTCCCAGGGGGGTTTCAAATCTCTGTTGGCTGGGGAATACTGGTGGGGGTAGCTGGAGGACCCAGTTGGAAGGTCCTGTCCAGTGAGGAGGAAGAGCATCAGAGGCCTGCTTACAGAAGCGGTCTGGCCATGATTTGGTAAAGCAGCTGTGCTGTGCTGCGAGATCTCTTCTGCCCCTGGTCAGTTTGCACTCTCCAAAGCCAGCAGGCTGGAATGGCTAAGTTGCCCAAACAGGAAAGATGGCAGCCTGCCCCATGTTTTCTCTCAGAGTTTATCTTGTGTGATAGAGCTTAATTTTCAGGCTGTTAATTTTACTGTCAGCATTAGAGGGCTGTTCAGAAAGAATCTCACTGTTATCTTTTAGGTTAGACATATGAAAATTCACTGTCTCCTATAAATAAACCCATTCATGTCTTGTTCCCTGGAAAGAGGTCTCTTTCTGCTATCTGACTTTGGTCACAATCATGTAGAGCAGCAACCAGTCTACCATGAAATGATTGAATTTCTGTGTCCAGTCATTCCTTGTTGGGTTTTACATTCTTCAGCTCAGAACTGAGCATTGTATTCTCAGTTGTCAAGATGCTAAGCTGTCCATTGTACTGAAATACTGTTCTTGCTTCCTCATTCAATTTTATAGTCTTTAGAAGGTTATCATGCTCTTCTTTCACACTTTCAATGTCCTCAAAATACTTCTTTTCCTTTAGCTGATTCTGATGTTTTACTGTATCCAATTCCAGTCTTAGCATGGCAATTTCTTTCTGCAACATGCTATTTTCATGCAAAAGATCTTTTTCTTTCTTATGGCTAAGAGAAATCTAAGTAAACAAAGGAAACTTTTAGTTAGCGCTCAATAGAATGACACGTTATAATTTCTTCTGAAATTAAAGAGTAACCTGTATATCTGTATAATGAAATAATTCCCATGGTGAATATTTAACTGGAAAAAATTGGACAAAACTTCAAACCTAAGAGAGTGTAAATTCCCAAAAGTTAATCTATTTAAAGACCATGAAAAATAAATCACCAGAGGATTTTTAAGAATCTCAGAATTGGAAAAGCCTTTCTCTGAATTACAACAAACCCAGAGGCATAAAATATAAGATTAATACATTTGACTATATTTTAAAAATTGGTTGTATACTCTTGATAGCCACCTATAATCTATAAACTACACCACTGTAAGAGCCTTAGCTATGCATATATTTGGATAGAAGCAATTTCTCAAAGTTCTTTAATTTCCTTTTTCTGAATAAACTGACTTTTCTGAATAAACTTTCTGAATAAACTTTTTCTGAATAAACTTTCTATATAAACTTTTTCTGAAAAAACTTTCCTTTTATGAATAAACTGACCTCTCCATTAATATGTTAAGAAGACGAACTAATGTCCAAAAACTAAAAAATCTGTTGTTAGTAGTAAAACTTATTTTTGAAATTATAAAGATAATCAATTCTTATGGAAAATATCAAATGCTTCTCCTTTGGATTGAGGCCATTGTAAATGTCACTATTCAACTGCTGCAGGCAAATGGAGTTGAATTAAGAACATAGCTTTATCTTATATATACATGTATAGGTAAATGATAAAGAATATATAGAATATATATACACACACAGAATATATATATATACATATACATGTGTGTATATATACACATACATATGCATGTGTGTATATATATAGATTTAAAAATCCTTTATACTTTCCAAAATACACAGAGTTGGTTTTTCAAATATATACACATATAAAAACATTTGAAAATGGCTAAGAAAATATCTCAGAATTCATTTTTTTTTCAGCTACTTCTGTCTGCTTTGGTTTGTTAAACAGAATCTTGTTTAGTAATATTGTAGCATTCTGTTCTTCGGAAAGTTGCTTCTGGGTATCATTTCAGTCCTGCACAACCTAGAGATACAGTACATTTTTGGTTTAATAGGACTGAAAAAGTCTAAAAGAGCAGAAACTCTGTTATAAAACTGTTAAAAGAAAGTAGCCTATTAAAACACAAAAATTTTTAACCCTCAAGAATCTTTCAAATTTTAATTGCATACGTGAGACCTAAATTTCTCTAAGAGGAAAAACTGTTCTTACCTATATAAAGACACAGTATTGTGTAATAAAATTTCCTTCAAAACATTTAACACATTTTAGTTTCAAAGTTATTTAGCCTGTATCTTAACATAAAAATCCATAAATGAGCATTTATGTTAGTGATTAAACTAAGTGATTAAACTCAACTTATCCTCCATTTTTTTATTCTGAAAACACAGACTGAGATGCCAAGGTTTACAATAAAATAATTGTAACTATAAATGCCATAGTTCATTTTAAAAATTAGTTAACAGCTTTGGTGTGTTTACACCTAAAGAGCATACTACATTAAATCAAAGCAATATAAGTAATATTGATGAAATATAAAGTTTTCATCAGAAATTTACCTGATCCAAATTCTTTCTTACTGTCCCCAATTCCATGGCTCGTATTTTTCAGAGTCCGTTTCAGTTGTTGGTTCATTTCAACATCTTTCCTATATTCCTCTTCTTTTCTTTCTAACTCTTCACTACCTTTTTTATACAACATATCAGCATCCTTTCTCTTTTCTTCTTCTCGTTTTAAGGTCAATCTATACAGTTAAATATAGTTACATTCAAATTTGTCTTGTTAGAAAATAAGAAAGTTTATTTTGTGATGTGGCTCTTCCTGCATAGATTTATTATACAAATAAAATTTATGTGTTCTTGACTATTTTTTCTTTCCAGTTCTCATTATTTTAATTTCTTCCTTCAATCTCTTCCAAGGGACAAATACTTGAAAGGTAGTGAGGAAAGAACATCTTGCTAATTGGTCAGTTTCTGTTACTAGTAACACCAATAAATATTATGAAAAATGATATTAGAAATTATTGAGTTAATTTACAAGATGAAAATTATCTCTTTTTCACACAGCCATAGGAACATCTCAATTATGACAGATCATTTCAAACTAACTAATTAAAAAGAACATACTACTTAAACAAGTTTATAAGTTCACTAGAAGAAATTTTATTTTCATGAAATACTGCAGGTGTCCCTAAAATGATTTACAGGGCAAGATGGTACCATCAGATGTCATTCACAGAATGTATATCTGCTGATTAATCCAAGACAAGGCAAAGGGGTCTCACATCTGTTAATTCAGCTGTCCCCAACCATGTTGGCACCGGGGACTGGCTCTGAGGAAGATAATTTTTCCTCGGACCTGAGGTGGGGGGATGGTTCCAGGATGATTCAAGCATGTTACATTTATTGTGCACTTTATTTCTATTATTACTCATTGTAATATATAATGAAATAATCATATAACTCACCATAATGTAGAATCAATGGGAGCCCTGAGCTTCTTTTCCTGCAACTACATGGTCCCATCTGGGAGTGACAGGAGACAGTGACAGATCATCAGGCATTAGATTCTCATAAGGAGTGCACAACCTAGATCCCCTGCATGAGCAGCTTACTACAGGGTTCAGGTCACACTTCTTGACAATCTATTGCCACCGCTGATCTGACAGGAGGAGAGCTCAGGCAGTAACGCAAGTGATGGGGAGTGGCTGAAAACACAGATAAAGCTTCACTTGCTCACCTGCCACTAACCTTCTGCTGGGTGGTCCAATTCCTAACAGGCCAGGGACTGGTATTGGTCCTTGTCCTGGGGATTGGGAACCCGTGTTAACCCATACTTTTTATGTTTATTTTCTGGAAACACTTTCCACTTATATTCTTGATTCCTATGTGTTTTATCGACAACTTAGAAATTCCTTTTGGAACAAGGCATGGTCTAGTATTTAAACAATGAAGTATTTAAACATGTGTTTAAACTAGTATTTAATACTAGTATTTAAACATGTGTTTTTAACATAGAACTTTTAATTAATTTTATCTGTGTATGATAGATGTGAAACAAACTAATCACTTTCCATTTTACTTTTCATTTCATGAATAATAAGAACAAAACTGAGAAGTCTTAGGCAGAGAAACTGGGCAAGAGAAATAAAGGGCATCCAAACTGGAAAAGAGAAAGTCAAACTATCTCTTCGCCAATGATGCTCTTATACCTAGGAAACTCTAAAGACTCCTACAAAACACTCCTAGATTTGATAAATGAATTCAGTAAAGTCTCAGAGGCTACAAAATAAATGAATACCAATCAGTATCACCACTATACACCAACTACAACAAAGCTGAGAGTCATATGAATAACCCAAACCCTTTTACAATGGCTGCAAAACTGTAAAATACCTAGGAATATACTTAATGAAGGAGGTGAGTGATCTATATAAAGATAACTGGAAAACACCACTGAAGAAAATAATAGATGACACAAATGAAAATACATCCTATGCTCATGGATTGAAAGAATTGATATTGTGAAAGTGACCATAGTGCCCAAAACAGTCTACAGGTTTGATACAATTCCTATGAAAATACCAATGTCATTCTTCATAGAATTATTAAAAAATGCTGACATTTATGTAGAACCACAAAAGAGCCTGAATAGCAATAGACATATCAAGCAAAAGGAACAAATATGTTGGCATCACATTACCTTACTTCAAATTATACTCTAAGGCTGCAGTAACAAAAACAGCATAGTACTAGTATAAAAGTAGATACATAGATCAATGGAACAGAATAGACAAGCCAGAAATAAAGCCACTTACAAACAAATGATCTTTGAGACAGGATACAACAACATACACTGGAGAAAGTACACATTATTTAATAAATGGTGCTGGGAGAAAAAGATAGCCACATGTAGAAGAATGAAACTAGATCTCTATCTCTAACCATATACAAAAATTAATTCAAGATGGATTAAAGGCCTAAACTTAAGACCTGAAAACACTGGCCTAGGCAAAGAATTTATGATGAAGAACCTAAAAGCAAATGCAACAAAAATTAAAATAAATAAATAAATAAATACGGCCTAATTAAACAAAAAAGCTTCAGCACAGCAAAAGAAATAATCCATCAGAGTAAACCAACAACCTACAGAACAGGAAAAATATTTGCAAATTATGAATCTAACAAAGGACAAATATCCATAATCTACAAGAAATTCGAACAAATCAACAGGAAAAATACAAATAATTCCATTAAAAAGTGCGCACATGACATGAATAGACATTTCTCAAAAGATGTACGAGGGGGCGGAGCAAGATGACCGAATAGGAACAGCTCCAGTCTCCAACTCCCAGCGCGAGCGACACAGAAGACCGGTGATTTCTGCATTTTCAACTGAGCCTCTGCTGCTGACACCCAGGCAAACAGGGTCTGGAGTGGACCTCAAGCAATCTCCAACAGACCTACAGCTGAGGGTCCTGACTGTTAGAAGGAAAACTATCAAACAGGAAGGACACCTACACCAAAACCCCATCAGTACGTCACCATCATCAAAGACCAGAGGCAGATAAAACCACAAAGATGGGGAAAAAGCAGTGCAGAAAAGCTGGAAATTCAAAAAATAAGAGCACATCTCCCCCGGCAAAGGAGTGCAGCTCATCGCCAGCAACGGATCAAAGCTTGACGGAGAATGACTTTGAAGAGATGAGAGAAGAAGGCTTCAGTCCAACAAACTTCTGAGAGCTAAAGGAGGAATTACGTACCCAGCGCAAAGAAACTAAAAATCTTGAAAAAAAAAGTGGAAGAACTGATGGCTAGAGTAATTAATGCAGAGAAGGCCCTAAACGAACTGACAGAGATGAAAACCATGACACGAGAAATACGTGACAAATGCACAAGCTTCAGTAACCGACTCGATCAACTGGAAGAAAGAGTATCAGCGATTGAGGATCAAATGAATGAAATGAAGCGAGAAGAGAAATCTAAAGAGAAAAGAAGAAAAAGAAATGAACAAAGCCTTCAAGAAGTATGGGATTATGTAAAAAGACCAAATCTACGTCTGATTGGGGTGCCTGAAAGTGAGGAGGAAAATGGAACCAAGTTGAAAAACACTCTTCAGGATATCATCCAGGAGAACTTCCCCAACCTAGTAGGGCAGGCCAACATTCAAATCCAGGAAATACAGAGAACGCCACAAAGATACTCCTCGAGAAGAGCAACTCCAAGACATATAATTGCCAGATTCACCAAAGTTGAAATGAAGGAAAAAATCTTAAGGGCAGCCAGAGAGAAAGGTCGGGTTACCCACAAAGGGAAGCCCATCAGACTAACAGCAGATCTCTCAGCAGAAACTCTCCAAGCCAGAAGAGAGTGGGGGCCAATATTCAACATTCTTAAAGAAAAGAATTTTAAACCCAGAATTTCATATCCAGCCAAACTAAGTTTCATAAGTGAAGGAGAAATAAAATCCTTTACAGATAAGCAAATGCTTACAGATTTTGTCACCACCAGGCCTGCCTTACAAGAGACCCTGAAGGAAGCACTCAACATGGAAAGGAACAACCGGTACCAGCCATTGCAAAAACATGCCAAAATGTAAAGACCATCGAGGCTATGAAGAAACTGCATCAACTAACGAGCAAAATAACCAGTTAATATCATAATGGCAGGATCAAGTTCACACATAACAATATTAACCTTCAATGTAAATGGACTAAATGCTCCAATTAAAAGACATAGACTGGCAAACTGGATAAAGAGTCAAGACCCATCAGTCTGCTGTATTCAGGAGACCCATCTCACATGCAGAGACATACATACGCTCAAAATAAAGGGATGGAGGAAGATTTACCAAGCAAATGGAGAACAAAAGAAAGCAGGGGTTGCAATACTAGTCTCTGATAAAACAGACTTTAAACCATCAAAGATCAAAAGAGACAAAGAAGGCCATTACATAATGGTAAAGGGATCAATTCAACAGGAAGAGCTAACGATCATAAATATATATGCACCCAATACAGGAGCACCCAGATTCATAAAGCAAGTCCTTAGAGACTTACAAAGAGACTTAGACTCCCATACAATAATAATGGGAGACTTCAACACTCCACTGTCAACATTAGACAGATCAACGAGACAGAAAGTTAACAAGGATATCCAGGAATTGAACTCATCTCTGCAGCAAGCAGACCTAATAGACATCTATAGAACTCTCCACCCCAAATCAACAGAATATACATTCTTCTCAGCACCACATCGCACTTATTCCAAAATTGACCACGTAATTGGAAGTAAAGCACTCCTCAGCAAATGTACAAGAACAGAAATTATAACAAACTGTGTCTCCAGACCACAGTGCAATCAAACTAGAACTCAGGACTAAGAAACTCAATCAAAACCGCTCAACTACATGGAAACTGAACAACCTGCTCCTGAATGACTACTGGGTACATAACGAAATGAAGGCAGAAATAAAGATGTTCTTTGAAACCAATGAGTACAAAGATACAACATACCAGAATCTCTGGGACACATTTAAAGCAGTGTGTAGAGGGAAATTTATAGCACTAAATGGCCACAAGAGAAAGCAGGAAAGATCTAAAATTGACACTCTAACATCACAATTAAAAGAACTAGAGAAGCAAGAGCAAACACATTCAAAAGCTAGCAGAAGGCAAGAAATAACTAAGATCAGAGCAGAACTGAAGGAGATAGAGATACAAAAAACCCTCCAAAAAATAAATGAATCCAGGAGTTGGTTTTTTGAAAAGATCAACAAAATTGACAGACTGCTAGCAAGACTAATAAAGAAGAAAAGAGAGAAGAATCAAATAGACGCAATAAAAAATGATAAAAGAGATATCACCACCGACCCCACAGAAATACAAACTACCATCAGAGAATACTATAAACACCTCTACGCAAATAAACTAGAAAATCTAGAAGAAATGGATAAGTTCCTGGACACTTACACTCTCCCAAGACTAAACTAGGAAGAAGTTGAATCCCTGAATAGACCAATAGCAGGCTCTGAAATTGAGGCAATAATTAATAGCCTACCAACCAAAAAAAGTCCAGGGCCAGATGGATTCACAGCTGAATTCTACCAGAGCTACAAGGAGGAGCTGGTACCATTCCTTCTGAAACTATTCCAATCAATAGAAAAAGAGCGAATCGTCCCTAACTCATTTTATGAGGCCAACATCATCCTGATACCAAAGCCCGGCAGAGACACAACAAAAAAAGAGAATTTTAGACCAATATCCCTGATGAACATCGATGCAAAAATCCTCAATAAAATACTGGCAAACCGGATTCAGCAACACATCAAAAAGCTTATCCACCATGATCAAGTGGGCTTCATCCCTGGGATGCAAGGCTGGTTCAACATTCGCAAATCAATAAACATAATCCAGCATATAAACAGAACCAAAGACAAGAACCACATGATTATCTCAATAGATGCAGAAAAGGCTTTTGACAAAATTCAACAGCCCTTCATGCTAAAAACGCTCAATAAATTTGGTATTGATGGAACGTATCTCAAAATAATACGAGCTATTTATGAAAAAACCCACAGCCAATATCATACTGAATGGGCAAAAACTGGAAAAATTCCCTTTGAAAACTGGCACAAGACAGGGATGCCCTCTCTCACCACTCCTATTCAACATAGTGTTGGAAGTTCTGGCTAGGGCAATCAGGCAAGAGAAAGAAATCAAGGGTATTCAGTTAGGAAAAGAAGAAGTCAAATGGTCCCTGTTTGCAGATGACATGATTGTATATTTAGAAAACCCCATTGTCGGGCCGGGCGCGGTGGCTCCCTCCTGTAATCCCAGCACTTTGGGAGGCCGAGACGGGCGGATCACGAGGTCAGGAGATCGAGACCATCCTGGCTAACACGGTGAAACCCCGTCTCTACTAAAAAATACAAAAAACTAGCCAGGCGCGGTGGCGGGCGCCTGTAGTCCCAGCTACTTGGGAGGCTGAGGCAGGAGAATGGCGTGAACCCGGGAGGCGGAGCTTGCAGTGAGCTGAGATCCGGCCACTGCACTCCAGCCTGGGCGGCAGAGCGAGACTCCGTCTCAAAAAAAAAAAAAAAAAAAAGAAAAAAAAAGAAAACCCCATTGTCTAAGTCCAAAATCTCCTTAAGCTGATAAGCAACTTCAGCAAAGTCTCAGGATACAAAATTAATGTGCAAAAATCACAAGCATTCTTATACACCAGTAACAGACAAACAGAGAGCCAAATCAGGAATGAACTTCCATTCACAGTTGCTTCAAAGAGAATCAAATACCTAGGAATCCAACTTACAAGGGATGTAAAGGACCTCTTCAAGGAGAACTACAAACCACTGCTCAGTGAAATAAAAGAGGACACAAACAAATGGAAGAACATACCATGCTCATGGATAGGAAGAATCAATATCGTGAAAATGGCCATACTGCCCAAGGTTATTTATAGATTCAATGCCATCCCCATCAAGCTACCAACGAGTTTCTTCACAGAATTGGAAAAAACTGCTTTAAAGTTCATATGGAACCAAAAAAGAGCCCGCATCTCCAAGACAATCCTAAGTCAAAAGAACAAAGCTGGAGGCATCACGCTACCTGACTTCAAACTATACTACAAGGCTACAGTAACCAAAACAGCATGGTACTGGTACCAAAACAGAGATATAGACCAATGGAACAGAACAGAGTCCTCAGAAATAATACCACACATCTACAGCCATCTGATCTTTGACAAACCTGAGAGAAACAAGAAATGGGGAAAGGATTCCCTATTTAATAAATGGTGCTGGGAAAATTGGCTAGCCATAAGTAGAAAGCTGAAACTGGATCCTTTCCTTACTCCTTATATGAAAATTAATTCAAGATGGATTAGAGACTTAAATGTTAGACCTAATACCATAAAAAACCCTAGAGGAAAACCTAGGTAGTACCATTCAGGACATAGGCATGGGCAAAGACTTCATGTCTAAAACACCAAAAGCAACAGCAGCAAAAGCCAAAATTGACAAATGGGATCTCATTAAACTAAAAAGCTTCTGCACAGCAAAAGAAACTACCATCAGAGTGAACAGGCAACCTACAGAATGGGAGAAAATGTTTGCAATCTACTCATCTGACAAAGGGCTAATATCCAGAACCTACAAAGAACTCAAACAAATTTACAAGAAAAAAACAAACAACCCCATCAAAAAGTGGGCAAAGGATATGAACAGACATTTCTCAAAAGAAGACATTCATACAGCCAACAGACACATGAAAAAATGCTCATCATCACTGGCCATCAGAGAAATGCAAATCAAAACCACAATGAGATACTGTCTCACACCAGTTACAATGGCAATCATTAAAAAGTCAGGAAACAACAGGTGCTGGAGAGGATGTGGAGAAATAGGAACACTTTTACACTGTTGGTGGGATTGTAAACTAGTTCAACCATTATGGAAAACAGTATGGTGATTCCTCAAGGATCTAGAACTAGATGTACCATATGACCCAGCCATCCTATTACTGGGTATATACCCAAAGGACTATAAATCATGCTGCTATAAAGACACATGCACACACATGTTCATTGCGGCACTATTCACAATAGCAAAGACTTGGAATCAACCCAAATGTCCATCAGTGACAGACTGGATTAAGAAAATGTGGCACATATACACCATGGAATACTATGCAGCCATAAAACAGGATGAGTTTGTGTCCTTTGTAGGGACATGGATGCAGCTGGAAACCATCATTCTCAGCAAACTATCACAAGAACAGAAAACCAAACACCGCATGTTCTCACTCATAGGTGGGAACTGAACAATGAGATCACTTGGACTCGGGAAGGGAGACATCACACACCGGGGCCTATCATGGGGAGGGTGAGGGGGGAGGGATTGCATTGGGAGTTATACCTGATGTAAATGACGAGTTGTTGGGTGCTGACGAGTTGATGGGTGCAGCACACCAACATGGCACAAGTATACATATGTAACAAACCTGCACGTTATGCACATGTACCCTAGAACTTAAAGTATAATAATAATAAAAAAAAAAGATGTACGAATAGTGAACAAGCATATAAAAAGATGCTAAATATCACTTATCAGGGAAATGTAAAATAAAACAATAATAAGATATCATCTCACTATAGCCAGAATGGCCATTATTAAAAATCAAAAAACAATAGATAGTGGTGTGGATGTGGCAAAAAGAGAAGAGTTATACACTGCTGGTAGGAATGCAAATTAGTACAAAATATATGGAAAACACTATGGCGATTTCTCAAAGAACTAAAAGTAGATTCTACCATTCTATCCAGCATTCTCATTTCTGGGTATCCCAAAAGAGATCATTAAATCAAAAAGACACCTGCATACATATGTTTACTGCAGCACAATTCACAATATGCAAAGATATGTAATCAACCAGTGTCCATTAACTGGTGAGTGGAATAAAGAAAATGTCATGTGTATGTGTGTGTGTGTGTGTGTGTGTGTATACACACATATACACAAACATACCACAGAATACTACAATACTACTCAGCCATAAAGAAGAATGAAATAATGTTTTTTGCAGCAAACTGGATGGAGCTAGAGGCCATTATTCTCAGTGAAGTAACTCAGGAATAGAACAACAAATACCACACGTTCTTTCTCATTTATAAGTGGGAGCTGTGCTATGGGTATGTAAAGGTAGACAGAGTGATATAATGACATTGGAGACTCAGAAGAAGAAACGGTAGAAGAAAGATGAGCAATAAAAACTACCTATTGGTGATGGGTACACTAAAATCCAGACTTCACCACTATACAACTCATCCATGTAACCAAATACCACTTGTACCCCTACAGCTACTGAAATATAAATAAATAAATTTAAACCGGGAGAAAAAAAGAATAAAACTGTATAAAGTTTTAAAGAAGTATTCTGGTTGAGACAAATGGCCACTTC
Organism: Macaca thibetana thibetana; assembly: GCF_024542745.1. Classification (NCBI taxonomy): domain Eukaryota; kingdom Metazoa; phylum Chordata; class Mammalia; order Primates; family Cercopithecidae; genus Macaca; species Macaca thibetana. The sequence goes on along the minus strand of NC_065585.1, from coordinate 97,634,528 downwards.
ATGCTCTGTTAGTTGAACTGTAAATTAATACAAATATTCTTTTTTAAATTTTAATTTCCAGAGTACATGTGCAGAATATGCAGATTTGTTTCATAGGTAAACATGTGCCATGGTAGTTTGCTGCACCTACCAACCCATCACCTAGGTATTAAGCCCAGCATGCCTTAAATACAAATATTCTTGAGGACAATTTAGAAATATTGATCCAAGGCCTTTTTTTAAACTTTCTGTATTTTAACCAAAATATTCTATATTATATTAAAGATTTATTCAAAGTAAATAATTAGAAATGTAGAAAATTATTTATATAAAAGATGTTCTGGGCTGTGTGTGATGGCTCACACCTGTAATTCCAATGCTTTGGGAGGCTCAGGCAGAAGGATTGTTGGAGGTCAGTAGTTGGAGGTCATTCTGGGAAAATAGTGAGACCTTGTCTCAATGAAAAATTTAAAAAGTTAGCCAGGCATGGGGGGTATGTGCCTATAGTCCTAGCTACTTAGGAAATTGAGGCGAGAGGATCTGTTGAGCTCAAAAGTTCAAAGCTGCAATGAGCTATGATTGCACTACTGCACTCTAGCCTCAGTGATGGAGCAAAACCCTGTCTAGTAATAATGTCTAATAATAGTGTCTAATAAGTGTCTAATGATAACAATAATAGTAATACTGAAAGATGTTCCTTGCAGCATTAATTCTAATACAAAAGAATTTAAAACCCCAAATTCAATTTGTTCAATGAAGAGATTTCTATATGGCAGACTTCTATATAGCCATTGAAATGACGATTTAAAAGAATACGCAATTAATTATAAGAATCACAGTTAAGAATTTGTTATATTATTTCTAAGATTTTCATACTCCACAAGACCAAGACGTTTTCTCCCATTAAAGCCCAGAAAGTCAGCAATCACAATAATTCTCACATGCATCTTTAGCTTAAATAGTTAAAATATTCTTTAAAACTAGAATGTCATACCTCAAAGCGGAGAGTTCTTGCTCCCATTCATCTTTTTCATGCTCTAACTGTAATTGTGTTTCTTTTGTTTCAGACAGCTTCTTTTGTAGTACATGAATCATATTTTCCATTTTTTCAATTTCTACTGTAAGTTGTTCATGTTGATTATTTTTAAGTTCTAATAAATGTTCATCTGAAAGAACTGCATCCTGGATTTTTGATAGGCTAGTAGAACCTGCATCGGGGGAAACAAGGTGGAAGTAAAATATACGAGTACTTTTTGGATATAAAGTCCTGTGCATTTTAACATTCACCCATCCATACACCAAACAAACATGCACTGAGTTCACACCATGTGGAAGACATTCTACTGAGCTCTGCAGATAAAACAAACAGTTCTTGTTTAGCTTTAGGTGTAGTGAAGAACAAATACTATAAAAGTGAAATTGCAAATTCAGATAGATGCTACAAGAAAACAGTTCTATGATAACATAGAATTTGATCTATACTGGGCTGAGGAAGATTTCCCTGGGGAAGAGATGGCTACACTGAGTAATGAAGGGTGAGAAGGAAGCAGTTAAGTAAAGGGAGTAGAAAAGCATTCTCGCTAGTCTATGGCATGTGCTGAAGCTCTGCTGCAGTCTGCTTCTGGCCACGATGGAGTGGCAGATACTGATTTACCTTCTTGCCTAAAACAAAAACAAAAAAGACCAAATACATAATACAATGATTTTCAATAACATGGACTGCAGGTAATGAAGATGATGATCCCTGGAAGACAGGAAACAAATGAAGTAAGATTTACAAACACCCCAGCAAACTGACTTGACAGTTTCCAGGCCATGACAACAGGAGAAAATTAAACTGAGGTAGAGTCCACCAGATTCCCTGAGTTGGAACAATGAAGCCGAGAGTCTCAAAAAAACACCAAGGCAGACAGAAATCACAAAACAAAACACGGGAAAGAAGAGAGCAGTACAGGAGAAGAACAAAGAAGATCTGCAAAAATATCCTCTAGGGTATTTATTTAACAGAGTAATGAACAGTACATGTGTGCTAGGAAACTACTCGAGACCAGAGAGAAAAAAATCCTTAAAAAATTAAAAGAAACAGTGCCTGTTGCTCACATAATATACCAGGAAGAGTGTTCATTCCTATGACTGACACTGGAAAAACTTCACAGGGCAAAGAATAGAGTTACCAAAAACACCTTGCCTCAAGAGTGGAAAGTTAGAAAAAATCATAAAGCAAGACCAGAAAGATCAAGTTGTTTATAAGTAAGTCAACTGTGTCCTCAAATAAATCTCAAGTAGAGGTATGGAAGGTATTTTTTGAAAGCAAATTGTACTAGTTGAAATTAAAATTAAAATGTTAGGACTGGGCCAGGTACAGTGACTCATGCCTGTAATCCCAGCACTTTGGGAGGCCGAGGCAGGCAGATCATTTAAGATCAGGAGTTCGAGACCAGCCTGGCCAACATGGTGAAACCCCATCTCTACGAAAAATGCAAAGAAATTAGGCGGGCATCGTAACAGGCACCTATAATCCCAGCTACTCAGGAGGCTGAGGCAAGAGAATGGCTTGAACCCGGGAGGTGAAGGTTGTCATGAGTGGTGATCAAGCCACTGCACTTCCAGCGTGGGTGACACAGCAAGACTTGGTCTCAAAAAAAAAAAAAAAAAAAAAAGTTAGGACTGAAAACAACACTGGGTGGAAGTAAATACAGACTAGATATCACAAAAAAGAAGATTCATAAATTTGAGACATCAGAGAACCATGAGAAAATTTTAAGCAATAATATATAAGTCCCCAAAGAGGGAGGAAGAGAGAAAAACAAAAACATAAAGTGGCCAGAAACTTTCTAAACTTAATAAAAACTATAATCCCACAAATCCAGGAAGAATCTGGCTGGGAGAGAGAAAATGAAAGTATACTACTCTAATTTTCTTATGCCATATATGATATTAAATAATACTGCCTGAAGGTGAACTGTGATAAGTTAAAATCATACAGTACAAATTGTAATGCAACCACTACCACAGCAAAAGAAGAGTTATGGCCAATGAGCCAAAAAGAGAGATAAAACTATATCATAAAAATTACATAACTAATTGAAAAGAAAGCAGGAAAAGAAGGGAACAAAAAACAGCTGGAACTAATGAAAATCAAACAGCATGACAGATAAACTTAACTATTAATATATCAATAATCACATTATAAATAAAACTGGCCTAAAAACCTAAAAGACAGATTGTCAAATTGTATAAAAAGCAAGATCCTACTCCATGCTACCTATAAGAAACACACTTTAACTGTAAAGATGCAAATTAAAAGGATGAAAAATATAGACCACACAGTTGACAAAAGAAAGCTAAGCAGGAATGATTACATTAATTCCAAAGTAGGTTTCACAGCAAAAAAATATTACTAGCTATAAACAACATCATTTCATGATAAATGTTCAATTAATCAAGAACATATAACCCTAAATGTTTATGTACCTAGTAACATAACAGCTTTGAAATACATGAGGAAAAAACTGGTAGAACAAATTGACAAATTCACAGGAATAGTCTGAGATTTCAATATCGCTTACTCAATATGTGATAGAACAAGGAGGCAGAAAATCAGCAAGATGAGAGTAGACTTGAAGAACACAATGCTTCTCAACTACCCTTGGAACACTTAGTAAAACAGACCATATTCTAGGCTATACAATAAATCTTCATAAAAGAATTAAGTCAAAGGATTTAAGTCATAGAAAGTATGATCCCTGACCATAAAGGAATCAAATTAAAATCACTAACAAAATATCTCATCAAAATACTCAAAAATTTAGAAACAAAGTAACATACATCTAAATAACCCTAGGTCAAAGACATAATGCAAAGAGAAACTAGAAAATATTTTGAAGTGAATAAAAATGAAAATAGTACATATCAGAATTTGTGGACTATAGCTACAATGTACTTAAAAAGTTGGCGCTGAATGTCCATACTGGAAAGACTCTCAAATCAATGGCCTTGACTTCTATCTTAAGAAAGTAAAACAGAACAAACTACAAAAAAAAAAAAAAAAAGAGAGAGAGAGCAAATTAAACCCAAAAGAAGCAGAGGAAATAATATAATAAACATCTGCGATGGTCTGAACATTTGTGTCCTCCCAAAACTCATATGCTGAAACTTAATCACAGAAGTGATGTTATTAGGAACTGCAGCTTTGTGGAGGCAATTAGCTCATGGATTACAAGCCCTCATGAATGGGATTAGTGCCCTTATCTGAGACCATAGAGAGCCCACTGACCCCTTCTGTCATATGAAGCACACAGGGGAAAAACGGGAACCTAGGAACCAGGAATTAATCCTTCACCAGACATTCAATTTTCTGGCACCTTGATCTTGGACTTTACATCCTCCAGGAATATAAGATATCAGTTTCTGTTGTTTATAAGCTATCCAGTCTATGGGTGATAGCAGGCCAAACAGACGATGACATCGAAGATAAAACCAATAAAACAGAATAGGGAAAATCAATAAAACCAAACACTTTGAGGAGGTCAATGAAAGTGATAAACCTCGATCTAGCCAGGCTGATAATAAAAAAGGAACAAATTACTAATTTCAGAAATAAGTAAAGTGACTTTTTTTTTTTTTTTTTTTTTTTTTTTTTTGGAGATACAGTCTCGTTCTGTTGCCCAGGCTAGAGTGCAGTGGCACAATCTCAGCTCACTGCAACTCCACCCCCCAGGTTCAAGAGATTATCCTGCCTCAGCCTCCTGTGTAGCTGGGATCACAGGTGCCTACCACCAAGCCCAGTTAACGTTTGCATTTTTAGTAGAGATGAGGGGGTCTCACCATATTGGCCAGGCTGGTTTTGAACTCCTGACCTCAGATGATACACCCCCCTCGGCCTCCCAAAGTACTGGAATTACAGACATGAGCCACTGTGCCTGGCCCAATGTGACATTTTTATACATTCTAGAGATATTAAAAGAATGGCAAGATAATAATGTGAGCTTTATGTAACTAACCATGACAACTTAGATTAAATGGACACATTCCTTGAAAAATAAAAATTACCAAAGCTCAATCAAGAAGAAATAGATAACTCAAATCACCCTATATCTAAAAAAGAAAATAAAGTTGAGAAAACTCCAAGCCCAGACAGCTATGCTGGTGAATTCTATCAAACATTTTAGGAAGACATAATATAATTTTACACAACCTCTCCCCCCAAAAATAAAGAGGAAAAATACAACACAACTCATTCTATAGTGCTAGCATTACCCTGAACCAAATAGTGATATTACAAAAAAGAAAACTCCCTCATGAACGTTCACAAAAAATTTAACAAATTTCTGAAGCAATCAAGATATACTCCAATAGGTGAGTGAACAACCTCTAGTACAGTCATACAACGAACTATTATTCAATGCTAAACAAAAATAAGCTATCAGGTCATAAAAAGACATGGTAGAAACATAAATGCATATTACTAAGTGAAAGACGCCAGTCCAAAGGGTATGCACTGTATGATTTCAACCATATGACATTCTAGAGAAGGCAAAACTATGGATACAGTAAAAAGATCAGTGGTTGCCTGGGTTTGAGGAGGGCAGGAAAGGGCAGATAGGTGAAACACAAAGGAATTTTAAAGCAGTAAAAATAATGTGTACAATACTATAATGATGAATATATGCCCTTTCCAAACCCACATATTGTACAACACCAAGAGTGCACACTAATATAAACTATGAACTTTGGATGATTATGACGTGCCATTTTGGTTCATCAATCATATCAACTGTACCACTCTAGTGAAGAATACTGATAATGGGAAAAGCTATGCATGTCTGGGGACAGGAAGTACACAGACAATCTCTGTACCTCTCAATGTTGCTGTGAACCTAAAACTACATTAAAATAGTATTTTAAAAATTTCTAAACAAAATTTTGGCAAACTGAATACAAATAAATATAGGGTCTCACTTTGTTGCCCAGGTTGGTCTCGAACTCTAGCCTCAAGCAATCCTCCTGCTCTGACCTCCCAAAGTGCTGAAACTACAGGCATGAGCCACCGTGTCTGGTGCCAGTGATTTATTATTTTTAAAAAGCCTACATCCTAAGCAAATGGGGTTTATTCTAAAATGCAAGGTTGGTTTAACATTAAAATATTAGTTATTCAACTCATTAAAAAGCTAAAACAGAAGAACCTTATGATTATCTCAGTAGATAAAGGCATTTGATAAAATTCAACTTCATTCTTGATTTTTATAAAAAAAAAAAAAAAACCCTCTCAGCAACCAAAGAACACAAATGAACTTCGTCAGCATGACACAAAGCATCTATGATAAACCTACAGCTAATGTGTATCACAATGACACACTGAATGCTTTGTCAGACAAGAAAAAAAAAATAGAGCTGCTGTCATGGTTCGTTCGCTAAACTGCATCGTCGCTGTGTCCCAGAACATGGGCATCCGCAAGAACGGGGACCTGCCCTGGCCGCCGCTCAGGAATGAATTCAGATATTTCCAGAGAATGACCACAACCTCTTCAGTAGAAGGTAAACAGAATCTGGTGATTATGGGTAAGAAGACTTGGTTCTCCATTCCTGAGAAGAATCGACCTTTAAAGGGTAGAATTAATTTAGTTCTCAGCAGAGAACTCAAGGAACCTCCACAAGGAGCTCATTTTCTTGCCAGAAGTCTGGATGATGCCTTAAAACTTACTGAACAACCAGAATTAGCAAATAAAGTAGACATGATTTGGATAGTTGGTGGCAGTTCTGTTTATAAGGAAGCCATGAATCACCCAGGCCATCTTAAACTATTTGTGACAAGGGTCATGCAAGACTTTGAAAGTGACACCTTTCTTCCAGAAATTGATTTGGAGAAATATAAACTTCTACCAGAATACCCAGGTGTTCTCTCTGATGTCCAAGAGGAGAAAGGCATTAAGTACAAATTTGAAGTATATGAGAAGAATGATTAATATGAAGGTGTTTTCTGGTTTAAGTTGTTCCCCCTCCCTCTAAAAAAAGTATGGATTTTTACATTAGAAAAAAAGTATTTTGTTGACTTTAGATCTATAATTATTTCTAAGCCACTTGTTTTTATTCCCCACTACTCTTGACTCTATCAGATACCATTTATGAAACATTCTTGCTATAAATAAGTGCTTCTCCAAGACCCCAACTGAGTCCCCAGCACCTGCTACAGTGAGCTGCCTTTCCACACCCATCACATGTGACACTCTTGCCAGTCCTTGACATTGTCGGGCTTTTCAAATGTTGGCAATATTTATTAAAGGTGAAGATCCACATACACTTCAACTGAGCAGTTTCGCTAGTGGAAATACCAAAAGCTTCCTACGTGTATATCCAGAGGTTTGTAGATAAATGTTGCAGCCTTGTTTGTAACAGTGAAAAATTGAAAACAACCTGGAAGTCCAGTGATGGGAAAATGAATATGTTTCTGTCTTAAATTGGGAAACCCAAAGTAGATTCCAAGACTGAAATTTCAGTGAAAGCAGTTTATTTGCTAGGTCATACCAGAAACCGTCAGTTGAGGTAAGGAAAAACTGAACTGAGAAGGTAAGAAAACCAGTTTAAAGTCAGCGAGCAGGTTCTCACTGGTAACAAGCTCCATACTGCTGAGATACAGGGAAATGGAAAGGAGAAAACTGGAGTATTGATTCCCCTCTCTCCTTGGTTGTCAGCTCTTTGTCCTGTGTGTGGGCGGAATGTACTCCAGCTGCTCTATAGTAAGTCCCAGGTGTTTGCGGTAAGAAGCTGCTGGCATGCACGGGAACAGCGAATGCCAAACACTTAAAGCAATTCATGTTTCAGTATGTAAGCGTTCATTCATATATATATATATATGTGTGTGTGTGTGTGTGTGTATATATATGTGTGTGTGTATGTGTGTGTATATATATATATATATATATATTTTTTTTTAAAGACAGTTTAGCTCTTGTTGCCCAGGCTGGAGTGCAGTGGTGCAATCTCAGCTCACTGCAACCTCCGCCTTCCCAAATTCAAGCAATTCTCCTGCCTCAGGCTCCCAAGTAGCTAGGACTAAGTGCACACCACCATGCCTGGATAAATTTTTTATTTTTTATTTTTAGTACAGACAAGATTTCACCATGTTGGTAAGGCTGGTCTCAAACTCCTGACCTCAAGTGATTCGCCCACCTCAGCTTCCCAAAGTGCTAGGATTACAGGCATGAGCCACCACACCTGGCACATCTTCATTCTTTTTATGTAGTAAAAAGAATAAAACCACGCATGGTTTATTTGAAATATTCTATAATTTAAAAAAATACAGAAGCAGGAAAACCAATTCTAAGTTCAAGTGAGGGATGATGGTTGCTTGAACCAAAGGGTTGCATGTAGTAAGAACTTGTGATTTAAGATATATTTTAAAGTTGTAAGTAGCAGGATATTCTGATGGAGTTTGACTTTGGTTTTGGGCCCACTGAGTTTGAGATGCCTTTGAGAAATGAAGGAAGTAGAGAGAGAATAAAAGAAAAACTAGCTGGGCCCAGTGGCTCACACCTGTAATCCTAGCACTTTGGGAGGCCAAGGCAGGTGGATCACTTGAGACCGGCTTGGGCAACATGGCAAAGCCCCATCTCTACAAAAAACACAAAAATTAGCTGGGCATTGTGGCGCACACCTGTATTCCCATCTACTCAGGGAGCTGAGATGGAAGGATCAATGCAGCCCATGAGTCCAAGGCTGCAGTGAGCGGTAGTTGTGCCACTGCACTCCGGCCTGGGGGACAGAAGAGACCTTGTCTTGAAAAGGAATCTGAAAACAATGGAACCGTGCCTTCAGAATTCTAGAAAGTTATTTTCAACTGATAAATCTATATTCACCCAAATAAGCAAGGGTGAAGGTAAAATACATTTTTAGGCAAGCAAAGACTCAGGGGTTACCTCCATGTACCCTTTTTTGAGAAGCTATTGGAGAAAATACTCCAGCAAAGTGAAGGAGTACACAAACCAGAGAATGACATAGATCCAGACAATATTCCAGCTATGGAGCTGGCTTAAAAAGAAACAGTAAAAATATTAATAGGTTAGCTGGGTGGAATGGCCCATGCCTGTAGTCCCAGCTACTCAGGAGGCTCAGCAAGAGGATGGCTTGAGCCCAAGAGTTCCAGACAAGCCTGGCTACCTTAGTGAGATCCCTTCTCTTAAAAATAAGTTATTGCCAAATTTGGGGCATTTGGAAAGAAGTTCATTGAAGATAAAGCAAAAGTAAAAAAATAAGGGGGAAGGGTTGGTTAGGCAATCATTAATTCTAGGGCAGAAAGAAGTACAGGATAGGAAGAGCATAATACACTGTTTTTCTCAACAAGAAGCAATACATACACAGTCATAATGATGTGGTGACTGCTTCACCCCTAAATATGGTAAGCACTTTGGGACAATATGGGAGGAAGTGAAGATAACGATGGTGTAAGAGCTAAATCCTCACCTGTCATATCCAGAAATCACTATATAATGTACAAAATAATCAAGAAATGACTAAGTAGTTATGTGAGGGAAAAAACAGAAGACATTGCTGGAAGAGTTAAAAGTCATTGCTCTGGAGAATTAGGAGGGATGGGGCAGGGGACTGTTAGGATGCATTATAAACTGAAGAAGCTTTTTAAAATTTTATGTATTAATATATGCATTCACTTGAAAAACTAAAAAGATAACAATTTGGAAAAACCCATGAAGGTAACTAACAGAAGGAAAAATTAAGAATGAAAATTGTTTGCCTCTGGAAAGAACAACTGGCAGGACTGTTGTTTTCATTGTAAGACTTTTGGAGCCATTTAATTGTACTTAACCATTTTCATCTATTTCTTGAATAAGAACAATTCTATCTTAATAAAGAGTTATACTTGTTCATAAAAAAAAAATAAAAATAAAAAATAAAAAATAAAAGGTATCCAGATTGGAAAAAAGAAGTAAAACTACCTTTATTCACACCCATGATCACATAATAGGGGCAGATAAACTACAACCTGTGGGTCAGCTTCTTGTTTCTGTAACTAAAGTTTTATTGGAACACAGCTGTGTTCATTAATATATGTATTCTCCCTAGCTGCTCTCATACTACAATGGCAGAGTTGATTAGCTGCAACAGAGACTGTTTTGCCACAAGTCTAAAAGATTTCCTGTCTTCAGTAAAACAGTAGTTCGAGAATGAAAAGATTTGATAATCGTCGTATGTATAAAATCTGATCAAATATACCAAAAAAGCTACTAGAACTAATAATAAGTAAGTTTAGCAAGGCTGGAGGATACAAAAATCAACATACAAAAATCAGCTGTATTCCTATATACTAGCAATAAACAACTTGAAATTTTAAAAAATATCATTTATAACTTCATTAAAAAAATGAGATACAGATGAATCAGATAAAATATGGAAAGATCAAGCCTGGGTGTAGTGGCTCACACCTATAATCCCAGCACTTTGGGAAGGTAAGCTGGGAGGATCACTTGAGGTCAGTTCAAGACCAGTCTGGCCAACATAATGAAACGCCATCTCTACTAAAAATAAAAAAGTTAGCTGGGTACGGTGTCTCATGCCTATATTCCCAGCTACTCAGGAGGCTGAAGCAGGAGAATAATTTGAAACCAGGAGGCAGAGGTTGCAGTGAGCCAAGATTGCACCTCTGCACTCTAGCCTGGGCAACAGTGACTCTCTGTCTCAAAAAAAAAAAAAAAAAAAAAAAAAAAAAAAAAAAAAAAAAGGAAACACGTATTTAAAAAACTATAAAATATTACTGAGAAAATTTAATTTGACCTATATAAATACAAACAATTTCACAGGCGTGGAAAAATGCATTATCATTAAAATGTCAATCCTCCCCCAATTAATGTATAGATTCAACACAAACTCAGTGTAATTCCCAGAAGGACAGCAGGCTTTTTGTTTTTTGTTTTTTGTTTTTTTGAGATGGAGTTTCACTCTTGTTGCCCAGGCTGGAGTTCAATGGCACGATCTCGGCTCACTGCAAGCTCCACCTCCTCGGTTCAAGTGATTCTCTCCTGCCTCAGCCTCCCGAGTAGCTGGGATTACAGGCATGTGCCACCACACCTGGCTAATTTTGTGTTTTTAGTAGAGACGGGGTTTCTCCATTTTGGTCAGGCTGGTCCCAAACTCCTGACCTCAGGTGATCCGCCCGCCTTGGGCTCCCAAAGTGCTGGGATTACAGGTGTGAGCCACTGCACCTGGCCGACAGCAGACTTTTAAAAAAAAAATTAACAATCTGATTCCAAAACTCATGTGGAAATGCAAAAGATCCAGCATAGTCAAAAATAACCCTTAAAACCAAAGAAAACCGAAGGACTGATGTTAAGATTTAGTATAAATATATAGTAATGAAAATAGTGTGTTACTATTACAGGTGGAATATCTCTCAAAGTGTGTGGTACCAAAAGTGTTTTGGGTTTTGGAATATTTGCACATATATAATGAGATATCTCGAGGATGGAACCCAAGTCTAAACACAAATACACTTATGTCACATACACCTTATACACAGAGCTTAAAGGTTATTTTATGAAATAGTTTCAGTAAATTTGCAAATGAAAGTTTGTGTACCTGAGGTCTAGTGTGAAATTTTCTACTTGTTGGATCATGTTGGCACTCAAAAAGTTTTGGATTTTGGAGCATTTCTGATTTTAGATTTTGGATTTTGGATTAGGGATGCTACATAAAGAAAGCCAGATACAGACAGTCCCTAATTTAAGATGGTTCTACTTAGAATTTTTCAACTATACGATGGGTTTATTGGGGTATTTTTTTTTTTTTTGAGACAGAGTCTCACTCTGTCACCCAGGCTGGAGTGCAGGGGTGCTTTCTCATCTCACTGCAAGCTCCGTCTCCAGGGTTCACACCATTCTCCTGCCTCAGCCTCCCAAGTAGCTGGGACTACAGGCACCCGCCACCACGCCTGGCTAATTTTTTTGTATTTTTAGTAGAGACAGGGTTTCACTGTGTTAGACAGGATGGTCTGAGTCTCCTGACCTCGTGATCTGCCCGTCTCAACCTCCCAAAGTGCTGGGATTACAGGCATGAGCCACCGTGCATGGCCTATTGGGGTATTAAATGGATTTTCAACTTATGATTGGTTTATCAGTGTAACTCTAGAAGAATATGTAGATCAATGGAACACAACAAATAGTCCAGAAATAGACCCACATATAGCCAACTTATTTTTCACAAATGCACGATAGCAATGTAGTGGAGAAAGGACAGCCTTTTCAACATACGTGCCTGGAACAATTCGATATCCACATCCATAAAATGAACTTGCATCCACACCTCACTCCATAAGCAAAAATGTACACAATGTGGATCACAGATACAAATGTAAGACCTAAAACTATAAAAATTATTCAAGAAAGCAGAGAAGAAAATCTATGGGACCTTGTACTAGACAAAGACTTTTTTTAGATATGAGACAAAAAGCAAAATCCATAATTAAATGAACAAATATATCAGACTTCATCAAAATGAAAACCTCCTTCTCTTTAAAATATATTAAGAAAACAAAAGGCCAAGCCACAAACTGGGAAAAAATCCTTCCAAAAAGCATAATAAAGGAATGTTATCTAGAATCTATTTAAAAAAAAAAAAACTCTTAAAACTCAAGAAATAAGAGTAAAAACTAATTTTTAATTCTTTATAAGCTCTCCAGATTGGAAAAGACATTTCACTAAAGAAGATATACAGGTGGCAAATAAAGCACTCGGGAAGATGTTCAACATTCTTAGTCCTTAGGGTAATGCACATTCACACCATAGTGACACGCACAACACGCACCCATTGGAATAGCTAAAAACTAAAAACTAATAAACAGCAATACTAAGAGCTCGTGATGATATGGAACAATGAGAATTGTCATATACTGCTGATGGGAATGGAAAATAGCACAAATACTTAAACATTTAGTAGTTTCTCAATACAGGAATACAAAGAGACAGGAAGACACTTTTATAGATGATGGGTATGTTATCGCTCTTGATTATGGTGATGGCTTCGCATGTGCATACATATGCCAAAACTTATCAAATTGTACATCTTATATATGTGCAGTCTATCACGTATCAGTTATACCTCACTAAAGCTATCAATTGCAGGAATAAACATCTAAGACAATGGCTAGGACACAGAGGAAAAAAGTGTATTAAATGATGCAGGAGAGAGCTCGAGTATTCAAATCTTAACCTGATAGCAATGGCAAGTGGTAAGCTGAGTTATAAGCAAGAGACAACAACAGATCTGAATTTTTAAAAATTAATAATTATAGTTTCAGAGTAGACCATGGTCTCAGGAAGTGGGGTAGTGGGAAAAACAGTTCTAAGGTTATTGCAGTATTCCGAGTGGGAGAGAATGGTAACCTGATCTGGGAAGAAGGCATACGAGAGAAGCAGAGTTAACAAAAAGGCTGGTACTGCTCTTCATACTGAGAAAGGTACAGTGGAGTTATCATAGCTCTTTGGTATACAATATACATTATTTCTCAGTCTATTTTAACTTTAAACATATTTCTGAGATAAGCAACACTATGACACATCAGTGTTCTATAGTGCAATGCTAAGCAATGTGTGTGAATATTACTGTAGGATACATAAAAACTCATTCTACTTATGCAATGGTCCTACCATTAAAATCCATTTTGAGTTGTTCAGCGAGCAACATAAAAGTCTCATAATTAGGGTAAAGCAAATCATAATCTTCTGAGGCTATTTCAGATGGCCACATTATGTCATCCAGGTCATCCACTGAATGTATTTCGCTTTTGACCTGTAAGATAAATAATACTGCTTCAAATGCCCTCAAAATATTTACAGAATATAGTAGATGTACAAAAGTGGTATTTATTCATCTTTTTATATGAACAAAACCACAGGCACTTCTTAAAACAACAGATTTTTATTAAAAGGGTTCCGTTATAAATGGCGACTCTTTCTTAAGCCCCTTTTTCTTTCCCTAAGCCCTTTTCTTTTCCTTTTTTTTTTCTTTGAGACAGAGTCTCGCTCTGTTACCCAAGCTGGAGTGCAATAGTGCCATCTCAGCTCACTACAACCTCCACCTCCCAAGTTCAAGCAATTCTCCTCCCTCAGCCTCCCAAGTAGCTGGGATTACAAGCATATGCCACCACGGCCGGTTAATTTTTGTATTTTTATTAAAGACAGGATTTCACCATGTTGTCCAGGCTGGTCTCAAACTCCTGACCTTGTGATCCACCTGCCTGGGTCTCCCAAAGTGCTGGGATTACAGGCATGAAACATCATGCCCGTCCAAGTCCTTTCTTTCTAACTAAATGTCTTTGTAACAAAAGATTCTCACTGTACCTTTTATAATGTGTTTTTTTCTTAACAGTAATGTTTTAGATAATTTAATTTTACAATACCTTGTTCTTTTCATTAAATTTCTTTTCAGGCCTGAAAAAGAAAACAATTCCTTTTAGACAAATAGCAAACACATAAAATACAAAGAATGTCCAAAACTATTATTTTTATTATATAAAATCAATGCATTTATAAGTTATTCCTTCTTTTTGTTAAGTGTTCAGGTCATTTTTAACAGGTAATGTAAATATAATTATTTTCCACAAGGGGAATTAAACTATAAACAGAAAGAGTAACATTAAGGGAGACAAAATATGGTAATAATATCATCACAAAGAAATAGATGTAGATCAAGCTTTCTGACAGTCAAGGCAAAAGGAAAAACACATTACTTGTATTACGTGATAGAAATAAATATACCAGGGGGCGCACCCAAGATGGCCAAATAAGAACAGCTCCAGCATCCAGTTCCCAGCATGAGCAACACAGAAGATAGGTGATTTCTGCATTTTCAACTGAGGTACCGGGTTGATCTCACTGGGGCATGTCAGACAGTTGCTGCTGGTCCGTGGGTGCAGCCCAACCAGCGGGAGCTGAAGCAGGGCGAGGCATGACCTCACCTGGGAAGTGCAAGGGGGAAGGGAATTCCTTTTCCTAGCCAAAGGAAAGTGAGACACACAACACCTGGAAAATCAGGTAACTCCCACCCTAATACTGCGCTCTACCAAGGGTCTTAGCAAACAGCACACCAGGAGATTATATCCCAAACCTGGCCTGGGGGTCCCATGCCCACAGAGCCTCCCTCATTTCTAGCACAGCAGTCTGAGATCTAACTGCAAGGCGGCAGCGAGGCTGGGGGAGGGGCGCCTGCCATTGCTGAGGCTTAAGTAGGTAAACAAAGCCACTGGTAAGCTCGAATTGGGTGGAGCCCACCACAGCTCAAGGAGGCCTGCCTGCCTCTGTAGATTCCACATCTGGGGACAGGGCATAGCTAAACAAAAAGCAGCAGAAACCTCGGCAGAGGTAAATGTCCCTGTCTGACAGCTTTGAAGAGAGCAATGGATCTCCCAGCACGGAGGTTGAGATCTGACAATGGACAGACTGCCTACTCAAGTGGGTCACTGACCCCTGAGTACCCTAACTGGGAGACATCCACCACTAGGTGCAGACCAAGACCTCACACCTCACAGGGCTGGGTACACCCCTGAGACGAGGCTTCCAGAGCAAGAATCAGACAGCAACACTCGCTGTTCAGCAATATTCTATCTTCTGCAGCCTCCACTGCTGATACCCAGGCAAACAGGGTCTGGAGTGGACCTCAAGCAAACTCCAAAAGACCTGCAGCTGAGGGTTCGGACTGTTAGAAGGAAAGCTAACAAACAGGAAGGACACCCACACCAAAACCCCATCAGTACATAACCATCATCAAAGACCAAAGGCAGATAAAACCACAAAGATGGGGGAAAAGCAGTGCAGAAAAGCTGGAAATTCAAAAAATCAGAGCGTATCTCCCCCTCCAAAGGAACGCAGCTCATTGCCAGCAACAGAACAAAGCTGGATGGAGAATGACTTTGACGAGTTGAGAGAAGGCTTCAGTCAATCAAACTTCTCAGAGCTAAAGGAGAAACTATGTAATCAGTGCAAAGAAACTAAAAACCTTGCAAAAAGATTTCATGAATGGCTAACTAGAATAACCAATGTAGAGAAGTCCTTAAAAGAACTGATAGAGATGAAAACCATAACATGAGAACTACGTGGGAAATGCACAAGCGTCAGTAACCGACTCAATCAACTGGAAGAAACAGTATCAGAGATTGAAGATCAAATGGATGAAATGAAGCGAGAAGAGAAGTGTAGATAAAAAAGAGTAAAAAGAAATGAACAAAGCCTCCAGGAAATATGGGATTATGTGAAAAGACCAAATCTACATCTGATTGGTGTGCCTGAAAGTGACAGGCAAAATGGAACCAAGTTAGAAAACACTCTGCAGGATATCATCCAGGAGAACATCCCCAACCTACTAAGGCAGGCCAACATTCAAATTCAGGAAATACAGAGAACATCACAAAGATACTCCTCAAGAAGAGCACGTCCAAGACACATAATTGTCAGATTCACCAAAGTTGAAATGAAGGAAAA
This sequence comes from Macaca thibetana thibetana, assembly GCF_024542745.1. Taxonomy (NCBI): domain Eukaryota; kingdom Metazoa; phylum Chordata; class Mammalia; order Primates; family Cercopithecidae; genus Macaca; species Macaca thibetana. The sequence goes on along the minus strand of NC_065585.1, from coordinate 97,618,068 downwards.
AATTTTAAGGACAGCCAGAGAGAAAGGTCAGGTTACCCAAAAGGGGAAGCCCATCAGACTAACAGCAGACCTCTCAGTAGAAACTCTCCAAGCCAGAAGAGAGTGGGGGCCAATATTCAACATTTTTAAGAAAAGAATTTTCAATCCAGAATTTCCTATGCAGCCAAACTAAGTTTTGTAAGTGAAGCAGAAATAAAATCCTTTACAGACAAGCAAATGCTTAGAGATTTTGTCACCACAAGGCCTGCCCCACAAGAGATCCTGAAGGAAGCAATAAACATGGAAAGGAACAACAGGTACCAGCCATTGCAAAAACATGCCAACATGTAAAGTCCATCGATGCTGGGAAGAAACTGCATCAACTAATGAGCAAAATAACCAACTAATATCATAATGGCAGGATCAAGTTCACACATAACAATATTAACCTTAAATGTAAATGGACTAAATGGTCCAATTAAAAGACACAGACTTGGCCGGGCACGGTGGTTCAAGCCTGTAATACCAGCACTTTGAGAGTCCGAGACGGGCGGATCACGAGGTCAGGAGATCGAGACCATCCTGGCTAACACAGTGAAACCCCATCTCTACTAAAAATACAAAAAACTAGCCAGGCGAGGTGGTGGGCACCTGTAATCCCAGCTACTCGGGAGGCTGAGACAGGAGAATGGTGTAAACCCGGGAGGCGGAGCTTGCAGTGAGCTGAGATCCAGCCACTGCACTCCAGCCTGGGCGACAGAGCGAGACTCCATCTCAAAAAAAAAAAAAAAAAAAGACACAGACTGGCAAACTGGATAAAGAGTCAAGACCCGTCAGTTTGCTGTATTCAGGAGACCCATCTCACACGCAGAGACACACATAGGCTAAAAATAAAGGGATGGAGGAAGATCTACCAAGCAAATGGAAAACAAAAAAAAGCAGGGGTTGCAATCCTAGTCTCTGACAAAACAGACTTTAAACCATCAAAGATCAAAAGAGACAAAGAAGGCCACTACATAATGGTAAAGGGATCAATTCACCAGGAAGAGCTAACAATCCTAAATATATATGCACCCAACACAGGAGCACCCAGATTCATAAAGCATGTCCCTAGAGACTTACAAAGAGACTTAGATTCCCACACAATAATAATGGGAGACTTTAACACCCCACTGTCAACATTAGACAGATCAACGAGACAGCAAGTTTACAAGGATATCCAGGAATTGAACTCAACTCTGCACCAAGTAGACCTAAAAGACATCTACAGAACTCTCCACCCCAAATCAACAGAATATACATTCTTCTCAGCACCACATCGCACTGATTCCAAAATTGACCACATAATTGGAAGTAAAGCACTCCTCAGCAAATGTACAAGAATAGAAATTATAACAAACTGTCTCTCAGACCACAGTGCAATCAAACTAGAACTCAGGACTAAGAAACTCAATCAACACTGCTCAACTACATGGAAATTGAACAGCCTGCTCCTGAATGACTACTGGGTACACAACGAAATGAAGGCAGAAATAAAGATGTTCTTTGAAGCCAATGAGAACAAAGATACAACATATCAGAATCTCTGGGACACATTTAAAGCAGTGTGTAGAGGGAAATTTATAGCACTAAATGCCCACAAGAGAAAGCTAGAAGGATCTAAAATTGACACTCTAACATCACAATTAAAAGAACTAGAGAAGCAAGAGCAAACACATTCAAAAGCTAGCAGAAGGCAAGAAATAACTAAGATCAGAGCAGAACTGAAGGAGATAGAGATACAAAAAACCCTCCAAAAAATCAATGAATCCAGGAGCTGGTTTTTTGAAAAGATCAGCAAAATTGATAGACCACTAGCAAGACTAATAAAGAAGAAAAGAAAGAAGAAAACAGTATGGCGATTCCTCAAGGATCTAGAACTAGATGTACCATATGACCCAGCCATCCCATTACTGGGTATATACCCAAAGGATTATAAATTATGCTGCTATAAAGACACATGCACATGTATGTTTATTGCAGCACTATTCACAATAGCAAAGACTTGGAATCAACCCAAATGTCCATCAGTGACAGATTGGATTAAGAAAATGTGGCACATATACACCATGGAATACTATGCAGCCATCAAAAAGGATGAGTTTGTGTCCTTTGTAGGGACATGGATGCAGCTGGAAACCATCACTCTTAGCAAACTATCACAAGAACAGAAAACCAAACACTGCATGTTCTCACTCATAGGTGGGAACTGAACAATGAGATCACTTGGACTCAGGAAGGGGAACATCACACACCGGGGCCTATCGTGGGGAGGGGGGAGGGGGGAGGGGGGGGGAGGGATTGCATTGGGAGTTATACCTGATGTAAATGACGAGTTGATGGGTGCAGCACACCAACATGGCACAAGTATACATATGTAACAAATCTGCACGTTATGCACATGTACCCTACAACTTAAAGTATAATAATAATAAATAAATTTTAAAAAAATAAAAAAAACAAAAAACAAAAAACAAACAAAAAAAATTACCCTGGCATGGGGGTGTGTGCCTGTAATCCCAGCTTCTTGGGAGGCTGAGGCACAAGAATTGCTTGAACCCAGGAGATGGAAGTTGTAGTGAGCCAAGACTACACCACTACACTCCAGCCTGGTCAATAGAGTGAGACTCTGTCTCAAATTAAAAAAAAAAAAAAAAGAATGTATGACTAGGTTCTCAATAGCAGTTGCAACAAAAACAAAAATTGACAAGTGAGACCTAATTAAACTAAAGAACTTCACAACAAAAGTAACTATCAACAGAGTAAACAGAAAGCCTACAAAATGGAAGAAAATATTCACAAAAGTCTAATATCTAGCATCTATAGGAAACTTAAATCAATATGCAAAATATAAATAATCCCATTAAAAAGTGGGCAAAAGGCCAGGCACAGTGGCTCACGCCTGTAATCCCAGGACTTTGGGAGACCGAGGCAGGCAGATCACCTGAGGTTGGGAGTTCAAGACCAGCCAACATGGTGAAACATGTCTCTACCAAAAACACAAAAATTAGCTGGATGTGGTGGCAGGCGCCTGTAATCCCAGCTACTCAGGAGGCTGAGGGAGGAGAATCGCTTCAAGCCAGGAGGCGGAGGTTGCAGTAAGCTGAGATTGTGCCACTGCATTCCAGCCTGGGCAACAGAGCGAGGCTCTGTCTCCAAAAAAAAAAAAAAAAAAAAAGAGAAAAAAGTTGGCAAAAGATGTAAACAGACACTTCTCAAAAGAAGACATAGAAAGCCAACAAGCATGAAAATATTCAACATTGTAGTTTCCTAGGCAACAAGCACAGATAGGACCACTGTGGTTGTGGGGGATGAAAACAAGAAAAAACACTGCAGCATTTCCAGTAGGCTTAAGAAATGCATTTTAACCATCAAAATGTCACAGACAATAATTTTGAAAATCATTTCACTGGAAATGATTCAAAGCAGAATGTTACTTTCATTATGTTTTGAAAGCAAGGTGTGATAAAACAGAAAAATTCCCGTCCTTTGCTCTGAATTAAGTAGAAATAGGTGATCAATATTATTTGATTTTACAAAATTTATCTACATTACTATGGATTTTTAATATGCCTGCTTACCTTTCTCTGCAAATATGACCATGCATTAATTCAACATAAAAAGGAGAGAGTCATCCAGGATGATGGGGCAGCATAGAATAGAGTGTATGCCTTAACACCATTTGGAACAATGATAAGCTCTTACCTGCTCAGGTCTTCATTCAAATGGTAAACCACGCATTCCAAAACTGAGATTCAAACATAACAGGGCCGTTCATATTCATGTGTGGCTCCAGTTTCCTCATTCATAACAACAACAAAAAAAGCTTAGATTCAATCTTAAAAACCTTTCTGAATCTAACAACTTTTGATTTTTAGAAATAAAGTTTAGCAGGTCCCTTTTGTCTAGAAACATTGCTTATAAAATAAAGACTATATTATAGGACATTTAAAAACTTTTTCTTTATAGGACCTAATTGTTTTTTTTTTTGTTTGTTTGTTTGTTTGTTTTTTTAAATTTATTTATTATTATTATACTTTAAGTTGTAGGGTACATGTGCATAACGTGCAGGTTTGTTACATATGTATACTTGTGCCTTGTTGGTGTGCTGCACCCATCAACTCGTCATTTACATCAGGTATAACTCCCAATGCAATCCCTCCCCCCTCCCCCCCCCCCCCCCCCCCCCACGATAGGCCCCGGTGTGTGATGTTCCCCTTCCTGAGTCCGAGTGATCTCATTGTTCAGTTCCCACCTATGAGTGAGAACATGCGGTGTTTGGTTTTCTGTTCTTGTGATAGTTTGCTAAGAATGATGGTTTCCAGCTGCATCCATGTCCCTACAAAGGACACAAACTCATCCTTTTTGATGGCTGCATAGTATTCCATGGTGTATATGTGCCACATTTTCTTAATCCAATCTGTCACTGATGGACATCTGGGTTGATTCCAAGTCTTTGCTATTGTGAATAGTGCCGCAATAAACATACGTGTGCATGTGTCTTTATAGCAGCATAATTTATAATCCTTTGGGTATATACCCAGTAATGGGATGGCTGGGTCATATGGTACATCTAGTTCTAGATCCTTGAGGAATCGCCATACTGTTTTCCATAATGGTTGAACTAGTTTACAATCCCACCAACAGTGTAAAAGTGTTCCTATTTCTCCACATCCTCTCCAGCACCTGTTGTTTCCTGACTTTTTAATGATCGCCATTCTAACTGGTGTGAGATGGTATCTCATTGTGGTTTTGATTTGCATTTCTCTGATGGCCAGTGATGATGAGCATTTTTTCATGTGTCTGTTGGCTGTATGAATGTCTTCTTTTGAGAAATGTCTGTTCATATCCTTTGCCCACTTTTTGATGGGGTTTGTTTGTTTTTTTCTTGTAAATTTGTTTGAGTTCTTTGTAGGTTCTGGATATTAGCCCTTTGTCAGATGAGTAGATTGCAAACATTTTCTCCCATTCTGTAGGTTGCCTGTTCACTCTGATGGTAGTTTCTTTTGCTGTGCAGAAGCTCTTTAGTTTAATGAGATCCCATTTGTCAATTTTGGCTTTTGCTGCTGTTGCTTTTGGTGTTTTAGACATGAAGTCTTTGCCAATGCCTATGTCCTGAATGGTACTACCTAGGTTTTCCTCTAGGATTTTTATGGTATTAGGTCTAACATTTAAGTCCCTAATCCATCTTGAATTAATTTTCGTATAAGGAGTAAGGAAAGGATCCAGTTTCAGCTTTCTACTTATGGCTAGCCAATTTTCCCAGCACCATTTATTAAATAGGGAATCCTTTCCCCATTTCTTGTTTCTCTCAGGTTTGTCAAAGATCAGATGGCTGTAGATGTGTGGTATTATTTCTGAGGACTCTGTTCTGTTCCATTGGTCTATATCTCTGTTTTGGTACCAGTACCATGCTGTTTTGGTTACTGTAGCTTTGTAGTATAGTTTGAAGTCAGGTAGCGTGATGCCTCCAGCTTTGTTCTTTTGACTTAGGATTGTCTTGGAGATGCGGGCTCTTTTTTGGTTCCATATGAACTTTAAGCAGTTTTTTCCAATTCTGTGAAGAAACTCGTTGGTAGCTTGATGGGGATGGCATTGAATCTATAAATTACCTTGGGCAGTATGGCCATTTTCACGATATTGATTCTTCCTATCCATGAGCATGGTATGTTCTTCCATTTGTTTGTGTCCTCTTTTATTTCACTGAGCAGTGGTTTGTAGTTCTCCTTGAAGAGGTCCTTTACATCCCTTGTAAGTTGGATTCCTAGGTATTTTATTCTCTTTGAAGCAATTGTGAATGGAAGTTCATTCCTGATTTGGCTCTCTGTTTGTCTGTTACTGGTGTATAAGAATGCTTGTGATTTTTGCACATTAATTTTGTATCCTGAGAGTTTGCTGAAATTGCTTATCAGCTTAAGGAGATTTTGGGCTGAGACAATGGGGTTTTCTAAATATACAATCATGTCATCTGCAAAGAGGGACAATTTGACTTCTTCTTTTCCTAACTGAATACCCTTGATTTCTTTCTCTTGCCTAATTGCCCTAGCCAGAACTTCCAACACTATGTTGAATAGGAGTGGTGAGAGAGGGCATCCCTGTCTTGTGCCAGTTTTCAAAGGGAATTTTTCCAGTTTTTGCCCATTCAGTATGATATTGGCTGTGGGTTTGTCATAGATAGCTCTTATTATTTTGAGGTACGTTCCATCAATACCGAATTTATTGAGCGTTTTTAGCATGAAGGGCTGTTGAATTTTGTCAAAAGCCTTTTCTGCATCTATTGAGATAATCATGTGGTTCTTGTCTTTGGTTCTGTTTATATGCTGGATTATATTTATTGATTTGCGAATGTTGAACCAGTCTTGCATCTCAGGGATGAAGCCCACTTGATCATGGTGGATAAGCTTTTTGATGTGTTGCTGAACCTGGTTTGCCAGTATTTTATTGAGGATTTTTGCATCGATGTTCATCAGGGATATTGGTCTAAAATTCTCTTTTTTTGTTTTGTCTCTGCCAGGCTTTGGTATCAGAATGATGTTGGCCTCATAAAATGAGTTAGGGAGGATTCCCTCTTTTTCTATTGATTGGAATAGTTTCAGAAGGAATGGTACCAACTCCTCCTTGTACCTCTGGTAGAATTCAGCTGTGAATCCATCTGGTCCTGGACTTTTTTTGGTTGGTAGGCTATTAATTATTGCCTCAATTTCAGAGCCTACTATTGGTCTATTCAGGGATTCAACTTCTTCCTGGTTTAGTCTTGGAAGAGTGTAAGTGTCCAGGAAATTATCCATTTCTTCTAGATTTTCCAGTTTATTTGCGTAGAGGTGTTTATAGTATTCACTGATGGTAGTTGGTATTTCTGTGGGGTCGGTGGTGATATCCCCTTTATCATTTTTAATTGCGTCGATTTGATTCTTCTCTCCTTTCTTCTTTATTAGTCTGGCTAGTGGTCTGTCAATTTTGTTGATCTTTTCAAAAAACCAACTCCTAGATTCATTGATTTTTTGGAGAGTTTTTTGTGTCTCTATCTCCTTCAGTTCTGCTCTGATCTTAGTTATTTCTTGCCTTCTGTTAGCTTTCGAATGTGTTTGCTCTTGCTTCTCTAGCTCTTTTAATTGCGATGTTAGAGTGTCAATTTTAGATCTTTCCTGCTTTCTCTTGTGGGCATTTAGTGCTATAAATTTCCCTCTACACACTGCTTTAAATGTGTCCCAGAGATTCTGGTATGTTGTATCTTTGTTCTCATTGGTTTCAAAGAACATCTTTATTTCTGCCTTCATTTCGTTATGTACCCAGTAGTCATTCAGGAGCAGGTTGTTCAGTTTCCATGTAGTTGAGCGGTTTTGATTGAGTTTCTTAGTCCTGAGTTCTAGTTTGATTGCACTGTGGTCTGAGAGACAGTTTGTTATAATTTCTGTTCTTGTACATTTGCTGAGGAGTGCTTTACTTCCAATTACGTGGTCAATTTTGGAGTAAGTACGATGTGGTGCTGAGAAAAATGTATATTCTGTTGATTTGGGGTGGAGAGTTCTGTAGATGTCTATTAGGTCTGCTTGCTGCAGAGATGAGTTCAATTCCTGGATATCCTTGTTAACTTTCTGTCTCGTTGATCTGTCTAATGTTGACAGTGGAGTGTTGAAGTCTCCCATTATTATTGTATGGGAGTCTAAGTCTCTTTGTAAGTCTCTAAGGACTTGCTTGATGAATCTGGGTGCTCCTGTATTGGGTGCATATATATTTAGGATAGTTAGCTCTTCCTGTTGAATTGATCCCTTTACCATTATGTAATGGCCTTCTTTGTCTCTTTTGATCTTTGATGGTTTAAAGTCTGTTTTATCAGAGACTAGTATTGCAACCCCTGCTTTCTTTTGTTCTCCATTTGCTTGGTAAATCTTCCTCCATCCCTTTATTTTGAGCCTATGTATGTCTCTGCGTGTGAGATGGGTCTCCTGAATACAGCAGACTGATGGGTCTTGACTCTTTATCCAGTTTGCCAGTCTGTGTCTTTAATTGGAGCATTTAGTCCATTTACATTTAAGGTTAAGATTGTTATGTGTGAACTTGATCCTGCCATTATGATATTAACTGGTTATTTTGCTCGTTAGTTGATGCAGTTTCTTCCTAGCCTCGATGGTCTTTACATTTTGGCATGTTTTTGCAATGGCTGGTACCGGTTGTTCCTTTCCATGTTTAGTGCTTCCTTCAGGATCTCTTGTAAGGCAGGCCTAGTGGTGACAAAATCTCTAAGCATTTGCTTATCTGTAAAGGATTTTATTTCTCCTTCACTTATGAAACTTAGTTTGGCTGGATATGAAATTCTGGGTTTAAAATTCTTTTCTTTAAGAATGTTGAATATTGGCCCCCACTCTCTTCTGGCTTGTAGAGTTTCTGCCGAGAGATCTGCTGTTAGTCTGATGGGCTTCCCTTTGTGGGTAACCCGACCTTTCTCTCTGGCTGCCCTTAAGATTTTTTCCTTCATTTCAACTTTGGTGAATCTGGCAATTATGTGTCTTGGAGTTGCTCTTCTCCAGGAGTATCTTTGTGGCGTTCTCTGTATTTCCTGGATTTGAATGTTGGCCTGCCCTACTAGGTTGGGGAAGTTCTCCTGGATGATATCCTGAAGAGTGTTTTCCAACTTGGTTCCATTTTCCCCCTCACTTTCAGGCACCCCAATCAGACATAGATTTGGTCTTTTTACATAATCCCATACTTCTTGAAGGCTTTGTTCATTTCTTTTTCTTCTTTTTTCTTTTGGTTTCTCTTCTCGCTTCATTTCATTCATTTGATCCTCAATCGCTGATACTCTTTCTTCCAGTTGATCGAGTTGGTTACTGAAGATTGTGCATTTGTCACGTATTTCTCGTGTCATGGTTTTCATCTCTTTCATTTTGTTTAGGACCTTCTCTGCATTAATTACTCTAGCCATCAATTCTTCCACTTTTTTTTCAAGATTTTTAGTTTCTTTGCGCTGGGGTACGTAATTCCTCCTTTAGCTCTGAGAAATTTGATGGACTGAAGCCTTCTTCTCTCATCTCGTCAAAGTCATTCTCCGTCCAGCTTTGATCCGTTGCTGGCGATGAGCTGCGCTCCTTTGCCGGGGGAGATGCGCTCTGATTTTTTGAATTTCCAGCTTTTCTGCCCTGCTTTTTCCCCATCTTTGTGGTTTTATCTGCCTCTGGTCTTTGATGATGGTGATGTACTGATGGGGTTTTGGTGTAGGTGTCCTTCCTGTTTGATAGTTTTCCTTCTAACAGTCAGGACCCTCAGCTGTAGGTCTGTTGGAGATTGCTTGAGGTCCACTCCAGACCCTGTTTGCCTGGGTATCAGCAGCAGAGGCTGCAGAAGATAGAATATTACTGAACAGCGAGTGTACCTGTCTGATTCTTGCTTTGGAAGCTTCCTCTCAGGGGTGTACTCCACCCTGTGAGGTGTGGGGTATCAGACTGCCCCTAGTGGGGGATGTCTCCCAGTTAGGCTGCTCAGGGGTCAGGGACCCACTTGAGCAGGGAGTCTGTCCCTTCTCAGATCTCAACCTCCGTGTTGGGAGATCCACTGCTCTCTTCAAAGCTGTCAGACAGAGTCATTTGCGTCTGCAGAGTTTTCTGCTGCTTTTGTTGTTGTATAGTTGTGCCCTGTCCCCAGAGGTGGAGTCTACAGAGACAGGCAGGTTTCCTTGAGCTGCTGTGAGCTCCACCCAGTTCGAGCTTCCCAGGGGCTATGTTTACCTACTTAAGCCTCGGCAATGGCGGGCGCCCCTCCCCCAGCCTCGCTGCTGCCTTGCCGGTAGATCACAGACTGCTGTGCTAGCAATGAGGGAGGCTCCGTGGGTGTGGGACCCTCCCGGCCAGGCGTGGGATATGATCTCCTGGTGTGCCTGTTTGCTTAAAGCGCAGTATTGGGGTGGGAGTTACCTGATTTTCCAGGTGTTGTGTGTCTCAGTTCCCCTGGCTAGGAAAAGGGATTCCCTTCCCCCTTGCGCTTCCCAGGTGAGGCAATGCCTCGCCCTGCTTCAGCTCTCGCTGGTCGGGCTGCAGCAGCTGACCAGCACCGATCGTCCGGCACTCCCCAGTGAGATGAACCCAGTACCTCAGTTGAAAATGCAGAAATCACCGGTCTTCTGTGTCGCTCGCGCTGGGAGTTGGAGACTGGAGCTGTTCCTATTCGGCCATCTTGCTCTGCCCCCCTCTATAGGACCTAATTGTTAACGGTTAACCTTTAGAAAATAATATTTGAAATCCCCTACTACATGACTATTAAAATGTCTAAATTTTGCACCAACTTTTGTAACCCTGATGGCATTTACATTTTTTTTTTTTTTTTTTTTTTTTGACAGAGTTGCCCAGGCTGGACTGCAGTGGAGCTCACTGCAAGCTCCACCTCCTGGGTTCACACCATTCTCCTGCCTCAGCCTCCCGAGTAGCTGGGACTACAGGTGCCCACCACCATACCCAGCTAATTTTTTGTATTTTTAGTAGAGACAGGGTTTCACCGTGTTAGCCAGGATGGTCTTGATCTCCTGACCTCGTGATGCACCCACCTCAGCCTCCCAAAGTGCTGGGATTACAGATGTGAGCCACCACGCCCAGCCGAATGGCGTTTACTCTTATATCCATCTAGAAATATATATTTGGATTAACGGAAATGTGTTGAGTGCCCTTAATCCACATTTTCACACGATATGTCACTATAATCTTGGGAAATAGTCTATATTTTCTTCCAAAGAATCTTTTCAGTCAAATGCTTAGTCAATTTAGGAACTTAGGTTAACTGACTAATTCAGTCAAAACTAGCAATGTAGTAGCTGCAGACAAATACTACTAAAGTGTTTTTTTTTTTTTAATAATTCACTTCGCAATGATTGGTAAATAAGAAAATAAAAGGCAAAATGAGGTGAAAAGCAATCACATGTTCACCATTTTCCTTTCTACCTTGAATACCCAACAAATCAAGATTAATGTTTATAATAATTCATTCATCTGAGTCAATCACCTGTCATTAAACTTTATCGGATCAATGTTAATGCCTCAGTGAATCAGCTGCACTACTGGAGTGCCCTTGAATATCTAGTTGCACTTGTGTATGTTTCCCTTTTGTATACATACTTATTCTTATATAGTATAGTAGTATAATATAGTAAGCTAGTATAATCCAAAACATCCCAGTTATAAGCAAGTAAGTCAATAATTCAAAGACACAGTAAATTCCAAGAAATGGCAGCACATATACATGTTGACTTATTCCAGTGTCTGCAATCAATGCAAAACAATGTGACCTGTCTGTGCTTGACGCAAGGGATCTCTAGTCCTGGCTCATATCACTGAAAGAGACCAGGTTATTAAATTTTCAGGAATTTTTGAGAGTTAGTTGTTACATAAAGTCATTATTAAAATGCATTATATAAACTTCCAACTAAATTATATTAAAACAATAGTAATACCTACAACTCCTCATATTCTAATTATTTTACTATATTTTATTATCTATGCTCATGATGCATCTATTGCATCTATATGGCGGAAATAGCATATGATGGTGTGCTACCATGCATCTCATCCCAACTCATCATTCAGTGACATCAGCTTGGTAGCTTGAATCTGACCATGACAATCCTATTACCAACACAGAAATGTGCAAATACTGCCAGCCATGTTTTTGTGTTTTTCAGAGAGTCAGATGTTAGGCATTTACCAGCACACCACTGGATCTAGAGAACCCAGACAAGTTCCCCACTCTCTTGTAGTCACCAAAAATACAAGATACTATGGGACTAGGTAGTAAGTCTATGGGATCAGAAAAGACCTACCAGAGAAAATGTTACTTAAGCAGAGTCCTGAGGAATGAGTCAAGGTTAGACAGGTGGGCAATGAGGACAGAGAAGAAGTTTTGCCAAGCAAGGGGAAAGTAGCTTGCAGGATTGAGATTTATCCAAGAAATTCAAAGAAGCCCAGGGTGCTAGTTATGGGGTAGAAAGAACTCAGGCAAAAAAAAAAAAAAAAATTAATACTCACTATAGCAAAACACACTTGGCCGGGCGTGGTGGCTCAGCACTTTGGGAGGCTGAGGTGGGTGGATCACTTGAGGTCAGGAGTTTGGGACAAGCCTGGCCAACACGGTGAAACCCCGTCTCTACTAAAGATACAAAAATTAGCTGGGCATGGTCGGACGTGGTGGCTCATGCCTGTAATCCCAGCACTTTGGGAGGCCAAGGCGGGTGGATCACGAGGTCAGGAGATCGAGACCATCCTGGCTAACATGGTGAAACCCCATCTCTATTAAATATACACAAAAAATTAGCCAGGCGTGGTGGCAGGTGCCTGTAGTCCCAGCTACCCAGGAGGCTGAGACAGGAGAATGGTGTGAACCCGGGAGGTGGAGCTTGCAGTGAGCCGAGATCGTGCCACTGCACTACAGCCTGGGCAACTGAGCAAAACTCCATCTCAAAAAAAAAAAAATTAGCTGGGAACAATGGCATGCACCTGTAATCCCAGCTACTTGGGAGGCTGAGGCAAGAGAATCACTTGAACCTGGGAGGCAGAGGTTGCAGTAAGCAGAGATCGCACCATCGCAGCATTGCACTCCAGCCTGGGCAACAGAGACTCCATCTCAAAAAAAAAAAAAAAAAAAAAAACACTTAAATTCTTAACTTTATTTAAAAACATTGTGAGGCTACTAAAGGCTTTTAAGCATGGGGATAGATGGAAGAGAGGTGAGAATTGTTAAACAATCATATTGAACTAAACTGGAGAATGGACAAAAAGATTGTCCAAGAAAAGATGCAGAGAAAAGTGACCAAAAGGCAGTCCCAGCAACTCGAAGCTTTCCTAATAACATACCACTAATAGCAAAATCTTTCTTAGCATGCAGCCATATTGCATTTTTATTTAATGATCAATTAAATGTTCAACTCCACTAATAGAGACATTATTACACACATACAAGGAAAAGGAAATTTTTAAATGTGAGATAAAGTATAGATATACATAAAGTTTTGATCTCTATTTCCACACTTCAGTGGTTCTGCAGCCCACTTCACAGACCACTGACAAAGCCAGCTTTGGGAGATGGAACCTAGGATGTATAGGCAACAGGACTTGGTGAGGGCCGCATGGAGCTGGGGCCAGATGCCACCCTCAGGGAAGACCTAGCTCATGCTAAGACATCCACACTAGGAAAAACCTCTTCAAAACTTGGCACCATGGCTGTGACGAAATTTCCCACAGTTTGCCTACCGAAGACATAACAATGGTTGGGCAAAATTTTCTGGCACTCAATTTCACCAGGGGCAAACAGAAAATGTTAATGTGTGTATGTCAGTATGTTCATATGAGTGTGTGTGTGCCTGTGCATGTACATGTGAGTACATATGAGAACACCAGTGTGCATGTGAGCATGTATGCGTGTACGTGTGTGCATTTGTGTATATGTGTGCATGTGAATATATGTATATCTTGAGTATGTGAGCATGTATCTGTGTGGGCACATGAGTGAGCATGTGTGCACATGAATGCATGTGTGTTTGCACTCACCAATCTGGGCGCTGGTTCATGAGTGGGGCGGGGAGGACCCGCTGGTGTCACTCAAGGCTTTTGATAACAAAGAACATATTTTTTTCTTCCCAGTAAAAACAAAACCCAGCCCTCCAGAGGTGACTCACACCCTCTCAACCTCTCTCCACCCCCTCGTTGTTTCCCCTAACTGATCTGCCTCTCCTTCTCTCTCCTTCAGAATGTTTTCTATGTGCAGTATTTTCTCATCTTAGATTGCTCTCTCCTTCTTTCAGCCTTCAATCATCTTGTCCATTCTTTCTGTTTCTCACTCATATTTGTCTCTTGTCATTACTCTCCTCTCCTCTCTCCTCTGTCTCTCTCCCCTTTCTCTCTCTTTTCTTTTCTCCTCTCCTCTCCCCCACCCTCATTCATCCTCTGGAGTTTGAAGACGTCACACCACAGATTTTCCATGTAAGCAGAAAATGGAGACACAGGAACACCACACTTCTTCACAGATTCCATGGGTGGGCCACAGAGATAATGGTAAGCTGCAGAACACGGAGTCCCTTTCTCACCACGCCTCCCTCAAGTGGGGCTGGTGGAGCCTGCAGGTGGCTCCTCTGTCCCAGGTGCCTTTTCAGAAAGACACATGGGAATAAGAGGTTTTCTTCATTCACGGTTTTAAGGAAACCAATATCCATATGCAACAGAATGAAATAGGACCCTTTTGTTACACAACACAAATATCAACTCAAAATGGACTTAAAACCTCAACACGGCTGGACACGGTGGCTCACGCCTGTAATCCCAGCACTTTGGGAGGCCGAGGCAGGCGGATCAAGAGGACAGGAATTCTAGACCAGCCAGGTCAATATGGTGAAACCCGGTCTCTACTAAAACTATAAAAATTAGCGGGATGTGGTGGTGCGGCGCCTGTAGTCCCAGCTACACCGGAGGCTGAGGCAGCAAAATCACTTGAACTTGGGAGGCGGAGATTGCAGTGAGCTGAGATTGTGCCACTGCATTCCAGCCTGGCCAACAGAGCAAGACTCAGTCAAAAAAAAAAAAAAAAACCCTCCACAGAATACCTGAAACCATGAATCATCATAAAACTATAAGAAACCACAGCGGGGAGCTTACTTCCAGGACAACTTGAATCCAGGCTCACAGGTTGGAAAGGAGAGAGAGAGAGAGGAGAGGAGAGAGAGAGAGGAGGGCAGAGAAGAGAAGAGAAAGTAAAACAGGTTAAGATCTCATTCTAAAACTGGGCACCAAAATCACAAGCAACAAAACCAAAAATCGGCATGCAGGGCTACAGTAAACTGAAAAGCTGCTGCACCGCAAACCCCATGAACTCCCCGCATCAAGTGGCGGTGACGGGAGGGACAGGAGGGGACACGCGCTGCCGGGGGTGGAGAAAAGTGGCCCTTGTGCCCCAAAGGCGGGAACTCAGATAAAAAATTCAGCAAACCCTGGCGGTGGCTGCGATCCTTTTTCTTCTGTCTGAGGCTTGGACCCAGCGCAGTCAAACCCCAACCCCGGCCCGGCTTCCCCTTCCTCCCAAGGCCGGTGCTTTCCTCTCTCTGTCTGCAGGGGGGAGTTTCCCTCAGAAGGAGTCCTAACGCCCTAAAGTATCACAGCCTCCTATGCTGCCACCTTCCAAAGCCCTCAGGGAATGAGAACTACTGTAAAATAAATACTAAAATACTACTAGATTAAGATGAAAAGGAGAACCTAACAGGAAGAGACAGAACATTCTAGAAAACAAAAGCTTCTGTACTCACCATGAAGGAAAAAAGGTTCTGGAGAAACCACACCACAAAGAAACCACACCGAAGCTCGGTCTTCAGCAGTCAGCCAGGAACAGGAGCTGTTTCTTCCCCAGGGCACAGCCACAAGTCGTCCTGAACCTGCTGCAGTGCCGGAGAGAGAACTGGAGCTCTACTTCTCCTCCACAGTAAGGACGCCACGCTGCACATCACACCACTGACACCACGCACACCACGGACATTACACACACCACGCTGCATGTGCGGAGACAACACGCACGCATACCACAAGGGGGACAAAAAGGCGGTTTGGCGATCCCTGCCGATCACATTGCGCAGTGCAGGCTGATTCCACCTCAGGGTCTCCATCAGCCCAGGCAATGGCCCCAACTTTGGTTTTTAACCTTGAAATTACCGCTAAAAGGAAGAGGAAGGCTGACAGTGTTTTCCACAGAAATTATTTCTCCTGCACGTCATCATTACAGAAGCAGCTACAATAACGTCCACTTGCACACACAGGCCCCTACCCTCTGTGATGGGCCAGTCTTGGGGGGCCGTGATCAGGTTTTGGGGGTGGGGTGTCGAGGCAGCAGAGCGACACTGGGAAGGGTGCGTGGATCTCGGCCCAGCGCAGAGGCTGGCGGCGGGAGGCCTGTGGCTGAGCAGCAGTGAACAATGTGGTTGACTTTGGAAGTAGAAGGCCCTGTCCTGGCTAAGGGACGTTGAGAATGGGATGCAGGTGGGAGGCAATGCCTCAACTCCCTCCCTCCCATCTGGATTTAGTTGGTCTTTGGCTGGTTCCATTAGGCCATATTTAGGTGCCCGCTTGCAACCAATACCTCCGGGGGCCTGCTGAGCTGCAGCCTAGGAGACACTGGGCAGTTGGGAGGCTGCTTGGCAGCAACGCTGGTCTGCAGGCGCTGGGAGACCTTCCCTTGGCTCCTCTCCCCTCCGGCAGGGCCCTGCACTGCTCCCTTGGCTTTCTGGGGGCCCCATGGTACTGGATTCCCACCAACCTTGGGTTTTGGAGATTCCAATCCCCATGTGTTTGGTGGCATTTCCCCTTTTCTCTCTTGTTTTCAAGGCGTTTACCATGAGTGGCCCTTTATCCATGTTGGTCACCATGCCTGCCCCACCCCAACTCCCTAGCCAGCACAGCAGCTGCCCGAGACCAAGCCCTGAAACACCCCCATCCCCACCCCCTTGCAGCCTTCTCCACACTGTTCCCTCTGGCCTGATGCCCGGGGAGTTTCTGAGTTATGCCTCCCCAACCCTCAGTCTAGTGGGCTGAGGCAGTGCTTCCTCCTCGAAGTGGCCCAGCTGAGAATGAATGATGCCTTCCGGTGCACAGTCAGGCTGAGATGGGCCCTGTGCATCCACAGTGGAAACCTAGAGAAAGTAAGTTCGTGGGGAAAAGGCAGAGTTCTAGGTCTTCTATGCCCTGAATGGTTTATTTTCAAGATGGCTGAGCAATCCAGCTTTCTACAGAATGAAGGAGCCAGGTATTCAGCATTCAAGACCCATGGAGAATGAGAGGAGGTAAGAGAGGATGATCTTTCAGCTGTGGAATGCTCTTTGGAGCAATCTTTGTGGGAGGGAATCAGTTCTGGTTCTGCCATAGCCCCAGCTGCCCCTCTCCCCAAGCCTCTGCCAGTGAGGCTGACCCTTTGAGCTTACTTCATAACAGTAATTAACCCTGCCACACTCATGGACTTTGTCATCTTGGTTCTCCCATCCCCCTTTCTCCTGTGACAGGTCCATTGCTGGCAATGGACAGGTGAAGTCCTCACTCCAGCCTCCTTTCTGATCAGCCCCCACTCCCCAAAGGGAAGGGTCCATTAGAAAGTGGCTTGTCCCATGGTACATGGTTTCTTCATAGCCACACTAGGACTCTCAGGTAGAAATTAGCTTTCCCCCTTTATGGATCATTAAAAAGTGGTAATAGCACCTGTATAGAGAATGTCCTCTTCCCTGCTGGCTGCCCCACTCAGACTATGCAGATAGCAAAACCCAGGGTACAGGCTGTGGCAGGGTGTAGTGGGGTGGGCAGCAATGGTCCCCTAGGTCTGGAGAGAAGTCTGCAGACTGCCTTTGGCAGGATCTTTCCGTAGTTAGCTCTGTCCAGGGTAGAATGAAGGGTATTTCCCAGACTGTCTCCTGGGCAGGCTCCTCAAATCCAGGGATTAACTACATTCTGAAGTGACCAGCCCTCCTTTTGATTTTATTGTGTCCCCAAATCCAGGATTTTGGGGGCTGACAGGGAATCAGGCTTCCAGTGGGGATACATTGCTTTTTATCTGTAGGTGGAAAAGATTCCGGAAAGAGAATATTGTCTGACTTCCCTGTTCTCTGGGCAATTGGTTCCTTGGTTCTCTCCCCAGCTCCATGTTGTCTCAGTCTCCAGTACCCCAGCACCCCTCCAGTCCTTCCATGTGGGCCCCTAGATCACACTACTCACCTTCACACTCTCACAACTGAATCCATTGACCAGCTTGCTGATGCTTCATAATTCTCAGCCAGAGCAAACCCTTGGATAGCTCACCAGGCCCTGCCACTCCAGATGTTACCTTGTGGGCATTCCTGGCACCATTTTCTCTCTGGGTCCTAAAAGTTCCCAAATGCAGGAGGTCCTGGAGTACACCTGTGTGCCTGGCAACATCCAGCACTTTGTTTCCTCTCCATTGAGGTGTCTCATTGCTTCCATTGCCCCTCACAGGGCACCAAGCCTCCAGCAAAGGGAGTCAGCAACCCCTGGCCTGACCACAAGATCTGCAGATTCAGATCTCACCAGGGATAGCCTAGACTTCAACTTGCTTTTTTGAGTATCAGGGCCCCGATCCCTTAGTGCCCAGGGACTCAAAGTTTGGAGTAATCCTAGCCCTGCCAAGAAGTAGGGGTGCTGGTGGGGAGTGTCCACTGGCTGTTCATGAACCTCTGGTTTACCAGGCCTCTCTCCACTGGACATGGCAGCATCTCTGAGTTACAGATTGCAATGTGCTGCCCTGCGTGGTTGAACCATTTCTGATGCCTACTAGGCATTCTGTCCCATGTGCCCTGTCTCCCTTTTGATGCCAGTGACTTCCAATGGCCTATGCTTATTCAGAGCAATAGTACCTAGGGAGTGCCCATGAAGCCCTTTTGTCCTAGTCCCTTGCTCTGCATGGGTCCCCTGGGGAGGCAGCTGCTAAGTGGGTCAGTTCCTGGGAGCCTGCATTTAGGAAGCTCTGGGCTGTGCAGGCATCACCCTGGGATTGAGACAGGTGAGAGGCCCAGCCCTTAGAGGAGCTATGGCAGGGAGAGTGCCTTCCACCCTGAAGCCACCCTAGACCTGGAGGAGCTGCAGTGCCCTCCTCTGCTAAAGGGCCTTGAGGTGGGTGGGGCTGACTCCCAACTGGGCAGCTCTTGAGAAGGACAGACGGTTTGTGCACCCATTGTCTGCTCTATGTCTCCATTGGTCCTTCTGTCTCTTCCTTTTCACATTTATGCACATAAAATATACTGGTGTTTGTGTTCCACATGGCAAATGTCCACTCTTTGCCTTGCAGACACTTAGCGGTTCATTTGTTCCTCAGATATTTTTTAACTCAGTGCTGGCTCATTGGCAACATGACCTTAGCCTTGCCTCCCTATGATTCGTGCTCCCAGAGCTTCCAGTTGATCCTCTACAACACACGTACCGAGCCCCTGCTCCTCCACCCCAACACTCTTCCATCCTTCAGTGGCTCTCACTGTCCTACAGCAGGGATGGCAAATCTCCAGTGCCCAGGCTACCCTGCTCCACCTCTGCAGTACAGGTGACATTGCTAACTGATCCTGTCACTTTTTGCCCTGATGCCATCTCAGAATCCTTCTTTTTTTTTTTTTTCTTTGAGATGGAGTCTCGCTTTGTTGCCCAGGATGGAGTGCAGTGGCGCAATCTCAGCTCACTGCAAGCTCTGCCTCCCTGGTTCATGCCATTCTCCTTCCTCAGTCTCCCAAGTAACTGGGACTACAGGCACCCGCCACCATGCCCGGCTAATTTTTTTTTTTTTTTTTTTTTTTGATTTTTAATAGAGATGAGGTTTCACCATGTTAGCCAGGATGAATTTCGATCTCCTGACCTCGTCATCCACCCGCCTTGGTCCCAAACTGCTGGGATTACAGGCGTGAGCCACCGCGCCGGGCCCCACCTCAGAATCCTTCTTAACACATGCTCTGAAATTAGCACACTATCAATGAAATGAAGACGACTACGAAATAAAACCCTCAGGTCATCCTCTGTACTGCAAGGTGGAACTCAGTCTCTGGAGAGTGGCATTCCAGGCTTTTCATGACCCCTCCAGCCATTTCCCTTCTGCCCTCTCCAAACTGTCTAGTCCCCATTCCATGCCTTTGTTCCTCCTTTTCCATCTGTCTAGAATGTTCTTTATCTCGTCTCCTGCCAAACTACTACTTATGCTTCAAAACCTCTGTGAAGCCTCCTCCCCTCCCCCAGCACTCATGTGCGCTCTCTCTCTCTCTCTCTCTCTATATATATATATACACACACAGACACACACATACACATACATACATCCATATGCCTACACGTGCACCTATTACTGACTGTGAAATCCCAGGAAAGCTTACTAACAAGGTCACTGAGAGTAAGGATGCTGCCTCACTCAGTGACCAGCAGTGACTCATATGTGCATGTGGAATCACCATACAAAGAAAATGTAGGTTCTGTGCTCGCAAATGGCCCTGACCTTCATGGCTCTACAGGGTGGAAAATGAGCTACTCACAACACAGATGCAGGAAAGGGTCTTTCTTTACCTGCCCCAGTATCAAGAAAAAGCAGTATGCATTCATTAACTGCACCTTTCAAAGTACTGTCCTGCCACATAGACTTTCTGCTCCCTATCTTCCTTCAATAAATTCCCTATTTTTTTGGTTAACTTGTCTCTTGGCTGAAATCTTTTTCCCAATACAAACAAAGGGCTGAGGATTTCTGCACTTCCTAGTACCACTAATATAGCCACAGCAACTTTCTGTAAGTGGTTTCATGGTATGTTTTTTCCATCCTGTTATTTTTAAGGTTTTTTTTTTTTCCTTTTTTTCCTTTTTTTTTTTTTTTTTTTTTTTTGAGTCAGAGTCTCGCTCTGTCGCCAGGCTGGAGTGCAGTGGCGCAATCTTGGCTCACTGTAACCTCCGCCTCCCAGTTCAAATGATTCTCCTGCCTCAGCCTCCTGAGTAGCTGGGACTACAGGCGCCCGCCACCACGCCCAGCTAATTTTTTGTATTTTTAGTAGAGATGGGGTTTCACCATGTTGGCCAGGATGGTCTCAATCTCTTGGCCTCGTGATCCACTGCCACGGCCTCTCAAAAGTGCTGGGATTACAGGCGTGAGCCACTGCGCCTGGCCTTTTTTTTCCATTTTAATAAGAACACTTAACATGAGATCTCTTAACATGAGATCTACCCTCTTAACAAAATTTTAAGTACATTATACAGCATTGTAAACTGCAAGCACAGTGTTGTACAGCACATCTCTAGAACTTACTTATCTTGTATAACTGAAGCTTCATAGCCCTTGAACAGCAGCTCCCCATTTCCTTCTCCCCCTGCCCCTGGCATTCTACTCCACTGCTGTTAGGCTGACTATGATAGAGACCTCACACAAATGGAGCCAGGCAGCATTTCTCCTCCTGTGATTGACTTATTTCACTCAGCATAATGTCCTCCCATGTTATCCATGTTGTAGTATATGGCAAGATTTAATTCTCTGTGAATTTGAATAGTATCCCATTGCATCTATACACCACATTTTCTGTAAACATTCATTGATCAGTGGACCTTACGGTGTCTCCTTGTCTTTGAAACTGTGATTAATACTGCATTGAATAAGAGTGTGTCAATATTTCTGCAAGATCCTAATTTCCATTCTTTTGGATGTATACTCAGATGTGTTCTTTGTTTTAAGGGCGTGTATTTTTATTTAGTTTGTCAATCCAAGTGACAGCCTGGCAGAGCTCTATCACTTCAGTCACAAGAAACTGAGACCTGCCCCCATCTCTGATTTTCACAGGTTTTGTCTCACCTCTCAGCCTCCTGCCTCCTGTGGACTGGGATTCCACATCTGTCGTAACAGGGATTAGTGTGGCCTAGAAATTCTCAGTCTCCTGTTCCTTTTCCATCCCTGTGATATTATAAATTATGAATTTGGTCTTTGACCCCATTTCCCATCACATAACTCCTAAAACATTTAGAATCACCAAAGTGATGCCTTTTTGTATGCCACCAAGATGACTGATGGCGGGCAGTCCCTAGGTAGCTTCTGGACAGGGGCTGGTCACCAGAAAGACCAAGGCAGGGTTAGAGGATTGGGACTTTCAGCCTTGTCTCCCAACCTCCATGGAGGGAAGAGAGGCTGCAGGTTAATCACCAGTGGCCAGTAGTTTACTCCATCAAGCTTGTGTGATGAGGCCTCCATAAAAACTCAAAGAGTGCTGGATTGGGAGAGCTTCTGAACACATGAAGGTTACTGGATGGTGGTGCACCTCTTCCCATACCTCGCCCTACACACCTTTTCATCTGTGTCCTTGGTTATATCCTTTATAATAAACCTGTGAATTTAAGTAAGTATTCTCCTGAGTTCCACAAGCCGTTCTAGCAAATTAATTGAAGCCAAGGAGGGGTTGCGGGATCTTCAATTTATAGGTTTTTGGTCAGAAGCACAGATGAAGCAAACTGTACTTGTGATTGGCATAAGAAGTGGGGCACAGTTTTGGTGAAAGAGCCCTCAAGCTGTAAGATCTGACCCCATCTTCATGTAGATAGTATCAGAACTGAGTTGAGTTAGAGGACACCCAGGTGAGGTCCTCTATAAAATTGACGGCTTATTTTGTGGGAAGGAAAAATCCCCACACATTTGGTCATGGAAGCCTTCTGTGCTGATTGTTGTGATGCCAGCAGAGCAAAGGTGGTCTGTGCTCTTTCCACTCAGCCCTGAGGACACTGAATGACACTCATAGTGCTTTCAGCATCCTGGGGCATGGGCAGGTGTACTTTCACTGTGTGGCCTGTGCTAAAGTCTGCAAGTTCCTCCTGTCTTTTCCTTTGTGGTGTCCCAGTCGTCCATCCTGGGGAACGTTACTGATCCACTTGAAGACGGTCTCAGAACCTGCAGACTTCACAGGCTGCTTTGGGTATAGATAAAGAGCACTAATGTACATGAGTTTCCTCTTTGACTCCACAAACCTCAGCACCTTTTCCCTGGGTCACATGCTGACTACTCCCCTAACCCACAACTTACCCTGAGACACGAACACAAACACACATCAAGGTCACATGCCCAGACACATGGGATGACCAGAATATTTTCCACCTGAGCTTCCTGCCTGTGTGGCAATGACCGGGCTGAGATGATTTATCTTAATAGTTAAGCATAAATATTGGAGGGATAAAGGCTACCAATTCAGCGAAGGTCTCAGATCCTTGGTCCAGGAAGGAGAAGTGCCTGCAGAAGTTTTCTGTTATTCTGGCCTTAGTGACAAGAGGAGAGAGTGGGTCTAGGGGTCCTAGAGGGGATCAGACAGGAAGCTTGGGCCTCATTTCCCTGGGGGGTAGGGACCCTGGGCTGCACTGGGCTCTGTCCATCTCCTGAATGGGAGTGCTCACCCTCAGCCTCAGACGGTAGCCCAGAGTAGTAAGGGAGGCCGCCAGGCCAGACCCCGAACAAGAGCTCCCACAGAGACCCCTGCACGCTGTGGGAAACAGCAGGCGTCACTGTATGGGGCTTCTCCTAGGAGCTGGCGGCCCAGGCCACAGTGTCCACAGGACTCTGCTGCTTGCTCCAGTGCAGAAGGAGGTGACCCTCAGTTCTAGAAGATGGGGCTGACTGAGTGGAGTGCAGAGTGCGGGCAGGACCCTAAAAGGGCACCAGGGCCACCGCTGCCAGCACAGAGCCTGACACAGGGAGGGCACAGCCACCCCTGCATGGCGACAGTGACTGGTGTTTCACATTTACCAATCCCTGCTTCTGGCATCTGAGGGTCCTGTGCTGTCTCGTCTGCTGACACCCACCTGCGCACCATGTCAAGGGAAAACACATAAAAATACACAATAATAAAATAATGAAATGGGCCGGTAGAACCTATCTACCCGTCGTTAAAATTTTTATTACTTTCCTCAGGTTAGAAAATAACTTCACCATTTGTTCAAATTACCTCCTGTATTATTTGCTGAGTTTTGTGGTTGTTTTCTTTTAGATACATTGGAAGTTCGTCATTTTAATGAAAGTAGAATAACAAACATTCTGAAGTTTTAAAGAATTACATTAAAAAAAAATACAGCCTTTTCCCCTTTCGCTTGCTGTCTCCCCTTCCCCTCCTCCTCCTTCTTTCTCCAAATGGAGGGAGTTCTTTTTTTCTTCTTCCGTCTCATCTACTCAATCATGGAGCCGCTGCAGCCGCTGCCCGCTGCCCGCCGCCCGCTGCCCGCTGCCCGCTGCACACACAGAGCAGAGTCCCAGGGTCCGGGAGCCAGAGCAGCGCCGCTCGGAGACCGGATGGTTCCGTGGGTTGTGGAGGAGCACAGGAAAGCGGAGGCCGGGCCACACAGCACCCCGGACCCAGCAGCCCAAACCCAGCGGACCCAGCAGCAGCTCTGGGAGTCGCCACCCCCGGAAGCCGCCACTGCCGGGAGCCTCCATTTCCAGGACCCGCCACCGCTGGGAGCTGCCACAGCCGGGAGCCGCCACCGCCGGAAGCCTCCATCTCCTGGGAGCCGCCACCTCCAGGAGCCGCTACGGCCGCCGGGAGCCATCACCGCCGGGAACCTCCATCTCCTGGAGCCACCACCGCTGGGAGCTGCCACCTCAGGAGCAGCGGCATCACAGGGACCCGCCGGGCCCCCTCGTACCCCGCAGCGGCGGCTCCGCGGGTGCCCTAGACCGGGAGGGGCCAAGGGAGCCCACGCCGCCGGCGGGACCGCAGGGATGTGCTGGCTCTTTCTGCGCTTGAGGGGCCGCGGCGCGGGGCGGAGGTCGGGTAGGGAAAGCTGGAGCCGCAGGGAAAGCTCAGGACAGGCTTGCTGGGTGCCGGCTCTCGCCCTCGCTCAGAGACCTTGGGACCCGCGCAGTGTGGCAGTGGAAGGCGCAGGGTCTGACCCCGGACGCAGCTGCCGCAGCAGCAGTCTGTCAACCCCGACCAGAGCCGAGCCGCCTGAGGCCTGCAGCGTCCTCCATCACCACTGTGATGGCATCCGCTTCTGTGACTGTCGCTGTGCACCCTCCGCCTGTCCCCGGGCCCACGCAGGACCCCTAAGCGGGGCTCTGCACAGGCCAAGAGGGCTACTCTGGGACTGACCACGGGTTGTTCGTGGGTCCTCACGTGCCTTTCCAGGTCCAGGGTGAGAGGATGGATTTGAAGATAGAAGTCATACAGCTGCAGGATGTGGAGTGCGAGGAGAGGCCCCAGGGAAGCAGCTCCAACTGAGGGTGATTAAAATGTAAAGCAGGGCGGGCGCGGTGGCTCATATCTGTAATCCCAGCTCCTTTGGAGGCCGAGGCAGGTGGTTCGCCTGACGTCAGGAGTTCGAGACCAGCCTGGGCAAAATAGTGAAACCCCGTCTCTACTAAAAATACCAAGTTAGCCAAGCACGATGGCGAGCGCCTCTAATCCCAGCTACTCGGGAGGCTGAGGCAGGAGAATCGCTTGAACCTGGGAGGGGGAGGTTGCAGTGAGCTGAGATTGTGCCATTGCACTCCAGCCTGGGCAACAAAAGCGAAACTCCATCTCAAAAAAAAAAAAAAAAAAAAAAAAAAAAAAAAATCTAAAATAAAGAGGTCAAAGATTGGAAACCCCTGCCCCCACATCTTTCCAGAACTGCTTGGAGAGAACTGCTTGTAGTTACGGTAAAGATACCTTGAGCCAGTATAGCAGTACATTGTTGCTGTAACTGATTGTATTATTTTGTTAAACATTTCCACAAATATTTAAGAGGTGTAATATATGTGTAATATAGGAAGGAAGGATGTAAAGCAGTATGATCTAGGGCTTCTTCACTCCTGCCCCAGAGTATGGAGGCTGCAGTGGGGCCTCTCCTTATTTGTGCATTGATCTCTGTGCCACAACCAAGCTTCACTTTGATTTGAATTTCAGCATATGTTGCTGCTGCTTAAATATTGTATAATTTCAAAAAATTAGCCGGGCGCCTGTAATCGCAGCTGCTCGGGAGGCTGAGGCGGGAGAATGGCGTGAACCCGGGAGGCGGAGCTTGCAGTGAGCCAAGACTGCGCCACTGCACTCCAGCCTGGGTGACAGAGCAAGACTCCCTCTCAAAAAAGAAAATAATAAAATAAAAAATGTATATATTGTGTAATTTACTTGTATAATTCTATGTGAATAATGCTTATGTAATAGGATTATTTTGTAAAGCTTTCTGTTTAAATATTTTAAATTTGCATATCACAACCCTGTGGTAGTATGAAATGTTACAGGTTTTTTTTCTTTTTTCTTTTTATTTTTTTGTATTATTATTATACTTTAAGTTCTAGGGTACATGTGCACAACGTGCAGGTTTGTTACATAGGTATACATGTACCATGTTGGTTTGCCGCACCCATCAACTCGTCCTTTACATTAGGTATTTCTCCCAATGCTATCCCTCCCCCAGCCCCTGACCTGAAATGTTACTGTAACTTTATTTTTATTTATTTATTTATTTATTTTGAGACGGAGTCTCGCTCTGTGTCCCAGGCTGGAGTGCAGTGGCGCGACCTCGGCTCACTGCAAGCTCTCCTTCCCGGGTTCACTCCATTCTCCTGCCTCAGCCTCCTACTTAGCTGGGACTACAGGCGCAGGCTGCCACGACCGGCTAATTTTTTTGTATTTTTAGTAGAGTCGGGGTTTCACCGTGTTAGCCAGGATGGTCTCCATCTCCTGACCTTGTGATCCGCCCACCTCGGCCTCCCAAAGTGCTGGGATTACAGGCGTTGAGCCACCGCGCGCCCGGCCTAATTTCCAATTATGTTATGCATGATAACGTTTTTTGTTTGATGAACAGATATGAGCAAAGCACGTTAATCCCGGTGTCTTCTCTCAGTGTAGGTGTTTGCGATTCTCGAGTGGCTGTGCATATGAACACATGTGTGATTTCTCAGTGTACTGTACTGTGATTTGTTTTTATTGCTTGTTTTGCTTCTCCTCAATGTCTGTAACCCTTAGTAGGCTCTGACCTAGTCAGGCCAGAAGAAGCATAAGGATCTTTTGTGGCTTTGTGCTGGGTGAGGGCTGGCCCTAAACATCTGCCTAATCCTTTCAATGGGCCCAGGAAAGGCCAGACTGGCATCATGTCCACAGCATCTCTTAATATCATTGGTTGTCATCCAGACACCTCAATTTGTGCTGCAGAGGAAATAAGTTCCTTCTCATGGATCATCATGATGGACATTGAAACCTCAGAGTGTAGAGCTAACATCTGTTCATCATCGTGGATGTTAAAGAATTGGGTAACATGCCTAGTGGTAAGCCTTGGATGGGCCATGAGAGTATACTCTAAAAAGCATGCAGTATTGTGCCCCTCTCACAACCAACACACACATGACCTGTCCCCCAGCACCCCAAAATTTAAGAGTGGATTGCAAATCTTTTGGAGACCGTGGCCCTGGTACAGGTAGAAAAACCTGTTCTGTTATTCCTGGGCCCACAATAAACCCAGAAATGATGTTTTGAGTTACTGTGATTTAAACTCCCTCTCTTCTTAAATGGAACAGCTCATTGGGGCTTTCTGGATCTGTTTCCATTTTCTTTGAAAGTAAATGGTGAGTTTGCATTGTGATGCAGAGGCAGGCATTCTGTGAGATACAAGCTCCAGAAGGATTCTCCTCAGTGTGTCAGTGTTGGGATGCACACTTCCTAAATAAATCATCATTGTCTCCATCCTCTCCATTAATAGCACTTTTTCAGTGTGACATGGAAAAGCAGGAGGATGGCATACACCCCACTGAAGGATGTAGGCGGAGGCAGATCTCTCAACTGGGCATATTTTTTTAAAAGTTGCTTCTGTACTGCTCTTCTTTTGCTTTAAGGTGTGGGCTCCCTCAACCTCTTAGCCAGAGACCAGCAAATGTCAGGGAAGCACCCAGTGTCTGGCTCCCATTCCAAATCAACACAAGCATCTTGTTACAGACAAGAAGTCAGAGGAAAGGGCAGGGTCCCTGCAGGACAGAAGCCTAAGCTACTATGAGGCGCTCACGACTAGCAGCTCCTGTTACTCTCTCTTAAATTATGTGGGAAATCTTAATGCAAGGGCAATAGGCCCCCAGGGATACCTGCAGCGTAGTGACCTCAGACCCTGATACTCACCATGAAACTCTAAAATATTGACTGGAAGCCACTTGTGGCTGCTGGCTGTGTGTGTGACTCTGCCGGGGACACTGGCAGCCCCCCTGTAGCTATCTTGATGCCTCTCTGTCACCCACATTGTCTGCCTACTTAACACCCGGCTCTGCTCAGAAAACTTATATCTTGTGTCAAGGAGACAGGATGCAAAATTCTGAAGTCAATTTCCTTCTGGCTCCTGGCATGCCCTCACTCCTTTTCTGAGCCCAGCTTGTATTTTGCCAGAGCCTGTGTGGTCCCCTGATTTCTGCACAGTGTAGAACTTTCTCCAATAGTCACATTGGCAAAAGGAGAACTTGGGGGCTGGCAGGTAATTAGAATTTCTCTCTCTCTCTCTTTCAGTAGTTTCATTTTGAATGTCTTATTTGTTCATGTGGATGTTTTAATTTAAAAAATTCTTTCTGATACTTTAAATTTTGTATCATAAGAATGTTTCCCTCTACAGTATTTGTCATACCAATTTATAACCACAGAAATGCAGGAATTTTATTTCTATTGGAAACATTACTATTGGGGGGAACCCCACCCCTAATATTTATCATAGGTTCTTTTCTATTTCCTAGGCATCTCAGCTGGTTTGAGAAATAAAGGGAAAGAGCACAAGAGAGAGAAATTTAAAGCTGGGTGTCCAGGGGAGACATCATATGTTAGCAGGTTCCATGATGCTCCCCCAGCCGTAAAACCAGCAAGTTTTTATTAACGATTTTCGAAAGGGGAGGGAGTGCACGAATAGGGTGTGGGTCACAGAGATCACATACTTCACAAGGTAATAAAATATCACAAAGCAAATGGAGGCAGGGCGAGATCACAGGACCACCGGATGGGGCAAAATTAAAATTGCTAATGAAGCTTCGGGTGTGCATTGTCATTGAAAACATCTTATCAGGAGACAGAGTTTGAGAGCAGACAACCTGTCTGACCAAAATTTATCAGGCGGGAATTTTCTTGTCCTAATAAGCCTGGGAGCGCTACAGGAGACTACCTTAAGGGGGCCGTCTATAGACCTACCCTTAGGGTGCATCCCTCTTTCTCAGGGATATTCCTTGCTGAGAGAAAGAATTCAGTGATATTTCTCCTATTTGCCTTTGAAAGAAGAGAAATATGGCTCTGTTCCATCCGGCTCACCAGCGGTCAGACTCCCAGGCCATCTCCCTTGTTCCCTGAACATCGCTGTTATCCTGTTCTTTTTTCAAGATGCCCAGATTTCATATTGTTCAAACACACATGCTCTACAAACAATTTGTGCAGTTAACACAATCATCACAGGGTCCTGAGGCGACATATATCCTCCTCAGCTTACAAAGAAGATGATGTGATTAAGAGATTAAAGACAGGCATAGAAAATCACAAGGGTATTGATTGGGGAAGTGATAAGTGTCCATGAAATCTTCACAATTTATGTTCAGAGATTGCACTAAAGAGAGGTACAAGAAATTATAAAAGTATTAATTTGGGGAACTAATAAATGTCCATGAAATCTTCACAATTTATATTCCTCTGCCGTGGCTTCAGCCAGTCCCTCCATTCGGGATCCCTGACTTCCCGAAACACATTACTACAGCTATGTTTTACTTTTGAACAGAATTCTTACTTGTATAGGGTGCTTACTAATGTTAAATAGTTTGGAGTATATAACATTTACATTAAGGACTCATGGTAGAAAAAGGGTAAAGAGTTTAAAGGAAATAAATATTCAAACTGGGTCTTATTGCCAATTTTGGTGTAAATTAGTTTGTGTCATTTCAATTACAAAGATAAAAGTATGCCATATAATTTATGTAAAATTTGTTTTTGTAATGTACATAATGGTTATCAAGTCTTTTGACAGAAGAATATTTTCAAAGAATATACATGTGATGAATCCATAATGTCTGAAACTTTGCTGAGATATGAGTGGGGCACACTTCATTGTAAATTACAGCGAGGAAAAAATTAACAGTGGTAAGAGAGTGAGAGTGAGTGGATATTCACACAATTGTGAAATGTTTACTAGTTACCTTTTGTGATGTAGTGTGGTTCTCATTTTAAACCTTGGAAGGTGAAAATGTACAAACTATAAATATTAATGTTCAAACACTGACAGAAATTCTAATATGAATTTTAAATATATATATATTGTATTTTATTAATTATGAACTGGGTTATTTTATTATTCATTCTAATGAATATTTTAAGTGATGGTTTAATTTAATTGACATACAGTTGCCATTAAAAGGTTAACTCTCTCATAAAAACATTTTTTCTATTTTAACATTCTTTGCCTCTCATTTCTTCCTTTCTTGCGCAACAAAGAGTCTTTACTTTCAAATTATTTTTAGTACAACAAGTAATAACATGAATTCTATCAAAAAGCAATTTTGATTAAGAGAAACTAACAGCAGCCCAGGCAATTACAGCAGTAGTCACTGTTCTAAGCCTTGGAAGGAATGGACTCCTTAGGGCTGGCTGCTGCTTCACACAGGTTACAAATAACTATTTACCACTTTTTCATTGACCTTCAAGAAAGCATTAGAGGAAAACTATTTAATCCCTTCCTTTCTTCAAAGGTTGTTTTTTTGTTGTTGTTTTACTAGATCTAAAAAAGAAAAACTCAACATTGCTATATGTTACTTGAGCCAAAAGGCATAGGAAAACAGACAGCACATAACCATTAAATTCCTAAGAAACATGAAGTAAAAGGATGACACATTTAGTTCTATGTCTGCACAAGAAACTGGATTTGCTGCTCTCCATAAAGTGAAGGGACCAACTATACAACATACAGAAATAATTAAATGCCTTCTTGTTAGAATAGAACTAGGGCTTTGCTAAAGTTTCTTATTCCATGAGGGCAGCTAAAATGCCAGTCCACAGAACAGGCGTTTGTCCTCCTATCTATTTATGCCGTAGTTTTCATGGATTTCTGGCTGGTTGTCGCAGACAAAGGCCAAGAAGTTATCCATGCCCTCTTCCCTGTTCTGCTGAAAGTAGGTCTGGAGGATGGTCGTTTTATCCTGGGTCTCCTCCACTTCTGTGCTGCAGCTGCCTTGGGATCCCAGTGCCACAGCTTCCTTGGCCTTGAACTCTTTCTCCCTCTGCAGGTGGCACTATTCAATTTCAGCCCGAACTGCCACTTTGGCCTGCTTCAGCCTCTGGTTCTTTTGGCTGCAGGCCTCTGACACCTTCTTAACGGCCTGCTTCTCAACCTGCATTAGCTGCTGGATCCCTTGCAACTGACTGGCCACGACAGTGGTGATTCTGAGACCAAGGTGAGTGGCCTAAATCAGTTCAAAGGACCCTGGGGTCAACTGACCCACCCAACCACAGTCTGCACCTGCGCCCTGCCACCTCTCATTTCTTAAAGTAAGTCAAACACCACACAGCAGAAATTTTAGAAGGTATAGCACAAAGTGAGCACATTAAGTATTTTTAAAATCTTTAAAATATGTCTTATAAGTAATCTTACACAGTGTTACCTATTCATATGTTACATCTTAACAGATGTATTTGGACAATCAGATTTCCCTCAGATTAAAGATGGTGTTGGTATTTTTTCAAGAAGTTATTTTGAAGCTGTTAGGGAAGTTTCTATAGTGTGGAACAATTCTTCTTTATAAAGTGATATTTTACCTATGTTATTAAAATATCAAATCAGAAACTAGATCAAGCTCTGGAAAACATTTCATTTACTTTTATACTATTTATATCTGATGCCTACTATAAATTATTTGCTGTGTCTGTGCAGATACTCTTAACTCATAAAAATAGATATTTATGAATATACTTTAAAACCTAGATTACCTTTGTACACTAACATTTATTTTAATAAAAGAAATTGGTAAGAACAATATGTTACATGTTGGCAAATCTAAAAGTGCTCAGTTTGACTCTCCATCATAATGCTCACAGAATTTACTCGTGTGCTCACTAGACACAATTTCTATAAGGAGAAAGTCTGTTTTATTCACCAACATATAGCCAACACCTGACACAGGAATACATGGCACAGAGCAGGTATTCAATAAATATTTGTCAATAATTGAATAAATATTTTCTCCAGCAAGTCAAAAAAAAGTGACCTTAAATAAATGGAACCAGAATAGCAACTGTTTCATTACACAACAAAAGGAGCTTTTTGCAAACATTCTAGGATTACTTATCGTAAGTAGGTGAAGAGTGCAACAAAAGTAATTTCCTCCAAAAATAAATAAATTTGCATTATGGGAAAAAAAGAAAAACAGTGACACTTTGTTCTACAAGCCTAGTAAGTGATATTTACAATATAAACTAATTTTAAACCACCGGAACGCTAAGTAAGGCAATTCCAAAACTATTGTTTCACAAATTTACTACAGAACGCATTCTCTTTCTGACAATACTCCTAACCTTAGATGAATATACTTTTTAACAACGTTACTGAACTCATAATATAAAATGTCTAATCAATTTATCATTTTTATCCTTGAATCTATGTTAGAGAGTTTTAGAAATAGAAGAAACCTATTAGATTCAAGTCATTTTTAAAAATTGTCTGACTTAAAACAGCTATTACATAATTAATACATTTGGAACAGCATTGATTGTTTTCAGATATATGTATTTCACATAGCATTGTTGAAATTAACCAGAACTAAAGTCTAATGAAAACATTCATCTATAATTTTTAAATGATTAACATTTTGAAATGAAAAAAGGCATAAAACATTATTGTGTTCTTAAATTAGAGACTTCTTAGCACATATAAAACTTACCTATTTCAGCTGGGCGCGGTGGCTCACACCTGTACTCCCAGCACTTTGGGAGGCCGAGGTGGGCAGATCATGAGGTCGTAAGATCGAGACCACCCTGGCTAACACGGTGAAACCCCGTCTCTACTAAAAATACAAAAAAAAAAAAAGAAAAATTAACCGGGCATGGTGACAGGCGCCTGTAGTCCCAGCTACTCTAGAGGCTGAGGCAGGAGAATGGTGTGAACCCGGGAGGCAGAGCTTGCAGTGAGCCGAGATCGTGCCACTGCACTCCAGCCTGGGCGACAGAGCAAGACTCCATCTCCGGGGGGGAGGGGGTGGAATAAAAATAAAACGTACCTATTTCAATTAGGGCAATATCAAGATTTACAACATTCTCCATCATCATCAACATATTTCAAAATCTCCATTTTTAGGTACTTAAAAAAATGCACTAATGAAATGATGTGTTTTGTCTGACAATTCCACAAAGTTAGGAGTAAAGGGAAGGAAAAAGCACTTTTACAGTTAAATTTGAAGTCCTAAACAATTCATCATTTATTTAAGACTGCCTCTCTAAATTAAAAATGTATCAGCACTTTCAGTTACCAATTCTATACAATACAGAAATTTCACAAGTATCAATTTTTACTCTTTTTTTGAGACAGAGTCTCACTCTGTCGCCAGATTGGAGTGCAATAGCATAATCTTGACCCTCTGCCTCCCAGGTTCAAGCAATTCTCCTGCCTCAGCCTCCCGAGTAGCTGAGATCACAAGCACATGCCACCACGCCCTGCTAATTTTTTGTATTTTTAGCAGAGATGAGGATTCACCATGTTAGCCAGGAAGGTCTTGATCTCCTAACCTCGTGATCCACCCACCTCGGCCTCCCAAAGTGCTGGGAGCCACCACACCCAGCTACAGGTATCGATTTTAATCAGTTGAGTCCATTAATTTTCTTATACAGTGAACATCTTTTTTTTTTTTTGTCAGGTTCCCATGGAAGGATAATGTAAATCTCACTTTCCCCGTCACCTTCGAGCCCAGAGGCAACCTGTCTCAACGATAACCAAAAAATGTAGTAAATGACTGATCTGTTTTTATTTTATTTTATTTTATTTTATTTTATTTTATTTGAGGCAGAGTTTTACTCTGTCACCCAGGTGGGAGTTTAGTGGTATGACTTTGGCTTACCAAGGTCTCAACTCCCTGAATTCAACTGATCCTCACACCTCAGCTTCCCAAGTAGCTGGGACCACAGGCACATACCACCATATCTGGTTAAGATGAGGTATCACCATGTTCCCCAGGTTGGTCTCAAACTCCTGGGCTCAAGCTATCCTCCCACCTTGGCCTCCCAAAGTGCTCAGATTATAGGCGTGAGCCATCACACCTGGCACTGGTAGTCTGTTTCTGCAGTAAAACTTTTTTTCCACTAATCAAAATTTGCCATCTGAAGACATCGTTACTGTTCTGGAAGCATAGTGCCAAGATCATCTTTATTAATCATCACTGAAGCAATGGCTCCAACATTTGGCTCAAAAGACGTTCCCCCATTCACCATACAGGTGTCCCAACAATGAGAATAAACACAAATCTCTCAGGAGAAACAATGCTCATAGGTGCTTGAGAAAACTCTTTTGGTTCTTGAATACAGGAAAGTATTTTTGGGTTTTTGGACTGTAGAGCAGTGATTTGTTATATCTATTTGCTATTTTTTCTATCAATTCTCAGTTCAATGCAAGACTCCAATGTCCTTGTCATTTTCCAATATTTTAAACATGCTCCAAAGCCAGACCTTCAACCCTGTTAATATTGAATGGCCAGCCTTTGTTCCTGTTCCAGTTTACAAATTGAGCCCTCAACTCTTCTATTTTTTCCATGGATCATCATAAGCTGAAATCTGATAGTGGGAAGCCAGTCCTTTAGAGTGGGTCTATTTCTTAAGTTTTCCATTGCCACAGTCCCAGTATAGGACATTCTGGATGGATGTTTCCCAATAAGACTTCAGGTAGTGCTCTCACTGGCAAATGCCAGAGTCCTGAAGCCTCAGTTCTTTCGCCATGAATTCTTCTATGTCAAGTGCTCTACTCTGTTAATTCAAATTTAGTTGCTGTTCATAAAGTCCCTCAGGACTGGGGTTTATTCCAATCCATTTAGGGTATAAATTGATTTGCTGTCTCCATACTGAACTCACTACTATATACCTTTGGTAAGGCTTCTGGGAAGGAATGTGTATATTGAACATGTCAACATAAGTGACTCTCAGATAGTTCTGGATCAGAGTTTACCTCATAACTGATTTAAGTTTGTCCAAGACTTTACTCACAGCAGAAGCATTGTACCATCACCTCCTGCAGCTATGACAGCATCTGCCCCTGAGAGAACCTCTTCCTCATAGTCTCTCATCTCTAGGCGAACCTCAACTCCCACAATATGGCTGACATTTTTGCTGTGAACATGATGTGGTTCAATAAGTTCACTATAGCTACAGAGCAACTGCTTGAAGTTCTTCTCCAGGAGCTCCCCTTAATGGTACTACTGCTGCTAGAACTCCTACTGGGTGGTTTTGGCCACCTTCCACCTGTGAGGGGTGGAAACCATCATTGGAATGGTGGCCACAGTCTGCCAGCTCACATGGCTTTATCTGCCCCAGATGCCAATGGCCACCACAGTCACCACTGGGCCATGCCGGGGGAACTCCAGTGACTGGGTTTCACAGTGTCACTGCCAGACTACCTGCATGTGAGGATGGCTGACAAGCAGGAAGCCTTGGTAAGGTCATCCTTGGCCCAGCCAAGTCCCCAGGCTCAGGCTCCCGCCTCTGCTCCCCTCTTCCACCCCAAGGAGTGTTGGCCACGGATACTGCCCCAACCTGTAACATCACACCACCCAAGAAGGCAGAGGTTAGGTGCAGGGACATCAGTGGTCCATGCCATGAAGGAAACTTCTAATGAATTTGTAGTAAAATCTCTTATCTTCTAGGTAGAATATGTGACATTCTTAAATTAAACAAATGAATCTTCATTTCCTTATTCTTTTTGTTATTTCTACTGTGATTTGACAGTATTCCAGGTTAAATTTGCTCTTAATAGCTCCGTCAGCGGCCATCATGGGTGGTTCTAAATTAACATAGAAACAGTCCTAGTATCTCACCTTGAGGACTAATGCTTTTTTCTATTCCTTATTTTTTTTAAATGGCTCATAGTTCTGGATGCCTCCTTACCCCCATTTGAGCAGCACTGCAGGAAAAAAAAAAAAAAAAAAAAAAAAAGGCTACTGGACTCCTCCTTTCCAGTGGCCCACATGCGTGTAGATGAAGGTATAAGGCAGGGGACAGAGTGCAGGGCCTGGCTGGGTGGGGCTGACACAGGAGGCTGATCCAGGAGTGGGGCACCCCATCTAGGTTAAAGATGCAATGTCATTAAGACACTAGGGAAGTATAATCTATTTCATTAATTTTATGTTTATTTTTATGAAGACAGTGACTGAAATTAATAGGAAGTTTCTTGAGCACTGATTGAAATGCTTATTAAATGTTTTTCTATTTGAATATTTTGCAGTTGAGGTCAATGCTTCAGTGACCCCGTCCCCCTACGGCTCTCCAGCCTAAGCAATGAAGCGAGATCCCAACTCTAAAAACGAAAAAATTGCAACAGGAAAGGGTTAATAAAAAGGCCTTGATGTGACCAGGTGCAGTGGCTCACACCTGTAATCCCAACACTTTGGGAAGCTGAAGTGGGCAGACTATCTGAGGTCAGGAGTTCAAGACCAGCCTGGCCAACAGGGTGAAACCCCGTCTCTATTAAAATACAAAAATTAGCCAGGTGTGGTGGTGGGTGCCTGTAATCCCAGCTACTTGGGAGGCTGAGGCAGGAGAATCACTTGAACCCAGGAGGCGGAGGTTGCCGTGAGCCAAGATCTTACTGCTGTACTCCAGCCTGAGTGACAGAGTAAAACTCCATCTCAAAAAAACAAACAAACAAACAAACAAAAAAACAGAAAAAAAGGCCTTGAGATAAATCCACTATTTCCACCCTTATGACTTATCCTATCTTTATTATAAAGGTATTATATTATTCTTAACTTATTATAAACATTAAATTTTATTATTTTGCCTCTGTTAATTTATTTTTATCACTAATCTTCATGTTTGAGTCCCAACACCTGCTAGGCGACATGACATACTCCCCCATTTCCAGCATCTTCCAGGAAACTCACAGAGCCAAGGCTGGTGCCTTCACTGAGTCATGAAGAAATGAGGATGGTTGTATTATTTTCCCTCCTAAAATGTCTTAGATTTGCCCACACCTTGGCAATCTTACATGGTCAGGGGCTCAAGGTCATGAGCAGCACTAAGGACTGGGTTCACTGGCGTCTGGCTCCCCTCTCTGCCCTCCAGCCGAGTTTATTTCTGTGACTCTTAGAGCAGCCTCACCCCATGGTTTTCTGTTCCTCCAGGAAGATTATTTTAAAATGAGTGATAGTTCATCGCTAGTATAGAAAATAGTGCTCTCTCCTGCACGCTGGTGCTGTATCCAGGGCCCAGACTGACGCCCTCTGAGCAGAAGCATCTCTGTATCACCCCTGGACCCTGAACTGGGCATGGCCTGAACCAGCCTCTTTGGGCCTCCTCCAAAGTCTCCACTGGGAGATTTTTAGCTTTAAGCAAAACATTTCTGCCTGAATAAACATGAACAGAGTGAGAAGAAATGAGAAGTGAACTGATCTAAAGTTAAACTGAAGAAAATGATACCACATTGTCAGATCCATTTGGGAAAATCAGTTGCTATTTAAACATCTGACAACCTAAGTCACCCCCTAAGCTGGACTTGGTCAGAACCACTAGTGGGGTGACTGCACCAGGCAAGGGGAGAAGAGAGTAGATTAGCGCCTCACTTCCCCATGAGTATGGGGCACTGTGTAAGCCTGCAAGCTGCTACAACAATAATAGTAAGCCTTGTCCTCAGGCTGCAGCCCAAGGATGTGCAGAATCCCTGCATTGGCTGAGGCATCTCTGGAGGCAGAGAAGCAGCTGGGACCCCAGAGCCCTGCTGCTTACTAGAGTTTGAGGAGTATCTCCGGAGAAACCTGGGAGGACTCCCTGGCCTCTGCTGGAAGCAGTACATTGCAGTCACTAACACTGAAGCCACTGCTCAGGGTGCAGGTGAGTGTGGCTGATGCTCCAGGCAATGCAGCGAGGGAGGGCGCTGAGTCAGTACAGGCTGGGAGAGAGAACTGCAGACGCAGACTCACATGGGGGCTGGGGCAGGGCCAGGGCCAGGGTGAAGTCCCTTGGGGGGCTGAGCCAGAGGGGCTGACAAGCTAAGGAGCTCACCCTGGACACCCAAATTTTGTCCTCACCTGTGCAATAATGGTGGAGCATGAAGAAGAGAGTTGTCCAGGTCACAGTGGACACACTACTCTTGCCTGTAGTGAAGGCTGCTGGTTCAGGCCTCTTTTTATCTTCATTGCTCTGATAGAGGAGGAGCTGTTTATACAAGTGTGCTCTCCTCCTGGTGATCTCTGTTCCACCTGAGAAGACAGCTGCAGTCTGGCGTTTATTTTTTAGACACAGGAGGCTGGTGGGTGAGATGCAGAGATTGTCCCATGGGAGGGTCAGACAGGACGCAGATACTAGAACCCTCTACAGACTCTGCCCCTCTCAGGGAAGACACAGTGCTGAGTCCTCATCAGCAACACAGGCACCAATGCCCAGCCCTGGGGAGTTCGGAGGGTAGCACAGATGGCATTCTGGACCCTGAAAGAGGCACATGGGGCCCATCACTGCTGGCACAGAGCCTGACACAGGGAGGGCACAGCCGCCCCTGCATGGTGACAAGTGACTGGCATTTTCCATTTACCATAGATCCCTGTTTCTGACATCTAAGGGGACTGCGCTATCTCCTCCGCTAACACCCTCCGTCCTCCTTCTCAGAGGAAAACCTACACAAGCAAACAATGATAAAAATAATAACAAAGCGTTTACATCACCAATCTACTTGCTGTTGAATTTTTGTTTTGTTTTGTTTTTTGAGACAGGGTCTCACTGTGTTGCCCATGCTGTGGTGCAGTGGCAGGATCCCAGCTCACAGCAGGAAGCCTCAACCTTCCAGTCTTGAGCAATCCTCTAATCTCAGCCTCCTTAGTAGCTGAGACTACAGGCACAGGCCACCATGCCTGGCTAATTTTAATTATTTTTACTTAAATAATTTTAGTTAAATTTCAATTTAATTTAATAATTTTCACTAGAGATTAGGTCTCACTATGTTGCCCTGGGTGGTATTGAACTCCTGGGATCAAGAGATCCTACCACCTAGACCTCCCAAAGTAATTGGGATTACAGGTGTGAGCCACTGCATCTGGCCTGAATTTTTTTTTATTTGATGTCTGCAGATAAGGAAATGTTTTACCATTTTTTTTTAGAAGAATCTTGCTGTTTTGCCCATGCTGGAGTGCAGTGGCATAATCTCAGCTCACTGCAAACTCTGCCTCCCAGGTTCAAGTGATTCTCCTGCCTCAGCCTCCCAAGTAGCTGGGATTACAGGCACTAACCATCACACCCAGCTAATTTTTGTATTTTTAGTAGAGACGGGGTTTCACCAGGTTGGACAGGCTGGTCTCAAACTCCTGACCTCAGGTGATCTGCCCGCCTCAGCCTCCCAAAGTGCTGGGATTCACAGGCGTGAGCCACCGCACCTGGCCTGTTGTACCATTTGTTCATATTTTCTTTTATATCATTTACTAAATTTGCTAGTTATTTTCTAATAGATATATTCAATGTTTATTTTTGTATACTGAGATCAAAAAATAAGGATTTTGAACTCTTTATAATATATTTTATTTCATTAGTTGCGAATTTGGCAATTTTAAAATTCATTCTAATAAATTTTTTGTACAATGTATTTTATTCTTGATAGATATTCATAGCATTCAAAACTTTTAAAATAAATGAATTCCATATTTATAATATTTGTATCCATTTTTATTGCCTCTATTACTGAATTGGCAGAAATTCCAGGTTAAAATCTTGCACAGTAGCTGTATCTGTAGCCATCATGCAGGATCCCAGATTAAAATGCAAACAATCCTAGTAGTTTTCCTTTAGAAGTAATGATTTCTTCTAGTCTAAAAATACACAATCTGGAAGAAATCATAGAAGTATATTTTATTTCTTACTTTCTATTTTATTTTCATTAAGGCAAGAAAGATAATTAAACTTAAGGGGAAGCCTCATAAGCATTTATTAGGAAAATCATGTGTGTATTTCGATTTGAATCTTATGGAATGAGAAAGAAGCCAACAAAATGACCTTAAGAAATCCACATCTCCCACCCTCTCAACTGATCCCATCTTTATCTCTCTGGGTCACCATGAGGTGTTTTCTCCACTGATCCTCATGCTTAAGCTCCAACATCTTCTAAGTAACCTTGACCCTCTCGTTCCAGAATTCTTCCAGGGCACTGACAAATCAAAGGCCAGTGTCTTCTTTTTTTTCTTTTTTTTTTTTTTTTTGAGACAGACTTTCACTCTTGTTGCCCAGGCTGGAGTGCAGTGGCACAATCTCGGCTCACTGCAACCTCTGCCTCCCGGGTTCAAGCGATTCTCCTGCCTCAGCCTCCCAAGTAGCTGGGATTACAGGAACCCGCCACAATGCCTGGCTAATTTTTTGTATTTTTAGTAGAGATGGAGTTTCATCACGTTGGCCAAGCTGGTCTTGAACTCCTGATCTCAGGTGATTCACCCACCTCAGCCTCCCAAAGTAGGCGAGTGTCTTAATTGTGTGATAAGTACATAGGGTAGTTGTCTTCTTTGTCCTCATAAACTGACCTGCATAATAAACCGCACATCTGCAATCTCAACATAGCCATGAGACCAGGGAGTCAGGACTAAAAACTCAGGTGTCACACACAGGTAGGGCTGGTTTGTTTCTTTTCACAGGGCTTCCTGTGCAGGACAGTCTTGAAATTTGCCCTCACGTGTGTCAGATCCCCCACAGCACCTCCTTTATCTCACTGAGGGGGTCTCTGAGGTGACCCCAGAACTCAGGTCAAGTGGAGGCAGCTCCTGGATCTAGGGTGGCCAAGAGACAGATCCAGGGGAGGGGAGCAGGGAGGGAGCCTGGGGTCGGCTCAGCAAAGCTCGGCCGTGCAGTCACAGGTCATCCCCAGGTGGCTCCAAGGCTTTGTCACCGCTCAGTCCTCCTCATCTTGCCAGTGTCATGTTAAGAGACACTGTTCAGGACAAGTACATATATGCTCTGAGGGGATCTTCTGGGATAATCTATGATAAGAGGTAGAGGATGGGGAGGGCTGATCCCTATGTCTTACAAAGATCCTAAGAACTAGAGCTGCAGGTAGGCCAGCTCAGTGAGAGGGAGAAGAGATTCTGGAGCCAATCCTACAGGGGATGGTCTTCAATAACAGAAATATTCATATGAGCTACTAAATATACCCTAAGAAAACTTATGGTTTTGGAAATTCCTAAAGGGGCTTATGTCCTTTTTTTTTTTTTTTTTTTTTTCTGTAGTGATGGAATCTCACTCACTATGTGGAGGAGGATGGTCTCAAACTCCTGGCCTCAAGAAATCCTCATGCCTCAGCCTCCCAAAGTATTAGGTATTATAGGCATGAGTCACCACACCTGGCACCTAAGAATGTATGGTTTTGGAAATTCCTCCCATCTCTGTCTGCAGAAATAAAGTTATAAATTTGGCCATGGCTTGAGATTTTAAGTCTGTTTCTGAGCATTCTGGAGGTTTTGAATGGGAACTTAGGAGAGTGGGATCATGGAATATTACCTGAGATCATTTTAAACAGAGACTCCCAGGAATAATTTCATAATAATAAAAGTAGGCTCTTCCCAAATATTAATGCTAACAAAAGTCTCATGTACATCTTGTTAAATACAAATTATTAGGCACCAACACAAGTTTCTGATTCAGTAGGTCTAGATTGGCAAATTGCATTTTTAACAAGGCACTCGGCAAGGCCCTTACTTCAGTGATAAATAAAATACAAATTGGTCTCCATGGACAAATTAATGAATGAGCATATGTCTGTTGACTCTCTCTGAGTAAGAAGAGTCTTTCTGGAGCACGGGCGTCTCTGTGACTCACTGTGAGTTTATGTATTCACGGAAGCATCACACTGGGGAGATGGACACACCCTGGGAGAGACTGGATAAGGCACCTGGCAGTGAACCCTTGCACAGGACACTGGGGCAAGGAGGCTCCCTGCTCATGGTGTTGACATTCCCACCCTCTTACCTTCTCTCCTGCCTCTAAGGGCTGAATCGTTCTGAGTATGTAAAGCGGTTTTAGTTGTACCTCCTTATGGGTTTAAATCACTGTGGTTTAAACCCATAAGGAGGTACAACTAAAACCGCTTTAAATTGCCACTACCCATGTATGGCACATAGTAATGATCAGAGTCATCATCTACTGAGTTCCCGTGACGGTGAGGGCAGCTTTGTTCCCAAGGATGGAGCCAGAGAAGCGCCCAGGGACCCCAGAAGGGCAGGTGTTTGGGCTGCAGATGAGTATATGTGGAACCTGGCCTGGGGTCTGCTGGTACCAGCTGGGGTAGTGACTGGTAGAGACTGAGCCAGAGCTCAGGGCACAGGTGAGTGTGACCATCCCTCCAGGAGGCCCTAAGAGTGATGGCTCCTGGGTCACCACAGACTAAGAATCCACCCCTAAAACCAACAAGAGACACAGAGTTATGGTCATGGGGATAAGGGTAACCTGGACCCTGCTTTTTTCGGTCCCTCCAGGGATGCAGAGAGTCCCTTCCCCTGACCTGGGGAGCATTTTCTTCCCTCCGCAATGAAATGATTGCTGCTTTCTTTGGGAGTGAGTAGCAGGGCCTCCTTCCTCCAGCAGAGGGCCCACTGGGAATCCACAGAGCTCTCTCTGGGATGGGCTCTCTAACCACGTCCCAAGGCAGGGTCTGACTCAGTCCGGGGCGTTGTCTTCAGGAACCTCAGTGTGGGGCCCAGGCTGAGGGGACCTGTGCACGGAGCAGCACTGCCAGGCTGGGGGCAGACTCTCTCACGCACTAAGAAGCCATCAGTGGTAAGGAGGACCTCCAACAGAACTGCAGATTTTGAAGAGAAAGAGAATAAATTTACCATTACATTATGGGATTTATCCCAACATCAAAAAAAGCAAACTAGGAAAACACGCACCACATAACCGGAAATAGAAATGGCACTGTGTGTGAACAAGTTAGTGTGAATATCATGGAGCAGCTTAAAACCCTGATGCAGTGAATCCCTCAGCAGTTCCTCCATCAACGGAGTTTCCTTTCTTAAAATGAGTGTTGGAGAGAAGGGATAAATTGGTGGCACACAGGATTTTTATGGTAGAACTATTCTGTAGGACACATAATGGTTTATATGAGACACTAAGCGTTTCTCAGAACTCTTAGAGTGCATAATGCAAAGCTGAAGCCTAATGTAGGTTATAGATTTTAGTTAATAACTATTATTATTTGTCAATTATAATAATAATGATTATTTGTCAATTATATTTGTCAATTATAATAATTATTATTTGTGAATTATAACAAACATACCACACCAATGCAAGATGTTAAAATAAGAGAAACTGGGTGACCACAGTCTGAGAATGCTTAGAAACTTTGTGTGCTCTCTGCTGAATTTCTGTAAGCTTAAAACTTCTCTAAAAATAGACTATTAATTAAAAAGATTGAGTGTTCGCTTTTCCATCAATTATAAAAATTACCATGAAATCAAATGATCTTTTTTGACAATATTTGCAGAGTCAAATTCAGTTGAATTTTGCTTTGAAAGAGGGTTTTCTTTAAAAAACATAATAAATCCATTAATGTGCACACACACAGACACACACAGTCACACATACACATATACACACACAGAGACGACATGCACATATACACAGATACATGCGCGCACACACACACACACACAAGCCCAGGCACACAGGCACGTACACACACATATAGACAGACATGCACCATCACACATACACATGTGCACACATGTAGAGTCACACAAGCACACATACATAGATGCGCACTCACACATATGTCCTCACATGATTCCAAAACAGAGCAATGTCCTGCATGTGTCCAGTCAGGCCTTCCTCCCACAGCACAACAGGGTCAGTGGAAAAGCCCCTTTGCTTCTTCCCCTCAGTCCACCAAAGCACTGTTGGGTGCAGAGGCCATGGCCATGCTTACAGGAACCCACAGGCCAGCCAGGCGCAGTGGCTCATGCCTGTAATCCCAGCACTTTGGGAGGCTGAGGCGGATCATCCGAGGTCAGGAGTTGGAAACCAGCCTGGCCAACATGGTGAAACCCTGTCTCTAATTTTAATAAAAAGAAAACAATTAGCCAGGCATGGTGGCGGGTGCCTGTAATCCCAGCTACTTGGGAGGCTGAGGCAGGAGAATCGCTTGAATTCAGGAGG
This sequence comes from Macaca thibetana thibetana, assembly GCF_024542745.1. Lineage (NCBI taxonomy): Eukaryota > Metazoa > Chordata > Mammalia > Primates > Cercopithecidae > Macaca > Macaca thibetana. The sequence goes on along the minus strand of NC_065585.1, from coordinate 97,574,273 downwards.
AGGAGGTTGCAGTGAGCCAAGATTGCACCACTGCACTCTAGGCTGGGTGACAGAGTGATACTGTCTCAAAAAAAAAAAAAAAAAAAAAAAAACCCCCACAGGCCAACGCTGAACAGGCTCAGGCTCAGGAGGTGGTACTATGGAACCATCTGAAAGACACACAGGAATGTTGAGCTCACCTCTGTTTTCACCACAGAAACAGGAGTCATGTGCGCACAACCTCCTAGATGGGCCAATGGTCCTCAACCTTGCATGTCTCAATATAATCTGTGGAGCTTCATAAATGTATAGATCCTTGGGTGAAACTTCTGATTCAGGAGGTCAGGTACAGCACAGATTTCTGTAGTACAGAAAATAAAAGTTCTTCAGATGGTTCTGCTGTTGAGCCTAGATGTATAAATCACTGAAATAAGCCATTGGAAAACATGATTGATTTTAATCATGTTTTGGATAAGGATTTAGGAGATGCCCTGAGGTGCTCCCTCTTCCAGAACCTTATTCTTTTCTTTATAGGCATGTGCTATGCTTGGTAATTTCACATTAACTTGTTTTGTGTCTGTCTCCCTCACTAGAATGTCAGCTTCTTAAGGGCAAGCACTGTGGCTGCTGTATTCACACCAATACTCCTGGTACCAGTATCTGGGAAAGCCTAGTGCTCAATAAATATTCAGTGAATGAATGACAAGGAGCTGACTTTATGTACTTTTCATTGTCTTGTATTTCAGATAGTGACTATATTTTGTTTTCTGTGAAATAGATACAAGCGTCCAAGTGTGGTGGGAAAATCTACAAACACTATCACACACAGAGACAAGTGCACACACACAGCAGTGACTGATGAAAGCTTAGGTGAGCTCTTAGTTCTCAAGGCTGTAGACTGAGGGAAAGGAGAGGAAGCAATTTGGGGGCATGTGTGTGCAACCCTTCTCCTCACTGAGTTGCAGGTGAGGGCATCGTGAGGCCAGCACCTCTAGCCTGGAACACTGATCCAGGACCCCTCAGTGTCTGGGGCTCCAGGCCCCACCCTGTCTTCTCAGGACTCTAAGCACATCTACTTCCAGGTATTTTCAGCTGCCACACCCAAGAGGAATGGAATTTTCCCCCTCCCTTTCTGAGGCTGACTTTTAAAACATTGGACTTGTGGATTCTAAGGCTCTCCCTGAAATACCTGTTCTGACTGGATTTGAGAGGGTGGGGAGGAGAAGGGATCCTCCCCCACTAAATTTCATGGCTGCCCTCCTCATGCAATACAGGCCACAGCCTGGAGATGGGCAACAGTGATGGAGAGAAGCAGTGGCAGTCCAAAATGAATTTGTGAAGACATGCACATACATGCACACACATGCACACACACACACACTTGCACATGCATGCACATGCACACATACCCCACTGAAAGAGAAAGGAATGTGACCTGTGGGCTGGTCTCTGGACTGGGAGGTCCTGAGGCTGACCCTATGGGAATCAGTAAGGAGGTGCTGCTGCTGCTCAGGCTTCTGCCTGGAAGCACCTTCTGCAGGACTGATGCTCCCCAGAGACTGGGGAAGGATCAGTAACTACCTCCTCCCCTGACTGCCTGAGAACACCCAAGGCTTGTTATAGAATCGAACTGGGGTCTGCTCGCCCAGTGCAGTAAAACCAGATACCTACACTGAGAGTTTTGCAGTGAACAGAAAGGAAGGCATTTATTGCAGAGCACCAAGCAAGGAGAATCTGGTGGACTCCTGCTTAAAACGTAAACTCCCTGATGGCTTGTAGATAAGGCTTTTTAAAACTAGGAGTACATTTCAGGAAAGCAAAAGCTACAGGCAAAACCACAAATCAATACACAGAAGTTACACATTGTTTTTGGCCCCAAAGGGTGGGATATCTTGAAGCAGGGGCTTACAGGTCATAGGTAGATTCAAAGATCTTCTAATTTGCAGTTGACTAAAATAGAGAAGCTTTGTTTAAACATTTGGGGTCAGTAGAAGAATGTTAACTGGTTGTGAGGAGTGCCTTTCCCTAAACCCCTCGGGAAGAAACTTAGAACCAAAAATGGTAGTTAAAGTTTAGTCTTCACTTCTCCTTTATCTGGGGAAATATGTCAATGGATCCTTTCTGTGGGGTCCTCAGTGAGGGTCCAAGCCTCTGAAAGACAACTTAGGGACATATGCTAAGAGATTATCATTGGTTTCTGTAGGGAAAACAAATATCTCTGGGACTCTAACTTCTTTAGCTATTGTTTTAGCCTACTGTTGCCTTCTTGTTTAACAAGTCACTTATTTACTTGTTGGAGATTGCGAAGTGCCTGGAATTGCCCTCAGAGGAACTCAGGATTTTCCTTTATTTCTGTGTTTGGGGTCTGCAGGCCCCTTAAAAAGGGGGTTCTTGCTTTCTCTCACATCCCTTACTCCAGGTTAACAAAGTCAAGAATCTGAGAAAAAGGCAATGAAAATAAAACTCCTGTGTGTCTCACTTGGGAAGAATCAACTGTGCAGCTCCAGAAGTCACAGCTGCTCTCAGGTGAGCTTCCTTCCTGAGCTCTCTCCCTGAGCTGCTCCAGGGCAGCTGTCCCCATCCTGAGGACTAGAATCCCACCCCGTGAGACACACCAGGCCACTTGCTAATTCCCTGGGAGGTCTTGCACTTCCCCTGCAGGCCTCATCTCTGGAAACTCTTCCCTCACCCCGCCCTCTCTCAAAGTGCCCTCTGCCCCAACCACGTGGCCAGTTGCTCCTCTTCTATACTGGATCCACTGAAGTCTCAATGAACTGCTCCTTTGCCCACACACCTCTCACTTCTGCTGTCACACTGAGCCCCCTCTAGTGCCCCCTGTGTGGCTGTGAATATTCCATCAGACTGAGTCGGTTGAAGTCCACTGTGGGATTCTGCCCCTTCTCCCTGAGCCTGGCTCAGCAATGGCTGCATGGCAGACACTATGTGTCCACCCATCAGTAAGGGGTCCTGATCCAGACACCAAGAGAGGGTTCTTGGATCTTGCACAAGAAAGAATTCAGGAAGAGTTCACAGAGTAACGTGAAAGCAAGTTTATTAAGAAAGTAAAGGAATGAAAGAATGGCTACTCCATAGGCAGAGCAGGGCATTTCCAAAAGCAAGAGGAGGAACATGCCCACCTTAGGTGCAATGCCTGTTTATGTACAAGAGAACAAAGCAAAAAAAATCATGGGGGAGATGTGCTCCACTACAAGGGCTCATGACAAAACAGTGTTCATCTTGTGTAACTACTGTCTTCTACAAGAATCTATATTTTTACTTTAAAGCAAAATATTCTTAAACTAAGAACTAAGAGGGCTCTTGTTCTTAAGATACCGGGACATCAGGACATTTTCTGAGTTTGTTGAGTCCTGCATCTGTTTAGTAAGTATTATTAATCTGTTCCCTTAACTACAAACATCTTGTGACTAAGAATGCCTAACCCCTTGAGAATGCACCCCAGCAGGTCTCAGTCTCATTTTACCCACCCCCTATTCAAGATAGAGTCACTCTGGTTCCAACATCTCTGACAAATCAACGCCCAATCCTCAGCTGCTTCCTCACCAGTTCCCAGAGCTCAAGGAGAAGCACAGGGGATTAATCCCCTCACACCATTAGGTCTTCCCTCCACACAACCTTCCTATAGTCCAGAACAAATTAGTTTATTAAAGGACTCAGAGATCCACATCCTAGGTGGTTCCATTTACAGCCTGATAACTATAAAGTAAAACTTTAAGCCTTCCAATTGACTGATGGACCCTCCTCTTGGCCAAGGGCATTCCAAAGTTAACCAGAAAAATGAGTTCAGGCCATGATGGGAAGCTGGAGTCGAACATGGCTTATTATGCCTTCCTCCCTTTTGGAATTCAGGCACAGCTGACGAGCATGAACACTAACACAGAGACCTTAAGACTGATAGAACAGACTCTTTAAGTCTGATGAGAAACATTTACAATCCATTCTGTCTGAAATCAGTTACCTGCAGGCTTCATCTGCATAAAAGCTTGGTCTCCAAAACTCTTAACCTAGACATTCCTTTATTTTGATACCAGGTCTTTAAATAATGACTTAACCAATGGCCAGTCAGAAAATCCTCAAATTCGCCTATGACCTGGAAGTCATTCCCCACCTTTCCAGTTGTCCCACCTTTCCAGATAGAACCAATGTACACCTTACATGTACTTATTGATGTCTCATGTTTCCCTAAAGTGTATAAAACCACACTGTAGGCTGGGCTCAGTGGCTCACACCTGTAATCTCAGCACTTTGGGAGGCCAAGGCAGGTGGATCACCTGAGGTCAGGAATTCGAGATCAGCCTGGCCAAAACAGTGAAACCCCGTCTCTACTAAAAATACAAAACTTAGCTGGGCGTGGTGGGTGCCTGTAATCCCAGCTACTCAGGAGGCTGAGATAGGAGAATTGCATGAACCCAGGAGGCAGAGGTTGCAGTGAGCTGAGATGACGCCATTGTACTCTAGCCTGGGCGACAAGAGTGAAACTCCGTCTCAAAAAGTAAAATAAAATAAAATAAGATAAAATAAAATAAAATACCACACTGCGTCCTAACTACCTTGGGCGCTTGTTCTCAGGATCTCCTGGGGCTGTGTCACAGGTCATTGGTCACCCATCTTTGGCTCAGAATGAACTCTTTAAGTACTTTACAGGGCTTGACTCTTTTCATGGACAGGACTAAACTCTTTTTTTTCTTGCCCAAATTCCTATCTAACGGACCTACAAACTATAACATCTAGTTAGGCAGATTTGTATTAATCTGGTACAATGTGACTTACTTTCCAACCTGACTCTGGTATAGCATCACATGACAGATAGCAGACCCTGAAGGAAATAAAAATATATAACCCCAAAATATACTTTTCTATATTTTGAAATGGCCCTGCAAACTGTTTTTGTGGGAAATTTGCGTCTTTCGAGAATCTCCATTCATGCAGCCAGGCCTTCCCTTTCTAGGCCTTTCCTGGATCTAGGAGAGAACCCAACATATTTTAAGGTCTGAAAGGAGACAGTCACCATTTATCCTCTCTGAGGGATGCCACCTATGAGGCTTCATCTGTATAACAAGAACCTTGGCTCCATAACCCACTAATCTTAACTCAGGTATTCCTTTCTAGTAACTTCAAGTCTTTAGATAATAGCTTAACTCTCTCAACCAACTGTCCACTAAAGTATCCTCAAAACCCACCTATGACTTGAAAGCACTGCCCCTCTCCACCAGTAGGAGATATTCTGCCTTTTTTAAATGAACCAATGCATACCTTCCATGTATTTATTTATGACTCCACATGCAATTCCTGTCTCCCTGAAATGTATAAAGCAAACTGTAACCTCACCACCATAGGCATGCTTTCTCAGGACCTGGTGAGACTGTGAACCCCAGGGTGCAGTCACTCATATTGGCTCAGAATTAACCTCTTTAAATGTATTTTGACATTAACCTCTTTAAATGTATTTTACTTTTTTCCTTGAGCTCAGCCACACAGAGGCATATATATCTCTTGCTACCTGATCTAGTGATTTTGGCAAGTTTTCCTCTTTGTAGCTCCTCTGTGACAGTATGAAGGCCTGTCCTGAAGAAGCCTCAGATTTATCTGTGCTTGCAAGTATCTCTATGAGTCAGGTGAATTTCTCTCCTCTTGAGGTCCCAAGATAACTGGAGGCGCCTGGGCCTGTCAGAAAGTGACATTCTTTGTTCACCACAGGTCAGGAACACTGTACAGGTACTGCATAGATAAGGTATGTGGCTAGTTTTCTAAAGGGCTTTTATTGGCCTTATATGTCAACTTTGATTCCATAAAGCAGTCTGTTTGTAATCAAAAGCATGCCATTCCAGTCAAAGCCTTGGTAAAATAACTACTGTGCTATTACAAAAGAAAATAGATTTATATTGCACTTATGCAAATAACTATATTGCTATAATTTAAGAGTACTCACAAATTGTTTTCAAATTCTAGATAAATCAGGTAGACACAAAGAAATATGCTCCAAATTTTGCTCACAGGACTATAATTTATTCAATTGTTAAAAGCTGTAAATAGCTCCAAAGAAAAAGAAGTTTTCTTGACTCTAAAAACAACAGAAGGAATCAGAAACATTCAAAGCAGAAAACGTGACAAAAGATTACATGTTTTTACTGGTTTAGTCTATGCTATTAACTCTTCATAGCACGGATATTGAGCCAGCAGTCCTTATGAATATATTAGCTTTCTACAACAGCCCTAGAAGTTTTTTCTTCTGTTTCAATGGCACCATTTTTAAATTTAATTTTATTTTTTCTTTATTTTTCTTTTTTATTGGAAACAGGGTCTCACTCATGTTGCCCAGGCTTAAGTGCAATGCCATGATCTCATCTCACTGCAACTTCTGCATTCCAGGCTCAAACGGTCCTCCCACCTCAGCCTCATGACTAGCTAGGACTACGGGCATGTGCCACCACACCTGGCTAATTTTTGCATTTTTTGTAGAGACAGTGTTTCACCATGTTGCCAAGGCTGATTTGGAATTCCTAAGCTCAAGCTATCTGCCTGCCTTGGCCTCTCAAAGTGCTGAGAATACAGGCATCAGCCACCACGCCTGGCTCAATGGCATAATTTTAAAGCTATCAGATATCTGCATTTAACAATACCCATCAGGGTCCTGTAGCTGATTCTAAACCACCTTTTGAAAAGGATTACAACAAGACAATGACTTCCTGTGGAAAACAAGTCTCAGGACAGCCACAGTTAAAGACTCAATTGACAAGGGAGTTTGGTGATTTTTGTGCTACACAACAATTTAACTTAAGAATTATAATTATTACTGCTAGTATATACTGAGACATATCAGAATTATAGAAATTTTATGTAATTTTGTAAGATACTAAAACATACTTATATGAACATAACTCAAAGAAAGTTAAATACCATTTTATATTTGACAATGCTTCATGCATAATTTTAATATATGAAATAAGCTGAATATGTCTTTTTTTGGAAATTGGAGAACCTAATATCAAAAGGGATTAATCAGGTCAAAAAAACATAATTTAGAATTTGATTTTGAAAACTTTGGCAAATATCAATTGTTTAAAACATTTGATATTATAAAATAAAATCCTAGGTCACTCACTATAAGTCATTTATCTAGCCAAAATGATAATGCAAAGATTTCAAAAAAGTAAAAACCTTTACTTAATGATAGAGGGAAGACTCAGTTTTCCAATCCACAAAACACAATAAAGATAGCACAAGCCTATCCGAATCTGTCCTGTTTCACTCCATTTTTGTTTTAGTTCATTTAAAAGGCAAAATGATTTTTATTGTCTCCCAATTTTTTTTTTTTTGAGATGGAGTCTCACTCTGTTACCCAGGCTGGAGTGGAGTGGCACGATCTTGGCTCACTGCAACTTCCACCACCCGGGTTCAAGCAATTCTCCTGCCTCAGCCTCCTGAGTAGCTAAGATTAAAGATGCCCACCACCATGCCCAGCTGATTCTTTTGTATATTTAGTACAGACAGGGTCTCACCATGTTGACCAGGCTGGTCTTGACCTCCTGACCTCAGGTGATCCCCCTGCCTCGGCCTCCCAAAGTGCTGGGATTATAGGCATGAGCCACCACACCTGGCTGTCTCTCAATATTATACAGTAATCTTGTTCAAAAGAGAAAACCAAATTCCACCTCATTAATGCTAAAACTAATTTTAAATAAAATCTTATAAACAAACTTGTTTGATTTTAATTGGTTTGATGATATAAGATTTCCATAAACTTATAACTCATTATAATTTTATGTTAAAAATCAGATTAATGTGCAAAAAAAAAAAAAAAAAAAAAAAAAAAAACACTGTTATTCTGACATATGGGCTCAGATTCTGGCCTTGAATCAGTGTGCTTTTATTTTAATATCCAATTTATGAAAAAACTATATAGTACTCTTTTATTTTTAGTCAACTTGCTGACACACAGAATTCTTTACAAGGTTAATTTTTCACAAACCTTCTACAACTTGCTTAAACCTTCAGTTCTTCCTATTTGTTTAACTTAAAACAATTATTAAACCATCTAAATTAGACAAAATTCCTTTATTTTATTTTATTTTTTTGAGATGGAGTATCGCTCTGTCACCAGGCTAGAGTGCAGTGGCCGATCTTGGGTCACTTCAATCTCCGCCTCCTGGATTCAAGTGATTCTCCTGCCTCAGCCTCCCAAGTATCTGGGATTATAGGCTCATACCACCACACCCAGCTAATTTTTGTATTTTTAATAGAGATGGGGTTTCACCATGTTGGCCAGGATGGTCTCGATCTCCTGATCTCATGATCCACCTGCCTCAGCCTCCCGAAGTGCTGGGATTACAGGCATGAGCCACCATGCTGGATCTACTTTATTTTTAAAACCACATCCTGATGCCTTTTTACCAAGAACATATAATTTTTATTTTTTTAGTGTGAGCAATTGTAATTATATACCAAGTGAAAAGCCTAGGATAAAGCAAAGAACTGCAGATAGCCTGATGCTTTCCAGCATAGCCACGGGGCATGGCTAATTCCACACATCCCTAGGCCTTGTCTAGAATCTAATGGCTCTAAAGCAGGCCAGTGGAACAACTATCAGAAGTTATATAAGGCTAGGTGTGGTGGCTTACACCTGTAATCTCAGCACTTTGGGAGGCCGAGGCGGGTGGATAACCTGCGATCAGGAGTTCAAGATCAGCCTGGCCAACACGATGAAACCCTCTCTCTACTAACAATACAAAAATTAACCGGGTGTGGTGGTGGGTGCCTGTAATTCCAGCTACTAGGGAGGCTGAGGCAGAGGAATTACTTGAGCCCAGCCGGCAGAGGTTGCAGTGCACAGAGATCATACCATTGTACTCCAGCCTGGGCGACAAGAGCAAAACTTCATCTCAAAAAAAAAAGTCCTAAAAGCAGTTTCTGACCTTAAAGCATTTAGCAAACCTAATATGTGATCTGCCTAATTTTGACCAAATATCCAAATTTTGAAGAATGTTTTACCAGCAATTTTAAAATGTCTTTTCTTTAAAAAAGCTTATGAGTCATGTGAACTAAAAGGCATTTAAAAAATTTTTCTGGCAAAATAGTTAAGTGCTTTTTAAAAGCCAATTAATTATAGCTCTTTTATATATTTTGATAGTGAAACACACACAACACATATAGACAGATGGATATAGATCTAGTAGGGTTATAAGGCTTTCTATTTGCCTGTTTTTAAGTTTTCCTTTTTAATTTTAAACAAACAGTCTCTTGATTATGTGTTCCCTTGCCCTAAACAATTGTCACCCAGGCAGTTCCAAATTTACATTTTTAAAGGAATAATTTTTGGTGAAAAAATGGTGTCAGTGAAAGTTTAGTCAAGATGGGCAGGAAAAGCAGACATACTTACATGTGGAGATTTTTTTAAAGATGTAAATTTCTTGGCCAGGCACAGTGGCTCACGCCTGTAGTCCCAGCACTTTTGGAGGCCAAGGCGGGCAGATCATGAAGTCAGTAGATCAAGACCATCCTGGCTAACACAGTGAAATCCCGTCTCTACTAAAAAAAAAAAATACAAAAAATTAGCCGGGTGTGGTGGCAGGCACCTGTAGTCCCAGCTACTCAGGAGGCTGAGGCAGGACAATGGTGTGAACCCAGGAGGTGGAGCTTGCAGTGAGCCAAGATCGCGCCACTGCACTCCAGCCTGGGTGACAGAGCGAGACTCCGTCTCAAAAAAAAGATGTAAATTTCTTAATTGGTTATTGACTTTAGGGTAAAGCATTTTCAGGAACAAAGCCAAGAAAACATGCAGTTTTTAGGGCCTAATAGGTGGGCACAGCTGGAAGGCAAAACAGATCTCCACAGGTAAAAAAATCCCATTTTTAGACCTTATCCTGGGTCCTCCCAAAAAAGGAAACACCATGGATGAGACAGTGCAATGCTTTCACTGTGCATTTTTTTGCAAAGGCATTTCCCCAAGGCTGGTGGGCAACTCAAAACCAATTAGTCCAGTCAATAATTAGCCCACCTCCCATGGGAGTCTCACCTCTCAGTGGGATTGGGAATGCTTCTGTATCTTCCAAGTGGCCAAAAGCATGCTTTTCTTATACAAACATGCAAAGAGCAGAGTATTTTACCCTCATAACTGCTGCTAGCCATCCCCAAAGGTATATTTTCCAGCTCTCAATTATATACTAAGTCTAAAAGTTTTTTCATAAGCAATTTGTGATGCCCCCAAAAGTCAAAAGGTCATGTAACACAATGCAAAATAGATCAAAGACTTAGATTTTGAGAAGGATCTACCTGCTTACAATTTCTGGGTTTCCATGAGGAAAACAGAGGTTTTTCTCCAAGTAGGCTCTGTGGTGCCTCCTCTATTTTTCTCAAAGAGTCCCAGACTCTCAGAAATTTCTCTTTTTTTTTCTTTTTTTTTTTTTGAGATGGAGTCTCACTCTGTCACCCAGGCTGGAGTGCAGTGGCATGATCTCGACTCACTGCAAGCTCCGCCTCCCAGGTTCACGCCATTCTCCCACCTCAGCCTCCCAAGTAGCTGGGACTATAGGCACCCACCACCACGCCCGGCTAATTTTTTGTATTTTTAGTAGAGATGGGTTTCACCATGTTAGCCAGGATGGTCTCTATATCCTGACCTTGTGATCCACCCGCCTCAGCCTCCCAAAGTGCTAGGATTACAGGTGTAAGCCACCATGCCCAGCCCAACTCTCAGAAATTACATAAGGTCCTTTCATACAGACATTAGGGTGGCAAGAAGAGAGATTGGAGAAATAATATAGTCAACTTAGAAGAAAAACCAAAAGAAATCCACTTGTTCTCCAAAAAACCCAAAATCCAAAAATGGAAAAAGCATATAGCCTTTTAAATATATATAGCTTGGATCTTCATTTTTAATTAAGCTGATTTTTAACCATAGAGCTCTTTTTTAAAAACATTATGTTAAATCTCTTAATACCAGACTCTATCCAGGACAAAGAGCTGAAACCTCTGGCTTTTGAACCTTTTTCTTCCTGCAACGGTATTTCCCCAGGTGAAACCAATAAGCCCTAACTATGGTTACAACATAACCATGGACACATGAGTTGCCTACAAAGCACTGGTGAGTGATTTTTACAGTAATCACTCCTAAGGCAGCTCAAAGAAAATTGAAGTCAGGAAACCAGACTTGGTTAATTAGGCTAATTGGCTTTGGGTTACCCACCATCCTTGGGGGAATGCCCTTGCAGTAAGTTGGCCATGGGAGGAAAAAGAATAAATAAATGGCAAAAGTCCCACAAGTATCAAACCAGAAATAACTCATTCCCTAAGCCAGGAATTGAACCCCAGCCACCACCATGGAAGATCAAAGCCTTAGATACTCAGTTACAGCATAAGGTGAGTGTCATATTTGTTTTCCCAGTAGAAATCTAGAGTAGTCATTTTTGAGCTTGCAAAAGATGTAACCTTTCAAGGGAAAAGGAACAGATACAAATATGAGAAGCCTTAAAAGGAAACAGATTTTATAATTAAGTCAATATTTCTTGCAATTTTACTGAAAGCAAACCAATACTTACAAGAAACAACTCTTTAAATATAGGGAACCAAAATTTAGATAAATATATTTTCTTTCAGTTATGGCTAATTTAATTATAAAATTGTTGATAAATTCCCTTTTATGAACCTTATCGTAACTTACACAGACCATCTATGACAAGCTTGGACTTTGTGATTTGTCCTTTATTTCCTTCTTTCCTAAATAATCAATCATTCTACTTTGGGACAAGAACATGCCATGTAAGACTCTTTCTCATATAAAATTTCTTTTCTTTATTGCCTTCCTTACCAAAAAGACATCTTCATATTCATAACTCTCTTCACATCTCTCTCCCCTACTTACTGTTTTTTTTTCTTTTTTTCTACTTTCTTTCTATTATCTTCCTAAGTCCACATTAAAAACCCCCACTTTAAATAACGTTTGAATTGGTCTAATGTTTTTTTTTAATAAGCGGATATCTTCTTTGGCACATTTTATACACAGAATTACATATGAATTTTCAGTAACCCTACATTTTATTGAACTTAAGTCACATTAACTTGAAAAATACTTAGACTTATTTATTGAACTTATGATTGTTCTTTTGTTTACAAGCCAATTGGGTACTCCATACACACAATATATAACATAAGAAATGTACATACACATAAACACATCTAGGCATGTATACACACACATAAACAAAGATGTGCTGTTGTCTAACAAGGATCTCTACTAAACACAAAAGTTTTTCTCAGTGTAGCAAGAGCCCAGTTATTTTCCCCTGCAAATTCTCATCTCCTCTACCAAAGTGTTAACATGACATTAAGCAAAGAAAACACTTTAGAGAAAATGATAACTTTAGGGTAGAATACAAAATGCAAGACCAAGATTCCCCTAGGAAAGGACTCTAATCCACAATCCTAGAAGGAATGCCAATGCCCAACACCCCAGAGCATCCGGGGGTGGCTAACAGTACCAAATGCTAAAAAAAAAAAAAACTGAGTACCCAGGTATCAGCCAATAAGGGTGCCCATCCAAAATGTTGAAAAACCCCAGAGCATCCAGAGGGTGGTTATCAGTGAACCTCAACACCTTTGCCTTCTCCCTTTCAGAACCTGAGATGGCCTACATGACCAGCAGCAAGGCAGTTTAATGATATTTAAGTCCATTTCCAGACAGGCTGCAAAACTTAACACATCTCTAAAAAACAAAGTGGGAAAATAATTGTTTTATAGTCTCATTAGTCTTCCTGTATCATAAAAAAGCTCACTTCACACAGAAGGATTTTTCCTGAATGATGAATAGTTCAAATATATCCCTTTATGGAGAAAACAACTTTAATGGTTACAGTCTATCGAGATCATTAATAATCAGTATTGTTGATTAATGAACTGAGGGTACACAGGAAAGACAAATAGAATGAGATGTGGTTAGGTTAAGCAAACTACACAAATGTTTAGGGCCAGAGTTAAAAAAAAAAGGGGGGGGCTGCAGAAAGGCTGGGATGTGGGGAACACAGGAGACCAAACACATTTGGGACCACAGAATAAAGTGACCCTGGCATCCCAGGGTCAGCACAATGGGGGATCTCTCAAAATAACAAAAGAAAAAAATTCAAACAATCAAGGAAAGTGCCCTGCCTCACATAGAGTAGAGACAACTGCCCAAATGGCAAAACCAGAGACTACAAATGTAACAGTGGAATAAACATGCACATGCATTTCAGCACTAAAAGCAGAAAAGTAAAACAGCCAATCTTTACAGAAGGAGGGGACAAGAGAAGAGGCAACCAGGTGGGTTACAAAAGACATGGCCAGCCAGGCAGGCTCCTGTCCAGGGCACCAGACAATGGGAGACTGCAGTCAGGCTGCCACAGCAGAGGTCTCATGGCCACTTCTCCAACTTTAAATAAACAGCATATGAAAGAACAGAGCAGCCAAAATTGAGGGAGAAAAAAGGTAGGGAATTGAATCTGGACAGAGGAGACCCACCCACCTTTCAGGTCCAAATGGTGCTGATCAGTCTTAATTTGTGGTCCAGAGAGAGGTCTCCATCATCCCTTAATTATCACCGGAAAAGATATCACAGGGTGAATCCCAAATTTGAGGTGCAGCCTCAGAGGTCACATGGGTTCTTGGCTTCACACAGGAAGGAATTCAAAAGTGAGCTGACGGAGTAAAATGAAAGCAGGCTTTATTAAGAAAGTAAAGGAATAACAAGGTGGCTACTCCATAGGCAGAGCAGCCTCAAGGGCTGATAGTCGGCTATTTTTATGGTTATTTCTTGATCATATGGTAAATAAGGGGTGGATTATTCATTAATTTTCCTGGAATTCCTAAGAAATTCCAAGGGTGGGGAATTCCCAGAACTGAGAGTTCCTCCTACTTCCAGACCATATGGGGTAGCTTCTGGGCATTGCCACGGCATTTGTAAACTGTCATGGTGCTAGTGGGAGTGTCTCTTAGCAGGCTAATGTATCATAATTAGTATATAATGAGCAGTGAGGACAGCAAGAGGTCACTTCCATTGCCATCTTGGTTTTGGCAGATTTTGGCCAGTTTCTTTACCTGTTTTATCAGCGAGGTCTTTGTGACCTGTATCTGGTGAAACCAGTCCTGCTGAACTCCTGTTTTACTGTGAGTTCTAAGATGTCAGGGTGTCAGCTCAAAGCCCCAGGCCAGGGTCTTCATGAGGCTAGGGGTGGACGACCCTAAGTAGGTCCGAGCTGAGACCTGTTCCACCCTCTACTTTTTCAAACTTTGCAAGCCTTGAAATAATGCCTAGTATCCTGGTCCGTGTGGAAATAAATAAATAAATAAATAAACAAAAGTAAAAACAAAAAGCAAAAGCTGCAAAGGAAAGTCAGAACCCCAAGCTGAGCCATTTTCTGATTCTCTCAATAGAGGGGCTCTCATTCTGTCTCTCCCTGCTTTGATTGTTCAAACTGACATATTGATGCTCACTTGAGAAGATTAAAAGAGGACAGAATGTGGGAGTCCCTGGGGGAGGTATACAGGCACCTACTTCTGCAGGGGCCTCTGTGGACTCTTTGCACTCAGATGCCTGGAGCTGCGGGGCTTTCTGTCTCCAGGACCTGGACGCAGCAAGAGCTGCCAACACGTTCCAGCTGCCTCGGGACTGGGGCTGACTTTTCTTGCCATTCAACTTTCTGAAGCCCTTTTCTCACCTGTCAGAAGGGACACAGCATCCTCCTTGGCATTACTTATGCACCACTCAAGCTGTCCAAAGACTGTGTGGCCTGGAAAGCCTGGCCCCAGCAGCCTGAGCAGAGGGGTGCTCAGGGTGGGTCAGCAGGTGGTGGCCCTGGGTGTTGGTTATTTTGATGATGCTGGGATGGTGATGGTGCTGCACAGAAACCACTCTCTTGGTTTGCTGGGGACAGGGCAAGTTGGGGAGGAAGTTATGGAACAGAGGTCAAGGTTCTGGGCCTCACACTCTAAGGCCCTCCCATGTCCCCACATCTTTCATATTTTGCTCTTAGACTTGGAACTCAGCTAACAGATAGACACAGAAGAATGGGGCTTTCATGTCACTCTCATGAGGATCATTTAGCCTGTGGGGGCCCTGAAAACTTTCATGTGTTTATTTACTTTGCATTGGATTTTCCCCCCAAGCATTTCATTTTGTGGTTACTATAAGAAATATACATCTTCATTTTTTGCATGTTTGTTTGTTTCGTTTTGTTTTTTTTTTTGAGATGGAGTCTTGCTCTGTCGCCAGGTTCGAGTGCAGTGGTGCAATCTCGGTTCGCTGCAACCTTCACCTCCCGGGTTCAAATGATTCTCTTGCCTCAGCCTCCTGAGTAGCTGGGACTACAGGCACGCGCCACCACACCCAGATAATTTTTGTATTTTTAGTGGAGACAGGGTTTCACCATGTTGGCCAGGATGGTCTTGATCTCTTGGCCTCATGATCAACCCACCTGAGCCTCGCAAAGTGCTGGTTTATTTTTAAAATATAAGAAAATTTAGATAATTAAATGAAATAACATTTTTCCAATAAGCCCCACTTCTCTCACCACTTTTATCATGTTGATATGTAGCTTTATAGGACATTTATTCCACATAAATTACCACCTTTTAAAGTATACACTAAATTACAGATGCCATGATGTAGGATTTTTTCTTTGCTTCTTAATGGGTAGAGATAAAGAAATGAAAGATTGAAATGATCAGATGGAGATGGGCTCTTCACCCCGTTAATGGAAAAAACAAACTGTAAATACTTTAAAGGGGTTTATCTTGAACCAATGTGAGTGACCATGGCCCAGGGTATAGTCTCAAGAGATCCTGAGAAAATGTGCCCAAGGCAGTTGGGTTATAGCTTGGGTTTATACATTTTAGGGTGACAGGACTTGTAGGTAACATCATAAATCAAAATATGGAAAGTGACCATTGGTTCAATCTGAAAAGGTGAGATATCTTGAAGTGGGGGGCTTACAGGGTATAGGTGGATTTAAAGATTTTTCTTGCATATTCTTCTCAAGCTCATATGGGACATTTGCCAAGATAGCTCACATTCTGGGTCATAAAACATACCTTAACACATTTAAAATAATAGAAATCATACAACATCTGCTCTCAGACCACAGTGAAATTAGACTAAAAGTAGATAATAGAAAGATAGATGGAAAATCTCAAATTTTTTTTTTTTTTTTTTTTTGAGATGGAGTCTCACTCTGTCGCCCAGACTGGAGTGTGGCAGTGCGATCTTGGCTCCCTGCAAACTCTGCCTCCCGGATTCGAGCAATTGTCCTGCCTCAGCCTCCTGAGTAGCTGGGACTACAGGCACGTGCCACCATGTCCAGCTAATTCTTGTATTTTTAGTAGAGATGGGTTTCACCATGTTGGCCAGGCTGGTCTCAAACTCCTGGCCTCAAGTGATCTGCCAGCATCAGACTTCCAAAGTGCTGGGATTACAGGTATGAGCCACCATGCCCAGCGGAAAATCTCAAAATATTTGAAGATTACACAAGACAGTTCTAAATAACACAAAGAAGAAAAGAAGAAAGATTTCAAAGAATAAATCCCAAGATAAATTAGAAAACATTTTGAACTGGGTGAGATGCAGTGGTTCATACCTGTAATCCCAGCACTTTGGGAGGCCAAGGCAGGCAGATTGTTTGAGGTCAGGAGTTTGAGACCAGCCTGGACAACATGGTGAAACACCGTCTCTACTAAAAATACAAAAATTATCCAGGAGTGGTGGCACACACCTGTAATCCCAGCTACTCAGGAGGCTGAGGCAGAATAATCTTTTGAACCCAGGAGATGGAGGCTGCAGTGAGCCAATACTGTACCACTGCACTCCAGCCTGGGTGACACAGTGAGGCTCCATCAAAAAAAAAAAAAGAAAAAAGAAAAAGAAAATGTGGTGAACTGAATGAAAACAAAACACAACTTAACAAAATTTGTGAGATGCAGTGAAAGCTGACCTAGAGGAAAATTTATAGCACTAAATGCATATACCAGAAAATAAGAAAGATCTGATATTAACAATATAAGCTTCCACCTTAAAAACCTGGGAAAAGAAAACCAAATTAAATCCAAATATAAAAGAAGAAAATAGGACAGGCTCGGTGGCTCATGCCTATAATCCCAGCACTTTGGCGGGCCAAGGCAGGTGAATCGCCTGAGGTCAGGAGTTTGAGACCAGCCTGGCCAACATGACAAAACCCCATCTCTACTAAAAATACAAAAATTAGCCAAGGCATGGTGTCACATGCCTGTAATCCTAGCTACTCAGGAGGCTAAGGCAGGAGAATCACTTGAACCTGGAAGGCAGAGGTTGCAGTGTCCCAAGATCGCGCCATTGCACTCCAGCCAAGGCAACAGAGCGAGAATCCGTCACAAAAAAGAGAATAAGAAGAAGTTGAGAAGGAGAAGGAGAAGAAAATTATTAGTAGCATTCATGAGACAAGGTCTCTCTGTTGCCCAAGCTGGTCTCAAACTCCTGGACTCAAGGCATCCTCTCACCTTGGTCTCCCAAAGGCTGGAATTACAGGCATGACCCACTACACCTAAGAATTACAGGAATTACAGGCATGACCCACTACACCTAAGAAAAAAATTAGATATTAATAATAAAAATATTAATAAGTAAAGGTCTTACTAAGCAGAAATAAATGAAATTGAAAACAGAAAATAGAGAAAATCAACAAAACTAAAAGCTGGTTCTTTGAAAAAAAAAGATCAATACGTTGATAAGCCTCTAGTCAGGCTAACTAAGAAAAAAAGAGAGAAGACACTAATTATTAATAACAGAAATGAAACAGGGCTGGGTGCAGTGGCTTATGGGTGCAATCCCAGCACTTTGGGAGGCTGAGGCAGGCTGATCACCTGAGGTCAGGAATTCGAGACCAGCCTGGCCAACATGGCAAATCCCTGCTCTAGTAAATATACAAAAATTAGCCACACGTGGTGGTGTGTGCCTGTAATCCCAGCTACTCGAGAGGCTGAGACACAAGAATCGCTTGAACCTGGGAGGCAGAGGTTGCAGTGAGCCGAGATCATGCTGCTGCACTCCAGTCTGGGTGGCAGAACAAGACTCAAAAAAAAAAAAGAAAGAAAGAAAGAGAGGAAGGAAGGAAGAGAGGAAAGAAGGAAGGAAGGAAGGAAGGAAGGAAGGAAGGAAGGAAGGAAGGAAGGAAGGAAGGAAGGAAGGAAGGAAGGAGGGGACATTACATAGATCCCATGGACATCAAAAGGGTAATAGGACGGGCGCGGTGGCTCATGCCTGTAATCCCAGCACTTTGGGAGGCCAAGGTGGACAGATCATGAGGTCAGGAGTGCAAGACCAGCCTGACCAATACGGTGAAACCCCATCTCTACTAAAAATACAAAAATTAGCTGGGCGTGGTGACACACACCTGTAATCCCAGCTACTTGTGGGCTGAGGCAGGAGAATTGCTTGAACCTGGGAGGCAGAGGTTGCAGTGAGTCAAGATTGCATCATGCACCCCAACCTGAGTGACAGAGCAAGACTCCATCTCAACAAAAAAAAGAAAAAAGAAAGGATAGTAAAGGAATACTACCAATATCTCTATGCCCACTAATTTGATAACCTAGTGAAAATGGACCAATTCCTTGAAAGACACAATGTGCCACAAGTCACCCAAGAAGAAATACACAATTTGAATAGGCCTATATCTATTAAGAAAATCAGATCAATATTTAAACTTTCCAACACAGAAAGAACCAATCCCAGATGTGTTCATAGATGATATCTATCAAATATTTAAAGAAGAAATTATAAAAATTATCTACAACCTCTTTCAGAAGATAGAAGTAGATGGAATACTTCCTAACTCATTCTATGAGGCTGATATTATCTTAATGCCAAGACAAGAAAAGGAACTTACAAGAAAAAAGAACTAAAGACTAATATCTCTCATGAACATAGATGTAAAACCTTGACAAAACTTAGCAAATCAAATCCAACTATATAGAAAAAGAATTATATACCACAATCAAGTGGGATTTATCCAAGGTTTGCAAGGCTGGCTCAACATTTGAAAATCAATTAACATGACCCATCACATCAACAAATTAAAGAAGAAAAATAATATGATCATATCAATAGATGCAGAAATAGCATTTGACAAAATTCAGCACTCATTCATGATCAAAGCTCCCAGAAACTAAGAATAAGTAGCAACTTCCTTAACCTGATAAAGAATAACAAAAACAACAACAAAAATCTACAGCTAACATTGTACTTAATGACAAGAAACTAGAAACCTTCCTACTAAGATCAGGAACATGGCAAGGATGTCCCCTCTCACCATTCCTTTTCAACCACATACTGGCAGTCCTAGCTAATGCAATAAGATAAGGGGAAAGGAAATAAAAGGTACACTGATTAGGAAGAAAAAAATAAAACTTTGTTCACAGATAACATCGTCATCTAGGTAGAACATCCAAAAAATGACAAAAACACTAGTGGAATAATAAGCACTTATAACATGGCTGCAGGATACAAGGTTAATATACAAAATCCAATTACTTTCATACATGCCAGCAATGAACAAGTTGAATTTGAAACTAAAAACACAATACTGGCCAGGCATGGTGGTTCACACCTGCAATCTCAGCACTTTGGGAAGCTGAGGTAGGGGAATCACTTGAACCCAGGAGTTCAAGACCATTTGGAGCAACATGGCAAAACCCCGTCTCTTCAAAAATATACAAAAATTAGATAGATCTGGTGGCATGTACTTGCAGTCCCAGCTACTCTGAGGCTGAGGTAAGAGGATCACTTGAGCCTGGGAGGGTGAGGCTGCGGAGCCATGATTGTACCACTCAGATTCAATAAAATCCCAATGAAAATCTTAACAAGTTACTTTGTCAATATTGACAAACTGATTCAATAGTTTATACTGAGAGTCAAAAGACCCAGAATAGTCAATACAATATTGATGAGAAAAATGTTGGGGGACTGACATTACCAGACTCTGAGTCTTACTATAATCCTTCAATAATCAAGACAGTGTGTTAGTGGCAAAAGAATAAACAAATAGATTAATGGAACAGAAAGCAAGCTCAGAAATAGATTCATCTATATATAGTCAACTGATCTTTCACAAAGAAGCAAAGGCAATACAACGTAGCAAAGTTGGTCTTTTTGACAAATGCTGCTGAGACAACTGGACATCCATCTGCAAAAGAGAAATGAATGTAGATATAGACCTTATTCATTTATGAGAATTAACTTAAAATGGATGACGGACCTAAATCTAAAACTCAGAAGTATAAGACTCCTAGAATATAATGTAGGGGAAAACTTAGATGACTTTGGGTTTGGTGATGACCTTTTAGATAGAACACCAAAGCTATGATCCATAAAATAATAATTAATAACTGGGTCATATTAAAACTAGAAATATCTGCTTTGTGAAAGACACTATCAAGATATTAAAAAGTCACAGACTGGGAGAAAATATTTCCAGAAGACATATCTGTTAAAGAACTGTTATTGAAAATATACAAGTGTTACAATTCAACAATAGGAAAATTAGCCCATTTAAAATTAGTCAGAAAACCTTAACAGACACCTCATCAAAGAAGATATACAGATGGCAGATAGGTATATGAAAGATGTTCCACATCATATGTCATCAAGAAAATGCAAATTTAAACAAAAATAAGATATCACCACATGTGAATTAGAATGACCCAGATCAGAACACTGACAGCACCAAATGCTGGTGAGGATGTGGAGCAACAGGAACTCTCATTCATTGCTGGTGGGGATGCAAAATTTTGCAGCCACTTTGGAAGATAGCTTGGTAGTTTCTTACAAAATTAAATATACTTGTACCATATGATCCAGGAACTGTGCTCCTTGGCATTTACCCAGAGGAACTGAAAACTTATGCTCACACAAAACTTGCATACAGATGTTTATAGCAGCTTTTGCCAAAACCTGAAAGCAACCAACACGTCCTTCAGTAGGAGAATGGATAAATAAAGTGTGGTTCATCCAGAAAATGGAGTATTTTCAGCACCAAAAGGAAGTGGGTACGAAGTCATGAAAAGACATGGGGAAAAAAAAACGCATAATACAAAGTGAAAGAACGCAATCTGAAAAGGTCTATATACTATATGAATTCAACTATATGAAATTCTGGAAAAGGCAAAACCAAAGAAACAGTAAAAAGATCAGTGGTTGCCTGTGGTTAAGGAAGAGGGAGGGATGAGTAGGTGCAGCACAGGGGATCTGGGGGAACTGAAACTACTCCGTGATACTATAATGGTGGATAAATGTCATTACACATTTGTTAAAATCAATAGAATACATAACACTAAGAGTGAACCCTAATGTAACTATGGACTCTGGGTGATAAGGGTACATTAATATAGGTGCATCAATTGTGACAATCACAGGTATTATTCTGGTGGGGATGTTGATAACGGGGAGGCTATGCATGTGTGGGCAGAAGGTACGTGGGAAATCTCTGTACCTTCACTCAACTTTGCTGTGAACCTAAAACTGTTCTAAAAACTGAGGTCTATTAGAAAAAAAAAAAAGCAGAAACGAAATCACTAAACAAAGTAATACATGCACTACACACTGTTAATAGTATTTCACACACATATCACTACACCTGGTAATGCATACACATAGCTGTGTTTTAAAATATTTTCCCAATCAAAATAGTAAAACCACATAAACTCACAGAGTGAGCACGCAAACACTGCTAAGCACACTTTTTTTTTTGGAGACAAAGTCTTGCTCTGTTGCCCAGGCTGGAGTGCAGTGGCACGATCTTGGCTCACTGCAACCTCCACCTCCCAGGTTCAGGCAATTCTCCTGTCTCCACCTCCCGAGTAGCTGGAATTACAGGCGTGCACCACCACGCCCGGCTAATTTTTGTAGTTTTAGTAGAGACGGGGTTTCCTGATGTTGGTCAGTCTGGTCTCAAGCTCCTGACCTCAGGTGATCCACCCGCCTTGGCCTCCCAAAATGCTGGGATTACAGGTGTGAGCCACTGCACCCGGCCCACATTTTTTATCCCACAAACACACACACACACACCCCCCTAACTTAGCGGTGGTTTGTATATATCACTAAACACAGAGGTTCAGTATATATCACTAAAGTGTGAAGGATGTGCATCCATATAGTTAACATACTCTTTCACAAATATATTACTATTTTCTGTATCATATGAACCACCTGTATTAAACAAGTTCCAACGTATATCATTAAACCAAGTAGAACATGCACCCCACATGTTACACCCAATGTCCCACACATATATCACAATGTTGGTTACACACACTAAACTCATTAACACACATACAGAACTCTGTTAAACACAGCTTCAACACACGTCACTAAACCACATGTATACGCATAACACACTTCTACACACATTTCACACATATCACCCTACTCAATTAAAGAGGCACTTAGCTAAGATAAATACAGTTTTTCAGCATAAATCTTTAAGTAAAGTAGTATACGCACTCCACACTGCTAAGCGCGGTGTTTCCTGTGTATATCCAGTCCTCAAGATGGTATGCACCTAGTCCTGTAAGCACAGTGTTCCAACATTCCCCAAAACAAAGCAGTACCTGCACCACACACATCTCTCTTTTTAAAAAAGTAACACATTTAGTAGGTGCTACTAACTTATCCCATATTTCATATATCCCTTATATCACTATTCTCAGGCAACACATGCACCTCCCCTAAATGCAGTTTCAAAATGTCATTAAACAAGATAGTACATGCACCTCACACTGCTAGCACAATGTTTCACACGTATATCACTACATACAGGAACACATAACACTAACTTTGTGGGGTTTCTTTTTTGTTTTTGTTTTTGTTTTTGTTTTTTGAGACGGAGTCTCACTCTGTTTCCAGGCTGGAGTGCAGTGGTGTGATCTCGGCTCACTGCAACCTCTGACTCCCTGGTTCAAGCAATTCTCCTGCCTCAGCCTCCCGAGTAACTGGGATTACAGGTACATGCCACCACACCTGGCTAATTTTTGTATTTTTAGTAGAGATGGGGTTTCACTACGTTGGCCAGACTGGTCTTAAACTCCTGACCTCGTGATCCACCCGCCTTGGCCTCCCAAAGTGTTGGGATTACAGGCGTGAGCCACGGCGCCCAGCCAACATTATCTTTGTTAAACACAAAGTCCTAAGTGCCTCACACAGTGTAAATTCAACTGTTTCTCATATGTATCATTATACTCAGTAACATCGGGCTCTGTAAACAGTGTTTCAATATATGTCAGGGATAACAGCACGTGTACTGCACACTGCTAAACAGGATGCTTCAAACATACATAATAATACACTTACCCACCACTCTTAAATATATTATGGCATATTATTTAACAAAGTAATATACACACGTGTTAACCCAATGTTTTTGTTTGTTTTGTGTATATTCAAGGGGTACAAATGCAGTTTTGCTATGTTGCTACAGTGCATTGTGGTGAAGTCAGCCTATCCATCACTGGAGTAATACACATTGCACCCAGCAAGCAACTTCCCATCATCCACCCCACTCTCACTCCCACTTGAAGTCTCCTGTCCATCATTCCACACTTGGCTTAAATGTAGTGTTTCTAACACATATCTCAATACAGGGTAGCATGCTAACCTAACACTATTAAACATGCTATTTCACATATATCATTAAAAAGGTCAGGGTCAGACTGAGGCACAAGGTACAGGTCAGGGTCAGGACAGGTTCAGGGTCATGGTGAGGTTGTCTCAGGGTAAGGATCAGGGTTAGGACAGTATTCAGCATGATTCAAGGTCATGGGATCTTCATGATGAAAATAAATGAAAGAATTCATGTCAGGGTTCATATTAAGATGAGGGTCAAGGTCAGAGTCAGGGTCAAAGTTATGAAGAAGGTTATATTCAATATCAGGGTGATTGCAGGGCAGGGGGTAGTCAAGGTCTAGCTCTAAGTGAATGTGTGGGCACACGGTAGAAGAGGCTCAGGGTTAGGGACACAGAACATTCAGGATAATGGTGAGGGTCAGGCTCAGTGTCATGGTGAGGGCCAGGATAAAGTCCAGCTCTAGGTAAGTGGCCGTGTAAGAGCTGGGGCCAGGAGGAGGGTCAGTGTCAGGCTAAGGCCATGGGAAATGTCAGATGCCCTGTCATAGTGAAGGTCAGGGTGTCTATTCATTTCCTAGGGTTGAGTAACAAATTGACACAAACAGAATGAATTAAGACAACGGAAATTATTGTCTCGTGGTTGTGCTGATCAGAAGTCTAAACTCCAGGTGCGGGCAGGACCACACCCTCCGAAAGCTCCAGGGGAGGATCCTTCCTTACCTCTGAGGCTTTTGCAGACTCCTAGAGTGCCTTTTCTTGTGAGCACCACTCCAATGTCTGCCTCTGTCTCCACATGGCCACCTTCCTGTGCATCTCCTCGAAGTCAGTCTCCTCCTTCCCTGTGTTTCAACATATATTCCTAAACAAATGTACACATTCAATCCACTATGAAGCAGTGTTCCACACTCCCATTTCAAGGTTCCTTATTACTTCTGCAAAGACTCAATCACCAAATCACATTCATAGACATCAAGAGTTAAGACATGGACGTACCTTGTTGGGGTCACTATTCAACCCAGTGCAGAGTCAAGGTCAGATACAGTCGAGTCGAGTTAAGGTCAGGTTTCATGGCCAGCCTTAGGGTAGTGTCAAGGTAAAGATGAGGGGTTAGGTCAAGGTCAAGGGCAGGGTGAACCGCAGGTTCAGATTAACAGATGAAGGGGAGGGTGATGGTCATGACCAATGTCATGATGAGGGACACAGAGAGGTCCAGGTCAGCATAAAGGTGGGTGCCAAGTTTAGAGTTAGGGTCTGAGTGAGGATAGTATTAGAGTCAGGGTCAATATGAGGGTTAGGTGCTAGCTCACAGGGTGGTTAAGGTCAGAGCAATGCCACAGTAAGGAGCAGTGTGAGGTGGGTCATCTGAGGATCTGTGGCATGATCAGACTCAGTGTTAGGCATATTCAGGTCATGGCCAGCATCAGGGTGAAAAGGCCTTTCAAGGATCAGTATCCAAGTCAATGTCAGGTTCAGACTCTCACAGTGAGGGTCAGAGTCAGGGTCATGTGAAAAGGAGATGGAAAGTCAATAAGGTTTATTGCCGTGGTCAACAGTAGAGTGAGGTTCAGGGTTAGGATCTGTGGTGGTCAGGAATACAATGAAGTTAAGGGTTATGGTCAGGGCCAAGATGATAGTGAAGATCAGGGTCAGAATGAGGCTACAGGTCAGGCTTGGGTGAGGGTAAGTTCAGATATTATTATGGGGACATTACCTTGGATTATCCAGGTGGGCCGAGTCTAATCACACAAGTCCTTAAAGGCAGGGGACCTCTCCTGGCTCTAGTTATAAAGGGAGATGTGACTAGGAAAGGAAGGCCACAGAAATGCAGCATCACTGGCTTTGAGGATGGAGGGAAAGACCATAAGCCAAGGAATGCAGCAGTCTCTAGAAAGTTAAAAGGTAAAGAAATAGATTCTCCTTTAGAGCCTTCAGCAAGGAATTTCAGGCCAGTGAGGTCTGTACCAGACTTACAAAAGCTACAGAAGTATAATGTAACATTAAAAATTTGCGTCCACTTAAGTCACTAGGGATTACAGATGTGCGATTAGTTTCTTTGTTTTCAAGGTTCATCCACGTTGTAACGTGTGTGAGTACTTAATTTTATTTGATGGTGAATTTCATCATATGTATAAACCATATTTTGTTCATCCATTCATGCACTGGTGGACATTTGTGTTATTTCTGCCTTTTGGCTATTGTCAATATTATGAATATTTGTGTACAAATATTTGTTTGAGTACCTGTTTTCAATTGTTTTGACAATATACCTGGAAATGAAATTACTGAGTCTTTTTTTTTTTTTTTTAAATACACATTGAGTGGTTGTAAAGTGATATCTCCTTGTGGTTTGGGTTCACATTATCCTCACGATGAATAATATTAAGCACCTTTTCACATGCCTATATATCTTCTTCAGAGAAATGTCTATTCATGTCCTTTGTCATTTTAAAAATTAGGTCATTGGGTTTTAAAAGTTAGGTTGTTAAGAGTTCTTTATATATTCTGGCTATGAGACCTTTATCAGATATATTATTTAAAAACATTTTCTCTCATTCTGTACATTGTCTTTTCACTTTCTTGATGATGTTCTTGGTTACACAAAAGTGTTTCGTTGTCATTAAATCCATTTGACCTATCATTTCTTTTGTTCCTCCTGCTTTGGTGGCATAGCTAAGAATCCATTGCCAAATCCAAAGTCAGAAAGACATAACTGTATGTTTTCTTCTAAGGGTTTTATAGTTTTATATTTTTTATTTAGGTTGTTGATCCATTTTGAGTTACTTTTTTGTAAATGGTGGGAAGTAGGGATCCAACTCCATTCCTTTTCATGTGGATATCTGGTTGTCCAGTATCATTTGTTGAAGAGACTGTGTTTTCTATGTTGAACAATCTTGGTTCCCTTGTTGAAAATCAATTACTCATAAATATATGGGTTTATTTCTGGATTCTCAATCCTGTTCTATTGGTCTATATGTCTAGCTTTATGTGAGTACCACACTGTTTTGATTAGTATAGCTTTGTAATACATTTTTTGTTATTATTTTAATTGACAAAAAATTGCAAATAATACATTGCAAGAATAGATACAAATATAATAAATATGTACATGTTGTTTTGAAAAATGTATACGTTGTAGAATGGCTTAATCCATCTGAAATAAGTTTTAAAATCAGGAAGTGTGAGTCGTACCAAGTTTGTGCTTCTTTTTTGATTGTCTGGACTTTTTGGGATCCTTGCAGCTCCTTCTGAATTGCAGAACTGACTTTTCCACTTCTGGAAAACCAGCCATTTGAATTTTAACAGGGATTGCATAGAATCTGTAGATCATTTCGTATATTAATAGCCCAACAACATTCAGTTCTCCAAAATATGAACATAGGATGTTTTTCCATTTATTTGGTTCCAATTTATTTAATTTATTTCAGCAATATTTTGGTGTTTTCATTGTGCAAACTTTCCACTTCCTTGGTTAAATTTATTCCAATTTTTTTCTTGTTTTTCTTTTTCTTTTTTTGAGACAGAGTCTCACTCTGATGCCCAGGCTGGAGTGCAGTGGTGCTATCTTGGCTCACTGCAACCTTGGCCTCCCAAGTTCAAGTGATTCTTATGCTTCAGTCTCCCGAGTAGCTGGGATTACAGGTGTGCACCACCATGCCCGGATAATTTTTTGTATTTTTAGTAGAGACAGGGTTTCACCACGTTGGCCAGACTGGTCTCGAACTCCCAACCACAGGTGATCTGCTCACCTCAGCCTCCCAAAGTGCAGGAATTACACACACAAGCCACCACACCCAGTCCTCAATTTTATTCTTTTAGGTGCTATTATAAATAAATTATTCTCTTAATCTTCTTTCTAGGTTGTATAGAAGTATAAATGACTTTTGTATGTTGATCTTGTATCTTACAACTTTCTGAATTTGTTTATTAGTGCTAACAGGTTTCTTTGTGGATTTTTAGGATTTTCTATTTATAAAATAATGTTATTGGTGAATGGAGATAGTTTTACTCTATTTATTTGTTATTTATTTCTTTTTCTTCTCCAACTGCCCTGACTAGAACTTCTAGTATTACATCTAATAGAAATGGAAAAAGCAGGCATCCTTGTCTTGTTCCCAGTTTCTGAGGGAAAGTTCTTAGTATTTCATCACTAAGTATGCTATTAGCTTTGGGTTTTTCATAACTCCTATGTCCAGCTGAAGAAGTTTCCTTCTAGTTTGTTGCATGTTTTGTTTTGTTTCTCATAAAAGGGTGCTAGATTTTGTTAAATTCTTTCTCTGCATCAATCAAACTGATCATGTGGTTTTTCTCCTTCATTCCATTAATATGGTTTAAACACTGATTGATTTTCATATTTGAACCACCCTTGCATTTCTGTGATAAATCCCATTTGGTTGGGCATGTAGTCCTCTTAATATGTTGCTACACTGAGATTGTTAGTATTTTATTGAGGGCCTTTGCATCTATATTTACAAGGGATATTAATCTGTAGTTTTTCTCTTTTTTTTGGCTGCAATGTAATGGTGTGATCTTGGCTCACTGCAACCTCCACCTCCTGGGTTTAAGTGATTCTCCTGCCTCAGCCTCCCGAGTAGCTGGGATAACAGGAGCCCACCACCACGCCCGGCTAATTTTTTTGTATTTTTAGTAGACACGGGGTTTCGTCATGTTGGCCAGGCTGGTCATGAACTCCTGACCTCGGATGATCCACTCACCTCAGCCTCCCAAAGTGTTGGGATTACAGGCATGAGCCACCATGCCTGGCCAGTTTTTCTTTTTCAAAGGAATTTTATTATGTATATTTAAGGTATATAACATGACGTTATGGGACACATATAGATAATAAAAAGGTAACTATAATGAAGCAAATTAACACATCCATGATATCACAGTTACCCATTTGTGTGTGTGTTTGTAACAAGAGCAGCTAAAATCTCACTTAGCATGAATACCAAATACAATACAACTTTATTACCTGTAGTCATCATGTTGTACGTTAGATTTTTAGACTTGTTCATCCTACATATCTGCTACTTTGTATCTTCTCATATCTCCCCATTTCCTCCCTGCCTTCTCCTGGTAAGCACTGTTTTGTTCTCTAGCTCTGTATATTTGATTTTTTTAAAAAAATATTTTATAGCCGGGCGCGGTGGCTCAAATCTGTAATCCCAGCACTTTGGGAGGCCAAAATGGGTGGATCACGAGGTCTGGAGATCGAGACCATCCTGACTAACACGGTGAAACCCCGTCTCTACTAAAAAATACAAAAAACTAGCCAGGCGAGGTGGCGGGCGCCTGTAGTCCCAGCTACTCGGGAGGCTGAGGCAGGAGAATGGTTCATTCTCCTGGGAGGTGGAGGTTGCACTGAGCTGAGATCCGGCCACTGCACTCCAGCCTGGGCCACAGAGCGACACTCCATCTCAAAAAAAAAAAAAAAAAAAAAAAAAAAAAATATATATATATATATATATATATATATATATATATATATATATAAAATATAAGATCATGCAATATATTTTTTCCTGTGTCTGATTTATTTCACTTAGCGTAATGTCCTCCAGGCTCATGCATGTTGTGGCATATGGCAAGTTCTCATTCTTTTTTAAAGCTGAATAATAGTTTAGCTTTAAACATACTGCAGTTTCTTTATCCATTCATTCATTGACAGACACTTAAGTTGTTTCCATATCTTGGCTATTGTGAATAATGGTGCAATGAATATGAGAGTGAAGATATTTTTACAAGGGTATATTTCTCTTGGGTAGATGCCCAGGAGAGGGATTGCTGGGTCATATTGTAGTTCTATTTTTAATTTATTTGGAAACCTCCATACTGTTTCCATAAAGGCTGTATCAATCTACATGCTTGCAACAGTGTACAAGAGTTCTTTTTTCTCCACACACCCTCACTAACACTTGTTATCTTTTGATTTTCTTATAATAGCCATCCTAATGGATATAAGGTGGTATCTCACAGTGGTTTTTATTTGCATTTCTCTGATGATTAATGATGTTGATCACCTGTTTATATACCTGTTGGCCACTTTTACGTCTTCTTCAGAGAAATGTCTATTCAGGTCTTTTGTCCATTTTTAATTGGATTATTTGCTTTTCTACTGTTGAGTTGTATGAGTTGCCTGAATATTAACCCCTCATTAAATGCATGGTTTGCAAATACTTTTTCCCAATTCACTGCCACTTTGTTGTGTCCTTTGTTGTGCAGTAGCTTTTCATTTGATGTAGTTCCACTTATTTATTTTAGCTTTTATGAGCTGAGCTTTTGTGTGATATCCAAAAAAATCATTGTCAAGGCCAATCTCCAGGAGCTTTCAGCATGTAATGGGGTTTTATAGCTTCTGATCTTACATTTAGGTCTTTATCCATTTGAGTTGAATTTTGTGTGTAATGTAAGACATACGTCCAATTTCATTCTTTCACATGTGGAAATCCATTTTTCCATGCACCATTTATTGAAGAAACTATCCTTTCTCCATTGTGTCCTCTCGGTGCTCATCAAAAATTAGTTGACCGCATATGATTGATTTATTTCTGGGCTCTCAATTCTGTTCCACTGATCTGTATGTCTGTTTTAATGCCAGTAATATGCAGTTTTGTTTTTTGTTTTGTTTTTGTTTTTTTTGAGATGGAGTCTTGCTCTGTTGCCCAGGCTAGAGTGCAGCAGTGCAATCCCGGCTCACTGCAGTCTCTGCCTCCTGGGTTCATGCAATTCTCCTGCCTCAGCCTCCTGAGTAGCTGGGACTACAGACGCACACCACCATGCCCGGCTAATTTTTTGTATTTTAGTAGAGACAGGATTTCACCATGTTGCCCAAGCTGGTCTCGAACTCCTGAGCTCAGGCAATCTGCCCTCCTTGGCCTCCCAAAGTGCTAGGATTACAGGCCTGAGCCACTGCACCTGGCCTGCAGTTTTTATTACTATAGCTTTGTAATGTAATTCTAAATCAGGAAATGCGATGCCTCCAATTTTGTTTTTCTTTCTCAGAATTGTTTTGGCTAGTTGAGGTCTTTTATGTTTACATATGAATTCAAAGTTGTTTTTTTTTTCTGTAAAGAATGCCATTGAGATTTTGATAGGCATCGCATTGAATTTGTATATTGCTTTTGGTAGAATGGTAGTAATATTGTTAAAATTAACCATATTAATCCTTCTTTGTATTTTATCTGTGTTGGGGATCCTTTGAGGTTCACGGATGTTGATGCTCCTATCTCTCCCAAGGCTTGAGAAGTTTTCAGGAATTATTTCATTAAATAACCTTTCTGTTCCTTTCTCAGTCTTGTTTCTTTCTTTAAAATCCACAATGCTCTCTTTAAAATCCTAACGGTGTCCCACAAGCCCTATAGGCTGTCTTCACTTTTATTCTTTTTTTTTCCCCTTTTTCTGAGTCATTTCAAAAAACCTGTCCTCAAGTTCAGAGATTCCCTCTTCTGCTTGATCTAATCTGCTATTTAAGTTCTGTAATAAATATTTTAGCTTCTTCGGCTCTAGGATTTCTGATTCTTTTTAATGTTACCTATCTCTTTGTTGAATTTATCATTTAACTCATAAAATGTTTTTCTAATTTCATTGACTTGTCTATTTGTATTGTCTTGCATCTCTTGGAGTTTCTTTTCTTTTTTTTCTTTTTTTTGTATGGACAGAATCTCACTATGTTGCCCAGGCATGTCTTGAACTCCTGGCCTCAAGTGATCCTCCTACCTCAGCCTTCCAAAGTGCTGGGATTACAGGTGTAAGTCACCACACCCAGCCTAAAGTTTCCTTAAGATCATTATTTTGAATTCCTTTTCAGGCAATTTGTAAATTTCTATTCTTTGGGGTCAATTACTAAAGAACTATTGTGTTCCTTTGGTGGTGTCCTGTTTCTTTGCTTTTTCATGTTCTTGTGTCCCTGTGTTAATGTGTGTGCATCTGGTGGTGCAGTTACCTCTTCTAAACCTTTCAGATTGGCTTTCGTAGGGGAAGACTTTCTCCTATATATGGGCCTGAGGGTGTTGGTTAAGCAGGGTGCAGTGGCTCTGTTTCTGTGTCAGTGCATTGGTGTAGACTGCATGCAGTTTCATCAGTTGTGACAAATGTCAGCAACGACTGTGGTGCCTGGGTGGTCTAGGTTGCAGAAGTTTGTGGAAGTGACAATGGCTGTGTAGGTTATTAGGGCAAGGGCTTTTGGGATCCATCTATTCCTATCTTACCCACAGTGGAGAGTCTTCACTAAAGGGATCTCTCTTGGTGTAGAGTCTGACACAACCCACTGGCAGCCACAATGGCACTGGGATTCAGGGCATAGGTCCATAGGTGTTCAGAGCAGTTGTGAAGCTGGGTTCCTGGGCTCAGGATTTGAGGCACTCGTTCAATTTCCAAGGCACAAGTAGATGTAGTTCTCTTGCTAAGATAGGGTCTTTTGCTGAGGCACACTCCAGCAGTTCAGGCCGAGGGGGCTGGGATGTAGCTATAGTTCTGACCCTGAGGGCAGGGTGAAGCCCTGACACAGCTATGGAGTAAAGAGGTGCTCTGGAGGCTCAGGTCCTGGGGAGCAGGACACAGCTGCAATTTGGGACACAGAATCAAGAGGGTACAAAAACAGCTTAGGCTCTGGGAGATGACGTACCAAACAGTGGTCACTCTGGACCCTGGGATGGTGGGACATGGCAGTAGCCAAGGCTCTGTGAGTCTAGGGGCAGCAACAGCAAGGACTTGGACATGGCAAGATGCCCCTGTGCTTGGGACCTGGGGGGAATAGAGCAGCATAGCAATGACTCCACTCTCCAGAGAGGTAGAGCACCTCAGCAGCTCAGACTTTGAGGGGCTACTCCAGTTCCGGATAGGTGGGGCACTGTGGATGTTTAGTCTGGAGGTTGACATGACCCAGCTTAGGCAAAATCCTGATTCCCTGGGGTGTAAGGTGCAGCTAAGAACCCAGAAAGCATGGCTACATGGGTCAGTGGAGGCTCAGATCCCTAGGACATGGTTCTATATCAGCTGTGGCACTGGTAGGTGCAACTGCTCCAATGTGCCAGAGGCTCAGAGCCCCGGGGCAAAGTGCTGCCTCACCTGTGGTGGCTCTGGAGTGCCAAAGACATAAGGCCCCTGGGGAGCAGGGCATGCCTCTGCCGTGGCACCAGGATTGTGTCTGCTATGGTTTATAGGATGCCTGAGGTCCCTGGGAGGTAGGGAGTTACTTCAGCTCAGCCATAAGTGGAGGGTTCGCCAGTGTCTCACATGGGGGTGATGGAGCTTGGCCCTAGGGGACAGAGCTTGGAACAGCCTGTTTTGGGGATGATGTGTTACTGGGTAAGATGGTTTTAGTATTGGCAAAGCCACAGGGATGAAGGGGTACACAGCTGCACGCTCCCAGAGTACAACGCACTCTAGCAGTGGCTCTGGTTCCAAGATGGTGCAGTACAGTAGCAGCACAGACCATGGGGGAGGGCACAGTATCAGCTCTTTCTCTTGGATAGCTCAGCATGTGAACTCTGGGGAGCTCCCTCAGTTGGGCTCAGAGCTTGTGAGGACTGTGGGAGCCTCTGGTAATGAAGATTGCATGTGTCCATGGTGGTGATGGGGGTTGCCGGGGTCCCCCTGCTCACCTTTTCCCTGCAGGAAGAGGTCTCTCCTGGTTCCAAGCTGATCCTGAGTGGATAGAGTGGCAAAGATGAGGTGTATCCTTTCCTTCCCTGTGCAGCCATCCCGGGTTTCCATACTCTACAGAATTTCTGCCGCTTCTTTATTGTTCTCCAGAGCTCTCCTTTAGTTATTTTGATTGAAATATAGTTGCTTCTTCACTATATTTTGATTTTTTGTTGGAGTTGAGGATGAACCTAGGAGCTTCCAGTCAGTCAGCCATCTTGTAACATCCAAGAATTACTTTCTATTTTTCTTTTTGTATGATATCTTTGCCTGCCTTTGGTATCAGGGTAATACCGGCCTCATAGAATGAACTAGGAAGTGTCCCTTCATATTTTATTTTTTAAAGGAGATTGAGAATAACTGGTGTTAATTCTCCTTTTTACTTTCTTTTTTTTGTTTGTTTTTAGACAGGGTCTCACTCTGTCACTCTGTTACCCAGGCTGAAGTGCAGTGGTGCAATCATGGCTCACTGCAACCTCAAACCCTTCACCTCAAGCAATCCTCCCACCTTAGCCCTCCCAAGTAGCTGGGACTACAGGCATGTGCCACTATGTCTGGCTAATTTTATTTTTTTAATTTTTTTGTGGGACAGGTGCGGTGACTCATGCCTGTAATCCCAGCACTTTGGGAGGCCAAGGCGGGTGGATCACGAGGTCAAGAGATCAAGACCATCCTCGCCAACATGGTGAAACCCCGTCTCTACTAAAAATACAAAAAAAATAGCTGGCATGGTGACACGCACCTGTAGTCCCAGCTACTCGGGAGGCTGAGGCAGGAGAACTGCTTGGACCCAGGAGGTGGAGGTCCCAGGAGGTGGAGGTTGCAGTGAGCCAAGGTCACGCCACTGCACTCCAGACTGGGGACAGAGCAAGACTCTGTCTCAAAAAAAAAAAAAAAAAAAAACTGTTGACACAGGGTCTCGCTATGTTGCCCAGGCTGGTCTCAAACTCCTGGGCTCAAGTAATCCTCCTGCCTCAGTTTCTCAAAGTCCTGGGATTACAGGGTGTTAATTCTTCTTAAATGTTTGGTAGACTTTACCAGTGAAGCCACCTGGTCCTCAATTTTTCTTCGTTAAGACTTCTTGTTAATAGGATCTCTTAAGTGCATTTGTAAATTCCCAGCAATTTAAGCCTAATTTTGTGTCACTAAAGCAAATGATAATGTGCTGTAAAGTTGTGGTGAGTGATTTTCATTTAAAAGATCATTTTAGAAATTAAAAAAAAAATTTTTTTATTGTACAACTTCGCCTCAATAAAGCAAGTTTGGTACACCCCAGATACGTGTTAGCCAGTAAGGACTCCAGGCAAAACAATAAAAACTCTTACACTCCCCCAACCAAAACAAAGGCAACCCATTTTAAAAATGGGCAACTGATTTGAATAGATATTTCTACAAAGAAGATAGAGAAATGGCCAAAAAGCACATGAAAAGATGCTTAACATCATTAATCTTTATAGAAATACAAGCCAAAGTCAATAAGATACCATTTCATAGCCACTAGCATGGTTAAAATATTTTTAAAAGTGGAAAATTATAAGTATCGGCAAGGATGGCCCTCTAACATGGCTGTAGGTAATATAAAATGGTGCAACTTCTGTGGAAAAGAGTTTTCTGGTTCCTCAGAAAGTTAAACATAAAATTGTAAACATAATCCAGTCATTCCCCTCCTACGTATATACCCCCAAGTGAAAACATGTGTTCACAGGAAGGGGAACATCACATACCGGGGCCTGTTGGGAGTGGGAGAAGGGGGAGGGATAGCATTAGGAGCTATACCTAATGTAAATGACGATTTAATGGGTACAGCACACCAACATGGCACATGTATACATATGTGACAAACCTGCACGTTGTGCACACATACCCTAGAACATAAAGTATAATAATAATAATAATAATAATAATAATAATAAAAGAAAACGTGTTCAAACAAAACTTTTACACAAATGTTCAGGGCAGCATTATTCATAATAGACAAAATGTGGCAACAACACAAAGGTCCATCAACTGATTAATGGATAAACAAAATGGTAATCCACCCAATGGAATATCATACAGCCATTAAAAAGAAATGTAAATTAATATAGCCATTAAGGAAAAACAGTATGGACATTGCTAAGAAAACTAAAAAATAAAACTACTATGTGATCCTGCAATCTCACTGCTGAGTACATACCCAAAGGAACTGAAATCTGTGTGTCAAAGAGACATCTGCACTGCCATGTTCAATGCAGCATTATTCATAATAGCCAAGATATGGAATCAACCTGTGTCCATCAACATGTGAAAGGATAAGGAAAGTGTGGTATATATACACAATGGAATACTATTCAGTCTTTAAAAAAAAGGAAATCCTGTCATTTGCACATGTATGAACCCGGTGGACACTATGTTAAGTGAAATAAGCCAGACACATAAACACAGATACTGCTGATCTCATATGTGGAGTCTAAAAAAGTTAAATTCATAGAAGCAGAGAGTAGAATGATGGTTATCAGGGGCTGGGGTGAGAGATGGGTAGGACTGGCCAAATTTCAGTTAGATGGAGAAATAAGTTCAGGAGATCTATTTATTGTACAACATGGTGACTATAGTTAATAACAATGTATTGGGTGGGCACACTGACTCATGCCTGTAATTCCAACACTTTAGGAGGCTGAGGCAGCAGGATCACTTGAGGCCAGGAGTTTGAGACCAGCCTGGGCAACATGGTGAAACCCTGTCTCTACAAAAATTTAAAAAAAAAAAAAAAATAGTCAAATGTGTTGGTAAGCACCTGTGGTTCCAGCTACTTGGAAGACTAAGGCAGAGGGTCTCTTGAGCCCAGGAGGTTGAGGACGCAGTGAGCCATGACTGTATCATTGCACTCCAGCCTGGGCAACACAGTGAGACCCTTTCTCAAACAAACAAAATGTATCATATACTTGGAAATTGCTAAGAGTAGATTTTAAGTGTTTTCAACCACAAAAAAGTTATGTGAGGTAATGCATGTTTTAATTAGCTTGATTTAGTCATTCCACAATGTACACATATTTCAAAACATGTTGTATACCATAAATATATATAATTTTTGTCAATTAAAAGATAAGTTAAAAAAAAGAAAGTGGGACTTTTGGCAGTGAGTAGGTAATGAGGGCAGATCCCTCATGAATAGGGTGAACACCTTTAAAGAGACCCCAAAGGGATAACTAGCCCCTTCCACTATGTGAGTGAGAACACACTAGAAGGTGCCATCTATGAGGAATGGGCCCTCATCAGACATTGTATCTGCCAGTGCCTTGATCTTGGACTTCTTAGCCTCGAGAACTTTGAGAAATAAATTTCTATTCTTTTTTTTTTTTTCTCCTTTTTTGAGACGGAGTCTCGCACTGTCGCCCAGGCTGGTGTGCAGTTGTGCAATCGCGGCTCACTGCAACCTCCGTCTCCTGGGTTCAAGCAATTCTCCTGCCTCAGCCTCCCAAGTAACTAGGATTACAGGTGCCCCGCCACCACGCCTGGCTAACTTTTTTGTGTTTTTAGTAGAGACAGGGATTCACTATGTTGGCCAGGCTGCTCTTGAACTCCTGACCTCGTGATCCACCCACCTTGGCCTCCCAAAGTGCTGGGATTACAGGCATGAGCCACTGTGCTCAGCCTAAATTTCTATTCTTTTTAAGCTATGCAGTTATGGGTTGTTAGTTGATGGGTTGTTATAGTAACCCAAATAGACTAAGAAAACCAACTAAGGCCTAAGGCCTAACATAGGGCTGGCACATAGTAAACTTCAATATTTGTTTGTTGAATGAATGAATGCACATTCCTTGAATAATTTGCATTTGACTCTATTTTCCACTCCTACTTTTTACGTGTATAAAAACCATTTGTATACCTTTGAGAACCTAGATCCATGGTTCTCAAAGTGTGATCAGGAAAAAGAGATAAAGTGAGATTCACCAAAGTTGAAAACCTCTGTGCTTTACCACTTATTGGGTTTGTGGCTTTTTGCAAGTTATGTAACATGTCTGTGATGCAATTATCTCATATGTAATCATAATATACTTCACACAATTGTTATAGAGATTTTCTGAGATAAGTGATAATAATAATCGCTAACACTTCCTGGGCACTTACTATGTATCTGCTGTGTTCTAACTCATCAGGTGAGGCACTATTTTCATTTCATAAAAAGGGATTAACATTGCCTGCACATATAAATATCATATTATTATTATTATTAACATTATTGTAGTCAATGATGAAAGAAGAGGCTGACAAGGCCTTTTCTTCCCACCCTGAGTGCACAGATCTCCTAGATGGATGTTTTGTGGGCGACCACTGTGTGACAGCCTGTTACTCCGTGCAACTGCATCCAGTCCAGTGCTTCTCACAGGTGAGCATGCATCAGAGTCAGTTGAAGGGCTTGTCAAAACAGATTACCAGGTCTTGTCCACCAGGTTTCTGATTCAATTGGTCTAGTACGGAGTCCAAGAATTTGCATTTCTGACAATTTCTCAGATGCTGCTGATGCTACCAGCCCCTAACCAAACATTTCAAAAATAATTATTTTATTGAAATATAATTCATATACCATAAAATAATTATTTAAAGTGTACCATTCAGTGATGTGTTACAATATTCACAGTTGTACAACCATCATCATTCTAGAACAAAGTACACATTTTTCTTAATTTTTCAATCTGTTTTAAAAATAGGTATACAAAACTACATTAAAAAGTAGAGATAGGAGGGGGGCGGAGCAAGATGGCCAAATAGGAACAACCCCAGTCTCCAACTCCCAGCGCCAGCGACACAGAAGACAGGTGATTTCTGTATTTTCAACTGAGGTACTGGGATCATCTCACTAGGGAGTGCCAGACAATTGGTGCTGGTGAGCTGCTGCAGCCCGACCAGTGAGAGCTGAAGCAGGGCGAGGCATCGCCTCACCTGGGAAGCGCAAGGGGGAAGAGAATCCCTTTTCCTAGCCAGGGAACTGAGACACACAACACCTGGAAAATCGGGTAACTCCCACCCAAATACTGCGCTTTACCAAGGGTCTTAGCAATCGGGCACACCAGGAGATTACATCCCACACCTGGCCGGGAGGGTCCCACACCCACGGACCTCCCTCATTGCTAGCACAGCAGTCTGTGACCTAACTGCGAGGCAGCAGCAAGGCTGGGGGAGGGGCACCCGCCATTGCTGAGGCTTAAGTAGATAAACAAAGCGCCTGGGAAGCTCGAACTGTGTGGAGCTCACAGCAGCTCAAGGAGGCCTGCCTGTCTCTGTAGACTCCACCTCTGGGGACAGGGCACAGCTAAACAACAACAACAACAACAACAAGGCAGCAAAAACCTCTGCAGACGCAAACAACTCTGTCTGACAGCTTTGAAGAGAGCAGTGGATCTCCCAACACGGAGGTTGAGATCTGAGAACAGACAGACTGCCTGCTCAAGTGGGTCCCTGACCCCTGAGTAGCCTAACTGGGAGACATCCCCCACTTGGGGCAGACCGACACCCCACACCTCACACGGTGGAGTAAACCCCTGAGAGGAAGCTTCCAAAGCAAGAATCAGACAGGTACACTCGCTGTTCAGCAATATTCTATCTTCTGCAGCCTCTGCTGCTGATACCCAGGCAAACAGGGTCTGGAGTGGACCTCAAGCAATCTCCAACAGACCTACAGCTGAGGGTCCTGACTGTTAGAAGGAAAACTAACAAACAGGAAGGACACCCACACCAAAACCCCATCAGTACGTCACCATCATCAAAGACCAGAGGCAGATAAAAACCACAAAGATGGGGAAAAAGCAGGGCAGAACAGCTGGAAATTCAAAAAATAAGAGCGCATCCCCCTCTGCAAAGGAACGCAGCTCATTGCCAGCAATGGATCAAAGCTGGACGGAGAATGACTTTGACGAGATGAGAGAAGAAGGCTTCAGTCCATCAAACTTCTCAGAGCTAAAGGAGGAATTACGTACCCAGTGCAAAGAAACTAAAAATCTTGAAAAAACAGTGGAAGAATTGATAACTAGAATAATTAATGCAGAGAAGGCCCTAAACGAACTGACAGAGATGAAAACCATGACACGAGAAATACGTGACAAATGCACAAGCTTCAGTAACCGACTCGATCAACTGGAAGAAAGAGTATCAGCGATTGAGGATCAAATGAATGAAATGAAGCGAGAAGAGAAATCTAAAGAGAAAAGAAGAAAAAGAAATGAACAAAGACTGCAAGAAGTATGGGATTATGTAAAAAGACCAAATCTACGTCTGATTGGGGTGCCTGAAAGTGAGGGGGAAAATGGAACCAAGTTGGAAAACACTCTTCAGGATATCATCCAGGAGAACTTCCCCAACCTAGTAGGGCAGGCCAACATTCAAATCCAGGAAATACAGAGAACACCACAAAGATATTCCTCGAGAAGAGGAACTCCAAGACACATAATTGCCAGATTCACCAAAGTTGAAATGAAGGAAAAAATCTTAAGGGCAGCCAGAGAGAAAGGTCGGGTCAACCACAAAGGGAAGCCCATCAGACTAACAGCAGATCTCTCAGCAGAAACTCTACAAGCCAGAAGAGAGTGGGGGTCAATATTCAACATTCTTAAAAGAATTTTAAACCCAGAATTTCATATCCAGCCAAACTAAGTTTCATAAGTGAAGGAGAAATAAAATCCTTTACAGATAAGGAAATGCTTAGAGATTTTGTCACCACCAGGCCTGCCTTACAAGAGACCATGAAGGAAGCACTCAACATGGAAAGGAAAAACCGGTACCAGCCATTGCAAAAACATGCCAAAATGTAAACACCATCGAGGCTATGAAGAAACTGCATCAACTAACGAGCAAAATAACCAGTTAATATCATAATGGCAGGATCAAGTTCACACATAACAATATTAACCTTCAATGTAAATGGACTAAATGGTCCAATTAAAAGACACAGACTGGCAAACTGGATAAAGAGTCAAGACCCATCAGTCTGCTGTATTCAGGAGACCCATCTCACATGCAGAGACATACATATGCTCAAAATAAAGGGATGGAGGAAGATCTACCAAGCAAATGGAGAACAAAAAAAAGTAGGGGTTGCAATCCTAGTCTCTGATAAAACAGACTTTAAACCATCAAAGATCAAAAGAGACAAAGAAGGCCATTAGTAATGGTAAAGGGATCAATTCAACAGGAAGAGCTAATGATCCTAAATATATATGCACCCAATACAGGAGCACCCAGATTCATAAAGTCCTTAGAGACTTACAAAGAGACTTTGACTCCCATACAATAATAATGGGAGACTTCAACACCCCACTGTCAACATCAGACAGATCATTGAGACAGAAAGTTAACAAGGATATCCAGGAATTGAACTCATCTCTGCAGCAAGCAGACCTAATAGACATCTACAGAACTCTCCACCCCAAATCAACAGAATATACATTCTTCTCAGCACCACATCACACTTATTCCAAAATTGACCTCATAATTGGAAGTAAAGCACTCCTCAGCAAATGTACAAGAACAGAAATTATAACAAACTGTCTCTCAGACCACAGTGCAATCAAACTAGAACTCTGGACTAAGAAACTCAATCAAAACCACTCAACTCCATGGAAACTGAATAACCTGCTCCTGAATGACTACTGGGTACAAACGAAATGAAGGCAGAAATAAAGATGTTCTTTGAAACCAATGAGAACAAAGATACAACATACCAGAATCTCTGGGACACATTTAAAGCAATGTGTAGAGGGAAATTATAGCACTAAATGCCCACAAGACAAAGCTGGAAAGATCTAAAATTGACACTCTAACATCACAATTAAAAGAACTAGAGAAGCAAGAGCAAACACATTCGAAAGCTAGCAGAAGGCAAGAAATAACTAAGATCAGAGCAGAACTGAAAGAGATAGAGACACAAAAAAACCCTCCAAAAAAATCAATGAATCCAGGAATTGGTTTTTTGAAAAGAGCAACAAAATTGATAGACCGCTAGCAAGACTAATAAAGAAGAAAAGAGAGAAGAATCAAATAGACGCAATAAAAAATGATAAAGGGGATATCACCACCGACCCCACAGAAATACAAACTACCATCAGAGAATACTATAAACACCTCTATGCAAATAAACTAGAAAATCTAGAAGAAATGGATAATTTCCTGGACACTTACACTCTCCCAAGACTAAACCAGGAAGAAGTTGAATCCCTGAATAGACCAATAGCAGGCTCTGAAATTGAGGCAATAATTAATAGTCTACCAACCAAAAAAAGTCCAGGACCAGATGGATTCACAGCTGAAATCTACCAGAGGTACAAAGAGGAGCTGGTACCATTCCTTCTGAAACTATTTCAATCAATTGAAAAAGAAGGAATCCTCCCTAACTCATTTTATGAGCTCAACATCATCCTGATACCAAAGCCTGGCAGAGACACAACAAAAAAAGAGAATTTTAGACCAATATCCCTGATGAACATCAATGCAAAAATCCTCAATAAAATACTGGCAAACCAGATCCAGCAGCACATCAAAAAGCTTATCCACCATGATCAAGTGTGCTTCATCCCTGGGATGCAAGGCTGGTTCAACATACGCAAATCAATAAACATAATCCAGCATATAAACAGAACCAAAGACAAAAACCACATGATTATCTCAATAGATGCAGAAAAGGCTTTTGACAAAATTCAACAGCCCTTCATGCTAAAAACGCTCAATAAAATCGGTATTGATGGAAGGTATCTCAAAATAATAAGAGCTATTTATGACAAACCCACAGCCAATATCATACTGAATGGGCAAAAACTGGAAAAATTCCCTTTGAAAACTGGCACAAGACAGGGATGCCCTCTCTCACCACTCCTATTCAACACAGTGTTGGAAGTTCTGGCTAGTGCAATCAGGCAAGAGAAAGAAATCAAGGGTATTCAGTTAGGAAAAGAAGTCAAATTGTCCATCTTTGCAGATGACATGATTGTATATTTAGAAAACCCCATTGTCTCAGCCCAAAATCTCCTTAAGCTGATAAGCAATTTCAGCAAAGTCTCAAGATACAAAATTAATGTGCAAAAATCACAAGCATTCTTATACACCAGTAACAGACAAACAGAGAGCCAAATCATGAATGAACTTCCATTCACAATTGCTTCAAAGAGAATCAAATACCTAGGAATCCAACTTACAAGGGATGTAAAGGACCTCTTCAAGGAGAACTACAAACCACTGCTCAGTGAAATACAAGAGGACACAAACAAATGGAAGAACATACCATGCTCATGGATAGGAAGAATCAATATCGTGAAAATGGCCATACTGCCCAAGGTAATTTGTAGATTCAATGCCATCCCCATCAAGCTACCAATGAGTTTCTTCACAGAATTGGTAAAAACTGCTTTAAAGTTCATATGGAACCAAAAAAGAGCCTGCATCTCCAAGACAATCCTAAGTCAAAAGAACAAAGCTGGAGGCATCACGCTACCTGACTTCAAACTCTACTACAAGGCTACAGTAACCAAAACAGCATGGTACTGGTACCAAAACAGAGATATAGACCAATGGAACAGAACAGAGGCCTCAGAAATAATACCACACATCTACAGCCATCTGATCTTTGACAAACCTCAGAAAAGCAAGAAATGGGGAAAGGATTCCCTATTTAATAAATGGTGTTGGGAAAAATGGCTAGCCATAAGTAGAAAGCTGAAACTGGATCCTTTCCTTACTCCTTATACGAAAATTAATTCAAGATGGATTAGAGACTTGAATGTTAGACCTAATACCATAAAAACCCTAGAGGAAAACCTAGGTAATACCATTCAGGACATAGGCATGGGCAAGGACTTCATGCCTAAAAGCAAACGGCAACAAAAGCCAAAATTGACAAATGGGATCTAATTAAACTAAAGAACTTCTGCACAGCAAAGGAAACTACCATCAGAGTGAACAGGCAACCTACAGAATGGGAGAAAATGTTTGCAATCTACTCATCTGACAAAGGGCTAATATCCAGAACCTACAAAGAACTCAAACAAATTTACAAGAAAAAAACAAACAACCCCATCAAAAAGTGGGCAAAGGATATGAACAGACATTTCTCAAAAGAAGACATTCATACAGCCAACAGACACATGAAAAAATGCTATTCATCACTGGCCATCAGAGAAATGCAAATCAAAACCACAATGAGATACCATCTCACACCAGTTAGAATGGCGATCATTCAAAAGTCAGGAAACAACAGGTGCTGGAGAGGATGTGGAGAAATAGGAACACTTTTACACTGTTGGTGGGATTGTAAACTAGTTCAACCATTATGGAAAACAGTATGGCGATTCCTCAAGGATCTAGAACTAGATGTACCATATGACCCAGCCATCCCATTACTGGGGATATACCCGAAGGATTGTAAATCATGCTGCTATAAAGACACATGCACACGTATGTTTACTGCGGCACTATTCACAATAGCAAAGACTTGGAATCAACCCAAATGTCCATCAGTGACAAACTGGATTAAGAAAAAGTGGCACATATACACCATGGAATACTATGCAGCCATAAAAAAGGATGAGTTTGTGTCCTTTGTAGGGATATGGATGCAGCTGGAAACCGTCATTCTCAGCAAACTATCGCAAGAAGAGAAAACCAAACACCGCATGTTCTCACTTATAGGTGGGAACTGAACAATGAGATCACTTGAACTCGGGAAGGGGAACATCACACACTGGGGCTTATCATGGGGAGGGGGGAGGAGGGAGGGATTGCATTGGGAGTTATGCCTGATGTAAATGACGAGTTGATGGGTGCAGCACAGCAACATGGCACAAGTATACATATGTAACAAACCTGCACGTTATGCACATGTACCCTAGAACTTAAAGTAGAATAATAATAATAAAAAAAATAAAAAAAATAAAAAGTAGAGATGGAGAAGTATTCCCTCATCCCAATCACTTGGTTCCTCCCCTCTACTAGGTAACCCCTTTTATTTATTTTCTATATATCTATTTTGATGTTGCATTTCTTCATGCAGATATAAGCAATATGTTTTCCTGTTTTCTTGCACTAGAGAGGCAGCACACTATGAATCATATTCTGTCAATTGTTTTTTTCATTTAGTAAAGCTGGAGATCATTATGAAGGTATTAGCACGGCATATTTAATAGTCTCCTTACTTTCCAAGTAAACAAATATAACAATTGTTTCTAGTCTTTTGCTATTGCAATCTATGCTGCAATAAATACCCTTACATACATATCATTTCACATGTGTTATCATTTCATATGTGTCTCCTCTAAAATTCAGGTGTTGCCAAATAGGCCATGAAGGC
Organism: Macaca thibetana thibetana; assembly: GCF_024542745.1. Lineage (NCBI taxonomy): Eukaryota > Metazoa > Chordata > Mammalia > Primates > Cercopithecidae > Macaca > Macaca thibetana. Next base: position 97,529,715 of record NC_065585.1, on the reverse strand, counting down.
TCCTCCATCATTAATGGGATTAAGGCTCTTATAAAAGAGGCTTCATGCAGCATTTGGCTAGCCTGCTTTCGTGGCCTTGTGCCTTCTTCTTTTCGTGGCCTTCATGCAGCAATAAGGCCCACACCAGACACCAAATGCCAGCTCCTTGATCTCAGATTTCTCAGAGTGAGAAAGTAAACGTCTGTTCTTTGTAAACTACCCAGTATCAGATATTCTGTTATAGCAGCACAAAACAGACTAAGACAATATGTGTGCAGGTGTATGTGTAGGATTAATTCCCAGAAGTATGATTGCTAGCTTAAAGAGTAAATACACTTATAATTTTGAAACATATTTTCACAGTCCCACTGATAGGAGTTGCCTAATTTTGTACTTTTGTTAGCAATACACGAGAGGACCCTTACCCCAATATGTGTTGTTGAGGACTCGGATTTTAGCCAATACGATAGATGTGCAGTTTAAGTTTGCATTTTTCTTGTCATGAGTGAGACAGTATATTTTTCATTGTATAAAAGCCATTTTTGTTCCTTTCTCTGTGAACTGCCCTTGTCCTTTGCCCATTTTCTACTGGTTTTTTGGTTATTTCCCCCAAGGAATACTCTTGGTTACTCCTCCAAGAGTAATTTATACTTTAGGGGGTTGTTTCTATATGATATCAATATGAACTATTCTTCGATTTTGCCTTTTTTTTTTGCCATGCATAATTTAGGGTTTTTATGTAGTTGAATTGATCAATCTTTCCTATTACAACTAGGGCATTTTGAGTCATAGTTGGAAAACCTTTCTCCCACTCTAAGATTATAAAGGAATCTGGTCATGTTTTATTCTAATACCTTGACATTTTTTTCACGTTTAAATCTTGGATTCATTTGTAGCCTAGAGCACTATCATCTACCAGACTAAAAAAGAATATTGATGAGTAGATTCTAAACATTTCTCCCCATATTAGATCTTTCTTTAAATACAATCTTGCCCCATATATAAGACAGATGGAAGGAGAGCTGCCCTGAAGGTGCAGCAGAGATGCTCTTGTGAGTCGCAACCTCCCCAGACTCCATGGATCTCCATGGAATCCTTAGGATGGTTGTAAGCAGAGTGAAGACCACAGATATCTGCAGAACAACAACTAGGCCAAAAAGTTTGATGAGAAAAAAGTTAAAAGAAGGACTTTCTGGTTTGTCTTGATGTTTGCCATCGAGTGTTTGTTAAGGAGGAAATAAGACAAGACTGGAGAGGCCTCATAAGTCCCTTTTGGCAGGGGCTCATCTTTCTCATCAACAGTTCCCTTTTGCTGAGTTCATACGTTCAAGTGAAAAATTCCTCATGATTCTACTATGATCTGATTGGTGTAGTGGAGAATGCGTGGATCTTGGTATCACATATGAGTTCTAATCCTGAACACTTACTAGCTGTGCAGCCTCTGGCAAGTCATTTCTGTTTCACAATGAGTAGTTCATCCATAGTAAATAATTGAGTACTTTGTATATGGAAGACACTGTGCTAATTGATGGAGATACAAAAACGGTGAAGATAGAAATGGTATTACCTTACAGCATGGAGGTGGAGCCACATGGTATAACAAATAACTATCGTAATTATTTAGATTGTGATTGTCACATCTTCAACAGAGTAGGGGTCCTGTGGACATGAAGAATAGGGAGGTTCAGGCTTGCTAGTTTAGGGAAGCTGGCCACCAGGTTCAGGTTTGACAGGTGCATAGGAAATGGCATGGCAGAGGGAGGCCAGAGCCTTTTAGGCAAAAGGAAGAGCAAATGCTTATTAGACCCCAAGGCTGTAGGAGCTAGACACGTTTGACCACCAAAAGGAAGGCCAATATAGACAGCATCAACATCACCGTGGTGTCTGTGTGGAGAATGGATTGTATGTGTGTGGTGTGTGAGGGGCAACAGTGGATTAGGGGACATGGGTTAGGAGCTACCAGCAGTCTGGGCAAAACACACTAGCGGCCTGGGAAACAGTGGTGGCAGTGGAAAGTTGACAGATTGGTAAGGGACACAGACCTGTTCACAAAAATTCCTAGGTTTCTGGGTGAGCTATGGCCAGGTGGATGTCCACGCCACTACTGAGATGGTGAATTCTGAACAGGAGGAAGTTTGGAGAAAAATCCCAACATTTCGGCAGGACAGCACCTCCTCGTGGAGATAACAAGCGGGAGCCTCACCACAGGCCTGGTTGTGGGAGTGAAATGGGGACTCCTGGCGCGGTCGGGTGCACTTGCTGTGCTAAGACAGTGAGGCCCGGCGGAGGCGGCAATGGCAGACCCGGTTTCTTGGTGCAGTCCCAGTGGGAGGCCCGGTGTCCAAAATTCTCAACTAGATTGGGCATGCCGTTTATCTTGTTACAACTGTTGACAGTAATGGCACTAGCAATAATGTGCTTCCCAGGCGAAGATGGTTTTTCTTCTGTGTTTTCAGCCACTGCAGAGTGGACATCTACTATGAACCAAGTATCTGCGGCTTTAGGTACCAGATTCAAACACGGGATGTTGGCAGAACAGGGACTAGGACGGAGAGAAAACCTGAAGATGGATCAACCAGAAAGCAATGCATTTTCACAGAGGCACAAAAAAGTGCCTCTGAAGCAGAAGATTCACCTCCACTTCTGCGTCCTTTTGAGGCAACTTTCTGAGCATCCTTTCCTCCTCCGCAGGCCGACGCTTTTTCACCTTGTTAAACTACCTGGTAGCTTTCTCCATGGGAGGCGCCTTCCTCACAGTCCTCGGACCCAGTCAGACTCGTGGCCTTCCCCGGCTTCTGCTGGGTCGACTGTGGTCGGCGCCGCACGGTCTCAGACCCACTTCTCTCACGCCCTGAGGAGCGGCGGGCCCCGCGGGGCCCCTGTGCGCCCCGGCGAAACGTGGCAGGAACGCAATCACCCGCCCCCTCAGATTCTGGCACCCCGTAGCCTTTCCGCAGGCTCCACGAGTTCTCCTGTTGATGTGATGACCAACATGCAGTTCGGGCTCTGGACACTTAGACTTTAGTCCTTACCCCCGGCCCCCAAACATGGGGAAACCACACCCTCTCTGCTCCAGTCACCAGCAGCCACTCCCATTCCTTAAGTATCCATTATTGCATGTGTAGCCTACTTTTCTGGTTTTCATTTTTATTTAAGGTCAGTTGTTGCCTGACAACACAAACGAAAGTAACTGAATTCGAAAGACAACACTTGGAGGCGGCCCCCACTCCAGGCGCCAGCCCAGCAGCTCTCCCGAACCCCCCAGGAGCTCGCGGGCGAGCAACGCCACAGCCCAGAGCGCACCCCGTAGACCCCACCAGCCCCGGGGGCGGAAGCTCTCCCCTCCGCGCTGCACTCCTTCCGGGCTCTGGGCCCAACCAGGCAGTCCCGGAGGCCCTGGGGCTCTGGGGCCCGGAGAAGCCCTGCCCCCCGCCGAAGCCCCGCCCTGCGCCCGAGCGCCCGCCAATGGCAGCGCGCGGTGCGGCGCGCCGAGGTGGGACGGCGGCGCGCTGAGGGGGCGGTACGCTCAGGCTTCGCTTCTGGAGATGCCCCGCGGCTGGCGCGCTGGAGTTTCGAAGGTAGGCTCTGGGTTGGGAGTGGGTGCCGCGCCGTTTCCCGCGTTGCGGGCAAGCGGCGGGCCGGCGCGGGGCCGGCCCAGGGCTGCTGGGGTGAGAGAGGGTGGGCGTTGGGAGTGGAGGGCTAGGTGGTGGTGGGTCCCGTCTGCGCGCGTGGAGCCAGCCAGCGCAGCGGGGTGCCGCCCCCAGGTCCGGGTCTGGTCCTGGCGTGTGGGCCGGGCCCTCAGCCGCAGTACTGAAGGCAAGGGGTGGGGCCGCCGAGGGACGCAGCGGGCGGGAGCGTGTGTCTGCCTCGGGGATACTTGGCTTTACTTTTGTCTGTTTTTGATTCTGGTGTACTGCACCAAACAGCAGGTAATCCTGGCATGGCTTTGCCAGTCTCCTCGGATAATCCCCTGTCAACTCTGCCTTTCTTCCTGCAGCACTGGGAGGGGACTGTGCGTCTGACCGCCCAGTTTTTGGACACCGCGCTGCCTCGGGGTCCAGAACGAGCGCGGGTGGCTAGGAATCGTTGGGTGAATGGTGTTTAATTGCACCTGTATCCGCCAGTGCATCCTTTTTTGTTCTGCTAATTGTGCTTGTTCTGGCATGTGTCCTTTATCGTTTTAAAGTTCCTTCTAACTTCCTTGCTTTCAAATACGTTTGTCTCATAGTAAAATAGTTTTTAAAAAGCAAACACAGGACCTCCTTTCTTGACTCTTCCCTTTACTCGAAAACTTCTGAAAAAAATAGTCCACATATACTGGTTCAACTTCTTTACCACTACCATGCTTTCTTGCTTCTCAAATACCATTTATTATCAGCCCACACCATCAATTTTGCGACTGGCTTTAGGGAATAAAGAAATTCATTTCAGGCACCTCTGTTGATTATAAGATACAGCCTGATTTCAGAAGTATTAATGTATGAAAAGAAATCAAGGAAATACATCAATTTGCTAAATCCAGTGTAAGTTATTTACTTGGTCATTGGAGCATTTGACACATTGACCACCTGCTTTTATTTCTTTTGGAACATCCCTGATGTTGCTACCCTGATTGTCTTCCTGTCTTGCAACAGCTTATTTTCTTCTCTTTACTGTGTTCGTGCCATGTTCTAATTTTTGACCTTGTGCTGCTTCTCATTTTCCACATTTGCTTTGGGCAATTATCATACATTGAAGTTGATTGTCATTGCTGTATAGATGACTTTCAGATCTATATTAGATCTTTCCCTAGAGCTCAAACTTGGTGCATCACAAAATCATCATCTCACCCTTAGTCCTCCAGGCCCTAACAGTTTCTCTTGACTCAGAAATCTTAGTATTTTTGAATTGACGTTCATTTCTGGTCTCTTCATCTTGTCGTTTTTCAAGACTCCTATCAAATTTTTTTAGTAGTCGTACAGTTGTCTATTGTGTAATACGTTGCTGAAAACTGAAGAAGTTTATAACAAATATTTATTATATCATAGAGTTTCTGAGAGTCAGGAATCTGAGAACGGCTCAACTATGTGGTTGTAGTTCAGGATCTCCCACAAGGCTGCAGTCAAATAAAGGTCATTGGAGCTGGAGAATACAGTTCCAAGCTCACTCACATGGTTGTTTCTTGATAGCTCCATAGGGCAGCTTAAAACAGGGTCCTGGCTTTCCCAAGAGCAAGAGAGAGAGCAACAAGATATTCGCCCCCGTGTCTTTCATAGCCTAATCTCAGAAGTGACATCCCATCTGCTGTCTATTCATTGCATGGACCAACCCGGTACAATGTATGAGGAGACTATAGAGGATCCCCAGGAGCTGGGGATCACAGGGCCCACCTTGGAGGCTGGCTTCCACAGTATTTCCCAGGAATTTATTTTTTGTTTTTGTCTCCCTTGGTCAGTCTCAAAGGACTTTAATGGTTGGAGTGTTGCTGTGTGGTGCCAGCTAGCATGCTCCCATTCCATCTTCAGAGGTGACTTTCCCTTAGGCACTACTTTGATTATATTGTTAGTCCTCTACCTAAATCTCGTTTTACTTATTGGCTACATCATAATTTATTGCAGACTTATCCTGTGTTTATTGCTTTATATGTATTAACTAATTTATTTTAACAGTCCTGTGAGGTAGATATCATTAGTCTTGTTTTATGGATGAGGTAACTGTGGCTCAACAGAGAGGCTAATTTGCCTTAGGTCACAGAGCAGTTAAGGGAAGAAGCTAGGATTTATATTCAGCTAGTCTGCCCCAGACCTTGCTTTTGTTCAGGCTCTCAGCCTGCTTTTCACAGCCTCCATAATGTATCTGTGTCTTATTTCTTAACTTTACAGCTTTGTTCATTATTTATCTTATAGGTAAAATAGACTATTGCTGTCACTGTACTTTCTTGCCCCTTAGTGGTAATTGCATATGTTCTTGGTTTGGAATAATGCCAGTTCTCCCATTTCTGCTGATTGATAATTTTTTTTTTTTTGGGGGCGGGGTGGCGGGGGACGCAGTCTTGCTGTGTTGCCCAGGCTGGAATGCAGTGGCGCAATCTCGGCTCACTGCAAGCTCCACCTCCCAGGTTCGTGCCATTCTTCTGCCTTAGCCTCCCTCCCAGGTCGCTGGGACTACAGGCACCCGCCACCACACCCAGCTAATTTTTAAAAATTTTTGTTAGAGACGGGGTTTCACCGTGTTAGCCTGGATGGTCTCAATCACCTGATGTCGTGATCTACCTGCCTCAGCCTCCCAAAGTGCTGGGATTACAGGTGTGAGCCACTGCTTCCAGCCATGGAATCTTTATCATCCATTGAGGCCTACTCCAAATCCCACCTTCCCCCAAATTATCCCAGCTGTAAATGAACTTTCTTCTGTAGTCTGTGGAATTTTATGTAGGTAACTCTTACTACTCCGTGTCTTACATTAGGTTTATTTGTGTCTACACCTTTATTGGCTTACAGTCTAGACATTTAAGATTAGGGACTATTTCTTCAGCCTATATTCCCCAGAGTACCTGTCATATCCCTTGTACATACTAGATACCTAATAAACATGTGATTAATTTATGAAAGGGGAACTAGTTTAGAAGATTTGCAAGTATTCTAGGTGTGAAGAAACATGAGGAAATACCCTAGTCTGAAGACTTGGGTATCAGCCTCAGCAATACAGTTGAATGATTTTGCAATTTTGGACAAGCCACACAGATGTATCAGGACTCTTAAGATGAAAAGTGATGTGGTCATGGACTAAAGTAGTGGAATTAGGAATAGAATGGAAAGGACTGAGTTGATAGACTACAAATGGAAGGTGAGATTTAGGCAACTGCAATTGAAAGAGGAAGAGGAAGGAACCCATGATGATTCAGGAAGTTGAACCTGTGAGAAGTGGGAAAGTCATTTGCCCCTTAACTGATATTAGGATATATAGATATGTGGAATTTAAGACTCAAGGAGATTAAGGCAGTCAGTTGCTCAAAGACTGAGGTATCTTAGTTCTTTCCTCACTTCCCTCCATGGGTTTCTCCTGCTTTAGCCCCTCACTATCCCTTAACATGCTGTGATTCTTCCCTTTATGCCTTGTGTTCTCCCTTACCTTATGAAGTAGCCAAGGACGACCACATATACTCCTGTTCTTGGGCAGCAGCTTGCCTTTTGAGATTTTCTTTTTTTCTTTTTTTTTTTTTTTTTTGAGACAGAGTCTTGCTCAGCCACCCAGGCTGGAGTGCAGTGGCCCGATCTCAGCTCACTGCACCCACCGTCTCCTGGGTTTAAGTCATTCTCCTGTCTCAGCCTCCTGAGTAGCTGGAATTATAGGCACTTGCCATCATGCCCGGCTAACTTTTTTTGTACTTTAGAAGAGACGGAGTTTCACCATGTTGATCAGGCTGGTCTTGAACTCTTGACTTCAGGTGATCCACCCGCCTCAGCCTCCCGCAGTGCTAGGATTACAGGTGTGAGCCACTGCGCCCGGCGCCTTTTGAGATTTTCTGTTCCTCCCCAGCTGTAATACTCTCACAGCTCCTTTCACCTCGTTAGGCTGAGTTATAGCTTCTAGCTCCTCGCCCCGCCTTCTGCTCACTCTTCCACTGAAAGAAAAACTATCTCAGCAAGATCATGAAAGAGAGAAATAAAGGAAGAGTACATCTTGCTGATGACACCTTCTTTCTCTAACCGTTTGGGTCCCTCTCATCACTGAAACTTCTTTTCTTTCTTTTATTTTTATTTTTTATGTTTTGAAACAGGGTCTCACTCTGTCACCCTAAGCTGGAGTGCAGTGGTGCGATGTGGCTCTTTGCACCCTCGACCTCTCAGGCTTAAGCGATCCTCCCACCTCAGCCTCCCCAGTAGCTGAAACTACAGGGGTGCACCACAACACCCAGCTTGTTTTTAAATTTTTTGTGGAGATGGTGTCTTGCCATATTATCCAGATTAGTCTTGAACTCCTGGCCTCAAGCAATCCTCCGTGCCTTAGCCTTCCAAAGTGCTGGGATTATAGGCATGAGCCACGGCACTCAGCCAATTTATTTTATTTCTGGTGCTTCTTGCACTAGGGCAAGCAGATGGTAGGTATTGATTAAATACAATGTGCACATGAGTTTGAAGAGTACTCAAGGCTGCAGTTTGAAAAGTGTTTTCTTTGTCAAGAAAGGGCAACATTTTGCCTCTTTGAAGTAGGAAGGAAGAAGCCAATGGGGAGAGTCAGGACCTTTTAGTATCTTAGAAGGATTGGATTCCATTACAGAGCAGAGTTAGTTTCAGGAATAGTAACATTTCCCCCGGAGACTGTAGGGAAGAAGGAGAGCTCAGTAGATGGGAAGTTAGCTGATTTTTACGATGGCTAATTTTTTTTTCCTGGGGAAGATGTGACAACATGAGCTATGGGGCTGATACGGAGATGTCGAGAAGTGTGGGTATGGAACTCACATGTATGTGTGAGATTCTGTGTAGGGGTGTGTGTGTGTGTGTGTGTGTGAATGAATGGAGGACTAGGGAATAAGTGTTCAACAGTGGTCAAGGACATGTAATAAGAATAACTGGAGGGAGCTGCTATCATTTTTGGACTTTTTTCCAGTGGCGCCATGGGTTGGTGATTGGTAACCCCATGGGTTGGTCAAAGGGTAGGGGTCTTAGTGCTTGAAAGGCAGCACTGAAGAAGTAGGCTATAGAGTGCAGAATGGCATGGGAGACATCATGATTGGGAGGGAGTGACTCTGCTAATGTGAGTAGGACTGAAAAGTCCCAGTGAATTTTCAGATACTTAGAGCCCAGTCAGAAACTCACTTGTGGTGCCTATGTGTGGGAAGTGATTGTATAGTTGTTGATAGACACTTTTATTAACGTGAGATAATGGAGAACAAGTGGCTAGAATCTTTAGTTTTGGACATAGACATACATGGGAGAAAATCTTGACACATTGCTTCCTAGCTCTCTGAATAGGGCAATATACCTAACATTGAGTTTTCTTTATAAAATGGGGTTAATACCTATGTTGCTGGGTTGATGTGAGGATTAAGTAATGAGAATGCATGGGATGATATACTGAGCATATAAGCACTCAATAAATGTTGGTGATAATGAAAGCAATTAATAATGAAACACCATGATAATTAAATCATATGAGGACAAAGATAGTGTACATCCTCTACTACTTTGTCTCTAGATTTCCCTGGAATTGCTGTCTTTCAGCTTGTTGAACAAGAAAAAAAGGCTCATTTTCAAGGAAATTCTCATAGTTATCTTGGTAGGAGTACCTCATGGTTCCAGTTTAGGGCCTTGATAATCTCATTGAATGATTTACTGCTGGCTCTACATCTCAGAATTAGACTACTTAGTATAGACATCTCAGTTGTCTTGTTTTTTTTTTTTTTTTTTTTGGAGACGGTCTTCCTCTGTCACCCAGGCTGTGGGGCGCAGGGGCACAGGGACGTGATCATGGCTCACTGCAGTCTTGAGCTCCTGGGCTGAAGGGATCCTCCCATTTTGGCCTCCCGAGTAGCTGGGACCACAGGCCATGCCACTGTGCCTGGCTAATATTTAAGTTTCTTTTGTAGAGATAGGGTCTTGCTGTGTTACTGAGACTGGTTTTCAATTCCTGGCCTCAAGCATTCTTTCTCCTTGGCCTCCCAAAGGCTAGGATTACAGCGTGAACCACTGTGCCTGGCCTAGAGGTTGTCTTATTCCTCAAACCAAAGGGAAGGAGAGCTTTATATTGAAAACTTTCTGTATGTTAAGCACTTTGCATAGAGTACCTTACTTAAGGGAAAACGTGTTTTCTTTTTAGTCAAAATAATACATGTTTATAGGTAAGGTAAAATACTACAAAAAAGTTTATTGTAAAACCCAGCAGTCCCTTGCACATCTCATTCCATTTATTTTAATTGAGATGATTGTAAATTCACAGACAATTGTGAGTAACATAGAGAATAATTGTTTATAAACTAATTCTGGAGGCTGGACCTTGCTAGATCAAAGTGTTGACAGATTTCATGTCTGGTGAGGGCCTGCTTTCTGGTTAATAGACAGCCATATTCTCACCATGTCTTTATATGGTGGAAGAGGTAAAGGAGCTCTCCAAGATCTCTTTTATAAGGGCATCAATCCCGTAACTTCTAATCACCTACCAAAGGCCCCACCTCCTAATACCATCACCTCAGGGGTTAGGATTTCAACAAATATATTTTGAGGAGGCATAAACGTCAGGCCATAGCAATTCTGTGCAGTTCTATCACATGTAGATTCTGTAGGTTTGTGTATCCACCACCACAGTCAAGTTACTGTCCATCAGCACAAGTATCTCTTTTATAATCACAGTCACTCACTTCCAGTAACTCCAGCTCCCCTAATTACTAGAAAAAAATTTGTCATTTCAAGCATGTTACATAAATGGAATCACGTAGTATGTAACCTTTTGAGGTTGTTGTTGTTTTTTTTCTTTTTCTGAGATGGAGTTTTACTCTTGTTGCCCAGGCTGGAGTGCAATGGCATGATCTCAGCTCACTGTAACCTCTGCTCCCTGGGGTCAAGTGATTCTCCTGCCTCAGTCTCCCGAGTAGCTGGGATTACAGGCATGCATTGCCACACCTGGCTGATTTTGTATTTTTAGTAGAGATGGGGTTTCACCATATTGGTCAGGCTGGTCTCGAACTCCTGACCTCAGGTGATCCGCCCGCCTCGGCATCCCAAAGTGCTGGGATTACAGACATGAGCCACAGTGCTTAGTCTGAGGTTTTTTTTTTTAAATACAACATCAAACTCTCATGATTTATCCAAGTTGTTTTGAATATCAGTAGTTTCTTTTTGTTTTGTTTTGTTTTTATTTGTTTTTTTGAGTTGGAGTCTCACTGTCTTGCCCAGGCTGGAGTGCAATAGCGTGATCTCAGCTCGCTGCAACTTTCTGCCTCCCCAGTTCAAATGATTCTGCTGTCTCAGCCTCCCGAGTAGCTGATACTACAGGCGCCCGCTGCCATGCCCGGCTAATTTTTTGTATTTTAGTAGAGACAGGGTTTCACCTTGTTGTCCAGGCTGGTCTTGAACTCCTGAGCTCAGGCAATGCAATCCACCTGCCTCGGCCTCCCAAAGTGCTAGGATTACAGGCATGAGCCACCGCGCCCAGCCAGTAGTTTCTTTGTTTTAATTGCTGAGTAGTGTTCCATATAATGGACATACCAGAGTTTGGATTAACATTTATTATTGAAGGACCTTTAGGCTGCTTTCAGATTTTGGTTATTGCAAATAAAACTGCTATAAACATTTGTGTACGAGTTTTTGTGTGAACATAAGTTTTCATTTCTCTGAGATAAATGCCTAAGTGTGTAATTACCAGAACCTATGGTAATTTGATGTTTAACTCTGTAAGAAAGTGACAGACTTTTTGAAAGTGGTTGTATCTGTATAATTTTACAGTCTCATTGGCAATGTTGTTACTCAGTTTTATAGATAATAAAATCCACCTTTTTAAAGTGGAAAATCCAGTGGTTTCTAGTATATTTACAGAGTTGTACAAACGTTCGTAATTGTAGAATATTTTCATGACCCCAAAAAGAAACCCCCTAGCTATTACTAGTCACTCCCCATTCTCTCTTCCCTCATCCATTGGCAACCACTAAGCTACTTTCTGTGTGTATGGATTTGCCTATTCTGGACATTTCACATAAAGTGTGGTCATTTTGTGACTGGCTTCTTTCATTAAGCATAATGTTTTCCAGGTTTATACATGTTGTTGCATGTATCAGTACTTCATTCCTATTTATTTTGAATACATTTTTCATTGCATGGACATACTGCATTTTAAAAATCCATTTGTTAGTTGATAGACATTTGGATTATTTCCTCTTTTGGGCTGTTAAGAATAATGTTGCTTTGAACATATTTTTTTTTTAAATTTAGATGAGGTCTCACTATATTGCCCAGGCTGGTCTCAAACTCCTGGGCTCAAGAGATCCTCCCATCTCAGCTTCCCAAGGTGTTGGGATTACAGCCGTGAGCCACCATGCCTGGCCTGCGTTGAACGTTTGTGTATGTGTTTTTATGTAGACCTAAGTTTTTTTTCTCTAGCAGTGGAATTTTTGGGTCACATAATAACTGTATGTTTACGTTTTGGATAACTTAAAATTTTCCAAAGTGGTTGCACCTTTTACAGTCTCACCAGCAAGGAATGAATATTCTAATTTTGCCACATTCTTGCTAACACTTGCCATTGCCTGTCGTTTGATTTTAGTCATCCTAGTGGTTATGAAGTGTCACCTCACTGTGGTTTGGTTTACAGTTCTCTAATGAGGTTGAACATCTTTTCATGTACTTATTGGGCATTTCTGTATCTTGAAGAAGTGTTTATTCAGCATATTTGGCTGCATTTTCATTGGGTTATTTGCCATTTTATTGTTTAATCATGAGTTCTTTAAAATTCTGTATACTGTTCCCCTATAAGATGTATGATTTGCAGATATTTTCTCCCATTCTTTGGGTTTCCTTTTCATTCTCTTATTGAAGTACAAATGTTTTAAATAATTTTGATGAGGTCCAATTTGTTTTTTCTTTTGTTGCTTGTGCTTTTTGGTGTCATGTCTAATAAATCATTGCCTAAACCAAGGTCACAAAGATTTATTCCTATGTTTTCTTCCAAGGGTTATAGTTTTAGCTCTTACATTTAGGTCTGTGATTCATTCAGAGTTAATTTTTCTACACAGTGAGATAGGGATACAACTTCATTCTTGTGGATGTGGATACTCAGTTGTCTCAACACTCTTTGTTGAAAAAAATTGTTCTTTGTCCTTGAATTGTCTTGGCACTTTTTTGTTTTAATTGAAAATCAGTTGACCATAAAAGTAAAGATTTGTTTCTGGCCTATGAATTCTATTCCACTGATCTCATGTCTCCCTTTATTTTAGTACCATCTTGTTTTAATTACTGTAACTTGGCAGTGTCAAAATTAGACGTGTGAGTTTCTGACTTGTTTTCTGTTTTGAGATTTTTTAAACTGTTTTGGGTTTGTTGCATTCCCATATGAATAATAGCAGCTTGTCAATTTCTGCAGAAAGCCATCTGGGATTTTGATTGGGTTGAATATATAGACAAATTAGAGAATATTATCATCTTAATATTATTTCCTGTGAGCATGGGTTGTCTTTTTCATTTATTTAGATCTTCTTTAATTTCTAGCTATGTTTTACAGTTTTCAGTGAAAAAGTCCTGTACTTCTTTGGTTAAATTTATTCCTAGGAGTTTTATTCTTTTTTTTTTTATTATTATACTTTAAGTTCTAGGGTACATGTGCATAACGTGCAGGTTTGTTACATATGTATACTTGTGCCATGTTGCTGTGCTGCACCCATCAACTCGTCAGCACCCATCAACTCATCATTTACATCAGGTATAACTCCCAATGCAATCCCTCCCCCCTCCCCCCTCCCCGTGATAGGCCCCGGTGTGTGATGTTCCCCTTCCCGAGTCCAAGTGATCTCATTGTTCAGTTCCCACCTATGAGTGACAGCATGCGGTGTTTGGTTTTCTGTTCTTGTGATAGTTTGCTGAGAATGATGGTTTCCAGCTGCATCCATGTCCCTACAAAGGATACAAACTCATCCTGTTTTATGGCTGCATAGTATTCCATGGTGAATATGTGCCACATTTTCTTAATCCAGTTTGTCACTGATGGACATTTGGGTTGATTCCAAGTCTTTGCTATTGTGAATAGTGCCGCAATAAACATACGTGTCCATGTGTCTTTATAGCAGCATGATTTATAATCCTTTGGGTATATCCCCAGTAATGGGATGGCTAGGTCATATGGTACATCTAGTTCTAGATCCTAGAGGAATCGCCATACTGTTTTCCATAATGGTTGAACTAGTTTACAATCCCACCAACAGTGTAAAAGTGTTCCTATTTCTCCACATCCTCTCCAGCACCTGTTGTTTCCTGACTTTTTAATGATTGCCATTCTAACTGGTGTGAGATGGTATCTCATTGTGGTTTTGATTTGCATTTCTCTGATGGCCAATGATGATGAGCATTTTTTCATGTGTCTGTTGGCTGTATGAATGTCTTCTTTTGGGAAATGTCTGTTCATATCCTTTGCCCACTTTTTGATGGGGTGGTTTGTTTTTTTCTTGTAAATTTGTTTGAGTTCTTTGTAGGTTCTGGATATTAGCCCTTTGTCAGATGAGTAGATTGCAAACATTTTCTCCCATTCTGTAGGTTGCCTGTTCACTCTGATGGTAGTTTCTTTTGCTGTGCAGAAGCTCTTTAGTTTAATTAGATCCCATTTGTCAATTTTGGCTTTTGCTGCCGTTGCTTTTGGTGTTTTAGACATGAAGTCTTTGCCCATGCCTATGTCCTGAATGGTACTACCTAGGTTTTCCTCTAGGGTTTTTATGGTATTAGGTCTAACATTTAAGTCTCTAATCCATCTTGAATTAATTTTCGTATAAGGAGTAAGGAAAGGGTCCAGTTTCAGCTTTCTACTTATGGCTAGCCAATTTTCCCAGCACCATTTATTAAATAGGGAATCCTTTCCCCATTTCTTGTTTCTCTCAGGTTTGTCAAAGATCAGATGGCTGTAGATGTGTGGTATTATTTCTGAGGCCTCTGTTCTGTTCCATTGGTCTATATCTCTGTTTTGGTACCAGTGCCATGCTGTTTTGGTTACTGTAGCCTTGTAGTAGAGTTTGAAGTCAGGTAGCGTGATGCCTCCAGCTTTGTTCTTTTGACTTAGGATTGTCTTGGAGATGCGGGCTCTTTTTTGGTTCCATATGAACTTTAAAGCAGTTTTTTCCAATTCTGTGAAGAAACTCATTGGTAGCTTGATGGGGATGGTATTGAATCTACAAATTACCTTGGGCAGTATGGCCATTTTCACGATATTGATTCTTCCTATCCATGAGCATGGTATGTTCTTCCATTTGTTTGTGTCCTCTTGTATTTCACTGAGCAGTGGTTTGTAGTTCTCCTTGAAGAGGTCCTTTACATCCCTTGTAAGTTGGATTCCTAGATATTTGATTCTCTTTGAAGCAATTGTGAATGGAAGTTCATTCATGATTTGGCTCTCTGTTTGTCTGTTACTGGTGTATAAGAATGCTTGTGATTTTTGCACATTAATTTTGTATCCTGAGACTTTGCTGAAGTTTCTTATCAGCTTAAGGAGATTTTGGGCTGAGACAATGGGGTTTTCTAAATATACAATCATGTCATCTGCAAACAGGGTCAATTTGACTTCTTCTTTTCCTAACTGAATACCCTTGATTTCTTTCTCTTGCCTGATTGCCCTAGCCAGAACTTCCAACACTATGTTGAATAGGAGTGGTGAGAGAGGGCATCCTGTCTTGTGCCAGTTTTCAAAGGGAATTTTTCCAGTTTTTGCCCATTCAGTATGATATTGGCTGTGGGTTTGTCATAAATAGCTCTTATTATTTTGAGGTACGTTCCATCAATACCGAATTTATTGAGCGTTTTTAGCATGAAGGGCTGTTGAATTTTGTCAAAAGCCTTTTCTGCATCTATTGAGATAATCATGTGGTTCTTGTCTTTAGTTCTGTTTATATGCTGGATTATGTTTATTGATTTGCGAATGTTGAACCAGCCTTGCATCCCAGGGATGAAGCCCACTTGATCATGGTGGATACGCTTTTTGATGTGCTGCTGAATCCGGTTTGCCAGTATTTTATTGAGGATTTTTGCATCAATATTCATCAGGGATATTGGTCTAAAATTCTCTTTTTTTGTTGTGTCTCTGCCAGGCTTTGGTATCAGGATGATGTTGGCCTCATAAAATGAGTTAGGGAGGATTCCCTCTTTTTCTATTGATTGGAATAGTTTCAGAAGGAATGGTACCAGCTCCTCCTTTTACCTCTGGTAGAATTCAGCTGTGAATCCATCTGGTCCTGGACTTTTTTTGGTTGGCAGGCTATTAATTATTGCCTCAATTTCAGAGCCTGCTATTGATCTATTCAGGGATTCAACTTCTTCCTGGTTTAGTCTTGGAAGAGTGTAAGTGTCCAGGAAATTATCCATTTCTTCCAGATTTTCTAGTTTATTTGCATAGAGGTGTTTATGGTATTCTCTGATGGTAGTTTGTATTTCTGTGGGGTCGGTGGTGATAACCCCTTTATCATTTTTTATTGCATCTATTTGATTCTTCTCTCTTTTCTTCTTTATTAGTCTTGCTAGCGGTCTGTCAATTTTG
Source organism: Macaca thibetana thibetana (assembly GCF_024542745.1). Lineage (NCBI taxonomy): Eukaryota > Metazoa > Chordata > Mammalia > Primates > Cercopithecidae > Macaca > Macaca thibetana. The sequence goes on along the minus strand of NC_065585.1, from coordinate 97,513,542 downwards.
TTGATTGTTTCAAAAAACCAACTCCTAGATTCATTGATTTTTTTGGAGGGTGTTTTGTATCTCTATCTCCTTCAGTTCTGCTCTGATCTTAGTTATTTCTTGCCTTCTGCTAGCTTTCGAAAGTGTTTGCTGTTGCTTCTCTAGTTCTTTTAATTGTGATGTTAGAGTGTCAATTTTAGATCTTTCCAGCTTTGTCTTGTGGGCATTTAGTGCTATAAATTTCCCTCTACACATTGCTTTAAATGTGTCCCAGAGATTCTGGTATGTTGTATCTTTGTTCTCATTGGTTTCAAAGAACATCTGTATTTCTGCCTTCATTTCGTTATGTACCCAGTAGTCATTCAGGAGCACGTTATTCAGTTTCCATGTAGTTGAGCGGTTTTGATTGAGTTTCTTAGTCCTGAGTTCTAGTTTGATTGCACTGTGGTCTGAGAGACAGTTTGTTATAATTTCTGTTCTTGTACATTTGCTGAAGAGTGCTTTACTTCCAATTATGTGGTCAATTTTGGAGTAAGTGCGATGTGGTGCTGAGAAGAATGTATATTCTGTTGATTTGGGGTGGAGAGTTCTGTAGATGTCTATTAGGTCTGCTTGCTGCAGAGATGAGTTCAATTCCTGGATATCCTTGTTAATTTTCTTTGTCATTGATCTGTCTAATGTTGACAGTGGGGTGTTGAAGTCTCCCATTATTATTGTATGGGAGTCTAAGTCTCTTTGTAAGTCTCCCTTACAAAGGGAATTGATCCCTTTCCCATTATGTAATTGATCCCTTTACCATTATGTAATGGCCTTCTTTGTCTCTTTTGATCTTTGATGGTTTAAAGTCTGTTTTATCAGAGACTAGGATTGCAACCCCTGCTTTTTTTTGTTCTCCATTTGCTTGGTAAATCTTCCTCCATCCCTTTATTTTGAGCCTATGTATGTCTCTGCATGTGAGAATGGTCTCCTGAATACAGCAGACTGATGGGTCATGACTCTTTATCCAGTTTGCCAGTCTGTGTCTTTTAATTGGAGCATTTAGTCCGAGTTTTATTCTTTTTGATGCTATTTTGAATGCAGTTCTACTGGCACATGCTACTGCGCCTGGCTAATATTTTTTGTTAATTTTTTGGTAGAGATGGAGTCTCACTGTGTTGCCCAGGCTGGTCTCAAATTCCTGGGCTCAAGATATGCTCCTGTTTCGGCCTCGCAAAGCTCTGGGATTATAGGCATGAGCCAACCGCACCCAGCTCAATTGGTTTTTTAAAATATTGAGATTGTATCCTGCAACTTTGCTGAACTCATTTATTGGTTCTAATAGTTGTTTGGGTTTTCTGGGGTGTGGATTCCTTAGGATTTCCTATGTACAGGATCATGCAGCTAGGCATGGTGGCTCACACCAGTAATCCCAGCACTTTGGGAGGCTGAGGCAGGTGGATCACTTGAGCGTAGGAGTTTGAGACCAACCTGGGCAACATGGTGAAACTTAGTCTCTACAAAAACCACAAAAATTAGCAGGGTGTGGTAGCTCATGCCTGTGGTCCCAGCTACTTGGGAGGCTGAGGCAAGAGGATTGCTTGAGCCGAGGAGGTAGAAGCTTCAGTGAGCCATGATCGTGCTACTGCACTCCAGCCTGGGCAACAGAGTGAGACTCTCTCTTCCCCCGCCCCCCTCAAAATGGAATCTTGCTCTGTTACCCAGGCTGGAGTGCAGTGGCACCATCTCAGCTCACTGCAACCTCTGCTTCCTGGGTTCAAGTGATTCTTCTGCCTCAGCCTCCTGAGTAGTTGGGTTAGAGGCATGTGCCACCATGCTTGGTTAATTTTTGTATTTTTAGTAGAGACGGGCTTTCACCATGTTGGCCGGGCTGGTGTCAAACTCCTGACCTTGTGATCCACCCACCTCGGCCTCCCAAAGTTCTGGGATTACAGGTGTGAGCCACCGCACCCGGCCAACCATGTCTCTTAAAAAAAAAAAAAAGAAAGAAAACAAACAAAACACCATGCTGTCTGTCAGTAGACATTATTTTACTACTTCCAATTTAGACATCTTTTATTTCTTCTCCTTGCCATGGCTAGAACCTCCAGTCAAATATTGAATGTAAATGGGAAGAGTTGACATTCTTTCTTGTTCTTTCTTTTAGGGATAAAGCATCCAATATTTGACTATTCTGTTTAATGTTAGCTGTGGGTTCTTTGTACGTTTTTATCAGGTTGAGGAAATAACCTTCTATTGCTAGTTTGTTGAGAGTTTTTACCGTGGAATAGTTGTTGGCCTTTGTCAGTTGCTTTTCCTACATCTAATTGAGGCAATCCTGTGGTTTTTATCCTTTATTTTGTTAATATAACATATGACATTGATTGAATTTTGAATATTACATCAACTTTTTATTCCTGGGAAAAATGTCTATTGGTTATAGTGTATAACTCTTTGTATATGTTGCTAGATTCAGTTTGCTAGTATTTTATTCAGGATTTTTGCATCTATATTCATAAACAGTTTTGCTCTGTGCTTCCTTGTTATGTTTTGGTTTTATCAGGGTAATACTGGTTTCATGGTGTGAATTAGGAAGTATTCCCTCTTCTGTATTTTGGAAGAGTTTCTGAAGGATAGATACTGTTTCTTAAAATGTTATAAATCACCATTATAGCCCTCTGAGCTTCGGCTTTTCTTTGTAGGAAGTTTTAAAGTTACTGACTCAGTCTCTTTATTTGTTATAGCGCTCTCATCAGTTTTTTATTTCTGAGTCAGTTTTGCTAGTTTGTCTTTCTAGGAATTTGTTCATTTTATTTTAGTTATTTAATTTGTTGGTATGTAGTTCATATTATTTCCTTATAATGCTCTCTGTAATCTTTTGAGTTTCTCCAAAATTGGTAGTGCTTCCTCACTTTCTTTTATTCCTGAGTTTTGTAGTTTGAATCTTCTCTTCCCCGCCCCTAAACCTCCTTGGTCAGCCTAGCTTGTCAATTTTGTTGATCTTTTCGAGGAGCCAACTTTTAGTTTTTGTTGTTGTTGTTGTTATATTCTTTGTTGTTTTTCTATTCTCTATGTCATTTATTTCTGCCAGATGGAAGTTTAAGTTCTTGATTAAAGATCTTGACTAAAGATCTTTCTTCTTTTTAAATATAGTCATTTACAGCTACAGATTTCTCAGTAAGTACTGCTTTAGCTGCATCTATAGGTTTTGGTGTATTTTGTTGTCATTCCTTTTAAAGTTATCTTCTGATTTTCTCATGATATCTTTTTTTGATCTCTTGGCTGTTTAGGAGTGTGTTTAATGTTCGCATACTTCTGAATTTTCATTTTATTTTTATTGTAAGGTTTAAATTTCGTTCTATTATTGTCTAAGAACAGTATTACTATAGTATTACTGTGATTTCACTCCTTTTAAATTTATCGAAGCTTGAGTTACGGCCTAACATATGGTCTGTCGTGGAGAATGTTTCATGTTTACATTAGAAGAATGTGTATTCTGCTGTTCCTTGGGGTAGGGGGTTGTCTTCATGGTTTCTGTCAAGAATGCAGTTGTTAACGATTATTGAGGATCCTTTGTATATGATGAGTCATTTTCTTTAACTACTTTCGTAGTTTTTTCTGTTTTTCACCAGTTGATATGGTATGTTTAGGGTGGATCTCTTTAGATCTTATGCAGTTTGGAGTTTTTAAGCTTCTTGGTTGCATAACGTTTCATCAAATTGAGGAAGCATTTTGGGCTTTGTTTCCTCAAATATTCTTTCTACCTCTCCCCTTCCTTCCGAGACTCTTATTATGCATATATTTGTGTGTTTGATGGTGTCCCACAGGTCTCTGAGGCTCTGTTCGTTTTTCTTTATGTTCTTTTTTTCTTGTTTCTCAGCTTGGATAAACTCATTTGTCTTTAAGTTTGTGAATTCCTTTTTTTTTTTTTTGACAGGCCAAATTTTGATTTCAGGTGAATTTTTCATTTCAGTTACTATAGTTTTCAACTTCTGAATTTGTATTTGGTTCTGTCTTTTTATAATTTCTGTGTCTTTATGGATATTCTCTATTTGGTGAGGCATTTTTATAATTTTCTTCACTTTTTGGATATAGTTTATGTCTTTGAATATGTTTATAGTAAGTGATTTAAAGTCATTGTCTAGTGAGTCCAACTTCTGGCTCCTCTCAGGGACATTTTCTCTTGACTGCATTTTTTCCTTTTCATGCTTTCCTGTTTCTTCATGTGTGTTATAATTTTTTTTTTTTTTTTGAGATGGTCTCGCCATGATGCCCAGGCTGGAGTGCAGTGACGTGATCTCAGTTCACTGCAACCTCCGCCTCCCGGGCTCAAGAGATTCTCCTGCCTCAGCCTCCTGAGTAACTGGGATTACAGGCCTGCACTACCACGCTGGGCTAATTTTTTTTTTTTTTTTTTTTCTTTTCTTTTTTGAGATGGAGTCTTGCTCTGTTGTTCAGGCTGGAGTGCCATGGCGCGATCTCAGTTCACTGCAACTTCCGCCTCCTGGGTTTAAGCGATTCTTCTGCCTCAGATTCCTGAGTAGCTGGGATTATAGGCGTGTGCCACCACACCTGGCTGATTTTTGTATTTTTAATAGAGACGGACTTTCACCATGTTGGCCAGGCTGGTCTCGAACTCTTGGTCTCGAATGATAACACCCGCCTTGCCAGCCTCCGAAAGGGCTGGGATTATAGGCATGAGCCACCTTGCCTGGCCTATAATTTTTGCTTGAAAACTGGACGTTTTAAATAGTGTGATGTGACGACTCTGGATATTAAATTCTCCCATCCCCTCCCCAGGGTTTCTGTTTGTTATTGGTGCTACAATTTTGTTTAATGATTTTACTAGATGAATTTTGTAAAGTTCGTATTGCCTGTTGTGTGTAGCTAATGAAGATGTTTTGTGTTTCGTTTAGTCGTCTGTGGATTATTGGAAAGAGATTACCTTAAATGCTTTGAGCCAGTAAGTCTGTCATCTTTTATGGAGGGACTCTGTTGAGACATATGCTTTGGCAGTTTGTAATGCCAGTTTAACCTTCATTTCCTCCTTGTGCAGAGCCTTGAGATGATCCAGAGTTCAGAGGTTAGGGCCTTTTCAGTTTTTTCTTGGGCATGCGCATAGTGATGCAGGGTTTTTTGCTCCTTAGTTCAGCTAAAATCCGGATTCTTGTCTCATGATCAGGAAAAATTACGCACGGGGCCACATTGAAAGGTGAGGAGAGCAGTATTTATGAAAAGAAAGCTCTCAGTGGAAGAAAGGGGGTCCTGCCAACAGGCTCCCACCTCACAGATTGAATACCAGGCCACCCCACATAAGCTGGAGAGGCCAGGCTCCTCCCTGCCCCCACCCGTTGCCATAAGACGTGAATTCCCTTTGGCTCTACCCCATTCTCCCAGTTTGCAGGTTGGGCCTTAGTCTGAGCCCCTCCACATTGATTTATTTCCCTTACTGTGCATGTATTAAGGGATGGAATTTTTCACCATGGGCATGTTTAGGCAAGCCCCGGTGCACAATGACATGGGTGGCATTTGGCTGTCTCCTGTCTCTATCATAATTAGTACTATGTTTTCCTAGCGAATTGATCCTCTTATCATTATGCATTCTCTCTCTTTGTAGTAATTACCTTTGCTCTCAAGTCTACTTTATTAGATGTTAATACAGTTATTCCTGCTTCTTTGATCAATGTTTGCCTGGTATAATTTTTTCCATTCTTTTACTTTCAGCCTCCCTATAATGTCGAATTTGAAGTTAGCTTCTTCGGAACAGCATATGATTGGTTTATGATCTTAGCTCACTGCCACCTCTGCCTCCCAGGCTCAAACTGTCCTCCCACTTCAGTTTCCCGAGTAGCTGGGACCACAGGTGCGCACCACTATACCCAGATAATTTTTGTACTTTTGGTAGAGACGAGGTTTCGCCATGTTGCTGAGGCTGGTCTCGAACTTGTGAGCTGAAGTGATTCGCCCACCTCAGCCTCCCAAAGTGCTGGGATTACAGGCATGAGCTACCTCGCCTAGCCTGTTTAAGATAATTACTGATATTGTTAGTGCTCAAGTCAGCCATCTTATTTTTACACCTCTGAGCTCTGTCTTGTTTCTTTTTTGCCTTCTTGGGGTTACTTAAACAAGTTCAGGGTTCCATCTGTTTTTTTTTTTTGGACACAGTCTCGCATTGTCGCCCAGGCTGGAGTGCAGTGGCACAACCTTGGCTCACTGCAAGCTCCACCTCCCCAGTTCACGCCATTCTCCTGCCTCAGCCTCCCAAGTAGCTGGGACTACAGGCGCCCGCCACCACATCTGGTTAATTTTTTGTATTTTTAGTAGAGATGGGGTTTCACCGTGTTAGCCAGGATGGTTTCGATCTCCTGACCTTGTGATCCACCTGCCTCGGCCTCCCAAAGTACTGGAATTAACAGGCGTGAGCCACTGCACCTTGCCAGGATTCCATTGTTACTCCTTTTTTTTTTTTGAGACACGGTCTCTCTCTATTACCCAGGCTGGAGTTCAGAGGCATAGTCACAGCTCACTGCAGACTTGACCTCCTGGGCTGAAGCAATCCTCCCACCTTAGCCTCCTAAGTAGTTGGGACCAGAGGCACATGCTACCACACCTGGCTGATTTTTGTAATTTTTGTAGAGAGGGGGTTCTGCCATGTTGCCCAGGCTGGTCTTGAATTCCTGGGTTCAAGCAATCTGCCAGCCTCAGCCTCCCAACATTCTGGGATAATAGGTATGAGCCACTGTGCCTGACCTATTCCTTTTTTTTGAGACAGAGTCTTGCTCTGTCGCCCAGGCTGGAGTGCAGTGGTGCAACCTCGGCTCTCTGCAAGCTCCGCCTCCCAGGTTCACGCCATTCTCCTGCCTCAGCCTCCCAAGTAGCTGGGACTACAAGTGCCGGCCACCACGCCCGGCTAATTTTTTGTATTTTCAGTACAGACGGGGTTTCACTGTGTTAGCCAGAATGATCTCGATCTCCTGGCCTTGTGATCCGCCTGCCTCGGCCTCCCAAAGTGCTGGGGTTACAAATGTGAGCCACCGCACCTGGCCCCCCCCCACCTTTTTTTTTTTTTTGAGATGGAGTCTCTCTCTGTTTCCCAGGCCGGAGTACAGTGGCACGATCTCAGTTCACTGCAACCTCTGCCTCCCGGGTTCAAGCAATTCTCCTGTCTCAGCCTCCCAAGTAGCTGGATTACAGGCGCCCGCCACCATGCCCGGCTAATTTTTGTATTTGTAGTAGAGATGGGGTTTCACCATGTGGGTCAGGCTGGTCTCAAACTCCTGACCTCAGGTGATCTGCCCACCTTGGCCTCCCAAAGTGCTGGGATGGCATCTCGCTCTGTCACCCAGGCTGGAGTCCAGTTGCGCGATCTTGGCTCACTGCAACCTCCGCCTCCTGGGTTCAAGCAATTTTCTGTCTCAGCCTCCTGTGGGATTACAGGTGCCGCCACCACACCTAGCTAATTTTTGTATTTTTAGTAGAGACGGAGTTTCACCACCTTGGCCAGGCTGGCCTTGAACTCCTGACCCTGTGATCCACCTACCTCAGCCTCCCAAAGTGCTGGGATTACAGGCGTGAGCCACTGCGCCGGGCCGCCTCAGAATTTTAAGGCCTTGCTCTGCTGTCTTCTAACATCCATTTTGTTTTAAATGACCCAACTTAATTAAAATATAAGTGGGGATGGGATTGGAGCTGGGGATATTCAAGGCCCACAGATGTATTTGGGAAAAGTAAGTTAAAACTTATTTCAATACTGTTACATAAAAATCCTGTTGCATCATATGGATAATGATCAGACAGTGTCATGGGTTGAGGTGGAGGGAGAAAAAAGTATGGATGTGTGGAAGAAATAGGATGTAGAGAAAGTTAGGGAAGAAAGCATATCGAGTAGTTAGGTTGTTTTCAGATGTCTTCGTTTACTCTTAAATTTATAGTTAAGTATCATTGCCTTTTCACGTGATTTCATTTAAAATGCTCATTTGCTTCTAACTACTGCTCATACTTTTTGGAAACTAGCTAGCAACTCTCCATTATAGGTGTTTAATGTTTTCATGTAACCAGCAGGGGGAGCACGTACTCATGTTCTTTTGGAACAGGGACGCAAGCCAGAGAAATAGATTTCAGTATGTGCCAATTTAGAACAGTTTTTTTTTTCCTTTGAGACGGAGTCTCCCTCTTTCGCCCAGGGTGGAGTGCAGTGGGGCTGTCTCGGCCCACTGCAAGCCCCGCCTCCCGGGTTCACGCCATTCTCCTGCCTCAGCCTCTTTAGTAGCTGGGACTACAAGGCGCCCGCCGCTATGCCCGGCTAACTTTTTGTATTTTTAGTAGAGATGGGGTTTCACCGTGTTAGCCAGAATGGTCTCGATCTCCTGACCTCGTGATCCGCCCACCTTGGCCTCCCAAAGTGCTGGGATTACGGGCGTGAGCCACCGCGCCCATCCTAGAACAGTTTTAAACAATTGTTCTCATTACTAATCATAGAAATAATACACAGGGATTGTGGAGTTGCTAGAAAATAAAGACTACAATAGAAAATATCCCCCATAGGCCGGGCACAGTGGCTCACGCCTGTAATCCCAGCACTTGGGGAGACCCAGGCTAGTGGATCACGAGGTCAGGAGATCGAGACCATCCTGGCTAACACGGTGAAACCCCATCTCTACTAAAAATACAAAAAGTTAGCCGGGCGTGGTGGTGGGCACCTGTAGTCCCAGGTACTCAGGAGGCTGAGGCAGGAGAATGGTGTGAAACCGGGAGGGGGAGCTTGCAGTGAGCCTGGATTGTGCCGCTACACTCTGGCCTGGGTGACAGAGCGAGACTCAGTCTCAAAAAAAAAAAGAAAGAAAAAATAAAATATCCCCCATAAACCTGTAAAACCTATAATCAGCAAAACATAAACATTTTGATAATATAAGCATTTGGATCTGTTTCCTGCACATGTTTTTATACAAATGCTTAATATATATTTAAAAATTTGTACATTATTATTTTAAAATTTAGTGTCATTAGTTTTACATGGATGTGTTGTTTGAAAAATAGGTAAGAATAATATTTTCCATTCTGATAAAATCAAAAGCAGAGCATGCATTCTTATGTGTAAATAAGATTTCCATTGGCTTTGCATATATTTTTGTTTTAGTTTCCTTTTTTACAATGAGTAGAACTTCTGTATAAAGAAAATATTTTATTATTTTAAATAAAAGGAGCAGAATACAACACTATTTTACAGTTATACAACACTATTTTACAGTTATAACTGGAAGATAATGTCTAATCAGAAGACTCAAATAGGGTAGGAAAACATTAAAATAGTTATGTCAGGTTGGTAGCTGAGTGCCCTGTACGTAATTTTGTATTTAGTAAATATTTTTGGAATGTGAACAAATAGTGAGACCTTGATGACTTTTTTCTATTTATTTATTTTTTAAAATTTTCTGTGTGTGTATTTTGTTGTTGTTGTTGTTGTTGTTTGAGACTGGAACTTGTTTCTGTTGCCCTGGCTGGAGTACGGTGGCATGATCACAGCTCACTGCAGCCTGGGTCTCCTGTGCTCAAGCAGTCCTTCTGCCTCAGCCCCCTGAGTAGCTGAAACTACAGGAACACGCCACCATGCCTGGCTAATTTTTGTATTTCTTTTTTGGGCAGATGGACTTTTCCATGTTCCCCAGGCTGGTCTCAAACTGTGGGGCTCAAGTGATCTGCCTGCCTTGGCCTCCCAAAGTGCTGGGGTTACAGGCATGAGCCACCATGCCTTGCCTGTTATAATGTTAAGAGAATAAATATAGAAGGTGTAATTTCTGTAAATATTTAGACACATATGAATAATTTGTTTGAAAGTTACCTGTCCAGTTTGTATAGCTCTAGATTATATTCTGTACTTGTTAAATGCTATGACCAAGGAAAAGCAGTATACAATATCGTCTGTCCAAATGCTAGTTTATTTATGGAAAAAAGCGAAACCTACTTTGTGCCTGAGTTTTGTATGTACTTTTACCAAGATCTTGAAAGTATTTCTCTTTGTACATTACTCTGTAAGACCTTCCTTATTTCAAACCAGTTTATTGAATTTCATGTTCAGTTCTTTGTCATTTACACATTAATGAAATGTAGGTAACAAATATACTTGTACATCTATAATGTAGAGAAATACAGTAACCAAGGGGAAACAGAATAAAAAAAACGAAAGAAAAAAATAACCAAAGAGGAAACGATTTTGATGGGAAGGCTAGTAAAGAATTTGCAATGGTTAGAAAAATAAAATATTCAAGTGGATAACTCTATGTATAAGCCTGCTAGAGAAGGGAGTGAGCAAGCTAGATGGTGTCAAGGTGAGGGAGAGATTTTTATGGTGTTTAGTGTTAGAGGCTTGAACATGATTGAATGGTGGACTTAGTGATGGAACTGGTTAAAGTGGAGGGGATTGGAATCCTGATTGCTGTGTCTCATGATCAGCACCCGGTTCTTCTGTTCAGGATTTCCTTTTTATACTTCAAACCACTGGAATGTAAGGCATTACGAGTTTCTTCCTTAGCCTTTTTTTTTTTTTCTCAAGACAGAGTTTCACTCTTGTTTCCTAGGCTGGAGAGCAATGGCACAGTCTTGGCTCACCGCAGCCTCCACCTCTCAGGTTGAAGCGATTCTCCTGTCTCAGCCTCCCAAGTAGCTGGGATTACAGGCGTGCTCCACCACACCTGGCTAATTTTGTATTTTTAGTAGAGACGAGGTTTCTCTATGTTGGTCAAGCTGGTCTTGAACTCCCGACCTCAGGTGATCCGCCTGACTCAGCCTCCCAGAGTGCTGAGATTACAGTGCCTGGCCGGGCTTTTTTTTTCTTTTTTTAAACTTACCAAAGTTTGTGATATTTTTACTGTTTTACCAAACATTATATACTCCAATAAAGAAATTTCAAGCGTGCACAGAGAAGCTCGTGGGTTTGAATTAGATCCTGAGGATCTAAATTTTGTGTTTAATTTACCTGTTACAGATTGATTTTTTTTTTTTTTTTTTTTTGGAGACGGAGTCTCGCTCTGTTGCCCAGGCTGGAGTGCAGTGGTATGATCTCAGCTCAGTGCAAGCCCTGCCTTCTGGGTTCCTGCCATTCTTCTGCCTCAGCCTCCCAAGTGTTTGGGACTACAGGTGCCCGCCACCACATCTGGCTAAATTTTTTTTTTTTTTTTTTGTATTTTTAGTAGAGACAGAGTTTCACCATGTTAGCCAGGATGGTCTCGATCTCCTGACCTCGTGATCCGCCTGCCTCAGCCTCCCAAAGTGTTGGAATTACAGGCGTGAGCCACTGTGCCTGGCCTACAGATTGAATTCTAATCCAACATGTTTAACAGTGGTCTCAAACATTTATGGAATAAGAATCAGCAGAGATGGTTGTCAAAATGCAGATTCCTGAGCCTTACCTCTCTCAAAATTCTATTAAATACATTCACATTTGCTGTAGATTGAATGTTTCTCTCTCTCCGGTATTCAGATGTTGAAACCTACTTCCTTATGTGATGATGTGGGGCCTTTGGGAAGAGATTAGGTCATGAGGGTACCCTTGTGAATGAGATTAGTGCCCTTAAAAAAAAGTTCCCAGGGACTCTTCTTCCTTCTGTCCCATGGGGATGTAGTGAGAAGAATCAGGAAACCATCTATGAACCAGGAAGCAGACTCTCACCAGACGCTGAATCTGCTGGTGCCTTAATCTTGAACTTTTACAGCCTCTAGAACTATGAGAAATTTCTTTTGTTTCTGTGCCACTCTGTTTATGGTATTTTGTTATAGCTCCCAGAACAAACTAAGATAGCATTGTTTTTCAGCCATCACCACCATCCATCTTCAGAATGTTTTCAATCATCAGAATGGAAATTCTGTACTCATTAAACTATGACTCCTCATTCTTCCCTCCCCATCCCCTAGCAACCGTTCTACTTTCTGTCTTTGTGAATTTGTCTCATAATATGGGTCAATTCTAATTGCCCTCATATAATCTTTGCCCTTTTGTGTCTGGCTTATTTTTACTGTGAATGTTTTCAAGATTCAACCATGTTGTAACATGTATCAGAAATTCATTCCTTTTTAAGGCTGAATTAATATTTCATTTTTTATGTGTTCCACATTTTGTTCATGTAGTCATTCATTGATGGACATTTGTTCTGTCCACCTTTTGGCTATTGTGAATATTGCTGCTATGAACATTCGTATACAAGTATCTGAGGTTTTTTTTTTTTTTTTTTTGGTTTTTTTTCTTTTGAGACGGAGTCTCGCTATGTCACCCAGGCTGGAGTGCAGTGGCACGATCTCAGTGCAAGCCCTACCCCCCGGGTTCATGACATTCTCCTGCCTCAGTCTCCCAAGTAGCTGGGACTACAGGCGCCCGCCAACACGCCAGGCTAATTTTTTGTATTTTTAGTAGAGAAGGGGTTTTACCATGTTAGCCAGGATGGTCTTGATCTCCTGACCTCGTGATCTGCCCGTCTCGGCCTCCCAAAGTGCTGGGATTACAGGCGTGAGCCCCCACACCCGGCCCTGTTTGAGTTTTGGGTATATACTGAGCAGTGGCATTGCTAGATCATGGTTGTTTAACTATTTTGTTTTATTTTATTTTAGAGACACAGTCTTGCTCTGTTGCCCAGGCTTCAGAGCTGTGGCCTGATTATAGCTTACTGCAGCCTCAAACTCCTGGGCTCAAGCAGTTGTCCCGCTTCACCCTCCTGAGTAGCTGGGACCACAGATGAACATTCCCACCCCTGCTAATTTATTTTTTGTAGGGACTCGCTATGTTTCCCAGGCTGGTCTTGAACTCATGGGCCCAAGTAGTCCTCCTGCCTTGGTCTCCTAAAGTGCTGGGATTACAGGTGTGAGCCGTTGTGCCCTACCCTGTGTTTAACTTTTTTTTTTTTTTTTGAGACAGAGTCTCACCCTGTCACCCAGGCTGGAGTGCAAGTGGCTCGAACTTGACTCGCTGCAACCTCTGCCTCCTAAGTTCAAGCAATTTTCCTGCCTCAGCCTCCCGAGTAGCTGGGACTACAGGTGCATGCCACCACGCCCGGCTAATTTTTTGTATTTTTAGTAGAGATGAGTTTTCACCATGTTGGTCAGGCTGGGCTTGAACTCCTGACCTCGTGATTCGCCCGCCTTGGCCTCCCAAAGTGCTGTGATTACAGGCATGAGCCACCTTACTCAGCTGTGTTTAACTTTTGAGGCTCTACCAAATAATTTTTAACAACTGCAACATTTTACTTAAAAGTTAAAATTTCTACACATCCTTGGCAATGCCTATTGTTTTCTTTCTTTTCTTTTCTTTTTTTTCTTTTTTTAAATAGTAGCTGTTCTCATGAGTGTGAAGTGGCTTATCATTGTAGTTTTTTGCTTTTTGTTTTTGGAGATAGGATCTCACTCTGCCACCGAGGCTGGAATGCAGTGGCGTAATCAGTGATGCAGCCTTGACCTCCCAGGCTCAAGTGATCCTCCCACCCCAGCCTCTTGAATAGCTGGGACTATAGGCACACGCCACCACATCCAGCTATTTATTTATTTATTTTTTTCAAAGACAGGATCTTGCTCTGTCACCCAGGCTGGAATGCGGTGGTGCAGTCGTGGCTCACTGCAGCCTTGACTTCCTGGGCTCAAGCAATCCTCCTACCACAGCCTCCCAAGTAGCTGGAACTGCAGGCATGTACCACCATGCCTCACTAATTCTTAAAAAAAAAAAAAAAAAAAAATTCTGTAGATATGGGGTCTCACGATGTTGCTTAGGCTGCTGACTAATTTTTCATAAGGACGGTAATCCTATTTGTGGGGGCTCTGGTTCCTGTTCTAGTCACCTCCAAAGGCCTCATCTCTCTCTTTTTTTTTTTTTGAGACAGATCTTGCTCTGTTGCCAGGCTGCTGGAGTGCAGTGGCAGGATCTCAGCTCATTGCAACCTCTGCCTCCTGGGTTCAAGCAATTCTCCTGCCTCACCCTCCTGAGTAGCTAGGACTACAGGTGCATGCCACCACACCCAGCTAATTTTTGTATTTTTAGTGGAGATGGGGTTTCACCATGTTAGCCAGGATGGTCTCGATCTCTGGACCTCATGATCCGCCCGCCTCTCTCTCCCAAAGTGTTGTGATTACAGGCGTGAGCCATTGTTCCTGGCCAGGCCTCATCTCTTAATAGCATTGCATTGGGGATTAGGATGTCAACATATGAATTTTAGGAGACAGCAGGGTTCAGACCATAGCACTAGTTAAGGAAGTTTTAATGGTGTATTTTAATTTTAATTTATTCTTATTGCTTAAACTACAATGATATTGATGTGGAGACGTATTTCTGATTAGGTGATCAAGTTATAATTGTTAACCTCAATTCCCAACACAAACCTAAAATTTTTCTTAAAATGCAAATTAAAAATATTATGAAATGAAGATACGTCTGTTGCAGACATTTGTTTTAAAAAAGGAAAAACGGGCAAAAAAAGCCTAGAGAATAGATTAGTGTTATCACTACAATTTCCAGCCTAGCAAATACAAACTCCTTGGCTTATGTTCTTTTTTAAAATTCAGTAAAGTTTTCTGGAATTGTGGTTTTTACTGTCTGTCCCATTCCTTTGATTTGCTTCTTCAGGAATTCCTGTTACCTTTATGTTGGATCCCAAAAGAGACTTAAGCATACTATTTCTCTTGAATACTTTTTCTCTTTCTTCACTGGAGCTGGATTGTGGAACCTTTAAATTTCCTTTTTTTTTTCTTAGACAAGTTTGCATGAGGAATAAAATTTACAAAAAAAATCATTTTTCACCTGTTTCTCTCTTTGTTGAATTATACTGATTTTTAACAGCATTATTAAGTAAATAATTGATATAAACTTTATAGTTACAGCATACAGTTTGATAACTTTTGAGATCCACACATCTCCATGAAACTATCACTACAAATAGTTTAGCGAATATAACAATCATGTCCCAAAGTTTTTCTTTGCCACTTTGTAATTCCTATTTCTCTCTTTTCCTTGCATTCCTAGCCTATCGTGAACCTGCTTTCTATTATTATTGATTTGTTTGCATTTTCTAGAATTGTATGTAAATGGATTTTTATGGTCTAGTTTCTTTTGTTTAGTGTTATTTTGAAATCCAATTATGTTATTGCATGTTTCAGTACTTCATTCTTTTTTTTTTTTTTTTTCGAGACGGAGTTTCACTCTTATTGCCCAGGCTGGAGTGCAGTGGCATGATCTTGGCTCACTACAACCTCTGCCTCCTGGGTTCAAGCGATTCTCCTGCCTCAGTAGCTGGGATTACAGGTGCCTGCCACCACGCCCAGCTAATTTTTTTTTTTTTTTTTTTTTTTGTATTTTTAGTAGAGACAGGGTTGGTCTTGAACTCCTGACCTCAGGCAGTCCACTCACCTCGGCCTCCCAAAGTGCTGGGATTATGGCGTGAGCCACCGTGCCCAGCCATTATTCCTTTTTTATTGCTCACTACGATTGTATTTATGGATATATCACAAGTTTTAAAATCCATCCATTTGTTGATGGGTATATTAGCTATCTATTGCGGTATAACAGATTATCCAAAAACTTAGTGGCATGAAACAATATGCATTTATTATCTAACAGTTTTTTGGCCAGGGATTTGGGAGTGGCTTATTTGGGTGACTGGCGTAGGGTTTTTCATGAGATTGCTGTCAAGATGCTGGATGCTTTGAAGTCATTTGAAGGCTTCGCTGACATATCCAATTCAAAGATAGTTAACTTCTATGGCTGTGGGCTTCAGCCTCTGATCTTCTGACCAAGGATCCTCTTTGCAGGGATGCTTGAGTCTTTTTTTTTTTTTTTTGACATGGTGTCTCACTGTGCTGCCCAGATTGGAGTGCAGTGGTGCTGTCTTGGCTCACTGTAATTTTTGCCTCCCGGGTTCAAGCGATTCTCCTGGCTCAGCCTCCCGAGTAGCTGGGATTATAGGCTCCTACCACCACCCCCGGCTAATTTTTGTATTTGTAGTAGAGATGGGGTTTTACCATGTTGGCCAAGCTGGTTTCAAACTCCTGACCTCAAGTGATCTGCCCGCCTCAGCCCCCCAAAGTGCTAGGATTACAGGTATGAGCCACCATGCCCAACCATGTTCTTATGGAATCTGGTAACCACTAAAACAAGTGATCCAAGAGCAGCATGGACAAAGAGAAAGTTGCAATGCTTTTTTTTTTTTTTTTTTTTTTTTTTGACAGAGTCTTGCTGTGTTGTCCAGGCTGGAGTGCAGTGGCGTGATCTCGACTCACTGCAACTTCTGTCTCCCGAGTTCAAGTGATTCTCGTGCTTCAGCCTCCTGAGTAGCTGAGATTACAGGTGTGCACCACCACACCCAGCTGATTTTTGTATTTTTAGTAGAGATGAGATTTTGGCCTGTTGACCAGTCTGGCCTCTAACTCCAGGCCTCAAGTGATCTGGCCGCCCTGGTCTCCCAAAGTGTTGGAATTACAGGCATAAGCCACTGTGCCTGCTGGAAGCCTCAATTCCTATTATGACCTGCTCTCAGAAGTCACACATTGTCACTTTCCTCATGATATTATTTGCTAGAAATAAGTCACAACATCCAGCCCTCACTCAAAGAGTAAAGAATTAGTTTTTTTCTTTCAAAGGCTGGTTTTGAGGGGAGCAATGTTAAAGAATTTGTTGTCATATTTTAAAGCTACTGCAATGGACTTTGGGTGGTTTTTAGGTTTTGGCTATTACAAATAAAAATGCTTTTAAAAATGTATGTAAAAATCTGTGTAGACACAGTTTTATTTCTTTGCGTAAACAGGAGTAAAACGGCTAGTTTGTAAGATAGTGTTATGTTTAAATTTTTACTACTTTTACACTGAAGATTTAAGATATCTGTAATACCGATTTGTTCTTGGATTCCTTCTGGTTTAGTCCTTTTTAAATTTTATTCTACTTCTTAAGTTTTGTCACCTCATTTCTGAGTTTTTATTCTGAATGTTTTATCTTGTTTTAAAATTGTAGTTTACCATTTTATCTGTTTTGTGTGTCTTTGATGTACTTTTTTTTTGGTATGTTGGGATGTTATTCTCGTTAGTTTTTCCCTAATAATAATTTTATGGGATTTAGCTTTTATACCTTCCTGTTGCTTATTTTTATGTCTCTGTCTTCTGAAATGATAGGAGGCAGGATTCAGGATAGCTTTTCTTTTCTTTTCTTTTTTTAAGGACGTGGACTCTCACTGGGTTGCCCGAGTTGAAGTGCAGTGGTGCAATCATAGCTCACTGCAGCCTCAAACTCCTGGGCTCAAGTGATCCTCCTGGTTCAGCCTCCTGAGTAGCTGGAACTACAGTCGTGTGCCACCATGCCCAGCTCACTAAAAAGTTTGTTTTGTTTTGTTTTTTTAGAAATGGGGTCTTGCTGTGTTGCCCAGGCTGGTCTTGAACCCCTGGGCTCATGGAATCCTCCTGCCTTGGCCTCCGAAAGTGTTGGGATTACAGGTGTGATCCATGGCACCTGGCTCAGCATAGCTTTTATACCTTGTGTTGTTTTCATATGGCTTGTAAAACTATGGCCACTTGTGTATTTGGTCTTGTAGATTCTCCCTGACTCTGCTCATCTGGACGTTTTCTGTGTCTCTGCCACCCCTGTGCTGCTGAGTAGATTCCACTCCCAGCACTTTCTCAGTGAGGGGCCCAGAAGGGAGTCCAGGGTGACCAGTTTTGGGTGGCCCAGGCTGCTCCCATCTCTTCACATCTTCTTACCGTAGAGCCCCTGCTCTCACCTAGTTTCAGGTGCTGTTCTCAGATCTGTCACCTGCTCTGCTTCCTGGTGAGCACTGATGTCTAGGTTCTCAGGGCCTCCTTGGCTCTCTTACTTTCTTTGGCTTCTGTCCTCTCAGACACTGATTACCATGCTGGACTTTGGAGGGTTGGTGGTTTGTCTTTACCCACTGGTGTTTTGGAGTTTGCTGATTAATTGTGTTTCTATGTTTTTGGCTTTGCTGTCCAGTTGCTGTTTATGTGAAGATTTAGAGACATTCGAAAACTATGCCTTTACTAATGACACTTCTGGGTTTTCAGATTGTAAATTGTTAACTTAATGTCTATTTAATGAAGTTGATAGTGTTTTTTTGTTTTGATTTTTCTGTTAATCATCTCCACAGAGAAAAAGGAGTTGGGATATAGAATGCCCATCCTTTCCAGGAGAAAGACCACTGCAGGTCAGAAGAGCAGGTCTCAGGACAGCAGGGGCAGCTGCCTCTCTCTCTGAAGCATGGCTCAGGTGTGGAGAAGGGTTTCAGGACGCTTCTGGGACTCCGGTAAAGTATCTGTAGAATTGTTTTCCCTGAATGCCAAAGAGGAAATCCTGAGTGTTCAGAACATTGTAATTACATTTCATTGTAATTCCCTTTCTTATTCTTTCAGGACACTGTAATTGGTACACTCCTTTTCTTCCCTTTCATTCCTTTAATAATCGTGGCAAGTTAGTATTCACCTTTTTTTTTTTTTTTTTTTTTTTTTTTTTTGGAGACAAAGTCTCACTTTGTTGCCCAGGCTGGCGCAGTCATAGCTCAGGGCATCCTTGAACCCTTGAACTCCTGGGCTCAGGCTATCTTGCCTCAGCCTGTCAAATAGCTGGGACCATGCCTGGCTAATTTTTTTTTTTTTTTTGAGACAGAGTCTCACTTTGTCACCCAGGCTGGAGTGCGGTGGGGCTATGTTGGCTCACAGCAACCTCCGCCTCCCAGGTTCAAGCAATTCTCTTGCCTCAGCCTCTCGAGTAGCTGGGATTACAGGTGCGTGCCACCATACGCGGCTCATTTTTGTAGTTTTAGTAGAGACCGGGTTTCACCATGTTGGCCAGGCTGGTTTGGAACTCCTGACCTCAGGTAATCCACCTGCCTTGGCCTCCAGAGTGCCGGGATTATAGGCGTAAGCCAGTGTGCCTGGCCGCCTGGCTAATTTTTAAAAAACTTTCTGTAGAGACAGGGTCTTGCTGTGTTGCCTAGGCTGGTCTCTAACCCCTGGCTGCAAGTCATCCTCCTGCCTCCGCCTCCCAGAGAGTTGGGATTACAGGTGTGAGCCCCCATGCCCAGCTCACACCTGTACCTCTTTAATCCATGCAGAACCTTTCTACTTCTTTGTTTGTAAATGAAGGATGTTTACTAAGAATGTTCTCAGAAGATGAAACCATTTAGCATACCACTCTTCACAAGAAATGCACGTCTACTCTGGAGGCATACTCTGGAGATATTGCAGGTTTAGTTCAGGACCAACACAATAAAGTGAATATCGCAATAAAGTGATCACATGAATTCTTTGATTTCTCGGTATATGTAAAAGTTATATTTATATTATACTGTAGTCTGTTAAGTGTGCAATAGTATTATGTCTAAAAAAGCAATGTATATACCTTAATTTAACAATATTTTATTGCTAAAAAAAAATGCTAACAATCATAGGAGCCTTCACCAAGGTGTAATCTTTTTGCTGGGAGAGAGTCTTGCTTTGATGCTGATGGCTGCTTACTGATCAGGTTGGTGGTTGAAGGTTGGGGTGGCTGTGGCAGTGTCCTAAAATAGGGTAAAAGTGAAGTTTACCACATCTATTTACTATTCCTTTCATGAAAGATTACTGAGTAGCATGTGATGCTGATAATATTTGACCTGTAATAGAACTTCTTTCAAAATTGGACTCAATCCTTCCAAAGCCTGACACTGCTTTATCAACTAAGTTTATAGGATATTCTAAATTCCTTGTTATCACTTCAACAATGTTCACAGCATTTTCACCAGGAGTAGATTTTATCTCCAGAAACTACTTTATTTGTTCATCCGTAAGAAGTAACTCTTCATCCATTCAACTCTTAGAAGATTACAGCAATTCAGTCATATGTTCAGGTTGCACTTCTAATTCTAGTTCTCTTGCTGTTTCTATCACATCAGTTTTTCTGCTGAAGTCTTGAACTCCTCAGTCATACATAAGGGTTGGAATCAACTTCTTCCAAACTCCTGTTAATGCTGATATTTTGACCTTCTGTCATTAATCATGAATGTTCTTAATGGCACATAGAATGGTGAATATTTTCCTGAAAGTTTTCAATTTACTTTGCCCAGATCCATCAGAGGAGTCACTATCTATGGCAGCTACAGCCATGTGACATGTATATCTGAAATAATAAGACTTGAAAGTCAGAATCACCCCTTGATCCATAGGTTGCAGAATGGAAGTGGTGTTAGCAGGCATGAAAATAACGTTAATCTCCTTGTGCTTCTCAATCAGAGCTCTTGGGTGACCAGGTGCATTGTCAGTCAGCAGTAATAGTTTGAAAGAAATCTTTTTTTTTCTGAGCAGGTCTCAACAGTGGACTTAAAGTATTACAGTAAAGAATGCTGTAAAGAGATGTGCTGTCATCCAGGCTTTGTTGTTACATTTATAGAGCACAGGCAGAGCAGATTTATCATATGGGCGCTAGAATTTTCAGAATGATACACGAGCATTGGCTTCAACTTAATGTTACCAGCTGCATTAGCCCCTAATATGAGTATCAGTCTGTTCTTTGAAGCTTTATTGCCAAGCATTGACTTCTCTCTAGCTACGAAAGTCTTAAATGGCATCATCTTCTAATATAAGGCTCTTCCATCTCTATTGAAAATCTATTATTTAGCAAGCTACCTTCATCAGTGATGTTAACTGGATCTTCTAGATCACTTGCTGCATTACCTTGTACTTTTATGTTATGGAGATGATTTGTTCATGAACCACCCTCTGCTAGTTGCAGACTTTTCTTCTCCAGCTTCACCTCTCTCAGCCTTCGTAGAATTGAAGAGAGTTAGGACCTTGCTCTGAATTCTGCTCTGGCTTAAAGGAATGTTATAGCGGTTCAATTTTCTATCCAGATTGCTAAAACTCTGTATTAGCAATAGTGCTGTTTTACTTTCTTATCATTTGTGTATTCACTGGAGTAGCACTGTCAGTTTCATTCAAGAACTTTCCTTTGCATTCACAACTGGCTTAACAATTTGGTACAAGAGGTCTAAATTTTAGCCTATCTTAGTTTTTGCCATGCCTTCCTACCTAAGCTTTATCATTTCCAGCTTTTCTTTACTTTTTTTTTTTTTTTTTTTGAGATGGAGTCTCTGTCACTTGGGGTGGTGCAATCTTGGCTCACTGCAACCTCCGCCTCCCAGGTTCAAGTAATTCTCCTGCCTCAGCCTCCCGAGTAGCTGGGATTACAGGCGCCTGCCACCACGCCCAGCTAATTTTTGTATTTTTAGTAGCCACGGGGTTTCATCATGTTGGTCAGGCTGGTCTCGAATTCCTCACCTTAGGTGATTTACTCACTTTGGCCTCCCAAAGTGCTGGGATTACGGGTGTGAGCCACTGCGCCCGGCCATTTCCAACTTTTGATTTAAGGTGTGAAACATTCAGTTCTTCCTTTGTTTGAGCACTTTGAGGCCACTGTAAGGTTGTTAATTGACTTAATGTTAATATTGTTGTGTTGCAGAGAATAGGAGGCCTAAGGAGAAGGCAAGAGATGGAGGAGCACCTGGTTGGTGGAGCAGTCAGAACACACACAGCATTTATTAATTTTGCTCTCTTATATTGGTTTTGACCGTGGCACCCCAAATCAGTTACAGTAGTAATACCAGAGATCACTGATCACAGACCATCATAGCAGATTTAATAATAATGATAAAGTTTGAAATCTTGGGATAATTATCAAAATATGACACAGAGACACAAGTTTATAGGTGAGCAGATGCTGTTGGAAAAATGGCACACAGAATTGGTTGACACAGGATTGCCAGAAATTTTCAATTTGTAAAAAACGCTTTATCTGTGAAGCACAATAAAACAAGGTATGCCTGTATATTCAGAATCTTTTGGCAATGAGATGTTCTGGATAATTTTTGTGTGTTTGTGTACTTACGGAGGAATGCTATTACAAACTCAAGATATTTGGGTATGAGTAGTAATGAGTACCTCATAGGCAGTCAGAGTCATATGAGTGAGCAGATATTACATTGAATGTTAATATGAAACGTTTTGGTCAGTCAGATCTCTTTAGATTCTGGAAAAATACAACAAATTTATAAATATATAAGGAGTACATGCTTTGGGAATACTGAAATTGGTGAATTGGTAAAGGAAATCAGAGAAGAATATGTTAAGGAGAGTATAGTTTAAGATT
Organism: Macaca thibetana thibetana; assembly: GCF_024542745.1. Lineage (NCBI taxonomy): Eukaryota > Metazoa > Chordata > Mammalia > Primates > Cercopithecidae > Macaca > Macaca thibetana. The sequence continues at coordinate 97,491,443 of NC_065585.1, read as the reverse complement.
TTGAATATTTTATAAAAGTTTTTTTTTGCATTTGTCACATAAATTCCATGGTTATTATTTTGCCTGCAGTCATTAACAGCTGAAGAGAAGACGATTACAGAAAAACACCTTGAATTATCCCCTAGACCCAAGCAAGGTAACTATTTTGTTGATTTCTTGACAGAGAAGATATAAGACTAATAAATCCTTCTGTGATTATTTTAAAAATTTGTTTTTTTAAAAAAGTTACATGGTTTGGGGAGACTATATTCATAGTTAAAAAACATCAAGACAAGGTAAAAAGGTATTTTTGAGAACTCTGTCATCGCTGTCACCATCTACCCCATTTCTCCTGCCCGCCTAACTAACATTTTTTTGTGTGTCCTTGCTGAGTTCTTTTTTTTTTTTTTTGAGACAGAGTCTTGCTCTGTCGCCCAGGCTGGAGTGCAGTGGTGTGACCTCGGCTCACTGCAAGCTCCACCTCCCAGGTTCACGCCATTCTCCTGCCCCAGGCTCCCGAGTAGTTGGGACTACAGGTGCCCGCCACCGTGCCCAACTAATTTTTTTGTGTGTTTTTAGTAGAGATGGAGTTTCACCGTGTTAGCCTGCCTTGGCCTCCCAAATTGCTGGATTACAGGCGTGAGCCACCGTGCTTGGCCCCTGAGTTCATTTTTATCACAGAGCCCAGTAGGTTTAGCTCATGCTCATAGCTCCAGGGTTTTGTGTGGTTTTTTTTTTTTTTAAATCAGATTTGGGAAGGAAACGTGACCTATGCCAAAAGAACTATACTGCTTCAGGCTCTGAAATTCTTTCTTGATGAATTAGGGAACTTTAAATAAGTAGTAGAAAACTGTTCAAACACTAGAGTATTTGGATAAATGAGGTTGAATTTGTCTCCTGCAGCAGGACATCCAGAGGGCTAAATTCTTTCTGAATTCTGTAGCCTGAGTGTGGGATTGGTTCTCATGGTCGGTAGGTGGTGGCTGAATTCTCCAGGCTGAATTCTTGGAAGAGTGTAGGTGCTGAGGATTTTTGCCAAGTCAGCTTTGCCTTTCTTTTGGGAAGGAATGCCCTTCCCAGTCTAGTCTACCTTTGACTAGAACCTGTTACAAAGGGTCACCTCCACTAAAGATACTTTAGTGAAATTAAGGATTTTTAGATAGGTATGTTGCTGCTAAAGAAAACTGGGGTTATTAGTAATGAAGAGGGGGTGGGTGGATATTAGGTAGGCCGCTGGTTCTGCCGCCATAGGCAGTCAGCCCCGCTGTGGGTGTGTAGGAAGAGTGAGGGCTTGTGACTTCCGGGATCTTGCTGCATCCTAGCTCTATAATCTTTGAAAACTAAGCTAAACATTCGCAGTCTCAGTTTTGTATCTGGAGAATGGGTATAATCATTGGGTTATTATGAATATTAAGTGAGCTAAAAATAGTAGATTAAATGCCTAGAGGTGCTTCAGTAGGCGCTTGATTGATGACAGCAGTTGCTCATACGTCAGTGGCATAACTTTCTGTGACATTCTAAACCATGTTATTATTTCAGTGACATGCATTCTTTTCTATACAAATGAAAAAGAAAATTTACCAAAAATGTTTCTTTAAAATTTATAAAATGTTGTATTATGAAATAAAGTGTACACATCTTTTAAATACTATAATCTTCTGATGGAATTGCAGAAGCTGTTGGCAGAGACAAGCCTCTGACCTTAGGCACACATTACAAAAGCATGTTCCCCAACTCTGCTTCCCAGCTGTCATAAAAATACTGCCTCCTCACCCAAAATGTAGTATAGAATTTTTATCCTGGAATTTTTGTTAATAGGATGTCTTAAACTAATACTTCAGTATTAGTTTAAATGAACCTGTTAAAAATGAACCAGTTCTACGAAATTCCTCGAGTCTCTTTTTCTATCAGTCTCCACTACAAATAGCGAGCCTTTATTAAGTTATTAATAATGATTTTTTGCCTTAGCAAGCTGCGTATGTTATAAATAAAGTAACTATACATTCATACAAGCTCTTCTAACCTTTCAGAATATATTGATCATTCTATAGAGTAGAAAGTACACCAGAGTATGGGTCAAATAAGTAGTGGCATGGGAAAATCATCCAAAAATGTATTTTTGTTATGAAATACAAGGTAACAACTTATTTAATGTTTCTTTTTCAAAGTTGAATTTACTTATACATGTTTAAAACTCCAGAGAAGATTCAAGCCATATCTGCTAAAGAAAAATACTTTTCCCCCCAACATATTATAAAAGTTTAGAAACCAAAATTAACTTGATCTTTGAATATTATAGCAATTGACACTAATGAGAAGAGGAAAAAACTAAAATTATCCGGCTAATAAAAAATTACTAATAATTATTATTTCTTGACCTGCCTGTTTCCCCACTAGACCACTGGCTTCTTAAGGGCAGACCCCATCTGTTGCTCATCTTTATATCACTGCTGAACTAGTTTCCAAAGGCTGTATTATGGCCTTTGGAAGTACCACAAACTGGGTGGCTTTAATCAGCAGAAACTGACTGTCTCACAGTTCTGTAGGCCAGTCTCCAAAATGAAGCTGTTGGCAGGGTTGGTTCATTCTGAGGGCTGTGGGGGAAGAATCTGTTCTAGACCTCTCTCCTTGGCTTGTAGATACTGCGTTCTTCCTCTGTCTCTTCCCCAGGTCTCTTCACATTGTTTTCTCTGTGCATGTCTGTCTTTGTGTCCAGATTTCCCCTTATAAGGATTTCAGTCATCTTGGATTAGGGCCCACCCTAATTACCTTACTTGAATTTGATTACCTCTATGAAGACCCTGTCTCCAAATAAAGTTACATTCTGAGGTACAGAAGGTTAGGACTTCAACATATGAATTTTGGGGGGCGGGGCGGGAACACAGTTCAGCTCATAACACCGGGTGCTAGGACAGTGCCTAGCCCACAGTGGGCACCCAGAAATGTTCAGTCTGGCTAATATTTATCCTACGGTTCCATTGGAATGAGCCTTGATATCAAGGACACCCTCTTTTCAGCAAGTAAAATGAGTTGCTAATCAATTCCTGGTAGTGGTTTTTTTTTTTTTTTTTGAGATGGTAGTGGTTTTAACTATCTAGTTGTGCAGTCAGGTGCCTATAATTCATGGATTTATAAATCTAGAGTCCTGGTCTCTGAGGTTTTGAATGACATAACTAATGATTATCCTGTCTTTTAAATTAGATGGTACATAAGCATCAGACTTATTTTCTTAGATACACTAAACTAATCGTGAAAACAACTGCAGGTCTCTCTGACTTGGGAGCCACGCATAATGGTTAAGAACATGGACTCAGAAGCTAAACTGCCTGGATGTGCCTCTCAGGCACCACAGCTGATGGCCGAAAAAAGGCATTACATTTGGGAAGTGCTTTTCAATGAATGATTCATAACATAGGAACTGTACGAATAAAGCTGTAAATTCACCTAAACCTAAAGGGAAAAATAGCATGGCCAAAATTACATATATAAGTCTGGTATTGTATAGGGCAGGAAGATCACTTGAGCCCAGGAGTTTGAGGCTGCAGTGTGCTGTGATCATGCCTGTGTACAGCTGCTGCAGTCCATCCTGGGCGACATAGCAAGACCACATCTCTTACAAAAAATTACACATACATAAACAAAATTTAAAATTCAGAAAAACCAGGGAAAATATTGTGACTCATGTCACAGACCAAGGCTGATCTTTCTCATAAAGAACCGTCAGAACTTAATCTAGGGGAAAAAAGATAACTATTGCAAAAATAATGGTTATGGAGGGACTGCTTTCAAAAAAGGAAATATAAATGATTTTCAAATGTATGAAAAGGTGCTCAGCCTCAAGGCAGTGAGGTCAGTTTTTTCTGATCAGATCATCCAAAATCTTAGTATATGTCTTTCTGTTTGTTCTTTTATGTTCTTTTGAAGTCTAAAAACGTGTACTTTGGTTTTACACGTCTCTTAAGTATCAGGGGAACCCACCCCCAGTATTTCAACATAGGTTCTTTCTATTTTAGCTAAGTGTTGGCCAGCTGAGAAATAAAGAGTACAAAGAGAGGAATTTTACTACTGGGCCTCCAGGGGTGACATCACATATCGGTAGGACCATGATGCCCACCTGAACAGCAAAACTAGCAGGTTTTTATTAAGGACTTCAAAAGGGGAGTTGGTATACGAACAGGGAGTAGGTCACAAAGATCACATGCTTCAAAGGGCAAAAAGAAGAACAAAGATCACATGCTTCTGAGGACAATAAAGATCACAAGGCAAAGGGCAAAGCAAAGATCACAAGGCAAAGGGCGAAATCAAAAACTCCTGAGAAGGGTCTATATTCAGCTGTGCACGTATTGTCTTGATAAACATCTTAAACAACAGAAAACAGGGTTTGAGAAGAGAAACCCGTCTGACCTCAAATTCACCAGGGTGGGTTTTTTCCCCCACCCTATTATGCCTGAGGGTACTGCAGGAGACCAGTCCTTATCTCAACCACATAGGAGAGAGACTCCCAGAGAGGCCATTTATAGACCTCCCCCCAGGAATGCATTCATTCCCCAGGGTTTTAATTATTAATATTCCTTGCTGGGAAAAGAATTTAGTGGTATCTTCCCTACTTGCATGTCCGTTTATAGGCTCTCTGCAAGAAGAAAAATATGGCTCTATTCTGCCCAACCCCACAGGCCATCAGACCTTATGGTTGTCTTCCCTTGTTCCCTGAAAATTGCTGTTCTCTTTTTTTTCAAGGTGCACTGATTTCATATTGTTCAAACACATGTGTTTTACAATCAATTTGTACAGTTTAACACAATAGTGGTCCTGAGGTGAGGTACATTCTCACCTTATGAAGATAACAGGATTGAGAGATTAAAGACAGGCATAAGAAATTATAAAAGTATTATTTGGGAAGTGATAAATGTCTATATTAGAATGAAATCTTCACAATTTATGTTCAGAGATTGAAGTACAGAAATTGTAAAAGTATTAATTTTGGGAACTGATATATGTCCATATTAAAATGATACTTCACAATTTATGTTCCTCTGCCATGGTTCCAGCTGGTCCCTCCATTTGGGGTCCCTGACTTCCCGCAACACTTGTTTCTTGTAGGTATTTTATTGTTTTTTCTACTGCTTTAAATTTGATTTCGTATCATAGTTTGTACCTTGCCACCTTTATTGGACTTTCTTATTAATGGTAGTAATTTTTCAGTTGGTTTCTTGACTTTTCCATGAATTCATTTTATAATTTGCAAATAGTGATAACTTCCTTTTCTTTTCTTTTTTTTTTTGAGATGATGTCTCACTCTGTCACCCAGGCTAGAGTGCAGTGGCGCGATCTCTGCTCACTGCGACCTCCACCTCCTGGGTTCAAGCAGTTGTCTGCCTCAGTCTCTGGAGTAGCTGGGATTACAGGCCCCCACAACTACGCCTGGCTAATTTTTTGTATTTTTAGTAGAGATGGGGTTTCACCATCTTGGCCAGCCTGGTGTTGAGCTTCTGACCTCGTGATCCACCCACCTCGGCTTCCCGAAGTCTGGGATTACAAGCGTGAGCCACCGCTCCCGGTCGATAACTTGCTTCTTGACTTACTTTTCAAATGCACAATAATGAGAGAGATTGATAATGTCTCTTGGAAGTACCCAGTTTATTAGCTTTTTAGATAGATATAGATTCTTAGGATGTTCTGAATAGTTTATTTTTCCTTTTATAACATGAACAATAGGCCACTTCAGTAATTCTAGATGTTTGTGGCACAAAGTAGTAAGTGTTCAGTAAATGTTGACTAATCCATGTTTTTTGCCTTTGTAAATACTGTTTTTTCAGACATCGTGTTAGTGAATCCTCTTTTCCTGATCAATGCAAAGTGGAACATTCAGTTTTTTTGTGCCACCACTATTCCATGACATACGTCTGGTATAGTGTTAGTTTTTTTCATGATTAGTGTTTCCTTCCAGACCACACATGTTCCTTGTGGGAAAGAGTTTTCTTTTCTTTTCTCTTTTCTTTTCTTTTCTTTTCTTTTTTAGAGATGGGATCTTACTCTGTCACTCAGGATGGAGTGCCGTGGTGCAGTCATAGCTCACTGCAGCCTCAAACATTTGCTCTTAAACTCGTCCTCCTGCTTCAGACTTCCAAGTAGCTGGGACTACAGGCATGCACCACTATGCTCAGCTAATTTTTTAATTTTTTGTAGAGATTGGGTCTCACTGTGTTGCCTAGGCTGGAGTTTTTTTTGTTTCCTCATGGTTTACTGTATCAGAGGGGTTCTGTAAATATGTATCTGATGAAGCCTAGGTTTATTTTTTGTAAAACATGAATTTTATAAATATCTAATCTCTTCATTTCATAGTGTATTGAAATGCGCTTTGAAATATATCAAATATACCACGTAGGATAAGATATGTATGTATATATGTACATATATATGTTTTAGCATTATATTTATAATTATGAATATAAACAGAATAATTGAGTTTTATTAGGTATATATTCCTTTTCTGACCAATATCAGAAAAGTTTGCTGTTGACTTTTGATTCTACCAAGATGAAATAGCCCCATTCTGGCTACGTTTTCCACCTATTTGAATGGCTATAATAAAAAATAGTGGCAATACCAAATGCTGGTGAGGTTGTGGAGAGACTGGATCACCAGTACATTGCAGGTGTACAGTAAAATGGTACAACCACTCTGGAGAGCAGTCTGGTGATTTCTTAAAGACTAAACATGCAATTACCATATAACCCAGCAACTGCATGCTTAGGCATTTGTCCCAGAGAATGAAAATTAAATTTATATAGCATCTTGTACACAGATGTTTATAAGCAGCTTTGTTCATAATAGCCCCAAACTAGAAACAACACAGATGTCCTTCAGTAGGTGAATGATTAAACAAACTATGGTGCATAGTATCATGGTGTACTATTCAGTAATAAAAAGAAAATAAATGTTGATAACTTAGATGAATATCTAAGAAATTATTCTGAGTGAAAAAAGTCAATCCTAAAAGGTTACATAGTGATTTTATTTATATAACCTGTGTGTGTGTGTGTGTGTGTGAGTGAGAGAGAGAGAGAGAGAGAGAGAGAGAGAGAGAGAGAGGAGAGAGAAAGGGAGAGAGACGGAGACAGAGAGAGATGGAGTTTCGCTCTTGTTGCCCAGGCTGGAGTGCAGTGGCTCAATCTTGGCTCACTGCAACCTCTGCCTCCTGGGTTCAAGCAATTCTCCTGCCTCAGCCTCCCCAAGTAGCTGAGATTACAGGTACCTGCAACCACGCCCGGCTAATTTTTTTGTGTTTTTAGTAGAGATGGGGTTTCGCCATGTTGGCCAGGCTGGTCTCGATTATATAACATTTTTATAATGACAGAATTACAGAAATGCAAAATTGAGTAGTGGTTGACAGAGTTCAGGGATTGGTATGGGGCCAGGAGATGGTGTAGCTATAAAAAGGTAATGCAAGGCATCCTGTGGTGATAGAAGTGATCTGTATCTTGACTGGATGAGTGTCAGTATCCTGGTTGTGTTGTACTACAGTTTTGCAAGATGTTACCATTGGAGGGACTGGGTGATGGATACAAGAGTTTTCTCTGTTGTTTCTTACAACTGTATATTAATCTAATATTATCTCAAAATAAAAAGTGTAATTAAATACAATGTTTGGTCTTAAGTGTTTTAAGCACCCTGCTCCCAGAGCTCTTAGCACGGCAAAGGAAGCACACAGAAGCATTCCTGTTACTCATAAGTTTTGACTTTGTGTTTTGCATTTTAAAAAATTTTTTGTTTTCATCAAATACCCCAGGAAGTTATACTTTTATAAAATGTTATTTCAGGTCTTATTTTTCTGGTTTTCTTTTGTGCTCTAGTCACTTTCCTTTTTTTGTATAACTTAACCCGTTCTACTTCTTTTTCTTCTTGGAACTTGGCTTCGAACTCAAGAGAATGTTAGTGAGATTGTGCATAGAACTTCAGGTAGAAAGATTTGACGTAGACATTGCTTTTCCTATCACAGAGTTTTGTGTATTCGTGACTTTGGCAAAATTACACACATAAAATTGTATTCTGATAAATGACCATATAAGGAGATGATATTTATGTGCTTTCTTTTTCTTCAACAGAAACTACCACATTTAAAAGCACCAGTGGGCTTACAGATATAACATGGAGTTCCAGTGGAAGTGATTTTTCGGATGAAGATAAGACACTTTCTCAATTACAGAGAGATAATGGACATTGCTCTAGAATAGACAGATTTTGTAACAGGAACATTGTGTGTCCAGAAGATGGGACTAGTGAAGGTAAATTGATAATTTTGTTAGAAATCCAGTTTCTGTTAAATATTGGATTTAATATTGGAAGAAACTTACATTCCTTTCTAGTATTTATCATTAACATTCCACCTATCAGAATGGCTACAATAAAAAATAGTGACAATACCAAATGCTGGTGAGGTTGTGGAGAAACTGGATCACCAGTACATTGCAGGTGTACAGTAAAATGGTACAACCACTCTGGAAAAGAGTCTGGCAGTTTCTTAAAGACTAAGCATGCATTTACCATATAGCCCTGCAACTGCACCTTTAGGCATTTGTCCCAGAGAATGAAAATTAAATTCCTTTCTAATAGTTAGGATTTTACTGAGTTCCACCCTCTATGCTAAACACTTCAGAAACATTTTCTTGTTTAATATTTCTCAAAACAACTCTAGGAGATAGGTATTACAGATATTATTTTTATAGTTAACAACTTAAGCTTGGACTGATGGAATGGATTGGCATTCCATTTTAGGTCTCTCTGCTCCATAGCCAATTCTTTCACCTTCTACACAGTGCCACGCCCACACTGCCTTCTTCCCAACCTGTTGGGTAAATACTGTGACAACCAGTGTGTGGTAGAGGTGTAACGTACTGACAAATTTCTATTCAGATGGCGTTTTATATTGTGTCATGTTTTAAACAATTGAAAGCAGAGTTTCTTATCCTTGACACTCTTGACATTTTGGGCCAGATGATTCTTTGTTATGGGGAGTAGCACCTTCCTCTGCCTATAGGATATTCTGCCGTGTCCCTTGCCTTTACCTGCTGGGTCACGGTAGGATCCCAACCACAGTGATGATAACCAGAGATGTCTCCAGATGTTGTCAAGGGTCCCCTGAAGGACAAAAATCACCCCTAGTTGATAACCACAGATGTAGAATTATGGAAATCATGTCCTTTTAGAATTTTTAAAATATACAAATAATCTGTAGAATATTTAAATGTCTTAATGTTTTCAAAATAAGCTTGTGACTTTTAACTCTTGACAGTTCATGTTAGTTACCTAGGGTTAGGTTTGTACAGAGACAGCTTCTCGGGAGGGTAGTTAAATTCTTTTGACCACTTTGTATGTCATTTTGGTAACTATTAATTCCATTGACATTTTAGTAGTTACCAGGTGAAGTGGTATTTTAGGATTATATATAAGCTGATAGCAATTCGACCATAGTAAATTAAATTTATTGTTACATAACTCTTGGTTTGTCTTCATACATTTCAGAATACAAAGTTTATGCTTTTTATGGGTAAATAGTATGGTTTGTGCCTCCCAAAGTGCTGGGATTACACATGTGAGCCATCGTGCCCAGCCTCCCTTCCATTTGGTTTTTAGCAATTGTCTAAAAGTTTTTATAACTTTCGGAAAATCTCTTAAATTATTGGAGATCCAATTTCCTCATCTGTAAAATGCAAATTTAAGTGTAATAGTAGCAGTCTTCCTGTTTTTTAAAAGTTTTGTGACCACAAAAGTTTTGTGATGAAAGCGCCAGTTATTTCATAGCATGCATCACATTGCAATATGTATTAATTTGTGGGCTACTTCAGGCTAGGAATGGTGCTGTTTTCTCTCTTGTATTTATTTCGTATTGTGAGTATCTTGAATGGTGTGATGGGCTCTTTTTAGGCACTTGCTTTGTCTAATGAATGAAGGAGTGAATGAATGAACGAGTGCTGCAAAGATGTGTGATACTGGCGGCAGCTCTGAGGGCATTTGTGTTTTTCCCTTGTCTGTCCCTGGCTTCCTATTGGGAAGGTTCAGCAGCCTGGAAAATCTCTAATGTGTTCCCCTGCCTGGCTTCCATGACTGAATTTGATGTTTATGTGGGAAGCAGTTGCCATTATGCATCTGCTTCTCTCAGTGGTGGCTGGACCTTCAGTCTGTTAAAATCATTATAGCGGCTGTTTTTTTTAAGAGATGAGGTCTTGCTCTGTCACCGAGGCTGGAGTGCAGTGGATCATAGCTCACTGTAACTTCAAACTCCTGGGCTCAAGCAATCCTACTATATCCTCTTAATTATGTTTAGTGAAAAAGTCTAGCCATGTAAGAAAGGAGAAAAAAATAATACATAGTTTATTTGCTTAAACATGCTGGAGAAACTCTACAAGGATACAGAAACAATAAAAGTAGTTAAAATTGGAGTTGGAGTAAGATTTGGGAGAAACAGTGATTTGAGATGAGAGTAGAAATATACTTTTCACTGTCTAAATTTTTTTTTTTTTGAGACAGAGTCTCGTTCTGTTGCCCCGGCTGGAGTTGAGTGGCACGATCTCGGCTCACTGCAACCTCCACTTCCCGGGTTCAGGCGATTCTGGTGCCTCAGCCACCTGAGTAGCTGGGACTATAGATGTGCGCTGCCATGTCCAGCTAATTTTTTGTATTTTTAATAGAGACAGCATTTCATCTTGTTGACCAGGCTGGTCTTGAACTCCTGAGTTTTGGCATTCTGCCCACCCTGGCCTCCCAGAGCTCTAGGATTATAGGCATGAGCCTTGTGCCTGGCCCTAGATATGTTTTTTAAAATTACTAAATGACATGGATAACTACTAAGAATAAAGGAGATTTAAAAGTGAAAGATTAAGGAGATAATTAAGCAAGTTAAAAATTGTATTTTTTAGGTGAATTACAGTTTATTGACTGGGAGATCGACAGTGACAGGGCAGAGGCTAGTGACTGTAATGAATTTGAAGATGATGAGGGTGCTGTGGAAATCTCAGACTGTGCTTCTTGTGCAAGTAATCAGTCTTTGACAAGTGATGAGAAGCTATCGGAGCTTCCCAAGGTAAGAATGAATTATTTCAAAACTTTTAGTCTCTGTATAACATCTGCTAATCATAGTTGTTTTGTGTGTGTGTGTGTGTGTGTGTGTGTGTGTGTGTTTTCCTGTCCTTCCTCAAGAACAACCACTTTTGACTCTTAGGGGATTCTTTTCTTCTTTACTCGCTTATCTCTAAATAACATGCTTGTGCTGTACTTCTCAACGTGGATAAATATTGATCTCTCTTCTCGCTCACTTCCCACCCTCACTGCACGCTGAACTTTTTTTATCCTACTGTTCTCCCAGTGCAGATATATCAAAGTTTGGTTAGATTATATTCAGCATTTTACACAATTGTGAATAAATAATATTGATAGCCAAGGGAAATATTATTATCCTTTGCAACTATTTGCTTTCCCTAGACTTAATAATTATTTTGGTTTTTGTTCATCTAGTTTTACTTACTGATGGAAAAAAATACTTTTTCATCATTGCCTAGCTCTCTTGTTAAGATTTTCAGACAGCAGGCATTCTGTGAGTTTCATTTTTTTGGAGAACTCTTTCCCACAACCTCCTAGCTGCTCCAGTTTGAACTCGGCGTCCTCTCTCCTTTCGCGAACATTGTCACCCGGACTTTGCTATCATTCTGGGAATTTATTGACCTCTGTCCTGTATTGTGCTCCTTTATCCAGGATTTCATGTTTTCCTCTTTCTTGGTTTTCACCCTGTTTTGGTTGAACACATCTTACCGTAACTTCCTGAGGAATTATTTGGTATGTCAGAAGATGCTTTTGTCATATTTTGATGTGTGATTGAAAATTTGTATAGAATTTTTAGGTTGGAAATAATTTTCCTTCGAAGTTTTGAAGGCATTGCTTCATTATCTTAGCTCAAGTTGCTGTCCATAACCTTGAAGCTATTCTCATTCTTGACCTTTTAAGATTTTTCTCTTCATTACTGGTTTTAAGCAGTTTGATTGTGATATGCCTTGGTATGATTTTTCAGTTGGTGTTTGTCAAGCCTTTTGAATCTATGGTGTTTTGGGGGTTCCCCAAGACCACCTCCAGGTTCAGCAGTTGACTAGGAGGACACACAGGACTTAGCATATAGTCATACTCATGGCCATCATTTATTACGCTGAAAGGATACAAAAATAGGGTGAAAAAAAGGGTGTAAAAAAGGGTCTTGCTGTGTCACCCAGGCTAGAGTGCAATGGTGCGCTCATAGCTCACTGCAGCCTTGATCTCCTGGGCTCAAGTGATCCTCTCACCTCAGCCTCCAGAGTAGCTGGTCCTACAGGCATGTGCCACCACGTCTGGCTGATTTTTGTGTTTTTTGTATAATGTGGTTTGCCATCTTCCTCAGGCTGGTCTCGAACCCTTGTGTTCAAGGGATCCGTCCACCTTGGTCTCCCAAAGTGCTGGAATTGCACGTGTCAGCCACCATGCCTGGCCAAAAGAATGCAAATTTAAATCAGCAGTCTTCCACGAGTCCTCTCCCAGTGGAGTCACACAGTATATGCTTAATTCTTTCAGCAAAATGTTTAGATGACATGTGTGAAGTGTTATGTACTAGGGAACTCATTAGAGACTCAGGGTTTTTATTAGGGACTGGTAACATAGGCACCCTCTCCCTAGAATCTACCCAAATTCCAGACTTCAGAAAGAAAATGGGTATTCAGTATAAACCATATTGTTTGCACAGTTTAGGCACAGTGACCCACCATTATTTATCATTTATGGAATGATGAAGATTCTCCTGAAATCTGTTTTCAGAAGCTAGGCAAGGACCAGCTTTGCAAGCAGGGTTTTCTAAGGATAGCTACTTCAGGCCAACTATGTTAACTCTTTTCTGCATATATGTGAGTTTGTAGTTTTCATCACATTTGGTAAGTTTTTGGCTTTTACTTCTCAATAAATTTTTTTTCTGACTCCCCTTTTCATTTCCTCCTGTGACTCCAATTACATGTATATTAATTAGGCTGCCTAATGTGTCATGTCTCATTTTTGCTGTCATTGTTTTGTCCCCTTCATTTCATTTTGGGTGGTTTCTGTTGCTACATCTTCAAGTTTTTTTTTAATTCTTTTTTTTAATAACTTTTTTAAAATTCTTCAGTATATTCTGCAGGTAATACTATAAGTGTGTTGGTCATCTCTGACATTGTAGTTTTCATTTCTAGAAGTTTGATATGAGTCTTTTTATATTGTCCATGCCTTTCCTTAACATGTCATACATTCTATATTTTGAACATAGAGTATATTTATAATAACTTTTTAATGGCTATTTTGGTAAATCTATCTGTGTCATTTCTGTGTCTATTTCGCCTCCTTATGGGTTGTATTCTTCTGCTTTTTTGCATGCCTATACATTTTAAAAAATTGTAAAATGCAATGCACTGTTATTATAGTCATCATTCTGTGTATTAGATTACTAAAGCATATTCCTTCTGTCTAAATGAAATTTTGTATCCTTTAATCGGCATCTTCCCTTTCTCCATCCACTTTTCTCTCCCAGCCTCTGGTAACCAACATTCTACCCCGATTCTGTAAGTTCTACTTTTTTAGATTCCCCATGTAAGTAAGATCATGCTGTATTTGTCTTTGTGTGCCTGGCTTATCTGAGTTAACGTAATGTCCTCCAGGTTCATTCATGTCGCAAATGATAGAATTTCCTTCTTTATTAAGACTGGATAGTATTCCATTGTGTAGATATACTACATTTTCTTTATGCATTCATCTAGACACCTAGATTGTTTCCAAATCTTAGCTATTGTGAATAGCACTGCAATTAACATGGGAATGCAGATTTTTTTTTTAGCATACTGATTTCAATCCTTTGGCCCAGAAGTGGGATTACTAGATTATATGGTAGTTCTATTTTTTCGTTTTTTGAGAGACCTTCATGCTATTCTCCATAATAGCTGTGTTAATTTACATTCCCACCAACAGTGTACAAGAGTTTGGCCTCCCAAAGTGCTGAGATTACAGGTGTGAGCCACCGCGCCTGGCCTGCAGTATTTTCTTTTAGGACATTTAACAGATGTATTTGATTACTGATATGACTTTCCATATTAACTTGATAGTACTTTGATATTATTGGCTGGGGTTTTATAATTTATTTTATTGGTGTCTTCAAGAACCATTTGCTGTGGTTTGAATATCCCCTCCAAAACTCTTGTTGAAATTTAATTATCATGGTGACAATATTAAAATATGGGACTAATACAGTTTGGGTCTGTGTCCCGAACCAAATCTCATGTTGAATTGTAATTTCCATTGTTGGAAATGGGGCCTGGTGGAAGTTGACTGGATCATGGAAGTGCATTTCTCATGAATGGTTTAGCACCATCCCCCTTGGTACTGTCCTCACAATAGTGAGTGAGTTCTTGTGAGAGCTGATAATTTAAAAGTGTGTAGCAGCCTGGCACCGTGAGTCCTGCCTATAATCCCAGCACTTTGGGAGGCCAAGATGGGAGGATCAGTTGAGCCCAGGAGTTTGAGACTGACCTGGCCAACATAGCAAGACCCTGTCTCTATTAAAAAAATAAATACATAAATACATAAAAGTGTGTAGCACTGCCCGCTTTGCTCTCTTGCTTTCACCGTGTGAAGTGTATGCTCCCTCCTCTCACTGCTTTCACCATGTGAAGTGCCTGCACCCACTTTGCCTTCCACCATGAGTGAAAGCTCCCTGAGGCGTCCCCAGAAGCATATGCTACCATGCTTCCTGTACAGCCTGCAGAACTGAGACAGTTAAACCTCGTCTTTTATAAATTACCCAGTCTCAGGCATATCTTTATACCAATGTAAGAATGGTATATATTAAAAGAATGGTCTATGTTAAAAGAACCTTTTAATGGTTCCTGTATTAGGATTAGGCCATGAGGGCCTTGCCCTCATGAATAGATTAATATCATTATTACAGTAGTGGGTTTGTTACCACAAGGACGTGTTGTTATAAAAATTTTCTGTCCCTTGCTCTCACCCTCACTTGTCTTTCTGCTTTCTGCCATGGGAAGGTGTAGGACAAAGGTCCTTACCAGGAGCCAGCACCTTAATATTGGAATTTCACTCTCCATAACTGAAAGAAATAAACTTCTTTTCTCTGTAAATTACCTACCTTATGGTATTCTGTCATAGCAAAGCAAAATGGACCAAGACACCATACCTACAGAGGGCAGCAGAGACATAGCAGTGAATTCTCATAACCTAATTTTTCAGGAAGTGTGAAGGAAATTGGGTTTAGGTGAACTTTGTTATGTAATTCTCATATACTTTATGTAGTGACTTCTATGCAAATACAGGCTAATAGACATAATGAATGTAAAGTAATGTGAGACTCAGGAACTTTTGTGAGAAGGTAAGCAACAGAAGCTGGTTGGCACAGATAAAAGATCTGAAAGTAGTTCGTGTAGTTTTAAAGGAAAAGTAAATGTGGCTTTCAAATTTGAAATAATGGATTCATTTTTATGAAGCAGCTATTTTGTTTGTGTTCTTACCAGTAAGGGTAGGAAAAATGATTCAGTAACTCATAGAAGGTGGAATTATGGAAAAGTTTAAAAATAAAACAAGAATAAACAAAATTTTGTATCACATGGGAGTGTATTATAACCTTGCAGAAAGTGATCTGACAAACCTTTAAAAATATTTCTAAATTTAATGTGCATATATATAATTGTCTTTATTTTTACTTATATAAATTTTTGAAAATCAGTTTTGCTTTTAATCCGTTTTAATAGTGAATTAGAATAAAATGATATGACTAGATGTGTACTAATTGTTAATGCCTAAGAACTGCCCATTGTTTTCATCTTTTTTCCCAATGTTTTACATTGTAAAATACACTCAACGTAAAATTTGCTATTTTGACCATTTTTAAATGTGCAGTTCAGTGGTATTGAATATTTTCATAATGTTGTGTCAACTACCATCACCACCATCTATCTCCAGAACTCTTTTGATCTTGTGAAATTGAAACTCTATACTCATTAAACAGTAACTCCTCCTTCTGTCTTTCCCCCAGCTTCTGGCAACCACTGTTCTACTTTGTGTATGATTTTGACTACTGTAATTACTTCATATGAATAGAATCATATAGTATATGTCTTTCTGTGACTGGTTTATTTCACTTAGCATAATATCCTTAAGGTTAATCCGTGTTGTTAGAATATTTTATTTTTATTTTTTGAGATGGAGTCTCACTCTGTTGCCCAGGCTGCAGTGCAGTGGTGCGATCTTGGCTCACTGCAACCTCCGCCTCCTGGGTTCAAGTGATTGTCGTGCCTTGGCCTCCTAGTAGCTGGGATTATAGGCACATGGCACCACGCCCAGCTAACTTTTGTATTTTTAGTAGAGACGGGGTTTCACTATGTTGGCCAGGCTGGTCTTGAACTCCTGACCTCAAGTGATCTGCCCACCTCAGCCTCCCAAAGTGCTGGGATTTCAGGCATGAGCCACTGAGCCCGGCTAGGATTTCCTTCTTATTAAAGACTGAATAGTATTCCATTGTATGTTTATACCACATTTTTACTTAATTTGTGACCTAACATATGGTCTATCCTGGAAAATGTTCTATATTCACTTGAGAAGAATATGTATGCTATTGTTGGGTACAGTGTTGTGTATGTGTCTGTCAGATCTAGTTGGTTAGTGTCTGAGGTCCTCTGTTTCCTTACTTATCTTCAATCTGGCTATTCTATCCACTATTGAGAGCAGGGTATTGATTTAATCATCTGTTATTTAGAAAGGTCTGTTTCTCCCTTCAATTCTGTTCGTTTTTGCTTCATATATTTTTGAAATCTTTTAATTGGTGCATAAATGTTTATAATTTTTGTCTTCTTGCTGCTTACTGTATCAAATAATGTATTCATATATAATATCCTTTGTCTCTTGTAACCTTTTTTGATTTAGTCTGTTTTCTCTGATATTAGTATAGACACCTCTACTCTGTTCTGGTTACTATTTGCATGGAATATCTTTTTCTATCTTTTAATTTTCAAACTGTGTCTGTGGATCTAAAGTAAGTCTAGTATAGGCAACATATGGTTGAATCCTGTTTCTCTATTCTGTCAATCTCTTGTCTTTTGATTGGAGAGTTTAATCCATTTGAATTTAGATTATTTGTACAGAAAGATTTCTGTCATTTTGTTGTTTGTTGTTTATATAACTTACTGCTTTTTGTGGGGGCCCTCATTTCCTGCATTACTGTCTTCTTTTGTGTTTACTTGATTTTTTTAATGAAATGTTTAAATTCGTGTCTCATTTCTTTCTTTTTTTTTTTTTTTTTTAATGGAGTCTCTATCATTCAGGCTGGAGTGCAGTGGCGTCATCTTGGCTCACTGCAACCTCTGCCTCCTGGGTTCAAGCAGTTCTCCTGCCTCAGCCTCCTGAGTAGCTGGGATTACAGGCATGTGCCACCACGCCTGGTGAATTTTTGTATTTTTAGTAGAGATGGGGTTTCACCATGTTGGCCTGGCTGGACTCGAACTCCTGACCTCAGGTGATCCACCCACCTCAGCCTCCCAGAGTGCTGGGATTACAGGCGTGAGCCACTGCACCCAGCCTCTTCTCTCATTTTTCTTTTTTTTCTTTTTTGAGACAGAGTCTCACTGTGTCACCCAGGCTGGAGTGCAATGGCGCAATCTCAACTCACTGCAACCTCCGCCTCCCGGGTTCAAGCAATTCTCGTGCCTCAGCCTCCCTAGTAGCTGAGATTACAGGCATGTGCCACCATGCCTGGCTAATTTTTGTATTTTTAGTAGAGACGGGGTTTTACCATGTTGGCCAGGCTGGTCTCAAACTGCCGACCTCAGGTGATCCACCCACCTTGGCCTTCCAGAGTGCTGGGATTACAGGCATGAGCCACTGCGCCCGGCCTAGTACTTTGAACAAATTTAAAACAGTTGTCATAAAATCTTTCTCTGGAAGATCTGCCATCAAGTCTTTTTCAAGGACAGTTGTGCTTATTTTTTTTTTCTTTTGAATGTGTCATACTGTGTCTGGAATTGGTGGGTTCTTGGTCTTGCTGACTTCAAGAATGAAGCCACAGACCCTCACGGTGAGTGTTACAGTTCTTAAAGATGGTGTGTCTGGAGTTTGTTCCTTCAGACATTCAGATGTGTCTGGAGCTTCTTCCTTCTGGTGGGTTCGTGGTCTCGCTATCAAGAGTGAAGCTGCAGACCTTCCTGGTGAGCGTTATAGCTCTTACAGGCAGCGTGTCTGGAGTTGTTCATTCTTCCCGGTGGGTTCGTGGTCTCGGCTTCAGGAGTGAAGCTGCAGACCTTCACAGTAAGTGTTACAGCTCATAAAGGCAGTGTGGACCCAAAGAGTGAGTAGCAGCAAGATTTACTGCAAAGAGTGAAAGAACAAAGTTTCCACAGTGCAGAAGGAGACCCCAGTGGGTTGCCGCTGGCTGTCTGGGCAGCGTGCTTTTATTCCCTTATCTGGCCCCACCCACATACTGCTGATTGGTCCATTTTATGGAGCGCTGATTGGTCCCCTTTACAGAGAGCTGATTGGACCATTTTGACAGAGTGCTGATTGGTGCGTTTACAATCCTTGAGCTAGACACAGAGTGCTAGACAGAAAAGTTCTCTTAAGTCCCCACTAGGTTAGCTAGATACAGATTTAGCTAGATACAGAGTACTGATTGGTGTATTTACAAACCTTGAACTAGACACAGAGTGCTGATTTGTGTATTTACGATCCTCTAGCTAGACATAAAAGTTCTCAAAGTCCCCACCAGATTAGCTAGATACAGAGTGCTGATTGGTGTACATACAATCCTCTAGTTAGATATAAAAGTTCTGCAAGTCCCCATCCGGTTCAGGAGCCCAGCTGGCTTCACCTAGTGAATCCTGCACCAGGGCTGCAGGTGGAGCTGCCCGCCAGTCCCAAGCTGCGCCTGCACTCCTCAGCCCTTGGGCTGTCGATGGGACCAGGTGCCACAGAGCAGGGGAGCAGCGCCTGTCGGGGAGGCTCAGGCCATGCTGGAGCCCACCGCAGAGTGGGGGAGCTCGGACATGGTGGGCTGCAGGTCCCAAGTCCTGCCCCGTGGGGAGGCGGCTGAGGCTCAGTGAGAAGTCAAGCACAGTGCTAGTGGGCCTGCACTGCTGGGGGACCCAGGGTACCCTCTGCACCTGCTGGCCCGGGTGCTAAGCCCCTCACTGCCCCAGGCCAGCAACCAGCCAGGTGCTCCATGTGCAGGGCCTGCCGAGCCCGCACCAGAACTTGCACTGGCTCGCCCCGGTTCCGGCCCGCACCTCTCCCTCCACACCTCCACGCAAGCAGAGGGAGGCGGCTCCAGCGTCAGCCAGCCCAGAGAGGGGCTCCCATGGTGCCATGGCAGGCTGAAGGGCTCCTAAAGCACCGCCAGAGTGGGCGCCGAGGCTGAGGAGGCGCTGAGAGTGAGGGCTGCTAGCACATTGTCACCTCTCAATACTTTACTGTTTATCTTATTTTTTGTTGAAAACAGGGCATTTGAATATAATGATGTGGTAAGTGTGGAAATTAAATTCTCCCTCTTCCCCAGCATTTGCTGTTTTGTTTTGTTTTGTTTTGTTTTTTAGGCAGAATCTCACTGTGTTGCCCAGGCTGGAGTGCAGTGGTGTGATCTCGGCTCACTGCAACCTCCACCTCCTGGGTTCAACTGATTCTCCTGCCTCAGCCTCCCGAGTAGCTAGGATTACAGGTGTATGCCACCATGCCCAGCTAATTTTTGTGCTTTTTAGTAGACATGAGGTTTCACCATGTTGCCCAGGCTGGACTCAAACTCCTGACCTCAGGTGATCTGCCCACCTCAGCCTCCCAAAGTGCTGAGATTACAGGCATGAGCTACAACGCCTGGCCTGCTGTTTTTTTGTTTTTTTGTTTTTTAATGTTATTGTTTTTGTTTATTTTTATTGTTGTAGGCTGTCTCTATGTGAAGGATCAGCCTGAGGTGTAAACTTAAGATTTTCTGAGTCCTTTCTAAGCCTGAGTTTTTCTCCAGGAATGTGTAGGAAGTTTCTGTTTTTCCTTTATAGACAGTTGCTTTCAAATGCCCTAGTCTTTAACATCTGACTCCCAAAAGGGAAAAAGAGAAAAACTAAATCCTTTAAATCCCCAGCAGTTACTTAGTGGGTGGGGCTGGGGGTAGAAGAGGGCTTGTAACAGTGAGTGGCGATGAAGCAACAATGTGTGTCCACCTCTTTGTCCCATTTCTGTGATCAGAAGTAGCATTCAGTGATCAGGGCACATATCCCCTATATTTGCAAGAGAGGGTCCTTTTTGCCTGTCCTTGGTTCCTGTAAGCTGCACACAAGCTGCTGCTAGGAATGCATGCTCAACTGCCTGCCATAGGGTTGAGGGTGGCTAATGGATAGCTGCTACTGTGCTAATACCTGCAAGGGATTAAAATTATGTTCAGGCATTCCTCTGGACGTTACAAGCCTTCGGTAGATTCCAGAATTTCAAAATATTTAAATAGAAGAGATTCTGCCAGTGCAATGATCTTCTAGGTGGAGCAACACATTCGTGGTGCTTCCTACTCCACCATCTTCTCAGAATCCTCTGTGTGTAATTTACATACAGTTGAGTTTAATTCTGATCATCATACATTTTAGAAGTCTCTCATATGATTATGTTTATATAAAAACTGATAAAATTTAGTGCTTGTAAAGGGAATTCTGGAGTTCTTAGTCATGTTTTTTGCATGATTATATTTTAAAGATTTAATTTAGAAACATTTTACTGAAGTCTATATTCCAGTGTGTTCTAATGCTGAAAAAAAGGTTGGAGATTGTATTGAGGAGTCTATTTTTTTACTGTTATTTTATATTATAACTCATGTATTATATATTGTATCTGTTCGTTATCTTAGTATGGCATTTTCGGGCTTTTATTCTCTTTATGAAAGTGAGTAACTGTATGTACCAATATCGATTGTTGCATCTGTGCCAGAAATTATATTTTATCTTTTCATCATCTCCCTTCTTGTATAGCTGAACTTTAGCTTAAAAGATGCCAGGACAAGGAGTTTGTCAGATTGTTCCTTTTCTTTGCGTGAACTTTCTTCCCCTTTCACTACTATCACTGGGTCATCTCATTTCCCTTCATTCCCCTCTTTCTTCTCCATCTTTTCATTTCTCAAATACCTCTGTTTTCTGATACAGGAAGGACTATAATAGAAAAGGATTGCTTTAGGAAATAGTGTTAAAACTATGTAATATTAAAAAGTAGTAAGTCAGGCAGGCGCGGTGGCTCACGCCTGTAATCCCAGTACTTTGGGAGGCCGAGGTGGGTGGATCACGAGGTCAGGAGATCGAGACCATTCTGGCTAACAAGGTGAAACCCCGTCTCTACTAAAAAATACAAAAAAATAATAAAAAAAAAAAAATTAGCCGGGCGTGGTGACAGGCGCCTGTAGTCCCAGCTACTCAGGAGACTGAGGCAGGAGAATGGCGTGAACCCAGGTGGCAGAGCTTGCAGTGAGTCGAGATCCCACCACTACACTCCAGCCTAGGTGTCAGACTGTCTCAAAAAAAAAAAATAAATAAAACAAAAAACACCACTGCACTCCAGCTTGGGTGACAGACTCTCTCTCAAAATAAATAAATAAATAAATAAATAAATAAGTCGTCCAGCACTGTGATCCCAGGACTTTGGGAGGCCAAGGCAGGAAGATCACAAGTTCAGGAGATTGAGACCATTCCGGCTAACGCGGTGAAACCCTGTCTCTACTAAAAATACAAAAAATTACCCAGGCATGGTGGTGGGGGCCTGTAGTCCCAGCTACAGGCTGAGGCAGGAGAATGGCGTCAACCCAGAAGGCAGAAGTTGCAGTGAGCCGAGATCGCACCATTGCTCTCCAGCCTGGGGGACAGAATGAGACTCCGTCTCAAAAAAAAAAATAAAGGAAAGTAATAAGTCACTATGGATGTGACTTTCACAGTCTTTGAGTATTATAAACAATTCTTTTCAGTTGTCCTTCTATATATTTATTATTATTATTATTAATTATTATTAATAATAATTATTAATTATTAATAATTATTTTAAGTTCTTATTAGGGTACATGTGCATAACGTGCAGGTTTGTTACATATGTATACTTGTGCCATGTTGGTGTGCTGCACCCATCAACTCGTCAGCACCCATCAACTCATCATTTACATCAGGTATAACTCCCAATGCAGTCCCTCCCCCCCTCCCCATGATAGGCCCCAGTGTGTGATGTTCCCCTTCCCAAGTCCAAGTGATCTCATTATTCAGTTCCCACCCATGAATGAGAACATGCGGTGCTTGGTTTTCTGTTCTTGCGATAGTTTGCTGAGAATGATGGTTTCCAGCTGCATCCATGTCCCTACAGAGGACACAAACTCATCCTTTTTTATGGCTGCATAGTACTCCATGGTGTACATGTGCCACATTTTCTTAATCCAGTCTGTCACTGATGGACATTTGGGTTGATTCCAAGTCTTTGCTATTGTGAATAGTGTCGCAATAAACATACGTGTACATGTGTCTTTATAGCAGCATGATTTATAATCCTTTGGGTATATACCCAGTAATGGGATGGCTGGGTCATATGGTAGTTCTAGTTCTAGATCCTTGAAGAATTGCCATACTGTTTTCCATAATGGTTGAACTAGTTTACAATCCCACCAACAGTGTAAAAGTGTTCCTATTTCTCCACATCCTCTCCAGCACCTGTTGTTTCCTGACTTTTTAATGATTGCCATTCTAACTGGTGTGAGATGGCATCTCATTGTGGTTTTGATTTGCATTTCTCTGATGGCCAGTGATGATGAGCATTTTTTCATGTGTCCGTTGGCTGTATGAATGTCTTCTTTTGAGAAATGTCTGTTCATATCCTTTGCCCACTTTTTGATGGGGTGGTTTGTTTTTTTCTTGTAAATTTGTTTGAGTTCTTTGTAGGTTCTGGAAGCCCTTTGTCAGATGAGTAGATTGCAAACATTTTCTCCCATTCTGTAGGTTGCCTGTTCACTCTGATGGTAGTTTCTTTTGCTGTGCAGAAGCTCTTTAGTTTAATTAGATCCCATTTGTCAATTTTGGCTTTTATTGCCGTTTGCTTTTAGGCCTGAAGTCCTTGCCCATGCCTATGTCCTGAATGGTATTACCTAGGTTTTCCTCTAGGGTTTTTATGGTATTAGGTCTAACATTCAAGTCTCTAATCCATCTTGAATTAATTTTCGTATAAGGAGTAAGGAAAGGATCCAGTTTCAGCTTTCTACTTATGGCTAGCCAATTTTCCCAGCACCATTTATTAAATAGGGAATCCTTTCCCCATTTCTTGTTTTTCTCAGGTTTGTCAAAGATCAGATGGCTGTAGATGTGTGGTATTATTTCTGAGGCCTCTGTTCTGTTCCATTGGTCTGTATCTCTGTTTTGGTGCCAGTACCATGCTGTTTTGCTTACTGTAGCCTTGTAGTATAGTTTGAAGTCAGGTAGCATGATGCCTCCAGCTTTGTTCTTTTGACTTAGGATTGTCTTGGCCATGCGGGCTCTTTTTTGGTTCCATATGAACTTTAAAGCAGTTTTTTCCAATTCTGTGAAGAAACTCCTTGGTAGCTTGATGGGGATGGCATTGAATCTATAAGAACCTTGGGCAGTATGGCTATTTTCACGATATTGATTCTTCCTATCCATGAGCATGCTATGTTCTTCCATTTGTTTGTGTCCTCTTTTATTTCACTGAGCAGTGGTTTGTAGTTCTCCTTGAAGAGGTCTTTCACATCCCTTGTAAGTTGGATTCCTAGGTATTTGATTCTCTTTAAAGCAGTTGTGAATGGGAGTTCATCCATGATTTGGCTCTCTGTTTGTCTGTTACTGGTGTATAAGAATGCTTGTGATTTTTGCACATTAATTTTGTATCCTGAGACTTTGCTGAAGTTTCTTATCAGCTTAAGGAGATTTTGGGCTGAGACAATGGGGTTTTCTAAATATACAATCATGTCATCTGCCAACAGAGACAATTTGACTTCTTCTTTTCCTAACTGAATACCCTTGATTTCTTTCTCTTGCCTGATTGCCCTAGCCAGAACTTCCAACACTATGTTGAATAGGAGTGGTGAGAGAGGGCATCCCTCTCTTGTGCCAGTTTTCAAAGGGAATTTTTCCAGTTTTTGCCCATTCAGTATGATATTGGCTGTGGGTTTTTCATAAATAGCTCTTATTATTTTGAGATACGTTCCATCAATACCGAATTTATTGAGCGTTTTTAGCATGAAGGGCTGTTGAATTTTGTCAAAGGCCTTTTCTGCATCTATTGAGATAATCATGTGGTTTTTGTCTTTGGTTCTGTTTATATGCTGGATTATGTTTATTGATTTGCGTATGTTGAACCAGCCTTGCATCCCAGGGATGAAGCACACTTGATCATGGTGGATAAGCTTTTGATGTGCTGCTGGATCCGGTTTGCCAGCATTTTATTGAGGATTTTTGCATCGATGTTCATCAGGGATATTGGTCTAAAATTCTCCTTTTTTGTTGTGTCTCTGCCAGACTTTGGTATCAGGATGATGGCCTCATAAAATGAGTTAGGGAGGATTCCCTCTTTTTCTATTGATTGGAATAGTTTCAGAAGGAATGGTACCAGCTCCTCCTTGTACCTCTGGTAGAATTCAACTGTGAATCCATCTGGTCCTGGACTTTTTTTGGTTGGTAGACTATTAATTATTGCCTCAATTTCAGAGCCTGCTATTGGTCTAGTCAGGGATTCAGCTTCTTCCTGGTTTAGTCTTGGGAGAGTGTAAGTGTCCAGGAAATTATCAATTTCTTCTAGATTTTCTAGTTTATTTGCATAGAGGTGTTTATAGTATTCTCTGATGGTAGTTTGTATTTCTGTGGGGTCGGTGGTGATATCCCCTTTATCATTTTTTATTGCATCTATTTGATTCTTCTCTCTTTTCTTCTTTATTAGTTTTGCGTGCGGTCTCTCAATTGTGTTGATCTTTTCAAAAAAACCAACTCCTGGATTCATTGATTTTTTTTTGAAGGGTTTTTTGTGTCTCTTATCTCCTTCAGTTCTGCTCTGATCTTAGTTATTTCTTGCCTTCTGCTAGCTTTTGAATGTGTTTACTCTTGCTTCTCTGGTTCTTTTAATTGTGGTGTTAGAGTGTCAATTTTAGATCTTTCCAGCTTTCTCTTGTGGACATTTAGTGCTATAAATTTCCCTCTACACACTGCTTTAAATGTGTCCCAGAGATTCTGGCATGTTGTATCTTTGTTCTCATTGGTTTCAAAGAACATCTGTATTTCTGCCTTCATTTCGTTATGTACCCAGTAGTCATTCAGGAGCACGTTATTCAGTTTCCATGTAGTTGAGCGGTTTTGATTGAGTTTCTTAGTCCTGAGTTCTAGTTTGATTGCACTGTGGTCTGAGAGACAGTTTGTTATAATTTCTGTTCTTGTACATTTGCTGAGGAGTGCTTTACTTCCAATTATGTGGTCAATTTTGGAATAAGTGTGATGTGGTGCTGAGAAGAATGTATATTCTGTTGATTTGGGGTGGAGAGTTCTGTAGATGTCTATTAGGTCTGCTTGCTGCAGAGATGAGTTCAATTCCTGGATATCCTTGTTAACTTTCTGTCTCGTTGATCTGTCTAATGTTGACAATGGGGTGTTGAAGTCTCCCATTGTTATTGTATGGGAGTCTCTTTGTAAGTCTCTAAGGACTTGCTTTATGAATCTGGGTGCTCCTGTATTGGGTTCATATATATTTAGGATCGTTAGCTCTTCCTGTTGAATTGATCCCTTTACCATTATGTAATGGCCTTCTTTGTCTCTTTTGATCTTTGATGGTTTAAAGTCTGTTTTATCAGAGACTAGGATTGCAACCCCTGCTTTTTTTTGTTCTCCATTTGCTTGGTAGATCTTCCTCCATCCCTTTATTTTGAGCCTATGTGTGTCTCTGCATGTGAGATGGGTCTCCTGAATACAGCAAACTGATGGGTCTTGACTCTTTATCCAGTTTGCCAGTCTGTGTCTTTTAATTGGACCATTTCGTCCATTTACATTTAAGGTTAATATTGTTATGTGTGAACGTGATCCTGCCATTATGGTATTAACTGGTTATTTTGCTCGTTTTTGATGCAGTTTCTTCCTAGCCTTGATGGTCTTTACATTTTGGCATGTTTTTGCAATGGCTGGTACCGATTGTTCTTTTCCATGTTTAGTGCTTCCTTCATGGTCTCTTGTAAGGCAGGCCTAGTGGTGACAAAATCTCTAAGCATTTGCTTATCTGTAAAGGATTTTATTTCTCCTTCACTTATGATACTTAGTTTGGCTGGATAGGAAATTCTGGGTTTAAAATTCTTTTCTTTAAGTATGTTGAATATTGGCCCCCACTCTCTTCTGGCTTGTAGAGTTTCTGCCGAGAGATCTGCTGTTAGTCTGATGGGCTTCCCTTTTTGGTTGACCCGACCTTTCTCTCTGGCTGCCCTTAAGATTTTTTCCTTCATTTCCACTTTGGTGAATCTGGCAATTATGTGTCTTGGAGTTGCTCTTCTCGAGGAATATCTTTGTGGCGTTCTCTGTATTTCCTGAATTTGAATGTTGGCCTGCCCTACTAGGTTGGGGAAGTTCTCCTGGATGATATCCTGAAGAGTGTTTTTCAACTTGGTTCCATTTTCCCCCTCACTTTCAGGCACCCCAATCAGACATAGATTTGGTCTTTTTACATAATCCCATACTTCTTGCAGGCTTTGTTCATTTCTTTTTCTTCTTTTCTCTTTAGATTTCTCTTCTCGCTTCATTTCATTCATTTGATCCTCAATCGCTGATACTCTTTCTTCCAGTTGATCGAGTCGGTTACTGAAGCTTGTGCATTTGTCACGTATTTCTCGTGTCATGGTTTTCATCTCTGTCAGTTCGTTTAGGGCCTTCTCTGCATTAGTTATTCTAGTTATCAATTCTTCCACTCTTTTTTCAAGATTTTATTTTCTTTGCGCTGGGTACATAATTCCTCCTTTAGCTCTGAGAAGTTTGATGGACTGAAGCCTTCTTCTCTCATCTCGTCAAAGTCATTCTCCGTCCAGCTTTGATCCATTGCTGGCAATGAGCTGCGTTCCTTTGCACGGGTAGATGCGCTCTTATTTTTTGAATTTTCAGCTGTTCTGCCCTGCTTTTTCCCCATCTTTGTGGTTTTATCTGCCTCTGGTCTTTGATGATGGTGACGTACTGATGGGGTTTTGGTGTGGGTGTCCTTCCTGTTTGTTAGTTTTCCTTCTAACAGTCAGGACCCTCAGCTGTAGGTCTGTTGGAGATTGCTTGAGGTCCACTCCAGACCCTGTTTGCCTGGGTATCAGCAGCAGAGGCTGCAGAAGATAGAATATTGCTGAACAGCGAGTGTACCTGTCTGATTCTTGCTTTGGAAGCTTCCTCTCAGGGGTTTACTCCACCGTGTGAGGTGTGGGGTGTCGGTCTGCCCCGAGTGGGGGATGTCTCCCAGTTAGGCTACTCAGCGGTCAGGGACCCGCTTGAGCAGGCAGTCTGTCTGTTCTCAGATCTCAGCCTCCGTGTTGGGAGATCCACTGCTCTCTTCAAAGCTGTCAGACAGAGTTGTTTGCGTCTGCAGAGGTTTCTGCTGCTTTTGTTGTTGTTGTTGTTGTTGTTGTTTAGCTGTGCCCTGTCCCCAGAGGTGGAGTCTACAGAGACAGGCAGGCCTCCTTGAGCTGCTGTGAGCTCCACCCAGTTCGAACTTCCCAGCAGCTTGGCTTTGTTTACTTAAGCCTCAGCAATGGCGGGTGCCCCTCCCCCAGCCTGGCTGCTGCCTTGCCGTTAGATCGCAGACTGCTGTGCTAGCAATGAGGGAGGCTGTGTGGGTGTGGGACCCTCCCGGCCAGGTGTGGGATATAATCTCCTCGTGTGCCCGATTGCTAAGACCCTTGGTAAAGCGCAGTATTTGGGTGGGAGTTACTCGATTTTCCAGGTGTTGTGTGTCTCAGTTCCCCTGGCTAGGAAAAGGGATTCCCTTCCCCCTTGCGCTTCCCAGGTGAGGCGATGCCTCACCCTGCTTCAGCTATCGCTGGTCGGGCTGCAGGCGCTGACCAGCACCGATTGTCCGGCACTCCCTAGTGAGATGAACCCAGTACCTCAGTTGAAAATGCAGAAATCACCTGTCTTCTGTGTCGCTGGTGCTGGTAGCTGGATACTGGAGCTGTTCCTATTCAGCCATCTTGCTCCGCCCTCCTCTGAGTTATACTTTTAATAATGACAGAGCTGCACATGTTGCAGTACCTTTCCTGAAAATAACAATGACAACTTTTGGACAAAATTTAAAAAAAAAAAGTATGTGAAAGCACAGTAGGAGGACAGAAAGTAGGAAGAAACTGAGGGATGTTGACATTTGGAAGATAGAATGGCGTAAGATGAGCCTTTCATTTTTTGTGGATGTTTCCCGGAGGACAGGACTCAGTCATTGGTTGTGCAGGTGATGGAAGTTTGAATAGAAACCACAAGACAGAGTTGGGAGTGACTCTAGCAGCTAGAAAGTTGATGAGTATAAAGTAGTCTTTCATAGAGAAGGGTGTCCCAAATTCTGCATAAAAGTCTTAGGCTAAAATAACTAAAGATATTTCATTTTCGCAAGAAAGAGTTTAGAGAGTGGTATAGTCAACTTACCTACCTATTAAGAAAAAAGAAAAAAAAACTCTTCAGAAGAACATAATCAAATCCAGTGTTTCTAAAACTGTACCATGCACAGTGTCCAGAATACAGTCCATATTCAGTAGACACACACATACACAAACAGAAAAATGTGACCTATACTTAAGTGAAAAGCCAATTAATTGAGACTGGCCTTGATATGACTCCTATGTTAGAATTAGCAGCTGTTATAACTCTTCTTACGGATATATAAAGAAAATATGTACACCATGAATACACAGATAAGAAACTTCAGCTGAAAAATGGAAACTAGATAAAAGGACTAAATGAAAATTCTATAGATAAATAATGCAATATTTCAAATGAAAACTGATTAGAGGTTACAGAATGTTAGGAAAAAAAGGAGTCATTGAAGTTGCTAGATTCATAGAAGTTATTCTTTCTTAAAAAGTGAAAAAGAGATTTCAAAAAGTGAAGCTAGTTAGCGTCAGTGGCTGGTAGGACAATATCAAAAGGTCTAACACTTGGCGTCCTAGAAATAGAGGCCAGGGGAAATTGGGTCAAAATATTCTGGAGAAATTATGGCTGGAAATTTCCCTAAATTGGTAAAAAAAAAACCATGAATTTACATGTTGAAGAAGTTCAGTGAACTCCAAACAAGATAACTACAACAAAATAACACTTAAGTACATTATAGTGAAGCTGTTGAAACTAATAGACAAAAAATCTTGCCTAGATGCAGTGGCTTATTCCTGTAATACCAGCCCTTGGGGAGGCCAAAGAGGGAGTGTTGCTTGAGCTAAGGAGTTTGAAACCAGCCTGGGAAATGAAGTGAGACTTCATCTCTACAAAAAGAAAAAAATCTTGAAAGCACCCTGAGAAATGCTAATGAATGGTAGCTGACTTCTTATCAGAAGTAGTGCAGGCCAGCAGGCTATAAACACCTTTAAAGTACAGGTAAAGTAAACATCAACTCAGAATTCTATGGCCAAATAAGAAAACATACTTTCTAGCTAAGAAAATCTTTATACTACAAGAAATGTTTAAGGAGATACTTCAAGCTGAAGGAAAGTGATACCAGTTGAAACTCAGATCTTCAGAAATGAAGAGCACTGCAATTGGAAAAACGTAAGTCTTCCCCACTCCATTAAGAAATACATAATTCTGACTGTTTAAAGCAGAAATTATAATGTTACGATATGGCATTTATATATGACTGCTAGGCATAAAGGATGAGTCTAGGTAGGTGGAGTTACGTGCTTACTGTGGTCTTTATTTTATGAAGGGGTAGAATTAGTCCACTGTGCAAAGTTAAAAATATACATTATAATTCCTAGAACAAACACTAAAAAAGAAAAAGATGCAAAGAGGTGATAGCTAAAAAACGAGAAGTCAAGATGGAATTCTAAAATGTATTTAGAGAGTTTGAAAAAAGGTGTAAAGGAACAGCAGAATATAAAACAAATGAGATGTGTATCAGTCTGTTCTCATACTGCTAATAAAGACATACTCAAAACTGAGTAATTTATAAAGGAAAGAGGTTTAATTGACTCAGTTCAGCATGGCCGGGGAGGCCTCAGGAAACTTACAATCATGGAGGAAGGGGAAGCAAACATGTCTTTCACAGGGTGGCAGCAAGGAGCA
This sequence comes from Macaca thibetana thibetana, assembly GCF_024542745.1. Lineage (NCBI taxonomy): Eukaryota > Metazoa > Chordata > Mammalia > Primates > Cercopithecidae > Macaca > Macaca thibetana. The sequence goes on along the minus strand of NC_065585.1, from coordinate 97,461,159 downwards.
GAATGAGAGCAAAGTCAGGGGAAAAGCCCCTTATGAATCCATCAGATCTCCTTAGAACTCACTCATTATTACGAGAATAGCATGAGGGTGACTGCTCCATGATTCAGTTACCTCCCACCAGGTCCCTCTCACGACATGTGAGGATTATGGGAACTACAATTCAAGATGAGATTTGGGTGGAGACACAGCCAAACCATATCAGGATGTAAAGAAAACAAATAGCTAAACTACAAACCTAGGTCGAGTCTATCAATAATTACCTTAATTGAAAATAGATTAAGTGTTTTATTTAAAGGTAGAGATTCACACATTGGATAGAAAGTAAGACCTTCCTGTATTTTGTCTACCAGAGATGCATTTTAAAAATAATGACACAGATAGATTGAAACTAAATGTATGAGAAAAGGTGTAGCATGCAAATAGTAAGTATAAGATGGGGTTGTTATATTAATATTAGATAAAATAGATTTCAAGACAGTATTGGAGATAAACAAGGGCATTTCATAGTGATAAAACTCATTAGAAATACATAGTAATCATAAATTTGTATGCACCTAATAAGATCTACAGTCATAAGTGGAAATTTTAAGACTACTCTGTAACTTACAGAAAACCTAGACAAAAATCAGAATATAGAAGATCTGTAAAATACTTCAACCACCTTGACCTAACTGGCATTTGTAGAATATCATGGGCAACTAAAATAGAGTGTACATTCTATTCAAGTACACATGATATGCATACTGAGATAAATAATATATGGGTCCTAAAACATGTCTCAGTACATTTCAAAAGATTGTAATCCTAAGGAGTATATAGTGTAACTACAGTAGAATTTAAAGTAGAAATCAATAGCAATAAGATATTCAGGAAAAATCTGAATATTTGGAAGTAAAACAACATGGTTATCCCTAGTCGATCTATGAATTTAATGTGGTTCAAATCATTATCTTAGCAGGACTTTTCTCTTTTGGTAGACATTGAAAAGCTGATTATAACATTTATAGGAAGATAGAAAGGACCTATGTTATACAAAGCAATCTTGATGATTTACAAGGTGGAAGACTTAAATTTCCTTATTTCAAGATTTACTCTAATTATATAGTAATCAAGACTGTGATATCAGCATAAGGATATATAGTCATATAAATGGAGCAGAACAGAGAACTGATACATCATTTTTAACAAAGAAAGTATCCAATGAGGGAAAAGAAAGGCTTTTAAATAAAAAATGCTGGAACAACTAGACATCTGTATGGATAAAAGTTCGCCTTGACTCCCTACCTCACATGGTACCCAAAAGATAAATCAAGATGGATCATAGATCTAAATGTTGAAGCTAAAAGTATAAAGCTTTTAGAATAAACAAGTAAAGAATAGGCAAAGGTTTCCTTGATAGGATACAGAAAGCAGCAACTGTTTTAAAGAAAATACCTAACATTCTATAAACTTCTTCAAAATAAAAAATTTCTGCTGGTCAAGAGACATGAAGAAAATAATAGCAAAACCTGTATCTGTAAAGGATTTGTATTAAGACTATATAAAGAAATTCTACAACTGAACAATGAAAATACAGCTTGATTAATTGGAGAAGGATCAGTACAGACACTTGATGAATGATGCTAGATTGAATGGCCAGTGAACACATGAAAATGTTACCAAACATCATCAATTATTAAGGAAATACAAAGTTAAACTGCAAGGAGATGCTACTTTACTTGTCCCATTAGCTTAAAGAGTAATACACCACATGTAGAGCGATGAAAACTCTTATAAAATTCAGAGTTTTTATGCTCTAACCCATGACTTAGCAATTCTACTCCTAGTCATTTATTTAATAGAAAATGAAAGCACATTTCCAAGATTTGTTCAAAAGTGCTTATAATAGGCTGAAACTGGACACAGATAAGGCATAATCCCTTTCTTTTCACCAGCTGGAGACTGGATCAACAAATAAGTATAGTCATAAATGGAATACAACTTAGCAATGATAAAGAACACTGTCTTGGTATGTCAGCAACATAATGAATTTCAAATACATGATAGGTGAAAGCAAGCTTACACAACAGAGTACATTCTGTGTTCTATTTACATCAAGTTCTAGAACAGGCCAAATTGATACGTAATGGAAGAAAAAGCAGTGTTTTCGATAGTGGGGTGAGGATTAATTGTGAAAAGTCTTAGAGGAACTTGCTGGTTGATAGGAAATATTTTATTTTTTGTTTGGAGTTTGAGTTCAATGCTATACGTATATGTTAAAACTTATTAAATGGTATGTCTTTTATTGTATATAAAACCTGAAAAAAGTAAATACATTTTAAAAGAAATATGCGTTGAATTCTTGTTATTGATGTTCATGCTGAGGTATAATGGGATGATGTGTACTGTCATCTGCAACTTTGAAATGCGTCGAAAAGTAAGATGGATTAATGGATGGAGAAATATGATAAACTGGTCATAGCTAAATAATAACAATTGTAAAGTCTTGGTGATGCATGTATTGGTTTTTACTATAGTATCTCTAAAAACTTTCTGGTCTAAATTTGCATAATATATGTGAAAAATCTTCTCAGGGAACGTAGAATTGTGTTTTTGTATTTATGTAAGTAGTTGTCATGTAATTCTTTGATCTTAGAGAATCTGAAATTTCCAATGTGGGTGTACAGTGTCTCACTACCACCTGAGTTTATTTCCGGTTGTTGTAAAACAGTATAATTGATAATGAAATTTTTTTGATATTTTTGTCCTAGACATGGAATGTATAGTGCTCTAGCTTTTACTTTTTGAGAGACAGAAAAAGGCCCTGAGCATTGGTGTTGTGTCAATCATCCTAGGCTCAGATCTCCATTCTACCTCTCACTCAATACTTGGCCTTAAGCAGGTATTTAACTTTTTTTTTTTAGATCCAATTGGTTTGTCAAATGACTTCAATAACATATTCTTCACATAGTTGCTGTGAAGATTGGTGAGTCATGGCACAGCACACAGCTGAACATAGAAGACATTCAAGCAATGCCAGATTCCTTTAGGATGCAGGTAGACATTCCTAGGGCTTATAATAGATTTAGAAGTAGAATTAGTCTTTTACTTCTTCAGATCTCCTTTGAAGTCTGAGTGACTACAGAACCCATGGACACCCACCTTTAGTCACTAAATGCTGTGTTTCTGGTCTCTAGGGCCTGGTTGCATCTTGATTGGAAACTATTAAACATTTATAAGAAATAATACTGTAATTTGTTTAAGCTAAAAATTTTTTTCTTGAATTTTAGTTTATTGGTCTTAGTTAATAGTATAACTTTTACGTTGCTAAAAAGTTATAATCCAACTGTGTTCTCTGTTGACATTAACTGAAATACGTGTTCTTTTCTAGAGACCTTATTCTGTGAATCATAATATAAAAATATATCTTATGAAATTCTTTATAGATATCTCATTTAATTCTTACCATCCTATTAATAAAATACATTTTTATGTCATTTATATGTATTGAGTATCTTGTCTGAAATCACACAACTAGAAAGTAGAAAGTTGTCATTTGAACACAACTCTGTGTGATTCTTTACCTGGCTATCTTAGCCATTTTGCCGAATGGCCTTTCCTTCTTTCCCTTATCCCCCATTTCCATGTATGTGTGTGTTGTCATTCTCTACTAGCTCTTTCTTCTTATATGCAAATAGGCCAGCTATCTACATTTAAACAAACAGGATCTTTAATCCTGCTGCTCCCATACTCAAGACAAATTGGCAAGTATGTTATTATCTGTTCTGTGAAGTGAAATTAGATCTCTTTTGATTTCAACAGCAAAACCTTATGTTTTATCTTTTTAAAAAGTCCTTAAATCACAAGTTAGAGCAATTAACGTCTATATTACTAATAATATTTCCAGTAGTATGAACGCTTTGGTAATGGTTAAATGGTTCTGAAATCTACACATGAGATGCTTCCCTTAAAGGGGCTTTTTGGCCAGTTCACCAATTATTTGGAAGAGGAAGTCTAGGTTGATTATATTGCTTTGAGTTAGAATATCTGAGAAAGTGGTACTTAAATTAGTTTGCTAGTGTTGCGTTGATAAAGTACTACATACTGGATGGCTTCAACAACAGAACTTTATTTTCTCACAGTCCTTGAGGCTGGAAGATCCTCTGGGACAAGTCCAGGTGCTGGCAGGGTTGATTTCTCCTGAGACCTCTCTCTGTGGCTTGCAAGGTGGCTGGGTCTTGACATGGCCTCTTCTCTGTGTGACCCTCCCCCTTCTTATAAGGATGTCAGTCAGATTGGATTAGGGCCCACCCTAATGACAGCATTTTAACAATCACCTATTTAAAGACCTTATTATCTCCAAGAACATTACATTCTGAGGACCTGAGACTTAAACGTATGAATTTGGGAGGACACAATTTAGCCTATAATAGTGCTATAAAGAGAAGTTCAAAAATGAAGATGGAGATTTTATTTTTTAAGAAAAAAATAAGTTTGCTTTTAGAATGTTAAATTGGGAATATATACTAGATAGTTGATGTTGTCACTTGGGATTTGGAAGAGAACACAAGGTTGGTTGCTTGATTTGGAAAGCATTTGCTTAGAGGTAGTATATTAGAATTAGAGCAACATAAGGAAATTGATTTTTCTCCACATTTCTGGGACAAGAGGAAAAAATAGTGTAAGTAATCGTAAAAATTCTTAGAAAGTATGAAGAAAGGAGCCCACAAGAGACATTTGAAGAACGAGATTTGTTTCTCATGGACTTTATTTCAGTTGGTCAGTTTATTTTCCTTTTATTAAATGCCAGAAATTTTAATACATCAATTGTAATGAAAATGTTTTTCAGATTGTAAATATTTTGGAAGGGATTTACTTAAAACAAGTTACTGATCCAACCAACTTCTTGAGTTCCAAAGCCATGGAGACATTTTATGGTGCTCCAGACAATCTACCCCTTTTTCTGTCTCTGGCAGCTGTAGCTTCAACATTCGAGATAGAGTTATGTGAGATTTGTGCTCTTTCCTTTGAAAGTGGAGGACTTTTCTGGGCATGGGTGCCTGATTTCCTGAGGTGGGATCATTGCCTCCTCTTTCTGTTTTCCCCAGATATCTCTGCGAAGTCTAGGTTGTTGAAATTTTCCTGGCCCTAACACTATTTTAGGGGATCTAAGTGGAAGAAAGGCTTCCAGCACACCTAAAGTTGATAGAAGATAATGGCAACTTGATTGTCCTTTCTTTTGACCATCTCTGTATCTTTTTACAAAATAAGCTTACGTCCACACTTTTTTTTTTTTTTAAGACAGGGTCTGGCTTTGTTTCTCACAATGGACTACAGTGGTGTGATCTCACAGCTCACTGTAGCCTCCACCTCCCCAGTCTCAGGTGATCCTCCCAGTTCAGCCTCCCAAGTGGCTGAGACTAGTGGTGCATGCCACCATGCCCTACTGGTTTCTGTATTTATTTATTTTTACTTACTTATTTCTTTTTTTGGAGAGACAAGGTTTTGCCATGTTGCCCAGACTGGTCTCAAATTCTTGAGCTCAAGCCATCTGCCTGTCTCAGCCTCCCAAAGTGCTGGGATTTCAGGCATGAGCCACCACACGTAATTTCTTTTATGTAATTATGGAAAGTACAGCTCTTTTCTTTACAGAATGTTTGCTTTCAGCCTTGCCACGTACATACACATCTTTAGCAACATCCAGTTTGTTACCAGGTCTCTCAGTTTAGTTTTTAAAAATTTTATTTTATTGAGGTGAAATTCACATAACATCAAATTAACATTCAAAAGTGAATAATTCTTTGGCACTTGGTGGATTCACAATGTTTTGCAGCTAACACCTCTATCTCATTCTAAAACATTTCATCACCCTAGAAGGAGATACTACACTATTAAGCATCCATTCCATATTCCCCACCTCTTCTCAGTCCTTGGTAACACCAATCTGCTTTCTGTCTCTATGGTTTTACCTGTTCTGTTATTTCATATAAATGGAAATCATACAGCATGTGAACTTTTGTGTCTGGCTTCTTAACAAAATGTTTTTGAGCTTCCTCCACATTGTAGCATGTATCAGTACTTCATTCCTTTTTATAGCTGCATAATGTTCCATTGTATGTATATGCCACACATTGTTTAGCCATTCATTCACTAATGTGTATTTATTTCCTCCCTTTGGCTATTGTGAATAGAGCTGCTAGAAGCCTGGTGTACACATATCCGAGTACCTGTTTTCAGTTCTCTTTGATATATATGAAGGAGCATAATTGCTGGACTATGTGGTGATTTTATGTAACATTTTGAAAAACTACCTGTTTTCTGCAGTGACTGAACCATTTTACATTCCTGTCAGCAGTGCACAAAGGTTTCAGTTTTTCCACATCTCTTGCCAGCACTTACATTATGGTTTCTTCTACCCACTTAAAAAAAAATCCTAGTGGGTGTGAAGTGATACCTTATCAAGGTTTTGATTTGCAATTCTCTAATGGCTACTGATAATGAGCACTGTTTTATGTGCTGGTTGGTGATCTGAATATCTTCTTGGAAAAAATATCTATTCAAGTTTTTTGTTGTTTTTTTTTCTTGTTATAAGAGAATGATCTATGTATTCTGGATACTAGACCCTTGTCAAATATATGACTGGCAAATGTTTTCTCATATTCAGTAGGTGGTTTTTTCACTTTTTTTTTTGAGATAGGGTTTTAATTCTGTTGCCCAGGCTAGAGTGCAGGGGTACAATCATGGCTCAATGTAGCACTGCAGCCTCAGCTTCCCCAGGCTCAGATAATTCTCCCACCTCAGCCTCTCGAGTAGCTGGGACTATAGGCATGCACCAGCACACTTGGCTAATTTTTTTCCCCACCGAGACAGAGTGCTGCTCTGTTGCCCAGGTTGGAGTGCAGTGGTGTGATCTCGGCTCACTGCAACCTCTGCCTCCTGTGTTCAAGTGATTCTCCTGTCGCAGCCTCCCGAGTAGCTGGGATTATAGGCACACACCACCATGCCTGGCTAATTTTTGTATTTTTAGTAGATACGGGGTTTCACCATATTGGCCAGGCTGATCTCTAACTCCTGACCACAGGTGATCCACTTGCCTTGGCCTCCCAAAGTGCTGGGATTATAGGCATAAGCCCCCACACCTGGCCTGATTTTTGTATTTTTTTGTAGAGAGAGCGTTTCACCGTGTTGCTCAAGCTTGTCTTGAACCCCTGAGCTCAAGCGATCCACCCACTTTGGCCTTCCAAAGTGCTAGGATTACAGGCATGAGCCACGACACCTGGCCATGGTTTTTTTTTTTTTTTCCCCCCACTTTCTTGACAATATTCTTGGATGCACAGTAGTTTTTAGTTTTGAAAAAGTTCATTTATCTATTTTTTCTTCTGTTGCTCATAATCTTGATGTCATATCGAAGAAACAATTGCCAAATCCACGCTCATGAAGATTTATTATCTATGTTTTCTTAGGCTTTTATAGTTTTAGCTCTTACATTTAGGCCATTGATCTATTTTGAGTTAATTTTTGTGTATGGTGTGAGGCAGGGGTCCAACTACATTTTTTTTTAAAGAGATAAAGAGATAAAGTCCTGCTCTGTCACTCAGGCTGGAGTGCAGTGGCATGAACATAGCTTACTGCAGCTTTGAACCTCTGGGCCCAAGTGATCCACCCACCTCAGCCTCTCAAATAGCTAAGACTTCACCAAGGCTGGCTAATTTTTGTTTTTTTTTTTTTTAGAGATGGGGTCTTGCTATGTTACCTAGGTTGTTCTCAAACTCCTGGCTTCAAGTGATCCTCCTGCCTCAGCCTCCCAAAGTGTTGGGATAACATGCGTGAGCCACCATGCTGGGCACCAACTTCATTTGTTTGAATATGGAAATCTGGTTGTCCCAGCACCATTTGTTGAAAAGATTATTATTTCCTTACGGGCAGGTTGTGACACCCTTGTTCAGTGTATTGCATCTCTCATACAGAACATACAGTGGAAATGTTCACTTTTTTATCCCACATTGCAGTACCTTTGGCTGGGTTAATTTATGTGCATTTGATGTTATTATTGATATAGTTGCATTTATGTACACCAGTTTACTTTTTCATTTCCTAAATGTTTCAGCGTTTTTTTCTTGGGTCTTTCCTCATTTCTTTTACTTGAAAGCAATATTTTCTTTGGTAACATTTAGTTCTAATGTCATTTTCACAATTTTTTTTTTTTTTTTGGAGACAGCATCTTGCTCTGTTGCGCAGGCTGGAATGCAGTGGCAGAATGTTGGCTCATGGCAAACTCCACCTCCTGGGTTCAAGTAGTTCTCGTGCCTCAGTCTCCTAAGTAGCTGGGATTACAGGCATGTGCCACCAAGCCTAATTTTTTTTTTTTTGAGATGGAGTCTCGCTCTGTCACCCAGGCTGGAGTGCAGTGGCGCAATCTCAGCTCACTACAACCTCCGCCTCCTGGGTTCACGCCATTCTCCTGCCTCAGCCTCCTGAGTAGCTGGGACTACAGGTGTCCGCCACCACGCCCAGCTAATTTTTTTGTATTTTTAGTAGAGATGGAGTTTCACCATGTTAGCCAGGATGGTCTCCATCTCCTGACCTCATGATCTGCCTGCCTCAGCCTCCCAGAGTGCTGGGATTACAGGCGTGAGCCACCGCGCCCAGCTCAATTTTTGTGTTTTTAGTAGAGACAGAGTTTCACCATGTTGGCCAGGCTGGTCTCTAACTCCTAGTCTCAAGTGGTCTGTTCGCCTTGGCCTCACAACGTGCTGTATTACAGGCATGAGGCACTGTACTCAGCCTACAGTATGTTTTTGAGGGAGATTTTATGGGTTACTTTAGTGCTTATCATGTACATCTCAACCAAATCTCCCTCAGATTTGTTGCTAGTTTTATTCCAGTGAGGCATAGAAACATTACCACTGTATGGCTCTACTTTCTCTTCCTCCTCTTTATGCTATTATTGTTATACATATTGTATCTGCTATAATTGTTAATATAATTTTGTATTAGAAGGGAAAAGAAAGGAGAGCAAGCATTTATAGTGTTAGATGACCCTTCTTATTTACCATTTTGTGTTCTCTTCATTGGTTCCTATGGAATCATGTTACCATGTGGTGGTGTTTCCTTAGTTTGATAAAGCTTTGTTCCCACGCACCACTCTTCTGTTACTCACAGATGTATGACATTTCTATATGTTACAGGTACAAGCAGTACAATTATATACATATTTTATGCAGTTTTTAAAAATCAGCTAAGAGAACAAATACGCACATATGCTGAGTTTTAATTAGATAATTACTTTTGCTGACACCCAAATTTTTCATGTGGGCTTGTGTGGATTCTTAGGTCACTTGCCTTCAGCCTTAAGAAATTCTGTTTATATTTTATCAGGTGAGTCTGCAAGCAATAATCAGTTTTTGTTTATCTAGAAATGTATTTATCATGCCTTCATTTTGTTGTTGGTGGTGCTTTTCTTAAGATTTTTTTTTTTTTTTTAGAGCAGCTTTAGTTTTACAGAAAAATTGAAAGGAAGATACAGAGATATCCCATAATTCCTTCCCCCACATATGCATAGCCTTCCTTTTATCAACATCCCCCACCAGAATGGTGTATTTGTTACAGTTGATGAACCTGTGTATACACATCTTTCTTACACAAAGTCACTGATTTCTATCAGGGTTAATTCTTGGCGTTGTACATTCTGTGAGTTTGAACAAATGTATAAAGATACCTGTCTACCATTATAATGTCATACAGTCATACAGAGTAGTGACACTGCACTAAAAATCCTCTATGCTCTGCCTAGTAATCATTCCCTCCACCCTAATCCCTGGCAACCACTGATCTTTTTACTGTCTCCATAGTTTTGCCTTATCCAGAATGTCGTACAGTTGGAATCATATAGTATGTAACTTTTTTTGAGTACTTTCTTTCACTTAGTAATATGTATTTAACTTTCCTCCATGTCTTTTCATACCTTAATAACTTATTTCTTTTCAGCACTGAATTATGTTCCATTGTCTGGATATAACATTTTATTTATCCATTCGTCTACTGAAAGATATCTAGAAGGTTGCTTCTAGGTTTTGGCAATTATGATTAAAGGTGCTATAACCATACATGTGCACGTTTTCATGTGGAGATAAATTTTCAACTCCTTTGAGTAGATGCCAAGCAGAGCAATTGTTGGATTGTATTGGGTAAGAGTATTTTTAGTTTTATAAGAAACTGCCAAACTGTCTTCCAAAGTGGCTGTAACATTTTGCATTCCCACCAGCAAGAGTTCCTTTTGCTCCATTTTCTTGTCAGCATTTGGTGGTGTCAGTGTTCTGAATTTTAGCCATTCTAGTAAGTATGTCCTGATGTCTCATTGTGGTTTAAATTTGCATTTCTCTGGTAATATATGATGTGGAGCATCTTTTCTTGTACTTATTTGCCATCTGTATCTGTGTCTTCTTTGGTGAGATATCTGTTAAGGCTTTGGGCCAATTTTTAATTTCTAAGGTAGAAGCTTAGATTATTGATTTTAGATCATTTTTCTTTTTTAATGCAGTCATATGTCATTTAGTGATCAGAATACATCCTGAGAAATGTGTCATCATTAGGTGATTTTGTCCTTGTGCAAACATCATAGAGTGTTCTTACTCAAACCTAGGTGGTTTAGCCTACTACACACCTACACTATATGGTATAGCCTATATCTAGACTGCAAACCTGTGTAGGATCTTACTGTACTGGATACTGTAGACAATTGGAACACATTGGTAATTATTTTTGTATCTAAGCATAGAAAAGGTACATTATAATATGGTATAAAACATAAACAATGGTACACATATATAGGGTACTTACCATGAATGGAGCTCGTAGGACTGAAGGGTGCTCTGGGTGAGTCAGTGAGTGAGTGTTGAGTGAATATGAAGGCCTAGGACATTACCGTACACTACTATCAACTTTATAAACATGGTACACTTAGACTACACTAAATTTATTTTTAAAATTTTTCTTTCTTCAATAATAAATTAATCTTAGCTTACTGTAATTTTTCACTTCTTAAACTTCGTTTTTTTCACTTTTTGACTCTTTAGTAATACCACTTTGTAATAACTCTTTTGTAATAACACTTAGCTTAAAACACAAACATATTGTTCAGCTGTACAAAAAAATGTTTTTTTGAGAGGGAGTCTCAGTCTGTTGCCCACGCTGGTGTGCAGTGGCGTGATCTCAGCTCATATATCCTTATTCTGTCAGCTTTTTTCTATTTAAAAAAATTCTTTAAACTTTTTTGTTAAAAACTAAGACACAGACACACACATTAGCCTAGGCCTACACAGGGTCAGGATCATCAATATCACTGTCTTCCACCTCTGTATCTTGTTCCACTGAAAGGTCTTCAGGGGCAGTAACACTCATGGAGCTGTCATCTTGTATGATATCAATGCCTTCTTCTGGAATACCTCCTGAAGGGATCTGCTTGAGGATCTTGAGGATGTTTTACAGTTAACTGAAAAATAATAAGTGAAAGGAGCATACTTTATTATTACTGTTATTATTATTATTATTATTTTTTGAGATGGAGTCTTGCTCTGTCGCCCAGGCTGGAGTGCAGTGGTGTGATCTTGGCTCACTGCAATCTCAGCCTCCTGGGTTCAAGCAGTTCTCCTGTCTCAGCCTCCCGAGTAGCTGGGATTACAGGCACGCACCACTACGCCTGGCTAGTTTTTTTGTGTTTTTAGTAGAGACAGGGTTTCGCCATGTTGGTCAGGCTGGTCTCGAACTCCTGACCTCAGGCGATCCCCACCTCAGCCTCCCAAAGTTCTGGGATTACAGGCATGAGCCACCACGCCTGGCCATGGAGTATACTTCAAAATAATGATAAAAAGTATAGTATAGTAAATACATAGCTTAATACTATGGTCATTATCAAACATGTATTGTACATAATTATATGTGCTATAGTTTTATACAGCTGGCAGCACACAGTAGGTCTGTTTACAACAGCATCACCATGAACATACGAAAAATGCATTGCACTATAAAGTTACAACTGCCATGACATCATTAGGTAATAGGAATTTCAGCTCCATTGTAATCTTACAAGACCAGCGTTGTATATGAGGTGTGTTCATTGACAAAAATATCATTATCATTATGTGGCACATGACTGTATATGCATTTAGTGCTATAAATTTCTCCTCTAACCATTGCTTTCACTACATCCCACAAATTTTGATAAGTTGTGTGTTACTTTCATATAGTTGAAAACATTTAAAAATTTCTCATCAGATTTCTTGTTTGACCCATGTGTATTTAGAAGTATTTCATTTTCATATATTTTGGGATGTTCCATGTATCTTTCTGTTAATTGATTTTTAGTTTAATTTCATTTTGGTCTAAGAGAAGATGTTACATAATTTGTTTTTAAAAATTTGTTAGCATGTGTTTTATGGCCTAGAATGTGATCTGTTTTGATGAATTTTCCATGTAATCTTGAGAATATGTATTCTGCTATTGTTGGATGAAGTGGTCTGTAAATGTCAATTATATCCAGTTGATAGGTGGTGTTATTGAGTTCAAATATATCTTTATGGATTTTCTGCCTGCTAAATCTGCCCATTTCTGTGAGAGATCTTGAAGTCTCAGATTATGATAGTGGACTAATTTATTTCACTTTGCAGTTTGTTTTTGTTTTATATATTTTAACACTCTGTTGATAGGTATATACATGTTAAGGATTGTTGTGTCTTCTTGGATAGTTGAATCCTTTATCATTGTGTAATGCCCTTCTCTATCCTTGATAACTTTCCTTGCTTTAAGTCTATTCTGCCTGAAATTAATAGGCTACTCCTCCTTTTCTTTCGTTAATGTTAGCCTGATATATCTTTCTTCAATCCATTTATGTTTAGTTTATATGTATCTTTACATATGAAGTGGGTTTCTTGTAGACAACATGCAGTTGGCTCTTGTTTTTTATTACACTTTGACAACTTGTCTTTTAATTAGTGTGTTGACCTTTAAAATGATCATTGGTATAATTGGGTTAATATCTACCATATTTGTTACTGGTTTCTATTTGTTGTTCTTGTTCTCTGTTCTTATTTTTATTTTCCACTCTTTGAGCATTTTATGTGATTCTCTTTTTTTCTTATCTTCTTAGTATAACCCTTACACTTCTTTCTTAGCTTTTAAAATGGTTGCCTTAGAGTTTGCAGTATACTTTTACAACTAATCTAAGCCAACTTTCCAATAACACTGTTACACATTTACAGATAATGTGGAGTATAATAGCAAAATTATCCTAATTTCTCTTTCTGTTCCTGGCATTCATTTTACTTATATGTAAGCATACGTAAATACATATAAGAGCATACGTAATTGAATACATGTTGCTGTAACTATTTTGAACAACCATTATCTGTTAGGTCAGTTAAGAATAAAAAAATAAAAATAAAATTTTACTGTCTTTATTCCTTCATCAGCTCTTCCTTTCTTTATGTAGAACTGAATTTCTGACCTATAATTCCTTCTTCTGTAGAACTTCAATACTTCTTGCAAGGCAGTTTTACTGGCAATAGAGTCACTCAATTTTTGTTCATCTGACAAAATATTTTTCCTTCACTTTTGAGGCATAATTTTACTCACTACAACAGAATTCTAGATTGGTAATTTTTTTCTCTCAACAGTTCATTTTTTTTTTTAATTTAAATTTAAATTTTTATTTTTTGAGATGGAGTCTCGTTCTGTTGCCCAGGCTGGAGTACAGTGGCACGATCTCAGCTTACTGCAACCTCCACCTCCTAGGTTCAAGTGATTCTCTGGCCTCAGCCTTCCGAGTAGCTGGGATTACAGGCGTGTGCCACCACATCTGGCTAATTTTTGTATTTTTAGTAGAGACAGGGTTTTGCCATGGTGGCCAGGCTGGTCTTGAACTCCTGGCCTCAAGTGATCCACTCACATCAGCCTCCCAAAGTGCTGGGATTACAGGCGTGAGCCACCATGCCCAGACCTCTTTCAACAGTTTAACCATTTCACTCTACTCTCTTGCTTGCATTGTTTCTGAGAAGTTGTTATCTTTGCTTCTCTATAAATAAGGTATTTTCACCCCCTTCAACTTCCTTCAGAAATTTGTTTTTGTTAGATTTTTTGTGCAGTTTAAAAATGATAGATGCCTAAGTTTTTGCTTTTTTTTTTTTTTTTCTCCTGCATTTATCTAGCTTGCTTTCCTTAGTTTCTCAGATCTGTGTGTGGTTTGGTGTGTGACAGTAGTTTGGGGAGATTCTCAGTCATTGTTGTTTCAAATATTTCTAATGTCCATTTTTCTCTTTTTTCTACTTCTGGTATTCCCATTAAGTGTATGTTACATCTTTTATAGTTTTCCCACACTTCTTAGATATTCTATTTTTTTAGTCTTTTCCCTGTTTGCTTTTCAGTTTTGGAGGTTAGTAGTAGTCCATTGTGTAGATGTAGCACATTTTAAAAAGCTGTTCACCAGTTGATTTGTGTTTGGTGTTTTTACACTTTTTGGCTATTATGAATACTGTTGCTCTGAAATTGATATGCAAGTTTTTCTGTGAACATACTGTTACTGAAACACCAGGGGTTTGGTCTAGGTCCTGTTGCTTGCCGCACAGAAAGCCAGTGACTGAGACAAAGAGTATTGCCAAAGAAGAAGGCTTTAATTGGGTGCTATAGCTGGGGAGATGGGAGCTCAGTCTCAAATCCCTCTCCCTGACCAACTAAAATTAGGGGTTTAGGTAGCAGGGGAAAATGTAACAATGTGAAACAAAACAAGAGCTAGGGAGGGGCAAGGAAGCAATCATGATGAGGGGTTCAGCATTTCATTGTTTGGATGTGGTGATCTGGTGAATTTCAGTTCTTTGATACTTTCTGAGAGCAGAAGGTCCTTTCCTGCTGAAGGAACTCAGAGTAGAAGGTTATTTCCTGAAGAAGGAACTCAGATAAAGGTAAGTTTTAAGCTTAAAGAATTTGTTTATATTAAAAAACTATCTGTGGGACTGTTGAGTTGGTTTCAGTATGTGTGCAGTTCTCTTGTATATACCTAGAAGTCGAATTGTTAGATCATGTTATCTTTGTATTTTACTTTTTAAGGAACTGACATTTTTCTCTGAAGTGGCTGCACTGTTCTGCATTCCCACTAGAAATGTTTGAGGGTTTCCAGTTTCTCCATATTCTTATCAACACAGCCCTTCATCTCCTTTTTCATTATAGCATTCTAAGTGGGTGTGGAATGGTATCTTTTTTGTTTTGATTTGTATTTCTCTAATGGCTAATGATATTTTCATGTGCTTATTGGCCGTTTGTGTATGTTCTTTGGAGAAACGTCTGTTTAAATTATTTGCCCATTTTTCAATTGGCTTAATTGTGTGTGTGTGTTTTGTTTGGTTTTGCTTCTTTTTTGAGACAGAGTCTTGCTCTGTCACCCAGGCTGGAGTGCAGTGGCCTGATCATAACTTACCACAGCCTTGACCTCCTGGGTTCAACCTGCCCTTCCAGCTCTGCCTCCCAAGTAACTGGGACTACAGAGGGGCCTACCGCCACCTCTGGCTACTTGTTTAATTTTTTCATAGAGACAAGGTTGTACCATGTTGCCCAGGCTTGGCTTGAACTGGGCTCAAGTGATCCTCCTGCCTTGGCCTCCCAAAATGCTGGGATTATAAGCATGAGCCACCACACCTGGCCCTTATCTGTGTTTTTATTATTAACTTGTAAGAGTTCTGTATGTTTTCGGTGTACACGTCTTTTTTTTTCCAAATGTATGATTTGTAAATATTTTTTTCCCATCATTGAGTTTTATTTTCACCTCTGAAATATCTTTTTTTCCATAAAAGTTTTTGTTTTTAGTATGTTTTTGGTTGCTGCTGCTTTTTGTGTCACATGTAAGAAACCTTTAAAAAAAAAAAAAAAAAAGTCATGAAGATTTTTACCTGTGTTTTCTTCTAAGACCTTTCTAGTTTCAGCTTTTCGATTTAGATGTATGGTCCGTTTTGAATTAACTTTTTTGGTGGTGTATTAGGTAGGTGTCCAGATTTATTACTTTACATGTAAATATTCAGCTGTTGTAGCACCATGTTTTAAGAAGACTGTTCTTTTACTATTTAAAGGTCATGGCACCCTTGTGAAAACTTAGTTTACTGTAGGTGTATCGATTTATTTCTGGATTTTCTATTCAGTTCCATTGGTCTATATGTCTATCCTCATGTCAGTTCCACCTTACCTTAATTAATGTAATTTTATAGTAGGTTTTAAAATTGGAAAGTGAGAGTCCTATAACTTTGATTTCTTTTTCAAGGTTGTTTTGGCTCTTCTGATTCTTCTGTATTTCTATATGAAGTTTAGAGTAAGCATTTCCATTTCTGTGCTCTTATCCCCAGCCTGTAGGTCTCTTGCCTGTCCCTTTCCTGGTGGTTGTGTGTGGGAGGCCAGAGGTGTATTCCAAATGGAAAGAGATTGCATTCTTGTAGTGATCTGGTGGTAAGCTTGGCCTGAAGATTTCAAGATGGGACATGGTTAAAAGATACGTTGTTCTACTTTTATGGTATGAAATTCCCCATATAAATTTAACATGACCAGAAATTTTGAGATTGTCAAATGAAACACAGTAACTACCTTTGAGAGAGTCATTGGAAGTTTGTATTCATATATATTACAGTGGAAGATGCAGCATCATTAGTAAGGATTGAATCAGGATTAAATAAATGGCATTAATGAACTGCAGCAGATATATGTTGTTTCAGTACTAACATGTCATAGTGTGTCCAGAATTGGTGGGTTTGTGGTCTCACTGACTTCAAAAATGAAGCCGCGGACCCTTGCGGTGTTACAGTTCTTAAAGATGGTGTGTCCGGAGTTTGTTCCTTCAGACGTTCAGATCTGTCTGGAGCTTCTTCCTACTGGTGGGTTCGTGGTCTCGCTGGCTTCAGGAGTGAAGCTGCAGACCTTCGTGAGGAGTGTTACAGCTCTTAAAGGCGGCGTGGACCCAAAGAGTGAGCAGCAGCAAGACTTATTGCAAAGAGCAAAAGAACAAAGCTTCCACAGTGTGGAAGGGGACCTGATCAGGTTGCCGCTGGCTGGCTTGGGCAGCCTGCTTTTAGTCCCTTATCTGGCCCCACCCACATCCTGCCGATTGGTCTGTTTTGACAGAGTGCTGATTGGTGCATTTACAATCGTCTAGCTAGACATAAAAGTTCTCCAAGGCCCCACTAGGTTAGCTAGATACAGAGTATTGATTGGTGTATTTATAAACCCTGAGCTAGACACAGAGTGCTGATTGGTATGTTTATAATCCCTTAGCTAGACATAAAAGTTCCCCAAGTCCCCACCAGACTAAGGAGCCTAGCTGTCCTCACCCAGTGGATCCTGCCCAGGGGCTGCAGGTTGAGCTACCCGCCAGTCCCGAGCCGTGCCTGCACTCCTCAGCCCTTGGGCAGTTGATGGGACTGGGTGCCACAGAGCAGGGGGCAGTGTCCATCCGGGAAGCTTGGGCTGTGCAGGAGCCCATGGCAGAGAAGGGTGATTGGGCATGGCAGGCTGCAGGTCTTGAGCCCTGCCCAGTGGGGAGGCAGGTGAGGCCCCGCGAGAATTTGAGCACAGCCTGGCACTGCTGGTGGACCCAGCGCAACCTCCGCAGCTGTGCGTCCGGGTGCTAAGCCCCTCACTGCCATTGGCCCGCAGTGCCAGCTGGCCGCTCAGAGTGCAGGGCGCCCGCTGGAACTCGCAGCTGGCCCGTGAGCGTGTGCAGCCCCGGTTCCTGCCCGTGCCTCTCCCTCCACACCTCCCTGCAAGCAGAAGGAGGTGGCTCCAGCCTTGGCCAGCCCAGAGAGGGGCTCCCACAGCGCCGTGGGGGGCTGAAGGGCTCCTCAGGCATTGCCAGAGTGGTCGCGGATGCTGAGGAGGTGCCGAGAGCAAGGGCTGCTAGCACGTTGCCACCTCTCAATAGGAATCATGGCATTGTGAGTAATACTAGCGTTATTGCCTTTTTCTTGGGTGAAAGTTAGGAGATTAGCCAGGAAAGCAGATATAACAATGAAGAACTTAGAGATGGTGCCTGGACACTTTGAAGAAAGTTCATGTGCATGTGAACAATAAATAAATACTTAAGAGTATCTATTTTCTATCTATGTTCTAAAACTTAATTGAAAAATCACTCGTGTCCATGGGCCCATGATTTTGTAATATACTTGAAAAATTATATATACATAAAGAGGCCTCACAAAAAAATTATTTTTTGGGGGGGCTTCTATGTATCCTAAGGGTAGTCCTGCTCAAGTTTACGTTAGTAGATACCATCCCACCTGTTGTTGGGTGGTCAGCCTTGACGTCTTTCAGCCTAAATGGCTTAACATAGGTGGGAATAGGGAATTGCTTTTAAAAGTAAAGGAAAAAATGAGTAAAATTAATTGAGCTTGCATTGTTCTAGTTTGGATAAAAGTACTACTTAGAGTGAATCTTCATGAGCGAGAGGTCACTATGAGAAAGTAAAGAATTTCCTTAACTAGATCTTTGAATTTGTCTTAGTACAACTGCTCAGGGGTTTTTAAATATTTAATATTTAACATTTCCATTTTAATTATTATCTTTAAGAAATGAGTCACCATTCAAGAATTAAGATTTAACACGGAATCATGGGATTAGATTGTTGGAAGTTTAGAGATTTTGTGCCTTTATTATAAAAAAGAAACTGAAAGTGTTCTACGTTGTGCTTTGAAAGGATGGCCCCTTCTGTTTAACTTACTGTGTTTCTAGTGAGAACGAATTTACTATGATCCTACTATTTTTCTATGGAGAACTAACCTAACATGCCCGTATTAAAAACTAATTCGCCATGTTTGTGTGGTTGTAGCCAGAGAAAAATATTTGAAGGTGAAAATTTATTTACCATTCTTTTTATGTAATTAACCTATATCTTAATTTCCATGTTTTTCTCGCTTACCTGAAGAAGATCAGTAGATGACAATGAACTAAGTACTGGGGCTTGTGAAAATGGGTGTTTATTTAAACCACCCACAAGACAAGGATAAGCTTTGCATTTTGAGGACTTGTTTAGAGTGAAAAGGAAAACTCACTTTTTTATTTAAAACAAACTTTAAGCTGAATACATGTTGAGCATAACATAATTGTTTACATTCTTTTTTTTTTTTTTGAGATGGAGTCTTGCACTGTCACCCAGGCTGGAGTGCAATAGTGCAATCTTGGCTCACTGCAACCTTCGCCTCTCAGGTTCAAGCAATTCTTCTCCCTCAGCCTCCCGAGTAGCTGGGATTATAGGCATCCACCACCACAGCTGCCTAATTTTTTGTATTTTTAGTAGTGACGGGGTTTCACTATGTTGGCCAGGCTGGTCTGGAACTCATGACCTCGTGATCCACCCACCTTGGCCTCCCAAAGTGCTGGGATTACAGGCGTGAGCCACCGCACCTGGCCTGTTTACATTCTTCTATTGCTGCTTTCATTTGTATCCATGATTGTAAATGTAGTCTTTCCATAAATGTATTCTAGATGTGGTATAATTTTGTGGGGCTTTTCCTGTTTTTCATGCTTATTATTTTTAGTGGCTGTTATAACTTTATATTATGCCTTCTTTCTTCACCTTCCAAAAGTAGATAAAGTTTCTCACACAAAAGAGGTTATGGGCTTTATCAATAAATGTGTGCTTTTAGGGGCATTTTGTCCTGTATGGCTACGAGTTCCCAAGGGGAGATATAATTCGTAAAAATAGGTTAGTAAATACTAAATTCCATTTTCTGTTCCATTTTCAAATTTTTTTTCTGTTTAATGTTTTACTTTGTTGCAGATAATGCTTATGCAAAACAGAACTTTTTTTTTTCCTATACTGGATCTCCACCCCTGTGTTTACTGTTAAGAGTCTGAAGTTTTACATTGTCGATACCCACTCCCTAAGTTTCGGTTTCCAGAGCCACTAGTAACATTTGTCCCTCATGGTGGAACAACGTATGGGAATATTCCTGTGTGCATCCAGGAGCATTTTTCAGATTTCTTTGCTAAAGCTTTATTGCCATCTATGATAACTTCTCATCACAGTACATAGAAAGCAGCAGCACTGTCTGACTCGGCCTTCTCAGCAACTCCTACAGAATCTTCCCCTCCGAAGTCCCTGCCAAAACCACACAAGACATGTTTCTCGGAGTTGTGCATGGAGAATATCACCAATGTATTTGTTGCCTTCTGTCGGGCTTTTTTCCATTCTTCACCTTTTATTACTATCTCTAGTGATCTCGAAAAGGATATTTTATGTGAAATTGTGTATTTAAGGAAACTGTTGAAAAAAGTCTAAATATTTGTACTAAGATTTAGAATGGGAGAAGGATTTTGTCTAGTTTAGGAGACATTTCCATTTGTTTATTGTCATATGGAATTGTCTGAATTTTAGAGCTAGGAAAGCAGCCTAGGGCAGGCCTGACCTCCTGCATGGGCTACCCCCTGTGCTGCCCTACCTATTTAGTTGTCATGGTAACACAACGCAGATTCTCTTCCTCATGTTTCTGACCTATCTTCTCTTGTACTTCGTAATGTCTTTGTTGTTGTTGTTGTTGTTGTTGAGATAGAGTCTTGCTCTGTCGCCCAGGCTGGAGTGTAGTGGTACGGTCTTGGCTCGCTGCAGCCTCCGTCTTCTGGGTTCAAGCAATTCTCTTGCCTCAGGCTCCCAAGTAGCTAGGATTAGAAGTGCATGCCACCACACCCGGCTAATTTTTATATTTTTCGTGGAGATGGAGTTTCACCACGTTGGCCAGGTTGGTCTCGAACTCCTGACCTCAGGTAATGCACGTGCCTCGTCCTCCCAAAGTACTGGGATTTCAAATATGAGCAGCTGCGCCCGGCCTGAAATGTCTTATTTTTATATTTTTAAAGGTACCTTTTAGTACACATTGTAGATTCTCTTATTATTACCTTTTTTATGCACGCTGGTGTTTAAATATTTACATACCTTTAGTGCAGATACCTCTCCTGGCTACCCTTTCTTTCTGACTTTAGGCTGTACTGTATTTATAAAGTAATTGTGAGCATTTTCCCAGCATGTTCTTAAAACCAGACTAGTCATATTTATGAGCAGATATTTCAGAATATGTACATAATTTATAAAAACAAATCTCCCAGTTGCATCTAGGGTTCTGTTTGATTGGAAATTGTTAAGGCATACACTCTCCAAGCTCATTATCTAGCTGTTCTAACTTTATTATACTAGTAAATTAATATTATGTTTAGGTGGATGTTATATCATCCATGTTAACTCTTAGGAGAAGTTTTGAAGATTCTAGCCTTGTTTTGTTTATTGATGATTTTTTTCTCTTTTAAATACCTAATACAAATTCTAGTGTTTGAGAATACAGAGTGCCTTTAATATAAAAAAATTATTTGGAATATAAAAATCTGATTGACAGGATTAAAATTAAGATGCAAAATAGGAAAAGATTCCCTTTATCTGTACCATTTTTGAAATCAGGTATCTGAAAATTGGACTTTTGTGTTCAGGGAGACACTTGAGTCTCTTCTTTAGGTTAGGATTTCTCATTCCCAGTACTTAGCATAGAGGTTGGCATGTGCTAGATACTCACTAAATGTTTACTGAATCAATCAACTAATGAAGTGGAGGGTGTGAAACAGGGTCACTGTGCACTGGTTACCAACTTGTCCAAGTTCAGTGAGACACAACTTACATGAAGCTGGTTTATTACTTACAGACAGGCAGTGAGGGCCAGAAGAAGCCTAAGGATTTCTTGTGTGCCAGTCTCTCAAGGCTGAGGAAAGCTGCCTGGGGTGGGTGGAGTCTCATCTCTGTGTGCTCCACTTGTAACATAGCTGCAGGACCTCAGAAAGCAGCCTGACATGGGTTTTATACTCCACAGGCCACAGAACTGTTAGACTAAAGTGTGGAAGGACATCCTGTTTCGGGCAGGGATTGAAACAGAACCTGGGCTTCTCCTGCCAGTCCTTCCCTTTTTCAGGATGTTTCATTCCCAGAACATTCTACGGTTAATTCTTAAGAATACTAGGAGGAGCAGGGAGAACTGGGTCCATCCAACGCCACCTGGAGAATTGTCCTTCATGGGGGAAAAAGATAATGCTTGTAGGACATTCTTATGCATTTAATCTTCTGTGGCAAAGACTCTACTGGGCCATTTTATGTATTTTATTGGCTTTTTCTTTTTTTTATTATTATTATACTTTAAGTTCTAGGGTACATGTGCACAACGTGCAGGTTTGTTTCATATGTATACATGTGCCATGTTAGTGTGCTGCACCCATTAACTCGTCATTTACATTAGGTATTTCTCCATGCTATCCCTCCCCCATCCCCACACCCCATGACATGCCCGGGTGTGTGATGCTCCCCATCCTGTGTCCAAGTGTTCTCATTGTTCAGTTCTCACCTATGAGTGAGAACATGCAGTGTTTGGTTTTCTGTCCTTGTGATAGTTTGCTCAAAATGATGGTTTCTAGCTTCATCCATGTCCCCACAAAGGACATGAACTCATCCTTTTTTATAGCTGCATAGTATTCCATGGTGTATATGTGCCACATTTTCTTCATCCAGTCTATCGTTATTGGACATTTGGGTTGGTTCCAAGTCTTTGCTATTGTGAACAGTGCCACAATAAACATACATGTGAATGTGTCTTTATAGCAGCATGATTTATAATCCTTTGGGTATATGCCCAGTAATGGGATTTCTAGTTCTAGATCCTTGAGGAATCGCCACACTGTCTTCCACAATGCTTGAACGAGTAGACAGTCCCACCAACAGTGTAAAAGCGTTCCTATCTCTCTACATCCTTCCAACACCTGTTGTTTCCTGACTTTTTAATGATCGCCATTCTAACTTGTGTGAGATGATATCTCATTGTGGTTTTGTTTTGCATTTCTCTGACGGCGAGTTATGATGAGCATTTTTTCATGTGCCTGTTGGCTGCATAAATCTTCTGAGAAGTGTCTGTTCATATCCATTGCCCACTTTTTGATGGGGTGGTTTGATTTTTTCATGTAAATTTGTTTAAGTTCTTTGTAGATTCTGGATATTAGCCCTTTGTCAGATGGGTAGATTGCAAAATTTTTCTCCCATTCTGTAGGTTGCCTGTTCACTCTGATGGTAGTTTCTTTTGTTGTGCAGAAGCTCTTTAGTTTAATTAGATCAAAGTTGTCAATTTTGGCTTTTGTTGCCATTGCTTTTGGTGTTTTAGACATGAAGTCCTTGCCCATGCCTATGTCCTGAATGGTATTGCCTAGATTTTCTTCTAGGTTTTTGTGGTTTTAGGTTTAACATTTAAGTCTTTAATCCATCTTGAATTAATTTTTGTATAAGGAGTAAGGAAGGGATGCAGTTTCAGCTTTCTACATACGGCTTGCCAGTTTTCCCAACACCATTTATGAAATAGGGAATCCTTTCCGCATTTCTTGTTTCTGTCAGGTTTGTCAAAGATCACATGGTTGTAGATGTGTGGTATTATTTCTGAGGACTCTGTTCTGTTCCATTGGTCTATATCTCTGTTTTGGTATCAGTACCATGGTGTTTTTGTTACTGTGGCTTTGTAGTATAGTTTGAAGTCAGGTAGCGTGATGCCTCCAGCTTTGTTCTTTTGACTTAGGATCATCTTGGCAATGTGGGCTCTTTTTTGGTTCCATATGAACTTTAAAGTAGTTTTTTCCAATTCTGTGGAGAAAGTCATTGGTAGCTTGATGGGGATGGCATTGAATCTATAAATTACCTTGGGCAGTATGGCCATTTTTACGATGTTGATTCTTCCTATCCGTGAGTATGGAATGTTCTTCCATTTGTTTGTGTCCTCTTTTATTTTGTTGAGCAGTGGTTTGTAATTCTCCTTGAAGAGGTCCTTCACATCCCTTGTAAGTTGGGTTCCTAGGTATTTTATTCTCTTTGAAGCAATTGTGAATGGGAGTTCACTCATGATTTGGCTGTCTGTCTGTCTGTTATTGGTGTATAGGAATGCTTGATATTTTTTTGCACATTGATTTTGTATCCTGAGATTTTGCTGAAGTTACTTAGCAGTTTAACAAGATTTTGGACTGAGATGATGGGGTTTTCTAAGTATACAATCATGTCATCTGCAAACAGGTACAATTTGACTTCCTCATTTCCTAATTGAATACCCTTTATTTCTTTCTCTTGCCTGATTGCCCTGACCAGAACTTCCAACACTATGTTGAATAGGAGTGGTGAGAGAGGGCATCCCTTGTCTTGTGCCAGTTTTCAAAGCGAATGCTTCTAGTTTTTGCCCATTCAGTATGATACTGGCTGTGGGTTTGTCATAAATAGCTTTTATTATTTTGAGATACGTTCCATCAATACCTGGTTTATTGAGAATTTTTAGTATGAAGTGCTGTTGAATTTTGCCAAAGGCCTTTTCTCCATCTATTGAGATGATCATGTGGTTTTTGTCTTTGGTTCTGTTTATGTGATGGATTAAATTTATTGATTTGCATATGTTGAACCAACCTTGCATCCCAGGGATGAAGCCAACTTGATCGTGGTGAATAAGCTTTTTCATGTGCCACTGGATTCGGTTTCCCAGTATTTTATTGAGGATTTTTGCATCGATGTGCATCAGGGATATTGGTCTAAAATTGTCTTTTTTTTGTTGTTGTGTCTCTGCCAGCCTTAGTATCAGGATGATGCTGGCCTCATAAAATGAGTTAAGGAGGATTCCCTCTTTTTCTATCGATTGGAATAGTTTTTCAGAAGGAATGGTACCAGCTCCTCTTTGTACCTCTGGTAGAATTTGGCTGTGAATCCGTCTGCTCCTGGACTTTCTTAGTTGGTAGGCTATTACTACCTCAATTTCAGAGCCTGTTATTGGTCTCTTCAGGGATTCGACTTCTCCCTGGTTTAGTCTTGGGAGGGTGTGTGTGTGCAGGAATTGATTAATTTCTTCTAGATTTTGTAGTTTATTTGTGTAGAGGTGTTTATAGTATTCTCTGATGGTAGTTTGTATTTCTGTGGGGTCGGTGATGATATCCCCTTTATCATTTTTTATTGCGTCTATTTGCTGCTTCTCTCTTTTATTGGTCTATCTATTTTGTTGATCTTTTCAAAAACCAGCTCCTGGGTTCACTGATTTTTCGAAGGATTTTTTTGTGTCTTTATCTCCTTCAGTTCTGCTCTGATTTTAATTATTTCCTGCTTTCTGCTAGCTTTTCAATGTGTTGGCTCTTGCTTCTCTAGTTCTTTTAGTTGTGATGTTAGGGTGTCGATTTTAGATTTCTCCTGCTTGCTGTAGTGGGCATTTAGTGCTAAAAATTTCCCTCTACACACTGCTTTAAATGTGTCCCAGAGATTCTGGTATGTTGTGTCTTTGTTCTCATTGTTTTCAAAGAACATCTTTATTTTTGCCTTCATTTTGTTATGTACCTATTAGTCATTCAGGAGCAGGTGGTTCAGTTTCCATGTCGTTGAGCGGTTTTGAGTGAGTTTCTCAATCCTGAGTTCTAACTTGATTGCACTGTGGTCTGAGAGACAGTTTGTTATGATTTCTGTTCTTTTACATGTGCTGAGGAGTGCTTTACTTCCAACAATGTGGTCTATTTGGGAATAAGTGTGATGTGGTGCTAAGAAGAATGTACATTCTGTTGAGTTAGAGTGGAGAGTTCTATAGATGTCTATTAGGTCCACTTGGTGCAGAGTTGAGTTCAAGTCCTGGATATCCTTGTTAATTTTATGTCACGTTGATCTGTCTAATGTTGACAGTGGGGTGTTAAAGTCTCCCATTATTATTGTGTGGGAGTCTAAGTCTCTTTGTAGGTCTGTAAGGAATTGCCTTAGGAATCTGGGTGCTCCTGTATTGGGTGCATAGATATTTAGGATAGTTACCTCTTCTTGTTGAATTGATCTCTTTACCATTATGTAATAGCCTTCTTTGTCTCTTTCGATCTTTGTTGGTTTAAAGTCTGTTTTATCAGAGACTAGAATTGCAACCCCTGCTTTTTGTTTTGTTTTGTTTTGTTTTCCATTTGCTTGGTAGATATTCCACCATCCCTTTGTTTTGGGCCTATGTGTGTCTCTGCTCGTGAGATGGGTCTCCTGAATACAGCACACTGATGGGTCTTGACTCTATCCAATTTGCTAGTCTGTGTCTTTTAATTGGGGCATTTAGCCCATTTACATTTAAGTTTAATATTGTTATGTGTGAATTTGATCCTGTCGTTACAATGTTAGCTGGTTATTTTGCTCGTTAGTTGATGCAGTTTCTTCCTAGCATCAGTGGTCTTTACAATTTTGCATGTTTCTGCAGTGGCTGGTACCAGTTGTTCCTTTCCATGTTTAGTGCTTCCTGCAGGAGCTATTGTAAGGGAGGCCTGGTGGTGACAAAATCTCTCAGCATTTGCTTGTCCATAAAGGATTTTATTTCTCCTTCACTTACGAAGCTTAGTTTGGCTGGATGTGACATTCTGGGTTGAAAATTCCTTTCTTTAAGAATGTTTAATACTGGCCACCAGTCTCTTCTGGCTTGTAGAGTTTCTGCCATGAGATCCTCTGTTAGTCTGATGGTCTTCCCTTTGTGGGTAACCCGACCTTTCTCTCTGGCTGCCCTTAACATTTTTTCCTTCATTTCAACTTTGGTAAATCTGACAATTATGTGTCTTGGGGTTGCTCTTCTCGAGGAGTATCTTTGTGGCGTTTCCTGTATTTCCTGAATTTGAATGTTGGCTTGCCTTGCTAGGTTGGAGGAAATCTGGTTAATATCCTGAAGTGTTTTCCATCTTGGTTCCATTCTCCCCGTCACTTCCAGGTACACCAATCAAACGTAGATTTGGTGTTTTCGCATAGTCCCATATTTCTTGGAGGGTTTGTTCGTTTCTTTTTACTCTTTTTTCTGTAAACTTCTCTTTTCACTTCGTTTCATTCATTTGATCTTCAATCACCTTTCTTCCACTTGATCGAATCAGCTGCTGAAGCTTGTGCATGCATCATGTAGTTCTCATGCTATGGTTTTCAGCTCCATCAGTTCATTTAAGGTCTTCTCCACACTATTTATTCTAGTTACCTATTCGTCTAATCTTTTTTCAAGGTTTTTGGCTTCCTCAATATGGGTTTGAGGATCCTCCTTTAGCTTTGAGAAGTTTGTTATTACTGATCTTCTGAAGTCTACTTCTGTCAACTCGTCAAAGTCATTCTCCATCCAGCTTTGTTCTATTGCTGAAGAGGAGCTGCGATCCTTTGGAGGAGAAGAGGTGCTCTGGTTTTTAGAATTTTCAGCTTTTCTGCTCTGGTTTCTCCCCATCTTTGTGGTTTTATCTACCTTTGGCCTTTTATGATGGTGACCTATAGGTGGGGTTTTGGTGTGGATGTCCTTTTTGTTGATATTGATGCTATTCCTTTCTATTTTTTAGTTTTCCTTGTAACCGTCAGGACCCTCAGCTGCAGGTCTGTTGGAATTTGCTGGAGGTCCACTTCAGACCCTCTTTTCCTGGGTATCATCAGCGGAGGCTGCAGAACAGCAAATATTGCAGAACAGTAAATGTTGCTGCCTGATCCTTCCTCTGGAAGGTTTGTCTCAGAGTGTCACCCGGTTGTATGAGGTGTCAGTCAGCCCCTACTGGGAGGTGTCTCCCAGTTAGGCTACTTGGGATTCAGGGACCCACTTGAGGAGGCACATCGTCTGTTCTCAGATTTCAAACTCTGTGCTGGGAGAACCACTGCTTTCTTCAAAGCTGTCAGACAGGAAGGACTTTTAAGTCTGCAGAAGTTTCTGCTGCCTTTTGCTCAGCTATGCCCTGCCCCCAGAGGTGGATTCTACAGAGGCAGGCAGGCCTTGTTGAGCTGTGGTTGGCTCCAGCCAGTTCAAGCTTCCTGGCCAGTTTGTTTACCTACTCAAGCCTCATCAATGGTGGACGCCCCTCCCCCAGCCTCGCTGCTGCCTCCCAGTTTGATCTCAGACTACTTTTCTGGCAGTGAGCAAGGCTCCGTGGGTGTGGGACCCACCGAGCCAGGTGTGGGATAATATCTCCTGGTGTGCCGTTTGCTAAGAATATTGGAAAAACGCAGTATTAGGGCGGGAGTGTCCCGATTTTCCAGGTACCGTCTGTGATGGCTTCCCTTGGCTAGGAAAGGGAATTCTATGACCACTTGCGCTTTCTGGGTGAGGTGATGCCCCGCCCTGTTTCAGCTCACACTCCGTGGGCTGCACCCACTGTCTAACCAGTCCCAATGAGATGAACCTGGTACCTCAGTTGGAAATGCAGAAATCACCCGTCTTCTGCATTGATCATGCTGGGAGACTGGAGCTGTTCCTATTCGGCCATCTTGGAATGATTGGGTTTTTCTTAATAATCCAACAAATTTGCTGTTATTGTAATCCCCGTTTTAATGAAATTTGTAGGAATTGAATTATGTAAGTTATGACAAAGAAAATTTGCAGATTCCCAAGAAAGTTCTCTGAGCAGCTCTGAGTATGATTGGTAAGGTTAGTGGTTTTAAACCTTTTTTTCCTTGACACGTGAAAGATGACATTTGTTACAATTTATGTGTCATGTTCTCAGATATATGCATTTCTGGCACTAGCTAATAATATCATGTCTGCCTTTTTTACTAAAAGAAAGCCTAATGGAAGGCAAATGAGTAAGTGTGATGGGAATCTGCTCTAATTTTTTTTTTCTTTTGTTTTGTTTTGTCTTTTTTAAAGATAAAGTCTTACTCTGTCGCCCAGGCTGGAGTGCAGTGGCGTGTCTCAGCCCACTGCAACCGCTACCTCCTGGGTTTAAGTGATTCTCCTGCTTCAGCCTCCCACGTAGCTGGGATTATAGGCGTGTGCCACCATGCCTGGCTAACTTTTGTATTTTTAGTAGAGACGGGGTTTCACCATGTTGGCCAGGTTGATCTTGAACTCCTGACTTTAAGTGATCTGCCTGCCTCAGCCTCCCAAAGTGCTGGGGTTTCAGGCGTGAGCCACTGTGCCCGGCCTGGTTTCTTAAAGGAGTAAATGTAAACGTTAGTACTTTATTATTTTATGACCATATCTAACATGTTTTCCTAGCTGTTGACCACAGCCCATATCATATTATGGTCATGAATGGCTGGCTTAAATGAAAGTTTAAATTTGAAAGCAGTACTATACCATTTGAGAAACAGCTTTTGTGTGATACACAGTAGTTCCTCGTTTATCCACAGTTTGGTTTTCTGAGGCCTTAGTTACTCATGATCAGCCTCAATCTGAAAGTATTAAATGGAAAATTCTAGGAGTGATTAATTTTAAAGCACACACACACCATTCTCAACAGCATGATGAAATCTCTTGCCACCCCATTCTGTCTCATCTGGGACATGAATCCCGTTTTGTCCCACCTATCCATGCTGTAGGTGCTCCTGCCTGTTAGTAACTTAGTAGCCACTCTGTTATCAGATTGACTATCACAGCATCTCAGTGCCGTGTTCACATCACTTTTTTTACTTCATAGTGGCCCCAAAGTGCACGAATAGTAATGCTGGCATGTTGTTATAATCGTTCTATTATTATGTTGTTAATTTCTTACTGTGTCTGATGTATAAATTAAACTTTATTATAGGTAGGTATTCATGGGAAAAACTATGGTGAATATAGCATTTGGTACTATCCATGTTTTCAGGCATCCACTGGGGGTCTTGAAACATATCCTCTCAGAACTGATTATTATTTTGAGGTCTCATGTTTTAAAAGCAGTGTGAAGAAGGTAGGTGAGTTCAGAAAGTCAACTGAGTTGGGTTTTGAAGACCGAGTGGGATTTACCACGTTTGAAGTAGAAAACATGGTAAAGAGCTGGGATGAAACGTGTGTTTAATTGTCATTGCAGGCTGGAGTATGGGACCCTAGGGTGAGGAAGATGATGAGAGATTAAATTATAAAGGTGGCTTGGGGCAAGATTGTGAAGAGATGTTAGGAGTGGATTTAAGTCTTAGAGGATAGGACTAGGTATAGCCACACTAGGCCACCAAGTAATTGGGTCACAAACTCAGGTGGCCATATAAATCAGGCAGGTCATTTGAATGTGTGAAGCAGGCTGATGCTAGACAATTGAAATGGGTAGGGGCTGCAGGAAAATGGAGAAAATGTGCTCATGGAACCATAGTAGTATTCTAGCCACTTGTTGCTGTATAAGAATACTGGTACCATGTTATCTAAACTTCTCATTCTCCGTTAGAAGTCAGGAATTTGGTTTTATATATGTGATCTTCTGATTTACTAAGTATACCTGCTACTGCACACCTATCAGATCGGCTAAACAAAACAATGAAACCCAAAAAATTTGACAACATTGAGTGCTATAAGAATAGGGATTAACTGGAACTGTCATACATTGCTTTGAAAACATTTTAGTACTTTCTTATGAAGTTAATAATAAATTTACCATACAACCCAACAATCCCAATTTTAGGTATTTATCTGGGTGAACTAAAAACTTACATTCTCACAAAAAGCTGAATATGAAAGTTGATAGCAGCTTTGTTCATTGTCACCCAAAACTGAAAACCCAGATGTCCTTAAGTAGATGAATGGATGCGTCCACACAGTAGGTTACTGTCAGCAATAAGAAGCAACAGACCTAATCCATGCAAAATGTGGATGAATCTTAAATGCATTTTGCTAAGTGAAAGAAGGCATAATCAAGTATACTACAATTATCTCATGATGGAAGACAGATCCGTGGTTAAAGAGGTTGGGGTAAAGGATTGATTACCGAAGGGCAATCGCTTTGCTGTGGAATGGAGGGGGTGGGGAGTTGGGGATGAGGAAACAATCCTTCTCGTACTATGGCATTGGATACACAACCTGTATATTTGTAAATGCCAAAGAGTGAATTTTATTCTATGCACATTGAAATAAATCAACCAGGTTGTCAAGGGAACCCAAGATGAAATGTAGACCAGTGATACAACCTTATGAAGGAGGTGAGGAAAAGGGAACTGACCCAAGTAACTTTGAAATACAGTGTTTGTATTTTGTAACACTAAAGACAAAAAGAGTTATACACAAACATTGTACTTGAGTTGATAAATTCATTTTTCACAGCTGTATGACTTAGCAATTTTGAAGCTACTGTATATGTATACTATAATTGAATAAGTAAATACATTTCACATTGTAGATATTTAAAACTAGGAGGGGAGGAAGTTGCAAATAAGCCGTAGGAATGCTGGAATGAACCTTGTGCTGGATTGGAGCTAATCTGTCAATGGGAATTTAGGTGTTTTCTTTGAAACACACACACACACACACACACACACACACACACGCACAAATTCAAGGAATAAATGTAGCAACAAATCTGTGTGTACCATTTCCCTTCTCTGTCCACCGATAGGTCCTAAAAGCGGTGAGAAACAACCATACCTAGCACCTCCATCTTGGTTTGTAGTACCATTCTCCTGTAAGAGGAACCAGGGCCCCTTAGAAAAATGGCTGACTCTATGACCAAGGCAGAGAAAATACAGGATGAATCTGGAGGATCATGTGTGGTCAGAAAATAAGGAAGTGTTCTGAACAAAGCAGGTAGGGGAATGTCCAAAGGACACATCCAATCTGAATGTTACACATGGCCAAAGCTGAAACAACTTGAGCGGTAAGATAAAGAACATTAGATTATAGCTCAAAGAATCAAATAAATACAAGTTCATACTTATATAGATAGTAAATACATAATAGAGAAAGAGCAGCTTTTCAGGAGAATTTTAAGTTTAAAAATATAAAAGGATTGGCTGAGCATGGTGGCTTAGGCCTGTAATCCAAGTACTTTGGGAGGTTGAGGCCGGCAGATCACTTGAAGTCAGGAGTTTGATACCAGCCTGGCCAACATGGTGAAACCCCGTCTCTACTAAAAATACAAAACACTAGCCAGATGTGTTGGCACATGCCTGTAATCCCAGCTACTTGGGAGGCTGAGGCAGGAGAATCTCTTGAACCCTGGAGGCAGAGGTTGCAGTGAGCCAAGATTGCGCTGCTACACTTCAGCCTGGGTGACACCACAAGACTCTATGTCTAAAAAATAAAATAAATGAAATAAAAATGAAGGGTTGGGGACGGTGGCTTACTCCTGTAATTCTAGCACTTTGGGAGGCCAAGGCAGGCGGATCACACGGTCAAGAGATCAACACCATTCTGGCCAACGTGGTGAAACCCCGTCTCTAGTAAACATACAAAAATTAGCTTGGTGTGGTGGTCCTTGCCTGTAGTCCCAGCTACTTGGGAGGCTGAGGCAGGAGAATCGCTTGAACTCGGGAAGCGGAGGTTTTTTGTGGAGAAGGGGTCTTACTATGTTGCCCAAGCTGGTCTTGAATTCCTGGTCTCAAATGATCCTCCCACCTCGGCCTCCCAAAATACTGGGATTACAGGCATGAGCCACCATGCCCAGCCCCAAATATTTCTTAACTACACAGGGAACAATAGTAACTTTATATATTGAATCCTAGCTGACATCCTCTTCACCAAGTGATGAATGTTAGAAATGATTACGTATTGATACTGTGTACTCTCTGATATGAAGTGAGGACACACGACCACAAAATTCTTTACCCACAATTTAATCATGAGAAAGTATTAAACAAACCCAAAAAATGGTGGGACATTCCACAAAATACCTGAACGATACTCTCTAATGTGCCAATTTCCTGAAAGACAAGGATAAACAGAAGAACTGTCACAGGTGAGAGGAGACTCAAGGCATGCCAGCTAACTGCCACATAGAAACCTGGGTTGAATCCTGAAACAGAAAAGCTGATGTCTACTGATTGAAGCCTTTAATTTAATTAGTAGTGTTGTATTGATGTTAATTTGTTAGTTTTCCTAATTATGCCATTGTTATATAAGATGTTAACATTAACATCTCTGAAGGTAGATGAAGACCATGTAGAAATTGTTTTTACTATCTTCGTAACTCTTCTGTATGTCTAAAATATTACTAGAACAAAAAGTTAAAACATTCTTCCCTTCATTGAGGTTGCCAGTCCCCTAATTCTCATGTATATTAAATGAGCACTACCTTCTTATATGCACAGATGAGGGTATGTACAAAAGTAGGTAGTCTCATTTCTTTATCACTCTGTGTAGGTGGAATAGTTTCTATAAGGATGATGCAGATGTTCTTTGAACCTT
Source organism: Macaca thibetana thibetana (assembly GCF_024542745.1). Taxonomy (NCBI): domain Eukaryota; kingdom Metazoa; phylum Chordata; class Mammalia; order Primates; family Cercopithecidae; genus Macaca; species Macaca thibetana. The sequence goes on along the minus strand of NC_065585.1, from coordinate 97,428,082 downwards.
GGCACAATTCTAGTGCCAAGACTCCCTGAATTGTTGAAGTGCTTTTGTTTAATACTGTGAAATGCAACATGAGAGGACATCCTAGCAAATACATAATATAAATGATGGTTTTGTATTAAAAAATCAACTAACATAGTGCACAGGGTGTTTTTATTTGTTGGATACATGGTTATAGCATATAAATACGTAGTAGAGATGGCTTTTTTTTTTTTTTTTTTTTTTGAGACAGAGTCTCGCTCTGTTACCCAGGCTGGAGTACAGTGGCGCGATCTTGGCTCACTACAAGCTCCACCTTCCAGGTTCATGGCATTCTCCTGCCTCAGTCTCCCAGGTAGCTGGGACTACAGGCACCTGCCACCACGCCTGGCTAAATTTTTTGTATTTTTAGTAGAGACAGGGTTTTACTGTGTTAGCCAGGATAGTCTCGGTCTCCTGACCTCATGAACCACCCACCTCAGCCTCTCAGAATGCTGGGATTACAGGCGTGAGAGATGACTTTTTAATTACAGAAAAATTTTAAGCCCAAGCTGACTTCTAAACACAATTTTGGTCCATATATCCCATAGGCATCAGTTGATATCAAGATATTTTGATTAGTTTTTAACATTCATATAAGTAAACTATATTTGGAAAAGTAAATCTGCTTAGGAAAAAAAGAAGCTCGTATTGAGGGTAAACCATATATATTATGTTTTAATTCTTTTTCTTTGACCCCTCTCTCCATGTTTGATGTTACCTAGAACTTAACTTTTTGAACACAAGTTGAACAAAATGATGTCATAATTTTGAAAGCATAACTTTTAAAGTACAGTTGGTCCTCCATATCCATGGAATATGTGGATTCAACCAACCATGGATCAAAAATATTCAGAAAGACAAATTCTACAAAGTTCCAAAAAACAGAACTTGATTTTGCCACACTGAGTACTACACTGAATGAAGTGATACGTAGGCATTGTGTTAGGTATTATAACTAATCTAGAGATGAGTTAAAGTATACAGGAGGATGTACATAATCTTATATGCAAATACTACATCATTTTTAGATCAGGAACTTGAGCATCCTTGGATTTTCTTGTCATCGGAGTGAGCAGGTCCTAGAACCAGCCCCCCATGTGTACTGAGGGATGACTGTGTATTATTATTTTGAAAGAGCAGATATTCAGAATCCTTTAAACATTTTACTGTGTTAGAAATAATTTGGGCTGAGTGCAGTGGCTCATGTCTGTAATCCCAGCACTTTGGGAGGCTGAGACGGGTGGATCACGAGGTCAAGAGATCGAGACCATCCTGGCCAACTTGGTGAAACCCCATCTCTACTAAAAATACAAAAATTAGCTGGGCATGGTGGCATGCGCCTGTAGTCCCAGCTACTTGGGAGACTGAGGCAGGAGAATTGCTTGAACCCGGGAGGCAAAGGTTTCAGTGAGCCGAGATCACACCACTGCACTCCTGCCTGGCGACAGAGCGAGACTCTGTCTCAAAAAAAGTTATTCTTTCAAAATTATGATACAGTATTGTTCAACTTAATTTTGTTAAATTTTTGTTCAAACAGTTAAGTTCTAAATAACATAAAACATGGGGGGAGTCAAAATAATTATAATCGTGTTTTTTCTGAAAGTGTATAGACTGCCTGCCTACTTATATATATGCAAGATGGTGTTTTACTTGCCTTCTCATTTGCATCTTGTCTTTGTGGCTGAGTTAGCAGGACCTGTGTGGGAATGACATAACTTCACCACCTCTTACCTGCTCCAGCTGCATCGCGTGAGAGGGCTGAACTGTGGCCTAGATTTTTCTCTAGGGCTTTCCACGGAAGTGAGTCAACACATTGTTTCTGGCTTTACTTGCTGTCCCTCCCTAATATGCAAGCTTAGGGTGCTTTGGAATTTTCCAGGTACAGTGTTGGAGAAGTTGTAACACAGGAGGAGGCCAGAGCGTAGGTTTAGTGTGGGGAAAGGGTTGGAGCAGTTGTTCAAGGGAAGCATTGAACATGACCAAAATGGTGTGAGGATAAAAATGTTACCTGAATTAAACATGTACCAAACACTGAAAATCCCTTATTATATTTTAGTATCTTTTATCATTGTATTTTAAAATTGATTTAAATCTATACTGAATTTTTTTTTTTAATGTGGATTTCAACACTTTTTTTGTGCTTTTGCCAAGAACACAGTGTTCTGTTAAGTCATTCGGTGACGAAGATTGCTGGCTTGCTGCCAGCCCCGGTCAAGTTCATTCACATAAGTTTCAGTGTAGATTCTGACTGAGTGAGGAATGTTCCTCTTGTCTTTGCATGTTAGGTGGGTCTGGGAAATTAGTTGTTTTAAAACAAGCTTATTAACACTTTTGTTTTTTCAGGGTTATCGGGTTTTTTTTGCTTTTAAGGCTTCATATACAGACAATGCTTTGATACTAGTATCACATTCTTCTCTATTTACTGATTTTCTGTGCCTGATTTGGTGAAATAACAGCTCTCCTAACCATACCAGATTAGAATCTACCGTATAACATATTGACTCTGCTGTATCATTTTAAGGTAGTATTTTATACCTTTAAAGAAAATATATTCACGAAGTGCTTTTCTCAATCATATATGTGAATCTAAAAATTGTGAAACGTGACTTAGAAGCTTCAAATACATGGTGTTTGATAAGGTGTATATACCTATGAAGATATATTCATGTTTATGTATTTTATTAATTCCTTCACTGATAGTTCTTCCTCAGTTTCTTTTCTTTATTTCATTTGCCATCCTTTTTTTTTTCAGCCACAGAGGTGCATTGACTTGTTTGCATTAAAAATGCAACCAGTGTACAAAAAGCTAAGGATTATAGCTTATTGATTACTCATTTAGCACTTAGTAGTTTTGCCTGAAAATTACACATATTTAAATAATTTTTTAAAGAAAATATTTGATTTCTGAGTGAACAAACATATTCTGCCTTAAAACTAGCTCACAAGACATTCAGACACTAATGTTTTTTCTATTCATTGTAGTATTTAACCAAGGTAATAAATTTATGTCGATACTGATGACTGTTGTTACTTATTTATTGTAAATTTTTTTTTTTTTTTTTTTTAGAAACAGGGTCTTGCTCTGTTGCCCAGGCCGAAGTGCAGTGGTGCAATTATAGCTCACTGCAGTCTTGAATTCCTGGGCTCAGGTGATCCTCCTGTCTCAGCCTCTTGAGTAGGTAGGACCATAGGTGCGTACCACCATGCCTGGCTAATTTTGAAATTTTTTTGTAGAGATGATGAAGACATGATGAAGATGTGTTGCCCAGGCTGGTCTCAAACTCCTGGACTCAAATGATACTCCTGCCTCGGCCTCCCAGAGTGTTGGGATTACAGGCATGAGCTACCATACTGAGCCCTGATGAAGGTTTTTTGTTTTTGTTTTCTTGAGATGGAGTTTCACTTTTGTCACCCAGGCTGGAGTGCAGTGAAGTGATCTCGGCTCACTGAAACCTCTGCTTCTCCGGTTCAAGTGATTCTCCTGCCTCAGCCTCTTAAGTAGCTGGGATTACAGGCATGCAACACTGTGCCTAAATAATTTTTGTATTTAAAGTAGAGACGGGGTTTCACCACATTGGCCAGCTGGTCACTGAACTCCTGGCCTCAGGTTATCCACCCACCTTGGCCTCTCAAAGTGCTGGGATTATAGGCATGAGCCACTGTGCCTGGCCGATGAAGGTTTTTTGTAAAAAAAAAAAAAAAAAAAAAAAAAAAAAAACCTGCCTTAATGTCTGTTGCAATATGTGATTTTTTTTTTTTTTTTTTTTTTTTTTTTTTTTTTTTACTAATGTCTGGTAATTAGCATTTTTGTGATTAATCATTATGTCCTTGTTCATTAATGCCTTTCTAGAATCTGATAGAATGCCTGGCTCATAGTTGCTCATCAGGTACTCAAAACCTGAACAGTGAATGGGTAACAACCATGGCTCAGATTTGCAGTAATGGAGTGTTTATGTCCGGGAACCTATTTGATATCACACATACATAAAAAATAAATAAAGCAAGTAAATCACAAGTATATGTTTTTACAGACATAGAATAAGTATTTAAAACCAAACATATTATCAGAAAGCTATATTATAACCATTCCTTTGGGATATTTTTCTGCATGGGTTACATTGGCTGGGCTACTTAAAATCAGAGTCCAGTGAAGTTCGAATGGAAGTTATGTATTTTCCGATTAAATCTTCCTTTGACAAAGATATTTATTCATTGTTCTTCCAGGGACCTCTAAACACTATTAAATATTTTTTAAATGTAGATTGGACGTGCATAGATTTCTCAGAAAACCTTTTCCTGTTAAATTCTGGAAGGAGTTTACTGCTTCCTCCCACTTCCCCTGTGGTGGCTCTGTTGCAGTTGTTAGTTGAGAGCTCAGCTTGGGTATCATATCACAATAGTGCCAAGAGCCTTGGCATAGCTCTTGGTAATCATTGCCCTATTTACCTCTCTCCCCAGATAGGCTGCAGGTTCCTTGAGGGCCAGGATCATCATGAATGAGTGAGTGAATGAATGAATGTAGCAGATACAACCCATGTGGACAAGTAGTGGCAGGAGCTAAAGCTGGTGGCAAAGACTTGTATGCTCATGAGCTAATGATCGAAATACCTGTATCTATGATAACAGCATAATAGATACAACTGTTTAAACATTAAGTCTTCATGAAAATAGAATTGGTGATATTATACTTTTTGATTTATACTTATTCCCTTAAATTTCTCTACTTTTCTCAAACAGTTTTACTCCTGAAGTGAAGGTCATGGGATAAAGTTAAGAGATCAGAGTCGCTGTCATGGGAGCATAATTAGTCATTCAGTGAAGGCTCCCTCAGAGTATTCATCAATATCGACGCATTCCTATGGGAGCTGAGAATATTTAACAAAATATGTCTCCTGATATAATAAAAATTTTCAACCATGAGAAGAATTAAGTGGAGAAAGATTCTGCACTTAATTAGGAAAAATAGTTAAAGAAAGGAGTGTCTAATGATCACATGGCTTGGTCATTTGAAAACCTATTACCAGGATTATATACGACAGTTAAATTTTAAGTAGACTGCTCATTAACAAAGCTGAAGTGTCCCATGGGTTGACTATGTGGCTGTGATTGTATAACTTACATTTCCAGAAGAAATTTTGGTGGAAAACACGATAGCACAGACAGCACATTTGTAGTGGGCGATAGCAGAGGATAGGGGGTGGTTTGCATCTGTTACCTAAAGTAAGACCAGTATGAACATACAGTCCTAGAAAAATTTGATTGCTGAGCTTTGGTTTTTAAAATGCGTACCGTAAATGACAGCTGCTGTTTTGTGGGCACCTACCTACTATGTGGGATGCTGCAGAATCTATTTTACACATACTTTCTCACTCAGTTTCCTCAATTACCCTGTTGAAATAGGGTTTATTTTGCATGTGAGATAACTTGGCTGTGTCTCAAATAAATTAAAAGCTTGCCTAGCATTACTTGCCAAGAAGGGGCAGAATGAGGACAACCAAGGGAATCTTTGAATTAGATCATTAAGAGAAGAATCCCCTTGTATTCTACTAGTCAGTTTAAGTTGAGTGCTTGTGTAACATATTTTCTTAAATAGGTAGGAAATTAGGGGAAAGAGTGTGAATTTATCAGCTAGGCTTATAAGAGAGCAGTTAAACTTTCTATGCTAGCCTGCTTCTTGTTCATCTTTTACTAAGAGTCTGGCATCCAGATTTCTGGACCTTGGCACACTTTGGTATTTGTTATGAAGAAAGGAAAATCATTCTACCTGGTTCCCATGGCCCAACACCCACGCCATAGCTACCTGTCAGAACTCGCTGTGCTTATCTGTCCTGCGTGGGAGATGGCAGCACTCTGCCCTGCTCAGTGTATGTCTGGTGGTTACTTGAGACATCCACCAGGCTTAGCTCTAGGATATCTGCCCGAAGAAAAGATGGGGTGGAGGGGCTTAGATGGCCAAGAGAAGAAAGAAATTCGCTCAAATCAAACTTGTTTATTTATCTTATCTTTCGTCCATTGTTTTATTCTGGCCATGGGTTACATTCTTTCTGTGGTATGATGGAGCAAGATAGCATTTATTTTCCGCACCATATAATTTTTGGTTCTTTTGTTTTAATTGAATTGAACTTCTAAGAAGGCAAGCACAATGAGCATAATACTCATTTCCATAAATATGTGCTTTTGTTTTGTTTTTCACTTTTAAGAAAGAAATTTGAAGTGTGGAATTTGGAGTTGTGAAAAAAATAGGGAAGGAAATGGAGAGGAAATAAGGAGAAAGGAAAGGAGATCTCATACATGTTGATCATCTAGTGATTAAGGCCACATGAAGGTCAGTAAATGATACTGGAGAGCATTAAACAAGAAGTACTCACCTGTGATTTCAGCAGGCTTGTATGTAGTCACGGAAATATGTGTGGTTTACATTCACTCTGGCAGTCTTTCCTCTCCAACCTGGTGAGAATTAGCAACCCTGTTTTCTAGACCTGTTAATCAGTAAATGACTGTTTGGCACACCATTTTATTTTTTATTCTTGTTTGCGTGTGTTTTTGTTTTAGGTCTCGCTCTGTTGCCCACAGTGGAGTGCAGTGGCTGTTCACAGGTGTGATCATGGCTCACTGCAGCCTTGAACTCCTCCTGGGCTCAAGGAATCCTCTAGCCTCAGCCTTCTGAGTAGCTGGTACTACAGACATGGCACACCACAGTGGCTAATTTTTATAAAAATTTTTATAGAGATAGAGTCTCACTGTGTTGCCCCAGCTGGTCTCAAACTCCTGGGCACAAGTGATTCTACTGCCTCAGCCTACTGAGTTGCTAGGATCACAGATGTGAGCCTCCTTGCCTGGTCTTTTTTTTTTTTTTTTTTTTAATTTTTAAAGAAATAAATATTAAGAGATTATCTTATTTTTTCTCAAATACCTTATGTTAGAAATGATAAATTTACAACATATGCTCACTCCTGAGTTTGGCCTGTTTTCCTGAGGTGTCAGAAGACAGGATCTAATACTAGATTTTAAGATTAAGGTTTGAGGCTAAAATCTCTCTACAGCCTTCCCACAACAATCTCGTGAAGAAGAAATGATGAAATCAAGCCATGTCATTTCTCCCTGTTGCTATTTCTAAACATGGCATGGCATTGGCTTGGATTGTCTCATTAGAATTTATTTTGCAGTTCAATTGCATTATCTGATCCCTATATTCAGTAGCAGAATTTTAAACACTTTATGTCCATTTTCTGCTTTTATGGGCTTTAGTTCTGCCCGTTGGTATTTACATTTAGGAAGTTAGGACGTAGGATACATATATACAGATATCTCCTCCCTGCCACCCATTCCAGCACAAATAAATCTCATTGATTTTTCTCTCTATTGACCTGTGATCGCAAAAATTTCTGGTAGTCTCTAGGTGGAGGCAATTGGAGTTAACATTTTTGTACAGTTTGTTTTCATGTTAAGACACTAACTCTAGCATGACTAGGATTTCAAAGACATCTGTTTATAGGATTGAGCACAGAGATCTGATTCCCTCCCACCAGTTAAAAAAATTGTTTTAAAAAAAGGTTTTTTAAACAAATTTTGTATAGTTCTGTTTTATAATATCCACCCTGGCACATTCAGTGAAAGTTTCAAACTTTGAACTTCTCTTTTTTTGGAAAGCACCATGGGTCAAGGGCCCTGTTTGTTTAGGAGTCCTGGGTCCCCTTTGTGTGTCAGAGCATGTAAAGGAACCTGGAACAGCCTTTCTTCTGGGCTGTCCTCAAAGGGGGCAAAAAGGAAAAAAGAGTCGATGAATGCAAGGTAGTGATTTTATGACTCACCTTTTCTGTAGTGACATGCATGGGTAGAGAATGAATTTGTTTAAATTCTTTTTTCCCGTATTTCTAGAAAATCTACTACTACAGGTAGATGTTAAATGAGATTTTGATCGCTCAGGATTGTGCCCTATAGAGTTTGTGATTATTCTATAGTGGGTAGAGAGCATCTTGTCTCTGAAGAAAGTATAGTCCTTGTTTCTGTATGTTTTTTAACTCATAATTACTGGTTTTCATTTTGGAATGTGCTGCCAGCCCCCTTCTTTAAAAAAACGTGATCCTCCATAAGAACAAGCTATGATACTATGATAAGTATTGGCTTCCATGCTATATTGTACATATGTATGCATGTATGTCAAAGTGTTTGAAAGAGCCTGGAACAATTTATCATTGAAATAGAGGGACTAGCTTTCCCTGGAGAGAGGCAACAAGAATCAGGTTCTTCGTCTACTTGCTGCGTGGTTAGTGATTTGTCTGTTATTTCTCAGTAGTCCCTAAGTAGCCAAACTGTATCATTCTTCAGTTTTAATTTGGTGAGCCAGGAGAAATTAATTTTGCACAACTTGTTTGTCATTGATCTATTTTAACTATATTGTAGAATAAGCTCCAGGGCAGGAGCCTATGAATGCCTGTGGACCAGGCAGGTGGTGAAAACCCATAGGCCCATAGGGCTCTGTTTGACTGGAGAGGCTGCCATGACTGAGCACCGGGGCTGTTGGTAAACTCCAGCCAGCTGTGTGTACCTTGAAAGGATGTGCTTCCAGCGTTGTCAGGTCTTCTCAGTTTTAAGAGAGCTGGCTGTCCAGATAAGTATGTGAAATCTCCCACTTTCTGCATGTTGGCAGCTAGTTCAAATGGAAAACAAAACAAAAAAACAGAAGTGAAAAAGTCTGTGGGGCAAAAATTTGTCTACTGGTCACCAGTTTGTGTCCAGTGCTTGAAGGTATCTGGTGGTGTTTTCAGCCTTCTTGGACATGCTGGACCACAAACATTGCTTTGGTGCCGTTTGTGTTCATGGTAGGATAAGAATTTGATTCAACCAATACTTCTGGAGTATATGGTGAGCATTCACATATTATTTCACACTTTAAAAAAATGCTGATGGATTTTTTAATATTAAAAATAAACAAGTGATGCTGATAAAAGTGTAACATGACCACAGTTACTTAAAAGAAGGTAGCAAAAGTCCCAGTGCTGTGATCTCAGGTACTTCTGACCTCAGTTTTATCATCTGCAAATTGGGAATGGTAATATCTACTTCTAGAACTTGTGGTGATGTTCATATGGAGCAACAGGAGGAGGAAAGGTGCATTGTCAGCCACAAGGCACTACATGAATTTATCATGGGAATAAATCATTAATTTTTATAAGAATTCAGTTCAGCCTTCCATCCATCCTAGGAGGAGACAGGATGAGCACTCAGTGCTGCTGGTTTGTGGATCTGTGGCACACTGTGGCTCCAAGGAGGGGCCTGGGTGGGGATGGGCATCCCACTTGTGAATTGGGCAGTCCACAGTCCCAGAGCTAATAAGCTTGGGTTGGATGAGGCTGGGTTAGGCAGGTAGGAACCAAAACCAAATATTCACATGTGAGTGCTAGTTAGATCTGTGTTTCTCAAAGGATGCTCCTCCAGCCACTGACTACAGCAGCTGGAAACTTCTCAGCAATGCACATTCTCAGACCCTCCAGCCACCTCTGAATCAAACTCTGGGGTGGGGCTCCACCCTCCTTGTTTTAACAGCTCTAATGGTGGTTCTCTGGTTTGAGAGTCACTGAGATCTTAGAGGGCCATGCTGAACAGCAGGCTTGTAGGTGGGAGGATTACAGTTTAGGGGAGATGAGGAATGTAAGACAGAAGAGGGCAGGCAAGGGCAGGAGCACCAGGCTGAGGCCAGGCTTTATTTTAGTTGGCTCCATATGGTTTGAGAGAACAGGCCCTTCATGATGAAAGTCAGGGATGCAGGGACCCTTAGTTATGAGGGACAGCACACGTGCTCCCGGACTGCCGTTTGGCATAACTGTCCAGACCAGAGGCTCCATGTGCTACACATTTTTTTCAGCCCTTGATAATCAGAGGTAGACCTTGAGAAGTATCCAGAGTGGGCCCAGCACAGCTTATTGGTGGCCAGAAGTGTGATCACAGGTGCCGAAGCCTGGCAGGTGTGGAACTGCGTGCTGCAGCAGTGGGTGTGCCACCTGTGTATTTGCATGCAAGTGTAGCACACTCATTTGAGGTCAGCTCAGTGGAGGCCAGCTGTGCTGTCCTAGACATGGCCTATGGTGCCGCAGCCTGAGAGATTCTGCTGAGAGTGTGACTGCCGTTTATAGTGTTGACAGAATCCATTGTATCACTTTTAAAGACCTGTAATGATTGTGATTAGCCGCAGAGTTGAAAACTCCCTAAGTGCTATTGCTTACTACTGGGAGTCAGGACTGATGAGTCCTCCTATGCGTCCTGTGGCCTGGAAGGCTGCCTTGAACGCATCTCCCCTGGTATGAAGGCCCCTGACTCAGCCTCATCTCCAGCATTTCCTCCCCTTGCTCTTTGACCACACATCACTACATACTGGCATGCCAGATCTCTGCCAGTTTTAGAATGTATATTGATTGCGTCGTCTTCTTCGTTTTAAATGAAATAGATCAGGCACACAAAAGTGTAAAGAGAAAAACCAAAAAAATATAAAGAGAAGGAATGAACACTCATATATGGTGTTTTTTGTTTGTTTATTTGTTTTCTTTTTTGAGACAGAGTCTGTCGCCCAGGCTGGAGTGCAGTGGCACAATCTCACTGCAACCTCCACCTCCCGGGTTCAAGTGATTCTCCTGCTCCAGCCTCCCTAGTAGTTGGGACTACAGTTGTGTGCCACCATGCCCGGCTAATTTTTTTTTTGTATTTTTATTAGAACAGGATTTCACCATGTTGGCCAGGCTGGTCTTGAACTCCTAACCTCAAGTGACCCACCTTGGCTTCTCAAAGTGCTGGGATTACAGGCGTGCGCTACCACGCCCAGCCAGAGTTCTTTTTTCTGGCCAACATCGCCCATTAGACAACATACCTGTTCTCACCAAATCCTATTCTGCCTGCAGGTGGTCAGCCCAGATGTGTCGTCTCTACCTAGTAAATTGACAGGGCAGTGAGTTTCTCAGGGCTCACATTACAGTAAGCTCCACAGAGTCCCCTAGACAAGTTCATGTAGCAAAAGCATCTCTGAGGGAATTAAAAGGTGTAGAAATTAAAGTTGTTTTCTTTTTTGAGACGGAGTCTCGCTCTGTTGGCCAGGCTGGAGTGCAGTGGTGCAGTCTCAGCTCACTGCACACTGTGCCTCCCGGGTTCACACCATTCTTCTGCCTCAGCCTCCCAAGTAGCTGGGACTACAGGCGCCTGCCACCACTCCTGGCTAATTTTTTGGTATTTTTAGTAGAGACGGGGTTTCACCATGTTAGCCAGGATGGTCTCAATCTCCTGACCTCTAGATCCGCCCGTCTTGGCCTGGGATTACAGGCATGAGCCACCACACCCAGCCTTTTTGACCTAAAAAAAAATTAGGTCAAAGAGTATTTTAGACTCTTCACTCTCCTGGTTTCCCTTCTTTCCTCCCCAGGCTCTGGCAGTGATCTCTGGGGAGGAAGCTTGTTGGATGGCTACTTTTCACAATGCTTATATTTGGGGCGATAGTGAACAGTTATTTATGTTACCTAAATGATATTTTAAAAAAATACTCCCTTTCTGATTTTGCCGTCCATGGAACTGAACTATGCTGTATGCTACAGTTCAATTTGGGGATCCCTGAGCTCACATTCTAGTTAGTAGGGTGTGGTGGCCAGCTACCAGAGTGGTATCTAGGTGGTTTTTCTGTTTTGTCGGTTTCTCTTTCTCTCTCTCTTTCATTTTGGTGGTGGGTAAGGAAAATCACTCTCTTCTAGCAAGGTCTATGAGCTATTTTGGGGACATGAAGGAAGGTGGTGGATGTCCCTTTAGAGGGTCTACACTCATTTGAAGGTAGTGATCTTCTAAATACACTTGGATCATTATTTCAGGAGAGAACATGGAGAAGGGGAAAATAAGCTGGTTGTGCTGAGTTATTGCTTCTGTAAAACTGTTATTCTTCAGCTAAATAGGAAATAAAGCATTTGGTTCTTGATGAAAGTATTTTGTACATTTTGCCTAGAACAGTAACTGGTGACATTTAATCCTGTATAGGCTTGAAACTGACCTCAGCCTCTTCCAAACTCTCACAGGGCTTCTGCCTTCTTGGACAGCAAGCCAGGGTTACTATGAGTAGACATTCCTTTGGTACCTTCTGTGTCCTTGACCTGTATTCTGCAGCTGGAGCCTCCTGGTAGCTCCCAGCTGAAGAGTTCACCTGGAGAGTTACTGCCATCATGTTGGCCTAATTTGGGTCAAAAGTAATCAAAAGAACCCTGGCTCTTGTTCCAAAAAGTGTTTTTGATGTAGAGCTTCAATGCAAGTTTTGTTTTTCAATATGTATGGTGTGACGAACCTACCCCAGGAAGAGGGAGTCATTCCACTAGTTGGTTCGGGGTACTCAGTTGTTTAATTATCGGTTTGGCAGGCCCCAGTTTTTCTTCAGTTCACAAATAGAATTCTCATTTGGAATATATCCAATGTTCATTTGGTTTCTTTCAGTTGCAGCAAATCTTACTATGATTTGAGTTTTTTAAATACCATGTTTTTCAGGAAGTCTTTTCAGTGGCATTTTCTGATAATGCCGGCCTCATAATCCAAAAAGAAGTCTGTTAAAAAGCAGATTTGCCTATAATCATTACCTTTTTTCTGAGTTTGTAATCAGACCTCATCTTGAATCTGTAAATCCTGTGGAGTCTCAGGTGATTTTCCTGACTTTCCCTGCATGCATGGAGGCAGGTAGCAGTTGGATGGGCCTTTATGCCCCGTCATGTGCAGGAGCCCCGGCAGAGCCCTGCTGCTGCCCTCCGACTTCCCCACAGCAAGCCTGCTGCCTGTACAGCTTGTGCTTCTCTGTGCATGTACGGCACAGCATCTGTAGCAAAAGGAGTCTGCAAGTATTTTGGAGAGTAAGACCTGCATGGCTTGTTTTCTTCTGCCAGAGAACCTAGAACAGGCAAAGACATACATGTATTTTTCCTTTGGAGGCATCAAGCTCCTTCCTGGACATTGAACTTTATGATAATCTGTGGGTGAATCTGCCCTGTTCCTGCACTTGCAGAGAGTGTCTGCCTGGCCTTCTTCCACATTCACACAGTCCAACTGGCATGAGAAAGGATGGAAGCCTCTTCGCACCTGTGCCCATTTACCTAGAGTCGCCGTTCCCTATCGGCAAACACCATTATTGAGTTCTTCCAGAGACTTAAATAAATGTTTTTGAAGATCTGTTGCCCGCCCTTTACAAACACCTGGCAGCATGTTCCACAACTGCTCAGGAGACCCATGCACACTTTAGCATGCCTCGGCTCTTTCCGAGCAACATGGGCAGGTTTCTTTTTTTTACCCCCATGGTGTGCAGCCTTGCATTGCGTGGCAGCACCCTCATCTGTTTAGCTGTCCTTTCTAGGTGGACTTTCAGATTGTTTCCCATCTTTTGCATGTGAAAATGCACATTTTCCAAGTTCTGTTCCTTTTCCTGCTTTAAAGCTTTTTGACCTTTTTCCTAGAATTTTTTGTTTATTCCTGTTTTAAGAGTTTTGAATTTTATTTAATTGAAACATGAAATAAATGTACTTTTCTATGCCTCTGGACTATTATTTATGCTGTTACTTCATTCATGCAGAGGCAAGGGTGGAAGACCTATTTTATTAACCTCTATTCTAAAGACTGTTCTTCCAGGCAAGTAAAGATAAGGAGATCATAAAAATAGGTGAAAGGTCAGGACAGGAAATGCAGATTGGATTGTGAGAAAAAAGAAAAGCAAAATTTGTTTAATTTCATGTGTGTGCTGCATAAATGCTATGGGATAAGAAAAAGAATATGTATGTTTACACATACATGCACAAGCGTGCGTGCACGCACACACAGAGTTCCTGATATAGTGGGAAAGGTAAAATGCACCTATTAAAAAATGACATAAAGCCAAAGCAACATAAAGATAAAACCAGGTGGTATAGGTCAGAAGACAGCAAGTAAGTTGCAGATGAGAGTGATGAGACGTCTTTTTGGAGCTGACCCTTCCCCTGCTAGGGCGTGTCTGCCTGAGAGAGCAGCTGAGCAGAGGCTGATGGTGGGGTCAGAATGTGAGGTGTCCCAAGGGACTGAGGGTGTGGTGTGGCATTGGATGACGGGGTTTGGAGTGTGACTCTGGAGTCCAGGGCACACTGTTGGCCTTAAGTGCTGGGATGAGGAGCTTGGATTGCTGTGATTAGATTGAGGGGCTGTGGTTCCTGGAGAGGAGAGCATGGAACACAGTGTTAGGGACTTCCTTGGGAGATCTGTGTAGGATAGGGCAAGGCTGTGCACAGATAGAAAGAACAGGAAAGGAAAGGGAGGTCAGTATAGGAGATCAGCATTTCTAATGATTCTGCTCTAGATACAAAGTGTGTTTGAGAGTGGAGAGGAAGGGCAAGCTGTTAAGATTGATTGTTGAATTAGTTTCAGTTTGATGTTAAAGAGAATGTAGAGTAAATGATAATCCCTCGAAGGTGGAGATCTTGGCGTGCTGGCAGCCTGGTGGTATAATAGAAATCTGAGAAAGGGGGAGGTTATTAGGTCAGTTTTATCAGGTAAGGTTGAATGAAATAATTAAATTTAAGTGCCTCTTGGGTATTTGCAAAGATGTATAGATTAAGGCTAAAAGGGTTGGAGAAACAGATTCGGGAGTTACCTATGATTTCTTTTGGTTATTCTGCTCTCAGGATTGAAAACTAAAGAATCTCAGTACCATGTTTCTAATTAGTGCCATAAAATTCTTTATTGATGCCAAGTTTTTATTTTTTCCTTATAAATTGTGGTAGGTAGAATTCTAAATGACCTCCAATATGCCCATTCCCAGTATACACTGCATAATCCATGGGACTGTATAACCCACTAGGGTGGGTTATACTCCTGTGATTAGGTTTAATATATGGCACAGTTGACTTTGGGAAGGGAATTTATTGTCAGTGGGTTTGATCCACTTGCCAGAGCCCTTTAAACCTGTATTTAGAGGTCAGAAGCTGAGGAGTTAAGAAATTCGAAGCAGGAGATGGGTTTATATGCTGTTGCTGGCTTGGAGATGGAGAGGACCACCTGGCAAGGAATGTAGCAGTATCCAGGAGCCCAGAGCAAACCTCAGTTGATAGCCAACAAGGAAGCAGGGACCTCAGTCCTATCACCACAGGAGCTGAATTCTGCTAGTACAAAGAATGAGCTTGGAATTGGATTTTTCTCCAGAGCTCCCAGAGGAGAACTAAGCTCCACCAACACCTTGATTTCATCTTTATGACACTCTGAGCAGGGGACCCAGTTAAAACATGGCCAAACTTCTGACTTCTGAAGCTGGGAGCTAATAAATGAGTGTTGCTTTAAGCCACTAAGTTTGTGGTAATTTGTTACACAGCAATAGGAAACTAACAAAGTTTTTGAACAACAGTTGAAAGTTGCAGGTGGTATGGACCATTATATAAACTCACACATTTAAGACAGTGGGAATATGGGAATAGAAAGAAGTTAAATGGTTGTCAAGAAATTCTACTACTTAGCCCCCGTTGCCACCCTTCCCCTGGCCAGCCCACTCCACTCCTTTCATAGCACTTAGTGGAGTGTGTCCATAACCCATCCAAGTCTTGGTCAGTGTTGTAGCAGCAGCATGTAGCAGATACTTGGTTTTTCCGCCTGAATGTATTAAGTGAATGAATGTAGGAAGGAATTGTGAAATGCTAGTTGGAGAAAATAAGCAGCTGGAGGAAAGAAGGGAACCTGGAGAGTATAAGAACACAGTGATCAAAGCCAAGTTAGAAATTGTAGGATGATGCTTGTTTTCCTAGTCCATTGGGGCTGTTGTAACAAAGTACCGCAGATTAAGTGGCGTATAAACGATGGAAATGCATTTCTCACAGTTCTGGAGGCTGTGAAGTCCAAGGTCAGGGCATCAGCAGATTTGGTGTCTGGTGAGGGCAGCTTCCTGGTTCATAGGTAGCCATCTTTTTGCTGTAACCTCATATGGTGGAAGGGACAAGGCAGCTCTCTGGGACCTTTTTTATAAGGGCACTAATCCCATTCATGAGAGTTCTACCCCCTTAACCTAATTACCTCCCAAAAGTCCCACCTTCTGATACCACCACACTGGCAATTAGTTTCAATGTACAAGTTTTGGGGAGGACACAACATTCAGTCCATAGCATATGTCAGTGGTTGTTAACAGAGTCAGAAGAAGTCAAAAAAAAAAAAAGGGGGGGGGGATTTTGCTAGAGAGAGATCCCACTGCTGAGTGTAGTACTGAAAACTAAGACAAGATTTCAGTAATTAGAATTAAAAAGCAGATCCTTGAATCCTCGTGTCATCTTGCCAGCCATCTTGGTAAGCATGCTGTGGTCTTGATGAGACAAGAAAATTGCCATGTGTGGGCATGTTCTTCATACTTGCCTTCAATGCACATGTCTTTTCTGTGCAGAAGTGGTTAACATGTGACTAACCTATGGAAAAGAAGGTCATGTGTGATCTTTTATGAAAAATCAATAGTCTCCTTGTTAATATCACTAATAACTTTATATAGCCTATTGACTGTAAAACATACATGCAATATATAGTTTCCTGTTTAATGATTGAAAAGGTCTGTTCTGTGAATGTTTATCAGCATCAAAGAAGTCTGGGCATGATTTTTAAAACCCAAAAAGGGAAATAAGTAAGTGAGATATGAAGTCCCCATATGGTTGAAATGTCTAGAGATGAAAGGGCTGGAAACAGCTTCTATCAGAGGTTTGTTAGAACTTATGAAAGTTGTAGTAAAGTAAACTGCTGTGATACCAGATAAATGACTGGTAATGTGTCTCTGTGTCCAGTATATATTTCATAGGCACGTGAGAACAAACAAAGTTTAGAAGGTGCCATTTATTATACATAAACTAGAATCTTATTGGGGAGTGGGTTTGTATATGAAGAGGACATTGCAGGATATCATAAAATGCAGAGAAATGTGACTAAGATTCTCACATTGTGCAGGAGCAGGTGAGTGACAGTGTTCTTCCCCTATGTCCCTTTCAGTTGGTATCATTGTCAGGTATTTTTTAAGAAAAGCTTTCTGCAAGGAGTAAGAGAGGCAGCTTCTAACAACAAAGGTTACACAGACATGATTTACCTTTTTTGAACTAGCTTTACCCCAAATTGCATTGTTAAATTTTTGAATTTAGAATTAATGATAGCCTGGACTACTTAGTGTTTTAACTGTATTTGAGACCACAAGTAGTTTCTTCAATATTTTCTCAAGCCCTTAAGACACTTAATTCTCCCTCTTGACTTCCTCTTCATCTTAGAAACTGCAATTTCCTTTGTAGGAACAACTTCCTGCTGGGCGCTGCCCTCTTTGGCCACTTCTGTCTTGGGTGCCTATGTTTTTATCTAAAGCCATAAGTGCATTGCAACACTAGCCATTTCATCATCATGTGAATTGAGAAAGTCTAGCAGGAAGTCACAAGTCGATTGTCCCCAATACAAGCCCAAATGTTTCTTGGTTGCTGTGTCATAATAGGCAGTTGGTGTTCTGAATGGCAGTTGTGAAGAGGATACTTTATAGAAAGGATTTCTTTTCTAGAGATATATTTAAGAGCCTGATCATTGGAGAACAAAATGCATGCGGAAAGGAAATACTTTAACCACAGTCTAAAAAAGATCTTATGATCCAGTGCCGTTTTCTCTTATAGTCATATTAAATTCATTAATTTCCAATGGGGACTTTCTTGGTTTGTCTGTTTTTTTTTTTTTTTTTTTTTTTTTTTTTAAGGGGTCCCTACCCCCCATTTTAAGGGAGAGTCTTTAACACAATGTAAAGAAATCTCTTTTTTTTTTTCCTTCTTCCATTCTCTTTATTTTCTGCACTGCAAGTGTCTTCTGTTGGTTTCATCTTTCTTTTCAGGACCTGGCTTCATGATTGTCTCCTAAAAAGATGGTTTTGTAGGCACAACAATAGGTCAGCAGTAATTAACCTATGAAGTGAGCGGTGATTATAAATGTGGTCGTGGACTCTGGAGTGTCTTTTCCTGTGTATAACATCTTATGGAGAAAGAAATCTGTCCCTCTCCTCAGAAGGCAGAAGGGACCTCTTTAGTTGCCTTCTGTATCAACTGCATAGGAGGCGCAATGTTGATTTTCTCTGTGTTGCTATTCATATAGGGCAATTGCCTCTAGGGCTGCTAACCATAAAGAAACAGTATTATCACACACAAAAAAATTTCTGCTATTGTTATTTAGAGATCAGATAAGCAGATGCTTTCAGTAAGTGAAGTGGTCAAGGTTTTTTTTTTTTTTGAGACGGAGTTTTGCGCTGTTGCCCAGGCTGGAGTGCAGTGGCGCGATCTGGGCTCATTGCAACCTCTGCCTCCCGGGTTCAAGTGATTCTCCTGCCTAAGCCTCCCAAGTATCGGGTATTACAGGCGCGTGCCATCACGCCCGGCTAATTTTTTTATCTTTAGTAGAGACAGGTTTCACCATGTTGGCCAGGCTGGTCTCAAAACTCCTGACCTCGGGATCCACCCACCTTGGCCTCCCAAAGTGCTGTGATTACAGGCGTGAGCCACCGTGCCTGGCCAAGATTTATTTATTTTATATTCTCTTGCATAGTAGATTTTTCTATGACCGTCTATATTCTTGGAGCCAGGCCTATAAAAACCAAGCCAGGGTTTAAAGCTCACAGTCTCAAAGAAGGGACAGATGTATATATAAGTTATTGTAGTACACAGAAATTAAGTAATAGAAACAGTATAATATGTGGTGGTGACCAGCCCTCTGTGGCTTCAGAAAGACCCTGTAGTAGATGATGCTAAAGCAGGTATAGGGTAAGATGAATGGTAGAACCTACGTGGATGTCTACTAAAAATATTAAAAATTAGCCAGGTGTGGTGGCATGTGTCTGTAATCCCAGTTACTTGGGATGCTGAGGCAGCAGGTGGAGTTGCAGTGAGCCGAGATTGCACCACTGCACTCCAGCCTGTGTGACAGAGCGAGAGTGTCTGAAAAGAAAAGAACCTAGGTGGATGCTGTCAGATTCACTCATCATAGACTGTTGGGGTGGGAGAAAGGTTTTACAAATGAAGGATGTTTCAATAAAGTCTTCTGCACTGAGTAAGAGTTTGCCAGGTGAAGAGGAAAGAGGAAGGGCATTCCAGGTAAAAGAAACAGTATGTTAAAAATACGGAGGGGGAAAAAAATATCTAACTTTCTGGGGGAAACTTCAGTAATTTGGTGTAGCTGAGTTAGGTATTTTTTGTGGAAGAGCAGCAGGAAATGAGATTAGACAATTAAGATCATAAGGGTCCTGAATGCCAGACTGTTTGCTTTTTATTTATGCTTGTAAATGATAGAGTTTTTTTTCATATGTATATACTAAAAAATCTTGTAACTGGCAAGTGAATATGAAAAAAAAAATTTAAGTTAAAAAGAAAACCCTCACCTTTCTCAACCACAGTTCCCTGCAGCCCCTGCCACATTTCTTGCTCCTGCTTAAAGCAAAGCCCCTTTGAGATAGTTGTCTAGGTTTGCTGTCTCTAGTGTCTCTTCTCCCATCCCCCCATGCTGACTGCAGTCCAGCTTCTGCCTCTGACCTCCACTGTGCTGGTCACCAAGGACCTATACAAGGTAGAATCCAAAGGCAGACTATCCAGCCTACATTGCTTACAAACAAGCAGCACTGGGACTGTTGATCACTTTCGCCTCCTTGGATACCACAAGCAGGGATTTTTTTTTTTTTTTTAAAGGAAGAAAAAAGAAAACCGTTAAAGTATAGATGCCACTGCATGAAACTGTTGTTTCAATTACAGACATGTCTGTCTTTCCAGGTGAAATGTGTGTTGTGGTCCAAAGAAGTTTGAAAAAAAATTGAAAACCCTTATTTAGATCACAGGGATTAAGAGCATGGACAACCTGGGCTCAGATAGCCAGATTGGAGCCCACTGTTCAGTAACTATGCCTAGAGCAAATTACTTAACCTTTTTGAGTCTCAGCTTCTTAGGTGGCTTATAAACAACAGAAATTTCCCAGTTTTAGGGGCTGGAAGTCAGAGCTCAGGGTGCCAGCATGGTCTGGTTCTGGTGAAGGCCGTTTTCCAGGTTGCAGTCTGCCGACTTCTCGTATGCTCACATGGCAGAAAGAGAACAAGCTAGCTCTTTGTAATCTGCTTATAAGGGTCTGCCCTCATGACCTGCTCACCTCCCAAAGTCCTCACCTCCATGTTGTGGATTAGATTTCAACATACGAATCTTGGGGGAGACACATTCAGTGTAATGGTTTACTTCTCTGTAAAATGGGTATAATAATTTCTATCTCATAGTGCTGTAGTAAGGATCAAGAGGTCATGAAATAAAGCCTCTGTCACATAGTGCATTGCTTCAAAAAATTAGTAGGAAGTAACTGGCTAGATTCCACCAGGTAAGACAGAAATCCTCTGCTTGGAGCTTTCTGGGATGTGTTAATCTCCTTTCAGCCTAACTGCTCATTGTTTGTCCCCTGGTTCTGCTGTATTGACTACACGGTGACTCTCCAAACATGGTGGACTATTCAAGTGTTCATTCCTCCATCTCTGTTCTCCTGCTATTGCTTTGCAGCAGCACCCTCCTCTTCCCAGTCTTGGCCCCAGCCTGTGAAACATTTACTCATTTTCAAGTCACCTCTTCTGGGAAGACTTCCCCGTTAACCTCCATGCCTGGAAACCCAAGTCTGCCCATGTCCCTGATATATTACAGCACCTGTAACTCTGATGTTTTTGATGTATTTGCCTTTCTGATCCTTCTTCTATACTTTGAGTTTCTGAAGTCAAGAAAAAAATGTTTTATTTATCTTTTGTCCCCAGCCTAGGACATTGTCAGGCCCATAGTAAACATGTAATTAGTGTTTGATGAGTGAATAATGATAGTAAAGCTTACCTTGGCATAGCCGGTGCTGGGCATTAGGGAGACAAGGTACTATCCCTGTCCTTAAGAATTTTGACTTTGGGAGTCCAAGGTGGGTGGATCACCTGAGGTGAGGAGTTTGAGACCAGCCTGACCAATATGGTGAAACCCAATCTCTACTAAAAATACAAAAAATTAGCCAGGTGTGGTGGTGCATGCCTGTAATCCCAGCTACTTGGGAAGCCGAGGCAGGAGAATCGCTTGAACCTGGGAGGAGGAGGATGCAGTGATCCGCGATCGTGCCACTGCACTCCAGCCTGGCTGACAGAGTGAAAATCCGTCTCAAAAATGATAATAATATAATAATTTTATAGTGTTTTTCATTTAATCCTCATGATGACTTTGTGGAATAGGCATTATTATTCTTTTACAACTTTTTAAATTTTAGATGCATAGGGTACGTGTACATATTTGTTACATGGGTATATTGCATACTCGTGGTGATTGGGCTTTTGTGTACCCAGTACCCAAATACTGAACATTGTACCTGATAGGTATTTATTATTCTTTCTCTGAAGTTGGAGACAGTAAGGCATAGAGACTTTGCAAAACCAGGTTACACTGCTAACAGAACACTGTGCCTGAAATTCTTAATGGTTAGGTACTGTGCTAGTCACGAGGGAAATGAAAAGGAAGAGGTGATAGGGCTAGGAGGATTAGGATCTCCAAGAATTTATTTCTTAATTATCAGCCTTGTGATCTAACTGTAGAAATTGGAGATACACCTGAAAATATTCAGTGCACTACTGTGGAATGTATTCCTGGAATGATAGTATAAAATTATTAAAAATCTTCAGTTCACCAGAGAAGTAATATTTCAGATAGGAGTCTCCTATCTCTTAATTGAAAAGCATCAATTTAAAAAAATCACATTTGTTGAAAATTGCAGAGACTAATTTCCTAACTTGCCAATTTTTATTTCAAAAGAAGTAGAGACTGTCATTGTGTCACTCTTATTTAGGGTATGTTGAACATTTCTGATCCAAGCAAAGTTTTACTTATAGTGTGGAGAAAATTGGGCATATGGTTGGTACACACTAGTGCTTTGTGTGGTATTTGGCAATTTGGGGGAGATGTGCATTCAAAGCACTTGACATTTCAAGGTTTAAAATGTGGCAGTAGTCTAGATGGGATTTTTTTTTTTAATTTTTATTTTTATTATACTTTAAGTTCTGGGCTACATGTGCAGAACGTGCAATTTCGTTACATAGGTATAAAAGTCAATGCTTTTCATTATGTGGGTGTGAAGTATATGCTCTAGCCATATTGCTTCAGTGATTTCCAGTAGATTCAAAATAAGTCATCCACCGTCTTTGCAAATCAAGGAGGGTGTTAGTGGTAGGCCCAAACTGCTATTATTTAAAACTTCTGTAGAACTTACATTAATATTAGATTGTGTTGAAATGCAGTTTTCTGGCTTAAAATCAATTTTTTAAAATTCCAAATTAAAAAGATAAATCAAATGTGAAAGGTAATGATTTTCAGTTATTAATAAATATACAGGGGCACAGGCCTAGGAGAAATAAGTTGTGGTAAGTACTTTCCCCTGAGGTTTACTTTATAAAGTGCTACATACAGTTAGCCCTGGTAGGTATGTGTTTCTGTTTTATTTGCTCTTATAATGAAAGTTGAGCTGTTTTTGATCTGTTGGTGTATGCTGTTTTAGGTTCATTTGTTTTATTCATTCTGGGTGTGGTGATGGTTTCTACTGAGCCATCTTTTTTTTTTCTTGTTCATCTGGAAAATTTAAAAACTAGGATTAGGGACAGATTTGGAGAAAGTCTATCAAAAGGGGTTTTAGAAGAAAATAAATAGATAAACCTGACATTTCTCTAGAAGTTAAAACAGGATAATAGAAAGTAGTTCCATTAAAACCTTATTTGCTGGCCAGGCATGGTGGCTCACACCTGTAATCCTAACATTTTGGGAGGCCAAGATAGAAAGATCACCTGAGCCCAGGAGTTCGAGACCAGCCTGGGCAACATATTGAGACCCTGTCTCTTAGGGAAAAAGAAATTCTTATCTGCTTTATGTCCTGAATTACTCATTTAAACTTGTAAAATAAAGACTGTATCTATTAAAAAGTAATTAAACTTTGTTGCCTAGAAATATAAATTGTCCCATTTTGGTTATATTTTCAAATAATTTGAACTGAATTATTTTGTCTTGCATATGTAGGTTTAAGTCTAAATATCCAGTTAGGTGGACTTTTGGTTTACTTCTTTTTCATGTCTGTCAGAAGAGAATATCTTCCTGTTTGTCTCCACCCCAGGTCTCTTCATGAATTTAGTTTTACATGCTTTCTTCATTTTTAGCTAAGTTTTAATCTTCTAATTTGTTATAGACAGCTTGACTTTCAGTTATACCTAATTTAATCAAGGAGACAAAGCCGTCTGTTTCAAGAATGTGATTTAAAAACACACATTTAGGCGGGGCATTGTGGCTCATGCCTGTAATCCCATCACTTTGAGAGACCAAGATGGGCAGATCACTAGAAGTTAGGAAGTTTGAGAAGTTTTCTACTAAAAATGAAAAATTAGCCAGGTGTGGCAGAGGCCTGTAGTCCCAGCTACTCAGGAGGCTGAGGCAGGAGAATCACTTGAACCTGGGAGGTGGAGTTTGCAGTGGGCTGAGATCGCACCACTGCACTCCAGCCTGGGCAACAGAGCAAGACTTGGTCCATCTCCTCCCCCCAAAAAATGAAACATTTAATTATAACAGACAAGGCCAGAGAGATGTGTAGCCATGGTTGATGGACAGTTTTCAAGGCATATGATCTTCTTATTTTGCTATGACTAGTTTAAAAGTTTTATTCTTTTGAGGGGCAGTGGGGAATAGATTGAGTTAAGAGTTAATAGGCTTTTGAACTTTAAAGTAGTTTTTTCCAGTTCTGTGAAGAAAGTCATTGGTAGCTTAATGGGAATGGCATCGCATCTATAAATTACCTTGGGCAGTATGGCCATTTTCACAATATTGATTCTTCCTATCCATGAGCATGGAATGTTCTTTCATTGTATGTGTCCTCTTTTATTTCATTGAGCAGTGGTTTGTAGCTCTCCTTGAAGAGGTCCTTCACATCCCTTCGAAGTTGGATTTCTAGGTATTTTATTCTCTTTGAAGCAATTGTGAATGGGAGTTCACTCATGATTTGGCTCTCTGTTTGTCTGTTATTGGTGTATAAGAATGCTTGTGATTTTTGCACATTGATTTTGTATCTTGAGACTTTGCTGAAGTTGCTTATCAGCTTAAGGAGATTTTGGGCTGAGATGATGGGGTTTTCTAAATATACAATCATGTCATCTGCAAACAGGGACAATTTGACTTCTTCCTTTCCTAATTGAATACCGTTTCTTTCTTTCTCTTGCCTGATTGCCTTGACCAGAACTTCCAACACTGTGTTGAATAGGAGTGGTGAGAGAGGGCATCCCTGTCTTGTGCCAGTTTTTAAGGGGAATGCTTCTAGTTTTTGCCCATTCAGTATGATTTTGGCTGTGGGTTTGTCATAAATAGCTCTTATTATTTTGAGATACGTTCCATCAATACCGAATTTATTGAGAGTTTTTAGCATGAAGGGCTGTTGAATTTTGTCGAAGGCCTTTTCTGCATCTATTGAGATAATCATGTGGTTTTTGTCTTTGGTTCTGTTTATATGCTGGATTATGTTTATTGATTTGCGTATGTTGAACCAACCTTGCATCCCAGGGATGAAGCACACTTGATCATGGTGGACAGGCTTTTTGATGTGCTGCTGGTTTCAGTTTGTCAGTATTTTATTGAGGATTTTTGCATCGATATTCATCAGGGATATTGGTCTAAAATTATCTTTTTTTGTTGTGTCTCTATCAGGATGATGTTGAGCTCATAAAATGAGTTAGGGAGGATTCCCTCTTTTTCTGTTGATTGGAGTAATTTCAGAAGGAATGGTACCAGCTCCTCCTTGTACCTCTGGTAGAATTCAACTCTGAATCTGTCTGGTCCTGTACTTTTTTTGGTTGGTGGGCTACTAATTATTGCCTCAATTTCAGAGCCTGCTATTCATCTATTCAGGGATATAACTTCTTCCTGGTTTAGTCTTGGGAGAGTGTATGTGTCCAGGAATTTATCCATTTCTTCTAGGTTTTCTAGTTTATTTGCATAGAGGTGTTTATAGTATTCTCTGATGGTAGTTTGTATTTCTGTGGGGTCGATGGTGATATCTCCTTTATCATTTTAAGCATCTATTTGATTCTTCTCTCTTTTCTTCTTTAGTACTCTTGCTAGCGGTCTATCAATTTTGTTGATCTTTACAAAAAACCAGCTCCTGGATTCATTGATCTTTTGGAGGGTTTTTTGTGTCTCTATCTCCTTCAGTTCTGCTCTGATCTTAGTTATTTCTTGCCTTCTGCTAGCTTTTGAATGTGTTTGCTCTTGCTTCTCTAGTTCTTTTAATTGTGATATTAGGGCGTCAATTTTAGATCTTTCCTTCTTTCTCTTGTGGGCATTTAGTGCTATAAATTTCCCTCTACACATTGCTTTAAATGTTTCCCAGAGATTCTGGTATGTTGTATCTTTGTTCTCATTGGTTTCAAAGAACATCTTTGTTTCTGCCTTCATTTCGTTATGTACCCAGTAGTCCTTCAGGAGCGGATTGTTCAGTTTCCATGTGGTTGAGCTGTTTTGATTGAGTTTCTTAGTCCTGAGTTCTAGTTTGATTGCACTGTGGTCTGAGAGACAGTTTGTTGTAATTTCTATTCTTTTACATTTGCTGAGGAGTGCTTTACTTCCAACTATGTGGTCAATTTTGGAATAAGTGTGATGTGGTGCTGAGAAGAATTGTATCTTCTGTTGATTTGGGGTGAAGAGTTCTGTAGATGTCTATTAGATCTGCTTGGTGCAGAGTTGAGTTCAATTCCTGGATATCCTTGTTAACTTTCTGTCTCGTTGATCTGTCTAATGTTGACAGTCCCCCATTATTATTGTGTGGGAGTCCAAGTCTCTTTGGAAGTCTCTAAGGATATGCTTTATAAATCTGGGTGCTCCTCTATTGGGTGCATATATATTTAGGATAGTTAGCTCTTCTTGTTGAATTGATCCCTTTGCCATTATGTAATGGCCTTCTTTGTCTCATGTGATCTTTGTTGGTTTAAAGTCTGTTTTATCAGAGACTAGGATTGCAACCCCTGCCTTTTTTTTTTTTCCTCCATTTGCTTGGTACATCTTCCTCTATCCCTTTATTTTGAGTCTATGTGTGTGTCTGCATGTGAGATGGGTCTCCTGAATACAGCAAACTGATGGGTCTTGACTCTTCATCCAATTTGCCAGTCTGTGTCTTTTAATTGGACCATTTCGTCCATTTACATTTAAGGTTAATATTGTTATGTGTGAACCTGATCCTGTGATGATGTTAGCTGGTTGTTTTGTTCGTTAGTTGATGCAATTTCTTCTTAGCATCGATGGTCTTTACATTTTGGCATGTTTTTGCAATGGCTGGTACCAGTTGTTCTTCTCCATGTTTAGTGCTTCCTTCAGGGTCTCTTGTAAGGGAGGCCTGGTGGTGACAAAATCTCTAAGCATTTGCTTGTCTGTAAAGGATTTTATTTCTCCTTCACTTAGGAAACTTAGTTTGGCTGGATAGGAAATTCTGGGTTGAAAATTCTTTTCTTTAAGAATGTTGAATATTGGTCCCCACTCTCTTCTGGCTTGTGGAGTTTCTGCCGAAAGATCCGCTGTTAGTCTGATGGGCTTCCCTTTGTGGGTAACCTGACGTTTCTCTCTGGCTGCCCTTAACATTTTTTCCTTCATTTCAACTTTGGTGAATCTGATAATTACGTGTCTTTTAGTTGCTCTTCTCGAGGAGTATCTTTGTGGCCTTTTCTGTATTTCCTGAATTTGAATGTTGGCCTGCCTTGCTAGGTTGGGGACATTCTCCTGGATAATATCCGACAGAGTGTTTTCCAGCTTGGTTCCATTCTCCCCATCATTTTGAGGTACACCAATCTGACGTAGATTTGGTCTTTTCACAGAATCCCATATTTCTTGGAGGCTTTGTTCATTTCTTTTTACTCTTTTTCGCTAAACGTCTCGCTTCATTTAGTTCATTTGATCTTTAATCACTAATACTCTTTCTTCCGGTTGATCGAGTCAGTTACTGAAGCTTGTGCATTTGTCACGTAGTTCCTGTGTTGTGGTTTTCATCTCTATCAGGCCGTTCATGGACTTCTCTGCATTGGTTATTCTAGTTATCCATTGGTCAAATCTTTTTTCAAGGTTTTTAGTTTCTTTGCGCTGGGTTCCTCCTTTAGCTCTGAGACATTTGATCGACTGAAGCCTTCTTCTCTCAACTCGTCAAAGTCATTCTCCATCCAGCTTTGTTCTGTTGCTGGCGAGGAGTTGTGTTCCTTTGGAGGGGGAGAGGTGCTCTGATTTTTTGAATTTTCAGCTTTTCTGAACTGCTGTTTCCCTGTCTTTGTGGTTTTATCCACCTTTGGTGTTTGATGGTGGTGACGTACAGATGGGGTTTTGGTGTGGATGTCCTTTTTGTTTGTTAGTTTTCCTTCTAACAATCAGGACCCTCAGCTGCAGGTCTGTTGGAGTTTGCTTGAGGTCCACTCCAGACCCTGGTTTGCCTAGGTATCAGCAACAGAGGCTGCAGAAGAGAGAATATTGCTGAACAGCAAGTGTTGCTGTCTGATTCTTGCTCTGGAAGCTTTGTCTCAGAGGTGTACCCAGCTGTGTGAAGTGTGAGGTGTTAGTGTGTCCCCAGTTGGAGATGTCTCCCAGTTAGGCTACTCGGGGGTCAGGGACCCACTTGAGCAGGCAGTCTGTCCGTTCCCAGATCTCAACCTCCATGCTGGGTGTTTCACTACTCTCTTCAAATCTGTCAGACAGGGACATTTACATCTGCAGAGGTTTCTGCTGGTGTTTGTTTAGCTATGCCCTCTCCCCAGAGGTGGAGTCTACAGAGGCAGGCAGGCCTCCTTGAGCTGTGGTGGGCTCCACCCAATTCGAGCTTCCCAGCGGCTTTGTTTACCTACTTAAGCCTCTGTAATGGCGGGCACCCTTCCCCCAGCTTCACTGCTGCCTTGCAGTTCGATCTCAGACTGCTGTGCTAGCAATGAGGGAGGCTCCGTGTGCATGGGACCCTCCGAGCCAGGAGCAGGATATAATCTCCTGGTGTGCCATTTGCTAAGACCCTTGGTAAAGTGCAGTATTAGAGGGGGAGTGACCCAATTTTCCAGGTGTTGTGTGTCATGGTTTTCTTTGGCTAGGACAAGGAATTCCCTTCCCCCTTGCGCTTTCTGGGTGAGGCGATGCCTTGACCTGCTTTGGCTCTCGCTCGTTGGGCTGCACCCATTGTCCTGCGCTCACTGTCTGACACGCCCCACTGAGAGGAACCTGGTACCTCAGTTGGAAATGCAGAAATCACCCCTCTTCTGTGTCACTCATGCTGGGAGCTAGAGGCTGGAGCTGTTTGTATTTGACCATCTTGGCGCCCAATTACTGAGCCGGAGTCGTACTCTCGTGCCCAGGCTGGAGAGCAGTGGTGTGATCTTGGCTCACCACAATCTCCGCCTCCCAGCTTCAAGCAATTCTTCTTCCTCAGCCTCCCGTGTAGCTGGGACTACAGGTGCGCACCATCATGCCCAGCTAATTTTTATATTTTTAGTAGAGACAGGGTTTCACTGTATTGGCCAGGCTGGTCTCGAACTCCTGACCTCATGATCTGCCTGCCTTGACCTCCTAAAGTGCTGGCATTACAGGCGTGAGCCACCACGCTGGCCGTGAATAGCTGTTAAGAAAACAAAAATGACAATTGTTT
Organism: Macaca thibetana thibetana; assembly: GCF_024542745.1. Classification (NCBI taxonomy): domain Eukaryota; kingdom Metazoa; phylum Chordata; class Mammalia; order Primates; family Cercopithecidae; genus Macaca; species Macaca thibetana. Next base: position 97,399,393 of record NC_065585.1, on the reverse strand, counting down.
TCTAAACCACAGCCTTCAAAGAAATAGGTTTAATTGTTCCATATTCTCAAGCTACTAGAAAAGTTTTTTTAAAGAGATAGTGTCTGGCTGTGTTGCATAGGCTGGCCTCGAATTCCTGGGCTCAAGGGATCTCCCTGAGTAGTTGAGACTACAGGTACGCACCATTGTGCCCAGAAATTTCTTGTTTTGTTCAGTTTCTTTTAAGATAGTTGCCATTAAATCAGTAAGTTGTAGGTGATGAAGAAAGGAATTTGAATACATTTCGACTCTTATAAGCATTAAGAATGTAGCACAATAGAAGAGCTTTTTAAGTTTGACTTAATTCAAAGTTGTACATTACCTGAATGCTTAAGATTATGTTAATACTGAGACAGTGTTCCCAGGAAGTTTGTTATTAATCCCAGGAAATCCATCATTTTACATGACCTTAAGATAGAATGATTTCTAAGAAAAAAATCATTTGAAAATCATTTCTCACTGTGCCTTTTTAGGGACTTTGATTGGGTTAGACACACTTTGAGGTCTCTGAGCAACACTGAATCTGGGTAAATTAAACTTTTTTGTTGTAAGAGCCAGTTACAGGAACTGAGCAGGAATTGAAGCACAAAAAGATTATTTTTGGCTGGCTTTAAACATGCAGGAGACCACGTGCCAAGTAATGTGAGCAGCCTTTTGAAGTTGGGAGCAGCCTCAATTGCTTGCAAGGAAACAGGGACCCCAGTGTGGAAGGAACTGAATTACATCCCAAGCAGGTGTGATTGGAAGAGGATCCTGAGTTCCAGATGACAAGGGAGCTCAGCCAGGACTTTGATTTTGGCCTTGGGAAGCCCTTTGTATAGAACCCAGTCATGTCATGCCCAGCCTTCTGTTTACCCAGATAAAAGTTTGAACAGAGCTGTGAGCTAATAAATGGGTGGTGTTTTAAGTTGCTAAGTTTGTGGTAATTTGTGTGAAGCATTAGAAAACCCATACAGGGCAACGTTAACCAGTCTGGAATATCGCAGTGCCAGTGGCAGGATCTCATACATCCATGTCTCTTCAGAACATCTGATGTTGTACTAAGGTCATGGTAGGTTCCAATAAATAGTAAGTTGAATTTTCAAAATCACTATACTTGCAGTGTAGGTAATTTGAATTATAGAGTTTTGTAGCATGTCAAGGTACATTGAGTGATGAGGAAAAACATCTTGGGATTTTCCTTTAAAAAAAACTTTTTTAAGCTAGAAAAGAAATTGAGAAACATCATTTTTATTGAAGCTCATTTGTTCTGGATTGGGGTTGGCAAACTGTAGCTTACGGGCCAAATCTGGCCCATTACCTGTCTCCATAAATAAAGTTTTATTGGATCACAACCACACTCACTAGTTCATGTGTTATCTCTAGCTGCCGTTGCACTACAATGGCAAGGTTTATTGTGACAGACACTGCATGGCTCACAAAGCCTAAAGTATTTACCGTATAGTCCTTTATAGAGTAGTTTGCTGACCCCTGTTCTGGATGGTGATGTGCTTTCCAGTCACAGCCACATTCATTTAACCCTAAATGGCTTCCATCTCTGGGGACTGATATTTCTTTAAGTCCTTTAAGTTATTATTATTATTTTTTTTTTTTTTGAGACGGAGTCTCGCTCTGCCGCCCAGGCTGGAGTGCAGTGGCCGGATCTCAGCTCACTGCAAGCTCCGCCTCACGCCATTCTCCTGCCTCAGCCTCCCGAGTAGTTGGGACTACAGGCGCCCGCCACCGCGCCCGGCTAGTTTTTTGTATTTTTTAGTAGAGACGGGGTTTCACCGTGTTAGCCAGGATGGTCTCGATCTCCTGACCTCGTGATCCGCCCGTCTCGGCCTCCCAAAGTGCTGGGATTACAGGCTTGAGCCACCGCGCCCGGCCTTAAGTTATTATTTTTAACGTATTTAGCTATACCTGATTATTAGGGTTATAGAGACTGGTTTTTAAATCTCACTGTATTGAAATGATAGGAAATGTGATAAAATTAATAAAATCCCATATGTGTGTGTTTGGGGTCCCTAAGATTATCTCCAAGTTCAATGATTTGCTAGAAGGAGCCCTAGGACTTAGAAGTAGGTATACTCATGACTGCAGTTTATTACAGCAAAGGAAGCAAGTGGAAAAGGTGTGTTGGGAGCAGTCTAGAGGAGACCAAGCAGAAGCCTCCAAGTGTCCTGTTCCATGGGAGTTGTACAGGATACACTTAGTTCCTCTAGCATTGAATTTTGGCAGTTCATTATGTGCAGATATTGTCACTTGGTCCTAACAGTTCAGGATTTTTATTCTGATTCAGTTTTGTAGATTCACAGTGCCTGTGTGACTGACCACAGCTACTGAAACTGTAGTCCCTCAGGAGGAAACAGCAGGTTTCACCATAAATTATGTTGTTTGCACAGACTATGTAGACAGAGTGGTACAGTGTGGTCAAGGTTTGAAGCATGCAAACATTTCTATCAGACTATTCCAAGAACTCAGTTCCCAAGTGGCCAGGTCAAGGGCCAGTCACCTGAGCAGGTTGGAGCAGCTCAGCCTGCTGAGTTAATTCATTCCCAAACTCTCCATAATAAGAATCTCTAGTAGCATATGTTTCAGAAACACAACATGTTTCACTAGTTATAATTATATTACAAAATGTCCTTTTAGTGCCTTAATTATTTTTATTCAGTAGTATCTTATCTTCATTTAAGAAACACTTATATGACTTTATAAATCAAGCGCAGGATAACTTTATAGTACTTAAAGTTATGGGTACAGTTACACCAAGATAAACATTGTTTTGTTTGAATTCATAACTTAAACCAAGTGTCTTCCCAAGAGTGGGGTTTCTAGCACTACCTTTTACATTTCTACTTTTTCTTAGGGACTGAGAGTACGTGGCACTTTTTCCCATAGTTCATGTTCTTGCATGAATATCAAGGGGCAATTATTTTCAGAGATGACTTACGTCCATAATATTGTTTTAGCTCATTGTGGCCAATAAAATTCCCAACAGTATATTAAAGATTATCTTTTCACTCTTGAAATAATTATGAAACAAGCATTATGAAACATGACACCTTTCAAATTCCTTAATACTAAAGTCCTTGGGAAATCATGCTTGTTGAATATCATGGTTATGGAAAAATACGAAGGACAAATTTGTTCTTTAAAGAGAATTCATTTTGCCTTTCTTCATAATTGCAGCTATCCAAGTTAAATGTATCTACATACATATAGATTTTCCTCTCTTATTCTTCTGGCTTCCATTATTTTCTAGATGGAGCCTGGTACATTGTGTGTAAGATGCTGTGTGGATAGTGGTCATTCCTGAGATTTTTCTCTTGTGTGACTGTGAACAACTGCATCTAATTCATTTAATCTGGTGTCAGTTTACCTCATTTGTCTTCTTTCACCCCAGAGTAATCTCATGAGGATTATTTTGCTCAAGTTTGATTATTTCAAAGAAGGATCATTAGGTACACCTAAGATGGCAAGATGGCACTTGCCAAAAGTCCAGCCGGTGCCTTTGGGGCTAACCTTGGATCTTGAAGGGGGCCCTGGGACTCTGAAATAATTGCTAGTAGATTTGCTTTACAGTTGAGTGTTTTGAGCCCTCAGTGGCTCAACTTAATTGTGATCAAGTAACCAGAAGTAAATCTCTAAAGAGCAGAACCTATATTTTATTCATCTTTATAGTCCTCTTGGTGTCCACATTGAGTCTTGCTGTTATCTGGCCCCTAAACCCAAGGCAAACTGGAAGGGGCTCGTGGCTTTGGCGTTAGTCAGAAAAGGCTGTTAGGGCAGTCTCCGGCACCCTACGAGTGGGGCCAGCGAGCAGAGCAGCTTGTAACCAGAGGGAAGGAAGCCCAGCTGGCAAGCAGAACTGCAGTACCTCAGAGTCCAAAATAATGGCTCTCCACAGGAATGCCTGTGGGTGTTATGAGATTATTCGCTTATATTCAACATATAATAAGAAGTTAGAAGAGGCTGGGCTTGGTGGCTCACGCTTGCACTCCTAGCACTTTGGGAGTGGGCGGATGGCTTGAGTCCAGGAGTTTGGGACCAGCCTGGGCAACAAGATGAAACCCCATCTCTACAAAAAATACAAAAATTAGCCGGGTGTGGTGGTGCACGCCTGCAGTTCCAGCTACTCGGGATTGAGATACACCTGGGAGGTGGAGGTTGTAGTGAGCCAAGATAGCACCACTGCACTCCAACCTGGATGAATTGGGTAAAAGAAGAAATTATGGAAAACTTCACTTGCAAGATCTTTTCATTAAAATGATTAAAATATAAGGTTTTAGAAAATTCAGCTCCATGAGGTGCAGTGAAACACTGGTTAAATTGTGGCTAAAGGAGTTTAGGAAAGACTGCTTATTGCAGACTCCTCGTAGAGGGCACAGGGCATGCAAGCATATTCAAGGTTTCTGAGGCCTGTGACAAGGCATGTTTAACTTTATTCACCTGAGTATATTCAAGCCCATGTGCCTGCGGAGCTCCGTGTCCCCTTGATCCCTGTTGCCTTTGCTCCTTGTGGAGCTCCCGGGTGAGGACCACCCCCTGGGCCCACAGCTCAGGGCTGTCCACTCACTAGTTACTGCTTTTGCTTTTCTTTATTGCTTTTGTTATCCTAGAACACTCTCCTGGCTTGATTCCTCTGAAATCTTCTACCTTCTTAGGAATTCTATTTCAATTTTTTCCATTTTCCCCCTCCATTGTGTAGCATTTTAATTATTTGCCTTGAATAAAAATAAAGTTTGGCTCATAACCAGAAGCAACCTGTCTTGCCTTAGGTCCAGGGGCATAAGTGAACAGATTTATTTTTAAAACATGCCATCATGTTTGTTTCTACTAATTTTGAGGCCTAGGTTTTGAGTAGTAGGTCTGAGTGGATGACCTCTCAGCCTGCACCATGGCAACACGTGCTGCCCCTGCCTGGGACTGGCAGAAGGCACCCTTGCAGCAGCTCAGGATTCACACTCACTGAGCGGGTTTTAAAACACGCAGAATGGCCAGACAGGTCGTATCACAGTTTGTGTCAGAATTCCCCAGGTGTACGCTATTTTTTTTGTTTTGTTTTGTTTTGTTTTTTGGAGAAGGGGGTACTTTTCATCTGTGATCACTGCAGATAAGATGCATGAGGACCTCGGAGGACCCTGTTGCTGGGCCGGGCCTGCTGTTTGCTGTGGAGCCCCCTGGCCTTGGTCACTGCTGCTTTCTGCTCCCCCTGCTACTGCTTGGTGAACTTTGACCCGCCAGTTGCCTTTCTTGAGCCTCGTGATTCCCCTCCCCTCTTGCCCTGCTGTCTCTCATTTCTCCTTGGGCTCCTCAGAGCAGGTGCTGGGCTGACAATAGGTGGAGAGGGCTTCTGTAAGCCAGTCCATAGGTTTGAGTTAAGTTCTCTCCTTCTCACTGGGCTGCAGCTGAGGTCGGAAACACGTGTTTGGTTTGAGGAAGGCAAGCCAGGTGGTTTTCAGAGGTATAACTATGGGTGTAACTTGTTAAACCTGTTCACCTAAGAAGATTTTTTTCCTTGAACGTGTGAGAAGACCTGTAGCTTTTGTTTTGCCTCTCACTAGCTGGCTAGTTTTCACGGATAAAGTTTCAGTCGCAAAAAGCACACCATGTAAACAGTGGAAGTAGATCTCTTATTGGTAGCTTAAGCCTTTTTATTGTCTGGAATTGTTGTTATATTGGTTTTAATTCAATAGAAAATAAAATGTAGTTAGCAACTGGGAGTCCAGTTTACTCTTTATTTTGTGTTGTTTTGCTGTTCTTTTCCACACAATCAGTGAAGTTCGTATTGCGTAAACAGAGAGCATTCCACATGAATTAATGGTGTATGTGTGCACTGACTGCATTGGGGTGATAGACCTGTGGATAAAGACTTTGGGTCCCTCCCTCCCTCCGTACACATTGTACCCAGAATGATTCCTGATACACACTAGGCACTCAGTTAATGTGTTACATGAATAAATTTCATTTTAGAAGTGGGAGTGGAAATGCAGGCATATGATAACCAAATCTATTGACCTATCAGTCACCAGTACTCTTTCATTCCCCTCACTGTGAAGAGCAGTCTTGGTTTTGATGATTTTTACTTGCCATGATGTATCTTCTGTAGCATTTTTGTTGTTGCTCTTACCATCCAACCTCCTTAAAACAGTGGTTTGTATGGGATTTAAAAGCTTCTAGGCAGCCAGGGCCTTCTGACTCTCTTGTTCTTTCCTTATGGTGCTACTGACTGTGCTCGTTTGTAGTGTGACTTTAAGAAAGAGAGGCTGAACTCAGGATAGGAAGGGTGAACTTGGCATAACACTGCTCTGGGTGTTCTCAGAAGATCCTACTCGGGCAGGTCTGGGCCTGGTCAGTAATTGGGTGGGAGGCCTCAGAGAACAGAAACCGGCGACTGGCAGGAAGTGGCATGGGGAGCTCACCTGGCCTGCGAGTCTGGGCTCAGCTGGACCTGCCCCACATGGCACCAGGCGCACAAGGTGTCCTCACAGAGCCGCCCTGTGGCACACCTTTGCATGTTGACCGAGACCAAAGACTTGAGACTTCTGTTTTTGCATGAAATATGAGTCAAGTGAGAAGTTTTCTGTCTTACGATTGGTTCTCTCCAAGAATGATATTAGTTAGTTACCATCCTCCCTTTGTTCTACCAGCTGGGTAGCATTTAGCTACAAAGGTGTAATTTTAAAATAAGGAGGTGATCATTTATTAGTGATATTCCATTATTGCTCTTGGTGTGACCTTTCTATAAATTTTAGAATTAAGAGCTTTAATTTCTGAACATTAAAGAATGGTGTTTCATCTGGCTAATTTGTTTCATACCACAGAGGCACTGCTTCATCTTGAAATTAGACTTTAATGTATTCCTGACTTGATAGCAGACACAGTTTTTCATCTAGGAGGACCCTACACATGTAGACTGTCATACACGGACTTAGGTTAAGATTTGGTTGATAGGAACTGGGACACTGCAGTCCAGGGGTAGCACTTCAGGTATTCAGGGCAATCACAAGAAGCTTTTCTGAACATTTCATAAAGAAATGTGTAGGTAGGATTACAGGAAGTAACATTAGCTTAAAGAGTAGCAATTGAACTATATAAAGCATTGTAGTAATTAATTTTTAAATTCAAAGTTTTTTCTCTTTTTTTGAGATGGAATCTGACTCTGTTGCCAGGCTGGAGTGCAGTGGTACGATCTCGGCTCACTGCAACCTCTGCCTCCCTGGGTTCAAGCGATTCTCCTGCCCTCAGCGTATGGAGTAGCTAGGACTACAGGTGTGCACCACCACACCCAGCCAGTTTTTGTATTTTTAGTAGAGACGTGGATTAACCTTGTTGGCCAGGATGGTCTTGATCTCTTGACTTCGTGATCCGCCCGCCTCGGCCTCCGAAAGTGCTGGGATTACAGACATGAGCCACCATGCCCAACCTAAAGTTTGTTATTGTTATTATTATTATTATTATTAATTTTTTTTTTTAAGAGTGATATTGTTGAATATCCACCTCTTTAGAGAACTGTAGGATTTTAAAATTGTTTTTTCTGGTCAGCTCCTATAAGTATATGCCCGCATTTCCCCTTTTACGCACCCCTTCCCCCCACCATTGCATACATTACCAAAAAACTGGCAGATTTCAAGTTAGAGAAACAATAGGTCTTTATCTTATCGTTTTGACTGCCCAGCATTATAGATTGTCAAAATAAAGAATCCTCAAAAGGAATGGAATTGTGGAGTCATTTTAACTCCTAGTATACAGTCTGTGGGAGGCTGTCTGTGGTGAGGGGAAGCTGTAGAAATGCCCCGGAACTTTTGGGAGGCCAGGAGTTAGGGCGCTGCTGCATCCTCACCCTACCCACTACAGGCACATCTCACTGGGATCTTTTCTTCTCCGTGGTCTCTTTGCCAAACAGCTGCTTTTCCAGCCCTCTGCCAGGTGCTCTGTGTCTTTGTGCTGGTCCTGTGAGCATTTAAAACTCCAAATAGTATTTTATTTCTTCTTTATTTGATCCCTAATATTTTATCTGATTCAATTAATACCATTATCGTGGCTAGCATGAACTTTGGCCTCTTCTAATACATCACTTGAACCAACTGACTCTCTGTCTCTCTGAGAGAGTTTTCATTAGTACTATTTGTTTTCTGTCTCTCTGAGAGTGTTTTCATTAGTACTATTTGGTTACTGAACTGTTTTAGAATAATAGTTATTAAAGTAATGGGCCAGAAATGAATCAGCACTTGCCAGTGTGCTGAATTACTACATTAAAATGCTATATTAACTTAATTTGCCAGAGCATTTCATCAGTGGAGTTGGAGATGGAGACAAGTCAGAATGCACAGACTTTACCACTGACCCCCAGACCCCACTGTCTCAAAGCCCTATTTAATAGATGTGGGTGATTTTGCCCAAGTTCATCATCATTCTACGAAAATACTTTGAGTGTTGTCCCCACTGCTGATGGTTCTGTTGATTTATTTGTCTTTGTGCAAGAGGACCTATGTGCTCTCTTTCTATACATCCACCTGCAGGCACACGCTTATATTTAATTATGCTTTAGAAAATTATTTTTATAAGTAAAACTGTGTATTTGTGTTTTTTAATTAAAATCTTTATAATTAATAGAAAGGAGGCTTGGGCTTGCCATTCTGATTATTTGCTTTTTCTTTCTGACTGAAGGACAGAAATTCCAGGTAGTCTCTTCATCTTTTGCAGTGTAGTGTTTCAGTGAACTTGGTAGACCTGAATGCCACCAGGTATTATTAGTATAAAATGTTGATGTTTTGATATATAGTATTTAATTCTCGCAACTTACTGTTTTGGTAGGGCATTCATGAAACTCTAAAACTGGAAAGAGAATTACCTGAACAAAAATGACAGCAGTTTATCAAGGATTCCATTTTTCCCTACTGAATTCTTATGGCTACATTAGCATGTATTGGTTTGTTGAATTAATTAGTGAATGAGAGTTTACCACTCATTTTTTAAGCCCACCCAGTCCCCCTCAGTAAAGCAAAACATCAGTGTTTCTGGTGAAACTACTTTGAAATCTTTGTTCTTATATAGTTGTATATATATGTTTTTGTAAGCCTTTGAAAAAGCATAGCTTTACTGATACTTCTGGTTTTCTATTTACTTTCAAAATGCTAAAATAAAGCTTTTGTGTTACATAAGACTAATGAAACAAATCTAGCATTGAAGGAAAGTTGGAAATATTATTAGAAATCACTTTTATTTTTAGTACTTCAGTATAATTTGAATAGAAACTGGTATCCGCAGGCAGTACCCTTATACCATGTTTAAAAACTTTTTTTTTTTTTCAGTTAGTGGCAAACGTTTTAAAATTAGGAAAATTCACTTAGGTTTCAGATTTCTTTATCTTCCCTTGAAGAAACTCTGCTAGTTATTGGGCAGATTGCCCACGTTGCGGGAGTCAGTTTGCTCTGAGCAGCAGCTGCCAGTTTAGACAGATGTGGGGCTTCCCTCACACCCCTGCCATCCTCTCCTCCTCCTCCCTCTCACCCTCGGGGGCTGGAGGCCATGAGCTCAGACCCTCTGCTAAAAAATTCCATTGGCAACTCAAGTTAGTGGCCACTGATATATTTTTGTTTGTTTATCTAGATGGCCTAAGAAATATTTCTGTATTTCTTGTTCTGCTCATTTTAAGAAGGGAGAACAGACATCCCTAATTACTTAACTGAAATGATGTGTCCTCTCCTACCCATGAGATCTCTTCTTGCCAGTCTCTCTCTTTTGTTCCTTCTCCCTCCATTTTGTTTTGTTTTGTTTTGTTTTGTTTTGTTTCCTCTTTTGGCACCGGAGTGTCTGGATCCTCTAGGTGGCTTTTATACTCTCTACTTTTAATTTACTAAATTTTAAATATTTTTAAATAAAGAATACATACTTACAGAAAATATTTCAATTAGAACAGTAGTTAAAGCAAAGAATAATAAACTCAGCTCCCAGAATTAATCATTGTTGTTTCTTGTGTAGTCTTCAAAAACTGTTCTGTATATAAGAATATTTGTATATGTTCTTCTGTTTTTGGTTTTTCCACCCATAAGCTCTTCCTATATATGCATTAGTTTTGTAATTTTCTGTATTCTTATCAAGACTTATGGATCTATCACATTGTTTCTAATGGCTGCATGATATTTTCTTGTATAAATACCATAACCAGCACTTGATTAATGGATGATTCCAGTTTTTTGGTTTTGGGTGTTCTTTACCTATAAACTATGCTACACTATGCTTCCATGTACATATGTGTCTGGACAGTTGAATGAATAGACCCAGTAAGAGAATTGATAGGTTAAAAGTCTTTACATATTAAGTTTTAACATATCTTGCTTTTAGTCTCCCAGCACAGTCACACGAATTCACTCTTTGTCTCAGTGGCCAAGAGCTTCTGCCAGCATGTGGTTCCCAGTGAGACTGATCATCTTGTATTGGTAGTTTGTATCACGTTTCCTTGGAATGCCTGTTTGCATAATTTGCTCATTTTTTCCATTGGGTTGGCTTCCCATTTCTTATTGATTCATGGGGGTTTTTTGTACATCAAAGAAAACAAACTGCTTGTTAATTGTGGCAGATTTTTTTCTTTTTTGTCCTCTTTTGTTGTTGTTGTTTTACCAGTTTGCTGTCTTTTAAATGTTTCTACTTCGGGAAATTTTTGGACAGAGTTTTAAATTTTTATGTGGTCAGTCATTTCTTTTGTGGACTTTGTGTCATACTAGAAAAACCTTTCTCCAGTTTACAATTATTTTTAAAATGTATCCGTATTTTTAGTTCTTTATAAAATTATTTTGATTTTTTGATCTTTTGGAAATTTATTTTGGTGTAAATAGAGAGGGATCCAGCTTTTTTTCCCTCTCTGGATAGGTAGTCAGTTGTTCCCAAGTGAGTTTCTTTTGCTTAGTGATTTGCACTCTTATTTTTATTATTTTTATATGCAATCTTATTTCTATTTGGGTATACTTCAGGAATATTAATTTGGGTATACTTCAGGAATATCAATCATTGGGTGGTCTATTCCTGTGTTAGTACCAAGCTTTTAATAACTATAGTTCTACACTATGATGTATTATTTGTAGTTGCCCTTAATTTATTTTCTTTTTTAGAATTTTCCTTGCTTAAATGAAAAAAAAACTTGAGGGAAATTCTTTAAATTTAATGGAGTAATTCTACTTGACATAAGTATTCATATACTTTATTATGTATTTTAAAAATTTTTTTGGTTTCACTGAGGCTCCTAGTTATTAACTGTTGCTTTGAAGTTCACTGAGGAAGTCAGGTGTGTAGGCCTGGAGAGGTGGGACAACGTTTTGGAAGAGTGGAGCCAGGAGTGGTAGGAAGTGGGGTGCTTCCTGCCTGTGTTACTAGATTGCTGTGGGGGCTCAAGCAAGTCACTGAAGTGTCCCTCATGGGTTCCCATGTATAGGACAGCCTGTGCCAGCATAGTTACTGATATTTAGATATAATGAGTAGTTTTCCGTCACTATTTTTCATTCAGCCGTTGTGAGGAATAAATGAGTCAATACGTTTATAAATATTTCAAAACTGGTAGAGCCTAGTATAAGAACTTTGATGATGATGATGATGATGATAGTGTTGTGGTTATTTTTTCTGTTTTACTTTAGTTGAAAGGAGCCTAATTTTCTCATGTTCCAGAAAATAAGGAGGAAGTGGGGGGGGGCAAGGGGGGGAGAGAGAGACAGATATAGATATAGATATAGATACAGATATAGATACAGATATAGATTGAATTTACTGCTGTTGCCCCAGCCCCAGCACTCACCAGTTTCTGCTAGGGTACTGAAGGCAGACCTGTGTGATGAGGGGATTTTTAGGCTGAAACCTTGAAACATGAGAAAGACTTAGGGAAAGATTTGGGGTGGGAATGAGGAAGCGTATTCTAGGGCAGAAAGGGCTGTGGCGTCCACAGGCAGGGAAGAACATGGTGTGGAAACCTGAAAGCACATCAGAAAGGCTAGGGAGCAGCCAGGAGACAGACAGCTATGAGTAGAGGCCTGGTGGGAGCAGGGGCCACCTGAGGCCTTAGAGACCACAGGGCAGGTGGGGGGCATTGAAAGGTATCCTAGGTGTACTGGGAAGTTGTTTATAGGATCTTAAGGAAGAGCATGGAATGCTCTGACTTAGGTTGTTCTGATTGTGGTGTGTGGGGCAGACCCTGGCAGGAGGGCAGGAGTGGAGCAAGAGACCAGCTCTGAGTCACAGCCATTGTGGTGCCAGGTGGGAGTGGGTGGAGAGAAAGGGGCACATCCTGGTTAGTTTTGGAGGTAAAACTTAGTCATGAATTGAATATCAGGGGATTTCTGACTTGCACATGGGTGGCACATGGTATTGATCAGGTGATACTGGGGTAAACAGCTGGTTTTGAGGAACATATAGGAGTTTGATTTTGAACTTGTTGTATTGAGATATTTGTGAATATGTGAATTGAACCCTTTAAGAGAAGATGGGCAGTTCTGAAATGGAGAGAGGTTGGCTGGGATATTTACAGTAACTTCCTGCATGAGCATTTCCCTTCTTCAAATACATCCCATATGCAGTCTCCACAACAGTCTTCTCAACGTGTCTTCCAAATTCATCCTCCTTGCATACTTGGAAATCTTCAAAAGCTTTCTGCTTTCTTCAGTGATGTCTGAACTGTTAAACCTGACATTAAAGATCCTCCACAGTTTGCTCCTCACCCAATCCATAGGATTATGTTTTTCACATTACTGTCTCTTGCCTCCCAGTATGAACTCTAAACTCTCAGTTGCCTAGACTCGTCTATAGATCATGAAAGTCATTTTACTTTCCTGCCTTATGTGCTTTCGTCTCTCTTTTTGCATCTTTATCGGTTGAGAATTTTCCAATCCTCTGAGACTCAGTATAGGTTTTACCTCTTCCACTATGCCTGCTGGTTTTAGATCATCCAGAAATAAGGGCTCCATTTTTTGTCCATTTGGAGCACTAGTGTGAGCCATGCTTATATCTGCTTTATTTTATTTCAAGCTCTTTATGGAAGTGTGTCTCATCATATTGTCTCTCTTCCATAATACCTTATGCGCGGTGTGTACTGAATAAATATTTATTTAATATTTTCTCTATTTGGAGATTTTTTCAGGTAAGTTATCCTTTTGGTTGCAAGTAGCAGGAACCAAATGTAGCTGGTTTTAAAAGAAGAGGAAATTCACTAGAACACTACTGCAAATCTTGAGTAACTTAAGATAAAGTTGAAGGATGAACTGAGCCTTGGGGCAGCCCTGGGAACCTCACCAGCCCTGGGAACCTCACCTCTAGATGGACTTTTCATCTAGAGGTTTGTCATTAGTGTAGCTTAACTTCCCCTTCCCAGACTCTGTCAATTCAAAATCTGGAGGAAAAGAATCTGACTGGCTTAGCATTGGTCACTTGTCTACTTGAGGCCAATCAGCTCTGACCTCTGACAGAAGTCTTATCCTAGACACATGGCTACTGAGATGTGAGATGTCCGTAACCTTATGACTGCCAGAGGTTGAAGGGTTTCCTTCTGTGGACAGAGACATTTGTTCTCTGAAAAGAGGAGTCAGAAATAAATTGCAACAGATGTGTACTACAGCAGTATTGCTAACTTTGGAAACAGAGTCAGTATTGAATACTTTATGGTTTTGAGAAATTGCAGATGGCTTTAACCAAGGTCCTGTTAGTATATTGCAATGGAAATAGGACCAGACTACTGTCTTTGTTGACTGGCTTCATAAAAACTATTCCTTGCCTCATGCCAGTCTTGTTTGTGATATTTACTCACTAAATCAGAAGACTCCTCCTTCCAAACTTCCTTACATCAAGGAAGAAAAAAAGTCCTGATGATAATTTTATTGTATTTAAACATTAGCAGATTATGATAATAGCTACAGAGTCATTCTTTGCTCTGTGCATTTGACCATTGCAGATGTTTTACTGCTGTAAAAGTTCCTTATTTACTCATCCATATTATTTCTATAACTGGGCTATATTTCTGAAGGAAGTAATCTGTGAAAGTTTCAAGAGGGCATCAGTTGGTTAACTTTGCAAAAATAGGAAAAATATGTAAAATGTAAGTGTTTTAAAAGAAAAACAAATTTAAATCTTTGTTCTTGAAATTCATCATTTATGCAAAGTAATTTTTTTTTGTAAGGATGATTTGGTAAAGGATAAAAGTTTCTGGCTGGGCATGGTGGCTCACGCCCCAGCACTTTGGGAGGCCAAGGCAGGCGGATCATGAGGTCAGGAGATCAAGACCATCCTGGCTAACACAGTGAAACCCCGTCTATACTAAAAATACAAAAAATTAGCCAGGCGTGGTGGTGGGCACCTGTAGTCTCAGCTACTTGGGAGGCTGAGGCAGGAGAATAGCGTGAACCCGGAAGGCAGAGCTTGCAGTGAGCTGAGATAATGCCACTGTACTCCAGCCTGGGCGACAGAGCGAGAGTCCATCTCAAAAAAAAAAAAAAGTTTCTGTGGAACACAAATTTTGCCCAAGTACATTGGGTCAGTGTGTGGCAGCAGTAGGCAACCTATGAGGAATAACTATGGTTAAGAAAAGTGGTTGATGTTTTTAAGGTACTGGGAAAGATGTCAGTGGTGTATACCAGGTCCTTCTGTTACTTTAAAATTTTAATAACAATTTTCTGAACATCTATGTGTTCCATAGATCCAGATGATTGAAAAATTAATTTTCTCTCCTACTGGAGAAACGGTTAAAGGATATGAACACACAGGAAGAAATGTGAAGAGCCAATCAACGAGTGCAAAGATGCTGAACCCTGTGAATGATCAGGGATGTGCACACTTAAATAGGAGAGAGATAACATTTCACACCCATCAGATAGTTATAAATTTAAAAGTTTAAAATTACTCAGTGATGCTGATAGTGTGCCACAGCTTTCAAACACTGCTGATGAGCATTTCTGTCAGCACAGGGTCTCTATAGAACCATCTCACAATTGCCAGTGTAGTTGACAATGGACTGTCCAAGAATCCACTGGGCTAGTGTATACCACTGAGAAGCTAGCATGTATGTGCCCAGTGAAACAAGTATAGTACTACATGTTACAGTTTTATTGTAATGTGAAAATTTACAAAACTCTTAAGTGTCTACCAACAGTGAAATAGGTAAGTAAAAAGTGGTATAGTCAGAATATAGCAATGAAAATTAGTGATCTACAGCTGCCGTGTCCTTGCAAAATAGTTCGTTTGTATGTGTGCTATTAAAAAAAATCAAAACAGATAATAATGAAATGCCAAATTCAGGAGAGAGTTGCCTCTAAGGAGAACAGGCACAGGAAGAGAAATACGGGACATTTCACCCATACCATTAAAAAAAATCTAAAGAAAAATTTGCATTGTATTAAAATTTGACAGAAGGTGATGGGTACATCTACTTGTTATTTTTTTTCCCTACCTTTCTGTGCCCTTAAATATTTCATAATAAATAGTCGTTATCTGTATCTTAAAATATTTCTCAAAGAATTTTTCCATTTTTGGATGATTAAGCTGGGAATGGGGGAGTCAACTTGTTCAAAGTAACAAAGTAGTTAAATAGTTGAGCTGTGATCAAAAACAAGTCTGTCTTGTTCCAAAACTCATGACCCTCCTTTCTCATTAATCTGATTCTACAATGTAGAGAGGGAATACAAGCTTGAACCTATGAACCTGCAGTCGCCTTTGACCTATCTCTGACTATTCCCTCTCTCTTCCACCCGGTCCCTGGCACACACTTGTCTGTGCACACATGCATACGTGTATATATCATTCTTTCTGAAAGATTACGTGTTCCTCACAGTCAGGCTCAGGCCAAGAGAGCTGGTGTCTGGTGAGCCAGTAGGCCCTCTCTGTCTGTGGCGTGAGCATTCCTCCATGTTCATCTGGGGTTATGGGCATGGGGAATGTTCTAAAATATAATATGCTAAAATGGTGGCTTCTAGTTATCCTTTCCTAAAGGTGTTCCTTCTGCCTTGGTTCCTGTTAGAAATGACTACATGGGCCAGGTGCAGCAGCTCACACCTGTAATCTCAGCCCTTTGGGAGGCTGAGGTGGGAGGATGGCTTGAGCTCAGGAATTTGATACCATCCTGGGCAACAAAGTGAGACCTTGTCTCTACAAAAAAAAGTTTTAAAAATAGCCAGGCATGGTGGCACACATCTGTAGCCTCAGCTACTTGAGAGGCTGCGGTGGGACGATCACTCAATCCCAGGAGAGTCAAGGCTGCAGTGAGCTGTGTTCACGCCACCACACTTCAGCTTGGACAAGAGAGTAAGATCCTGTTTTTAAAAAAACAAAAAACAAACAAAGTAAATAATTAATTAAAAAACGACTACACAAAGAATCCAGGATTTGCTCTGTGGGTTTAAGACAGTGTTTGTCTTTTTGGTTGTCTACAGAAGACATTCTTGGTGTTCCTCATTGTCTTTTGTATAGAAATCCTCTTAGAAACCAAGAAAAAAGTTTTAACAGAAAATAAATACAAATTTTAAAATATTAAATTTAAAACCAAACAACATGTAAACTATAGGGGCTAAAAAGAATAGCTAACATTTGCTAAATGTTTATACGTTAGCATTTATTACTGCATCTCCAATTTGAAGATGAGGAAATAACCTCATCAAGGACACTACCTTAGGGAAGTTAAATAAATTCCCTAAGGTAGCCCACTATTAGGGAGTAGGGCTGAGACCACAACAGTGTTTGAGTCAGACACCACTTTTATTGGGAAAGACCTTCTAGGCTGCTACCGCTCCAAGCAGTCTTCTCCATTTCTACATCTGCTGTATGCAGGGTATGTTTGGAATTGTCCATAAATTGTTTTGTATTTTTAGTTTAGTTTTTCCTTCAGTTTTTAAATTGGGTATAAGGATGCAAGAGCAAGGATGGATTTGAAAATTTCTTTATACTACTGTAGCAGCTAACATAGCATGTGGGTAGTTGGCATTCAGTGCATTCTTAGATATTAGCTAGTTCTCACTGAGGAAGCAATAGCTTAAAATACCTAAAATTTGTTATCATGGATTGATGCTGAGAATTTTGAAGTACTACCTGAGCTGCTAAGTCTTACCAGTTTTACTGATGTTAAATTCTTCACTGAGGAAATTCATTTGGATTTCATGGTTTTCATGATTTTAACTTAAGCATCGTCTTGCCAGGTTGTTCACAGCTGAGCAAATGTACCTTTTTATGCCATCCTTTCTGGGAAGGAAAATAAAATATGCCTATCCAAACTTTCTAAAACAAATTGTCACATCTGCTGTTTTCATTTTATCTTCCATTTATTCTTTAAGGCACATTCTTACCAAGGTCCCATGGATTTCTTGTATCTGTACAATTTCTCTTTTGTCAAATGCAGAACACTGTTCAGTCTCTTGTCACCTGAAGACAGCATGAATGTTCTTGATGTTTCCAAGGTTCCAATCTGGACCTTCTCTTCTTCTTTCACATACTTTTCCATAGATAGTCTTCTCCAGCCCTCGTGCCTTCACATCCTGATTCTCATGATTTCTGAAGTTGTGTTCCCATCCCACATCACTCTTAGAATTCCAGACCTGCAGAGCCACTGCCTGTTGACCAGTTTTTCCCCAGGTATCCTATAGGCACCACAACATTCACACATCAAAACCAGCTTGAGTATTAGCAACTCCTGCCCGAATGTATTTCCTGCTATATTGAATTTGGTCCTCAAGTGTTATTGCATCCTTTTCCTCGTATTCTTTTCAGTCCACCTCTTTATTCCCACTACCACTCAGATCCTCTCAATGTCTTGCTCTGACTATGGAAGAGCCTTTTAGCTAGCTACCCTTCCCCAGCCAGCGTGATTTCCTCCCTCTCTGTATCACCATTCAAATGTTCGAATGGTCAATTCCACATTACCATCTGAGGTTGTTAGCTCCTGTGTCAAGCTGCCAGTGGCTCTCTCCTGCCTCAGAATATTGGTCCTACTCTTTCTTTTCCCTGGAATGTCCTTCCCTCTTCTCTCTGTCTAATTAATCCACACTTAGCATTGAACTTCAGGTGCCAGATTCTGGGAAGCAGCGCTCTTTTACTTTTTCTTTTTTTCTGTCTGTCTTTCCTTTCCTTTCTTTCCTTCTTTTCTTTTTTCTCTCTCTCTTTCTCTCTCTCTCTTTCTTTCTTTCTTTCTTTCTTTCTTTCTTTCTCTCTCTCTCTCTCTTTCTTTCTTTCTTTCTTTCTTTCTTTCTTTCTTTTTTTGTCTGTCTTGTCTTTCCTTTCTTTCCTTCTTTTATTTTCTCTCTCTTTCTCTCTTCCTTTCCTTTCCTTTTCTTTTCTTTTCTTTTCTTTTCTTTTCTTTTCTTTTCTTTTCTTTTCTTTTCTTTTCTTTTCCCCTCCCTGCCTCCCTCCCTCCCTGAACCTCCTTCCTTCCCACTCTGTCACCCAGGGTGGAGTGCAGTGGCATGATCTCAGCTCACTGCAACCTCCGCCTCCCAGGGTCTCAAGCCATTCTCCTGTCTCAGCTTCCCCAATAGCTGGGATTACAGGTGTGCACCACCACACCCGGCTAATTTTTGTATTTTTAGTAGAGACAGGGTTTTGCCATGTTGGCCAGGCTGCTTTCAAACTCCTGGCCTCAAGTGATCTGCCCGCCTTAGCCTTCCAAAGTGCTGGGATTACACCCACCCAACCAGAAACAGACCTTTTCTGACACTTAACTCTTCTCTCTCCCTGTGCCTCTCCTGGCTTTGTCGCCTTTCTTATGTGTTCTCCTTGGAGCCCAAGCAGTATCTCCATGGCAGCATTCCTACCAGTGTTTTATTTATTTATTTCTTTTTATTATTACACTTTAAGTTCTAGGGTACATGTGCATAACGTGCAGGTTTGTTACATATGTATACTTGTGCCATGTTGGTGTGCTGCACCCATCAACTCGTCTTTTACATCAGGTAAAACTCCCAATGCAATCTCTCCCCCCTCCCCCCTCCCCATGATAGGCCCCGGTGTATGATGTTCCCCTTCCCGAGTCCAAGTGATCTCATTGTTCAGTTCCCAACTATGAGTGACAACATGCGGTGTTTGGTTTTCTGTTCTTGTGATAGTTTGCTGCGAATGATGGTTTCCAGCTGCATCCATGTCCCTACAAAGGACACAAACTCATCCTTTTTTATGGCTGCATAGTATTCGATGGTGTATATGTGCCACATTTTCTTAATCCAGTCTGTCACTGATGGACATTTGGGTTGATTCCAAGTCTTTGCTATTGTGAATAGTGCCGCAGTAAACATACGTGTGCATGTGTCTTTAGAGCAGCATGATTTATAATCCTTTGGTATATATCCCCAGTAATGGGATGGCTGGGTCATATGGTACTTCTAGTTCTAGATCCTTGAGGAATCGCCATACTGTTTTCCATAATAGTTGAACTAGTTTACAATCCCACCAACAGTGTAAAAGTGTTCCTATTTCTCCACATCCTTTCCAGCACCTGTTGTTTCCTGACTTTTTAATGATCGCCATTCTAACTGGTGTGAGATGGTATCTCATTGTGGTTTTGATTTGCATTTCTCTGATGGCCAGTGATGATGAGCATTTTTTCATGTGTCTGTTGGCTGTATGAATGTCTTCTTTTGAGAACTGTGTGTTCGTATCCTTTGCCCACTTTTTGATGGGGTGGTTTGTTGTTTTCTTGTAAATTTGTTTGAGTTCTTTGTAGGTTCTGGATATTAGCCCTTTGTCAGATGAGTAGATTGCAAACATTTTCTCCCATTCTGTAGGTTGCCTGTTCACTCTGATGGTAGTTTCTTTTGCTGTGCAGAAGCTCTTTAGTTTAATTAGATCCCATTTGTCAATTTTGGCTTTTGTTGCTGTTGCTTTTGGTGTTTTAGACATGAAGTCCTTGCCCATGCCTATGTCCTGAATGGTATTCCCTAGGTTTTCTTCTAGGGTTTTTATGGTATTAGGTTTAACATTTAAGTCTCTAATCCATCTTGAATTAATTTTTGTATAAGGAGTAAGGAAAGGATCCAGTTTCAGCTTTCTACTTATGGCTAGCCAATTTTCTCAGCACCACTTATTAAATAGGGAATCCTTTCCCCATTTCTTGTTTCTCTCAGGTTTGTCAAAGATCAGATGGCTGTAGATGTGTGGTATTATTTCTGAGGACTCTGTTCTGTTCCATTGGTCTATATCTCTGTTTTGGTACCAGTACCATGCTGTTTTGGTTACTGTAGCTTTGTAGTACAGTTTGAAGTCAGGTAGCGTGATGCCTCCAGCTTTGTTCTTTTGACTTAGAATTGTCTTGGCAATGCGGGCTCTTTTTTGGTTCCATATTAATTTTAAAGTAGTTTTTTCCAATTCTGTGAAGAAACTCATTGGTAGCTTGATGGGGATGGCATTGAATCTATAAATAACCTTGGGCAGTATGGCCATTTTCATGATATTGATTCTTCCTATCGATGAGCATGGTATGTTCTTCCATTTGTTTGTGTCCTCTTTTATTTCACTGAGCAGTGGTTTGTAGTTCTCCTTGAAGAGGTCCTTCACATCCCTTCTAAGTTGGATTCCTAGGTATTTGATTCTCTTTGAAGCAACTGTGAATGGAAGTTCATTCCTGATTTGGCTCTCTGTTTGTCTGTTACTGGTGTATAAGAATGCTTGTGATTTTTGCACATTAATTTTGTATCCTGAGACTTTGCTGAAGTTGCTTATCAGCTTAAGGAGATTTTGGGCTGAGACAATGGGGTTTTCTAAATATACAATCATGTCATCTGCAAAGAGGGACCATTTGACTTCTTCTTTTCCTAACTGAATACCCTTGATTTCTTTCTCTTGCCTGATTGCCCTAGCCAGAACTTCCAACACTATGTTGAATAGGAGTGGTGAGAGAGGGCATCCCTGTCTTGTGCCAGTTTTCAAAGGGATTTTTTTCCAGTTTTTGCCCATTCAGTATGATATTGGCTGTGGGTTTGTCATAAATAGCTCTTATTATTTTGAGATACGTTCCATCAATACCAAATTTATTGAGCGTTTTTAGCATGAAGGGCTGTTAAATTTTGTCGAAGGCCTTTTCTGCATCTATTGAGATAATCATGTGGTTTTTGTCTTTGGTTCTGTTTATATGCTGGATTATGTTTATTGATTTGCGTATGTTGAACCAGCCTTGCATCCCAGGGATGAAGCCCACTTGATCATGGTGGATAAGCTTTTTGATGTGCTGCTGGATCTGGTTTGCCAGTATTTTATTGAGGATTTTCACATAGATGTTCATCAGAGATATTGGTCTAAAATTCTCCTTTTCTGTTGTGTCTCTGCCAGGCTTTGGTATCAAGATGATGCTGGCCTCATAAAATGAGTTAGGGAGGATTCCCTCTTTTTCTATTGATTGGAATAGTTTCAGAAGGAATGGTGCCAGCTCCTCTTTGTACCTCCGGTAGAATTCAGCTGTGAATCCATCTGGTCCTGGACTTTTTTTGGTTGGTAGACTATTAATTATTGCCTCAATTTCAGAGCCTGCTATTGGTCTATTCAGGAATTCAGCTTCTTCCTGGTTTAGTCTTGGGAGAGTGTAAGTGTCCAGGAAATTATCCATTTCTTCTAGATTTTCTAGTTTATTTGCGTAGAGGTGTTTATAGTATTCTCTGATGGTAGTTTGTATTTCTGTGGGGTCGGTGGTGATATCCCCTTTATCATTTTTTATTGCGTCTATTTGAGTCTTCTCTCTTTTCTTCTTTATTAGTCTTGCTAGCAGTCTCTCAATTGTGTTGATCTTTTCAAAAAACCAACTCCTGGATTCATTGATTTTTTGGAGGGTTTTTTGTGTCTCTATCTCCTTCAGTTCTGCTCTGATCTTAGTTATTTCTTGCCTTCTGCTAGCTTTTGAATGTGTTTGCTCTTGCTTCTCTAATTCTTTTAATTGTGATGTTAGAGTGTCAATTTTAGATCTTTCCAGCTTTCTCTTGTGGGCATTTAGTGCTATAAATTTCCCTCTACACACTGCTTTAAATGTGTCCCAGAGATTCTGGTATGTTGTATCTTTGTTCTCATTGGTTTCAAAGAACATCTGTATTTCTGCCTTCATTTCGTTATGTACCCAGTAGTCATTCAGGAGCAGGTTATTCAGTTTCCGTGGAGTTGAGTGGTTTTGATTGAGTTTCTTTGTCCTGAGTTCTAGTTTGATTGCACTGTGGTCTGAGAGACAGTTTGTTATAATTTCTGTTCTTGTACATTTGCTGAGGAGTGCTTTACTTCCAATTATGTGGTCAATTTTGGAATAAGTGTGATGTGGTACTGAGTAGAATGTATATTCTGTTGATTTGGGGTGGAGAGTTCTGTAGATGTCTATTAGGTCTGCTTGCTGCAGAGATGAGTTCAATTCCTGGATATCCTTGTTAACTTTCTGTCTCGTTGATCTGTCTAATGTTGACAGTAGGGTGTTGAAGTCTCCCATTCTTATTGTATGGGAGTCGAAGTCTCTTTGGAAGTCTCTAAGGATATGCTTTATAAATCTGGGTGCTCCTGTGTTGGGTGCATATATATTTAGGATAGTTAGCTCTTCCTGTTGAATTGATCCCTTTACCATTATGTAATGGCCTTCTTTGTCTCTTTTGATCTTTGACGGTTTAAACTCTGTTTTATCAGAGACTAGGATTGCAACCCCTACTTTTTTTTGTTCTCCATTTGCTTGGTAGATCTTCCTCCATCTTTTTATTTTGAGCGTATGTATGTCTCTGCATGTGAGATGGGTCTCCTGAATACAGCAAACTGATGGGTCTTGACTCTATCCAGTTTGCCAGTCTGTGTCTTTTAATTGGACCATTTAGTCCATTTACATTTAAGGTTAATATTGTTATGTGTGAACTTGATCCTGCCATTATGATATTAACTGGTTATTTTGCTTGTTAGTTGATGCAGTTTCATCCTAGCCTTGATGGTCTTTACATTTTGGCATGTTTTTGCAATGGCTGGTACCGGTTGTTCCTTTCCATGTTTAGTGCTTCCTTCATGGTCTCTTGTAAGGCAGGCCTGGTGGTGACAAAATCTCTAAGCATTTGCTTATCTGTAAAGGATTTTATTTCTCCTTCACTTATGAAGCTTAGTTTGGCTGGATATGAAATTCTGGGTTGAAAATTCTTTTCTTTAAGAATGCTGAATATTGGCCCCCACTCTCTTCTGGCTTGTAGAGTTTCTGCCCAGAGATCTGCTGTTAGTCTGATGGACTTCCCTTTGTGGGTAACTCGACCTTTCTCTCTGGCTGCCCTTAACATTTTTTCCTTCATTTCCACTTTGGTGAATCTGGCAATTATGTGTCTTGGAGTTGCTCTTCTCGAGGAATATCTTTGTGGCGTTCTCTGTATTTCCTGAATTTGAATGTTGGCCTGCCCTACTAGGTTGGGGAAGTTCTTCTGGATGATATCCTGAAGAGTGTTTTTCAACTTGGTTCCATTTTCCCCCTCACTTTCAGGCACCCCAATCAGACGTAGATTTGGTCTTTTTACATAATCCCATACTTCTTACAGGCTTTGTTCATTTCTTTTTCTTCTTTTTTTCTTTAGGTTTCTCTTCTCGTTTCATTTCATTCATTTGATCCTCAATCGCTGATACTCTTTCTTCCAGTTGATCGAGTCGGTTACTGAAGCTTGTGCATTTGTGCGATATTTCTCATGTCATGGTTTTCATCTCTGTCAGTTCGTTTAGGGCCTTCTCTGCATTAAGTATTCTAGTTATCAATTCTTTCACTCTTTTTTCAAGATTTTTATTTTCTTAGCGCTGGGTACGTAATTCCTCCTTTAGCTCTGAGAAGTTTGATGGACTGAAGCCTTCTTCTCTCATCTCGTCAAAGTCATTCTCCATCCAGCTTTGATCCGTTGCTGGATATGAGCTGCGTTCCTTTGCAGGGGGCGATGCACTCTTATTTTTTGAATTTCCAGCTGTTCTGCCCTGCTTTTTCCCCATCTTTGTGGTTTTATCTGCCTCTGGTCTTTGATGATGGTGACGTACTGATGGGGCTTTGGTGTGGGTGTCCTTCCTGTTTGTTAGTTTTCCTTCTAACAGTCAGGACCCTCAGCTGTAGGTCTGCTGGAGATTGCTTGAGGTCCACTCCAGACCCTGTTTGCCTGGGTATCAGCAGCAGAGGCTGCAGAAGATAGAATATTGCTGAACAGCGAGTGTACCTGTCTGATTCTTGCTTTGGAAGCTTCCTCTCGGGTTTACTCCACCGTGTGAGGTGTGGGGTGTCGGTCTGCCCCTAGTGGGGGATGTCTCCCAGTTAGGCTACTCAGGGGTCAGGGACCCACTTGAGCAGGCAGTCTGTCCGTTCTCAGATCTCAACTTCCTTGTTGGGAGATCCACTGCTCTCTTCAAAGCTGTCAGACAGAGTCATTTGCGTCTGCAGAGGTTTCAGCTGCTTTTTGTCGTTGTTGTTTTTGTTGTTGTTTAGCTGTGCCCTGTCCCCAGAGGTGGAGTCTACAGAGACAGGCAGGCCTCCTTGAGCTGCTGTGAGCTCCACCCAGTTCGAGCTTCCCAGCCGCTTTATCTACTTAAGCCTCAGCAATGGCGGGTGCCCCTCCCCCAGCCTGGCTGCTGCCTTGCCCTTAGATCGAAGACTGCTGTGCTAGCAATGAGGGAGGCTCCGTGGGCTTGGGATCCTCCCGGCCAGGTGTGGGATATAATCTCCTAGTGTGCCCATTTGCTGAGATCCTTGGTAGAGCACAGCATTGGGGTGGGAGTTACCTGATTTTCCAGGTGCTGTGTGTCTCAGTTCCCCTGGCTAGGAAAAGGGATTCCCTTCCCCCTTGCGCTTCCCAGGTGATGCGATGCCTCTTCCTGCTTCAGCTCTGGCTGGTCGGGCTGCAGCAGCTGACTAACACCGACTGCCCCGCACTCCCTAGTGCGATGAACCCAGTACCTCAGTTGAAAATGCAGAAATCACCTGTCTTCTGTGTCGCTCGCGCTGGGAGTTGGGAGACTGGAGCTGTTCCTATTCGGCCATCTTGCTCCGCCCCTCCCTACCAGTGTTTTATAACTATCTGGGACTGGTCTCCCCCATCCTCACAAGCAGCATGAATCCTCTTCATGGTTGCATGTGAGTCCCCAGCCCAAGCCTCCTGTGGTTGGTTATTTGTTGACTTATTTCTAGGATAGTGGTTCTCAACTGCAGGTGATTTTTTTCTTGGTGAAACCCCATCTCTACTAAATATACAAAAATTAGCCAAGCATCATGCTGGGCACCTGTAGTCCCGGCTACTTGGGAGGCTCAGGCAGGAGAATCACTTGAACCCGAGAAGCAGAGGTAGCCGTGAGCCAAGATCATGCCACTGCGCTCCAGCCTGGGTGGCAGAGTGAGACTCCGTCTCAAAGAAAAAAGAAAAAAGAATTTAACCATATAATCCTCAGAAAAAAAGCCCTTTGTTTTATGTAGCTAATGATGTAAATTCTAGTGCCACCCCCAATATTTAGGTAGTGAATTAGATGGGACTTCTAGTGCACTGGAAGCTAGGATATTGAAGGATGAATTGTTGCTGACACAGAATAATATGGAATTGACCTATACAATGAAGTAATAGGAGAATGAAATCCTATTGTGCTTTAAATTTGGCGTGTGTCTTGGCAAAGACAGAAAACATCAGAGAAGGTTTTGATTCTTCCCTCCAGAATTGGCCATATGGTTTTTTTTTTTTTTTTATTGGCCATACGATATGAATTCTTGTTTTATTATCAGCTTTCAAAAAATTATTATTTTGAAAGTTTAGAAATCTGAGTTGGAGAAAGAAACATTTTAGGAAATGTTAGGAAAAGGAGACAGTGACTCATATTCTTAAATAGTTCCTGTTGATATTTGCAATTTCAAACTTGTCTCTGGAAATAATTATATAATTGTATGGAGAGAGTCAAGTCTTGATCTTTACCCTTGGGGACTTCTTTTGGCAAATTAAATGATTTATACCTGAAGAGACAATTTAGCTTCATGTTAAATTTCAAAATCCAAGAAATACTTTCTTTTCAGTAGCTGTCAGATTGTATTGATGATCATCAGCTTTTCAAATGAGTGTTATTAGTTCAGTTTTGGAGATTGCCTGTATGCGTGGTACTGTCTTGTAGTTTTCTGAAAGAAGATTGGAGTATTTATACTTACTTTTGTGGATTCTGTGAGGTAAAGTCTGGCTTACAGTTGATTTAACCTCTTCTTGGTCTTGGTTACTTTTGGATTTTGTCAGAACAGAAGTTTAAGCTGCAGATACTGTGTTCAAAAAGGTCCTACAAGAAATATAACTGTAAGGAAATGGAATGATAGATGTATATAAATATGAACTTGAATCAAGTATGCTTTGTATTTAAAAATATGCCTTTTAATTTTTTTCAGCCAAGTTCTATAGAAATTTTAGAGTATTCATCAGATAGTGAAAAAGAAGATGACTTGGAAAATGTCCTACTCATTGATTCGGAATCCCCTCACAAATACCACGTGGAGTTTGAATCAGATGCAAGACAGATTGTGGAGAGACTGATAGACCCAAAGACAAAATCAACAGAGACCATTTTGCATACACCTCAGAAACCCACAGCTAAGTTTCCCAGGACTCCAGAAAAGTCAGCGAAGAAGAAGCTTTTAAGGTTAAATTATACCCTTTTAAATACTCTTTTTTAATTTTTCTCTTTCTTTAAAAACCCAAATATCTAAAATGTTAATTTTAAAATACTTCTATATGAAGTCCTAAGTTCTGGAGCCGATTAATAGAATGTTCGTCCAAGTTGAGGGTCATAGCTTCAGTCATGCCCAGCGGATGTGACTGCCTTTCTTAATGGAGATTTATTTGAGTTATCAAATGTTATTGAGAGTCAGTGTTCTAGGTGCTGTGGAGACAAGTATATAATTGTTCTGTTCTTGAGTAACTTACAATCTAAAAAGGGAAATGGAAATATGTATAGATCGTGTCAGATTACTTTTATGAGAGAGATCTGCCAGGGCAACACTTGCAAGTGCAAAAAAAGTATGAGAGAGCAGAACCCACAGACAAGACGTGTCTGGTATGCCATGAACTACAGTGTCAGTCTGGGGCTAGGCTGTGGCCATGATGAGCAAAGCAGGAAAGATAACATGAAGGAGGCTGTAGGGACCTTCCCCAATCCTGTGTAATACAAGGTTCTCTTTGTTGTTGAACCAAACAATGCCAAGCAAAGACTCAATGAAAGTAAAAAAAGAGAGGCCAGGGGGTGGCTCACGCCTGTAATCCCAGCACTTTGGGAGGCCGAGGCGGGTGGATCACGAGGTCGGAGTTCGAGACCAGCCTGGCCAACATGGTGAAACCCCGTCTCTGCTGAAAATACAAAAATTAGCTGCGCATGGAGGCACGCACCTGTAATCCCAGCTACACGGGAGGCTGAGGCAGGAGAATTGCTTGAACCTGGGAGGTGGAGGTTGCAATGAGCTGAGATCGTGCCATTGCACTCCAGCCTGGGCGACAGGGCGAGACTCTGTCTCAAAAAACAACAACAAAAAAAGAAAGTAAGAAAGAGAACCTGTATGAAGCATGGCCACAAAAGCAAAAGTAGTAGAGCATTTCAAGGCAAAGGAATTTCAGTAGAAAGAGTGAATGTGATCATGAAGAGTGTAGGTGTTGGATCCACAGATGATATTGTAACATCATGAGAAGACAAGCCTGGTGTGCACTGAGGGGAGCCCAGGGTCTGTGGCTGAAGTAGAACACGGTTCAAGGAGTGAAGACAGGGTCATGGCTCTTATGTGGGAGTTGGGGACCAGGCAGGAGGGCTTTGATTCCTCTCTTCGGGATTGCCAGTCACCTGGAAAAGATCCAGCCTCTAGAGAAGGTTCAGGGAATAGGAGAGACAGATTTTGAAAACAATGGGGTTCCGAATAAACAGAGTTTGCACCGTAGCTCAATCAGCATCCTGAAGAGGAGGTAGGGAAGGAAGGTGGAGAGGAGAGACCCAGCTTGAGTACACCAGTGGAGGAAAGAGCATGAGGATGTGGCCAAGTCTAGTGGTATGGCCAGGGCACAGAGATCCATTCATGCCTACTCACCATGAGACAGAAGGCCTTATGCCCAAAGTAAAGAAGTTGTGGCCTCAAAAAAGAATGTAATTTGTAATAGTAATAGAATGTAATTTGTAATAGAAGGTGGTTTGTAATAGTCTCTGGGAAGAAAGGAAAGGAAGCCCATTAGAGGAATTAGCATGTCTTTGTTGGTGAAGGTGATGCCATGCAATTACAGAAAGTCATGTCCCCAGCCCTGCTGAGGGCCTACCACTTGCCAAGCACTGTTCATGCACAGGAGCAAGCAAAGTGGAATGGTTGCTCATAACAGAGAGCAAAGGTGAATGGAGCCCGGCCTGTGTCGGGGGAAGGGTAATACGGAGCCAAGAAGTAAAATAGATGTCAAGTCAGAGAGAGAAATTTTATGGAGAAAAGGCAGAAAAAGGGGGACAGAGAAGGGTCCAGAGGTGGGGGAGGACATTTCAGTTTGAAACAGGCTCAGGGAAGCCCTGAGGAGGTGTCTCATTGAGCAGCTGGAAGAATAGAGTGTGCAGTGGAGCAGGTGCTTTTGTTTTTGTATCTTTGATTGACAATCATGAGGCTTTTGGCCATTTTCAGTTAGACATTATACATCTTAGTGGGACTATGAGTCTGCAGTCCACGGGCAGGCTTGGTGTTGGAGATGTGAATGCGTAGACATCAGTGTCCAGATCTTTTGAAGCATGAGCTAGGTCAGGTCACAGGAGATCCACTGCTAGGCGAGAGGAGAACCTGTCCAAGGCCTGAGTCCTGGGTGCTCTGCAGAAGTTGGGGTGTGGAGGGAGAGACTGCTGAGGGAGGAGCCAAAACAAAGGGAGCATGGTGTGTTGAGGCAAGTGAGGAGAGAGGGTGACCCACTGTGACAGACGCTGCCAGGGCTGACCTCTGTGATTCCACGGTGAAGGGCAGGGTGTGCAGCCATCTCAGTGGCGTGACCAGGCAAAGCAGACTGCCATGGACTCGAGAGAATGGAAAGAGAGAAACTGAAGACAGCACGATGGAACTCTGGAGAAGTTTTGCTTTAAGGGGAACAGATCAATAGTGCATTAGTTGAAAGTGAATGTGAGGGTCAAGCTTTCTTATTTTAAAGGTGGTAGAAATTTCATCATGTTTGTATGTTGATAGGAAAGTCCAAGAGAAAAGGGGAAACTGCTGAGGCAGGGGAGGGAGGGGACAACTGATGGAGTTGTCTCTGCCATGGTGAAGGGAGGCACAAACAGGGGTGACTTTGTCAGGAGCTCAGAGTGTGCACCCATGGCCGGGGCAGCCAGAGCCCATGCAGGTGCCGGAATGGACCTGGTGAGGAGCAGACAGGCCATCCACGGATAGCTGGGAAGGCGAAGTCCCTGCCGTTTCAGGCACGTGTATCTGACTTGGGAACTAGTGCTTTCTGATAATTCTATTCCAGTAAAATGGGGCAGTCCTTCATTAGCTGACAGGGAGGATGAGGAGGGAGCTGTGGAGGTCTGAGGAGAGAGAATCTGTGAAATGGGCATATAGTGGGGACAAATGAACTGGAGAAGGGCTCCAGGGCTGTCTGACAGGATCAGGCCCTGTTGGGAAGTTGTGGTCACGGACTGAGTTTGAGACCGATCAGCCAGTGTGGATTCGACCCTTGGGCTGCACATATGGGCAGAGCACAAGGATGGTCCGGGGACGCACTAAAAGGGGTTGACAGGAGTTCCGAGAGTAACTATAGTAATGACCTGTGAAACCTAAGCTGGGTAAGGTGGGAATGAGAACATGCAGGATGTGGATCATGGTGAGTTGGGGTAGAACTCACTGATTGAGGACTGGTGAAAGGTTGGTCAAACACTTACGGAGTCAGGCTACTGTAAGTGATGAGCTGGGGCAGTAAGGATGACGGGCTCCCAGAGTTGAGCCGCTGGAGGGAGGTAGTTCGGGACTTCAAGATTAGAGTAGCTGACGCGGGTAGAGGACACTGTCTTGGAGCTGGGCGGGCACTGACATGCCTGCCCTGGCACTGGGCAGGCTGGGTTGGAGCTGGAGTATAACGGAGGGTGCCAGATGGTCTGGAAGCTGCAGTGAAGAGCAAGGCCGTCCCTTCGTGGCTTTTCAGGCCCAGTGAGAGGGTAGGGGAGAGAACACAGTGGTGTTTAAGGTCACTGTCAGGGAGTCCTCAATAGAAGGTGGAGGGGACATTCATAGAAGTGGCTGAAGCTGCTCAAACAATCATTTTCTTGTTGTGATTTCTAGGAATAACTAAATGAAGATGTCTGTTTTGAAGTTACTATGCTTAAATACTAAAAATGAGATTGGTGTGCTTAGGGTTGTTAGTCTCAGGCCTTCAAACTGAAGAGTTCCTGTTTCACTGAGCTGTCTAGAAAGGCCTGTGACTGCTTTGACTGCCTTTGGTGAAGGGATGGTGGTTTGTGGTGATTAAAAACTTTTTTTTACCTGATAAAGGCCAGGTAGCAAGGATTGAGAGAGGTAGTTGGCATTTGAAGCCTGGAGCACACTGGCCCTTCTCTCTCCGGTTTGCCCTGTGGGAAATGTCACTCAGTCTCTTTTGGCTTTCTTTTTCTTGTCTTGTCTTGTCTTTTTTTTTTTTATTCATGGAACGATTTGAAGCATAAAAAACACCAATGCAAAATTGTTAGATATTTAAGTGTGTTGGTAATAATATAGCTATATCTATCTCCCTATTTTGATGGTCAAGTTGTTTTTCACAGTGTTTGTTATATCATGAAAAGACAAAATCTACATCTGATTGGTGTACCTGAAAGTGATGGGGAGAATGGAACCAAGTTGCAAAACACTCCTCAGGATATTATCCAGGAGAACTTCCCCAACCTTGCGAGGCAGGGCAACATTCAAATACAGGAAATACAGAGAACGCCACAAAGATACTCCTCGAGAAGATTAACTCCAAGACACGTAATTGTCACATTCACCAAAGTTGAAATGAAGGAAAAAATGTTAAGGGCAGCCAGAGAGAAAGGTCGAGTTACCCACAAAGGGAAGTCCATCAGACTAACAGGGAATCTCTCAGCAGAAACTCTACAAGCCAGAAGAGAGTGGGGGCCAATATTCAACATTCTTAAAGAAAAGAATTTTCAACCCAGAATTTCATATCCAGCCAAACTAAGCTTCATAAGTGAAGGAGAAATAAAATCCTTTCAGACAAACAAATGCTGAGAGGTTTGTCACCACCAGGTCTTCTTACAAGAGCTCCTGAAAGAAGCACTAAACATGGAAAAGAACAACTAGTACCAGCCACTGCAAAAGCATGCCAAATTGTAAAGACAGTTGATGCTAGGAAGAAACTGCATCAACTAACGAGCAAAATAACCAGCTAACATCATAATGATAGGATCAAATTCACACATAACAATATTAAACTTAAATGTAAATGAGCTAAAAGCTCCAAGTAAAAGACACAGACTAGCAATTTGGATAAAGAGTCAAGACCTATCAGTGTGCTGTATTCAGGAGACCCATCTCATGTGCAGAGACACACATAGGCTCAAAATAAAGGGATGGAGGAAGATCTACCAAGCAACTGGAAAACAAAAACAAAGCAGGGGTTGCAGTCCTACTCTCTGATAAAACAGACTTTAAACCAAAAGATGAAAAGAGACAAGGCCATTACATAATGGTAAAGGGATCAATTCAGCAAAAGAACTAACTATCCTAAATATATATGCACCCAATACAGGAGCACCCAGATTCATAAAGCAAGTCCCTAGAGACCTACAAAGAGACTTAGACTCCCACACAATAATAATGGGAAACTTTAACACCCCACTGTCAACATTAGGCAGATCAAGGAGACAGAAAGTTAACAAGGATATCCAGGAACTGAACTCATCTCTGCAGCAAGCAGACCTAATAGACATCTACAGAACTCTCCACCCCAAATCAACAGAATATACATTCTTCTCAGCACCACATCGCACTTATTCCAAAATTAACCATATAGTTGGAAGTAAAGCACTCCTCAGCAAATGTACAAGAACAGAAATTATTACAAACTGTCTCTCTGACCACAGTGAAATCAAGTGGTACTCATGTCCCAGTACCAGAATCTCTGGGACACATTTAAAGCAGTGTGTAGAGGGAAATTTATAGCACTAAATGCCCACAAGAGAAAGCAGGAAAGATCTAAAATTGACATTCTAACATCAGAATTAAAACAACTAGAGAAGCAAGAGCCAACACATTCAGAAGCTAGCAGGAGGCAAGAAATAACTAAGATCAGAGCAGAACTGAAGGAGATAGAGACATTAAAAACCCTCCAAAAAATCACTGAATCCAGGAGCTGGTTTTTGGAAAAGATCAACAAAATTGATAGACCGCTAGCAAGACTAACAAAGAAGAAAAGAGAGAAGAATCAAATAGACGCAATAAAAAATGATAAAGGGGATATCACCACCGACGCCACAGAAATACAAACTACCATCAGAGAATACTATAAACATCTCTACGCAAATAAACTAGAAAATCTAGAAGAAATGGATAATTTCCTGGACACTTACCCTCTCCCAAGACTAAACCAGTAGGAAGCTGAATCCCTGAATAGACCAATAGCAGGCTCTGAAATTGAGGCAATAATTAATAGTCTGCCAACCAAGAAACGTCCAGGACCAGATGGATTCACAGCTGAATTCTACCAGAGGTACAAGGAGGACTTGGTACCATTCCTTCTAAACTATTCCAATCAATAGAAAAAGAGGGAATCCTCCCTAATTTTATGAGGCCAACATCATCCTGATACCAAAGCCTGGCAGAGACACAACAAAGAAAGAGAATTTTAGACCAATATCCCTGAGGAACATCGATGCAAAAATCCTCAATAAAATACTGGCAAACCAGATCCAGCAGCACATCAAAAAGCTTATCCACCATGATCAAGTGGGCTTCATCCCTGGGATGCAAGGCTGGTTCAACATGTGCAAATCAATAAACATAATCCAGCATATAAACAGAACCAAAGACAAAAAACCACATGATTATCTCAATAGATGCAGAAAAGGCCTTTGACAAAATTCAACAGCCCTTCATGCTAAAAACTCTCAATAAACTAGGTATTGATGGGACGTATCTCAAAATAATAAAGCTATTTATGACAAACCCACAGACAATATCATACTGAATGGGCAAAAACTGGAATCATTCCCTTTGAAAACTGGCACGAGACAGGGATGCCCTCTCTCTGCACTCTTACTCAACATAGTGTTGGAAGTTCTGGCCAGAACAATCAGGCAAGAGAAAGAAATAAAGGGTATTCAATTAGGAAAAGAGGAAGTCAAATTGTCCCTGTTTGCAGATGACATGATTGTATATTTAGAAAACCCTATCATCTCAGCCCAGAATCTCCTTAAACTGATAAGAAACTTCAGCAAAGTCTCAGGATACAAAACCAACGTGCAAAAATCACAAGCATTACTATACACCAATAACAGACAAACAGAGAGCTAAATCGTAAGTGAACTCCCATTCACAATTGCTTCAAAGACAGTAAAATGCCTAGGAATCCAACTTATAAGGGAAGTGAAGGACTTCTTCAAGGAGAACTACAAACCACTGCTCAGTGAAATAAAAGAGGACAAAAACAAATGGAAGAACATTCCATGCTCATGGATAGGAAGAATCAATATTGTGAAAATGGCCATACTGCCCAAGGTAATTTATAGATGCAATGCCATCCCCATTAAGCTACCAATGACTTTCTTCACAGAATTGGAAAAAACTAAAGTTCATATGGAACCAGAAAGACCCCGCATTGCCAAGACAATCCTAAGCCAAAAGAACAAAGCTGGAGGCGTCACAGTACCTGACTTCAAACTATACTACAAAGCTACAGTAAGCAAAGCAGCACGGTACTGGTACCAAAACAGAGATATAGACCAATGGAACAGAACAGAGCCCTCAGAAATAATACCACACATCTACAGCCATCTGATCTTTGACAAACCTGAGAGAAACAAGAAATGGGGAAAGGATTCCCTATTTAATAAGTGGTGCTGAGAAAATTGGCTAGCCATAAGTAGAAAGCTGAAACTGGATCCTTTCCTTACTCCTTATACAAAAATTAATTCAAGATGGATTAGAGACTTAAATGTTAGACCTAATACCATAAAAACCCTAGAAGAAAACCTAGGTAATACCATTCAGGACATAGGCATGGGCAAGGACTTCATGTCTAAAACACCAAAAGCAACAGCAACAAAAGCCAAAATTGACAAATGGGATCTAATTAAACTAAAGAGCTTCTGCACAGCAAAAGAAACTACCATCAGAGTGAACAGGCAACCTACAGAATGGGAGAACATTTTTGCAATCAACTCATCTGACAAAGGGCTAGTATCCAGAACCTATAAAGAACTCAATCGAATTTACAAGAAAAAAACAAACCACCCCATCAAAAAGTGGGCAAAGGATATGAACAGACATTTCTCAAAAGAAGACATTCATACAGCCAACAGACACATGAAAAAAATGCTCATCATCACTGGCCATCAGAGAAATGCAAATCAAAACCACAATGAGATACCATCTCACAGCAGTTAGAATGGCAATCATTAAAAAGTCAGGAAACAACAGGTGCTGGAGAGGATGTGGAGAAATAGGAACACTTTTACACTTTTAGTGGGACTGTAAACTAGTTCAACCATTATGGAAAACAGTATGGCGATTCCTCAAGGATCTAGAACTAGATATACCATTTGACGCAGCCATCCCATTACTGGGGATATACCCAAAGGATTATAAATCATGCTGTTATAAAGACACATGCATACGTATGTTTACTGCGGCACTATTCACAATAGCAAAGACTTGGAATCAACCCAAATGTCCATCAGTGACAGACTGGATTAAGAAAATGTGGCACATATACACCATGGAACACTATGCAGCCATAAAAAAGGATGAGTTCATGTCCTTTGTAGGGACACGGATGCAGCTGGAAACCATCATTCTCAGCAAACTATCGCAAGAACAGAAAACTAAATACCGCATGTTCTCACTCATAAATGGGAATTGAACAATGAGATCACTTGGACACAGGAAGGGGAGCATCACACACCGGGTTCTATTGTGGGGAAAGGGAGGGATAGCATTAAGAGATATATCTAATGTAAATGACGAGTTAATGGGTGCAGCACACCAACATGGCACATGTATACATATGTAACAAACCTGCACGTTGTGCACATGTACCGTAGAACTTAAAGTATAAAAAAAAAAAAAAGAAAGAAATGATACTACACATCTACAACCATCTGATCTTTGACAAACCTGACAGAAACAAGAAATGCAGAAAGGATTCCCTATTTCATAAATGGTGTTGGGAAAACTGGCTAGCCATATGTAGAAAGCTGAAACTGGATCCCTTCCTTACTCCTTATACAAAAAAGTGCTCATCATCACTGGCCATCAGAGAAATGCAAATCAAAACCACAATGAGATACTATCTCACACCAGTTAGAATGGTGATCATTAAAAAGTCAGGAAACAACAGGTGCTGGAGCAGTGTGGAGAGATCGGAATGCTTTTACACTGTTGGTGGAACTGTCAACTGGTTCAACCATTGTGGAAGACAGTGTGGCAATTCCTCAAGGATCTAGAAGTAGAAATCCCATTTGACCCAGCCATCCCATTACTGGGCATTTACCCAAAGAATTCTAAATCATACTGCTATGAAGACACATGCACATGTAGGTTTATTGTGGCGCTGTTCACAATAGCAAAGTTTTGGAACCAACCCAAATGTCCATCAGTGATAAGACTGGATTAAGAAAACGTGGCACATATAAACCATGGAGTGCTATGTGGCCATAAGAAAGGATGAGTTCCTGTCCTTTGTAGGGACATGGGATGAAGCTGGAAACCATCATTCTGAGGAAACTATCACAGAGACGGAGAACCAGACACCGCATGTTCTCACTCATAGGTGGGAGTTGAACAATGAGAACACTTGGACACAGGGTGGGGAACATCACACACCTTGGCCTGTCATGGGGTGGGGGAATTGGGGAGGGATAGCATTAGGAGAAATACGTAATGTAAATGACGAGTTAATGGGTGCAGCACACCAACATGGCACATGTATCCATATGTAATAAACCTGCACATTGTGCACATGTACCCTAGAACTTAAAGTATAATAAAAATAAATAAATAAAAATAAAAGCAAAACTTAAAAATACTGTATTTACAGTCATTCTAATTGTTTATTGTTTACCTGGTTGTAGAGCTTATTAAAAATATCTTGACTAGAAATGAGTTGGAATATTTTTGAATCTTTATCCTTCTTTACTTCTCCATATTGATTTTGTAGAAATGTTTACCAATGTCAAATTGATACCAGTAATCTTTTGAGATAGGTTTCCAATCTGTTAATTTTATAGAAAAGATAATTAGGATATCTTAACTTGCTCAGTGCATTCGTCGTATCTTTATTCTGTTGGAGTTTGGCCTTTATAAATAACTTGTCTGGCTACGTTCAAAAGAATTAATTTGGATATAGATGGTAGGGCCTTCCTGAACTTTTGGTATGAGTTAATTTTTTTAACATGAGATAGGTTTTTTACTAGAAATAGAATTGTTCATTGGAGGACATGTTGTTTCTTATCTTAAGTTCAAGTGCATCTGATCCGAACTCCCTGCAGGACAGTCCCTAATGGCCAAACTCAGCGGGAGATGCAGATTTTATCTGAGGGCTCCAGATACCGCTATGTGTAGAGAGCTCCTGTGCATATGTTTACTGTTGCTTTTACCTTTTGTCCTGTAATCCCCACAGTTTTCTTACGAGGTTCTAGGCTTGACTTTAACCAGATACTATTTTCAGAGTTCATTTTGCCTTTTTTTTTTCCTGTAAGGTCACAGCATTGAAAAGCAACATTTGGCAAATAATTATCTAGATAATTGGGCAAAGAATACAGCATTTGCTTCTTGTATTTATTATGCATATCATTTTAAATAATACTGTTTAAGAGGTTCTAAGTATATTTTCAAGACTAAGAGTTTGGACTCTGGAGCCAGACTGCCTAGGCGTGCATCCAGCTACACCACTCATTAGACATTTAACCTTGAACAGATGTTTAACATCTTGGTGCCTCAGTTTGTCATCTATAAAATGGAATAATAATAGTACCTACTTCACAGTATTGTATAAAGGGGAAGCATAAACGAGTTGCTTAATGTAAACAGAATGATATGAAGAAGGGCTTAATAGGAAGTAGAGGTTGACATGTAGAGGTGCTATGGCATATTTCTGAGTATAAGAGGTTTTAACTTTTTTTCTGTTACATGTGCTACACACAAGGTCATTCAGAAATAATAACCTATAGGAAAACATACTAGGTTTTTCTATGGGTATTAATACTAGCAATATTATATATTATTAAAATATTTCCATCATAATTGAAAGAGCTATATATAGGCTGCAAGTAAAAAACATAACAAAAACAGTTACACCAATTGTGGGCATTTTTTGAAAGTTTTACTAAATGCCACATGGTGTGCTAAGTCCATTCTGGTTTTAACAGCTTGTTCCTCATCTGGCTAGTTATGTAATGTTGGAGAAGTTTCTTAATCTCTCTCTCAATTCTGGTTTTATCATCTGTGCAGTGGGTATTGATATCTCTTCTTTCTGCCTCAAAGGGATATTATTTGAATAAAGATAATGTGAAATGATTAATTAATTGGTAATAAGATAATAAACTTATGAGATAATACATTGATAACCTATATAGCATGTAGCTATAGTGGTAATTAACAACTGATCTTGATTTTTCTTGATATTATAGTTATGTTAGGAGTTGATAACTTCTCTTTCTCTCTACATATATATGTATTTACTTATATTTGTAATTTACATTCACCTATATATTTATAAGCATAAATATATCTCAGTGAGTATATGTGTTCATTGATAGGTTAATGCTCTTCTGCAGTGCCTGCATATCTATCGTTATAAATTGTCTTTCTGCTGCACATGGAAGTTTTCTTTTTTATAACATTGGTATCCTTGCTGTGTGTTTGTGATTGATACTCAAATATCTCTGGAGTCCAAATCAGGGACCCATACCTAAGTGCTCTTATTTGAGTGTTCTGTCAACAGTTGGCAAGGTTATTCATGACTGGAACTCTGAGCCCACTTTACAATTCTTTGTTTGCTCCCATCTGCTGAGCTCATTGGGAGCTTTCCCACCTCCATGGCAGCACTCATAGCTGTCCTTGTGTCCCTGGTACCTAACGAAGTGCTAGGTGCCGGCATATAGCAGGTGGTAAGTAAGCAGTACTTGTTTTAGGATTGAATAAGTGAACTAAGAAAGAATAGAAAAAGAGGTAAACTGATATCTAGCTATCATATTTCCAAGAATATGATATTTTTAGGACATAGTATTAGCCCATATTTCTAGGAATCAGAACACCAAGGTTCTAAGAAAACAAAAAACTGACTTATGAGGATATGGCCTCTAGGAAGAGAATGTGGTAACAAATATACATTAAAATTTTGCATGTTTTATCTGTTTGTCTCTGGTTGGGGGTTATACAATATAAATGTTCCAAATATTCTGAAGTTTTCCTTTTAACTAAATTTAGTACATTATAATTCATTAAACAGAGGTGGACTAGCAGAAAGACTGAATGGACTGCAGAATCGAGAGAGATCTGCTATTTCTTTGTGGAGACATCAATGTATTTCTTACCAAAAGACACTTTCAGGTAAGGCTGTGTGGGTACCTGAGACAATGTGTAAATAAATATTTTAGTTAAAAGAATTCTTACATTAAAATACATGAAGTTGATTAATATTTTCATGACTTTTTAAAAATTTTGTTTTTCCAACATTTTAATTTTGACATACAAAAACTATATATAATTAATATATATAACTTGATGAGTTTAAAAATAAGTATACTCTTATGAAACCATCACCACAATCTGTGCTATAAATCTATACCCTTGACCTCCAAAAGTTTTGTTCTATTCTTATCATTAAGAGCACTCTACCCTCTTAGCAAAATTTATTTTATTTTATTTCATTATTTAGAGACACGGTCTCACTGTTGCCCAGGTTGGAGTGTAGTGACATAATCATAGTGTACTGTAGCCTCAAACTCGTGGGCTCAAGCAAATCCTCTCACTTCAGCCTCCCGACTGGCTAAGACCACAGGCTTGTGCCACCATGCCCAGCTCCTCTTAGCAAAATTTTAAGAATACAATACAGTATGTTAACTATAGACACGATACTGTACTGCAGATCTCTATAACTGATTTATCTTACATAAACAAAACTTTGTACCCTTTGATGAGTACCTCCCTATTGGCAGCCACCATTGCAGTCTCTGCTTCTGTAGCCAGAGCAGTTAGTCAAGAAAGAGAGATAAAAGATATCTAAGTTGGAAAGCAAGAGGTAAAGTTATCTCTGTTTGCAGATGACATGATCTTATATCTAGAAAACCCTATAAGACCCCCAGCCCCTGCCAAAAAAAAAAAAAAAAAGTTACAACCAATAAATGAATTCAGCATAGTAGCAGGATTAAAAATCAACATACAAAAATCAATTGCATTTCCAATGAAATTTCTGTATGTTAATAATGAGTTTTCTTTTCTATTGGAAATTGAAAAAACAGTCTCATTTACAATAACATCAAAAAGAACGAAATTCGGGACTAGGCGTGGTGGCTCACGCCTGTAATCCCAGCACTTTGGGAGGCCGAGGCAGGTGGATCATGAAGTCAAGAGATCGAGGCCATCCTAGCCAACATGGTAAAACCCCATCCCTACTAAAAATATAAAAATTAGCTGGGCGTGGTGCTGCACGCCTGTAGTCCCAGCTACTTGGGAGGCTGAGGCAAGAGAATCGCTTGAACCCAGGAGGCAGAGTCTTCAGTGAGCCAAGATCGTGCCACTGTACGCCAGCCTGGCGACAGAGTGAGACTCCGTCTCAAAAAAAAAAATAATAAAATACTTAGGAATAAACTTAATCATGGATGTCAAGGACTTGTACTCTGAAAACTGACTCTTTTTTTCAGGTGTCTTACAGGTTTCAGAAATTATTCCAAGAGATGAGTTTATTCTTGCAAGGTCTAATGACTGAAAACTCTTGTTTTTCAACAAATTGCTTGATATTGAAAAGATCCCACATGTCTAGAAAAGCCTCCTCTCCTCCTAAACAGTGCTGATTTGGTGGTTTTTTCCTGTGTGTTTCCTCCATCTGGAGTTGGGGGATGGGTAGGTATGGGCACAGTCATGAATTCCAAACCAACTATTATTAGTCTTTCCTGGGGGATCATTGGGATATACATTTTAATAGGCTCCCAGGTGAGTTTTGCACATGCTAGAATATAAGAAACATTATTCTTAGAGTTGATCCCCCCATTCCCAATAATATATTCTACTAAATAGATCACTCAATTGTTATGTTCTCAACTATTATATTACACATTTCTTTAGAAGACTTTTCAATTCTTATCTCATTTATTCCTTTTAAAATCCTTTCTGAGGCCAGGTGTGGTGGTTCATGCCTGTAATCTCCATGCTTTGGGAGGCCAAGTCAGGAGGATCACTTGAGGCCAAGAGTTCAAGACCAGCCTGGGCAATGTAGTGAAACCTGTTCTCTGCAAAAATGTAAAAATTAGCTGTACAGGGTGGCACACGTTACAAACGTCCTAACTACTCGGGAGGCTGAGATGGGAGAATCGCTTGAGCCTAGGAGTTCTAGGTTACAGTAAGCTATGATCGCACCTCTGCACACCAGCCCGTGTGACACAGCAAGACCCTGTCTCTTAAAAAATACAAAAAAATCCTTTCCCAGCTGTCACTTAGCAATTGCCTTCTCTCACATTCTTGTATTAAAGTACTGTAATATGAAGTACATATATATGTATCAGGATGACCTAATACGTATGACCCAAGAATACTTTTTCTTTTCTTATTTTATTTTATTTATTTATTTTTTTGAGACAGAGTCTCGCTCTATCACCCAGGCTGGAGTGTAGTGGCGCGATCCTGGCTCACTGCAACCTCCGCATCCTGAGTTCAAGTGATTCTTCTCCTCAGCCCCACAAGTAGCTGGGATTACAGGTGCCTGCCATCACGCCTGGCTAATTTTTGTATTTTTAGTTGAGACGGTGTTTCGCCATGTTGGCCAAGCTGATCTCGAACTCCTGACCTCAGGTGACCCACCCACCTCAGCCTCCCAAAGTGCTGGGATTACAGGTGTGAGCCATTGCGCCCAGTCACTTTTTCTTCTATACATATCTGTGGGTCAGTCCATTGTTACACTTATGACTTTGTTTCTTGGGGTTTTTTTTATGTTAATGATTACGACATTTAATAATAATCTTTACAACTCATTTGACCACCCTGAAGGCCAGGCAAACATAAAGGTTTCCTGGTCTTATTATTTAGGGAAGTCTTAATAGCACATTGGCTTAAGCACAAAAAATAATTTAATGGTACTTGTAATTGAATTCCACAGGGACCATGCTTCAGGCATATTGGTTTTGAAAAGGCTGGCAGTCGTTCTCTATGTGGTAACTCTCTGCTTCAAGTCCAATAAAAAAAATGCTTTCTTTCCAATATTTTACCAGAAATGCCCAAAATGACTTTCATTGATCTGGTAGAGACAGGAGTCCCTGCTTGAAATCATCCTAATCACTCTGCCCAACATGGGCTACAGTCAGTAACACACTACCAGCCATATCCTTAACTCCTGATTATTTTATTTCTGGAGTTATTTAATAAAAATCAGCAGGAACTATTTGCAATTCTACAGTATGTTATCTCATTTTAGTTTTTCAGTGATTCTTCATGTTCTCCTATTTTTATCAGTATTTGCATGTGTATATTTAACCTCTCAAATGTGAATGACCTTGAACTGGAGTGACCACTGTCTCTTATAATCTACCTCCCTCCATCTGTAAATAGTTTCTGTGTGTCACTCATTGCTTTCAATTTAGTTTGGGGTTCTATGCATTATAAACTTCTTTTGTTCTACTTGAACCAGAAAAATATTTCCTTGACACTTAAATTCTCAAATGGCTCCTCCTTCTTTTGCTTCCCTTCTTTTGAAGTAATGATATGAGAGAATGGTAAGCTTGAATTTCTTTCAACTGTATATAAATATTTGCATTACTGGGTTTCAGGAAGGCCACTTTCAGTTCTTAGTTTTAACATTAGTTTTGTGTTGGGTTATGGTGGATGGTGAGCTATCAGATGGAAAAGAGGAGCGTGGCACACAGGACTCTGGCTACTAGAGGCCTAAAAGGCCAGACCTGAAGACATCATTTGCTGCTGCATTGGCATTCATGCAGCACTTTTGTTTCCTTTTTCCACGTGAGGAGATGGAATGCTAATTCTGTGAGGACTCTTAGAGACCTTCCAGTCTGAGCCCCTCTTTGGCGGATTGCCTAGGGTAGGGAGGTGGCTTGCTCTGATTATCTAGCCAAAGAAGAGACAGGGCCATGCTCTTTAAAACCCTGCCGCTCTTCTGCCATATGAAAATAATCATTTTACTCCTCTCCCAGTTTCCTCTTGATATTACTAGTGGGGAATAACCAAATAGTCCAAATTGGACTTTGTGTGTTTGGTTAAGGTAGCTGTCTTGAATTTTGCTGATGTTATTATAGTCTTGACAAATTGTAAATATCTTCCAAGTAGGAGCAAAACATGGGCAAACTTTGAATTGGTTCATAAATTCTTAAATAGTTTGGATTCTATCTGTCCTCTTTCCCCCTTCAACATGATCCTTATTGTTGTATCAAATTTGGAGGTTGGTGGGTACAATGCTGAAGGCTTACTACGTATTAAATCATTTAGTATGCAAAGTAATCTTCTAAAGGAGTTTGCTTTCCTTATTTTCCAGATGAAAAAAACTGTAGGTTGAGTATATGCTATAGATGACTAAGCCCAGATTTGAACTGTCAAGTCCAAGTTCTTATTTGCTAATCTCTACAGACCTTCATTAGTTAATCTGTTTGGGCTGGAGAAAGTTAGGTTTAAGAAGACAAGGGATTAAGGAATTAGCAAAATTAGAAATATTAATACAAATGTTTTTCTTTGGAAAAAATCTTTCAAAATGTAAGTCTGTATCACATTCTTGGGACAGCACTAAT
Source organism: Macaca thibetana thibetana (assembly GCF_024542745.1). NCBI lineage: Eukaryota > Metazoa > Chordata > Mammalia > Primates > Cercopithecidae > Macaca > Macaca thibetana. The sequence goes on along the minus strand of NC_065585.1, from coordinate 97,356,310 downwards.
TGGCGAAGCATAGGACATAGGTTTGAAGGTTGCAGAGACTGTGTAAATTGTGGAACTGTATAGGATGTCCTAAAGTCTTATGATTTTGATGGGAAGTGACAGATTGTATTCTTAATTATTGATATTAATATATATAGAAATCACTAGACATTGTCATCCTGGTTACTCACTATAGTGAATTGATCAAATTGTCAAATATGTAGTTGACAGAGTGTCTTCTGCTTGTCTGGATAGAAAAGTACCAAGTTAAACATGTGTGACTGGTGGTCCAGAATGAAGGGAGAAAAAGGTGATTTTTTTGTTTGTCTCATAACCAAAACAGCTTATTTGGAATGTTCCTTACAATATCACTTCTTAAATATTGTTCTAGATATTAAGTATAGCGTGTCAAACTAAGATTCTCCTTATTTATCTCCAGAGATGAGAAATTATGGTTTACAGAATTGATCTGTAGATTATAATGATTTAGCTTGAGATCTTTCTTTCCATGTGTCTTCCATTTGGGGAGCATTATTTAATTACCCATGGTTGAGAGGTATGTTTTTGTCTGTATATTTATCCAAGTTATTGTGTATGTCAGTATCCCACTCCCTTGTATTGCTGGGTAGTATTCCATGGTACGAACGTGCCACAGTTTGTTGAACTGTTCGTTGACTGAAGGGCCTTTGGTTCGTTTCCATATTTGAATCATTACAAATAAAACGTGCTGTGAACATTTGTATACCAGTTTTTGAATGAACATATGTTTTTATTTTTCTGGGATAAATGATCAAATGATTTAAAATGTTTGAATGTCTCTAACACATTATTCTGCCCTTTTTTTTTTGAGACAAAGTCTCTGTCACTGAGGCTGGAGTGCAGTGGCGCGATCTCGGCTGACTGCAAGCTCCGCCTCCCGGGTTCACGCCATTCTCCTACCTCAGCCTCCCGAGTAGCTGGGACTACAGGCGCCTGCCACCACACCCAGCTAATTTTTTTGTATTTTTAGTAGAGAAGGGGTTTCACCATGTTAGCCAGGATGGTCACAATCTCCTGACCTCGTGATCCACCTGCCTCAGCCTCCCAGAGTGCTGGGATTACAGGCGTGAACCACCGTGCCCAGCCTCTTCTGCCCTTTTAAAACACTTTGTATTTAAAAATAATTGTAGATTCACAGGCAGTTAGAAATAATACTGAGGGATCCCTTGTACCATGCCCCCAGTAATGACATCTTTTATAACTGTGGAATGACAGGACAGCCAGGATGGTGATCTCCGATACAGTCCATTGACCCTGTTCAGATTTCACCAATTTTACATGTATTTACTTGTGTGTCTATTTTTTTGTTTTATGTAATCTTATCACCTGTTACTGTGGTCTGAATTTTTGTATCCTCCCAAAATTCGTATGTTGAAACCTAATCACCAATTTGATGGTATTAGGAGGTAAGTAAGGCTTTTGGAAAGTGATTAGGTCATGAGGTGGAGCCCTCATGAAGGGAATTAGAAGAGACCCTAGAGAGCTAGCTTGTCCTTCCACCATGTGAGGATACAGCAAGAAGAATCCATCTGTGAGAATGGAAGTCCTCACTAGACACAGAATCTACAAGAGTGTTGATCTTGGACTTCCCAGTCTGCAGAACTGTGAGAAACAAATTTCTGTTGCTTCGAAGCCACACAGCTCTGGTTTTTTGTTATAGCAGCCAAGATGGGCTAAGATACTTGTGTAGATTCATATGACTGTCACATAGTCCAGACACAGAAGGGTCCATCACCACAAGGATTATCGAGCCACCCTTTATAGCCACAGTCACCTCTTTCCCATTCTCCTCCCTGATGCTTTGCAGCCACTAATCTGTTTAACATTTCCATACTTTGTCATCTAAGAAATGCTCATGCCTGTAATCCCAGCACATAGTTTGTCATCTAAGAAATGCTCACGCCTGTAATGCCCACAAAGGCGGGCAGCTCACAAGGTCAGGAGTTCGAGACCAGCCTGGCCAACATGGTGAAACCCTGCCTCTACTAAAAATACAAAAATTAGCCAGGTGTGGTGGCAGGCACCTGTAATCCCAGCTACGAAGGAGGCTGAGGCAGAGAATTACTTGAACCCAGGAGGCAGAGGTTGCAGTGAGCTGAGATCATACCACTGCATTCCAGCCTGGGCGACAGAGGAAGACTCTGTCTCAAAAAATAAAATAAATTACAGAAATGGAATAATATAGTTTATAACCTTTTGGGATTGGCTTTTTTCACTCAGTATAATTCCCTGGAGATTTATCCAGGTTGTTGTGTATGTCAGTAACCCACTCCATATTGCTGAGTAGTATTCCATGGTATGAATGTGCCACAGTTTGTTGAACTATTTGTTGACTAAAGGGCCTTTGGGTTGTTTCCACATTTGAGTCATTACAAATAAAAGGTGCTGTGAACATTTGTGTACCAGTTTTTGAGTGAACGTGTTTTTATTTTTTTGGGATAAATGATCAAGAGTATAATTGTCAGGTGTTATGGTAAGGGCATGTTGTTTTGTTACGTTAAAAAATGCATATGAATACCAAATATTTCAGTGAATTCTAACACATCTTTCTAGGCTTAAGAAATTTTATTTTTAACATCTTTGGTATGTGGATGTCAATTTTTCCTTTCTTCCTTCCTGGATAGCTGACTTTGCTGGGCTGTTTTATAACTCCTACTTGTAACTTTTAATAACAATAGATGTTTTCTTCCTTGTTGGTCCCTTCTAGTACATTTCAGTATAAAAGACATACATCTCAAGATTCTTTGTGATACACTGAGAAGGTATTGAGCTTGGCTTTAAAAGAGCAGCCAAAGGCCGGGTATGGTGGCTTATGCTTGTAATCCCAGCACTTTGGGAAGCCGAGGTGGGTGGATCACAAGGTCAGGAGTTCAAGACCAGTCTGGCCAACATGGTGAAACCCCGTTTCTACTAAAAATACAAAAATTAGCTGGGTGTGTTGTGGGCGCCTGTAATCCCATCTACTCAGGAGGCTGTGCAGGAGATTGAACCGGGAGGTGGAGGTTGCAGTGAGCCGAGATTGTACCACTGCACTCCAGACTGGCCAACACAGCGAGACTCTGTCTCAAAAAAAAAAAAAAGAGCAGCGAGAGCCAGGTACAGTGGCTCATGTCTGTAATCCCAGCACTTTGGGAGGCTGAGGCAGGCTGATCACTTGAGACCAGGAGTTTGAGACCAGTCTGGCTAAATGGTGAAAAAGTATTAAAACTACAAAAAAAAACTAGCTAGGTGTGGTGGTGCACGCCTACAATCCCAGCTACTCTGGAAACTGAGGCATGAGAATCACTTGAACCTGGGAGGCAGAAGTTGCTGTGAGCTAAGATCGCGCCTCTGCACTCCTCGCTGGGCAACAGAGCAAGACCCTGTCTGAAAAAAAAAAAAAAAAAAAAAAGAGCAACAAAAAGCATAGGTGTTGCACACAGAGGCCTTGCAGAGAACGGTTTGATGACATAGCATGGGATAGGCAGGGGAGCCGAGATCATACAGAGCTGGGTTTCACTTCCAAAGGCCTTGGCTGGATTTCACTTCCAAGGTGATGCCTTGGAAACCTGCACTTTAGAATGTAGCTGTGGCATAGAGAATGGACAGCTATAGAGGCAAGGGGAAAATATGTTCTGTTTATCTTCAGGAATCATTGTATTTTCCTTTTTTTAAAAGAGGAAACAGTTTCCCAACATTGCTTTGCTCATTATCTGCATGATGGTGAGCAGTGATTACTAAATGATACTCAAAGCATTGTGCATGTACATTAACCACAATTACCCTTCCAGTTAGGTCTTGCTCTCCTTACTTTAGAGATGAGGACAATGCAGACACAGGAGAATATGGATGGGTACAGCCCTGCGTGCCTGCCAGTGGGCAGCAGAGCCGGATTTACACTGGGCAGCCTAACTTGGTGGCCCATGTTCATAGCCCAGTTGTTTTGGGGGCAGGTCTAGGTGGTACTGAGTTCAGGAGATGTGAGTGCAGCAGTGGTTGCACCCTGGCTCCCTTGTTCGATCTCTGTTTAGTAACAGTATGACAAATATTTTCACAATATGTTTGATATCATAGTTTTTAAAACTAAAAGTAGTTACAAATGTTCTTTTATCTTTTTGAGTAGGGTCTCCCTCTGTTGCCCAGGCAGTACAGTGGCACCATCACAATTCCCCACTGCAGCCTTAAGCTCCTGGGCTCAAGGGCTCCTCCCACCTCAACCTCCAGAGTGGCTGGGACTACAGGCCCATGCCACCACACCCAGCTGTTTTAAAAAAAAAAATTTTTGGCTGGGCACAGTGGCTCACGCCTGTAATCCCAGCACTTTGGGAGGCCGAGGCAGGCAGATCACGAGGTCAGGAGATCGAGACCATTCTGGCTAACATGGTGAAACCCCGTCTCTACTAAAAAAAATACAGAGAATTAGCCAGGTGTGGTGGCAGGCGCCTGTAGTCCCAGCTACTCGGGAGGCTGAGGTAGGAGAATGGCATGAACCCAGGAGGCGGAGCTTGCAGTGAGCCGAGATCGCACCACTGCACCTCCAGCCTGGGTGGCAGGGTGAGACTCCGTCTCAAAAAATAAAAAAAATAAAAAATAAATTGTTTTTCTCTATAGAAATGGAGTCTTGCTATGTTTTCCAGGCTGGTCTCAAACTCTTCGCCTCAAGGTAACCTCCCTTCTCAGTCTCCCAATGCATTGGAAATTACTGGCATTAGCCACTGCACCTGGACCCTTATATGTTCTTTTTTTTTTTTTTTTTTTTTTTTTTTGAGACGGAGTCTCACGCTGTTGCCCAGGCTGGAGTGCAGTGGCGCGATCTCGGCTCACTGCAAGCTCCGCCTCCTGGGTTCACGCCATTCTCCTGCCTCAGCCTCCTGAGTAGCTAGGACTACAGGCGCCCGCCACCGCGCCCGGCTAATTTTTTGTATTTTTAGTAGAGACGGGGTTTCACTGTGGTCTCGATCTCCTGACCTTGTGATCCGCCCGCCTCGGCCTCCCAAAGTGCTGGGATTACAGGCTTGAGCCACCGCGCCCAGCCTTATATGTTCTTAAATGCAAAAAAACTTGCTGTGTTTTACAGGAAGAGAGTAAGGAAAAAAGAACAAGTGGTAACAAAGAAATTGATGAACTTCAGATAAATTATTTTTCATGATGAAATTTTTGGGGGGAAAGGGAAAGGTCTTGCTCTGTTGTCCTGACTGGCGTGCAGTGGCGCAGCATTGGCTCACTGTAACCTCCGCCTCCTGGGTTCAGACAGTTCTCGTGCCTCAGCCTCCTCAGTAGCTGGGATTACAGGCGCCCGCCACCATACCTGGCTAATTTTTGTATTTTTAGTAGAGCCTGCCTCAGCCTCCCAAAGTGCTAGAATTACAGGCATTAACCACCTTGCCCAGCCTTTAGCTGCCTATTCTTAAGCAAGATACTTTGTTTTTGAAATTTAAGATCATGTCCACTAGCTATTTTAAAAACAATGATTCTTTTTTTTTTTTTTTATTATACTTTAAGTTCTAGGGTACATGTGCATAACGTGCAGGTTTGTTACATATGTATACTTGTGCCATGTTGCTGTGCTGCACCCATCAACTCGTCAGCACCCATCAACTCGTCATTTACATCAGGTATAACTCCCAATGCAATCCCTCCCCCCTCCCCCCTCCCCCCTCCCCATGATAGGCCCCGGTGTGTGATGTTCCCCTTCCTGAGTCCAAGTGATCTCATTGTTCAGTTCCCACCTATGAGTGAGAACATGCAGTGTTTGGTTTTCTGTTCTTGTGATAGTTTGCTAAGAATGATGGTTTCCAGCTGCATCCATGTCCCTACAAAGGACACAAACTCATCCTTTTTTATGGCTGCATAGTATTCCATGGTGTATATGTGCCACATTTTCTTAATCCAGTCTGTCACTGATGGACATTTGGGTTGATTCCAAGTCTTTGCTATTGTGAATAGTGCCGCAATGAACATACGTGTGCATGTGTCTTTATAGCAGCATGATTTATAATCCTTTGGGTATATCCCCAGTAATGGGATGGCTGGGTCATATGGTACATCTAGTTCTAGATCCTTGAGGAATCGCCATACTGTTTTCCATAATGGTTGAACTAGTTTACAATCCCACCAACAGTGTAAAAGTGTTCCTATTTCTCCACATCCTCTCCAGCACCTGTTGTTTCCTGACTTTTTAATGATCGCCATTCTAACTGGTGTGAGATGGTATCTCATTGTGGTTTTGATTTGCATTTCTCTGATGGCCAGTGATGATGAGCATTTTTTCATGTGTCTGTTGGCTGTATGAATGTCCTCTTTTGAGAAATGTCTGTTCATATCCTTTGCCCACTTTTTGATGGGGTGGTTTGTTTTTTTCTTGTAAATTTGTTTGAGTTCTTTGTAGGTTCTGGATATTAGCCCTTTGTCAGATGAGTAGATTGCAAAAGGAATGTACCTGAAAATAATAAGAGCTATTTATGACAAATCCACAGCCAATATCATACTGAATGGGCAAAAACTGGAAAAAATCCCTTTGAAAACTGGCACAAGACAGGGATGCCCTCTCTCACCACTCCTATTCAACATAGTGTTGGAAGTTCTGGCTAGGGCAATCAGGCAAGAGAAAGAAATCAAGGGTATTCAGTTAGGAAAAGAAGAAGTCAAATTGTCCCTCTTTGCAGATGACATGATTGTATATTTAGAAAACCCCATTGTCTCAGCCCAAAATCTCCTTAAGCTGATAAGCAACTTCAGCAAAGTCTCAGGATACAAAATTAATGTGCAAAAGTCACAAGCATTCTTATACACCAGTAACAGACAAACAGAGAGCCAAATCATGAATGAACTTCCATTCACAATTGCTTCAAAGAGAATCAAATACCTAGGAATCCAACTTACAAGGGATGTAAAGGACCTCTTCAAGGAGAACTACAAACCACTGCTCAGTGAAATAAAAGAGGACACAAACAAATGGAAGAACATACCATACTCATGGATAGGAAGAATCAATATTGTGAAAATGGCCATACTGCCCAAGGTTATTTATAGATTCAACGCCATCCCCATCAAGCTACCAATGAGTTTCTTCACAGAATTGGAAAAAAACTGCTTTAAAGTTCATATGGAACCAAAAAAGAGCCCGCATCTCCAAGACAATCCTAAGTCAAAAGAACAAAGCTGGAGGCATCACGCTACCTGACTTCAAACTATACTACAAGGCTACAGTAACCAAAACAGCATGGTACTGGTACCAAAACAGAGATATAGACCAATGGAACAGAACAGAGGCCTCAGAAATAATACCACACATCTACAGCCATCTGATCTTTGACAAACCTGAGAGAAACAAGAAATGGGGAAAGGATTCCCTATTTAATAAATGGTGCTGGGAAAATTGGCTAGCCATAAGTAGAAAGCTGAAACTGGATCCTTTCCTTACTCCTTATACGAAAATTAATTCAAGATGGATTAGAGACTTAAATGTTAGACCTAATACCATAAAAACCCTAGAGGAAAACCTAGGTAGTACCATTCAGGACATAGGCATGGGCAAAGACTTCATGTCTAAAACACCAAAAGCAACGGCAGCAAAAGCCAAAATTGACCAATGGGATCTAATTAAACTAAAGAGCTTCTGCACAGCAGAAGAAACTACCATCAGAGTGAACAGGCAACCTACAGAATGGGAGAAAATTTTTGCAAAAACAATGATTTTTATTTAAATTGTATTATAGAGGGTAAGCAACCAAGTAATATTCTCAGTGTTTTTCAGTCATACAGAGGAAAATTTTGTATATGCTCATATTTCTGTGTTTATTGTTGTATGAAGTAAATGCTTTACTGGTCCCTATATCTGGTGGTGGAGATGGGATAGTGGGAAGTGAGGGTTACAGATACCAAGCTGGCAGGTCTCATTCATTTACTCAGCAGTTGCTCAGCAGGGGCCTCCAGTGTGCCAGACTCCTTGCTGGGCTCTAAAGACACACTGAATAAGCAAGATCTGGTCACTGCACCCTTAGACCTTCTCTTTAGTGGACTAGATGGATGACAAGCAGAGAGAGAGAAAATCAGGACAGGTTGGTAAAGTGGAGGGTCTGCATGGTTGTGGTGGGAGCTGTGCAGAACAGGCTATGAAAGTGAGCTTCATATTTACAGTGGGTAACTATAACCTCTGTCTAGTTTATGAGCCAGAATATCAGTATGAGGTGGCTAAACAGTTTTGGGATGGTGGAAGTTTTCTTATTTATTTGTTCTTGCTAGAAAAATTATATTTTATGTAACAGATTTTAAATATTCCACATTTTAAATTTTTTTATTGTATAAGATTATTATATTTGAAAGATTTCTTTAGGTTATTATTGAAGTTCAGTAAGAAGCACTTTAGTATACATTATATTCACACAGTAAAAAGTGAGTACAACTTAAACCTTTGGAAAATTGAGGGTGGGACAAAATTTCGGTTTAGGAGTACCTTTGCCATGTGAATATTTGCTTTTATTGAATTACCATTTTGTATTGAAATATAAGAAACTACAGAAAACACAGATATACAGCTTAACAAGTGTTATATAGAAAGTGCCCGTATTACTACCAGTACTTAAAGAATAGAAATGGGCTGGGCGTGGTGGCTCACGCCTGTAATCCCAGCATTTTGGGAGGCTGAGGCAGGCAGATCACGAGGTCAGGAGTTCAAGACCAGCCTGGCCAACATGGTGAAACACCGTCTCTACTATGATACAAAAAAAAAAAAATTAACCAGGCATGGTGGTGCACACGCCTGTAATCCCAGCTACTTGGGAGGCTGAGGCAGGAGAATCACTTGAACCCGGGAAGTGGAGTTTGCAGTGAGCTGAGATCATACCATTTTGCTACAGCCTGGGCGACAGGGCAAGACCTGGTCTCAAAAAAAAGAATAATAATAGAATAGAAATAGATGGTTTTCTGTTCAGTATGTTTTAACTCACTACAGCAATATTGTAAATTGATGCATTGTGCCTTTTTATTTTTTCTTGCCAAATGGCTATAATATTTTGGCTAATCTTTTTTTTTTTTTACTTTGTTCCTTACTACTTTCGTTCAGTATTTATTAAGCAACAAGTAGATTATCATCACTGACAGAACTGTCTCATTCCATCATTACATTATAATTCATTTTTCCTTGCTTCCTTTTTTAAGATATTAAACTTTCATTCTTTAGAAGGAAACAAAACCATATTTTATACTTGAAGATGTTTTAATAACTGTCTTAGTCTGTTTTGTGTTGCCATAATAGAACACCACAGACTGAATAATTGATAAATTTGTTTCTCACATGGCTAGAGGCTGGGAAGCCTGATACCCAACTCACCGGAAGGGAAAACAAGTGTGAGAGAGGGAGGGGAAGGTGGTAGAACTCATCCTTTAATGAGGAACCAACTTCCATGTAATGGCATTAATCCATGAGGGCAGAGCCTCAGGGTCTTATCACGTCTTAAAGATCACCTTTCAACACTGTTGCTTTGGAGATTAAGCTTCCAACACATGAACTTTGGGGGACACATTCAGACCATGGCAAGGACATCTGTAACTTTCCATTTATTGAAGTATGTTTTGAAGAATCAGAAGAAAGAAAGAAACAAAGCCTAAGAGATAAAGTATTATCTCTTAGGATTTGTAAAGGAGAAAAACTGTGATGACTTACTCATTGAATAATGTTGTATTTATACAATTTCAAGAGAAACTGAAATCATATACTATTTCCATATTCTGATGATTAAGATTAATACTCAGGATAACACTCCTGGACACTTCTAATGCTTTTAGACTTTCTTCACATTATATAATGGTTTGGAAATATTCGTAAATATTATAAATACTTTATAAATACTATAAATATAAAATGTCAGAAGCAGTTAACAAGGATTACCATTGGAAAAGGGTTGGGACAGGGTTTTTTTTTTAATATGCCTTTACGAAAGAAGAAATTTGTCAGAATCAAATATTGTTCTTACCATTATAGGGAGATAGATGTGAAGTGATAGTAAACTCCACCCTGAATTTTACTTATTATAGGGAGATAGATGTGAAGTGATAGTAAACTCCACCCTGAATTTTACTTATGAAGTACTAAAAAGTTATACTTCGTCAAGAAGTGAAAAATTCAGTAACAAGACTGGTTTTTGTAGTGCAGTCGTTTTCCAGAATGAAGAGTGTAGTGATCCTTTTTCCTTGGACAAGATTATCCGTCACCAGCCTGACAGGCTTGGTTTGTAATCTCCAATACTTCTGCACCCTCCTTGTTACCTGTGTGAACCTTACATGAGTGTCTCTGTGCACCAGATGCAGGGGAACGGGGAGGCTGGGGCGGCCCTGACCCTCAGGCTACCTCAGGAGCAGTGGATGTGGTGCCCCACAGTGTAGCCCACAGAGTGGGGTTTCCTCGGTCTTGTCGCAAGTGTGTAGCCAGAAATCTGGTCCCCCACCTGTTTCTTACTGCTTCCAGGAACTCCTCTGAGGCTGGGGGCCCCTGAGATGGGGTTGTGGTCCAGAGTCACCAGTTGAGTGGCTGGGAGAGGAAGAAGGAAAGTTGGGGTCAGCAATTTTCTTTATGCTTTTTGTTTTGAGACACGGTCTCACTCTGTCACCCCAGGCTGGAATGCAGTGGCACAATCTCAGCTCACTGTAACCTCTGCCTCCCGGGTTCAAGTGATTCTCCCATCTCAGCCTCCTTAGTAGTTGGGATTACAGACATGCGCCACCACGCCCAACTTATGTTTTTTTTGTAGAAATGGTGTTTCACTTTGGGAGGCTGAGACGGGCGGATCACGAGGTCAGGAGATCAAGACCATCCTGGCTAACACGGTGAAATCCCGTCTCTACTAAAAAAATACAAAAAACTAGCCGGGCGAGGTGGTGAGCGCCTGTAGTCCCAGCTACTCGGGAGGCTGAGGCAGGAGAATGGCGTAAACCCGGGAGGCGGAGCTTGCAGTGAGCTGAGATCCGGCCACTGCACTCCAGCCTGGGCGACAGAGCGAGACTCCATCTCAAAAAAAAAAAAAAAGAAATGGTGTTTCACCATGTTGGCCAGGCTGGTCTCGAACTCCTGACCTCGAGTGACCTATCTGCCTTGGCCTCCCAAAGTACTGGGATTATAGGCACGAACCACCATGCCCGGCCTGGGATCAGCAATTTCTATACAGAAACTGATATTAGCAGGAGAATGCACAAAGAATCCTGTGTAGATACGTGGATGTCTACAAGATTTCACTAATTTCCTTGATGCAGTATTTTCCAATAATTAAAGCCTAACTTGGGGTAAAAAATGGTAGATTGGTCATTCCTACCAAAGCAACTCAGTTGGTAAAATAAGATCCCTTTATTTAATTAAAAAATAAGTGTTAGAAAATACATATGATTTAATCTAAGTCTCCTAGTATTAAATATTTAAACCCAGAAAAGGTAGGTGTATGATGAGCTGCTTATTTAGCCAATTCTTGGCAATATTTTATGCCTTTAAAATCTTTAGTTTCTCTGGGGATTTTTTTATGTAATATGAAACATTATTAAAAACAATTTGTTTTTTTAGATTTAAGAAATGTGAATAACATGGTTTAAAGAAGGGTTGTTAATTTTGTAGGTCAGCATCTTTTAAAAAGTCATTTAAAATTTGTCCTTAAACTTCTTGGCTACATTGTCTTCTCCCTCCCTGTGTTTCAGTTGAAGGGATACTGCCAGTGCCCACTCAGCATGGGTCAGCTCTGATTTGGCCAGAGAGGTTTTGCTTCCGTTCCTTTTCTTATATCCCCTTTCCTCTGGGGTCAGGGGAGCTGACTCTGGGTTATCTCCAGCTTCCCTCTGACCAATAAAACCACAAAGCCAACTAGTGTTCAAGCTTTATTTTTCCCTCTGTTATATCCTTACCCACGTTTCAGTGCAGCAGTGATATTTAGTATTGTTCTTTGTAGTCATGGGCCAGAAGATTTTGTGTGAATACTGAGGCTGAACTGTTCAAGTCAGGAAACAAACTGTGATACTAGTTTGTCTACTGTTAGAGGTGTGATTCCATGTCAGAAAATATCATAATTTCCAGTGATCGTTTTAAGTGTGTATTAACAGAACAGTAAAGAGTTCTTATTAGAATTTAATAATGCCAAGTTATTTGATAATCTTACTAAAAATAATGGTGGGACCTAAGAAATAGAGGAAGGGGTACTTAATACCATACTCAGTTCCGCAGCTAACGTATCTGCCACTCTTTAGCTGTCTCCATTTGTACCTTTGTTCCTAGAAATACATTATTTCTTGTGAATTTTCATACCTAAAGAACTATGAAGTGAGATTCAGTAATACCACAGAATTAAATGATGCATTTGGATTCCCGTTGGATTTATTTCATCTGTACTTTCTCCATTTCTTTTTCCATGAAAAGAAAAATGTGGTTCTACAGTTTTAAAATTGGTTTCTCATAGACCTGAAGTTTAAGAGATTCTTTCTTTCTGCTGTGTTGTAAGTGATCCAAAAATAAGACTGCAAAGTTAGTCTACTCTAAATATATAGTGGGTGAAACATGTTTCCTGTTGAAACTTGTTGATTTCCGTATGTGGCTTGATAAATAAAAATTCATTCATAGGGTTAAATTGGGACATTGTTTATGATGAAGATTATCTATACATTGAAAACCCTGTTTTTGGCCTTAGAAAAAGTATTGATACTGGCAAGGGAGCATTTTCTTTTGCTTGCTCAACAAGTTGTCATTTTGAGTCTCCAGCCTGGTTTGGAATCATGCTAGCATTTTTCCATGCTGTGAAATTTTGTGTATGCCATCTTAACCTTTCACTAATCTGGTTTTCCAAACTTCTTCAGCTCACTTTTATTTTCAAAAGGGTTCTAGGTTTTCCATTGGGAACCTCTTGCCTTGAGAAGCCTGTTGGAATGCACAAACCCAGACTGGATTTCTCCTTCTCTTTCTTGCAGCTTGCTACAGAGGGTGCGGGTCACAAGGCAGGCATCCATGCTCTGCGCAGCCCCTGGTGAAGATCTTCTGGGAAGGTGATCCTAGAATGCTGGGAAGGTGATCCTAGAATGGATCGCTACTTATCATTCAGTACTTGTTATTTTTCTGACTAGATGGTAAATTTTTTTTTCCATTATAATATAGGGATGGAATAAACAAGTTCTTGGCTGGCAGATGGAATAAACAAGTTCTTGGGTTAGTAAAATTCCTTATGAAGTTGAAAAAAAATGGAAACTTTTGTGTTGTGAGAATGATTTGAAAGAGTAGCCTGTGGCCCGCATTCACTCTTCTTCTGTTATAGTACTGCACAGCCTCATTTCCACCAGTGTGCGGAAATCGTTATCTTTCTGAGTGCTGCCTCCTTGCAGCACATGCATGGCCTGTTACCTGTCTTCCTCAGCTTCAAGGACAGCACTCCTTGGTTTTCTGCCTTCTGTGCTCGTTTCCCTGTATTCTTTGCATACTCTTGGCTGTGTGCTACTTCAACATGGGCTCCTCAGGCTTCTGCCTATGCCTCTTTAGTTCTTGTTCCATGTGCCCTTCCTTGGTACTCGGTGACCTTCATGGCTGCTTCCACCCAGCCTCTGTTCTGCTGGATCTCGTGGCCCTGCCCCAGTCCACCTGCACTTGAGTGTCCTGCACACCTCAGACCCAGTATGCCCCTTGCCTTGCCTTGCCTTGCCTGTTAACTCAGCAGTCTTTGGGCTTTCTCTAACATGTTTTCTGTTTTTTGTTTTTGTTTTTGTTTTTGAGATGGAGTCTTGCTCTGTCACCCAGGCTAGAGTGCAGTGGCGCAATCTCTGCTCACTACAACCGGTGCTTCCCGGGTTCAAGGAATTCTTCCATCTCAGCCTCCTGAGTAGCCCGGGTTACAGATACTCGCCACCATAGCCAGCTAATTTTTTTGTATTTTTACAAAAAATACCAGCCAGGCTGGTCTCGAACTCCTGACCTCAGGTGATTCACCTGCCTCAGCCTCCCAAAGTGCAAGGATTACAGGCATGAGCCATCGCACCTGGACTCTCAGACATGTTTTCAATCCATCTGCTCCCCAGGTTCAGATGATGATTCTACTTCAGAGTCATCTCTCAAGCAGATCCCCTCATTTACCCCATTTGCTACCACCTGTGCTCAGGCCTCTATTCTCCTGTGCCAGGATTGCCCTATCAGGCTCCACCTGGTCTCCCTGCCACCAACCTTCCCTTATGTTCACCCTATCAGGATTATCATCCTGAGAGGCAAAACTGATACTATTACCCTCCTATTTTAAGACGTTTTCATTGACTGTCCAGTGTCCATGGGACAAAGCTTCATTTCCTGTAAACTCTTTTACATGACATTCTTTGTTTACACACTCAGCCCAGCTGCCTTGGACTCATTTCTCTCTGCCCCCTTTCGGTGACCCCCCACCTCCGTGTGCACAGCATGCAATATCTCCATGGGTCAAAGCCGTGGCTTTCATGGGATAAGCTGGGCACCAGGCCTAAGACGTACACTTTTATCTCTTAATGATTTGTTTGTAACTATACTTCGAGCATCCTGTAGTTAATACAGTTAATTCCCCAAAATATAAACAAATAAGAACTGCACAAATAGCTACAAAGATATATAGGGCATCCCTAAGCCATGCCCAGTAATTTAAAAATGTTACAACATGGCATCAGCGTGCAGAAATGGCCCTCATCAGGCAGCATTGGTTCTGGTCCACTTGGCCAGGGCTGAAGGCCTATGTGGGTTACTTCATCTGTGCTGCAGTTTTTTTATTCAGAAAGGGTGACTTTGTTAAACCTTGGGTTATTTCCACTTTTTAAATTTGGTATTGCTGTTTTCCCCTGCCTTGTCTGTTATTCCCATGTGAAATTCTCTCTCAGAGTGCTTTTTACTTTGTGTCTTTTAACTTTTGTGTCTTTTGTGTCTGATGCCCATGAGCCTTCCCAGCACTGGTGCTCTCTGGTCTTCTGCACACCTTTCAGGAGAGGCACTTCACGGTAGTGGTCACTCTATGTTTTTGTTACTACATTATCTATTTTAATCCTTAAGCTAATTTCTCTTCTCCTTTTTCTTCTCTTCCCTACCCATTTGTTGAAATGCCATGGGAAGATGGCAGCAAGACACAAACACCTCCTTGTGTCTAGGAGTTAGGAATTTGCCATGCTCCATTTGGACATGCCTTGTTCTGGCTCATCACAGGTTTTGCCTGTTTCCACCCAACTTAGGATAAATTAAAAGTTGTTCGTTAGAATGTCCTTTATTGATAGTCATTATGGCAGGGGCTGGATTGATGTTGGAGTTTAAGAATCAAGGATAAAGTGACAGTGGGGACACCCTAGACTCAGTAAACATATTTTGAACTCTCTGTGCTACAGAGATTCAGTGTGTTGGCCTCGTGGTAGGGAGGCCGGATGCCCACGTGCTCCTGGCATTCCCCGGGATGGTTTAAAGGTAGGTTTAGGAGGATTATAGTGTCCACCCATAATTAGTAACTTGCTATTTTAACATTGGATTATTGCAGTTTTTCCCAACACATTTGTTTCTCAGTTGATGCCACATTCATAAAAATAGAAATACTTAAATATCTATTTCTGTGCTTTATCATTAGCTATATGACCTTTTAAACGTTTTCATTGTGATTACTGGACTCCATTTGAATCCTATTTTCTGAGCCAAAATTATCATCTATAGTTGTATGAAATAAGGTGTTTTAAATGAAGAAGTTTTCAAGAAAGAAGAACTTGTATTCTGGGTACTCAGTGGAAGGCATGGCTGGTCATCAGTGTCAGTGTGTGTATTGGGCGGTCCTGTATGTATTGCATTGTCCCGTCTCAGCTCAGGCTAGTTGATCACAAAATCCCATAGACTGTGACGTAAAGAGCAGACAGTTCTTTCTCACAGTGCCAGAGGCTGGTAGCCAGGGCGCAGCGTGGTGGGGTCCTAGTGAGAGCCCTCGTACTGGTTTTAGGCAGCCGCCTTCTTGCTGTGTGCTCACAGAGCCTTTCCCGTGTGTGTGCATGGAAAGAAGAAGTCCTCCGGTGCTGTCTCTTATGAGGAGACTAAGCCTGTCAGATCAGGCTACCCTTATGACCTCATTTAACCTCAGTTACTTCCTTGGAGCTCCCATCTCCAAATACAACCAGACTGAAGGTTAGGGATTCAACATAGGAATTTTGAGGGTACACCAACATTCAATCCATAACACACCCCTGTTGTCTGGCTTATCTTCACTTAAGGGATCTGTTGCTTTTCTAGAGCCTTTATATGCTTTATTCTTACTTGGAATTTCTTTTAAAATTGGACATTTCATTGCCCACTCACCTTCTACAGAACAGAACAGGCTATTCCTACAGAATGAGTCACAGCGACATGCCCAGTGGGAGGTGGGGTCACTGTGACACTGTGACCCTGGAGGCAGAGGTACTCAACTAGGCTTTGACTGCTCTCATCACTGGGGATTGTGAAAACATTCTGATCGCCTGGTCAGTCTTGTCTACTTTTTTGTTTTTGGGTTTTTTTTAAGAGTTGGGTTTCAGATTTCTGTTTCATGCTTAGAATAATTGTGGCTTTTGGAGAAGAATATTTTAAACTGGGTGAAAAGGCAAAAAATGTGGAATCAAGAAGTGAAAGCACAATTGTTTACAGTTTAGTAAGCAGTTGTGGTAAAGAAATGTGTCTATTCATCATTTCCAGATGACTTAAAATTTTATGGGGGAGCATACATTTTAAACAAAAATGAATTGTGCTGTTTATAGGATAAATGTGTGAATTTCTCCAGAATTCGTATTTTTAGGTATTATAATCAGGATCTCCTGCTTACAGCTTTATGAATTTTATCCTGAAGTTATCTGTGAAATGAACCTAACGGCATCTTATAAGATTTACTCAGAAATTACAATTTTGGTTTACCAATCATTAATAACACAATCAATAATTTAACAGGTATTCACTTACTGAATACTTATGGGAGCATATCAGTGCTGTGTGTTTGAGAATCATTGGTAAAATTAGGTGTAGTTGTAACTTCTCAAAAGAAAAAACAATATAAACAAGTAAATACAATTGAGTTTTTAGTGCATGTTAATGAAAAAATGGTATAATACGGTGAATAGATAAAATGTCATTTGGATTTGATTTCGGAATGTATTATTTGTATTTCTCTTTGGAGCATCATTTGAGTCATAGTTTAATTTGCATTCTCTGGGTACATGCAAAGTGCAGTTGAGGTGAAGGGGAGCCGGGTCAGGAGCATCATGGTTAGCAGTGAAATCAAGACTGGAAACAGAGTCCCCCACATGCCTTACATCAGTGTGTATTAGGATTCATTCATTTCTTACATATGTATTGGTACTGATCCAGGTGCAACACAGAGTTCATGGTTTAATAGATGGAATTGTTTACTTTTTAAAATCAGAGGTATAAACAAGATGTACAGTGATAACATAAAGAGAAATGATAAACTGCAGAGTGGAAAGGAGAATCATGCCCAGGGAGAAGCTCACCAGGGAGACAGTGATAGAACTGTCTTAATGCACAATTGCTTATTTTTCACCTTGTCGTAGAAATAATTTTAAATTGCTTGAACGAAGCTATGGAATTTGAGGCTAGAGCAGTAAGAAGTAACAGGTAACAAAGGACTTTCCATACAATGGCAAGTAGTTTGGATTTAATCCAGTGGATAGCCATGGAAAGGTTCAAGTACAGGGCAGCTATCATTACATCTACATTTAAGAATGCCATTCAGGTGGGCCTTATGAAGAGCAGGTTGGAAGAATCAGGTATTAGATTAGGGAGGTAAGTTAGTGCCAGACTATTGTAATAAATAAGAGGCATCTCAATTTTAATATATTAAAAACTTATGTCTTGGTACCAGTATTCTCATAATACCTGCACCTCCCAGAAAAGAAACACATTTGCCTAGAAATCTTTACTGTCTCAGTAAATGTTAATTCTGTTCTTATTCTTACTCAGGCCAAAAACACTGGGGTCATTCTTGTACTCTGTCTCATATTCACTCCTAGTCCATTAACAAGTCCTTATTGACTCTACCTTCAAAGAATATCTAGAATCTGACCATTTCTTACCTCTTCTGTCACTCCCTAAATCCCAGACACCATCATCCGTCCTGATTTGCTGCAGACCCTCCTAACTAGCTTCCCCACTTAATCTCTTGTCCTCTTCAGTCTGGTCTCAACACAGCTCATCATGTGACTTCCCTGCTGGCTTCCCATCACACCCAGAGGAAACACCCTGGTTCACACATCTGAAGATAGAAGACCTGTTTCTTCCCTGCTTCATCATTCTGAACTGACTTGATCTTCTTTTTCCCTGCCCAGGCTCCGGCCGACCACATTTAGTCCCAGGCAGAACATGAATGGGCTGTTCTCTAAAAAGCTGTGGTGAACTTTTGGGGAAAGCTAAGACTACGAATGGGTATGCTGGGGCCACCAGAATTATAGTCCTTTTTCTTTTGTCATTTGGAAGGCCTAAATGATCATAAGAATTATTACAGTCAGATCATTTGACCTAAGTCTGAGATATTCTTATTTAAATGCAATCCTAAGACCCTGGTCAGATATTGAATTTTGTTTATATAATTGTGCTAATGTAAATTTGTTATTTGTTAACTCTTGGAGTCAGACATGGCTGGAGCACAGAGATTTGGCATAGGTTATAGGATATACTATGAACATTAACCTTGACAATGAAAGTGGAATTATGTGGAATTAAAACTGTGTAGCATGTTGGGGAGGAAAAACATAGAGCAAGGTATACGCCCTTCTTCATTTTACAATGCTAGGAGCCTCAAAATGCTGTGAGAAGTCAGTAAAATAGGGCATAGAGTTTGTTAAAGATATTAAACTTCACAAGTAACTAACAGAAACACGCCAAATAAAACCATTTTAGTAATGGATACATGTATTATTTTGGGGGGAAAGCTATAAAATATTTCAAAAATAGTAAAATGTACACTGATTATATAGCATGGTAGTTTGGAGTGACTGCAGCAAGATAAATAATTATCACAGCTGGTGGTAACCAGTGTCAGAGTGTTAAAGATAGAGGTCCTGTCCATATGGGAAGCAGATTGACTTTAAAACCCCCTGATGTCCATCCTTGACCCCTGGTACTTGCTCATGATTCTCTGTATGTGTATGTGTGTGCATCTGCACACTCACATGCATGCTGGGTGAACGTGAGAGGGAAAAGGAACAGTGGACACTTGTTGATGAATTGACCAGAAGAAGACAAAAGTACCAATTTCAGGGAATACTAGAACATATGTTTTAGAGCAAGATAACTGGGTAGGCTAGCCTTTCAGGATATCTCTGAAGATAAAGAGAGACAGAGCAGTAATGTAGGAGGAAAATTCCAAATTGCCATATGGTCAGTGTTTGGAAAATAGACAACTTAACATTAGTGGCAGCAATTATGTTACGAAAAGTGTTTCTGTTGGAAAGACTTACAGATGTTCCTGCCCTCTATTGGAGAATAATTTCAGTTTCTCTCCCCTCATACTAACTTGTTTCACTTTGTCCTTTCTTGTATAGTTATTTGTTACACTCATATATTAATTCAATATAACCTACTTAGGAAGACTTGAGTTGACATGAGTATAATTGGAACCTGACTACCTGTAAAAAAAGGCATTTATCAGTAGTCAGACATATTTTATTATTCTATCATTTGCTCAATTTATTGTTTTGTGTTTCTTTTTTTTTTCATTTTTATTTTTTTCTTTTTTGAGAGACAGGATCTCACTCTGTGAGTCAGGTACTTGACTAGGGAGGCCAGTTAGTACAGTGGTGTCATCATAGCTTACTATAACCTCAAATTCCTGGACTCAAGAGATCCTCCTGCCTCAGCTTGTCAGGTAGCTGAAACTACAGTATACTCCACTGTGCCTGGCTAATTTTTATATTTTTATTTTTGTAAAGCTGGGAGGTCTCACTGTGCTGCTCAGGCTGGTCTTGAACTCCTGGCCTCAAGCTGTCCTCCCGCCCTGGCCTCCCAAAGTGCCAGAGTTATAGGTGTGAGCCACCATGCTGAGTCATTTGCTCAGATTTGTGTGTGTGTGGGTGGCCTCTTGGTTGTTTAAAACGAAAGACTTTTCAAAGAGCAGTTAGCTGATTAAATAACGAATTCATGCAGTTGTTCAGCAAATGTTATTCTTTGAGTTAAATACTGTCCATTTTTAACTAAGAATTCTGTTTCATCTGCTAGGCATATGCATGGATAGAAATTACTAGATATCTTGGTGTATCTTCATTGAATCTTTCTGTTCCTGTTTCTTAATTGTTTAACATCTTTGCTATTGTATATTAGTATTTGTGGTCACCATTTGATCTTTATGGTACTTTCTCTTTGATGATGAGCACTTGGTAAGTTATCCTCTTTTTCAGTGCAAGTTCTGTTGAAACCCTCACTGTGTCCAGCCACAGCAATAGGCCTCAGAGTCCATTTCTCAACCTGAAGCATTGTCTGTCTTTACATTTTAAACAAGCCCTATGTCATAGCATAATGAAGTAGGGGGGAAAAACCCCATCACTCACAATTTCCTATGCTTAACTGGCATTTATCTGAGAGGCATTTTGGTCCTTGACTTGTAAGGATACTTGATTACTGATATTAGACCTGCCAGTCATCCTCTCTGTTCTTAAGAAAGTCACTTGAGCAACTACCTTTATTTTTCAGTTTTCTTATGTGGCGAAAAGTGAGATTAATATGTTCCTTACCTATTTCATAGGGTTGTTGTGGATCAAATAAGAGAATGGCCTTGAAAATGCCTTGAAGGAACTGATGGCAGTGACAGTGCCATCCTTGCATGGCCAGGCACTTCGTGGTACATTTGCTGTGTTTGCACCTGTGATTGTAGTGCTCTTGGGTTAGCCACTACTGTGTCCATTTAAAACTGAGGACACTCTTATGAGACAGATAAAGTATTTGGGGATTTTCAAGGGAAGGAATAGTTGCTTCTGGCTGGGATTCAGAAAACACTTCCTGGACAAGGCGATATTTTGGCTGTCTTGTAGCAGTTATGGAAAATGTTGCCTGGTAGCACTAAAATGGCCTTTTATGTACTCAACATCTAATTGCAAAGCATTGTTCTTTGTTTGTAAAATGAGTATATCCCCTGCTTGGATTAAAAGCTTACTTCTGCCAGGCATGGTGGCTCAAGCCTGTAATTCCAGCACTTTGAGAGGCTGAGGCAGGAAGATCACTTGAGCCCAGGACTTCAAGACCAGCCTAGGCAACAAAGTGAGACCCTGTCTCTCCAAAAACGTAAGAAAATTAGCTGGGTGTTATGGTGGTGTAAGCCTGTCATCCCAGCTACTTGAGAGGCTGAGGTGGGAGGATCCCTTGAGCCCAGGTTATTGAGGCTGCAGTAAACCAAGGTCACACCACTGTACTCCAGCCTGGGCGACAGAGCAAGACCCTGTCTCTAAAAATAAAATAAAAGCTTCCTTCAAGCACATTTTTGGTATAAGTTGCCCCTTGCTTTTTTCTCTCTCAGACAAGGAGGAGCTTACCCTGCTTTATTTTCTCCTGGGAAGGAAGGCCATGGAGGGTGTTTTGTAGAAAGAGCTTTAGAATGCTTGGTGGAAAGGATAGCCCTGTCCCTGACTTAGTGTCACAGCCATGGGAGCGCTGCTCAGTATTGCTTCCAAGGGCTATTTAGTCACCACATGAGCTGCTGTGTGCAGCACTGCAGTGGTAGCCAACATCATAAAGTGTTATTCTACAAGTTATTTGGTGCTATAGATCTTGATCAAAATTCATAGTTACTAGAATATTGTCAAGATTTATCATAGACATCTTCGAAGAAACTGTAGTCAGGCAGTATGATGCATCTTAGATACATAAGTATTTCTTCTGTAATACTATTTATGTATTTCTATAATAGCCTGCATTTATAAAATCTGTCAGGGTCTATGGGGACTTGAGCTGCCCAAGACAAGAATTAGTTTCTGAAGAGAACTTGTGCTGCTTGGGCAGGCAGCTGATCATGGCTGGGGGCTGCCACAGTGCCCATAACCAAGAGCCTGTACTCAGCTGGCACACTTGAACTTGAGCAGACCGTTGGTGCTTGAGAGCAGAAGTGGCCCTGGAGCCCTGACAGCTGCTGCTGTCAGTGGGGGACAGGGGAGGCTTGAGGCCTGTGCAGTGCTGGGAATGAACCCTGAGTTGAGTATAGGTACAAGTTTTAAAAATTCTTACATTATGTCTCAGAATGCTCCTGTGGCCACTGTAGCTCCTAAATCTAGGGCTTTTCCCTTTGCTTCTGAAGACTCTAATTCTGCACAGACTGCTCTGGCTGCCCTGCTGAGGAAAAAAATTTTGTGGACTGAAGTGACCTCCACATTATCCTGATTTCTTTTCCAGTTTACCAATTGAAGATGAGCTACTTTTCATTCACAGAATGCCTGTTGTGGTGAAGCATCTGTGTGTTCACTTCTTAGTGCCTTTCTTTACAAGTTGGTTTCATTCCTCTGTTCCCTCCCTAGAGTGACTAGCAGAAACTCGTTATATGCTGCTTGTACATTGTGCTTATTCATATCCTTCCCCCATTCTGTTTTCTTGCCTTAAGAAATAGTTGTCCAAGACAGTGCTCAGGGGAGGCAAGGTGACCCAGGGCCCAGTATATGGGCATGTGCCATGGACACTTAGATAAAGAAAGAGATGAAAAATTTGGGGTTGAATGTGAAATGAATGAAGAAAAAGTGAGAGGGAGAAAGAAATAGAAACTCAATTAAACTGTACAATTAAAATCTTAGCACTGTCTAAATATTAATTTTTATTATTCACTATTAACCAGTTGGCTGAAGTGGTAGAGAAACTCACATTAGTGAATATCTGTTATTAACAAGGCAGTATGTTGTACCCTTCATTTTTGTTGTTCTCAATTTATGTATTTTTTTTTTAGTTAAAAAGCACAGAGAGTAATAGAAACACATAAGCAGACTCACTGCCTAGAATTAGTAACACATGTCAATCCTTTGTCTTTTTTTTTTGTTTGTTTCCCATACTTTTGTAACAGAAACAATATGACACATAAATTTGAAACCCTCCGGGTTCCCCTCCTGAGTCATACTCCTCTTTCTGTCTCCTTAGAGACAGTGGCTTTCATGACTTTTCTGTGAATCCTTCTATTTATATTTTTATATTTATCTTGTATTCATAAACAATATTATATTGATTTCTGTGTTTTTTAAAATTACATTATAGGTGTCATACTCTGTATATCCTGTTTATCCCCTTTCATTTCTTGAGACCTCTTCATCTGATTCTTACACATCTAGTTCACCTCATTTTAAGTGCCGTACAGTGTTCTGTTGTATGAACACACCATAGTTTACCCATCTTACTGATTTATGCTGGGTGCAGTTTTCTACTCTTATAAACAACGCTGAGATGTGTATCCTTGTTTAGGTATACTGGTGCATCTGACAGTTTCTGGGTACCTACCTAAGAATTCTGGAGTGTAGGCTATGCACACTCTCAACTTCAGTTATCTCATTTAATCCGAACAAATGTTTCCTGGGGCAGGTGGCAGGATCTCCATTTTACACATAAGAGAATTGAAGTGTTGAATGCCATGGAACTTGGCCAACTTAATAAGGAAACCAGTACTTGAATCCAGATCAAATTCCACCCATTTCAATCTAGAGCTCTAATACCCAGCAGTCCACATAACTCTTCAACTGTTAGCCCTTCTGATCATTGGAACAGTGGCAGCCAGCTAGTAACATACATGATTTCAAAGCAGAGAATCAAAACATAATAAAGAGGAGGGTCCATCCTTAAGAAGAAGAAGAAGAATCCACAGTGGCCATATTCTCCTTGTGGTCATCAAAGGATTTGAGACTTGGAGTAAAAAGCATGCTCCTTAAAATGATGGGTCTAAGGTTTCTATTTATACAGGCCTATTTCTTCATGACAGAAGACTGTTT
The DNA here is from genome assembly GCF_024542745.1 of Macaca thibetana thibetana. Taxonomy (NCBI): domain Eukaryota; kingdom Metazoa; phylum Chordata; class Mammalia; order Primates; family Cercopithecidae; genus Macaca; species Macaca thibetana. The sequence goes on along the minus strand of NC_065585.1, from coordinate 97,332,394 downwards.
ATTTTATGTTGCTTAAAATCTGTTTATTAAATGCAACATGCAAGCCTATTTTGATTAAAGAAAAGTGTTATAGTGAGCATGGTAGTGTCTCTGTTTTACTTTGCAAAATGTGGAAACCATTTTCTCCAGGTGAAGAGTGCTATCTGCATGTGGATCTTTTTTTCATGACACTTTATTCACGCTTGAATCATCTGTCTTTTGATTTCATTTTTGCTTTGTTCTTTTCTTCAACTTCTAGGTAGAAAATCTGGTGTATTAACTGTGAAAATTTTAGAGCTGCACGAGGAATGTGCCATGCAAGTTGCCATGTGTGAGCAGTTATTGGGGCCACCAGCCACCAGCCCCTCCCGAAGCGTGACCCCCAGGCCTGGAGCTGGCCTGAAAGTTCTCTTCACCAAGGAGACTGCAGGCTACCTCAGGAGCCGTCCCCAGGACACTGTCCGGATCTTCCCTCCCTGGTGAGTGCGTAGAACTGAATCCAGCAGTCACCAACTGTGAGTTAGCCTCATAAGAAAAGACATTTTTATCAGGAACATTTTTGTCACTTTATCATAGAGCAATGCCAGAGGAAGAGAGCCAGGATTGGACATGGGTTTTCTGTCAGAGAAGCACTGGATTGTCTCTGATGGCTTGTTTCCACTTCTGTCAGCAAATTTCTGATAATTTGGGGTGAGAGGGTTGAGGAAACAACTGTATTAAGATTCTTGCCCAAGGATGTGTTATAAGATCTGGCTGTTTTTGTTTTTATGTTTCTTAGAAAAATAATTTTGTTAACAGGCATTATGTGACAATAGGATAACACATTAATTACATATTTCTTAGTCACTTGAGAGGGGAGAATAAAAAGCATGAATTAAGATATACTAGTGTTTGAATTGCAGGAGCAAAAGTGGTCATTATTGGATCAGAAAGTATTTTAAAGGATACTACGTTTGCTCTCTTTTGCAGTGGGATATTGATTTTTAGCATGAATAGAAGAAAAACATACTACTTCTGAGGAAAAGTTTGAGCACCCTTGTTTTAAGAGCTAGTTATTAATTTGCTGGTAATTTTTTATAAGTTTTCATTGTGTATGAGGAAGGGCTATAGGATAAATTTTTATAAGTATTATTGCTAGATCAGAGGATATGTGCCTCTTTAATTTTAGCAGACTTTGTCAAATGGCACCATTTTATGTTCCCACTAGCAATGCCTGAAGTGCCTTTTTCTTCTCCTTTACAAACCTACTGTATTGATCTAGACCAAGTTAAAAATTGGAAATATGATGTTTATCATTTTAATTTGTATTTCTCTTACATAAAATGGGCTTAGGCATATTTCTCCATGTTTAAGAATCATTTGTATTTCATTTTATGTCCATTGATAACTTTTGACCTTTCTTCTCTTAGACTCTCGGTCCTAGTGATTTCTACCAACTTTTTATAAATGATTAAAAAAAAAAAAGTAGCGCCTTGTCAGTCATACACATTGCAGTTAGTTCATTCCCCATTTGTCATTTGACTTTTGACGTTTTTAGGGGGCAGGGGTTTGTTTTGTTGCTTTGTTTTTGATGAGCAGAAATTTTCTGTTTTTCTGTGGTTGATTTTACCCATCTTTTCTTCTGTGGGTTTTGTGTCATTGATAGAAAGGTTTTCCTTACTATGAGGTTTAAAAGTTATTCTCTGTTTTATTCTAAGACTTTTATGGATTTTAAAAAATTTTACATTTAAGTCTTTTGACACCCCTGGAATTTATGTGTAATATGTGAGGTAATGAATGCAATTTTATTTTTTTCCAAATGGCCACCAGGAGTCCCAACATTATTTATTGAACATTCTGTTTTTTCTTCATATGATTTTAATGCTGCCTTTATCGTGTACTAAATACCTACATATATTTTGGGCTATTTGCTCTTTTAATGTAACTGTATTTGCACATGCTAGTATTATACTATTTCAATTACTATAGTTTTATATGGTGTTTTAATAACCACTGGGACTACTCACATCTCATTAAGCTTAATTTTTAGAACTTTCCTCCTAATAATTGCTTCCTTTCTTTTTTGCTTTAAATATTTGCCTTTAACATTTATTTTCAAATATGCATTGTAAAAGTTAATTCAGAAATATATAACTTAGAAAGTGAATCCTCTTACCCCCACCTCTTCAATTAATCACACTCATTGTAGATGACTGCTGTTAACAATTTGGAGTATAATCTTCCAACATTTTTTTTAATTCTTAAATATTCAATTATGTGTTTAACACATCCCAGTGACTATACGTAATCTATATGTAAGTTATGTAATCCTGCCTATTTTTCTATAATAACTTTAGGTTTAACTTACTGGATTAAAAACAAATTGATAGGTTTTTTAGGGTAGGTTAATCTCTGCATTCACGGAGTAGGGCTTTAAAGGTAGTGTCTGGCCAGGGTTCTGACGTGATGCTCCCCTCTCCGTGTTCATGGAGTGCACAGCAGCACAGGACTTCTGTCAGCATCTCTCTAACCTTGAACCTGTCTTCCCTCCTTCAGAAATCAGTCCTCATTCGGATCTTCTTTGTTCACCCCTTGGTTTTACTCCCTTGTAGAATTTAGCTCTTTCATTAGTGTCTAAGTTCATTTGTGGTGGCAGAGCCTTTTATTGTTATTATTTTTAAAAAATCTCCTCCCTCCTCAGCTTTTTAAATTCTTTTTTTCTTTTTCTATTTTTTGTAGAGACAGAGTCTTGTTATATTGCTTAGGCTGGTCTCAAACTCCTGGCCTCAAGCAGTCCTCCCACATTGGCCTCCCAAAGTTCTGGGATTATAGGCCTGAGCCACCAGGCCTGGTCCCTTCTCAACTTCTGATTTTTTCGGCACACCTTTATATGTTTTAAAATGCATTTATTAAATGACCTTGTTTTTTAAATACCTAAATATGATTATTTTCCTTCAGGGAAGATGTTTTAGAGGCTTTAAATGTAGGACATTTTCTTGGGCTTATGAGAAGTAAAATTAGATCAAGCTTATCTACAAAGATTTACATGACCAAGAATTTCTAAATCCCAGTGACTCCTTAGACTTTACAAGTAAATGAGTTATTATCATTAGAGTTTGGAATGTTTGTTGGTCTGGATCTTACCAAACAACCCCTGGGTGTTACTCTCCGCAGGAATGCCTGTGGGCTGTCAAGTGATTATTTGCCTGTATTCAACATATAATACTTAAGAAAATAGAAGAGGCCAGGCGCGTTAGCTCACGCCTATAATCCCAGCAGTTTAGGAGGCCAAGGCAGGCGGATCATTTGAGGTCAGGAGTTCGAGACCAGCCTGGCCAACACGGTGAAACCCCGTCTCTACTAAAAACACAGAAAGTAGCTGAGTGTGGGTGGCGTGTGCCTGTGGTCCCAGCTACTTGGGAGGATAAGGTGAGAGAATCACTTGAGCCCAGGAGATGGAGGTTGCAGGTAGCCAAGATTGCACCACTGCATTCCAGCCCGGGTGACAGAGCAAGACCCTGTCTACAAAAAAAAAAAAAAAAAAAAAAAAAAAAAAAAGCACAACAAAAAAAAACACCTCATACTTAATGAAAGAAAACCAAACTAATTTTTAAAGGACTAGTCTTTTTTTTTTTTTTTATGGAAACTTGAGAAATAATAGTGAATATATTTTTCCTTGTGGGCTGGCTGTCCTTTTCCCACTAGCACCCTTCTGTGTTCATTTAAACTGTTTTTTAACATGGGCACAGTTTTTTAAAAGAATCAGTAGACTTTAGATGCTCATATTGGTCCTGGAGTAATAAATGTGAGTTTAGGTATAATGGCTGCTTACCCCGAGGTGCTCAAGAGCCCTCTGTAGACATTACTTGATAAATTCTCATTGGATTCCAATGAGATGTAATGCAGCTTTGCCTCTGGCAATCTGAAAATAAACAGAAGTAAAATGTCTTGCCTCTAATTAATTGCATTATGAAATAGTCATAGAATTGTATAACAGTAACCAACTTATTAAAAAATGCATTAATCTATGTAATTTCAGACATATAAAAATAAAATAGTAAAATGAATCCCATGTCCCATAGTTTCAACATTTATTAACTAATGAATAAACAGCTTTTACTACTCAAGCAAATTGAAAGCTTTATAATGATTCCAAAGAAACATCTCACCACTTGAACACAGATATAGTAGAAAAAACAAATGAAGGAATTTACTATAATGATATTGGGGAGAGAGGAAGGTAGAAACCATCTGCCTGATTACATCCTGCCATGAAATCTAATGCCAGAATGAGGGTGGGTGAGAGGTTAAGTGTGTGAGAGTGTATCCAGGGACAACCAGGACACCTCTCATTCATTCAGAAGTATTTATTGGTATCCCCTGATACCAATACTTTGCTTCTCCTCAGAATACACATCCCAGTATGCTTGAAGAGTGAAGTCTGACTTTCCCTATTGTCATGAGTATACCCTTCCATCGGTCCATTCATATCGTCATCTTTTTAGTCACTACTTAGTATTCCACTATATGAATATGTGGTACTTTAAACATCCTCTTATTTAGGATTGTTAAGGTTGCTTTCTATTTTTAGCTGTTTTAAACACTGCTTGGGTGAAATATTTATCATTATACCTGCCTTCTGATTTGGTTCTTAGACTATTTCTAGAAGCAGAAATTCTTGGCCATAGAGTACCAGTGGGTTTTGAGGCTTTTGATATATGATTTCCCTAGTAACCTGTAAAGATTGAAGCTGTCTCAGCTGCTGCCAGTTTCTCATCACACCACACTCAACATTTTTTATGGCTGCACAGTGTGATATAATTTTTTTTTTTTAGTTCATGTATGGACCATTTTTATTTCTTTTCTTTTTTTATTATTATTATTATACTTTAAGTTCTAGGGTACATGTGCATAACATGCAGGTTTGTTACATATGTGTACTTGTGCCATGTTGCTGTGCTGCACCAGAGTGAACAGGCAACCTACAGAATGGGAGAACATTTTTGCAATCTACTCATCTGACAAAGGGCTAATATCCAGAACCTACAAAGAACTCAAACAAATTTACAAGAAAAAAACAAACAACCCCATCAAAAAGTGGGCAAAGGATATGAACAGACATTTCTCAAAAGAAGACATTCATACAGCCAACAGACACATGTGATATAATTTTTAAAACACTTTCCATATTCTCAGGATGTGGTACATATTGGTTCTTTTACTATCATAAACAGCTATGTGGTAGATATTGTTATATATGTAGTTTGGTATGTACTTCAGATACTGTTTCAAAGTAGGTTTTAGGAACTGTTTTAGTATAGTAAAGGGTATGTGTTTTGTTTTTGCTGTTGCTGCTTTGACTCCTTGATACTGTTAAGTCATCTGTAAACCTCATAGCAGAGTGCCTGCAGCTGGTCGCATTGAATATAGCCCACTTCATTTTACTGTGCTTTTTTGCTTTTATAGCACTTCACCCATGTTTCACTTTTTACAGATTGAAGGTTTGTCAACCCTGAATCCAACAAGTCTCTCAGTGCTATTTTTCTAACAGCATGTGCTCACCTCGTGTCTCTATATCACATTTGAATAATTATCCCAATATTTCAGAGTTTCTCATAATTATTATCTGTTATGGTGATCCGTGATGTGTGATCTTTGATATTGCTATTGTAATTATTTTGAGGTGCCATGAACCATGGCTATATAGGATGGCAAACTTAATTGATAAATACCGTGTGTGCTCTAACTGCTCCATCAACCAGGTGTTCCCCCATCTCACTTTCTATCCTCAGACCTCCCTATTCCATGAGACACAACAATATTGAAATCTGACCAGTTAATAACCCTAATATGCCCTCTAAGTGGTCACATGAAAGGAAGAATTGCACATCTTTTACTTTAAACCAAAAGCTAGAAGTGATTAAGCTTAGTGAGGAAAGCATGTCAAACGGCAAGGTAGGCTAAAAGCTAGGCCTCTTGTGCCAGTTAGGCAAGTTTTGAATTAAAAGGAAAAGCTCTTGAAGGAAACTAAAAGTGCTATTCCAGTGAGCATACAAATATTGAGAAAGCCTTATTGCTAATATGGAGAAAGTTTGAGTTGTCTGGATAGAAGGTCAAACAAACCATAACATTCTCTTAAACCAAAGCCTACTCCAGAGCAAGACTGTAACCCTCTACAGTTCTTTGAAGGCTGAGAGAGGTAAGGAAGCTTCGGAAGAAAAATTCGAAGCTGATTCATGAGAATCATGATCATGATTCATGAGAAGTTGATTCATGAGATTTAAGAAACTCCCCCATAATATAAAAGTACAAGATGAAGTAGCAAGTGCTGACAGAGAAACTGCAGCAAATTATCCAGAAGATATAGCTAAGATCATTGATGAAGGTGGCTACACTAAACAGCAGATTTTCAGTGTAGATGAAACAGCCTTATATTCGAAGAACATACCACCTAGGACTTTCATAGCTGGAGAGGAAAAGGCAATGCCTGGCTTCAAAGCTTCCAAGGACAGGCTGACTGTTTTATTAAGGTCTAATACAGCTGGTGACTTTAAATTGAAGCCTGTGTTTATTTACCATTTTGAAAATTCTAGGGTCTTTAAGAATTATGCTAAATCTATTCTGCTTGTGCTCTATAAATGGGACAATAAAACCTGGATGACAGTGCATCTGTTTACAGAATGGTTTACTGAATACTTTAAGCCAAACTGTTGAGATCTACTACTCAGGAAAAATAAAAAGAAAGAAAAAAAATTTCTTTTAAAATACTACCCCTCATTGACAATGCACCTAGTCAGCCGAGAGCTCTAGATGTACAAGGAGATGAACGTTGTTTTCATGCCTGCTAACACAACATCCATTCTGCAGCCTGTGGATCAAGGGGTAACTTTGACTTTCAAGTCTTGCTGCCATAGATAATGATTCCTTTTTTTGTTTGTTTGTTTGAGATGGAGTCTCGCTCTGTTGCCCAGGCTGGAGTGCAGTGGTGCGATCTCAGCTCACTGCAACCTCCGCCTCCCAGGTTCAAGTGATTCTCCTGCCTCAGCCTCCTGAGTAGTTGGGATTACAGGCGTGTGCCACCATGCCCAGCTAATTTTTGTATTTTTAGTAGAGACGGGGTTTCACCATGTTGGTCAGGCTGGTCTCGAACTCCTGACCTCATGATCCACCCAGTTCAGCCTCCCAAAGTGCTGGGAATACAGGCGTGAGTCACCGTGCCCGGCCACCTTTCAAGGGTCTGAGCAAAGTAAATTGAAAACCTTCCTGAAAGGATTCACCATTCTACCTCCCATTAAGAACATTCATGACTCATAGGAGGAGGTCAGAATATCAACATTATCAGGAGTATGGAAGAAGTTGATTCCAACCCTTATTAGTGACTTCAGGGGTTTAAGACTTCAGTGGAGGAAGTAACTGCAGATGTGGTGGAAAAAGCAAGAGAACTCAGAAGTAAAGCCTGAAGATGGGACTGAATTGCTGAAGTCTCCTAACTTTAACGGATGAGGAGTTGGTTCTTATGAATGAGCAAAGAAACTGGTTTTGTTTGTTTGTTGTTTTTGTTTGTTTGTTTGTTTTGAGACAAGAGTCTTGCTCTATCAGCCAGGCTGAAGTTCAGTGGCACAATCTTGGCTCACTGCAACCTCCGCCTCCCGGGCTCAAGCAATTCTTCTGCCTCAGCCTCCCTAATAGCTGGGATTACAAGCATGTGCCACCACGCCTGGCTAATTTTTGTATTTTTAGTGGAGATGGGGTTTCACTGTGTTGGCCAGGCTGGTCTCGAACTCCTGACCTCAGGTAATCTGACCGCCTCGGCTTCCCAAAGTGCTGGTACTACAGGCGCGAGCCACCGCGCCTGGCCAGAAACTGATTTCTTTAGATGAATATATTACTGGTGAAGAGCTGTGAACATTGTTGAGAGGACAACAAGTAATTTAGAGTATTCCATAAACTTAATTGATAAAACAGCAGCAAGTTTGAGAGGTTTTACTGCAATTCTGAAAGAAGTTCCAGTAATACCATCAAACAGTATCTCATGTTACAGAGAACTCTTTCTAGAAAGGAAGAGTCAATTGATGCAGCAAACTTCATTGTTCTCTTTAAGAAATTGCCACAACCACTCCGGCCTTTGCACACCACCACCCCAATCAGTCAGTAGCAATCAACATCAAGGCAAGACCCTCTCTCAGCAAAAAGATTATGACTTACTAAAGGCTGCATTTTTTATCAATAAAGTGTTTTTGATTAAGGTATGCACTTTTTTTAAGATATAATGCTGTTGCATACCTTACAGGCTATAATACAGTGTAAACATAACTTTTATATGCAATGGGAAACAAAAATTCATGTGACTTGCTTTACTGTTATAATAACTTTATTGGAGTGGTCTGTAGCTATACTTACAGTATCTCCAAGATATGCCTGTACTTTTTCTTATATTTATTTACTGGTGACAGCTTTTCTTTTTATAGTTGTATCACTTAGAATAATAATTTTGTTATTTCCTTCCCAATACTAATGCTTCTTTATCTGATTAATGTCTTACTGCTTTGGCTAAAACATTCAAATCAAAATTTTTTTTACTACTGTATTCCCAATGCCTAGAATAATGGTTGAAACGTAGTAGGCGCTCAGTAACTATATGATTAATATTGTATTAAATCATCATGAAGATGTTGTCAGCCTTGTTTATCCTCCCTAATTGAATGAGACTTTGTTGATTTGTACATTCATTTAAAATGATTTACTGAATGTTTACTTAACTTACTCTTTAAAAAGCCTTGTACTAGAATTCCTGGGAATACAACATTCAACATGAATGTCAAATTGTTTCTGCCCTTAAGGAGCTCACAGTGTGGTGGAAGAGAAAAGTAATACAAACCAGTTATAAAAGACCATTGTAGGCGTAGTAATAGGTATCTGTACAGAGGTTGCAAGAGGATTGAGGAGGTAAGCACAACCAGTAGGTAGGTCAATAGGGCTGGGTGGTTATGTATGTGAGTGTATGTGTGAGAGTGTGTGTGTGTACCTGTGTTTATGTGTGTGTGTGCTGGGGAGAGTACAGACTGAGAGATGTGGTATCAGGGGTAGCTTCCTGAAGTTGGTGATGTCCTATCTGAGCTAAAAGGGCTATGTTAGAAAGAAGCAGGGGAGGGACTATGAGGGCATTTGGAGTAGAGGAGACCACATGAGTAAAGACCAAAAAGTCAGAATGGCCTAGTGTAAGACATATGCAGGGGTGTATATAGTGCTTTGTGTACAAAGTGGAAATTCCAAGGCAGTAGCAGCAGAAAATGAATCTGGAGAACCTCCCCATGTGTAGTGTTAACAAGCTGAGATTTACAGGAGAGGCATGATGATCTGATTCACCCTTTAAAGTCTGTGGAGGATGACTGGAGGTAGAAGGGCAGAATAAATGCATCTCGGAGGCTGTGGGAGTAGCCCAAGTGTGGAAGAAGGTGGTGCTTTGGACTATGATGGGGAATAGTGGATTTGGAATATATTTTGGAGTTACAGGCAACAGGGTTTGCTGATGGGTTTGATGTGGTATTTAAGGAAAGTTAGGAAACAAGGAAGACAACTAAGTTTTTGGCTTGCACAAACAAGTGAATGATCATGCCATGTACTGAAATGGGAGACTTGGGACGATTTGTGGGGCCCAGTCAATGGTAGTTTTTTGGTGCCAGCAGTAATTAGAGCCTAGAGTAAACACGAGAGAGGTTGTGATTCCAAAAGAGAAACTCTGTCGGCTTGTCTGGGTTTTTAGTATAACCCATGTGTGGTAATTGGCAGCAGACAGAGGTAGAGCCCATTGGCCTATTCATAACTGCTTTGGTTCCTGTTTTATATTTGCCACGTGAGATTCTTTGAAATAAATAAATTGCTGGCTCCTATTGCTGAGACCAAAGCAGTACTAAAGATGGAAGATTTGTTTACTGGGTGAGATTATCTTCCTGTTGGGACAACGAGGAATTCAGTCTTTTTCATACAAAATTACAGGGTGTCTTGAGAAGAAATAAGTAGGAAAGAAAATTAATGCAGTATGAAAAGGGAAAAGATAAAGACTGTGAGGATAATCTGGATAATCTGAAAAACTGGAAGGAAGGTAGTCATTTATTCTGCATGAGGAGGAAGTGAAATTAAATGACACTCTTCAATGGGGTATATCTTAGTCTGTTTTGTGATGCTATAACAGAAAATCTCAGACTGCATAATTTATAAGCAATAGAAATTTGTCAGCCTGGTGCAGTGGATCTTGTCTATAATGCCAACATTTTGGGAGGCTGAGGTGGGCAGTGGATTGCTTGACTTCAGGAGTTTGTGAGCAGCCTGGGCAAACCCCATCTCTACAGAAAATACAAAAATTAGCTAGGCACGATGGTGCATGCTTGTAGTCCCAGCTCCTTGGGAGGCTGAGGTGGGAGAATCACCTGAGCCCAGGGAGGTCAAGGCTGCATTGAGCCATGATCACACTACTGCACTTCAGCTTGGGTGACAGAGTGAGACACTGTCTCAAAGAAAGAAAAACATGTATTTGTCTTATGGTTCTAGAAGCTGGAAAGTCCAAGAGCATAGCACCACTATTTGTTGAGGGCCTTCATTTTTCATCTCCCCATGGCAGAAGGTGAAAGGGCAAGAGAGCACAAAAGCAAGAGGGAGCCAAACGTGCTTTTATAACAAGGCCATTCTTGTGATAGCTAGCCCACTCCCATGGCAATGACATAAATCCATTCAGAAAGGTAGCACCCTCATAATTTATTAGGTCCCACCTCCCAGTACTATTGCATTGGAAATTAAGTTTCTAATGCTTGAACTTCGGGAAACATATTCAGACTATAGCAGGGTGTTCATAGAAATATGATTAAAGTGTTTTGTGCTCAAATAAGTTTGGAAACGGCTCCTCAAATGTGTACCAGTTGTTATATTGTAGGACTGCTCAGAGTCTCTCATATTCATATGTATATTGTTATTTCCAGTAGAGGGAAGCAGAAATGGCAACACTTGAACTAAATATTACCAAACAAATTACCATGCTCTTCCTAATGTAAGATACTAAGTAAAGAGAGCAACTGAGAGGAGTAATGTCATGAAAATGGTGTAGAGTAGGAAGTTCCAGAAATCCATCCCTCTATCTAAATAAGTACCAACCTGGAAGGAACCATATGAAGTGCCTGTTGAGGAACTCTACAGTACAGTTGAACACTTACAGCAAGTATTAAAGTATAATTTGGAAAAATCACAGATGGACAATTCCAGTCTTCAGCAAGTAAGATTCTGCGATCCCTGAGGAGTGGGATAGATTCCCAGAGTTTTTATAAAATACTACTGAAATGTCCAATTCTCAACAAAAAATTACAAAACAAACAAAGAAACAGGAAAATATGGCCCAATACAGGAAAAACATAATTTTATGTAGCCATCCCTGAGGAAATTCAGGTATTGTACTTATTAGTCAAAAATGTGAAATCAGTTGTCTTAAATATGTTCAATAAGTTAAAGGAACCCATAGATAAATAACTAAGGGAAATCAGGAAAATGATATCAAAACAGAATGAAAATATCAACAAAGGTATTGAAATTATTTAAAAAACAAAGAGAAATTCTGGAGCTGAAAGTACAATAATTTAAATTTCAAAAACACACTAGAGATTGGGTGTGGTGACTTAACGCCTATAATCCCAGCACTTTGGGAGGCTGAGCTGGGTGGATTGCTTGAGTCTAGGAGTTCAAGACCAGCCTGAGCACCATGAAGAAACCCCATCTCTATAAAATATGCAAAAATTAGCTGGATATGGTGGTGCACTCCTGCAGTCCAGCTACTTGGGAAGCTGAGGCACAAGAATGGTTTGAACCTGGGATGCGCAGGTTGCAGTGAGTTGAGATCATGCCACTGCACTTCAGCCTAGGTGACAGAGTGAAACCCTGCCACAAAAAAAAAAAACAAAAAAAACAAAAAAACTCACACACTAGAAAGATTCCACAGCAGATTTGAGGAGGCAGAACACAGGCTTATTGAACTTGAAGAAAGAAAATTGAACTCTTTCTGTCTGAGGAGCAGAATGAAATAAATGAACAGAGCCCGAAGGACCTGTGGGACACTATCAAGCGTAGAACCCTGTGTATTATAGGAGTACCAGAAGGAGAAGAGAGGAGAGGAAGTAAACACCAGAAAAAATATTTGAAGAATAATGGCTGAGGAACAATGTCTGCCAGCTTCTGTGCCAGCCCCTCAGTGATCAAAACCAGCAATTAGCAATCAAAACACGTAATCCACCCTGGTCCCAGCAATCTGAACCAGGATTTTGGAGCTAAGGAATGTGGCATGGTAATTGCTACCATTTGAAATGTTAATTTGAAATTATTGAAGAATAATATAACTCCTCAAATGTGATGAAAATCTTTACTGTACATACCCAAGAAGGCCAATGTACTTCAAGCATAATAAAATCAAAGAGGTGTACACCAAGGCACATTGTAGTGAAACTGATGAAACCCAAAGACAAAGATGGTGTATTGAAAGCAGCAAGAGGGAGGGAACTTGTTATGTATAAGGGATCCTCAATAATATTAACAGCTTATTTCTCATCAGAAACTATGAGGTCCAAAATCAATCAATCAAAAAAAGAAGCAAAAAAAAAAAAAAAAAAAAAAAAAAAGCAAAAAGAAACTATGGGGGCCAGAAAGCAGTGGGATGATGTATTTAAAGACCTGAAAGAAACTGTCAGTCAGGATTGTATATCTGACAACAATATCTTTAAGAATAAAGTAGATGAAGCTGGGCCTGGTGGCATGCATCTATAACCTCAATGACTTGGGAGACTGAGGAAGGAAGATTGCTGAAACCCAAGAACTTGAGGCTGCAGTGTGTTATGAGCATGTGTGTGAACAGCCACTGCATTCCCTCCAGCCTGGGCAACACAGCAAACTGCTGTCTCAAAAATAATAATAAATAAGAATAAAGGAGAAATTAACACATTTCCAAATATTATAAAAGCCAAAGTAGTTCATTACTGATAGACAAGAAATGCTACGGCAAGTCCTTCAGGCTGAAAGGAGGAAATACTAAAACAGCAATTTGAAGCCAAAAGAAAAAAATAAAGACTATTGGTCAAGGTAGTTACATAGGTAAATGTAAAAGCCAATGTTACCGTGCTTTTGGTATTGTTATTTCTCTTTTTCCTATATAATTTTATGGGCAAATGCATTTAATAATACGTATAAAGATATAGTCTGTGACAATAAGAAAAAGGGAGGGAGTAGAGATATAGAGGAGCAGAGTGCTTGTAGACTATTGAAACTTAGTTGGTATTATTCAAAGGATGTTGTTATTTAAGATGTTGATTGTAATTTCCCAGAAAATTATTAAGAAAATAACTAATATAGAGAATGGGAGAAAAGAAGGGAATTAAAGTGAAACACACACACACACACACACACATAAAATAGAAAAATATCTAGTAATGAAGTAATTGAAAAGCAAAAAAGTATATAAGGCATAAGAAAAAAGTGTATAAGGCATAAGGAAAAAGTGAATTTCTTCTTTATTGGTAATCATATAAATGAATGAAACGCAACTGTTAAAAGGTAGCAATTGGTAGAAAAGATTAAACAAAACAAGAATCCATCTATAAGCCATCTACAAGAGAATCAAGTTAAATATAAGGATACAAAATGGTTGATAGCAAAAAAATGAAAATGCTAAAAAAGAACAGGGGTGACTATATTATTATCAGACAAAATTGACTTGTTAAGTCTAAAAAAGTTTACAAGAGATGCAAAGGACATTATAAATTGATAATAAGTTTAACACAGCAAAAACATAAAATAATTCTAAATATATACACACTTAACAAAGGAGCCCCAAAATATATGAAGTAGAAATGGACAGACTTGAAGGGAGAAATAGATCTATAATAATTGTTGAAGACTTCAATACCCACTTTCAATAATGGACAGAACAAACATACAGGAGAGCCATGAGGAAATAAAGGATTCAACAGCTGTATAAACCAATTAGACCCAATAAACATGTGTAAAACATTCCATTCAAAAATATAATACCCATTCTTGAGTGCACACGTAACATTCTTTAGGTTAGACCATATGCTAAGCCACAAAACAAATTGTTATGAATTGAATTGTGGTTCCCTGAAATTTAAAATGTACAATCCTAACTCGCGTTACACCTCAGAATGTGGCTATGTGGAGATAGAGCCTTTAAAAAGGTAATTAAGGTTAGAGTGGGTCCTAATTTAATATGACTGGTGCGCTTATAACAAGAAGGAGATGTGTGCACATAGAGGAAGGGCCATGTGGGGACACAATGAGAGAGACAAGCCAAGGAGAGAGGCCTCAGGAGAAACCAAGCCTACTTACATCTTGATCTTGTACCTCCAGCATCCAGAAATGTGAGACAATAAATTTTGGCTAAGTCACTCGGACTGGTATTTTGTTAGGATAGCTCTAGCAAACTAATACATTTCAAAACTTTCAAATTACCAAGTATCTTTTCTGTTCACAGTGGAATGAACCTAGAAAACACTAACAGAAGGAAAACTGTAAAATTAATAAATATGTCGAAATTAAACAACACAGCCTTATATAACCATTTGGTCCAAGATTTTATTTTCTTTTTTTTAAATTAATGTATTTCCATAGGTTTTTGGGAAACAGGTGGTATTTGGTTACATGAGTAAGTTCTTTAGTGGTAATTTGTGAGACTTTGGTGCACCCATCACCCAAGCAGTATACACTGAACCCAATTTGCAGTCTTTTCCTCACCTACTTCTCACCCTTCCCCCACCCCCGAAGTCCACTGTATCATGCCTTTGCATCCTCATAACTTAGCTCCCACTTATGAATGAGAACATATGATGTTTGTTTTTCCATACCTGCGTTACTTCACTTAGAATAAAAATCTCTAATCCCATCTAAGTTGCTGTGAATGCCATTAATTCATTCCTTTTTATGGCTGAGTAGTATTCCATAGTATATATATATATATACACCACAGTTTCTTTATCGACTCGTTGATTGATGGGCATTTGGACTGGTTCCACATTTTTGCAATTGCAAATTGTACCGCTATAAACATGCATGTACAAGTATTTTTTTCCTATAACAATTTCTTTTCCTCTGGGTCAGTACCCAGTAGTGGGATTGCTAGATCAAATGGTAGTTCTACTTTTAGTTCTTTAAGGAATCTCCACACTGTTTTCCATAGTGGTTGTACTCGTTTACATTCCCACCAGCAGTGTAGAAGTGTTCCCTTTTCACCACATCCACATCAACATCTATTATTTTTTGACGTTTTAATTATGCCCGTTCTTGCAGAGAGTAAGGTAGTATCGCATTGTGGTATTGACTTCCATTTCTGTGATCATTAGTGATGTTGAGCATTTTTTCGTATGTTTATTGGCCATATGTATATATTCTTTTGAGAATTGTCTATTCATATCCTTATCCCACTTTTTGTTTGGATTTTTTTTCTTGCTAATTTGTTTGAGTTCCTTTTAGATTCTGGATATTAGTATTTTGTCAGATGTATAGATTGTGAAGATTTTCTCCCACTCTGTGAGTTGTCTGTTACTTTGCTGACTATTCCTTTGGCCATGCAAAAGCTCTTTAGTTAAGTTCCACCTCTTTATCTTTGTTTTTCTTGCATTTGCTTTTGGATTCTTGGTCATGAAATCTTTGTCTAAGCCAGTGTCTACAAGGGTTTTTCCAATGTTATCTTCTGGAAATGTTACAGTTTCAGGTCTTAGATTTAAGTTCTTGATCCATCTTGAGTTGATTTTTGTATAAGGTGAGAGCTGAGGATCCAGTTTCTCATTATTCTACATGTGGCTTGCCAGTTTTCCCAGCACCATTTGTTGAATAGGGTGTCCTTTCCACACTTGATGTTTTTGTTTGCTTTGTCAAAGATCAGTTGGCTGTAAGTATTTAGATTTATTTCTGGGTTCTCTATTCTGTTCCATTGGTCTGTGTGCCTATTTTTGTACCAGCACCATGCTGTTTTGGTGGCTATGGCCTTATAGTATAGTTTGCAATCAGATAATGTCATGCCTCCAGATTACTTCTTTTGGCTTAGTCTTGCTTTGGCTATGTGGGCTCTTTGGTTCCATATAAATTTTTGGATTGTTTTTTCTAGTTCGGTGAAGAATGATGGTGGTATTTTGATGGGAATTGTATTGTATTTGTAGATTGCTTTTGGCCATATGGTCATTTTCACAATATTAATTCTACCCATCCATGAGCATGGGATGTGTTTACATTTGTTTGTGTCATCTCTGATTTCTTTCAGCAGTGTTTTTTGGTTTTCCTTGTAGAGGCCTTTCATCTCCTTGGTTAGGCATATTCCTAAGTATTTTATTTTATTTTATTTTTCAACTATTATAAAAGGGGTTGAGTTCTTGATTTGATTCTCAGCTTGGTCACTGATGGTATATAGCAGAGCTACTGATTTGTGTACGTTGATTTTGTATCCTGAAACTTTGCTGAATCTGTTTATCCATTCTAGGAGCTTTTTGGAGGAGTCTTTAGGGTTTTCTAGGCATGCAATCAAATCATCAGCAAACAGTGACAGTCTGACTTCCTCTTTACTGATCTGGATGCCTTTTATTTGTTTCTCTTGTCTGATTGCTCTGGCTAGGACTTCTAGTAGTATGTTGAATAGAAATGGTGAAAGTGCACATCCTTGTCTTATTCCAGTTCTAAGAGGGAATGCTTTCAACTTTTCCCCATTCAGTGTTATGTTGGCTGTGGGTTTATCATAGATGGCTTTTATTACACTGAGATATGTCCTTGTATGCTGATTTTCCTGAGGATTTTAATCAAAAAGGGATGCCAGATTTTGAGGGATGCTGGCTTTTGTGAAAGGCTTTATCCATGTCTCTTGAGGTGGTCATGTGATTTTTGTTTTTACTTCTTTTTATGTGGTATATCACATTTATTGATTTGCGTATGTTAAACTGTCCCTGCATCCCTGGTATGAAACACACTTGATCATGGTGGATTGTCTTTTTGATAGTTGGATGTGGTTAGCTAGTATTTTGTTAAGAGTTTTTGCATCTATTTTCATCAAGGTTATTGGTCTAGTTTTTTTGCATGTCTTATGTGCTTTCCTGGTTTTGTTATTAGGGTAATACTGGCTTCGTAGAATGATTTAGGGAGGATTCCGTCTTTCTCTATCTTGTCTAATAGTGTCAATAGGATTGGTACCAATTCTTCTTTGAAGGTCTAGTAGAATTCAACTGTGAATCTGTCTGGTCCTGGAATTTTTTTTCTGGTAATTTTTTTATTGCTGTTTCAATCTCGCTGCTTTTTATTGATCTGTTCAGGGTTTCTAATTCTTCCTGATTGAAGCTTCCTGTGTCTTTCCAGGAATTCAGCATCCTCTAGGTTTTCTAGTTTATGTGCATAAAGGTGTTTTTAGTAAGTAGCCTTAGATAATCTTTTGTATTTCTGTGGTGTCAGTCGTGATATCTCCCATTTCATTTCTAATTGAGCTTATTTGGATCTTCTCTTTCCTTTTCTTGGTTAATCTTGCTAATGATCTGTCCATTTATCTTTTCAAAGAACCAGCTTTTTGTTTTCATCTATCGTTTGTATTTTTTTGTTTCAATTTCATTTAGTTCTGTTTTGATCTTGGTTATTTCCTTTTTTCTGCTGGTTTGGATTTGGTTTGTTCTTGTTTCTCTAGTTCCTTGAGGTGTTTCTCTAGTTCCTTAGATTGGCTGTTCGTATTCTTTTACTTTTTTATGTGGGCCTTTAAGGCTATGAAGTTTTCTCTTAGCATCACCTTTGCTGTCTTCCAGGGGTTTTGATAGGTTGTGTCACTATTATCATTCAGTTTGAATAATTTTCTAATTTCCATCTTGATTTCATTGTTGACCCAATAATCATTCAGAAGCAGGTTATTTAATTTTCATGTATTTGCTTGGTTTTGAAGATTCCTTTTGGAATTGATTTCCATTTTTATTCCACTGTGATCTGAAAGAGTACTTTATATAATTTCAATTTTCTTAACTTTATTGAGACTTGTTTTCTGGCCTATCATATGGTCTGTCTTGGAGGAAGTTCCATGCGCTGATAAATAGAATGCATATTCTGTGGTTGTTGGGTAGAATATTTTGTAGATATGTTAAGTCCATTTGTAACGGGGCATAATTTAAATCCATTGTTTCTTTGTTGACTTTCTGTCTTGATGACCTGTCTAGTGCAGTCAGTAGGAGTATTGAAGTCCTCCACTATTATTTAGTTGCTGTCTGTCTCATTACTTACATCTACTAGTAATTGTTCTATAAATTCAGCAGTTCCAGTGTTAGGTGCATATATATTTAGAATTGTGATATTTTCCTGTTGGACAAGGCCTTTTATATTAGTTTGGTGCAAAAGTAATTGTGGTTTTTGCTGTTTTTTTCTGTCCTTTTTTTTTTTTTTTTTTTTTGGCAGGGGATATGACATTTATTTTCTATTCTGACATGTCAACTTCCATATTTGCTTTCATTTAGGTTGTATACATTCAGTATTTATTTTCAGTCATTTTGCCAGTGTTTGTCTAGTTTTTTTTTTTAATACTTTAAGTTCTAGGGTACATGTGCACAACGTGCAGGTTTGTTACATATGTATACATGTGCCATGTTGGTGTGCTGCACCCATTAACTCGTCATTTACATTAGCTATATCTCCTAATGCTATCCCTCCCCCCTACCCCCTCCCCACAATAGGACCCGGTGTGTGATGTTCCTCTTCCTGTGTCCAAGTGATCTCATTATTCAGTTCCCACCTATGAGTGAGAACAGGCGGTATTTGGTTTTCTGTTCTTGCGATAGTTTGCTGAGAATGATGGTTTCCAGCTGCATCCATGTCCCCACAAAGGACACGAACTCACCCTTTTTTATGGCTGCATAGTATTCCATGGTGTATATATGCCACATTTTCTTAATCCAGTCTGTCACTGATGGACATTTGGGTTGATTCCAAGTCTTTGCTATTGTGAATAGTGCCGCAATAAACATACGTGTGCATGTGTCTTTATAGCAGCATGACTTATAATCCTTTGGGTATATCCCCAGTAATGGGATGGCTGGGTCAACTGGTATTTCTAGTTCTAGATCCTTGAGGAATCGCCACACTGTTTTCCACAATGGTTGCAGTAGTTTACAGTCCCACTAACAGTGTAAAAGTGTTCCTATTTCTCCACATCCTCTCCAGCACCTGTTGTTTCCTGATTTTTTAACGATTGCCATTCTAACTGGTGTGAGATGGTATCTCATTGTCGTTTTGATTTGCATTTCTCTGATGGCGAGTGATGATGAGCATTTTTTCATGTGTCTGTTGGCTGTATAATGTCTTCTTTTGAGAAATGTCTGTTCATATCCTTTGCCCACTTTTTGATGGGGTTGTTTTTTTCTTGTAAATTTGTTTGAGTTCTTTGTAGGTTCTGGAAGCCCTTTGTCAGATGAGTAGATTGCAAATATTTTCTCCCATTCTGTAGGTTGCCTGTTCACTCTGATGGTAGTTTCTTTTGCTGTGCAGAAGCTCTTTAGTTTAATGAGATCCCATTGGTCAATTTTGGCTTTTGCTGCCGTTGCTTTTGGTGTTCTAGACATGAAGTCCTTGCCCATGCCTATGGACTGAATGGTACTACCTAGGTTTTCTTCTAGGGTTTTTATGGTATTAGGTCTAACATTTAAGTCTCTAATCCATCTTGAATTAATTTTCATATAAGGAGTAAAGAAAGGATGCAGTTTCAGCTTTCTACTTATGGCTAGCGAATTTTCCCAGCACCATTTATTAAATAGGGAATCCTTTCCCCATTTCTTGTTTTTCTTAGGTTTGTCAAAGATCAGATGGCTGTAGATGTGTGACATTATTTCTGAGGACTCTGTTCTGTTCCATTGGTCTGTATCTCTGTTTTGGTACCAGTACCATGCTGTTTTGGTTACTGTAGCCTTGTAGTATAATTTGAAGTCAGGTAGCATGATGCCTCCAGCTTTATTCTTTTGGCTTAGGATTGTCTTGGCAGTGCGAGGTCTTTTTTGGTTCCATATGAACTTTAAAGCAATTTTTTCCAATTCTGTGAAGAAAGTCATTGGTTGCTTAATGGGGATGGCATTGAATCTATAAATTACCTTGGGCCATTTTCACAATATTGACTCTTCCTATCCATAAGCATGGTATGTTCTTCCATTCGTTTGTGTCCTCTTTTATTTCACTGAGCAGTGGTTTGTAGTTCTCCTTGAAGATGTCCTTTACATCCCTTGTAAGTTGGATTCCTAGGTATTTTATTGTCTTTGAAGCTATTGTGAATGGGAGTTCATTCATGATTTGGCTCTCTGTTTGTCTGTTACTGGTGTATAAGAATGCTTGTGGTTTTTGCACGTTAATTTTGTATCCTGAGACTTTGCTGAAGTTTCTTATCAGCTTAAGGAGATTTTGGGCTGAGACGATGGGATTTTCTAAATATACAATCATGTCATCTGCAAACAGGGACAATTTGACTTCTTCTTTTCCTAACTGAATACCCTTGATTTCTTTCTCTTGCCTGATTGCCCTAGCCAGAACTTCCAACACTGTGTTGAATAGGAGTGGTGAGAGAGGGCATTCCTGTCTTGTACCAGTTTTCAAAGGGAATGCTTCCAGTTTTTGCCCATTCATATGATATTGGCTGTGGGTTTGTCATAAATAGCTCTTATTATTTTGAGATACGTTCCATCAATACCGAATTTATTGAGCGTTTTTAGCATGAAGGGCTGTTGAATTTTGTCAAAGGCCTTTTCTGCATCTATTGAGATAATCATGTGGTTTTTGTCTTTGGTTCTGTTTATATGCTGGATTACATTTATTGATTTGCGTATGTTGAACCAGCCTTGCATCCCAGGGATGAAGCCCACTTGATCATGGTGGATAAGCTTTTTGATGTGCTGCTGGATTCGGTTTGCCAGTATTTTATTGAGGATTTTTACATCGATATTCATCAGGGATATTGGTCTAAAATTCTCTTTTTTTGTTGTGTCTCTGCCAGGCTTTGGTATCAGGATGATGTTGGCCTCGTAAAATGAGTTAGGGAGGATTCCCTCTTTTTCTATTGATTGGAATAGTTTCAGAAGGAATGGTACCACCTCCTCCTTATACCTCTGGTAGAATTCGGCTGTGAATGCGTCGGGTCCTGGACCTTTTTTGGTTGGTAGGCTATTAATTATTGCCTCCATTTCAGAGCCTGCTATTGGTCTAGTCAGGGATTCAGCTTCTTCCTGGTTTAGTCTTGGAAGAGTGTAAGTGTCCAGGAAATTATCCATTTCTTCTAGGTTTTCTAGTTTATTTGCGTAGAGGTGTTTATAGTATTCTCTGATGGTAGTTTGTATTTCTGTGGGGTCGGTGGTGATATCCCCTTTATCATTTTTTATTGCATCTATTTGATTCTTCTCTCTTTTCTTCTTTATTAGTCTTGCTAGCGGTCTATCAATTTTGTTGATCTTTTCAAAAAACCAGCTCCTGGATTCATTGATTTTTTTGGAGGGTTTTTAATGTCTCTATCTCCTTCAGTTCTGCTCTAATCTTAGTTATTTCTTGCCTTCTACTAGCTTTTGAATGTGTTTGCTCTTGCTTCTCTATTTCTTTTAATTGTGATGCTAGGGTGTCAATTTTAGATCTTTCCTGCTTTCTGTTGTGGGCATTTAGTGCTATAAATTTCCCTCTACACACTGTTTCAATGTGTCCCAGAGATTCTGGTATGTTGTATCTTTGTTCTCATTGGTTTCAAAGAACATCTTTATTTCTGCCTTCATTTCGTGATGTACCCAGTAGTCATTCAGGAGCAGGTTGTTCAGTTTCCATGTAGTTGAGCGGTTTTGATTGAGTTTCTTAGTCCTGAGTTCTAATTTGATTGCACTGTGGTCTGAGAGACAGTTCGTTATAATTTCTATTCTTTTACATTTGCTGAGGAGTGCTTTACTTCCAGCTATGTGGTCAAATTTGGAATAAGTGTGATGTGGTGCTGAGAAGAATGATTTTTATATATTCTGTTGATTTGGGGTGGAGAGTTCAGTAGATGTCTATTAGGTCTGTGTGGTGCAGAGTTGAGTCAATTCCTGGATATCCTTGTTGACTTTCTGTCTCGTTGATCTGTCTAATGTTGACAGTGGGGTGTTAAAGTCTCCCATTATTATTGTATGGGAGTCTAAGTCCCTTTGTAAATCTCTAAAGACTTGCTTTATGAATCTGGGTGCTCCTGTATTGGGTGCATATATATTTAGGATAGTTAGCTCTTCCTGATGAATTGATCCCTTTACCATTATGTAATGGCCTTGTCTCTTGATCTTTGATGGTTTAAAGTCTGTTTTATCAGAGACTAGGATTGCAACCTCTGCTTTTTTTTGTTTTCCATTTGCTTGGTAGATCTTCTTCCATCCCTTTATTTTGAGCCTATGTGAGTCTCTGCATGTGAGATGGGTCTCCTGAATACATCAAACTGATGGGTCTTGACTCTTTATCCAATTTGCCAGTCTGTGTCTTTTAATTGGACCATTTAGTCCATTTACGTTTAAGGTTAATATTGTTAGGTGTGAACTTGATCCTGTCATTATGATATTAGCTGGTTATTTTGCTCGCTAGTTGATGCAGTTTCTTCTTAGCATCGATGGACTTTACATTTTGGCATGTTTTTGCAATGGCTGGTACCTGTTGTTCCTTTCCATGTTTAGTGCTTCCTTCGGGATCTCTTGTAGGGCAGGCCTGGTGGTGACAAAATCTCTAAGCATTTGCTTGTCTGTTAAGGATTTTATTTCTCCTTCACTTATGAAACTTTGTTTGGCTGGATATGAAATTCTGGGTTGAAAATTCTTTTCTTTAAGAATGTTGACTGTTGGCCCCCACTCTCTTCTGGCTTGGAGAGTTTCTTCCGAGAGATCTGCTCTTAGTCTGATGGGCTTCCCTTGTGGGTAACCCGACCTTTCTCTCTGGCTGCCCTTAACAGGTTTTTTCTTCATTTCAACTTTGGTGAATCTGACAATTATGTGTCTTGGAGTTGCTCTTCTCGAGGAGTATCTTTGTGGCGTTCTCTGTATTTCCTGAATTTGAATGTTGGCCTGCCTTACTAGGTTGCGGAAGTTCTCCTGGATGATATCCTGCAAAGTGTTTTCCAACTTGGTTCCGTTTTCCGTCACTTTCAGGCACCCCAATCAGACATAGATTTGGTCTTTTCACATAATCCCATATTTCTTGGAGGCTTTGTTCATTTATTTTTACTCTTTTTTCTCTACACTTCTCTTCTCGCTTCGTTTCATTCTTTTGATCTTCAATCGCTGATACTTTCTTCCAGATGATCGAGTCAGTTACTGAAGCTTGTGCATTTGTCACGTAGTTCTCGTGTTAGGGTTTTCATCTCTATCAGTTCTTTTAAGGACTTCTCTACATTGATTATTCTAGTTAGCCATTCGTCCCATCTTTTTTCAAGGTTTTTAGTTTCTTTGCACTGGTTACGTAGTTTCTCCTTTAGCTCTGAGAAGTTTGATCAACTGAAGCCTTCTTCTCTCAACTCGTCAAAGTCATTCTCCATCCAGCTTTGTTCTGTCGCTGGCGATGAGCTGCGTTCCTTTGGAGGGGAAGATGCACTCTGATTTTTTGAATTTTCAGCTTTTCTGTCCTGCTTTTTCCCCATCTTTGTGGTTTTATCTGCCTTTGGTCTTTGATGATGGTGACGTACTGATGGGGTTTTGGTGTGGGTGTCCTTCCTGTTTGTTAGTTTTCCTTCTGACTATCAGGACCCTCAGCTGTAGGTCTGTTGGGGTTTGCTTGAGGTCCACTCCAGACCCTGTTTGCCTGGGTATCAGCAGCAGAGGCTGCAGAAAATAGAATATTGCTGAACAGTGAGTGTTGCTGTCTGATTCTTGCTCTCGATGCTTCATCACAGGGGTGTACCCCACCATGTGAGGAGTGAGGTGTAGGTCTGCACCTAGTGGTGGATGTCTTCCAGTTAGGCTACTCAGGGATCAGGGACCCACTTGAGCAGGCAGTCTGTCCATTCTCAGATCTCAGCCTCCGTGCTGAGAGATCCACTGCTCTCTTCAAAGCTGTCAGATGGGGGCATTTACCTCTGCTGAAGTTTCTGCTGCTTTTTGTTTAGCTATGACTTGTCCCCAGAGGAGTCGTCTACAGAGGCAGGCCGGCCTACTTGAGCTGTGTTGGGCTCCGCCCAATTTGAGCTTCCCAGCGACTTTGTTTACCTACTTAAGCCTCAGCAATGGCCAGCACCCCTCTCCCAGCCTCGCTGCCGCCTTGCAGTTAGATCTCAGACTGCTGTGCTAGGAATGAGGGAGGCTCCGTGGGTGTGGGACCCTCTGGGCCGGGTGTGGGATATAATCTCCTGGTGTGCCGTTTGTTAAGACTCTTGGTAAAGCGCAGTATTAGGGTGGGAGTTACCTGATTTTCCAGGCGTTGCGTGTCTCAATTTCCTTTGGCTAGGAAAAGGAATTCCCTTCCCCCTTGCGCTTCCCACGTGAGGCGATGCCTTGCCCTGCTTCAGCTCTCACTAGTCGGGCTGCACCCGTGGACCAGCGCCAACTGTGCGACACGACCCAGTGAGATGAACTCGGTACCTTAGTTGAAAATGCAGAAATTACCCGTCTTCTGTGTCACTCACACTGGGAGCTGGAGGCTGGAGCTCTTCCTATTTGGCCATCTTGGGTGTGCTTCCAGTTTTTCTGTCCTTTTTAACTGCTGTTGCTTTAAAGTTTGTTTTATCTGTTATAAAAATAGCTACTCCTGCTCACTTTTGGTGTTCATTTGCATGGAATGTCTTTTTCCACCCCTGTACCTTAAGTTTATGTGAGTCCTCATGTGCTAGCTAAGTCTCTTGAAAGGAGCAGATACTTGATTGGTGAACTCTTATCCATTCTGCTAGTCTGTTTCTTTTAAGTGGAACATTTAAACCATTTGCACTCAACATTAGTATTGAGATGTGAGGTACTATTTCATTCATCATGCTGTTTGTTGGCTGTATACCTTGGTGCCTTTTTTAATTATTGTATTTTTGTTTTATAGGTCCTCTAAGACTTATGCTTTAAAGAGGTTCTGCTTTAATGTGTTTCTAGGGTTTGTTTCAAGATTTAGACCTCCATTTGGCAGTTCTTTTAGTGCTAGCTTGGTAGTGGCGAATTCTCTCAGCATTTGTTTTTCTGAAAAAGACTGTATCTTTCCTTCATTTATGAAGCTTAATTTCACTCAATACAAAATTCTTGGCTGATAATTGTTTTGTTTAAGGAGTCTGAAGATAGGGCCCAAATCCCTTCTATCTTGTAGGGTTTCTGCTGAGAAATCTGCTGTTAATCTGATCA
The DNA here is from genome assembly GCF_024542745.1 of Macaca thibetana thibetana. Taxonomy (NCBI): domain Eukaryota; kingdom Metazoa; phylum Chordata; class Mammalia; order Primates; family Cercopithecidae; genus Macaca; species Macaca thibetana. The sequence continues at coordinate 97,307,102 of NC_065585.1, read as the reverse complement.
GTTTTTCTTTTTAGGTTATCTGGTACTTTTGCCTCACAGCTCTTAAGGTTCTTCATTTTGATTTAGATAACCCGGTGACAGTATGCCTCGACGATGATCTTTTGTGATGAATTTCCCAGATGTTCTTTCTTGTATTTGGACGTCTAGATATCTAGCAAGGACAGGGAAGTTTTTCTTGATTTTCCCCCAAATATGTTTTCTAAATTTTTAGATTTTTCTTCTTCCTCGGGAACACCAGTTATTCTTAGGTTTGGTCATTTAACAGAATCCCAAACTTCTTGGAGGCCTTGTTCTTTGTTTTAGATGGAGTCTCACTCGGTCACCAGGCTAGAGTACAGTGGCACAATCTCGGCTCACTCCCGGATTCAAGCTATTCTCCTGCCTCAGCCTCCCAGGTATCTGGGACTACAGGCACGTGCCACCACGTCCAGCTCATTTTTCTATTTCTAGTAGAGATGGGGTTTCACCATGTTTACCAGGATGGTCTCAATTTCTTGACCTCATGATCTGCCCACCTTGGCCTCCCAAAGTGCTGGGATTACAGGCGTGAGCCACTGTGCCCGGCCTGTTTGTTTTTTTGTGTTTTTTTTTTTGTTTGTTTGTTTGTTTTATTTTTTTTTCTTTCTCTTTGATGTACTGGGTTAATTCAAAAACCTTGTCTTGAAGCTCTGAGATTCTTCTACTTGTTCAGTTTTATTGCTGAGACTTCCCAGAACATTTTGCGTTTCTCTGTTTTATTTCCTGAAGTTGTGATTTTTTTTTTAAACTTATGCTATCTATTTCACTGAAGATTTCTCCCCTCATTTCTTGTATCATTTTTTAAATTTCCTTAAATTGGACTTTATCTTTCTCTGGTGCCTTCTTGATTAGCTTAATAATTGGTATTCTGAATTCTATTTTAGGTAAATCAGAGATTTCTTCTTGGTTTGGATCCCTTCCTGGTGAGCTGGTATGATTTTTGGGGAGTGTTAAAGCACCTTGTTTTGTCGTATTACCAGAATTGTTTTTCTGATTTTTTTGTTATTTGTGTAGGCTGTGTCAGAGGGAAGATCTGGCACTCAAGGGTGCTGTTCAGATTCTTTTGTCCCATAGGATGTTCCCTTGATGTAGTGCTCTCTGCCTTTTCCTAGGGATGTGGCTTCCTGAGAACCAAGCTGTAGTGATTATTATTTCTCTTCTGGATCTAGCCATTCAGCAGGGCTGCCAAACCCTCGACTGCTACTGAGGGTTGTCTGCAGAGTCCTATAATGTGAACTGTCTTGAGGTCTCTCTGCCAATGATACCAACACAGTATTTAGGGTGTCTCTTGGGTCCTGAAGAAGCAATCTGCTTCCTTCAGAGGGTCTGTGGATTCTCTTGGCTTTCCTGGTATATTCCTGCAGTAGTTCTGGAGCAAAAGTTCATGATGTGAGTCTCTGTGAGCTGCCCTGTCTGTCCGAGTAAGGGCTGCAATCTAGTCCTGCCTGCTGTCCATCATTTTCCCCCAAAATCTCCAAGAAGAAATTATGGAGATGAATGAAAACAAAAACATAATGTACCAAAACTTACACAATGACATGAAAGCAGTATGAAGTTGGAAATTTATGGATGTAAATACATATATTGAAGAAGAGAAAGATAGTAAATCAGTAACTTATCTGTACATGTTAAGGTACTAGAAAAAATGAAGGCAAACTAAATGCAATGCTGGCAGAAGGATGGAAATAATAAAGATTAGAGTGGAGATGAAAGAGCACAAACATAAGAGAAAATCAGAGAACATTTCTAAAAACATCACATCTTTGCAGGAGTCAGCAAAATAGACCAAACTTTAGCTAGATTGACCAGGAAGAAAACTGGTCAAATTAATAGAATCAAACTGAAGAAGAGACTGTTACTGATTTTACAGAAATGAAAAGGATTATATGAGAATCCTATGAATAACTGAACACCAACAAATTGGGTAACCTAGATGAAATGAACAGTTTTCTACAAAAACAGTCTGCAAGAACTGACGCATGAAGAAATTAAACATCTGAATAGACCTATAACTGGTAAGGATATTAAATCGGTAATAAAAGACATTCCAGTGGCTGGGCGTGGTGGCTCGCGCCTGTCATCCCAGCACTTTGGGAGGCCAGGGTGAGCAGATCACGAGGTCAGGAGATCAAGACCATCCTGGCTAACACGGTGAAACCCCATCTCTACTAAAAGAATACCAAAAACTAGCCGGGCGAGGTGGCGGGCGCCTGTAGTCCCAGCTACTCAGGAGGCTGAGGCAGGAGAATGGCGTAAACCCGGGAGGTGGAGCTTGCAGTGAGCTGAGATCCGGCCACTGCACCCCAGCCTGGGCAACAGAGCAAGACTCCGTCTCAAAAAAAAAAAAAAAAAATCTTCCAATGAAGAAAGACTCACTATCAGATGGATTCATGAGTAAATTCTACCAAACATTTAAAGAAGAATTACCACCAGTTGTTCTCAAATTCCTCCCAAAAATTGAAAGAAAAGGACTACTTCCTAACTCATTCCCTGAGGCTAGTATTACCCTGGTAACAAACTAGACAAAAATTTTACAAGACAACTGGAGACCAATATCCCTGATGAATATTGAAAAAAATCCTCAACATTCTAGCAGATTGTATCGAGCAGCATATTAAAAGAGTTATACCCCATGTCCAAATGGGATTTCCCAGAATACAAGGATAGTTCACAAAAAGCAATCCATGTAATATACCCTATTAATGGAATGAAGGAGAAAAACCATACAATTGTTTTAATTGATGCAGAAAAAGCATTTGACAGAATCCAACACTTTATGATAAAAACACTCAACAAACTGGGAGCATAAGATTACTTCCTCAACCTAACATAGAGCAGTTATGAAAAACCCATAGCTAACATACCAAATGATGACAACTTAGAAGCTTTCCCTCTAAAATCAGAAACAAAACAAAGATGGTTGCTTTCACCATTTCCATTTAAGATAGTATCAGAAGTTCTGGCCAAAGCACTTAGGCAAGAAAAAGAAAAGAATCTAGATTGGAAAGAAAGACATAAAATTATCTCTATTCAGAGATGGCATGACCCTATATGTAGAAAACCCTAAAGATTATACACACACACACACACACACACACAGAGAGAGAGAGAGAGAGCACGTTAGTAAATTGAGGAAAGTTGCACAATGCAGATTAATACACAAAAATTAGTTGGATTTTTATCAATAGCAGTGGGTAATCTAAAAAATGAATTTAAGTAAACAGTATCAACTACAATAGCGTATTTTTAAAACAACTTAGGAAAATAAATTTAACCAAGTAGATGCCAGACTTTTACAGTAAAAACTACAAAACAGATTTGGGCAAGATGGCCAACTAGATGCAGCTAAGGTAGAACAGCTGTCACCAAGGAACCGGGAAGACCTGGTGTATTCCTAACAGATCTTGAGAGGGAAGGTACTCACAGTGGATGGAAGGAAGAAACAGAAGCTGGGCTGAAGGGATAGGAAGCTGGGAACCCGGCACAGGGCTACTGCATACTGGGACTCCTTCCTAGCCCCCGGTGATTCTGGGGGAATGGCTGAGTTGGACTGACAGGCAGCAACCTGCTCTCACCATAAGCCTCTGGAATCCCAGGAGGCAAAGACCCCTTTTGTCCTCGCCTCACCTCGCCCCGCCCTGCCCCACCTTGCCTCTTTTTTCCTTTGCTTTTTTTTCTTTTCTTTTATTTTTTCTCTTTTGAGAAGGAATCTTGCTCTGTTGCTCTCTCTCTCTCTCACCCAGGCAGGAGTGTCTTGGCAAAGTTTCGCCTCACTGCAACCTCAGCCTCCTGGGTTCAAGTGATTCTCCTGCCTCAGCCTCCCAAATAGCTGGGACTAGAGGCATGCACCACCACGCCTGGCTAATTTTTCTATTTTTAGTAGAAATGAAATTTCACCATGTCAGCCAAGCTGGTGTTGAACTCCTGACCTCAGGTGATCCGCCTGCCTTGTTCTCCCAAAGTGTTAGGATTATGGGCATGAGCCACTGGGCCTGACCACTCAACATTCTTAAAGAAAGAAATTCCAACCAAGAATGTCGTATCCAGTCAGACTAAGCCTCATAAGTGAAGGCAAGTAGGATCTTTTTCAGACAAGCAAATGCTGAGGGAATTTGTTACTACCTGACCTGACTTACACGAGCTTCTGAGGCAAGCACTAAAAGGAAAGACCATTATGAGCCACTACCATAAGATATTTAAGTACAGAGCAGTGACATTATAAAGCAACCAGACAGGTCTACAAAATAACCAACTACCTTCGTGATGACAGGATCAAATCCACACATACCACTACGAACCTTGAATGGAAACAGGCTAAGTGCCCAAATTAAAAGGCACAGAGTGGCAAGCTGGATAAAGATTCAAGGCCTAATAGACGGCTGGGCACCAGTGGCTCACTGTAATCCCAACACTTTGGGAGATCAAGGCTGGCGGATCATTTGAGATCAGGAGTTTGAGACCAGCCTGGCCAACATGGTGAAACCCCATCTCTACTAAAAATACAAAACAATTAGCTGGGTGTGGTGACATATGTCTGTAATCCCAGCTACTGAGGGAGACTGAGGCAGGAGAATCTCTTGAACCTGGGAGATGGAGGTTGCAGTGAGCCAGGATCGCACCACTGCACTCCTGCCTGGGCAACAGAGCAAGACTCCGTCAAAAAAAAAAAAACACCCAGTAGTATGCTGTCTTCAAGAGACCCATCTCACATGCAGTGACACCCATAGGCCCAACATAAAGTGATGAAGAAAAATCTACCAAGCAAATGGAAAACAAAAAGGCAGGAGTTGCAATCCTCATTTCAGACAAAATGACTAAACCAACAAAGATCAAAAAAGACAAAGAATCACATTGCATAATGATAAAGGGTTCAATTCAACAAGAAGACCTAACTACCCTAAATATATATACACCCAACACAGGAGCACCCAGATCCATAAAGCAAGTTCTTGGAAACCTTCAAAGAGACTTAAACTCCCACACAATAGTAGTGGGAGATTTCAACACCCCACTGACAATATCAAACAGATCATCGAGGCAGAAAATTAACAAAGATGTTCAGGACCTAAACTCAGCCCTGGGTCAGATGGACCTGATAGAGATACAGAACTCTCCACCCAGAAGCTACCAAATATACATTCTTCTCATTATTACATAGCACATACTCTAAGATTGACCACATAATCAGACATAAAACACTCCTCTCTAAATGCAAAAGAAATGAAATCATAACAGCCATTCTCTCAGACCACAGCACAATCAAATTAGAAATCAAGGCTAAGAGATTTGATCAAAACCATACAATTACACGTAAATTGAATAATCTGCTCCTGAATGATTTCTGGGTAAATAACAAAATTAGAGCTGAAATCAAGAAGTTCTTTGAAACTAGTGAGAACAAGGATACAGCATACCAGAATCTCTGGGACACAGCTAAAGCAGTGTTAAGAGGGAAATTTGTAGCACTAAACACTCACATCAAAAAGTTAGAAAGATTGACTAGGTTCAGTGGCTCACGCCTGTAATCCCAGCACTTTGGGAGGCCAAGGCAGGCAGATCATTTGAGGTCAGGAGTTCAATACCAGCCTAGTTAACATGGCGAAACCCCATCTCTACGAAAAATACCAAAAAAAAAAAAAAAGTTCAATTTAACAACCTGACATCACAACTAAAAGAACTAGAAAACCAAAAGCAAACCAACTCAAAACCTAGCAGAAGATAAGAAATAACCAAAATCAGACCTGAACTGAAGGTGATCAAGACATGAAAAACCTTTCAAAACATCAGTGAATCTTGGAGTTGATTTTTTTGAAAAAAAAATTAATATAATAGACTGCTAGCTAGACTAAATAGAAGAAAAGAGAGGATCCAAATTAATACAATTAGAAATCACAAAAGTGATGTCACCACTGACCCCACAGAAATACAAATAACCATCAGAGAATATTATGAACATTTCTATGCAAAGAAACTAGAAAATGTAGAGGAAATGGATAAATTCCTGGATGCATACTCCCTCCCAGGACTGAACTAGGAAGAAATTGAATTCTTGAACAGACCAGTAGTGAGCTCCAAAATCGAGTCAGTAATAAATACCCTGCCAACCAAAAAAAGCCCAGGACCAGACAGATTTGCAGCTGAGTTCTACCAGATGTACAAAGAAGAGCTGGTATCATTCCTACTGAAACTATTCCAAAAAATTGAGGAGGAGAGATTCATCCCCATCTCATTCTATGAGGCCAGCATCATGCTAATATCAAAACCTGGCACAGACACAACAAAAAAGAAAACTTCAGGCCGATATTTTTGATGAACATCGATGCAAAAATCCTAAACAAAATACTACCAAACTGAATCCAGCAGTATATCAAAAAGCTTATCCACCATGATCAAGTTGGCTTTATTCCTGGGATGCGAGATTGGTTCAACATATGCAAATCAATAAATGTGATCCATCACATAAACAGAACTAAAGACAAAAAAACCACATGATTATCTCAATAGATGCAGAAAACGCTCTTGATAAAATTCAAAACTTTTTCATGTTAAAACTCTGAATTACACATTGAAGGAACATACCTCAAAGTAAGAAGAACCATCTGTAAAAACCCCACAGCCAACATCATACTGAATGGGCAAAAGTGGGAAGCATTCCCCTTGAAAACCAGCCCAAGACAAGGATGCCCTCTCTCACCACTCCTATTCAACATAGTATTGGAAGCCCTGGCCAGGGCAATCAGGCAAGAGAAATAAATAAAAGACATCCAAATAGGAATAGAGGAAATCAAAGTATTCCTGTTTGCAGAAGACATGATCCTCTATCTAGAAAACCCCATAGTCTTGGCCGAAAAGCTCCTTAAGCTGATAAACAGCTTCAGCAAAGTCTCAGGATGCAAAATCAGTGTGCAAAATTCACTAGCATTTCTGTACACCAACAACCATCAAGCTGAGAGCCAAATCAGGAATGCAAATCCCAATCACACTTACCACAAAAAGAATAAAATACCTAGGAATAGAACTGACCAAGTAGGTGAAAGATCTCTAGATGAGTACTACAAAACACTGCTCAAAGAAATCAGAGATGACACAAATAAATGGAAAAATATTCCATGCTCATGAATAGGAAGAATCAATAGCATTAACATGACCATACTGCCAAAAGTAATTTACAGATTTCAATGCTATTCCTATCAAACTACCAATGACATTTTTCACTTAACTAATAAAAACTATTTTCAAATTCACATGTATCCAGAAATGAGCCCAAATAGCCAAGGCAGTCCTGTGCAAAAAGAACAAAGCTGGAGGTATCATGCTACCTGACTTCAATCTATACAAAAGGGCTGCAGTAACAAAAACAGCATAGTACTGGTACAAAAGCAGACACACAGACCAGTGGAACAGAATAAACAACCCAAAAATAAGGCCGCACACCCACAATCATCTAATCCTTGACAGTGCTGACAAAAACAGGCAATGGGAAAAGGACTCCATTCAATAAATGGTGTTGGGATAGCTGGCTAACCACATGTGGAAGATTGAGCCTTGGACCCTTTCCTTACACCATATATAAAAATCAACTCAAAATGGATCAAAAACTTAAATGTAAAACTTAAAATTATAAAAACCCTGCAAGACAACCCAGGCAGCACCGCTCTAGACATAAGATTTAGGCAAAGATTTCATTCTGAAGACACCAGTAACAATTGCAACAAAAGGAAAAAATTGACATATGGGATCTAATTAAATGAAAGAGCTTCTGCACGGCAAAAGAAACTATCAACAGAGACAACTATCAACAGCCTACAGAAAGGGAGAAAAATTTTGCAGACTACACATCTGACAAAGGTCTAGTATCCATCATTTATAAGGAACTTAAACATATTTGCAAGGAAAAAAAAAAGCCTCTTTAAAAAGTAAGCAAATGACATGAACAGACACTTTTCAAAAGAAGACATTCATATGGCCAACAAGCATATGACAAAAAGCTAAACATCACTTATAATTAGAGAAATGCACGTCAGAACCACAATGAGATACCGTCTTACACCAGTTAGAGTGGCTATTATTAAAAAGTCAAAAAATAACAAATGCTGGCAAGGTTGTGGAGAAAAAGGAACATTTGTACACTGTTGGTGGAAGTGTAAATTCCTTCAACCATTGTGGAAAACAATATTGCCATTCCTGTGGAAAGCAGCATTGCCATTCCTCAAAGAGCTAAAATCAGAACTCTAATTTGACTCAGAAATCCCATTACTGGGTATATATACCCAAAGGAATATAAATCATTCTACCATAAAGACACAGGCAAGCATGTTTGTTGTAGCACTGTTGACAATAGCGAAAAAATGGGATCAACCTAAATGCCCATCAACGGTAGACTGAACAAAGAAAATGTGCTATGTATATACTACAGAATACCATGCAACCATAAAAAAAAAAAAATTAGGTCATGATTTTACAGAAACGTGGATGGAGCTAGAGGCTATTATCCTAAGCAAACTAATGCGTGAACAGGAAACCAAATACCACATGTTCTCACTTATAAGTGGGCACTAAATTATAAGAACACCTTGACACATAGAGAGGAACAACAGACATGGTGGCCTACCGGAGGGTGGGTGGAAGGAGGAAGAGGATCAGGAAAAATAACTAATGAGTAGTAGGCTTAATACCTGGGTGATGAAATAATCTGTACAACAAATTTCTATTATATGTTACCTATAAAACTAACCTGTACATGTACCCCTGAACTTAAAAGGTAAAGAAGAAAACTACAAAACATTGCTGAAAGAAATTAAGGAAGACATAAATAAATATAAGGGCATCCCATGTTCATGAATTTCAGGCTTTAATATTGTTAAGGTGCCAGTATCCTAGCAAGCAATCTACAGGTTCAATGCAATCCCTATCAAAATTCCAACAGCATTTTTGTAGAAAATCTATTCGAATATTCCTATGGACTATCAGCAGACCTCAAGTAGCCAAAATAATTTTGAAACTGAAGAACAAATATGTAGGACTCACAATTCCTGATTTCAAATCTTAATATAAATCTACAGCAATTAAAACACTAGGGTACTTGCCAGGCACAGTGGCTCACGCCTGTAATCCCAGCACTTTGGGAGGCCAAGATGGGCGGATCATGAGGTCAGGAGATCGAGACCATCCTGGCTAAGACGGTGAAACCCCATCTCTACTAAAAATACAAAAAAATATTTTGCCAGGTGTGGTGGCGGTCGCCTGTAGTCCCAGCTACTCGGGAGGCTGAGGCAGGAGAATGGTGTGAACCTGGGAGGCAGAGCTTGCAGTGAGCTGAGATGGTGCCACTGCACTCCAGCCTGGGTGACAGAGCGAGACTGTCTCAACAACAACAACGGAACACTAGGGTAATAGTATAAGGAGAGAGATAGAGATCAATGGCATAGAATTAGACGGCCCACAAATAAGAACTCTTACATATATGGTGAAGTGAGTTTCGTTTTTGTTTCTTGTTTTTGTTTTTGTTTTTTGTTTTTTGTTTTTAGATGGAATCTTGCTCTGCCGTCCAAGCTGGAGTGCAGAGACACGATCTCAGCTCACTGCAACCTCTGCCTCCCAGATTTAAGCAGTTTTCCTGCCTCAGCCTCCCAAGTAGCTGGGATTACAGGCACCCACCACCACGCCTGGCTAATTTTTGTATTTTTATAGAGACAGGGTTTTACCATGTTGCCCAGGCTCGAACTCCTGACCTCAGGTAATCTGTTCACCTCAGCCTCCCAAACTGCTGGTCAGTTCTGAGCTACCACGCCTGACCATGAAGTGAGTTTTGACAAGGGCACTATGATCATTCAATATGAAGAACAGTCTTTTTCAACAAATGGGAAAGTTGGAAATCCCTGTGCAAATTAATGACATTGAGCCCTTGTTTTACACCATATACAAAAATCAACTTAAAATAGGTTAAAGACTGAAACTCTTAAGAGCCAAAACTATAAAACAATTAGATGAAAATATAGGGGAATGTCTTGATGACACTGGATTTGGCAGTGATTTCTTGGATATGACACCAAAAGCACAGGCAACAAAGGAGAAAAATAGATAAGTTGAACTTTATCAAAATTTGAAAGTTTCCTGCATCAAAAAACACTCTCAGAAGAGTGAAAAGTCAACCCATACAGTGTGAAAAGATTTTCAAATTTTGTATCTGCTAATGGATTACTATCCAGAATATATAGGGAACTCTGATAGTTCAATGTCCAAAAAAAAAAAAAAAAAAAAAAAAAAAAAGCCCAGTTCAAAAACAAACAAAGGATTATAATGGACATTTATCCAAAAAAGATATACTAATTGCCAGTAAACACATGAAAAACACTCCACATCGTTAGTCATTAGGGTAATGCAAATCAAAGCCACAATGAGATACCACTTTTTGATCAAAGACCACTGAGAATAAAAATTGTTGGCAAAGATGCAGAGAAATTGGAATGCTTTTGCACTTCTGCTGGAAATATAAGAAGGCACAATTACCAAGGAAAACAGTTCAGGAAATGAAAGTGTTCTGGAAATAGATAATGTTGAAGGTTATATATAATATCATGTATATACTTAATGCCTCAGAATAGTCCACTTAAAATGGTCAAAATGATGATATGTTTTATGACAATAAAAATGGATATAAAAAGAGAAGGGAGCAATTAAAAGTTATTATTGGCTACTTCTTCTCTGGTGTTTGTTTCAGTTCATAAATTAGTTTTGTAACCCAAATTCATACTTGTGTAGTACATTTACAATAAAATATTTAGTAAAACTAAATAGTTTACAATAAAATATTTAGTAAAACTTAGTTCTCATATTAGGAATGGGTATATTGAATTAAGGGCAATAATTCCTTTATTGTAATGTCTGTGAGTGCACAAGGTTCCAAAATGCCAGTTATGCTCCAACTGATTAATTATTAGACTTATAAATAGTATAAGAGTGGTGATTGCAAACTTTTACATTCATGTTCACTGTATGCCAGTACAGTGCCCAATTCCTGAATCTCCTTTAACCTTGCAGCAACCCTCAGAGTTATTCCGTATCTTCCCCCATTTTCTATATAGTCTCCCTGAAAGTAGTAAATGCTGCACAGGAAGGCTGCAGTCAAGGCCTTGCCGTATTGAACAAAGCTGCAGCTTGTTGCAGACATCCGTGTACAAGTCTGCTGCTCTGGGGCTAACCCCTCCTTCACATTCTGTCCTAGGAGAGATTGGGATGATGACTGTCTCCCTGCAAGGTCTGATCATGTAACTCAAGAAGGCTTGGTGGAGAGCTTGTGTCTGATTGACCTGAAGGGTGGACACTCTGTTGAGAGATGACCAACATTCCAGGAGAGTGTTCTGGGTTCAGGGGCCAGTGGGGCCCAGGAGAAATTCTTCAGATTATTGTAACATAATTTTGCAGAGTATTGCAGGTGTTCAAGGATCAAGTAAAACACTGCTGATATCACACATGCAGTGTAAACTAAGTGAAGTCGTAGAGGTGAAATGTGCTATTTTGTTTCTGAAAGAATGTGAGTTATTGAGAGGATACTGTACTTTTTCTACCTAGAGCACAGTTTATTTACTTTAGAGAATCTAGACATCACTGACCTCAAAATAAGTAATTTTGATGCAACAACCCAAGTAATTACTTGTCAGAGGTATAAGATAGTTTTGATACAGCTTTGAAGCCCTAGTAAGAACTTTACAGTTAGAGCAATAAACTTATGGTTAAATATTAAACATTATTGAATGAATGGAATGCTTCATATCTAATGCAGCCTCTCAGTGGGTCCATTTGTATTCTTTATCACAAAGGTAAAGACTGGAAAAGCAAACAGTTTCACTGCTTAAGAAAATCTTTCCTTTCTGGCGGTGGTCTTCTGGGGGTTGGGTGTTAACCAGCACACCCCTGAGTTACTGGCCTCAGTACAACCTGCGATTGCCTGGATGGTCAGGCTGTGCCAGCCCCTGCACTCTCTCCAGGGCTGCCGCCTGGAAGAACACACCACTTAGCACACTCGTGCTTTTGGACACATAACACACCCATCAGGTTAATTATATATATGAACAAAATATTTTATAATTTAATACAGATTTATTCTATCTTACAAGGTCTTGGAAGCAAGCATATTCTCTGTCTTCCGTGAGTTCATAGCGTAGAAGCATAATACGCTACACCCACACATGTCCCAGCTAGAATGAAGGTTTTCCTTACATTTTCTAGCTTATTTTCTTTTTTCAACATAATCTATAAGCTAAAGGCAAAGGATTAGGATAGAGGTGGCCTTTGACTTGGCTTGTTCTCAAAATGATAAGGGCTTATTATGACCACCTAGGGTTCCCATCGTGTCTCCTTGCTTTGTGGGCTCTGTTAATTCTTCCTGGAGTAGCCGTTCCCACCACTGGTCTGCCTGAAAAGCTCATAATTCTTCTGCTCCTTTTCTTTGTACCTTCACTGCCATCGTTTTCCCAACGCTGGACATACTTGGTCCCTCTGTTCTGCGTGGCACCATGGGCCTTCCACACGCATCTATTTTAGCACATTCAATAGGATCTGTGGTTGCATGTCTGCCTTTTTTTCTACACTATGAGCTTCTGGAGTGAGGCAAGTATGATTTGTGGCTTAAGTGGAAATTTTGGCTTTGCAAGACCAGTGTAGCCGTATAGTCTTCATATTTTCTCACAGGATCTATAAATTAGATCCCAACTGATTTGTGAGAACCCCAGAGGAGAATGGGAATTCGTATGCTAGTATTTGCACCTATGAAAATACATGGTTCAGTGGATCTTCCTACCCCAGCTAAGACACAAATGGTTGGAAAGTTTTTATTCTCATCCACAACTTATAGGCCAGAGGGCTTACAGTAGGAGAGGTGGGTGGTGTTCACTCAACAGTAGTGCTCTCTTGCTAAATTAGTGCCAAGCAGACAAGGAGAACACGAGCAGGCATGATCGCTGGGCTTCCAGTTGTTCTCACGTGGGTGAGTTCTCTTTCCAACCTGTGTGGTCATGCTATCTAGAATCCCTTCAGCATTCCTTATTGAGTGAAAAAAACTGACCAAAAGGAAAAATATCAAACCTGTCTGATGAATGATTGCTAAGTGGAGGTCCTTCTTTCTATATATTTGACCATGAATCCTCAGCATATTATGGAGTATAGTTCTCATAAAATAGGTCTTTTAATTCTGTGTAGAATACCCATGTGTATTCTGAAAATTCAGAAGTAGTATTTTGAAAATGAATGTCTTGTTTATTTTGGGCTTACCTAATAATTTTTCTCTATAAGTATGCCATCTTTAGCTCTTTGAGAGATACAATCTTGTGAGAATAATGCAAAGGGTAAGAATGTGGGAATGCCAGTGCCTATTATTCTAGCCCCAGTCACAACATCGCACTCTCAGGAGTAGTTCTGAGTGTTGGTTCTCTTTCTGGTGGCAGCTCTTTGCCTTTAGGAGATCTGTGAAATTATCAAGCTGCCGTCTGGCACATTTTCTCCTTCAGACAAGTCAGTAATATGAAAATGGAGTTCTCAATTTCTTCCCTTTTCAAAGTTGGCTTCAGAGATTTTTCTGTGTCAACAAGATGAAACACCTGTTTGATTTTATTCCAACATCGAGAATCCTAAGCTTTTTTAAAGAATTGATTTAAGAAATGAGAATTCAGTCCAACAGAGAATTTATTACCTGCCCTCTTTTGTAGAATGTCAGTAGAATTTGTTATTTTCATGTTACAGATAAGAGTACAGAGTTTTTAACTGTAGTTGATTTGCTGAAAGTAGTTACATCTGTGGCTAAGCCATAATTAACATTTAATTCTTTGGCTTTTAGGTCAGCTTGGGTTTTATCTATTGTCATTTTTCCCAGTAGTTTCAAAAAAACAAAGTTATGGAAAGCCAATTCTCTTATGTTGCTTTAAGCTCCTTTAGACCTCTGGTAAAGCAGCTTGATGTTCTGGAAGTGTTTCATAGGTTTTCTTCACCTACTAAGATGACAGGGGACAAATAAGAGAGTCTGTTGGGAGGCTGGGTGCGGTGGCTCACGCCTGTAATACCAGCACTTTGGGAGGCCGAGGCGGGCAGATCACGAGGTCAGGAGATCGAAAACCGTCCTGGCTAACACTGTGAAACCCCGTGTCTACTAAAAATACAAAAAATTAGTCGGGCGTGATGGCAGGCTCCTGTCGTCCCACCTACTCCGGAGGCTGAGGCAGGAGAATGGCGTGAACCCGGGAGGAAAAGCTTGCAGTGAGCCGAGATCACACCACTGCACTCCAACCTGGGTGACAGAGCGAGACTCTGTCTCCAAAAAAAAAGAGTGTGTGTTGGGAAAGGAAGCTTTTTATTTGTACCACTTGAAACAGCAATATTGTCCTCACATGCAGCTCAGAAGATGAATGTAGCTGAGTTCGTATACCTGCACTGGTCCCTTCTCTCCTGGATTAGCAGATCTGCTAGGAAAACAGGCTGGTAGCACACCCTGCCCTCAATTCACTGTTCTCCCAGGGCATGCTCTGGGCCCCTGCTGGGCCCAGAGCATGCTCGGATTAGAGTGTAGTCATGAAAGATAGCAAAGATGTCTGGTCTCAAACTTACTTTATTTTTAACTTCTTTCCTACCTTTCATGTAAAGAAACAGATATTGAGGAATAGTTGTGTGTCAGACCATTATTTTGTAATTAAAATAATCCGAAGATCATGCAGTGATCTTTAAAGCCATGCACTAATTTGAAGAATAATTTTTATTACAATTAAAACTGCAAGTAAAATATCACTTTGATAATCTTTAGGTAATTGGTAGCCTTGTATGTACCTAAGGATTTGAATGTAACTCTTTTCTGTAAAAGAATTATAATAAAAGGCTACGTGTTTCTCGCCTTTTGTATCACTCAGAGAATGCGGTGCTGACTTTACATTCAGTTTTAACTATGAAGAGGAGAGGAAATAATAAGTGTATTGGTACCAGAGCCAAGAAGACACACATAAAATGGACCCAAAAGATAAGAAGTAAATGGTTAAGATTTCTTTATCTAAACCAATACACTATTTCCCCCCCTCCGCCCCGCCACTCTCCCCTTTTTGTAAAGCCAGTCAAATTTAGCAGTGGAAGAGTTGTGGGAGGTTTGATACAATATTATAACTGGAAAAAGAAAAGTCTATTTTTTAAGTTACTGATTTCATTTTAATAAAAGGCATAGCACTTAAGTGATAGCACTTGAGTTTGTGATCGAGATTGGACAGGCAATGAGCCACAAATTCCCTTTTCCGCAGCTGTGACACAGCGTTTACAGCTACTTCATTAGGGCGATTAGGAGATAAGAAAATGCCATGTGAAAGCACCCAGCATGCGGCCAATAAACAGCAGCAGTTCAATAAATGATAGTCCAGATTGATTCAGTTAAGTTGCAAGACACAGTCGTGCCGTTGTGAGTCACACAGTTCCCCACAGGTAGCCTTCTGTTCCTCCTGAGACACACCTTGCCCCTTTCTCACCTCACCGCCTCCGAGACTCCCTCCACCCCTGCCTAGACCACCCCAACCTGGTCCTTCTGATTCTTTGCTGAACCAAGGTTGTATCTAAGTCACCAGTTCTCATTTATTTGCTTGTTTATTTTGCATCCTATCTTGTTTAAAAATTGATTTTAATTGGCTTAGAAAAATACCAGGATTCACAGAGTGCACAAATCTGTATGCAAGAGAAGCAGCAAGCTGTGTTAAAGTAGGAGACTCGGTCAACACCAAGGCTCAGGACTCTGCCCGGAAACAGATCTGTTAACAAGAAAAGCACAACAATATCTGGTAGTGACACCTCAGAAAAATTTCCTTATAAGGAGGAAGCTGTAATACAGAAATAAAATAATACAGGAGGACAAATATAATATCCTGTTTAATTAGGATGATTTCTGTTAATATCTGTTGGTACAAGCTGCCAGAATAACAGCTCAGTGAGATTGTAGATTCTGTAGTATTTATTGGCCCTCTTATCATGGGAAAGTTTTAAGCATCTCTGAACATAGTTTCCTAATGAGTAAAATGGAGATTAAAAACACTTCAGGGGCTACGAAAAACTTAATGAAGCATAGTGTCTGGTACCAGAGTCTGTATATAGAAGATGCTCAATAATTTTTTCTTTTTTTTTTTTTTTTTGGAGACAGAGTCTCACTCCGTTGCCCAGGCTGGAGTGCAGTGGTGCTATCTCAGCTCACTGCAACCTCTGCCTCCAGGGTCCAAGCAATTCTCCTTCCTCAGCCCCCCGAGTAGTTGGGATTACAGGTGCTTGGTGACCGTGCCAAGCTAATTTTTGTATTTTTAGTAGAGACGGAGTTTCACCATGTTGCCCAGGCTAGTCTCGAACTCCTGGCCTTAAGCGATCTGCCTGCTTCAGCCTCCCAAAGTGCTGGGATTACAGGCGTAAGCCACCGTGCCTGGCCAATGCTCAATTAATTTTAGCTATTTTATTGTTCATAGTAATTTGTAATATTTTATGTAGTAGAAGTAATTTTAGAAATTTAGTCCTGGAATATTCCTTAAGCTATCTAGAGGAGGGAATAAAAGAGCCAAACTTTTAAGCTGCTGCTCAATAAATGATGGCTTCTTGCAGATTGTCCCTCAGTAAGTATTAAAGTGGCAGTGAGTTTAAAGTTATACTGCTGGCATACTTTCATCCTTTGTTTCATGCAGTAAATATCTTTAGTGTAGAGTGCTGAGGATGCAGCCATTTCAGGGTCTTGGTGGAAATGACAGTCCTTTAAGTAGATAGTTGCCACGCAGGGTGCAGGGGGAGCCTGTCAGGGCTCAGAGGGGAGCATGGGGAGGCAGAGCCCTAGGGGAGGCGCCCCCAGGAAAGACAGCTGTGCTTAGCTGGGAAGGAGGAATTGTAGGGGCCGGCTGCAGGATTAGGGGCAGCAAGGGGTGGGATAACTCACCCAAGTGGAACATTTGAAGGGGAAGTGGTATGGTTGAAGCTAGAGTTGAAGGTTGAAGCTAGAGTGCTAGAAGCACCCAGGGCATGAAGGGCTGACACTTCATGTGAGGAAAAGATGCAGTATGGAAAGCACAAGGAGTACCAGAGGACGTGCATCAGGTCTGTGTTTTAGAAAACCAACAGAAATAATGTGAAGAATGAATTGAGGGTGGGCTGGGCTTCCAGCCTTGGCGACAAACACACCTCTGAGGAGGTTTGCCTCTGAGGAGGCAAAAGGCAGTGAGAGGAGGAGCAACTAGTGGGGTGGTGACAGCGTGGTGGGGAGCATTGACCAGCCACAAGAAGGGACAGGCTTCTGAGAGTGCCAAGGATGAGGATTGGGGTTGTGCGTGACAGTTTCATCTTGGAAGTTTTAGGCTGCCTTGACTGGGAGATGGTGGCACCTTCACAGAGATGGAAGAAGCAGGAAGGACAGACCTCGGTTATGTTTCATTTCTTGGTTGAGTGTAGATGAACTAACTGCTTTAAAAGTCAGCTGAGGTTGCAGAAAGTGAGGAGCCTAAGAGCAGCATGTGCTGGAACAAAGCACTGGGGAGCCCGTGCTGCAGAGCCACATTCATCCTAGCAAGGACAGTTTGGGTTCATATGAACACATGGTCACTGTGGTTTAAGTCTTCAAGGTTCTCCTCCATCAAGTAGCAGCATTTCTCAGTGTTCACAGATACTCATCTGTTGATCAAAAAGGAGATCCCAGTAAAATGTTCATAAAGTGTAATTGCAGTGAGACATCAGGTGGACCTTCTTAAACTGGCTATAAAATGTGTAACTGAATGCTTTACCTACGATTATAGCTCTAAACCTGTTGAATATAGGGAAATGTTCACCACAGAACATAACTTTGATTTCTGAGGAATTAATTGGAAGCCGTGTTTAATTAGCAAAGGTGCTTACTCATCCAGGCCATTCTTAGCTTGTGGTAATAATACATGATTTGCTTTTGAGTTGTTTTTTTCCATTTGTTCTTTGTTTTGGTTAGGAAGATACTCATCTCATCCAAAAGTGGTATAAAGTCAGTGAAAAAAAAATTTTAAAGAAAGGGATGTGGGGCGGGGTGCGGTGACTCACGCCTGTAATTCCAACACTGAGAGACTGAGGCAGGCAGATCACTTGGGGCCAGGAATTCCTGATCAGCCTGGCCAACATGGTAAAACCCTGTCTTTACTAAAAATACAGAAAATTAGCTCGGGTGGTGGTGGGCACCTGTAATCCCAGCTAGTCAGGAGGCTGAAGCAGGAGAATCACTTGAACCTGGGAGGCGGAGGATGGAGTGAGCCGAGATTGCGCCAGTGCACTGCAACCTGGGCAACAGAGTGAGACACTCTGTCTAAATAAAAAGAAAGAAAGAAAAGGGATGTGGAGCACATTCTGTCTTACTTTGCTGGGAAGTATATTATAAGAGAAGGTTTCCCCTGCTCTGACTCCCATAGCAGGTGCAACTTCTGTCTCAAGGTTATAAACATAGCAGCATAGCCCACAGCTGAATTCCACTCCCCAAGTAAAGTGGGGCAGTCGGGGGAAATGCAGGGAGAGCTGTGCCTGATCCTGTGGCTGAGGTTCTCCTTCAAGTGGTAAAGCAGCCATGAGCAGGGGCTGGGGAGTGGCCTGAAGCCAGCCTGCTCTTTTCAGACCAGGAAGGGAGGGGCCCAGGGCAACTTGTCAGAAAGGAATTTGCTACACATTCTAGTGGAAAGTTCTTGTAGACTAATAGAACTATAAGTTTGGGGAAGTAAGGCTTACCAGTTTTACAAAGCAGAATAGCTTGTGCTCAAGAACTGAACAGCAGCTAGGAACACTAACAGTTCGAGTCCAATAGTGTTGTGAGAACAATAGTTTCTTCAGTGTTGAGCTTGAAATGAATCACAGTAAAAAGATTGGACCACCAGCCAAAAAAGGTGAATTCATCTTATTTGAGGCTCAGGGTGAAAGAAAAAGTAATATAATATCTTGGAGAACTTCTTCCCCTATTTTACCAGTATTTTCCTGTTTAAAATCTACCTAATGAAGGAAAATGTATCCATCCACTACTCATGAGAGCCTGCCTGAGTTCGAGACCAGCCTGGCCACAGTTGAATACTGTGCTGCTGGGCACTGAAGATTTAGAGGTGAATATAAGGAAAAGACAAAATGGATTTAGTGTCTAAAGTAAAAGATTGGGAGGAAAGCAGTTAACCTGATTTAAAATGTTACCCTACAGTGTTCATGGAATTGTTTAAAAGCTATATCTTAGAAACAAACATGTTTGTCTCTTAGTGTGTGGGTTAAGTATTTGATTAGATGAGTATGTCCTAATTGAGTAATCCAGGAGGAAAGGTCCTAAATCCCTAAAAGTAATAGCATGTACTATTTTGTTAAAATGTAAGGCCTGTACTTGAAACTTTCCAGCTCTTCAAAAACGAGGAAATTCCAAGCATTCTGCACTAATAGATAGTGTTAGTGGATAGTTGATGGATGACATCAAATGTCAGCATGGTGAACAGCTTCGTTCATATAAACTGAAAGTGTACAATCTGGGATCAAGTGTTCTCGCTGTTCTCAGGGATCAGCGCAGTCTGTGTGCTCCCAATGTGGCCTGACTTCGATTTCAGAGTTTATATGAGGCACAGCTGAGAGTCTGGAAAAGGCACAGCATCTTCTCCTTCCTCTCCAGATGAGCCAAGTCAGCAAGAAGGGTCTCAGCATCTATTCCTGAGGCTCTATGAGAGGTTTCTTCATTCCTTTATAATGATTAAACCCTTCATTGGGAATGGATTTGATTTGTCATTGTGCAAACTTCAGAGGCTTTAATAGTAATTTTACTAACCTTGCTGGACCTTATTGATAAAAGCAACCACTCTTTGTTATGAAAGCAAAAAGGGATATTGAAAAGTTAATTCAACATAATTGGCAAAGCCAGCTGCCATCATGATACTGTTGAATAGTGATGGTGGTAATGGCAGAAAAGGTGAAGGCTCTTTCTTGAAAGACAGCACAGAAATCACCACTCTAATGCTATCTTTGTGATATTACTGTTGAGTATATGTGAGGTGCTGCTGTCTTCTGACTGACTTCTTGGTCACTATCACAATGTTATGACTGCTATAAGGTGTAATGGTCTATTCTGGTCGTTACATTTCATTTAGGTTTCGTATTATATGAGAAAGATCTGGGAAAAGAGGGATATAATTGGACATTTGTATGTATAACGGTAAGTGAAAAACTAAGAATTGTAATGCAGCTCTAGGTTCCAAGACTAATGGTTGGCCAGACGCATTGGCTCATGCCTGTAATCCCAGCACTTTGGGAGGCCAAGGTGGGCAGATCATTTGAGGCCAGGAGTTCGAGACCAGCCTGGCCAACATGGAGAAACTCCATCTCTACTATAAAAAGATAGAAAAATTAGTAAGGCATGGTGGCACATGCCTGTAATCCCAGCTGCTCTGGAGTCTGAGGCAGGAGAATCGCCTGAACCTGGGAGGCTCCATCAGGGCGCACCTGTTTTGCTTACCACTGTATTTCTGGCCTCCTCAGTGTTTGTTTTCAATGTGTATTTAATGACTATGGACAGAATGAATACAAAGAAACAAAAAAAACTTGGAGGTAGGAAAACAATTGTGGGAGATCAGCCCATGTGAGTGACCAGGCTGATTATATTATTGACAAAGTTGACTCTACATAATTGAGTTTTAAAAAAGACTAGAAAGGACTACTTGAAGTTGTTGAAGAGGAACTCTCTGGAGGTAGTAGAGTTCTTCGTCTCTGCTTTTTTTCCTTAAAATATTCAGCTACATTTTAGGTAAGATAGTGATCTGCCTTCAATTGCAAATAGATGATAATATCACTTTTAATGTAGACCAAAGCCAATATTTTTCATATATTGTTCTACTCAGAGTAAATAATAAATATTTTGGCATGGTTCTTCATGTCTTAGCATCTGTCAGTTTTCATGTGAGGACTCAGTTTACAGGTTATGTACAGCACATGTTAAGCGTGGTCAGCAGGTATTTGTACCTGAAGTACCTACTTCCCTTCTGTTGCTGATATTGTCATGAGCAGTTCCACCCTCAGTGTTTACCTCTGCTTTGAAATCTCTCAAACGCTTATTCATTTTAATTTTTTGTACCCTTTGGGACTCCTCAAACTCGTATACATCTTTCCATTTCTGGCCTAATCCCAGCACTTTGGGAGGCTGAGCCGAGCATGGTGGCGTGTGCCTATAGTCCCAGCTACTCAGGAGGCTGAGGTGGGAGGATCACTTGAACCCGGGAGCTGGAGGTTTCAGTGAGCTGAGATGTGCCACTGCATTCCAGCCTGGGCTACAGAGCGAGACCCTGTCTCAAAAAAAAAAAAAAAAGTCTCATGACTTCGTCTTCTAGATGAGACCATCTCTAGCTGGTGCCTTTGCTTGCATTCTCATGTGCAGGGCCAGCAGACACGGATGGAGCAAATGTTCTCTGAGGCTGTAGGTGCCGGGGCACAGATCTTTTCCTCATTCTACCACCTAGTGAAGGGGAGAAATGACGAGCAAGGCAACTACAGGTGAAAAGTGTTTGGAGAGAGGTTTCTATAGGGCTCCTATCTACTACGTACTGAGCCCAGGCATAGACTTGAGAGATGCTTCCTGAAAAATAAAGAGAAGTTGGCAAGATATGAGGGAGGAGGGCGCAGCTCCTGATTCCTCTGACCTTCGTATTGTGGATTTGATACCCCTCCCCAGCTGAGTCCTCATGGGCAGCTGTGTTTTGTTTTGTTTTGTTTTTTTGAGACGGAGTCTCACACTGTCGCCCAGGCTGGAGTGCAGTGGCGTGATCTCGGCAGCTGTGTTTTTAAGAAGCGTTTCTGCTCCTTTCCTTACTCAATCCTGACCTGTAAAATTCCCACTTGCTGGCTGCCCCCTCCCCAAGGAAAGGCCCCTCTGCCCCTCCACAGTGGGTGGTGCACAGAGTCAGGGGACAGGTCTGGGCTTCCCTATTCTTGCTGACCCAGCTATAGAGACCCTGCTCTTTCCCATTCAGGGAGTCATAGCCACTTGACTTGTGTGTGTGTGTGTGTGTATGTGTGTCTTTTATTTTATGCTTGGGTTTGTCTTTTTAAAACTTTATTTTATTCTTGTATCTTGGGATAATTACTTATTTTAAAGTAAGCCTCGTTTGTTTTTGTCTGTTAAAAATCTTTACAGGCTATGTCATCCAGCTTATATCAACTTTTTTATTTCCTGCCAGTCAACAAGAGTTAGTAGAAAATGGCAGCCCAAGAGGTAAGATATGCAGTCTGTCCACACCCCAAACAGGGCAGGCTAAATGCCTTTCTTGGTTCTAATAAGCCCTGAAGAGATACTCCGTGTAGCACCAAATCATTTCCCTCTGCTGCCCCTTTGAGGTGAGTGTCATCCCAAAAGTAGTTAGTGTAGAGGAATGGATGGCCCATTTAGGATAGGTAGTTGCACAGATTATCTCTGAGGGAGGTGACTAAGAAGCTGAACTCCAAAGATAAGACAAAGGAATTGATGAACAGTGTCATTGTCTTAACTCTGGGATAGGGATTCTGTGAAGGTTAGTGTATGCTCTTTTTTCTAGGAAGAGGATCCCTTTATATTTGATTGTCACAGGGATCTGTGGCCCAGAGTAAAATCAGCAGTCCCAGCTGTATAGACTTTGAGGTTCATTATGGTTGTGATCTGAAAACCTTGGTCACCTCTGTGGTATGTGTCACTGGATTCTAGCTACTTCAGTCAAGTGACTCCTGTGCGTTCTTAGAAGCGAGTATGAGAGAGGATGGGGTGGAGTTCAAGTTTTACTAGAGAAGGCTCTCAAATTTTGATACCCAACTTGAAACCTGGAAAATTATCAAGTACAGCTTCATGTTAAAAAAAAAAAAAAAAATGTCGATGCGTCTTTATCAAGTTAGCAAACTATTTCTGTGATTGTCTATTTCCAGAGTAATTTGATTGAACGGGTTTTCAGATTTCCATAGCTGGGGTTATAGGAGTATTCTCCACAAGGGAAGATAGACCGAGTGCTTGACACGTGACCTGACCCAAAGAAGTCACTTAATAAAGTGTGGAATGAGTGAAGGGAAGTTGCAGTTGTAGTTTTCTTCACCAAAGTCAGGAACCCAATAGAAGGAATCATAGCAATGAAAATAGTAACTTTTGATGAGCGCTCCCTTGTCTTTTAAGGGCTTTATACATATCAACACTTTGAGGGCAGATCTCACTGCTCTTTGGAGCTGTTTATACTGTCAAACTTCATATTGATTGAATTTATGGGATTTATAAATCACAATTTAGTCTCTGATTTGATAATTTGAAACGAAAGGGCTTAGGATACTAGATTTCACAAGGCTTTTGTGAGGATCAAATGAGATTATATATCTGAAAGTCTTTCACAAACTGTGAAGTACAGGTGTTTCTAGTAAGTGGCATGTCACTTTGTATGGCTTTTACTATGGCTATTAGGATGTGAGATTGAGACCTTCCTCCTCCCCTCTTCAAAGCAAGGGAGACTTCCCATTTCTAAGGATTTCTTTCACTGTCACTCAGCTTGCCCTGCTAGTTCTTAGGAGTGAAGTGAGATACTTCTTATTTTTCAATCCATCTATGACAAATTTATGCTGCATCTTTTAGTAGGGTATTCATTTGCATGATTTATTTATGTTTTTACCCCAGGGAAGGGGAAGTGGTATAGGGCTACAGGTGACTGTTGTAATGTTCTCCATTGATAAGACAGGGCCACCCCAGTGAATCTTTTGAGTTGTAACCAACTCTTATTTAACCAACTCTTATTTCAGTGACAGTATTTTTGTAAATGAAAACGTATTAAATTTTGTCAAATGCTTTTTCTGTGTCTATTTAGATGATTCTGTGACTTTTGTTCCTTAGTGAGATGATTCCATTACGTTAATTGAGTTTCAAGTGGTAAAGCAACCTAGCATTCCTGGTATAAATCTCATTTAGTTGTGGTATATAATCCCTTTTATGTGTTGCTGGATTTGGTTTACTTACATTTTGTCAGAGTTTTTGCATATATATTCGTAAGAGATACAGGTCTATAATTTTCTTGTGATGTCCTTTATTTTATTATGAGAGTAATACTGACCTCATAGAAGGAGTTCCCTACTCTTTTTTTTTTTTTTTTTTTTTTGAGTTTGTAAAAGATTGTTATTAATTTATCTTTAAACATTTGGTAGAATTCACCACTGAAGCTGTCTGGGCCTAATTTTGTTTGTTTGTTTGTTTGTTTGTTTGTTTGTCAGAAGTTTTAAGTTACTGACTGAATTTCTTTATTCATAATAGATTTATTCAGATTTTTAATTTCTACCTGTCAGTTTTGGGAGTTTGTGCCTTTCTAGAAGTTTGTCCATTTTATTTCCATTTTCTGATTTGTTGGCATACGGTTGCTTAGTTTATTTCCTTTTAGTGTGCTATAGAATCCCTTTGCTTTCTGTAAGCTTGGTAGTGCTTCCCCTCTTTCCATTCTGATTTTCACAATTTGAGCCTTCTCTCATTTTTTCTAGGTCAGCCTAGCTAATAGTTTGTTAATTTTGTTGGTGTTTTCAAGCAACCATCTTTTGGTTTCATTGGTTTCCTTTATTGTTTTCTATTCTCTATTTCATGTATTTCTGCCTAATCTTTGTCATTTTCTTCGTCTGTGTGCTTTAGGTTTTGTTTTCTTATTTTTCTGGTTTCTTAAGATGAAAGTTTTGGTTGATTTGAGGTCTGTCTTTTTTAATATAGGCATTCACAACTATAAATACTCTTCTAAGCACTGCTTTAGCTTGATGTCATAAGTTGTGCTTTGTTGTATTTTCCTTTTTGTTAATCTCAAAGTATTTTCTAATGTCCCTGTGATTTCTTCATTGGCCCATTGGTTATTTAGGAGTGTGCCATTTAAGTTCCACATCTTTGTGAATTTTCCAAATTTCATAGTGCTATTGATTTCAAATTTCATTTCACTGTGGTCAAATAAGATACCTTGTATGACTTCAGTCATTTGAATTTACTGAGCCTGGTCTGTTGGAGAGAATGTCTGTGCGCACTTATAAAGAGTAAACTTTTTACAACTTTTCATTTAGCATAACCGTAGCTTTTAATTTTGCTTGATTTTTTTTGGTAAGACTTGATGGAAGTATTAGTTCTACAAGAGTAAAGGGTTTAGTTTAAATTGACATTGCATGTAAATACAGTGTTTTATAGGGGTTGGAGTATCTGTCTACAGTCCATCTGCTCTTTAGACAGCTGTTGTCAGGCATCACTCTAAAGACAGGCTAGCAAGGAAACTACCTAAGGCAGAGTCTTCATGTGGAGAGCCTGTTCATTATGTTAGTTTAATAAAGGGAATTGTGGCAGTGCTTCGTTGCTGAAAGAAGGCATGCATTTGCACAGCAGAGTGATTTAGAGGTACCCAAAGAGGAGCAAGTAAGCAAGGTAAGCACTGCTTTCTTTTCTGAATTGACTATGACATCAATACAAACAGAATGTCAAGAATTAACTATAGCTTTCAATGTTGAAACAAAGAAAAAGACCGATGTGTGTTTTCTTATAAGACTAGAGGACGGATGATGCCTTTCCCTCTCTGTCTCTCCCTTGTTTTGGCAGTGATAGGCCAAAGGGAAGCACATTGTTGGCCAGTTGATCTAAAAGTTCCTTTGCATCATTCTGGTAATGAGCAACAAAGGCACTCATTGGCAAACGTTCCATCTTAAATAACTGGGTCAGCAATTTCTTTATCAAAGCAACCCAGGTTAAATATGCTCTTCTATGATCTAACACACTGTAATATACAAATCACCATTTTTAAAAGCAACCCAGAACGTTATTGAAAAATAGCTTTTTTGTTTTAAAATAAAGCAGTAATACAAAACACTGGTTAAGTTATGGGTTACAATGAATACTTTCAGTGTTTATAACATATCCAGATAGTCTCTAGGAAGACTGTCTATATTCTGACTATAAAAATAGGACCAAGTTTTTTTGACTGTTACTGCTGGTATATGCTAGATACTCTGTGCTATTTTCTGGGCTTTTCCTTTGCTGCCTAAGGGAGAGAATGTCACATCTATCAGGTCAAGACTTGTATGTTTGCCATACCAACTTAGACCTAACATGTTTGCATTTATGTTCAACCAGTCCATAGTATATGATATACTCCATTGTCTTTGCCATAAAAGAAAGGCATAATGTTAAGAATATGTTATATCTATATTGAGTAATTGCCGTGCCTTTACCTAGCTGGTTCATTTGGATCCCAAATTCAGTGTTTCTTCATTTAGCTTTTTGATGACGTACTGAATAAACAGTGTCGCGATATGTACCTATTTTGCTCATTTAAAAAAATATTTGTAATTGCTACCACTGGGTTTTTCATTACCATCTAGAAGCAAACACCTCTATTTTCCTTCAGTTACCTTTCAGTATCAGAAATTCTAACTGTTTAGTGAAAGAAACCGTAAAAACCATTTATGTGGATCAGTGAGCATTTATTGCTATCTGCCCTGGAGGCGTTCAATACATGCCTGTTGACTGATGGAAAATTGCTTTGGTAATACTAAGCAGAGAAAATATGAAGAGTACATAACACATTACTTGATGCATGATTCTTGGCTGTACTACATTGGTATGTAACTAAGGACAGAAGTTCATGCAAAATCTATGACTGTCAGACTTTTAGAATATAGACTGGTATCATCCAAATGATGGATGTTTGTTTGCACTAGTGTTGGCTCAGAAAGTTACTTAGAGCTTTGGGGTTGCCTCTGAAATATAGTTCCACTCCAGGTTTTCTCTCTGTCTCTCCTGTCAAGCAGACTTGAATCCTCGGAATAGCTCTAGAACTACTTTGGCTTCATTAAAACATTTGAACTACTTGTGGACAATTGAGCACCATGACATTCAGAAATAGAGACCATCAAATGATACGGCAGCATTTCAAATGCACTGATCTGTGGTAATCTAGTGACAAAACTAGCAGTGCCACCCAGGCTTCCCTACTACAGATGTTAGTGTTCACTCTCTCCGAACCTTTACCTTTTGTGAATTTTTTGCCATCACTTCTCAACCATATGTATACTTAGCCTATATCTTATGCATAATTTCAGTCTGTGTAATTCTATTATTTTTGAATATTGCCCTCCTGGCACATTGAATGTATCTTCTGACTCATCATTTTCTCAATCTTAAACTACAAAATGGAAAATTATGCCTTCTGTGGATGTTTCTGTACTTTCTCAAACCATTTCTGCAAATGTAGTACCTCCTTTGTTTCTTACAGTAATGCTACAAGAGTTGAGAGCTCAGTTACACATGATAGAATGCAGATGAGGAGACAGTTCAGCACACATGCTGCTATTGCAGCTGCATGTTTGGCTGTTCTGTATCAACCTCCTTACATATTCAAACAACAGCAGCAACAATTTATTTACACCATCATACAGCTCTCCCCTGTAGAAATAATGAGGATCTTGCTCTACCTAGAGGGCAGTCCCAAAATCTCCTTTGTTTCTGCAGTCAGCTCCACCAGTGCAGGTTCTCAGGGTGATCTTTCTTTCTTTCTCTAATTTAGGCAGTGTTCTGTCTTAGAATTCTGGGATCCTGTAACCTATGGAATGAATTGCAAGGCTAGTATCACCAATACACCCTATCTAAAACTGGGGAAATGGAGGAAGAAAATGAGTTAACATGCGTAAACATATACTTGCCACACCGAGAAAGGAAGAAGTATGCATAATTATTAGACTTCTCATTTCTACAAGTGGTTACTACCCATTTCATGGTCTGCATGCCCTAAAATATCCAAATGTATCACCTAGTGGGTTGAAGGACATATGCAGTGTTACTGGCAGACAGTGAAGACAAAACCAACCCCGAGTAGGTATATATTCTAGTGAGGATAAAATGGTATCCTGTCGTGATTGAGTGTAATTAACCGGATGTTATGTATCAGGCGGTCCCTCCAGACCGATTGTTGTTCCTGGCAAGTTGACACTCCACTGTGTTAGGAAATAGCTGAGCTCTGTGCAGGGAGGCTGCCCATGTTGTACTTTTACCACTGTGGTCACTTTGCTGATGAGCCCACTGAGCAACCTCTGGGCTACTGTGGAGAGAGTGAGACAAGCATTCATAGGGTGATTTTTCATGTCCACCTGGTTTCTGAGAGCCTCCTCTGCAGTAAGCATTCAGATGGACACCGTATTCTGTCTTACTCCTGGTTCAGGAAATCCACCCATATGCCTCTTCCCAGCCACCTGCTGCCAGCTCCTCAGTCTTCTTGCTCCTTCGTCTGTGTTCTGATTTCTTTGTGAGTAGAGGCTTGGCCTGCAAGCTGTCTTTAGCTTGAGTCAGATGGTCCATAGTATGTGCCCCTAAAGCGTGTTCCCAATGGTTTAGCTTAGTAGTTGCTGCTGCCTATGAATCAGTGTGATCATGCCATCTCTTCTGGGCAGACTGGACCCAAGACATGCTATGGGAAGCTCTGCTCCTCTGTCAGGGCCTTCTGTGAAGGAAGCTGCAAAGCTGTAACAGCCGACTTCAGCTGCTCATATTGTGTTGCTCCATCTGGATACCAGCTCCTCGGACAACTAGTCATGCAGACTTTCCCATGATCCCTGGTGGGGGCTGAGGGAAGGATGGCAGGATACAAGAGTAGGCACATCAGTAATATAAGCTTCCTGTTGACGGAACTTAGGTTCAGATGCTGTTCACACCTAAATATGCTATCTATATGACTTTTACCTGAGGACATAGTATCCTTGACATGTCTTTCTCTGTAGCCTCAACACCCAGTTCATGTGGGTTCCATAGCCACAGTTGCACAGTGAACTAATGTGAAATGTCCCCTGTTCATTCTCCACTAGGAGCCAGTATTAAGTCAATCTGTGTGTATCAAAAGGAAAATAGTTATTTGCAATATGGAGTGTTGCGTGACCCCAAAACCTTGGGACTTTCCACTATTCTGTTTTGACTTCGAGTA
Organism: Macaca thibetana thibetana; assembly: GCF_024542745.1. NCBI lineage: Eukaryota > Metazoa > Chordata > Mammalia > Primates > Cercopithecidae > Macaca > Macaca thibetana. The sequence goes on along the minus strand of NC_065585.1, from coordinate 97,278,159 downwards.
TTCCAGTTCATTGGCCACAGGGGCAAGGGCAAAGTTGCTTGCCTTCTTCCATACTAACCCATATGGAGGACTTTTTCTTGTCCCACTCAATACTGGAAGCTTTATGGGTTACTCAGTAAATAAATCAAGGTAGTACTCAAAAGGCTACCCTGGGAGCCAGCTGGATTTTTGGAGTATGTGTTCTCTGCCCTCCTGCATATACTTGCCTTACCAGGCTATCCTCAGGTATTGTTACTTCTCACTAACAAATCCTATCAGCGTGATGCTATGATGTCTTGTGGGCTGGTAAAATGATTGAGGTTCCTATAGACTGAGTTATGGCACAGAACCAGAATTGACATAGTGCTCAGGCAAGATGGTGAAAGCAAGTAGCTTTCTGTTTTCCTGCTATTGGGATAGGAAAACATGCACACGCAAACACACACCACTTTTGTCATATCAGTAGCTGCACACCAGATAAGGGAATGCATTGATTTGATCTACCAGGTTTGATCAACTGGAGTTTCTCCTTGATAGAGTTTGTTATAATCAACTGTTATTCTCAAAAGACCTGTGTGTCTTCTGCACAGGCCTGCACACAAAAAAAGAGATGTGGTAGGAATCACCACCCTGAACCTTTCAAGTCTCTGACAGTGGCATTAATTTTGGCGATTCCTCTAAAAGATGCCATATTGCTTTCGGTTGCTATTGTGGCAGGGAAGAGAAGCTCAGAAGGTTTTCTTGAGCCCGTTGAATTCTAACAATGCTCACTGCATAGGTCAAGACACAACTGTGGAAATTCTCCCTGTGTGTGAGTGTAGATCCCATCTGTAAACCCAGATTCTGGTCAGGTAATAATACCACAGCCTCCATTTGTGTCTGACTCCCATGCAGCTTCCACCCCACCATCAGGACACAGAGGTGTTGAGTCCTCGGGGACAGTGTCCAATAAGTGCTGAGAAGTCCAGTTATTTCTTTTTCTCCTCAAAAGCAGCTGCACATCCTTTGGGAATGGGTAGAAGAAAGACTTGTTACATGATTACCATATTATGGAAGTGTTCTTCCTTAAAGGACCAACCACTCCTGCAGTGAGAGGCTGTCAGACGCGAGAAGAGCGGCTTTTGAGGATGTCGATCAAACCAGCGACTGTTGAGGATGTCCCTCCAGGCCTCTGTCACCTGCCTACAGATCAGATCAGAGTGTCTGAGGCTTTCTCACTATTCTGGCCCTACAAACCCTCTCATTAATTGTCCACTCCCAAATACCTGGCTAGCTTACACACACTTTGGCCCTTCAGCTTGTTATGTTAGCCAGACCCTCTTGCCTCTGGACACTTAGCTCTGCTGCCTCAGCCATTCCTGTTCTTGTAGAAATCCAGAAGCCCTTGAGGCAGCATCTGCAATGCAGGCCGAAATTCCTGTCCGTGGCCTCCTGAGAGTGTAGTTACAAGGTGGGTAAGCAGGAGACATAGTAGATCCCCCTAAGTCTGTATTTCTACATCTGTATTTTATCAAGACGTTCCTGGCATCTAGGTATTCTGGTTTCTATTCCAGGGGGCTGTTATACTATGCAGAAGGTAGAAGTTTTAAGGTACTTGGTTTTAGGGCCCAGGAGAGTGCCACTTATAGACTGGCATTTTGGCAACTATGATGAACTCCCAGTTTTATACCTTGGATATCTTTCTCTAGTAACACATTACAAAATCTAACAGACAAAAAAGCAAGTCAAATAACTTTTCAGCCTACTTTCACATTTATTTTCTTACTTCCTCTTTAGATAACTGTGTGGTATTCGTAAAACTAGATTCTTACAGATGAGGAAAGAAATTCAGAAAAGGTAATTAACTTTTCTGGGGCAGAACTAGGTCTACAACATACATCTCTTGACTTCTTGTTCTCTTTTGTTACAACACAAATACTGTAGTGGCATGTGGATGTGTGCATGCATATAGTATGGTGCACTCACACATATGTGACACACACACCACACATCACATACCACACACACACACGACACACACTTAACACACATCTATACACCACACACACTGCCTATCCAGAAACTACAATTTGTGTCATGTCAAATGTTGATGCTTCTAAAAACAGCATATATTATTAAGAAACTCAAATACAACAATTTCTTTTGTTTGGATGAAGGTAAAATCTGCTTTTTGATTTCAGCTATAATCGTTACTTGCAATGTCGGGGTTTTTTTCTAAAAATTCTCACCTCAGAAGTTGCCCAAAACCCAACTGATAAAGGAATCTTCAGTCTCATTATTAATCAAAGAAATGTAAAGTATCTTGGCAAAATGTCTATGTCAACTCTATGTGTAATTATGTGTGCACACACACATGCTGACAAAGTTACAGTGGGTATGCTGAAATGTGTAATTGTCTTACTGAGTACAGTTCTTTTGGAAATCAGCATAGCAATATGTAGCAAGTGTCAAAAGAAATTGCATACTTAATCTAAATGTCCATGCCTGCGATTTTATTCCAAGGAAATTGTTTAGCATAAAAAAATTATGTACATAAGCATTTTTTTGCAATAGAACTCTTCTCTCCCTCCCAAAAATCATTTTAGTTTTAGAGTTTCATAAAGTGTGAAAGATCATATTAAATAGAATGGGGAAATATTCAGTATAGTATTTGCAAAAAAACCAAAATGTATATAATGTAGTTGCGCATATAGTTAACAGATACACTTGTTGAATTGTTGATAGAGTCTAGGAAGTTACAAATGAAAAATTGTGTAAGAATTATGTGTATGTTTGGAATTTTTTGCAATAATTACAGTCTTCAGTTTCTATGTCTATATAATATTTATTTTTAGTGAAAATACATCCACTACTCGTTTTTGGTTTTGTTTTTTTTTTTCCTTAAAGTCCATTGATCGTCACAAAAACCCAGGAAATGCAACTAAGAAGAAAACAAATGTTCAACCAAGACTTAAGAACCCAGAGCTATGGAGAAGAGGTCACACTGGACTACTGGTGTGCATAAGGGGGCAGGAGGGACGATCCCCATGGGGCATGGCCACTGGTCGTGGGAAACAGAGGAGAGAGGCCAGGCAGCTGGCTGGGCAGTTAGGTTCACCGCTGCATGATGGCAGCATTGAGCAGGTTGGCTTCCTTCAGGGTCCAGCTCTCGTCAACCAGCTCTTTGTTTGGGAAAGTAGTCGTGAGGATAAAGCTGGTGGCAGCCATGGCTGGCCAGGCATCCACAATAAAGAGTTGGATGTTGCTGATCTGTGGCTGTAGTTAAATTTCTGTACCAGCCTCTCACCATCTGCAAGCCAAATTTGGATGTTTGTGGTAGTCTCTGATTTGACGATTAAGATGGAAGAGCTGGCTTTGGCTTCATTTTCTGCCAGTTGGACTGGAGAGATGGTACTCAACACCTGGGGGGCAGTGCTGCTCGGTTTCTGACCCTCACCAGTGAAGGCTCCTTTGGACTTCATAAAGTCCTCATCCCGATGGTCCTCCATATCCAAGTTCGCCTGTCCACTGTGAGCTAGCCTCCACAGCTCTGCTGGCACCTCTCCTCTGTGGACAGACTCCAGAAACTGGGCATCGGATGGGTCTTGGTAGCTTCTGAGTTCTCCATTATCCAGGCTGAATCCACTCTTGTAGAGTTTCAGTACTACATGAACATCTTGGTGGGAATGCTGTCTCTTTTATCCTGCCACATAAGCAGACTCTTCCTTTGGTGCTGGCCCAAGGCCATAGCCACCTCCTGCAAATGGTCTTGGTGTACTGGTCTCTCGGAAACTCCCTCCACAGCTACAGCTCCATGCTCTTTGGCACCTTTAAAGAAATCATCCACCAGCTCATTGGGACTTTTCTTTCTGGGAGGGCCGACAGTCTGCTGTCTACCTCTCTCTGAGGCCCCAGTATAAAACCTCTGGCCTTCCTCTCCTCTTCCTCATCCTCATCTTGGTCATGAATGAGGTCTCTGAAGGCTGTCACTCTGTTATTACTGGGGGCTGTGCCTCTGGACACTGAACTGGGGGTTGCCTTTGAAATGGTTATGATGTCTTTGTCCCCTCTGTCCTCATAAAAGCTCGCTAGCGCAATCTGCAAGTCCCAGGTTAGCCGACTCGAGGAAGAAGCAGGCCTGGTCCTCCTCAGTGCCTGTCACCACCACGAACTCCCTCAGCTCCTCCTATTGCTCCACTGCCATCTTCTCCCATGCACCTCCCTGCGTTCACTACTTTCTTAGCTTTTCTAAAGCATCCTTGAATGGGACTTTTGTCTTTCTCCTGAGAGGGAGCTTAGTGACTGGGTTGTTGAGGATGGTTTAATAGAGGGGGATGTGCTAGCTGAAACCCAAACTCTTCTGTTGTTCATCTCACCCTGTCCACACACTGCTGCCTATGGTGATTGGTCTGCTGAGGATTATTGTTAATCACTTTTTACTTGTTTTTCTCTTCCCCAAACCCAAAGTGTTTTTGGAGATAAAAAGTAAATATGAAAATAAACAGTAAATATGGCTTATAAAGCCAGCTCTGTTCCCTCTCTCTCTCTCTGTTTTGGGGGGAAGACATTGTACATTTTTAAAGCATAACATGAAGGAGGTTTTAGTATAATATGATTTAGTGCAGGCCTCAGCTACTATCTGTCCCAGTGGTTTTGCTGGAGGCTGGAGCTTCCCGACAGCCCTGACCACGGAGAGGTGGAATGTGGCGCTGACGTCACAGCCGCTCCTGGGAATGTTTTGCATTCTTCTTCCTGGCAGTGGTCAGGTGGCTTCCAGCAAGAATGAAGGACAACAGCTTCCAAAGAAGAAAAAAAGAGAGGAGGAAAAGGATAGTTTATAATCAAAGTATTGTGGGGGAGGCACTTTTATTTTAAGCCAAAATTGAAATTAGAACCAGATGTCTTGCATTCCGATGCTGCACGAATGTTAAATAAATTTATTAATGACTGTAATAACTAAGCTATTTGGCTTTTTACTGAACTTAAGTCTTGAAACTCTGTAAGAATTATGGAAAAACGACTTCTTGTAGTTGATATTTTAACTATGAAAGCAGCTTTCTGAGTGTAAAAGCAAGGACCCTGATGAAATAACCCTCTAGTTAATCTACAGGCCGTTTTAAGATCTGTTAATATTCTGAAAGACCACTTCTGAAGTATAAAATCTCTGTAATCTATTAACATAGCTTGTTCTGTTCAAACAAATTTAAGCCAATCATTGAGAGAGTTAAACTCTATTTTAGCATCTGCTGCAGAAGTCTTTTCTCAAAATATTTACACTTCCAATGTTATTTCTGTACATTACTGCTCAAACCATATATTCAAAACAAAACAGATTCTTAACAAACAGGTTTTGCCCAAGTCTTACAACTCTGCAATAATATATGCAATAGAAAAATGGACAGTAATTGAGTTAAATTTAAAGTTTGTGTTTTTCTTGCCTTCCAGCCACTAAAATACCTCTGTTCAAAATCAGTATACTGGTTTAGCTAATTAACAATCTATACGTCTATATTTTAAAATAAAATATTATACTTTAAAAAAAAAAACAACTTGATGTCTTTCAGTAGATTTGCACTCATTCTGATGTAACAGCAGTTACATTAACAACAGTTCTCCAGTTTAGGTGAAATCTGTTTGAATACTTCCTGTTATACATTGAAATGGAAAGTTGGCTTCCTCTTGTAGGTCATGTTGCTGGTGAGGAATTTCCAGAAATGTGGAGAAGTGCTGACTCATAGTATACAGTGGACTGATCCAGCAACAGTAGGACTTGAGGGGGTTTTTTGAGCTATTGGCTGAGGCAAGCAAAATATGTAGCTGTAATGTTTCATTTTATTTTTAGATATAAGGGTGAGGGTGGAGGAGAGACTGTTGCTTGGCATGGGATCTATGTTAATAACTTTAAAATGGCTACAAGTTCTAGGGTTAGATGTGTGTCTAAATGTGTGTTTTCCTACCGTCTATTATTAGAATTTGAAAAACAGGTTGTTTTTGCTATAGTCACCCTACTGTTGTTCTCTCTGCCTCTTGCCCACAGGTGAACCATGTGCCTTCTTGGGCTGTGGCTGGTGACTCACCATGGGCTCTATAATGTGAAAGTAACATAGTGCTTGCATTCAGGAGAGTGCTGCAGAAAAAGGTCCATGGCATTGCACCTTTTGTGTCTGTGATCAAAAGTCCCTGAATCTAATAATAACAATTTAAGTATTAGCTGACAGGAGTGCAGAGGAAAACTAGGATTTGTTGCCTTTAATATGCCTGCTTTTGTCCTGTATATTTTACGTTCATTAAATTGTCTGACTCTGAAGTTACTGATTGAGTTTTTTTTCATTCATTTGGTATAGAAATGACTGCTAGATTGGGTTTGGAACAGCGATTTCTAAAACAAAAACTCACCACCTAAACTCATCCCTGGGCTCATAAAGTTAATATATCCCAAATGCACTTATCTATCAATTCTACAAGCGTGCACTCACTGCTCTGTGTTGGCGCTGACGACATGGAGAAGAGGAAGGTGTGCTCCTTGTTACCTGTTTGAGGGGAGGGAGGCGCTGGGAGGCCACTGCAGAGGATGTGTCTACAGAAATATGTATAGTGTTACTTTTCAGTTACTATGGTAGAAATCTAAGAAAACAGTGAGGCATAAAAGAGGGGTATACTCAAATCTGTGCTAAAGTCTGTGGAACTGGTTTTTTGGATATGATTCTGAGGCTGTCACAAGTTACTGATTGAAAGTAATTTGAATAGGCAATGTTAGGAGAGACATAAAAAATAGAAACCAGAATATGATGAGGGAGATAAGGGAGATATAAGTATGTAGGTGACTGATATTCAAACATATGAAAAGTAAAAACAAATAAACAGTATACTACAAATTGTATTTGTATATGCTTTGAGGCTAACACTCAAAACAGCACACATGGTTTCACAAGCACCTCTGACTGCTTTTAAAGGCTGTAAAAGGCTATGCTTTTCAAAAACATTCTACCCTTATGTTTCTGGGTTTATATTTTTCATCATTCCTGAAGAATTTGAATGACTATTTGTTAATCATGAAGATTCACAAAACCATAGAAATTATTTTAAACACGATTTCCTGTTTTCTTTAAAGTTCAACAAAAGGAAGAGCACATGTCCTCCTTTTGAACAGAAGTCCCAGTGCAGGGTAGGGGATGGAAATGGGGGGCTGGGCCACACTGTGCTATGGAGGCTTAACCTGCACATCTGACCCCCACTAGCCTTCAGCTGATTCTAGTGTGCTTTCTGACAATAGTCCATTACTTAAACTTTCTATCTGCCAGTTTCTTCAGCTAAAAGATCTTCTGCTAAAGAAACCAGTGACCTATTTTGGTGCTTATGAGGAATTACTAACAGAATTAAGCTCATAGTTCAAAATATGAAGGATTGTTCTCTGCTTTTTTAAGTGTATGTTCTCCAAACACTTAGCAAAGAAGAACCTTGTGAACATCTACCTAATATTCTGTCTGAGAACCAACTGAATACTGTTATGTTGTTGTCCTTAGCTTTGATGTCCTCTGGTATAGAAAAGACTGAAAATGATGAAGACGGGGTATAATTAGGGCCTGCCACTGTTCCCAGGGATCCTTGGGAAGTGTCCCAATCCCCTTGGGAGGCTAATCTACAAATCTTAGGACTGGAATAGTGACATATATAGCTGTATAATAGCACTTACAGGACTTTATTATATTTTGTCTCATTCCCAATACTGTACGAAATTCTAGGTCTAAATTGTCTGAACTGTTTTCTATGCAGATCTCATAAGCGTAATACATTTGTTGACTGAATAAATGAAATTGCTCTTCTTTGAGGCAGAAATACATTTCCTCTGTAAGCTTTTTTGTGTATACACATACAGTCCATGAAATGCCTTTTTTTTCTTTTAAGACGGAGTCCCGCTCTGTCGCACAGGCTGGAGTGCAGTGGTGCGATCTCCGCTCACTGCAACCTCCACTCCCGGGTTCAAGTGATTCTCCTGCCTCAGACTCCTGAGTAGCTGGGACTACAGGCGTGCACCACCATGTCAGCTAATTTTGTGTATTTTTAGTAGAGACAGGGTTTCCCCATATTAGCCAGGATGGTCTTGATCTCCTGACCTCGTGATCTGCCCATGTCGGCCTCCCAGAGTGCTGGGATTACAGGCATGAGCCACTGTGCCCGGCCAATGTCTGTTTTTTAAGAGACAAAGTCTTCCTTTGTTGCCCAGGCTGGTCTTGAACTTCTGGGCTCAAGTAGTTAGTTCTTTGGCTCGGCCTCCCAAAGTGCTGGGTTTGCAGGCATGAACCATCATACCCAGCTTCATGAAATGCTTTTTAAAAAAATTGTGGTAAAATATGCATAACATAAAAATTACCATTTTAACCATTCTTAGATGTATTTTCAGTGGTATTAACTACAATCATAATGTGGCGCAACCAACACCGCTCTTCATTTCCAAAACTTTTTCATCATCCCCGACATGAACTCTGGTACCCATTAAACACTTAACTCCTTCTTCTCCCCATAAGTCCCTAGTAACCTGTATTCTGCTTTCCACCTGTATAAAGGTGCCTATTCTAGGTTAACTCTTAAGTAGAATCATACAATATTTGTTATTTTGTGTCTGGCTTATTTTAGTTAGCATAATGTTTTCAAAGTTTCATCCACATTGTGTGTCAGAATTTCCTTCCTTTTTTAAGGCTGAATAATATTTCCTTGTATGTATATGCCATATTTTTTTTATCCATTCATGTGTTCATCCTGTGAAATATTTGATTTGTTTTCACCTCTTGACTACTCTGTGAATAATGCTTCTGTGAACATAAGTATACAAGTATCTGTTTAGTTTCTGCTCTCAATTTTTTTTCGGCTATAGATCTAGGAGTGGAATTGATGGATTTTATGGTTTGACTTCTTAAGGAACTGCCATATTGTTTTCCACAGAGGTTGCATCATTTTATATTCCTACCATCAATGCATGGGAGTTTCGGTTTCTCCATGTTCTCACCAACACTTGTTATTTTCTTTTTTTGATAATTGCCATTCTAATGGGTGTGAAGTGGTATTTAATTGTGGTTTTGATTTGCATTTCCCTAATGACTTGTCACCCAGGCTGGAGTGCAGTGGCACAATCTTGGCTCACTGCAACCTCTGCCTCCCAGGTTCAAGCAATTCTCCTGCCTCAGCCTCCCAAGTAGATGGGATTACAGGCACCTACCACCATGCCCAGCTAATTTTTTGTGTTTTTAATAGAGACAGAATTTCACCAAGTTGGCCACGCTAGTCTTGAACTTCTGACCTCAAGTGATCAACCCGTCTAGGCCTCCCAAAGTTCTGGGATGACAGGTGTGAGCCACTGTGCCTGGCAGATACACCTTTAAATTATGAAATACCCCCACTTAAAAAAGTAACTATTACTATTACTTGCAAAATAGAAGTCTGCGGCCGGGTGCTGTGGCGCAAGCCTGTAATCCCAGCACTTTGGGAGGCCGAGACAGGTGGATCACAAGGTCAGGAGATCGAGACCATCCTGGCTAACACAGTGAAACCCCGTCTCTACTAAAAAAACACAAAAAAACTAGCCAGGCGAGGTGTCGGGCGCCTGTAGTCCCAGCTACTCGGGAGGCTGAGGCAGGAGAATGGCGTAAACCCGGGAGGCAGAGCTTGCAGTGAGCCGAGATCTGGCCACTGCACTCCAGCCTGGGCAACAGAGTGAGACTCTGTCTCAAAAAAAAAAAAAAAAGAAATAGAAGTCTGCTACTAAGATACAGAGAGTTCCTCATCAATCCTTTATACTCTTAATACCAGCCCTCCCTGTGCCCACAGACACTGGTTGCTTGATATGAGGTGCATATCCATGACCACAGATGTCCCTGAGGCTGCTGATCCCTGAGGGCTCAGAAAAGAGTGGCCTCCTCCCTCATTAGCTGGTCTGTCTACACAATATTCTGTTGATATATTTGTATCAAATTCATTAAGTATCCAAAATGATTATGTTCACCTATCCTGATTGTAGTTTTCTCAGAAAACATACTTTTAACCTAAAGCTATCAATAATATGTAGGCATTAAATAATTTGAAAAGAAGTTTGTGAAATTATTCACAGTGAGAACATCTTGTAATCATGAAATCAATGAAATATTTGCTAATTTTCATGGTTTCATTATTCGTATTTAACTTTAATTCATCTGAAATTTATTTTGATGTATCATTTGAGGGTAGAGATTAATTCTAATTACTTTTCAAACAATTTTATCAGCACTACTTTCTGAATAATTTTCCCTCACTGATTTTAAATGCTTCTCTTATCGTATGTTATATTCCTATACATCGTAAGAGTTCTTGACTCTATATTCTATTTCATTGTGTTATAGCTTTTCTTTCTCATTCTAATGTCTTTCACTAAACTAATCTACATTCTGTAGTTGGAGTTTTTACTTTAAATTCTAAGGTTGTTAATACTTTTAAAAAATATTTTGAAGTAATTGTAGGCTATTCAGTGAGCATTCACAGATATTCTCCATGTGAAAAAGTGCATGGGTGGCAATTCATAGATACATTGGTCTGGTACAGCAGCCAGGCACTTTGTTAGTTCCAGTTTCACCTCATGCTAGACATGCAAGCATCCTAAAAGTTCAGGTATATTCTTGTGATGTGCTTATTATAATATTCAGAAACTTATTAACAGAAATTAAATTATAGAAACTGCTGCTCCATTTAATTGGCTACAACATTCTTGCAATGGTAACTATTTTGCCTTGGGCGTCACCTAATTATCTCTGTTAGAAGAGTAGAAATGTGGCCGGGCGCGGTGGCTCACGCCTGTAATCCCAGTACTTTGGGAGGCCGAGGCGGGCGGATCACAAGGTCAGGAGATCGAGACCACGGTGAAACCCCATCTCTACTAAAAATACAAAAAATTAGCCGGGCGCGGTTGTGGGCGCCTGTAGTCCCAGCTACTCGGGAGGCTGAGGCAGGAGAATGGCGTGAACCCGGGAGGCGGAGCTTGCAGTGAGCCGAGATCGCACCACTGCACTCCAGCCTGGGCGACAGAGCGAGACTCCGTCTCAAAAAAAAAAAAAAAAAAAAAAAAAGAGTAGAAATGTTTATAGCATTTCCTTTTTGAAGTATTTGAAACAAATATTTTTATTTGATTTATGATGCTTTTCTCTTTATTTGACCAAGAAATGTTATGGTGGTCCCATTATGTGTCTAGACGCTGTGCTGAAGGCATTGGGAAACAGGAGCACACTCACACCAGAGCCTCACATCTGGTGACAGCCACTTGCTAGAACTGGGGTGGTAGGGCATGTTGTTATATCACTGAAGTCTTATGCTACTTTTTTTTTTTTTTTGAGATGGGGTCTCGCTCTGTTGCCCAGACTGGAATGCAGTGGCGCGATCTCGGCTCACTGCAAGCTCCGCCTCCCGAGTTCACGCCAGTCTCCTGCCTCAGCCTCCCAAGTAGCTGGAACTACAGGCGCCTGCCACCACGCCCGGCTAATTTTTGTATTTTTAGTAAAGACAGGGTTTCACCGTGTTAGCCAGGATGGTCTCAGTCTCCTGATCTCGTGATCCACCCACCTCGGCCTCCCAGAGTGCTGGGATTACAGGCGTGAGCCATTGTGCCCAGCCTCAAGTCTTAAGCTACTTTTAATGTCTTATGTTAGCAAAATGAAGAAATGTGAATAATTGGTGAAACCTTTGAAACTCAAGCTCTAAGATTCCTGTAAAGAACTATACGTTGGAAATAATTTAATAATGCCAAGTACATATGATCAAGAAAATGATAGAGTGGACAGTTCTCTGACCTGGCTATGTGTGGTGGTGGTGGTGGTGGTGTTTTGTTGTTTTGGAGACAGAGTTTTGCTCTTGTTGCCCAGGCTGCAATGCAGTGGCTCGATCTCAGCTCACTGTAACCTCTGCCTCCTTGGTTCAAGCAATTCTCCTGCATCAGCCTCCTGAGTAGCTGGGATTACAGGCGCATGCCATCATGCCCAGCTAATTTTTGTCTTTTTAGTAGAGGCAGGGTTTCATCGATGTTAGCCAGGCTGGTCTCAAACTCCTGACCTCAAGTGACACACCTACCTCGGTCTCCCAAAATGCAGGGATTACAGAAGTGAGCCACTGTGCCTGGCCACTATGTGTTCTTTTAAACCCCATAACAAAGTTTTTAAAAAGATGCTTTGGTCGAGTGCAGTGGCTCATGCCTGTAATCCCAGCACTTTTGGGAGTCCAAAAGTACGGAGGGAAGATCACTTGAGACCAGGAGTTCAGAACTAGTCTGGGCAATATGGCGAGATCCTGTCTGTAGTAAAAAATTTATAATTAGCCAGGCATGGTGGCATAGGCCTGTAGTCCCTGCTACTTAGGAGGCTGAGGTGGCAGGATTGTTTTAGTCCAGGAGGTCAAGGCTGCACTGAGCTATGATGGCACCACTGCACTCTAGCCTAAGTAACAGAGCAAGACCCTGCCTCAAAAAAACAAACAAAAAAGATACTTTGATTATATGTGATAGCAAGTTTGCAAAATAAAAAAAGATTAATTTATAAATGCATATGCTTGATTGGAGACATCTTTAAAAATTTTTAAACAAGGTATATGATCAAAGACAACTGAATTAGTCAATGAGCATAGAGTATGACAGATTTTAAAATTCTACCTCTCGTCATTATATTAAGCCCTTATACCAATTGGTGTAGCACAAATTCATCCCGAATCCTATGGGAGGAAAAGGGGTTAGCTACCAAGAATCTTATAGCCTGAACTTAACTATAGATAATATAGTTATATTTGAATATGGAGTATCTATTATTTGATTCCCACTGAGTTATCTTTAGTTTTTCTGAAAAATTATAAACAGGAATTTTACTGACACACCTCTTGTAACACGGAGAGGCAAATATTTTATAAGCTCTGTACACATTCCTGTATTGATCAGCCGGCTCGTTAAATGATCCCCCAGCTTGTTAATGATCCATTGAACATGTGTAAAGCCCCATGGATGGCAGGGACCTGTTCCATTCAGCTTTTTTCTTCCTTTTGAAACTGGTATATGTCGAGTGTCTGATATGAACTGAACAAAACTTGAATTGTTTAATTTTATGCTTGTGTCAAGCAAGCTCCCAGAAGTCTGGCTAAAGAGTTGTTTGTTCATTTAAAAATCTAGCCTTCAGAATCTTTGTAGCATGAATATTTTTCTCTCTCAGCCCCAGAGCCAATTCCCACCCCTTTCAGTCTAATCTTTGGCAGCACAAGACCATGTGCTGGAATGGCATGAAAATTCTTAACTTACTCCTTTCAAAAAAGAAGCCAACTATATTTAATGCTTTGTGTAGGCTATTTCTTTTCATCCTTAACACAAACGGAAGGGAGGCATTATTGTAAATTTGCAGATGGTGAACCTGAAGTCATTGAGGTTAAATAACTTGCTGAATTCCCACCACCAGTGGATCACAAAGCTGTGTGACACTAGGCATGACTTCCCAAAAGAACCCCATCTTGTCATCCTATAATCTGTAGATGAAAGTAGGGTTTGCTGATGGCCCTGAGAAAATCTTAACAAACTGGATGAGGCTCAAAGACTTTTCCAGGGATATGACTCCAGAACTGTGACCTTCCCTTTGCGTGTTCAGCATGACCTCCTCCTGCTGCTGCATATGGCGTCAATGTAAGTATAGACATGGCCTTGCTCTGAAGAGAAGTAAAAAGGCTTCACTTCTTTAGAGGAAAATGCATGTGTACCATTTTGAGAATGAATGTTGGATCCAAGACGTCTGACAATCAAGAGGCTCTGAAGAATGGGGTGATATATCACAAAGATTGGACGGGATCCATGTATGCCTCTGAACCCTTCCTGGTTTCTAGCGGGCTGTTCCAAGGGAAAATTTAGGTCAACTTCATTCAGTTTTACTAGAGATTTAATTGGACATGCTTTGGCTAATCAACTAGTAATAACCATGTTTCACATTTCTTCCTTTCTTTACTGCTTTCTCCTTAAGAGCAAATAATTAATACCAGAAATTTCTGTCTTGGGTATTATGGGATGCGTGTGGCTATAAATGAAGAAATTACAGAGCCTACATGGAAGATAACAGAAACAATACCCAGTCGTTTTGTTGTGATTCTTTTTTTTCTCTTTTTTTTTTTTTTTTTTTTTTTTGAGCCGGAGTCTTGCTCTGTCGCCCAGGCTGGAGTATAGTGGCGCCATCTCGGCTCACTGCAACCTCCACCTCCCGGGTCCCCATTCAAGCAATTTTCCCGCCTCAGCCTCTGGAGTAGCTAGGATTACAGGCATGCACCACCATGCCCAGCTAATTTTTGTATTTTTAGTAGAGACAGGGTTTCACTATGTTGGCCAAGCTGGTCTCAAACTCCTGACCTCGTGATCCGCCCACCTCAGCCTCCCAAAGTGCTGGGATTACAGGCGTGAGCCACCGCGCCCAGCCACTCCTTATTTTTTATTTTCCTCTACTCAAGACAGCTTAGAAGAGAAATCCGTTTTGCATTTGGAATTCTTCCAGTTAGTTTTGAAATCTAATCAACAAGATTGGGGAGTATTTTGTGTTAATGAAGTATGTTCCTAGTTCTTAGAAATATATGAATGAGGCTGGGCACGATGGCTCATGCCTGTAATCCCAGCACTTGGGGAGTCGGAGGCGGGCGGATCACGTGAGGTCAGGAGTTCGAGACCAGCCTGGCCAACATGGTGAAACCCCGTCTCTACTAAAAATACCAAAATTAGCCAGGCATGGTGGCGGGTGCCTGTAATCCCAGCTACTGGGGAGGCTGAGGCAGGAGAATCACTTGAACCTGAGAGGCAGAGATTGCAGTGAGCTGAGATCGTGCCACTGTACTCCAGCCTGGCAGCTTGGGCGACAAGAGCGAGAGTCTATCTCAAAACAAAAAGAAAAAAGAAGAAAAGAAATATATAAATGAGCAGGAGAAAAAGAACTGTGATACTGAAGGGGTCGGCCTCTCCTGCTGTGTTCCACTCTTACCAGTGGAGCATGTGCTTTGACGCCAGGGTTTCTGCAGCATCCGCAATAAATATGTGACTGTATTTTGTATCTACCCACATGTGTTTTCCCTCGCATGGTGTCTTTCCCTAAATCTGTGAAGAAAATAGCTGTTTTAAAGTTCATTTATTTTCTCCATTTGGTTGTCAGCAGCAGGAAAGGCTGCTGAAGGATCTGAGCCAGCGTGGGAATGGGAAGGGCCTGTGAGCTCTTAGGGAAAGAGGAAGTCTCTATGTCCTGGTTACTGGCGTGACCCCAGGTCGAATGACTCCCCCACCCTCTCCTCCTGCCAAGGTTGGTTAGGGTTCAAATGTGTTCCTACCCAAAATCACACATTGTCACTGTGTGGGATGCACAATATTCCATTGCTTTGCTCTCTTAAAAAAGACAGTTAAAAGTAAGAAGTATTTGTTGGAATTTTTAAAAACATGGTTTTTAAACCTATCTTTATTATTAGTTTTTAATGCTAAAAGCATTTTATTTACCTAGGATTCTTGGTTTTGGATGGGTTTTATTTTTTCTTTAGGTGGTAGTCTGTTTCTGAGAAAGCTCTATATTATGCATCATTTGTGAAATCCCTAGTAACCTGATGATGTTTCTGTCACATTGTTTTAAAAGGAATAGTTTAAAGATTTAAAGTGATCTGTGTGTGTGTGTGTGTGTGTGGGGGGGTGTGGGGTGTGTGTTTTTCTTCTTTCTTTCTTTCTTTCTTTCTTTTTCTTTCTTTCTTTCCTTCTTTCCTTCTTTCTTCTTTATTTTTGTTATTATTATTATTTTTATTTGTTTGAGCCAGGGTTTCACCCTGTCCCCCAGGCTGGAGTACAGGGGCACAATCTCGGCTCACTACAGCCTCGACCTCCCAGGCTCAGGCGATCCTCCCACCTCTCAAATTGTTGGAACTTCAGGCATAGAGAGCCACCATGCGTGACTTTTCTTTTTTAATGCAAGTATTTCTTTTGGAATTTGAACTTTAATACTACTTTGGTGTGTTTTCACCTAAATTCTATTTTCTGAGCTTCTTAGTATTTGATTGAAAACCTATTTCGTTTTACTTGACCCTAACCAGATCAACAAGATAAGGATATTACCCAAAGGTGGTTTCTAGTAGGATTGTGGCCACAAACATCAATTCTGTAGCCAAGTATGGACTAGTGTGGACTGAGAAGGTGGCTTGGAAGAAAGTTGCATTTCCACCTGGTCAGGGACGTTTGAAGATTATGCATGTTTTAAGGGAAAAGGCCTGCTGAATGTGGAGAGTACAAAGGTGTAACTATCACTTGAGCTTTTTAGAAGTCCTTCGATGTAGTGCCAACTTGGATAAACCACCTCAAGTCCAGCCAGTACAGCAGCTCTGTTTTATCTTCATTGTGAGTCTGTCTCCCTGCCGGCTGGTGATGGGGGTCAGGCTGGATCACGGATTTGACCACCCTGCACCCAGGCCTGCCCCTCTTTTCTCTGTTACATAGTGCTGGGCAGCCTCTGGGGGGCCTCACCGATTTTTGTTTTTTAGTGGTGATAACAGCACGATCAGGCCGCAGCCTTCTCAATAAGAAGTGCTAACTTCCTCAGGAAAACAGAAGTGTGGTATGCACCATTACATAACCCAGTTTCTCTGGTGATACAATTTTAGTTTTTGAGAGCTGTTTTGAAGTCTTCCCACAGAACTGCAGGCCTCTCTGTTTTCCTGTATGAGGTGAGGAGATGCCAGTTTTGTCCATACACTCATGAAAAAACACAATGACGGATTAAGCGTCCTGAAGTGTCAGAAGGATACCTGGTGTGGTAGCTTCTAAAATACCACTAAAAGTTATTTTAGAGATGAATTATTTAGAATTGACACCTGAGTTGGGTTACCAAATGAAATAAAGGGTGCCAGGTAAATGTGAATTTTTTATAAACTACTAGGCACATGTATACTAAAAAAAATTATTACTTGTTTATCTGCAATTTACATTTACCTGGGCATCCTGTATTTTATTAGGTAAATCAGGCAACTCTCCACCTGAAACTAGATTATGCAAACTAAGAATTAACATAAAAAGTACTGTCATTGTGTGGCTGAGAAATCTCCTCCTCCTCTTCTAAACCAGTTTAGGAAGCCTGTGCTTCATCATTTCTCATATACTCTCCTCCCATGTATATCCAGATTAAAATGTGTATATCTGGCATGTGGCTCACTGTTTCACATGCCTAACTGCAGCCCCTCTGGTATCCTATAGTCACAGCACCATTTTGGTGGGTCAGCCATGGGCAGCAGGTCCTGACCTCTCCTGACCACCTCCGAGGAACTGCAGACTCTCAGCATTTGCGTGTGTTCCTCCTCAGAGCCCTGGGACAACCCTGGCCAGCTGGAGGCAGAGAGACAGGCACGTAAACCTCCTGGCACATCTTGGGGATGCCTGGGCCAAAATATGCCACTGGCCTAATTCTCTGAAGGTCTCAAAGCATTTTCATATTAAGTTACTCAAGTGACCCAGAGAACAAGAAGGGAGTTGCTACTACATGATATCAGAGAACACTCAGAGGTTGGAAGGGAATTGGAAGAATTAAGTAATTATTAATTCTAAAACTTTAATAATCAGTATTCAAAGGAGAAATAGTGGAACTAACATTTTGTACCAAGGGTGCTGGTGTTGGGAATTCAGACATCTTCTGCAAAATATTTCTGATACAATTTAGTAAAATGTAGTTTTTAGGGGAGACCTTTTACAGAAGGAAGCTTTTATTTCCAAAGGACTTCATGAAAGGTGTAAAGGCCACACTGTGAATTAGGGATGACACACCCTGTTTTGAATTGGATTTCCTGCTAGTTCTGATCCGAGGCATTCTTCCCGGACTAGGGTGAATTCAGTTCCAGTGTTTGCTTGTAAAACTGAATCTGGTCATTGTATTTGCAGTTTGGCTTCCTGCCTGCTGTTAAAGTACAGAGCAAACTTCAGCTCGTTACTCCCTATGATTCTGTGTCCTCCTAAAGAGCAGGGAAAGAAGAGGGGAAAACCCAGGAGGTGACTGAGTTCATTTACATGCCGTACCAAAGGGCAGCTGCTTGCTGCCTTGTCGTCACAGGATTCTGTGGAGAATCCTGATATTCCATTTACCAGAATAGGAGACAGCCTGGAAAACAGACAAACAAAAAAAGTGTCTTTCTTTTTATGGTTCTAGCTATGGCATTACTAACTGAATAGTCTACTTTCTTTTTCTTTAACAAACATAGGTGAAAATTTAGAAAATTTTATGTTCTCCCTGTTTCCAAAGTTTTCTGTATGAAGAAAGAACTTATAAAAAGAGGTCACCACCAGGCGCAGTGGCTGATGCCTGTAATCCCAGCACTTTGGGAGGCCAGGGTGAGCAGATCACTTGAGGTCAGGAGTTCAACACCAGCCTGGCCAACATGGTGAAACCCCGTCTCTACCAGAAATACAAAAATTAGCCAGGTGTGGTGGCGTACACCTTTAGTCCCAACTACTCAGGCGGCTGAGGCAGGATAATCACTTGAGCCCAGGAGCCAATGCACTCCAGCCTGGGTGACAGAGTGAGACCCTACCTCAAAAAAAAAAAAAAAAAAGTCACAAGGTGGTAGCACTGCTGGCTAGTTGGAGCTGGCCGTGCCTATTGAATTGTCCTGAGAGAACACCAGGTTGTGTACATTATGTCTAGATTTGTGGGAAGTGTCGGGGGCTTACCCCTTTTCCCTGCAGTTGTAGAAAATGTGATGCAGTCTTCTCAGTGTAGTTCCAGCCACCTCATTAAGATACCTGGCAAAACTTGAGTGTGGATCAGAAGGAATCCAGAAGCATA
This sequence comes from Macaca thibetana thibetana, assembly GCF_024542745.1. NCBI lineage: Eukaryota > Metazoa > Chordata > Mammalia > Primates > Cercopithecidae > Macaca > Macaca thibetana. The sequence continues at coordinate 97,259,389 of NC_065585.1, read as the reverse complement.
TAGTGGCATCAGCCTATGTGTCCTTAGGAATCTTGTATTCCCCTAAGTTAAACTTAGAGCCTCTGAATTTGTGGAAAGGACAGAGAGGAAAGATGTTCTGTTGTGGGGCTGTTCCCAGGCTCGGCTTCCTCACACTGAGGCAGTGCACCCAGTACTGAAATAAGGAACATTGCAATAATGCCTGGGGTCGGCAAGTGACCTTGCTGACATCACAACATGTGCATTTCTCACCGTTCTTGGTTATTTAATTCTGGTCTGGTCCATTGGATTAGAGCCAGATTAAACATCAATAAATTTTGAGTTTACTATTAACAAAGAGTGGAGTCCTGCTACCTTACTGTTACTTTGCTAGGTGCTAAGAGAGAAATCAGAAAATTTAAGGCATGGATTTTGGTCACAGGGAGCAAAATCTACTCTTTATTGGCTAAGAAGCCTTAAAAACCACGTAACTGTCACGTAGTGGCAGACCATGAGCAAAAAGAAAAAAATGAACCCAGCTTCTTCTTGGCTGTTTTATGTGCATTCAGCTGCCTGGTGTTTAGAGGAACCAAATGTACAGAAATGAAACCGTTGAGGAGATTCCCAGAGCTAACTGCAGGGTGCTGCAGGGATGTGGCAACTGAACATCCAGGAACTGTAACAAGAGAGTGTTTAAATAGATAAAAATGAAGCAGTCCAAAGCAGGAGGTTCTGACTTCTGGTTTCTAGTCTGGCATGTAAGGCAGGTGGAAGTTGTCACTCCTATCTTCACAATAAGAAAAAGCTGAACAAACTAAAAATCAATGTTTTTTAGCTTCATCAGAGAATTGTCACAGAACAAACAACTGCCCCCCAAACTGGAGCAAACGACAGGCAAATAAACAGAGAATCACAGCTTCCCAGAGCAAAAGACCTGGAGCAGAAGTATCCAGCGGAACCCAGAACCAGCCTAAGAAAACTTCAATTATTTGACACATTGCCAGAGGCTTGGTGTGGACAAGCTTGCAAGTTACACTCCAGGGGGTCCTGTCTTGGGGAGAGTGGGCACACTTTTGTTTTATGTTTTACATTCTATGTCTAGGAACCCTGCTAGTTTCTCACTGTGAAGATCAGGGAACAACCCGTTGTGCTTGTATCGGGGGAAGGGAAAGGTAGCCATTTAACAGTAAATGGAGCATTCAGCCCTCAAGATAAACTATTTTACCAGAGTCTAACCAATTGGGGTTTTATCAGAGCCCAGTTAACTTGGGGGGAAGGAAAAACACCAACACCAACTCCAGATTTCCTCCCGCCTTCCTGTTTCTCTGGGGAGAAAAAAGCTCTGAAGCACCTGTCAAGATCACAGCCCAGAGGCACAGTGGGCTTACTAAAGAGCTAGACCTCATCATAGGACTATAGAATACCTCCCATACCCTGATACCATACCACCACATCAGCAAGGCTCCTGTGTAGTAACAGGAACAAAACGGAAAGAACTGAGCACCTCAGACCTTATTTAAAAAGAAGGCTGTAGAGAAACCCAAAGATAACAGGAGAGACAAAAACATGGACACCAGAGAAAATTTTAGCTTTGGAAAGCCCTATAGCAAACAATAAAAGACAGCCCATCATTAAAGTCGCCAGGTCAACCAGATGTAGCCTCTGTAGGTGTTGTCTTGGCTATCAGCATAGGATCAGTATAGTTCGCCAGATGGCCGCCACTGGTGCCAGTCTTGGTTAGGTTCACCAGATGTTGCCTGTGGGCTACTGTTTTATTTTTCTATTTCCATCTTTGGACAGAGAGCTACTATTCTTTTATTGGACGTGAAATGGTGAAGGCACACAAGCATATTGCTGTCATTGTTTTCTGGCTTTCCTAAATTACTTTTACCAGTGGTGTATCTTTTTTTAAAAACTATCTACTTTGAGATGGTGTGTCTTGATTGACATCTCATGGAGAAGTGGATGGGGAAAATACTGGTTCTGTGGAAAGACTCTCCATTAGTGGCTTGCTCGTCCAGCTCTGATCTTTCTGTTCCAGGACTCTCCCTGTTTCAACAACAGCAACAACATGATAATAACAAACCTCACATATGTTGTTCCACTGGATAATTGTAATTTTTAAAAATAAATCGTTGTAAAACCAAGAACAGTTTCATCACTTTTTTCTATATAGCTGTTCACATGGGGCCAATCTGTCTTTACAAAAAAAAAGTGAGTAAAGGAATCCTTGATACTTTCCCCTTCAAGTCCAGCATCTGCTTGTTTAAATACATATCTCATGTAAAATGAAAAAGGAATAAAAGTTTTTTAAAAAGTGAAATTTTAAAACCTTATACTAAAGATCTTTATACTGCAGTCTGTCTCACATAATATGTCATGTCTGGCTTTCAACAACAAAAAATTACTAGGTATTCTAAAAGACAAATAAATCACAGTTTGAAGAAACAGAACAAGCATTAGAACCAGACTCAGATTTTGCAGAGATGTTAGAATTAATCAGACTAAGAATTTTTTTAATTCCTAAGATTAATATGCTGGGGGCTTTAAAGGGAAGATTGGACAAACAGGCAAGAAAAGGTGGGTAAAGGAGAGAGATGGAAACCCTAGGAAAGATCAAAAGGAAATCCTAGAAACCAAAGGCACCATAACGGAAGTGAAGAATGCCTTCAATGGACTCATCAGTAGACTTGGACATGGCCACTGAAAGAATTCGTGAGCTTGAAGAAATGTCAACCAAAACTTCCAAAACTAAAATACAAAAAGAAAAAAGAGTAAAAGAAAAAAACAGAACATAATATTCAAGAACTGTGGGACATTTGCAAAAGGTATAGCATACATGTAATGGGAATACCAGAGGAGAGGAAAGACAGGAAGTCAAAAAAAGAATTTTTCCAGATTAATGATATGTTCCAAACCATAGATTCAGGAAGCTTAAACAGCAACAGGATAAATAAAACAATATCTAAAACAAAATCTACACTTAGGCATGTCATACTTAAACTGCAGAAAATTATAGACGAATAAAAAACACCAGAGGGGGAGCTGGCAGAAACATACCACCTATAGCGGAAGAAGGATAAGAATTACGTCAGACTTCCCTTCAGAAATCTTGCACACTAAAAGATGTAGCACAATATTTAAAGTATTAAAGGAGGCTGGGCCTAGTGGCTCAGGCCTGTAATCTTAACACTTTGGGAGGCTGAGGCAGGAGGATCACGAGGTCAGGAGATCAAGACCATCCTGGCTAATATGATGAAACCCTATCTCTACTAAAAATACAAAAAGTTCGCCGGGCATGGTAGCACACTCCTGTAATCCCAGCTACTCGGGAGACTGAGGCAGGAGAATCACTTGAGCCCAGGAGGTGGAGGTTGCTATGAGCCGAGATCGCACTGCTGCACGCCTGGGCAACAGAACGAGACTCCATCTCAAAAAATAAATAAATAAAATAAAAAATAAAAGTAAAGTATTGAAGTAGAAAACTCACCAACTTAGAATCCTATATCTAGCAAAAATATCCTTCAAAGGACAGAAAAATAAAACACTAGCCCAGACAAAAACTGAGACAATTTTTCAATACTAAGGCTACCTTGCAATAAATGTTAAAAGAAATTATTTAAAAGGAAGGAAAATAATATAGGTCAGAAATGGAGATCTATATAAAGAAAGGAGGATTATAAGTGAAGGAATAAATGTAGGTAAAATAAAACCTCAGTTGATCTAACAGATAAGTTAGTTTAAAATAATAGCTAAAATGCATTCAGTGGTCATAGTTCATGTATAAATGAAATGAATGACAGCAATATTATAAGAGATACAAGGAGGAATTAGAAATATTTTGTTATTGTAAAGTACTTGTGCTACCCGGGAAGTGGCATAGTGTTATTTAAAAGTGGACTTGAATTACTTTTAAATGCATATCAAACTCAAGAGGAACCACATAAAAAAGTAAAAAAGGAAGTACAATCATATATCACTTAATGATGGGGATATGTTCTGAGAAATGCATTATTAGGTGATTTCATCATTATGCAGACATCATAAGGGCACTTACACAAACCTAGGTGATATAACCTACTACACATTGAGGCTGTATGGTATAGACTACTGATCCTAGGCTACATACCTGTACGGCATGTAACTATACTGAACACCATAGAACACTGTAACAAAATGATAAATATTTGTGTATCTAAACATATCTAAATGCAGTGGCTCATGTCTGTTAATCCCAGCACTTTGGGAGGCTGAGACAGGCAGATCACTTGAGGCCAGGAGTTCGAGACCAGCCTGGCCAAAATGGTGAAACTCCAGCTGGGTGTGGTGACACTCGCCTGTACTCCCAGCTACTCAGGAGGCTGAGGCACAAGAATCACTTGAACCTGGGAGGTGGAGGTTGCAGTGAGCTGAGATCGGGCCTCTGCACTCCAGCCTGGGTAACACAGCGAGACTGTTTGTCAAATACAAAACAAAACACCTTTAGAACCATGGTGTCAGAAAAAAAAAAAACATATCTAAACATAGAAAAAGTACAGTAAAACTATGGTATAAAAGTTAACAATGGTGCCTCTCTATAGGGCACTTACCTGGAATGGAACTTGCAGGACTGGAAGTTGTTCTGGGGTCGGGGGCCGTCAGTGAGTGGTGAGGGAATGTGAAGGTATAGAACATTACTGTGCACTACTGTAGACTTTATATAAACGCTGAACACTTAGGCTTCACTAAATTTATAAAAAAGCATTTCTTTAATAATAAATTAACCTTAGCTTACTGTAACTTTTTTACTTCATAAACTTAATTTTTCTTAACTTTTTTATCTTTTTGTAGTAATACTTGGCTTATAACACACATAGTACAGTTGTACAAAATTATTTCAAAAATATTTTTATATCCTTATTTTAAAAATTTTTTCTATTAAAACAAAATTTTTTATAACTTTTTTTTTTAAGAGGCAAGGTCGTGCGTCCCCCAGACTGAAGTGCAGTGGCGCAGTCATGGCTTACTGCAGCCTCAAACTCCTGGGCACAAGTGACCCTCTCACTTAAGCATTCCAAGTAGTTAGGACTCCAGGCATGTGCCACCTCGCCCAGCTACTTTTTAAAAATGTTCTTTGCTGTGTTGCCCAGGTTGGTCCCAAATTCCTGGCACAGGTGTTCTTCCCACCTTGGCCTCCCAAAGGGATCACAGGCATGAATTACTGTGCCCAACCTTTTTAAAAAACTTGTAAAGCTTTTTTGCTAAAAACCGAGATACACAAACATTAACCTAGGCCTACACGGGGTCAGGATCATCAATGTCACACTGTCTTCTGCCTCTACAACTTGCCCCACTGGCTGGCCTTCATGGGCAATAATGTGAATGGAGCTGTCATTTCCTATGACAATTCTTCAGGCAAACTTCCTGAAGGACCTGCCTGAGGCTCCTCTTCAGGAGATGTCATTCCTTTTAGAAATATATCCATGATGGATCAGTTGGTTTGTTGCTTTATCATCATAGATTTGCTTATAAGCAGAGAACACACCGTGAACATTCCTCAACATTAATGAAAATCTTTTAGTACTGAGGTTTATGTTTTCAGAAGACTTTTTAAGGAGCGTATTGAGGTCTGTAAAAGCTTCTGCTAAACCCTTCACTGGGAATTTTCTTGGGGATTCTACTTCTGTTTCTTCTCCTGCAGTTTCCTTTTCTCTTACCTCTTCTTGATGTATGCATTCCTGTTCCAGTTCCAAGATTCTACTTCTGTTTCTTCTCCTGCAGTTTCCTTTTCTCTTACCTCTTCTTGATGTATGCATTCCTGTTCCAGTTCCAAGAAAGCCTTATTAGTCAGTTTCTCAGGACAACATCACTAGGCGGTAAGAATCTTTCAGCACCGTGATAATCTTAAGGGACCACTGTCATATATGTAGTCTGCCATTGACTGAACCACCATTATGTGGCATACAACTAAAATTATTACATTAAGAGAAGAAAAAAATGGAATCATATAAAATGGCCAATTAAAACTATAGGGAGAAAAAGTGGAATACAATAACAGAAAGAACAAGGGCAAATAATAGACGACAGTAACAAATAGATATTAGTCCTGCTATATCAATAATTGCTTTAAAGATCAGTGATCTGAACTCTAATTAAAAGACAAAGATTGTCAGAGTGGAATTTTTTTTTTTTTTTTTTTTTTTTTTTTTTTTTTTTTTTTTTTTTTTGAGGCAGAGTTTGGTTATTTTGTTTCCCAGGCTAGAATGCAATGGGTCGGCTCACTGCAACCTCCATCTCCCAGGTTCAAACGATTCTTCTGCCTCAGCTTCCCAAGTAGCTGAGGTTACAGGCATGTACCACCATGCCTGGCTAATTATATATTTTTAATAGAGATAGGGTTTCTCCATGTTGATCAGGCTGGTTTTGAACTCCTGACCTCAGGTGATCCACCTGCCTTGGCCTCCCAAAGTGCTGGGATTAGAGGCATAAGCTACCATGCCTGGCCCAGAGTGGATTTAAACAAAAATAAAACTCAACTACAAGATGCCTATAAGAACCTCATTTTAAATATAAAAACACAGATAGGGATGCTAACATTGATCAAAAGAAAGCTGGAGTACCTATATTAATTTCAAACAAAGCCAACTTTAGAGCAAGAAAAATTATCAAAGATAAAGAGGGAGCATTACATAATGAAAAAGAGGTCAGTTCTCCAAGATGATGTAACAGCCCTTAATGTGTATTTATGTGACAACAGATTTAAAACACATGAGGCAAAAAAACTGATAGAACAGCAAAGAAAAATATACAAAACCACTATTACAGCTGGAGACTTCAGCACTCTTTTGTAAGTAATTGATAGATCCAGCAGGCAGAACTCAATAAAGTCGTTGTTGAACTGAACAGCACAATCAACAGAATCTAATTTACATTTATAGAATACTTGATTCAACAGCAGCAGAATATACATTCTTCTCAAGCTCATGCAAAACATTCACCAAGGCAGACCAAATTCTGGACCATAGAACACACCTTAACAAATTTAAATGATAAGATCATACAGAATATGTTTCAGACCATAATGGAATTAAATTGGAACTCAGTAACAAAATACTTGGAAGTTAAACAGTACACTTCTAACACACATCAAGAAATCTCAAGAGAACTTTAAACTATTTTAACAAAGTGAAAATGAAAATGCAACATAATCAAATTTGTAAGTTTCAGTGAAAGCAGTGTAAAGAAAATTTATAGCATTGAATGTACACAATAGAAAAGAAAAAATATTTAAATCAGTAAATCTAAACTTCCACTTTAGGAAACCAGAAAAAGAAGAGTGAATTAAATCTAAATAGAACAAAATAATTTTTACCAATAATAAATAAGATAATAAAAATTCTCAACTCAAAGTAGATTAAAGAATTAAACGTAAAATCCCAAACTGTAAAAACCCTGGAAGACAACTTAGGTAGTACCATCCTTGACATAGGAATGGGCAAAGATTTCATGAGAAATATACCAAAAGCAGTCACAACAAAAGCAAAAACTGACAAGTGGGATCTAACTAAACTAAAGAGCTTCTGCACAGCGAAAGAAACTCAAAGGAGTAAACAACCTACAGGGTGGGAGAAAATATTTGCAAACTATGCATCTGACAAAGGTCTAATATCCAGCATCTATAAGGAACTTAAATTTACAAGAGAAAACCCCATTAAAAAGTGGGTAAAGGACATGAATAGACACTTCTCAAAACAAGACATGCATGTGGCCAACAAGCATATGGGGAAAAAAAAACCCTCAACATCACTGACTATTAGAGAAATGTAAATCAAAACCACAGTTACATACCATCTCACACCAGTCAGAATAGCTATTATTAAAACGTCAGAAAATAACAGATGCTGGCGAGGCTGCAGAGAAAAGGGAACCCTAATACACAGTTGATAGGAGTGTAAATTAGTTCAACCATTGTGGAAAGCAGTATGGTGATTCCTCAGAGCTAAAAGCAGAACTACCATTTGATCCAGCGATCCCATTACTGAGTCATAACGGTTTGGCTCTGTGTCCCCACCCAAATCTCACCTTGAATTGCAATAATCCCCGCGTGTCAAGGGCGGGACTAGGTGGAGGTAATTGAGTCGTGGGGGCCATTTTTCCTGTGCTGTTCTAGTGATAGTGAGTGAGTTCTCATGAGATCTGATGGTTTTGTAAGTGACTGGTATTTCCCCTCCTGGCACTCATTCTCTCTCCTGTTGCCCTGTGAAGAGGTGCCTCCCACCATGATTGTAAGTTTCCTGAGGCCATCCAAGCGTGGGAGCAGGTGGAGGTAATTGAATCATGGGGGCCATTTTTCCTATGCTGTTCTAGTGATAGTGAGTGAGTTCTCATGAGATCTGATGGTTTTGTAAGTGACTGGTATTTCCCCTGCTGGCACTCATTCTCTCTCCTGCTGCCCTGTGAAGAGATGCCTTCCACCATGATTGTAAGTTTCCTGAGGCCATCCCAGCCATGCAGAACTGTGAGTCGATTAAACCTCTTTTCTTCATAAATTTCCCAGTGTTTGGTGTTTGTTCATAGCAACATGGTAACAGACTAATACAGTGTGTATATACCCAGAGGAATATAAATCATTATACCATAAAGACACATCCATGTGAATGTTTATTGCAGCACTGTTCACAATAGCAAAGACATGGAATCAACCTAAATGCCCATCAACAGTAGACTGGACAAAGAAAATGTACATATACACCATGGAATACTATGCAGCCATAAAAATGAACAAGATCATGTCTTTTGCAGGAACTTGGATGGAGCTGGAGGCTCTTATCCTTAGTGAAGTAACACAGGAACAGAAAACCAAATACCACATGTTCTCACTTATAAGTGGGAGCTAAATGATAAGAACTTAAGAACACAAAGAAGGAAACAGCAGACACTGGGGTCTACTTGAAGTGGGAGGGTTGGAGGAGGGAGAAGAGCAGAAAAGATAACTGTTGGGTACTGGGCCTAATACCTGGGTGGTGAAATAATACATACAACAAACCCCCATGACACGTTACCTCTGTAACAAACCTTCACGTGTACTCCCAAACCTAAAATGAAATTGAAAACAGGAAATTAGAGAAAATCAACAGGAAAAAAAAAAAAAGCTGGTTCTTTGAAAGATTAATAAAATTGATAAATGTGGAGCCAGATTAAGAGAAAAGGAAAAAAGACAGAAATTACTAATATCAGAAGTGAAAGAGTGACCATTACTACTGATCCCATAGATACTAAAAGGATAATAAAATAATATTTTGGAAAACTCTGCCCACAAATTCATTAACCTAGTGGAAATAGACCGATTACGTGAAAGACACACTCTACCAAAACTCGTACAAGGAGAAGCAGATAATCTGAATAGACCTGCATTTATTAAAGAAAATCAATAATAACCTTTCCACACAGAAAGCACCAGACTCAGATGGGTTCACTAGTAAATTTTACCAAACATTTAGGGCAGAAATTATACCTATTTTCTACAGTCTCATCCAGAAAATAGAAGCAGAAGGAATACTCTATAATCCTTCCCAGAAAATAGAAACTTAAGGAAACACTTAAGCACTAAGTGCAGGAGCAAGACAAGGAGGGATGCCCTTTTCACCACTCACAGATTGTGAGGGATGAAATAAAGCTGTCCTTATTTGCAGATAACAAATAACTAATTCTGTGAGGCTAGTATTAAAAATCAGGCAAAGACATTATAAGGAAGGAAAACTAAGGACCAGTGTCTCTCATGAATGTAGATACATAAATATTTAACAACATATTGACAAATCAAATCTAACACATATAAAAAGAATTATCTACCTTGACCAAGTTTACCATTCAAAAAACAATTAATGTAATACATCACACCAACAGGCTAAAGAAGAAAAATCATATCTTATGAATAGATGGAAGAAAACGATTCGACAAAATCCAATACCCATTTTTGATGTTTAAAAAAAAGGTCAGCAAACTAGCAATAGAAGACACATCCTCAATTTGTTAAAGAACCTCTTCTAAGAAACCTGCAGCTGACATCATACTTAATGGTGAGAAACTAGATGTTTTCCCACTAAGAACAGGAGCAAGACAAGGAAGAATGCCCTTTTCACCACTCACAGATTGTGAGGGATGAAATAAAGCTGTCCTTATTTGCAGATAACATGATTATGATTATGTATGTAGAAATCCCAGAGAATCACCAAAAAAATTTCTGACCTAGGAAGTGATTATAGCAAGGCTGCAGAATATGTTAACATGTAATAGTTACTTATATACTAGCAATGAACAATTGGAGAATAAAAACAATGCCATTTACATTTGCATCAAAAAATCAAACAGGTATAAATCTAAATATATATACATATAAAACATCTACCTGAAGAAATGTACAAAATTCTGATGAAGAAATCAAAGAAGAGCTAAACAGTATATTCCATGTTCATAGATAAGAAGACTCAATGTTATTAAGATATCAGTTCTTCCCAACTTGATCTGTAGATTCGGTGTAATTCCAATCAAAATGCCTTTAAGTTATTTCATGGTTATCAACAAACTGATTCTAAAGTTTCTGTTGAAATGCAAAATACCTATAATAGCCGACTCAATACTGAAAGAGAACAAGGAGAACTGACATTATCCAACTTCAAGAATTATTGTAAGCAAGGCAGTGATACAGGCAAAACAATAGCCAAATAGGTCAATGGAACAGAATATAGAACAAGAAATTGACGTAAATATAGTTAATTGATCTTTGACAAAGAAGCAAAGGAAATTTAATGGAAAAATAATCTTTTCAAGAAACTGTGGTGGAACACCTGATCATCTACATGAAAAAGAATGAATTTAGACACAGGTCTTACACCAAAAAGCAACTCAAAATGAAACGTAGACCTAAATGTAAAATGTGAAACTATAAAACTAGAATATAAGATAGAAGAGAATCTAGATGACTTTAAGTTTGGCAATGACCAAAGGCACTATCTGTTAGAGAAAAAGTTTACAAGATGAACTTTGTTAAAATTTTTAAATTCTGCTCTGTAAAAGATACTGTTAAGACAATGCAGACAAGCCACGGACTGGGAGAAAGTCTTTACAAACACATATCTTGTAAAGAACTTGTACTCAGAATATACTAAGAACTTTTAAAACTCAGTAAGAAAACAGACAACCCAATTAAAAAATTAATAAAAGCTCTGAACAGACAACTCAGTAAGGAGATGTACAGATGGCAGATAATCACATTAAAAGATGCTTAACATCATATGTCATTAGGAATTGCAAATTGAAACAGCAATGAGATACCACTAGACATGTATTAGAATGGCTAACAGCCAAAACACACAATACCAAATGTAGGGAAGGATATGGAGCAACAGAACTATCATTCATTGCTGATGGAAATGCAAATTGGAACAGCCACTTTGGAAGGCAGTTCAGCACTTTCTTACAAAAATACACATATTACCGTATGATCCAGCAATTGCACTTTTTGATATTTATCCGAATAATTGTTGAAAACATATCTATACAAACCTGCACATAAATGCTTATAGCAGCTTTATTCATAATTTCCCAAAACTTGGAAGTAACTGAGATGTCTCCAATAGGTGAATAGATAAACATACTGGTGCTTATTCATCCACACAATAGAATATTACTCAGTGACAAAATGAAATGAGCTGTCAAGCCATGAGAAAATATAGAGGAACCTTAAATGTGTATTGCTAAGTGAAAGGAACCAATCTAAAAAGGCTGCATGCGGTATAATTCTAACTGTATGACATTCTGGAAAAGGCAAAACTATGGAAATATTAAAAAGATCCGTGGGGTTTAGAGGGAGGGAGAGATGAATAGGTGGTGGACAGGGTATGTTTAGAGCAATGAAACTTCTGTATGATACTGTAATGGTGGGCATGTACCATTATACATTTGCCAAAACCCATAGACCTGTAGAACAGAAAGAGTGAACCCAATGTAAACTATGAACTTTACTCAATAATGTGTCAATATTGGCTGACCAGCTGTAATAAATATATCACATTAATGCAAGATGTTAATAGGGAAACTGAGATAGGTGAGAGGGTATGTGGGAACTCTCAGTATTTCTGCTTAATTTCTTCATAAACCTAAAGCTACTCTAAAAATTAGTGTATTTTTTAAAGAATGAAAAAACAGGGCCGGACATGGTGGCTCACACCTATAATCCCAGCACTTTGGGAGGCTGAGGCAGGCAGATCATTTGAGGTCAGGAGTTTGAGACCAACCTGGAAACATGGTGAAACCCCATCTCTACTAAAAATACAGAAATTAGGCGTGGTGGCTTGCGCCTATAATCCCAACTACTCAGGAGGCTAAGAAAGGAGAATTGCTTGAACCTGGGAGGCAGAGGTTGCAGTGAGCTGGGATCGTGCCACTGTATTCCAGCCTAGGCAATAGAGCTAGACTCTGTCTCAAAAAAAAAAAAAAAAAAAAGAATAAAGAAAAAACAGGAGTTCCCAGAGGTTGCTGAGAAGATTAACTTTGGAAGGAGAAAATACTATGAAAGTAAATTAAGGCTGGGCATGGTGGCTCACGCCTATAATCCCAGCACTTCGGAAGACCAAGGCAATAGGTCAGCTGAGGTCAGGAGTTCAAGACTGGCCTGGCCAACATGGTGAAACCCCGTCTCCACTAAAAATACAAAAATTAGCTAGGGTGTGGTGGTAGGTGCCTGTAGTCCCAGCTACTAGGGAGGCTGAGGCGAGAGAATTGCTTGAACCTGGAAGGTGGAGGTTGCAGTGAGATGACATCACGCCACTGCACTCCAGCCTAGACAACAGAGTGAGACTCTGCCTCAAAAAAAAAAGAACTAAGTGAGTTAATGTTCATTGTCAAAGACTGCTGTTTTTCTGTCTCAGTTTTGAGCTTCTTTATTCTGGTCCTAGTAATTATATTTAATATTTGAGTTTTCAGTTTTTGCCTCTATAAATTTGATATAGCTGTCTGTCTTGCTTTATAAAATAGAGAGTAAACCAAAGCCTTCAAAAGGAAATTTATATAAATTGAATCATATTTTTCTCTTTATGAATAGATTTATTTTTTTCCAATAATAAGGGCAAGAAATGATTATTGTGGGATATTTGTTTTGGTTTGGTTTGGTTTTCTTCTTCTTCTTTTTTTTTTTTTTTTTTTTGAGACGGAGTCTCACTCTGTCACCCAGGCTGCAGTTCAGTGGCACGATCTTGGCTTACTGCAACCTCTGCCTCCCAGGTCCAAGTGATTTTCCTGCCCCAGCCTCCCAAGTAGCTGGGATTACAGGCACCCGCCACCACGCCCAGCTAATTTTTGTATTTTTAGTAGAGACAGGGTTTCACCAGGTTGGCCAGGCTGCTCTCGAACTCCTGACCTCAGGTGATCTACCTGCTTCAGCCTCCCAAAGGGCTAGGATTACAGACGTGAGCCACCACACCGGGCCTATTGTGAGATATTTGAAAAAAAAATGCTGAGAGATGTGATAGATAAAGAGACTAGAAACTATCCATTACTGCACTAGCAGAGATTAACCTTTTTAAAAATATATTAAGATTTTATATACTGGTAATTTTTTTCCTTACCAGCACACCATCATACGTAAGTACTTTCTTACATTATTAAAAGGCAAAGAAGAGATAGTGGGTATGCAGTGCCCAGAGTGAGGCCACCTCTCTTAGCCAGACAAGGACCACATGGGGCCCATCCTGCCTGGGGCTCAGGGCAGTGCTGAGACTTTTCAGTGCTATTGATTATTATATTTCACTTTAAAAGATAAATGGCATCTCATTTTAATTTGCATTTTTTAAATTAAAGAGATTGAACACTTTTTCAAGCGTTTCATATGTCCTTTTTTGTGGTTTTTCTGGCCATGTCCTTTGCCCACTTGACGTTTTTCTAATCCACTTATATAAATGCTTTATAAATCAAGACTTGTGTCCAACAGGGGACTGTATTCAGTCTTGGGAAGTGGGGTTTGGTGCATACCTGACAATCTTAAGGCCCTTCACTTTTCTCCTAAAAAATCCCCTTTTCCCAAGGGACGCTATCAGATGGTGGTTTGAGTGCTTATTGTGGTACCTGCAGTCTTAGGACTGTCTGCTAGCAGCTGGGTTCCTCTCCTTCCAAGGTGGGAAGCTGACCTGGCCTTTCTAGTTCATGGATTAGGGATTGGACCGGCTTCCTTCTTATCCTAACCCAACTTTTAAAGAAAGAAGTAAAAATATACTGTGGCCCTGAGAGAGAACAAATAAGAGGAAAACGGAAGCACAGTTGTGCTGAATTTATTGTTCCAAGTTGACTGTGTTATTCCCCCACATTATGCTTGATAGGAGGTAAATAAACCCTTGGAACTTGTGTAGTTTACAGTTTGAGGGACTGTGCTGAATTTGAATTTGAATTCTAAACACTTTCTTGAATAATATCATGAGAAGGTTATAAGGCTAACTTAGGACCAAAACTTCTAATGAAACAAGCAATAAAACTGTTCTCTCGATTTCTCCTTTGATGGAGAGTGGGTAGGCCGGCCTGAAGCATAGGGGAAAATAAATATTGATGTCATCCAAAAAGTATTTGCTAACTTTTTGTATTCAAGTAAGTGAAAAGGAAAATAAAATTGGTTATTTTAATTTACTTTTGAATTTTGTTTTAAAAGTATCCCTATTTTCAAAAAATATTTTTTGAAAACTTATTTTACCAAGAAAGGCATTCAAAAAAATACATAATTGCAAAACGACAATAAAATATTTTGTCCCCCAGGCACATTCTGGAAACCCCAGTCAAATCAGTTACACACATGCACTTGCTCTCTCTCCTGATCAAATGAAGGTCTACAAAGTCTCAAGAAGAAACTGCAGCAAAGTTTTCTTAATTAAGGGAGAAATTTTCTGTAAGCAATGTCATCTTAACTGTCATTTTCTTTTTTTTTTTTTTTAATCTCTATCTGATATCCCCATGTACACGAGGGATTAACTTTCATTTTCTAATGACTAAGATTGTGAAAGAGAAAATTCTGGGCTGGGTGGGTGGTTGCCAACCATTTGTTATTTTATGGGTACCTGGATGAGGGTTGTAGTGAATGTAACCAGAGGCAAATCCGAGGAGACCCTGTGAGTGCCCAGAGTTGCTGTGAGTGACTGGAGAGTGATAAGGAATCAGAGCAGAGATTTCTGAAGGGGGAAAGCTGACATTAAAGAAGAGTTACCACTCCCTTGGAATACCTGTCCCACTGGTTTCTAATTCAGATTCCACACAGCAGCTAAGGATTTTTTTTTAAATAAATCAAAGCACTTCCCCTGCTTGAAAATCTTTCAATTAATGTATACACCTGGAGCTAATGAGAGGAATCCAAGTGCAGAGATTTTTATTTTTTATTTATTTATTTTTTGAGACGGAGTCTGGCTCTGTAGCCCGGGCTGGAGTGCAGTGGCCGGATCTCAGCTCACTGCAAGCTCCGCCTCCCGGGTTTACGCCATTCTCCTGCCTCAGCCTCCCGAGTAGCTGGGACTACAGGCGCCCGCCACCTCGCCCGGCCAGTTTTTTGTATTTTTTAGTAGAGACAGGGTTTCACCGTGTTAGCCAGGATGGTCTCGATCTCCTGACCTCGTGATCCGCCCGTCTCGGCCTCCCAAAGTGCTGGGATTACAGGCTTGAGCCACCGCGCCCGGCCCAAGTGCAGAGATTTTTAATTAAACTTTTTATTTTGAGGTAATTGTAGATTCACATGCAGTTGTGAAAACTAATACAGAAAGATCCTATGTATCCTTTACCCAGTCTCCACTAAGGGAAATATCTTGCAGAACTGTATAAAAACCAGATCTTGTTATGAGTGTAGTCAAGATATAATAGTTTCAACACCAAAGGATCCTTCCTGCCACTCTTTATAGGCATACTATTTTCTTCCACCTTCCAGAACCCCTAGCAATTGCTAGTCTATTTTATGTTCTTATTATTTTGCATTTCAATAATGCTATGGAAATGGAATCACAGTTTGTAATCTTTTGAAATTGGCTTTTTTCACTTGGGATCATTTTCTGGAGATTCATCCCAGTTGTTGCATGTATAAGTAGTTTCTTTTTACTGCAGAGTGGACATCCATGGCATGGGGGTATATCAGTTTATTTAACTATTCACCCATGGAAGGACGTCCAACTTATGAATAGTACTGGTATGAATATTTGTCTACAAGTTTTTGTGTGAAGATAAGTTTTCACTTTTCTGGGATAAATATCCAAGAGTGCAATTGCTGAGTCCTATAGTTGTTGCATGTTTAGTTCTTTTAGAAACTGCCAAGCTGGTTTCCAGAGTGGCTGTTTCATTTTACATTGCCACCAGTAATGTGTGAGTGATGCAGTTTCTCCATACCAGCATTTGATGTTGTCACTATTTTTTAATTTCTATTCTGATAAGTAGGTAATGATATCTCATTGTGATTTTAATGTGCATTTCCCTAATGCTTGTCAAGTGAAGAATCATGTGGTTCAAAAAATTGGAAAGGAGAGCTTTATTTCTCATAAAGGGTGGCACACCAAAGGCTGGGAAATGTAGCCTTTGGCAAAAGCTGAGAAAAAGCAATTTAAGGTAGGAAAGCCTAACACAGGTACTTATGCCCAATGGGTTGGCTAAGTATACATATTCAATAAGCTATAGGAGTCATGAAGATTTATGAAAAAAGCACAACTGAGCTTCATGCCTCTTCATAGGTCACATGTTCAAAAAATGATGGCATTAGCATGATGCAGGGATGGAGTTTTTGGCCCTCTGGCATCAAAAGGTGAAACAGAGGACCTGAAAACCCTCATAGCACATCCTATGCTAGTCAGTCAGAACTGGTCCAGAGATATGGTGGTCAGTTTTTAGGAAGGGATGCGTTGTCAAGCTGGTGGGCTGTCACATCAAAACTTCAAAGAGGGAGAGGGAGCCTGGTTTTGGCCTCAGATAATTGGCTGAAGGCGATAAAGGAATGAATCATCTGTTTCTTGTTTTCTAGAGTTGGTTTCCACTTACTCCTTAGGAAAGAATTCTGGTTAAAGGTTAATAAGGAGGGAGCATACTGAGGCGTAACCAACCCCTTATCCTATCACGGCCCGGGACTTCGTTTTTCAGGGTTTCTCTGGGGTCCCTTTGGCCAAGAGGGTTCTGTTCAGTTGGTTGGGAGGCTTGGGGTTTTATTTTTATTTTTCATGCTAATGGCATTAAGCATCTTTTCATGTGCTCATTCGCCATTTGTTTATCCTCTTCAGTGAAATAGGTGTTCGTGATTTTTGCTCATTTTCTAATTGGATTGTTTGCTATTGTGAAATTTTGAAGGTTCTTAATATATTCTAGATACTAGTACTTAATTGCAATCTCTAGCTTATATTTTTCATACCTTCTCAACGAGGTCTTTCCCAGAATGTTTTAATTTTAATGAAGTTCAAAGTACCAGTTTTTCCTTTTATGAATTGTATTTTTGATGTCAAGTCTAAGAACTCTTCACCTAGCTGTAAATCCAAGATTTTCTCCTATGTCATTTTGTATTTATGATCTGTTTTGAGTTACTTTTCATATAAGGTGTGAGACTTAGGTGGAAGGTTTTGGTTTTTCTGTTTTTTTGCCTGTGGGTGTCCAGTTTCTCCACCATTTGTTGAAAAGGACATCTTTCCTTCAATGAATTGCTTTTGCACCTTTGTCAAAAATCACATATATCTATTTATGGGTGTTCTGTTCCATTGATCTTTGTGTATGTTTCTTTGTACATCACACATTCATGACTACAGAAGCTGTATGTCTTGAAATCAGGTTCATAGCACTTTATTCTTCTCTTTCAAAATTGTTTTAGCTGTTCTAGTTCCTTTGCCTTATCACATAAATTTTAGAGTAATTTTATTTCTACAAAAAAATTTTCTGGAACTTCAATAGGAATTGTGTTAAATGTATATTATTTTGGAAAGAATTGAACTACTAATTATATGACATAATGAAGTCTTTCAGTTCGTGAACATAGTATGACTCTTCATTTGTTTGATTCTTCTTTTATTTCTTTCTTTAGCATTTTGTAGCTTTAGCATACAACTCTCATAGTTGTTTTGTTAGTTTACACCAAAGTCTTTCTTTTTATCTTTTGTTGTTGTTGTTGTTGTTGTTGTTGTTGTTGTTGTCATCGAGATAGAGTCTCACTGTGTTGCCCAGGCTGGAGTGCAGTGGTGCGATCTCAGCTTACTGCAACCTCTGCCTCCTGAGTTCAAGCGATTTCCAGCTAATTTTTGTATTTTTAATAGAGATGGGGTTTCACCATATTGGCCAGGCTGGTTTCGAACTCCTGACCTAAGTGATTCTTTGGCCTCTCAAAGTGCTAGGATTACAGGTGTGAGCCACTGTGCCCGACCTTTTTTTCTTTCTTTTTCTGAAATCATAAAAAGTGTTGCTTTTTAAAATTTTGGTGTCCACGTATTCTGGTTCGCTATTATATAGAAATATAATTGATTTTTGTGTGTTGATTTTTGTGCCCTGCAGCCTTGCTGGACTCATTTATTAGTTTTAGAAGTTTTTTGTATATTCTTTCATAACTTCTACATAGACAATCATGCCATCTGTAAATAGGCTTAGTTTAATTCTTGTTCTCTGATCTGTACGCCTTTTCTTTCCTTTTCTTGCCTTATCGCACTGGCTAGAACTTCCAGTACTACACTGAATAAAAGAAGTGAGAATAGACATTCTGGCTTGTTCCTAATCTTAGAGGAAAGTTTTCAGTCTTTCCCCAATAAATATAATATTAACTGTAGGGTTTTTATAGATGTTCTCTAACTCAAATTGAGGAAATTTCCCTCAATTTCTAGTTTTCTGAGAAGTTTTAACGTGAGAGGTATTTATTTTTGTCAAGTGGTTTTTCTGTATTGATTTATGTGATATGATTTTTTTCTTTATAATTTAATGTGGTAGATTACATAGATTGATTTTCAAATGTCGAACTAGCCCTACATCCCTGGAATAAACTCGTCTAGGTTATGATGTATACATATATTTTACATATTACTGAATTTTATTTGCTAATATTTTGTTAAGGATTTTTACATCTATATTCATAAAGCATATTGGCCTGTAGTGTTCTTTTTGTACTCTTTTGTTTTGATACCAGGGTAATTCTAGGTTCATAAAATGGATTGGGAAGTATTCCCTTCTATTCTATTTCTTGGAAAAGATTATGGAGAATTGATACTAATTGTTGCCTAAGTGTTTGGTAGAATTCAATAATGAAAGTGTCTGAACCTGGAGATATGTGTTTGGGAAATTTTGAAATCACAATATCAATTTACTTAGTAGTCATAGGGCTATTCAAATAATCAGCTCTGTATTGGCTGACTTGTGGTAGTTTGTATTTTTTTCAAGGAATTGGTTTATTTTACCTAACATGTCAAATTTTCTGTGCAGACCCGTCCATGATGTTCCCTTGTTATCCTTTTGATGTCTACATGGTCTGTAGTGCTATTCCCTTTTTTACTCTAGTTATTGGTAATTCGCATGTTCTTTGTTTCTGTGTCAGTCTTGCTAGACGTTTGTCAATCTTATTGGTCTTATCTGTGAACCAGGTTTGTTTCATGAATTTTCTTCATTTTAAATTTTCAGCTTCATTGATTTCTGCTCTAATCTATTATTTCCTTTTCTCAGCTTGCTTTGAGTTTATTTTGCTCTTATTTCTCTAAGTTCCTGGAGAGGGAGCCTAGATTATTGATTTGAACCTTTTCTCATGTACACATTTTTTAAATTTATTTTTATTAATCATGCCACATTATTTTTAATTATGTACAAAGATCTAATCTGTCACCCAGAGACCATTTCACCCACTGCTCTGTTTGGCTGCCAGTCTCTTGTCTCTCTCTTCAGCAATGGTGAGGCATATACCTTTCCTCGGAGAAGAGAAATTCATGGTTTGTTGCCTTTGCCAGTAGAAAAAATGTTGGAAAGCCGGGTGGCAAAGCTGTTGCCATTGGCATCTTTTATGTGAACCACATCAAAAGATCAAGGGTGCCTTTCTCTGTGGGTGATGACACCAATTCTTTCCAAGTTAGCACCTCCATTCACCATCCACAGGTTACCAGTGCCAAACTTGATGAAATCAGTGATCTTGCCAGTTTCCATTTCAGTCCGAATGGGATCATTCACCTTGATGGAGGGGATCAGGGTAGCAGATGATGCAAGCATCATGAGTCACCAGATGAGGGATTCTTTTTGTGCCCACGAAGATTTTTCTCACTTTGCACAATTTGTACTTGGGCTCCTCAGGTGTAATACGATGTACAGCAAAGCAACCCTTGGTATCATAGATGAGACGAAAATTCTCTCCTATCTAGTCAATGCCCATGATGTCTGTGAATCCAGTGGGATGGGTTGTATCAGTTTGAACATTGCCATTGATCTTAATGAACCACTGCATGCAAATCTTCTCTCTTTCTTTATATTTATTTATTTATTTGTTTATTTATTTATTTATTTATTGAGATGGAGTCTCGCTCTGTTGCCAGGCTGGAGTGCAATGGCGTGATCTTGGCTCACTGCAACCTCCGCTTCCTGGTTTTAATCAATTCTCCTGGCTCAGCCTCTGCCTCCTGAGTAGCTGGGATTACAGGCGCCCACCACCACACCCAGCTAATTTTTGTATTTTTGGTAGAGACACAGTTTCAACGTGTTGGCTAGGATGGTCTCGATCTCTTGACCTCGTGATCCGCCCATATCGGCCTCCCAAAGTACTGGGATTACAAGCATGAGCTGCCATGCCTGGCCACAAATCTTCTTTACTTCATCTCCTGTCAAGGCATACTTAAGTCTGTTCTTTAGGAAAATGATGGGGAGACACTGTCAACTTCTGGGGACTGGTGGATGGATGATGAACAAACACACTGGGCAATTTAGCCAGCATCCAATGTTCTGGAGTTGCTACCCGCTTTAGATGCTGCTTGGGACCACCAGCCATGGCTGCATTAGGCACGGAAAGAGCTCATATATGCATTTAGCCCTAGAAAATTCTTTTTTTTTTCTTTTTTTTTTTTATTATTATACTTTAAGTTCTAGGGTACATGTGCATAACGTGCAGGTTTGTTACATATGTATACTTGTGCCATGTTGCTGTGCTGCACCCATCAACTCGTCAGCACCCAACAACTCGTCATTTACATCAGGTATAACTCCCAATGCAATCCCTCCCCCCTCCCCCCTCCCCATGATAGGCCCCGGTGTGTGATGTCCCCCTTCCCGAGTCCAAGTGATCTCATTGTTCAGTTCCCACCTATGAGTGAGAACATGCGGTGTTTGGTTTTCTGTTCTTGTGATAGTTTCCTGCGAATGATGGTTTCCAGCTGCATCCATGTCCCTACAAAGGACACAAACTCATCCTTTTTTATGGCTGCATAGTATTCCATGGTGTATATGTGCCACATTTTCTTAATCCAGTCTGTCACTGATGGACATTTGGGTTGATTCCAAGTCTTTGCTATTGTGAATAGTGCCGCAATAAACATACGTGTGCATGTGTCTTTATAGCAGCATGATTTACAATCCTTTGGGTATATCCCCAGTAATGGGATGGCTGGGTCATATGGTACATCTAGTTCTAGATCCTTGAGGAATCGCCATACTGTTTTCCATAATGGTTGAAGTAGTTTACAATCCCACCAACAGTGTAAAAGTGTTCCTATTTCTCCACATCCTCTCCAGCACCTGTTGTTTCCTGACTTTTTAATGATTGCCATTCTAACTGGTGTGAGATGGTATCTCATTGTGGTTTCGATTTGCATTTCTCTGATGGCCAATGATGATGAGCATTTTTTCATGTGTCTGTTGGCTGTATGAATGTCTTCTTTTGAGAAACGTCTGTTCATATCCTTTGCCCACTTTTGGATGGGGTTGTTTGTTTTTTTCTTGTAAATTTGTTTGAGTTCTTTGTAGGTTCTGGATATTGGCCCTTTGTCAGATGAGTAGATTGCAAACATTTTCTCCCATTCTGTAGGTTGCCTGTTCACTCTGATGGTAGTTTCTTTTGCTGTGCAGAAGCTCTTTAGTTTAATGAGATCCCATTTGTCAATTTTGGCTTTTGCTGCCGTTGCTTTTGGTGTTTTAGACATGAAGTCTTTGCCCATGCCTATGTCCTGAATGGTACTACCTAGATTTTCTTCTAGGGTTTTTATGTTATTAGGTCTAACATTTAAGTCTCTAATCCATCTTGAATTAATTTTCGTATAAGGAGTAAGGAAAGGATCCAGTTTCAGCTTTCTACTTATGGCTAGCCAATTTTCCCAGCACCATTTATTGAATAGGGAATCCTTTCCCCATTTCTTGTTTCTCTCAGTTTTGTCAAAGATCAGATGGCTGTAGATGTGTGGTATTATTTCTGAGGCTTCTGTTCTGTTCCATTGGTCTATATCTCTGTTTTGGTACCAGTACCATGCTGTTTTTGTTACTGTAGCCTTGTAGTATAGTTTGAAGTCAGGTAGCGTGATGCCTCCAGCTTTGTTCTTTTGACTTAGGATTGTCTTGGAGATGCGGGCTCTTTTTTGGTTCCATATGAACTTTAAAGCAGTTTTTTCCAATTCTGTGAAGAAACTAATTGGTAGCTTGATGGGGATGGCATTGAATCTATAAATTACCTTGGGCAGTATGGCCATTTTCACAATATTGATTCTTCCTATCCATGAGTATGGTATGTTCTTCCATTTGTTTGTGTCCTCTTTTATTTCACTGAGCAGTGGTTTGTAGTTCTCCTTGAAGAGGTTCTTTACATCCCTTGTAAGTTGGATTCCTAGGTATTTTATTCTCTTTGAAGCAATTGTGAATGGAAGTTCATTCATGATTTGGCTCTCTGTTTGTCTGTTACTGGTGTATAAGAATGCTTGTGACTTTTGCACATTAATTTTGTATCCTGAGACTTTGCTGAAGTTGCTTATCAGCTTAAGGAGATTTTGGGCTGAGACAATGGGGTTTTCTAAATATACAATCATGTCATCTGCAAACAGGGACCATTTGACTTCTTTTCCTAACTGAATACCCTTGATTTCTTTCTCTTGCCTGATTGCCCTAGCCAGAACTTCCAACACTATGTTGAATAGGAGTGGTGAGAGAGGGCATCCCTGTCTTGTGCCAGTTTTCAAAGGGAATTTTTCCAGAGTTTGCCCATTCAGTATGATATTGGCTGTGGGTTTGTCATAGATAGCTCTTATTATTTTGAGGTACGTTCCATCAATACCGAATTTATTGAGCGTTTTTAGCATGAAGGGCTGTTGAATTTTGTCAAAAGCCTTTTCTGCATCTATTGAGATAATCATGTGGTTTTTGTCTTTGGTTCTGTTTATATGCTGGATTATGTTTATTGATTTGCGAATGTTGAACCAGCCTTGCATCCCAGGGATGAAGCCCACTTGATCATGGTGGATAAGCTTTTTAATGTGCTGCTGGATCTGGTTTGCCAGTATTTTATTGAGGATTTTTGCATTGATGTTCATCAGGGATATTGGTCTAAAATTCTCTTTTTTTGTTGTGTCTCTGCCAGGCTTTGGTATCAGGATGAGGCCAACATCAGCCCTATAAAATTCTTTCTCAGCACTGCTCTCGCTTCTTCCCACCAATTCTGATATGTAATCTTTTCATTTTCATTCAGTTTAATTTTTTTTTTTTTTTTTTAATTTCCTGAGACTTCCTGTTTGACCCATAGATATTTTGGAGTGTGTTGTTTAGTTTCCAAGTGTTTGGAAATGTTTCTGTCATTTTTCTATTATTAATTAGAAGATAAGAAAAAGTAGCTTTTGCCTTAAATTAAAACTCAATAATTAATATGATAAAGTATGGACTTGGGGTACATGAATTCTACAGATGAAGTGAATTGATAATTACATATGCAGTGATTAAGTCTGCTATGCACATTAACACAAGGGAAGAAAATAGAATAAAGTAAATAGATGATATTTTAAGCTTTTTAAAGTAAAAATAGACTGAGTGTGGTGACTCACACCTGTAATCCCAGCACCTTGGGAGGCTGAGGCTGGTGGATCACCTGAGGTCAGGAGTTCGAGACCAGCCTGGCCAACATGGTAAAACCCTGTCTCTACTAAAAATACAAAAATTAGCTGGGCGTGGTGGCAGGTGCCTGTAATCCCAGCTACTCGGGAGGCTGAGGCAGGAGAATCACTTGAACCTGGGAGGCAGAAGTTGCAGTAAGCTGCAATGGCACCACTTCACTCCGACCTGGGCAACAGAGCTAAACTTCATCTCAAAAAACAGAACAAAAGGGAAAAGTAAGAATGATGAAAGGACTAATTAAAAATCATTTTAGGAGACAACTGGAAATATTCTTTCTTGTGTGTTTGAATATCCTCATTCCTCTTTTTGTTCATCTATTTATTTTTTTATTATACTTTAAGTTCTAGGGTACATGTGCACAACGTGCAGGTTTGTTACATATGTATACATGTGCCATGTTGGTGTGCTGCACCCATTAACTCATAATTTACATTAGGTATATCTCCTAATACTGTCCCTCCCCTCTCCCCCTACTCCACGACAGGCTCCAGTGTGTGATGTTCCCTACCCTGTGTCCAAGTGTTCTCATTGTTCAATTCCCACCTATGAGTGAGAACATGCAATATTTGGTTTTCTGTCCTTGGGATAGTTTGTTCAAATGATGGTTTCCAGCTTCATCCATGTCCCTACAAAGGACATGAACTAATCCTTTTTTATGGCTGCATAGTATTCCATGGTGTATATGTGCCACATTTTCATCATCCAGTCTATCATTGATGGACATTTGAGTTGATTCCAAGTCTTTACTATTGTGAATGGTGCCGCAATAAGCATACGTGTGCATGTGTCTTTATAGCAGCATGATTTATAATCCTTTGGATATATACCCAGTGACAGGATGGCTGGGTCCAATGGTATTTCTAGTTCTAGATCCTTCAGGAGTCACCACACTGTCTTCCACAATGGTTGAACTAGTTTACAGTCCGACCAGCAGTGTAAAAGTGTTGCTATTTCTCCACATCCTCTCCAGCACCTGTTGTTTCCTGACTTTTTTTTTTTTTTTTTGAGTCGGAGTCTCACGCTCTTGCCCAGGCTGGAGTGCAGTGGCGCGATCTCGGCTCACTGCAAGCTCCGCCTCCCGGGTTCCCGCCATTCTCCTGCCTCAGCCTCCTGAGTAGCTGGGACTACAGGCGCCCGCCACCGCGCCCGGCTAATTTTTTGTATTTTTAGTAGAGACGGGGTTTCACTGTGGTCTCGATCTCCTGACCTTGTGATCCGCCCGCCTCGGCCTCCCAAAGTGCTGGCATTACAGGCTTGAGCCACCACGCCCGGCCATTTCCTGACTTTTTGATGATCACGATTCTAACTGGTGTGAGATGGTATCTCATTGTGGTTTTGATTTGCATTTCTCTGATGGCTAGTGATGATCAACATTTTTTAATGTGTCGGTTGCTGCATAAATGTCTTCTTTTTAGAAGTGTCTGTTCATGGCCTTTGCCCACTTTTTGATGGGGTTGTTTGTTTTTTTTTCATAAATTTGTTTAACTTCTTTGTAGATTCTGCATATTAGCCCTTTGTCTGAAGGGTAGATTGTAAAAATTTTCTCCCATTCTGTAGGTTGCCTGTTCACTCTGATGGTAGTTTCTTTTGCTGTGCAGAAGCTCTTTAGTTTAATTAGATCCCATTTGTCAATTCTGGCTTTTGTTGCCATTGCTTTTGGTGTTTTAGACATGAAGTCCTTGCCCATGCCAGTGTCCTGAATGATATTGTCTAGGTTTTCTTCTAGGGTTTTTATGGGTTTAGGTCTAACATTTAAGTCTCTAATCCAACTTGAATTAATTTTTGTATGAGGTGTAAGGAAGGGATCCAGTTTCAGCTTTCTACATATATGGTTAGCCAGTTTTCCCAACACCATTTATTAAATAGGGAATCCTTTCCCCATTTCTTGTTTTTGTCAGGTTTGTCAAAGATCAGGTGGTTGTAGATGTGTGGTATTATTTCTGAGGGCTCTGTTCTGTTCCATTGGTCTATATCTCTGTTTTGGTACCAGTACCATGCTGTTTTATTACTGCAGCCTTGTAATATAGTTTGAAGTCAGATAGCATTATGCCTCCAGCTTTGTTCTCTTGGCTTAGGATTGTCTTGGCGTGCAGGATCTTTTTTGGTTCCATATGAACTTTAAAGTAGTTTTTTCCAATTCTGTGAAGAAAGTCATTGGTAGCTTCATGGGGATGGCATTGAATCTATAAATTACCTTGGACAGTATGACCATTTTCACGATATTGATTCTTCCTATCCATGAGCATGGTATGTTTTTCCATTTCTTTGTGTCCT
This sequence comes from Macaca thibetana thibetana, assembly GCF_024542745.1. Classification (NCBI taxonomy): domain Eukaryota; kingdom Metazoa; phylum Chordata; class Mammalia; order Primates; family Cercopithecidae; genus Macaca; species Macaca thibetana. The sequence goes on along the minus strand of NC_065585.1, from coordinate 97,233,094 downwards.
CTTTTATTTCACTGAGCAGTGGTTTGTAGTTCTCCTTGAAGAGGTCCTTTACATCCCTTGTAAGTTGGATTCCTAGGTATTTTATTCTCTTTGAAGCTGTTGTGAATGGGAGTTCATTCATGATTTGGCTGTCTGTTACTGGTGTATAAGAATGCTAGTGATTTTTCCACATTGATTGTGTATCCTGAGACTTTGCTGAAGTTGCTTATCAGCTTAAGGAGATTTTGGGCTGAGACAATGGGGTTTTCTAAATATACAATCATGTCATCTGCAGACAAGGACAATTTGACTTCTTCTTTTCCTAACTGAATACCCTTGATTTCTTTCTCTTGCCTGATTGCCCTAGCCAGAACTTCCAACACTACGTTGAATAGGAGTAGTGAGAGAGGGCATCCATGTCTTGTGCCAGTTTTCAAAGGGAAGGCTTCCAGCTTTTGCCCATTCAGTGTGATATTGGCTGTGGTTTCGTCATAAATAGCTCTCATTGTTTGCATCACTACCTACCTTATTGAGAGTTTTTAGCATGAAGGGCTGTTGAATTTTGTTGAAGGCCTTTTCTGCATTTATTGAGCTAATCATGTGGTTTTTTTCTTTGGTTCTGTTTATGTGATGGTTTACATTTATTGATTTGCGTATGTTGAACCAGCCTTGCATCCCAGGCATGAAGCCCACTTGATCATGGTGGATAAGCTTTTTGATGTGCTGCTGGTTTCGGTTTGCCAGTATTTTATTGAGGATTTTCACATAGATGTTCATGAGAGATATTGATCTAAAATTCTCCTTTTCTGTTGTGTCTTTGCAAGGCTTTGGTATCAGGATGATGCTAGCCTCGTAAAATGAGTTAGGGAGGATTCCCTCTTTTTCTATTGATTGGAATAGTTTCAGAAGGAATGGTACCAGCTCCTCTTTGTACCGCTGGTAGAATTCGGCTGTGAATCTGACTGGTCCTGGACTTTTTTTGGTTGGTAGACTATTAATTATTGCTTCAATTTCAGAGCCTGTTATTGGTCTATTCAGGGATTCAACTTCTTCCTGGTTTAGTCTTGGGAGGGTGTATGTGTGCAGGAATTTATCTATTTCTTCTAGATTTTCTAGTTTATTTGTGTAGAGGTGTTTATAGTATTCTCTGATGGTAGTTTGTATTTCTGTGGGATCGGTGTTGATATCCCCTTTATCATTTTTTATTATGTCTATTTGACTCTTCTCTCTTTTCTTCTTCATTAGTCTTGCTAGCAGTCTATCAATTTTGTTGACCTTTTCAAAAAAGTAGCTCCTGGATTCTTTGATTTTTTTGAAGGGTATTTTTTGTCGCTATCTCCTTCAGTTCTGCTCTAATCTTAGTTATTTCTTGCCTTCTGCTAGCTTTTGAATGTGTTTGCTCTTGCTTCTCCAGTTCTTCTAGTTGTAATGTTAGGGTGTCGATTTTAGATCTTTCCTGCTTTCTGTTGTGGGCATTTAGTGCTATACATTTCCCTCTATACACTGTTTTAAATGTGTCCCAGAGATTCTGGTATGTTGTGTCTTTGTTCTCATTGGTTTCAGAAAACATCTTTATTTCTGCCTTCATTTCGTTATGTACCCAGTAGTCATTCAGGAGCAGGTTGTTCAGTTTCCATGTAGTTGAGCGGTTTTGATTGAGTTTCTTAATCCTGAGTTCTAGTTTGATTGCCCTGTGGTCTGAGAGACAGTTTGTTATAATTTCTGTTCTTTTACGTTTGCTGAGGAGTGCTTTACTTCCAACTATGTGGTCAATTTTGGAATAAGTGCGAGTGGTGCTGAGAAGAATATATCTTCTGTTGATTTGTGGTGGAGAGTTCTGTAGATGTTTAATAGATCTGCTTGGTGCAGAGCTGAGTTCAATTCCTGGATATCCCTCTTGACTTTCTGTCTCGTTGATCTGTCTAATGTTGATAGTGGGGTGTTAAAGTCTCCCATTATTATTGTATGGGAGTCTAAGTCTCTTTGTAAGTCTCTAAGGACTTGCTTTATGAATCTGGGTGCTCCTATATTGGGTGCATATATATTTAGGATAGTTAGCTCTTCCTGATGAATTGATCCCTTTACCATTATGTAATGGCCTTCTTTGTGTCTTTTGATCTTTGATGGTTTAAAGTCTGTTTTATCAGAGACTAGGATTGCAACCCTGCTTTTCTTTGTTCTCCATTTGCTTGGTATATCTTCCTCTATCCCTTTTTTTTGAGCCTATGTGTGTCTGTGCATGTGAGATGGGTCTCCTGAATACAGCAAACTGATGGGTCTTGACTCTATCCAGTTTGCCAGTCTGTGTCTTTTAATTGTAGCATTTAGCCAATTTACCTTTAAGGTTAACATTGTGATGTGTGAGCTTGATCCTGTCCTTATGATGTTAGCTGGTTATTTTGCTCATTAGTTGATGCAGTTTCTTCCTAGCATTGATGGTCTTTACATTTCGGCATGTTTTTGCAGTGGCTGGTACCGGTCGTTCCTTTCCATGTTTAGTGCTTCCCTCAGGAGCTCTTGTAGGGCAGGCCTGGTGGTGACAAAATCTCTCAGCATTTGCTTTTCTGTAAAGGATTTTATTTCTCCTTCACTTATGAAACTTAGTTTGGCTGGATATGAAATTCTGGGTTGAAAATTCTTTTCTTTAAGCATGTTGAATATTGGCCCCCACTCTCTTCTGACTTGTAGAGTTTCTGCCAAGAGATCCGCTGTTAGTCTGATGGGCTTCCCTTTGTGGGTAACCCGACCTTTCTCTCTGGCTGCCCTTAACATTTTTTCCTTCATTTCAACTTTGGTGAATCTGATAATTATGTGTGTTGGAGTTGCTCTTCTCGAGGAGTATCTTTGTGGTGGTCTCTGTATTTCCCGATTTTGAATGTTGGCCTGCCTTGCTAGGTTGGGGAAGTTCTCCTGGATAATATCCTGCAGAGTGTTTTCCAACTTGGTTCCATTCTCCCCATCACTTTTCTGGTACACCAGTCAGGCGTAGATTTGGTGTTTTCACATAGTCCCATATTTCTTGGAGGCTTTGTTTGTTTCTTTTTCCTCTTTTTTCTCTAAACTTCTCTTCTCGCTTCATTTCATTCATTTGGTCTTCAATCACTGATACCCTTTCTTTCACTTGATCCAGTCGGCTACTGAAGCTTTTGCATGTGTCACATAGTTCTTGTGCCATGGTTTCAGCTCCATCAGGTCATTTGAGGTCTTCTCTACACAGTTTATTATAGTTAGCCATTCGTCTAATCTTTTTTCAAGGTTTTTAGCTTCCTTGCAATGGGTTCGAACATCCTCCTTTAGCTCGGAGAAGTTTATTACCGATTGTCTGAAGCCTTCTTCTCTCAACTCGTCAAAGTCATTTTCCGTCCAGGTTTGTTCCGTTGCTGGCGAGGGGCTGTCTTCCTTTGGAGGAGGAGAGGCGCTCTGATTTTTAGAATTTTCTGCTTTTGTGCTCTGGTTTCTCCCCATCTTTGTGGTTTTATCTACCTTTGGTATTTGATGATGGTGACATACCGATGGGATTTTGGTGTGGATGTCCTTTTTGTTTGTTAAGTTTTCCTTCTAACACTCAGGACCCTCAGCTGCAGGTCTGTTGGAGTTTGCTGGAGGTCCACTCCAGACCCTGTTTGCCTGGGTATCACCAGCAGAGGTTGCAGAGCAGCAAATACATTGCAGAACAGCAAATGTTGCTGCCTGATTCTTCCTCTGGAAGCTTCGTCTCAGAGAGGCACCCGGCTGTATGTGGTGTCAGTCATCCCCTACTGGGAGGTGTCTCCCAGTTAGGCTACTCGAGAGTGAGGGACCTACCTGAGGAGGCAGTCTGTCCGTTCTCAGATCTGAAACTCTGTGCTGAGAGAACCACTACTCTCTTCAAAGCCATCAGACAGGGACGTTTAAGTCTGCAGAAGTTTCTGCTGCCCTTTGTTCAGCTCTGCCCTGCCCCGAGAGGTGGAGTCTACAGAGGCAGGCAGGCCTCATTGAGCTGAGGTGGGCTCCAGCCAGTTCAAGCTTCCTGGCACTCTGTTTACCTACTCAAGCCACAACAGTGGCGGACGCCCCTCACCCAGCCTTGCTGTGGCCTTGCAGTTCGATCTCAGACTGGTGTGCTGGCAGTGAACTAGGCTCCGTGGGCGTGGAACCCTCCGAGCCAGGCACGGATATAATCTCCTGGTATGCTGTTTGCTAAGACTTTTCAAAAAGCGCAATATTAGGGTGGTAGTGTCCCGATTTTCCAGGTACCATCTATCACTGCTACCCTTCCTAGGAAAGGGAATTCCCCAACCCCTTCTGCTTCATGGGTGAGGCAGTGCCCCGCCCTGCTTCAGGTCACACTTCGTGGGCTGCACCCACTGTCTGACAAGCCCCAGTGAGATGAACCCAGTAACTCAGTTGGAAATGCAGAAATCACCTGTCTTCTGCATTTTTCACGCTTGGAGCTGTAGATTGGAGCTGTTCCTATTCAGCCATCTTGGTTCCTCCTCTCCTCTTTGTGTTTAAATACATATTGCCCAGTTAAATTTTCAAAAGCAGGTGGCCTGTAATTTTGATCATTTGGAAATACCAGACTTTTATGCTTCCAGATCTTGGTCTAGAAATTAATAGCAAATTTTTTTTCTTAAATCTTAGTCTTGATCTAACCTAGAGTACTTATGAGTAAACAAGTGGTATAGTCTGTTCCTTTTCGTTCTGTCTTCTATCTCTGTTTTGCTAGCCTTTCTCCCACTCTGTACTTAATGATCATTCTTTGTCCTAAAGGGTAGATTTTAGAAGCTGTATATGGACTCCTAGAAATAAAGCAATTAGAATATGTTAGAAATGAATCCAGCCATGCCACTTTATTGCCGTAAAATAACAATTCCAAGATAAGAATCACTTTCTGAAAGAACTGAGAAACATTCATTCCAGTATGTATCTCTTCCTGCCTAGGATGTGCCTAGCACTTGTTGCGTACTGTAGAGATGAAATAAATAGAAGATGCAACTCCAGTCCCTTGCATCACTAAAATCTCATTGGGGAAATAGACATAATCTACAAAAGGAATTGAGAGATAGATACTTGTGTATAATAATATAATCTAGTAACTTTTAATTTGGTTCCTCAAAAATTGAGCAATAGAATAAGTAATTTTTTAAAAATCTATACTGTTAACAATTAAAGTATAATGGAACTCATGTTCCTTCCTGTGTATATTCCATTTTAATGGAGGTGCTAATAGTTGGGGCTGGGAGTGGGGCATGTTGCACTATATGATGTGCCTTTTTGGGAAGGAAGACGTGTGATTTTCTGTATACATGACCTCTCAATGGCCAGTGAGACATTCTCAAGGGGATGGGTATCAAGCCACTCTATGAATGTGGGTTCTTACTTCATCTGGTAGAAATCACAGTAACATGGAAAGAATACCACACTGTCAGTTCCAGCAAAGAAATTTTGGACAGTTCTCAGAGCCTTACTTTTTCATTCATCAAGTCAGAATGTTGACAATAGTCTGTCTGTCTGACAGGGTTGTTCTGGGAACTAAACAAAATAACAGAAACAAAAACTCTTAGTTGTCTTAAGATTTTAAAGACGGTATAGGCATGTTAATGAGTTTTTATATGACCCTACACAGGTGCCCAATTTCTAATGCTCCCTGAATGCCATACCAACTCCTGTTACATTCATTATCTATTGTCAGCCAGGGACAATTTTCCATCTTGCTAGGCCAAAGAGAAGCCAGACAATGAGAATTAGCCCATAGGCCTAGCAGCTTCAAGCATAGAACCACAACCGAGATCTGAAGATAGCTGGCTGATCTTAGATGGCCTCAGTGGGGCTGGCTGGCTGGATGTGCAATTTTTTTTCACTGGCTTAGCTTCCCTAATGATTGTTCCATACTGAATCTCAGTCTACCTCACCTCTTCCTTCCATTCATTGGCTTCATTCTACTCTAGAGACACTGGGTTTAATCTGGGGCTTTACCTGCAAATTAAGTATTGCTTCCAAGCCAGAACTATTGTCTGAGACCTAGGTAGTTGGGCTAAAAAAACTGCTTTTTGTTTTCTGGAATACATGTATCATAGTAACATCTCTGGCCTTCACATTACTTGAGAAATGAAATCCTTTGGTTAGCCAGCAACCTATAATGCCTAAACTACATGTTGTAATTTAAGTCTGTAGGTGGATATTTAGGATTAGTTGTCGTCACAGGTCATGGAATGAGGAGTAAAGCTTAGTAAGTTTATTTTCTTATTTCATTTTTGTTTTTTATAGCGATGGGGTCTTGCTTTGTTTTGCACAGAGTGGAGTGTAGTGGCACAATCACAGTTTACTGCAGCCTCGGACTCCTGGGCTGATGTGATCAGCCCCCCTCAGCCTCCTGAGTAGCTGAGACTACAGGTGCATGACACCATGCCCAGATAATTTTTTTTAATTTTTTATAGAGAAGGGGTATGTTGTCTAGGCTTGTCTTGAACTCCTGGCCTCAAGCAGCCCTCCCACTTCTCCCTCTCAAAATGCTGAGATTCCAGGTGTGAACCACCACACGCAGCCAGCATAGTAAATATAAATTAAGGTGTTTTTATGCCCCCCCCCTTTGCTACTTTTTGCTTTCTGATTTCAAAGGACACACCTTTAAGTATGAACAGGTTGTTTCCCAAAAGTTCTTTGCTTAGAACTTAGACTGCATTTTCCCAGAGAACAGCAGTAGAAATCATAGCTGCATTCCCAGGCCAGTCCCCAAAAGTCTGTTTTATACTAATGCATTATAACATTTTACTGATAATGGGACTTCAGCTCCTCATAGCCACATTTATAATATTATTTCTCTGAGAAAAATAATTTTGAATCAAGTTCAGATGCTGTAGAATGTCCTCATGAAGTGGAGAGAAGGTGAAGATGGAAAAAAAGGGACCAACTTTAGGTACTAATGGGGCAGGCATATCTGAATAAATTAGAAAAACATTCCTGAACCCTAGGAACCTAAGTCTGGATGCCGTCTTAGAGAAGGCGCCTATCCAGGCCAGTTGCTGTGCCTCTGTTCTGAACTGATAACAAGAAGGGCAGTTGTGAGGAGATAATGAGCGTCATATGGCAAAGTCTTTCATGCTAATCTGTATACCTGTTTGGGTATGTCCTAAACTGGATGCAAGTCAGAAACTGATTATATAATCTTTGGTGTATATATTTCTTATTTTTAAAAAACATGCTAGGCTATTCATTGTTACTATATTAAAGTGTGAATAACCTGGAGGGCAAAAACAAGTGTTGGCTTAACCCTTCCTACACAGCCTGAAGACCACACTATGCCTGGCTATCTCTTAAATACTTAAATAATGTTGTTGGCCAACATTGTGTATAAGTAGACTCATCTCATTTCTAGTTCATGAACCTTTGGCGTATTGCTAAAGACAATTAAGACCTTTTGAGATATGCACAAGACTTTTGTGTTCTTTAATTTATTTAAAGAAGCCAGTTTTGTACTTTAATGCTTCTGTGTAGAAATGGGCTATACTGTTATTCACAATAGCAAAGACCTGGAGTCAGCCTGAGTGCCCTGTAGCAGTGGACTAGATAAAGAAAATGTGGTACATACACACCGTGGAATACTTCGCAGCCATAAAAATTGGTATCAGTGGCCTTTGCAGGAACATGGATGCAGCTGGAGGCCAGTATCCTAAGTGAATTAATGCAGAAACACAACCAAACACCACATATAATCACTTGTTAGTGGAAACTAAATACTGGGTACACATGTACATAAAGATAGGAATAATGAACAATGGAAACTGCAAGAGGGGAGGGAGGGAGGAGGGCAAGGTTGAAAAGCTACTTATTGGGTACTGCGTTCACTGTTGAGGTGACAGCATCAGTAGAAGCCCAAACATCAGCATCATGCAATGTGCTCATTTAACAAACCTGCACGTGTATCCCCTGAATCTACAAGAAAATAAAATTTGTTTAAAAAAAGAAAAGAGCCAGCCTGGGTGCACTGTTATATAGTAGATCTAATGTATTTTTTTAAACGGAGCTCTTTTCTTGAGCTCTGATGGAATATTTATATCATATAAATATAAAGCATATATCTTGAGTCTTTTTGTAGCTACAATTGAACACAAATTATTTCCCCCCAAAGAGGATAGGTTCTGCAGTGTTCCAGCAAGATACCAGTAGATAATGAGTAAGTTAAGGTTACACTCAGCATTTGTGAATGGTGATTGTCTTCACAAACCCTGGATAAGTAACTAGCTTCACCTTTTTTGTTTGTTTGTTTCTTTGTTTTTTTGAGGAGTCTTGCTCTGTCGCCCAGGCTGGAGTGCAGTGGCATGATCTCAGCTTACTGCAAGCTCTGCCTCCTGGGTTCACACCATTCTCCCGCCTCAACCTCCCGAGTAGCTGGGACAACAGGCGCCCACCACCACACCCAGCTAATTTTTTGTATTTTTAGTAGAGACAGGATTTCACTGTGTTAGCCAGGATGAGTCTCGATCTGACCTTGTGATCCCCCCGCCCTTGGCCTCCCAAAGTGCTGGGATTACAGACGTGAGCCACCGTGCTGGCCCAGCTTCACCGTTTTTTAAACATAAGTTTGAATTCCAAATTAACCTTGTAACGAGCCAGTGAAATAGGCAGTGATGAGTCTTGTGCTGTATCTGGCCCTTATCTGTAGATTTTAACATCCTTTGTGGTTGCTGGTTTTAGTCTTCAAAGAATGTTTGCTCTTGTTTCATTTCTCTAGTTTGTCACTAGTTCATTTTGGAGTGTTCCTTTAAACAACCAATGTGTAATATAAAAGGAAAATAAAAACAGTTTAGTCATACAGAGGTTAAAAAACTCACTTGCATAAATAGTGGACATTTTAAAGTAATATACTAACAATTGGAATAATAACAATTCAGTACTGAACAAATGTGTTGCGTTTAACTATCTATAAGTATATACCAATGTGCCCTCTGACTAAAGTTGCTATGCCCTGCCTGGCTGTTACTGTCTTCCTTACATATGTGTGTTCCATTGGAAACAGAAGATTTGCACAGTCCAGTTGACCAGATTGGAACACACAAGTGTCCTCCTTCCTCAGCTCCTGACCCCCTCCCCTGTGAGATGGTCATCCAGTTACCCAGGTCTTTCCTTGCCTGTCTGCAAGTGTCCATGCAGCATAAAGAAGCAATTGTACATTCTTCTTAGGAGGGGTGATCCTGATAATTCGTGGGGCCTTTTTTAAATGCAAATGTTGTTGAGAAGACAGGAGTCTCAGGTATGGTTTGACCCAGAAGTGTCCCCTGTGCCTATTGGAGTGGGTTTAAAGATGAGAACAAGGGGCAGTCGCATGTGGTACCATGTTCCTTGCTTCCTTTTTGAAGAACATGAAGTGAAATACATTATGAAATAATTGGTAGGAAAGACTCTATATGGTTGCATCATATATCTTCCCTGACCCAAATCCAGGTTTTCTCTTTCTGAGCAGGTTGACTTTAGCAAATACAAACAGAAACTGATTGCTGGTCTCACTTTTAAGTAATTTGTGAAAGACGACCTGCTGATAAGAATAACATTAACATAATGTTATATGCTTAAAGTGAAAGATGTATTCCCTTTGGGAAAACAGACATAGATACCCTAAAATTTCCTTGCTTATGTTGATAGGCCACACCTGACAGGTGTGCTTATATTGACAAGCCATACATCTTATCAAAAGTGGTCATTTTGTTGGCTGAATTAAAGAGCATTTCATCATTTTCCCTGGTATTAGCTCTTTGACTATGAGATGCAACTGTCAGTGTGAAACTTGGCATTTGCCCAGCTCTTCTGATAGGAATGGCTGTTCTTTCACCTTGTGGGATATTTTTACAATCTTGACTCTTTTCCAATATCACTTTCACATATAGTGCTGGTAGGCCAAGGGAAGACTTCTCCTCTCCACTGTCTGTACAGATTCTTAGGCCCAGCATCTTTTCTGGAAGCCCCAAATTAATCCCTCACCAGCTCTATCCTTGTGTCTTTGGGCACTGGGTAGCCTGGTGTGCCCTTTTCCCTTCTGGCTGTTGTTTCGAGTCCTCAGTTCCCTGAAAAGCCTTCCAGTTTCTGCTCATAAATTCAGACTGTAGAAGCGGTCCACCAGAATCTCCTGGGTTTGCTCAGGTACAAAAGTCCCAGAAACCCAGTGTAACTGCTTTTACATGTTCCTACAGAATTACATATTCATTGTGCCTGTCTGGCTGATGATGATTTTTTCTTCTTTTACTTTTTTTGTTTTTCTAAGTTATCTATAATGGCCATTTATGACCTTCATAATCAGAAAATACTTCTTTTGCCTTGCTGTTCTCCTATCCTTCCTTTATATGGATCATAGGGTGATCTAGCTATTTTAAGTCCATAGAGACTCCCACATTTTGCCACTTTAAGGGTTAGCATCTGTGCGTATTTTCCTCCAAAGACATACACATTTCATTTTGAATGGTCCCTTCTGTGCTGTGCTGCACAATGAAACTGTTTCATTCTTCGGTGACCCCAGGGCCTCCTTTCTGGGTATAGCGTTAGATTACCTAAGGCAGAGGTAGTTCACGCCTAGCTTCTTCATTCCAGTTTGCCAGGTTGTCAGCTTCCTCAACTTTAAACTTGTGGTAATAATAGCATCTCCTTCATGGAGCCGCTGGGATGCTCCACTGGATAAAGCAGCAGAATGCCTGGCACAATGCCTGCCATGGAACATTAGTGGCCTAAAATTTTTACTGTTGTTTTAATGACTTCCCCCATGGCACATATGTTCAAGTGAGACCCAGGCTGTACTGCCAGAGTCTATGAAGTGTCATGTCTGTCTGTGTGGCAGCATAGCAGGTAGAAGTATTTCTCAATTAGAGTATTGGATTTCTTTCAGAGTTTCCACCTGGAGCCTCCAAGCAGAACTGATTTAACATTTAATCCCAAACCTGTTCAGCACCTTGCTCATTTGCTTCTCCCTCTGAGCTGTGTCCCCTTAAGCCAGGCCTCAGGACACCTCCCTCAACCACTTGAAGAAGCTGCCAGCATGGCCAGGCGCGGTGGCTCAAGCCTGTAATCCCAGCACTTTGGGAGGCCGAGACGGGCAGATCACGAGGTCAGGAGATCGAGACCATCCTGGCGAACACCGTGAAACCCCGTCTCTACTAAAAAATACAAAAAAAAACTAGCCAGGCGAGGTGGCGGGCGCCTGTAGTCCCAGCTACTCTGGAGGCTGAGGCAGGAGAATGGCGTAAACCCGGGAGGCGGAGCTTGCAGTGAGCTGAGATCCTGCTACTGCACTCCAGCCTGGGCTACAGAGCGAGACTCCGTCTCAAAAAAAAAAAAAAAAAAAAAAAAGAAGCTGCCAGCAGCCTCTCTCCACTGTGTGCAGATTTCATATACCGTTCTCAGCCCACTGCGGTAGATCTTTAGCTGCAACTTCTCTGCTGAGAGTGGCTGCTCAGCAGTCAGTCTCTGACCAACTAACTTTTAAATCCATTGGCTTTTTCCAGCTTGCATCCTTTTTGCCTCCTCTGTACCTTTGCCATTTCTGACTTGCTAGTCTAACTGCAGTGCCCACCCCTGCCCCTGCTGGGATCCTCCCCCATCTCCCTCTGGCAACTTTCTTGCCCTCTTCCCTGGGTCCCTTGCACCATCTCTCCCAGTGGCTGCCCTTCTTATGCCCATCCTATATGTAAGGGTTACTATGGGTCAACATATAGCCTTGTATAACATGTACAATAACTGATACATTATAATAATATAAATAAATATAATAATATAATAATTAAAAAATTATAATAATATAAATAATATTGAGACATGGAATACTGAATTTTGTTGGTAAAGCATGACTACAAACCACAAAATATGTTCAAAGAATGAGGTGAGGGAATTACACGAGTGTTCGGTTGTCTGCCTTGTGATTTTTTTCCTCCTTTATTTTCCGATGTTCCAAGTTTTTTATATTGTTCACTTATTACTTTTATAACCAGAAAAAGATTTCTCTTATCTCTTATGCTTCCTGTACATGTATATATGTATCTTAGAGTGATCACATCTGCATATAATAAGTATAATTTCACCTATTTAACAACTGTAGCCCTAGACGTAATTTTCTTTTCCTCTTGCCATTTGGCATTATATAATGTAGATTTCCCCATTCCTCGGATGGTATTTGTGACCATCTTATTGATGTGATAACATTTCATTGGTTTAAAAAGATATCTAATTTTAAATAGTTTTTGTTGATTTTAATATTACCTGTGTAACGGTCAGTGATGGAGGTTGTGAATTTTCAGTTTTGAGCCTGAGGACATCAAAGTCCTTGGTTTCCTTCAGGGGTAAAATGAGAACAAGGGACATGCTGTGGGGCACTGGACAGGGCATTGCCTGAAGGGCTTGCCTGGTCTTTGTGAAAGGATTTCTCTCTCCTCTGCACCCTCAGCCCCCATGGAGGCAGGGTTCACTGGTAGGACCAAACACACAGGGCGCTCCACCTCAAAGTCAGCGGAGAAAAGCTGACAGATGTCATTGTCACCTGAGGTAACTGCCTTTGCCGACACTGTTGCTTCTGGGTGTCGGAAGGCTGAAGACTCCAGAATCAACTGCCCTTGTGGTTGCCACTGTTTCATTTTGGCAGCAAAGGACTCAGCTTTCCCCATTTGTGAATGTGTATAGATTTGTTTAAAGTTATAGGATGTGGGGAGAAAGGAAGAGAACAGGGAAGAGACTTATTCCTACTCCTGTGCCTCTGTCCCACCCTTCATCCCCGCCAAACCTTACCTCTCCAGCATTCTCTTACCCATCCAGCCTGGATGCACTTTCAGTCTAGCCTTTATCTCTCTTGAGAAAGTTTCTGAATGAAGGCTAGAAAGAATTCTTAACTCTGTTTTGATGTATGACAATTTTTTTTTTTTTTGGGGGCAAATATGCTTCCCAGTATTTAGAATCATTAGGCTAATTAGAAACAGTACTTTACTATTTTCTCTGTCTCTCTCTTTTTTTTTTGGTCAGTGAAGGAAAGAAAGAAGCTAATCTTTTTCAATCAAGGACTACTACATGTTTTGTTCATTAAATTCTCACTACAGCCCACTGAGGGAGGCAGGTCAGGTCACACAGGCCCTCTTTTTTTTTTTTTTTTTTTTTTGAAGCACGGTCATACTCTGTCACCTAGACTGAAGTGCAGTGGCCCCGTCATGGCTTACTGCAGCCTCAAACTCCAGGGCTCAAGCGATCCTCCTGCCTCGGCTTACCAAGTAGCTGAGATTACTGGCGTGAGCCATGACACCTGACTCATTTTTCTTTTTTTTTCTTTTTTGTTTTTTGTGGAGATGTTGCGCAGGCTGATCTCAAATTCCAGGATTCAAGCTATTCTCCTGCCTCAGCCTCCCAAAATGTTGGGATTATACAGGTGTGAGCCATGGCACCTCATCCCTCTTGAAACCCAAGTCTGTGGGATTCCACATCCCATGTTCTCCTCTTGGCCACATCACTTGTCACTGTGCCTTGGGTTGTCATGCACCATTGTGTCCCTGTCGACTGTCACATGCGAGGATGGGTGCTAGTGGTTAAGAAAATAAGATTTAGAATCTGCAAGGGTCCAGATCGTTGGCATGCTATCAGCTTGGTAAGAATACTCCTAAAGACGGAACTACTCATTGTCTCTAAGGTGATCTAAATTTTATTCTAATTCTGGGAGAAACTGGGCAAGTTTTCAAAAGTTTTTAAGTCAGGTATTTGAGTAACAGGACATCTGTGTGGGATTAATACCTATGAATAATTTTTTAGTTGCTCTTGTTGGAAATAAGAGAGAGGAAACATCTGTTTAACACAATATCTGACCAGTCTTTCAGCTTCTTGATTACTTTCATGTTCAGTCTGAGGTTAAATGTCTTTTGATGTAGTAAAACTTATAAAGTGTGAAGAAGAACTTAAATCCAATTCCTTATACTTAACCATGATTTAGTCCCTTTGGGGAATCGTATTTAAATATTGCTTCCTATTTATTTATTTTTGAGGCGGAGTCTCACTCTGTCACCAGGCTGGAGTGCAGTGGCACGGTCTCAGCTCACTGCAACCTCCACCTCCCAGGTTCAAGCAATTCTCCTGCCTCAGCCTCCCGAGTAGCTGGGACTACAGGTGTGTGCCACCACGCCCAGCTAATTTTTTAATTGGTAGGAGAGACAGGGTTTCACTATGTTAGCCAGGCCGCCTTGGGCTCCCAAAGTGTTGGGATTACAGGTGTGAGCCACTGCACCCAGCCTAACTACTAAATTCTATAAAAAGCCGGGCGTGGTGGCTCATGCCTGTAATCCCAGCACTTTGGGAGGCTGAGCTAAGAGATTAAGACCATCCTGGCCAATATGGTGAAATCCCGTCTCTACTAGCAATACAAAAATTAGCTGAGCATGGTGGCTATTCAGGAGGCTGAGGCAGGAGAATCTCTTGAACTCGGGAGGCAGAAGTTGCAGTGAGCAGAGATGACACCACTGCACTCCATTCTGGGCATCAGAGCAAGATTCCGTCTCCAAAAGAAAAAAAAAAATTTGTAGTTAAAGAAATTTTCATCATTCATTGTTACATTGCGCTTTTCTTTAAAAGTAGACTAGTTTTAAAAATAAAATAGTTTGATATATATAATACATCATTTCATCATTTTTCAGATAAACCTATTAAAAATATTTCCTTGTTCAACTTGACCTTATTATTTTACAGTTCCCTATTGCAAGAAATATAAAGCAAAATTGCGCACAGGTTTCTTTTATTTTAGGCTTGTTGCCTTTGTGTAAAAGAAATTCATTGACGTCTGGGCGCAGTGGCTCACTCCTGTAATCCCAGCACTTTGAGAGCCCAGGCGGGTGGACCACCTGAGGTCAGGAGTTCGAAACCAGCCTGACCAACATGGAGCGACCCCATCTTTACTAAAAATACAGAATTAGCTGGGTGTGGTAGCACATGCCTGTAATCCCAGCTACTTGGGAGGCCGAGGCAGAAGAACCGCTTGAACCTGGGAGGCAGAGGTTGCAGTGAGCCGAGATTGCTCCATTGCACTCCATCCTGGGCAAGAAGAGTGAAATTCCATCTCAAAAAAAAAAAGAAAGAAATTAACTGAAGAAGGCTGATTTCCTGTTTGGGGGACATGCATGCATTGGGCAGTAAAGAGAAGCAACATTGAGTTAGAGCACAGAGTGATGTTTACACTGAGTTCTAACGTATATCTAAGGAAATTCTTTTTAACATTTTAAAAGTGAAAATAAAGAACCTTGTATCATTCTAGGCTTTTAGAAGCATTTTAAATAAGTGTAAATATTACCGTTAAAATTTTATTTCTCTGGAATTCTTATAGCATAGATATGATACAGAAAAAAATAGTTTATACCTTTTAAAAATGTAAAATATCCCTAATTATCCCACTGTTATAATATTTAATACAACTACAAATATTTAAAAATATTTTATACTCTTTACTCATTTGTATTTTTTTATTGTTGCAATTAAATTAGCCATGCCATTTTACATTATGCTTTTTTACTTGATATTTTATTAAGCATTTATGCATGATTATATAGTCCTTATATACTATTTGAATACATAATATTTCTTCATTTGCTGTCTCATAAATTATTTAAACAATCCCATATTGTTTAACCTATATTAACAAGATTTTGGTATTAAAGGTTTAAAAAAAGAAAAAATAAGACAGCAAAGGGGAAATTCTGTGCAGCTGAAAACTGTATAACCACCATATACCAGATATATTAATAGTTATGGATAAGAATGTGATATTTATTCTCAGATATATATATATTTGTTTGTTTGTTTGTTTGTTGTTTTTTGAGATGGAGTTTCAGCTCTTGTTGCCCAGGCTGGAGTGCAATGGCACAATCTCGGCTCACCACAACCTCCATCTCCCAGATTCAAGTGATTCTCCTGCCTCAGCCTCCCAAGTAGCTGGGACTACAGGCATGCGCCACCATGCCCAGCTAATTTTGTATTTTTAGTAGAGATGTGGTTTCTCCATGTTGGTCAGGCTGGTCTTGAACTCCTGACCTCAGGTGATCTGCCCGCCTCAGCCTCCCAAAGTGCTAGGATTACAGGCGTGAGCCACCGTGCCTGGCATTTTTTTCTTTCTTAAACTTGAAATTTGTTCCGTCCTAACCTTAAATAATTTCTCTGAAATTCCATATTCAGTCACAGGTACAAATCTACTTCCCTTTTCTTCCAGTAAGCTAATAATGCAGTTTTAAGTGAGTAGTCATAGAATTGTAGGACTAGAAAGGACTTATAAAGTCCAGCTTCTTGCCTCCAGACAGTAGGGATACTCAGTCACTGAGGTACATGAGTATCTTTTTTTTATTTTTGAAGTTCTCCTGGGAAAGAGATTTCGTAACTCTACTGGAAGTACTGTTACTTTTTATTTTTTTTACTTTTTTTATTTTTTTGAGACGGAGCCTTGCTCTGTCGCCCAGGCTAGAGTGCAGTGACGTGTAGATCAATCTTAAATCACATTTACTATAGTATGAGCTCCTTTCACTCAGTCAATAGTTACTGATCACCTGCTATGTGCAGGACACAACATTAGGCGCCGAGAAGTACACAAATCAGAGTTTCAGCCCCAAAGACCAGATGAGCTTTTTGTGGGGATTGGATGGCCTTGAATATCACCTTAAAAACTTTGGACTTTATTACGAGCCATCACGGATATCTTAGTGTAAATGTGACACTGTGGAAGTGATATTTTAAGTAGAATTAATGTGTGGTTCTGGGAAGCATGGTTTTATTTATCATTCATTCAGCAAATATTTGGTCAAACTCTAATATATACAAGTCATCAGGTTAAGGAATATGAAACAGATAAATAACTAGAAAACACAATTTGTTCTCTGGTTGGAAGATTTTAAATATACAAGTACATAAGTAATTGCAGTATAAGATAGGGAGTTCTGTGCAGATAATAGAGACAGGTGGAGGGGTCTTTTTTTCTGGTTGCATTTAACTCATGAGGGCAGGAAAATGGGGATTACACTGGTTTTGGAGGATAAACTATATATATATATATATATATATATATTTTTTTTTTTTTTAGTTTCGCTCTTGTTGCCCAGGCTGGAGTGCAATGGTGCGATCTCAGTTCACCGCAACCTCTGCCTCCCGGGTTCAAGCAATTCTCCTGCCTCAGCCTCCCGAGTAGCTGGGATTATAGCCATGTGCCACTACGCCTGGCTAATTTTGTATTTTTAGTAGAGACGGGGTTTCTCCATGTTGGTTAGGCAGATCTCAAACTCCCGACCTCAGGTGACCAACCTGCTTCTGCCTTCCAAAGTGCTGGGATTACAGGTGGGAGCCACCCTGCCCAGCCTAAGGATAAAAAATACTTCTAAAGAATGTGAATTCTGGACTCTGCCATTGCATTCAAAGATCCTGCTACTAGAAAAACATTTTCATTCAGACTTCAAAAGCTCAGTTACTTAGAGAAGTGAGGTTAGTGTGGTAGGAAGGGGCTGGCAATTAGGAGACGAACTTATCATCAGTGCATTAACAGACTCTATCTGTGACCTTTGGACGGTGCGCTAACTTGAACTTTTGTTTTCTTCTTTTCTTTTCTTTGTCACCCAGGCTGAAGTGCAGAGGTGTAATCACAGCTCACTGCAGCCTTGACTTCCTGGGCTCAAGCATCCTCCTGCCTCAGCCTCCCAAGTAGCTGGGACCATAGACATGTGCCACTACACCTAGAAATTTAAAAAATTTTTTTATATAGAGATGGGGTCTCAGACTGGTTTTGAGTGCCCAGACTGGTTTTGAGCTCCTGGGCTCAAGCAGACCTCCCCGCCAGCCTCCCAAAGTTCTGGGATTACAGGCGTGAGACATCACTCCTGGCCTATTTTCTTATTTTCAAAATGTGTAACATGCCTTGATGATTTTTCAAGGCATTTTCTCACTTTATAGAAATATATATTAATATATGGAGAGTTTGGTAGTTACGAGCATGAATCTACCATGTTTGTGTCCTGGATCAACCATTGCTCCTCTCTTTGATTAGGCTCATTAATCTGCCTCCGTTTATCCGTAAAATGGAGATCTTCATAATACACTTCCTCAGAGGAAGATGAAAAGCACTTAGAACAATACTTGGCACAGACTAAGTACTCAGTAAATATTAGTTATTATTGGAATGGCATCAGGGTAGATGGCAGAGTAGAAAGCCCCGGGAAATTGTGCCTTCACCAAAACAGTTGAATTAACTGTGTAAGGAACTGTGTGAGATAACTACTTTGGAACTCTGAGTATAGAAGAACACTTGTAGCATCCAGGGGCAAAGTCTCTGGTAAATTTCAGAAAATCATGGTCAAGTTCAGCTTTCACATTGTAGCAGCTACCATCTTCCACCCCCAACCTCATGGCAACCAGCTGTCAGTCCACAAGCCTTCCTGGTGCAGCATGCTGGAGCCAGGGTGAGCAAAGTGGATTTTCACATATCAGAAGAGAAAGAGAAAGGGGCAGAAAAAATATTTAAAGAAATAATGGGCCAAAACATCCCCCCCAAAAGGAAAGACCTGAATATATGCCACCACGAGCTCAATGTACTCCAAGCAAGATAAACACTATGAGATTAATGCCAAGATATATTAGAGTCAAACTGTTAAAGCCCAAACATGGAGAGCAGGCATAAATCCTTCTTTGTCAGTAATCACATTAAATGTAAATGGATAACAATTAAAAATGGAAAAAATATAAATGGATGAAATTCAACTATGAAAAGATAGAGATTAGAAGATTACATTAAAAAAAACAGGATTCATCTATATGTTATATACAAGAGACACAATTTACATATGAGGACAGAAGGGGTTGAAAGTTAAAGGATGGAAAAAGATATTCTATGCAAATATTAACTAAAAGAGAACCAAGATAGGTATATCATTGTAGATAAAATAAACTTGCAAAAGCAGTTATAAGAGATAAAGGACACTCTATATATTAATTAAAAGGTTCAATACAGCAAGAAGAGATAACAGATATAAACATACATACACCTAACAAAGGTGCCCCAAAATATAAGAAGTAAAAATTGACAGAATCAAAGGGAAAAACGACAGTTCTAAAATAATAATTGGAGACTTAACTACTCCCACTTTTAATAAGGATTAGAACAACTAGAAAGAAGATCAGTAGGAAATATTGGACTTGAACAACACTGTAAAGCAATTAGACCTAACAGACATGTACAGAATATTCCACCTAACAACAACCTAATACCCATTCTTATCAAGTGCACATGGAACATTTTCCAGGATAGATTATTTGTTAAACCATCAAACAAGTCTTAATAAGTTAAAATTGTCTCACGCGTCCGTGTGAAGAGACCCTCAAACAGGCTTTGTGTGAGCAACATGGCTGTTTAGTTCACCTGGGTACAGGCAGGCTGAGTCCGAAAAGAGAGTCAGCAAAGGGTGGTGAGATTTTCATTAGTTCTTACAGATTTTGGGATAGGCGGTGGAGTTAAGAACAATGTTTTGGGGACAGGGGATGGATCTCACAAAGTACATTCTCAAGGGTGGGGAGAATTACAAAGAACCTTCTTAAGGGTAGGGGAGATTATAAAGAACCTTCTTAAGGGTAGGGGAGATTACAAAGTACATTGATCAGTTAGGGTGGGGCAGAAACAAATCACAATGGTGGAATGTCATCAGTTAAGGCTATTTTCACTTTTGTGGTTCTTCAATTGCTTCAGGCCATCTGGATGTATACGTGCAGATCACTGGGGATATGATGGCTTAGCTTGGGCTCAGAGGCCTGACAAAAATATTCAGGCCTTACAGGGTATATTTTCCGGTTACAATAGAATAAGAAAAGGATATCCATTTTTACCACTTCTGTTAAATATTGTACCGGAGTTTCTACCCAGGACAAGTAGGCAAGTAAAGGAATTTAAAAGCTTCCATATTGGAAAGGAAGAAGTGAAATTATCTCTATTCACAGATGACATGATTTCAAATGTAGAAAATCCTAAGGAATTCACTAAAAAAAAACTGTTAGAAGTAATGAGCTTAGCAAGGTTGCAGGGTACAAAGTCAGTATAAGTCAGCTGTATTTCTGTATAATGCAATGAACAATCTGAAAATGAAATTAAACCAATTTTATTTACAGCGGCATCAAAAGGAATAAAGTACTTAGGAATAAATTTAATAAAACAAGTGTAATACACTCTGAAAACTACAAAACAGTGTTGAAAGAGACTAATAGGGTTAAGAAGGCAGTACTCACCAAATTGATCTGTAGATTCAACATGATTCCTATTAGAATCCCATCTGGCTTCTTTGTAGAATTAACAAGCTGATCATGGGAATTCATATGTAAACCCAAGAGACACAGAATAGCCAAAGCAGTCTTGAAAAAGAACAAAGTTACAGGACTCGCCCTTTCCAATTTAAAAAATTACTACAGAGCTACAGTATTCAAGACAGTGTTGACATAAAGATAAACATGTAGACCAATGAAATATATTAGAAAGCCCTCTAAACCCCTCTGTCTACAGTCAGTTGATTTTCAACAAAGGTACCAAGATCATTCAAGGGGAAAAGAATAATGGTCTTCCACAGATGGTGCTGGGACTACCAGATATCCACATGCAAAATAATAAAGATCCTTACCTTAAACATATACAAAAATTAACTCAAAATGAATCAAAGACCTAAATGTAAGAACCAAAAGTATAAAACTCTTAGAATAAAACACAAGAATAAATCTTCCTGACCTTGAATGTGGTGATGGATTCTTAGGTATGACACTAAAAGCATAAACAACAAAAGGAAAAAAAAAATTGCACATCATCAAGATGAAGAACTTTTGTGTTTCAAAAGACACTATTAAGAAAGTGAAAAGTGGCTGGGCGCGGTGGCTCAAGCCTGTAATCCCAGCACTTTGGGAGGCCGAGGCGGGTGGATCACGAGGTCAGGAGATCGAGACTATCCTGGCTAACATGGTGAAACCCCGTCTCTACTAAAAATATAAAAAACTAGCCGGGCGTGGTGGCGGGCGCCTGTAGTCTCAGCTACTTGGGAGGCTGAGGCGGGAGAATGGCGTGAACCCGGGAGGCGGAGCTTGCAGTGAGCCGAGATCACGCCACTGCACTCCAGCCTGGGAGACACAGCGAGACTCCGTCTCAAAAAAAAAAAAAAAGTGAAAAGTTAACCCACAGAATGGGGGGAGTATATGCAGATCATATATTTGATAAGTGAGTTACATAGAGAATATATTAAAAATTCTTACCATTCAGTAATAAAAAGGCAACCTAATTTTTAAAATGGGCAAAGAATCTGAATAGATGTTTCTACAAAGAAGATATACAAGTGGCCAATAAGAGTAATGATTAAGATGAAAGGTTTTAGCCGGGTGTGGTGGCTCACACCTATAATCCCAGCACTTTGGAAGGCGGAGGTGGGCAGATCACAAGGTCAGGAGTTCGACACCAGCCTGGCCAATATGGTGAAACCCTGTCTCTACTAAAACTACAAAAATTAGTTGGGTGTGGTGGCGGGTGCCTGCAGTCCCAGCTACTCAGGAAGCTGAGACAGGAGAATTGCTTGAACCCAGGAGGTGGAGGTTGCAGTGAGCCGAGATCCAGCCTGGGCAACAGAGCGAGACTCTGTCTCAAAAAAAAAAAAAAGATTGAACTCATAGAAACAGAGTAGAAGGGTGTACCAGGGCTTAAGGGTGGGAGAAATGGAGAGATGTTAGTTAAAGGGGTCCAAACTTTCATTTATAAGATGAGTAAGTTCTGGAGACCTAATGGACAGCATGGTGTCTACAGTTAATGTATATCTGATATTTGCTGAGACAATGGATCTTAAGTATTGTAAGCATACTCATGGAACATGTGAGGAGATGGAGATGTTAATGTTGTGGCCGTCATTCACACTCTGTACGTACTTCAAGCATCACATTGTGCCACCTTTATATATATTTGATTTTTATTTGCCAATTTTATTTCAGTAAACCTCGGGGGAAGGAGGAAATAAAATAATAGTGAAATAAAATGAAAAATCGAATTATATATATCCTACTTCCCTCCCAGAATTGTTACAAGAATCAAATGAGGTAACTTAAAGAAAGTAATTTATAAAATGCAAATTTAATTAATACATAAAATACCAATATTATAGCAATAAACATAATTGTCATTATTAAACATTATATTAGTACCCCCTTATTCAAGGAGGATATATTCCAAGACCTCCAGTGGATACATAGTACCCAACTGTGTATAAACTATTTTTCCCTATACATACATACCTGTGATAAAGGTTAATTTATAAAGAAGACAAAGTAAAGATTAACAACAACAATAATAAAATAGAACAATTATAACAATATACTGTGATAAAAGTTATGTGAATGTGGTCTCCTAAAATATCTTATTGTACTGTGCTCACCTATTTTTATACCTTGGTGTTCTGAGGGCAACTGAAACCACAAAAAGCAAAACCGTGGATGAGAGAATTGCTGTATTAAATAAATATAGTAACATTATATTATGCTTTCCCTCTTCTAATAGACCAAACTTACTTTTAAGTTGGTTCTATTGTCGTTTCTATCCATCGGTGTACCAAGTAATCTCTTGTATGTAGTGAATGCTCAGTAAATGTACTAGAGAAAAATTAGATAGTATTTTGTTTTCCTGAGAGGGTACCACAGACTGTTTTGAATGTAATATCAATAACCTGTTTATTTTGATAAAGGTAACTTAGATAATCCTTACCATTGTATTTATAGCCCAGCAGAGTGATAGTTTACAATCTTAACATACATCTATCTTTAACTATAAATTTTAGGAGGCCAAGAATTCAGTCGATAGATATTATCAGTAATAAAGTGGTCAAAGAAGGTGTAAAAACTTGTAGGAGGGCTGGGCGCGAGGGCTGATGACTGTAATCCCGGCACTTTGGGAGGCCAAGGCGAGTGGATCACAAGGTGAAGGGATCGAGACCATCCTGGCTCACATGGTGAAACCCCGTCTCTACTAAAAATACAAAAATTAGCTGGGCATGGTGGTGGTGGGCACCTGTAGTCCCAGCTACTTGGGAAGCTGAGGGAGGAGAATCACTTGAACCCAGGAGGCAGAGGTTGCAGTGAGCCGAGATTGCACCACTGCACTCCATCCTGGTGACAGGGCAAGACTCCATCTCAAAATAAAATAAAATAAAATAAAATAAATAACTTGTACGATTCCTGTATTGTTTCCTTTGAAGATGTGGTTTGCAATTGAGAAACATTTTTGAGACAGAAATAAAAGATGAAAAGCTTCCATCGGATGGGTCTGTCACCCTCTTGAGCTCTCCCACACATTGACGCAGCATCTCTGATGGAGCAGGGGCGATGCCGCTGCCTGTCCCCAAGGAAGCTCCCTAAGCCCAGTGCAGGACAAGAAGAGTGCTAAATAAGATGTCCTACAGACAAGAGAATGACATCGTTGATGAAAACAAATCTTTCTATGTCTTTATTTTAACAAACAGCATTTTGGGTTTGTTAAGTAAAAACCCATTTACATTAATTTTTCAGGTAGTAAGTTGAAGACAAATATACCTAAAGTATAAAATGTACTTGAGGTTCTATTTAAAATAAGTTGTCTAAATATAAATCAGAAAGTCTACACAGTGAAGTTTCGAGTGAAAAGTCCACTTGGTGTTTGTCCTGATTATTTTTCGGCAGGCTTAGCACAGCGGGCCCCTGGGGAGTCTTGGAAGTGTGTGTGGGCACTGTAAGTAACTAGTTAAAAGTTTATGTTTCAAGTTAGTGTTACCAAACTTGGAGGATGAAGATTTGAAAGTATAATGGCCTAGTACTGACTTCTCTGTAGCCACATACTTTACCTTCAGGCAGGGCACACTCAGTAGTCCTCTGTGATAAGGCAGGAGGGTCAGAATGTATTGAGGGGTCTGTCATGAGTGCAGTAGCTGCCCAGCAGCCCTCAGGCCCTGCCAGACACCCCTCTGCTGAGCCACCACATTTGTGAGGGCAACAGGATGTTGGAGACGAGGGCCAGGTCTGTGTTCCATCCTCACCAGCCTGGAGGAAGGTGACAGGAGTAAGTTGGAGGAGAAGCAAAGTCTGGGAGGCCTGATTCCCGACCCTGATGGGTTATCCTCTTCGGACTGCAGCCTCTGATAGCTGTAGAGATGCAGTTTTCCTTCTCAGGCCACAGTCTCACTTTTGGAAGGCCAAAAATTATACATATGTTTCTGACTATGCTTATTGTAGTGTTTCTCATAGGCAGGTAGTTGAATCTGACCTTAGGGTATTATTTTGATGTTAGCGTATGATACATGTCCTGCTATAGTTCTGCTGTGCTTTGGTTGCTATGTGACATTCTGAGGTTTTTGCTGTCTTTGTTGCCCTAATTTCTTTGTTTGTGAAAATAAGCAGCATCATTCAAGAGAAATTATGCTTCCTCTGTAAAACACTTTTAATCCAAGAATGTTCCTACTGCTTTAAGAATTCAAAGCATTGTCTTTTAACCAACCTTGCACATTTATCTAGTTTAGCTGAGGTTTGTTCTGTTTGAAGCTAAACTAAGCTTAGGACTTGCCTCTATGTGGTAATAATTAAAGTTGGGCTTTGTGATTTCTGAGGACAATATTTCTTAGTCTTATTTTACTGATTCTTTTATGTTTGTAATGTCAGTTTCATCTCTCTTGTGGTCATTGTCTTCCAAAAATCCTTTTATTGCCAGTCAGTGTGAATCCTTTTGTTCTGAATTCCTACATAAATTTTTGACTGGAAGTTCAATTTAGGATATTTTGTGGATTTTAGAAACACATTTTTCAATTCATTTGATTTGTTTTTTCCCCTTTTTATTCTCAGTTGCATTATTCAAATACTATAATCTGTTCTTATCTTGTGCCATCTCCAGTTTTACTTCTGCTTCTACAAACTTGTGACATCAAAACATCCAACCATAAAAACATGTTTTACAGGCCGGATGTGGTGGCTCAGGCCTATAATCTCAGCACTTTTGGAGGCTGAGGCGGGTGGATCACTTGAGGTCAGGAGTTCAAGACCAGCCAAGCCAACATGGCGAAACCCTATATCTACTAAAAATGCCAAAAAAAAAAAAAAAATTAGTCAGGCATAGTGGCAGGCACCTGTAATCCCAGCTACTCTGGAGGCTGAGGCAGGAGAATTGCTTGAACCCAGGAGGCAAACGTTGCAGTGAGCCAAGATCGCACCACTGCACTCCAGCCTGGGCAACAGAGCAAGACTCGATCTCGAGAAAAGAGAAGAGAGGAGGGGAAGGGAGGGGAGGTCTCAAAAAAAAATTCAAATAGAACAACTATAATTCTTTACCCAGAAATCATATGTATGGAATACTCAGCCATGGCATTGTGCTACCACTGACCTAGTAACAAGGTGCTTCAATGAAGCCAAGTGTCTGAAACGTGTTACTTTTGAGTGCTAGACTCATAAACCAAACCCTGTAGATAGATCCTATTAGATTCATACTACTTCATAATTAGTATGAATCTAAATTAGAAAAAATGCACGTTTATTTACTATACTGTTCACTTTCATACAGGAATAAATCATATAAAATATGGTCTGTTCCTCAGTGTTGTATTTATTCTGATAAAAAGGGAATTAGACAAGTTACACTTGGGGAATTGTAAAGTAGCACACACAATCATAAACGCCAGTCTTTTATAGTCAGTTTCTTAGTTATATGTAACTGTCTGACTTGGGTAGAAAAACACATTTGAATAAAGTCTTGTCAATTAAGAAGCTGAAAATAAAAGGAATATGAGGCTTAAACTTCTTATTTCTGAAATTATCTTTATACTTCAGTTTAGAGTCATTTTCTAAGACTTGTATTTTCAAAGTTTTATTAGAGTAAATCTGATTTTTGATGAGGAGGAGTGGTACCCGGTCACTAAATGGCCGGGATGGTGGGCAGAATATTTTGCTATTTTAACAAATCCATTAGTAGCAAGCACTATTGACATTGCCTTGTCACCGAGTCGTATTTCATGCTGGTGTGTTGACGCGGGTGTCCAAAGTCAGAAACAGAGGTGGTGTCAAAGTCTGTGAAGTTAGCTCTGAAAGTCACTGAGATGTAGTAGCCCTTTTCAAATCCAGTCAGTCGAAAAGAATTTACGAAGTAACTAGAATGTGATTTATTGTCTGTCTTGAGAACCAGAATTCTGATAACCCCCCAGAATTTTCTGCATTGATGGAAATGTTCTATTTATTGTGCTATCCACTATGGTAGTCACTAGCCACACTGAATACCAGAAATATGGGTCATGCAACCCAGGAACAGCATTTTTAAATTATTTTATTTCATTTTACTTTGTTTCATTTAAATATGATGAGCTACATGGCCCAGTGGCTACCTTACTGGCCAACACAATGTAGAAGGTGGCTTTCAAGGTTCTTTCACCACAGGGACCCTTGCAGAGTAAATATAAATCTTTCCACAGCAACTTGCCAAACTGCCTAACACTTGATAACTGTGAACAGATAGAGAAGCATAGTTTCCTCTACCCCACCATCCCCACCCCCCACCCAATTTCATGCCTTCATGTGAACCCCATCTAATCGTGTGCCTGGCTAGCCAAATGCCCCGTCAGTTTGTGTCCCTTCCCTTTCTCATACGTTGGTTCCTCCAGGGTTGATTGTAGCAAGATCTTCCTTACCCGTATCCAAGTAGGGAGTCCTGTCCTCCCTCCTGGGAGATGGCCTGGTATCTTGGAAAGAGAACAGACTGGCTTTGAAGCCAGTTGGTTTGTATTACAGCCCTGTCATGGACTAGTGGTATATAATTAATTGGTTGTTATTTAACCTCCTCTGAAGATTGGAATAGTCATGTTTACCCTGTGGGGTTGTTGTGAAGAGGACTAAGAGCACAGCAAGTAAAGTAAAGCCATCATCAGACTCTAACCAGCTAGTATGGGTAGCAAAGAAGGCTCAGTGCAAATGTGCATATGAGCAGGTGATGGAAAAGTGATATCCACTGCCAATGATTGTGATTCTTTTTAATATTTAGGAGGATAAAGATAATAGGTTTTGAGTAAGTAACACTAAATAACCCTAGTTTTTGCTAAACAATAGGCAACAACTAATTTGAAATTGCTGAAGATATAATTCACAATAATGACAGCAGCAGTGCCGACATCCTTCCCACTGAGCCCTTGCATGTGGGAAGCCCTTCTAGGAACTCTGCATCAATTCATTAATTTCGTTTTCACAAGAAATCTGTGTAGTGCTTACATCTACTGTGAATACTCCCAATTTATAAAAACCAAGTCACAAAGACGTTAAATTTGTCCACAGTCACACAGCTTGTAAGTGGGAAAGCCAGGATTTAATTCCAGAGTTTTTAGGTCTAAAAGCTGTACGTCCTCTCCTTCCTCCCATGTCATCGTGTGCTGTGCATTAGATTCTCATGTGCTTGGTCACTTGCCACCCAGCGTTTTTATTCTAAGTCTTTATTTTAAATTTATGCCATTCTTAGATGCCTACATTAGAATACACGGGACTCAGTTGTTACAAGGTCTGGTTTATCTGTTTAAAATTGTACTCTCATGCCTTCCTCTATTCCCTGTAAATGTGAATGTGTGTATATCCATTAATTTAATAAACATCTATTGAGTCCCTTGCACATGTCAGATACTGGGAAGTACCTAATAAAAAAGAGAGGTAAAAAGAGAAACAGCTGTTGTATTCTAGAAGTTCAGTTTTTAGTTGTAGAGGCAGACCGTTGAACATGACAGTGTGAAAGGCACTGTTGGAGCACAGAGGAAAGAGCAACTTTTCCCAGGACACTGGAAGAAGGAATGACATTCATTCCAAAGTCATTGATTTTCCAGGTACTGGTGAACCCCCCAGGCAAAGTTCCTTCTCTCACAGAGGCAACATTCTAGAAGGGACTTAATTAACATGAAGAAGTCTATCTTCTGTCTCTTGTGTAGAAGGCCATATTCTTTCTGTTGCAGCACCAGTAATGCTTTACTGTGTTTTGTTGTTTCCTGGTGTATGTCTCTCTATGAACTTAAAGCCCTCTTGGCTAGCCCCCACCCAGAGATCCTAGTTTATTTTCCGTAAATCTAGTGAAAAACCCAGTCATTTTCATTTTCAAAGTGATTTTAACTCATAGTCTAAATTGAAAAATATTGTTTTCCTAAGTACGTATTAGTAAGTTTGCAAAGCTAGAATTAAACCTAAGGGCTTTCTTTGATTCCACAGTTATAAGCGGGGTCATGTTTTTGAGTGAAAGGCTGGGTTTTCTTCCCCAAATTAATGAGTCAGTTAAAAAATGTACGCCTGTAGCATGATTGCCACAGTATCTCTCCCTGTATAATTGCTTATACAGGAAATGACAAGGAATCTACAAAATAACTCCTAGAACTATTAAGCAAGGTTGAAGAAACCAACACATACAAAAATTAGGTGTATTTTTACATAGTATCAATGAATTCACGGACACCAAAATGAAAAATATACCATTTAAAATTGTAAAACTAAAAAAAGAGACCAAAATAACCCATGTCAGTGTGAATCTCACAAAACATGTAATGACTTATATGTTGAAGCTACAAAACACTGATAAAATAAATCAAAGATCTTAACAAATGGGAGACATATTTATGGATTGAAAAACTCAAAACCATAAAGATGCCAAAATCATAAGGAGCTCCCCAAATGGATTTATAGGCTTAAAGAAATTCCCATCAATTCCAGCATGATTTTGTTTGCAGATATATATGTGTGTGCTGATTTTAAAAGTTGCATGGAAAGGCAGAGGAACTAACATAGCTTAAATAATTTTGAAAAAGAATGAAGTAAAGGGGATCACTTTCCCCAATTTAAATATTTATTATATAACTATAATAATCAATATTATATGGTGTTATTGAAGGGATAGACACATACATCAATGAAACAGAATAAAGAACCCAGAAATACACTACACAAATATGCCCAGCTGATTTTTTTTTTAAATTGATCTCCACAGTGTGATTTTGTTTGTTTTTGTTTTAGAGATAGGGTCTCACTATGTTGCCCAGACCAGCCTCAAACTCCTGGGATCAGGTGATCTTCTTGCTTTAGTTTCCTGAGTAGATGGGACCATAGATGTGTGCACCACCATGCTCAGCACCAGCTGATTTTTTTTTCTGTTTTGAGGCAAGATCTTGCTCTGTCGCCCAGGCTGGAGTGCAATGGCAACATCTCCGCTCACAGCAGCCTCCATCTGCCTCCCAGGTTCAAGTGATTCTCCCACCTCAGCTTCCCGGGTAGCTGGGACTGCAGGTGCGCCACCATGCCCCACTAATTTTTTTGTACTTTTTTGGTAGAGATGGGGTTTCACCATGTTGGCCAGACTGGCCTTGAAATCCTGACCTCAAGTAATCTGCTCGTCTTGGCCTCCCAAAGTGCTGGGAAAATAAGCCACTGCGCACAGCCTACCAATTGATTTTTGACAAAAGTGCCAAGACAATTCAATTAAGGAAGGATAGACTTTGAATAATCATAGGCAGAAAAATATAGGCCTTAACCTCGTTCTCACAAGTTATATATCATTTAACTCAAAATTGATGATGAATATAAATGTAAACTATAAAATTAGAAAAATGTTAGGGAAAAAATTAAGAGAAAATCTTTAGGATCTAGGACTAGGAAAAGAGTACTTAGACTTAAGATAAAAATTTGATCTGTTTAAAAGGAACTTGAGGCCGAGCGCAGTGGCTCGTGCCTGTAATCCCAGCACTTTGGGAGGCCAAGGCTGGACCTGAGGTCGGGAGTTCAAGACCAGCCTGGCCAACATGGTGAAACCCCGTTTCTACTAAAAATACAAAAATTAGCCAGGTGTGGTGGCATGCACCCTATAGTTCCAGCTACTTGGGAGGCTGAGGCAGGAGAATTGTTGAACCCAGGAGGCGGAGGTTGCAGTGAGCTGAGATCTTGCCACTGCACTCCAGCCTAGACGACAGAGGGAGACTCCATCTCAAAAACAAGCAAACAAAAAAAAAACGTGATAAACTAAAACTTATCAAAACTGAAAACTTTTGCTCTGAGAAAGACCCTGTTTGGAGAATGGAAAGACAAGATAGAGACATAGGGAAAATAATTTCAATTTCAAACTTCACACCCAAGAAAGGACTAGTATTTAGAACATACAGAATTCTGAAAAACACACAGTATAAAAAATGAACAATCCAATTAAGAAACAAGCAACAGGCATGAACAGACGTTTCATTGAAGAGTTATATAAATGGCACATTAGCACAAGGAAAGATGTTCTACATCATTAGCCATTAAGAAAATGCACATTAAACCCCACAGTAAGGCAAAATGGCTAAAACAAAACATAATATCAACATTGAATGCTGGCAAGGATGTGGAGAAACTACATTCCTCATATACTGGTTGCAGAGATGTAAAATTACATAACTACTCTGGAAAAGTTTGAAAGTTTTTTGCTTTTGGAAAAAAAACAAAAAACTAAGTACACAACTACCAAACAACCTAACATTTGTACTCCTGGGCATTTATCTCAGAGAAATGAAAACTTATGTTCATATGAAGACCTACATATGAATGTTAGCAGCTTTATTAATAGTAGTCCCAAACTGGCAACAACCTAAATGTCTATCAATGGGTGAATGGTTAAACAGAATGTTAAATCCATATCATGGAATACTATTCAATAAAAATAAACTATTGAAACAGACAATGACTGGATTAATCTCCAGAGAATGATGCTAAGTGAAAAAAGCCAATACCTAAAGAAGTGGAGAGCGTATTTTGGTTGCTATAGTTTGAATATGTGCCCCTCCAAAACTTATGTTGAAGCTTAATCCCCAATGTGGCAGTATTGAGAGGTGGGGCCTTAAAGAGATGACTGGGTCATGAGGGCTCTGCTCTCATGAATGGATTAATCCACTCATGAATTAATGGACTAATGGGTTATCATGGGAGTGGGATTGGTGGTTTTATAAGAGGTAGAGAGACCTGAGCTAGCATGCTCCTCTCTCTTGCCATGTAATAGTGGTGCCATCTCAAGATTCTGCAGAGTCTCCACCAGCAAGAAGGCCCTCACCAGATGCAACCCCTTGACCTCCATAAGTGTAAGAAATAACTTCCTCTTCTTTGTAAGTTACCCAGTTTCAGATATTCTGTTATAAGCAACAGAAAATAAGACAGTGGTTGTCAGGGGTTTAGGTTGTGTGGTGGGGGTAGGGGTGGGGGTAGGGAAAGGAGAAAGAAGGAAGTTGATCTGTGTTATTTTGTACAACTGAATGTAAATCTACAATTATCTAAAAATAAAAATTTTAAAGAAAAAATAGGAATTGTATGACATTAATCAATCTAAAACAACATTCCTCTCAATCATCCCACTGGTCATTTTATGTTCATGAGTTTTCCAGTCTTTAAGATTTCCCTATATTAAGAAAAAACACCAATTAACAATGGTCAGTATCTAATTTCTGTCCAATTATCTGTCATTACATGTTTTGTGAGATTCACACTGACATGGGTTATTTTGGTCTCTTTTTTTAGTTTTACAATTTTAAATGGTATATTTTTCATTGGCGTCCATGAATTCGTTGATAATATGTACAAATACACCTAATTTTTGTATGTGTTGGTTTCTTCAACCTTGCTTAATAGTTCTAGGAGTTATTTTGTATATTCCTAGACATATGCTTTATAGCAATTATGTCACCTGCAAATAAGGACATTTTCATTTCTTTTTAATCTGTATGCCTTTCCCCACCTATCTTGTCTTACTGTGCACTAGCTGGAACTTCTGGTACTATGTTGAATCAAAGTTATGAGAGAGGAAATTTTTGCCTTGTTTTCCATCTTAGGTGGCAAGCATCTACTCTTTCATCATTAATTGTAATGCTAGCTCTGGGGTTTCTGTTGATGTTGTTTATTAAGCTGAGGAAGTTCTCTTTCTAATTTTTAGAGGTTTTTAAAAATTGTTATTAAGGATGGGCATTGAATTATGTCAAGTGATTTTTCCACATTGATTAATGTAATCAACTGATTTTTCTCCTTCAGCCTTCAACTTGGTGAAGGTGATTTTCAAATACCAAACAAGGCCATCTTGCCTGGAATTAACACCACTTGGTCATATTGCATAACTTCTTTTATATATTGCTGAATTCTATTTGCTAACATATTGTTAAAGAATTTTGTGTCTATGTTATTGAGGTATATTGGTTTATAGTTTTTTTTTGTTTGTTTGTTTGTCCTGTCTTTGGTTTTAGTATCAGAGTAATACATGCTTTATAAAAGGGATTGGAAGAGTTTCCTCCTCTTCTGTTTTCTGGAAGACAGTGTGTAGAATTGGTGCTAGTTCTTCTTTTCCCATTTGTTAGAATTCTCCAGTGAAAGTATCTGGACCCGGAGATACCACTTTTGGGAGTTTTAAAATTATAAATTTGGCTGGGTATGGTGGCTCACACCTATAATCCCAGCACTTTGGGAGGCCAAGGGCGGCGGGTCGCGAGGTCAGGAGTTTGAGACCAGCCTGGCCAGCATGGTGAAACCCCGTCTCTACTAAAAATGCAAAAAATTAGCCAGGGATGGTGGTGCATGCCTGTAGTCCCAGCTACTCGGGAGGCTGAGGCAAGAGAATTGCTTGAACCCAGCAGGCAGAGGTTGCAGTGAACCGAGATCACACCACTGTGCTCCAGCCTGGGCAACAGAGCATGACACCGTCTCAAAAAAATAAAAAATTACATATTTATTTTCCTTAATATTTATAGGCTGTTCAAATAATCTGTTTCATATTGCATGAATTGTGGTAGTTATTTTTGTTTCCTTTTGAGAAATTTGTCCATTTCATCTAAGTTCTGAGAATGTATGTATGTAGACTTGTCCATAGTAGTCCTTCACCTAGCCTTGTGATGTGTACAGGGCCCGTAGTGACAGCCTCCATCTTATTCTTGATATTGGTAATTTGTATCTTCTCCCTTTTTTCATTTTTTAGTCAATATATTGATCTTTTCAAATAACTCTATTGCATTGTTTTTTTTCTCTGTTGTTTTTCTGTTCAATTTTATTTATTTCTGCTCTTTAATTATTTCCGGCTGGGTACGGTGACTCATGCCTGTAATCCCAGCACTTTGAGAGGCTGGGGTGGGTGGATCACCTGAGGTCAGGAGTTTGAGACCATCCTGGCCAACATGGTGAATGAAACCTGGTCTCTACTTTAAGAATATAAAAATTAGCCAGGCATGGTGGTGGGCACCTGTAATCCCAGCTACTCAGGAGGCTGAGGCAGCAGAGATTGCAGTGAGCCGAGATCGCACCACTGCACTCCAGCCTAGGTGACAGAGCAAGACTCTGTCACACACACACAAAAAAAAGTATTTCTTTTCACTTGCTCTGAGTTTATTTTGCTTTACTTTTTTCTAGGTTTTTGAGGTAAGAAAAATTGTTGATTTGAGACTTTTTTCTTTTTTAATGTAAGCTTTAAGTTCTGTAAAATTTCCTCTCAGTATCACTTCAGCTGTTTCTCACAACTTTGATAGGTTAAATTTGTATTTTCATTTAGTTCAGTGTTTTTAGGTTTTCATTGAGACTTCCTCTTTGACCCTTGGATTACTTAGAAATATGTTGTTTAGTTTCAAAGTGTTTGGAGAATTTCATGTTATCGTTCTGTTATTGATTTTCAGTTTGATTCTACTGTGATTAGAGAATGTACTCTATATGATTTCAGTTCTTCTAAATTTGTTTAGATGTGTCTTATGACACATGCATTTTGTGGGCACCTGAAAAAAATAGTATTCTACTGTTGTTTGGTGGAGTGTTTTATGATGTCAACTAGAACCTGTTTATTGATGGTGGTGGTGTACTCTTCTGTATTCTTTCTGATATTCTCTCTAGTTCCATCAAATGTTGAGAGAGGGATATTGATGTCTGCAGTTCTAATTGAGGATTTGTCTATTCTTTGAGTTTTATCAGTTTTTGCTTCATGTATTTTGAATCTATGTTCTTTGTTGTAGATACATTTAGGATTGCTATGTCTTCAAGGTGGATTGATCTTTGTTTCATTATGTAATGTGCCTTTCTATATTTGGGGTTTTCTGTGCTCCGAAATCTACTTCATCTGATATTAATATAGCACCCCCACTATATTTTAATCAATGTTTACATGATGAATCTTTTCCCATTTTTTACTTTTATCCTACCTATATCTCTATATTTGAAGTGAGTTTCTTGTAGACGGCATGTAGATGGATCATAAATTTACCCTGCCAATCTTTGTCTTTTAATTGGTTTATTTAGACCATTTATCCTCAGTGTAATTATTGATACATTAGGACTTAAGTGTACCTTTTTACTTTTTGTTTTCTTTGTTCTCTGTTTTTATTTATTTTATTTTTCCTGATTTCATGTGGGTTACTTGAACATTAATTTTTTTTAGGATTTCATTTATAATGTTTTGGTGTGTTTCTCTTTTTATAGATATTTTATTGCTTGCTCTAGGTATTACATACACGTAACTTAGCACAGTCTACTAGGTCAACACTTTACCAGTTTCTGTGAAGTATAGAAACCATACCTCCCTTTATATCCCCTTTCCCTCCCTATTTATAATATGATTGTCTTTAATGTTTTCTCTGCATGCATTTAGAACCACCTCAGACAGTGTTATAATTTTTATGAGAATAAAAATTTAGAAAACTCAAGAGGAGTAGGAAAGCTTCTTGTATTTACCTGTATTACTTTATCTGTAGCCTTCCATTTCTATTTCTTTCTTCCCACAGGTCCTTGGTTCTGTTGGGGGTTTTTTGTTTGTTTGTTTTTTGAAGCGGAGTTTTGCTCTTGTTGCCTGGGTTGGAGTGCAATGGTGCGATCTTGGCTTACCGCAACCTCCATCTCCCGGGTTCAAGCGATTCTCCTGCCTTGGCCTCCCGAGTAGCTGGGATTACAGCCATGCACCACCACACCCGGCTAATTTTGTATTTTTAGTAGAGGGGGGTTTCTCCATGTTGGTCAGGCTGGTCTCAAACTCCCGACCTCAGGTGATCCGCCTGCCTTGGCCTCCCAAAGTGCTGGGTTTACAGGCGTGAGCCACCATGCCCAACCAGATTTTTTTTTTTAAGTCTATTTTCGCTTTATTATTTATAATGGGTAATTTTTATTATTTTTGTCTTCAAGTTTATTGATTCTTTTCTCTTCCTTCTCCCTTCTGCTGTTGAACCTATTCTTTTATTTTCACTATTTTTTTTAGTTCTGAAACTTCCATTTTTAAGAAATAATTATTCTGTTTATTTGCTGAGATACTTTTTTTTATTTGTCTCAAGTGCATCGAGATGCTTATTAAAGCATTTTTAAATGGCTGCTTTAGAATTTTGCCAGATAGTCTAACCTTTATGTTATGTCAACATTGACATCTGTTAATTGTCTTTATTCATTCAAGTTGAGATTTTTCATGGTTCCTATTATAACAAGTGATTTTTGATAGAAACTTGGACATTTGGAGTATTATGTTTTGAGACTCTGGATCTTATTTAAACCTCTTTTAGGTAGCTTCATCTGACACTGCTCTGGTAGGAGAAAGTGAGGAGTGGAGTGGGGTTGTTACTGCCAGGTGGAGAGGGAAGTCCAGATTCCTCAGTTGACACTTGAGAGAGGGAGAGACTCCTTGTTCCTGATGGGCAGGGGTATGAGTTCCAGCTCCCTGCTAAGCCTCTGCTGACACCACCCTGGCTGGGAAGGCCAGGGAAGCCTTGTTGCTGTTTCTCACATGCCTTCTGCTGAGGGGTAGGAGGGGTAGGAGGGAAGGGTGGCCTCAGCACCACTGAGCAGTGGTAAAAATCCTGATTCTCTGCCACGCTTCCTCTGGCACCACCCCAGAGGGATAGGGAGTGGTGCTTGGTTACTACTGTCAGGAGGAGTTGAAGTCCAGGCCCCCAGGTAGTCTCTCCACTGTCACAATGAGGGGAGTACTCATTGCAGGCCTGTAGGGGATGAAAGTCCTCCAGGCACGGTAGCTCACACCTGTAATCCCAGCACTTTGGGAGGCCGAGGTGGGCAAATCACCTGAGGTCAGGAGTTTGAGACCAGCCTGGTCACCATGATGAAACTCCATCTGTACAAAAATGTAAGAATTAGCTGGACATGATAGTGGGCACCTGTAGTCCCAGCTACTTGGGAGGCTGAGGTGGGAGAATCGCTTGAACTCGGGAGGCCGAGGTTGCAGTGAGCTGAGATCGTGCCCCCAGCTGGGCGACAGAGCAAGACTCCATCTCAAAAAAAAAAAGAAAAGAAAGTCATCTCCTTGGCCCCACCTTCTCTCATACCCCAGCTGGGATATTGGGGTCTCTCATTACAGCCCAATGAGGGGGGAAGTCCAGGTCCTCACTTGGCCTGTGCTAGCATGCATGGGGACAAGTCATAGGTTTTCCATGATGTTTACCTAGAGTAGAGCAGTTACCATCTAAGAGTTTTCTGCCTTTCTAGGCTGCCCGTTCCTTGGTCCTTGGTTAAAGAGAGCAGGCTTTGGTAGAGCTTTTTGTCAGCACCTGTTGCTGTTTCTGGGTTGCTGGCTCCTTCAACTCAAAACCTGAGATATACGAGGCAAAAAGAAAACCCAGAGCTGGGCACAGTGGCTCACACCTGTAATCCTAGCACTTTGGGATGCCAGGGCGGATGGATCACTTGAAGTCAGGAGTTTGAGACCAACCTGGCCAACATGGCAAAACCTTCTCTCTACTAAAAAATTAAAAAATTAACTAGGCTTGGTGGTTCATGCCAGTTATTCCAGCTACTCAGGAAGCTGAGGCACGGGAATCGTTTGAATGGAAGGCAGAGGTTTCAGTGAGCCGAGACTACACCACTGCATTCCAGCCTGAATAACAGAGTGAGACCATGTCTCAAAAAAAAAAAAAGAAAGGAAGGAAGGAAAGAAAAGAAAGAAAACCCAGGAACTTGCCACTGCCTCATTCCTAAAGTCTCTAGGTTTTAGCCTGTCTGCCTCTTCTCTCCACCTCTCGGTGTCTTCTTATGTTTACTTTACATATAATGTCAGCCATTGTAGTTGTTCTTAATGAGAGGAATAGGGAAAAGTGTGATACTCTATCCTCCCAGAATCAGAAGTCCCAAATTTCTCTTAATACTAAGCAGCACCATGTTTTAAGGAATAGGCATTAAAGTGTTTTCTCTTGTCCAAGGACTGAGAAGAACCAGGAGAATTTTGTCTGCTCTATTTCCTGACTCCTTTTCATTAATACTTAAATATGAGGTATTCAGCAACTATAGTCAGTTTGATAGCAAAGGTAGATGCTCCTTTGACATTTAATGGTATGTTCTTTGAAAGATTAGAGCTGTCAAAATGTCTGAAGGTTTTATTTGTACATTTTATTTCATTGTTTGGGCACTTTTTTGAGGCTGTTGACAGTTTTTGTTCATCCTCTGTATTTCCCCCTGAGGGGTCTTGAGGCTGTACTGGGAGGGCACAAGGAAGTCCAAGCCCAGGGACTTAGCCTTCTTCCATCCCTTCCTGACACAGGGCTTTCACTAGAACAGTGAAGTCAGACTACTGGCGGCCATGCTGGAGCATGAAGGATAGCTGTGCCTCTGTGGGTGGGCTTGGCTCTAGCTGTCCATAGCAGGCGAGTCATTGCTCTTTGCATTCCTGATTTAGCAAGAACATGAGGGGACCCCAATATTGCAAAGAAACTGTTGCATGTCTTTCTCTTTTCCAGGCAAAAACTGATTATTCCAAATGGAAGTTGCCCTGTTATTCTGAATACTTACTTTTGTGAGAAAGTTGTTGCCAAAGAAGATTCAAAAAAAACTTGTGATGTGTACTATCCGGACATACCCCTTCCAAGAAGAAGCATCTCTTTGGCCCAGATGTTTGTAATTAAGGGTCTAACAAATAATTCACCTGAAATCCAGGTAAAGTCCTATTGACTTAAAGGTTTTATGCTTGTAATATGTTAGTGACTGGATTTGGAAGGGCTTCAGTGTAAGTGAAGGTGTTTACCTTTTGTGTCCCTCCAAAAATCCCACCACAAGTATATATGCTGCAGGAACTTATTGTTATGCCTGAATATATTATAGTTCAGTTCAGCATTTAGTGGTGCTCTTTTTACAGTATTTCATCTTTCTAATTATGTATCTTTAATCTTTATTCTAATTTATTAAAACAGAGTCATGCATCACTTAACGGGGATATGTTCTGAGAAATTTGTCATTAGGTGATTTTGTCATTGTGTGACCATCATAAGAGTGCACTTACACAAACCTAGATGTTCCAGCGTACTGCACACTTAGGGTATATGGTATGGCTGATTGCTCCCAGGCCACAAACCTGCACAGCATGTTACTTTACTGAACACTGTAGGCAATTGTAACACAATGGTAAGTACTTGTGTATGTAAACATATCTAAACATAGAAAAAGGATAGTAAAAATACAGTCCAAAAGATAAAAAATGGTGCACCTGTATAGGGCATTTACCATAAATGGAGACTATAGAACTGGAAGTTGCTCTGGGTGAGTCAGTGAGTGAGTGCGGAGTGCATGTGAAGGCCTCAGACACTACTGTAGACTTTATAAACACTGAACACTTGCACTACACTAAATTAAATTTTTTCTTCAGTAATAAATAATTTAACCTTAATTTACTGTAACTTTCTAACTTTATAAACTTTAAATTTTTCATTAACTTTTTTACTCTTTATAGCAGCACTTAGCTTACAACACAAATACAAATAGCTATTCAAAAATATTTTTTCTTTATATCCTTTTTTCTGTTTTTATTTTTTATTTCTTTTTACTTTTAAAACTTCTTTGTTGTAAACTAAAATACAAACACACACAGTAGCCTAGGTCTTCACAGGGTCAGGACCATCAATATCACCATCTTCCACCTCCACATCTTGTCCCACTGGAATGTAGAGGGACAGTAATGTGCATGAAGCTGTCATCTCCTTGGATAACAATGCCTTCTTCTAGATACCTTCTGAAGGACCTGCCTGAGGATGTTTTACACATAACTTGTTTTTTAACATGTAGAACACTCTAAAATAACAATTAAAAGTATAGTACAGTAAATACATAAGCCGGTAACATTGTTTATTATTATCAAATATTAGGTACTATACATAACAGGATGTGCTAGACTTTTATGCAACTGGCAACACACTACTTTTGTTTACACCAGCATCACCACAAACGTGCATACATCACTAGGCAACAGGAATTTTTCATCTCCATCATAGTTTTATGAGACCACGGTCAAACATGCTGTCCATTGTTGACAGAAACATCATCATACAGTGCATGCTGGTATTTGACAACGTTCATTTTCTCTATTCTTGTAATGTCTAAGAATTTTTTAAAACCCTCCTTTATTTATTTAAAAAATCATATTTTTCTTTTCCACAATATCTATTATCCCTTGGGATAAAAAGAACTGCATAAGCTTGAGATTATATGCTGGAGTTGTTTTTTGCAATTTTACTTGTCCTAAGCCATGATCATTTGCCAAGATGAATTTAGGGAACTACTAAAATTCACTTGCTGTGGGCGCCCCTGAGACCACCCTAAGCACTGAATGTTCGTGTGGCTCCCAGTGCACTGGCCTCAAGGTCTCTGGGTTATATAAGTTGTCGCTAAGCAGAATGCTTCCTGAGACTGACAGATCAAGGGAGGAGGAATACGAAAGAAAAGTAGACAAACTTTCAGCCTGTTTTGTACCAGCTAGTCAAGCAAAATCTCTCTTTGACTATCAAAAGAAGTATCTGGAGAGGATTATGCAAAAAGGAAGACTCTCTAATCAATTTAATTACAACAGATAAAAAATATGGCCCAAAGCACATTACTGTTTTAACATATAGTTTTAAACAGCTATGTAATATTAATCCCATGAGATACATTTTTGGCCTATAACAGTGATAATGAAACTACTTGTAGCATAATGGTTAAACGTGTGAACTTTGGAACCAGATAACCTGGTTCAAATCCTAACTCAGCCACTTCCTGCTGGATCATCTCGGGCAAGATCCGTGGTCTCTGTGTCTCAGTTTTCTTATCTGTAAAATGGAGGTGTGATATTATCTATCTTCTTGGGTGGTTGTGTGAGGATAAGCATGTTTAATATGTAAATTTAAAAGCCTGGAATATATAGGAAGCACTCTGGAAGTGGTGGTGTTTTATTATGACAGGTGATATTATGTAAGGGGTTGTTGGGAGAATATGTGAGTATGTAAAATGCTTAGCCTCGGAGATTGCACATACAAGAACTTAATAAAATGAAGCATTTGTAGTATCCCTAGTCATTCTTTTATCTTCATTTTTGGTTTGTTCTGTTGGAATTCTTACCTCAAAAGAGAAAAATTTCTTGAATTATCATGAATTTTATTAGCAAAACTTTCTGTGTGTTTTCAAAGACCTGCCTGGTATAGCAGACATCCTGCTGTGCTCCTTGTTCTTTCACTGGCCTTCAGCTTGCAATCTTAGCCACCTGGCAGGCCCAGAGCCCCACACCACAAGTTCCTTTGTTTTCATCTTCATCATCACTTCAGTGTAGTGCAGATCCACTGGGGGGCTGCTTAAGGATGTCATTATTTGGTGTGCAGCATGTTGCTTGTTGTTAGCCAAACCTGAAACTTTGTGAGTCTTGAAACTGTTCCCTTTATGTATCTCGGCCAGGTTGTGTGTAGTGGTGTAGCCACCACAGGGACAACCTCGACCCACGGGCACAAAGAAGCAAAACAGCACATCCCAGCCGGCACTCCCCTAAGGGATTCTCTCCTGGACGTGGTGGAAAGCCAGGGAGCTGCCTCATGGCCAGGAGCTGGGGTCCGAGTGGTGGTGCAAAGAGTGTATTCTCTTCCCAGCAGAGACAGCACCAGGGGTCAGCAGCGGGCCAGCTCAGGACACACAGACCCAGCTGGAACTCGGTGAGTGCCAAGATGCTGGTGTGGGGCAGGGGTGAAGAGTCACTTAGACAGAGTGCTCTAGAAAGTGGAGGCTCTTCCCAGAGCACGTTCTTAGCTGCATTCACCATATACGTGCACTGTTTTTGTTTTTCCTTGCATCAAAATTTGGGCTACATGGTATGATAAAGGATTTTATCTATCTATTTAATTTTAAAGTCCTATTAAAAATTAAATTTACTGCATTTTCTTTTACCTTTAATGGTTCATGTTCTTGAAAGTCATACAAATGCAAGAAATATTGGTTTTGTTCTGGCAAAGCCAAGACATGTGGTTGTCATACCTCAAAAGACCATTGCAACATCCAGTTTTATATGTCTTGAAAACCTGAGTAAGTAATGGCAATTGGTAAACCTGTGGCTTTCAGAGAGTACTGTATCAAACCATCTGTATCAGAACTGCCTAATAGAACTTTCTGCAATGATGTAAATGTTGTCTGTCTGCATCATCCAATGCAGTTAAGTGCAGACAAATGTAGTAGAAGTGATGTTGTCTTTACTCAGATTTAGGCCCTTCCTGGTGTTGGTTCTTACAGATAGCTGTAGACGCATGACTGACAGAGAGGTTTGTTTGTTTACATCAGAGCCTCAGCATAGTCTTTTTTTCTTTTTGCAACGTCCACCTCTGGAGTTCAAGAGATTCTCGTGCCCAAGTAGCTGGGATTACAGGCATGCACCACCATGCCTGGCTAATTTTTGTATTTTTAGTAGAGACAAGGTTTTGCTACGTTGGCCAGGCTGGTCTCAAGTTCCTGGCCTCAAGTGATCCACCCGCCTCAGCCCCCCAAAGTGCTGATATTACTGGCGTGAACCACCACGCCCAGCCTGGCATAGCCTTTTGAAGTTATCTCTGGCAATGATAATTGCCCTCAAGGAAGTAAGATGGATTTCCAACAGAATAGAAATTAAAAGTGTAGATGCTACTTCATCAGTTTTGTTTAACTATTAATAAGAAAACACATACTGAAGAAACAGTAATTAACAATCATCCTGGCCGGGCATGGTTGCTAACACCTATAATCCCAGCACTTTGGGAGGAGCCCTAGGCAGGCAGGTCACTTGAGCCTAGGAGTTTGAGACCACCCTGGACAAAGCAAGATGGCAAGACCACATCTCTAACATAAAGACAAAGCAATCATCGTGTCGTAACACTGCCTTCTGATGCCAGAGAGAGAAACAGGATACCTACGCTCCTATGTGAATTATGAATAATCTTCAAGTGGAGGCACTTTATTTGAAAATACTATGAATTTCAGAAAGTCACCTTGAGGTCTAGAGTTGGAGAATGTTTCTTTTGGAATTACAGGAAAAAAAAATGATTCTTTTTTGGAATATGCATGTTTGTGAAATCCATGAAATCAGTTTTAAGGTCTTTATCATGGCTTATAAATATAGACCAGTCTTGCACCCTGTGCCCTAAATCTGTGGTAAATTTATATAGAATTTTCTAAGACAGCTACCCATCAGACATAGGTTTTTGTTTTGTGTTTTTGTTTTGCTTGGCCTTTTTAATGACACATC
The DNA here is from genome assembly GCF_024542745.1 of Macaca thibetana thibetana. NCBI lineage: Eukaryota > Metazoa > Chordata > Mammalia > Primates > Cercopithecidae > Macaca > Macaca thibetana. The sequence goes on along the minus strand of NC_065585.1, from coordinate 97,190,673 downwards.
CAGTGTTAGGTTTTAAAGAAGGGAATACTAGTTACCTTGGCAATGAGGAACTTGGTAGAGCTTCCTCATTTCAGCACACAGACCACACACTCCAAGGGGACGAGGAAACAGAGACAGTGGGGAACTGAATCACCCTGACAAGAAGGAACGACGAAACTGATGGTGTGGTTGCTTCCTCTGACTAATCACAGCCAATGCACGTTATGAAGGCTGTCCCTCTAGGTCCTCCAGTGGTGGTGGTTTTACTTGTTTAGCAAAGAGAGAAAAACTAGAAGCTAAAATCTGGTGAAATGCTACCAATGTGAGTGGCATTGTGAATGCTTTGGAGTTGTACTTTGGAATACATGTGGTGACATATCCAATGAGAATATGCTGGTGGTAGATTGAAAGAAGGCCAGGCATGAACTTCAAAAACAAGAAAACAACATCCAGTTATTCAGAGTTAATGAATATGCATTCTGTGTGATGCATTTTCTGTAGCACATCGGAGATTGTACAATATTGAAGCTAGGTAATATTATTCCCACTTTGCAGATGAGGAAACGGAGCCTCAAGGAGGATCTCACTGCTGACACAGGTGGACACAAAGAAAAATGCAATGGGATATAGAATCCCAGATGACATGGTTGTAGAGTGTTAGAGTTTAAAAGAAAAGGGAGAGGCCGGGCGCAGTGGCTCATGCCTGTAATTCCAGCACTTTGGGAGGCCGAGGCAGGCGGATCTCGAGGTCGGGAGATCTAGACCACCCTGGCCAACATGGTGAAACCCTGTCTCTACTAAAAATACAAAAATTAGCCGGCCATGGTGGTGCGCACCTGTAGTCCCAGCTACTCTGGAGACTGAGGCAGAAGAATCGCTTGAACCCAGGAGGTGGAGGTTGCAGTGAGCCGAGATCGTGCCACTGCATTCCAGCCTGGGGACAGAGCAAGACTCTGTCTCGAAAAGAAAAGGGAGAAAATTGAGTTAGAACCAAGCCGTGTTTAGATTAAGGCTGACCCAGGGTCAAGTTGTCCAGGGCAGCAGAAGTGCAGGTGCCTTGCCCTGGGGAGACTTGGTTGGACTGTGTACAAAGATGAACTTTTGAACTAAGGGCCATAGTGTTGGCCTTGAGTTTGAGGACAGGGCTGCTGAGATGTCTTTGGGTACAAGAAGATCTGATCATTAATATTTTCTAGATTATTTTGCTGTGATAATGATCAGGCTCTCTAGTTTATATATCAAATTAATATAGAAGTAAAACTGTACTTTATTCACTACTAATTGTTTGCTAATATATTTAGAAAGAAAAACTTAGAGAATGTATCTGCCTTCAAGACACAGCAGTATGCATTCTAAGGCAGTTTTTTATACATGTACATGTAGCACGAACATTATTAGAAGATGCAGATGTGTAGCCTGGAAGATTTTCTGCCTGTGATTCCTGCTTTCAGCTTCCTGATCAGAGATGACATATGGAACACTCTGTGGGTCCCACAGGATAGACAAACTTGGGCTTAGCTAGTACAGACTCATCAGCCCAGCACACACAGAAGGAAAATTGCATAAGCAGTGACCCCTTCCAACTAAAGGCAGCTCTAAGTCTGGTCTCCTTGTTTTTCAGAATGGCTTTTCTTGAGCTCTTGTCATTATCTGCTCTACCCCAGAGATCTTTCAAGCTATTAGTAAACTCAAAGACAACCTTGATTACTGTGTATTTTCTGTGAAGTCCAGAAATTACCGTGTGAGAAGAAATTAAACCTGGGTGAAAAGAAACGAAGATATCTTATGGCAGATTTGTTTGCCACAGTAGTTGCCCCTTCCCAGCCCAAGTCAGGTGGTTGCTGATAAAACCCTGCAATTAATTTCTGTCTAAGTTTACTTTGCACCTTGATCATAGGTGTCAATCTCAGTCTGTTCCCAGTTCTCAGGCAGTGTCACTTTTCTGATACCAGTAACAGCTTATCTTCTGAAAGCTGACAGCTCAATTAGTGCCAACCTTGAAATTAAAAGAAAATTTTTTGAAGCAGCTAGTCCTGTTCAGGGTCAGATAGATTCTCTCAAAAGGTTCATGTCCTCTGCACTGTGAAACATTATCAGAAATAGACTTTACATTTCAGAAATATAATATGTTAGAGTCCCCTGTCCATTGTTCTTCTGGATGACTTCCTTTAACTTGAGCTGTTAATGAAAACATTTCTGTGAGGTTTCTCAAGGTGTTGTAGGTCAGAGTAACCAACGCAAACTTAAGTTTTATAAATCACTAAAATCAAAGGTAACAAAAAACTGATGCAGAAGGCACTCCCTAACCACAGAATAGGCAGTCTGTTCAAAGCCCAAACGCACCTTTTTTATAGATCCACTACATGTTGAATGATCGTTAGATTAATGCATGACTAATAAAGCCATAGGCATTTTTTTTTTTTTAAGAGAAAGGGAGCACTGGCCGTCGAGGTAATTTATAACGAAAACTGAGGCAAAGAGAGAAAGTGATGATTCCTTAGTGATTCTCTGTGTCCTGGTGGTGCAGGTCCAGACCATATTACCTCACTCCAAGCCCATGGTGATTGTCAGCAGACATCACCTTTCTTTCTCCCTTTCTAAAACATTCTCTTCCTTTCTTCTTGAGATATTTAACCTAGGGACCAGTACTTTTTGTTTGTTTGTTTGTTTTTTAAACATGGTCTTGCTCTGTTGCCTAGGCTGGAGTGCAGTGGAGCAATCATGGCTTATTGCAGCCTCAACCTCCTGAGCTCAAGCAGTCCTTCCACCTCAGCCCCCAAGTAGTTGGAACCACAGGCACGTGCCACCACACCCAGCTAATTTTTTTTTTTTTTTTTTTTTTTTAGAGACAGGGTCTCACTCTGTTGCCCAGGCTAATCTCAAACTTGTAACCTCAAGCAATCCTCCTGCCTTGGCTTTCCAAAGTACTAGGACTACAGGCGTGAGCCACCATACCTGACCAAGTAATGTAATCTGTATCCTTTAGAGATGCAAATTATTTCTTGCCCTTCATTGCAGAAATATTTTAAAGTGGAGAGTTAGTCCTTTGCAAGAGGACAGAACTTGCTAAATAGTTGTGTCTTCAGACAAAAAGCTGGAGAAATTCACTGAGCTGGACTCAGAAAAAAAGCACATTTTCCTTTTTCCATACCTTGATGTTTTACTCCTGTTTTTGGTCTTTTGGCCTTTTCTTTATTTTCATGTTGTGTATTTATTCCTTCTTTTCACTAAGAAAAAAAAATCCACCATGCCCTGGACCAGGTCCTGGGCCTGCAGTGGTTGACAAAACCAGACATTGTCTCTGTGTTCCTAGAGCATAGTCCTAGTGAGAGATTCCACACAAAATAATTTACAACAAATGCATTTATGATTACAAGTTGCAGTAAGTGCCCTGGTGAGAAAAAAAATAGGGCACAAAGGAGAACGTACATAATTTAGTTTAGAGGGTTCAAAGATGGTGTTCTAAGGCAGTACTCTTTAGGTGTTAGGTAAAGAGAAGATGAAAGAGAATTGCTCACAGAAGAGAGAATACCTTTGAAAAGCTCTTGGACAGGAGGGAGATGCCAGCATGACCATGCTGCGCGGGCCAGCAAGAGATCCCAGGCAGGAAACCGGCCACAGCCTAGTGGACCATGTGCAGGAGCTGCAGTGTCTGCTGTGGCTGCCCACTGATCAAGAATGAGGTTGACCCGCTTGAAAATCAGCTTTAGCTATCAGGGGTTTAGTAGGATGGGCACATGGGCCAGGGCCCAGTGAAAGCAGAGAGACCCAGGAAGCAGCTACTGCCATAGTCCAGGTCAGAGAGGACTGGTGGGTTCCTGAGTCTCCTGTGGCTTTGCCAGAGCTAGAGAAAAGGTCCGTGTTCTGGATGTGTGTGATGGCTTCATAATGGATTGGTTGGGGGAGGAGCAAAGTAGAAGGGAATATTCAGAGAGCGAGCCTCAGCTTGAGTTATTTAGTTGAAGGATGTTCCCATTTGCTGAGATGAGAAAAACTACAGTGAGAGCAGGTCTGGAAGAAAGCTTGAGAATGCAGTCTGTGCCTACTGAGTTTGAGATTCCTATGAGACATCCAAGAACAGATGTCCTGTGAGAAAGCTGGACATACATACCTTACACCCAGAAGGTTTTAGATTGGACATAAATGTTTGGGGGCTCTCAGCTTGTGTCTGGTCACTATGTATCTTTGTATGTTCATTCATTTTGTTTGTGGATGTTAGCAGGTTATGTTTGTTTATGGTGCCAAGCTCCAAAGGCACTAATGGCTGTGAGTGCAAGGCAGCAGTGTCCTGTCACAGCTGAGTCTACAACCAGGGCTGTGGAGGAGGTCACTTTAGGGAAACAGTAGAGACAAAGGAAAGAAGAAATGCAGGCATTCAGCTCCAAGGTCCTCTTGCATTGGAAAGCAGGTAGAAGAGGAGACCGCTGAGGAGATAGAGGAGGCTGGGCTGGTGAAGCAAGAGGAAACCAGAACTGGTGGCAAGCGCTCAGGATGGTGCTTCCATGTGGGAGGGGACCCATAGTACTGCAAAGTCTAATAAAGTGGGCATTGAAAACCTGTGCCCCAGGCCGGGCGCGGTGGCTCACGCCTGTAATCCCAGCACTTTGGGAGGCCGAGGCGGGCGGATCACAAGGTCAGGAGATCGAGACCACGGTGAAACCCCGTCTCTACTAAAAATACAGAAAATTAGCCGGGCGCGGTTGTGGGCGCCTGTAGTCCCAGCTACTCGGGAGGCTGAGGCAGGAGAATGGCGTGAACCCGGGAGGCGGAGCTTGCAGTGAGCCGAGATCGCGCCACTGCACTCCAGCCTGGGCGACAGAGCCAGACTCCGTCTCAAAAAAAAAAAAAAAAAAAAAAAAAGAAAACCTGTGCCCCAGATTTGGGAGGAGTTGCTGGGTCACTTCATGAGCAGGAGGTGTAGGGAACAGTGAGCGCAGAAGCTCACTTAGCAGAGTAGAGTGGGTGGGATGCCAGAGGAGGAACAGGCTTGGATAATAAATGTTTTCTTGATGCACAAGGGGATGACAATATCCAAATTTACATAGAACAACAGAACTGCAATGAGGGCATTCTGTCTCTTGTTTCCTAATGTGTATGCAGGTACCATTTTTCTTTTAAAAATGCATTGAGACCGGTGGTTTAATGGAAAGGACAAAAAGTCTGGAATCAGACTGGTGTGGGTTCACTGGTGACAGGACATTTAGCAGGGAGACTGGGGCAAATTGTGTTTCCTTGTCCGTGAAACTGGTATTATAATACTATAATGCAGACTGATGGTGAGGACTGATTGGGATGATGTATGTGAAGTACTCAGCGGGATGCTTCCCATATGACAAGTACTCAGTAAAAAGCAGCTCACTCCCTCTTTAACAGCAACATAGATGCTTAAAAAAATAGTGGTAAAGAGCATTGCTACAATAATACAAACTTGAACTAAGCAAAGATAAGCTATTCCTTTACAAATCAGCACTCAGTGTTGGTACTGAGTCTGCCATCTGGCTGCTGAGGAAGCTTGCTTGAAGGTGATTTTTATTTCTATACTTTTGGCCACCTCATTCCCCACCTCTACCCCTACCACTGCCATCAAATAGGAGTTGATGCCCATTTACTTTGGAAAAGAAACATTTGTGTAAATTTGTATGTGAAGTATGACCACCACTGTCTAAATGATGGAGATATGGAAGTTCCTCTGGAATAAACATATTGCAGAAAACTGCGCTAATGCTGGGGCCAGTGTTGAATGGTGCTGATACTGTGGTTGGAAATTTTTTTACTTTGTCCAGAGCATTAAACAAATAAAGATCCCATCCAGGCACGGTGGCTCATGCCTGTAATCCCAGCACTTTGGGAGGCCGAGGTGGGCGGATCACAAGGTCAAGAGATCGAGACCATTCTGGCTAACACGATGAAACCCCATCTTTACTAAAAATACAAAAATAAAAAAATAGCCAGGCATGGTGGTGGGCACCTGTAGTCCCAGCTACTGGGGAGGCTGAGACAGGAGAATGGTGTGAATCCAGGAGGTGGAGCTTGCAGTGAGCTGAGATCGCACCACTGCACTCCAGCCTGGGTGACAGAGTGAGACTCCATCTCAAAGAAACAAACAAAAAAACAAAGATCCCAAACTCCTGATGGTGAGAATGGTTCAGATTAAGGCCAAACGAGGAACATGCACTAGTAGATCATGGATGTGATGATTAGGGGCATTAGGCTTTGCATGTGTTTGGATAGTGAAGAAAGACTCTTGGATCAAGCTTACTAGACTCCTTTTGAAAAGCTGGTCAGCTGTGACACATTGATTCCCCAGCTGTGTGCTCACCTGCTGTGTCCTGTTGGGTGAATACAGCTCTTCTCCCTGCTTGTGAACCTTACTTTTCTTCCCGCTGAACAGTTGGGAGATATTCTTGACTCTGCCTCCTTTTCTCTGTATTGAGATAGGGTGGCATACATTCCTTCTCTGTAACAGTGGCATATCCCTGTCTACAGTTGAAGAGCCTGAAGGGAAGACAGCTCCCTCGTCAACAACACAGGGAACCATTTCACCTGCTTTTCTTTTATGTATCACCACATACTGCCAGAGTTGGTGGAATGACTGTTCATCCATCTGCTTAGCATCACATTTTCGTAAGGTGGTTGTTGTCACTCATACTTGCTTTATTTCTGAAGTCTCTTTGCTTCTTCCTGTTGTAGAAAAGTTCGAATTGTTCCTTTTCAATGATTTGAATTTTTTTATTGTAATGTGAAAGATTGTGAGTGCAGAGTATCTTTTTTTTTTTTTTTTTTTTTGCATGTCCTTATAACTGATGCCATAGCCCATGCCTTAGGTTTGTTCTTACCTGTGCTCATTCAATTCATTTAAATCATCCCTTAATTATTAGTTCTGTGTCCATGAGTCTTAAATAAACCTTTTAATCTCAGCTGCCCATCTCTTCTTAACCTTTGTTTGTTTCCTCTCTAAAACAGTTATTGTCAGTCCTTATGATATCCAGGGCCATTTGACATTGTTTCTTCTCAGCCCTGGCTCAATATTAAAGCCTAATGAGGAACATGCACTGGTAGATCGTGGATGTGATGATTAGGGGCCTTAGCCTTTGTGTGTGTTTGGACAGTGGAAAAAGATTCTTGCATCAAGCTTACTAAATTCCTTTTGAAAAGGTAGTCAACCATTTTGACTACCTGAAAAGGTGGTCCGAAATTTTCAAAAGGAATCTAGTAAGCTTCATCCAAGAGTCTTTCTCCACTGTCCAAACATACACAAAGGCTAATTCTAGTAGTAGAATTAGTCTTACTACTGCTTATTCTACTAATTGACATCCAGACCCTTTATATTCTTTGCCATTCTTCCTGTCCACATGCCGACTTACTGTAAGAATAAAGACATATCGGAACCCATGGAATTACAGTCTGGTGTTTATGGTTCTGTCATGTATACACAGAGAGATCTAGAAATTGGAACTTGACTCATGGGGACCCGAAGGAATCTATCTTATCTCTATCACATTTTTAAAGAGCTTTATTGATACATAATTCATATCCCATAAAATTCATTTATTTAAAGTGTACAATTCAGTTATGTTTATTGTAATTACAGACTTGTACAATCATGACTATAATATGAAATTTTAGAACTTTCTGCAACCTCAAAAAGAAACCCCATACCAATTGACTGCCAATTCCCAATTCTTCCCAGCCCCTGGCAACCACTTATCTACTTTTTGTCTCTACAGATTTGCTTATTCTGGATACTTCATATAAGTAGAATCACAAATCTTTTGTGACTGCCTTCTTTTACCTAGCATAATATTTTTAAGGTTTATCCATGTTGTGATATGTTTCAGTACTTCATTCCTTGTTATGGATGAATAATAATCCATTATCTGTGAATATACCATATTTTATTTCTCTTTTGAGTTGATGCACACCTGAGTTGTTTCCACTTTATGATTAACATGAATAGTGCTACTATGAATATCCGCATACAAGTTTTTTGTGTGGATATATTTTCATTTCTCCTGAATATATATCTAGGCATGGAATTGCTGAGTCATAAGGTAACTCTATGTTTGATTTTCTGAGGGACTGCCACAGTATTTTCCAAAGTGGCTACACGATTTTACATTCCCATCAGCAATGTAAAATATACCAGGGTTCCACTTTCTCCACATCCACTCCAAAATTTGTTATTGTTGTCTTTTTTATTGTAGCCATCCACTTGTGTCTGAAGTGGGTATCTCATTGTGGCTTTGATTTGCATTTCCTGATGACTAGCAATGTTGAGCATCTTTTTTTTCTGAGACGGAGTCTCGCTCTGTCGCCAGGGCGGCATGCAGTGGCACAATCTCGGCTCACTGCAACCTCCGCCTCCCAGGTTCAAGCGATTCTTCTGCCTCAGCCTCCCAAGTAGCTAGGACTGCAGGTGCACGCTACCATGCCCAGCTAATTTTTTGTATTTTTAGTAGAGACAGAGTTTTGCCATGTTGGCCTGGATGGTCTCAATATCTTGACCTCATCATCTGCCTGCCTCAGCCTCCCAAAGTGCTGGGATTACAGGTGTGAGCCACTGCACCTGGTTGAGCGTCTTTTCATAGGCTATTGGCTGTTCGTATATCTTCTTTAGAGAAATGTCTTTCAAGTCCTTTGCCTATTTTTGAAGTTGGGTTATTTTTTGTTGTTGAATTGTAAGAGTTCTCTGTATAAGTCCTTTATCATTTGCAAATATTTTTTCCCATTCTGTGGAGTTTTTCACTTTTTTGATAGTGTCCTTTGAAACACAAAGATTTATCATTTTGACAATGTCCAATTTATCATTTTTGTTATTATTGCTTGTGTTTTCAGGGTCATATCTAAAAAACCATTGGTGAATCCAAGGTTATGCAAACATACTTCTATGTTTTCTTCCAAGAATTTTATAGCTTTTGCCCTTATATTTTGGTCTGTGATCCATTTTGAGTTAATTTGTGTGTATGGTCCAACATCGTGGGTTGGACCCTCCTTGTGGTTAAAGATTATGTTTAGTACTAATAGTAGTCTTTATGTTTTATTTAAATATATATCTTATTTTTGGCATTTGTTACAGTTTGCACTGTTATGTCTTTGTGTGCATAGCATTTCTTCCCTTGTAGGTAGCAGAAAATAGATCCATTTCTCCACCCTTTGTCTCTTTTAACTTTTATCATTTTATTGATCTAGTGTTGTGTTACACAGCTATCTGATTGAAACAGTAAAAGTTTCAGAGTAGAGTTAGAGGTGTAAATAATATGAAAGTAGTATGTTCATGCTCTTTAAACACTTGATAATATCAACCTATATCATTTGACCTATGTTCTCATTTATGGCTACACACATTGAATAACTTTCTTGGTAAACTTATGGATAATATGAAAACTGCAGTGAAAGTTTCCATGCTCTTTTTTTCTATATATTAAACCAGTGATAGACTTGAAGGAAAAAATGAAATGGAATGGCAACAGCCTAGGGATATGAGTACAGACAATTATGAAGTTTTGATAATAGAATGAAAACAGCAAGAGTAATTTTCCAGATTCATATTCAGTCATGGTATGTGTAACCACCATTCTAAGTTTGCATCTTAACCTGGCCATGGTGATTTTCCAGCACCTGTCATCCATCAAGAACAAGAAGGATTTCAAGGTGGCCCTATATAAAAGGCATGGAATTTTTTCCTCCCTATTTCTGACCTCCTTTCTCTGGAAACTTTTGTTCCTGAAAGAGGCTGGAGACCTGGAACAGTCTCCCCACTCTTCCTACCATACCCCCACCCCATTCCTGCAGCTGCAATCTGGAGCAGCACTGTGATCACACTAGAACTTTCCTGTGAGTCAGATTGCAGCTCTGGAGTGTGCTTTGCTGAGATGATGGCACAGAGAAGAGCCATGGGAGACAGCACACAGCCTGGCAGAGTCTTCAGGGGTGGCCAGATGCAAGCACACAGTGCCACGTGCCTCTGTGGGCAAGAAGCAGAGACAGGGCGAGATCAAGCCTGACCCAACTTGACTTCCTCCTCCAGCTGAGCCGCCACACCTTGCTGCCCCTCTCCTCCCCTTTTGCCTCTGTCAAATGACCTACTCTGCCCTCTCTTCCAGCTGCTGCTAGACCCAGAGCATTTGGTGCAGCCAGCTGGCAGGTTTGGTAGGCTCACCCTTGTTATGCTGATTTCTTGGCTCCACAGTTCTCAGTGGCTTGAGCCAGCTCAGCTCCTTCTCCACAGGGAACTGGAGCAAAAATCCTGCAGAGCAATTCTTGGGTTGGACACTGTCTTCCCAGGAGAGAGGATTGTACATGAACAGATGCCCTTGTTTCTTCCTCACTTGCTGCTCTGGCACTGGTATTATAAATGGTCTGAACTTTCACATTTATTTGCACAGATACAAAAGAGAGTGACAGATGCTTGATTATATAATGAGACTAACAACCAGGTATTAAACATTGCACTGATACTTGTCATTGCCTTCAAAATAAGCTCTATGTGTTTTCTTTACTTCAGTTGTCTCATTTAACCATAAATAAGCCCTCGGAGGTCAGGGGCTGTGACTCATCTGGTTTTGGTACTGGACCATGAATGCAGTAGACACCCAGCAAGTATGTGTTGATGGGAAACAGCAATGGCTGATTGAGCAGCTAAGAAGGTGGGGTGAGGTTGTGGCTCCCCTTCTCTTCTCAGGATGAACCAGTCCATGGAGTTGTACTACAAATGTTGTTGTTTGTCTAAGGAGATTGACGAGGCCAGTGAGGTAGAACTTGCCAGGAATACTCTGCTTTGGGACAGAGGTGATGTGTGTTCCAATCAGATAGAGGATGAGACACTGGGAACCAAGGTCCCTGAAGAATGTTCAGTCAGTATAAACAAATAGGGAACAGCACAAGGAGGGACACTTAGGGAAGTGGCAGGGGAGGAACAAGGGCAGCTCTTGGGTGAAGATGTTTATAAAGAAAATAGAGGCTGGGCTCGGTGTCTCACGCCTGTAATCCCAGCACTTTGGGAGGCCAAGACGGGCAGATCATGAGGTCAGATTGAGACCATCTGGCTAACACAGTGAAACCCTGTCTTTACTAAAAATACAAAAAATTAGCCAGGTGTGGTAGGGGGGCACCTGTAGTTCCAGCTACCTGGGAGGCTGAGGTAGGAGAATGGCGTGAACCCGGGAGGTGGAGCTTACAGTGAGCCGAGATGGCGCCACTGCACCCCAGCCTGGGCAACAGAGCGAGACTCCATCTCAAAAAAAAAAAGAAAATAGAGAATTCAGTGGATAATGATGTAAGGGTTTTAAAGCATTTATTACAATTAATGTAGAACTAAAAGTTCAAGCAAAAATTAAACAACCACAGGCAGATGATAGAATTAAAATATGACATTTAACATCGAATGAAATAAAATTACCTGAGAGGAAGGAACTCATCATTTGAATTAAACAAAAAAGGAGAACTGAGTCGTCCAGAGGTAGCTTGTGGGGAGAGACTCCACAGGCCTCTGGTATCTGTATCTCAAGGCAACTGTGTGAGGCCCTCCACACGTACCTGGCCTGCCACCTGGTTTCCCGTAAGTGCAAGACCACCCTTCCTATCTTTGGTGTGGAATCTCAATGCAGGTTGTCTACAGCTCCTAGAGGAGGGAACAAGAGAGGACTAGATTATATGCATGCTATGGAGTGGGAAGAAGAGTGAAATAAATGTCAAAATCTTATTGATGCCTCCCAATGAAATCAGATTTTTGGAAAACTTCAGAAGTGGCTTATTCAGCTTTGTACTTCGAGTCTTTGCACACAGGTAAGTTAAATAGAACCCTGGCTACCCTGAAATCCCGCAGACATTGAATGAGGAGAAGCTGAACATCTCTGAGGGACCCATCTCCTCAAGAGCTATGGAAAAGTGGGAAACTGCAGTGACAGCAAGGATACCAGGAAATCTTGTCTTGAAAATTTTTGAACTTAATTCTGGTTTGTACTCAGCTCATGGTTGCATCATCTTCTCTCCAGAAAAGGCTAGAACAAGATTTCCTGAAATGATATATGTTCAAGAGCTACCGCGTATTTGGGAGAAAGTGTCATTCCTAATGGCAGACAATAAAGGCATTATCTGGTAATTTACTTTTATGTTTCAGTTTTTAACTTCTTCCAGGTGCTTCCTAAATAATAATATCTGGTCTCTGCTTTATGTTTGGGTGGAAAATTGGGGAGAGTATAACCCAAGGAGCCGAGGGGCAACGATGAAGCCATGTACCTGTGAGCACTGTGACTTTTAGGCCTTGTGACAGCTATGACTCATCTGTCACCTCTGCCTGGTCAGAGTATGCTCTGTTAATGTTGTGGTAAAAAACACTAAGTATGTCCATTTACATATATGCATTCATATGTGTCCCCTTTATACACTACCTGGAAGCTTCCATAAGAAGAGACTGTTTCCAGTCACTGCCACCATGGAGGAAATGGATGCTATGCGGCAGGCTCCCGGAATGCCTGGTAGAACCATGTGAATTTTATGTGTATGTATGCATTAACTTATATTTATTTATTTATTGAGATAAAATTAACATAAAATTGACCATTTTGAAGTGTGTAATTCAGTGGTAGCACATTCACAATGTTGTACAACTACCAACGCTATATCATTCCAAAACAGTTTAATCACACCAAAGGAAATCCTATACATATTAAGCAGTCCCTCCCCACTAACCCCTTACCCAGACCGTTGCAGCTACCAGTCTGCTTTCTGTTTCTGTGTATTTGTCTGTTCTGAATATTTCATATAAATGGAATGATACAACATCTTACCTTTTGTGTCTGGCATCTTAAACTTGGGATAATGTTTTCAAGGCTCATCCATTCTGTAGCATGTGCCAGTACTTCATTTCTTTTTATGGCTGAATAATATTCTGTTGTATAGATATATCACATTTTATGCATTCATCAGTTTATGGACATTTGTGTTGTTTTCACTTTTTGGCTTTTATGAATAATGTTGCTATGAACTTCTGCACAGAAGTTTTTCTGTGGACATCTGTTTTCATTTCTGTTGGTGTAGATATGCCTAGGAGTAAGTTACTGGGTTATATGTTAATTCTATGTTTAACTTTTTGAGGAACCACCATACTGTTTTCCACAGTGGCTACATCATTTTAAATTTTCACCAGGGGTGCAGTTTCTCCACATCCTCGCCAGCACTTGTTTTCTTTTTGTAACCATAACAATCCTAATGGGTGTGAAGTGGTATCTCACTGTGGCTTTGATTCACATCTCTCTAATGACTGATGATGAGCTTCTTTTCATGTGCTTGTTGTCCATTTGCGTATCTACTATGGAGAAATGATTTTTCAAGTCTTTTACTCTTTTTAAAATTGTGTTGTATTTTTATTGTCGAGTTGTAAGAGTTTTCTCTTTTTATTTTATTTTATTTTAAGTTACAAGTTACATGTGCAAGATGTGTTACATAGGTAAATGTGTGCCATGGTAGTTTGCTGCACCTATCAACCCATAACCTGGGTGTTAAGCCACACATGCATTAGCTATTTATCCTCAGGCTCTCCCTTTCCCCACTCCCTACCCCATACAGGCCCCAGTGTGTGTTCTCTTCCCTGTGTCCACAAGTTCTCATTGTTCAGCTCCCACTTGTAAGTGAGAACATGTGGTGTTTGGTTCTCTGTTCCTGTGATACTCTGCTGGGGATAATGGCTCCCAGCTCCATCCATGTCCCTGCAAAGGACATGATCTCGTTCCTTTTTTTTTTTTTTCTTTTTAGATGGAGTCTCGCTCTGTTGCCAGGCTGGAGTGGTGGTGTGATCTTGGCTCACTGCAACCTCTGCCTCCTGGGTTCAAGCAGTTCTCCTGCCTCAGCCTCCCAAGTAGCTGGGACTACAGACATGCGCCACCACGCCTGGTTAATATTTTTGTATATTAGTGGAGACGGGGTTTCACCATGGGCCAGGATGGTCTTGATCTCCTGACCTCTTGATCCACTCACCTCGGCCTCCCAAAGTGCTGGAATTACAGGCATAAGCCACCGCACCCAGCTGATCTCATTCCTTTTCATGGCTGCATAGTATTCCATAGTGTATATGCACCATATTTGCTTTATCCAGTCTATCATTGGTGGGCATTTGGGTTGATTCTATGTTTTTGCTTTTGTGAATAACGCTGCAGTGAACATATGCATGCATTTATCTTCATAATAGAATGATTTATATTCCTTCGGGTATATACCCAGTAATGAGATTGCTGAGTCAAATGCTATTTCTGGTTCTAGGTCTTTGAGGAATCACCACACTGCCTTCCACAAAGGTTAAACTAATTGATATTCCCACCAACAGTGTAACAGTGTTCCTGTTTCTCCACAGCCTCGCCAGCATCTGTTGCTTCTTGACTTTTTAATAATTGCCATTCTGACTGGCATGAGATGGTATCTGATTGTCTTTTTGATTTGCATTTCTGTAAGAGTTCTCTTTTTATATATTGTGGATATAAGACCCCAATCAAATATATGATTTGTGAAATTTTCCTCCCATCCTGTAGGTTGTCTTTTCACTTTCTTGATAGTGTCCTTTGATACACAAAAGTTTTAATTTTTTTTATTTTTATTTTTATTTTTATTTTTTTGTGACTGACTCTTTTCTTTCTTTTTTTTTATTATTATTATACTTTAAGTTCTAGGGTACATGTGCATAACGTGCAGGTTTGTTACATATGTATACTTGTGCCATGTTGGTGTGCTGCACACATCAACTCGTCTTTTACATCAGGTATAAATCCCAATGCAATCCCTCCCCCCTCCCCATGATAGGCCCCGGTGTGTGATGTTTCCCTTCCCGAGTCCAAGTGATCTCATTGTTCAGTTCCCATCTATAAGCGAGAACATACGGTGTTTGGTTTTCTGTTCTTATGATAGTTTGCTGAGAATGATGGTTTCCAGCTGCATCCATGTCCCTACAAAGGACAGAAACTCATCCTTTTTTATGGCTGCATAGTATTCCATGGTGTATATGTGCCACATTTTCTTAATCCAGTCTGTCACTGATGGACATTTGGGTTGATTCCAAGTCTTTGCTATTGTGAATAGTGTCGCAGTAAACATACGTGTGCATGTGTCTTTATAGCAGCATGATTTATAATCCTTTGGGTATATACCCAGTAATGGGATGGCTGGGTCATATGATACTTCTAGTTCTAGATCCTTGAGGAATCGCCATACTGTTTTCCATAATGGTTGAACTAGTTTACAATCCCACCAACAGTGTAAAAGTGTTCCTATTTCTCCACATCCTCTCCAACACCTATTGTTTCCTGACTTTTTAATGATTGCCATTCTAACTGGTGTGAGATGGTATCTCATTGTGGTTTTGATTGCATTTCTCTGATGGCCAGTGATGATGAGCTTATTTTCATGTGTCTGTTGGCTGTATGAATGTCTTCTTTTGAGAAATGTCTGTTCATATCCTTTGCCCACTTTTTGATGGGGTTGTTCGTTTTTTTCTTGTAAATTTGATTGAGTTCTTTATAGGTTCTGGATATTAGCCCTTTGTCAGATGAGTAGATTGCAAACATTTTCTCCCATTCTGTAGGTTGCCTGTTCACTCTGATGGTAGTTTCTTTGGCTGTGCAGAAGCTCTTTAGTTTAATGAGATCCCATTTGTCAATTTTGGCTTTTGTTGCCATTGCTTTTGGTGTTTTAGACATGAAGTCCTTGCCCATGCTTATGTCCTGAATGGTATTCCCTAGGTTTTCTTCTAGGGTTTTTATGGTGTTAGGTCTAACATTTAAGTCTCTAATCCATCTTGAATTAATTTTCGTATAAGGAGTAAGGAAAGGATCCAGTTTCAGCTTTCTACTTATGGCTAGCCAATTTTCCCAGCACCATTTATTAAATAGGGAATCCTTTCCCCATTTCTTGTTTCTCTCAGGTTTGTCAAAGATCAGATGGCTGTAGATGTGTGGTATTATTTCTGAGGACTCTGTTCTGTTCCATTGGTCTATATCTCTGTTTTGGTACCAGTACCATGCTGTTTTGGTTACTGTAGCCTTGTAGTATAGTCTGAAGTCAGGTAGCGTGATGCCTCCAGCTTTGTTCTTTTGACTTAGGATTGTCTTGGCAACGCGGGCTCTTTTTTGGTTCCATATGAACTTTAAAGCAGTTTTTTCCAATTCTGTGAAGAAACTAATTGGTAGCTTGATGGGGATGGCATTGAATCTATAAATAACCTTGGGCAGTATGGCCATTTTCACAATATTGATTCTTTCTATCCATGAGCATGGTATGTTCTTCCATTTGTTTGTGTCCTCTTTTATTTCACTGAGCAGTGGTTTGTAGTTCTCCTTGAAGAGGTCCTTTATATCCCTTGTAAGTTGGATTCCTAGGTATTTGATTCTCTTTGAAGCAATTGTGAATGGAAGTTCATTCATGATTTGGCTCTCTGTGATTGTCTGTTACTGGTGTATAAGAATGCTTGTGATTTTTGCACATTAATTTTGTATCCTGAGACTTTGCTGAAGTTGCTTATCAGCTTAAGGAGACTTTGGGCTGAGACAATGGGGTTTTCTAAATATACAATCATGTCATCTGCAAAGAGGGACCATTTGACTTCTTCTTTTCCTAACTGAATACCCTTGATTTCTTTCTCTTGCCTGATTGCCCTAGCCAGAACTTCCAACACTATGTTGAATAGGAGTGGTGAGAGAGGGCATCCCTCTCTTGTGCCAGTTTTCAAAGGGAATGCTGCCAGTTTTTGCCCATTCATATGATATTGGCTGTGGGTTTGTCATAAATAGCTCTTATTATTTTGAGATATGTTCCATCAATACCGAGTTTATTGAGTGTTTTTAGCATGAAGGGCTGTTGAATTTTGTTAAAGGCCTTTTCTGCATCTATTGAGATAATCATGTGGTTTTTTTCTTTGGTTCTGTTTACATGCTGGATTATGTTTATTGATTTGCGTATGTTGAACCAGCCTTGCATCCCAGGGATGAAGCCCACTTGATCATGGTGGATAAGCTTTTTGATGTGCTGCTGGATCCGGTTTGCCAGTATTTTATTGAGAATTTTTGCACTGATGTTCATCAGGGATATTGGTCTAAAATTCTCTTTTTTTGTTGTGTCTCTGCCAGGCTTTGGTATCAGGATGATGTTGGCCTCATAAAATGAGTTAGGGAAGATTCCCTCTTTTTCTGTTGATTGGAATAGTTTCAGAAGGAATGGTACCAGCTCCTCCTTGTACCTCTGGTAGAATTCAGCTGTGAATCCATCTGGTCCTGGGCTTTTTTTGGTTGGTAGACTATTGCCTCCATTTCAGAGCCTGCTATTGGTCTAGTCAGGGATTCAGCTTCTTCCTGGTTAGTCTTGGGAGAGTGTAAGTGTCCAGAAAATTATCCATTTCTTCTAGATTTTCTAGTTTATTTGTGTAGAGGTGTTTATAGTATTCTCTGATGGTAGTTTATATTTCTGTGGGGTCGTGGTGATATCCCCTTTATCACTTTTTATTGCATCTATTTGATTCTTCTCTCTTTTCTTCTTTATTAGTCTTGCTAGCGGTCTCTCAATTGTGTTGATCTTTTCAAAAAACCAACTCCTGGATTCATTGATTTTTTGGAGGGTTTTTAATGTCTCTATCTCCTTCAGTTCTGCTCTGATCTTAGTTATTTCTTGCCTTCTGCTAGCTTTTGAATGTGTTTGCTCTTGCTTCTCTAGTTCTTTTAATTGTGATGTTAGAGTGTCAATTTTAGATCTTTCCAGTTTTCTCTTGTGGGCATTTAGTGCTATAAATTTCCCTCTACACACTGCTTTAAATGTGTCCCAGAGATTCTGGTATATTGTATCTTTGTTCTCATTGGTTTCAAAGAACATCTTTATTTCTGCCTTCATTTCGTTATGTACCCAGTAGTCATTCAGGAGCAGGTTATTCAGTTTCCATGTAGTTGAGCGGTTTCGATTGAGTTTCTTAGTCCTGAGTTCTAGTTTGATTGCACTGTGGTCTGAGAGAGTTTGCTATAATTTCTGTTCTTGTACATTTGCTGAGGAGTGCTTTACTTCCAGTTATGTGGTCAATTTTGGAATAAGTGTGATGTGGTGCTGAGAAGAATGTATATTCTGTTGATTTGGGGTGGAGAGTTCTGTAGATGTCTATTAGGTCTGCTTGCTGCAGAGATGAGTTCAATTCCTGGATATCCTTGTTAACTTTCTGTCTCGTTGATCTGTCTAATGTTGACAGTGGGGTGTTAAAGTCTCCCATTATTATTGTATGGGAGTCGAAGTCTCTTTGTAAGTCTCTAAGGACTTGCTTTATGAATCTGGGTGCTCCTGTATTGGTGCATATATATTTAGGATCGTTAGCTCTTCCTGTTGAATTGATCCCTTTACCATTATGTAATGGCCTTTTTTGTCTCTTTTGATCTTTGATGGTTTAAAGTCTGTTTTATCAGAGACTAGGATTGCAACTCCTGCTTTTTTTTGTTTTCCATATGCTTGGTAGATCTTCCTCCATCCCTTTATTTTGAGCGTATGTATGTCTCTGCATGTGAGATGGGTCTCTTGAATACAGCAAACTGATGGGTCTTGACTCTTTATCCAGTCTGTGTCTTTTAATTGGAGCATTTAGTCCATTTACATTTAAGGTTAATATTGTTATGTGTGAACTTGATCCTGCCATTATGATATTAACTGGTTATTTTGCTCGTTAGTTGATGAAGTTTCTTCCTAGCTTCAATGGTCTTTACATTTTGGCATGTTTTTGCAATGACTGGTACCGGTTGTGCCTTTCCATGTTTAGTGCTTCCTTCAGGGTCTCTTGTAAGGCAGGCCTGGTGGTGACAAAATCTCTAAGCATATGCTTATCTGTAAAGGATTTTATTTCTCCTTCACTTATGAAACTTAGTTTGGCTGGATATGAAATTCTGGGTTTAAAATTCTTTTCTTTAAGAATGTTGAATATTGGCCCCCACTCTCTTCTGGCTTGTAGAATATTTGCCCAGAGATCTGCTGTTAGTCTGATGGGCTTCCCTTTGTGGGTAACCCGACCTTTCTCTCTGGCTGCCCTCAACATTTTTTCCTTCATTTCAACTTTGGTGAATCTAGCAATTATGTGTCTTGGAGTTGCTCTTCTCGAGGAGTATCTCTGTGGTGTTCTCTGTATTTCCCGAATTTGAATGTTGGTCTGCCCTACTAGTTTGGGGAAGTTCTCCTGGATGATATCCTGAAGAGTGTTTTCCAACTTAGTTCCATTTTCCCCCTCACTTTCAGGCACCCCAATCAGACGTAGATTTGGTCTTTTTACATAATCCCATACTTCTTGCAGGCTTTGTTCATTTCTTTTTCTTCTTTTTTCTTTAGGTTTCTCTTCTCGCTTCATTTCATTCATTTGATCCTCAATCGCTGATACTCTTTCTTCCAGTTGGTTGAGTCGGTTACTGAAGCTTGTGCATTTGTCCGATATTTCTCATGTCATGGTTTTCATCTCTGTCAGTTCGTTTATGACCTTCTCTGCATTAATTACTCTAGCTATCAATTCTTCCACTCTTTTTTCAAGATTTTTAGTTTCTTTGCGCTGGGTACGTAATTCGTCCTTTAGCTCTGAGAAGTTTGATGGACTGAAGCCTTCTGTCATCTCGTCAAAGTCATTCTCCGTTCAGCTTTGATCCGTTGCTGGTGATGAGCTGCGTTCCTTTGCAGGGGGAGATGTGCTCTTATTTTTTGAATTTCCAGCTTTTCTGCCGTGCTTTTTCCCCATCTTTGTGGTTGTATCTGCCTCTGGTCTTTGATGATGGTGACGTACTAATGGGGTTTTGGTGTGGGTGTCCTTCCTGTTTGATAGTTTTCCTTCTAACAGTCAGGACCCTCAGCTGTAGGTCTGTTGGAGATTGCTTGAGGTCCACTCCAGACCCTGTTTGCCTGGGTATCAGCAGCAGAGGCTGCAGAAGATAGAATATTGCTGAACAGCGAGTGTACCTGTCTGATTCTTGCTTTGGAAGCTTCCTCTCAGGGGTTTACTCCACCGTGTGAGGTGTGGGGTGTCGGTCTGCCCCTAGTGAGGGATGTCTCCCAGTTAGGCTACTCAGGGATCAGGGACCCACTTGAGCAGGCAGTCTGTCTGTTCTCAGATCTCAGCCTCCGTGTTGGGAGATCCACTGCTCTCTTCAAAGCTGTCAGACAGAGTCGTTTGCATCTGCAGAGGTTTCTGCTGCTTTTTTGTTGTTGTTGTTGTTGTTGTTTAGCTGTGTCCTGTCCCCAGAGGTGGAGTCTCAGTTGAAAATGCAGAAATCACCTGTCTTCTGTGTTGCTCGCGCTGGGAGCTGGAGACTCAACTTCCTCTTTCTCCAATTTTTTTTTTTTTTTAAAAGAGACAGGGTCTTGCTCTGTCACCCAGGCTGGAGTGCAGTGGTCGGATTATAGCTCCCTGCAGCCTCAAACTCTTGGACTCATGCAAGCTTCTCAAAGTGCTAGGATTATAGGGGTGAGTCACTGTGCCCAGCCAAGTTTTACGTTTGATGACATTCAAATTATCTATTTTTTCTTTTGTTGCTTGTGCTTTTGGTATCTTTTCTATGAACTGTTATCAAATCCAAGGTCATGAAGATTTACTCCTGTGTTTTTGTTCAAGAATTGTATAGTTTTAGCCTGTATATGCATTTAGGTATTGGGGACAGTTTAAATTAATTTGGCTAGTTCATTGCAGTTCCCTCTTAATCTTTGGATTGACATTTCCATTTCTGTGAAAATAGCCTTTTTTTTTTTTCTTTTTTTTTTTTTCTCTCTCTCCCTCTCTCTCTTTTTTTTGCCAGAGTCTCACTCTGTCGCACAGGCTGGAATACAGTGGCACCATCTTGGATCACTGCAACCTCTGCCTCTCAGGTTCCAGCAGTTCTCCTGCCTCAGTCTCCCGAGTAGCTGGATTACAGGTGCGCACACTGTAATTGACATCTCTGCTAAACCCTGGGCACTCCACCATGCCCGGCTAATTCTTGCATTTTTAGTGGAAAAGGAATTTCGCCATATTGGCCAGGCTGGTGAGCCACTGCACCTAGCCAGCCATTGGTTTTTGATAGGGATTGCATTGAATCACTATATGGCAGTAGCTTAATAATATTCAGTTTTTCAGTTCATGAAGACAAGATGCCTTTCCATTTATTTAGGTCTTCTTTAATTTCTTTCAGAAATGTTTTGGAGTTTTAATTGTACAAGTCTTATACTTCCTTGTTTACATTTGTTTCTATTTTATTGTTTTGATGCTATTATAAACCAGTTTGTTTCTTAATTTTCTTTTCAGATTGTTCATTGCTAGTGTATAAAAATATAACTTATTTTTGTTTGTTGACCTTGTATCCTGCAACTTTGCTGAAGTTTTTAGCTGTAATAGATTTTTGTGGATTTTTAAAAATTTTTTCTCCATAGAAGATTGTCATCTGTGAGTAAAGATAGTTTTACTTCCTCCTTTCCAATTAGTTTGTTATTTATTTCTTTTTCTTACTTAATTGCTATAGCTAGAATTTCCAGTACAGCATTGAATGAAAGTAGCAAAAGCAGGAATCGTTGTTTTGTTCCTGATCTTGGGGAGAGCTCTCATTCTTTCACCATTGAGTGTGTTAGCTGTGAAGTTTTCATCAATGCCCTGTGCCTGGTTGAGGAAGTTCCTTCTTTTCCTGCTTTGTTGAATCTTTTTTGTCCTGAAAGAATCTTAGATTTTGTCAAATGATTTTTCTGCATAGTATAATCACACTTTTTAAATTTTATATACTATATATTTAGGAATCAGAGAAGTGTGTAACCTACAGTGATTCTTAGTAGGGAAGGTGTTTATAATCAAATTACTAAAATAATTGCTTTGAGTCATCAGGATATAGAACCAGTTCAGTTCTACTGGATCCTTCTTTGCAGTGATACTCTCTATAGTGGGAATTTACAAATATGTACTTATCATTACTTTTTTATTTAATTACTTTAACATGCTTCTCATTTTAAAATAGTTTTAACTGTATAGAAAAGTTTGCAAAGATAATACAGAGCGTTCCCAAATACAGAGTGTTCCCACGTACTCCATATCCAGTTTCCCTTGTTGTTACATCTTGCATTATTATGCCACATACATAACAATTAATTAAGCAGTATTGTCACAATATTATTCACTGAAGTTCATACTTTATTTAAATCTCCTTAGATTTTCCCTGGTGTCCATTTTCTGTTGCAGCACCCCGTTCGTGATAGCACATTACATCTCATTGTCATGTCTCCTTAGGCTCCTGTAGACTTTCTTAAATGCTTTTTGCTTTTTATTACCAGGACAGTTTTGAGGATTACTGGACAGATATTTTGTCGAAGATCCCTTATTTTGTGTTTTTTTGATATTTAGACAGGTATGGATTTGGGAGAAAAAGATTGCAAACATAAAATTCCATTTTAATTACATCCTATCAAAGCTGCATACTGTCAACATGATGTATCTTTGTTGGCATTAATCATACTTGCTTGCTCAGGTAGCAGTCATGATTTGTCAGGTGTCTATGAAGTTACTTTTTTAAGAAAATTAAGCTATTTTTAAACTCCCATTTTATAATGCCTGGGAGGTGAAGCTGGAGCATGCACTGTTACCTCCATTGGTACCTAAGATAGTCTGAAGCAAGAGCATTTGTGACATAGATGACAACATCAGAGAAGGGGTGGCATACAAGCCAAATTTCTGAGTAGTCTTTGAAGTCAACTATTATTCATGTTTGTTTCAGGATTAGCGGCATAGAACTGGGGGCACTTCTAAGACCTTAAACATAATTTTGCAGTGGATAAATATATCAAATTGTATCCATTCATAGTTTATGAACATTGGGGCCATCAAAAGATGCACCATCACCGTTCAGTGCTGTCAAATGGAAATAATAAGGCCTGTTGTAAGTTACCTTTTGTTGCAAGGGTTTAATAGGATAATATATAAGAGATATTGTTCCATTAATTGACCTTTGTCAAGTGCCTACTGTGTCACATCATCCTGCAGTGCAAACAGTGGCATGTACAAAAGAGAGAAAAAACAGCTCCTGTCCTAAAATATCTGTATGAATAAAAGTCACCTGCATAATAAGTTTTGTCCTGGATGATATGAGCCAATGTTTCCAAAATACTGACCTTAGATTACTTTATGCGATTTTGGGAGTGGGAAATACTAACTTAAAATGAATATTGCTTCTCTGAGCCACATTGTTGGTGCTCAGCTGCTGCTCAGTTCTTGGGATGTGCCAGAGACAAGCCCTAGTCTTCAGGGCACTGACAATCATGTCATCAGGATTTGCCACAGCTTCAGGTACATTATGTTCTAATAGAGTTCCTTTAGGCCAAAAGATATCTATAATGTCAGTAAGAGCACTGTGGAGGTTTAGTGTATTGGGCAAGGATCTCTAAAGTCAGGAGATCAATGCAGGGTTAACATGCTTTTGTGTGTGTGATTTGTGTTTGAATCAGAATTCTTCTTATGTCATTTTCTAGTTGGTTTGTCTGGCTGGATTTTTTTTTTAAGTAATATAATCTCATTCCTTAATCTTCTGCAAAAGAGATGCATCTATTGTTGTAAAGACTTTTCCTGTCATCCTCTTCATTCTGTACAGTCCAGCTATCATTATTCAGTCTTGAAGGAAAACCAAACTGAGTTTATTAAAATCTGAATGATACGAATTTAAAAAAATTTTTCCCTTTAAGGTGCATACATTAACTCAAACTGTAATATAATATTGCCAAGGGTGATAGATAGGTTGTACAGTAAACATTCTATAAATTTTAGCAGGAATTAATTTTTTTATTCAGCTATAGTTTTTAATAATTTAATTTTCTATAGATAAATTTTGAAAACATGTCTGCATATTATACATGGAGGAGATAAACAGTTGTGTTATTTTCTCGGAATTACCTGACAAGTAATTTATTACTGTATACAAGGCCTTAGTTTTAAAAACCCACATATAATTGTTTTATATAATTAAAATTTGTGTGTGTGTATACTTTGAGGTAAGAACAGCTGAGCAACCAACTTTTAAAGTAATCGTTTTTTAGTTCCATTGGTCTTCAGCTTCATTTGTGGGAACTTACAACTTAGTTTAGGAACAATATCAATGTCAAAAATGGGATATTATGCTGTCATCTAAAATTAAGGAATGTGAACAGTCTTTCTGTGTTAATATGGAATGATCACCAGTATTATTATAAATGAACAAGGTCCAAAACAAGCACAAAAGTGTGTTACTATTTGGTTAAAACAAAGGGGTACCATGGGCACTAATGTTCTTTCTATGCATGAACTATCTTTGGAAGATACACAAGAAGCTGGCAACGTTAATTGCCCCATGGGAGAATGAGGCAGTTAGGAAAAGAAGGGAGAAGTTTGAATTTTGCACCATGTGAATGGGTTATGTGTGTTAAAAAGCCTTTTGTAATGAATAATCTTAAACAGAGTCCTGGCCAGCTTTAAGGTTTGTTAATGATTAAGTTGGTTTTAGTCATAGAGTTGATCTTGTGTGCTCTGAGATATAATTCTACACAGTGAATCTTTGCATATGTCTTTTTAGGTGGTAGAATTATTCAGCTTTAAATAATTTAGATGCTTGTTTGGGGTCTTGGTTTAAATGTCTTTTTGGTGTTACAGAATCATGGAAGCTTAAGAGTTCTGTTGGCCCTTAAATACCAGTTACAAATTATTGATTTACTGCTTCATCTCAGCTGCACGTTTGAGCACCTCCCATGGCAGCACATTGCTCTACTGCAGCCCCTGTGCAGCTCCCTTTCCCAGAAGGCTCTTTCCTATCTTGAGCCTGAACCTCTCTCCCTGGATCTTCTGCCCCTTGGAACTGACACTTCCTCTCAGGGTCGTGTAGGGTCATATACGATCAGTCTGTTTGCTTTTTCTACATGATACTCTGAATATGCATATATGTATATTTACCCTTTTTTTTGTTGTTTTGTTTTTTTTTTTTTGAGTGACAGGGTCTTACTCTGTTGCCTAGGCCCAGTCATGGCTCACTGCAGCCTCGACCTCCTGGGGTCAAGTGATCTTCCTGCTTCAGCCTCTTGAGTAGCTGGAACTACAGGTGCTAAGTCTTTATAGTGCTGAGCTTCACATTCTTTTCTTCTGTGGTTCTTTAATGTCTTTAAGAGCAACTCTATTAATATTAGTTACAAAATAATTTTAGCCACCTGCTCAGCACATGTATTCTATTTCCCCTACCGTGCTGCCTTTAAAGTGGTCTAGCTAAATGAAAAAAGGAAGAAAGGAAGGAAGAGAAGAAAGTTTACGCTAAAGATTGACCAGAGAATTCTATGATACCATGTCTGTGCTGAAGGAGCCCACTATCTTTTCAGGAAGACAGAGAGGATATATTCATACACATGCATGTGTTCTATTCTAATAGAATGCAAGCTATTAATAGAAAGCGTACTAGCAGGATACAGATCAGAGAATTACAGCAGCTGCCAGGGGTAGTCAAGGAAGACATTTTGAAAGACAGAGTTCAGCCAGGTTCTGAGAAGGACAAGTTAGATCTGTCTGTGATGGTAACATGGGATCATTTGGTTTTGTTTTGATTATAAGATGAAACTCACCATTTAAACCATTTTATTTTATTTATCTATTTTTTTGAGACCGAGTCTCACTCCATCACCCAGGCTGGAGTGCAGTGGTGCAATCTCGGCTCACTGCAACCTCCGCATCCCGGGTTCAAGCGATTTTCCTGCCTTACCCTTCCAAGTAACTGGGATTACAGGAACCACACCTGGCTAATTTTTTTATTTTTAGTAGAGACAAGTTTTCGCCATGTTGGCCAGGCTGGTCTCGAACTCCTGACCCCAGGTGATCCACTCGCCTCAGTCTCCCAAAGTGCTGGAATTACAGGCATGAGCCACCCCACCCAGCCCATTTAAACCGTTTTAAAGGGTATACACAATTTATTGGTTTTGTGTTTTTTGTTTCTTTGGGTTTTTTTGAAACAGAATCTCACTCTGTCGTCAGGCTGGAGTGCAGTGGCGTGATCTCAGTTCACTGCAATCTCCACCTCCCAGGTTCAAGCGAGTTCCCTGCCTCAGCCTCCCAAGTAGCTGGGACTACAGACATGCATCACCACGCCCGGCTAATTTTTTGTGTTTTAATAGAGAGGGGATTTCACCATGTTGGCCAGGATGGTCTCGATCTCCTGACCCCAGGCGATCCACCCACCTCGGCCTCCCAAAGTGCTGTGATTACAGGCATTAGCCAGTGTGCCCGGCCCGTTTAAACCATTTTAAAGGGTATACAATTCTTTGGGGTTTTGTTTTTGTTTTTTTTGAGATGGAGTCTCTCAGACTAGAGTGCAGTGGCACAATCTCGGCTCACTGCAATCTCCCCCTCCTGGGTTCAAGCGAGTCCCCTGCCTCAGCCTCCCGAGTAGCTGGGACTACAGGCGCACACCACCACTCCCAGCTAATTTTTTGTATTTTAGTAGAGACGGGGTTTCACCATGTTGACCAGGATGGTCTCGATCTCCTGACTTTGTTATCCACCCACCTTGGCCTCCCAAAGTGCTGGGATTACAGGAGCGTGAGCCACCACACCCGGCCAATTCATATGGGTTTTAGTGTGTTCACAACGTTATTGTGACCATCACCACTATCTAATTCCAAATGTCTGGATCATTCGGTTTTTTAATAATTCCTTACATGAATCATCTTGAAAGTGAAGCCCAAATGAATCATCTGGGCACGTCATGTCGTCTCACCCTGCCTTGGCTGCCTCATCTGTAGATTGTACATTTGGGTTATGTGATCTCTTCATCCTCTCATCTCTGTTCTTGCTTCTGTCTTATTGTGCACGCCTCTCTCTTGATGACCTGAGCGTCTTTGAGGGAAGGGGCTGTGCCCTTTCTTGCCTATGTGTGCACATATCCATTTGGCCCAGGCCTCTCAGTGCCGTTTGCCACAGAGCTGTGTGAATATAGGGCCCCCATAAATGCTTATTAGAGAAATAAAAGGTGTGCTTAGTTCTAAGTTGAGTGCCTAGACCGTAGTCAGATTTTCAAATTTTAAAAGTTCAAGTATGGGAGGCCAAGGCAGGCAGATCACCTGAGGTCAGGAGTTCAATACAAGTCTGGCCAACATGGTGAAACCCTGTCTCTACAAAAATTAGCCAGGCATGATAGTGGGTGCCTGTAGTCCCAGCTACTGAGGAGGCTGAGGCGGGAGAATCCCTAGAACCCGGGAGATGGAGGTTGCAGTGAGCGGAGATCATGTCATTGCACTCCAGTCTGGGCGACAGAGTGAGATGGAGGGAAGTCATTGCAAGATAAGACTGGAAAGGTAGATTGAGATCATGTTGCAGAGGGCTTGAGAGTTATCTGATGGGCAAACTGCTGAGGCGTTTGATATGATCCAAGTAGTGTCTTAGTGGCAGGCAGGAAGCAGAGTTGAGAGCTTAAATGTCCAGGGTGAGGTGCTCAGCCCTGTCAGCCCTGCAGGGAGGCCCAGCAGAGGAATGTATGCAAGAGAAGGGCTTCTTGAATGATGGAAAAATTTGGACTCAGCAATGGTTAGGATTTGAGGAATAAGGAAAAGAAAGGTCTAAAGATGGCTCTGAAGTTTTCAACCTCAGTAAGTTAAAAAATAATAGGTACGGGGAGAGGGCAGGAGAAGGATTAGACCTGAAATCAGAGACCCACCGCTTGGAGCAGCTGTACAGCCTGTGACATTCCCTAAGCTGCTGGCCTCCTGGCCACAGGAGGCATAGCCCTCCAAGGGCTGGTTAGAGGTAAGAGTGGGCCTGAGTCAGGCCTATACTCAGGCATTGCTGATCTGACGCAGGTCTCCTTTGGTGCTCTGCCTCACTGCTGCAGCCTCACAGCCAGCTAGGGGGTGCACAGAAGGTGGGAGGTAATGACAGGATGTCATGGGAAGTAGAGGCTGGTGTCCCAGGAGGATGGGGGTG
This sequence comes from Macaca thibetana thibetana, assembly GCF_024542745.1. Classification (NCBI taxonomy): domain Eukaryota; kingdom Metazoa; phylum Chordata; class Mammalia; order Primates; family Cercopithecidae; genus Macaca; species Macaca thibetana. The sequence goes on along the minus strand of NC_065585.1, from coordinate 97,162,781 downwards.
ACTCGAGAGTTAGCATCTGTACTGCAGATTAATGTCCCAGGCACAGCATCGGCCCTGCATGGATAGGCGAAAACCATTTCATCTACCAGGATAACTAATTGAATCACAGTTTCAGCCTCTTCAAGAAAATGAAAAAATGTCAGGTCAACTCCTTCAATTTTCAGTTGACATTGCAAGTAACCTCATACATTAAAAGGCTAGGTTAGGTCAAGCCCATAATATTATGAAATTATCCAGGCACCCTCTTTGGTTTATTCTTGGCCATGTTCACTTAGCCACATCTAGAATGAGATGGAGTAGAAAAACACTCGTGAGTGCCAGGACACCCATGTTCTTTTTGCCACTAAGCAGTGTGGCCCACAGCAGGCATAGTATCCGCTAAGCCCTAGTCTGTCCATCTGTGAGATGAAGATGAGAGAAATTGCCATGAGACCTTCCAGCGCACTAACAGCTTTGAGTTTTTTAGCCATGTAAAGAATTAAAATAAGGATCATCTCTTTACCATAAGATTGCCTCCTCTTGTAAAGTAAGTCACTGAATAAGAAATGATTTACCGTTAGTAGGAATTTCTGATGTCACAAAAAAAGAAATGATTTCCCTTAAGAATTTTGAATATTTGATAAGGCATTAATTTATCTGAGATACGTATTTTCATAAGAAAACCAAAGTACCCTAAGTGTGTGTATGTGTTTAAGAAATTGCTGAAGATACTCTGTCTCTGCTTTTGAAAACTTTCTCTTCCTTCTATGTGTTATAGAACTAAATCCAAACGGGAAAAATTGGCTTTGTGCACTGACAGATCATGTGATTCCTCCCCACTCCCTGGCCCCCAGCACCCCCGTCGGTGTTCAGCGAGTCCCCTGCACACTCTGTTCAGTAAACAACTTTAGAGAACCAGACCCGCCAGTTCATTCACTGAGAGCATTTGGAAAGGGCTGTCTTTGTGCAGCCTTGACGTACTGGCCGGAGTGGAATGGAGAAGTTAGCGTTTGTGTTTTCATTAGTTCTTTTTATAGCAGTGGACCAGCTGGAGCTGGTTAACATTAGCCTGGGCTGCCTAGTAGTGCACAGGTCTCTTACGCAGGATGAAGGGCTTCTGATGAAAACAGATTTTGTTACTCATGATACCACTGACTGTGTTTACATGAACTCATTCATTCTGTCATGGGATGTGATTTAGAATGGCTTCGTTAAGATACAGGAACTCTCTAGGTGCTATTCAGATCCATCCTTAAAAACAAACGAGAGATTCAAAAATATAGATGGTTTTCCCTATTAAACTAGCCGTCCCTCCACAGAACATGCTTCCTTAGATAATGCTTTTAAAGAAAGCTATATTTTGGCTACTCAGGATGTTTTCCCCATAGTGTTTTAAAAATTGGGTAGAGAAGGTTGTTTTTCCTCCAGTCACAGCAAGGAATCATCTTATGGGGATAGAGAATAATTTAACCAACCATTTCTGGCAGAGTTAAACAGAATTGTTCATGTTTTTCATGGGTAGAACTCTGACTAAAGGCAAAAATTAACAATGTTAAGAATCAGTAGTTTAGGATACATTAATATGAGTTGAGCATCCCTATTCCAAAAATCCAAAATCCAAAACTGGTTGAGCACCAGCATGAGTGGCTGAAATAGTGACACCTTTGCTTTTTGATGAGTCAGTGTACACAAACTTTGTTTCATATATAAAATTATTTAAAATATAAATAATTTGCATAAAATTACCTTCAGGCGCTCTTTATAAGGTGTATATGAAACATAAATGAATGTCATGTTTAGACTTGGGTCCCATCCCCAAAATATCTTATTATGTCTGTACAAATATTTTCAAATCTGAAAAAAAAAATCCTGTCCCAAGCAATTTAGGTAAGGGATATTCAACCTGTGTGTATCGTGAATACACATATACTCACTTCTGTCTAACAAAATGGAAATGGGAGATAAAAAACATTGAATGGAGAATGTTTGTTGGTTTTTTGTTGTGGCTTGTTTTGGGATTAAAGTATAAACCAACTTAGCCAATATTCTCAAGTAGCTGAAAATCTGTAGGGCTCAGCTACTTTCTGGATCAGTCTCATTGAAAATGTATCCTCCATTTAAACTTAATTTATTTGCAAAAATGAGTTTAGGACCTTCCTTTGAAAAGTGCTAAATGATTAAGTTGTAAAAACATAAGGACTGAGATTCTTCCTTTAAGTGTCACAGCGGCTGTTTGAAGAGATGCAGGCATCTCTCACAGTTTAGCTAGATCACTTAAGGAAAAGTTTTGTTTGAGTCTTCCTGATGCTTTCTTTTCCCCCAGAATAGGGTAGACAGTATTAGGGATTTAGTAATCATACGTGTTAGGATAGTAGTAAGGACTCAATTGTCATCCACCTCACAGGAGATTGTTTAGTAGATTAAGTGAGATAACAAAGATGAGATAGATGATGGACACCCAGTAGGTCTAGATTTGGAGGGTTTTATTTTATTTATACATAGCAGGTATTGGCAAGCATGTTATTTTAGGCTTGGCGGGCCTTCCCACAGTCTGAAAGCATCAGTCTGAAACACTGAAAGTAGCTGCAGACAGTAATGTCTAGATAGATGGTTGTGGCTGTTTGCCAGTAAAACTTTATGTACAAAGGGCCAGGTGTGTTGGCTCACGCCTGTAATCCCAACGCTTTGGGAGGCCGAGGCAGGTGGATCACTTGAGGTCAGGAGTTCAAGACCAGCCTGGCCAACATAGGGAAGCCCCTTCTCTACTAAAGACACAAAAATTAGCTGGGTGTGGTGGCACGAACCTATAATCCCAGCTATTCAGGAGGCTGAAGCAAGAGAACCATTGAACCCAGGAGAGGCTAAGGTTGCAGTGAGCCGAGATCATGCTACTGCACTCCAGCCTGGGTGACAGAATGAGACTGTGTCTCAAAAAAAGAAACTTTATGTACAAAAATCAGGGACAGGCAAAATTTGCCCCACAGGCCATAATTTGCCAACCTCTGATATATATAAATAGGTAAATTTCTTTATGTCTGGTATTTCCCTTGACCTTTCTTAAAGGGATAAAAGGGAATTTTCAGCCACTGTTTTACTATAGTTCCAAGTTCCCATACTGCACATCAAAATAATACCTAAAGGTACAAATATGTGCTTAAATATTTTGAACTACATGCAGAAAAAATGTAAAATTACAGTGCTGAATGTATTCATATGTTAATTTTTAGATAAAACAGCTTCTGTCACATGAGGTGAAATGATGTGACATTTTGAAATGTCAAGTTTTCTCACCACACTTTGTCTCAAATATGTTAAATTACAAAATAATACAGGTAGCAAATTGAATTTTTGAACTAAGATAAAGTAAAAATTAAAACCCTTATACCAGAATTTATTGTTCACAAGTGAAAGAATGAATAATGGGGAAAACAGAAGAGCCTGAGGAGGAAAAACATGTAAAATATGATGAAAGCAATATTTAATGTAAACGCTGAAAAGAGCAGTAGAGAGGAGTGGAAGAGCATCCAGGATTTGTCATCAAAAGCTGTAAATTCCAGTGCCAGCTCTGGTGTCCACAGGTTTGTGACCTGGGGCAACTTACTTAATTGTTTTGAGCTTTAGTTTTCCCAGTATTGAGTGGACAGAATAATATACTTTATACACGTTGTTTTAGAGTGTTAAAGAAATGTGTGAAGTGCTTTGACCTAGAACTTTCCATTGCTATAAATACTACTGTTTACTGTCCACGTAATAGATGCAGTTCCCTTCATCCATCCTGGGCGATCTGAAGCTGCCTTCTGAGAAGCATAGTTGGCCTTTCCAGGGCAGTAGGACTTAAGAGGACCTGTAGCTGGTCTCAGTTACCCACACATTGGCCTTGGCTGTCATCCCAGCCTTTACAGGTGTGCATAGGTCAAATGTTCTAACTCCTTACTCAGAAAATACCACATGACCTGTAGCCCCCTGTGGTCTTACCATGCACCTATATGGCTGATCTGACGTGCCTGGTTCTTGTTCATGTGGGATATAGATGACATCCATTTATTATGCCCTGTTGACTCAAGAAAGTAAAAGCTACAACCTGGGCAGAAGTCACAGTAACCCTGTCACACTGAATCCCAGGCCTTCTTAAAGGGCAGCCTACAGACTGTGAGAGCAAGAACTCAACAACAGCCCCCAGCACCCTGAGGGAAGAGGCAGGCAGAGGCCAGGATGAGGGCCTCGGAGGGAAGGACAGAGGGAGACAGCGATGAAGAGGCTGAGGCCCTCATCTCTGACCACTCCCAAAGTTCATGTAGGCACTGGATGGTAGAGGCAGAAAATAAGCCCTTTCTCTTTCCAAGTCTCTGCCCTGCCTCAGGCAACCCAATGATCCTCTGACTCTGAAGTGGGCAGATGGGCACCCTAGACCCAAACTTGTGACTACCCCAAGGCTTTGTAACAATGGGGAAAAGAAAGATTGCAGTCTTTAGTTTAAGACTTTGCATTCTCTGTGCCCTCGGTTATAACAATAGGTTTTTAGAAAAATCTGTCTTAGGGTCAATTTACAGTTCTTCAAAGTAAGAACTGAGGCTTTATTGACAGTCAACTGGATCTTCCCTTCTGGTGGTTGCATATTGCATGCATTAATAAATGAATTCTAAAACCACACAAATATTACTGAATATATTCAAACTAAAAAGCAACACAGAAAAGTACTGGATTTATGAATCATCACAATAAATTTATCAGAGAAAATGGTGAAAGAGGAAATGTGTGTCTCTAAAACAGATTTAGATTTTATTTATTTGGGACATATAAAAGAGGAAGGAAGAGTTGATAAAGAATTCTTATTTGACTCTTCAAAGAGTTCACTATTCACCAGAAATTCAGAGAATCAACATACAAATTATAATGGTAGTTTATTTTCTGGAAGGCCAGTGAGACAGCTCCTTCATTTATAATGAAATTTACTGTCTAACAAACTAAATCTTTCTAATGAGACCAATATTCAGAATTCAACCCTTACCTCGGGATGGTCTGAGAAAACCAAAAGGCTAACAGTTTTACTGCTTTAGATCAGTTAGGTGATGATAACTATGAGCATTTATAATAATATTTTAAAATTGGCCCTGCGAGGCTTGAAGACATAGAACTGAATGTACTGCCAGATATTTTTGCAGGAGTCACAGATGTAAAAGAGAATTCTGCACACGCATCCCCCTCCCCAGCACCCAAATGGAACATATTTTCAGTTAAACCCTCTGGAATGGACTATTTTTAGAGAAATGGCGGGGGGAGGGGTGGCTAGGAAACATGTTCTTCACAACCTTTTTCATTATGTACTATAAAAAATACTTACGTTTTAATTTAATCATGACATGTGCTGTACTGTGGTTCACCCTACTGAGAGTGAAATACTGAGTTGAACTACCATTTCATATTCTTCTAACAAACTGCAGTTTCGCCTACTCTGAAATTTGAGAGTTAACACATGGTACCCAGGCCTGGGCTAGGCTTGGCAAAATTCAAAATACAAGCAACATTGCTCAACCTCACACCCTTTCACTGCACTCACAGCCCATCTTGTGCATAAAATAATGTGACAGCCTGGTTCATTAGTATTTTTCATGTAATTTTAAATGATAAACTCAATATAGTGCCATTATAGGTTTCAAAATTTGCAAAAATAGAAATATTATTCTAATTCTGCTTCCTGTATAATTATTTTGCATATTATCTTCTAGTCTGTTCTATAATATTTATTTTAAATTGAAATCATAAAACCTTTTTTTGTTCTTAGCCAAAGAATGTCGGCAAACTCTAATGGTCCTCATTCCCAGTGCACAGCATTTCAGTGACATACTCAGGGGAAAAGAAGGCAGCTTGGTTGAGAAACTGCGAGATCCCAAGTGCCTGGTTTTTGTCTTTTGTTTAGTCTTGGTTTTTTTTGAGGAATTAATGAATAAAGCATAAAAAATCTCCAGTAGCTGGCCTTTCAGGGGCATGCTGCACAGCAGTTCTGGAGAGGATGGTATCTCCAAGGGTGGGTGAGTTCCCCACTGCTCAGAAGAAACAGCCAAGGGGCCTGCAGCAGAAGCTCCCAGGCTGAGCTGCAACTTGAAATCAGGTCTGTCTGCCTCTGCGCCTTCAAGCCAACAAGGGCATGAGGCAATTTGCCTCTATAAATGTAGCATCCAACTTATTTCACATTCTATGCTTAGTAGAACAGTGACCATTTGGAAACACTGGTAACAGCATAAAAACAATTATTCTCATTCACTCTAATGGAAACCACCACTAGTACAGAATTGAAAAATACAAGTAATACTTTCATTTGAGGCATGAGCATTTATCTGTCAACTTAACTTGTAAGAAACCTGGCTGTCATGATAAGTGTCTGTGATCAGGAGTTAGGCAAATTAATATTATTTGCATATTATTTTATAAACAAAAAGCCAGTCATCTGAGACTCTGATGAAGGAAAGAAGTCAATGGAAGTGTTTCCTTGTCACCTCCTACATTTGTTGACTGTGTGGGTAACCAGGAAAGGACTACAGTCTTCTGCATAGGAGGGGGATGGCAACAGAAGCAACAGGGCCATGAACCAAGGAGAATGTTCTCGCCTGATGCTGTGGGGCCTCCAGGCCATGCCACCTGATGCGTACAAAGGATATGGAAAGATTTAGGTTTTTTCTTTTTGAAGACTAGATATGGTAATGATTGAAAAAAAAAAAAAAAAAAAAACCAGCATGGTAGCTTTGGGAGGCCAGGACAAGAGGATTGCTTGAGGTGAGGAGTTCAAGACCAACATGGGCAACCTGGGCAGACACTCAGGAAGTGGGGGTGGGAGATACTGTTTACTGACTGCATTCCTCATCACCCTCAGTTAATGTTTATTAGGTATATTCAAAGTACAGGGCAGTATTATCGCTTGAAAACAGCATGATGAACGTAATAAGTTAAAAATAACCTTGAGGCTGAGTGTGGTGGCTCTTGCCTGTAATCCCAGCACTTTGGGAGGCTCAGGTGGGCAGATTGCTTGAGCCCAGGAGTTCAGAACCAGCCTGGGCAACATGGCACAACCTGATCTCTACCAAAAATATAAAAAATTAGCTGAGCATGGTGGTGCATGCCTGTAGTCCCAGCTACTCTGGATGCTGAGGTGGTTGGATGGATTGAGCCCAGGAGATTGAGGCTGCAGTTAGCCAAGATCATGCCACTGCACCCCAGCCTGGGTGACAGAGTAAGACCCTGTCTCAAAAAAAAAATAATAATAATAACCGTGAGTCCTGTCTAGTTAGATCCTGAATGCAACTTTAAAAACAATGAGCCGGGCATGGTGGCTCAAGCCTATAATCTCAGCACTTTGGGAGGCCAAGGTGGGTAGATCACGAGGTCAGGAGTTCAAGACCAGCCTAGCCAAGATGGTGAAACCCTGTCTCTACTAAAAATACAAAAATTGGCCGGGCATGATGGCGGGTGCCTGTAAATCCCAGCTACTTAGGAGGCTGAGACAGAAAATGGCTTGAACCCGGGAGGCAGAGGTTGTGGTGAGCCGAGATCATGCCACTGCACTATAGCCTGGGCAACAGAGCAAGAATCCATCTCAAAAAACAAATTTAAAAAAAAATGAAAAAAGAACTTTTCCAAATACAAAAATGAGAAAGGAAACTCAATATTCTGACTCACTGAATTCCTCCAGTGGAAAACCTCCACTCTTTAGAGACCCTGAAATTAGTAAGGGTGTTCATTAAAGCCATTGTGTTTTTCTAGCATCATGCACTGCACTGCCCAAGAGCCAGAGGACACCCTGCTCACCTGGCCCAGGCCTGGCTGTGGTACTCCTGCCCACCATGGCTGAGTGGGAAGGCGAGCTGTCATTGAGCAGTGCAACCTATTCCCCTGGCTCAGAGCCTGTACCCGCACCATCCTCTCACGCCTGGGCCAGGCAACCTTTGCTGACTTAGCTTCTACAGAACATTTGTTTTCTGCTTTGTAGTGTACTGCCTCCACAGAAATGAATGGAGAATTGAACAGCTGGAGAAAGTTTTTCACCATCCAGATTTCACCAGTGCATCTCATATATCTGGCTGTAATGATTGATGACCTGGCCCCAGTAAAGTATTTGTATGATCAAGTAACACTTTTCTTGAGAGTAGAGTCCTAAAATTTGCTGTGTTGTCAGTTAAAAAGAACTATGGGTTGGGGAAAAGGGAGATGGTTAATGGGTCCAGAGATACAGAGATATAGTTAAATAGGCTGAGTGCAGTGGCTCACAACTATAATCACAGCACTTTGGGAGGCCACCAACATGGTGAAACCCTGTCTCTACTAAAAAAAAAAAAAGAAAAAAAAAATAGAAAAATTAGCTGGACATGGTGGCACCTGCCTATAATCCCAGCTACTTGGGAAGTTGAGGCCCAAGAATTGCTTGAACCTGGGAGGTGGAGGTTGCAGTAAGCCGAGATCGCGCCACTGCACTCCAGCCTAGGTGACAGAGTGACTCTGTCTCAAAAATAAATAAATAAATAAATAAATAAATAAATAAAATAACTAAAAGATTAAATTGGCTTATTTGTAACACAATGAAAGGATAAATGCTTGAGGTAATGGATATCCCATCTACTCTGATGTGACTATTAAGTGTTGTATGCCTGTATCAAAATATCCCTTGTACCCCCATAAATATGTACACCTTCTATGTACCCTCAAAATTTTAAAAAATAAACAAACTGTGGAAGAACTATAACCAAGCATCAAAAAACAGATTGCCCTTGCCAGGCACAGTGGCACCTGTAGTCCCATCTATCAGGAGGCTGAGGTCAGAGAATCACTTGAAGCAATTGTTTGAGTCTGTGGTACCCTATGATCGTGCCTATGAATAGGCAGTGTACTCCAGCTTGGGCAACATAGCAAGACCCTGTCTCTAAAAAACTTAAAAAAGAACAGATTACCCTAAGAAGAGGATATTTGGGTGAAGGTGCTTCTGAACTCTGGGAGGAAGGAGAAAGCTGACATGCTTACCTGCTTCCCAGTGGGTGAAAATTGGGCAGACATACATGTTGGCTTTTTGTGTAGCCTTGGATAAGGAAACCCACCCACAGAGGTAACTATTTCCTTATATGTAGAGAACTTTAGTCAGAAAAGCTTTGCAGTAATTTGTGAATGCTATACAGGCATGGCTCACTTTATTATGCTTCACTTTACTGCACTTTGCAGATAGAGCATTTTTTTTACTACTTGAGGGTTTGTGGCAACCCTGCATCAAGCAGTTCTATCAGTGTCATTTTTCCAACAGCATGTGTTCACCTCACGTCTCTATCACATTTTGGTAATTCTCGTAGTATTTCAAATTCCTTCATTATTATTATCTGTTATGATGATCTGTGATCAGTGATCTTTTATGTTGCTTATTGTAATTGTTTCAGGACACCACCAACCACACCTATATTAAATGCCAAATTTAATCAGCAAATGTGTGTGTTCTGACTCTTCTACCAGCTGGCTGTTCCTCCATCTCTCTCCCTCTTTGGTGGCCTCGAAATAAAAAACTGGAAGTGATTAAGCTTAGTGGGGAAGGCATGTCAAAAGCCAAGACAGATCAAAAGCTAGACCTTTGCATTAAACAGCCAAGTTGTCCAGGCACGGTGGCTTATGCCTGTAATCCCAGCACTTTGGGAGGCTGAGGCGGGCAGATCATGAGATCAGGAGATCGAGACCATCTTGGCTAACACGGTGAAACCCCATCTCTACTGAAAAATACAAAACATTAGCCAGGCGTTGTGGCGGGCGCTTGTAGACCCAGCTACTCAGGAGGCTGAGGCAGGAGAATAGCGTGAACCCAGGAGGTGGAGTTTGCAGTGAGCTGAGATCGCGCCACTGCACTCCAGACTGGGCAACAGATCGAGACTCCGTCTCAAAAAGAATAAAATAAGCAGTTAGCCAAGTTGTGACTGCAAAGCAAAAGTTCTTGAAATTAAGTGCTTCTCCAGTGAATGCATAAATGATAAGAAAGCAAAATGGGTCTATTGCTAATATGAAAAAAGGTTTAGTGGTCTGAATAGAAGATCAAACCAGCTACAACATTCCCTTAAGCCAAAGCCTAATCCAGAGCAAGATCCTAACTCTCTTCAATTCTGTGAAGGCTAAGAGAGGTAAGGATGCTTTAGAAGAAAAGTATGAAGCCAGCAGAAGTTGGTTCATGAGGTTCAAGGAAAGAAGCCATCTCCATAACATAAAAGTGCAGAGTGAAGCAGCAAGTGCTGATAGAGAAGCAGCAACAAGTTACCCAGAAGACCTACCTAAGATACTTGATGAAGATAGCCACACTCAACAAAAGATTTTCAATGCAGATAAAACAGCCTTCTGCTGGAAAAAGATGGCATCTAGAACTTGCATATCTAGAGAGGAGAAGTCAATACCTGGCATCAAACTTCAAAGGATAGGCTGACTCTTTTCTTAGAAACTAATGTAGCTGGTGACTTTAAGTTGAAGCAAATACCCATTTACCATTCCAGAAATCCTAGTGACCTTAAGAATTATGTTAAATCGGGCTGGGCATAGATGGTTCGTGCCTGTAATCCCAGAACTTTGGGAGGCTGAGGTAGGAGAATGCCATGAGGCCAGGAATTCAAGAGCAGCCTGGGTCACATAGTGAGACCCCATCTCTACAAAAAAATTTTAAAGCTGGCCAGGTATCATGTTGTGTATCTGTAGCCTCAGCTACTCAGAAAGCTAAGGCAAGGGGATCACTTGAGCCCATAAGTTCGAGTCAGTGAGCTGTGATTGTGCCACTGCACACCAGCCTGAGCGACAGAGTGAGACCCTGTCTCTAAAGAAAAACAGTAATGATAATAATGTTAAATCTACTCAGCCTGTGCTCTATAAATGGAAGAACAAAACCTAGATGCCCTCACACCTTTTCACAACATGGTTTACTGAATATTTTAAGCCCACTGTTGAGACCTACTGTTCAGAAAGGAAAAAAAAAAAAAAGATTCCTTTCAAAATGTTACTGCTCACTGACAATGTACCTGGTCACTCAAGAGCTTTAATGGAGATGTGCAGGGAGATGAATGTTGTTTTCATGCCTGCTAACACAATATTCATTCTGCAGCCCATGGATAAAGGAGTAATTGAAGAAATGTATTTCGTAAGGCTATAACTGCTATATACAAGGATTTCTCTGATGGATCTGGACAAAGTAAATTGAAAACCTTTCGGAAAGAATTCACCATTCTAGATGCCATTAGAAACAGTCATTGCAAACATAAAAAAGAACAAAATTGTGTCCTTTGCAGCAGTGTGGATGCACCTGAACGCCATTATCCTAAACAATATTAATGCAGAAACAGAAAACCAAACACCACATATTCTCATTTATAAGTTGGAGTTAACATTGTGTATACGCAGACACAAAGAGAACAATAAACTCTGGGGATTCCAAAAGCGGGGAAGCAACCGCAGAGGGAAGGCTTGAAAAACTACCTATCAGATAGTACTTTCATTGCTTGGGTGATGGGATCATTAGAAGCCCAAACTTCAGCATCACGCAATATACCCGTGTAACAAACCTGCATATATACCCCCTGAATTTAAAATTTTAAAAAACCACGTTTATGATTAATGGGAAAAGGTCAAAATCTCAATAGGAGTTTGCAAGTTGATTCCAACCTTCATGAATGACTTTGAGGGGTTCTGGACTTCAGAACTTCCTCAGTGGAGGAAGGAACTGAATATGTGGTAGAATAGCAAGAAAATTAGAATTAGAAGTGGAGCCTGAAGATGTGACTGAATTGCTGCAATCTCATGATAAAATTTGAATGGGATGAGGAGTTACTTCTTATGGATGAGCAAAAAAAGTATTTTATTAAGATGGAATCTACTCCTGGTGAAAATACTGTGAACACTGTTAAAATTACAATAAAGGATTTAGAATATTACATAAACATGGATGATAAAGCAGAGGCAGGGTTGGAGAGGATTGACTCCCATTTTGAAAGAAGTTCTACTGTGGTTAAAATGCTGTCAAACAGTATCGCATGCTATAGAAAAATCTTTCATGAAAGAGAGTTAGTCATCTCAGCAAACATCATTGTTATCTTTTTGTTGTTTTTTGTTTTTTTATTTTTGTTTTGTTTTGTTTTTATTTGAGACAGAGTCTTGCTCTGTCGCCCAGGCTGGAGTGCAGTGGTGCCATTTCGGCTCACTGCAAGTTCCACCTCCCGGGTTCGTGCCATTCTCCTGCCTCAGCCTCCCAGGTAACTGGGACTACAGGCACCCACCACCACGCCGGGCTACTTTTTTGTATTTTTAGTAGAGATGGGGTTTCACTGTGTTAGCAGGATGGTCTCGATCTCCTGACCTCATTATCCTCCCGCCTCAGCCTCCCAAAGTGCTGGGATTACAGGGATGAGCCACTGCACCCGGCCCATTGTTGTCTTATTTTAAGAAATTGCCACCACCACCTCAGACTTAAACAACCACCACCCTGACCAGTCAGCAGCCATCAACATTGAGGCAAGACCCTTTATGAGTAAAAAGATTACAAATCACTGAAGGCTCAGATGGTCATGAGCATTTTTTAGCAGTAAAGTGTTTTCTTATTGTATGTACTCTTTGAGACATGTTATTGCACACTTAGTAGACTATAGTATAGTGTAAACATAACTTTTATATGCACTGGGAAACCAAAAAATGTGTGTGACTTGCCTTATTGTGACACTTGCTTTATTGCAGTGGTCTGGAACCAAACATGCTCTCTAAGGTATGCCTGTACTAAGAAATGAGATAGTTGGTTGACAAGGTGGCTTATATCTGTAATCCCAGCACTTTGGGAGGCCAAGACTGGAGGACCACTTGAGCCCAGGAGTTCAAGACCAGCCTGGGCAACATAGTGAGACCACATCTCTAAGAAAAAAATACTACTTGAGAGGCTGAGGTGTAAGGATCACTTGAGCCTGGGAGTTCAGTGCTGCAGCGAGCCATGATCATACCACGGCACTCCAGCCTAAACAACAGAGCAAGACCCTGTCTCAAAAAAAAAAAAAAAAAAAAGAAAAGAGATTGTCTAAAATTGCAGCTATTTGGAAACATTTACTAGTGACAGAACAGTAAGATAATCATGCCTGTCATGAGAGTACTGTTCCTTCTGAGGGTATTGATTACCAAATCTCAACCAGGGGCCTCCGCAGGAGGGTGAGGGATGCTGGAATTGACAGACGTTTACCTTTGTCGACATAGACTCAAATAGTATGTCCAACACAAATATATTCTACTTTTGGAAAGCACGTAGATGTGATTTTTTAATGAACTAAAGTACTTTATTCACATTTCCTTAGTGTTTACCTAGTGTTACCTAATTCTGCTCTAGGATCCCATTCAGGACACCACATTATACTCAGTTGCCATGTCTCCTCAGACTCCTCTTGGCTGTCACAACTTTTGAGGCTTCTTTATGACTTTAACAGTTTTGAGGAGTGTTTGGTGTTTTGTAGAATCTCCTTAACTGTGCTGGGTGCAGTGGCTTACGCCTGCAATCTCAGCACTTTGGGAGGCCAAGGGGGATGGATTACTTGAGGCCCAGAGTTCAAGACCAGCCTGGCCAACATGGTGAAATCCCTTCTCTACTAAAAATACAAAAATTAGCCAGGCGTGGTGGTGCACACCTGTAGTCCCAGTTACTCAGGAGGCTGAGGTGGGAGAATTGCTTAAACCCAGGAGGCAGAGGTTGCCATGAGCCAAGATGGTGCCACTACAATCCAGCCTGGGTGACAGAGCAAGACTTTTTCTCAAAAAAGAAAGAAATCTCCTTAACTGGAATTTGTCTGATTTATTACATATGATGAGATTGGAGTTTTGTGAGTTATGTGTTCTTAGGAGGAAGACCACATGATAAAGTACAGTTTTCATCATGTCATATCCAGTGTACACACTGTCAACACGAGTTCTTGCTGTTGATGCTTTCCTTGATCCCCTGGCTGAGGTAGTACTTGTCAGGTTCCTGCACTGTGAAGTTACTGTACTTTTTCCTCCTTTCCATCCTGAAGTCTTTGGAAGGAAGCCATCATACACAATGTACATCTGAGAAACAGAGAGCTCTGATCCCCTTCTGTGATGGTGGAGCCGTTATTTGGAATTCCTCTGCATGTGAGATTTGTCTCTTCTCTACTTTTTTTTTTTTTCAATTATTTATATCACTATGGACTTGTGCATATTTATTTTACACTTTGAGTTGTAATCCAATACTATTTTATTTTTTTGCTCAGATTGTTCCAGTTTTCTTTCCCTTGGAGTTATTTCAGTTGATGTCTATATCCCTTTGATACACTCCCATAATTTTGAGTGTTCTGTTTTGTTTTGTTTTGAGTACTTCTTTACTCTCTGGCACTATAAGATGTTCTAGGCTCATCTTGTATATTTTCTGTGCTCATCTCGGAATCAGCCATTTTTCCAAGGAGACCTGGCTCCCTTTTTTCAAGAATGGTATTAGATACCAAGAAGTACAAGAAGATGAAGGAAATACAAGTGCAATTTATTTATTTATTTATTTTAAAAAGAGACGGGGTCTCACTATTGCCCAGGCTGGTCTCAAACTCCTGAACTCAAGAGATTCTCTTCCCTCAGCCTCCCAAAGTGCTGAGATTACAGGCGTGAGCCACCATACCCAGCCCAAATGCATTTTAAACCATAGAGTTGATACTAGCATTGGTAGTCATGGCCAGATAGAGACTTTAGAAGTATGAATGCTCTGTTGTGGAATGTTTGATATATAACTCTTGCTACTGGGAAAGCTTCTATAGCCCCAGGACAAAGTCCTTTTCTCTAAACTGTTCTATACATAGACTTTAGTTGTTTACTAATTTGCTATTTCTTTCCTCTCGCTCATTTTTCAGTATCCCTGGTATCCTATCTCCACAGACAATATTTTTATCATTTACTGCCTTCATGAAGTATTTCTGGACGAGATAGTGTGAGGACTTCTGTCATTCTCAGTAACTCCCTGTGCCATTCCAGATCCCTGATGGGCCTCACTCTTCCTTTATCTCCTCTCCAGGCTTCTTAACTACATGCCAGCATTATCACATAATCTAAATCATTTCAGGATATCATCTGCATGAACGGTTCCTATTCAAAATAAGGCTCTCTGAATGATTCACCATTCTTTTTATGAGTCTCTGGTGCCTAGATACCATGGCTTCTATGATCAGTGATAATGGTATTGAAAGAATGTGCATTCTCAAATACTTCTTAAAATATTGTTTGGCTAGATAGGAACTAAGTATTTTAACTACCAATTGTCAAATAGTAAAAGCTTTCTTTTAGCCTCCGAATTTCTGTTTTTATAAAAGTTCGGTATGCTAGCTAAGGAGTGTTCTAGTTATGGTTGTCTTTGGTAAAATGACACTAACAGTACATGGGAGGGAAGCTGGAATCATCCATGTGCACTCCTTTGTTGTATGTGTGACTCCCATGGAGAAGTTCTGTAGTTCTTCACACATTATAAAAAATGTTTTGTTGCATAAGTCATAACAATGAATATATATTAAAATACCTCAGTGTAGCAAATTAATTAAGTCTGCTCTCTAGGGATTTCTAGACTAGGTAAGTGAAATGATTCACTCCTTATTTCACTTGTCTCACAGAGAGATACATTATTTCTGGATAAAAATGGACACCAAATTGTTGGATTTGTTGATGATTTTGTTTATGACTTTTACGTTGTAGTTGTTGATTTATCTAGGGAAGAGTGTCTGGCCTTCCTTTACCCTATAACTTCACTTCCACATATCAAATGTTGGATGTGGAATTGTCATATTCGACTACATATTGAATGTGTCAGGCTCAGTGACGAATCTTTACTATCCAACTTAAACAGGAGATTTATTGGCCAGGTGAGGGGGTTCATGCCTGTTATCCCAGCACTTTGGGAGGCTGAGGCGGGTGGGTCACTTGAGGTCAGGAGTTCAAGACCAGCCAGGCCAACACGGTGAAACCCCTCTCTACTAAAAATACAAAAATTAGCCGGGCTTACTGTTGCACACCTGTAGTCCCAGCTACTCGGGAGGCTGAGGCAGGAGAATCACTTGAACCCAGGAGGCAGAGGTTGCAGCGAACCAAGATTGCACCATTGCACTCCAGCCTGGGTGACCAAAGAAAAAAAAAGAGAGAGATTTATTAATGGATTTTAAGTGACTTTTAAGCAACACTGCTGTGGAAGCTGCTGCCTCTTCTATTAATACAACCAGAAATATGGCAAGTCAGCTCACCTGCATCCCCAGAGCCACAGCCGACAGAAGGGAACTGCATGACCCCCGAAGCTGTTGCCTTCCAGCTTTCGAACCACTTAGTGTGGGCTGCAAGCTGAATCAACACACTAGATGCCCCATTCCTGCCATTTAATGCTGCAGAGCTGTTGGCCAACACCCTGAGTTCTTTTGTTAATGTTATGCCTGCTGGCAGAAGTAGCACAGTTAGGCCCTCTGCTCTGATTGACAGGTCCCAAGTCACAGGGGAACCTGAGATGGGTAGAGTGTGCTGTCTGGCCTCTGGAGTTAGGAAGGCCCATAGAAGACGATTGGACTCCTTCATATCCACCAAAAGAGTTAGCAAGAACTCTTAGGAAGAGAGAAGTAAAAACATATGAACAAAGCAGAGAATAACAACAAAGTCCCACAGTCCTAAAATTTCATTTTAGCATGCCATTAGCTGTAGAATGTAGCATATAAAAAGATAGAGGGTGGCGTGCGGAAAAAATGTTTTGTCCTTTAACTTAATGTTCTGCCTTTTTAAAAGAATTCAAAGTCCAAATATTTTTATATGTATTACTTGGTAATAAGTATTAAAAGTATAAAATTTTGTGCTATGCACTACAACCATTGAACTATGATTTTTTGTTTGTTTTTTGTTGTTGTTTTTGAGACAGAGCCTCGCTCCTTTGCCCAGGCTGGAGTGCAGTGGTGTGATCTTGGCTCTCTGCAACCTCCACCTCCAGGGTTCAAGCAGTTCTCCTGCCTCAGCCTCCCAAGTAGCTGGAACTATAGGTACACACTGCCACACCCAGCTTTTTTTTTTTTTTTTTTTTTTTTTTTTTTCGTATTTTAGTGGAGACGGAGTTTCACTGTGTTGCCTAGGCTGGTCTTGAACTCCTGAGCTCAGGCAGTCTGCCCACCTCGGCCTCCCAAAGCGCTAGGATTACAGGCGTGAGCCACCACGCCTGGCCGAGCTGTGATTTTTAAAAGGAAATTTTTAATTAGATGCTGAAAAGGGTATGCATATTTGAGGTATACTTTAAAATGTTTTTAAATAAGCAAATCTTAATGCAAATAGATATTGCAAACACTAAGAAATTAAATAAATAAGATTAGTTAATTTTTAACCCCTGTCCTCAAGCCATACTCTAGCCTTGGCCTCCCAAAGCACTGGTGATACAGGTGTGAGCCACTGTGCCCAGCCAGACGAATCAATTTTGACTTTTCTCTGTACTACTTGCTGTATCCAAGCATGAACTTGTGTTATTTTTGAATATTTTTTATTTCTGTGATATAAGATTTGTTACTGATTCCTGCTCTAAATCTCAAGCAAGATTCAATTCGATGCATTTACTTGAGTGCCTACTGTAGATGAGACGTTTTAAAACAGTATGGCCATTACAAATATATGTTTAATGAGAGTGGGTAGTAAGTACTTATAGTAATAATGCTAAGCTTTAACAGTTCTTGAAACTTAAGTAAAAGGTGGTGTTACTAACACAAGCATGAAGGAATGCCACATGTGACTGGAGTGCTGCTGGGTTCCCCTGCAGCCTCAAGGGAGGAGGATGAACACTCAAGGGATAGACCAACTGAAGCAGGGAAACTTGGCCACATACTGCCTGACACAGAAGCCCAGCTGACTGCTACATCTTACCCAGCCTACCATGCGTAAGAACTACTTGAGACAACACTGAATTCCCTAAACTTCTGGGTGCTCAGTGGTGAACTGAGCAGAGGGAAGAAAGCCAGCACTCTGGGAAGGTACGCTTCACCTACTTACATCCTGATGGGGACTAACAGTGGCAACAGAGCTGTGCAGAGCCTCGGGCCCTGGCATGGTATTCCAGCCAGAGTGCGCTCTGCCATGTGTGGGAGCAGCCCTGGCATTCAAGGATTTGCATTGAAGGCCTTGGGTGAGGATGCTGTGAAGGTGGGCACTGTGTATACGGAGCAGTGACTTTGTGGGTCAAGAATTTAACATGTGGCCGGGCGCGGTGGCTCACACCTGTAATCCCAGCACTTTGGGAGGCCGAGGCAGGCGAATCATGAAGTCAGGAGATCAAGACCATCCTGGCTAACATAGTAAAACTAAACTAAAAATACAAAAAATTAGCTGGGCCTGGTGGTGGGCACCTGTAGTCCCAGCTACTCAGGAGGCTGAGGCAGGAGAATGGCGTGAACCCGGGAGGCGGAGGTTGCAGTGAGCCAAGATCGCGCCACTGCACTCCAGCCTGGGCAACAGAGCAAGACTCCGTCTCAAAAAAAAATAAAAAAGAATTTGACATGTGCTTGCTATGTGAGGCCAGTGAGTGAACCTGCACTCTGAGGCCCAGGATTTATAGGTCAGGACAGCCCCGCTGACTTCTTCGGGACCTGTCATAAACTCTTTTAAAGTGTTAATGTTTTTCGTATTCAAAAAAGCTCACCAATAAAAGAGGAAACTTTAGGAAAGGTTGAAAAGCAACTGTGGGCTGGCCACAGTGGCTTATCCCTTTAATCCCAGCACTTTGGGAGGCAGGAGGATTGTTTGAAGCCGGGAGTTTGAGACCAGCCTGGGCAACAAAGTGAGACCCCGTCTCTACTAAAAATTTAAAAATTAGCGGGGCATGATGGCGCGTGCTCTAGTCTTAGCTATTTGAGAGACTGAGGCAAGAGGATCGTTTGAGGCCAGGAGCTCAACGCTGCAGTGAGCCATGATGGCAACAGAGTGAGACCCTGTCTCTAAATAAATAAACGGGAAAAAAAATGGGATTTGATAGAAGGCAGGAACATGCACAGATATTGCAATATTTTTCAAATTTGGGAAATTATAAAGATCTTAATCATACATACGGATTCTAGCATATGGACTCTTATGGATTGAATCTGGATTATTTTAATTGATTCTACTTTGTTCTACTGCATTGAAATCATTGTTAGTATATTTAGTCTTCTCAGCTAACTTCTTATACCTAGATAACTGTCGAGGTTTATAAAGGCCTTAAAACATGAATAATACCTACACAACTGTGGGATGCTTTTTTTTTTTTAACTGAATGTATTTTAAGTCAAATTCAGTCCATATCTAAAGTCTGAAAATTGTAATATTCAGATGATTAATAGGTATAATTCTTTACCGTCTAGTCTGCATTCTGTAGTATTTGCCATACTTCTATAACTGCAACTTCTATTTTATTTATTTTAATTTTTTATTTGTTTGTTTTGAGACAGTCTTGCTCTCTTACCCAGGCTGGAGTGCAGTGGTGCAATCACAGCTCACTGCAGCCTTAGTCTCCCATGCTCAAGCGATCCTCCCACCTCAGCCTCCAGAGTAGCTGGGACTTAAGTCACATATCACCACACCTGGTTAGTGTTGTTGTTGTTGTTTTCTAGAGATGGGGTTTCATCATCTTGCCCAGCCTGATCTCAAACTCCTAGGCTCAAGTGATCCTCCCACCTTGACCTCCCAAAGTGCTGGGATTACAGGCATGAGCCACTGTGCCTGACTGCAACTTCTGTTTTAGAGAAAGTTGCAACTCAATAGTTAGTGGAATATTTCCTATGTATATTATATACACAAAAAAGCATTTGCCATGAAAAACCTAAACTGTGTATTCAAAAGCTTTAATATGAACACTATTATTCAAAATGGAAAGACTTTCATTCCTGCCCTCATGAAATAGAAATTCAGCTATATTTGATCATGACTGTAGAATATTACTAGAGATTGGGTCTTTTTATGTTATGTTTTGTTCAACTAGATACACCTTTTTGAGGTCATTCATATAGTTAGTGACATGTAAATGCTTTTTAACTACACACTGTTTAAACATTGTCAACAGAGGCATAGGGTATGGTATTCACATTTCTGGAACCTATGGGCTGTACCCTCAGTCTGTCCTGGAACCTCTGCATTCCACCCTCGGTCTGTCCTGGCTGCTGTGAAGATGGAGTGCTGGTGGCTGGTCCTTAGCAGTCACTCCACCTCACACCCAAGCTTAGCCACATGGCCAAGCCAGTCCTGTGGTGTTTATCAAGGAAGAAGGGCCCTGGGGATTGCAGGCTCCACTGTTTGCCTCCCTAGGCATCCCCTTACTTACATACCTGGCAGGGAGGGTTAGGTAGGACAGCCAAGCACTGCATAAATCTGAATGGAAGCTGATGTCAGGTCTCTCTCCTTCTTAGCTGTGCCCCACTATCACGCAAGGTGTTTCATGTGGCACATTCTGTGATGATGAGGTAACCGTGTTACCTTCATTTACTGAGTGCTTGCTAGGCATCACAAAATTATGGAGCACCTCCTCATGTTGGGTTTAGGAATATAGAGCAATGAACAAAACAGACAAGGGGCTAGCTCTCCAGAATAAAGTAAATAAGATCATTTTCAATTGGTTTGTAGCCAGGTAACCTTGGACAGATTACCTTATGCTTTGCTTTTCTCATTTGTAAAATGGAGGTTATGATGGTATCTCCTTATGTGATTGATATATTAATGAGATAATAGTCACAAAGCACTTAGAACAGGTCCTGGTACATGGTAAATGCTAAGTGCTAAAAAAGCACTCCCAATTATTATGAGACATAACACTGTGTGCCATGATATGGAGTAACCTGGGTAGGAGCATCAAGGTCACCTTGGAATGAGCAGTGAGGGGAAGCTGAGGAGGGAGAGCTTCAAGGTGAAACCTAACGGATGAAGTGGAGTCAGCCATGAAAAGCTCCAGGAGACACACTTTCCACGCAAAGACACCAGCTATTGCAAAGAAAAGGATGGACTTGGTGTGTTCTAGGAGCAGAGGAGAGGCCAGTGTACCTGGGATGTAGAGAACCCAGGGGCTGAGACAGATGCTTAGCACAGAGAAGAGCCAGGTGCCAGAAGTTCAGACTTCGTTCCAAGGACAGTGAGAAGCCTTTAAGGTTTTCAGCATGAGATACATGTGATCCAATCTGTGCTTTGAAAAGATCACATCAGCTGCTCCAGATCAAATGGAATGTGGAGGTACAAGAGTAGGAACAGGAAACAAGTTAGGCCATTTCAAAAATCCAGCCAGGTCAGACTGACGACCTGGACCAGAGTGCTTATGGTGAAAAGCGAAAGGTTCAGGGTCTGTTTTAGAGATATGGTTTACAGTACCAGCTAAAAATTGGATGTGGGATGATAGGAAGTGGGGT
Source organism: Macaca thibetana thibetana (assembly GCF_024542745.1). NCBI lineage: Eukaryota > Metazoa > Chordata > Mammalia > Primates > Cercopithecidae > Macaca > Macaca thibetana. The sequence continues at coordinate 97,141,416 of NC_065585.1, read as the reverse complement.
CTCAAGGATGACTGTGAAGTTGTTGGACTGGTGGTGGTATGGTGGTTATTGAGGTGAGGGGTGACTGGGGGAGGCCAGAGTTCTAGTGATGGCCTTGTTGAAGTGGAGACCTTTAAGACTCCAAGCTGAAGAAGTCGAATTGGATATGTACTTACAATGGGGGAGAGAGGTAAGCACGTGACGGCCAGGCACTGGACCCAGGAAGGAATTATCTTCTCTAGTCTTTATAGAAACACCGTAAGATAAATAACATCTAGCTATGGGAAACAAATTAATGAAAGCCACTTTCTAAGGTTAATTTTAAGTTAAAGGATTTTTTTCACCTTAATGTAGTAGATAGACCAGTGGAATAGAGAGTCCCAAATATATACAGGAATTTAGTTAATAAATACATACATTTCAAATCAATAGGGAAAGATGAACCATTCAATAAATGGGTAAGGACAATAGGTTAGCCATCTGGAAAAAGAAATGAATTGGATTTATACTTTAATCTTACACCAAGATAGATTCCAAATGAATCAAAGATTTAAACATAAAAACTGAAATTGTAAAAGTTCTAGAAGAAATAGTGGGAGAAGTATGTTGAGGTGGAAGTTTTTTCTGTGATTCAACATCCATGGATCCAAAAGAAAGTATTAATTAAGCCCACATGACAAAATTAAAAGTTAAATGGCAAATCGAGAATATGTATGTATAATTTGTATTACAAAGAGCCACTCTTCCTAGTACATGAGGTACTTATAGAAATTAGTAGGGAAGACTGACAACTCAGTATAAAAATGGGCAAAGGTTATGCATACAGAGTTCATAAAAGGAAAATATGCTCAATGTCTCATGATTTTAAAAAAAATGAATTAAAATAACACTATTATTTTTCCCCTACCAATTTTGCAGTAATCTAAAATTTTAGTAACTTTTGTTTGGTGAGGCTGAGAGGCAATAAACACTCTTCGTTTGGTGGAGGGAGAGTACATTGTCACCACTCCAGAGAGAGCACCTTGGCATGTGTATATACAGATGTGTGTGTGTGTGAATTTTTAACAGGTCAGCTCTTTGACCCAGCACTTCTACTTCTTGGAATTTATCCAACAGATATACTTGTGTATATATGAAATATAAGCTTATTCCTTGCCCCATTCTTTGTGATAGCAAGTGGAAATGGCATAAAGGTCAGCATTAGGAAATTAAAAATTATGGCACATGCTTGTAGTGGAATACCATGCAGCTCTCTATGTGACTACAAGAAGAATGAGGAAACACTCAATGAACTGTCACAGAAAAATATGTGACATTGGTTACATTGAAGGAATGGTGGGATGCTTGAAATGGGCTATATTCCTGGAATATATAGGGAGAAACTTTAGAAGCATATGTGAGAAACAAGTAACAGTGATTATCTGTGAGAGGTAGCTGGGAACTAGAAGATGAAGGATGGGAGCTGGAGGGAGGGAAACGTCACCATATACCTTTAAATTTTGAGTCATATATATTATTCAGAAAAATGAAAGGACTTTATATATAGTTATTTATCTTGAAATTTTTAGACATTATATATATTTTGGAAAGCAGTATATATAGCAATAGTGTTATACTCTTTGATCCAGTACTCCCTAGAAATTTAATTCATGAAAACTAAAAAAGTACACATAACAAAAGCAACACTGTTCCTCTTCATGGTAGCAATACCTATAATAATGGGGAAAATATAAGCAACCTAAGTGTCAGTGTAGGGGAATTATTTAATTGAATATGACATACAGCATGATATAATGTGAAGCCACTGTGTAATATAATTAAGAAGACCATGCTGAAACATTTATCCATTCAACAAATATTTATTGTGTGCGTACTGTGTTTCAAGCATTGTTCTAGGTGTTAGGGATACAGCAAGAAATAAGAGCCAAAATAAATAAATAAATCCATACACCATTGGAACTGCCATTATTTGGGGCAAGGCTGGCCACAGACCAATAGATATAATGTAAGAAATTAAGACCAGGCGCAGTGGCTCACGCCTGTAATGCCAACACTTTGGGAGGCTGAGGTGGGTGGAATCCCTGAGATCAGGAGTTCGAGACCAGCCTGGCCAACATGATGAAACCCCATCTCTACTAAAAATACAAAAATTAGCCAGGCGTGTTGGCACGCACCTATAATCTCAGCTACTCAGGAGGCTGACGCAGGAGAATCGCTTGAACTCAGGCAGCGGAGGTTGCAGTGAGCTGAGATTGCACCACTGCACTCCAGTCTGGGTGACAGAGTGAGACTCTGTCTCAAAAAAAAAGAAAGAAAGAAATGATGGTTACAACTTCAAATAAAGATAAGGGACAGTGAAGGTGGAGGTCTGCTATTTTTACGTAAGACTCAAGGAAAGCCTCACTGAGAAGGTAATACTTGAATGGAGATGGGTAAGTCATATAAATGTGTAGGGAGAGCATCTCAGCAGGGAGATCTGGTACTTGAGGATGCAAGAAGGGATCTGTTTGGCATGTTTGTGGAATGACAAGGAGGCCAGTGTTTCTGTGCATCACATACATGAAGGTCAGAGAGGTAGGGTAGGGTTGGGACTCTGATCATGAGGAGGTCTAAAAAGCCATGACAATAAGGCCTTTGGGTTTTTTCCCACGTGTGATACAAAGCCATTAGAAATTCTGGAACCCCTGCAGAAGTGATTCTAAATGACTATGTGAGAAGCAAGAGAGTCTGAGTCCTCCATTAGGGCAAGCTGGTGGATAAAGACATGGTGTAGAACTGGAGATATCCAAGAGGTAGAAAGGTAATTCAACTTCGCACTCTGATTGGATGTGGGAGGTGGAGAAAAGGGAGGGATCCAGAAGGATTCTAAGGTTTGGGCAACAAGATGAATGGTGGTACCATTAATGAGACAAAATTCAGGAGGGAGAACAGAGTTGGAGAAAGCTGAGAAGATGATGTGTTTTGTTTTAAACATGTTGAATTTGTTGAGGGACCTGTGAGTCACAAATATCAAAAGGAAGAAAAGTAAAATGAACCCTGTCATGTTTGATCAGAATTAGGGTAGTACAAACTCATGATTTTCAAGATGGATGGATGAATGAATAGAAGTCAGTGTGTGTGAGAGGGTGTATATGTGCACACACTTCCCAGCTGTTCTAAGAGGCCCTGGGACAGTGATACGTCAGTAGCAATGAGCACACCTAGTGCCAGATAGTAGCTTTTAAATACCTGAAGGGACTTGGCAAAGTGGCTGATTCCAAGTTTGGATGAGAGAAAATACAAGATGAGCCTTGAAATCTTGTTATGTTAGAAAGTAAGAATGTTCTCAAAGAATGATGGGGACATCAAAAAGAAAAAGGACACCAAAGCTAGCTTGAAAGAGTCCCCAACTAGCCAAATCTGGGGCAATTCATGCATCAAAATAAAAGATAGTTATGGATTATAAACCATTCAGTAAGACTCCATGAGTCACACTGATATAAAAACAAATGAAAAATAAAAATGAAAAAGAATTTAAGAAAATGAATGAATTGGAAATTTGATAAGGAATAGAATATTAGACGGTTTCACAGTATCTCCCACATAATGTTTTTTAACTTCAAAAGGAAAAAGAGTAACTTATAGTTGAGAAGCCTGACAGATATCACCTTAAGTTTTCAAAAGTGAACATCATCAGTATCGGGACAAATTAAAATAATGTAATTATTTTAATTACACAGAATTTAATTATTGTAATACACAGAATGTACTTAGAAGCCAGCCCGGGATGCAAACCTATAGTCCCAGCCACTCAGGGTGCTGAGGTGAGAGGATCACTGGAGTCCAGGAGTTTGAGGTTGTAGTGCACAATGATCATTCCTGTGAATAACCACTGTAATCTAGCCTAGGCAGCATAGAAAGAGCCCGTCTTAAGAAAAAGTGGAAAGAATGCAAAACAAACAAACAAACAAAAAATAGTACACAGCATCACTTCTGTGTTATTTTTACCAATGATACATCAACTGAATCTCATAATCAGAAGAAATCAGACAAACCCAAAATGAGGGTTCATACCCTGCAGAATACCTGAACTGTTTCCTTACAAAATGTCAGGGTTATGAAAGTCAAGGAAAGACTGAGGAACCATTCCAGACTGCAGAGTATTAAGAGACATGATAACTAAATGCAGCCCGATTCTGAACTATCTCCTTTTGCTCTAGGACGTTACCAGGGCAATGGGTGAAACATGAGTGAGTAGGAAGATTAGATGGAGGGAAGATTAGGATTCATGTCCTCCTTTTATGGCTGTAGAGCGGTTATATGGGAAAAAGTCCTTATTTGTAGGAAAAACACACAAAAGTATTTGGGAATGAAGGGGTATCATGTCAGGAAGTTACCCTCAAATAATTCAGGGGAAAAAAAACATGATTTTTACTGTATTTAGAACTTTTTAGTAAACTTGAGATTAAAAACTTTAAAGGGATGGTTTAACATATACAAGTCAATAAATATGATAACATCACATTGACAAAATATAAAAACAAAAATCATATGATCATTTTAATAGATGCAGAAAAAGCATTCAATAAAATCCAGCATCCCTTTATGATAGAAACCCTCCACAAACCTGGCATAGAAGGGACATACGTCACAGTAATAAAAACCATATATGACGAACCCACAGCCAACATCATATTGAATGGGGAAAAGCTGAAAGCATTCCCCTTGATAACTGTAACAAGACAAGGGTGCCCACTGTCACCCTTCTATTCAACGTAGTACTGGGAGTGCTAACCAGAACAATCAGGCTACAGAAAGAATTAAAGGGCACCCAGATAAGAAAAGAGGAAGTCAACCTGGTATTGTTTCCACTCATATGATTGTATACTTAGAAAATCCTAAAGACTCCTCCAAAAGACATCTAGACTTGATAAACAAATTCAGCAGAGTCTGAGAGTACAAAATCAATGTACACAAATCGTAGCACTGCTATACACCAACAATGACCAAGCTGGGAATCAAATCAAGAACCCAGTCTTTCTTACAATAGCTGCAAAAAATAAAATACCTAGGAATATACTTAACCAAGGAGGTGAAAGATAAAGAGAACCGCAAAACACTGCTGAAAATGATCATAGATGATAGAAACAAATGTAAACACGACTCATCTCATGGATTGGAAGAATCACTATCATGAAAATGATCATGCTGCCCAAAGCAACCTACAGATTTAATGTAAATCATATCAAAATACCAACATCATTTTTCACAGAATTAGAAAAAACAGTCCTAAAATTCATAGGCACCAAAAAAGAGCCTGAATAGCCAAAGCAATAGTAAGCAAAAAGAATAAACCTGGAGGTGTCACGTTACCTGACTTCAAATTATACTATAAGGCTATAGTTACCTTATATCAGCATGGTGCTGATACAAAAGTAGATACACAGACCACTGAAAAAGAATAAAGAGCCCAAGAAATAAGGCCAAATACTTACAGCCAATGGATCTTCAACAAAGCATATAAAAACATAAATTAGGGGAGGGACACCCTATTTAATCAATGGTGATGGGAAAACTGAAAAGCCACATGGAGAAGAATGAAACTGGATCCTCGTCTCTCACCTTATACGAAATCAACTCAAGATGGATCAAAGACTTAAATCTAAGACCTGAAACCATAAAAATTCTAGAAGATAACCCAGGAAAAACTCTTCTGGACATCCCTTAAGCAAAAAATTCATGACTAAGAACCCAAAAGCAATTACAACAAAGACAAAAAAATAAATAAATGGGACCTAATTAAACTACAAAGCTTCTGCACAGCAACAGAAATAATCATCAGAGTAAACAGACAACTCACAGAATGAGAGAAAATATTTGTAAACTATGCATCTGACAAAGGACTAATATCTAGAATCTACAAAGAACTCAAGCAAATCAGCAAGGAAAAAAGAGACAAGTAATCCCATCAAAAAGTTGGCAAATGACATGAATAGACATTTCTTAAAAGACAATTTACAAATGGCCAACAAACATGAAAAAAAAATGCTCAACATCACTAATTATCAGGGAAATACAAATTAAAACCGCAGTGAGATAGCACCTTACCCCCTCAAGAATGGACATTATTTTGAAAGTTAAAAAACAATAGATACTGGAACAGATGTGGTGAAAGGGGAACGCTTATGCACTACTGGTGGGAATGTAAGTTAGTACAGGTCTATGGAAAACAGTATAGAGATTCCTTAAAGAGCTAAAAGTAGATCTACCATTTGATTCAACATTCCCACTGCTGGGTATCTACCCAAAGGAAAGTAAATCATTATTTTAAAAAAGACACCTATACACATATTATTTATTGCAGCACAATTCGCAGTTACAAAGATAGGGAACCAACCTAAGTGACCATCCATCACACAATGAGTAGATTTTAAAAAATCACTATACACACCATGGAATACTTCTCAGCCATAAAAAAAGAACAAAACAATGGCTTTTGCAGCAACTTGGATGGAGCTGGAGGCCATTATTCTAAATGAAGTAACCCAGGAATGGAAAACCAAATACTGTATGTTCTCACTTAGAAATGGGAGCTAAGCTGCCAGCACACAGAGACATACAAAGTGATATAATGGACTGCAGAGACTCAGATGGGGGAGAGTGGGAGAGGGTGAAGAATAAAAAAACTACCTATTGGGTACACTGTACACTACTTAGGTGATGGATGCACTAAAACCTCAAAATCTCAGACTTCAACACCATACAATTAATCTGTGTAACCAAAAATTACTTGTACCTACAAAAGCCATTGAAATTTTAAAAAAATAAATAAGGGTCAGAAATTAAATAAATAAAAACTTTTTTAAATGATCAGAAAAGTGAGCAGGAGGCAGTCAAATGGAACTGTGAGGCCCACACTTTCTCAAAAGGTTGGCAGGAAAGAGAGGGTGACATACGCTCCCAGCAGAGACTGCACTGAGCATTTGGAGCCAGTGTGTAGAGAGGGAAGAGATACACCTAGGTTACATGGTGACCACTGCAAAGCAAAATCCTAGAGGCTGTGTTTTGCTGGGCACCCAGGTCCAGTGGAAAGAGCAGGCTGAGCAGGCAGCAGGAGGACGTCAGCTGGGCACGGCAGGCAGTTCCAAGGTGGGCTGGCTGGAAACAAAACTAATTTCTACCTAGGAACCTTCCTTCTCTCTGAGAACTAGAGTTGTCTTCTGAAAGTGGCCGTTGTCTGCTGTCTTAAGTACAGTAAACTGAATATGGTTAGTCTTCAAATTTGAAATTACTTCATTGAAAAATGTATCAAAACAATTTAATATTTCTCAGTGATACTGTTCCTAAAACAGGTTTTCTTAGGATTGTAGAATTTACAAAATTACCGTTGATATTTGAAAAAGAAGAAAGCCTTGTATGTGTATGCATTTGCCAAGGCAGCTTGTTTTTTTATTTGGTAGGGTCAGAGCAGGTAGAACATGTATGCATACTTCACAAAAACAGGTGATTTATAAGCCGTTGCATTAGACAGGACTGGTTTCCAAGCCGGTCAGTCAGCTTAGAATGTGAAACCCTGATTCAGAAGCGAATCCCCTAAGGATGATTCAACGCTGTGTTTCCTGTTGTGCCAGTAGGCCCACTACAGTAGTGGTTTACCCCCACCTCACCCAGTTCATTAGACTCTGGCCCAGTCCCACACTGGAACTATAGAGCCTGAAGACTATATGAGCAACTGTCTTCTCATTCTCCTTAGACTGTTCATGACTGAGGAGAGGGATGCTAATCCATTCCATGGAGTGGAGCCTCAGGGTTTACAGGCTTTATTCCCTCCAAGAACTCTGCCTCTGAAAGCCTGTGTGACTCTTGTGTGGGCCAACATGCCCTTTGGTGGCCTAAGGGAAGCTGTAGGACACTAAATTACCCATGGTACCATCAAAACCTGCATCTCCAGGCCCATGTCTTGTTCCTTACTCTATACCCAGTTAGAAACCCTTGGCCCCTCGGGTTTCAGTGATGAATGGGCATGGGAAAGTGGGAATACCAAATGGCTGCTCATTTGGTAGTCAGTTGGGGAATGCATGAGAGAAAATAAGACCACAGTGTGCCCAGGGATGCTGAGCTGATGGCACATTTTGAGCAATAAACTTTCTTAGTGTAGATCCCTCCTTCCTTGCTCTCTCTTTTCCTTCATTGTTCTTGTCCTAATTTACAACTTCACTAAGTTCCTTTCCCACTTGTATACTTTGTAGCAATATATGTTTTGGTTTGTGAACTACCTCATATTGTCCCCAAGGGCAGGAACTATGTCTTATGTCCCTTTTCCCCATGAAGGGTGAATAAATGCCTGTTGATTAACTCAACTTGGTGTAACAAGCATATATTATCTATAATGCATAAGTCTCTGAGCTAAGGACTCTGACAGGTACATAGGGAATAAGAAATATGATTCCTGCCTTCAAGAAACTTCCAGGAGAGAGAAAAGATCTCCTCATGTTATTATAATACATAGTAAATGTGATGAGAACTAAAAGACAAAAAAAAAAAAAAAAAAGAAAGAAAGAAAACACTTTTTAACGCAAAGAAAAAAAGGAAAAAGAATTGTTTACACCATGAGAATAAGAGAAGTCTTCATACAAGACATGGAGTTTCAGTTTGACTTGAAAAATGATACCTAGATGAGTGGGAGTAGCAAGGACTATCAGATTCTATGAGGGGAACAGGTGGGAGCCAAGATAGATAGGGGCGTGGTAGCATCTTGATCTTAGACCCCACCATGTGTGTACCAAGAGGCATGCAGGAGCCATTGGGATACTCCCAAAGTTCTCTGGCCAGGTGAGTGACATGATTAACTGTATTCAATAAGAAGGAGCACTGTAGTAGCAACCTGCAGGAGAGGTTAGAAGAAAGGAAAGAACAGGGGTTAAGAGACAGGTTGGGAATCATCTGCCTAATCCATGTAGGTGGCAGGAAGGACAAGACCATGACAATGGGGATGAGGAGGAGAATATTAAAAAGGTGATGCAGAGGGAAAATGGACAGGTTACAGCAACTGGATGTGAAAGGAAATAGAGTACTCCCAGGTTTTGAGACTCGGTGACTGGGAGAACGGTGGGGCATTCTTCAAGAGGGATCTCTGCATAATGATGGTAAAGTAACAGATCTATAGAAAGAGAGATACTGGCCAGTTACATTAGCTGTGTATTCATGACCTAAATAAATGCAGCAGTGATTTTATTCTGTGTACCCTAGGAAATACAGATGCATTCGTATAACTCTTTGTCAATGATAAAATTCTGGTTGATCTTCTTGAGAAGGTTTAGACTCTTTTCTTTCTTAATACCTAGACCCATATAAGACATTATCTTTTAATACAACTGTCATGATGTATATGTTCTTAAAATGGCATAATACCTTACATTTTTGGTCCATTGAGTTTTGACATGGGTGTCAGGCAATTCAATGGAGAAAAGAAGAGTCATTCCAATCAGTGGTTTTGGAATGACTAGGTATCCACATATAAAAGAATTAAGGTGGACCCCTGCCTCATACCATGCACAAAAATTACTGCAAAATGGATCACAGACCTAACGTAAGAACTAAATTTCTCAGAAGATAATGTAGGACTATATCTTCCTAACCTTATGTATTATTAGGCAATGGTTTCTTGGATGTGACAACAAAATCATAAACAAAAGAAAAAATACATAAATGGGACTTCATCAAAATTAAAAACTTTAATGCGTCAAAAAACAAATTTGCAAATCACTAATCTGATAGGGGACTTGTATCTGGAATATGTAAAAAACACTTACAACTCAACAATAAAAAGATACCCAAATAAAAGATGGTTGAAAAATTTGAATAGACATTCAAAATATGCAAATGGACAGTAAGCACATGATGATCAACATCATTAGATACTAGGGAAATGCAGATAAAAACCACAATGAGATACCACTTCACAGTCACTAGGATGGCAATAAAAAGAAGGACAATACTAAGTGTGGATGAATTCAGATGTGGAGAAGTTGGAATCTTTGCACACTACCTGATGAGAATGCAAAATGTTGCAGCCATTTTGAGAAACAGTGGGGCAGTTCCCCAAAAAGTTAAACATGGAATTACCATATAACCCAGAATTTCCACTGCTAGGTATATACTCTTAAGAATTGAAAACATATGTCCATGTAACTTCTACACAATCACTCCATAGCAACATTACTCATAATGCAAAACTGTCAAAACAACTGCAATGTCTGTCAGCTGATAGAAGATAAATAAATGTGATATATCCATGTAATGGAATATCTTTCAGCAACAAAAAGGAATGAAACACTGATCCATGCTATAACATGAGTGAACCTAGAAAACATCATGCTAAGTGAAAAGAAGCTAGGCATAGAAGGCCACATATCATATGAGTCCATTTATGTGAAATAACTAGAACAGGCAAATCCATAGAGGCAGAAATCCAGTCAATTGTTGCCAGGGACTCAGGGGAGGGGAGAATAGGAGTAATTGATGGATGGAGGTTTCCTTTTGGGATGATAAAAATATCCTGGAATTAGATAGCGCTGATGGTTGCAGAACATTGCGAATATACTTAATGCCACTGTGGTACACTTTAAAAGGATTAAAATAGTAAATTTTATTTTATGTGTATTTTGCTACAATATAAACAGGTCCATTCTATGGTATGTGAATTATACCTCAGTAAAGCTGTTATAAAAATAAAAGGCATAATAGCTTGTTTTAATTACCAGGGAATTGTGCTGAGGAAAAAAAAAATCCAATCCCAAAAATTGTATACTGGATGATTCAATTTTTATAACATTTTTGAAATGGCAAAATTTTAGAAGAGAGGACAGTTTAGTGTTTTTCTGATGTTAGTCATGAGGGTTGGGAGATGGAAGGAGGTGAGTTATTAAAGGGCAGCCTGAGGGACCCTTATGGTGATGGAACTGTTAAGTATTTTGACTGTGGTAGAAGGTACAGGATCCTACACAGGTGATAAAACTGTCAAACTAAATACGTGACACACATCCAAGTAAAAGAGTGGCAGGTTTTATCAATGTCAATATCCTAGTTGTGATATTGTATTATTGTTTACTAGTACATATAGTTTATACTCTTGGGGTAACTGGGTAAGGTGTACAGGGGTTCTCTCTGTAGTATTTCTTAGGACTGCATGCGATTCTACAATTAATAAAAGTTTCAATTAATAAAAAGGCAGGCTGGAAGCAATGACTCTTGCCTCCAATCCCAGCACTTTGGGAAGCGAAGGCAGGAAGATCCCTTGAGCCCAGGAGTTCCAGACTAGCCTGAGCAATACAGCGAGACCCCATCTCTACAAAAAATTTAAAAATTAGCTGGGCACATTAGCACAGGCCTTAGTCCCAGCTATTTGGGAGAGTGCAGTGGAATGATCACTTGAGCTCAGGAGGTTGAGGCTACACTGAGCCATGATCATGCCACTGCACTCCAGCCTGAGCAACAGATTGAGACCCTGTCTCAAAAAAAAAAAAGGCAAAAGAGGTAAGTATCTTTGAAAACTTGTTCCATGGGTAAACGTCTATCAAATTACAAGATGTCTTGGCCGGGTGTGGTGGCTTACACCTGTAATCCCAAGCACTTTGGGAGGCCTAGGCGGGCGGATCACCTGAGGTTGGGAGCTTGAGACCAGCCTGACCAACATGGAAAAACCCCGTCTCTACTAAAAATGCAAAATCAGCTGGGCGTAGTGGGCATGCTTGTAGTCCCAGCTACTCAGGAGGCAGAGGCAGGAGAATCGCTTGAACCTGGGAGGCAGAGGTTGCAGTGAGCCGAGACCCGCAATTGCACTCCAGCCTGGGCAGCAAGAGAGAAACTCCATCTCAAAAAAAAAAAAAAAAAAAAAAGTTCGATATTCACCGGCAGTAAACAAATCGAAGTCTAGACTGGCACCAGTTGTGTCAGCGGTTTTATTTGTGTCTTCCTTAAAGACCAAGCTTGCAGCAGGGTTTTGTTGTTGTTAATCTCAGCAACACAATATTTTTCTAAAATAAAGATGATGTGTGAGTATGGAAAAGGCCTTTCTTGGCCAGACTTGGTGGCTCATGCCAGTAATCCCAGCACTTTGGGAGGTCGAGGCCGATGGATCGCCTGAGGTCAGGAGTTCGAGACCAGCCTGGCCAACGTAGTGAAACCCCGTCTCTACTAAAAATACAAAAAAATTAGCTGGGCGTGGTGGCAGGCACCTGAACCCTAGCTACTCAGGAGGCTGCGGCGGGAGAATCGCTTGAACCGATGGGGTGGAGATTGCAGTGAGCCAAGATCGCACCATTGCACTCCAGCCTGATCAACAAGAGCAAAACTCCATCTCAAAAAAAAAAAAAAAAAGACCCTTCTCAGCCGGTCACAGTGGCTCACACTTGTAATTCCAGCACGTTGGGAGGCTGAGGCTGGTGGATCACTTGAGCCCAGGAGTTTGAGACCAGCCTGGGCAACATGGCCTAGCCCTGTCTCTACCAAAAATACAAAAATTAGCCAGGCGAGGTAGTGAGTGCGCCTGTGGTCCCAGCTACTCTGGAGGCTGAGGTGGGAGGATCAGTTGAGCCCAGGAGGTGGAGGCTGCAGGGAGCCGAGATGACAGCACGGTACTCCAGCCTGAGAGACAGAAGGAGGGTGGCCCTGTCTCAAAAGAAAAAAAGGCTGAGGGTTTTTGTCCTCTTCTTTTGGTTAAGTCACTTTTAGGAAAGTAAGATTGTTACTCCTTTCGGTTCATTGATATTTAAAAGTTTACATGTCACACTTTTATTCCAGCAAAGAGAAAATATGATTTTTAAATGAATAAAAAACACATTTCTGTGCAGTAGAAGTCGTGCTAACATCTCATGTTAAAAAGATAAACAACAGGATTAACTGTTTACTTTGGGAGTGCAGAGGCTGGTTGTTTTTGAGAAGAAGAACACAATGTCCTGCTGTCTCTGGTTTCCCGGCCGTCCTCCCAAGCCTCTGCAGGAGTGGGCGAGGCCCCCGCCCCCAATGCTTCCCCTCCCCCACCCCGCCCCGCCCTCGCTCTCGCCCCCGCCTTTTCTCAGTGGCTCCCTTGCGCTCAGTTTCCAGCCCTCTTCTCCCCATGCTCCCTTTTTTTCTCTCTCTGGTTTTATCACTTCTTCCTCTGATTTCTTCTGTTTTTTCCTTGGGTTGAGGCTTCATAAGAGATTATAAAGTGAAGGGCAGGTCTTTGTTGATCTTTAGAGCCTGCTTAAGTTGACAGTGACCTAGAATGAAACAGCCGGGCCTGACTCCGATTCCGGGAATTCTTGGTGGACTGCTAAGAACTGCTCCCATAACTCACGTAAACATCCCACATAGCCACTTAATCTGCCCTCTCAGCACATGCGTGCGCAGGCACACACGTTTGCTGTGTTCTCGCTGTCCCTCCTTCGTGTAGCTATGAAACTGAGCCAGTGAATGAAAGAAAGGGAAAACACGTAGTTTTGGAAACGAGGAAGGGACATTTAAAACTTTTTTAAAAGAGAAATTGAATTGTACTCCCACAACTTCCACTACAAATCAAGAGTTTTATTTTTTTATTCCCTGTGATTTGTTCTGTTGCCTTGACAGATAAGACATGTATTTTTACAGTTTTTGAAATATTCTTTAATTGGCATAATGGACATTAAGTTGGTAAGAAAAGGAAAAAAATTCTTAAAGACAAATATTAACTTCATAATGGACTTTTATATTTACAACGAGAACAAGGAACCTCTTATCTGTCTTATTTTATGTTGCTGGGAATGCGCGGTGGAATGTGGTTTCATTTGGCACCAGTTTTAATCAGCTCTTCCAACATGGTCCAGGCCTCACCCTCATGGCTCAGAAATGCACAGAGTCCAAGTCCTGCAGAATGGCTGCTGATGCCTGAAACAGGCGATTCTGCTGCTACCCTGTTTCCCTGGAATCACTTTCTGACTGCTGCCTTGTTTTCCCAGTTGAGAGGGTTGGAGTGTGGGTGGCTAAGGGCAGGGACCCGCTGTAGACATGGTATTCTAATGATTATGTATTGCTTTACCCACAATGGAGCTTTACCTTGCAAAGCAAAACAGCAGTAGCTGAATGATGAGGTCACCATTGTAAGGCCGCATCTGTGTGAAATGGTATGCCCTGTGCCGTTCTCAAGCACCGTCCTGTGAGCACCTTCCCATAAGATTAGGCCTTTTATAAAAACGCAGACACCTGCTTCAGGACCTAGGAGAGCTGGCACTTAATGAGCGGGAACCCTATTTTCTTGTCAGTTAACTACATCTGTAATAACGCGCATTTATCTGGTAGGTGAAGGAAACTAAGATTTTGAGCACAGAAGAGATGCAGGCACTTAACTGACTGTGAAACGAGTTCACATAATCTGGATTGTGCAGGTACCCGAACTCCTAGTGCCTGTGTCCATTCGTGTCATGTGGTGCCTGCTCCCCTGCAGACCGCAGTCTTACAGTCATGAAAGTGGGGGTTATTTGGGTGAGTGTCTATGGGAGAAACATTGATCTTAAACGTTAAATAAGTGGAATTCACTTGGCGGACTCTTATTCCAAGGAGTTTTGAATGACTTTCTGGCTGATGGAATCAGTGCAGTTCTGAGACTCTCATTCTAAACACGTGTCCTACTTCTTCTCTGTGAGCTATTTTATCATGGCTGTTCTAAGCACTTATCTAAGTTAATCACTCCTGTAGATAGCAGCATCCCCTCACACCAGGTATAAGGGACCCACCAACCATGCTCAGTGCTGCATGGGGCAGAGAAGTCGCCTGCAGCCCAGGCCTTAGCTCAAGATCACTAGCAGCGGAGAGTGTGGTGTACTGGATGCATACCTTTGCCTTGGCAGTGGATATTCTATGGCAGGACAGCAAAGGAAGGTACTCAACTGCTTCCCAAAGTGGAAGCTCCATTTTATGAACATTAATCACATAACTTTAAGATGTCAGATCTCTTGAGCCTGCTGTGGCCTGGCTAGCCACTGGTTCCCAGTATTTCAGAGCTTACTAAGGACAGTGCCGGTGTCTGCTGGTTGTCATGCAGAGCACAGCCACACACAGTGAGCTTCTGCTCCTCAACTTGGGTGCTGGTGCCTGAGCTGCAGCTGCAGCCTTCTCTATAGATACATATCTATTTAACATTCCTTAAACAAAAATAACTGAAAGGACTTCTAGAGAGTATCCCCTTATCTTATAAAAGGACTCTCAGCCCAGAGAGCTTCTGTGCCTTGTCGATAGTGGCAGAGCTGGGATCCCAATGTTCCTGCCCTCCTGTTTTGAGTCACATTCTCCGTAGAGCAGTTTGCCCTTTCCAGTTCTGTGTTAATCAGCCCCGTTCTCACTTGCATCCTGCCTCAAGTCACTTGAGCAGCCTCTGGGTTCTTCCACAGCTCCCTGTTCTCTGAAATGAGGCCCATCCTATGCCTGATGCCGAGGCTGCTCTACACTCTTCACACCCACTCACCTCCTCCAAACCTCAGGCCAGCGCAGGCGCTCTGTCCCGCATCCCTTACCCACAACTATGCTCTCCGGTCTCTACCTTGAAATGTTTCTTGAATGTGTTTTCACATGCTGACAGAAGCCAAAGAGACAAAGAGGGTGGCAGCATCTGAGGACTGGGACCAGGCATGGAGGGGAGGGCACCAGGATGGACTTGGAAGCCCATGTCTCATCCTGAGGCAGCCACTACCAGGGTTGCAGGTTTCTCAAGATAACTAGAAAGTTGAATTTTATGTAAAGTCTTCCAGTTCTTAATTTTAGTTACTAGTTTCTGAAAACGTTAACACTATATAAACAAAAGAAAACATGCTAGCCAGTGAGCACTACTTTGCACCTTCACTCCTTCCTCTCAGGCATTTGTCATTGATTAGGGCGGTGGACTCCCACTGGGTCTAAAGAGACTGTCTAAAAGTTCTCTCTTCAAGCGAACTCCTCACAAAACCCATTCCCTCACCAATGCCGTTAGAGAAAATAATTTTTATCAAATTTTTAATTTTTTCCTAAATATGTTTAATTTTAAAGTAAGAATAATGCAACAAATAGTCTTTCCTCTTATCCCTGCTTTCTCCTATTGCTATGGTCTGAATGTTTGCATCTCCCCCAAAATTCATATGTTGAAATCTTCACCCCCAAGATATTAGGGGGTGGGACCTTTGGGATTAACATCCTTATAAAAGAGGCCCGAGAGAGTCATTAACCCTTCCACCATAGGAGGTTGCTTGGAAAAGACAGCCGTCTGTGAGGCAGCAGGCCCTCGCCAGATGCCAAACCTGCTGGTGCTTTGATCTGGGACTTCCCAGCCTCCAGAACTGTGAGCAATACATTTCTATTGTTTATGACCCCCCCAGTCTGTGGTATTTTTGTTAGAGCAGCTCAAATGGACTAAGACACCTATCTTGTCTTTCTCTCTTATTATCTTCTAGCCTCCTTCCAGTGTCTCAGCTGTGGAAAACCTCTTTCCCATCCTAGGGTTTCATACATGCTATGCTCTCTATTTTCAGTGTTCTCTCAGCCTTTGCATGACTCGTTGCTTCTCTCTGTTTAGGCTCAGCTTAAAGATCACCTTCCTTTAAGAAGCCTTCCCTGACGACCCTGACTAGACCATCCTACCACCCCAGTGCTATCTCTCACAGCACTCTTTATTTCCTTTCTAGCACTCACACAATCTGTGGTTGCACATTTGTGTGTGATTGGTCTCTCTTGCCAAGGAGCACAGACGGCAGGGACTGTTTGCCCACTATCCTGTACCTAGCACCTCACAGAGGGTCTATCCAGGAGGCAGTCCTGTTGTATTTAGCACATGAATGAATGGATCATTGATTTACTAGAAACCCTAAGAAGGCCAAGGCACTGTTTTGGAGCACAATGACAAACCCCCAAGTGCTTTTGTTATCAAGGATCTTGTGACACTTATTTCATGGCTGTGCAGCCCTTCATGCCTCACTGCGTGTGTTGTACTTCCATTATCTGGCTTGGCAATTTTGTACTTGGCTCATTTCTTGTGTTCAAACAAATCAAGATGTCTCAAGAAATAACAACTCACACTTAAGTCTACAAATTCAGAATGGATAGTTTCCAAATACTCTCAAGACTTACAAATAAGGGCGAAAGACCCATTTTGTTTTCTCACACGACACATGCTAATCATCTAGAGAATCTTTATTTCCGGTGGGAATAAATCGAAGAAACAGAAGACCAACTTTCAAAATAGCAGAATGAGGACACAGTGGATTCTCTCTCCAACAAACATTTAGCTGGAGAAAATTATGAAAGACAAGCATTTAAAATCTCTAGAAATTGTCCTCAGGGCATACAGCAAATGGAGAAACATTCCATGAATGGAATCAAAAATAACTATTAAATCTAAGTGAGAACGGCAAGTCTACGGTCTGTGAGCCACAACCCACTCCCCCACCATCCAAACTCATTTTATAGAAACTAACTTGGGGCTCTACTCCAGGGAGTCTAGTCACGAAGATGGTCCCCTCTTCCCCCAGCTCCCAGTGTAGGGTACATTTCACCCTTCATGGCCAGCCTTCAACATTTCTCATCACCCACCAAATGAGTCAGGCCAAGATTACGGACCTGATTGTCCCACTCCAGCTCACCCGTAGGTTGGAGGCTTCGTGCTAGAGAGGCAAGCCCAGAAGACTAGTTGGGGGAGGTGGGAAAGGCAATAGAAACTGCATTTGGGGAGGTCCAGATGTTTGATTTAGCCGATGAAGATTTCAAACCAGCCATTATAACTATGTTCAAAGAACTAAAGGAAACCATGTCTAAAGAATTAAAGGAATGTATGTTAATATTAACAATGTCTAATCAAATAGAGCATCAATAAAAAGATATAAACTATGAAAAGAACCAAATAGAAATTCTGGTGTTGAAAAGAACAACCACCAAAGTGAAAAATTCACCATAGGGGCTCAATAATAGATTTGAGACGGCAGAGCAAAGAATTCGTGGACTTGAAATTAAGATAATGAGGCAGGTCATGGTAGCTCACGCCTGTAATCCCAGCATTTTGGGAGGCCAAGGCTGGTGGATCACTTCAGCTCAGGAGTTTGAGACCAGCCTGGGCGACATGGAAAAACCCCATCTCTACAAAAAACACACCAAAAAATTAGCTGAGTATGGTGGACTTGGGAGGCTGGAGTGGAAGGATCACTTGAGCCCGGGAGGTCGAGGCTGCAGTAAGCCAAGATTGTGCCACTGCACTCCAGCCTGGGTGACAGAGTGAGACCCTGTCTCCAAAAAAAAAAAAAAAAAGAGAGAAATTAAGATTATGTAATCTGAAAGAGAGAAAAGAATGGAGAAAATGAAAGAGAACCTCATAAAAATGTTGGACATGATTAAGTGCACCAAAATGTGTGTAATGAGAGTGCCAGAGAGAGGATGATGCAGAAAATATTTGAAGAAATAATGGCTGAGCACTTATCAAATTTGATGCAAAATTTTAATAAGTTAAAATGTGTAATGTATTACATACACCTAGACACCTCAAAGTCAAAATGTTGAAAACCAGAGATAAAGAGAAAATCTTGAAAATAACAAAAGAAACATGATTCATCATATATTAATACAAGGGAACCCCAGTGACAGTCCAGCTGACTTCTCATCAGAAACAATGGAGGCCAGAAGGCACTGGGATATATCTTCAAAATGCTGAAAGAAATTAAATTGCTTACACCATACTTACTTTCTGGCCTTTAATTCCTGAGGTTAGGTGAGTAGGATTGAACATGAATTATTTTATCTTAGCTCGCCTTTTCATTTTTATAGAAACCAAAGACGGCAGTTGTTCACCTTCATTTTGAAGTATTCTAGCTTTTTACTTGTTTGGACTAGACCTAATTATTAGCTACAGAACCCTAATTTTTATATAAAATTTCCTTCAGTTACAGAACCATGAGAAATTAGTTTGTACTATATAAATATCTTATAGCCGCTACAAATTAAATAATGTCATACGTATCTGTGGAAATGTTAAGACTAGTTATCTTAAAATAGGCGATACATTCGTTCACATATCACTTGCTAAATACTGCTAATACACAGTGGGAGGACCTAAAATCCTGTTTTTCTGCATCAGGTGACCACTCAGGTATTTCCTGGCATTCTTGGGTATAAAAGATCATATTATCAAGGAGATTGAACACAGTAGTAATTTATGTATGGTTTTGATATGTTAAAATACATATTAGAAAAAATATTGCTAACAACATTTTGGTGTTAGTGCTAATTTTTGAGAAACACCTATTAATACTTTGAGAGTATTAGTGTTTGATGACACATAAATTTTGTGCATTTTTTTAAAAAACATAATTTGGAAAAGCTTTAAATTGAAGGTTATTTGAAATAACCTCTTATTTATTTATGCCATGGTTTCCCTAGTCACTTTAAAAATTCATCACTTTTTAATTACTGTGTTTGAAAGGTTGATTAACCAATTTTTAAGTATTCATAGTTTTTTCTTCTTCTAGTTCTGTAGGCCTTTAAACTGTGCTGTCCAATAGGGTGGCTACTAGCCACATGTGATTATTTATATTTAAACTAATTAAAATTAAATAAAATTAAAAATGTAGTTCCTCAGTCACATTAGCCACATCTCAAGTGCTCAGTAGCCACATATGGCTAGTAGCTACCACATTAGACAACATAGACATAGAACGTTTATTCCATACTTGCAGAGAGTTCTCTTAGAACACAGTGCTTTAGAATGATGGTCTATTCCTTATTGCTGACTACAGTGGTATATAAATCAATTTCACCTGCACTTGAATTCTAATGGAGGTTTAGCTCTGGAAATTAGGCTGGTATTTCCCCACTTTTGTAAATTTAAAGAGATATTTATATCAAATATGCTTATATATTCATTTAATTTTATTGTTAGTTTGCTTATTTAATGTTGTAAGGTTTTTGGGCAAGATAGTAAACCTTTCTGATCTTCAGTCTTCTATGTGCTAAATAGGGATAATAATAGCCTAGCTCCTAAGGGCCTTTTGAGGAGAAGAATGCAAACAGAACAGGATCTGGCACTAACCCACATACACTATGAAAAAAAATTAATGTTTGTATTTTAAGCTTCAAATTTGTGGGAGTAATGTGTATAGCAACATACAACGAATGCAGTAGGAGTTAATAACAAAAACATAAAAATCCCTATAAAATTTGAAAAATACTTCCTATTGGGTCAGAAAAGAAATAATGACAATTTTAAAATATCTACAACTAATGAAAAGTAAAAATACTAAATATTAAAATTTATGTGATGTCATTGACTTGATATTTAGAATAAATTTTAGTCAAATTAACTTTAAAAAGAAGAAAGGGGCCAGGCGCGGTGGCTCACACATGTAATCCCAACACTTTGGGAGGCAAAGGCAGGCAGATGACCTGAGGTCAGGAGTTCGAGATGAGCATGGCCAACATGGTGAAACCCCGTCTCTATTAAAAATACAAAAATTAGCCTGGTGTGGTGGTGCACGCCTGTAGTCCCAGCTACTTGGGAGGCTGAGGCACAAGAATCACTTGAACCTGGGAGGCAGAGGTTGCAATGACCCGAGATCATGCCATTGCACTCCAGCCTGGGCAACAGAGGGAGACTCAGTCTCAAATAAATAAATAAAAATAAACAAAAAGAAGAAAGGACTGGACACAGTGGCTCATGTCGATAATCCCAGCATTTTGAGAGTCCAAGGCAGGAGGATTGCTAGAGGCCAGAAGTTTGAGACCAGCCCAGGCAGCATAACAAGACCCCGCCTCTTCAAAAGGAAAAAAAAAAAAAAAAAACAGGCATGGTAGCATGTGCCTGTAGTCCTAGCTACTCAGGAGGCTGAAGTAGGAGGCTAGCTTGAGAGAAAGGCTGCAAATTAATGAGCTAAGCCTCCAACATGAGAAATAGGAAAGGAACAATAGAATAAGTCGAAAGAAAATGGATAAAAAGATTATAAATATGAGTAGAAATTAATGACATAAACAGTGACTAAACAAAAGCGAGAAATGATAATCTATGGTAAAATTGATAAAGAGAAGATAAATAACAGTAAAAAGGAAAATTAGGGATAGCAGTCCCATCAGGGATTGGAAACATAGATGTGCTCACTTTGGCAGCACATATACTGTAATTGGAAAGATACAGAGAAGATTAGCATGACCTCTGGGCAAGGATGACATGCAAATTCATGAAACATTACATATTTTTTAGTAATATTAATAAAACTTGAAAAACTGTAAGATTACTGTAGCATCTTTATGCCATTAAGTTTGAAAATAGACAAGATGGAAAAATCCCTGGAAAAATACATTACCAAAATATCTTAAGAAAAAAATTTGAAAATTCAAATAGTCCAATTATCATTAGAGATGTTGAGCTGGTAGTTTTGAATCTTCTCAGGAAAGAAAACACTAAACTAAATGATTTTATTACCTAATTATTTCTAACTGTCAAAATACAGATTGAGTCTTAGACTTAGAATTTGTATCAAAAATTTTCAGAAGAAAAGGTAATCAGCTTGTTCTGTGAAGCTGATATAAATGATCTTGATACCAAATGTAGTATGAAAAATAAAATTAAAGACCAATATCATTAATGGACCTAGAGACAAAAATTCTAAATAAGACATAGCAAATAGGATCTTGGCTTTACATCAAGAGTGAAAAACTACTTTAATACTCAGAAAGAATTTGTAATTGTCATTTGCCACATTAACATGTTAAAGGGGGAAAACAGTTCTTTCAGTTAATACAGATAATGCATTTGATAAGATCCAACACCCATTCATGATTAAAAAAGAAAATTCCTTAGCAAACTAGGAATCCCTAACTGGATGAAGGACATCTACAAAAAAACAAAAATGAACAACCACCAACAATAAAAGCAAACATTAGTGACTGTAAAACATTGAAGACTTTTTCTTTACAGTTGGAACAAAATAAGGATGCCCAGTCACTGGCATCTCTTCAGCATTGCCCTGAAGGTCCTAAAAGGCAGCCATAAAACAAAATAAGAAGCAAAATTGGAATTATGAAATTATTGCATAAAAGTACATTTAAAAGGATTATAAATAGTAATAAAGTTTAGTAAAGATGATGGATTACAAAAGTTCAATATACAAGGCCATTGTATATTGATCACACACCAGCAACACACAACAACAAACAAAACACCATTTAAAATAGAACACAAACCCATAGACAGTCTAGGCATAGATGTAACAAAACATGTACAAGAGCTATATGGAGAAACTTACAAAATTTTATTATAAAAATTGATCTAAGTACCCCACCAAGAAAAGATTTATCTACCAGTCACTCTACCATGCCCTAAATTACTGTATCATGTGAATGACTTTAATGTTCACAACAGTCCTCTGAATTAGATTCTCTTATTTTGTCTTAAAAATGAGTAAAATCAAGCTCATACAGATAAGCAACTTTTGCAAGATCCAGAGTTGTTAACATAATGCTGCCCCCCTGGGAAGCCACTTGTGTTCCATTGAATGTGATAAAATGTATGGTAAATATGTGGTAGTTCAGGAAAAGCAAGTAAATCATGGGGACACTATGCTGCTCAGACCTGTCACACTAGCACTGATTTTAGGAAATAGCGTTTCACTGGGCAGAAAGCATTGACAAGTAGGTGGAATTCAACGCAGGCTGCTGATAAGCTGACGCTGGTCTGGGCAGTCTGTGGAATGCCACAGTTCCAATCCAGTTGAACCAGTGGGGTGATGACTCCACCTCGGGCCTGAGCCAGCCTGCCTCTGAGCTGCAGCTGTGTGAGCAGAACAGAGTGGGAGAGTGTGTGTGATGGGTGTGAATACCAGGAGAAGAGTGATAACTCGTCTCTAGGGCAAAAGAATAGACAGAAGCACCCTTCCTTGTTATTTGAGACAAAGGAAAATGTCAGGGCAAACTTAAAGGTAGTAGCCAATTCCACACCTCTCCCTTTTCAACACAATCAGAAATATAGAAACTTTGTATTTGGATCTGTAGGGATTTTTGTATTTGTCTTGACTTTTGTATAGGTTAAAAAAATAACATGTAGGCCAGGCGCGGTGGCTCACGTCTGTAATCCCAGCACTTTGGGATGCCAAGGCGGATGGATCACGAGGCCAAGAGATCGAGACCATCTTGGCCAACATGGTGAAACCCCGTCTCTCCTAAAAATACAAAAATTAGTCGGGCGTGGTGGCCTACACCTAAAGTCCCAGCTACTCAGGAGGCTGAGGCAGGAGAATTGCTTGAACTCAGGAGACAGAGGTTGCAGTGAGTCGAGGTTGCACCACTGCACTCCAGCCTGGCAACAAAGTGAGACTCTATCTCAAAAGAATAAATAAATAGGCCAGGCGCGGTGGCTCAAGCCTGTAATCCCAGCACTTTGGGAGGCCGAGACGGGCGGATCACGAGGTCAGGAGATCGAGACCATCCTGGCTAACACGGTGAAACCCCGTCTCTACTAAAAAATACAAAAAACTAGCCGGGCGAGGTGGCAGGCGCCTGTAGTCCCAGCTACCCGGGAGGCTGAGGCAGGAGAATGGCGTAAACCCGGGAGGCGGAGCTTGCAGTGAGCTGAGATCTGGCCACTGCACTCCAGCCTGGGCGACAGAGCGAGACTCCGTCTCAAAAAAAAAAAAAAAAAAAAAAAAGAATAAATAAATAAAATAAAATAACATTTAAAGCAAAGTCTTGGGGGTATCAGTAGGAGACGACCAGGCCTTAACGTAATCACATGTGGAGGGTCAGGGGCCACCATGGGTTGTTCTGTAACAGGAGAGCCTGGAGACTCCTAGGAAATGCAGCCTGGTCCTACCTCCAGTTCCCTTCCATGTCCTGGTCCCCAAGGAAGTCCCCTTGGACTTCTCTATTTAGATATGGAACGGAGAAGCAAGTCATGTGAGGAGTTAACTAGGAGGTAAGGAGGACTTTAAATGGTATATAGACAAAAAAAAGACATTATAAATTCAACATCAAAATGTATACTTTTATACCTGCTCTCAGGTAGCATACTGTAAACTAAAAAAGACCTCAGACGTGGAGAGAAGGGAGGGAAACAAAGCATGATTGGACTGTGAATGGAAAAATTAGTTCTCATCTAGAAATCCATACCCAGCCAAACTGCCCATAAAGTTTGTGGATCGATTACCAACAACTTTATGAATGGTTTTAAAATTTTTACCTCACACTCTTTTTTCAGAAAACTGGAAGACAGGAACTACTGAATTGAAGAAGTCAATTAAAAGATACGGGTGTAGGAAATAGCAGCTCCAACATAGCAGAGCAGCAAAGGGGAACCTGCAGATTTTGTGCCAAGAGATCCCGGGATGATATTGTGCCCAGGTATAGATGCTGACCCATTCAGATTGAAGCACAGTAGAAGGATCCAGAAGAGCTCTTCAGGGTAGAATACCTGTGAGGTTCAGCATCCTAAGAGAAGATCTTGGTAATTGACTGAGGTTTAGGGTTGATTTTGTGATAAGTACATAAAAAACTAATTTTAAAATGAATATAGGGAGCCAGGTGTGGTGGCATGTGGCTGTAATCCCAGAGCTTTGGGAGCCAGGGTGGGAGGCTTGGTTGAGGCCAAGAATTTGAGAACAGCCTGGACAACATAATGAGACCCTGTCTCTCCAAAAAAATAAGTAAATAAATGTATATCAGAAAAGAAATTGTTTTATTATATTAAAGCCAATAAATTTGACATGTGGTATTTTTATTATCAACTAGGTCAAATTATTGTCTCTTTTCTCTGTGATTTCCTGTTTGACTTGTGAGTTAAAAAAACGTGAAATTTCCAAATGTAAGAAGATTTTTAAAATATGTATTTCTTTCTTGGTTTCTCATTTAATTGTATTTTAGGCAAAGAGTGTGTTCTATATGATAAGATACTTTGAAATTAACTGTGACTTGCTTTATGGCCAAGTGTGTAGTGAGAATTAATTAGAGAGGAAGGGAGAGAATCTGTGTCACCCCTGCTGGGGTACACTGACCAGATCATAGCTTACTGCAGCTCCCAACTACTTGGCTTAGACTGTCTTCCTGCCTCAGCTTCCTGAGTAGCTGGGACTATAGGCACCACCACTGTGCCCAGCTTGCTTATTTATTTGTTTGTTTGTTTGTGTGTTTGTTTGTTTGTTTTTGAGACGGAGTCTCGCTCTGTCCCCGAGGCTGGAGTGCAGTGGCGCAGTCTCGGCTCACTGCAAGCTCCGCCTCCCGGGTTCATTCCATTCTCCTGTCTCAGCCTCCCAAGTAGCTGGGACTACAGGCACCTGCCGCCATGCCTAGCTAATTTTTTGTATTTTTAGTAGAGATGGGGTTTCACCGCATTAGCCAGGATGGTCTCAATCTCCTGACCTCATCATCCGCCCGCCTTTGCCTCCCAAAGTGCTGGGATCACAGGCGTGAGCCACTGCGCCCGGCCTATTTTATTTTTTATAGAGATAACATCTCGCTTTGTTGACCAGGCTGGTCTTGAAGCCTGGCTTTGAGCAGTCCTCCCAACTCAGCCTCCCAAAGTGCTGAGCTTACGGATCTGAGCCACCTCATCCAGCCTCTTGTCACCTCTTATAAATCTTCCATGTGTGCTTGAAAATGCATTTTTTCTAATTACGGGCAGTTTTTCTAATTGTTTATCCAACAAATCAAACTAGTTAGGTATATGCAAATTTTCTAATTTTTTACTAACTTTTTCATCTGTTGACTTACCAATAATTGGCAGAGATGTGTTAAAATCTTCCACAGTGGTGGTGGATTTTTTCATTTCTCTGTGTAGTTTTATTAATTTATGCTTAATGTATTTTGAGGCTAGTAAGAGCATAAAAGTTTATAATTGTATGTCTTCCTGGTGAATTAAACCTTCTTATCTATATTAGTAACCTCTCTATCCTTAATAATACTTTCTTTTTTTTTTTTTTTTTTTTTTGAGACAGAGTGTCGCTCTTGCCCATGTTGGAGTGCAGTGGTGCGATCTCGGCTCACTGCAAGCTCTGCCTCCCGGGTTCACGCCATTCTCCTGCCTCAGCCTCCTGAGTAGCTGGGACTACAGGGGCCCACCACCACCCCCGGCTAATTTTTTGTATTTTTAGTAGAGACAGGGTTTCACCATGTTAGCCAGGATGGTCTCGATCTCCTGACCTCGTCATCCGCCTGCCTCGGCCTCCCAAAGTGCTGGGATTACAGGCATGAGCCACCATGCCCAGCCAGTAATACTTTCTTAAAATCTATTTTGCTTACCATCAAAACCACCTTTTCAGCTTTCTTTTGGTTAATATTTGCCAGAAACATTTTTTTCTGTCCTTTTACTTTGAACTTTTCTGTGCTTTGGAAGGTTTTCTGTCACCAGTTTATTGGAAGACATTTTTTCTTCCTTCAAACAACATGACAAGTTCTGTCTTTGACATGTTTAAATCATTTTTGTTCCATTTCTAATATGCAAGGACTTTATCCTTTCACATATCACTTTATATTTTATTGGCAATTTAATGTTTTTTCTTTGTGTTTTCCTTTTTGTTTGTTTTCCTATATTTCTCATTCCATTTATTTCCTCTAGTGATTAGGAGGTATATTCCCTGTTTCTGGTCTTTGGTGATTATCCTTGAAATTGTACCGCATATGCTATTGTTAAGTTAGTATCTTAACTCCAGGCTTAGAGTGATATGAGGACTTGGGAACATTTGAGCTCCAGTCACTGCCTGTTTGATTTCATTGCTATCCATTTTCAGTTTTTCAGCTCTACAGCTTTAATATTATTGATTGTGTTGTTATTCTATCCTGTGTTTATTCTGGGTTGTTTGTATTTTTGCTTATTAGTCCTTCTTGTGTCTCAGGCCTTTATTCCACGATAATTTCCTTATTCCTAAAGTACATAATTTAGAAATCATTTTATTTGTTTTTTGAGACAGGATCTCACTCTGCCTCCCAGGCTGGAGTACAGTGGCACAATCGTAACTCACTGCAACCCTCAAACTCTTGAGCTCAAGGGATCCTCCCGCCTCAGCCTTCTGAGTGGCTGAGACCACAACCATGTGCCACCATACCCAGCTAATGTTTTTATTTATTGTAGAGACAGGGTCTCACTTTGTTGCCCAGGCTGATCTCGAACTTCTGGGCTCAAGTGATCCTCCCACCTCAGCCTCCCAAAGTGCTGGGATTATAGGTGTCAACCACTGCACCTGGTCTAGAAATCATTTTAGTAATTAGTAAAATAGTAAATACGTCAGGTTCTGTAGGTAGAAAATGCTCCTAGTTTTTCTTTGTCTAAAAATGTCCCAGGCCAGGCGTGGTGGCTCACACCTGTAATCCCAACACTTTGGGAGGCCGAGGCAGGCAGATCACTTGAGGCCAGGAATTCGAGACCAGCCTGCCCAACATGGAGAAACCCCATCTCTACTAAAAATACAAAAATTAACCAGGTGTGGTGGTGGGGCTCCTGTAATCACAGCTACTCAGGAGGCTGAGGCAAGAGAATCACTTTAACACAGGAGATGGAGGTTGCAGTGAGCCGAGATCGCTCCACTGCACCCCAGCCTGGGCAGCAGAGCAAGACTCCATCTCAAAAAAATAAATAAATAAAAATTAAAAAATTCAAATGTCCTTATTTTACCGTCATTCTTGAAAGGAGTTTTGCTGATACACTTCTGAGATGGCTTTCAGAATTCTGAAAATATTCCACTGTCTTCTGGCTTCATTCATTGTTCTGTAGAAGGTTGATTTAAGTCAAATTTGTATTCTTTTGCAGATGTACTGTCTTCTAAATCTCACTGTGTGTGCTTTGAAAATCTTATTTGTGTGCTTCTTGCTTTTAACAGCTCATAGTCTTTGGTATTCTCTAGTTTCATTATGGTGAGTTTATTAGTTGGATTTCCATTTAGTTGTACTGCTTGGTATTTGTTTGGGTTTTTTCCCCCCGATTTGTTTTTGTTTTTGAGACAGGGTCTTGCTGTGTTGCCCAGTCTGGAGTGCAGTGACATGATCACAGCTCACTTAAGCTTCAACTTCCTGGGCTGAAGTGATCCTCCCACCTCAGCCCCTAAAGTAGTTGGGACTATGGGTGTGCGCCATCACACCCAGCTAACTTTTTTTAAAATTTTTCCTAGAGAAAAGATCTCACTACATTGTCCAGGCTGGTCTTGAACCCCTCAGTTCAAGTAATCCTCCCACCTCAACCTACCAAAGTGCTAGGATTATAGGTGTGAATCACTGTGGCCAGCTTTACTTGGTATTTGTTTTTCTTCCTGTATCTTAGATCAGGTGGGAAAAATTCTCAGTCACTATAAATCTACATGTTATTGCTTCCCCTCCTCTGTCTTGTTTTACTGAAATTCCTATTAGACATGTTAGACCTTCTCACTGTCCTCTGTATTTCTGTACCTTCTCTCATGTTTTTTTCCTCTCACTTCTCAAGCTATATTCTGAGTAATTTATTCAGATTTATACCTCAGATCTGATATATACACTCTTCAGATGCATATAGCCATTTGTTACACCTACTCAATGAATATTTTTATTTCAGTAAATGTAGCTTTCCTTTTTGAAAGTGTGATTTCATCCTTCTTCAAATCTATCAAGTCATTTTATGAGTTTCTTGTCTCCTATTCATATTTTGGGGACTTTTTACCTCTTTAAAACAGTTATTCTATATTTTCTATCTATTAATTATAATATCTCAAGTCCCCAGCAGGTCTAGTGTTATTTCTTTTGACTGTTCCCACATGATGGTTTGTTTCTGAGTGTTTGATTTTTATTTGAGCACATCTTTGTTTGGCCTTTACTCCATGGTGAACTAGCAATCCAAGTAAAGGTGCTATTTTTCAGACAGGATATATTTTTGCTTCTCTTGCAAACCAGCTGGCCCTGTGGGCCTGGGAGACTTCATCAAGGAGTCTACAGTTCTTGACCCTTTTGCCAAGGCAGCACTTAAGGCTCCTGACTTCATCTGTTCTCCTCCAACATGTATTTTTTTCACATTCTTATCTTTAGAATAGTTTTTATGTCCATTTTGTGATGTTATTTACTGACTATAATTTCTTCAGCCTCCATGAAATGTTTTCTGAGAATGTGTCGTTTTTTGATAAATAAACTTCATTTACTTCAGTTATAAAACGAAAGGATTGGAAATTCAGTCATAAATAGGCTTTCATGAATAACACCATCTAAACTTAAAAACTAGGGGGAATCCCATCATGTCACTGGCTGTCCATTATGGCTGTGTTGCTGCAAGCTGGAACACCAGGTTTTATCCTGCTGGGGTATGCTTGTCTCTAAATGTGTACTGTCTCAGAGAAAGCCTCATATTGTTGTTCTCACCGTAATGTTATCCTGCAGCTTTTCTCAGTATTGAGCATCCACACAAAACAAATATTTCTTTCATGGGAAACAGGGTAAAAATGGGAAAAGGACACTCTGTTTCTAGGTAATATATTTGGTTTAAGAGAATGGTCATCTTGATGTACTTTTCAGCCATATTTGGCTTAGGTTTTTGTTTCATGCCTGTGGATGGTGGTTCAAACACCTGCATGCACACATACAGAAAGAATGTCTTGAATTCAACTTTTTTTTTATCCTGACTCACCCATTTAGGAAGATGACTACAGTGAATTTCTTTTTTTTTTTTTCCCCCTTGGTTTTTCTTTAATTTATTTAAATTATATTGGCCAGTCATAGCAGTATATAGTGGCTTTCTAATGAAGAAGAAGAGGGAAATCTTTATCTCTGCATTAATCCAAACTGCCTCCTCAAAGAACAAATGTGAATGGTTTTTTACAGACCCTGCCTTCTGGTACAAGATGCCTGTGGAATGTTCGGTGAAGTGCACTTAGAGTTCACCATGTCGAAGGCAAGACAGTTGGAAGGGAAGTCTTGCAGCCTGGTGGGAATGAAGGTTCTACAGAAAGCCACCAGAGGAAGGTGAGAACGTGCCAGAATGGCATCCAGTTTGCTACAATTGTTGGTTCTTTTTATTAGTCTTTTGTCTCTAATTTTATTTTTAAAGGCAGTAAACCAGGATCCTAGAGTTTGCCCATAAAACAAGGCCAGAAGTTGAGTGGAACCTATAAAGTATCTTTAGGGGAAGAATTGTAATTGAGAACAAAAAGAATTAGGCAGGTTTCATGATTCATAATTTTATTAAAAGAAGATTAAAATGTTATATATGTGTTTTAATTATGAAGATTTGTCTTTTGTGTGTTTTCTTCACTATAACAATAAAGCATCTTTGGGTGGTAAGTATAAATGAAAACCTAATTTAGTGAAAAAACATTTTGTGAGCTTTAAGCAAAATTCTTAAGTTGTCATGTCTTTGCACTTTCCAAAATAAGCAAGCATTGTTCTCTGCCAGGTTTCATGGCACCTCGCCCTAAAATGTTGTTTTTGATAGGCAGAGGTGGAGTGTTACAAAGATCTGGCCTATCTGTGCCTGTTACAGCTCCAGTAATCATTCTAATCTATGAATTAGGGAAAAAAAAAAAAAAAGAAACATTTTTAATGGAACTACCCAGTCATATAGTGAATTGGGGTTTTTCTCAATCTTCTTATTACATCTCTTTCTTTAAGTAGTGTGTTATTTTAGCTCTCTTGTTGATGTTTTGTTTAATTATAGAACATCTGAGCTATAACTGTATTGGAGGGGGAAAAAGTCCCATTCTGAGTGTATGATATTCTGCTTTTGGAGCATTTATTGATAGTATCCTCGGTAGTTTGCATCATGACCACTCTGGCTATGGCCATTCTAAATGGTGAGTGTTTAGTGAGCATTTCCTTGACTGACCTCAGTAGGCATTTAGCTCTCCTACAGGCCTTGACTTTGAGTCCTGGCATACCATACTGCTGAGTGACAGGTCTGCCCAAGAGCTTGTTTTCCTGGGAGACATATCCCCTGTAAGCCCTGAGTAGATAAGAGCACATTTTTATTGATCTGTATAGCTATGTTTTGTGTTTTTTTGTTTTGGTTTGGTTTGGTTTGGTTTTTGGTTTGTTGTGTGTTTGTTTGTTTCGGAGACAGAGTTTCGCTCTTGTTACCCAGGCTGGAGTGCATTGGTGCCATCTTGGCTCACTGCAACCTCCGCCTCCCAGATTCAAGCAATTCTCCTACCTCAGCCTCCCAAGTAGCTGGGATTACAGGCGCCTGCCACCACACCCGGCTAATTTTTTGTATTTAGTAGAGATGGGATTTCACCATGTTGGTCAGGCTAGTCTCAAACTCCTGATCTCAGGTGATCCACCCACCTCAGCCTCCCAAAGTGCTGGGATTACAGGCGTGAGGTTCCACGCCCGGCCAGCTATATTTTATAATAAATACTTCCTCTTGTTTTAAACAGGCAGCTGTATTATAATTTAATTGCATTATGTGTTTGGGGAATGCGATTCATCCAGATATTTGAAAAGCATGTCTAGATACGAGAAAAGCTTGGTTGGGTCACATGAGTCTTACCCTTATTAAGACTGAACCTCATTTTAGTCCTCATTAGAATATTCATTGTAGGCCAGGCGCAGTAGCTCCCAACACTTTGGGAAGCCGAGGCAGGCTGATCACTTAAGGCCAGGAGTTTGAGACCAGCCTAGCCAACATGGCAAAACCCTGTCTCTACTAAAAATAAAAATAAAAAATTAGCTGGGCATGGTGGCACATGGCTGTAGTCCCAGCTACTTAGGCTGAGGCACGAGAATTGCTTGAACCCTAGAGGCAGAGGTTGCAGTGAGCTGAGATTGCACCACTGCACTCCAGCCTGGGTGACAGAGCGACACTCTGTCTCAAAAAGAAAAAAATATTCATTGTAAACATTTCAGACTCACAAGCATCTGAAGACTAAGTGTAGTTATGGTAACCATCAGGGCCGTTTAGAGGGGAGGGCTCTTTCACTCGGCTGCCACCCACCCAAGCCTGGCAAGGACATGAGGGGGCTCCCACCACAGGATGTTCCAGCTGTGCTCCAGGCCAGAGGCAGCTGTTCTGGCTGGAGACTGCAGGACGTAGCATCTTACGGAAATACTGCTGGGGAAGGACGCAGCCAGACGGGACCTGGGAATCTTTGTCTCTCTAAAGGTCCTGTTCTTTCACCATTCTTCTTTATAGCCATACATGTACCTAACATTTAATCTAGTTTTTGTGGTTGGCACTAGAAGCCTAACCATCTATAACATTTACATGGGAAATGTTTTTTCCATGGGAAATGCATTGAGTATTCCAACAAATTCATTTACTGATAAACTTTTGAACCTCCTTCCTTGTTAAAGTTGGTGACTAGTATTTGATGCTTTTTTAGATACGGATTAATTATTTTATATATTTAATTATATTTTGCCATGCAAAACATCCAAATAAATGTTTAGATTGTTTTCTTGTTCTTTTGGAAGCTATATTTCTTCAAAACAAATTATTAAATCGTTTTGGAATGCGGGATGTTATAATTGCTTATTAGTGACATCATCCATCCGTGGCCCAGTAAACACAACATTGTCTCTCTTTTTTTTCCCCCAAATTATTGTGTTTCATAGCAACTGTCGTAAACTTTAACAAAATACACTTCTCATAAACCTTAACAAAATATAATTCCCCAAATTCAAGCTAAAATGATTAATTTTATAATTTCAGTATCTAATACAGAAAATAACCTTTTCCCAATTGGAAGATAGTTGTATGTTTGGGCTAAGTCACAGAGCCTCTTAGATCTGGCCTACCAGATCTAAATTTCACCTGATCCACAGTTCTGGTGATGAAACATCACTCAGCCCTACCTGCTGTTGAGTGACTGTGTTGCAGGGGACTTTAGTCCAGAGGCTCGCAGAAAAACAGCAGCATAGCTTTTGTTTCTCTGACAGACTAATTTTTTGGATTTGAGCGTCTATGTCGACTGGTCAGAGGAAGAAGAGTCAGAAAAACAACCCGAGCTTCGGTTTAGAAACTGTACAGTTTTCACAACAGTGCCAGTCTGATATATGCTCACCGCAGAACATGCAGCACAGCCTGTGCTTCCTTCCTCTCCAGGGCACTCCTGCTATTCCTCAGTGACTCTCTGCTAAGGGCCACCCTCCAGCCCACCTCCCCACCCACCACCGACCTCTGTCCTCCCAAGTAGCCTGTGCAGCACTTTAGTAGGCCAAACAAGCTGAGAAGTCACAGGGCTTTGGTGTCATAATTCTGTGTGTGAACTTTATTTTTTTATTGCTGTTTATTATATGCTTTTATTTGTATTTGCCAGGGCAATACTGAGAAAAAGAAAAGAAATTCCCTGAAATATGTTAACCTATCATAGGTATAGAAACTATAGCTAACAAATTCTTTTGGGGAGAGTGGGGAAAGGAGACCTCTTTCAGTTCAAAAATCTGATATTTATTTCCCAACTTGTTAAAACAACCACTGAGTCCAAAATACATTATTAATTTATAGGTACTATTTTCTGTAGGCCGCTTGAAGGGCCCTTTTACAGCAATGTACTGGAGAAGCTCTTACTGAAGAGCATTTTGTCAATACTCAGTGTCTACAGAGGGTGCTGTCTGGGTGTTGAGAATGACAAAGAAAGCAACTGACATAGTCTTTGACCTTGAATTGTGTCCCTTTCAACCCAAAACAGGACAGGTAGAAGTATTAGAGTAGTTGATGATTGAAATAACTAGACCTTAGCTGACTGATCCCAGAAGGTTTCATGAAAGAAATGAGAACAAAAGCTTTAAACATCTTGATCTAGCAGAAAGAAAAGTGTCTCTAAATTGGTGAGATGTTATCTGTGAATACAAATATAGGATTTAGAAAGAGAGAGATGCGAAAGGGGAAGTAAGAGGGTTTATTCAAGAGAGATTATGACTGGGTGCAGTGGCTCATGCCTGTAACTTAGCACTTTGGGAGGCAAAGGTGGGCAGATCGCTTGAGCTCAGGAGTTTGAGACCAGCCAGGGCAACATAGTGAGACCTTCACCTCAAAAAAATAAATAAATAAATAAATAAGATAATTCACTCACTTATTCAGTAAATATTATTTAGTCCCTATTTGTACTATGCTCCTAGCTAGTTGCCATGGCACTGAGCTGTGTGCGAGATTTGGGGGATTTATCCCAAACCAGAATATACTGAGGTATAAAGTCTGCTAGATAAAGCCTAAATCCTATTATTAGGGATTTTGCATTGGTTCTGGAGAAATGAGGTTCAATATGAGTTTTTGAGTGAAGAAGAGAAGAGGTCATAAACACAAAAATGAAGTAAGACTATCTTTACTCCTGTACCTACAATAGATGGGAAATTGAGGGAGAGATTGGGATAGGGCCACAAGGCTGGAAACTTTTCCCACAGTTGAAGGAAGGAGAACAGAGAAGTGATACATAGGGAGCTCTCAGGAGCTGTGGCACATGCCAGGAGCACAAAACAGCTCACTTCCTCTACACTTACAGCAGTGTAGGAGCCAAGGGGAGACTCAGAAGGATAGCTGGTGATGTGGCACCACCTGGCAAGCACCCACACAGGGAGCGGAGGCTCAGAGCACCCACCTTGGAGGGGGTGCAGAGGGTGGGGTAGGATGTAGGAGCTCTGGAGAGAATGGGAAAGGCATGGGCTAAGGGCTAAAATGGAAAGGGAGGGCAAGCTCCCAGGCCCACATAGCCATTTCATCCCCTGCAGAGTGAGGACAAGGCGAGGACTGCTGCCCTGGTCAGCTTCCATGAAAAGGTGAGGGGAGGAAGTACATTTCAGAGAATGAGCCAATGAGAAGCTATTGTCTAAACACGAACTTCCATTTTTATGGCAGCAGATTAAGTGGTGATAAGCTTTATATCAGAAGCCAAGCTCAGTCAGCATGCTCAGAAATTAACAAATCCGAGTCAGGATAGAAAGTTCCTTTGTAGCCCCCAGTGGGATTCCCAGTCCACTGCCCTGCTAGCCTGTGCACTAGTTTCCTGGGCTTTATTTAAGCCCCTTTTCCCTCACAGGCCAGTCTCATACTGTACCCTCATTAAGGGCCCAGCACTGCCTCACTTGCCTCGTGCTGCAACCACCACCAGGATGCCCTCTCCCCTCCACCAGCACCATGGAGGTAAGCTTGCAGCTCACTCTGGTGCCTGTGCCTAGGACTGTGTGGGATGTCTGCTGGCCTGTGGCCCAACACAGACGCATGTTTTAATGCCAGTGAGTGATGTCACTGGTATAGGTTTGAGTGTGCCCCTTTTTTTGATGAATAATATGAGAACATCATGACATTCATATGAGGAGTCCTCCAGTGCATCATAGATGCATCATACAAGGGCTGCTGTCCAGTGCTGGCCTGTGCCACGTGCCTACCTTCCCCCACCCCCTCCAGTGCTGGCCTGTGCCAGGTGCCCACCTTTCCCATCCCCTCCAGCGCTGGCCTGTGCCAGGTGCCCACCTTTCCCCACTCCCTCCAGTGCTGCCTGCGCCATGTGCCCGCCTGCCTCCATCCCCTCCAGTGGTGGCCTGTGCCATGCTCTGGGCCACTGGTCTCTGAGTCTAATGGGCCTATGATGGCTTCATCATCGTTACAACTGTTCCTTGTAGGGTGTCTACACGTAGACAGTCAGTGAGGGTGTGTCAGTTGCATGCCCAGCCACCATATTTCACACTTGCCTGGTGGTTGGTAGGCTCCCTCAGGGCAGGTGCTGTTTCTCATTTACCATTATATTTTCTGTAGATAGCAGAATTTCTGACACATGATAAGCAAACAATTTTTATTTGTGGGATGCACATTAGGTGTTTTCTTGGGTTAATCTTAGAACTTTTGTCAGCAAGATTTAAATGTGTATTTTTATACTTCATAATTATTGGAGCTCAATTATAGCAGTAAGGGTGGCGACCCATTTGGTGCCAGGGTCTGTGTGCGGTGCAGGTGACAACCACACTAGCCATGTGCCCGTGGACACAGACCCTCGGTGTCCTCACTAATTTAAGGGAAAGTGAACATGGGCATGCAGTGAAAGCACTTTATCACGGATGGCAAGAGTGTGAGTGTTATGAATTTTTCACAGAAAAAAAAGTTGTATGCATTGCACTTTCCCTTTTCCTTTTAGTCTTCACAAAAGTCAGTTACAGAGGAGGAGGCTCAGTGTCTACCCGGTCTTACAGAAGAGGGCCTGAGACAGAGGTAGGGTGACTGGCCCAGGGTCCACCAGCCAGCACAGCTGTGACTGGGCAGGATGCTGGGGTCTTCAGTCTCCCACAGAGCCCATCACGTTCCGTCTAGCTGAGTGAAACTGGGATACACCAAAGTGCTGGAGAGGGAACCCTTAAGAATCATTCCACATGAGTTTACCGGGCTGGGTTATTTATTGGAGAATCATTTCAGAGGCTCCTTCAACAGGAAATATGTAGTGGTAAGAGCTCTCCTTGGGTAAGAAACTTCAATAGTAATTTACTTCCTTTGATTTTCCTTCTTCAAAAAGGCCACCCTTTTAAAAAGCCACACACTTCCCTTGGGGTTTGAGGTCCAGAATCTCTTTCTTAATTGCTATGCTTAGATACCCTGCTTCAAAGGACATTTTTAAGAATTCTTTCATGATTTTGAAAAATATAATTGTTCCTGTGACTTCACCAGAGTGTCTGAAAGGAAAATAAAGTATCACTTAAGAGAGAGTGCTGGGCTGGGCGCAGTGGCTCACACCTGTAATCCCAGCACTTTGGGAGGCCGAGAGGCAGATCACCCGAGGTCAGGAGTTTCTGGCCAGGCAGGCGTGCCATGTAGTGGTGTGCACCCGTAATCCCAGGTACTCGGGAGGCTGAGGTAGGCGAATCACTTGGACCGGGAGGCGGAGGTTGCAGTGAGCCAAGATCATGCCATTGCGCTCCAGCCTGGGTGAAAGAGCAAGACTCCATCTCAAAAAAAAGAAAAGAGAGAGAGAGAGAGAGAGAGAGAGAGAGAATGCGAATCTTGAGACCAGGACTGCTCAGAGCAGCAGCAGTAGACACTTTCTACCTGAGCAGCATGCTGTTACTTCAAGCCCTTCATCAGTTTAGAAGTGTGTTTTGTGTTTTCCCTATAGTTTGTTTTCTTTCTGCCAAATGTTACCTCCCACTAGGATTTTAAGTCTAAATTAAACTTTACTGTCCTTTAAGACTGGGGTTTTTTTGACCAATATTTACCTATTGTGAAGTATCTCTTTGTAAAGTCTTCTGCTAAAATAATGCATTCTAAGCATCCGGATTGCGATTTTTTTATTTTAAACGTAGAGCATTTTAGAAGGTAAACTAAGCTCTACAAAACATTTTCTTTGGATTGGTTACATTTTAGGAAGATGAAGTCTGTTTTTCTGATTTTTGTTTAATCGCTTTATTTCTGAGTGCCTTTGTTGTTACTATAAACTGACAATCATTTTTACTAGTGAGTCTAATCAAAGATTAATAGAGATCGTGACTTATTTTTATTTTAAAGGAAATATATTTTTTAAATCTAAAGTCCTAGTCCCAAGTCACACATGTCATTATTAGAATTTATAACTCTCTAAGGCTTCAACTGTTTCTTCACTTCCTTATATATTTGGTTGCTTTACTTTGAACACATTAATTGATTCTTATACAAAGAGTCTTTATCTTAATAACTTAATCTGCTTAAAATAATTTTGATAATGTATATTTTGCACAAGAACAATGAGGAAAATCAGAAGTTGAAAAGTTGAATCTTTCATTTACAGAGACTTATTTTCTCATTAGAATAATAAAGGAATGTGTAGAAGTACAGTAAACTGACTAATATTATACTTCTAAGCTTTAGTTTCTTCATTTTCATTAGCAGCTAAGCAGTCATGAATCTTCAGTGATTTAATTAAGGAGGGAAAAAAG
Organism: Macaca thibetana thibetana; assembly: GCF_024542745.1. Classification (NCBI taxonomy): domain Eukaryota; kingdom Metazoa; phylum Chordata; class Mammalia; order Primates; family Cercopithecidae; genus Macaca; species Macaca thibetana. Next base: position 97,103,679 of record NC_065585.1, on the reverse strand, counting down.
GAGGAATTTATATGCTTAAGTCAGAAGAATATGGGATATAGCATCAATAATAAAATTGAAAGGGATACAATTAAACCAAGCTGGTCGTTGTCCTGAAACATCACCCCAATGCAAACAGAGAAGTAGAACTGGAAGTAAAGGAAGGAAACATTTTTTAAGAGAAGACATGAAATGGGCCATAAAATAGGTTTTTATTACATCCAAAGTGAACTAACTAAAAGGAGCATGCTACAACATGGATGGACCTCAAAAACATGATGCTAAGTCCAAAAAAAAAAAACAGACACAAAAGGTCTCATGCCTTGTGACTCCCTTATTGTGAAATGTCCAGACCAGGCAAATCTATGGAGACAGCAGATGGGCTGCCAGGGCCTGAGAAGAGAGGAAATGGGAGTGACTGCTAATGGGGATGGGGTCTACTTTGGGATATGGAAATATTCTGCAATTAAATAGAGGTAGTGTGTGCACAACATTCTGAATGTACTAAATACCACTAAATTGCATACTTTAAAATGACTAATTTTATGAAGTTTTAATTTACTTTAATTATTTTCTTACTATAATTTTATATTAATTTTACCTCAAGTTTAAAAAAGAAAAATGAACTGAATGTCTAGAAAGTGCTTATGCTCTTATGAAAATAACTACAGATATTTCATAAGTTCAGTTGGAAAAGAATAGTGTCTCAATGGAACTTCTGGGCATAATTCCACATATATCAAAAAGGTATAACATAAGGAATAGGGGCTCAAAAAGGAAATGCCAGTTATTATTAACCTTGGCCAGTAAGGCTATTTTGGAGAAATAAGAACATGAATTTGTTTATTAAAATAGGCACCCCTCTAAACCAGCCATCACTTTTGTCTTTCAGTGGAAGATCTCTTATCCTTAAGATAAGAATCCTGATTTTATGTCTACTCTATGTAATCTACTTTCACTATCAGTGAGAGTGAAAATCAAGAGTGATTAAAGCATGCAAAGGGAAGACAAGGGACTGTGATCAGGCTTGGAACACCCATCTGTTTGATCACAGGAAGGAGGATGAATGAGAACCACAAACCATCTGAGAGATTCTATTTGAACTGTGTAGGCTAAGCATTAACCATTCCCAGCATTCCTGCCCTGAGTACCTACCCTTCTACTACTGAAGCTAAAACTATTTAAAACTGTTGGACTGGGGCCGGGCGCGGTGGCTCAAGCCTGTAATCCCAGCACTTTGGGAGGCCGAGACGGGTGGATCACGAGGTCAGGAGATCGAGACCATCCTGGCTAACACGGTGAAACCCCGTCTCTACTAAAAAAATACAAAAAAATAGCCGGGCGAGGTGGTGGGCGCCTGTAGTCCCAGCTACTCGGGAAGCTGAGGCAGGAGAATGGCGTGAACCCGGGAGGCGGAGCTTGCAGTGAGCTGAGATCCGGCCACTGCACTCCAGCCTGGGCGACAGAGCGAGACTCCGTCTCAAAAAAAAAAAAAAAAAAAAAAAAAAACTGTTGGACTGTACTTACCACTACTCAACAAAAATAAGTTCACCTTATTGTCAATTAGATAAAAGTTCTGCTTTGACTACAGTCTTCTGTATGTTGCTATGGCTTCACTTACTCATTTAACAAACAGCATGGGCATGTGAATTCATAGCTCCTGCCCTCAAGGCATTTACACTCCAGAGAGCAGCAGGTTAATAACACTTTTGCTGGAGTGGGTGAACATCCCCTTCATTTGCTTTGGTCAGCAGGGGAGGAGCCCTTTGGCTAGGACTCATAGGTTCGAGTTTCTAGGCAGAGGCCCATGGGAAAGCACTCAGAGTAAAATGACCTTACCCTCCACCCATAAACTTATTTTTCCAGTACAAGTTGAGCATCCCTTTTCTGAAATGCTTAGGACTAGGAGTGTTTCAAATTTCCAGTTTTTATGAATTTTGAAATATGTGCATTATACTTGCTGGTTGAGCATCCCTAATGGGAAAATATGAAATCCAAAATACTCCAAAGAGCATTTCCTTTGAGTGTCACATCAGTGCCCAAAAAGTTTTGAATTTCAGATTAGGGATACTCAATTTGGTTAGACCATCTTTTGACCAAAAATAGGCTGCTGTTCAGGGCCAAGTGTTATTTTTGTATCCTCTATAGCAGTTAGCACAGTGTTCAGTAAAACCCAATTTGGCCAGGCATAGTGACTCACACCTGTAATTCCAGCACTTTGGGTAGCTGAGGCAGGCGGATCACGAGGTCAGGAGATCGAGGCCATCCTGGGTAACACGATGAAACCCTGTCTATACTAAAAGTACAAAAAATTAGCTGGGCATAGTGACGCGTGCCTATAGTCCCAGCTACTCGGGAGGCTGAGGTAGGAAGAATTACTTGAACCCAGGAAGCAGAGGTTGCAGTGAGCCAAGATCACACCACTGCACTCCAGCCTGGGTGACAGAACAAGTCTCCGTCTCAAAAAAAAAAAAAAACCTGATTAATAAATGATGAAATCTGAACCTAACAAACTGTTAAAAATTTTTCTTGGCTATAAAAACAAATTTTTTAGAAGTGTTCTCAAAAGTGACTTTATTCTTCCTCCCTCACTCCACTACCTACTCCCACATGACCAAGGGACACAGTATAACCAAGTTAGCTCTGAATTATTTGACTGTGTGGGCCAGGCTTACTCAAGGGAACTTGCTGGTTTAAAAAAAAAAAAAAAAAAAAAAAAAAAAAAACTTCTAGGAGCGCCCTGATCACTGAGGGGAGACAGCTGTGATTCGGCACTGATTCACAGCTCTGGTTTTAGAATCCATATATCTTGGTTAATACATTGGTTCTTAAATTTGCTGGTTGATTGGTACTAATCCCATCCTTAGTTATCAACAAGGATAAATCTACTTCCGAAAGTTAGTTAGGAGAATTTAATGAGATCACATTCATAGAAGTACCTTGTGCAGTGTAAACCAGCATGTAAGAAGTTGCTTTTCCCTTCTTCCTCAGACTTTTTCTTTCTACTTAACTGAAAAAGTAGAAATCTAGCCAGCACTGACCCAAGACTTTGTTGTCTTGTTTTTACAAACAAAATGGGTAGAAGAAAGAAATCAGAAGTAATTTAGAAACATGATACAGTTTGAAAGTGCTCCATGTTTTTGCCAAGGAAGAATATAAATCATCCAGTTGGACATTGTTAGGCATTGTCAATAACCCAATAATGGGAAAGAATGGATAATGAAGCCATTGGGATTTGTACAGAGAGATTTAGTTTAAAACAGGGATAAAAGAAACCAAATGGGCCGTATGCGGTGGCTTATGCCTATAATCCCAGCGCTTTGAGAGGCCGAGGCAGGTGAATCACCTGAGGTCAGAGATTCAAGACCAGCCTGGCCAACGTGGTGAAACCCCGTCTCTACTGAAAATACTAAAAATTAGCCGGGCGTGGTGGCAGGCACCTGTAATCACAGCTACTTGGGAGGGTGAGGCAGGAGAATCGCTAGAACTCTGGAGGCAGAGGTTGCAGTGAGCCAAGATCGCACCATTGCACTCCAACCTGGGCAACAAGAGCAAAACTCTGTCTCAAAAAAAGAAACAAAACAAAACAAAACAAATGGAAGATCAGCTGATATGACAGCATAAAAACATACCACTTATCCCTCCAGGTTAGTAATTTAACTAGTTACCTTATAGCACAGTAAGTCTAGAATTCAGTAAATGGGCAGGGTTTTGTTTTATTCTTTTTTTAATCATTTCTTCTCTTAAAAATATTTCCCCCACCCTACCCCTCACTGTCCTTCCTACCACAGAAATCATAATCATCTACCAGTAGGAGGTCAGTGATTTTATTTTCTTTATTTTTTTGAGACAGAGTCTCACTCTGTTGCCCAGGCTAGAGTGCAGTGGTGGAGGCCAGTGGTTTTAAGACTTTCGGGTTTTGTTTTTCTTTTTTTTTTTTTTTTTTTTTTTTTTTGATCTCTGCTCACTGCAACCTCCACCTCCCGGGTTCAAGCAATTTTCCTGCCTCAGCCTCCCGAATATCTGGGACTACAGGTGCACACCACCACACTCAGCTTATTTTTGTATTTTTATTAGAAACGGGGTTTCACCATGTTGGCCAGTATGGTCTTGATCTCTTGACCTCGTGATCCGCCCACTTCAGCCTCCCAAAGTGCTGGGATAACAGGTGTGAGCCACTGCACCTGGCCCTGTTTTTCTTTAATATAAATATGTTTAGGCACGATGGCTCATACCTGTAATCCCAGTACTTTGGGAGGCCAAGGCAAGAGGATCACTTGGGCACAGGAGTTCAAGGCCAGCCTAGGTAACATCTCGAGACCTGTCTATATACAAGGAAAGGGAGGGAGGGAAGGAAGGGAGGAGGAGAGAGAAGGGAAGGGGAAGGAGCAGCTTATAAAACAAATTATGTGAAGTTGTTTGTTCTGGAAGGTGGATGAGTTGGGCCACCATGGCTCCCCACCCAGCTCCTTAGGAGTCCAGCAGCATAGTCTGAAAGCATCTGTTGTGGATTAATTGCTCATAAAAACATTTCGCATATTCCATAGTTGTTCTTCTTTCTTCCTCTCAGGTTAATAGCTTGCGGCAGTAGTTGCTATCATGGGGACACTGGGTAGCAGTATGATTCAGAAGCAGAATAGAAATGTTCCTGTATTAATCTCAAATTAAAAATCCAAATACTTACTTTAAATATGCTATTATTAGCTGAATTCTCAAAATTGGAAAACCTTACAGATTTGAATTTTGGAAAAAACACTTAAATCTTTATAATTTACCAAGAAAATCTCTCTGTTAATATGGGATGCTGAAAGTGGAAAGAAAAGAAAGCTTGAGTTTCACTAGAGTCACTCTATTTTTTTCATTTTACCTTCAAACTAGGTAATAAATTAGATCATGGTATTTATTTTTTAGATAAGACCCCGAAGTTCACTGACATTAAGTAATTTGGATCCCTGTATGTGAGATGGGTCTCAAGACAGGTCCACCAAATTCCAAAGTCTGATTTTCGGTACTACAGCTGACATTTAATTACTTCCAGTTTTAGGATAATTCATTTCTATAAATTTCTCGTTTGTTTTATAGTTATAACCCCTGGCCCTCAAAACAAATATCTGATTATTTCTTGTCAGTGATGTTGATATTAATTTAGATTCTTGGTATTTTCCACTGTTTTTGTTAAACAACAGCAATAAACTATACTAGGATTGTCTTGAGTAACCAGGAAGAGTATTAAATCCATAGTAAATAATTACACTGCCTGCTTTTGGTTTAGTTAGTGTTCTTTTTTTTTTCCGTTTACTTAGATACTTATTAACAAAACTAATCAGCTGTTAAAAAAGGTTAGTGCAAAAGTAATTGCGGTTTTTACCATTACTTTTAATATCATTACTTTTAGTTTTCATTACTGTTAAATGAAAGCAAGATAATTTACTTCTCTTTCTCAAGACACCAACAACAGGGTGGGTTGTGATGAAGCCGTTGAACGTGGACCATACATTTGTAAAAGGCCTCAGATTAGGGCTTTCAGTATGATCTGTAAATGCAATAGTAATATAGCCACTGCTTTTGTTGGTTGTTGCTGTTCACATAACTAACATAAATTATAACAATTTAATAATCTCTCTTTTACCTTTTACCCACTGGATATTTACCCCAGTAAGTAATCTTTCACATCTTTCTCCATGAATGTAGACATATCTGTAAACAAAAAAATATGGTTTGCCTTTTTCACTTAATTTCACCAGGATGTCCCTCTCCTGATAGATATTCAGGTTGTTTCTGGTTTTTAACACTTCAAAGCAGTGCTGCAACACACTTCCTTGTGTATCTCTGTCTGTATCTCCTTTATTTATTGAGATTATATTTTAACCTTCTTTACTGTGAAATATAACAAGCATATGAACAATGGCATAATTGTAGATTGTAACAAATAATAAGTGAATAAATAAAGCTCACTCACGAACCCACCACTGTAATTCAATAAACATGGCGGGTATCCAAAAGCCACCTGCTGCCCCCACCCCGATCCTAAAGATCTTCACACTTCTGAAATTTCTTCCATGTGGTTCTTTGCAGTTATACTACTTTTTATACATCTTTAAAAAATATATTTAGGCTGGGCACGGTGTCTCACGCCTGTAATTCCAGCACTTCAGGAGGCCAAGACAGGAGGATCACTTGAGGCCAGGAGTTCGAGACCAGCCTGGGCATCATAGGCCTTATCTCTACAAAAAATAAAAATCTACTCTAGGGAAAACAGAAGAACCCTCCTGATTCTCTGCTATGTACCCACAAACATTTTTTTAAAAAGAATTCATTCTAAACAAATATAAAAAATAAAAAACTGGCCGAGTTTGATGGTGCACACTTGTAGTCCTAGCTACTTGGGAGGCTGAGGTGGGAGAATCACTGGGTGACAGATTGAGACCTGGCTATCAAAAAAAAAAAAAGGCGTGTATGTGTGCGCATATAGGTTTACCTGTTTTTGAACTTTATGGAAACAGCATCATGCTTGCACATTCTTTGTGTTTTGCTTTTTTTGCTCACTAGAGATGCCGCGGCCCCAGATGCACACAAAAGGACCCTGGTGTGGGGGCCCCTTACAGAGGAGGACTGGAGACACATAGTGTTAAACCAATAAACCTTGTAAGATTCATCTGTCTATTGCAGGTAGCTCCGGTTTATTCATTTTCACTCCATTTTATGCATTTACCACAATCTCTTTCTTCATGCAGTTGTTCTAGGCATTTCTGGTCACTGCTGGCAGGGGCAGGAGTCCCTGCTGTGTATCCCCTAGGCCACAGGTGTGCACATCATGGGGGTGGGGTGTTCCTAACCTTCAATGGATAATGCTAAACTGTCTTCCAGAAGCGGAGTTCAGCCTCCATTCCTATTAGCATAGTAGAGCTCCTGCTGCTCTGCTGTCTTTCCATTATTTGGTACACTTAGGTGTCCTCGTTATCTTTTTTCCCGACTGCTTTTTTTTCAGCCTGGTGGGTCTGTAGTGGAATTCACTGTGGTTTAAATTCCAGCTCCTAATTACTGCTGAGACTGAGAGCCTTTTGCTGTGTATTGCTGTTTGTGTTTCCACTTTGATGAAGTGCTGTTCAAGTCTTTTGTTTATTTTTCTTTTGGGGTTTTGAGCTTTATATATTTTGAGTAGTAGTCCTTCATTGGTTGTATATAATTTATGTGTTATAAGTGGCTTGTCTTTTTATCAGCAGAAGAACCGATTTTTGGAGGGGGAGCAGATAGCATTCCCAAAGTGGGACTGCCTGGCCAGAGTATGTAACTGGACTTGTTTTCATGACCCACAGGCAGGGCCCCAGGAAGCATTAAGTGTTTTTGAAATGGCTTCTGGACCCATAGCTCTCCCAGGTTGGTTGGGTTACTTTTAACCAGAACACTCCCAGCAGAGGCTATGGGTCTGTGTCTCCTTCAGGTAAAATGAGATTAACTTGAGCACCAAGGGAAACAGGGGAGTGTAAAAGTCAAGAGCTACCGTTTATCATAGGCCAGTTAGGCCTGTTTTGTGTGATCTTCAAAATAAGTCTCAGAAGCAGATATTATTTTACCCACTTCACAGATGAGGAGCTTGAAGCTCATCAGGAATAAAGATTTTACCCTGTGCCATACAACTGGAAAGTAGGAAAGTGGGGTTAAAGCTCACTTTCACATGGCTCCCAAGCAAATTCTGCATCCATTCTGGCAGCTTGAAGCATAGCGTAGCTTCATGGTACTGGGCACCTTGCTGGGGAGGCATCGGTGGAACAGAGTCCACACCTGATGTCTGACTGTGACACAAGCCACAGCCCCTTCCCCTCCGCAACTCTCTGTGACTGGGGGTGGCATGGGAGCTCTGATGAACCACACTCCAATGCCGGCCGTGGCACAGTGCAGGCTGCTTAGTGATTAGGTTGAAGCCTGGTTGCTCCATAAAGGATATTTTGTTGTTTTCCTCTTCATTATTTGGCACGTCAATGTAAATTATTTTAATAGGACTCACAGTTTCAGTCTTTGAAGCATTATGAGGGGAAGCTACATGATGTGTGAATTCAAGATAATAGGATGAATTGTAAGGAGACAAGGATTTTTGTTAAGTATCAGAGCACACTTGTAATATTTGGTTAAAAAAAAAACTTATGTGTCTATAAGAGATATGGGTTGACAGATTTTGTATGGAAGTGTGGGTTTTTCCACCTCCACGCTGGTGAGCGCGTGGATCATGTGAGGCTTTTGGAATAATAAGTACCACCAGGACAGAAGAGAGAACTGTTTGCAGAGTTGCAGATAGCAACATGTTTCAGGAGCTCTTCATTTCCTGTGAAGTTGAGTGTGTGTGTGTGTGTGTGTGTGTGTGTGTGTAATTTCCTGATGAAGTAGAACAGAAGTGTGTAAAGAACATTTTTTTTAACAAAGTTTCTAAATTATACTACTTGATAATTTCATGTCCCCAATCTTGAGTCAAGAGTTGATTAGGAAGATTTTTTCTTTATATATATTATTAGTTTTATATTACACATATATATTTTATATATATATTATTTTTAATGCCCTGTCTTTAACAAAAGACATTTTTAAATATAACTAGCAGGCTGGGCACGGTGGCTCACGCCTGGAATCCCAGCACTTTGGGAGGCTGAGATGGGCACATCACTTGAGGCCAAAAGTTCAAGACCAACCTTGCCAACATGGAGAAACTCCATCTCTACTAAAAATACAAAAATTAGCCAGGCATGGTGGCACATGCCTGTAGTTGCAGCTACTTTGGACGCTGAGGCAGGACAATCACTTGAACCCAGAAGGCAGAGGTTGCAGTGAGCCAAGATCGCACCATTGCACTCCAGCCTGGGTGACGAGTTTCCGTCTCAAAAAATAAAAAAACTAGCAGATGTCCTGTAAAATGTGAGACATTCCAGAGTTACAAAGTTATCTTATATAATTATATAAATTTAAGCAGAGATTCAAAGGAATCATGCAAAGGGCTTAATTTCAGATGGGTGTTTTAATTTCCTTCTTTCAGTTTCTCCAGCTAGCTACGATCTGAAAAATATCTTGCTGGCCGGGTGCAGTGGCTCATGCCTGTAATCCCAGCACTTCTGGCGGCCGAGGAGAGCAGATTGCTTGAGGTCAGGAGTTTGAATCCATCCTGAGCGACATGGCAAAACCCCATCTCTGCTAAAAATACAAAAGTTAGCCCTGTGTGGTAGTGCACTCCTGTAATCCCAGCTACTAGGAGCCCGAGACACAAGAATCACTTAAACCTGGGAGGCGGAGGTTGCGGTGAGCCAAGATTGTGCCACTGCACTGCAGCCTGGGCAAGAGAGCAAGACTGCATCTCAAAAAAAAAAAAAGAAAAGAAAAGAAAGAAAAAAGAAAAGAAAAAGAAAATTATCTTTCTGAAATTCAGTGAACTTGCTTTGGAAATGTTTCGTTAAGTTCCCACATCTATACGGTATTCATAGGATATTCTTAGCAGAGATAAATCTCTGGAGTCAGAATGCCTGATCAGATTCCCTTCCTGGCTGTCCCACCACGGTGATTGAAGGGCTGCTCCAGGGCACACCAGAAGTATTACCGGAATACTGTTTTATGGTGTGCATTTTACTGTTCCACAATATCTTATGTCATAGAAGAGGGTTTAAGTATGAAATTCACATGGCCACAGTTTTATACAGATGTGGAAACCCAAGGAAGTATTTTTCTTTGTATTCTAAGCCATGTTCTCCTGTGCTGCCACAAACCCTGGGCTCAGCACAGGTACTGACTCTGTCCTCTGAGGAGCCACAGTGCAGGGCTGTCTTGCCTGGTGCTCAAGACCCGCTCCTGTGGCTTAGCGGGGCGACAGGCACACTGGGGGTTACATGGAACTAGTATTCCACTAGCTTGACTTAGGAAAAGGAAGTGCAGCCACTCCAAAAGTAGAGTGCTGAAGCCACTGGGTTCGCTCCCAGCCCTGTGCTGCTCCTGGACTCTGTGTCAGCTTTCCAGTGAAGATAACAGGACTACTCTTATTGCAGAAGTCCTCAGCTTTTCATTTCCTGGAAACTTTGAGATTAGTTTGAGTGGGGCTTTGAGGAAAGAGAAGAAAGATAATGCTTGTAGCAAAATCATTAAGCAGAGTTGAAGGAAGTAGAGCAATGGATGTATTTCAGGTTAGGTTTAGTGGTCTCCTGATTAGAGGCCCCTGTCTTAAATTAATAACACTTTTTAAATAACAGCTTAACTGAGACATAATTTACATACCCTAAAATTTACCCTTTTTAAAGTGTACGAATCATTGGTTTTTATTTTACTCACAAAGTTGTGCAACCAGCACCCTAATTCTGGCACATTTTCATCACCTCAGACAGAAACCTAGTACCTTCAGCAGGAGCTCTGCGCTTCCCCTCCCCTGGCAGCCACTCCTCTACTTTCCATCCCTGTGGATTTGCCTGTTCTGGACGTTTCCTGTCAGTGGAACCATACAGATGTGACCTTTGGTGTCTGGTGTCTTTCACTTTAGCAGAATGTTTTTAAGGTCCATCCATGATGTAACATGTATCAGAATTTCCTTTTTTTTTTTTTTTGAGACCGAGTTTCTCGCTTGTTGCCCAGGCTGGAGTGCAATGGTGCCATCTCGGCTCACTGCGACCTCTACCTCCTGGGTTCAAGCGATTTTCCTGCCTCAGCCTCCAGAGTACCTGGGATTACAGGTATACGCCACCACGTCCAGCTAATTCGAACTCCTGACCTCTGGTGACCCACCTGCCTCATCCTCCCAAAGCGCTGGGATTATAGGTGTGAGCCACCACACCAGGCCAGAATTTCATTCTTTTTCTGGTTGAATATTTCATGACATAGATACATCAAATTTATCCATTCAACAGTTGATGGACATTTGGGTTGTTTCTACTTTGTGGGTATCTTGAATAATCCTGCTGCGAACATTCATATGTAAGTTTCTGTGTGGATGTAAGTTCCAGTTCTCTTGGATAGACAGCAAGGAGATGAATGGCTGGATTGCTGCCACACAGTTTTCCAGAGCGATGGCCTCATTTTACCATCCCACCAGCCTAATGGTACATTTTAATCACTGCAAATGTAATCTTGTTAGAGTTTCAAGGTTTCCATGGCTCCTGCCAGTTTGTTCATGATCTCTTGAGCTATTTGTTACTGTCTACCTAGCAGAACAAACCTTGTTGGAGGAAATCCATTTCAGTATCAAGGCAAAAGTTTAATTCACTCAGGGTTGTTTTTTGTGTATATAAGGGTGACATAAAAGGAGATAAGCTGTCTTCTGGAAGGCATTATTTTTACTTCTTAATTATATACCTAAACTGTATCTCCAACTAGCCTAGAGTTTAATATTAAATGAATGAAATGAACAAGAGAATTTAGGTTAAAGAAATTTATCAGAAGCCATGGGTTTCTTACAGAAGAAATCAGGGCTCATGAAAAGTTCTCAGACTGAAGCATTGAGGGACACTTGTGATATGTGACAGGTGCCAGCATTGCTGAAATGCCATGTGTCCTCACTGTGCAGTACTGGCTGGTGGGATTGAAGAGTCTTGCCGGCCCTGCTAGCTAGCATGCCAGATTCATGGCCTCATGCCATGCCAGTGTTATGCGCCTCCCACGAACCAGACTCATCTAGGCACTGAGATTCCACAGAGAACAGACACACAGAGCCTGCCCTCAGGAGGTTCACATTCTCGTGAGGACACAAAACAGGCAGCACTAACTAAACCAGAGGATCTCGGTGGTGACCAGCCCCAGAACAGAGGGTGAGGTGGGGCAGAGGCACCTCGGAGTGGCATCAGGGGTGACCTCTCTGCCTCTTCTCACCTATGCCCTTGTACAAAACCCAACAGTGATTGTTACAGGAATTGCCTCTTCAAGACTGCTCAGCCTTTGCTGTTCTCTTTGGCACCGATGTGACATTCATGTAGTGGGAGCCACAGCAGTGCCAAGAGCCCTTCTCAGAGGTGGACCTCCAGGGTGGGAGTGTGGGAGGCTGGCCCTAGCCCCGAGAGCCACATGAAGAGTTCCTTTCTGGTCCAGAGAGACTTCCTCAGAGTCTCCACAGGTCTTTCTCAACACTGCAGGTTGGCCTGCTCCTGAAACTACTATTTTTATGTTGAGTGTGGAACCACAGGAAAGAATGGAGTTATAGGAAGTGTTACATTGTTTATAAATAACCCACATGCATTGACCTAATTTTACAATGAATGGGAAGTTACCTTTGCAACTCAAAATAGGACTCCTATCTAAGGTTATTGGACACTATTAATAATGATTCATCAGCAAATAGGAAATTGTTTCTTAGACTGCATTGAGATTATATCTTAAAATACAGCCTACCAGATATGTTTAAAGTCTGTTGTCTCTGGCATGTAGAGACCCTGCTGTGTCGGGGAAGATGTGTAGTGTGTGGCCAGCATTGGGCAGGAAAGGGAGATAGTCAGAGAGGGGAGACAATCTAAAGAACAGGACCATGTAACAGACAAGCAGGGAGGAAAGAAACAAATAAAAATGAATGAGGGCTGGCCAGTCATGATGGCTCACACCTATAATCCTAGCACTTTGGGAGGCCAAGGCAGAAGGATCACTTGAGGCCAAACATTTGAGACCAGTCTGGGAAACATAGTGATGAAACCCCATCTGTACGAAAAATTTAAAAAATTAGCTAGGAATAGTGGTGCACACCTGTAGTCCCAGCTACTTGGGAGGCTAAGGCTAGAGGATTGCTTGAGCCCAGGAGGTCACACCACTGCACTCCAGCCTGGGTAACAGAGCAAGACTCTATCTCCAAAAAATATATGTATTTGGTGGGCGGGGGGAAGTGTGTGTAATATAAAAAAGTAATGAGGGCCCAAAGAGGTTTTTTTTAAAAAATATGTTACTCAGTGTTTACCTTATTAGAAATTAAAACTGAAAAAGATTTAACACATTAATTTACCTAAAAGCGTCTATAATCAACCCATTACATGATGACCTAAATAACATTTTTTATGAAAAATATTTCCTAAAACACAAAAACAAATATTTAGCGATGAGAGTCGCATTGCCCTGTATTTTGCAGGTCTCTTCACTGGTTGAACAGGAGATGATGGATTATCATCTGTGCTCCGCCTTCAATCTGTTGTAATATCACACATCATGGGCCTCTAGAAAATACCACTGTACACTCATGAGAGAATGGAAGTGAGAAAGAAAAATAAAGGCTTGGCAGAAAACAGTTTTGGCCTTGTAGGCTGCCTGAAAGGCTCTCGGAACCTCCAGCAACCCCCAGACCCCACTTTAAGAATGACTGGTCTAAAGTATTCCACTATCCAAATGAACTCTCTTGGAGAGGTATGAGTTCTACAACAGTGACAGGTACAGAGAAATTAGCAGCAACATGACAAATTTTAAGAACATTTTATACCCAAAATACTTGCTTGGTTAGAAAAAAAAAAATGATTCCAAGCTCTGTGAGGATGAGTGCATCATGGGCCAGGTGCTTCCTTGTTATCTTTCCATTTTCTGTTGTCCACAGCACCATTGTGGCTTAAATCTCCTAGAGCAAATTCCACTCTATCCACACCCAAAAGAAAGTGGTTCAGGCAGTTTTAAATTGCCCTGTGAAGATTTGAGAGTTAGCTGGATGAGACAGTATCAGATGGAAAAAATAACCCCTGAAATAACTTAGAGAATAGGTAAGCAAATTGATAATATCAGCTAATGTTCTGGTGTGCAAACAAGATTTTCCATGTTTACTCTCTTCCGGTGGACTGAAGTATGGAAATCTTGGTTGCCTTTACTTTGAATGGTTGGTTTTTCAAATGACATTTGTCATCTACCAGTCAAGATAATTAATACCAGCTATAATGAGGCCAGAGGAAGTAGATCATTTGCCACACCAAAATATCCATAAAATGTGTGTAGAAATATGTAAATTTAGCATTGTTTCAATGGCAGTGAGGCGAGAACTCTGCTTCCTTCCTCTGTTGTGTATTTCTTAGAATTCTCTTGGGCATGGTGCCACTCCCACTCTCTTCTTGGTCTGCAGACGATTTCCATTGCCCCAGGACTTGCCCCATCCTCATTTCTGAGCTCATGGGTGATGCTGGGGCTGCCTTTTTAGGAATTCAGGAAATGGAGGTACCCAGTTAAAGTTATCTGCATCTGTGTAGCTTACTCATTTCCATGCACCTTTCTTGTCGCACGGTGGGAAATCTTGGCTCTAGTTTACTCAGGAGAAACATCTGTCCTGTCCTTTGACATCACTTCCAACTCTTGAACTGAATTTGTAAATTTTTTCTGAAGATGGTCTCAAGTTAGTTCTCCTCCTTTGTGGTTTGTTTTCTACTTAGATTTTGACAGCCTCCAAAATATGTTACCAAAAACAGAATTCAGGCAAGAAAATTGATTTTTTTTTTCATTCTAAGAAATAAGTTAACTTTGCTTCATGTAAATATCTCCATCGGTTTATTCCTAATCCTTTATAATGTTTAGAGTATTTTTTTCTCTCTCAAGGATCTGGTAATTACTAAAACAAATTTGAAACTGTTTTTAAAATTAAAGTTAGTGGCTCTGTCTTTGTAAATTTTTCATTACAAATAGATTGGAAATATTCAGGTGCAATTCTGTTTTGCACCAGAGAGCACTTTGTAACACAGAAAGTCTTCAGTCAGCCAAACTCACCTGTCAAGTGCAGAAGGCACTTATCGCAGATGGCTGACTGTTTCTAGGGCCCCATGCTGCCATGCTCGCATAGAAAGGTGTCTGCTTCACCACCCACACCTAGCACTGGAGACTTTGGAATCGTCTTTCCTCCTCAAACAGAGGCACATGTCAGCGAGGGACAGCAGCAGCACTAGGAATTAGAGAATCACAGAATCCTACAAGGGAGGAAGATGAAGCTGAGAGAGATTTGGAATTTCCACTGTAGAAGGTGGACAGTATCCTCTCTGTCCAAGTCTGTGGCCAGCATTCTTCTGAGCAAATGCACATCACCCGCAGTGTCATGGGGTTGGAGTGTGCAGGCTCAGCCCTGGAGGAAGTGAGTTGGCAGGACCCCCTTCTGCGTGCCGGTCATCTCCAGTACAGCCCAGTCTGAGCCTCTCCATGGGGCCCTCATGAGATGTAAGTGATGTGGTGCCCCCATCCTTACTCTGTCTCTCTTGAGGGGTGTCTCCAAGGGCTTTTTTATAAGTGAGAACATGTTCTTAGAAAGTGCCTCTTACACTTCAGTGACTAGTCACATGTCGGGGTGGCCTTGCTTTAAAGAATGTGGAAGACTCAAAAACAGTCTTAGGGTTGGCCTCAGTGAACCATGATTGCGCCACTCCAGCCTGGATTACAGAGCAAGAGACCCTGTTAAAAAAGAAAAAAAAAAAAAACACTTAGTATTTATTTTTATGTTAAATATAATTTTCATTATGGTAAAATAACGTACTATAAAATTTATAATTTCAACCATTTTAAGTATAACTTGGTAGATATAATTTTAACATGTGTATAGATCTTGGTATCTTTCCACTTAAAAAGTACACTGGTTACTATAATAAAAACATAGCGCTGAAAGTCTTTCAGGTTCCTGAGCGTGACTTTAGGAAAGCTCTTATTGGGTCCCTCCAGGCCTCCTACCTCCCTCCTCCCGCCTCCAGGAGCAGCTGCGTGTTCTACAGCCTGTGCATGCAGGTGGGTCTGCCGCAGCCCCCAAGTGAGTGCACAGAGGAGGCTCCCAGGCTGCCCCTGTTCCCTGCCTGTGCCATGCTGTCACCTTCCTTTGCATGTTCTGCACCACGCCGCAGCCCTCTTCTTGCTGCTCTTCAAATACAGCTGATTTTTAGAGGTCAGATGAACTGTGACTGAGTGTGATGGGAAACATGGCTCTCCCTTCAGTGACGGGTAGCTGAGTTGACCTCCACCCATGCTCTCTGGGTGTCTTGTGGGAGCTGCTGGGAGAGCTGCTGACTGCTGCAGAGCCTGCCAAACTGGGGACCTGGTGGGTAGGACAGCTGGCCCTGCTTCTCTCCTTGTCTGCTCCACAAACTTTTGTTGTCACAGATTAATGACCAAAATTTGTCTACAGACTCATTTTATCCAATCTATAAATTAAGGTATACCCCAAGAAATTTATTCCAACATGATGATGTTATCAAATCATAAGCATAATGAATTAATCTGTATGTCCCCTTTTTCTCTAATTAAACATTTACTTTACATTTTAAACTTTTTAAATAAAAATGTTTATTAATTTTTTAAAAGACAGACTTATGGTAGCCACTCCCCTGTCAGACTGTTTGTTTCTTAAACATATTTTTAAAGGATCACTTTTTTAAAAGAATGTTTCCTGTGTAACCAAATGAATAGTAAAGAATGAATTGCAGTGGGAGGAACAATACACTTTTTAACTGTGCTAAAAGTGAGTTTCTGCACCACGTCTATGCCCAGCAGAAGTGGGAGTCATTTGAATGTGCTAGCTGGCCCCAGACAACTCTACTTCACAAGGCAACAGTGGCCATCCAAGCCATTATCTATTTTAAAAATAGTTTTTAAAAACAGTAGAGAAGCTGATTTTTTATGAGACTAAGCATTTTATTTAACCATAGCCATTCTTCAGCTAAGCGTCGTGCATTAAATATAAATGTATAATGTGTCTAAACTTTTTTAATCAGCTGGTACCATCCTCTAAATAAAAGTCATTAAATTCAAATAGAACTTTCCTATGGCTGTGTGCTTCTCGAACAGCATTTCTCAAAGAGAATTCCAAGGGAACACTAGTTTCTCAGGACATTGTTAGTGATGACACCAAAAAGGGTTTCGTGGTTATAAGTGGGAGAAGCTTTAGTTTAAAACAGTATGCCACAGGTGCCTTTTACACGGGGCTTTCCAGGCCCTCCGCCATGTCCAGTCCCACTGTAGCGTGTGAGGGTCCTGCCAGCCACAGATGCACCACACGGCAACAGGCAGGGAGTTCTGTTCTCATGGGTTACACTTCACAGAACACTTTTTGGGAAACTCCAAAATTTTAGGAAAATTGATAAGCACTCTGTCACTATCTGGAAAGGGTTGTTTATTTTTCTATACTGTATAAAGACCTCTTTTTACACTCATCTTTTATCATCCTCCTAATTTTACTCGGTTTCTTCACAGAGTAACACTAGGATTAAAATCCTGTCTTAAACTGGGCAGATTTTTGAGCAAAAAACAGCATAAAAGTTTATGGCTTTAGCAATGACAATACTGGTAACTATAGTAATATCAAGTGGCTAATGTGTTGGATACTCACTCTGAGTATAGAAACCCTAGTAGGTGCTGCACACATGTTCTTTACTTCCTTTACTCCTTGCAATAATGCCAGCAGCAACCCCCAGTTTCCCAGAAGGGCTGATGTAAGAGTCAAGCATTTTCTTAAGGTCTCACAGTGTATGAAAGGCAGAGCTTAAGCAAGATGAGTTTCTTGACTCCAGGGGCCCTGCTGTTTCCCACCTCTGTTAACAAGGGGCTCAGGTAAAGGTTAGAGCCAGGTCTCGGAAGTGCAGTCAGATCTAAGGTGAGAACCATATAACTGAAATCATAACAGTGTTGTCCTTTTGTGTCCTTCTATATATTTTACTTCAGATAACTTTTCTTTTTTGTGTGTGTGACGGAATTTGGCTCTTGTTGCCCAGCTGTAGTGCAATGACATGATCTCGGCTCACTGCAACCTCCGCCTACCAGGTTCAAGAGATTCTCCTGCCTCAGCCTCCCGAGTAGCTGGGTTTACAGGCATCTGCCACCATGCCTGGCTAATTTTTGTATTTTTAGTAGAGACAGGGTTTCACCATGTTGGCCAGGCTGGTCCCGAACTGCTGACCTCAGGTGATCCATCTGCCTCAGCCTCCCAAAGTGCTGGGATTATAGGCATGAGCCACCACACCCAGCTCAGATAACTTTTCTTACATGTAATACATATCTGTTTGGGAAAAATATACAAAATGCCCAATCCAAAGGAAGAAAGTAAATATCACCTTCAAACTCTACTCAGATAACCACTAAAAACATTCTTATAGGCTTCAGTCTTTTCCTTTGGCTTAATATGTATATAGATGCATGCATAGATACACATACATACACACACACACACACACACACACACACACACACAGTGAGTGAGAGAGTTAATTTGTTGCCTACTTTTTTCTTAGCAGGGTGTCACAAACGTGTTTCCATGTCCATAAATATTTTTTTTGTAACCATTTCAGTGACTGTATAATATTTCACTGTGTGGATGGATCCTAATTTAGTGAGCAAATTCCTGTTGTGCAATTGATTTCCCACAGTGTCTGTCCATCTGTCTGTGTGTCTTCTTTCTTCCCCATCTGAATCGCCTCACATCTCGAATTGTAGTTCCATGGCCTTAGGCATTAGAGGCTGTTAAGCATTCTACCAGCTCACTGGCCTAGTACTCAGTAAGGGAGTCTGATGATGAATACCTTTAACTTTCCTTGTTCCAGGATAGCGGGGATTTTTAGTTTGATTGACACCCTATGGCCCCCAGCGATACCTCTGAAAACACCTGGCCGCGACCAGCCCTGTGAAGAGGTAAGCCCGGCACTGGAAAAACTTCCCCAGTTGCGGACTACTCCGTGCCAGGTGCCAAGCCAGGCATCATCACTGCCACCCACATGGTCTGTGTCCCCCACTCCAGTGGCAACAAGGAGCCCCTGTGCAGCCAGTTCCTTTGTGGTGACACATGAATATGAGCCAGGACTGGGATTCAGGTCCTGGAGACCAAGCTCTGGCTGCCTTCCCTACTGTGCTGCACAACATTTTCTTGAAGTTAACTTATGATGAATGCGTAAACCACAACTCTCATATACTGTTGGAACAATTGGGGTCTCAGCCTCATACTAAAGCAAACATATAGAATTTTTCCCACGAACTTCTAGTGACTCATAGAACCAACACTCAGTTACCAATTGGAGCAGGAACTCAATACAATCCATAGACATTCGTACAACGTCCTGGGTAGCCAGGAACTTCCATTGCCCTGCTTGTCTATGATAGTGTCTCAGAAGAAGCAAAATGGATGAAAAGTGTTCCCTCCTCCCTCCTGAGCCTTTTCCAGCAGGTTAACCAGCTGCTGCTTTGGGCCAGAGCTCCCAAAACAACTGAGGCTGTCTTCCTTAGGTTGTGGCTGACTTCTTAGTAGTGCTAAGTCTGTGACCCTGTACTGTGCCAAACAGCATAGTAGTTGTCAAAACACACGGTGGCTCACGCCTGTAATCCCAGCATTTGGGAGGCTGAGGTGGGCGGATCACCTGAGGTCGAGAGTTCGAGACCAGCCTGACCAACATGGAGAAACCCCGTCTCTACTAAAAATACAAAATTAGCTGGGCATTGTGGCGCATGGCTGCAATCCCAGCTACCCAGGAGGCTGAGGCAGGAGAATCACTTGAACCCAGGAGGCGGAGGTTGCAGTGAGCCGAGATGGCGCCATTGCAATCCAGCCAACAAGAGCAAAACTCTGTCTCAAAAAACAAAAAAAAAGCCATTTCTAGATTACTTAAGGGGAAGTAATTTCTAGATGATATTTTCAGTATAACCTGAAAGATTTCTAAAATGAAATCTTGAATTAATAGGTTCATAAGAAGTTCTTATACTTGGTCCCAGAAGTAAACAATGCAGTCCATTCCTTGTATAGCATTCCAGAGAGAGGATGCATCTGTAAGCGAGTATGTATATATTAAAGAGGAGATTTTAATCATGTGCTTGAGTCTTTTAACAATACATTCACCTTCTGCTTTTGCCTCATGTAAACAGATAAAAACTCATCTGCCTCCTCCAGCCTTATGTTACATCCTCACAGCTCATCCAAATCTGGGACAAATTGATATAATTGACGGAGACCCCATTTATAAGCTTTACCAGCCTCCAGTTACCCGCTGCTTAAGAGACATTATCCAGGTAATGTTTTTGTTTCTAACAAGTTATTTAGGTATTAGCTGTGTCTGTGTGCTTTGTGTAATGCTGCCAACCTTTTCTAATTCCTTTCCAGATGAATGATCTTGGTACCCGTTGCAGTTTCTATGCCAGGGTGATTTACCAAAGACCACAGGTAATAATCTCTCTCAATCTCTCAGTCTGTCTCTCTCTCTCTCTCAATCTCTCAGCCCCTCTCTCTCTCTCTCTCTCACACACACACACATGCACACACACACACACACGGTGTTAGAGGTTTGTGAAAGGTCAGTCTCCTTTGGAAATTAATAGATTGCCAAAACAGAAAAGCGTTTTTAAAGTCCAGTTAAGTATGCCCCATATACTGAAGTGGCAGTAAATCCATTCCTTTTACAGGTGCGGACTATCAGCCAGTGTGCTAAGCACTGGGGTGTAAGACACCCAAGTACAACCCTGTCCCCAAAGCTTCTCAGCCCAGTAATTTTCATTCTTTCCTGACACTTAGGCAGGTTGAAGAAAGGAAAGAGATGCAGAAACCTCATTTATGTGGTGGAAATGGTAATCTCAGAATTGAGCTCAGCTACTTCTGGGAACTTTTAGAGCCTTTGAAACTGAAAGCCCTCCCATCCCACCTCCATGGTCCCTATGAGGCCTCAGCCTATTCTAGGGAGCAGCGGCCTAGAGGAGCTTGCTATCAATCAGCTAGGAGTAGAGGAGGGAAGGAGACCTGCTTGCCAGTTTGAATGCATTCACTACATTCTGCAAGAAACCTCTGCTGGCCCTTACCTTATGGAGGAATATCCATGTAGATCTGATCATCCAAGAGGGATTGAGAACATCCTATTTGTTAAACTCTTATCTACTCATAGGCAGTGTGCACTGGGTGCATCTGCCATGGTGCAGGAGAGAGTGAGTGCCCCACACATTGCCTCCTTGAGGGTGTGTATGAGTGGAGCAAACCAGGCCCCAGATGCCTGCACTCACCTGGGCTGTCAGTGGATCACCAGCTACCAGCCAGGCCAGAATACCCAGGAATTGCCCAGCAAGGAGTCTCAAGGGAGGGCAGGAGGCTGGCACCTCAGCCAGCAACCTCGGCCAGGTGCCCCAGTGCACCTTGAGTCAGGGGACAGTGGTGTGGGTGGCACCAGGGGCTGTCTTCTAATCATACTATGCCTGGTTATCAAGATCTGACACTCACACCCCTCAGTTTTCTTTTTGCTGATGAAATATGCTAAAGCACACCCAGACACCTTGTGCCATTTCCCCTTACATGCTTGTTATGAATCTCTACAAAGCATTCATGCTTGCATATAACCCAATTCAGCTGCCTGGTTTTGGAGCCTTTCTCTTCCGCTTAAGTTATTCAGAGTTATTTTCTGTTGTGCATTTATTTTGAACAAAGTCTTTGCATTTCTCTGATCATTCTTAGTGGAAGAACAAGAGAGTGACTAAAAGAATATGTTTCTTAACTTCTAGTCAAGTTCTTGATGAGTTGCATATATACGAGTATCATTAAATCATTGTTATCACAAGCATGTTTAATCAGCTCCTCTTCCATCTGCATCAGGAGTAGTGGGCAGACTGTTTCTGTAAAGAGCCAGATAGTCAATATTTTAGGCTTCTTGGGTTGTATGGTTTTCATAGCAACTACTCAGCTCCACCTTGCAGTGCAAAAGCAGCCATGTTGTCGTTCACAAATGAATGAGCAGGGCTGTGTTTCAGAAACCTTTATTTACAGACACCAAAATTTGAATTTAACTTAATTTTTACTTGTCACAAAATATTCTTATGGTTTTTTTAACCATTTAAAAATGTAAGAACCTTGAATAAATATAAAAACCACGCTTAGCTTACAGGCCACACATAAGCAGGGGGCAGGCTGGATTAGCCCACAGGCCTTGGTTTGCTCACGTTCTTCAGGTGCTGAGCATGGCTGGAGGACACAGGAACTGTGACGCAGGAAAAAAAAACAACCCTTGTGTCTCCTGGCATCCTGTAGGTTGTACTGAATGTGCAGTGTGGTGTGTGTCAGGGAGAGGAGACAGGGAGGGCCATCTACTGACAGCCACCGAGTAGGGTGCAAGCTTGTTACCTAAGGATGCCATAGGTGCTGTGCAAGAACACAGCGCTGGTACATATGATCATCATATGAAAGAACTTTAAGGCTTTATCTCAATTTAATTTTTACATTTCAGATGTAAGGAGTGTGCTTTAGGTGATATGCTAGTAACTGTCAATTGCCTTTCCTTTCCTTCTCTGCAGGAAGTGTGTGTGTTTCTGCAGCTTAACCTGTGGATTATCTAGTGCTTGCCAACGCATAGAGTGTTGCCCACAGAAAGGAAATCAGAGGGCTGAGTTGTGAATATAAATGAACCACATTTAGCTCTTTATTTTTTATTATCAATACTTCACCTTTAATTTCTGTGAGAGATTTGTCAGATTTTCCAACCATTCTCGTGTATATATCATTTTAGCAGCAATAGTGTCACTGTTCTTAATTCCAAGTGGAGGAGACCAAGGCTAGGCCTGGTATCTGCTATCTCTGATACACACAACCAAACCCAGGTGGAGCCTGGCATGGGTTTCCTAACTCTTACTCAGCCCAGTGTCCCATGGTGCTTCCTGACTCCACAGTCCTTCAGTTACCTGGAGCCCTGGGGGTGGAGCAGGGACGCAACACACCCCTACCCCCAACCACATGCTGGCTGAGCTTGTGCAGGTGCTTCACCACATTGTCTCATGTCCTTGTCTGTCAAATGGGTGTGACATTCTCTCACCATATTGGATTGTTCTAGGATGAATTTAGGAGTTTTAAAATACCCTTTTTCGTTTGTTTTCTCTTCATCTGTTCCCCTTTTCATCATTTGACAGCTGATCAGTGCCTCTCATGAAGAATTAGAGAATGACTGACATGAGTCCCTCAGTGGTACTCCCTGTGAGCACCCCAGTGTCCGGCTCAGCAGATAGGAGGATAGGGCTCCCAGCAAGGATGAGGCAGGGCATGTACTATGTCTCATACTTTCCAAGCCTGAGGAGACCTAAGACTGCCTTCACTTTCCTCTGCTCACCTTGAGAAGGGTCAGTGTGTGTGGGGATGCCCTTGACATCTGGCACATTCCTGCTCTTCTGGGTCATGGGCCAGGCGGTGGCTCTCTGTGAAGGTGCCATTCACCCACAGGGAGAATGCTGTCCTCATAGCAGCCACGTGGCAGTTGCAGCTCACACTCATGCCCATGGCCCTCTGGCTGAGACTGAGGTTGAAAGTAAAGAAAGCAGATGTCAAAATGCTTGCACCAAAACCAGTTGGAGGGGAACTCTGGGGCAGAGAAAGACCAAGAGTGAAGCAGGTCATCCAGCTTGCCTTGTGAAGGAGTCCTCCCTCAGGGAAGTAGAGAAGATATGTTAATCACCTCCTATCCAAAAAACAGCCTCCCACCAGTGCAAGTGCAGCTTTCAGTGAGCATGACTTCCAGTGGGCATGTATGCCTAGGAATCAGTGGTCCTGTAGCCACAAAACAGTCAAAGACCTGGAACCCAATGGAACAGGTTCCATGATCCACTGAAATTCTGTCTCCTGTAGTCTGCTTTTGTAAAAGAATCACCAGAAACCAGCTGTCTCAAGAAGGAATTGAAATAAGCTGAGTCCTGGGGCCAGTCCGTAGTGAAGCCAGTGGCCTGCATCCTTGGCAGTGAGAGTTGACTTTCAGAATGGCACCATGAGTCACTGCTGGAACTCGAGCCATAAAAACAGACCTAGACTAGGTGTGGTGGCTCACACCTGTCATCCTAGCACTTTGAGAGGCTGAGGCTTAGAGGATCTCTTGAGGCTAGGAGTTCCAGACCAGCCTGGGCAACAAAGCACAACCCCATCTCTACAAAAAAATAAAAAATTAGCCAGGCATGGTGCTGCATACCTATCATCTCAGCTACTTGGGAGGCTGACGTGGGAGGATCCTGTGAGCCCAGGAGGTTGCTGCAGTGAGCTGTGATTGTACAACTGCACTCCAGCCTGGGTGACAGAGTAAGACCTTGTCTCAAAAAAAAAAAAAAAAAAAACAGATTCAGTTGTATTTATATTACACTAAAGACTAAGTCATGAAGGTGAAAAAGATAGTTTTCATATTTAACTTTTATTTTGTAATAATTATAGTTTCACAGTAGATTGCAAAGAAATATACCGGGGGGTCTGGTGCACCCCTCCACCCCCATGTTAATATCCCACACCCACAGTAACCACAGTAAAAACCAAAACCAGCTGGGCGCAGTGGCTCATGCCTGTAATCCCAGCACTTTGGGAGGCTAAGGCAGGCGGATCACAAGGTCAGGAGATCAAAACCATCCTGGCTAATGGTCCTGGCTAATTTTTAGTGGAAACCCTGTCTCCACTAAAAATACAAAAAAAGTAGCTGGGCAAGCGCCTGTAGTCCCAGCTACTTGGGAGGCTGAGGCAGGAGAATGGCGTGAACCTGGGAGGCAGAGCTTGCAGTGAGCCAAGATCACGCCACTGCACTCCAGTCTGGGCAACAGAGTGAGACTCCGTCTCAACAACAACAACAAAGAAAAAAAAAACAAGAAACTGACACAGGCACAATCCATGGAGCACATTCAGGTTTCAACATCCTTGTGTGCACTCTGTGTGTTTGTGTGTGTGTGTGCGCTTCTGTGCAGTTTTGTCACATGTACAGCCTTGCATCACCATCACTGCAGTCAGAATCCTCTGCTGTGCCATCACCACCGATTCCCGTGTTGCCCTTTATAGCCACGTCGATCGTTTTTTCATCCCTACCACGGCAACCACTCACGTGTTCTCTGTCATTATAATTATGTTGTTTTATGGTTGTTACATAACTAGAACCATGCAATATATATCTGTATTAGTTTCCTAGGATTATCATATAAAGTTCCAAAAACTAGATAGCTTAAAACAATAGAAATGTATTCTCTCACACTTCTGGAGGCCAGAGGTCTGAAATCAAGGTGTTAGCAGTGGCCAGGCACAATGGCTCACACCTGTAATCTCAGCACTTTGGGAGGCTGAGGCAGGAGGATCACTTGAGGCCAGGAGCCCGAGACCACCTTGGCCAACATAGTGAGGCTCCATCTCTATTTAAATTGTTTTTTAGGCCCGGTGCTGTGGCTCACACCTGTAATACCAGCACTTTGGGAGGCTGAGGCAGGTAGATCATCTGAGGTCAGGAATTGGAGATCAGCCTATCCAACATGGTGAAACCCCATCTCTACTAAAACTACAAAAAATTAGCTGGGTATGGTGGTGCATGCCTGTAGTCCCAGCTACTTGGGAGGCTGAGGCAGGAGAGGCAGAGGCTGAAGTAAGCCAAGATCGCTCCATTGCACTCCAGCCTGGGTGACAGAGTGAGACTCTGTCTAAAAACAAAACAAAAAAAAATCATTAAAGAAATACAAGGTGTTGGCCGGGCGTGGTGGCTTACGCCTGTAATCCCAGCACTTTGGGAGGCCGAGGCGAGCGGATCACAAGGTCAGGACATCGAGACCACGGTGAAACCCCGTCTCTACTAAAAATACAAAAAATTAGCCGGGCGCGGTGGCGGGCGCCTGTAGTCCCAGCTACTCAGCAGGCTGAGGCAGGAGAATGGCATGAACCCGGGAGGCGGAGCTTGCAGTGAGCCGAGATCGCGCCACTGCACTCCAGCCTGGATGACAGCGCGAGACTCCGTCTCAAAAAAAAAAAAAAAAAAGAAATACAAGGTGTTGGCTAACAGCATTATCTAGAGATTCATCCAAAGGACAAATAATGTTGAACATCTTTTCATGTTTTTACTTGCCATCCATATGTCCTCTTTGGTAAAATGCCTGTTCACATCTTTTGCCCATTGTCTAATTGGATTGCTTGTTTGTTGGTTTATTGTTGAGTCTTTAAAGTTATTTCTATTTTCTAAATACAAAACCTTTGTCAGATATAGGATTTGCAAATATTTTCTCAGGATTTCTAAATTGTATTTTCACCCTTTTAATGATTTTTTAACATAGTTTTTAATTTTGATACAGTCAGATTTACCAAATTTTTTTCTTACAGATCACAGTTTTGTTGTCAAGTCTAAGAGAAATCAAGTCTCTTTGCCTATCATCAGTCCCAAAGTTATTCTTTTGTGTTCTTTTCTAGAAAATTTAATTTTACACTTTACCTTCCAAGTCCATGATGCATTTGGAGTTGGGTTTTGTATAAGGTGCATGGCTTAGGTCAAGGTTAATTTTTTCACCTTTGGATATCCATTCATTCCAGCACCATTTGTTGATAGATCATCCTTCCTCCATTAATTTGCTGTTGCACCTTTGTCAAAAATTAATTGGGCGTATTTGTGTGGGAGAGATCTACTTTTTCCTGATAAATTTGCACTGGTAATATTTTTGCCTAATTACTAGCATTATAGGTGTCTATATCATCTATGCTTAAATACTTTTCCTGGGGTGGGCGTGGTGGCTTATGCCTGTAATCCCAGCACTTTGGGAGGCCGA
The DNA here is from genome assembly GCF_024542745.1 of Macaca thibetana thibetana. Lineage (NCBI taxonomy): Eukaryota > Metazoa > Chordata > Mammalia > Primates > Cercopithecidae > Macaca > Macaca thibetana. Next base: position 97,077,291 of record NC_065585.1, on the reverse strand, counting down.
GGCAGGTGGATCAGCTGAGGTCAGGAGTTTGAGACCAGCCTGGCCACTATGATGAAACCCCGTCTCTACAAAAATACAAAAATTAGCCAGGCATGATGGCAGGTGCCTGTAATCCCAGCTGCCCAGGAAGCTGAGGCTGGAGAATCACTTGAACCCAGGAGGAGGAGGTTGCAGTGAGCTGAGATTGTGCGACTACACTCCAGCCTGGGCGACAGAGTGAGACTCTGTCTCAAAAAAAAAAAAAAAAAAAAAAAAAAAAAAACTTTTCCTGATTACATAGGGCTATAAAAATTTTTATTAGAGTTTTTTCTTTTAGAGCAGTTTTAGGTTCCCAACAAAATTGAGAGGAAGGTACAGAGATTTTTCCATACACTTTCTACTCCCACACATGCACAGCCTCCCCATTATCAACATCCCTACCAGGGCGGCACATTGCTTACAACTAATCAGCCTGTATTGACACATCATACTCACCCAGAGTCCACAGTTTACATAAGGGTTCACTCTTGGTGGTGTAATTTTATGGGCTTGCACAAATATGTAATGACATGTATCTACCATCATAGTATCATATGGAGCTAAACACCTGTGCTCCACCTGTTTATTCCCCCTCTCCACAAATCCCTGGCAAACATTCTTATTTTTACCGTCTCCATAGTTTTGCCTTTTCGGAATGTTGTATACAGTTGGAATCTTACAATCTGTAGCCTTTCAGATGGACTTCCTTCACTTAATAATATGAATTTAAGTTTCCATGACTTTTCATGGCTAGATAGCCCATTTCCTTTTGAGCACTGAATAATGTTCCATGTCTGGATGTACCACATAGTTCAGTTTAGTTATTCATTCACCTACTGAAGGACATCTTGGTTGCTTCCGGGTTTTGGCAATTATGAATAAGAAGACTTTTTATTTTTTATTTATTTATTTATTTATTTATTTTTGAGACAGAGTCTAACTCTGTTACCCAGGTTGGAATGCAATGGCATAATCTTGGCTCACTGCAACCTCTGCCTCCCGGGTTCAAGAGATTTTCTTACCTCAGCCTCTCGAGTAGCTGGGATTACAGGCATCTGCCACTACGCCCAGCTAATTTTTATTTGTTTTTTGAGACGGAGTCTCTCTGTGTCGCCCAGGCTGGAGTGCAGTGGCGCAACCTTGGCTCACTGCAACCTCCACCTCCCAGGTTCAAGCAGTTCTCGTCTCCACCTCCCAAGTAGCTGGAATTACAGGCACGCACCACCATGCCGGCTAATTTTTGTATTTTTAGTAGAGACAGGGTTTCACAGTGTTGGCCAGGCTGGTTTCAAACTCCTGACCTCAGGTGATTCACCCACCTCTGCCTCCTAAAGTGCTGGCATTACAGGTGTAAGCCACGGCGCCCAGCCTAATTTTTGTATTTTTCAGTGGAGATGGGGTTTTACCATGTTGGCCAGGCTGGTCTCGAACTCCTGACCTCAAGTGATCTGCCCGCCTCTGTCTCCCAAAGTGCTGGGATTACAGGCCTGAGCCACCGTGCCCGGACAGAGAAGAAATCTATTTTTTATAAACTTTTAGCAATGTAGTGGTAGAACTGCTTTAATTAGTTACTGATGTCTTTTTCCAGATGATTTTATTGTTACTGACTTTGTTCATAACTCCAATAGTAGAGATAATTTTGTAGTTAATTTCAAAGGAGATTAGAACATTTTGGTTCATTAATAGATTGAAAGAGAGACCACTGGCCAAATCCAGAGTATTTACAAAAGCATCTAAAATTTTTGGACATTGTCAGAACTTCCAACCTCAGATAATCTTACAGAAATCTTTGCCCTTCCTGAAATATTCACCAATTTTTTTTTTTTTTTTTTTTTTTTTTTTTTTTTGAGATGCTCTGTCACTCAGGCTGGAGTGCAGTGGTATGATCTTCGCACACTGCAACCTCCACCTACTGGGTTCAAGCAATTCTCATGCCTCAGCCTCCAGAGGATCTGGGATTACAGGCGTGCACCATCAGGCCTAGCTAATTTTTATATTTTTAGTAGAGATGGGGTTTCACCACATTGGCCAGGCTGCTCTCGAACTCCTGACCTCAAGTGATGCACCCGCCTGGGCCTCCCAGAGTGCTGGGATTACCACGCCTGGCCAGAGAAGAAATCTATTTTTAATAAAATTTTAGCAGTGTAGTGGTAGTACTGCTTTATTTTTTTAGATATAAAACATTTATTAAAAGATAGTAAATAAAATAACAAATGAACAGATCTTTTGAAAAAAGCCATTCACGTAAAAATGGACAATCTACAAAGATGAAAGCATGATAAAATGCATACAGTTGTAAAACAAAGTTCCAAGTTTTCAATGGCAATAAAATATAAATAATTTACTTATTATTCCAAGCTTCTTTGAAAAAGCACAACGTAGCTAGGTTAGAAATATTGCTAAAACTTACTTTCAAGTACATTAGTTGGGTATCATGTATCCCAATTATAGAAGTGAATACATGCTTGTGAAAATCTATTAAAAACATGAAAGTGAGAAAGATAGTATGACATAGATAACTCCATCACCCAAAGATAAGCACTGCTAAAATACACATATAAATTCTCGTTTGTTTGTAAGGGTCCTCTCTGCCTCATTTTTCAAAGAACACTATTCCTCATTTCTTTTTAAAAAACAGGTATGCCATCATATTTTTCTACCCACCCATCCTTCTTCCATGTAGCAACATTCTCATATAATGAAAATCCAAGATATTTTTACCAAAAGTTTAAGGTGAGATGGGAAACTGTTGTGTGTTTCTTTCTTCTTCGATAAAAATGTGATGCCTGCTGGGCGCGGTGGCTCACGCCTGCAATCCCAGCACTTTGGGAGGCCGAGGCAGGTAGATGACGAGGTCAGGAGATTGAGAACATCCTGGTCAACATGGTGAAACCCCTTCTCCACCAAACATACAAAAATTAGCGGGGCGTGGTGGTGAGTTCCTGTATTCCCAGCCACTCAGGAGGCTGAGGCGCAGGAGAACTGCCCGAATCAGAGTCTGACGTTGCAGTGAGCCGAGATCGCGCCACTGCACTCCAACCTGGCGACAGAGTGAGACTCCGTCTCAAAAAAAAAGGAAAGAAAAGAAAAGAAAAACAGATAGTAGTGCCTTAGGTGTTTTGTGTTTTTGGTTTTTTTTGAGACGGAGTGCCACTCTGTTGCCCAGGCCGTCTCAGCTCACTACAACCTCCACCTCCTGGGTCCACGCCATTCTCCTGCCTCAGCCTCCCGAGCAGCTGGGACTACAGGTGCCCGCCACCACCCCCTGCCAATTTTTTGTATTTTTAGCAGAGACTGGGTTCCACCACATCAGCCAGGATAGTCAGGATCTCCTGACCTCGCAATCCACCCGCCTCGACCTCCCAAATTGCTGGGACTGCACGTGTGAACCGCACCTGGCCGCCTTAGGTGATTTTTAAAAATAACCTGACTCTTGACTATTTTTCAAATGTAATGGAAATTCAGAGTTGTCCAAAATAACCAACAGAGGTGTAGAATAACATGCTGTTTTGCTTTATAAGTAAGTCTACTCACTTAGGATATTTCATGAGAAAACGTTTTCTGTATTGCCATCTATTTTTAGATAAAAACTTTTTTGAAATATTCTATTAAAAGGTTACAGAAAAGAATAATCAGCTTTGCAATCTGATTGCAACAAGAGAATGTACTATTATATATACAATAACTAGAAAAATAAACTTTCATGGTATGTTTTTTAAATGCTTAATTCAAACTAATACTATACTGGTAGGATTATCAATAAGAACTCTTAAATAAGGCCAGGTACCGTGGCTCATTCCTGTAATCCCAGCAGTTTGGGAGGCTGAGGCAGGTGGATTGATTGAGCTCAGGAGTTCAAGACCAGCCTGGCCAAAATAGAAAAATCCCATCTCTGCAAGAAATACAAAAATTAGCCAGATGTGGTGCTGTGCTCCTGTAGTCCCAGTTACTTGGGAGGCTAAGGCAGAATTGCTTGAGCCCAGGAGGCAGGGGTTGCAGTGAGCTGAAATTGCACCATTGCACTCTAGCCTGGGGGACAGAGTGAGACCCTGTCTGAGAAAAAAAAAAAAAAAGAAAAAACTCTTAAATATTTTTAACATTTTCTAAAACTGGCTAAAAGAAAGCAAGCATTCTTTAAATTAGCAGATCAGTAGCAGAAAAAGTATTGCACTCCAAAATCTCAGCTGCAAGATAAATACAAACTCAGGTTACAAATCAATAGTGTCTCAATATGTATGAAGTTACATTGATGAAAATTTCACATAACACTAAATGGCAGAAAAGCTCATGCAGTCATCCAGACTCTAATATCACCTTATATATTAAGGAGTCATCCAACTTGAGACACCAGAATTTTGATTCTGTAAATATCTCTGAGTGACCATCTACATTTCCAGCTTTATCATACTCCATTTTCCCCATCAAAGCTTTTGTTTTTATTAAGCCCAAGAAGAATAAGACAAAATGAAGAAAAATGGGTATGTGGTACACAGATCCCTCTAGGTGACACAAGAATTGACATGTCTGACTCAGAGAACATATTCAATAAATAACTGTTTATTAAATGAAAAAAAAAGCCATAAGAACAATAGTCAGAATTGAGGTAAAGTAGGTGGCCTGCATTTAAAAAATAGTTTCCCTAATCTTTCTACCGCTTCAAGCATCACTTGGATCAACACATTTTTTTTTGTTGCAAACTCCTGATACAAAGCCATTGATTATTCCCTGCTCACTGGTTGTAAGAAAAAGAAGGGGATATTAAATTTAGTGAAAACAACAACTGGTTGAAAAGAACCTCAGTGAATAGATCTCACTGGAAGAGAAAAGAAGTTTATATGTTGGACCCCACACTTGGCTTCAACCCGTAAGTGCGTTCTCTTTATTTCATTTCTCCTTTAAAATCGCTGCTTATGCTTAATGGTTAATAATAATAGAAATGGCTAACAATTGCCACACTTACTACTCCCCTGAATGTCTTCAGCCTCTTATTCAGAAGTTTCACATAACATCTAGTCAATATAAAGGGAATAATAAGCTGCGATTAAAAGTAATATAAAGCCATTGATACCTTTTTGTTGTACTGTATTAAGTAATTTTAGATTAAACTCTTATACCTTCCCACTATTTTTTTTTATTATACTTTATGTTCTAAGGTATATGTGCACAACGTGCAGGTTTGTTACATATGTATACATGTGCCATGTTGGTGTGCTGCACCCATTAACTCGTCATTTACATTAGGTGTATCTCCTAATGCTATTCCTCCCCGCTCCCCTAACCCCACAACAGGCCCCGGTGTGTGATGTTCCTCTTCCTGTGTCCAGGTGTTCTCATTGTTCAATTCCCACCTATGAGTGAGAACATGTGGTGTTTGGTTTTCTGTTCTTGTGATACTTTCCTGAGAGGGATGGTTTCTAGCTGCATCCATGTCCCTACAAAGGACACAAACTCATCCTTTTTTATGGCTGCATAGTATTCCATGGTGTATATGTGCCACATTTTCTTAATCCAGTCTGTCACTGATGGAGATTTGGGTTGATTCCAAGTCTTTGCTATTGTGAATAGTGCTGCAGTAAACATACATGTGCATGTGTCTTTATAGCAGCATGACTTATAATCCTCTGGGTATATCCCCAGTAATGGAATGGCTGGGTCAAATGGTATTTCTAGTTCTAGATCCTTGAGGAATCGCCACACTGTTTTCCACAATGGTTGCACTAGTTTACAGTCCCACCAACAGTGTAAAAGTGTTCCCTTTTCTCCACATCCTCTCCAGCACCTGTTTCCTGATTTTTTAATGATTGCCATTCTAACTGGTGTGAGATGGTATCTCATTGTGGTTTTGATTTGCATTTCTCTGATGGCGAGTGATGATGAGCATTTTTTCATGTGTCTGTTGGCTGTATGAATGTCTTCTTTTGAGAAGTGTCTGCTCATATCCTTTGCCCACTTTTTGATGGAGTTGTTTGTTTTTTTCTTGTAAATTTGATTGAGTTCTTTATAGGTTCTGGATATTAGCCCTTTGTCAGATGAGTAGATTGCAAAAATGTTCTCCCATTCTGTAGGTTGCCTGTTCACTCTGATGGTAGTTTCTTTTGCTGTGCAGAAGGTCTTTAGTTTAATTAGATCCCATTTGTCAATTTTGGCTTTTGTTGCCATTGCTTTTGGTGTTTTAGACATGAAGTCCTTGCCCACGCCTATGTCCTGAATGGTATTCCCTAGGTTTTCTTCTAGGGTTTTTATGGTTTTAGGTCTGACATTTAAGTCTCTAATCCATCTTGAACTGATTTTCATATAAGGAGTAAAGAAAGGATCCAGTTTCAGCTTTCTACTTATGGCTAGCCAATTTTCCCAGCACCATTTATTAAATAGGGAATCCTTTCCCCCTTTCTTGTTTTTATCAGGTTTGTCAAAGATCAGATGGCTGTAGATGTGTGGTATTATTTCTGAGGGCTCTGTTCTGTTCCATTGGTCTATATCTCTGTTTTGGTGCCAGTACCATGCTGTTTTGGTTACTGTAGCCTTGTAGTATAGTCTGAAGTCAGGTAGCATGATGCCTCCAGCTTTGTTCTTTTGGCTTAGGATTGTCTTGGAGATGCGGGCTCTTTTTTGGTTCCATATGAACTTTAAAGCAGTTTTTTCCAATTCTGTGAAGAAAGTCATTGGTAGCTTAATGGGGATGGCATTGAATCTATAAATTACCTTGGGCAGTATGGCCATTTTCACAATATTGATTCTTCCTATCCATGAGCATGGTATGTTCTTCCATTTGTTTGTGTCCTCTTTTATTTCACTGAGCAGTGGTTTGTAGTTCTCCTTGAAGAGGTCCTTTACATCCCTTGTAAGTTGGATTCCTAGGTCTTTTATTCTCTTTGAAACTATTGTGAATGGGAGTTCATTCATGATTTGGCTCTCTGTTTGTCTGTTACTGGTGTATAAGAATGCTTGTGATTTTTGCACATTGGTTTTGTATCCTGAGACTACCCTTGATTTCTTTCTCTTACCTGACTGCCCTAGCCAGAACTTCCAACACTGTGTTGAATAGGAGTGGTGAGAGAGGGCATTCCTGTCTTGTGCCAGTTTTCAAAGGGAATGCTTCCAGTTTTTGTCCATTCAGGATGATATTGGCTGTGGGTTTGTCATAAATAGCTCTTATTATTTTGAGATACGACCATCAATACCAAATTTATTGAGAGTTTTTAGCATGAAGGGCTGTTGAATTTTGTCAAAGGCCTTTTCTGCATCCGTTGAGATAATCATGTGGTTTTTGTCTTTGGTCGCATTTATTGATTTGCGTATGTTGAACCAGCCTTGCATCCGAGGGATGAAGCCCACTTGATCGTGGTGGATAAGCTTTTTGATGTGCTGCTGGATTCGGTTTGCCAGTATTTTTTTGCATCGATGTTCATCAGGGATATTGGTCTAAAATTCTCTTTTTTTGTTGTATCTCTGTCAGGCTTTGGTATCAGGGTGATGTTGACCTTGTAAAATGAGTTAGGGAGGATTCCCTCTTTTTCTATTGATTGGAATAGTTTCAGAAGGAATGGTACCAGTTCCTCCTTGTACCTCTGGTAGAATTCGGCTGTGAATCCGTCTGGTCCTGGACTTTTTTTGGTTGGTAGGTCATTAATTATTGCCTCCATTTCAGAGCCTGCTATTGGTCTCTTCAGGGATTCAACTTCTTCCTGATTTAGTCTTGGGAGAGTGTAAGTGTCCAGGAAATTATCCATTTCTTCTAGCTTTTCTAGTTTATTAGCGTAGAGGTGTTTATAGTATTCTCTGATGGTAGTTTGTATTTCTGTGGGGTCAGTGGTGATACCCCCTTTATCATTTTTTTATTGCGTCTATTTGATTCTTTTCTTTTTTCTTCTTTATTAGTCTTGCTAGCGGTCTCTCAATTGTGTTGATCTTTTCAAAAAACCAACTCCTGGATTTGTTGTTTTTTTGGAGGGTTTTTTGTGTCTCTATCTCCTTCAGTTCTGCTCCAATCTTAGTTATTTCTTGCCTTCTGCTAGCTTTTGAATGTGTTTGCTCTTGCTTCTCTAGTTCTTTTAGTTGTGATGTTAGGGTGTCAATTTTAGATCTTTCCTGCTTTCTCTTGTGGGCATTTAGTGCTATAAATTTCCCTCTACACACTGCTTTAAATGTGTCCCAGAGATTCTGGTATGTTGTATCTTTGTTCTCATTGGTTTCAGAGAACATCTTTATTTCTGCCTTCATTTCATTATGTACCCAGTAGTCATTCAGGAGCAGGTTGTTCAGTTTCCATGTCATTGAGCAGTTTTGATTGAGTTTCTTAATCCTGAGTTCTAGTTTGATTGCCCTGTGGTCTGAGAGACAGTTTGTTATACTTTCTGTTCTTTTACATTTGCTGAGGAGTGCTTTACTTCCAACTATGTGGTCAATTTTGGAATAAGTGCGATGTGGTGCTGAGAAGAATGTATAGTCTGTTGATTTGGGGTGGAGAGTTCTGTAGATGTTTAATAGATCTGCTTGGTGCAGAGCTGAGTTCAATTCCTGGATTTCCCTCTTGACTTTCTGTGTCGTTGATCTGTCTAATGTTGACAGTGGGGTGTTAAAGTCTCCCATTATTATTGTATGGGAGTCTAAGTCTCTTTGTAAGTCTCTAAGGACTTGCTTTATGAATCTGAGTGCTCCTATATTGGGTGCATAAATATTTAGGATAGTTAGCTCTTCCTGATGAATTGATCCCTTTACCATTATGTAATGGCCTTCTTTGTCTCTTTTGATCTTTGATGGTTTAAAGTCTGTTTTATCAGAGACTAGGATTGCAACCCTGCTTTTTTTTGTTCTCCATTTGCTTGGTAGATCTTCCTCCATCTCTTTATTTTGAGCCTATGTGTATCTCTGCATGTGAGATGGGTCTCTTGAATACAGCAAACTGATGGGTCTTGACTCTTTATCCAGTTTGCCAGTCTATGTCTTTTAATTGGCGCATTTAGCCCATTTACCTTTAAGGTTAACATTGTGATGTGTGAGCTTGATCCTGTCATTATGATGTTAGCTGGTTATTTTGCTCATTAGTTGATGCAGTCTCTTCCTAGCATTGATGGTCTTTACATTTCGGCATGTTTTTGCAGTGGCTGGTACCGGTCGTTCCTTTCCATGTTTAGTGCTTCCCTCAGGAGCTCTTGTAGGGCAGGCCTGGTGGTGACAAAATCTCTCAGCATTTGCTTTTCTGTAAAGGATTTTATTTCTCCTTCACTTATGAAACTTAGTTTGGTTGGATATGAAATTCTGGGTTTAAAATTCTTTTCTTTAAGCATGTTGAATATTGGCCCCCACTCTCTTCTGACTTGTAGAGTTTCTGCCGAGAGATCCGCTGTTAGTCTGATGGGCTTCCCTTTGTGGGTAACCCGACCTTTCTCTCTGGCTGCCCTTAACATTTTTTCCTTCATTTCAACTTTGGTGAATCTGATAATTATGTGTGTTGGAGTTGCTCTTCTCGAGGAGTATCTTTGTGGTGGTCTCTGCATTTCCCGATTTTGAATGTTGGCCTGCCTTGCTAGGTTGGGGAAGTTCTCCTGGATAATATCCTGCAGAGTGTTTTCCAACTTGGTTCCATTCTCCCTGTCACTTTCAGGTACAACAGTCAGATGTAGTTTGGTCTTTTCACATAGTCCCATATTTCTTGGAGGTTTTGTTCATTTCTTTTTACTCTTTTTTCTCTAAACTTCTCTTCTCACTTCATTTCATTCTTTTGATCTTCAGTCATGGATACTCTTTCTTCCAGTTGATCGAGTCAGTTACTGAAGCTTGTGCATTTGTCACGTAGTTCACATGTCATGGTTTTCATCTCTATCAGGTCATTTAAGGACTTCTCTACATTGGTTATTCTAGTTAGGCATTTGTCAAATCTTTTTTCAAGGTTTTTAGTTTCTTTGCACTGGGTTCGTAATTCCTCCTTTAGCTCGTAGAAGTTTGATTGTCTGAAGCCTTCTTCTCTCAACTTGTCAAAGTCATTCTCCATCCAGCTTTGTTCCATTGCTGGTGAGGAGCTGTGTTCCTTTGGAGGGGAGAGGCACTCTGATTTTTAAAATTTCCAGCTTTTCTGCACTGCTTTTTCCCCATCTTTGTGGTTTTATCTACCTTTGGTCTTTGATGATGGTGACGTACAGATGGGGTTTTGGTGTGGATGTCCTTTCTGTTTATTATTTTTCCTTCTAACAGTCAGGACCCTCAGCTGCAGGTCTGTTGGAGTTTGCTCTAGGTCCACTCCAGACCCTGTTTGCCTGGGTATCAGCAGCAGAGGCTGCAGAAGAGTGAATATTGCTGAACAGCAAATGTTGCTGTCTGATTGTTCCTCTGGAAGCTTTGTCTCAGAGGTGTACCTGGCCATGGGAAGTGTGAGGTGTCAGTCTGCCCCTAGTGGGGGATGCCTCCCAGTTAGGCTACTCAGGGGTCAGGGACCCACTTGAGCAGGCAGTCTGTCCGTTCTTAGATCTCAAACTCTGTGCTGGGAGAACCTCTGCTCTCTTCAAAGCTGTCAGAGAGGGACATTTACATCTGCAGAGGTTTCTGCTGCCTTTTGTTTAGCTATGCCCTGTCCCCAGAGGTGGAGTCTACAGAGGCAGGCAGGCCTCCTTGAGCTGCAGTGGGCTCCACCCAGTTCAAGCTTCCCAGCCGCTTTCTTTACCTACTTAAGCCTCAGCAATGGTGGGCGCCCTTCTCCCAGCCTTGCTGCCACCTTGCAGTTCGATCTCAGATTGCTATGCTAGCAATGAGGGAGGCTCTGTGGGTGTGGGACCCTCCAGGCCAGGCGCAGGATATAATCTCCTGGTGTGCTGTTTGCTAAGACCCTTGGTAAAGTGCAGTATTAGGGTGTGAGTGACCCGATTTTCCAGGTGTTGTGTTTCACGGTTTCCCTTGTCTAGTAAAGGGAATTCCTTTCTCCGTTGTGCTTCCCGGGTGAGGCGGTGGCTCGCCCTGCTTTGACTCTCACTCATTGGGCTACGCCCACTGTCCTACACCCACTGTCCAACACGCCCCAGTGAGATGAACCCGGTACCTCAGTTGGAAATGCAGAAATCACCCATCTTCTGTGTCGCTCACACTGGGAGTTGGAGGCTGGAGCTGTTCCTATTCGGCCATCTTGGCACCGACTATCTACCTTCCCCGGTAATACTGCTTTAATTAGTTACTGATGTCTTTTTCCAGATGATTTTATTGTTACTGACTTTGTTCATAACCCCAGTAGTAGAGAGAATTTCATAGTTAATTTCAAAGGAGATTAGAACATTTTGGTTCATTAATAGATTGAAAGAGAGACCACTGGCCAAATCCAGAATATTTACAAAGAGCATCTAAAATCTTTGAAGGATGTCAGAACTCCCACCCTAGATAACCTTATAGAAATCTTTGCCCTTCCTGAAATATTCACCAATTCTTTTTTTTTTTTGAGATGGAGTTTTGCTCTTGTTGCCCAGGCTGGAGTGCAATGGTGCGATCTCAGCTCACCACAACCTCTGCCTCCCGGGTTCAAGCAGCCTTCCTCAGCCTCCCAAGTAGCTGGGATTACAGGCATGCCCCACCACACCTGGCTAATTTTGTGTTTTTAGTAGAGACAGGGTTTCTCCATGTTGGTCAGGCTGGTCTTCAACTCCCAACCTCAGATAATCCGCCTGCCTTGGCCTCCCAAAGTGCTGGGATTGCAGGCGTGAGCCACCATGCTTGGCCCACTAATTGTTTTAATTTTTTTTTTCTTTGAGAAGGTGGTCTTGCTCTGTCATCTAGGCTGTAGTGCAATGGTGCAATCACAGCTCACTGCAACATTGACCTCTTGGGCCCAAACAATTCTCCTACCTCAGCCTCCCAAGTAGCTGGGACTACAGGTACTTGCCACCACACCCAGCTTTATTTTTTGTAGAGATGGGGTCTCACTATATAGCCAGGTTTCAAACTCCTGAGCTCAAGTAATCCTCCCACCTCAGCCTCCCAAGTTGCTGGGATTACAGGCGTGAGCCACTGTGCCCAGCCCACTTATTAAATATCAGTATGGACCAATGAATTCATCTTTTATTCAGCAAGTTATATCTATTACTGTTCATTTTGATGTTCAGTTTTACCATATTTAAGCTGGCTCCTGTGTCCTTTGGACACATGCCCATCATTCTTTGAGTACCTCCTTATTTTCTGACACAGAAAGATGTGTCATGATTAATCTTTTGCTATCTGTGCTCTGGAATCAGCCATCTTTTCAAGAAGTTCTGGTTGATTTTAATGGATATGGTTTTTTGTTTTTGGTTTTTTTTAGTTTTAGTTTCAGTTTTTCAGAGATGGCATCTTGCAGAGATGGCATGTTTACTAAGCTGAAATGCAGTGGCTATTCACAGGCATGATCTTGGTGTACCACAGCCTCAAACTCCTGAGCTCAAGCAATCCTCTCACCTCAGCCTCCCAAGTAGCTGAGACTGCTCCTGAGTTGCTTATGCCACTGTGCCTGGTTAAGAATGGTATTTAGAAGCCAAGATCCAGGTTCTAGGTGGGCTTCCTGCTATTGGGATATCATTGCCTCTATGCCCTCTCAGTGGACAGAGGAAGGAAATGTGTGTGTATATTCATCCACATACACACATACACAACTGTATCTACTTCTATATTTCTATCTATCTAAAATCATGATTTCATACCAATACTTCCAACTCTAGAGCATTACCACAGAATTTATTCTAAGTTTTGCTATTTCTATATGTATAACTCCCTTCTCCAACAGCAAGAAGCTTGGCTTCAGTTTCCTCAATATTACTTATTCATATTTCCTGTATGTAATCAACCTCCTGACAATGTAGGCCACCTCCTTCACCCCAACCCCCAGCTACACACCACACAAGTGACCTTCTCTGCCCAGTCCTGTTAACCAGCCATGTGGAATCCTCAGCCTGACCACACTGTGCCAGCAACACCAGCTGAACCTCCAACTAGCCACATCCTCAGGCCCTGGCCCTGCTGACCATCTTTGGCCCCATTTGTGTCTACTGAGTCCTAAGCCCTGACCAAAAGGAAGGGGCAGAATACCAGTTTAATGGAAATTGAAAAGGCATTACAAGTTTGGAAGATAAGAAAAAGATGAAAAAATATAGAAGGAAAGAAGAAAAGAAAATAATAAAACCTATTGCAGATGCAACAAATATGTGACACCAGCTTTATACAAAGGCCCCGTACAAAGTCTGAGGGCAAGTAAGATCTGTTCCTAACCCTCAGGAAACTTACAACTGCCCAGAAAGAATAATATGTATGTACTAGACAGGAAACAATGTTGTAATTAACATTGTAAGTATATGAGCAGAGGACCAGGAGGAAAAGAACAGTGGATTCAGCCTGAAGATGTCGGGGGACAAATGGAATGCTGCCAGGGAAGGGTGGCCTGTTCCCAATCAAGGAAGCCTTTAACCAGGTGCAAAGTCGAGGCACCCAGGGCACATGGGGCTAGTGACCAAGATGTGCAAAATCTAGTGTATGTTTTAAAGTGTTTTTGAAATAATATCTTAAATTGTTAGTATAACTTTTGCTTTTAAATGCTTTTAAAACATTTTTTGATATAATAATCTTTATTGTGTCTTCAAATTATAGCTGAAGAGTCTGCTTCTTCTGGAGCAAAGGGAGATCTGGCTGCTGGTAACCGATGTCACTCTGCAAACGCAGGAGGAGAGTGACCCCAAGCTCCCCAAAACCCTGCTTGTCTATGTGGCCCCCTTGTGTGTGCTGGGCTCTGAAGTCCTGGAGGCACTCGCTGGGGCTGCCCCTCACAGCCTCTTCTTCAAGGACGCTCTCCGTGACCAGGGTGTGCTTGCTTCTCCACAGCTTTGATACAGAGGCGACTGATCGGTGCCCATAGAGTAGCTCTTGTGACTTCTGGATGCCTCCATGTTGCTTGGACGCTGCCAGCACCTTCGCGGAGCCCATCACAGACATGGCCCATGTACCAGCCTCCAGCTTTCACTGACCCTGTAGCGGCTACCTGGGCAGAACTAGCTCCATGGAGATGGCTGTTGCTCACTCCAGAATTGTCTGCTGGTGGCACCCTGTACTGCTGCAGAATCCACAAACAAACCAAAAGCTAGAATATTATAAATGCATATACTTAGATCAGCCATCCCCTTTTTCCAGGATCAAACTAAAATCCTGCCTAAGCTATCTTTTTAAATTTTTATCGAGTCATAATTCACATACCACATAATTTACCGTTTGTGGATTGACTTGACTCTCACATTTGAGTGCTTCTTTAGCTTAGCTCATGGGGTTTGGGAATGTGTACACACAATGCATGTGCTGCTGGACACAGTCCCATAACTACACCTTCACATGCATGACTCGAGGGGTAGCAAAGGAGACTGCCATTATGAGCATAATTCACTTTTTCTTCAAGGCTTCAGTAACCTGAAGTGTCTCTGTCGGCAGGTCGGATTGTCTGTGCTGAACGGACTGTCGTCTTGCTTCAGAAACCCCTTTTGAGTATGGTCTCTGGTGCAAGTTCCTGTGAGCTGCCTGATCCGGTGATGCTTGACAGTCTGGACTCTGCCACACCTGTCAACTCCATCTGCAGTGTTCAAGGTAGGCAGCCGTCTCACAGGAATTGGTGTTTATACTTTCTTAACTATTATACTTTATATTCATTTACTCATTTATTCAACAAGTATTTGTGGAGTGCCTGCCAAGTTCCAGACACTGGATACATAAAGAACAAAAGCAGAAATTGTTCTTGCTATCAAACTCGATTCTGCACAGAAGGAGGTGAATCAGATGAACACAGACAGGCCTATCCTCAGGCTCTGAGTGCTCTAGCCGCTGATACCTGCGCCCACATCTTAGTGGGGAGCTCAGGGAAGGCTTCCCAAAGACAGGAGCCTCAAGCTGAGCTCTGAAGCATAGATGAGACTACTTAGGTCAGGGATGGAGCAGAAGGAACATTCCTGGGAAGAAAGCAGGACTTCGTAAGGCCACTGGCATGAGAAAGCTGCTGAGCAGGCGTGTCCAGAAAGAGGCAGGACAGGCAGCCAGATGGGGGTGGGACTAAGCTGAGGCTGGTGGGCCCACCAGGCTGGTGGTGTCAGGAGTGTGCTTTGTCATTGGTACAGGCAGCCTGGTCTGATGTCCTCCCTGCAGAGCAGAGTGGAGGGGCTGGATGGCATTGGGGGCAGCGGTAGAGAAGGAAATTCAAGGGTGGACTTAGGGAAATCGGCAGGTTAAGTGATGAATTGGGCATAGATGGAGGCAGAAGATATATCTGACGACCTCTGAGCTCCTGGCTCAGATAAGGTGATGGTAGTGCTGTTCATTAAGTAGGATGTGGCAGGCAAGGTCAGCTTTAAGGGGACACTCTCAGTTCTGTCAGGAGAGTTTACATGTTTTGCATACATCTGAGATGTTTCAGCAGCTGGTTAGATATGCGAGTCTGGAGCTGAAAACAGCATTAATATTTTCTCTTTTTTAACTTTATAAAACTTAGTACTAAAAGTCATACATGGCTAGTGGAACTAGTGAAAAATAAATGAAGAGAAAGTTAACAGCCCGCCCTCTGTCCCCGGCTTTCTGCTGCACTGGCGCATCCAGGAGACACAGCTGCCCGCCTTGAGGGGGTGTGCGTGCTTGCACATCAGATGATTTACTGCACATTATTCTGCCACTTGCTTCTCTGTAGCAGGAATATCTGTCCAGGTGGGGAGAGAGATCCAACTCAAGAAGTTAATAGTTGCATAGCATCCCCTCATATGAATAAACTCTCCCTCCACTCATGGACATCCAGGATCTCTCGTGTTTTTGCAGTTATTAAACAAGACTGTAATAAACATTCTTGGACATTGATCCTTAACTGATTTCTGTAAAGGAGGATTTCAGCAGTTTGGGGTTCATGGAGATTTTTAAACAACTTTATTGAGCTATAACTCAGTAATACCCTATAATTCACTCCTTTAAAGTGTTTTTAGTATTCACAGAATTGTGCAAACATCACTACAATCTAATTTTAGAACAAAAACCCACACCTATTATCATTCACGCCCCATTACCACCCACCCTCCCACACCCTAGTCTTAGGAAACCACCAATCTACTATTTGTTTCTATGAAATTTGCCTGTTCTGTTTTTGGGGCGGGGGGGTTGTTTCTGTTTTTGTTTTTGTTTTTTTTGTTTTGAGATGGAGTCTCTCTCTGTCACTCAGTGACATGCAGTGGCATGATCTCTGCTCACTGCAAGCTCCGCCTCCTGGGTTCACGCCATTCTTCTGCCTCAGCCTCCCGAGTAGGTGGGACTACAGGCGCCCGCCACCATCCCGGCTAATTTTTTTTGTATTTTTAGTAGAGACGGGGTTTCACCATGTTAGCCAGGATAGTCTCAATCTCCTGACCTCATGAGCCACCCGCTTCGGCCTCCCAAAGTGCTGGGATTACAGGCGTAAGCCACTGTGCCCAGCCAATTACTGCAACTTTTAAGTCTTGAAGTTGGGTACTGTCAGTTTTCCAACTTTGTTCTTGTTCTTCAATATTGTCTTGGCTATTCTAGGTCATTTTGCCTCTCCATATAAACTTTAGAATCAATTTGTTGATATCCACAAAATAACTTGATAAGATTTTGATTGGGATAGTGTTGAGTCTGTAGATCAGGTGGGGAAAAACTGACATGTTAATACTACAGCCTTCTTATCCATGAACATGGAATATCTCTGTGTTTATTTATATCTTCTTTGATATCTTTCGGAAGAGTTTTTTAGTTTTCCTCATACAGATCTTATACATATTTTGTTAGATTTATACTGAAGTATTTCATTTATTTTGTTGCTATTGTAAATAGTATTGTTTTTAATTTCAAATTCCAATCGTTCATTGCATTTCATAGGAAAACAATTAACTTTTTGATATTAACCCTGCAACTTTGCTGTAATCACTTAGTAGTTCCAGTGGTTTTTTGTTGTTTCTTTGGGATTTTCTACATAGAAAACTAAGTCATCTGTGAACAGTTTTCTTTCTTTCTTCTCAATCTGTGTAGCTTTTATTTTCTTGTCTTACTGCATTAGCTAGGACTATCAGTACCATGTAGAATAGCAGTAGTGGGAACAACCTTGCCCTGTTCTTAATCTTAGGGGTTAACCATGTACTTTCTCACCATTGATTATGATGTTAAACAGAGGGGTTTTGTTGTTCCATTTGCTGGAGATAGTATCACTTTGGAAGAAAATAATATTAGCTCTCCTTCCCTTCTTTTATTACACTCTTCCTTTCCATCTACCTACCTTTGCATCTGCACTTTATATTGTTAAGATTGGTAACATTCTGTTGTATAACTATAATTAAGCTTTGCACACATTTTCTACAGATTGATTCTCAAAGATGAAAAAAATAAATGGCATTTATATTATTATGATTATACAAGTTGAGTATCCCATATCCGAAATGCTTGTAACCAGAAGTGTTTTGGATTTTTTATTGGTTTTTTCATCCTTTTTTTTGAGATGGGGTCTTGCTGTGTTGTCCAGGCTGCTCTCAAACTCCTGGGCATATTTTGGTTTTAATGTTTTTGAGACAGGATCGTCCAGGCTGGAGTGCATTGGTGTGATCATAGCTTCCTGTAACCTTGAACTCTTGAGCTAAAGCAATACTCCCACGTCAGCCTCCTGAGTAGCTAGGACTACTGGGATGGCACGCACCACCATGCCCAGTTAATTTTTGTTGTTGTTGTTGTTGTTGAGACAGAGTTTCACTGTGTTGCCCAGGCTGCTCTCAAACTCCTGACCTCAAGTAATCCCTCAGCCTTGGCCTTCCAAAGTGCTGGGATTACAAGTGTGAGCCATTGTGGCTAGCCACGTGTCTTTATATAAACAACATATAGTTGGTTCTTGTTTTTCGTTCACTCTGATAGTCTCTGTTATTTAATTTGTGTATTGAGACCATTCTCATTTAAAGTGATTATTCATATAACTGAGATAATGTCAACTGTATTTATAACTGTTTTCTATTTATTGCACGGCTTGTTTCTTTTTTTTTTTGTCTTCCACTCTCTTTCTAACTATTTTCATTTTTATTGAGCATTATGTTTCCATTTTCTCTTTTCTTTCAAAATATCAATTATACTTTTTGGTTTTTTTTTTTTGAGACAGAGTCTTGCTCTGTCGCCCAGTCTGGAATGCAGTGGCACGATCTCAGCTCACTGCAAGCTCCGCCTCCCGGGTTTACACCATTCTCCTGCCTCAGCCTCCCAAGTAACTGGGACTACAAGTGCCCGCCACCACACTCGGCTAACTTTTTGTATTTTTAGTAGAGATGGGGTTTTACCGTGTTAGCCAGGATGGTCTTGATCTCCTGACCTCGTGATCCGACCACCTCGGCCTCCCAAAGTGCTGGGATTACAGGCGTGAGCCACCGCGCCCGGTCCAATTATACTGATTTTTAAGTTTTTCTAGTGGAGTTTGCAGTACACTTTACAGCCAATCAAGTCCACTTTCAAATAACACTGTCCTGCTTCACAGGTAATGCAGGTACCTTATATCAGAGTGTTCCTGATTTCTTTTTTTTTTTTCTTTCCCATCCCTTGTAACACTCCTGTTATGCATTTCACTTACTCAAAAGGTATAATCATTGATTACATTATTGTTGTTATTATTTAAATAAACTATCTTTTCTATCAATTTAGAATTAGAAATGTAAAAGATTTTATTTTACCTTCATTTATTCCTTCTCTAATACTCTTTCCTTCTCTATATAGGTTCAAATTTCTGACATTTCATTTTCCTCATATCTCATCATTTTCATGTACCATTCCCTGTGGGCTTCTTCTGCTTCCAGGCCTGCTCTATAGCTGCCCTGCAGGCCCGCATATAGGGCTCAAGATTTGTAAACAGACTTATCACAGAGGCAGGGCTGAGTGCTGCCAGATCCTTTAATGAGAACCAGTCAACTGGGCATTAAGAGAAAACAAACCCCCAGCTGCAAAATAACAAAGATTATCCAAGCCTCACATGCAGGAATGCCCATAGCAAGGTAGCAGCTAGGCAGTGACCTGCTCCTACACAGTCCTCAGCCTGCACACCTGCCAGCCACGGGCCTGCCCACCTCTATCAAATCCAGGCAAGGCTGGAGTCCTCACTGCTGTTTGGCAATAGCAGTTGCCCCCATCTCAGCACCTCAGCCTTGCTCGCTTCTGCCCTGCCGTGGTCCAGAAGGTCTCGGTGATAACATGTACCCTGCATGGCTCCAAGGGGACCCCTTCACTTCTGCAGAGTTGGTGCTGGGTTTGGGCAGCTCTCTCAACAGCTGAACGAGCTGAGCGTCTGGGTCTCAGATGGCTGAGTACGGAACGTTTTCTCTGAGCAGAGTTTAAAAGGACCCTGAATGTATTCTGAGCATGGAGCAGTCACTCACTAAGAGTTGGCAGCATCCCTCTGTCCATCCAGGCCTCAGTGACGGGGTGAGGGGGAGGCACTCACTCCTTGCTGGTGTCACAAGGCCTCCTCGTCTCTGTTCTCCCTGAGTGGCAGCTCTGGGGTGTGCGGAAATGTCTCTCTGCTGTGTCTTCTGGGGTGAAGTCGTTTGGCAATGCTGGTTTTCCCTCCCTCACTCTGCTCACCACCTCTTTGTCCACCACTCACTAGCGATGGGACCTGGAGCAGGGATGCAGGAAGGGATGCAGTAGGCTCACATCTCTGTGGAAAGAGTGATGAACTCCTGTCTAAACCCAGGCTCCAGCCTCTAAATAGAACACTTGTGAGCCCTGACTTCTTTCCATCAGGAGATAGGGAGGAAGAGGGTATAGCAGAGTTCAAGTTACTGAAGAAATGTGTGCACCAGGCTGCGGTGAACGCCAGACCCACCCATCCTGAGGTCCCTTTGAAAGGACCTTTTTAAAAAGATGTGTTCGTAGCTAGCAATACACCCTTCCTAAACCTAATTACAAGCTATTTCTGCACATAAGCAAAGTAAAGACGTAATGGCAAACTACTGGCAGGTTCATGAGTATGGTGTCCTCAACCCTGATGTAAACTATCTTTTTCTGTTGCTCCTTTAAGTGAATGTCTTTTGTTTTTGTTTTTGTTTTTTTGAGACAGAGTCTCTCTCTCTCGCCAGGCTGGAGTACAGTGGCGCGATCTCGGCTCACTGCAACCTCTGCCTCCTGAGTTCAAGCGATTCTCCTGCCTCAGCCTCCCGAGTAGCTGGGACTACAGGCGTGTGCCACCACACTCAGCTAATTTTTGTATTTTTAGTAGAAATGGGGTTTCATCATGTTGGCCAGGATGGTCTCGATCTCTTGACCTCGTGATCCTCCCACCTCAGCCGCCCAAAGTGCTGGGATTACAGGTGTGAGCCACTGTGCCCGGTCTTAAGTAAATGTTTAATCATACACTTCCCAGCCATCTCTTGAAATTTATTTAGGGTTGCCAGAAAAGATTTCCACAATGGCTTATGGACCTCAGATGAAATGTATTTCCTCAACTCGTTCCTTATTCTCTAATTGGAAGGAAATTGCTTAATCCCATGTAAATGTAAATGCTGTTAACACCCATGGATATCCTAGCATAAAAAGGAACTTTGGCTGGTGGCAGTCTACTTTTTATTAAGGTAGCAGTCATTCAAGCACCAGTAAACCAGTGAGCGGGCCTTTGGTGGGCCTGCAGGCCCTGGGCAGGAGCCAGGCCACGGTGCCAGATATGCTGGGGTCTTGGGGATGCAGCCGCTCCTTTCTCCCCTTGCACCTCCTCATGCGCCTGCCTATTGTGAATTAGTCAACACTGCTTTCCAGCTGCGTTATGAGCCTTTATTGACTTTGCTTTTCATCCCTTTGACCCACTTTGACAATGTCATTAGCTAGGGCAGCCTTTTCAAAATCAAGATCTATTATTTTCATTTTTTAAAAGCCATTCAAGTATGCATTGCATGAATGCACTTTAATAAACCAAGCCTACTCATTCTCATACTTCTGATTTATCCTCTAAAGGTAATTTTTCTCCCAATGTTTGTTCTAGTGGGGAATTAAATTTTTTGCACCAAGAGTGGAAAGGAAGACCCTTCTATTTTTCTAGAAACTCAGATTTTACTTTGTCTTCAAACATCTAATTTCACCACTTTTCAACAAGGACGTCTGCGATTTGCTAGTGTCTTAAGATGATATCTACAGTGCTTCACATCCAAGAAAATCAGACCATCCCAATCCCAAGCAAGCACTGACCAACTGTGCTTGCCCGGCCTCAGCCCTGCCATGGTGTGCAGAGTCCCTGTGCTGAGGTCCCATGTGGCCCACCCTGGTTGCTTTGTGGACCCCCTCACTCCCTTCCTCAGGAAGCCTTCCATGACCCTCTGGGATGCCCAGGGGTGTCTCTGACGCACGTCTCAGGTGTCTTTTCCATTTGTCAATTTACCATTTATTTCATCTTTTTTTTTTTTTTTTTTTTTTTTTTGGCAGGGGGTGGGGGACAGGATCTTGCCCTGTCACCCAGGCTGGAGTGCAGTGGCATAATCACAGCTCAAACACTCGTTACTGTGTTAAGGAGTCTATATACTATTAATGTGCTACAGAAAAAGCACAGACCTGGCCGGGCGCGGTGGCTCAAGCCTGTAATCCCAGCACTTTGGGAGGCCGAGGCGGGCGGATCACGAGGTCAGGAGATCGAGACCATCCTGGCTAACACGGTGAAACCCCGTCTCTACTAAAAATACAAAAAGAAATTAGCCGGGCGTGGTGGCGGGCGCCTGTAGTCCCAGCTACTCCGGAGGCTGAGGCAGGAGAATGGCGTGAACCCGGGAGGCGGAGCTTGCAGTGAGCCGAGATCGCGCCACTGCACTCCAGTCTGGGCGACAGAGCGAGACTCCGTCTCAAAAAAAAAAAAAAGAAAAAAAGAAAAAGCACAGACCTAAATATGCAATATGGGGAATGTTTGAGGGACTGAGGGCCAGCTCAGCTGTGGTGATGTAACTACGTATGCATCTGGAAAAATATCCCAACGAAAATACTTTGGTTAGGTGGTAATATGCAGGCAGGTTTTAAAATGTACTTCTTATTGTTATAATTTTTCTTTGTACAATAAGTGGAAATTATAAAAAGCTTAGGAACATATATATAAACTCACAAGTAAGGAAAAAAAATCACGAGGCCCCTCATGTTGTCCTCTGCACATGGAGGAGCAAAGGAGTCGGACAGGGCAGAGCTGCCTCTGAGGTAGGCTTTCCTTCTCTTGGGCCTAGGCACTGTGGTTGGCGTGGACGAGAGCACTGCTTTCTCATGGCCTGTGTGTGACATGTGTGGCAACGGGAGATTGGAACAGAGGCCGGAAGACAGGTAAGGGGACAGGGGCTGTCCTGAAAGCCCTAGAACCCAAAGGGCACAGAAGCAACCCAGCCCCCAGAACCTGGGCCTTGCTGCCTCAGGTGACTCCCTCGAGAGCTCAAGGGGCAACCTCCGCCTCTGCTGAGCGGCAAGGGAAGAGGCCCCTGGGGCCCGGTGGTTTTTCCTTACTGAGATTTCTGCTATTTCTTGCAGCTGCTCCTGTTATGAGATAGAAGTGCTGGGTTCGTCCCCACCTCCTTTATTATCAGTCAGGAGAATTAAAAAAACAGGACAAACATGAATAAGTGAGAAAAACTTGGTGACTACATATAGCCTGGTTTTTGTGAAAGGTGCAGATGTTTACAGAGACCACATTTACAGTGAGCAGCTGCTGCACAGATGTCCCTACCCACCCCATTGTGCTGCCCTCCCTCAGGGTCTGGGCCGGTGTCAGTGCAGTGCAGTCCATCCCTGTGAAGTCAGTCCTCCGGCCTCCCAAGTGCAGTGTCATGTGATAGAAAGGGACAGGCTCATTACTTTTCTGCTCCTTAAAAAGCAAAGAGGTGGCCAGGTACAGTGGCTCACGCCTGTAATCCCAGCACTTTGGGAGGCCAAGGCAGGCGGATCACGAGGTCAGGAGATCGAGACCATCCTGCCTAACACGGTGAAACCCCGTCTCTACTAAAAATACAAAAAATTAGCCGGGTGTGGTGGCGGGCGCTTGTAGTCCCAGCTACTCGGGAAGCTGAGGCAGGAGAATGGTGTGAACCCGGGAGGCAGAGCTTACAGTGAGCCGAGATTGCGCCACTGCACTCCAGCCTGGGCGACAGGGTGAGACTCTTGTCTCCAAAAAAAAAAAAAAAGCAAAGACACTGGCACGGTGGCTCACGTCTGTAATCCCAGCACTTTGGGAGGCTGAGGCAGGCGGATCACGAGGTCAGGAGATCCAGATCATCCAAAAATTAGCTGGGCGTGGTGGTGTGTGCACGTAATCCCAGCTGCTCGGGAGGCTGAGGCAGGAGAATCTCTTGAACCAGGGAGTCAGAGGTTGCAGTGAGCTGAGATCACACCACTGCACTCCAGCCTGGTGACAGAATGAGACTCTGTAATCCCAGTACTGTGGGTGAGGGGATCCACCTGCCGAGGCAGGTGGATCACTTGAGGTCAGGAGTTCAAGACCAGCCTGGCCAAGACGGTGAAACCTCATCTCTACTATTAATTTTAAAAATTAATTTTAAAAATACAAAAATTAGCCAGGCATGATGGCACACACCTGTAGTCCCAGCTACTCAGGAGGCTGAAGTGGGAGAATCTCTTGAACCAGGGGGAGGTGGAGGTTGCAATGAGCTGAGATCACGCCACTGCACTCCAACCTGTGTGACAGAGCAAGAGCGAGACCCCATCTCAAAAGAAAACAAAGCAAAGAGCAAATGTCTTCTTGGCACGCCTAGGCTGGTGGCCTTACACAAGCCATCACTGGACCGCGTGGAAGAGATGAGCGCATGTGCAGGCATGCATGGTAGCACAAAACAGTGACTGTGCTGGCAGCTGAGAGCCGACTTTCTCTCCCAGGCCAGGGGGCAGGCTGACACCTGGCCTCCCAGGCTCTGACTTCCCTTCCTGGGAGGCTCAGCATCCCCTCCTCTGCTCCCCTCATCAGCCTCCAGCCAGTGCTACTCGAAGCTGATGTTCATCCCTTGGACAGGCTGAGTCCAGGCAGCTGCAGGCCTGTCTCAGAAACTTGATTCTGAGAGTAAAGCCCCGTTTTGTATCTCAGCAGACACTCATGTTTAGGAAAATATCTCCCACTGGAGCTTTCCTGACTTGTGCCTCCCGGGGCCTTGTCTTTCCTTGGCTTTTCATGTACCAGAGGCGCCTTTTCCTGTGGGGACTGCTCCCGGGTTGTCACATCTCCTATTCTCAAGAGGCACCTGCAGGTCTTCCTGGACTGCCGCTCAAGACCCCAGTGCAGAGTGAAGGTCAAGGTAGGAACCAGGCCAGAGCACGCACTCACTCCTAGCTCACTCCAACATAGGGAAGGTGAGACCGAGCTGAAGCAGGTGCACATCCTTCTCACATCTGCAGAGGCAGTGGGACTCGGCTGGGATGGGTTGCATCTGGAGCTCCCTCTAGGTCCTAGGAGCTTCCCTAGGAAAGGTGGGAGGATGCATCCTGTGTGAACACAGTCTCTCCATGTTAAAACACATCTTTGACCTAAGACTGTGAGACCAAAGCTCTGAAGACAGGTAGTTTGGAGGTAACATGTTAATTTTTGGGAATGAGTGATTTAACTTGAGCACTTACTGTACTGGAAGAAGTTTAACCCAGCCCTGCTTCTGCTCTTGCAGCTGTTGCAGCGCAGCATTTCCTCCCTGCTGAGGTTTGCCGTCGGTGAAGATGGGGTAAGTGTTAGGGGGCCCAGCCCAGGGGGCCCCACACTCGGTAGCCTGCATGAGCAACTCATCCCCAGAGGAAGCCCCCACTCCCAAATGTGTTCCATTACAACCCATCCCACTAGGAAGTGGTGTAGATACTCAAGAGTCAAATGCAGATACGTCTGCCATTCAGGCTGATGGGTTCCTTTCCTCTGTGGGAATGAGGTTATTTTGGATCATCCTTGAGGTAGATGCAGGAAGCTGTCCCCTGGCTTTTTGTTTTGTTTTGGTTTTCGTTTGTTTGTTCCTTTGTTTTGAGACAGAGTCTCATTCTGTGTCTAGGCTAGAGCACAGTGGCATGATCTCGGCTCACTGCAACCTCTGCCTCCCAGATTCAAGAGATTCTCCTGCCTCACCCTCCCGAGTAGCTGAGACTATAGGCATGAGCCACCACTCCCAGCTAATTTTTGTATTTTTAGTAGAGATTGGGTTTCACCATGCTGGCCAGGCTGGTCTCGAACTCTTGACCTCAGGCGACCCTCCTGCCTTGGGCTTCCAAAGTGATGGGATTACAGGCATGAGCCGCTGCGCCCACCCTGGCCCCTGGCTTTGATTACAGAAACACATTTTTGAGGTTGGAGTCCTACTGTCAAGGTGTCATGTTAATTGGATGGAATTCCCCAAGATGCTTTTTTTTTTTCTTTCTTTTTTTAAACACTGGGTATTCCAGACTCTGAATAACCGGCAATGTGACTGTCCTGCCCTGAGAGTCACTGTGGTGAAGCTTAGTAAAGCAGGGTGGCTCCTCCAAGAAAAGCCACCTAAATATATAATTGATGGGCCAAAGAGTTTCTGCTGTGTGAAATTTGACCCTCATAAATGAGACATCTGTCCTGGAGATGCCACCTGTGTCGTGTCAAAGCCATCTAAAAGCACCACAAGTGGCTCATGGAATAGCCACAGAAAGGGACCAGCCACTCAGTGGCCCCTGGGCACAGCCCCAGTTCACAAGAGACATCTGGAACCAGAGAGGGCTCCACATCCAGGGAGCTGACTTGGGCCATACTGGAAGGGAGTGTGGTGACTGGGGAGGCCAGTCATGCCTGGAGCTCTGTGGTCAAATAGGGGTCTTTGTCTAATGGGTCGCCATGGCCAGAGTCTAGCCAGAATATTTTATTTTATTTTTTTTAGGCAGAGTCTTACTCTGTCATCCAGGCTGGAGTGCAGTGACACAACCATAAGCTCACTACAGCCTCGAACTCCTGGGCTCAAACGATTCCCCCGCCTCAACCTCCCAAGTATCCAACCCAAATTTGTGGTGATTTGACCTGTCCTATGGAGACTCCTCCCTGCCCCACTACCCCTGCCACCCTCTCGCCCACTGCACCTCAGGAGGGGCCAGCAGCCCCGTGAGGCAGAGCAGCAGTTTGTCCTCTCTCATCTAAACCATGTCTATCAGAGTTGGATTAAATTGGAACATGGATAAGTCTATGAGCGGGAGCTTTGAGGATCACAAGTGACTACACACTAGAATCACCTGCATGCTCTAAAGAGTTTCTGCTCTTGGGCTGGGCATGGTGGCTCATGCCTGTAATCCCAGCACTTTGAGAGGCCGAGGCGGGCAGATCACCTGAGGTCAGGAGTTCAAGACCAGCCTGGCCAACGTGGTGAAACCACATCTCTATTAAAAATACAAAAAAATTAGCCGGGGGAGGTGGTGCGCATCTGTAACCCCAGCTACTTGGGAGGCTAAGGCAAGAAAATCACTGGAACTGGGGAGGTAGAGGTTGCAGTGAGCCGAGATTGCGCCATACTCCAGCCTAGGCGACAGAGCAAGACTGCAGCTCAAGATAAAAAAAAAAAAACAGCTTCTGCTTCTTCCTGGCACAACACCCACCAGCTTTAAAGCTCCTCAGTGTCCCCGAGCTCAAGCTCGGAACTGTCCCTGAGCTGCTGCACACAGGGATTGAGGCTGAGGCTGGACTCATCAGCAAGTGTTCCCCAGTGGTACAAAAGGTGAGTCATCACCACGGGCCAGGAAGTGAGCCTACCACATTCTCACGTTTCCCCCTTGAACCTCCCAATGTCCCAGCAAGGTAGTGCCCATATTTCCCTGCTAGGGGGATGAGTGCAGTGCCCAAGGCAAAGACATCCCACAGAGGGAAAGTCATTGTTGCCCCACAGAGTGACCACCTGCAGAGTTGGGAGCCAGCCCAAGGGGCATAATGGGGAACAGCATATGTGCTTTCCTGTCCTTAAGGAAGTTTAAGTGTATAACAGGCAACCGACCACACAGCGGTGCCTGTCGGCCAATTCCTTGTCTCCTTGTCTGAGTCCTGTGGGGAGGGAGGAAGAAAGGAGGAGGCAGTGCCCAGAAAGTGGGGAACTGCCCACAGCTGATGGAGTAGAAGTTTCCAACTAGCAGGGTTTGAGTAGGTGCTAAAGATGGCAGATCTGAGTTTTCAGGGAACGCATCTTGATGGAGAATGTTGGGAGAAAGCATTAGAAACGCGCATTTGAGAACGCATGACAAAATGAACCAAAACCCACAACCTCAACAGATTCAACCAACAACACCTGGGCATGGCACACAGCTCTCCAGCTGCTCCATACTACTCAGAAGGGCAGGGCAGTGCTGTGGCAGCAGCTGCCTGCTGGGCGTAGCTGGTCACCATCCAGGAAGCCTCCAGCAATGGACAGTGCTTGACACCCCTTCCAATCCCCACCCCTCTTTAGAGATCCAGAGACCAGGAACCCTGGCAGAAATCCTCCTTCCTTCACTTGGTTTCCTTCTGGCTAAGGCGCTTGTTCCTCCTGTACATTTAACTTGTCAACTAGAATATTCCCATAGGTAAAAGCCCTGCTTATAAAGAGCTCAAAGGTGTGTGTACCTAAGTGCACGTGTGTGCACGTTGTGCAGTGTGTGTGCTTCAGAGCACTTTTGCCCATGCGCATGTGTCCACTTGACTATGCTATGTATGCACATATGCTTGACATATGCGTACATGGGTGTATGTGTGTGCATATGTGTATGTGTATGCATTGGGTGAGGGCCAGAGGGTGGCAGCGGCCTTAATATCACCTTTTTGGGTGCTCTGGTTTCAGGGCTAACACCAGTGACTATGGGGTAAGTTCCAAGCCTGGAAGTAGACAACTTAGGAGGCTCTTTACCCCATGCCCAGCTCTACTCACAGTGGCTGATCAGGTCTTTACTGCAGATCTGGAAAGAAGCTGATAGAAGATGGGTACCAGAGGGGCCTAGGTAGAGACGTTAGCTGAGAGACACCCAGTATGGATTCTTTCAGTTTTCTGGGTGAGCATGCACATTCACCAAAATTCAGAGAATCAAACTGGGGCTTTCCACAAGATCCGTGACTCCATTCCCTGGGGCAAATGTACTGTTTCGGTTAAGGTATGTGAGTGTTAAGCTTTATGCCTGTACTGTAATGTGTTCAAGCTGCAGATGTGAAAACAATAGGATTGTCTGTAGTTGTGCATCTCATTTCTCAATAGTAACATTATTGTGACATGGAACTTGAAGTTTGTTTCCTTGGCTTTCAGAAAAGGAAAAGTTAAAGGAACATGTATAGTGATTTTTTAAGAGAGAGCACATTTTATACCTGTGCAGACACACATTCATATGAATAGTGCTTGGGAGTCTGCTGATATAGTTGTTTAACCCTCTCCATGTTAATTTCTCCCACACATAAAAGATTTATTACTTGGGCACAGTGGCTGACACCTGTAATCCCAGCACTTTGGGAGGCCCAGTCGGGCAGATCACCTGAGGTCAGGAGTTTGAGACCAGCCTGGCCAACATGGTGAAAACTCATCTCTCCTAAAAATACAAAAATTAGCCAGCATGGTGGTGTGTACCTATAATCCCAGCTACTTGGAAGGCTGAGGCAGGAGAATTGCTTGAACCCAGGAGGCAGAGGTTGCAGTGAGCAGAGCTCACACCACTCCATTCCAGCCTGGGTGACAGAGCAAGACTCAGTCTCAAAAATAATAATACTAAAAAATTTTAAACTCCATTTACAAATAATATAGCCAAACCTAACATTTTACAAATAAATGATTTTTTGCTGGCTTTTTCCAAGTCAGAATTGTGTACTTTTACTCCAGAAGACCACAGGGTCATCTGTTTCACACTTGCACAAACATGCAAGACTAACTGAAACTGTAAGACAACAGAAGGGTGTCCAGCATGCCGCCTCCACCCTCCCTCCCCGTGCGGTGACCCCCTGCTTCTGCTTCTGTACCCACTGGTGTCCCCTCCAGTCCAGCAGCCTGGAGACTCTGTCCTGCTCACTGCCATCTCTTCAGTGACAGGCCCACATGGGCTCCTAATAAACCCCTTAATATCACCTTTTCGGGTGCTCTGGTTTCAGGGCCAACACCAGTGGACTGTGGGGTAAGTTCCAAGCCTGGAAGTAGACAACTTAGGAGGCTCTTTACCCCATGTCCAGCTCTACTCACAGTGGCTGGGAGCGAGTAAGCAGCTGCACTTGCTGTCCATGCCACCTCAGAGCCCTTGGGAAGGCCTCAGCTTCCATCGCCAAGTTCCGTCTCTTCACCTGTCTTGACCAGTAACACCCACTGCCCCTATCATTACATTAAACCATTCTGTTGACTTTATTCTTTTTCACCAAGGAAGCCAAAACTCTTGACAAAACACAGTGAATAGGCACCATGCCTGTCTTACAAATGGGAAAATAAAAGTCCCCCCACGAGTTGGCATCAGTAGCGTTCACATCCCCGACTGATCCTGACATTTATTTTTACAAAACAAACCATCTCAAAACTTGGTGGCATCAATATTCATTCTGTGCACAGAACTCTTGTTTGGACAGGGCTCCATCAGGATAGCTCCCCTTGGCTCCGCTGGGCATTAGCGGGTGCCTCCAAGGTTGGCAGGAGTCACTGAAGGCTCCTATGTCCAGGCTGCAGCTCTGGCTGGACTCCCTCACAGCATGTGTGGATCCCAAGGGCCAGCTGGAAGCTGGGCAGTTTTCCTAACCAAGCGTAGAACATCACTTGGTGTCCCTTCCACTGCACTCTGTTCATGAGAAGCCAGACACTGAAGCCAGCTCAAACTCAGGGAAAGGCAGTGAGACACGCACCTTTGAAGGGAAGGGCACCAAGGAGCCACACTCTCCCTGCTTTGGCCACACTGTCTGGCTTCTCCATCCTGTCTCTTTGGCCATGACACCATAATGATGGGAGGGGTGAGTTAACAGACACCAAACAGAACTGCTGTAGCAACTGCCAAGTGCCTTGCACAGAGGAGGGGTGTGGGGTGCCCGTGATACTACACTGCAAGTGGCGTTTCCTTCTAGGGCTTTAATCTCCCAGAAAGACAGAGATGCAATATCTCAGTGCTTTTGAGCCTTTATTTTCAACCCTACCCGCAGCAGCATAATGCAGCTTGATCTATAATGGGGTGCACCACACCCTCTCAGCTTCATCAGGGATGGGGGCCAAGGACTCCCTGTACCTGTCTCATCTGGAGATGAAACTCACCTGGGACTAACCAAAAAGAATTTGAAGAAAAAGCGAAGTCTCATTACAGAAACACAGATGTTAGCCCAGTTTAACTCTAGAAGAAATGGGATCCTATTAAGGAAGGAAGTTTGGGGCAAAGCACCAGGAAATCCCTTGACCGGAAGTGTTGCTAGATTGAGGAAGTGTCCTAAAGGAAGTGGGAGACAGCTGTGGGCACTGTGTGCCCAGCCCTGGCCTTCCCAGCAGAGCCTGTGTGCATCATGTCCCACCCAAGTAAAAATAGAATTCATTTACCAAAATGGGGTAGTTCCTTCACTTGCTAAAGTAAATGGATATATATATAGGTAATGGCTCTTCATTTGTTTCTCTTTCCTACCACTGTTCTCAGCCATTTGAGGCGTGGAAGGTTGTGGACTGGGGAAACCCACTCTGGCTCTGGTTGTCCCTGTTGTTGGAAACAGTATGTCCCAGGCTGTTTGCTTTAACCAGCGTGCCTTTTATCCCTGCAGAGCTACGAAGTGAAGAGTGTCCTGGGAAAGGAGGTGGGGTTGTTAAATTGTTTCGTCCAGTCCGTAACCGCCCACCCGACCAGCTGCATTGGATTGGAGGAAATCGAGCTTCTGAGTGCAGGAGGGGCCTCTGCAGAACACTAGCAGTTGCCGCAGGATCTGTGAACTTTGCAGTGTGGCTGCAAGGGTGGTGGTGGTGGTGGTGATTTGGGGTAGTTACTTGTTAACTATGGACACAGTGAATGTAGTTTACGATCTTGAAACATATTTTTCTGGGGAAATGTTAAGATATAGTTTTGTGAACTGTAAATCAAAATACCTTTTTCTACAGTTTTATGTTTTTTCTGCAAATTTAGGAACATATTTACTTTTGTTTTCACATTGAATCTTAAGCTTAAGCTCTTCATTTGGTATTCAGGCAATATATGAGAAGAAAAAATTTTGTTCATTTGTAATTTTAACAAGTTGAACATTTTACCAGGATTGAGCATGTTTTTCTTACAGTGTTTGTTTTAACATTCCCCCAAAGAATACCCTGCAAAGCGTAAACCTTTGCCCCATACTTACTACTGTTCTATTACAATAAATGTCAAACTTAAGCACTTCGCAGTTCACTACTTTTTGGAAAATGTTCTAGGGAACTGTATCAGAGGTGAAACTGTTACCCATAAAGTGTAGCTCTCTGAACCGGTCTGATCGTCGCTCTGCTGAATGGTGGTGGGGATAGCTGGCTCCACCACACACCTGTTTAATCAGGCTGGGTAATGTGCACGAAGAGCAAAGATCACAGACTAAGGAACAGTCCCTTATCATTTGCTTTGCTGGCAAAGATTTAAACCAAGAATTAATCATCTTTGGACACTATATTTTATTGCCTTCCTCATAGAAATATAATCATGACAGGCCATGGTTAATAAGAAACGTAGCAACCTACGACCAAGAAATGGTGCCTAATACCAAGTGTTCCTGGGGTAAAGGCAGAAGGCTTTTTTAAAATTAAATCTTAAAACATTGCAATTACAGGCAAGACAGCTGGTCTTAAAAGCAGTTTTGTGACTGCCCTTTTAATCCACTACATGACTATTCCGGCTTTTCTGGAGCACTTATGAAAATCTTCTTGACTCTGTCCACAAGACTGAGGAAAGTGAAAGCAAAGTCCCGGGAAAGTGGGAGATGATTCAGCCGGGCTTCTGCCCTTCGCCCCTCCAGCAGCCTCTACAGTTAGGGAGCTCTTGGACTGTTCTTAGCAGGGGCCCCCCAAACAGCCAACCCTTCCCCACGTCTTGGGGAGCGCACCTTCCGCTGGAAAACTGCTAGCTTACCTGAGCTCAGCCGTGCTCCACCGAGCTTAAGCAAGTTAAATAAGACTAGGAGGGAGCCTTTAGCGCGTTTCAAAAGCAACACAGACTCTCTCCTGAGCAGCTCAGGCCTACTGCCCATCCCCCCGCTCGCGCACACACACACACACACCTGGCGCCCGGGCTCCCTGGTGCTCGCTGGCTGCGGGTCCGGAACGCACCCTTCCCCAGCCGGGTCCTGCGCCACCGACGGACGGGCGGGCGGGCGGGAGTCACTGCGAATATAGGAAGCAAGGGCGGTTTCAAATGCTGCTTTATTCTTACGAATACTGTAAAAATTAATATAAAAAAGTGAGCATGCTCAGTCTTTTCCTCTTATCTACAATACAAAGGGTTTGTCTGAAAAGTCTTGGTTTTTTCTTTTTACAAATGTACCTTAGCTGCATCAACAGGAGTAAGATGTAGAAAAAGCTACCATTACAAAAATAATTTAAGGGAAAATAAACACGTTTAGCTTCTCTCGCAGTTCAGTGGTGGTAAGTCCAGGCTGTAGCTTCTTTGCGCTCGTATGTCCCAAGAAACTGCAGCGGGTGCCCGGTGGCTCTGGCTGCGCCGGGGCACGGCGCGCTCCGCTCCGGGCCGTCGGGTCTGAGGTATGGGTCGTTGCTGAGTCTCTCCCGCCCCGGCCGCGCGTTACCGACAGTCTGCGGTCCCGGCGGCCGGCAGGAAGGGCGGGCTGGGCAACTGCTTGAAGAACTGCCGGAGGCCGGCCAGGTCCCGCGTGAGCTGCTCCACGCGCTGGTGCAGCTTCTCGTTCTCGGCCGACAGCTCCACCAGCTTCTGCTGCATCTCCTGGTTGCGCCGCTTGGCCTTGTCGCGGCTCTTGCGCACCGCGATGTTGTTGCGCTCGCGCCGCTGCCGGTACTCGGGGCTGCCGCGGTCCGGGCCCCTCTTGCCGGCGCTCTTCTCCCGGGCGGGGCCGGGCGCGGGTGTTGGCCCGGGACTGCTGCGCGGCGGCTCCGGCGACGTGGGCGGTGTGGGCTGCCCTGCGGCCGCCAGGCTCACCACGGTCTGTGCGCACGCGGCCACCTGCGCGGGCAGCAGCGAGCCGGACGCGTCGCCGTCGCCCCAATCGGGCTCGCGCTTGAGCGGGCGCGGAGCGGCGGGGCCCAGGCCCAAGGGGCGCGCGGGGCCGCCGGGCAGAAGCTCCAGGGGCCCCGCGCCGCCCGCCTTGTGATTGCTGTTGAAGAGGTCGGCGAAGAGCTCGTCGTGGCACAACTCCAGGGTGGGCACAGCGGCCATGGAGTCGATGTAGGCGCTGAAGTCGATGGCGCTCTCGTCGTCGTACATGGCGGGGGCGGCGGCCCCTGGCTCGCCTAAGGCCCCCGGCTCGGCCCCGCGTCCCGGCTTGCCAGCTCGGCCCGGCTCGTAGAAGGGCGCAGGCTCCGCAGGCCAGGGCGCGCCGCGCGCCGGGCCGTCCAGGCTGAAGAGGGCGGCGCTCATGGCGGCGTCGGGCCGGGCTCTGCGTCCAAGCGCGGCTGTCACCTCCCTGGGCCCAGCCCCGCCGCCTTTTCTAGCCCCGGCTGACGTGCACGCCCCGCCCCGGCTCCGGCACAGCGGGGGCGCCCCAGGGCCGCGGGGGAAGGGGCGGGGGCGCCCTGGGAGACCCCCGGAGCTGCCCGGAGCCTTCCAGGGGCACGTCCTCTCTCTGCTCCTCCCCTGGACCCCCTCCCAGACCCGCGGGACCCCCAGGCGCGTTGCAGTAGGGTGCGCGCGCTAGTGCCCCCTCCCCGGCCCGGGCCGGCCCGCGCTGCGCTGCTGGGAATGACACTCCCTCTGCCCGCACTCCAGGGCCTTCTCTCCTTCCTGTTTGTGGGCTTGGAACCTCCTCGCTCCTAGGGGCTGGGAGTGAAATCAAAACCAGGACTTGGCCACAGCACGCGCGCCCCAGGCCGGCTCCTGTCGCCGGAGGGCGGGGGGTGGGGACACGTGGGAGAGGACCCGCGCGTTCAAGGATGCCCCCCGACCGTGGGCACGCGTGTGAGACCCTGGCCCCGCGCCTCCACCGTGGGACCAGATGCGGGAAGAGGCGCGGGGGACGGGACGTGGGGACAGCCACAGCGTCGTCGTAAGGTCCCCAGGTGGCGGCCTGGCAGACGGGGAGGGCTGCCAGCACCGCACTCGGGCGCCTCAGGTAATGCGGCCCGGTTCTCGCTGTTCTCCTCGGAGGTCCCGGGTCCGGCCGGCCCTGGGGGTCGAGGCCCAGCGACGCGGCTGCTGCGTCCTGGCCGAAAGGGCGGCGCGACCCCGTCGCCAAAAGCAGAGCAGATGAGGGAGACGCAGTCACGACATCGTGTCCTCCGCCGGCCCCTCGAGGTGCGGGCTCTCCCGCCGCACGCCACTCCCCGACCCCGCAGAGCCCAGCGCCCCCCGCCAGCTCCCGCGCCCGCGTCTCTTCCAGGTCTACGGAAGCAGTGCCATCGTGTGGCAGTATCTGCGTTAGACCTGTTTTTAGTTTCAGGCTCTTTCCCTGTTAAATATTCCAAAAAAGTGGCTTGAACGTAAAGTAGTTGGGTCCCTTTTGGGAGACAGGTAAGATATCTACCAGTAGCTATAGCAGGGTGCAGATGGGCCTTGGCTCATGATGGGGTTACATCCCGGTAGACCCATCGCACACTGAAAATGTCTTAAGGATGGGCTTTGTCATGTGTCCTGCAATTTGAGGCAGGCATTTCTGGTCAGACCCATTTATTATTTTGAATTTAAAATAAAGGTTTTTTCAGCCGGGCGCAGTGGCTCATGCCTGTAATCCCAGCAGTTTGGGAAGCTGAGGTGGGCGGATCACTTGAGGTCAGGAGTTTGAAACCAGCCTGGCCAACATGGTGAAACCCTATTTCTACTAAAAATACAAAAATTAGCCAAGCATAGTGGCGCGTGCCTGTAATCCCAGCTCTTCAGGAGGCTGAGGCAGGAGAATCGCTTGAACCCCTGAGGCAGAGGTTGCGGTGAGCCGAAATCGTGCCATTGCACTCCAACCTGGGCGACAGAGCGAGACTCCGTCTCAAAAAAAAAAAAAAAAAAAAAAAAAAACTGAAATGGGATCTCACAATGTTGTCTAGGCTGGTTTCAAACTCCTGGGCTTAAGAGATTCGCTGGCCTCACCCTCCCAAAGTGCTGGGATTACAGGCGTGAGCCACCATGCCCGGCCCAAATCTATTAACTCACTATCCCTAGTCACACCTGCTCCATGTCGAGTCTCTTCTTCCGTAGGCCTCTCACCAGATCTGCGTTGAAACACCAAGCCCTACTAACTGTGCGCAGTTTCTGCAGTCAGTTCCAGAGGTCATTTCTAATGTTGCATTATGGGATATTTAATAGGTTTCCTAAAGAACAAACGTATTTCTTTAGAGTGACTCAGAGGGTACGCAATGATGATGTCACACAATTACCTATTAAGACTCGAATCCAGCAATGCATATAAGTGTGGACTTACACACATCCAGAAAAAGTTCTAGCACAATTTTTTTCGTTCTCATATATTTAAGAAGCCACAGAAACACTATTAAAGCCCTCCCTAATCACTTAGGGAATGCAAAATAAATATTTATAAGAGATTACCATATCCTCCTAAAAACAGCTCAGACTATTTTCAGTGAGATGATTTACTGATTCCGATAGTCAACATAATTACTTTTTATTTTTATTTTTGAGACGGAGTCTTGCTCTGTCGCCAGGCCTGAGTGCAGTGGCACGATCTCAGCTCACTGCAACCTCCGCCTCCCGGGTTCAAGCGGTTCTCCTGCCTCAGCCTCCCGAGAAGCTGGGATTACAGGCGCATGACACCACCCCGGCTACTTTTGTATTTTAAGTAGAGACGGGGTTTCACCGTGTTAGCCAGGATGGTTTCGATCTTCTGTCCTCGTGATCCACCTGCCTCCACCTCCCAAAGCTACATTTATTAACACTAAGTTGAGTTTACCTGACAGTGATGCATATTGAGGTGCTTTACAGGAAGTGGTTAGAAAGCGCTTGCCTAGGCCTGGCGCAGTAGCTCACACCTGTAATCTCAGCACTTTTGAGAGGCCGAGGTGGGCGGATCACCTGAGATCAAGAGTTCAAGACCAGCCTGGCCAACATGATGAAACCCTGTCTCTACAAAAATACAAAAATTAGCCGGACATGATGGCAGGTGCCTTGTAATCCCAGCTACTTGGGAGGCTGAGGCAGGAGAATCGCTTGAAACCTAGAGGTGGAATTTGCAATGAGCCAAGATCACACCATTGCACTTCAGCCTAAGCAACAGAGTGAAACTCCGTATCAAAAAAAAAAAAAAAAGGCCGGGCACGGTGCCTCACACCTGTAATCCCAGCACTTTCAGAGGCCGAGGCGGGCAAATCACAAAGTCAGGAGATGGAGACCATCCTGGCTAACACTGTGAAACCCCGTCTCTACTAAAAACACAAAAAATTAGCCAGGCGTGGTGGCAGGTACCTCTAGTCCCAACTACTAGGGAGGCTGAGTCCAGCCTGGGCGACAGAGCAGGACTCCGTCTCAAAAAAAAAAAAAGAAAAAAGAAGAAAAAAAAAAGAAATTCAGGAGGTTGAAAACTGTTAAAATGTGTTTGAGTTAATATATGCTGTTAATATATGCTCTTGGGGTCCGAAAGCCAGTCTGACTTCCCTTCATTCATAGGATGAAGCTGACCATAATTCAGCTGTCTCTCATCCTAGGGATCATATTTGGATACTTCAGATGGCAGAAGAGCAGTTCTGCTCCAAATTGCAGTCTGAAAAAGTAAAACATTTTTGAGCACTGCTCTCTAAACGTAAATATGAAATTAAGTTTCAAGAGATGGGAAACTTTTTAGTGCTTTCTTCAGATTTTTATTCTCAACTACCAGATTAGATGGTTTTGTTTACCTTCTGCCTTCAGGCTATTCTAACTTTACGGCTTATTTTTCTGTTTTTGTGTCACAGTAGGATTTTTTTTTTTTTTTTTTTTTTTTTTTAGATAGAGTCTTGCTCTGTTGGCCAGACTGGAGGACAGTGGCACGATCTTGGCTCACTGCAACCTCTGTCTCCCGGGCTCAAGCAATTCTGCCTCAGCCTCCTGAGTAGCTGGGATTATAGGCATGTGCCACCATGCCCAGGTAATTTTCAGTACAGAAGAGGTTTCACCATGTTGGCCAGGCTGGTCTCCAATTCCTGACCTCAGGTAATCTACCTGCCTTGGCCTCCCAAAGTTCTGGGATTACAGGCATGAGCCACCACACCCGGCCATGAAATTTTTATATGTTACATGTTTATATCCAAAAATACTGACTTTTTTAGGATGAACCTTATTGCCAATGTGTGAGTTTGGAAAAGGAAGGACAAGAGTCAAAGGGACAAAATTATTGGTTGTTGGGGTCACGCACTCCTCATGCTATTAAAGCATGCGCATGTCATTGAAACCTGCTGTGATTGGTAACAATTTATATGTGTGCTTCAGCTTCTAGAATCTAAGAGGCTGAGTCCCCAGATTGTAAAGTAGCCAGAGCTGACAACAGGCATTGGATTCTGTGGGTTGGGTGTCCCACCTGCCAAATACCTGCTCACATTCTCCACAACAGAAAAGGAAAAGCAGTTTGTCTTCCCAGCCTACGTTTTCATCAGGTGGATTCATCCCTCCCTGGCCCACACCCGGCAGCCCCTCTGCCAGCCTCCTTGCACCCCAGGTCCCCAGCTGCCTCCTTGGTGACAGTGATGCTGCAGCTGCACCTGCACCCAGGAAGGGTGCAGCAGGTCTGGACTCACAGCTTGCTCTCCCTGTCCAATCCGTTCTCCAGATGGCCGCCCAAGAGAGCCTGTCACATCACTGTGTTCCTTAGAATCTGCTGAAGCTTTCTTGCCCTAGAGAATGGAGTTTCAGTTCTCAAGTGGGAGCCCTCCACTGCCCACTTCAAGAAGAAGTCATTTTCCTTTCACAACAACTGGCACCTGACTCAACTCCAAATACCAGGACCTGCCTGGTTTCCTGTGTGTGAAGCTGATGGTTCTACCGAGAGCCCTTTCTCCTCTGCACCACTCCACTGGCAAGAGCCTTCCATCTGTTACAGACTGGCTTAAAATGGTGCCTGCCTCGATGGTGCTTTCTGTGACTGACTTAATCACTTCCTCATCTGACTTCTCAGGAAAAATACATCCCACATCTTGTCAATTATTAAGTGCGCTTTTTAAAATATTTCACTGAAATTCAGATGCATCTGACAATCACTGTTGTCCAGAGTGTCAGTTAGGATGTTTGTCTTCGTCCACATACGGGTGCCAGTGGCTGGGAGTGAATCCTGAGAATGATGGCGGAGAGCACTTTCTAAAAAAATGCTACAGCGCTCGCTGTCTTGATGGAATGGAGAGCAGTGGTGTATAAAAACCCGCAGGGCAATGACTCTGAAATGAAAAGTGATTCAGAGGAGACAGTGAGTGAACATGAAAGCATTTGGGAATATCTTAAGCAATTTACTTATATTGTCCTTTTCTACATGTACATAAGAGTGATATATTATTAAAATCAATGTCTGAAAGAAATTAAGTTCTTTCTATGAGTACAAAATCAAAATTTTAAGAATTATGAGAGAAGCAACATCACCAAAAATGGCATAGTAAGGAATTCCGGTGCTCCACGAATACAACTGTCAAAAGCCGTCCTAATCAACTTTTACAGAACTCTGAAATCTAGCCACAAACTTACAGCAACCAGGGAAAGTATAATGAAGAAAGAAGCTGCTGCAATGTACTAAGAGAGCACTGTGGTGTTTTAAACTGCCTGCTTGCCATCCCTCCTTCTCCAGATCGCTGGTGGCCATGAAGTTGGCAGCATGAATTCCCGACACAGGCTGCTAGTGCCAGAGTGAACAACACAGACTCTGTTCTCAAAGAAACAGGGGAGTGTGTTTGGACCTGGCTGGCAGCTCCCTGATGGACTAGAGCAAGGGTAGCATTTGCATTTGGGCATTTGCCAAGAGCAGCAAGGGCAAAAGTACTGGCTGTAGCAGCCTGAGACAAGCAATAGAAAGACCAAAAAGTCTGGGAAGGAAGAGCTGGAGGAAGAACATAAGTGGGGGAATAGGGCTTTTAAAAGCTCTTGCGTGTACCAGGGAATCACGTGCATGCCCAGCATGGGTGGAGTGCTCAGAAAAGGCCTGAGAAGACCCCAAGCCTCCACTTCTGGCTGGCCTTCAAGATGTGCACATTCAAGAAGAGAAAGCTAAGACAGAATTATAAACAACCTGGCTAAGTGTTAAAGGAGTATGCCAACACAGAGCCAATCTCTAAAGACTGGAAGAGTTTCTGTAGGTATGTTTTTGTTTGTTTGTTTGTATTTTCCCTCTTTCTTTTATGGGTTGGGGGTTTTCGGTATTTAAGGTTACTCTGTTAAAAATACTAGCTGACCACTAAGCTAATGGAACACAGACTTCAGCGGCCTCACACAACAAACAATACAGATGTTACAAAAGTAGTTTTGAAAAGTCAGTAACAAATAACAACAGCCCACAACAAATAGCAACAACAAACCTTTGGAGGGTGGGGGCAGAATTTACTTTGCAGAGTTGCCACATTGTAATTATCAAAATGCTGAGTTTTTGACAAACATTTATGAAGCATGCAAAGAAACAAGAAAGTATGAACCATTCACAAGCATACTCTGAAGAAATTAATAGAAATTATCCCTGAGGAAGCCAGACATTGGACTTAGTGGACAAAAACTAAATCACCTGTCTTTGAAATGCTCAGAGTTAGGGCAAACCATGTACAAAGGACTAAGGAAGCCAGAAGCATGAAGTATCACCAAATAGAGAATATCAGTAAAGAGAAAGAAATTACCAAAAAGAACCAATTATAAATTCTGGAGCTGAAATGAAATGAAAAATCACTAGGAGGTTACAACAACAGGTTTAAACAGGCACCAGAAATAATGAGACTGGGTGTAGTGACCCACACCTGTAATCCCAGCACTTTGGGAGACCAAGGCAGGCAGATCATTTGAGGTCAGGAGTTTGAGACCAGCCTGACCAACATGGTAAAACCCTGTCTCTACTAAAAATCCAAAGAAAATTAGCCAGGGATGGTGGCACATGCCTGTAGTGTCAGTGACTTGGGAGGCTGAGGCAGGAGAATCTCTTGAACCAGGGAGGCAGAGGTTGCAGTGAACCGAGGTCATGCTACTGCACTGCAGCCTGGGCAACAGAGCAAGACTCCATCAGAAGGAAAGAGAGAGAAAGAGAGAGAGAGAGGAAGAGAGAAAGAAAAAAGAGAGAGGGACGGAAGGAAGAGGGAGGGAGGAAGGGAAGAAGGAAAGGAAGAGGGAGGGAGGGAGGGAGGGAGGGAGGAAGGAAGGAAGGAAGGGACAAACTTGAATATAGGACAATTGAAATTATGCAGCCAGGGAAGCACAAAAGAAAAGAATGAAGAAAAGTGATCCAAGCCTAAGGGACATGTGTGACATCATCAAGTAGATCAACATATGCATGACGAGAGTCCCAGAAAGAGGAGACAAGGAGAAAGTAGCAGAAAGACTACCTAAACAAATAATAGGCCAGGCACAGTGGATCACGCCTGTAATCCCAGCACTTTGGGAGGCCAAGGTGGGTGGATAACCTGAGGTCAGGAGTTCAACACCAGTCTGTTCAACATGGTGAAACGTCATCTCTACTAAAAATACAAAAATTAGCCAGGCATAGGGGTGGGCACCTGTAATCCCAGCTACTTGGGAGGCTGAGGCAGGAGAATCGCTTGAACCTGGGAGGCAAAGGTTGCAGTGAGCTGAGATTGTGCCACTGCACTCCAGACTAGGGGACAGAGTGAGACTCCATCTCAAAAAAAAAAAAAAAAAAAAAAAGAAAGAATAGCCAAAATGTCCCATATTTTATAAAATACATGATCTATGCATCCAAGAAGCTCAACAACACCAAGTAGAGCAAACTCAAAGAGATCCATACTTAAAAACACTATAGTCAAATTATTGAACACCAAACAAAAAGAGACAGTCTGGAAAACTGCAAGAGCAAAATGACTCATCACATACAAGAGATCCTGAATAAAATTAATAATCAGTTTTTCATCAAAACCATGGTAGTCAGGAGACAGTGGGATAAAAGAAAAAAAGTCAACCAGGAATACCATATCCAGCAAAAATTGAGACATTAAGACATTTCCAGCTAAACAAAAACTGATGTATTTCACAAATAGACCTGCTCTAGAAATCCTAAAGAGAGTCTTCCAGGATGAAACAAAAGGACATCAAACAGTAACTCAAAAGCATGCAAAAACAAAGAACAATGGTAAATGTAGCTACATAGGTAAATATAAAAACACTCTTTGGTTTACAACTTCCTTTTTCATTTTACTAAATAGTTTAAAAGACAAACCCCTGAAACGAGAATTGTAAAGCTATGTTAATGGGCACACAATATATAAAGATGCAGTTTGTGATACTACAACATAAAGTGTGGGAAGAGGGGCACGACAGAGCTGTAAAGGAGCAGAGTCTTTGTATACTATGAAACTCAGTTGGTATTTCATTAAAATTTGGTTGATATAAAGTTAATTGTTATTCCTCAAAGTAAACACTAACACAAAAACTAAAAATACATACAGAAATGGAAATAAGGGAATCAAAGTGGTGTACTGGAAGATGTCTTCTGGTAGGCGAATGGATAAACTATGATACACCCAGTTTCTAGCCATGAAAAGACATGGGAGGAAACTTAAATTCATATTGCTAAGTGAAAGAAACACATCTGAAAAGGCTACCTCCATGCTGTATGATTCCAACTCTGTGATATCCAGGAAAAGGGAAAACTATGGACATAGTGAAAAGATCACTAGTTGCCAGGGGTTCAGCGGGAAGGAGGGAGAGATGAGTAGGTAGAGCACAGGGAACTTTTAGGGCACTGAAACTAGTCTGTATGATACTATAATAGTAGATACATTTGTTTAAACTCACAGGATGTACAACACCAAGAGTGAACACTAATGTAAACTATGGACACTGGTTGATAACAGTGTGTTAATGTTGGTTCATGGATTGTAGAAAACACACCACGCTGGCTCAGATTATTGGCAGTGAAGGAGGGAGTGTGTATTGGGACGGGAGCAAGGAGGCCTATGGGCATTCTACCTTTCACTAAATTTTTCTGTGAACATAAAACTGCTCTAACCATAAGGTCTGTTTTTTTAAAGGAGCAAAATATCAAGTAAACTGGAGGTTTAAATAAAAAGAAAACTTGGTCTCTCCTGAAAGAATGCAAATACGGTAAGGTTAAGCGCTGTAACACTATTTTTCTCTAGTGTCTTTCACTCTTTTAAGCACATATTTTGCACTCAATAAGATTTTCTGAAATAAAGGGAATTTTGTGTGTGACCTTAAGCGAGTCATTTCTCCCCTCCCTTTTTTTTTTTCTGGAGATGGAGTCTCACTCTGTGCCCAGGATGGAGTGCAGTGACGCAATCTCGGCTCACTGCAACCTCCACCTCGCCAGTTCAAGCAATTCTCCTGCCTCGGCCTCCCAAGTAGCTGAGACTACAGGCACAGTCCACCACTCCTGGCTGACTTTTGTGTTTTAGTAGACACAGGGTTTCACCGTGTTGCCCAGGCTGGTCTTGAACTCCTGAGCTCAGGCAACCCACCTGCCTTGGTCTCCCAAAATGCTAGGATTACAGGCGTGAGCCACCACACCCAGCCAAATCATTTCCCCTTTTATCTATATTTATTTATTTATTTATTTATTTTGAGATGGAGTCTCACTCTGTCACCCAGCCTGGAGTGCAATGGCACAATCTTGGCTCACTGCACCGTCTGCCTCCCAGGCTCAAGTAATTGTCCTGCCTCAGCCTCCTGAGTAGCTGGGACTACAGGCATGCACCACTACACCCTGCTAATTTTTGTATTTTTAGTAGAGACAGGGTTTCACCATATTGGCTGGGCTGGTCTCGAACTCCTGACCTCATGATCCACCCACCTCAGCCTCACAAAGTGCTGAGGGGTGAACCAGTGCACCTGGTCCATTTCCCCTTTCTTAACCTTATATTCTTTACATAAAAAATAAAGGTAATAAGTGGGGGGAAATGGTGTGGTAGAAAAAAATCGAACAAAAGAAGGCAATATTAGTTGAATTCAGGAACAAAAATAAAGTGAATCTTACAGGGGAAAAAAAGCAAAATGATAAAAGTGCTTTTTAATTAGTAGAAATGCAGATGATAACAAAGGTGTTGAGGTGGATTATATGATATCAAACAAAATAGACTTTAAGTCAAAACTTGTTACAAGAGACAAATAAAGACATTATATGTAGATAAAATGGTCAATCTATCAAGAAGATAAA
Source organism: Macaca thibetana thibetana (assembly GCF_024542745.1). NCBI lineage: Eukaryota > Metazoa > Chordata > Mammalia > Primates > Cercopithecidae > Macaca > Macaca thibetana. The sequence continues at coordinate 97,033,958 of NC_065585.1, read as the reverse complement.
TCAGTTTTACGGATGTACATATGAAAAAAGAACCCCAAAATACATGAAGGAAAATTTGACAGAGATGTGAGAAGAAATAGATAGTTTTATAATAATCGTTGGAGTTTAAATACCTCATTTTCAATATGAATAACAAAATAGAGTCCTTAAAGAACACTACACACCAACTAGACTTAATGGACATACACTGACTTTTTCACTCAGCAGCAGCAGAATACACATTCTACTGAATTGCACATGGAACATTCTCTAGGGCAGACAACATGTTAGGTCACAAACAAGTTTGACAGATTTAAAGGACTGAAATAAGACAAAGCATCTTCTCTGACTACAATCTTTCTCTGACTAGAAATCAAAAATAGAAGGAAAACTCAGTTTTCACGATTAATGTGGAACTTACACAACATACAATGGGCAAAAGAAAAAATTACAGCTGAAATTAGAAAAAGCTTTTTTGGGATATATCAACACAAAAATAGAACATATCCAAACTTATGGGACATAGTGAAAATTGTGTTCAGAGGGAGATTTATAGCAATATATGCCTACGTTTTAAAAAGAGAAAAAGAAATCTCCCAAATCAATCATTTCACACATTAAGAAACCAGAAAAAAAAAAAAAAAAAAACAAGCTAAGCCCAAAGTTAGCAGAAGAAAGGATTAATACAGATTACAGAAAAAAAAGAGAGAAAGAACAGAAAAATAATACAATCAATAAAACCAAAATTTGGCTCTTTTAACAAGATTAACAAAAAACGACAAACATTCAGCTAGATTTAACTGGATTGAGCAGAGAAAAAGAAGAGTCAGATTATGAAAACCAGTAAGAAACTAGGCCATTACTATAAACCTTATATAAATAAAAAAGATCATGAGAATAATATGAAAAATTATACACCAACAAATTAAATAATCTAGATGAACAAATTCCTAGAAACAAACTACTAAAACTAACTAAAGAAGAAATGGAAAATCTGAGCAAATTTATAACGTTTTTGAATTAGTAATCAAACATTATTTCAACAAAAATAAGCTCAGGGCAAGATGGCTTCACTGGTGAATTGTAAAAAACATTTAAAGAAAAATTGACCAGGCATGGCGGCTCACACCTGTAATCCCAGCACTTTGGAAGGCCAAGGCAGGGAGACCATTTGAGATCAGGAGTTCGAGACCAGCCTGACCAACATGGTGAAACCCCATCTCTACTAAAAATAACAAAAATTAGCCAGGCATGGTGGCATGCGCCTGTAATGTCAGCGACTTGGGAGGCTGAGGCGGAGAATCGCTTGAACCCAGGAGGCAGAGGTAGCGGTGAGCCGAGATCGCACCACTGCACTCCAGCCTGGGCGACAGAGCGAGACTCCATCTCAAAAAAAAAGAAAAAGAAAAATTAACATCAAAGTTTTCCAAAAGGAAGAAGGGGAGGGAACATTTTCTGATTCATTCTATAAATCCATATAAATATTACCTGATGCCAAGGCCAAATGAAGATATCACAAGAGAAGAAAATTTGCAAACTGGCCAGGCATGGTCGCTTGAGCCCAGGAGGTTGAGGCTGCAGTGAGCCGTGATCATGCCACTGCACTCCAGCCTGAGTGAGAGAGTGAGACCCCCCGCTTTTATTGAGATGGAGTCTCACTCTGTCAGCCAGGCTGGAGTGCAGTGGCACAATCTCTCCTCACTGCAACCTCCGCTTCCTGGGTTCAAGTGATTATCTTGCCTCAGTCTCTTGAATAGCTGGGACTACAGACACCTGCCACCACGTCCAGCTAATTTTTTGTATTTTTAGTAGAGGCGGGGTTTCTCCATGTTGGCTGGCTGGCCTTGAACTCCTGACCTCAGGTGATCCACCCACCTTGGCCTCCCAAAGTTCTGGGAATACAGGCATGAGCCACTACTCCAGCCCAAGACCCTGCTTTAAAAAAAAAGAAAAAAAAAGAAAAAAGGAAAGAAAATTTGCAGACCAACATCCCCATGAATATAGGGAATGCAGAAATCCCCCAAAAATATAAAATAAAAACTAAGAACCTACCAAAGCTTAGTCCAACCACCTTTTACACAGATTTTACATATCAACCATGTAGGATTTATTCCAGAAATACAAGGCTAATTCTGCATACAGAAAAAAATCAATCAATGCTACATTAATAAAATGAAGGAAAAAACCTATAAGATTATCTCAATTAATGCAGAAAAAGCATTTGACAAAATCCAATGTCCTTTCTTGATAAAAACACTCAACAAAATAGGAATATAAGAGAATTTCATCAACAGAATAATTAGTACTTATGAAAAAGCCACAGCTAACATCATACTCAATGCGGAGAAACAAAAGCTGTTTCTCTCTAAGATTAGGAACGACAAGTGTACCTGCTTTCCACACACACAATACTAGAAATTCTAGACAGAACAATTAGGCAAGAAAAGAAAAATCAATGGCAAACAAAATGGAAATGCAGAAGTAAAATTGTATCTATTCCAGAGGACATTATATTTATAGAAAACATTTTTTAATTCATAAAAATCTGTTAGAGCTAAATAAAATTAGCAAAGATGCTGGGTACAAGATCAACATGCAAATATCAGTTGTATTTTTGTACACTAGCAATGAACAATCTGAAAGAGAAATTTTTTAAAAATTTACTCATGATAGCATTGAAAAGAATAAAATACTTAGGAATAAATTTAACAAAAGACCTGAAAATTTAAGTGTGTTATACACTGAAAATTACAAAATATTGTAAAGAAATGTAAATAAATGGAAAGAAATCCCATGTCATGGACTGAAAGACTTAATAGTGTTATGATGACAAAACTGCCCAAAGCAATCTACAGATTCAGTGCATTTCCTATCAAACTCGAAATGACCCTTTAAGCAAAACTAGAAAGGCTGATTCTCAGGTTCATAGATAATTGTAACAGACCTGAACCTCAACACAATCTTGGGGAAAAAATAACAAATTTTGAGGGCTCACACTTTCCAATTTCAAAACTTACTACAAAATTATAGTAAACAACACAATATGGTGCTGCATAGACATATAGATCAATAGAATAGAATCGTGAGTCAAGAAATATAAGACCATCCAATGAGGAAAACATAGTCTCTTACACAAAAGCTTGGCTGGGTGCAGTGGCTCATGTCTATAATCCCAACACTTTGGGGAGGCTGAGGCAGGTGGATCACATGAGGTCAGGTGTTCGAGACCAGCCTGACCAATGTGGTGAAACCCCGTCTCTACTAAAAATGAAAAAAAAAAAAAAAATTAGCCAGGAGTGGCAGCTCATGCCTGTAGTCCCAGCTACTCAGGAAGCTGAGGCAGGAGAATTGCTTGAACCCAGGAAGTGGCGGTTTCAGTGAGCCGAGATTGTGCCACTGCACTCCAGCCTGGGCAACAGTCTCAAAAAAACAAAACAAAACAAAAAAATGTTGAAACAACTGGGCATATACAAACAAGAGATTTAATTTTGGCTCCTACACCACACCTCATAGGAAAATTAACTGAAAATGGATCAAAGATATAAATGTAAGGGCTAAAACCATCAAACTCTGAAGAAAACATAGGAGTAAATCTTCATGACCTGCATTTTGTTGATGGATTTTTAGTAATGATATGAAAAGCAAAGCAACAAAAGAAAAAAATAGATAAATTGGACGTCATCAGAACTAAAATGTTTGTGCACCAAAGGACACCATAAAGAGAGTGAAAAGTGAAGCCAGTGAATGGGAGAAAATATTTGCAGACCATATTTTGATAAATGTCTAGTATCCAGAATATATAAAGAGCTCTTAGAACTCAACAACAAAAAGACAACCCAGTTACAAGATAGGCAACAGACTTGAATAGCCTTTTCTCCACAGAAGACATACAAATGACCAAGAAGAAATCAAAAGCACTCAGATAAAGTTGGAAGGTGTTCCAAGATGGCCAAATAGGAACAGCTCCTGTCTGCAGCTCCCAGCATGATTGACACAGAAGACAGATGATTTTCTGAATTTCCAACTGAGGTACCTGGTTCATCTCACTGGGACTGGTTGGACAGTGGGTGCAGCCCACAGAGGGCACGCTGAAGCATGGCGGTGTGTTGCCTCACCTGGGAAGCGCAAGAAGTCAGAGGATTTCCCTTTTCTAGCCAAGAGAAGCCATGACAGACTACCTGGAAAAACAGGACACTCCCCGCCCAAATACGGCACTTCTCCCAAGGTCTTAGCAATCGGCAGACAAGGTGATTCTCTCCTGTGCCTGGTTTAGTGGGTCCCACGCCCACAGAGCCTTGCTCACTGCTAGCGCAGCAGTCTGAGAGGTGGCAGCCTGGCTAGGTGAGGAGCGTCTGCCATTGCTGAGGCTTGAGTAGGTAAACAAAGCTCAAATTGGGTGGGGCCCACCACAGCTCAACAAGGCCTACTGCCTCTAGACTCCACCTCTGTGGGCAGGGCATAGCTGAACAAAAGGCAGCAGACAGCTTCTGCAGACTTAAATGTCCCTGTCTGACAGCTCTGGAGAGAGCAGTGGTTCTTTCACATGGTGTTTGAAATCTGAGAATGGAATGACTACCTCCTCAAGTGGGCCCCTGACCCCCATGTAGCCTAACTGGGAGACACCTCCAGTAGAGGCTGACAGACACCTCATATAGGTGGCTGCCCCTCTGGGATGAAACTTCCAGAGGAAGGATCAGGCAGTAATATTTGCTGTTCTGCAATATTTGCTCTTCTGCAGCCTCCACTGGTGATACTCAGACAAACAGGGTCTGGAGTGGACCTCCAGCAAACTCCAACAGACCCGCAGCTGAGGGATCTGTTAAAAAGAAAACTAACAAACAGAAAGGAATAGCATCAACATTAACAAAAAAGGACATCTACACCAAAACCCCATCTGTAGGTCACCAACATCAAAGACCAAAGGTAGATAAAACCACAAAGTTGGGGAGAAACCAGAGCAAAAAAGCTGAAAATTCTAAAAATCAGAATGCACCTTCTCCTCCAAAGGATCACAGCTCCTCATGAGCAATGAAACAAAACTGGGTGGCGAATGACTTTGACGAGTTGACAGAAGTAGGCTTCAGAAGGTCCGTAATAACAAACTTCTCTGAGCTAAAGGAGGGTGTTCGAACCCATCACAAGGAAACTAAAAACCTTGAAAAAAGATTAGATGAATAAACTAGATGAATAACTAGATGAATAACTAGAATAAACAGTGTAGAGAAGACCTTAAATGACGTGATGGAGCTGAAAACCATGGCATGAGAACTATGTGGCACATGCACAAGCTTCAATAGCCAATTCAATCAAGTGGAAGAAGTGGTTTCAGTGATTGAAAATCAAATTAATGAAATAAAGCTAGAAAACAAGGTTAGAGAAAAAAGAGTAAAAAGAAACAAACAAAGTCTCCGAGAAATATGCGACTGTGTGAAAAGACCAAACTTACGTTTGATTGGTGTACCTGAAAATGATGGGGAGAATGGAACCAAGTTGGAAAACACTCTTCAGGGTATTATCCAGGAGAACTTCCCCAACCCAGCAAGGCAGGCCAACATTCAAATTCAGGAAATACAGAGAACACCATAAAGATACTCCTCGAGAAGAGCAACTCCAAGACACGTAATTTTCAGATTCGCCAAGGTTGAAAAGAAGGAAAAGTTGTTAAGGGCAGCCAGACAGAAAGGTCGGGTTACCCACAAAGGGAAGCCCATCAGACTAACAACAGATCTCTTTGCAGAAACCCTACAAACAAGAAGAGAATGGAGGCAAATATTCATCATTCTTCAAGAAAAGAATTTTCAACCCAGAATTTCACGTCCAGCCAAACTAAGCTTCATAAGTGAAGGAGAAATAAAATCCTTTACAGACAAACAAATGCTGAGATATTTTGTCACCACCAGTCCTGCCTTACAAAAGCTCCTGAAGGAAGCACAAAACATGGAAAGAAAAAACTAGTACCAGCCACTGCAAAACCATGCCAAATTGTAAAGAACATCAGTGCTATGAAGAAACTGCATCAATTAATGGGCAAAATAACCAGCTAACATCATAATGACAGGATCAAATTCATACATAACAATATTAACCTCAAATGTAAATAGGCTAACTGCCCCAATTAAAAGACACAGACTGGCAAATTGGATAAAGAGTCAAGACCCATCAGTGTGCTGTATTCAAGAGACCCATCTCACATGCAAAGACTCACATAGGCTCAAAATAAAGGGATGAAGGAAGATCTACGAAGCAAATGGAAAGGAAAAAAGCAGGGGTTTCAATACTAGTCTCTGATGAAACAGACTTTAAACTAACAAAGATCAAAAGAGACAAAAAAGGCCATTACATAATGGTAAAGCGATCAATTCAACAAGAAGAGCTAACTATCCTAAATATATATGCACCCAATACAGGAGCACCCAGATTAATAAGGCAAGTCCTTAGAGACCTACAAAGAGACTTAGACCCTCAAACAATAATAATGGGAGACTTTAACACCCCACTGTCAATATTAGACAGATCAAGGAGACAGAAGGTTAACAAGGATAACCAGGACCTAAACTCAGCTCTGCAACAAGCAGACCTAATAGACATCTACAGAACTCTCCACTCCAAATCAACAGAATATTCACTCTTCTCAGCACCACATCACATTTATTCTAGAATTGACCACAGAGTTGAAAGTAAAGCACCCCTCAGCAAATGTAAAATAACAGAAATCACAACAAATTGTCTCGCAGAACACAGTGCAATCAAATTAGAACTCGGGATTAAGAAACTCATTCAAAACCGCACAACTACATGGAAAACGAACAACTTGCTCCTGAATGACTGCTGGGTAAAAAACGAAATGAAGGCAGAAATAAAGATGTTCTTTGAAACCAATGAGAACAAGGACACAATATACCAGAATCTCTGGGACACATTTAAAGCAGTGTGTACAGGGAAATTTATAGCACTAAATGCCCACAAGAGAAAGCAGGAAAGATCTAAAATTGATGCCCTAACATCACAATTAAATGAACTAGAGAAGCAAGAGCAAACACATTCAAAAGCTAGCAGAAGGCAAGAAATAATTAAGATCAGAGCAGAACTGAAAGATAGAGACACAAAAAACCTTCCAAAAAATCAATGAATCCAAGAGCTGGATTTTGTTTTAAAGATCAACAAAATTGATAGACTGCTAACAAGACTAATAAAAAAACAGAGAAGAATCAAGGATGCAATAAAAAATTATAACAGGGTGATATCACCACTGATCCCATAGAAATACAAACTACCATCAGAGAATACTATAAACACCTCTACACAAATAAACTAGAAAATCTAGAGGAAATGGATAAATTCCTGGACACATACACTCTCCCAAGACTAAACCAGGAAAAAGTTGAATCTCTGAATAGACCAATAACAGGCTGTGAAATTGAGGCAATAATTAATAGCCTACCAACCAAAAAAAGTCCAGGACAAGATGGATTCACAGCTGAATTCTACCAGATGTACAAAGAGGAGATGGTACCATTCCTTCTGAAACTATTCCAATCAATAGAAAAAGAGGGAATCCTCCCTAACTCATTTTATGAGACCAATATCATCCTGATACCAAAGCCTGGCAGAGACACAACAAAAAAAGAGAATTTTAGACCAATATCCCTGATGAATATCGATGCAAAAATCCTCAATAAAATACTGGCAAACCAAATCCAGCAGCACATCAAAAAGCTTATCCATGACCATCAAGTTGGCTTCATCCCTGGGATGCAAGGCTGGTTCAACATATGCAGATCAATAAATGTAATGCATCACATAAACAGAACCAACATGACAAAAACCACATTATTATCTCAATAGATGCAGAAAAGGCCTTCAACAAAATTCAACAGCCCTTCATGCTAAAAACTCTCAATAAACTAGGTATTGATGGAGTGTATCTCAAAATAATAAAAGCTATTTATGACAAACCCACAGCCAATATCATGTTGAACAGGCAAAAACTGGAAGCATTCCCTTTGAAAACCAGCACAAAACAAAGATGCCCTCTCTCACCACTCCTACTGAACATAGTATTGGAAGTTCCGGCCAGGGCAATCAGGCAAGAGAAAGAAATAAAGGGAATTCAATTAGGAAATGAGGAAGTCAAATTGTCCGTTTTTGCAGATGACATGATTGTATATTTAGAAAATCCCATTGTCTCAGTGCAAAATCTCCTTAAGCTGATAAGCAACTTCAGCAAAGTCTAAGGATGCAAAGTCAATGTGAAAAAATCACAAGCATTCCTATACATCATTAACAGACAAACAGAGAGCCAAATCATGAGTGAACTCCCATTCACAATTGCTACAAAGAGAATAAAATACCTAGGAATACAACTTACAAGGGATGTAAAGGACCTCTTCAAAGAGAACTACAAACCACTGCTCAACGAAATAAAAGAAGACACAAACAAATGGAAGAATATTGCATGCTCATGCATAGGAAGAATCAACATCATGAAAATGGCCATACTGCCCAAGGTAATTTATAGATTCAATGCCATCCCTATCAAGCTACCAATGACTTTCTTCACAGAATTGGAAAAAAAACTACTTTAAAGTTCATATGGAACCAAAAAGGAGCCCTCATTGCCAAGACAATCCTAAGCCAATAGAACAAAGCTGGAGGCATCACGCTACCTGACTTCAAATGATACTACAAGGCTACAGTAACCAAAACAGCATGGTACTGGTACCAAAACAGATATATAGACTAATGGAACAGTACAGAGTCCTCAGAAATAATGCCACACATCTACAACCATCTGATCTTTGACAAACCTGACAAAAACAAGAAATGGGGAAAGGATTACCTATTTAATAAATGGTGTTGGGAAAACTGGCTAGCCATATGTAGAAAGCTGAAACTGGATCCCTTCCTTACACCTTATACACATATTAATTCAAGATGGATTAAAGACTTAAATATTAGACTTAAAATCATAAAAACCCTAGAAGAAAACCTAGGCAATACCATTCAGGACATAGGCATGGGCCAGGACTTCATAACTAAAATACCAAAAGCAATGGTAACAAAGGCCAAAATGGACAAATAGGATCTAATTAAACTAAAGACCTTCTGCACAGCAAAAGAAACTACCATCAGAGTGAACAGGCAACCTACAGAATGGGAGAAAATTTTTGCAATCTACTCATCTGACAAAGGGCTAATATCGAGACTCTACAAAGAACTCAAACAAATTTACAAGAAAAAACAAAAAACTCCATCAGAAAGTGGGCAAGGGATATGAACAGACACTTCTCACAAGAAAAGATTTATGCAGCCAACAGACACATGAAAAAATGCTCATCATCACTGGTCATCAGAGAAATGCAAATCAAAACCACAATGAAATACCTTCTCACATCAGCTAGAATGGCAGTCATTAAAAAGTCAGGAAACAACAGATGGTGAAGAGTATGTGGAGAAATAGGAATACTTTTACACTGTTGGTGGGAGTATAAATTGGTTCAACCATTGTGGAAGTCAGTGTGGCGATCCTTGTGGAAGAGAGTTTGGCAATTTCGCAAGGATCTAGAGCTAGAATTACCATTTGTCCCAGCAATTCCATTACTAGATATATACCCAAAGGATTATAAATCATGCTACTATAAAGACACACACACACATATGTTTATTGTGGCACTATTCACAATAGCAAAGATTTGGAACCAACCCAAATGCCCATCAATGATAGGCTGGATTAAGAAAATGTGGCACATATACACCATGAAATACTATGCAGCCATAAAAAAGGATGAGTCCATGTCCTTGCAGAGGACATGGATGAAGCCAGAAACTGTCATTCTCAGCAAACTGTCACAAGGATAGAACACCAAACACTGCATGTTCTCACTCATAGGTGGGGATTGAACAATGAGATCACTTGGACACAGGGTGGGGGAACATCACACACTGGGGCCTGTCAGTGGGGGGAGGGGAGCTGGGGGAGGGATAGCATTAGGAGAAATACCTAATGTAAATGATGAGTTGATGGGTGAAGCAAACCAACATGGCACATGTATACCTATGTATCAATCCTGCACGTTGTGCACATGTACCCTAGAACTTAAAGTGTAATAATAATAATAACAAAGAAAAGCACTCAACATCATTAATCATTGATAAAATGCAAATCAAAATCACAATAAGATACCACTATAGACACACCACACCACACACTAGGATGGTGATTTTTTTTTTTTTTTTTGAGACAGTGTCACTCTGTCACCCAGGCTAGATTGCAGTGGCGTGATATCCGCTCACTGCAACCTCTGCCTCCTGGGTCCAAGTGATTCTCCTGCCTCAGCCTCCAGAGTAGCTGGTATTACAAGTGTCATCATGCCTGGCTAATTTTTGTATTTTTAGTAGAGTTGGGATTTCACCATGTTGGCCAGGCTGGTCTCGAACTGTTGACCTCAAGTGATCTGCCCACCTCGGCCTCCCAAAGTGCTGGATTTACAGGCATGAGTCACCACACCCAGGCTTGGGATGGAGACTTTTTTAAAAATAAAGAGAAAATAAAAGGTGCGTTTTTTTGTTTTTTTTTGTTTGTTTGTTTGTTTTTGTTTTTTTTTGTCTGTTTGTTTGTTTTTAATACTTTAAGTTCTGAGATACAGGGGCTGAACATGCATATTTGTTACATAGGTATACATGTGACATGGTAGTTTCTGCACCCATCAACCTGTCATCTACATTAGGTATTTCTCCTAATGCTGTCCCTCCCCTAGCCCCCCACTCCCTGACAGGCCCCGGTGTGTGATATTCCCCTCCCTGTGTCCATGTGATCTCATTGTTCAACTCCCACTTATGAGTGAGAACATGCAGTGTGTGGTTTTCTGTTCCTGTAATAGTTTGCTGAGAATGATGATTTCCAGCTTCATCCATGTCCCTGCAAAACACATGAACTTACCCTTTTTTATGGCTGCATAGCATTCCATGGTGTACATGTGCCACATTTTCATTATCCTGTCTATAACTGATGGGCATTTGGGTTGGTTCCAAGTCTTTGCTATTGTGAACAGTGCTGCAATAAACATACATGTGCATGTGTCTTTGTAGTAGAAATGGGATTGCTGGGTCAAATGGTATTTCTTTCTGGTTCTAGATCCTTGAGGAGTAGCCACACTGTCTTCCACAATGGTTGAACTAATTTATACTCCCACCAACAGTGTAAAAGTGTTCCTATTTCTCTATATCCTCTCCAGCATCTGTTGTTTTCTGACCTTTTAATGATTGCCATTCTAACTGGGGTGAGATGGTATCTCATTGTGGTTTAGATTGGCATTTCTCTAATGACCAGTGATGATGAGCTTTTTTTCATATGTTTGTCGGCCACATAAATGTCTTCTTTTGAGAAGTATCCCTTCATATCCTTCACCCACTTTTTGATGGGTTGTTTTTTTTTTCTTGTAAAGTTGTTTAAGTTTTTTGTAGATTCTAGATATTAGCCCTTTTTCAGATGGATAGATTGCAAAAATGTTCTCCCATTCTGTAGGTTGCCTGTTCACTCTGATGATAGTTTCTTTTGCTGTGCAGAAGCTCTTAGGTTTAATTAGATCCCATTTGTCCATTTTGGGTTTGGTTGCCATTGCTTTTGGTGTTTTAGTCATGAAGTCATTGCCCATGCCTATGTCCTGGATGGTATTGCCTAGGTTTTCTTCTAGGGTTTGTTTTTTGTTTGTTTGTTTTGCTTTGCTTTTTTGAGACAGAGTCTCGCCCTGTCACCCAGGCTGGAGTGCAGTGGCGTGATCTCGGCTCATTGCAACCTCTGCTTCCCAGGGTTCAAGCGATTCTCCTGCCTCAGCCTCCAGAGTAGCTAGGACTACAGGCGCATGCCACCATGCCAGGAATTTTTTTTTTTTTTTGTATATTTAGTAAAGATAGGGTTTCACCATGTTAGCCACGATGTCTCAATCTCCTGATCTCGTAATCCACCTGTCTCAGCCTCCCAAAGTGCTGGGATTACAGGTGTGAGCCACCATGCCCAGCCTAGGGTTTTTATGGTTTTAGGTCTTATGTTTAAGTCTTTAATCCATCTTGAGTTAATTTTTGTATAAGGTGTAAGGAAGGGGTCCAGTTTCAGTTTTCTGCATATATGGCTAGCCAGTTTTCCCAACACCATTTATTAAATAGGGAATATTTTCCCCATTGCTTGTTTCTGGCAGGTTTGTCAAAGATCAGATGGTTGTAGATGTGTGGCGTTATGTCTGTGGCCTCTGTCCTATTCCATTGGTCTATATATCTATTTTGGTACCAGTACCATGCTGGTTTGGTTACTATAGCCTTGTAGTATAGTTTGAAGTCAGGTGGCATGATGCCTACAGCTTTGTTCTTTTTCCTTAGGATTGTCTTGGCAATGAGGGCTCTTTTTTGGTTCCATATGAAATTTAAAGTAGTTTTTTAATTCTGTGAAGAAAGTGAATGGTAGCTTGATGGAGATGGCATTGAATCTATAAATTACTTTGGGCAGTATGGTCATTTTCACAATATTGAGTCTTCCTGTCCATGAGCATGGAATGTTTTTCCATTTGTGTCCTCTTTTATTTCCTTGAGCAGTGGTTTGTAGTTCTCCTGGAAGAGGTCCTTCACATCCCTTGTAAGTTGTGTTCCTAGGGATTTTATTCTCTTTGTAGCAATTGTGAATGGGAGTTCACTCATGATTTGGATCTCTGTTTATTGTTGGTGTATAGGAATGCTTGTGATTCTTGCACATTGATTTTGTATCCTGAGACTTTGCTGAAGTTGCAAAGTTATCAGCTTTAGGAGATTTTGGGCTGAGACAATGGGATTTTATAAATATACAATTATGTCATTTAGAAACATAGACAATTTGACTTCCTCTCTTCCTATTTAAATACACTTTATTTCTTTCTCTTGCCTGATTGCCCTGGCCAGAACTTCCAATACTATGTTGAATAGGAGTGGTGAGAAAGGGCATCCTTGTGTTGTGCTGGTTTTCAATGGGAATGCTTCCCGCTTTTGCCCATTCAGTATGATATTGGCTGGGGTTTGTCATAAATACTTCTTATTATTTTGAGATACGTTCCATCAATACCTAGCTTATTGAGAGTTTTTAGCATGAAGCGGTGTTGAATTACATCAAAGGCCTTTTCTGCATCTATTGAGATAATCATGTGGCTTTTGTGTCATTAGTTCTGTTTATGTGATGGATTACATTTATTAATTTGTGTATGTTGAAATAGCCTTGCATCCCAGGGATGAAGGTGATTTGATCGTGGTGGATAAACTTTTTGATGTGCTGCTGGATTCGGTTTGCCAGTATTTTATTGACGATTTTTGCATCGATGTTCATCAGGGATATTTTCCTGAAATTTTCTTTTTTTGTTGTGTTTCTGCCATGTTTTGGTATCAGGATGATGCTGGCCTCATAAAATGAGTTGGAAAGAGTCCCTCGTTTTCTATTGTTTGGATAAGTTTCAGAAGGAATGGTACCAGCTTCTCTTTGTACCTCTGGTAGAAGTCAGCTGTCAATCCATCTGGTCCTGTGCTTTTTTTGGTTGGTAGCCTATTAAGTACTGCCTCAGTTTTAGAACTTGTTATTGGTCTATTCAGGGATTTGACTTCTTCATGGTTTAGTCTTTGGAAGGTGTATGCGTCCAGGAATTTATCCATTTCTTCTAGATTTTCTAGTTTATTTACGTAGATGTGTTTATAGTATTCCTTAATTATAGTTTGTATTTCTGTAAGATCAGTGGTGATATTCCCTTTATCATTTTTTATTGGCTAGTGGTCTATCTATTTTGTTAATCTTTTCAAAAAACAGCTCCTGGATTCACTGATTTTTTTTGTTTGTTTTTAGATAGAGTCTTGCTCTGTTGCCCAGGCTGCAGTGTAGTAGTGATCTCGGCTCACCGCAGCTGGAGTGCAGTAGTGTGATCTTGGCTCACTGCAGCCCCTGCTTCCCGGGTTCCAGCAATTCTCCTGCCTCAGCCTCCTGGGTACCTGGGATTACAGGCGTGCATCACCATGCCTGGCTAATTTTTGTATTTTTAGTAGAGATGGGATTTCATCATGTTGGCCAGGCTGGTCTTGAACTCCTGACCTCAGGTGATCTGCCCACCTCGGCCTCCCAAAGTGCTGGGATTACATGCATGAACCACCGTGCCCGGCTGATTCATTGAATTTTTGAAGGGTATTTTGTGTCTCTATCTCCTTTTTTTCTGCTCTGATCTTAGTTGTTTCTTGTCTTCTGCTAGCTTTTGAATTTGTTTCTCTTGCTTCTCTAGTTCTTTTAACCGTGATGGTTAGGGTGTTGATCTTAGATCTTTCCCACTTTCTCCTGTGGACATTTAGTGCTATAAATTTTCCTCTAAACATTGCTTTAGCTGTGTCCCAGAGATTCTGTTATGTTGTGTCTTTGTTCTCATTGGTTTCAAAGAACTTACTTATTTCTGCCTTAATGTCATTATTTACCCAGTAGTCATTCAGGAGCAGGTTATTCAATTGCCATGTAGTTGTGCAGTTTTGAGTGAGTTTCTTTCTTTCTTTTCTTTTCCTTTCTTTTCCTTCCTTCCTTCCTTCTTTCCTTCCTTCCTTCCTTCCTTCCTTCCTTCCTTCCTTCCTTCCTTCCTTCCTTCCTTCCTTCTTTCTTTTTTTTGACGGAGTCTTGCTCTGTCGCCCAGGCTGGAGTGCAGTGGCATGATCTTGACTCATTGCAAGCTCTGCCTCCCGGGTTCACACCATTCTCCTGCCTCAGCCTCCCAAGTAACTGGGACTACAGGTGCCCACCACCATGCCCATGCCTGGGTAATTTTTTGTATTTGTAGTAAAGATGGGGTTTCACCATGTTAGCCAGGATGGTCTCGATCTCCTGACCTCATGATCTGCCTGCCTAAACCTCCCAAAGTGCTGGGATTACAGGCATGAACCACCGTGCCTGGCCTTCAGTGAGTTTCTTAATCCTGAGTTCTAATTTGATTGCACTGTGTGGTCTGAGAGATTGTTTGTTGTTATTTCTATTATTTTGCATCTGCTGAGGAGTGTTTTACTTCCGATTATGTGGTCAATTTTAGAATAAGTGTGATGTGGTGCTGAAAAAAATGTGTATTCTGTTGATTCGGGGTGGAGAGTTCTGTAGATATCTATTAGAGCTGAGTTCAAGTCCTGAATATCCTTGTTAACCTTCTGTCTCATTGATCTGTCTAATATTGACAGTCTCCCACTGTTATTGTGTGGGAGACTAAGTCTCTTTGTAGGTCTCTAAGAACTTGCTTTATGAATCTGGGTACTCCTGTATCGGGTGCATATATATTTAGGAGCGTTAGCTCTTCTGGTTGCATTGCTCCCTTTACCATTATGTAATGCCCTTCTTTGTCTCTGTTGGCTTAAAGTCTGTTTTATCAAAGACTAGGATTGCAACCCCTGCTTTTATTTATTTATTTATTTATTTATTTATTTATTTATTTTGCTTTCTGTTTGCTTGGTAAATATTCCTCCATCCCCCCCCTTTTTTTTTTTTTTTTTTTTTTTGAGACGGAGTCTCGCTCTGTTGCCCAGGCTGGAGTGCAGTGGGGCAATCTCAGATCACTGCAAGCTCTGCTGCCTCCCAGGTTAACGCCATTCTCCTGCCTCAGCCTCCCTAGAAGCTGGGACTACAGGCATCCGCCACCACACCCGGCTAATTTTTTTGTATTTTCAGTAGAGACGGGGTTTCACCATGTTCGCCAGGATGGTCTCGATCTCCTGACCTCATGATCCGCCTGCCTCGGCCTCCCAAAGTGTTGGGATTACAGGCGTGAGCCACTGGGCCTGGCCCATCCCTTTATTTTGAGCCTGTGTGTGTCTCTGCATGTGAGATGGGTCTCCTGAATACAACACACCAATGGGTCTTGACTCTTTATCCAATTTGCCATTGGGAAATTGCAAATTTCCCAATGCAGGAAGGGAAAACCACCTACTCAAGCCTCAGTAATGGTGGACTGCCTCCCCTGTCAAGCTCAAGGGCCCCAGGTTGACTTCAGACTGCTGTGCTGACAGCGAGAATTTCAAGCCAGTGGATGTTAGCTTGCTGGGCTCCGTGGGTGTGGTATCTGCTGAGCTAGACCATTTGGCTCCCTGGCTTCAGCCCCATTTCCAGGAGAGTGAACGGTTCTGTTTCATGTCTTTTAATTGGGGTCATTAATATTGTTATGTGTGAATTTGATCCTGTCATTATGATGTTCACTGGTTATTTGCCTGTTAGGTGATGCAGTTTCTTCCTAGCATCGATGGTCTTTACAATTTGGTATGTGTTTGCAGGGCCTGATACCGGTTTTTCCTTTCCATATTTAGTGCTTCCTTCAGGAGTTCTTGTAGGGCAGGACTGGTGGGAACAAAATCTCTCAGCATTTGCTTGTCTATAAAGGATTTTATTTCTCCTTCGCTTATGAAGCTTAGTTTGGCTGGATATGAAATTCTGGATTGAAAATTCTTTTCTTGAAGAATGTTGAATATTGGCCCCCACTCTCTTCCGGCTTGTAGGGTTTCTGCAGAGAGATCCACTGTTAGTCTGATGGGTTTCCCTTTGTGGGTAACCTGACCTTTCTCTATGGCTGCCCTTAACACTTTTTTCTTCATTTCAAGCTTGGTGAATCTGACAATTATGTGTGTTGGAGTTGCTCTTCTCGAGGAGTATCTTTGTGGTGTTCTCTGTATTTCCTGAATTTGAATGTTGACCAGTTTTGCTAGGTTGGGGAAGTTTTCCTGGAAAATATCCTGAAGAATTTTTTCCAACTTGGTTCCATTCTCCCCGTCACTTTCACGTACACCAATCAAACATAGGTTTGGTCTTTTCACATAGTCCCGTATTTCTTGGAGGCATTGTTCGTTCCTTTTCATTCTTTTGTCTCTAAGCTTGTCTTCATGCTTTATTTCATTAAACTGATCTTCAATCTCTGATATCCTTTCTTCCACTTGATCAATTCAGCAACTGATACTTGTGTATGCTTCACGAAGTTCTTGTGCTGTGTTTTTCAGCTCCAACAGGTCATTTATGTTCTTCTCTAAGCTGGTTATTCTAGTTAGCAATTCCTCTAACTTTTTAAAAAGGTTCTTAGCTTCCTTGCGTTGGGTTAGAACATGCTCTTTTAGCTTGGAGGAGTTTGTTATTATCCACCTTCTGAAACCTACTTCTGTCAATTCATTAAACTCATTCTCCATCCGGTTTTGTTCCCTTGCTGGCAAGTTGTGATCCTTTAGAGGAGAAGAGGCATTCTGGTTTTTGGAATTTTCAGCCTTTTTGTGCTGGTTTTTCCTCCTCTTCGTGGATTTATCTACCTTTGGTCTTTGATGTTGGTGACCTTTGGATGGGGTTTCTGTGTGGACATCCTTTTGGTTGATGTTGATACTATTACTTTCTGTTTGTTAGTTTTCCTTCTAACAGTCAGGCCCCTCTGCTGCAGGTCTGCTGGAGTTTGCTGGAGGTCCACTCCAGACCCTGTTTGCCTGGGTATCACCAGCTGATGCTGCAGAACAGCAAAGATTGCTTCTTGTTTCTTCCTCTGGAAGCTTCATCCCAGAGGGGCACCCACCAGATGCCAGATGGAGCTCTCCTGTATGAGGTGTCTGTCCACCCCTGCTGGGAGATGTCTCCCAGTCAGGAGGCATGGGGGTCAAGGACCCACCTGAGGAGGCAGTCTGTCCCTTAGCAGAGCTCGAGCACTGTGCTGGGAGATCCATGGTTCTCTTCAGAGCTGGCAGGCACGAACATTTAAGTCAGCTGAAGCTGAGCCTACAGCCGCCCCTTCCCCCAGGTGCTCTGTCCCAGGGAGATGGAAATTTTATCTATAAGCCCCTGACTGAGGCTGCTGCCTTTCTTTCAGAGATGCCCTGCCCAGATAGGAGGAATCTAGAGAGGGAGTGTGGCTACAGCAGCTTTGCTGAGCTGTGGTGGGCTCCACCTAGTCTAAACTTCCCAGTGTCTTTGTTTACACTGTGAAGGGAAAACTGCCTACTCAAGCCTCAGTAATGGTGGACTGCCTCCCCTGTCAAGCTCGAGTGCCCCAGGTTGACTTCAGACTGCTGTGCTGACAGCGAGAATTTCAAGCCAGTGGATGTTAGCTTGCTGGGCTCTGTGGGTGTGGTATCTGCTGAGCTAGACCATTTGGCTCCCTGGCTTCAGCCCCCTTTCCAGGAGAGTGAACGGTTCTGTCTCATTGGTGCTCCAGCTGCCACTGGGGTATGAAAAAAAACTCCTGCAGCTAGCTTGGTGTCTGCCCAAATGGCTACCCAGTTTTGTGCTTAAAACACAGGGCCCTGGTGGCATAGGCACCCGAGGGAATCTCCTGGTCTGCGGGTTGCGAAGACCATGAGAAAAGCATAGTATCTGGGCTGGAATGCACTGTTTCTCACAGCATGGTCCCTCATGGCTTCCCTTGGCTAGGGGAGGGAATTCCCTGACCCCTTGCACTTCCTGCATGAGGCGATGCCCCACCCTGCTTCAGCTTGCCCTCCATGGGCTGTACCCACTGTCTAATCAGTCCCAGTGAGATGAACTGGGTACCTCAGTTGGAAATGCGGAAATCACCCGCCTTCTGCATTGATCTTACTGGGAGCTGCAGACCGGAGCTGTTCCTAGTTGGCTATAAAGCCACCCAATAAAAGGTGTTTTTCAAGGATGTGGAGAAATTGGAGACCTCACGCATTACTGGCGTATACCGGGAATGTAAAATGGTGCAGTTGCTGTGGATAACAGTTTGGAAGTTTCTCAAAAAGTTAAATATAGAATTACCATATGACCAACAAATTCTGCTACTGGTTATGTACCTCTGAAGAACTGAAAACAGGCATTCGCACACCAATTTCTATATGAATGCTCATGATTCACAGTAGCCAAAAGGTGGAAACAACCTTTTGAACCCAACTGTCCAGCAACAGATGAATAGATAAAATGTGATGTATCAATAATACGGAATCTTATTCAGTCCTGAAAAGGAACGTGTACTGATGAATGCTACAACATGGATGAGCCTCAAAAACATTTGCCAAATGAAAAAAGCCAGACCCTAACGGGCACATGTTATATGATTCTGTTTGTATAAATATCCAGAAGAGGCAAATCTATAGAGACAAGAGACAGATTTTCACAGCCAGAACCTGGAGGTGGGGAGTGCCTGCTTAACGGGGAGGGGTTTCCTTTGGTTGTATTGAAAATTAGAACTAGATAGAAATAATGTATGCCCATCACTGTGAAAGTAATAAATGCCACTGTATTATACACTTTAAAATTATTTATTTATTTATTTATTTATTTATTTATTTATTTATTGAGGCAGAGTCTTGCTCTGACGCCCAAGTTGGAGTGCAATGGCATGATCTCGGCTCATTGCAACCTCTGCCTCCCAGGTTCAAGCTATTCTCCTGCCTCACCCTTCTGAGTAGCTGGGATTACAGGCACCCACCACCACACTCGGCTAATTTTTTTTTTTTTTTTCCAGTACAGATGGGATTTCACCATGTTGGCCAGGCTGGTCTTGAACTCCTGACCTCAAGTGATCCGCATGCCTTGGCCTCCCAAAGTGCTGGGATTACAGGCATGAGCCACCGCACGCAGCCACTAAAATGATTTAAATGGAGAATATGTTGTGAATTTTACCTCAATAAAAGGATAAATATAAATAAATACGTAGGAGACTTATAAGTCACCCATTAATGTAACAACAGGGAAAGAGTATTTAGGCAATATACAATCTATTTTTAAAAGATATTTAGGTCCCGGCACAGTGGTTTACGCCTGTAATCTCAGCACTTTGGGAAGCTGAGGTGGGCGGATCACCTGAGGTCAAGATCATCTTGGCCAACATGATCAAACTCCGTCTCTACTAAAAATACAAAATTAGCCGGGTGTGCTGGTGTACGCCTGTGATCCCAGCTACTTGGGGGGCTGAGGCAGGAGAATCGCTTGACCCTGGGAGGCAGAAGTTGCAGTGAGCCTAAATCTTCCCATTGCACTCCAGTCCGGGCAACAAGAGTGGAAACTCCCTCTCAATAAATAAATAAATAAACGAACAAATAAATAGGCTGGGCACAGTGGCTCACGCCTGTAATCCCAGCACTTTGGGAGGCTGAGGAGGGCGGATCAGGAGGTCAGGAGTTCAAGACCAGCCTGACCAACATGGTGAAACCCAGTCTCTACTAAAAATACAAAAATTAGCCGGGAGTGGTGATGCGTGCCTGTAGTCCCAGCTACTCAGGAGGCTGAGACAGGAGAATCGCTTGAACCCAGGAGGCAGAGGTTGCCATGAGCCGAGATTGTGCCACTGCACTCCAGCCTGGGCAATAAAGTGAGCCTCCATCTCAAAAATAAATAAATAAATAACAATAAAAAAAGATAGATGGAAGCTTTGGGTCATTGCTTTTTTTTTTTTTTTTTTTTGAGATGGAGTTTTGCTCTTTTTGCCTAGGCTGGAGTGCAATGGCATGATCTCGGCTCACCGCAACCTACGCCTCCCGGGTTCAAGCGATTCTTCTGCCTCAGCCTCCCAAGTAGCTGGGATTACAGGCATGTGCCACCACGCCCGGCTAATTTTATATTTTTTAGCAGAGATGGGGTTTCTCCATGTTGGTCAGGTTGGTCTCGAACTCCTGACCTCAGGTGATTCAGCCGCCTCAGCCTCCCAAAGTGCTTGGATTACAGGCGTGAGCCACGGAGCCTGGCTGTGTGTGTGTGTGTGTGTGTGTGTGTGTGTGTGTGTGTGTGTGTGTGTGTGTTTTGTGCGATGGGAGTCTCTGTCGCCCAGGCTGGAGTGCAGTGGTGCAATCTCGGCTCACTGCAACCTCTGCCTCCCAGGTTCAAGCGATTTTCCTCCCTCAGCCTCCCCAGTAGCTGGGACTACAGGCGCACCACCATGCCTGGCTCATTTTTATATTTTTGGTGGAGATGGGGTTTCACCACATTGGCCAGACTGGTAACTCCTGAATTCAGGTGATCCACCCACCTCATCCTCCCAAAGTGCTGGGATTACAGGTGTGAGCCACCGCGCCCAGCCTGGGTCATTGTTTAAATGGAAGCATTTTTCTTTCTTCGTGGTACATAAAGTCTCGGTGCATCTTAGATTCAGGCACATCTCAAGTGAGCTGAAACGCGGTACTCAATTGTAAGCTCATTTAGTTGTGTGTGCCTCTTTGCTGTACGTGACTTTTACTGTGTGAATGCTGTGGAACTCTAGCCTTGCTAAAAAAAACATGCTCCTGTGTATTCGGTTTCATTTGGGGTAACAGGCAGTCCAAAATATCTGACTTCACAGGTCTAAAGGTTTTCTCGCTCATGTAAACGAAGTCCAGGGGCGGGCAGTCAGGTCTGCCCTGCCAGAGCCAGGAAACCACGCACGGTTGCTCCCTTCCCCTGCAGAGAAGCCTGTGCCCCGACCCCTGGGGGAGGCTTCCTCCAAGTTGCACATGAGGCCGGGGATTAGCGTTTTAGTCTGCTCAGCTAAAAATCGGTGTTTCTGATTGCCAACCAGTGACAGCACATGCGGTGCCCAGCCCTGGGTTTCTAAACCCCATTCTGTCGTCCCAATTGGTCCTGGGATGTCTGGCTGGGTCCAGGGCTTGGCGTCCTACAGTGACAAAACGTGTGAAAGTGAAGTTGAGCAAGAAGAGGAACAGCATAGCAGCAGATTGTAACCCAACACTGTCTGAGTCTATGCGAACAGACCCATTATTCTCCCTAAGGGAAGTGCGCATCTTCCCTAGCCGCTACTGTCCGCTTTCTGCGCGGCCGGGCTGGGCTCCGGCCGCAGTGAGGCAGTCTCGTGTAGATGAGACCACCATCCTCACCGGCCGAGGAGATGCCCCTGGACCACCTGCATGGTCAGGATCCAGGCAGGTGACAGGGCTCAGGGCCGCAGCCGAGTCCCCCAGAAACAGTCCCCCTGGGACAGTGGCTTCACGCTGGCCCGAGAGGATTCAGACTGGCCAGGCCAGGCCAGACCAAGTCTTCTAAGGCAGTTCCTTGCAGTGAACCTCCTACTGTGTGTGTGTCTGTGTGGAGTGTGTGTGATATGTGAGTGTGGGGTGTGTGTGGTGTGGTTGTGTGGTTTGATGTGTGTGGGGCAATTGTGTGTGTGGTGTGGTGTGTATGATGCTGTATGTGATGCTGTGTGGAGCGTGTGGTGTGGTGTGTGTGGTGTGTGTCATGGTGTGTGGTGTGTGATCGTGTGGTGTGCGTGAGATGTGTGTGGTATGTGCTGGGGTGTATGGTGTGGTTGTGGTGTGTGGTGGTGTGATGGGGTGTGGTGTGTATGATGGGATGTGTGTGGTGCGGTGATGGGGTGTGTGTGGTGTGGTGATGGGGTGTGTGGTGTGGTTCTGTGTGGTGTGTGTGAAGGGGTGTGTGATGTGGTTGTGTGTGTTGCTGTGATGGGGTATGGCGTGTGTGATAGTGTGTGATGGGATGTGTGTGTGCTGGGATGTGTGGTTGTGTTGTGTGATAGGGTGTATGGTGTGGCTGCGTGTTGTGTGGTGTGTGTGGTGGCGTGAGGAAATGTGTGTGGTGTGGTTGTGTGTGATGGGTTGTGTGTGGTGTGTGATGGGGTGTGTGTGGTGTGGTTGCATGTGGTGTGACGTGAGGTGTGTGCATGGTGGTGTGATGGGATGTATTGTGGATGTGTGTGGTGTATGATGGGGTGTGTGTGGTGTAGTGTGAGGGTGTGTGGTGTGGTTGTGTGTTGTGTGGTGTGTATGGGGTGTGGCGTGGTTGTGTGATGGCGTGTGTTGCGTATGATGGGGTGTGTGGTGTGATGGGGTGTATTGTGGGTGTGTGGTGTATGATGGTGTGTGTGTGGTGTAGTTGTGTGTTGTGGTGTGTGTGATGGGATGTTTGGTGTGGTTGTGTGGTGTGCGATGGGGTGTGTGGTGTGGTGTATCATGGGTGTGTGTGTGATGGGGTGTGTATGTGGTGTGGCTGTGTGTGCCCCTCTCCCTTCCTGCTGCCTGCTCAGTGGCCCCTGACACTCTGCTGCATGACCCGATGCCTCCCTTCCCCAAGTGTGGAGAGTGGCTGGGTCCCTGCAGCGGGAGGTGGTGCTGTGAGAAGGCCCCGGGACCTTCCACACCATCCAGGGCGTGGGGGACACCTGCAGGCCCCGAAGACCCAGCAGCTCTGAAGACTGAGCAGCACCAAGTCCGTCTGGCCGTCTCTGGGGAAACTGGCCCACATCAGGTCCCTGGCACTGTCTCCAGGGTGCTGCGGTTTTATTCAGTTTTCCCAAAACAAGAGGGGTGTGGTTCTGGGGGTCGTAACCCAGTACTGCACCCCAAGGCTCTAGCATCCGGGCTCAGCTGCAGGGGCTGGGTCGCAGTCAGGAGGGAAAGGCTGTCCCCTGCCCCCGGGGGCACCTCTCATAAGCAGGGGTGCAGGCAAGGAGGCCTAGGGGACAGGGCCCCCCACGTGGACTTTCTGCCAGCAGAGGAGGGTGCACTAGGGACAGCGGCTCCCAACCCTCAGCCCTCGGGTCTCCTCTCATAGCTCTGCTTCCCACCTACCCACACGCTCCCTCGGGTCTGTTCCCCTCGGGTGCGCTCCACTTAACGCAGCCTAGGCACCAAGGAGCTGCTTTCAGCAGTGCATTCATGAGACGCAATGGATTGAGCAGATCTGTCATAATTGATGGCAGTTCCTTCAGAAGCTCATTCCAGTTGCCCCACTTCCTGCTACTACCTTTGGTTCCCTCAGGACCCAACTGGAGAGCCCAGGCCACTTGATCCTTTTGGTTTCTGTGGTTTCCAGGGACTTTGTATGTAAGGTTTCATTTTCTATCAATCTGACCAATTTTTTTTTTCTCCTTTGTCTCAGCTGAGCGTAAAAGCATTTACCATTAACTACTTTGTGTATCAGTAGAGTTCAGAGTGTTGCGGGAAGTCAGGGACCCTGCCACGGCAGAAGAACATAAATTGTGAAGACTTCATGGACATTTATTAGTTCCTCAAATTAAAACTTTTATAATTTCTTACACCTGCCTTTACTGCAATCGCTGAACATAAATTGTGAAGATTTCATGGGCATTTATCACTTCTCCAATCAATACTCTTATAATTTCCTATTCCTGTCTTTAATCTCTTAATCCCGTCATCTTCATAAACTGAGGATGTATGTCACCTCAGGACCCTGTGATGATTGAGTTAACTCCACAAATTGTAAAACATGTGTGTTTGAACAATATGAAATCTGGGCACCCTGAAAAAGAACAGGGTAACAGCAATGTTCAGAGAACAAGGGAGATAACCATAAGGTCTGACCGCCTGCGGGGCCAGGCAGAACAGAGTCATGTTTTTCTTATTGCAGAAAACGAGTAGGAGAAATATCACTGAATTTTTTTCCTAGTAAGGAATAACCCTGGGAAGGGAATGCATTCCCAGGGGAAGCCTATGGACAGCCGCTCTAGGGTTGTCTGCCTTATGCAGTTGAAGATAAGGGATGAAATATGCCCTTGTCTCTTGCAGTGCCCTCAGGCTTGCTAGGATTAGGAAATTCTAGCCTGGCGAATTCTAGTCAGACTGGTTCTCTGCTCTTGAACCACTTCCTGTTAAGATGTTTATCAATGACAATGCGTGCACAGCGGGACATGGAACCTCATTAAGAATTCTAATTTCACCCTGGCCTTGTGACCTTGCTCTGCCCTTCTGCCCTTGTGATCTTTTATTGCTATTTGAAGCATGTGATCTCTGTGACCCACTATTTGCACTCCCCTCCCCTTTTGAAATCCGCAATACAAACTTGCTGATTTTGAGGCTCAGGTGGGCATCACGGAACCTGCCGACATGTGATGTCACCCCCAGAGGCCCAGCTGTAAAATTTTTCTCTTTTGTATTCTTTCTCTTTATTTCTCAGACTGGCTGACACTTACGGAAAATAGAAAAGAACCTACATTGAAATATTGGGGGTGGTTCCCCTGATACAGAAGACTTTTGTTTATTGTTATAAAATTAATGTGTGGACCAGGCACATGGTGGTTCACACCTGTAATCCCACCACTTGGGGAGGCCGAGGTGGGCAGACTGTTGGAGTCCAGGAGCTCGAGACCAGCCTGGCAACATGATGAAACCCCATCTTTACTAAAAACACAAAACATTAGCCAGGCAGGGTGGCGTGAGCCTGTAGTCTCAGCTACTCAGGAGGCTGAAGTGGGAGAATCACCTGAGCCCAGAAGGTCAAGGCTGCAGTGAGCCATGATAGCACCACTGCACTCCAGCCTGGTCAACAGACTGAGACCCTGTCTCAAAAACAAACAACAGAAGAGGACACAAAAAAAGTGAAAGATATTCCATGCTTATGGTCTTGAAGAATGAATATTGTTAAAATGACAATTCTGCCCCAAAGTAATTTACACATTAAATGCAATCCCTATCAAAATACCAATGACATTCTTCACAGAAATAGAAAAAAAAAATCCTAAAATCTGTATGGAACTAAAAAAGATGCCGAATAGCCAAAACAATCCTGAGCAAAAACAACAAAGCTGGCATCACACAACCTTTCTTCAAAATTTATTACAAACCTATAGTGACCAAAATAGCATGGAACTGGCATAAAAACAGACACATAGATCAATGAGACAGAATGGAAAATCCAGATATAAATTCACGCATTTATAACCAACTCATCTTCTACAAAGGCGCCAAGAACTTACAATGGGGGAAATGACAGCTTTCAATAAATGGTGCTGGGAAAACTGGATATCCACATGCAGAATGTGGAGACCCCTAACTCTCACTTTACACAAAAATCACAGAAATGGATTAAAGACTTAAATCAAGACCTGAAACTGTGAAACTACTAGAAGAAAATGTTGGGGAAACTCTCCAGGACATTGGTCTGGGCAAAAATGTTTTGTATAAGGCCTCAAAAGCGCAGGCAACCAAAATGGACAGTTGGGATTACATCAAGCTGAAAAGCTGCACAGCAAAATAATCAACATAGTAAAAAACAACCCGAAGAATGAGAAAAAATATTTGAAAACTATCCATTTGATAAGGGATTCATAACCTGAATATATAAGGAGCTCAAACAACTCAATAGCTAAGTTGTATCACTTCAAACTATATTCTTAGAAATGTAAGCTATTAATTATAATCAACAGGATAACCACTACGAAAAATCTTTAAAACATTACAGAAAAGAAAACGAGGGAATTCAAATGGAATACTAGCAAAATCAATCAAATACAAAACACTATTGGAGGAATTTAGGGGAAAAAAGATTGAAACTTACAGAAAACAAATAGCAAAGTGACAGAAGTGGTTCCTAATCAGAAATCATTTTGAATTTAAATGTATTTTAATTCACCAACTGAAAGAGAGATTGGCAGAATGGATTTTAAAAACATGACCCAACTACATGCTATCTACAGGTGACTTAAATCCAAAGACACAACGAGATTTACAGTGAAAGGATGGAAAAATATTTTCCATGAATTAGTAACCAATAGAAAGCTGGCATGGCTGAGATTGTGCCACTACTCTCCAGTCTGGACAATAAGAGCGAAACTCTGTCTCAAAAAAAACCCCAAAAAAACAGATAGCTGGCATGACTACTAATACCAGAAAATAAGACTTTATAAGACTTTAAGTCAAAACTTGTTACAAGAGATAAAAAAAAAAAGGACATTATGTATTGATAAAAGGTCAATCCATCAAAAACATTATAAGAATTATAAAGACACAAACGCCAAACAGCAGATCTCCAAAACATATGAAGCAAACATTGAACTGAAGGGAGAAAGAGATCGAAAATAACGGAGGCTGGGCATGATGGCTCACGCCTGTAATCCAGGCACTTTGGGAGGTCGAGGTGGATAGATCAGTTGAGGTCAGGAGTTCAGGGTCGGCCTGGCCAACATGGCAAAACCCCATCTCTACTAAAAATAAAAAACAAAAATACAAAACTCAGCTGGGCATGGTGACAGGTGCCTGTAGTCCCAGCTACTTGGGAGGCTGAGGCAGGGGAATTGCTTGAACACGGGAGGCAGAGGTTACAGTGAGCTGAGATCATGCCACTGCACTCCAGCCTGGGCGATGGAGTGAGACTCCATCTCAAAAAAGTTAAATAAAATAATAGCTGGAGACCTCAATACCCCAGTGTCGATAATGGAACATCTAAACATAACAAGAAGGAAACAGCAGACTTGAACAACACTATCAACCATCTAAACCTAAGGGACACAAATCAAGTCTCAATCACTTGGGGTCAGGAATTTGAGACCAGCCTGGCCAACATGGTGAAACTCTGTCTCTACTAATAATACAAAACCGGCTGGCCAAGCGCGGTGGCTCATACCTGTAATCCCAGCACTTTGGGAGGCTGAGGCGGGTAGATCACCTGAGGTCAGGAGTTCAAGACCAGCCTGGCCAACATGGTGAAACCCGGTCTCCACTAAAAATACAAAAATTAGCTGGGTATAGTGGCAGGTGCTATAATCTCAGATACTCAGGAGGCTGAGGCAGGAGAATTGCTGGAACCCAGGAGGCAAAGATTGCAGTGAGCCGAGATTGCACCATTGCACTCCAGCCCGGGGGAAAACAGCAAGACTCCGTCTCAAAAAAATAAAAATAAAAATACAAAAACTAGCCGGGTGTGGTGGTGGGTACCTGTAATCCCAGCTACTTGGAAGGCTGAGGCAGGAGAATCGCTTAAAACTGGGAGGTGGAGGACTGGGCGCTGTGGCTCACGCCTGTAATCCCAGCACTTTGGGAGGCCGAGGCAGGTGGATCACGAGGTCAGGAGATCGAGACCATCCTGACTAACATGGTGAAACCCTGTCTCTAGTAAAAAATACAAAAATTAGCCGGGTGTGGTGGCGGGCGCCTGTAGTCCCAGCTACTCCGGAGGCTGAGGCAGGAGAATGTGGTGAACCTGGGAGGCGGAGCTTGCAGTGAGCCGAGATCGCACCACTGTACTCCAGCCTGGGCGACAGAGCGAGACCCTATCTCAAACAAAACAAAACAAAACAAAACAAAACAAAAAACAACAAAAAAACAACAACTGGGAGGTGGAGGTTGCAGTGAGCTGAGATCACGCCACTGCACTCTAGCCTGGGCAACAGAGAGAGACCCTGTAAAAAAAAAAAAAAAAGGAAAAATAGAATCAACAAAACTGAAAGTTGATTCTTTGAAGAGGCTAACAAAATTGACTTACCTTTACCTATAAAGCTAAAGATGATTAAGCTATATTTAGAAAAAGAAAACATAAATAACTATCAGAAATGAACACAGGGACACTACCACTAACCTTACAGAAATAAATGCCAGTGCATTAGATAAACTGGATGAAATGGACAAATTCCCTAGAAACACTCAATTACCACAACTGACTCAAGAAAAAATAGAAAATTTGAACAGATCTACAACAGGCAGTGATTGAATCAGCGATAAAAAACCTCCAACAAAGACAAGACTAGCACCACATGCCTTCACTGTTGAATTCCACAAAACCTTTAAATAATTAATACCAAAATCTTTCTCAAACTCTTCCAGTAAACATCAGAGGAAGGAAAACTTTCTAACCCATTTTATGAAGCCAGCACTACCCTGATACCAAAGTCAGACAAAGGCACCACAAGAAAACTAGAGACTAATCTCTTCTTGATGCAAAAATCCTCAACAAAATATTAGCAAAGTAAAATCAACAAATTATTATAAAGGATTATTCACTATGGCCAGGTAGAATTCATCCCAGCAATGAAAGTGTGGTTCAATATACAAATATTAATCAATATATGACATTAATAGACTAAAGGAGAAAAACCACAGGTTCATTTTGATGCCAAAAAAAAAAAATTGGCAAAATTCACCATTTCATAACAAAAACACTTGCCAAATTTAGAAGGTACTTCTTCAACATGATAAAGGGTATTTATGAAAACTCACAGCTGGCCGGGCACAGTGGCTCATGCCTGTAATCCCAGCATTTCGGCAGGCCGAGGCGGGTGGATCACGAGATTAGGAGATCAAGACCATCCTGGCTAACATGGTGAAACTCCATCTCTACTAAAAATACAAAAAATTAGCCCACGTGGTGGTGCGTGCCTGTATCCAAACTACTCCAGAGGCTGAGGCAGGAGAATCACTTGAACCCGGGAGGCAGAGGTTGCAGTGAGCCAAGATCACTGCACTCCAGCCTGGGTGACACAGCAAGACTCCATCTCAAAAAAAAAAAAAAAAAAAAAGGAAAACAGAAAACCCACAGCTAACATCACACT
Organism: Macaca thibetana thibetana; assembly: GCF_024542745.1. Taxonomy (NCBI): domain Eukaryota; kingdom Metazoa; phylum Chordata; class Mammalia; order Primates; family Cercopithecidae; genus Macaca; species Macaca thibetana. The sequence continues at coordinate 97,004,757 of NC_065585.1, read as the reverse complement.
CAATGGTGAGAGATGAAAACTTTCTCCCTAAGATCGGGAACAAGAGAAGGATGCCCACTTTTACCACTGCTGCTCAGCATTGTGCTGAATGTTCTAGCCACAACAATTAGGTAAGAAAAAAGAAAAGGTAGTCAAATTGGAAAAGAAATAAAACTATCTCTATGCACAGATGACATCATCCTATATATAGAAAATCCCAAAGAATACACAAAATAAGTACTAAAGCTATTAAATTAATTCAGCAAAGTTGCAGGAGAAAAGACCAACACACAAAATCAGTTGTTTGTATACACTAGCAATGAACAATCTGGAAACATAGTTAGGAAAAACAATTCCATTTACAATAGTAGCCAAAAGAACAAAATAGGTAGGAATAAATTTAACCAAGGAAACAAAACATTAGAAGTATTTAAAACTGCTAAAAATTGCAAACCATTGTTGAAGGAAATTAAACAAGACATAAATAAATGGAAATGCATTCTGTGCTCATGGATTGAAATACAGTATTGTTAAGATGGCAATATTAACCAAAGTAATCTGCAGATTCGATGCAATTCCTATCAAACGCCCAATGGTCTTTTCGCTTTTTGAAAAGCTGATCCTTAAATTTTTTTTTTTTGACACACTGTCTCAAAAACAAGTGTCAGTGTCGCCCAGGCTGGAGTGCAGTGGCACGATCCCTAAATTCTTTTTTTTTTTTTTTTTTTGAGACGGAGTCTTGCTCTGTTGCCCAGGCTGGAGTGCAGTGGCCGGATCTCAGCTCACTGCAAGCCCCGCCTCCCGGGTTCACGCCATTCTCCTGCCTCAGCCTCCCGAGTAGCTGGGAGTACAGGCGCCCGCCACCTCGCCCGGCTAATTTTTTTTGTATTTTAGTAGAGACGGGGTTTCACCGTGTTAGCCAGGATGGTCTCGATCTCCTGAACTCGTGATCCGCCCGTCTCGGCCTCCCAAAGTGCTGGGATTACAGGCTTGAGCCACCGCGCCCGGCCCCAAATCAAATATTCTTATTCAGCAAGAATCACGAGTTGAAGTTCAAGCCCCAGTGATGATTCAGATGTGCAGTTCCTACATTGTGTAATGACCATGTAACATCTAGTGTAATTTTCTGAATGTTTTCTGAATGCTGTACACAGCAAGAGTTTCTTCTTACTGCACTCTCGTGAGCAATGATGAACTTTTTGAGCACACGGCTTTGAGACTAGACCCACAAACACAACTTGTAACAATCAATTTTTTTTTTTTGTTTTGGAGATGGAGTTTCACTCTTGTTGCCCAGGCTGGAGTGCAATGGCACGATCTTGGCTCACCGCAACCTCTGCCTCCTGGGTTCAAGCAATTCTCCTGCTTCGGTCTCCTGAGTAGCTGGGATTACAGGCATGGGCCACCACACCTGGCTAATTTTGTATTTTTAGTGGAGATGGGGTTTCTCCATGTTGGTCAGGCTGGTCTCGAACTCCCGAACTCAGGTGATCCATCCGCCTCAGCCTCCCAAAGTGCTAGAATTACAGGTGTGAGCCACCACACCTGGCCGTAACAATCAACTTTTATTGATATGAAAAGTAATCATTAAAAAAACAGGGTTTCCTACAATGTAGGTGATCCATTTAATGAATGTAGTCCAAATTATCAGGACTCAAGCAAGAATTATAGCGAATTAGTTGTTACAGAAAACAATATATTATCAACTCTACTCCAAAGTGGGCTTACTTTGGCCATTTTTGTGCAAAAATATTTACTAGATCATGTGTACCAGATTGTTCACATACACGATCACTTATTTTTCTTTACAAATGAAATATGGTTCAATAGGTGTCACTTGTTAAGAAGATAAATTTGTTATTTTACTTTTAAAAATAGACATGTGATCTCACTATGTTGCCCTCTTGGTCTTTAACTCCTGGGCTCAAGGAGTTCAAGCAATCTTCCTGCCTTGGCCTCCCAGTGTGCCTGGACATTAATGTTTATTTTAAATGCCATAACGCATTTAACCCGCATTTATCAGAACAAACTAGGCAAGTAGTATAATAAACTATTTTGTAAGATGAATATTTTGCTCTTTAAACTGCTTAAAAGAGATACACACTACTTTTGGAAAAAAACTTTATTAAACACTCAAGAGTATACTTCTCAAAATCACAGAAGAGTTTCCAAATACAAGTGTTAGAAGGAGAAAACAACAACAAAAAGCTAAAAGCCAATCAGAAACAGTTCAGGTGTGCAGAGGACTGCAGGGGGGACAGGGACTGCACATGGGAAGGAGCCACTTTTGTATTCCATAATTTGATCTTGTGCTAGAATGCATGCTTTTTTTTCCTCCAAATGAGGAATTCATTTCAAATAGGAATTTCTTTTATTCTCCTGGAACTAAAATGCTTAGTGCTATCCCTAACATCAACCATGGGATTTTTGAAGTTATCCCAAATTTGCAATGCATAAAGCACTTTTACGTATCTTCCAGTTGTAGATCGGAATAGCAAAAGTGAATGCTATGACCAAAATTTTTACCCTCCTAAATAAAGACGTTTCCTTCTAGAGAGCAAATCTACCGTAAAATGTCAAAACTAAAAGAGAATAAAATGAAAGGAAAAAACCTAGAAAAATATCCTAAAATATCAAATGCAGTCATTTCTAAATATAAGCCATAATTAGAGCTTTACCTATTGTTCTTATTGTTCCTATGCTGCTTCTACAATGTTACATCAACTATACTTAGCTTTACTCTCCCAAAATCTTGGCCATGAAGCCTTCTGAGTGTGCTTTCCAATGTGCCAGAACCAGAGGGCATTCCAAGGTTTCTCACATTTCCTGTTTATGGAGACAGCTGTTTCACTAACTTGCAGCACTTGTAAATGCTTTGAAAGCTGATCACATACTATATTCTTGACTTAATACTTTGGTAAGCCTGGCTATGTATCTTTCTATAAACCTCACCTAACCTTTGATGTTACTATAACCTTATCTTTGACTTAACCCATATACATTTACTCATAATCTTGATTTAAACTCATGCTATAAAACTGTAGCACGAAAGGGATTTCTCTTTAGTGCTTCAGGAAAATCAGCTCATGGATTACTGCCAACCAAAGTATAGTAGATTCTTTAAACAATGTAACACCTCCTATCTGCAGACTCCCACAGACCTCACATCCAGGGCTCCCATCCTTCCCAGGTTCTGCCAAGGATGTTGGGGTCTGTTGCCTGGTCAATCAAGCACTTCACTTGAGTTTCTTCTGAAAGCCCACCCTCTGGTTCTCGGGCACGAATGTTGTGATCTTTGCTTCCTCGTGCCACAGCCACATAGTCTCTGAAAGCAGGCGCCTTCTCGTGACCCAGTAGCAGCTCATCACTGGAAAAAGAACAAACAGAAAACACAAAGCATGTGTTATTTTCCTTTGTTGCCCGCATTCCTAGTGATCCTATCCAAACACATTCCCCATGTCATCACTCACAGAGTCTTTTCTGTGGCTTATAACCTTTCAGTAAAAGACTGGATCTGTAGGAAAACAGAACAAGAATTATGCTGCTCAAGTTTTTGTGTGAATGTAAGCCTTCACTTCTCCTGAATGAATTCCTAGGATTCACCTAGGAGTGCCATTGCTGGGTTCACAATGATAACTCTATGTTTAACTTTGTGAAGAACTGCCACCTTCCCACAGCAGATGCACCCTTTCCCACTCCCACCAGCAGAGTATGAGGAGTCCACCTTCTCTACATCCTCAACATTTGTTAGATTCCTTTTTTTTTAATTAAAAAAAAAAAAAGAAAGTTTTAAAAATTTTTGGTAGAGACAGGGTCTTGCTATATTGCCCAGGCTAGACTTGAACTCCTGGGATCTAGTTATCCTCCTGCCTTGGCCTCCCAAAGTGCTGGGATTACAGGTATGAGCCACTGCATTAGCCCCATTTTAAAATTATAGCCATCTGGCAAGGCGTGGTGGCTCACCCGAGGTCAGGAGTTCAAGACCAGCCTGGCCAACATGGCGAAACCCCATTTCTACTAAAAATACAAAAATTACCAGGTGTGGTAGCATGCACCTGTAATTCCAGTTACTCAGGAGGCTGGGACAGGAGGATTACTTGAACCCAGGAGGTGGAGGTTGCAGTGAGCCTGGGTGACAGAGCAAGACTTTGTCTCAAAAATTAATTAATTAAACAATAGCCATCTTAGCAGGTGTGAGGTAGTATCTCACTTGGATTTCTCTGATGACTAGTGATGCTGAGCATTTTTTCATGCGCTTATTGGCCATTTGTATATTTTCATTAGAGAAATGTTAGTTCAAGTCTTTTGATCTTTTTTTTTTGAGACAGGGTCTTGCTCTGTCACCCAGGCCGGAGTGCAATGGCGCGATCTCGGCTCACTGCAACCTCTGCCTCCTGGGTTCAAGTGATCCTCCTGCCTCAGCCTCCCTAGTAGCTGAGATTACAGGCGTGAGCCACTGAGCCCAGCCCTGACCATTTTTAATTGTCGATCTACTATTAGGCTCTAAGAGTTTTAAAATGTATTCTAGATACAAGTCCCTTATCAGATATATGACTTGCAAATATTTTATCCCATTCTAAAGGCTGAAACACTTTCCTGATAGCACTCTGTGAAGCACAAAATTGTTTAATTTTGATGAAGTCCAATGTATGTATTTGTTTCTTCCTTGTGCTTTCAGTGTCATACCTAAAAAATGGCAAGTATCACAACAAAATCCAAGGTCAGGATGATTTACTCCTATTCCTATTTTTTTTTTTTTAAGACAGAGTCTCGCTTTGTCGCCCAGGCTGGAGTACAGTGGCGCCATCTTGGCTCACTGCAACCTCCACCTCCCGGGGTTCAAGTCATTGTCCTGCCTCAGCCTTCCTAATAGCTGGGATTACAGGTGCGCATCACCATGCCCAGCTAATTTTTGTATTTTCAGTAGAGACGGGGTTTCACCTTGATGGCCAGGGTGGTCTCGAACTCCTGACCTCAAGTGATCCACTCGCCTTGGCCTCCCCAAAGTGTTGGGATTAGAGGCGTAAGTCACCACGCCCAGCTGATTTACTCCTACTACTAAGTGTTTTATAGTTTTGACTCTTGCATTTAGCTCTTTGATCCATTCTGAATTAATTTTTCCACATGGTGTGAAACAGGGACCTAACTTCATTCTTTTGCCAGTGCTATTTGTTGGAAAGGTCACTGAATGGTCTTGGCACCCTTGTCAAAAATAAGTTGACCATAGACTGCCACTATTACTTAATTCTAAAGTCCAACTTTTTTCCTTCCTGTGAATCATCTCCATAAATTTATATTTGCTTTAGACCTCAACAAGAAAAAATTTTAAAGCTAACCTAAAAGCCAACTCAAATTGGAGTCTCATCTAACAAGTCCACACCGTGCTTTTCATACCTAGATACTATGTCCATCAGGGTCAAATGCCCTAAAAAGGACAAAAGCAAATTTAAAACCTAAGTCTCCTCATGCATATAACAATATTCTGGCCTAAGAGCACACCTTCTGTTTCTCCAATTGGCACCACTGTTCCAGGGACTGAGTGTAAGCCTGAAGCCATACGTCACAGTTGCAGGCCTCGCCCTGGCTTTCAGGAAGTCAGCCTCTCTAAGCCCTGCTTTCCTCCTCAATGAAAGCAGAGAAGTCATGCTAACAGAATATCAAGTGCTCAGCACTTTGTACATATGTTGGTTCCTCGAGAAACAGTAGCATGTTGGTAGTCCGTTAGTTTTTTCCACATATAAAAATCTTACCAAGTAATGACTGCTGGATTGGCACCTGCTAACTTTCTCTTAGCGTAACATATTTTCTGTCGGGGATACCAATTTTTTTCAGCAACATTTATTTCTTGAATCCATGATCCTCCTTTTTTCAGCATTTTCTGTTCAAAATTCTAAAAGAAAAGAATATGATTTTCCCGGCTGATGATAATGGTACATACAATCATGTCCAAACAGATTAAATCCAGTAATGATCTTAAACAAACATCTATAACCAGGAGCAGCCTTGCTGTATTGTCTACAGCTACAAAGCTGTTCATACAGACTCCATGGTGCACACATCACGAGACAAAGGGCCTCAGCAGGCCCCTTATTTCTCCAAATAAAGGTTTTGCCTCTTAACTTTTTTTTTTTTTTTTGAGGCAGAGTTTCGCTCTTGTCGCCCAGGCTGGAGTGCAGTGGCGTGATCTTGGCTCACTGCAACCTCTGCCTCCCAGTTTCAAGCCATTCTCCTGCCTTAGCCTCCCAAGGAACGGGGATTATAGGCGTGCGTTACCACACCAAGCTAATTTCTGTATTTTTAGTAGAGACAGGGTTTCACCATGTTGGCCAGGCTGGTCTCCAACTCCTGACCTCAGGTGATCCTCCCGTCTCTGCCTCCCAAAGTTTTGGGATTATAGGCATGAACCACTGGGCCCGGCCTCTGGTTTTCAAGCCAGACAATCCTAAATACTAATTTTGAGAAATGCTGTACAAAATAATGTAAATATTTTCATCAACATGACTCAATGCACTTCCATCATACACGGGAGATACCAGCTCGATCACAGGGACACTGTCACAAAAGTGAAAAGTGCACATGAAACAAAACCTACTTTCCAGTCAAAGGAAGGCTCCTTGACAAACACATCCATGGTGTTGGTGAGCAGGCCAGGGTCTGAGCGGAAGGCCCGGAGCGCGTGTACCATGACGCTGTACATAAGGCCCATTTCTTTCATTGGTAACATCAGATTGATAAACTGGCGAGTTAGCCGAAAAGGCATCAACTCAGGGACTGGCAGAAACTAAACAAGAAAAAAAGGCAAGCAGCAGAATATGTAAGCCAGAACTCTCAAAGTACCGAGCACAAACGGCAGCAACCTCTCATAGTTACTGTTCACATTTAGTAACAATATAGACTCTGCTTCCCTTGAAATCAGCTACACAGATGTGAGTTCCTACACTCAGGAGTAACCACCTTAGCTTGCATTATCCCTCAGCGCAAAACCCACGTGCGCAGGATACAGGCTGCAGATATTGAGAAGGATGGATCCAAACATTCAGAGGTTAACCAGAGAAAAGATCTGTATCACATTTTTTACCAGACATTTTTATTATGGGGCTTCCTAAAACTTCCTTAGAGTCTTCCTTTGACCTGCGAACACATTTGATTCCCGGTTCTGATGATATCATTGATCACCATGACTTCTGTGACCTGACTGAACAAGGCTGAACGAAGTGATTATCCCTTTCTGCAATCAATGACCATGACAAAACGAACCTAATATGTTGTTTTTCCTTAAAAACTGTCTATTTCTGGAGGGTGTTGAAAGTCCTATGATGACTCTCGCCTCGCCCAGGATCATGAGAGCACAGCAAGCGCACCTGTGTAGCGGATCCAAATGCATGCCCAAAGTCGATCCCAATCATGCCGCCAGTCTCCATGGCCACCATAAAGTTGTTCAGATGTCTGTCTCCAATCCCGAGGATCCAGTGGCTGATGCATATCAGAGCATGAGAGCTGGCAAAGTGGGAGCGGAGTGCCAGGAAAGCCTCGGGGCTTGTACTCATCCTCACAAAGGCCCGCCTGCAAGAGAGACACAGCTGTGCGGCTGCTGTGATCCTGCTAAGGGTGAGGGCAGAAGGGTACTTACTTTAAGAGATCGGCAGGCACTTTACTTTCTCGTTTTCTAAAAGAGGTGATTGTTTCAGTACGATTAGCTCCCCTATGATTTAATAATAGAAACATCTAATTAGAAAAAATTCTCTGACTTAAAATATAAATTTTAAAACTTTTTGTTTATACTGAGACTCAAATATCAAATAACCTTGATGATCTCTCTGAGGCAAAGCTTTCTAAGAATCAAAAGAAAACATGCAATTCGCAGAAGAACAAACTAACTAATACAAAGGAAAATCAAAACCAAACTTACTTATACATTAGCATGTAAGCTCCAACATCATGTTTTCCTGACATTTTTGTCAGCCAATCTCTATATTCACACAGCGGTGCCTTGGGATCACTAGTAAGTGAGAAAAGGGGAATCGGAATTAGGAAGATTTTAGCATTATGTGATTTCAAAGACAAAGATCACCAAGAAGTCACTGAAAAATAGCAAAGCAGCAGGAAAAAATATGACTTTTAACCATATTCAATATTAATACTGAACCCACATTACTCTGGATCTTGAATTTCAATATACCATTATTCATGCTTAATTACTCCTAAAGAAATCCAAGCTATTGCCTACGAAAAATTTAGGTACAAAACCATTAAATACAATAAATTTCCCACTGACATAGAGAGGAGTAAGATGAACTAAACATAATTGTTTATTAACCAGGCATGCAATTCTGCAACTTTGACCTAGAAAGAACCATAACAAGAGGGCCACAGCACAACAGGCAGCTGCTGGAAGCCTCGGGCCATGTCACTACCACAGCCAAAAAGCCCACACAGTTTTGCTAAAGATGGATTATGTCTGTTTTTATCCTTATTTAGACCACTTCCACTTCTTTTTCTTTTTTTTTTTTTTTTTTGAGATGAAGTCTCGCTCTGTCGCCAGGCGAGTGCAGTGGTGCGATCTCGGCCCACTGTAACCTCCGCCTCCTGGATTCAAGCGATTCTCCTGCCTCAGCTTCCTGACTAGATGGGATTACAGGCAAATGCCACCACGTCCAGCTAATTTTTGTATTTTCAGTAGAGACGGGTTTTCACCATGTTGGCCAGGCTGGTCTTGAATGCCTGACCTCGTGATCTGCCCACCTCAGCCTCCCAAAGTGCTGGAATTACAGGCGTGAGCCACCACGCCCGGTCACTTTTTCTTTCTTTTGAGACTCTGTCGCCCAGGCTGGAGTGCAGCGGTGCAATCTCAGCTTGCTGCAACCTCCACCTCCTGGGTTCAAGCAATTCTCATGCCTCAGCCTCCTAAGTGGCTGGGATTACAGGCGCCCGCCAATACGCCCAGCTAATTTTTGTATTTTCAGTAGAGACAGGGTTTCGCCATCTTGACCAGACTGGTCTTGAGTTCCTGACGTCAGGCGATCCGCCCACCTCGGCCTCCCAAAGTGCTGGGATTACAGGCGTAAGCTGCTGCGCCTGGCCAGTGCCACATCTTTTTTCATATTTCCAACATGTAGATATACACACAATCCATAGTAAATATGAGAAAATATTTTTTCTTTTTCTTCCAATAACCTTCTGCACTCCTATGAGAAAGTATTTTCTTAAATGACAATGGATGCTTAAGTGAACTTGAAAAGCTGTTTTCAGTGTTTCCTAGGAAAAAGGCAGCACCTGGGCAGTGGGAAACAATGTTATATACATATGTTCAGGTACTTTTGTAAGGAAAGCTTTAACAAGTTTTCCCAATAAAATCTAAAGACAGAACAGCTTCATGTGTGACTTAGCAATTCAATCACTTCAGGTGAAATAAATCTTTTCTAAGTTGCTACTAAAGTTAACTTTAAAAGTAGTCCCCTCCATCTTAAAATTCTCTCCTCCTAGTTTAAAGTGAGATGAAAATTCTTAGGTTATAAAACCGTAGGTTGGGCGCAGTAGCTCAGGCCTGTAATCCCAGTACTTTAGAAGGCCAAGGAGGGCAGATCATGAGGTCAAGTGATCAAGATCATCCTGGCCAACATGGTGAAAACCCATCTCTACTAAATACAAAAATTAGCTGGGCATGGTGGCGCACGCCTGTAATCCCAGCTACTCGGGAGGCTGAGGCAGGAGAATTGCTGGAACCCGGGAGGCGGAGATTGCAGTAAGCCGAGGTCACACCACCACACTCCAGTCTGGCGACAGAGACACTGTCTCAAAAAAACAAAACACTGTAACATGCTGAATTAAGAAAAAAAATAGCAAGAATTTTAATAATGGGTACTGGAAGTGCCCTGTAAAAAGGCAGTTGGAAATTATTTACATAATTCCATTATGTAAGGTGCTTTCAATTCTCCTGGTACCTATATCAACCCTGTGTGGTTCCACGCTACCATCCCGTCCCACAAATGCAGACAGGTACCACAGGAAAGGCGACACTTGCTTGGCACCTGCATTGTCAGGCAGAGGCTCAGTGCCAGGGCCAGATCTGAATTTGTGAGACTCCAGGAAGCATGCTCATCAGTTGCCCCATATTCCAGGGAAAGTAGAAACAATTCTAAGCAAAGGACTCAAATGTCTGGAACTAAAAGTTGGTGAACACTGCCCTGTAGAGTAATTATCACCTGGGAATATGAGTTTGATAAGAATATGTTTGATATTTTCAGAAATCTTTCCTGACTGAAGGGAACACTGCTCCTATTTAAAAACTTTTTAGGAAAGAATCAGAGGACATCAAAGAGAAAGAGGCCCTGAAGCTGTTCCTTCATCCTACAGCTTCGTCACCCAAACCTGTCAACTTTGGTTGTCAAAATCTGTCAACCCTCAAAATGTTTCTCACGTTGTCCTTATTTTTTTTTACAAAAACAAAAAGGAAATAAAAAAAACTTGTGGTTAATATACATGTTAATTGTAGAAAACTTGGAAAATAGAGAAAAGGATAAAGAAAAATAAAAAAGCATCCATATCATGACTAGTAATCCCAGCTACTCCACTTTACAGGCTAAGTGACACAGGACAGGTTACTTGACCTTTCTGGGCCTCAGCTTCCTCATCTGTATAGCAGTGATAATAATACTCACTTACCTTGTAGGTTGTTGGTGAGAAGTAAATTGGTTCATACACGTTAAAAATTGAGAACAGTGCCTATCCCACAGAAAATGTTTTACTACATGTTATCTGCTAATTTTATTATTATTTCCTTCAACAATTTTTCTTCCCCCCACCCAAAGTTAACATATATTTTGTATTATGGTAAAATATCTGCAACTACTGGTTAGCAGCCAGCACTCCATTTGGTTTATTGACCCAGCCAGCAGACTGCGGGGCAGGCAGTGTGGGCTCTCGAGCGCGCCTGTCACGGCCCCGACCTGCCACTGGAGAAGTGAGGGGAGGCGACTGCTGGGGGAGCAGGGCGTGTGGCCGCCCTTACCTCAGGTAAGCCGCCTTCTCCTCTTGGGACATGGTGTTCAAAAGAAGGTCCTTCAAGGTAACAGTATTTTCAAGCCACTCAATTAATCCTAACCTGAAAGGGAGAATAAAAGGTTAACGAGTAAACCCAAACTGCTCTTTCTTCACTAGAAAAACAGTCCCGTGGACGCCAAGCAATGTGCAGCAGCCTACTGGCTGGGAGCAGCCTGGCAGTTACCTGGAAGTCATGGGCACCACGCTGTAGGTCCTCAGCTGCAGGGCCCTCTGGCTGCAGGCGGAGTCTTGGGCCAGGATCCCATTCATGACCTGGAAGAGCTGCTCCACACGCTGGTCCTGCCGCAGGTCCTCGCCACCCTTCACCAGGAAAGGGTGCTCCCTCTCATTGTGGCCACGGATGATGATGCGCTTGGGCCTTCGCATAGACGCCATGACTGTCACCTTCAAAAATCAGAATGTCACCTCAGGGCACAGGCTAGTGACGTGTCAAACTCAGAGGGAAAAGCCACACTGGCTGTGAGCATTCCTCCGCGGGGCTGCCCTCTGAAGACAGTGCCAAAGAAGAGCAGAGCGTTCAGGCCAGCAACGAAATTCCTGCTACCTGCTTGTGCCTGACTACTGTGCCTGCAGAAATGTTGTATTCCTGGTTATAAATACTTGCTTATGAATGTGGATACCCTTAGCAAGCAGCAACAGCCAACATGCAAACTTTCTACAGTGGTAAGCTAATGCTACACATATTTTATAGTGGATACTCACACACAGCTTACTCTTTGAGTTTATGGTATCTTAAATAGAATTGTTGTTCAAACACTGGAGACATTATATTAAGAAACTCAGGGCCGGGAGTGGTGGCTCATGCCTGCAATCTCAGCACTTTGGGAGGATGGGGCGGGTAGATCACCTGAGGTCAGGAGTTCGAGACCAGTCTGGTCAACATGGTGAAACCCTGTCTCTACTAAAAATACAAAAATTAGCCAGTTGTGGTGGCGCACACTTGTATCCCAGCTACTAGGGAGGCTGAGACATGGAGAATCGCCTGAACCCAGGGTGTGGAGGTTGCAATGAGCTGAGAATGCACCACTGCACTCTAGCCTGGGTGACAGAGTGAGACTCTTGTCTCAAACAAAGAAGAAAAAAAAAAGGCCAGGCGCACTGTTTCACACCTGTAATCCCAGCACTTTGGGGAGGCAGAGGTGGATGGATCACGAGGTCAGGAGTTCAAGACCAGCCTGGTCAACATGGTGAAATCCTGTCTCTACTAAAAACTCAAAAAACAGCTGGGCGTGATGGCACACGCCTGTAATCCCAGCTACTTGGGAAGCTGAGGCAGGAGAATCATTTGAACCCGGGAGGCAGAGGTTGCAGTGAGCCGAGATTGCACCATTACACTCCAGCCCAAGCAACAGGGCAAGACTCCATCTCAGTAAATACGTTAAACTCGATATATCTGTGATCAACATGGGCTGTTGTCTCTTATTTACTAAAGGCAAACAGATCATTCTCGTATCTGAAGAACGTTCATCAGGACAGGGACTGGGTCACACACCCTCACACCTACCCGCTCATCAAACCCGGCGATTCGCACGTGGTACTCTGGCAACGGCTTTCCCCTACCGTCATACTGACCTAAAACAAACCAGAGCCTTGCTTAGGAACAGCTTGTTAGACAACTGCCTGTATTTTAAAACATGCCTCTTGATCTACTTTTTAAAAAGCCAATCTAACATAAAACTTTTTACTGAAAAGTTTTCATTTAAAGGAAACTGACTTTTAAAAAATGTTATTTCTTGGCCAGGCACAGCGGCTTACTCCTGTAATCCCAGCACTTTGGAGGGCCGAGGCGGGTGGATCATGAGGTCAGGAGATAGAGACCATCCTGGTTTACATGGTGAAACCCCGTCTCTACTTAAAATACAAAAAATTAGCCGGGCATGGTGGCAGCGCCTGTAGTCCCAGCTACTCGGGAGGCTGAGGCAGGAGAATGGTGTGAACTCAGGAGGCACAGCTTGCAGTGAGCCGAGATTGCGCCACTACACTCCAGCCTGGGCGACACGGCAAGACTCCAACTCAAAAAAAAAAAAAAAAAAGTTATTTCTCAATTTGACTGATTATGGAACTTAGCGCTCTATTCTAATAGCATGGACAAATCCTAAATAGAAAAATGATGCATTGACTAGAACACTGCATATTCTCAAGGCCAATCAAGCTGCACATGACAAGGCTTACATTTAAATGTTTTTCTTGAATTGAACCATATGCAACTGCACAGTCATTATTAATGACAAAGAAAAGTGTTTCTCCAAATATATTTTTTCTTATACCCACTGAAATGAGAACATGAATAACCAGATTAAAACTTTTTTCTCCTCTGGCAAATTTGGGGTGAAGAAAATGGAACTTACACAGGTTTCCTCTGAAAAAGTCACGCCTTGAAATCTGGCCAATTTGCTGTGCATCTCTAACCCTAATATTATTATCATTTTTCCTGCAGGTCAGTGACTTATCATTAACTTGTCACTTTAAATGGAACTGTGTACACATCCCAGGAAGTAATCTGCGTCTATACCTGTATTATATTTCTGAAGAAAAGTTATTCAGGAGCAAAGTATGAAATGAATATGTTCAGAGGAAATCTATGATTGCTGTTTACCATTATTACCAAATGAAAATCTGAACATTTGTCAGAATCAGAAATATAAGAACTATAATCTCATTAAACATTTAGTAATGTGTGCTCATTCATAATTATGGATTTTCCTAATGATGAAAAATTTGGTGAATTTTAAAATTCCTTAAAAAAAGAGATAACTGTCAATATCCCAGTATCACTATTCCAGAAACCACAAGTTATTACAGTGCTGTGCTCCTGACAGTACAGTTTTGTCACCCCTGGAGGTTAACTCACCAGGAATCTCCAGCTCATTTCTCAGGAACTCCACTTTGAAGTCGCTCATCCAGGGCGAACATTCTTTCAGATTCCCAGGGGGTTTTGAGTCTTTGTTCATTTTCAAAAGTAGCATGTTGGTAATGTCATTGAAGTCACTGAGCTTCATTCTCAGTAGCTTAGAACCTCCTTTCCCAAAATGTTTATCAAATTCTTTTCCAAAAGTCTGAAATTAATAAGAATTTACTATAAAGACTGATGTTTAGTTTGGACTGTGGAAAGGGCTCTAAGCTTATAAGTGTAATGAATGGAGTGCGCAATGATATATGTTTCTTCTCTGCTTTTAAGATGTATAGTCTTGGTTGGGCATGGTGGCTCATGCCTGTAATCCCAGCACTTTGGGAATCCAAGGTAGTAGCATTACTTGAGCCAAGGAGTTCGAGACCAACCTGGGCAACAAACATTAGCCAGGTGTGATGGCACGTGCATGTAGTTCCATCTACTCAGGAGGCTGAAGCGGGAGGATCGCTATTGAGCCCAGGAGTCTGAAGTGTCAGTGAACTATGATCATGCCACTGCACTACAGCCTAGGTGTCCGAGTGAGACTTTGTTTCTAAAAAAAAAAAATTACAGTTTTGCTTTCCTTGAATATTTCAATACTCTAAAACATCCAGAGTTTGCCTTTTGTTTCCTGTGTTCCATTATAAGTGACATGGTTAATGCCTGTAATTCCAGCACTTTGGGAGGTCGAGGCAGGTGGATCACTTGAGCTCAGGAGTTCAAGATGAGCCTGGCCAACGTTGTGAAACCCCGTCTCCACTTAAAATACAAAAAATTAGCCAGGTGTGGTGGCTCATGCCTGTAATCCCAGCTACTCAGGAGGCTGAGGCAGGAGAATCGCTTGAACCCGGGAGGCAGAGGTTGCAGTGAGCCGAGATCGTGCCACTGCACTCCAGCCTGGGTCACAGAGTGAGACTCCGTCTCAAATAAATAAATAAATTAATTAAATAAATGACATGGTTAACCGGGCGAGGTGGCTCACACCTGTAATCCCAGCACTTTGGGAAGCTGAGGGGCGCAGATCACGTCAGGAGCTCGAGACCACCCTGGCCAATATGGTGAAACCCCGTATCCACTAAAAATAAAAAAAATTAGCTAGGTGCGGTAGCATGCGCCTGTAGTCCCAGCTACTCGAGAGACTGAGGCAGAAGAATCGCTTGAATCCGGGAGGCGGAGGTTGCAGTGAGCTGAGATCATGCCACCACACTGTAGCCTGGGCGACAGATCAAGACTCGGTCTCAAAAACAAAAAACATGGTTAGTAGTGACTTTTAGTTAATAAATCCTAATAAGGGCTTTAAAAACTTGGTGAAGTCATTTAACTTCTGTGCACTCATTGTCTAGTTACTGTTCTACATCATTATGATGACACAAATAACTAAGAACAAAGTTAAAAACAATAAAATAAAGGAAGTAGTTCACTAGAAAGAAATGGCTTATAATTTTTGATACCAACTGAAGAGAAAAATTTAAGAATGCCACTTTCTTTAATAAGAGTCTTTCAAGTTATTATTTTGGGTAATAAACCAGAAAAAATATTATTTAAATAATCTTTTATTTTTATTTTTATTTTTTGAGACAGTCTTGTTCTGTCACCCAGGCTGGAGTGCGGTGGCGCTATCTCGGCTCGCTACGACCTCCACCTCCCAGTTCAAGTCATTCTCTTGCCTCACCCTCCCAAGTAGCTGGGACTACAGGCGTGCACCACCATGCCCAGCTAAGTTTTGTATTTTTAGTAGAGACAGGTTTCACCATGTTGGCCAGACTGGTCTCGAACTCCTGACCCTGTGATCCGTCTGCTTCGGCCTCCCAAAGTGTTGGGATTACAGGCGTGAGCCACCGCGCCCAGCAGATATGTTTATTCCTAAAAGCAATTATTATAAGTACTCTACCTTGGAACATATTAATTATCTCTTTGCATTAGCCTCTACTTAGATATTTATTTGAATTATAATTCTGATATCAAATAAAAAATAAATCTCAAGAGCATTACTAGCAGTTACTCAACAGTTGTCATGATTTACCTGATCATCTCTAATTAGAAATGTTCTTACCAAATTTATAACTAATGTCACAACATAAATCTGGTGTAAATGAAACGTGCTCTATTTTAAGACAATCCACTATAGGAAAATTGACATATATAAAACAGATTTCTTCTTTGATCTACTGATGTGGATGAAAAAAGTAGAAACAATGTTCAATTCTTAGAATACATGGAAAGATTAGCTATTTCCAAACATAATCAGCATTATCCTTTCTGAAAGGCATAATGCCCTTAAGGATCCTCTAAAGTGATATTTGAGGCACTTTATTTTGGTAGATTATTCTTTGAAAGAATGTAAGTTATTTTTGATTTGGTACAAGGTGGAAAGTTCTGGATAAATTTTCTAAGGTACTAGAAATAAAACTCCAAACACATCTCCTGCCTGAAAGGAACAAAGGAGGCCTCTGTGCACCCTGCAGGCTTGGGCAGGATCAGGTGCTGCTGCAGGGGGAAGAACTGTGCTGCCCATGGATAGCCCTGCAAGGCAGTCTCAGGGCTTCCAGCAACAAAGTGGCCATGAATTCCGAGACAAGAGACAACGTGCAGACTGGCTGCCCAGACTGGCTGAGGCAGCAGTATGCTGGGGGCAGACTAGGCCAAAGGCTGTGTAGAGGCGGTGCTGCTAATGGGTATGGGTTTCTTTTTGTGGCGATGAAAATGTGCTAAAATTGATATGGTGATGATTTCATGACTCTGTGAATATACGTAAAACTGCTTTAAATGGATGACTTAAGGGCCATGTGAATTATATCGTAATAAAGCAGTTATTTAAAAAAGGATAAAGCTCTTCCTTTGCACTATACACAGTGGAACTTGAGAACTCTGGCAACAAGAGTTCCAAGACTTATCTAAGCCCTTAAATTTCTTGAGGTTTAATGAATAAAAGTAATTTTGACAAAAACTAGAAAGAAAAGTCAGTATGACCCAGGCTAAGCAGAGAGAATGTAAAGTAAGGTGTTTTAGGTGAGAGAGGAAGAACACTCGACTCTTCTGGAGATCACAGTTGGGGGAGGGTTGGGAAAGGCTCTGAAGGAGAAATGATGCTGCTGCCAAGCCCTAAGGGCAAGTCTCCAGATGGAGGAGGGAGAGAAGGAGCCAAGCAGGCTGCAAAGGTGTGGCAACTGGGCTGACTGCAGTCTACTTGCTCCATCATTCCCATCAAATGATGGTGTGTTTTCCTTCCAACTCCAGCATCCTCTGAAAGATCTCACACTTACCACACTTGTCCTAGGCACAGCTCTTGGTAAGCAGTTTTGTCACACAACCCCTTTGTATTTGGGGACTGGATCCTGAGCACCCAGAACTGTGCCCCGAACTAAGTGCTTGAAAATACTTATCAGCTTATTTAACACAAGCCATCTGAAGAACTGGAAATACCAATCTAGATGTAACTTTCAGATCTAAAAATCTGAGCATGAACAACATGTAATGAAACTCTGAGGTTTTACCTACTAACCCACATGCTACCAGCCAACCTAAAAATATGTTATCAGTGTGTCACAGAAAGCATGAGATCTAAAGCATTCAACAGACGTTTTAAATCCAGAACTGTTAAATCATTAAATGTAAATATTGACTGTCACAATGATTCTGCTATCATAAAGGCAGGCTGTGCCAGTCCATACCTGAATAAACTTCCTTCTAAAGGCCCCCAGGCCTGGAGCTTTTGGGTCACCCAACGCTGCATACATTCTTTCATACATTTTTTCAATGTTTTTTTTATTTACAGGGGTTTTTGCTAGTTCAGCTCTTACATCATTGCTCCAATCCTGTTGGGGAGTGGGGGTGGGGAAGGTAAGAAAAAAATCAAATTAGATTGCAATTAAGTTTTACCCAAGTTCTATGTTTTATGTGCCAGAAGCTGTTCTATCATTACCTTAAAGAGCAGTTCAGGATTAGAGAGCTGATCTAAGGCGTTAATAAAATCTTGAATCACTCCTCCTTGATCCAACTTACTTTTAATCCTATTTAAAAAAATTTTACAAAGTTTAGGTAATCAAGTACCTTCCAAAAATCAATATATATTTTATATATTATACATATATAAAACAATGTATTTTATATATTATACATATATAAAATGTATGTTATATATAACTAAATATAATTTATACATATCATATATATAGATATATAACCAACTATAGTAATTTAAAATTCCATCTAATGTTAAAATGAAGCAAGAAGCATCTATTTAATCAAGAGATGAGGTTCTTAAAAACCAATTAATCCGATCCTACTCAAACTATTCCAAAAAACAACGGAGGAGGGAATACGTCCAAACTCATTCTACAAGGACAGTATTATCCTGATACCAAAACCAGACAAAGACATATCAAATAAAAGGAAAACTACAGGGCAATATCCCTGATGAACATTAATGCAAAAATACTCAACAAAATACTTGCAAACCAAATTCAACAGCACATTAAAAAGATTATTCATCATGACCAAGTGAGATCTATTCTAGAGATACAAGGATAGATCAACATACACAAATCAATCGTATCAACACAACAGAATAAAGGACAAAAACCACTGATCATTTTAACTGATGCTGAAAAAGCATTTGAAAAATGCAACATCCCTTCATGATAAAAAAAAAAAAAATCTCAAAAAACTAAGTATAGAAGGAACATACCTCAACACAATAAAAGCCATATACGACACACTCATAGCTGGTGTCATACTGAACAGTGAAAAACTGAAAACCCTTTTCTAAGATCTTGAACACGTTAAGGATGCCCACTGTTATTCCACATACTACTGGGAGTCTTAGCTAGAGCAAGTTGACAAGAGAAAGAAATAAAGCGTATCTATATTAGAAAGGAAGAAGTCAAATTATCCTTGCTTGCAGATGATATGATCTCATATTTGGAGACATCTAAAGACTCCACCACAAAACCATCAGAACTGATAAATTCAGTAAAGTTGCAGATACAAAAATCAATACACAAAAATCAGTAGCATTTCTATATGCCAGCAGTAAACAATCTGAAACAGAAATCATAAAAGTAATTCTATTTACAACAGCCACAAATAAAAGAAAATACTTAGGAATAAACTTAGCCAAAGAAGTGAAAGATCTCTACAATGAAAACTGTAAAACACCGATGAAAGAAATTGAAGAGGACTCAAAGAAATGCAAAGTTACCTCATGTTCATGGATGGGAAGAATCAATACTGTTAAATCTGTCCACACTACCCAAAGCAATCTACAGAGTCAACACAATCCTTATCAAAATACCAATGACATTCTTCACATAGAAAAAATAATCCTAAAATTTGTATGGAACCACAAAAGACCCAGAATAGCCAAAGCCACCCTGAGTAAAAAAGAATAAAACTGGCACAATCACATTATCTAACTTCAAATTATATTACAGAGCTATAGTAACCCAAATAGCATAGCACTGGCATAAAAACAGACACATAAGTCAATGGAATAGAACAGAGAACCCAGAAATAAATTTACACAGCTGCAGTGAACCAATTTTTTGACAAATGTGCCAAAAACATACATCAGGCAAAGGACAGTCTCCAATAAATGGTCCTGGGAAAACTGGGTATCCATATGCAGAATAATGAAACTAGACCCCTATCTCTCACCACATACAAAAATCAAATCCAAACGGATTAAAGACTGAAATCTAAGATCTCAACCTATAAAACTACAAAAACAAAAACAGGAAACTCTCCAGGACACTGGTCTGGGCACAAAGATTTCTTGAGTAAATACCCCACAGGCACATGCAACCAAAGCAAAAATGGACAAACAGGAGGATCACATCAAGTCTAAAAGCTTCTGCACAGCAAAGGAAACAATAAAGAGAAGAGACAACCCACAGAATGGGAGAAAACGTTTGCAAACTACCCATCCAACAAGGAATTAATAACCAAAATATGGCCGGGCACGGTGGCTCACGTTTGTAATTTCAGCACTTTGGGAGGCCAAGGTGGGTGGATCACAAGGTCAGGCATTCAAGACCAGCCTGGCGCTGTCGCTACTAAAAATACAAAAATTCGTGGGGCATGGTGGTGCTTGCCTGTAATCCCAGCTACTCAGGAGGCTGAGGCAGGAGAATCGCTTGAACCCGGGAGGCGCAGGGTGCAGTGAGCAGAGATTGCCCCACTGCACTCTACCCTGGGCAACAGAGCAATACACTGTCTCAAAAACAAACAAACAAACAAACAACCAAAATCTATAACAAGCTCAAACAACTCAACAGGAAAAAAATCTAATCTCATTTTTAAATGGGGCAAAAGATCTGAATAGACATTTCTCTAAAGAAAACATATAAATGGCAAACAGGTATATAAAAACATGCTCAACATCAATGAACATCAGAGAAATGCAAATCAAAACCACAACAAGGTATCATCTCACCCCCAGCAATAACGAATGCTGGCAAGGATGTGGAGAGAGGACCCCCATATACTATTGGTGGGAATGTAAACTAATACAACCACTATGAAGAACACTATGGAAATTCCTTAAAAAAACTGCAACTAGAAGTACCATATAATCTAGAAATCCCACTGCTGGATATATACCCAAAATAAAGGATTATCAGTATGATATCTGCACTCCCATGTTTATTGCAGCACTATTCACAACGGCCAAAATTTGGAAGCAACCTAAGTGCCCATCAACAGACAAATGGATGAAGAAAATGCAGTACATACATGCAGCAGAGTATTATTTAGCCATAAAAAAGAATGAGATCCTGTCACTTGAAACAACATGGTGGAACTGAAGGACATTATATTATGTGAAATAAGTCAGGCACAGACAGACAAACTTCACATGTTCTTACTCATTTGTGGAAGCTAAAAATTAAAACAACTGAACTCATGGGGAGGGGAGGAGAGGTGGAAAGTGGGGATGGTTAGCAGGTACAAAAATATAGTTAGGAAAAACAGGATCTAGTATTTGGTGGCACAACAGGATGACTACAGTAAATTTTTATTGTACATTTAAAAATAACTAAAAGAGTATAACTGGAATGTTTATAACACAAAGAAATGATAAATGCTTGAAGTGATGGATACTCCACTTACCCTGATGTGATTGTTACACACTGAATGCCTGTATTGAAATATCCCATGTACCCCATAAACACAGACACCTACTATGTACCCATAAAAATTAAAACTTAAAATTAAAAAAAGAGCTGCTCTTAGATAAAAGCCAATCTTGCAACTGATGTTGACATTTTGACATATATAACTAGACATATATAGTTTCTGAAGTTACGTTATGAAAGAGAAGATCACTTTTTTAAAAAACAGGGTCTCACTATGTTGCCCAGGTTGGACAGCAGTGGCAACTAACAAGTTCAGTCACAGCTCACTGCAGCCTTGAATTCCTGGACTCAAGCAATTCTCCCACCTCAGTCTCCTAAGTAGTTGGAAGTACAGTCATGCACCACCATGCTTAGCTTATTTTTACTTTAATATTTTAGAGATGAGATCTCACTATGTTGCCAAGGCTGGTCATGAACTCTTGGCCTCAAGTGATTCTTCCACCTCAGCCTCCCAAGTAGCTGGTATTATAGGCACGAGCCATCATGCCCAGCGAGGTCACTTTATTGACACACTGTCTTTCACATCTTTTTCACTTCTTTCATTTTTCAAGACAACAGTTGTCTGTTCAGAGAAATGGTATGGTGGGCAGGGCCTCAGCAGGGCAGGGGTGTGTTCACAGACAAGCCACCCACTAACCAGAACAGAAGCTGGGCCTCAGCCGGGCATGGTGGCACACGCCTCTAATCCTAGCACTTTGGGAGGCCAAGGCGGGCGGATCACTTGAGGTCAGGAGTTTGAGACCAGCCTGGCCAACGTGGCAAAACCCTGTCTCTAGTAAAAATACAAAAATTAGCTGGGCATGGTGGCACACGCTTGTAATCCCAGCTACTCGGGAGGCTGAGGCAGGGAGAACTGCTTAAACCTGGGAGGCTGAGGTTGCAGCTGAGATTGCACTACACTAGGTGACACAGCAATACTCCGTCTCAAAAAAATAAATAAAATAAAATAAAATTAAATTAAATTAAAAAAAAAAAAAGAGGCTGGCACTTTTCTTCATCTTGTCAAAATCAATACATTCAAAATAATGAGGCAGATCCGCTCATAATTAAAAACAAACAAACAAACAAACCCCAACACCTCATGATGGAGAATGCCACTAAAACACTACACATTTTGTGTACAAAGCATCCCTGAAAGAGTCGTGCACTATTGCTTACTCATCATCAGTCTCAACTCATAAATCCATTTAAGAGTGGACAGGATGGAATAGGAACAGCTCCTGTCTCCAGCTACCAGCGTGAGCGACAAAGAAGACGAGCGACACAGAAGACGGGTGATTTCTGCATTTTCAACTGAGGTACTGGGTTCATCTCACTAGGGAGTGCTGGACAATCGGTGCTGGTCAGCTGCTGCAGCCCGACCAGAGAGAGAGGAAGCAGGGCAAGGCATCGCCTCACCTGGGAAGTGCAAGGGGGAAGGGAATCCCTTTTCCTAGCCAGGGGAACTGAGACACACAACACCTGGAAAATCGGGTAACTCCCACCCTAATACTGCACTTTACCAAGGGTCTTAGCAAACGGCACACCAGGAGATTATATCCCACACCTGGCTGGGAGGGTCCCACGCCCATGGAGCCTCCCTCATTGCTAGCACAGCAGTCTGCGATCTAACTGCAAGGCAGCAGCGAGACTGGGGGAGGGGTGCCCGCCATTGCTGAGGCTTAAGTAGGTAAACAAAGCCACTGGGAAGCTCAAACTGGGTGGAGCCCACAGCAGCTCAAGGAGGCCTGCCTGTCTCTGCAGACTCCACCTCTGGGGACAGGGCACAGCTAAACCCAAAAAAAAGCAGCAGAAACCTCTGCAGACGCAAACGACTCTGACAGCTTTGAAGAGAGCAGTGGATCTCCCAACACGGAAGTTGAGATCTGAGAATGGACAGACTGCCTGCTCAAGTGGGTCCCTGACCCCTGAGTAGCCTAACTGGGAGACATCCCCCACTAGGGGCAGACTGACACCCCACACCTCACATGGAGGGGTACACCCCTGAGACCAAGCTTCCAAAGCAAGAATCAGACAGGTACACTTGCTGTTCAGCAATATTCTATCTTCTGCAGCCTCTGCTGCTGATACCCAGGCAAACAGGGTCTGGAGTGGACCTCAAGCAATCTCTAACAGACCTATAGCTGAGGGTCCTGACTGTTAGAAGGAAAACTAACAAACAGGAAGGACACCCACACCAAAACCCCATCAGTACATCACCATCATCAAAGACCAGAGGCAGATAAAACCACAGAGATGGGGAAAAAGCAGGGCAGAAAAGCTGGAAATTCAAAAAATAAGAGCACATCTCCCCCTCCAAAGGAACGCAGCTCTTCGCCAGCAACGGATCAAAGCTGGACAGAGAATGACTTTGACGAGTTGAGAGAAGAAGGCTTCAGCCCCACAAACTTCTCAGAGCTAAGGAGGAATTACGTACCCAGTGCAAAGAAACTAAAAATCTTGAAAAAAGAATGGAAGAATGGATAGCTAGAATAATCAATGCAGAGAAGGCCATAAACGAACTGACAGAGATAAAAACCATGACATGAGAAATGCGTGACAAATGCACAAGCTTCAGTAACCGACTCGATCAACTGGAAGAAAGAGTACCAGCGATTGAGGATCAAATGAATGAAATGAAGCAAGAGGAGAAGTCTAAAGAAAAAAGAGGAAAAAAGAAATGAACAAAGCCTTCAAGAAGTATGGGATTATGTGAAAAGACCAAATCTGTGTCTGATTGGTGTGCCTGAAAGTGAGGGGGAAAATGGAACCAAGTTGGAAAACACTCTTCAGGATATCATCCAGGAGAACTTCCCCAACCTAGTAAGGCAGGCCAACATTCAAATTCGGGAAATACAGAGAACGCCACAAAGATACTCCTCGAGAAGAGCAACTCCAAAACACACAATTGTCAGATTCACCAAAGTTGAAATGAAGGAAAAAATGTTAAGGGCAGCCAGAGAGAAATGTCGGGTTACCCACAAAGGGAAGACCATCAGACTAACAACAGATCTCTGGGCAGAAATTCTACAAGCCAGAAGAGAGTGGGGGCCAATATTCAACATTCTTAAAGAAAAGAATTTTAAACCCAAAATTTCATATCCAGCCAAACTAAGTATCATAAGTGAAGGAGAAATAAAATCCTTTACAGATAAGCAAATGCTTAGAGATTTTGTCACCACCAGGCCTGCCTTACAAGAGACCCTGAAGGAAGCACTCAACATGGAAAGGAACAACCGGTACCAGCCATTGCAAAAACATGCCAAAATGTAAAGACCATCGAGGCTAGGAAGAAACTGCATCAACTAATGAGCAAAATAACCAGTTAATATCATAATGGCAGGATCAAGTTCACACATAACAATATTAACCTTAAAGGTAAATGGACTAAATAGTCCAATTAAAAGACACAGACTGGCAAACTGGATAAAGAGTCAAGACCCATCAGTTTGCTGTATTCAGGAGACCCATCTCATATGCAGAGATACACATAGGCTCAAAATAAAGGGATGGAGGAAGATTTACCAAGCAAATGGAAAACAAAAAAAAGCAGGGGTTGCAATCCTAGTCTCTGATAAAACAGACTTTAAACCATCAAAGATCAAAAGAGACAAAGAAGGCCATTAAATAATGGTAAAGGGATCAATTCAACAGGAAGAGCTAACTATCCTAAATATATATGCACAATACAGGAGCACCCAGATTCACAAAGCAAGTCCTTAGAGACTTACAAAGAGACTTGGACTCCCATACAATAATAATGGGAGACTTCAACACCCTACTGTCAACATTAGACAGATCAATGAGACAGAAAGTTCACAAGGATATCCAAGAATTAAACTCATCTCTGCAACAAGCGGACCTAATAGATATCTACAGAACTCTCCACCCCAAATCAACAGAATATACATTCTTCTCAGCACCACATCACACTTATTCCAAAATTGACCATATAATTGGAAGTAAAGCACTCCTCAGCAAATGTACAAGAACAGAAATTATAACAAACTGTCTCTCAGACCACAGTGCAATCAAACTAGAACTCAGGACTAAGAAACTCAATCAAAACCGCTCAACTACATGGAAACTGAATAACCTGCTCCTGAATGACTACTGGGTACATAACGAAATGAAGGCAGAAATAAAGATGTTCTTTGAAACCAATGAGAACAAAGATACAACATACCAGAATCTCTGGGACACATTTAAAGCAGTGTGTACAGGGAAATTTATAGCACTAAATGCCCACAAGAGAAAGCAGGAAAGATCTAAAATTGACACTCTAACATCACAATTAAAAGAACTAGAGAAGCAAGAGCAAACACATTCAAAAGCTAGCAGAAGGCAAGAAATAACTAAGATCAGAGCAGAACTGAAGGAGATAGAAACACAAAAAACCCTCCAAAAAAAATCAATGAATCCAGGAGTTGGTTTTTTGAAAAGATCAACAAAATTGATAGACTGCTAGCAAGACTAATAAAGAAGAGAAGAGAGAAGAATCAAATAGATGCAATAAAAAATGATAAAGGGGGTATCACCACCAACCCCACAGAAATACAAACTACCATCAGAGAATACTATAAACACCTCTACATAAATAAACTAGAAAATCTAGAAGAAGGTTAATTTCCTGGACACTTACACTCTCCCAAAACTAAACCAGGAAGAACTTGAATCCCTGAATAGACCAATAGCAGGCTCTGAAATGGAGGCAATAATTAATAGCCTACCAACCAAAAAAAGTCCAGGACCAGATGGATTCACAGCTGAATTCTACCAGAAGTACAAGGAGGAACTGGTACCATTCCTTCTGAAACTATTCCAATCAATAGAAAAAGAGGGAATCCTCCCTAACTCATTTTATGAGGCCACCATCATCCTGATACCAAAGCCTGGTAGAGACACAACAAAAAAAGAGAATTTTAGACCAATATCCCTGATGAATATCGATGCAAAAATCCTCTATAAAATACTGGCAAACCGAATCCAGCAGCACATCAAAAAGCTTATCCACCATGATGATCAAGTGGGCTTCATCCCTGGGATACAAGGCTGGTTCAACATATGCAAAACAATAAACGTAATCCAGCATATAAACGCAACCAAAGACAAAAACCACATGATTATCTCAATAGATGCAGAAAAGGCCTTCCACAAAATTCAACAGCCCTTCATGCTAAAAACTCTCAATAAATTCGGTATTGATGGAACGTATCTCAAAATAATAAGAGCTATTTATGACAAACCCACAGCCAATATCATACTGAATGGGCAAAAACCGGAAGCATTCCCTTTGAAAACTGGCACAAGACAGGAATGCCCTCTCTCACCACTCCTATTCAACACAGTGTTGGAAGTTCTGGCTAGGGCAATCAGGCAAGAGAAAGAAATCAAGGGTATTCAGTTAGGAAAAGAAGAAGTCAAATTGTCCCTCTTTGCAGATGACATGATTGTATATTGAGAAAACCCCATCATCTCAGCCCAAAATCTCCTTAAGCTGATAAGCAACTTCAGCAAAGTCTCAGGATACAAAATTAATGTGCAAAAATCACAAGCATTCTTATACACCAGTAACAGACAAACAGAGAGCCAAATCATGAATGAACTTCCATTCACAATTGCTTCAAAGAGAATCAAATACCTAGGAATCCAACTTACAAGGGATGTAAAGGACCTCTTCAAGGAGAACTACAAACCACTGCTCAGTGAAATAAAAGAGGACACAAACAAATGGAAGAACATACCATGCTCATGGATAGGAAGAATCAATATTGTGAAAATGGCCATACTGCCCAAGGTAACTTATAGATTCAATGCCATCCGCATTAAGCTACCAATGACTTTCTTCACAGAATTGGAAAAAACTGCTTTAAAGTTCATATGGAACTTGCCAAGACAATCCTAAGCCAAAAGAACAAAGCTGGAGACATCACGCTACCTGACTTCAGACTATACTACAAGGCTATAGTAACCAAAACAGCATGGTACTGGTACAAAAAGAGATATAGACCAATGGAACAGAACAGAGTCCTCAGAAATAATATCGCACAGCTACAGCCATCTTATCTTTGACAAACCTGAGAAAAACAAGAAATGGGGAAAGGATTCCCTATTTAATAAATGGTGCTGGGAAAATTGGCTAGCCATAAGTAGAAAGCTGAAACTGGATCCTTTCCTTACTCCTTATACAAAAATTAATTCAAGATGGATTAGAGACTTAAACATTAGACCTAATACTATAAAAACCCTAGAAGAAAACCTAGGTAATACCATTAAGGACATGGGCATGGGCAAGGGCTTCATGTCTAAAACACCAAAAGCAACGACAACAAAAGCCAAAATTGACAAATGGGATCTCATTAAACTAAAGAGCTTCTGCACAGCCAAAGAAACTACCATCAGAGTGAACAGGCAACCTACAGAATGGGAGAAAATTTTTGCAACCTACTCATCTGACAAAGGGGTAATATCCAGAACTTACAAAGAACTCAAACAAATTTACAAGAAAAAAAACAAACAACCCCATCAAAAAGTGGGCAAAGGATATGAACAGACATTTCTCAAAAGAAGACATGCATACAGCCTACAGACACATGAAAAAATGCTCATCATCACTCGCCATCAGAGAAATGCAAATCAAAACCACAATGAGATACCACCTCACACCAGTTAGAATGGCAATCATTAAAAAGTCAGGAAACAACAGGTGCTGGAGAGGATGTGGAGAAACAGGAACACTTTTACACTGTTGGTGGGATTGTAAACTAGTTCAACCATTATGGAAAACAGTATGGCGACTCCTCAAGGATCTAGAACTAGAAGTACCATATGATCCAGCCATCCCATTACTGGGTATATACACAAAGGATTATAAATCATGCTGCTATAAAGACACATGCACACGTATGTTCATTGTGGCACTATTCACAATAGCAAAAACTTGGAATCAACCCAAATGTCCATCAGTGACGGACTAGATTAAGAAAATGTGGCACATATACACCATGGGATACTATGCAGCCATGAAAAAGGATGAGTTCGTGTCCTTTGTAGGGACATGGATGCAATGGAAACCATCATTCTCAGCAGACTATCGCAAGAACAGAAAACCAAACACCGCATGTTCTCACTCATAGGTGGGAACTGAACAATGAGATCACTTGGACTCCGGAAGGGGAACATCACACACCAGGGCCTATTATGGGGAGGTAGGGGGAAGGGATTGCGTTGGGAGTTATACCTGATGTAAATGACGAGTTGATGGGTGCTGACGAGTTGATGGGTGCAGCACACCCACATGGCACAAGTATACATATGTAACAAACCTGCACGTTATGCGCATGTACCCTAGAACTTAAAAGTATAATAATAAAAAAAAAAAGTGGACAGGATGACACTTGAGGCCATCTACTGAGTCCTAATTAAAAGGAGGAGTCTTTCTGTGTATTTTAAACTACAGGACAATTTCAGGAGCTGATTTCAAAAATCATCTCAACTAGTCTATCCCAAGCAACCATGACCATATGAGCAGAATGTTTTGTTAGCAATGTAAGATGAAAGTATTTTACAAAGGAGATACATCCTGTAACAAGTAACATACCCAGAATAGATATAATCAACAAAGCGACAGCTAAGATTATTCTTCAATGACAACTAATTAATTTGGAAACAACCGTAGGTGTCCACATGTGTGCTTTAACCACATTTTTATAACCTGTAGTATCTGAGCAACGTATTCTTTCTGTAATATTACCTACCTTGCCACAAACTCTTTATTCTTATGACCAGTAGAAGTATCCTTGAAGGAATAGCTTTCGCTGCTTATGATGAAGGGATAAACAATAGCCTGCGGGTAGTTATCAGTGATTTCTTCCACGGTGTGCTGAACAGCAATGGCTTGGTCTTTGTCCAGTAAGGCCACCATGTGGCTGATCCAGCCGATGAACTGCCAGCAGGGAACGGAAGAGATCTAAAATAGAGAGCTGAAACTTAATGCTGAGTAAAACATCTCACATCACCTGTTATAAAAGTAACATATGTCCAAAAAAAAGAAAACTGAGAAGTATAAAAACACAAGTACAAAACAAGTATTCCATCCCTCAGCTCTCTTCTGCTGTGGCAATCACTGGACTCTCCCAGTCACTTTCTGTGCAGAACAGTCTTCTGTTGCAAGAATGGAATCACACGAGACAGCTAGTGCTGGTTGTTCTTGGACAGACGTATAGAAAAATCTTCTACTTCATTCCTCTTGGCAGCTGTGTAGTATTCCATGTTGTTTACTGCTCTATAATGAATATTTCAATTTTTTATCATAGGTAATGTTGCAGTAGACATCTCTGTACACATAACTTTAGTTTTTTGTTTGTTTTGTTTTGTTTTGTTTTTTGAGAGGGAGTCTCGGTCTGTCGCCAGGCTGGAGTGCAGTAGCATGATCTTGTCTCACTGCAACCTCCGCCTCCCGGGTTCAAGCAATTCTCCTGCCTCAGCCTCCTGAGTAACTGGGAATACAGGCGCATGCCACCATGTCCAGCTAATTTTTGTATTTTTAGTAGAGATGGGGTTTCACCATATTGGCCTGGATGGTCTCAATCTCTTGACCTCATGATCTTCCTACCTCGGCCTCCCAAAGTGCTGGGATTACAGGCATGAGCCACCGCACCTGGCCATGGTAAAGAATTTTTTAAATTTTCATTTCTAAAAGTATTAGATTGACTACTTTCCAAAGTCTTTACCAACACCGGACATAATCAACTTTTAAAATCACTGTCGAGTTGAGATTGTGCCACTGCACTCTAGCCTGGATGAGAGCGAGACTCCGTCTCAAAAAAAAAAAAAAAAATAAATCACTGTCAATCTGAGAAGTGAAAAACGTCTAATTTAAATTTTCATGTTTCATTATTAGTGAGGCTGAATGTTCCATGTTTATTTGCCTTACGTCCTTTAATCACGCATGCATTTCCTCTCACCATTTTCTACTGGTCTGTTGTGACCATTTATTTTGTAGATTGCCAATGTCAGCTTTCTGTTTCTTGTATGTGTTGCAAACGGTTTTGTTTTTTTTTTTTAGTTGGTTGTTTTTTTTAAGACACAGTCTTGCTCTGTCGTCCAAGCTAGAGTGCAGTGGCATGATCTTGGCTCACTGCAACCTCCACCTCCCGGGTTCAAGTGATTCTCCTGTCTCAGCCTCCCAAGTAGCTGGGTTTACAGGCACCCGCCACCAGGCCCAGCTAATTTTTGTTTTTTTTTAGTAGGGTTTCACCGTGTTGGCCAGGCTGGTCTTGAACTGCTGACCTCGTGATCTGCCCGCCTCGGCCTCCCAAAGTGCTGAGATTACAGGCGTGAGCCACTGCGCCTGGCTTTTTATTTTTTTAACTTTGTATACGGTATTTTCTTTTTCTGTATAGAAGTACTTCTTTTCTTTTTCTGTACAGAAGTCAAACTATTTTGCTTCATGGATTCTGGTTTTTGTTTCTTCGTTCCAAGACCATTTAAAAAAATGTGTTCACATTTTCCTCTGATACTTTAAGGTGTCATTCTGAAGATAAAATCTGATGTGTTTGGAATGCTGGCGTGAGGCTTGAGTATGGACAAGTTTCCTGAGTGCAAGTGTGCACTGAGGACAGCATGGCGTGTGAGGACGGATCAGTTCACACACCTCACGTAAGCTCACAGAGAGGCTACCGGCTCCACTGCACGTGTCTACTGGGTGTTTTGACAACACGGAGTGAATACTTTATGTCCTCACAAATTCAAATGCTGTTTTTATCATGTATAAATATTATATTATATTGGAAAAAAAAACCATAATGAAGTTATTTAATTATTTGCTCACTTACCTTGAAGAAAAACACATACATGTTGCATTTCTGAATTTACCTTAACCTGTTTAATACCTACTGAGAAAGTCTACTATTCAGAATGTAGAAAAAGGTAAAGGGAGTGGTTAGGGCCCTAAAAGTCAAACTGGGTCCCCGTTGCCCAGAGATCAACATTATTTAAAAACTCACCATGCAAAGCTAATAGAGATCGAACCATGTAACCCTTTTTGAACTATTACATTTTCAACTCAAAGCTTGGCCCTGTCTTCCAGTTACATGTCTATAAAAGTCAACTACGAAGACTTTCAGAGGCCCTATGCTTTGCAAATGAAGTCAGTGGAGCCTTCCTGCACACAGACAGAGCCCAAAGGACAGGAGTGCAACTGGCAGTGCAGCCCTTGGTGGGGCCAAGGGGCAGGTCACGTGGAGGGGTGCGGGTTCCTCCCATGTCCACACACTGACCCCTCACTCCTGCTCACAGGTCTCAGACCCCTCTGGACACCGTGCTGCTGGAAGGTGCTGTGGTCCTGGGAGGTGGGATGCAAGCTGAACTTGCTCACTCCCTCTGGGCTAAATGACAGGTGAGCACTGGGCACAGCAAATGTGACTGGGCACAGTCACCCCGCCTCCAACTCTCTGGGTCCTTGTTCAAACACAGTGTTCTTATGTCTTATCAACACCCACGGAGGAAAATGGGTAAATGCGAAAACTCATTTTTGCAGCTTTCAATTACCTATGTCCTCAGAATGTAGCAGAATTCACACCTGGCTGGGAAAAGCTATAATACACGAACTGCACACATTAACGCATTTGGATATAAATAAGCATATCTTTACGTTCTGTAAAGTTCCTTACCGCCAAGTCGAATAAAGACACCAACCTCTTTTGTCATGAGACTCAAAGTCTCCTCTGGATACCGTTCTATAATCTGAAGTAATCTGGGAAACTTCAATCTGGCTTCATTGGAATTTAATTTTAAAGCTTTCAACATTTTCTCCACCACAAGTGCTGGATACGCCTGCAGTTCTGCAGAATCAGTAACTATCAATGACACCAAAGAAGAAAGCAAAGGTCAATATATCTACTTATCCATAAACTATGACCTTAAATGCTAACATGTTCCCTTTTTGCCTTGTATTTTTTAGTGTCATTGTTCTTTTTTTGTTGTTGTTGAGACGGAATCTCACTCTCTTGCCCAGGCTGGAGTGCAGTGGTGTGATCTTTGCTCACTGCAAGCTCCACCTCCTGGGTTCAAGCCATTCTTCTGCCTCAGCCTCCCGCGTAGCTGCCACCATGCCCGGCTAATTTTTTTGTATTTTTAGTGGAGATGGGGGTTTCACCATGTTAGCCAGGATGGTCTCGATCTCCTGACCTTGTGATCCGCCCACCTCGGCCTCCCAAAGTGCTGGGATTACAGGCGTGAGGCATTGCACCCAGCCATTGTTCTTTTCTTAACTACCACTGTACACCAACAAACACCAGGTACAGTTTTGTATCTATCCTGAAGCCAAATCCTTCCATTAGAGTGCCCATTCTGCACGAAGCACAGTTTGAATCCTGGGCTGGGAACACAAGGGGCAGTTGGTGGTTACTGAATTTATTCCAGGAGCATGAAGCAGGCCACATGAGCCAGTAATATTGAAGCTGCAAGCAAAATATCAAAGTATAAATTAAACACATGGAAAGAGAGGACCACTTAACTCCATTTAAATGTAGGTCATGTTGCTTAGACAGGCCATTCATTGTCTATCTCTCTCTCTTTTTTTTTTTTTTGAGACGGAGTCTCGCTCTGTCACCCAGGCTGGTGTGCAGTGGTGCAATATCAGCTCACTGCAACCTCTGCCTCCTGGGTTCAAGCGATTCTCCTGCCCCAGCCTCCTGAGCAGCTGGGACTACAGGCATGGGCCACCACACCCAGCTAATTTTTTTGTATTCTTAGTAGAGTTAGGGTTTCACCACGTTGGCCAGGCTGGTCTCAAACGATCCACTGCACCTGGCTGCCATTGTCTCTTAAAAAGACAATAGGATTTTCAAAATATTTGTAATTTGAAAACAAATAGGAGACCAAAAGTATGTACAAAATTCATAAGACTTTATGCTGACATAATGGAACACTAGCTTTTTAATTTTGCAATTCACCTGATGCATTCTCTTCTTCCTTGCGCAGCTGTTGGTCACAGAAATCTGCCAGCGTCATGTAAGCATCAATCACTCCAGCTGCAGGCCTACAGCTCCAGGAGGGAGGCTGGGCCTCCTCCTCAGCTGCCTGCACAGCCTCAGAGAGGTGCTGGAATGCTCTCTGGTACAGACCCGCGATCACCTGGAATTCACAGAGACCTCAACCCATGAGCATGACTGAAGCTTTCTCAAAGAATTCTGCTTTCCATTTGTGACTCATGACACATAAATGGATCAACAGTTCCAAAATAACACTGAAGCTATGGAACTGGAAAAACAAGAGTCCACACTGGCTGTGAAGGAGCAAGCAATTCCAGTAAGATCCTCAGCACATAACAACTGGCCAAACAAAAATGCAAGCCCAGTGCGGGCCAGGTGCACAAGCAACACAGAGCTAGGTCTGGTCGGTGGAGTGTGTGGCGGTTGGGAATATAAGAGGGAGATGGAAGTTGGCTCCTGCCCTCAGTGTCCTGCACAGATGCTGGTAGCATCATGGAGGGAAAAGACAAGGCCCCACAACTGAGGTGAGGCAGGACATAGTGAATGAGAAGGAAGCTGGTAACTATTGAAAAAACAAAATAATCGGCAAGAAGCTAAGCAAAGCAGGCACTAAATAAAAACGCAGAAAAGGCTGATTTGTTCCGTAAGCTGGTGGGACGTCTGAATGGTGATGGGTGGGGAAATTTAATAAACAAAAGTCATAAAAGAACTGTCCACAGTTCTTTTAATCCAAAAAAAAATTAAAATTCATGACTTTTAATATTAAAAAATTTGTATCATTCAAATAAATAGGAAGCACAAAGAATGTCAATTTTCCACATAAGAAAATTGGCTGTGCATAACTGTCAAATATATTTTAAAAACACAAAGCAATACCCTATTACTTTCCTGTAGCCTGAACACTGCACATTGAAGACATACACAGCACACTAGTATAAAACATTCTTCCAGTATTACCTTCTCCGAATCCTCTGAACTGGATCCAGAAAGCTCTAAGATTCTTCTAGCCTTGTCCTCCTCGATTTCAGCAAGGCAGGCTGGCTCACTGCTGAGAGCATTAGCTATGATCCTGTAAGTTGTACCCAAGAGAATGTTCTGGTCACGGGAAGCCAGAATATTTTTGCTTAAGTAGCTTGACACGTTGTTCTCATCTGTTGGATTAAAAAAACAAACAAACAAAACAAAAACAAACACTATGTGTATGTGTGTGTGTGTGTGTGTGTGTAATTAAAAAGAAGAAATTCGTTGTCTACGAAAGTTTTCTTTTGTTTTTGGAACAGGGTCTCCCTCTGTTACCCAGGCTGGAGTGCAATGACACGATCTTGGCTCATTGCAACCTCTGCCTCCCGGGCTCAAGCGATCATCCCACCTCAACCTCTCAATTAGCTGAGACTATAGGCTTGTACCACCATGCCCGGCTATTTTTTGCATTTTTGGTAGAGATGGGGTTTCGCCATGTTGCCCAGGCTGGTCTCGAACTCCTATGTTCAAGCAATCCTCCCACCTTGGCCTCCGAAAATGCTGAGATTACAAGTGTGAGCCACCGTGCTTGGCCTAAAGTTTTCTATCAATAAATTAATAAAAATAAATATTGAAAGTATAAGAAACTGACTTCAAATACTGGCTAGGGAATTTCTTGAACTCACATATTAATGAAAAATGTTCTTTGTTAGAAGTAACTGTATCAAAGTCCACAGAGGCTAAGCAATTGAAACTTTCATGAATTAACTTTTTATTCAAGCATCATCATTCTGCAATTTTTCAAAGCACCTAATTCTGTTATAAAGAATAGGAAATGAGTACGGTGTTTGTACATAAATTAATAATCCAGAGTAGGTCTTTAAATTGGCACTGTGGCCCATAGCAAATGAAGCAACAGGCACTGCTGCATTTAAAGTTCTAGTTCTGCTGTGACTGTGTGATTCTGGGCAAGCAGCTGGATCAGTGCTGGTTAAGTCTGCAGTGTCCAGAGATGCGATAACAGTGTTGAAACTAGGAGGCCTGATCAAACCACATGCCCTCCTTGCCTATGGTCTGACAGTTCTCTGCCAGAGTTATCTCACATACAGGATCACAACTACTGGCCCTGCTTATCACGCAAGGCTGTTACGAACTACAACCATACTCTAACTGTGTAATTATTATTATATGGGTATATGGACACTAATATTAACATCAGCAAACTCCTCCTCCCCTCAAAAAAACCCATATAATTATTTAGCAATCATCAGGATAATTTTCTTCTTCTTTTTTTAGACACAGGGTCTCACTATGTTGCCCAGGTCAGAATACAGTGGCTACTCACACAGGCACAATCATGGCTCAATGCAGCCTCGAACTCCTGATCTCAAGCTATCCTCCCGCCTCAGGCTCCCCAGTAGCTGGGACTAAGGGTGCATGCCACAACGTCCAACTAGAATGATCTTCTCCTCCTGGGATCAGTGTAAAAGAGTGCTTCTCCCCTAGACACCTTTATTCAGGCTGATACCTCAGAGCTGGTCTAGGAACCCAGCTGGATCATGCCTGATCAGAATACTAGCACACATCCTCAGACACAGGGCAACAGAGCAGGCAGGGGACAAGACCCAAACCTGCCCAAGAAAGCTTTCCTCCTTTAATGTAGTCTTAAAGACTACACTATTTCAGAAGGAAACAGCTTTTTTTTTTTTTTTTTTTTTTTTTTGAGACGGAGTTTTGCTCTTGTCAACCAGGCTGGAGTGCAGTGGCGTGATTTGGGCTCGCTGCAACCTCCACCTGCCAGGTTCAAGCGATTCTCCTGCCTCAGGCTCCAGAGCAGCTGGGACTACAGACATGCGCCTGCCACCACGCCCAGCTAGTTTTTGTTTTTGTTTGAGATGGAGTCCTGCTCTATCGCCCAGGCTGGAGTGTAGTGGAGCGATCTCAGCTCACTGCAAGCTCCATCTCCCAGGTTCACGCCATTCTCCTACTTCAGCCTCCCAAGTAGCTGGGACTACAGGCGCCCACCGCCAAACCTGGCGTAATTTTTTTGTATTTTCAGTAGACACAGGGTTTCACTTTGTTAGCCAGGATGGTCTCGATCTCCTGACCTCGTGATCCACCCGCCTCGGCCTCCCAAAGTGCTGGGATTACAGGTGTGAGCCACTGTGCCCGGCCTAATTTTTTTTTTTTTAGTAGAGATGGGGTTTCACCATGTTGGCCAGGATGTTCTCGATCTCCTGACCTCGTGATCCACCCACCTTGGCCACCCAAACTGCTGGGATTACAGGCGTGAGCCACTGCACCCAGGCTGAAATGGCTTTTCATGTTTGTTTATATCTTATATGCAAACAAAGTTTTCAAAATAATTAAACTATCATTCTTTGCTATATTCACTGAAATTACTGCAAAGATTTACCTCCCAAATGTCAGATGATGCAGCACAAAGAAGAAGAAGATACACAAGACAATATAACACAGCCCTCTAAGATGTATGTGGATAAAAGCGGTCAACTTACCCAACAAAGAGACTGTTTTCAGCACAGTGAGCACCTGCTCAGAGCAGCCCTGGGATCGGCTCCGGCAGTGGCTCAAGCGGCAGTAGCTCTGCACCCAGCTCACCAGCCAATCGTCTCTGGTTTTTGACTCTTTATGCAGCTCCTTCAGTAGTTTCATGGCAAGTGAGAAATTGTTCTGTATTAATAGAAAAAGAGAGAAGGTGGTATGATGATACACAAGTGACAGAAGTTTCAAATTGGCCTGCTTCCCCCTTTGCATGACACAATCCACCGGAGAGTAACAAATCTATTTCTTTAGCTTCAATTATGTCTCTAAATGTATCACTGGGGTATAATTCATATTTAAAGAGTACAATTCAGGCCAGGTTTAGTGGCTCAGGCCTGTAATCCCAGCACTTTGGAAGGCCGAGGAGGGAGGATTACCTGAGTCTAGGAGTCTGAAACCAGACTAGGCAACATAGTGAGACCCTGCCTCTAAAAAAATTTTAAAAATTAGCCAGCACCATGGCACGTGCCTGTAGTCCCAGTTACTCTGGACACTAAGGTAGTAGGATCACTTGAACCTGGGAGGTTGAGGCTGCAGTGAGTTGCTGTGTACTCCATCCTGGGAAACAGAGCAAGACTGTCTCAAAAAAACAAACAAAAAAAGGTGGGGGCAGGGTGGGTACAATTCAGTATTTTTGAGTATATTTACAAAGTTGTGCAACCACCACCCCTAATTCC
Organism: Macaca thibetana thibetana; assembly: GCF_024542745.1. NCBI lineage: Eukaryota > Metazoa > Chordata > Mammalia > Primates > Cercopithecidae > Macaca > Macaca thibetana. The sequence continues at coordinate 96,967,520 of NC_065585.1, read as the reverse complement.
AGAACATTTTCATTACCCCAAAAAGAAACTCACTGTCTATTCCGAGTCACTACCCAGCCACTGGCAACAGTAAATTCCCTTCCTGTCTCTATGGATTTGCCTACACCAGACATTTTGTAACAATGGTATCAGAAAACAAGTGGTGATGGCATCTTTTACTTAGCATGATGTCTTCCAGGTTCATGCATGTCGTAGCACCTGTCAGCTCTTCTTTCCTCTTTACGGCTGAGTACGGCTGAATAATACTCCATTGCACGGACATGCCACTTTTTTTTTTTTGAGATGGAGTTTCACTCATTGCCTAGGCTGGAGTGCAATGGCGTGATCTCAGCTCACTGCAACCTGTGCCTCCTGGGTTCAAACAATTTTCCTGCCTCGGTCTCCCAAGTACCTGGGATTACAGGCGTGTGCCACCACGCCCGGCTAATTTTTATATTTTTAGTAGAGACGGAGTTTCTCCATGTTGGCCAGACTGGTCTCGGACTTCTGACTTCAAGTGATCCGCCCGCCTCGGCCTTTCAAAGTGCTGGTATTACAGGCCTGAGCCACTGCACCTGGCTGGACATGCCACATCTTATTTAGGTTGCTGCCACCTTCCAGCTATTTTGAATAATGCCCCTGTCAACATTTGTGTATTAATTTCCATGTGAATTTAAGCTTTTGTTTCTCATGGGTCTGGGAGTGTAATTGCTGTGTCATAAGGTAACTCTAGGTTCAACTGTGTTTGTTTGTTTGTTTGTTTGTTTGAGGCAAAGTTTTGTTCTTGTCACCCAGGCTGGAGCACAGTGGCACAATCTTCGCTCTCTGCAACCTCCATCTCCCAGGTTCAAGTGATTCTCCTGCCTCAGCCTTCTGAGTAGCTGGGATTACAGACATGTGCCACCAAGTCCGGCTAATTTTTGTATTTTTAGTAGAGACAGGGTTTCACCATGTCGGTCAGGCTGGTCTTGAACCCCTGACCTCAGGTGATCCACCTGTCTTGGCCTCCCCAAAGTGCTGGGATTACAAGCGTGAGCGCCCGGCCTTGACATTTTTTTTTTTAAAGTATAGTCAAGTGAAGCATCAGAAGTGGAGAATCAACAAAGAAATCTGGTAAATGGTTGTGATCCATTAGTTGTAAAAACCACTGCACTTGGACCAGCCTCTATGTTTAACTTTTTGAGGAAATGCCAGACTGTTTTCCACAGCAGATGCACCATTTTACATTCCCACCAGCAGTTCAGAAGGTTTCCAGTTTCCCACATCTTCTCCAAGTCATCTGTGTGTGTGCTTCCAGCCATCACAGTGGGTGTGAAGCGGTCTCTCATTGTGGATTTGATTTGCATTTCCCTCAAGCCTAGTGACACTGAGCATTTTTGCATGAGCTGGTTGGCCATTTGCCTATCTTCTTTGGAGAAATGTGTATTCAAACACTTCATGCCCATTTCTTAATTAGGTTGATTCTTTACTGTTCAGTTGTGAAGCATTCTTTATGTATTCTGGATACTAGACCCTTATCAGATATGTGATCTGCAAATAGTTTCTCCCATTACATGAGTTGTCTTTATACATTCTTCAGCTTCTCAGGTAGGCACAATAGTTTTAATTCTGAATACAATTGACCTATTTTTTAGTTGCTTATATAATGTCTTCTTAAATCTACACCTCTAATTCTCTCTCAAGCTTCAAAAGACATTTTCATCAGACTTTGGTTTTCCTAATTACTGCCCTTTCAACCACCCAGGAGAGAAATCCAAGTTGTTCCCAGCCAGACCCTCTCATCACTCCTGTCACCGCGGGTTGTCCTGGATCTCCTTACAGAGCACCTCTCTTGCCCTGCTCACTCCCACCCCACTCCCCTAATGTGGAGCTTCCTGGTCTTTCTCTGTCTTTGCTTTCCCCAGAGCTGTCAATCTCCCACACAGCTTACAACAGGCCAGCATGCATGGAACCTTCAATGGCCTCCTGAACCCTGGAAGGATGCAGTCTCTCACCCTCTGTAAACCTAGCATAAGACTCTGCATTCTGTTTCTCACTTTCATGTTTCTGTGTGCGTGACTCCTGACTCCTGGAATACCTTTCTCCTCTCCATGCGCAAATCTTTCCATACCCATAAAGCCTACCCTAAATCACATCCCCCTTCCCCAGACACCTCCCTGTCCAAGGTGGAAGCTCTTCTCTTCCCTGTGCCCTCCAGGCTTTGCTGACATCTCTCTTCTTTGCCCACCAGTGCTGTTGTCATCATGTGTGCAGCCCCCACTCTCACTAGATAGTAATAATGGCAGGGAACATGTCTTTCCCCTCATCGTGCCAGTTTCCTAACTACACTGGGGTCCCCTCCCCATGACCCCAACTCCCTCACCACTAAATCCTTTAGTTCAGATCACCCCTTCTGGCCACACCCTGCTCTTCTCTCACCCAGTTCCTGCTCTGCCTGCCTCTAATTGGATTTTCTGTTATTTGCAACATAAAAATTCTTACTTGATATTACACTCATCCAAAGAAAAATCTATAAATGAGCATTTAAACCTAGAAAAAAGAAATATTATTTCTACTAGAATATCATCCTTTGCCTTGCAATAGCAATTGATATAGGGTCATTAACATAGCAAGCTTCCGTAGTATGTTTAAAAATTATATACATTTAAAGAGATTACATGCAATTTTTAAGCAATGTATATACTTAATATCAAGAAAGGGTCCTGGTATTAAATGATAATTCCTACAAAGTAAACCTAAAAATAATTTGTAACTAACTGGTAAGGATTCATTCTGAAATGACTAACAGGAATATAATAAACTCTAGAGGCTTTCTGGAGACTTTTGAGTAAGTGCTCCTTGAAGTTTCCTTTTTTTTTTTTTTTGAGATGGAGTCTCGCTCTGTCGCCCAGGCTGGAGTGCAGTGGCCGGATCTCAGCTCACTGCAAGCTCCGCCTCCCGGGTTCACACCATTCTCCGGCCTCAGCCTCCCAAGTAGCTGGGACTACAGGCGCCCACCACCTCGCCCGGCTAGTTTTTTTTGTATTTTTTAGTAGAGACGGGGTTTCACCGTGTTAGCCAGGATGGTCTCTATCTCCTGACCTCGTGATCCACCCGTCTCGGCCTCCCAAAGTGCTGGGATTACAGGCTTGAGCCACCACGCCTGGCCGAAGTTTCCTTTTTTTTTGAGACAGGTTCTCACTCTGTCGCCCAAGCTGGTCTCTAACTCCTGGGCTCAAGTGATCCGCCTGCCTTGGCCTCTCAAAGTGCTGAGATTACAGGTGTGAGCCACTGCACCCAGCCCAGTTTACTTATAAAGAGAGAAAAAAAATAACACCTACTCAATTATTTTAAGGTTCAGACTATAAAGAAAAGCTAAAATTAGAGAAAAGCTAATTTAGCAAAATCCTGTGACACAGCAGGAAAGACAGACATGAGTACCCACCTGCTTCCGGGCACTGTCTACCATCTTCATTTTCATGGAAAACTTGCAGCTCCTGATCAAGGAGCTGATATCTTCTTCCTGCTCTTGCACGTCCATCCTGTCACTGGGGTCTCCATCTTCATCCACATTCATACTATTATCTTCTGGAAGAGGGGTAAGCTTCTCCTCTATTTTGCTGAGAAAGAAACATCTACACAAAGAAAAATGAGACAATGTCAGACTCAGGAATAGGAAGCTGCTGGGTAGCAATAACAGGCAGAAATTCTACACCTTAGTAAATGTTTGTTTGTTTCTTTTTTTGAGATGAGTTTCACTCTGTCGCCCAGGCTGGAGTGCAGTGGCGCGATCTAGGCTCACCGCATGCTCCGCCTCCCAGGTTCACATCATTCTTCTGCCTCAGCCTCCTGAGTAGCTGGGACTACAGATGCCCGCCACCACATCCGTCTAATTTTTAGTAGAGACAGGGTTTCACCATGTTAGCCAGGATGGTCTCAATCTCCTGATCTCATGATCCGGCCGCCTCAGCCTCCCAAAGTGCTGGGATTACAGGCGTGAGCCACCGTGCTCGGCCTACCTGGTTTGTTTTTTTTTTTCCTGAGATGGAGTCTCATTCTGTTGCCCAGGCTGGAGTGCAGTGGCACGATCTTGACTTACTGCAACCTCCACCTCCCGGATTCAAGCGATTTTCCTGCCTCAGCCTACTGAGCAGCTGGGATTATAGGCGTGCACCACCATACCCAGATAATTTTTGTATTTTTAGTAGAGAGGGGGTTTCACCATGTTGGTCAAGCTGCTCTCCAACTCCTGACCTTCAGGTGATCCACCTGCTTTGGCCTCCCAAAGTGCTGGGATACAGGTGTGAGGCACCATGCCCAGCCTTTGTTCACATTTAAAACCATAAATATACACTCTAGGTATTGACTTACTCTCCATTTTCATAAACCAACTCCTTAAAGATCACCAATGAGATATATATATAATTTTATTTTTTTGAGACAGAGTCTCCCTCTGTCACCCAAGCTGGAGTGCACGATCTCAGCTCACTGCAACCTCTGCCTCCTGGGTTCAAGTGATTCTCCTGCCTCAGCTTCCTGAGTAGCTGGGATTACAGGCGCGTGCCACCACGCCCAGCTAATTTTGGTATTTTTGGTAGAGATGGGGTTTCACCATCTTGGCCAGGTTGGTCTTGAACTCCTGACCTCATGATCTGCCTGCCTCAGCCTCTCAAAGTGCTGGGATTACAGGAGTAAGCCACCATGCCCGGCCACCAATGATATGCCTCTCAAAGTGCTGGGATTACAGGAGTGAGCCACCATGCCCGGCCACCAATGATATTTTAACAGTACTTTTCATACATCACTTAATGCTTCCAGTTGCACAGAATAAAATGTTCAACCTCACCATTTTCTTTTCTTTTTTTTGAAGACAGAGTATGGCTCTGTCACCCAGGCTGGTGTGCAGTGCTAAGATCTCAACTCACTGAAAGCTCCACCTCCCGGGCTCAAGCCAACCTCCTACCTCAGCCTTCTGAGTAGCTGGGGCTATTGGCGCAGGCCACCATGCCCAGCTAATTCTTTTTTTTTTTGTAGAATCGTGGTTTCATCGTGTTGCCCAGGCTGGTTCTGAACTCCTGAGTTCAAGCAATTTGCCTGCCTTGGCCTCCCAAAGTGTTGGGATTACAGGAGTGAGCTATCATGTCTGGCCTAAATTTTATCTTTTGATGAATGGTAACATACCCTGTGTTGAGCCATTTTGCTCCTTATATGTCCCAACTTAAGGTGATAAATATATAACAGTAAACAGTTTATAATCACTGAAAATTTTCTTTTCTTTTTATTTATTTATTTTTTTGAGACAGGGTCTTGCTCTGTTGCCCACGTTGGAGCTTAGTGGTGCAACCACAGCTCACTGCAGCCTCGACCTCCTAAGCTCACGCAGTCCTCTTCCCTCAGCCTCCCAAATAGCCGGGGTTGGTTATAGGTGCATGCTACCGCATCAAACTAAGTTTTACATTTTTTTGTAGAAACGGGGGCTTGCTATGTTGCCAGGCAGGTCTCAAACTCCTGGGTTCAAGGAATCCTCCTAAAGGCTGGGATTACAGGTATGAGCCACCATGCCACCATGAAAATTTACAAGGTAAGTCTAGGTTGCTATTAAATTATTATTTTAGAAACAGGACTCACTATGTTGCCCAGGCTGTAGTGCAGTAGTTATTCACAGATGTAATCATAGCACACTACAGCCTTGAATTCCTGGGTTCAAGCAATCCTCCTGCCTCAGCCTCCCAAGAAGCTGAAACAATAGGTGTGTGCCTCCATACCCAACTTCAAAATTATTTTTATTTGAATCATAATTTACATGTATGACTCTGTCCAAGTAATTTTATTTCCATTAATATTAATAACACTGACAAAGGGCCCTAATATATAAAGCTCATCCCTGATCAACAATCAAGTAAATTTCTGTTATTCTTCCAGGAACTGATTTCCAATTTCTTAGAAACACTATGGCCAGGGAGTTTGAGAACATCCTGGGCAACATAGTGATACCTCATCTCTACAAAAAAAAGTAAAAATTAGCTGGGCATGGTGGCATGAGCCTGTGTTTCCAGCTACTCAGGAGGATCGCCTGAGCTCAGGAGTTTGAGGCTGCAGTGAGCTATGATTGCACCACTGCACTCCAGCCTGGGTGGCAGAGCAAGACCCTGTGCATGGAAAGAAAGAAAAGAAAAGGAAAGGAAAAAAGGAGAGGAAAGAAGAGGAGAGGGGAGGAGAGGGAGGGGAGGGGAGGGGAGGGGAGGGGGGAGGGGAGGGGAGGGGAGGGAGGGGGGGAAGGGAGGGGGGGGAGGGGAAGGGAGGGGAGGGGGGAAGGGAGGGGAAGGGAGGGGAAGGGAGGGGAAAAGGAAACACTGTAGGCAGATAAACCATCATGTTTTACATTTCTTTTTCCTTTTCCCTCTTTTTTTGTTACTCCCAAGATACAAGCCTCGCTGGCCATTTCCTATTCTTACCATACTGCTCTGTGCTCCTCATCCCCACACCAACCACAGTGCTGGCTCATTTTCCAAAGCTGCCACTGATTTTAAGCTTTCACTGTTTTTAATCATAACAATAAATACAAGTGGGTACTGGATTAACATTTCAATAAATAATGAATTACTGAATCCATAAATGTCTCCTACCAGTGTGAATAAAGTGCCTGGCATTTCAGGAAAGGGAGGTGGGAACATCCACAGAATGAGACAGACTCCCTTGGGCTGTGAAGGGTGCATGCAATTTTAGAAGTGGAGTTGACAAGGGAGTCCCAGACAGAGGGAACAAATTAAACAAACACAGAAAACAGTTACACTGCATGACATGTTCTCACATCAAATCAGAGAGAACAAACCAAGAAGAGAACCATCTTTTCTAAAAACAACAGAGTCTGGCTCTGGTATGGCACTGGGAGCCCCTTGGGCCTATCCTCTGCTGACAACAACTAGAAACTGGATAAAATACAACTCCCCAAGAACTCTGAGTGAATAAAAGATGGCAGACTGTATGTGCAGGGAATCAAAACTGGGAGGGTCTGCTATTGGGATGGGTTTCCTGTTTCCTCTCTGTCTTATTCCCTTTTGACCCTGAGGAGTGTGGTGGCAATGTGATTGAGATCCTTAAGGCAAGCCTGCTGCATTCTACCCAGGGAAACAAGAAAAGGAGCCCAGGCAGACAGGTGCTACAGGGAGAATCCTGGTGGGGAGAGAACCAGAGAAAAATCCTCTAGTTCTGCACATGAACCCACCAGGCTCAGGCTGCCCTGAAGTATGCATGTACAGACAGACTCAAAACAGCACAGGTTTGGAAAGGAACTGAGGTTTCAATCAACAAAAGGCAAGACAGAGCCTGCTATCTAAACAGATCGCCAGCTAGAGAATTATAAGCCAGCATCTACGCAAGAGAATCCAGTAGTTCTCCTTATCTTACCTGCAGTTTTGCTTTCCCTGGCTTCAGTTACTGCAGATATAGTGCAATAAGATATTTTGAGAGAGATAGACCACATTCACATTAACTTTTATTATAGTATACTGTTTGAATTATTCTATTTTATTATTGTTATTATTGTTACTTACTGTGCCTAATTTAGAAATTAAACTTTATCATATGTGTGTATATATAGGAAAAAAAACCAGTATACATAAGGTTTGGTATTATCCATGGTTTCAGGATTCCACTGGGGATCTTTGAACGTATCTCCTACAGATAAGAAGGGACTACTATATTCACAAATTACATTCAAAAATTAACTGATAAAAAGAATCAGGAGAATGTATCCATCTCAACAGAAAATGGATGCCAACTCTATGCTGACCCCATATGTTGGAATGATCATATAAGGACCTTAAAGCAGCTATTTAAACTATGCTCCAGGAGGTCAAGAAAAAAACACATGCAATAAATGAAAGGGTGAGTATCTCAGCAGAAAAAGAGAAAATATTTTTTAATAAACCAAACGGAAATTTTACAACTGGAAAATACAATACCTAAGATAAAACAGTCACTAGACGGACTTCCTAGAACAACAAGTAAGACAAAAGAAAATAAGAGCAAGATTGAAGACAAATCAATAGAAATTATCTAATCTGATGAATAAACAACAAAAAGAATGAATAAAAATGAACAGAGTCAGGAACTTACGGAAAAATGTCAAAAGGCACGATGTATGTGTAACTGGATTCCCACGAAACCAAGAGAAATTGGGACAAAAAGTATTTGAAGAAATACAATGACCAAAAACTCCTCAAATTTGGTGACAAAAATGTACAGATTCAAGAAAGTCAGTGAACTTTAGATGGGATAAATTCAAACAGAACCAGGCCTAGACAAATCATAATCAAACTGCTGATAACCAATGATAAAGAAAAAAATCCTGAAAGCAGCCAGAAAAACATGACACATTACATATGAGCCACAACAACAGGAATAGTGAAGACATCATCTTCAGAGACACAGCGGCCAAAAGATACCGCAAGGGGCAGGGAGTATCTACCCAGATTCTACATTCTGAGAAAGTGTCCTTCAAGAATGACAGAGAAATAAAGATATCTTCAGAGAAGGAAAAAACTAACAAGAGTTCATTACAGGTAGACCTGCATTACAAGAACTGCTAAAGGAAGATTTTCAGGCTAAAGGAAAATGACACAAGAGAAAAACTTGGGTCTTAGGAACAAATGATGAGTACAGAGTGGTAAGTATAATAAAAGACATATACTTATGTTCTAAAGAATATGTGACAAAAACCACATATGTTCTTTAGAATATGTATGACTGTTTACAATATTATCTAGTAGTGTTTTCATTATATGTTACTTCATAAACATACATGAAATCCATCCACACACACATCGATGTATCATTACTTCATAATGATAAAAGGAGTATTTTGACAGGGCATGGTGGCTCACGCTTGTAATCCCAGCACTTTGGAAGGCCGAGGTGGGCGGATCACCTGAGGTCAGGAGTTCGAAACCAGCCTGACTAACGTGGCAAAATCCTGTCTCTACTAAAAATACAAAATTAGCTGGGTGTGGTGGCACATGCCTGTAATCCCAGCTACTTGGGAGGCTGAAGGAGGAGAATGGCTTGAATCTGGGGGGTGCAGGTTGCAGTGAGCCAAGATCATGCCACTGCACTCCAGCCTGGGCAACAAGAGCAAAATTCCATCTCAAAAAAAAGTATTTCCACCATGGCATGTGTATACTTACGTAACAAACCTGCACGTTCTGCACATGTACCCCAGAACTTAAAGTATAATAAAAACAAATAAATAATTTCATCAGGAAGACAGCAGTTATCCATGTGTATGTGCCTAATAACAGAATCAAAATACAGTACATAAAACTACACAGAATTAAAGGCAGAAATAGACAATCCTATAATCATAGATTTTGACATCCTTATCTCAGCAGTGATGGAACTACACAAACAAACAGTAAAGACATAGAAGATCTGAAAAGTATCCCTGACAACCTTGATCTCACTGAAATTTATAAAACCTGATACCCAGGAACTGCAGAATATACAAAATTTTCAAATTTACATGGGTATTTACATAGACCATATGTTGGCACATAAAAGAAGTCTCAATAAAATTTAAAAGGAACGAAACCATACAGAGGGTGTTTTCTGACCACAGTGGAATTTAGCAATCACTAAGATAGCCAGAAAACCCAGGTATTTGGAAATTAAAACACTTTTAAATATTTAATGGATCAAGTTACATAAGAATTAGAAAAATATGTTGAACTGAATAACATACCAAAATTTGCAGAATGTAGCTAAAGCAGTACTTTAGAGGGACACATGTAACTTTCAATGCTTGTATTACAAGGAAGAAAAGATATAAAATCAACAGTTTCTGCCTAAAGAAACAAGAAAAAGAAAAGCAAATACAAAGTAAGAGGAAAAGAAAAAAATAGTAAAGATGATACTAGAAATCAATTAAATAGAAAACAGATAATAAAGAAAATCAACAAAGTCAAAAACTGGTCCTTTGAAAAAGATCAACAAAACTGACAAACTTTTACCCAGATGAATCAAGTATTAAAAAAGAGAACACAAATAACCAATACATGGAATGAAAAAAGGGTTCCCTCCACAGACACTACAAATAATAAAAAGGATGAGAATAATGTGGACTTTATACCAACAATTTGATGATGTTGATGAAATGGACAAATTTACTTTAAAAAACAAATAAGGCAGGCAGAAATTTAAAAAGAAAATGGACAAAGTGATTGAAAAGTACAATTTAACAAAAATGACACAAAAAGAAATATAATTTTTTTTTTTTTTTGAGACAGAATCTTGCTGTTTCCCAGGCTGGAATGCAGTGGCATGATCTCTGCTCACTGCAACCTCCACCTCGTGGGTTCAAGCGATTCTCCTGCCTCAGCCTCCTGAGTAGCTGAGACTACAGGTGCTGACCACCATGTCCAGCTAATTTTTGTATTTTTAGTAGAGGCAGGGCTTCACCATATTGGCCAGGCTGGTCTCCAACTCCTGACCTCAAATGATCCGCCCACCTAGGCCTCCCAAAGTGCTGGGATTACAGGCGCGAGTCACCATGCCCAGCCAGAAACAGAAAGTTTAAATTCTTGGCCGGACGCAGTGGCTCATGCCTGTAATCCCAGCACTTTGGGAAGCCAAGGCGGGTGGATCACAAGGTCAGGAGATCGAGACCATCCTGGCTAACACGGTGAAACCCCGTCTCTACTAAACAAAAAATAAAAATAAAAATAAAAAAATTAGCTGGGCGTGGTGGCAGGTGCCTGTAGTTCTAGCTACTCGGGAGGCTGAGGTAGGAGAATGGCATGAACCTGGGAGGTGGAGCTTGCAGTGAGCCAAGATCGCGCCACTGCACTCCAGCCTGGGCGACAGAGCGAGACTCTGTCTCAAAAAATATAAATAAATAAATAAGATAAATAAATAAATAAATTCTCTATCAGTATCGACTAAGGAAATTATATACATTATCAAAAATCTTCCCCAAGGGAAAACCCATGTCCAAATAGGATAGGTTTCACTGGTGAATCCTATCAAATATTCAAGTATGAAATAATGAGGATCTTATATAATTTTCCCCCCTTTGGAGAAGGAGTTTTGCTCTTGTTGCCCAGGCTGGAGTACAATGGTACAATCTTGCCTCACTGCAACCTCTGCCTCCCAGGTTCAAGAGATTCTCCTGCTTCAGCCTCTGAGTAGCTAGGATTACAGGCATGCACCGCCATGCTCGGCTAATTTTATATTTTTGGTAGAGACGAGTTTTGTCCATATTTGTCAAGCTGGTCTTGAACTCCTGACCTCAGGTGATCCGCTCACCTCAGCCTCCCAAAGTGCTGGAATTACAGGTGTGAGCCACCACGCCTGGCCATAAACTTCTTTTTAAAATAGAGAAGGAAACATGCCTTACTCATCTTATGAGTCCATGATAACCCTAATACCAAAACCTGATGAAGATATTACAAAAAAGAAAATTATAGACCAATATCCCACTTCGATACAGATGCTAAAATCCTTAAGGGATCATCATGACCATATTGGGTTTACCCCAAGAATGCAAGATTGACTTCATATTTAAAAAGCATCAAAGTAATACTTCATAAACACAATAAAGGAGAAAAACAATATGATTAAGCTGATGCAGAAAAATTGTTTGATAAAATTCAACACGCATTCATAATAAAACTCTCAGAAAACCAGGAATAGAAGGGAATTTCCTCAGTCTGATAAAAGGCATTTACAAAAACATTACCATTTTTTAAAGCTGAATGAGTGAGTTGTCTTCTCTAACATCAAGAATAAGACTAAGATGCTCATTTTACCACTTATATTCAGGATTGTACTTGAGGTCCTCATGGTTTTAACAAAGCAGGAAAATGAAATAAATGGCATAAATTTCAGAAAGAAAGAAAAGTGACCCTATCTGCAGATGATATGATAGAAAATCCCAGAGAATCTGCAAAACAAGAACTAAAACTACCAAGTTAGCAAAGATACAAAGTTAATATATAAAAAGCAATTTACATTAGCAGCAAATAATTGGGAAATATAATACAATTTTGAAAATAAATCCATTTATAACAGTGCCAAAAAACATAAAATACTTAGGAATAAATCACAAAAGACATCCAAGATCTCCATACTGAAAAAATACATAGATATGTCATATTAATGAACTGGGTAACTCTATATTGTTAAGATAGCAACTCCCCCAAACTGAACTATAGTCAATACAGTCCCAATCAAAATCTCAGCAGTTTTTCTTTATACAAATTGACAAGCAGATTCTAAAATGTAAATATAAATGCAAATCAACTAAAATAAAGTAGTATTTATAAAGAAAAGCAAAGTTCAGCCAGGTGCCATGGGTCATGCCTGTAATCTCAGCATGTTGGGAGGCTGAGACGGGCAGATTGCTTGAGCCCAGGAGTTCCATACCATCCTGGGCACATAGTGAAACCCTGTCTCCACAAAAAAAGACAAAAAAATTAGCCAGGCATGGTGGCGCACACCTGTGGTCCCAGCTACTTGAGAGGCTGAAGTGGGAGGACTGCTTGAGCCTGGGAGGTTGAGACTGCAATGAGTCATGATCAGGTGACAGAGTAAGACCCTGTCTCAAAAAAAAGAAAAGTTTGAGAACTCATCCTATCTGACTTCAAAACGTACTATAAAGTGATAGAAATGAAGACAGTTTGCTATTGTGGGAAAAAAAAAACACAAAGGAAGGGCTACAACAGAGCATCCAGAAATAGACCCACACATACATGGTCAACTGAGTTTCCAAAAAATTGCCAAGGCGACTCAATTATGAAAGATTTTTGAACAAATGGGGCTGGATAGATATCTATATGGAAAAAGTAAACACCTACCCCCTATCTCACACCATTTACAAAAATTTTCTTCCAATGCATCAGAGACCTAAATCCGTAACATTTCTAAAAGAAAACAGGAGAAGACAGGTAAGATGAGCCTGATTTGCCAGTTTAAAGGGGAGCCTGCTGGCCAAATCTGAGATAATTGAACACAAAATAAATAAGGACAGTAGTAGGTTATATCCCACTAAATAAAATTTGAATCCCTGAGTCTTTATTGATAATCTTTAAAAAGTAAATAAGTACGTAAACAGAAGGGAGGGTGCCTGCCTACAATAAGACGTAGACTAATATAAATAAATAGGTAGAGTTAGAAATTATTATTTTGCAACCATTATTGCCAACACTGGTTTGGGCCAGGAGTCATCCACAAATGCGAAATATGGAGGGGCAAGTCTTAGGAGAAGCAGGACATCTGTATGTCTCAAAGCAGCTCCCACATTTATTTGTTAGTTGGAAAGGAAAAATAAATAAATAAATGGCATTATACAGTGAAGAGACCAAACAATCTAAATTATTATCACCAGGCTGGGCATGGTAGGTAAAGCCTGTAATCCCAGTACTTTGGGAGGCCAACGCTCACTTGAGGATCACTTGAGGGCAGGAATTTTAGTACAAAATAGCCAAATTTTGTATTTTGTACTAAAAATACAAAATTAGCCAGGCATAGTAGTGCGTGCCTGTAATCCCAGCTACTTGGGGGGTTGAGGCAGGAGAATTGCTTGAACCTGGGAGATGGAGTTTGCAGTAAGCCAAGATTGCGCCACCGCACTCCAGCCTGGGCAAAAAGACTGTATCCAAAAAAAAAAACAAAAACAAAAAAACAAAAACACAAAACAAAACAAAAAACAGAAAAAAAACAGAAACAAAAAAAATCACCAGTAAAAGGCAGATGGACATTCTGCCCCACGCATGATTTGCTAGCCTGAGGAATATTTTGGCCAGAGGCAGATCACCTGAGTCCCACCATAAGGAAACATAAGACAAACCCAAACAGAGGAACATTACTCAAAAGTGTCAGTATTAGGATACACAAAGCCTTTTGGAGACTAAACAGACACATCAAATAAATGCAGTCCATCATTCTGTACTGATCCTGTCATAGAGGTAGAGAAAATGCCACAAAGGACATTACTGGGACGATTGACAAAACTGAAATTGGGCTTTAGAGGAAAAATGAAAGCTCTGAGGTTTATCACCGAACTGTTAAATAAAAAGATACTCTTTTTCTTAAGAAATGAACACTGATCTATAACAAGGCAAAGGGATGTATCCAGCTTACGCTCACAACTGGTTCAGAAAATAAATAATATGTAGGGTCTGGTAGAAAAGAAAAAAATACAAATGCTAACATGGAAAAATGTTTAAAATGTTATTTAAAAAATCAGTGAATCTGGGTTAAAGGCACCCAGGAGAGTACTACTTTTCTCGCAACTTTTCCAGAAGAACTCGTCTCAAAATAAAAAGTTAAAAAAAAAAAGTAGTAGTGGAGGAAATAATGGGAGAACATGACACTTGGAATCAGAGTCCTTGAGTCCTATTTCCTATGCACATTTGCATGCAATAAACCACAACCTCTCTGACTTTATTACATGGTTAGCACCTGCCCTATGGATTCCACAGGGTAGTTACAGGATGGGAGAAGATGAGGACATGAAAATGACCTGAGACCTGGGAAAGTGACACGACTGTGTAATGGAGTTGGGAGATAGGAGGCAAGAATGTAAAAAATCCTAGTTATAAAATCTGATAATAAAAATCATTATGTAGTCGTCGTCTTTGTTGTCATTTAACTACTTAACATTCCGTTGTGAGAGGAGCAAATGTACACTGACCCTGTCTCCCTTCCTGGAGGTGCAGGTTCAGGATCAGCCACCAGCACCTCCCGACAGCAGCATCCCCACAGGGCAAGTGGGAAAGAGGACACGGCAGACACAGAGAGCTCTATCGAACCTACTTACATGGGAAACAGGAAGGATGGAAAACAGCTGCACTAGGCTCAAATCCCACGTTTCTCTAAACCATGGTTTGGAAGAAAAACCATTCCAACAATTTCAAAAAACAATCCACATTTGACTTAAAGGGACCACGTCTTACCGATTTGTGATGACGTCATCCCAGATGTTCATTGGGTCCATTTTAGCATCTGGATATCTGTTTGTCCAGGTGTTCAGAAGTCTCTTAAGGGGAACTTGAGATGATAAATTGCCTAAAAATAGTATTAGAGGGTGACTATACCCACAGCTCAATTATAAGACCAAATGACAAAGTAAGGTCATTATCAGTAAATGGAAAACTCAGACTTCTGCCCAAATTACAAAAAAGTCCTTTCTTTCACAAAAGGACACAAAGTTACCATACTAAATTTAATGTATTCTAACATTTAAACTCAATTGCTTAAGGATGGAGAAATAAACATGCATAAATTCTTTTTACATTTATTACAGGTCTACAGTCCATCTGTAATATCAAAATCTAAAAAGCATTGATAACTAAAAAGATTTTCATAGGGTTATAGCAAATTTTCTTGGCAAAAAAAAAAAATCTGATCTTCACTGGTATAGGGCTACTTAGTCTTTGTTTATGGCATCAATGTGAATATTCGTAACTTAAGCTGGAGAGTTATAGAATACTGTCCTAGCCCCTAGCGTGTACACAGGTAATATTTCTAGTGTCCAAAACATTCTGGCCTCAAGGGTCTCAGAAAAGAGATTCATAATAATCTTTATGAAACTGAAAATTCACATTGCTAATGTGTTTTCTTTCTGTTGGAGGAAAACAGTAGTCAGGAACACAAGCTTAGATAAGACAGTCCTGGGTTCAAAATTTAAATCTTTTACTTATTAGCTTAGGCAAGTCATTCAATCTCTATAAGCCTCTAAAAAATGAGGAGAAAAAAATCCATCTCATGAAGTTGTTACAAAGACTAGGAAACACTGGCCGGGTACAGTGGCTCACGCCTGTATCCTAGCACTTTGGGAGGCTGAGGCAGGTGGATCACGAGGTCAGGAGATAGAGATCATCCTGGCTAACATGGTGAAACCCCACCTCAACTAAAAATACAAAATATTAGCTAGGCATGGTGGCAGGTGCCTGTAGTCCCAGTTACTCAGGAGGCTGAGGCAGGAGAATGGCATGAACCTGGGAGGCAGAGTTGCAGTGAGCCGAGATTGTGCCACTGCGCTCCAGCCTGGGTGACAGAGTGAGACTCCGTCTCAAAAAAAAAAGACTAGGTAATACTGATAAAGAGATTAACATAGCTCCTGAAAGCAGAATGCACTTAATAAATGATACATCATTAATATGTACTTGAAAAATAATTTTCCAAAATTAAAATAGAAAATAACTAGGTAGATATAAATATCAGTTTTTATCAGTATTCTGAAAAGCATCTTTTGTAATTATTTTTAATTATTTAAGACAAAAATGAAATTCAGATTAACAAATAAAACATTTTACCTTTGCAAAGATGTATTCCTCCCCTTAGATTCTTGGGTGACCTCCCATAGGCACTGGGATAAAACCCACTTACCAGCAATACAAAGGCCTTCTTGATGTGGGCCCTGCTGCCCGCAGCCTTCCCGCCCTCCCTTCAAGCCAGGACACCCAGTACCCTCAGTGTGCACCTCATGGGCACCACAGCTTTCTGTCTGCAAGCCCCTGCCTCTTCCCCACTGCTCAGGACCCTCCTCCAAGAGTTCTGCACCCTCTCAGGCCAGGGTGGGCCCCACCACCCTTGTGGGCAGGTGTCCTCTGGAATCACCCCACTACTCCAAAAGCTTCATTAAGGTAGGCAGCATGTTTTCTTTCACTTTGCAGCCCTGGTGCCTAGAACACTGCCTGACCATTTTAAACATTTATTTCAATGATCTGAAAATATATATTTGTAAAGGAAATTTGATGGAGTTTCTAACCCATACATTAAGAAACGTGCACTTTCACTAAGTAGAAAATAATTTAGATGCTAAAACTCTTCCACAATTAGAAATGAAAAAAATGACAGATGAAAAAAATTACCTTGTTTGCTTATAAAGCTGATGAACTCCTGAATTTCTGTTAAAGCCTGTACAGACTGCAATTTGGTGAGTCTACTTCGGTGTAAGAGGACATCAATACTAGAATAATTCTTTAAAAAAAAAAAAAAAGGCATTTACAAATGCCGTGTTATAAATCAAGCTGTGTCTTTAAGTTTTTAACAATACTCTAAATTATGAAATGTAGCAATTATTCTATAAATATGCCTCAGAATGGTTAATAATTAGGTCACAGACACAGTTAACAAACAGTTTAAATTAAAAAAAATAATAATTTAAGGTTTCAATCACATTTTGGCTCAGTGAAATCAATAAAACTGACATCACCAGGCTATCACTGCCTCAACTTGCCACCAAGTTTTAATAATCCCAACATCCTATAATGTAAAACTGCTGACTACAGAAGCCAATTCTTCTTTTGATAAACTTCCTTGAGAGTGCTAATCAACTTCAACACATTAAATAAAAATGAAAACAATGAATGAATATGCTTCTGTGCTAAATGTCACTAACCTATGCTAAATGTTATTAATAAACTCTATACAAGACATTCACTTACAAACAAACAACTGTCAGGAAAAGATTTGAAGAAAAGCAAAAAGGAAAGAAAGAGTGGCAGAAAACAATCAGGGAAGATCAACCCCCACTCTTCTCCACAAAGTAAACAAGCTTCCATTCTGCTACCCCAAATAGAAAAGTCTACTCTTGGCCAGGAGTGATGGCTCATGTCTGTAATCCCAGCACCTTCGGAGACTGAGGCAGGTGAATCACCTGACATCAGGAGTTCAAGACCAGCCTGGCCAACATGGTAAAACCTCGTCTCTACTAAAAATACAAAAATTAGCAGAGCGCCCGTAATCCCAGCTACCCAGGAGGCTGAGGCAGGAGACTCACTTGAACCAGATTGTGCCACTGCACTCCACTGTCTAGGTGACAAAAGAGAAACTGTCTCAAAAAAAAAAAAAAAGCCTACTCTGAAGTGTTCTTTAAGAGTATGAGAAAGGTAACAAAAGGGGAAAAAATGAAACCTTTCTAAAACAGGAAAAAAAGATTTAAAAAGGCATTAACATAAATGACAGAATGAACAGCATTATTGGAAGAACAGAAAGAAGGAAATAGGTGGTATGAAAATAGTACTTGAAAATTTTTGGGTTTTTTTCATGAGTTTACTGAGTTTTAAAAATATCCTAAAAATAGTATATTTCAGATAGATCCACATTATAATATATACACACACACACACATATATAATATATAGTATTACCTGCATAAAACTCTGAATGCCATTTTGAATGTAGTATCTGGCTCTGTCAATATCATCTTGCAGGAGGTAAAGTAGACTCAGCTCTTGACTGTAATGAAGCTCTAAAATCGCCTTCTGGAGCTCCCCATGCATAGCTTTGTCAATAAATGTCAGCAGGGACTGGTCAGCCTCTCCCTGGAGCAGCAGCTTCAGCTTGCTGCGGATCATGTAAGGTAGATACGTTTCCTAAGGAACATAAAAATATACTTGTAACTACAGAAAGCCAATTTGAGTATGTCTGATTATTTTATTTCTGTAATACTCTCTGCTATACTTTCATAGATCAAGATTTAGAATCAAAGCGATGATGTCTGATGTCTGAAACAGTAATCTCCAATTTTTAAAACAAATTCATCTAAAATAGCTTGTTTTGTAACCACAAAATATATAGGAACGTGTTCTACAAAATATTGGGGACTACTTTTAGCTGGAAGATGATTTAGATGTTACATACAAACTGAGGAATTTACAAGCACAGTCAGGATAGGTATAGTGTGGAGAAACCAGGAGAGCCTCTTGTCCCAGGAGCTGGGAGGCCTATGTTTAGTCAGTGATCCGGGGCGACTTCTTGTAATATAAGAGACAACAGTAAATATTCTCCCATGTAGTCATACTAGGAATGTTAATATTTATTTTAAAATGCATTGCATTCATTTTGAAAAGATGATTAGCTAAAAGTGATAAGAGATTTAACAATACTATGGGGTTTGTAGGTGGAGTCTGGTCATGCAACTCACTGGTGCTTCACAACTACTACCTGTTTTGAAACGTTTTAAACAACTTCGTTAACTAGAAAACACCTATCTAAAATATTTATTTCAATCACTTAAAAATAATTTTACCCACCTGATAAAATGGTTCACTCCAGATTTTATTTAGATCTGGGGGGTTCTCACTGTCTACACTGGCTGTAGAACAGTATTCAAGTGATTTCCACTCAGCAAGGTGGTTGTAACAGTCAAGGGATGCAAGTTCCCAAAAATCCTTCTCGGCGTCTGTGGGCTCACCATCTACCCAGTCTTGTTTATTGAGAGCCTAGTGGAGAAAAGTTAATAAAATTATTTTACAAAGTTGGAAAGAATACCAATGAGAACATGTAAAAAGGAAGAATGTAACAATCACACTAAAAACAATCCTTTTCAGATTTATGGCAAGGAGAGAGAAAAGAGAAGCTATTCAGAGTAACACTGAATGGAAGAAAAACCAAAAGGAATTTTACAGTACTAAATGAATAGACAAACCCAGCTGGGCACGCTGGCTCACGCCTGTGATCCCAGCACTGTGGGAGGCTAAGGCAGGTGGGCCACCTGAGGCCAGAAGTTTGAGACCAGCCTAGGCAACATGGCTTAACACTGTCTCTACAAAAAACACAAAAACTAGCTAGGTGTGATGGCAAACACCTGCAGCCCCAGCTACTTGGGAGGCTGAGGTGGGAAGATCACCTGGGCCCAGCAGGTTGAGGCTGCAGTAAGCTGAGATCATGCCACTGCACTGCAGCCTGGGTGACCCTGTTTTGAGAGAGAGAAAAACACACACACACACACACACACACACACACACACAAATCCTAACTAGGAGGAAGCCATTTCTCTGAGAAACTTACCAATGAAACCAATTACTAAGACTAACCAATTAGTAAGACTTAATACTTTTAATCACAATAACTTGATTTACATCTCTCCTGGGGGTTATTTACCACATAACAAGTTCTTACAATAAAATTAGAATACAGGACATTTATAGAAAATTGCAGAGGATTTTAAAACCTGGACTGCTCATTGAAGAGTTTCACAGGTCACAGACCCTGAATTTCAACACCTACACTTGAATAGCCACTGACAAAATGTACAAAACTGAACTTATAGTCATCTTCCCAAATTCTTCTTTACCTCTGATATAGTTTGAATATGTGTCCCCACCTAAACCTCATGTTGAAATGTAATCCTCAATGTCAGAGGTGGGGCCTGGTGAGAGGTGTTTGGATCAATGGGGGCAGATCCCTCATGAATGAAGTGGGCCATTCCCTTGGTGATGAGTGATCCTAGCACTTTGGGAGGCCCAGGCATGATGGCTTGAGCTCAGGAGTTCCCAACCAGCCTGGGCAACACAGTGACCCCTCGTCTCTCCAAAAATCTTTAAAAATTAGCCAGGCATGTTGGTGCATGCCTGAAGTCCCACCTACTCAGGTGGCTGAGGTGGGAGGATCGCTGGAGCCTGGGAGGACTGCTGGAGCCTGGGAGAAATGATCATGCCACTGCACTCCAGCCTGGGTGACAGAATGAGAACCTGCCTCTAAATAAATAAAAGTATATGGCACCCCCTCCCCAACTGTCTCTCTCTTGCTACTGCTTTTCACCATATGAAGTGCCTGCTCCTGCTTTGCCTTCTACCAATGAGTAAAAGCTCCCCAAGGCCTCCCCTGAAGCCAAGCAGAAGCCAGCACCATACTTCCTGTGTAGCCTGTGGAACTGTGAACCAATTAAACCTCTTTTCTTTATGAATTACCCAGTGTCAGGTATTTCCCTATAGAAATGCATGAACAGCCTAATACAACTTCGTTATAATTTTTTTTTTTAACTAACTGAAAGAAAATAACCTATTCAAATAGAAACTGTGTAAGAGCAGACAGAAAAACAATATACAGTTTCATAGTATGGTAGGCCCTCACTTAAGTGAACAACCTATAAGGAAACCAATTTTCTTCCTCATCAACATTGTAACCAACAAGGATCTGCTGTACCTTATTTTGCTTAAAGTTACAGTTCAGCAGAAAACAAAAGTGTTGTAGTAAATGTCATATTTTGCCAGAGATCAATCTTACCTCATCATACTGCTTAGCAGCTTCAGAATAATCACTTCTGGCTTCTGCTAACAATGCATTCTGAGTGATTTGCTTTGTTCCTATCTCACTGCTAAAAATCCCACGGAGGACGTCGTATTCTCCAATTGATCTATACAGTCTACAAAACAAATCAAAAAGGCCAAATCAATGAACACCCCAGTATTTTAAAAGTATTTATTCTAATGAAATGATAGTAAATCAAGTTGCCACACATTACATTAACAAGAGACATAAAATGTTACTTTAATTTTGCTAAAAATATAAAATTTAAGAAACTATGAAGTTACCCCTAGATTTTATAACTTTAATCATACATAAGGCAGAATTTATTCAGATGTGCATTTAAAGTGGAATCTGGGACAGGCGTGGTGGCTCATGCCTGTAATCCCAGCACTTTGGGAAGCCGAGGTGGGTGGATCACCTGAGGTCAGAAGTTCAGACCAGCCTGGCCAACATGGTGAAACCCCGTCTCTACTAAAAATACAAAAAGTTAGCTGGGCGTGGTGGTGCGTGCCTGTAGTCCCAGCTACTTGGGAGGCTGAGGCAGAGAACTGCTTGAACCCAGGAGGTGGAGGTTGCAGTGAACCGAGAACGCCCCACTGCACTCCAGTCTGGATAACAGAGCAAGACTCCGCCTCAAAACAAAACAAAAGTAGAATCTGAAAATATCAAAGGTTCACAGTATACAAGATGTGTCATTACATAAGGTTCTCCAGTATTAATCCATGAAAATATCTGCAGGTGACCCATTTGGAATCCTTGTCTAGCCCCCAAAAACCCGGAAGCAAAGAAAAAATAATCCTGACTACTGATGCCATGTTTAATCCATGGTTCTACGGACCATCTCAATTTGTTGGAGTATTCATTCATTTCTTCACTTTAACAAAATTCTGGCTTGACCCTTTCAATCAAGTTTCCCAGTCCATGATATTCTCAAAGTGTTTATTAGGTTTGTTCCCTTCCTCCAGGAAATTTCTTTCCATCTTGCAGTCTCAACCCAAATGTTATTTCTTCCTAAACCAGCCAGCCAAGGACTGCTCCCTCCTTAGTTCTCCTGCTGTTCAGTTTCCTTCTGGTACTAAGTCTCTTGCATTTACATCAAAAGAGCCCTACGGGCTCTCTCCTAGAGCTTATGAATTCTGAATTCAATAAAATCTAGTAGATGTGGCTCTCTTATTGCCCTGATTACAGAATGTTAGGGGTAATAAATCAGCAGTAAAGGTGGGTGGATAGGTAGGTGGTGGAGCAGTAGCTCATGGCCCCAGAGTCAAAGGAAGAGGGAGAGCTACATACGTACCCCTATACTGGTTCCCAGGTCCCTGGATTATGTTCACTGTAACATGGTTAAAACAATGGTCATTACATATAAAAAAAAGGCTAAGGCTGGGTGTGGTGGCTCACGGCTGTAATCCTAGCACTCCGGGAGGCCGGGGCGGGCGGATCATGAGGTCAAGAGATCAAGACCATCCTGGCTAACACAGTGATACCCCATCTCTACTAAAAATACAAAAATTAGCCAGGCGTGGTGGCACATGCCTGTAACCCCAGCTACTTGGTAGGCTGAGGCAGGAGAATCGCTTGAACCCAGGAGCCGGAGGTTGCAGTGAGCCAAGATCGCGCCACTGCACTCCAACCTGGGCGACAGAGCGAGACTCCTGTCTCAAAAACAAAACAAAACAAAAAACACTAAACTTGTTCACAATGCTCAGAAACGAATGCAAAAATATCACAAAAGTATGAGAATGTACTTAACACAGTTAGAAAAAAATGTTTAAGTTTAGGCCCTTAAAAGTTGTTTGCTCCGCTTACTTAGTAAATACACATTATATATGTTTACCACTCCTGGAAATAGTAAACATACAAGGTGCCACTTCCTGTTCACTTACACATCTGAAGCAATAGGAGAAAACGGTTCCAAGGTAAAATCAGCATAGCCCAGAGGCACTCTCTGAATGGCCCTGGCATTTTATCTTGTCTAAGTGCTCACCACCTTCTACTTCAATTCTGATTTATTATGTGTAAAGTACATATACTTCCTACTAGATTGCCAGTTTTGTGAGTCTGTGATCAATGTCTAACCCAATTTCACGTCTCTTTAGTGCCTGGCCCAGCACCTTGTACACTCAGCGCTCAATCAAGACAGACATGAATTAACTACAAAACAGCAGGAAGCACAAGGATCCCCTCCCTTACTTTTACTATCTTTTCTCTTAGAACCTAAAGCTCTAAAAATCTGCACTACAAAATGAAGTTCAAGTTAAATTTCAATCTTAACCTAACAACCTCCTCAGAATGAGACTTTCATATGATGAGATCACAGGTAAGGGAAGAATCAGACATAATGGAAAATGGTATAACTAGAAAATGGAATCTGTTTATCCCAAATTAACTGATTTAAACTCTTTCTAAAACCTTAAGTCCTGCTGAAAATACTAAATCATCCACTATTCAGTGTAGTGAAGCAGGAAATAACATAAAATATTAGGAACTATGATTCACAGCTACACTTTACAGGAAACTCAACTTGGTGAATAACACTGAGTCCAAAAAATCGTATACTGAAAGAAATCAGCAGGTTTCAATAACATTCTCTTTCCATGAGCAAGACACTGCTTGATGTGGCAACTGTTCTTGACTTTGAGAATGGTACTCAGCCTGAAAGACTTTTTTTTCTTTTAAATTTCACATTACTGTTACTATCAACTTTATTAGTTCATTTTCTGCCAAGTGAAGCCAAGTGTTTTCCATATTGCTTTGGTCAAATCCAGTGTGCTCCCAAGAGTACTCGACCTCACACTTACTTAGCAAGCTCCACCCATCTGAGGACATCAGGAGGGAGGCGGGCCTTCCCGCGGACTCGCTTGGCAGGCAGCTCAGCAGGCAGCAGGCGGAGCAGAGCCTCCTCCAGCAGGCGGATGCCCACGGGCTGCTGTAGGCTAGCCAGGCAACCAGCGCTAACAGCTGCTGGGTCAAGGCTCAGCAGGGCTGTGTGCTGGCAGCTGATGTCCTGTGAAACCACACATACAACCAGCTGTTTAGCTTGTGGTACTTGGACCATGTTTTCACAAGGAGTAACATACTTTACTAAACATAAAAGGTACCGATGTTTAAGTAGTGGTATCACCAGAAGTTTCTCTGTGTAATGCTATTAACAAATTTTCCCACAATATTCAATTTGCTCAAAGGAGGAAATGACCTTTTAATTTTACACTTCCAATCCAGGGATCGATTTAAAGCAAGAAAAGCACTATCAAAATATGAAGATAACATATACACACACACATAAATTAGAAACCAATATAAAACAGAGCTAATGTGTAAAAAGAAATTTATACTGACAGTTTCACGTTCCATCAAAAAGAATAAAACAGAAAAACTAAGTATTTCATTTCAGAAAAATATTACCCAATTCGTTTGTAAACCGATACTACCGATACACAATATTGAAGAATATAAATTAGTAATTATTCAGAAAAGGTCACTAGATACAAAAATACTAAAATGAATCAAAAAGATGTTCTACTAGGGAATTTTATATAACCCATACTTTGAATGGCACAGAAAACATTTCTTACATGAAAAATAATCTTCTGACAAATATATTTAAGTAGTAACTGAATATTAAATTAGATTTTCTGCTCATGCTGTGTTGCCCTGGAAAGGACTTCTCTGACCACTGCATCTAGGCACACACACCCTACCCATCAAGAGGCACCTGCTTACCTGCTTCATTACTATCTTACACTGCTTTAATACTTCCCCATTACTCAAGTACTATGACACTTAATACAACCTAACATCCCGTTCTACATTTCCCTGTGGGTTGCCTATTACGCATCTATTAATGGGAATGTAAGGTCAAGAGGAAAGGAATTTTTGCCTCTTCATCGATGTGGCCCAACCACCTAGAACAAAGCCAGGCAGGTACTCAGTCAACACCTTTTGACAGCAGTCAAGAGGCAGGAAAGAATTTGGTGAAAGACTACATAAGGAAAAACAACTAAATAAATGAAGGGTTTCATCAAAAACACTGAGGGGACTGGCTTACTACAAAATAAAACATAACATGTTTGATTTCTGGTTATTCTGTCACATATCGGTTTTTCTGGGGGGGGAAAAATAAATTACATCTACTCATTTGGGAGGAGGTAACCCAAACAGTACATCTATTCTGTTAAACACCAGGTTATCAAAAGTTTCAACATGGGAAACAGTGATGACGGAATGGCCATGTGAAGCCACAGCAAACAATATTTGGTGAAGTGTGTGCAGACTTTACCTGAATACAAGAGACAAAAGGTGGAAAGAAAGAGAAGGTGGTATTAAGAAAACGATTGAAGTCTTGGAGCAACTTTTGAGTGATGTTGTTTTTTTCAGACAGCGTCTTAAATTTATCCATCTCTTTCAAAATTCCGGAAAACAAGCTGCTAAAGAGCTGTTTTGCAATTATTGGGTCTCTCTGTAAAAAATTCAAAACAAAGACAAATTAGGATCTGAAGCAAAAATGCTATATAAATCACCAATACTATCAGAGCTTAGAAAATACAGACTGTTGCAAACACATCTATTATACCTCTCAATTCTATTTGGAAAGATTTAACAGGCATTGACAAAGGCAGCATTTGGAATTTAACCAAATATATCTGTTTGATGTATGTTATGGAAACATGGACTTTTGGCCCAGAGAAATGAATTTAAAAGCTGGCTTAATCAATATGTAATGACATAGTTTCTCTCCTGAGTTGAGTCTGGGTCTCCAAACTTTAAATGGGGGCTACCAGAACACGTCACAGTGTGCTGCGGGGAAGATTAGCCCAGATGATGCACAGCCAGTGCTTAGTGCAGCACCTCATAAAATCTCAGAGAAAGATTAAATGTTTAGGTATTTTCCTCCTATCAGCACCATGGTAAAGCTTAAAATAACTGATCAGCTTAAATGAAATGCCAGTGTTAATTTTCAAGGTCCCACCACCTGACCACTTTAAACTACTGAAACCATCAGATGCTTCTTCTGAGCATCAGCTCCCTCAAACAGCACACTACCTAATCATTTATAGCCCTAACCCTCACACACTTCATGGCCACAGGATACTCCCTTTATTTATTTATTCATGCTGTGACATTAGTACCAAAAACAGTTCCTGGCATATAGTGTCTATCTTTGCTAAATGGAGGTGATAAATAAAGTTTAAAAATTACTTTGTGTAATCTTCTAGGGATCTTCCCTGTTAATAAGTTTTCTATCATATTATAATTGACAAGTCAATTCTGTTAATATCTTTTTGTTAATTTTGCTACGTGTTTGCCTCTGAAGGAGGTGAGACTTGTGCTGCTTTTTTGGATCATGTTCTTTTTTCATGTCTAAGACCTATTTTAATTATGTTTACAACATAATGGTAATCCATTTTTGATGTTTTATGAACAAATTACATTATTAAATGAATGTTCTTAAATCAAGCGTGATTTCTGCATATTGTTGAAAAGAACATTAAAAGCAATGGTTTACACTTAGTTACCATAGCCAAAAAATAAACAGTTGAAATGTTTACTGTACAATTCTACTGATTTAAGATTATACTTAATATTAAAAAAAATCTAATTATCGAACGCAAAAAATTACTTTGATAAAAGCTATGTATGACTAAAACATACAAATTCCTTATTGTATATTTTAAGTAATGTATTTATCTTGTTATAAGAGTTCTAGTGAGTAGTAAAATTTTAGAAAATATGGCTAAATCAAAAAAAGCACAATCCCATTTACAACAGCCACAGAAAGAATAAAATACCTAGGAATACACTTAACCAAGAAGGTGAAAGATCTTTACAAGGAGAACTAAAAACACCACTGAAAGAAATCACAAAATGACACAAATAAAGGGAAACACATTCCATATTCATGGATTAGAAGCATCAATATTGTTAAAATGGCCATTCTGCTCAAGGCAATCTATGGAATCAATGCTAATTCTATCATACTACCATCAGTTATCACAGAACTAGAAAAACTATTCTAAAATTCATGGAACCAAAAAAGAGCCCGTATAGCCAAAGCAATCCTAAGCAAAAAGAATAAAACTAGAAGCACTGCACTACCCAACTTCAAACAATACTGTAAGGCTGCAGTAACCACAAAAGCATGGTACTGGTACAAAAACAGACACACAGACCAACGGAAGAGAATAGAGCACCCAGAAAATGTGGTTTAGGAAAAGAAAATAAGTATCACCCACAATTATACTATAAAGAGGTTAAATCACTGGCACGTGTCTTTTACTGGTGTGTACACTTTTAGACCTGTTTGGTAACCTGCTGTTTTTATGTAACACGTGGTGGACGGGTTTCCATGTCTACAATCCACTGATTCCTGAGTACAAATTCCTTCATTTATGCTCCCTTTCTTCAGACAAATGCAGTGGTAATCCTGATAAATAACGATAAATAATGTCTTCAGCACTGATGATCTCAGAGTCTCAGCATGTGTAAAGAAATCATGGAACTAGGAAATGGCAGAGTCAGGACTTGGAGCAAGGTCTTTACACCAAGCCCACTGTTGAGGACAAACCAACACCTCATCTATGTTGCAGGACAGCCTCAGCCATGTTTCCTCACATAGGCAAACCCCTAAACTGGAAACAGATTTTATTTAACCTGTCAACAGAAAACGCAGCGGCAAGGACTGACCTGGGCCACGGCCTGTAATGGGGTGATGAGGCTGCTGTGCTTGATTTGAATGTCAGGAAGGTCTCCCAGCCGGTAGCTTCTGTACAGAACGACCTGGGCATCCTGCTTCATTTTTAACTCACTCTTGATTTCCTACAAGCACGAAAACCAAAGTAGAAGATGAACATTCTCATTGAAGGAAACCAGTCGTGCATGAGCTATGAGGCTGCCAAAATCCCCTGAACCACAAGGGCGAAGCAGTGGGAACTGATGCTCGCGGAGGCTTAGTCACTCTGCTTTACCGTCTAGGGCAGACGCTGCATCCAAAATAAAATCACTATACAACAAGCAGTGGAAAGGCTTTAAACATTCACTATAAAGTAATTAGAATATTTATAAAATCGGAAAATTTGATTTAGAAGTATTTAAAAACAGGCGGAGGGCTGCATCTCTGGAAAGTCTCGATGAGAACGAAGCTGGCAGCCGGTGCGCACTTCCACCTCAAGGTCCTGCCCTCCGGCTACTTCTGCTCCCAGGCAGCTGCAGAGCCCAAGGTTCCCCTCCGAGGGGGCAAAATAGTGCCCCGGGGGCGCAGTCCGGGAGGCCTCAGGCTCCACAAACATCACTGGGCGGCAGGGCTTGGGGAGGGGGCCGGCACAGTGCCCCACTTCGAGGGCTTCACACCCAGATGTGGATGGAGGCGCTCCGGTGGAGGCAGCGGCTGGCGCTGAACTTGAGCACCGTCAGGGATCTGTCCTACCCGCTTCTTATAAATGCATCTTAATGACCCATATCTAGGCGGAATGGACGCTGCGGCTACAGAGTCTCCACGCCACGGGAACGCCCGCCTGGCCACCTGTCGTTGGGGCCCCGTGAGTCCCAGCCCCCAGCTGCCCTCCCGCCGCATTAGTCCCTGAAGCGAGGGCCAGTGAAGTCCTGCCAGGGCGCGGGCCTTGAGGTGGGCCCAGGATCAGCCTGCTGATCCCAGGTCGGCCACGCTTCCACCCGCGGAGAGAACGGGGTGCATTCCTGGACCCCCACCAGGGCACTGCGGGGGCTGCATCCCCGTGGGGGAGCCCCAGGAGGCTGGCTTGGAGCAGCCCCGCCACCTGGTTTGCAGGTGACACTGGAGCCAGTGTCTGGCAGGAAGCTTGTTCACTTCGTCTGTATCCTGTGACAGAAATTGCATCATTCTGATCAAATTCTTGACAAAATACAACCTTCTCTCGTTTTTGCTCAGCAACGCCTTTTCTGGCATACATCAAACTGAGCTTCTCTTGGTCCCTCATAAACCGTCTGCGCAGTCGCAGTAGGTCCACTCGGCCAGCCGCACCTGGAGAGGGAAAGCAGGCCCAGTTACTCCCCGCCGCCCAGACACTTGGCTCTGCTGGTTCATTTTCACCTCGGGTTTCCTCAAAGACAAAACCTAGAAGTGCCACAGAGGCAGCGATGGGAGCAGGAGTGCAGGGGCCACAGCTGCAACTGGAACTGCTCAGCAGTGGATTCAGCAGGCATGATAAGGGGCCAGGCCCCTCCAGAAGGAGGCCCAGGGAGGGCACGCAGCCACCTTCTGAATCTCGGCCCAACTTGTCTGGGAGTGCTTTGCCTCTGGCTAACTGAACAAGAGAGGAGCTGCCTCGGAGGCTTCAACACCCGGTGCAGACCAGCCTCCCTGCGGACTGTGGCAACCTGATCAGGGACAGGTGACTGCAGCGCTCCTAAACTCATATGATTCCAAACGCCTGTTTAGTGCCTGGCAGATACCAGCCTTAACCTCCAAATCACGACAGGTTCTAAGGAAGGCTTCAAATATGAACGACAGAAACCAAAGTAAGCAACAAGGAAAGAGCAACTGTTAAAAGCAGATCATGCAGGAAGAAATTTCAAAACATGATCATTTATCAGAAAGACAAGAGTAGGAACTGAAGAAATGTTCAGAGCATGAAAAAAAGCTCATGGAAACTAAAACATGTCATAACTTAAAAGCACAGGTGGTTGAAGGGATTTCCCAGAAAAGAGGCAAAGGGAAAAACATGACACCTCAGAAGGACACTCACGCAGGTGTGATATTTAAGCACTAGGACTCCAAAGAGAAAACAGCAAACTGAGGTGAAGAACTCAACAAAATCACCCGTGATGACGCTCCAGAACTGGAAGGTGAGAGTCAGAGGCCTGGAAGCTCCCACCATATGCCCAGAGAAACAGACTGAAACAGACCTACACCCAAGGACACTTGTGTGCAATGTCAGAACGCTGGTTTAAAAGAGAAGATCCCGAGAGCGTCCACAGAGAAAAGACCCACGTTCTCACAAAGGATCCCCAAGGAGGATGGCGCCCGCAGCCCTGCAACGCAGGGAGTCCAGGGGCCCCACGTATGGAGGTCCACAGCAGCACTCCCGCCAGGCCACGAAACCATGAGCTCCCAGAGAAAGCTCCCTGCTGCTGACCCCCATTGTCAGTGCTCAGGTGGCTCCACCTGAATGACCACCACCAGCACTCCAACTCACAGCAGGTGCCAAAAGTTGGGCCACACTGACCTCTCCCGGTTCCATTTAGAGAACTGTGTGTGGGCCACAGGTTTGTGACTGAAAAGTATGACAGAGAGTGGTGGAGTAAAGCAAGTTATGTTGCCTGTGTTTCAGTTCCTACGATTAGATAAGAAGGCAGTGAGCTTTGCTTCTAAGTTCTTCTAAGTTTACGTCCACAGAGCTGAGCTTCCCTGCTGGCACTCCCCCAGGGTTCTGTCATGGGCCCTTTCCTCTCTGCACATGTCCTTCCTCTGGGCCCTTGTTCCCTCCCAGAGCCACACTTCTCACAAAGAGCTGCTTCCAGCCTTTCAGCATCCATCTAGCTCTGGTCATCAGTTAGCCAAGACCAGGTCCTGGTGCCTTTGGCCCCTGCCTCCCAGTCCCCATCACTCCATTTCTGCCCCACACAAACCTCAGGGAAGGGCATTCAGTCCCCGAACCTTCCTCTGCTTGGTGCGTTACAAGGCTGCTTCCTAAAGCTGAAGTTCGACACACACCCCCACACCCACAAGCAGCACCCTTTGCCATTACTCTAGCATGCCCCGAAGCATCCCTTCACCTGGACCGCGGAATTGATCTGAGCCTGCCCACCCCAACACTTCTCAATCCCTGTCCTTTCCATCCTCTCCCTTCCCATACCCCCAGCTCCAAGGCTTCTCTCAAATGCTCTTCCTCCACCCAATCTCTTAGGACGCTCTCCCCATTCTCCACCTGCATTAAGCCCGCTCGCCCTAGACCGTGCTTGCTAATTCCACCTCATCTTACAATCTTACATCTTACAATCACCCCTTTATAAAGCCTCACCCACTCCTAATGCTCCAGAAAGTCACTCAACAATGGATCAAGTATAACTTACTGAAGGATTCTTCTGGAACTCCCAGAAAACAATGTCTTCAGCATGGTAAGTGCCTAGGCAACATTAACTGAATTTTAAGGGGCTTGATTACGAATTACAAGGAAACATGGATACAGTCAGAAATGTCCCCAGACCTGAGCTCTGCAGTAATTAGTGGGGAAGCTATTTTAAGCACTCTCAGCAACCCAGCTTACCTTTCACTTTGTTATCCACCTCATCCCCTGGAAGGCCCAGCCTTTTTTTCCCAAAATCAGGCCCCACTGACTTCAAGGGTGCTCTCTGTAACCTTTCACTCCTCTTGTGGGCAAACAGCAAAGAGTCAGATGACGGACTGGAGTGGTCGACCAGCGGGTCAGTGCTGCTCCCGGTCAGCCAATCAAATGAGCTTCTTCCATCTGCAACATGTGATCAGAGAGGTCAGGCACTCAGCACCACCCAGCTCTGTAAACGGGGCAGGACCACCTGCCAAGACACACCTGGTAGCACCCTAGGCCTCCGTGCTCACCTCCAACCCTGGGCAGAGGCTCTGTCAGATCCCAGGGTATGCCCCAAGGAAAACTGGGTGCATGGGCCTCAGTGCCCCTGGGCCACAACGTCCCCATTTGTAAAGTAAGAAACATGCCACTTGCTCCCACCACAGGAATAACACTTTGTTATCTACTGAAAGGTGCTAAGAGCCCCTGACTTGTAATATTAGTGTCACAGAATTCCCATTGTGATTATTCAAATTAGTCCCACTTCCAGAACCAACAAAATGTGAAAAAAATTACATAAAGGAAAAACGTTAAAGAGTTTATGTAAAAGGATCAAGATATTTTACTCTACAATTTGTACTTTGCTCATCAAAGGAAGCAGTTAAACCATTTGAGAAAGAACAGTTTAATAACTGTAAATCTAGTAAATGAATTTGGTTTACCCCTACTCTGCTTTGGAGATAAGATGTCTTAAATTTGCTGCACTAGGTTTTTCTGTACCAAACCAAAACCAAAACATACATATACTGAAACTTTCCTTGATTTTTCCGGTCAGAAATAATCCATTTCTTTTTTAGAAAAATTGTAGCAAAACAGGCTAGGTGCGGTGGCTCACGTCTGTAATCTCAGCACTTTGGGAAGCTAAGGGTGGATCACAAGGTCAGGAGATCGAGAACATCCTGGCCAACGTGGTGAAATCCCACCTCTACTAAAATACAAAAACTTAGCCAAGCGAGGTGGCACGCGCGTGTAGTCCCAGCTACTCAGGAGGCTGAGGCAGAGGAATCGCTTGAACGAACCTAGGAGGCAGAGGTTGCAGTTAGCCGAGATCACTGCACTCCAGCTCCAGCCTGGCGACAGAGCAAGACTCTGTCTCAAAAAAATAAATAAAAATAAAGGAAAATATACATAAAATTTACCATTTCAATCATTTTTAGGTGCACAGTTCAATGGCATTAAGGACATTTACACTGTTGTACAATCATCACCATCTTCCACGTCCACAGTTGTGTTTTTTTTTTTGAGACATGGCCTTGCTCTTTTGCCCAAGGTGCATGTGGCATGATCACAGCTCACTACAGCCTTGAACTTCTGGGCTCAAGCCATTCTCCCGCCTCAGCTTCCCCAGTGGCTGGGACTAATTACAGGTGTGCGCCACCATGCCCACTTATTTTTAAAATTGTTTTGTAGAGATGGGGTCTTTCCATGTTGCCCAGGCTGGTGCAGAACCCCTGGGCTCAACTGATCCTCCTGCCCCAGCTGGAATAACAGGAATGAGTCACTGCACCCTGCCTCCACAGCACTTTTCCTCTTGCAAAACTGAAATTCTGTACCCATTAAACTATAAATCCCCATTCTTCCTCCCCAGACCCTGGCACCTAGCACTCTATTTTCTGTTTCCATGAGTTTGACTGTCATAGGAACCCACTCTTTTGACTGACATCTTCCTTGGGTTCTCAATGCTTTTTGTTATCATCCCTTACTTCTCTCGCAAAAGCCCAACACTGTTGTGACAGAAGCTGCCCACTGAGGTCAGAGTGCTGTATACATGGCCGGCGGGGTGGGTCACTGTTACCTGCAGTCTGTGTCGGTGTGAAGTCATGCTGCTGCTGGGTGGCCCTTATCTGCCCTGCCATTGGCCAGCGAGCTGAGAGGGACCCTTCCTGGGTACGGGTCTGGAGAGTGCCCTGGGAGGCCTGGGTCTCCACAAACATTGGAGTGAGAACAGTACTTCGGAAACGCCAATCAGAATCAATGGTATATTCCTGTACATAAGAAAGTTTCAAATGAAATAAGACTCCTTTTTAAGGAATGCTGATATATTTCTATTTAAAATCTAATGGTACCATCAGCATATTTCCACCATAACTTCATATGCAGCTGAAGAATCTTCTCTAATTTAAAAGTTTTAACTAAGTGATTTGCCAACTAGAAAAACTAGCTAACTATTGAGGGAGAAAACCCAACTTTCTTAATGTTTGCATAAAAAGGCTTGATATCATGCTCAGCACCGCAACCCAAATTCAACGAGTCAAGTGACCCAACTTGTCCACATACACACATGCCACTGGGACAGATCCTGAGCTTGTGAGTGGGACCAGAGGGGCCCTACCCCAGGAGCTCTCTGCAACCTGCCCATCATTCCCACTGTTAAGGCTGCTGCGAGAGAGCACAAGCTCAGCATCCACTGTGGGCTGGGAGGAATAAGGGGAGGGAAAGCAATGGCGATCCTGACAAGGGAAATCTAGTGAAGGCCAAGAGGGTGAGGCCTGTGGACCTCCAGGTGGCTGAAGCAGAGGCACAAGCCTTCCCTTTCCTTTTCAGAAAGGAATATGTGAGTATTCCAAGAAAGCAAAGAGCCAGTTAAAGCTATTAAAAATGTTCATGAACAAGAAAAGCTTATAATATTCACTACTATGAGAGAGAAGACCACATTACCTGAAATTCGCATTCTGACAGAGGATGTTCGAACATGGGATTTGGATAATCTGGGCTCAGGCTGGTCATTTCAAGCAGAAAATTTGTTGCTAAACTTAAAAAGTGCACTTCTATCTTAGGAGAATATAAGGAATTTAGTGCCAGCAACCGGTCCAAAGTATTTGAAGGTAACCTAGTTTCATGGCTCCAGAAATTTCGAATAATTAATCTGAAAAGCAGAGAGAAAAAAGTAGATTGCTTAGACAATGGCAAATGGGAAAGAATGTGCTGTACAGGGTGTCCTGTGGAGAAGGCACAGCTCTTCACCCACATGAAGCTTAACAGAGAGGGAAACCACATTCAACTATATCAAAAATACAGTCTGAGTTATGAAACATATCCACTGAAGGAGGGGAATATTACAAAAAATGTAGCATATTTTTTATGCTACAGAGGGGAGGGGAGAAACTGGGTGATTTTATTCTCTTATCTCTATTCTCTGGGAAGTTTTCAATGATGAGTACATGATATTAACTATTTGAAACAAAAAAAAATTTAGGAAATTACACAAAATCCTTCACTGCCTTGCCAAAACAATTCATTATAAAAATTACTGCCATAAAATACTCAAAACATATATTAATTAAATACCAAATTAGGGGTTGGGCACAGTGGCTCAGGTCTGTAATTCCAGCACTTTGGGAGGCCGAGGTTGTGGATCACCTGACTTCAGGAGTTCAAGACCAGCCTCGCCAACATGGTGAAATCCTGCCTCTACTAAAAATACAAAAATTAGCTGGGTGTGGTGGCGTGCACCTGTAGTCCCAGCTACTCGGGAGGCTGAGGCAGGAGAATTGCTTGAACCTAGGAGGCGGAGGTTGTAATGAGCTGAAATCGTGCTACTGCACTCCAGCCTAGATGACAGAGTGAGACTCCATCTCAAAAAAATAAATACATACATACATACATAGCAAACTAGGTCCTATAATTTATGAATGCATATGAAATCCAAATACAATTTTAAGAAGCTCAATGAATTTAAAATTATAGCAGAATGGAAAAATAATATACAGAAACATACAAAAAGTGTATGGCTTCTTATATTGAGGCTGGTAGCAGTGCTCACACTTAAAATTCCAGCACTTTGGTAAACCAAGTCAGGAGGATTGAGGCCAGGCACTGAAGCCTAGCTTGGGTAATATAGCAAGACCCTATATTTACAAAAAGTAAAAAATTAGCCGAGCCTGTTGGCATATGCCTGTAGTCCCAGCTACTCAGGAGGCTGAGGGAGGAGGATCACCTGAACCCAGAAGTCCGAGGCTACAGTGAGCTACAGTTACACTACTGCACTCCAGCCTGGGTGCCAGAGCAAGACCTTATCTCTAAAAAACATATTAATAATAATAATAAAAACTTTAACCCCCTTTTTGCATAGTCAGTATACTTATATAGTCAGAAACACATATAACTGACTTACTCAGGGCAGGCATTTCAGAGGATAACAATCATCATTCACACTTTCATATGTAACTAATATTACTATTATTAACTAATATAATTAATATCTCATTTCTAAGGTTTCAAACACTTTATTTTCAACATTAATACTTACAGCATGATCTCAACTATGTGTGTTAAATGGGAAACAGAAGAATTGTCATTGTAGACTTTCTTTTCATTTTGAAACACTTTAACTCACTGCCTTAGCATTTGGTCCATATGACTTTTTCAAGAGTGTTATTTTTAAGTTGTCAGGATTTTAAAGCCTTACTCTTCATAATGTGCTTTAAAATACTCTTTTACTAAATATTGTGAAATGCAGAAAGCAGAGAAAATGCTAATACTGCAAATACATTTCTAAAACTCCTGAAAAATACTCTATGCTACCTTTGAAAGCAATACCCTTAACATTTAATTGTCCCAGCCCAGTTATTCAAGGAGAGCACGTACTGAAGTCCAGGGTTCTCATCGATCAATCCTTGAATCAGCACATCTTTTGCCAACTTAAATATTTCCTGGGAGTCATTATCTGTCTGACTTTCTGGATCTCTGCTTGAGAAAACAGCAAAACGTCACAACATTAATGCTCTCTTCTAGTCCTTTTGTTCAACTACAGTAACACCATCTAGAATTCAATTTAAAAAGACTGGTTTTCCCATTAGACTTTAGATCTCCAAATCACAGCTTGCCCCACTCATGGGTATGTACACAAGCCTTGAGAACCCATCCTCGCTCCCAGCAGGAGCAGAGTGGAACAGGGGGATGGGCCCACAGGAGGCCCAGCGGTCCTGTGACGCCCAGCTGTGGCGGTGTAGTAGTGCCCAGTGATCCTGGCAGACTTCATCTCCTTAGTCTTTGCCAGATCTTAAAAGGACAACTATGAAAATAGGTTTTATAAGCACACCACCATACTTTTTCACTCTGATTATTTCACAAACATATGTGAAATGAGTTTTTAAAAGGATACAATCAGATATACCAAAATAAATGTTAATCATATGGTAAAAAAAAAAAAAATTATTAATCATATGGTAAAAAAAAAAAGTGTTATTATGTTCCAGATTGATAAGGGGACCCAAATGATTCCTAAAGTGTTAATGTTGCCCCGGAAACAAGGCGAAACCCCGTCTCTACAAAAAATAAACAAAATTAGCCAGGTATGGTGGTGCACACCCATAGACCCAGCTACGCAGGAGGCTGAGATGGGAGGATCAACTGAGCCCAGGAGATTGAAGCTGCAGTGACCTGTGTTGGTGCCACTGTACTCCAGCCTCGTCGACAGAGTAAGACCCTATCTCAAAAAGAAAAACAACAACAACAACAACAAAAAAAAAACCACAAAATAAAATAGTCAATGTATAGCTTACCTGTAATTGTCATGAATCCACATGAGAATATTATACATTTGTTCCCTACATGTTGCAGAAGGATGGGAAACGAATTCCACAACAGGGTTCAGAAGTTCTCGGAGTTCTACTGGTTTTAATTTTGGCATCATCTTATAAATTATGTCCAAACATACTTTTTGTCTTTCATCATCTCTATGGGAGAGATTTTAAAAACACACAAATTTAACTATTTTTTATTACTGTACTTTCAAAGTATGACAGACAACTTTTTCTTCTTTGTTTCAAAATTTGTTATAATAGATAACACTACACTTATATAAAACTTGTATTCTTGAAATAATCATGGACTAGATTATTAAATATAAGACAAATAACTTCAATGTGCTATCCTACACCGGATCCTGAAACAGAAAAAGGACATTAGAAGGAAACTGGAGAAATGGAATAAAGCCTAGTTTGGTAAACAGTAATGTTCTAATGTTACTTTCTTACTTTTGACACATGTACCAAGATTATGTAAGGGGAAAGTTGGGTAAAGGGTATATATGGAAATTATGTGTACTATCTTTCAACTTTTCTACAAATACAAAATTACTTCAAGATAAAAAGTCTATTTTTAGAAAAACCTAATAATGGCAAACAAAGTATTTTTTAAAAGGACTTCAAGTGCTGCCTGGCATGGTGTATAGTGAAGTGCAATCTGAGCTCTAAATGAGGCAAGTATTTATTTCCTTGTTTTGACTCCTTAATAGCACCCAGCTGAATGCTTCACACAGTAGATACTCAGTGAACGTAAGGATATTAGGACAGTGACATACATTCTTTGTTACTGACACAATGCACGTTTATTGTTGTGTAAAAATACTTACATAGGAGGGGGACAAGATGGCTGAATAGACATAGCCAGGAGGGCCTCTCCCACCAAAACAGAGCAAAATAATGAGTAAACCAACATGCTTTGAAGAGATCTTTGGAAAGAAAGCACTGAACATCGATAGAGACAGGCAATGCAGACACTGAGGCAGAAGAGGGAGGAAGCTGGGAAGCCTGCACAGTCTCCGGATGCCAGGACCTACTCTTGGCCCTAATCAGGTCCTAAGGAAGGGGTGAGTGGAGTGACTATGGGGCAACCCACGCTCACCATGGAGCTCTGGAATACTAGCCACAAGAGATCCCACAACCCCCACAGACATTTGAATTGGCAGGGAACTGTCAGAGAGAAGGTACAGGCAGAGCACCAGCCTACGTGGAGCCTGGCAGGTCTCACTCAGCGTGGAGCAGCTCCAGCAAAATGCGACCCCAGGCGCCCATGCCCCCAGGTTCTCACCTTGCTCTGAGTCACTCTAGGCCCTGCTGAATGCTGGGGCGGAAAACAGCAGGGCTGTCCTTCCTGTGGGTCTGGGGAGAGCCTGATTCGCATGCCTATCTGTCAACTTCCCAGGCACTACCAACCCCAGCTGCTCCCACAAGAGCATAGACACAGCATAGCCTCCACTATCCAGCCTGAGTTCTTTGCCAGTGGCCTTGGAGCACTTTGGCCACAGTGCTTGATTCCAAGGGGACAGAGGATGAAGCCGTGGGCCTGGTCTCAGCCCCCCACGGTATAAGCACATCGTTCAGGAATACAGAGCCGAGATCTGTGGCCAGAGCTTAAGCTCTGCTCAGACCACTGAGTACAGTGAGACGTGGGTTTGTGTTCCAGCATGAGTGCTGGGTGAGCCCCCTTCCATGAGGCTGGTCTGGGAAGGGTGAGGCCTGTTAGCCAGCTTTGCATCTGCCTGAGTGGCCTTCAACACCTAACAGCCCAGTGATCTGGGCACAGAAAGCATGGCATAAAACTGACTGGTCAGGCTAGCTACCGGGGCAGACACCAACAGACTTGGTCAAGAGAGCGTGAGCTAGGCAGTCCCCACAACTGTCTGCTGGGCAAAAAATCCCAGGCTGTGGGCACCACACCAGCTGCACAAGCATGACAACATCACCCTGCCCTGAGATCCCCCACCCTTGACCTACTATACCAATGACCTACTATACTATATGTCTGTGGTCTCACCCACAGACATACCCCACAACCCTCTCTGGCTTTGCCAAGCACAGAGGACCAGTGGGCCTCTGGAATACTGTGGGTCTCCTGGTGACCTAACCTTCAACTCAGGCCACTGCTAAGGGATGGAGAGCGCAGCCTACCAGGGCCCCCCTTGGGGTTCAGGAAATGTGAGTATGGTGCCAGTGATTGGAAGGCGCTCCTCTAAGGCCTGGAAATGAACTTAGTGAGGGGGTCATCTCCCTTCCCCTGCCCCCAGAACACTGTGCTGAACACACTGTAATCTAACAGTCTATCTGCTAGCCCTTACCTTTAAGCACCATATACTGGATCATAGTCTGAACTACATCACTAAAAAAAATTCTTCTAGTATACATCACCTGTGAAACCCAATGCAGGAACCAAGGACAAAGAAAGATCCTATACAGAGCCTCAGCCTGCTGAAAGCACCCAGAAAGGAAGCCAATCGACTATACTCAGCATACACCACAGTCAAACCCTCAAGGAAAATGATGAATATGAAAACAAAAGGCCCCATCCAAGCAGCAGCAACACCAAAAAGATAAAGGAACACCAGCCCTCTCAGATGAGAAGGAATTAGTGCAAACACTCTGGCAATTCAAAGTATCTCCTCACCTCCAAACAACTGTACTAGTCTCTCAGCAACGGTTTTTGGACAGATTGAAATGGCTGAAATGACAGAAATAGAATTCAGAATCCAGATGGCAAGAAAGCTCAAGATCCAGGAGAAGGCTGAAATTCAATTCAAGGAAACCAGTAAAATAATTCAAGAGTCAAAAGGCAACATAGCAATTTTAAGAAAGAACAAGCCAGGCGTGGTGGATCACACCTGTAATCCCACCACTTTGGGAAGCTGAGGCAGGTAGATTGCTTCAGTTGGAGAGTTTGAGACCAGCCTGAGCAAAACGATGAAACCCCGTCTCTGCAAAAATATAAATCATTAGCTGGGCGTGGTGGCGCATGCCTGCACAGGTCCCAGCTCCTCAGGAGACTGAGATGGGAGGATCACCTGAGCCTGAGAGGTCGAGGCTGCAGCAGTAAGTCATGGTCACACCACTGCACTTCGGCCTGGGTTACACAGCAAGACCCTGTCGAAAACAAAACAAAACAAAACAAAGGAAAAGAAAAGGAACCAAACTGAACTCTGGAATTGAAAGATTCACTACAGGAATTTCATAACACAGTCTGAAACATTAACAAAAGAATAGACCAAGCTAAGGAAAGAATCTCAGAGCTTGAAGACCAGTCCTTCAAATCAACCCAGTCAGAAAAAAATAAAGGAAAAAGAATTTTTAAACAAAATCTCTAAGAAACAATAGATTATGTAAAAAGAATCAAACCTATGACTTACTGGAATTCCTGAGACAACTTGGAAAATATATTTGAGGATAGAGTCCATGAAAACATTCCCTATCTCACTAGAGAGGTAGACATGCAAATTCAAGACATTCAGAGAACTCCTGTGACACACCATACAAGACCATCCCCAAGACACATAGTCATCAGATTTTCCAAGGTCAACGTGAAAGAAAAAATTTTAAAGGCAGCTAGAAAGAAGGGTCAGGTCACATACTGACAGAACTTCATCAGGCTACCAGTGGGCCTCTCAGCAGAAACCTTAAAAACCAGAAGAGACTGGGGCCTATTTTCAGCATCCTTGAAGAAAACAAATTCCAACCAAGAATTTAATATCCTGCCAAAATAAGTTTCATAAGGAAAGGAAAAATAAAGTTCTTTTCAGACAAGGAAACATTAAGGGAATTTGTTAACATTAGACCTGCCTTATAAGGGGTCCTTAAGGGAGTGCTAAACATGAAACAAAAGAACAATGCCTGCTACCACAAAAACATACTTAAGTATGTATCCCACAGATACTATAAAGCAACTACACAGTTAAGTCTACAAAACAACCAGGTAACAACATGACAACAGGATCAAAACCTCACATATCAATATAAACCTTGAATGTAAACAGTCTAACGGCCCCTCTTAAAACCCACACAGTGGCGAGTTGGATTTAAAAAAAAAAAACTCAGTTATCTTCTCTCTTCAAGAGACCCATCTCACATGTAACAACACCCACAGGCTCAAAGTAAAAGGATGGAGAAAGATCTATCACAAAAACAGAAAACGAAAAAGTGCAGGGGTCACTATTCTTTTATCAGATAAAACAACTTTAAACCAACAATAGTTAAAAAGGACAAAAAAAGGCATTACATAATGACAAAGGGTTCAATTCAATAAGAAGACTTAACTATATACTAAATATATAAGTACCTAACTTTGGAGCACCCAGATTCATAAAATAAGTTCTTCTAGACCTATAAAGAGGCACTCAATAATAGTGGGAAACTAACACTCTATTGACAGTTATAGATAGATAAGGCAGGCAGAAAACTAACAAATTCTGGACTTAAACTCGACACTTGAACAATCGGACCCAATACATCTATAGAATACTCCACCTAATATACCACAATATACACTCTTCTCATCTGCACATGGAACATACTCTAAGATCAACCACATGCTCAGCCATAAAGCAAGCCTCAATAAATTAAAAAAAAATTCAAAACCATACCAAGCACACACTCAAGACTACAGTACAATAAAAATAGAAATCAATACCAAGACCTCTCAAAACCACACAATTACATAAAAATTAAACAACTTACTCCTAAATAACTGTTGAGAAAATTATTAAGGCAGAAATCAAATTTTTTTCAATTACGGAAAACAGGGACACTAAATGCCCATGTCAAAACATTAGAAAGACCTCAAATCAATAATCAAACATCGCATATAAACTAGAAAAACAAGAACAAACCAAGTCCGGGTGCAGTGGCTGACGCCTGTAATCCCACTTTGGAAGGTCAAGGCAGAAGGATCATTTGAGGTCAGGAGTTTGAGACCAGCCTGACCAACAAGGTGAAACCCTGTCTCTACTAAAAATACAAAAAAATTAGCCAGGCATGGTGGTGTGCACCTGTAGTCCCAGCTACTCGGGAAAGAGGCTGAGGCAAAATAGCTTGAACCCAGGAGATGGAGGTTGCAGTGAGCCAAGATCGCACCACTGCACTCCAGACTGGGCAACACAGTGAGACTCCGCCTTAAAACCAACCAAAGCAAAACAAACCAACCCTAAAGACAGCAGAAGAAAAGAAATAACCAAAATACAGAGTGGAATTGAACGAAACTGTGATCCAAAAATCTACACAAAGATTCAACAAAACCAAAAGTTGATTATTTGAAAGAATAAACAGGATTGATAGACCTCAAGCTAGATCAATAGGGACAAAGAGAGACAGACAGAAGATCTAAATAAGCACAATAAGAAATGACAAAGATAACATTATATCTGATCCCACAGAAATACAAAAGATCCTCAGATACTATCGTGAACACCTCTACATAAGGAAATTAGGAAATCTAGAGGAAATGGATACATTTCTGGAAACATACAAGCTCCCAAGATTGAACCAGAAATTAAAAAAAAAAACAAAAAACAAACAAACAAAAACACCTGAACAGACCAATGAAGAGCTCCTAAATTAAATCAATAATGAAAAAAACTTACCAAGCAGAAAAAAAAGAAAAAAGAAAACAAAACCCCCAGGGCAGATGGATTCACAGTTAAATTCTGGCAGATATACAAGGAACTGGTACAAATCCTACTGAAACTATTTCACAAAACCAAGGAGAAAGGATTCCTCCTTGACTCATTCTATGAAGCCAAAATCCTGATACCGAAATCTGACAGGACACAATGAAAAAAGAAAACTTCAG
The DNA here is from genome assembly GCF_024542745.1 of Macaca thibetana thibetana. Taxonomy (NCBI): domain Eukaryota; kingdom Metazoa; phylum Chordata; class Mammalia; order Primates; family Cercopithecidae; genus Macaca; species Macaca thibetana. The sequence continues at coordinate 96,924,891 of NC_065585.1, read as the reverse complement.
GCCAAATCCCTGATGAATACAGATGTAAAAATCCTCAACGAAATACTAGCAAATTGAATCCAACAACACAACTAAAGGTAATGCATGACAATCAAGTATGCTTTATTCCTAGGATGCAAGGTTGGTTCAACATACACAAATCAATGTGATTCACCACATACACAATTAAAAACAAAAGCCTTACGATAATTTCAATAAATGGAGAAAAAGCTTTCAATAAAATCCAACATTCTGGGCTAGGCACAGTGGCTCACGCCTATAATCCTAGCACTTTGGAAGGCCGAGGCGGATGGATCATTTGAGGTCAGGAGTTCAAGACCAGCCTGGTCAACACGATAAAACCCTGTCTCTACTAAAAATACAAAAATTAGCCAGGCATGGTGGCATGTGCCTTACTCAGGAGGCTAAGGCAGGAGAATCACTTAAACCTGGGAGGCATAGGTTGCAGTGACCTCAGGTCGCGCCACTGCACTCTAGCCTGGGTAACAGAGAGAGACTCCAAGAGAGAGAGAGAGAAAATCCAACATCCTTGCATGATAAAAACCTTCAACTGGCCGGGCGTGGTGGCTCATGCCTGTAATCCCAGCACTTTGGGAGGCTGAGGCAAGCGGATCACAAGGTCAGTAGTTCGAGACCATCCTGCCTAACACGGTGAAACCCAGTCTCTACTAAAGAAAAAATACAAAAAAATTAGCCGGGCGTGGTGGCGGGCACCTGTAGTCCCAGCTACTTGGGAGGCTGAGGCAGGAGAACGGCGTGAACTCAGGAGGCAGAGCTTGCAGTGAGCCGAGATCACGCCACTGCACTCCAGCCTGCGTGATACAGCGAGACTCCATCTCAAAAAACAAAAACAAAAACAAAAACCCTCAACAAACCAGGCGTCAAATGAATATTCCTCAAAATAGTAAGAATCATCTATGACAAACCCACAGCCTACATGATACTGAATGATGGCAAAAACTGGAAGCATTCCCCTTGAAAACTGGAAAAGACAAGGATGCCCACTCTCATCACTCCTATTCAACATAGTACTCGAAGTCCTACACAGAACAATCAAGCAAGAGAGAGAAATAAAATGTATTCAAATAGGAAAAGAAGAAATCAAACTATTCCTCTTCTCTGATGGTATGATTCTATACCTAAAAAACCCTAAAGACTCTGCCACAAGGTTCCTAGAACTGATAAATGACTTGAGTAAAATTTTAGGACACAAAATCAATGTACAAAAATCAGTAACATTCCTATACACCAATGACATTACAGCTGAGAGCCAAATCAAGAATGTAAGCCTATTTACAAAGGCAAAGAAAAGAATAAAACACCTAAGAATACAGCTAACCAAGGAGGTGAAAGATCTCTACAAGGAGGACTACAAAACACTGCTGAAAGAAATCGGGTATGATACACATAAATGAAAAAATACTGTTAGAATAGCCATTCTGTCCAAAGCAATCTACAGATTCAATGCTATTCCTTTCAAACTACCTATGTCACTTTTCACAGAATTGGAAAAAACTATTCTAAAATTCATATGAAACCAAAAAAGAGCCCGAATAACCGAAACAATTCTAAGCAGAAAGAACAAAGCCAGAACATCATATTACCCAACTTCACTATACTACATGGCTACAATAACCAAAACAGCATGGTACTGGTGGGGGAGGGGGGGAGAACCACAGACACACAGACCAATGGAACAGAATGGAGAACCCAGAAAAAAGCCACAGACCTACAACCATCTGATCTTCGACAAAGTCAACAAAAATAAGCTGTGGGGAAAAGATGCCTCATTCAATAAATGGTGCTAACTGGCTAACCATATGCAAAAGAATGAAACCAGACCCCTGCCTATCACCATATAAAAAAATTAAGATGGATTACAGACTTCAATGTGAGACTTCAAATTATAAAAATTCTAGAAGAAAATCTAGGAAATACCCTTCTCGATATCAGCCTTAGCAAAGAATTTAAGACTAAGTTCTAAAAAGAAACTGCAACAAAAACAAAAATTGACCAGCAGGACCTAGTTAAATTAGAGACTCTGTGCAGCAAGAGATACTATCAAGCGGGTAAACAGACAACCTATAGATGGGAGAAAATATTCAAAATATTCACAGACTATGCACCTAATGAAGGGCTAATATCCAGAATCCATAAAAAACTTATTCAACAAGTAAGAAGCAACCCCATTAAAAAAATTAGCAAAAGACATGGATACTTCTCAAAAGACATAAAAGTGGCCAACAAATATATACATATACGTATATATGTATATGTATATAATTGTACATATACGTATATATGTATATGCATATAATTGTATATATACATATATATGTGTGTCTGTGTATATATATATAAAGGTCATCACAAATCATCAGGGAAATGCAAATGAGATACCATCTCACACCAGTCAGAATAGTTTTCTTAAAAAGTTAAAAATATAGCAGATATTGGCAAGGCTGCAGAGAAAAAGGAACGCTTATACATTGTTGGTGGGAATGTAAATTAGTTCAGCCACTGTGGAAAGCAGTTTGGAGACTTCTCAAGGAAGTGAGAGTTGAACTATCATTTGACCCAGCAATCCCATTGCTGGGTATATACACAAAGGAAAATAAATCATTCTACCAAAAAGACACATGCACCCATATGTTCACCATAGCACCATTTACAACAGCAAAGACATGGAATCAACCCAGGTGCCCATCAATGGTGGACTGGATAAAGAAAATGGCACATATATACCATGGAATATTAGGCAGCCATAAAAAAGAATGAAATGTCCTTGCAGCAACATGGATGCAGCTGGAGGCCATTGTCCTAAGCGAACTAGTACAGAAACAGAAAAGCAAATACTGCATGTACTTACTCATATGTGGGAGGCTAAACACTGAGTACACACAGACATAAAGTCAGGAACAATAGACACTGGGGAACAAACAAAGGGGAAGGCAGGATATGAGGCAAGAGTTGAAAAACTACCTGCTAGGTACTACGGTCACTACCTGAGTGACAGATTCATCTGTACTCCAAACCTCAGCATTACACAATACACCTTTGTAACAAACCTGCACTTGTACCTCCTGATTCAAAAATAAAAGTTCAAAAAACGAAAAAAAAAGTACATAGACTAAGACTGGAAAAGAGTACAGGGACAGGGAAATAATATAATGTAAGTGATCAGCAGCTTTCTCTTTTAATGTATACTTTCATGCTATGTTGCAATTTTGAAAATAAATGAACAATTTAAACACATTAACAGAAGCTTCTCACTTGGCAAAATAGGTACAGAACTCAAAAGCACACATTTTAAATCTGAAGAGAGCCAAGGTAACCCCACAGGCCACCTCCTTCATTTATGGGTGAAACACGCCCTAGGATGTGGCTCCCCAAAATGCCAGGCCAAGGGTGCAGGGAGCAGGCCCACCTCAGCAGATGTGCTATTCTTAAGGTGCCTTCACCTTTTCTTCAGAGATTCCAACTTCACAAACGTGCATATCATCGAAACCCACAGGTTCTTCTTGAGTTGAAGATGTCTGAACAAATTGACACTTTATGAGCCAATGGGACCCAAGAGCAGGGCTAGTGTTCACTCACCTATGTCTCATGACTTGAACGAAGTCCTTGCTCTTTAACTGGAAGTACAGCTCTGTCATTGCCTCCACACGACAAAGTACCACCTCCAGACAGAGTGTTTTCAACACTCCATGAAATTTTGGCAGCAGAAAGAACACAGCATTCATGAACCTGGGGGACAAGAGGACTGGTGAGAGGAGGGCCAAGGACCCTCCTGCCCCCACAGGCTCCGTGGACACAGGCTCCCTGGACAGCCCATACCTGTCTGCAAGAGGAGGGAAGCTCTTGGTCACTTTGTTTAAGCACACAATAAACTTGTCCTCCATGGTATTTTGATGTTGCTTCAATTGTTTTGCAACCAGTTCACACAGAGACTCCTCCAGCATCTGAAAAATTAAGTTTATTTTCAAATACACAAAAGTGGAAATGTAGATTAAGCACTGAAAGTAAGGTTTATCGAGTATTTAAGTGAGCCCAAAGAAGGTGTTCAATGTTATCACCTACAACAAGGCAGATGATAGGACAGTAGGTGCTGGGGATGTCTGCTGGTCGGCACTGACCATCGCACACCCTTAGGTTCTGGATCCTTGAGTTCCTACACCTCAGTGAGCCAGTCCACATCACTGTGCTCTGCGCTGAGCACCCAGGTGTCTGGTTCGTGTGGATGTCAGATCAATGAAGATTAGCGTTTCCTACTGACACCAAAACACTTGGTAGGACCAGTAAGTCCTTTGAGAAGCTAAGTTAAATGGCTAAATATTGTTTGAGACATATTTTATGATGTTCAGATTTCTGATAAAAAATATTCACACGGACTAGAATTTTCAAACAATTCTATTCACACAGCAGTCCACATCACTGTCTGCTCACGTCCTGCCTCTTTTCACCAAGTGCTGCTAACTGTTACATATTCATCTGTATATCATCTGTCTCCCCTCCCCAAATGCCAGCTCCCCAAGGGCAGGGACGTGACCTGTCCTGTTACCTACTGCATCCCTAGAACCTAGAACCAGAAAGTCCTCAAATGTCCTCCACACAGAGAAGCACTCAGTGGAGTCCACTGGAAGGAAGCAACAGAAAACACTGCTGTCCTTCCTGGCTCACCTCCTTCCTCACAAACATCAGAAAGAGGTGTAGGCAACCTTTTCAAAGGCATGAAGACTGAACAGTTTTTCAATGCAAACTCAACACAGACTGAGCACCTCAAATCTGAAAATCCAGAATCCTCCAAAATGCAAAACTGTTTGAGCCTCAGCATGATGCTCAACCAAACGTTCACTGGAGCATTTGAATTTTGAACTTTTGAATTAGGGATGCTCAAACAGTAACTATCATGAAAATATTGCAAAACCAGAAACTGAAAACACTCCTGGCCCCAAGCATTTTGGAATAGAGACACTGTACCTGTAGTATGAGGCTATTTTTAAATTATCTTAAGAAAAACCCTTAACACAAAACCACAAATTTCAACGGCCTGAACCCGATATAGAATACATATAGTATTACACTACCGATTCATCAGCTGTCTTTTTATTAAAAGTATTTAATACGACAACACAAGGAAATGATCACAATCTAGCAAGTAAAGAAAGCAAGTTATAAAACAGTATGAATAAGAGAGACCAACGACAGTTGAGCTGCGTGCCACAGGTGTTGAGGGATGTTGCGTGGGAAGAGCGCAAGCCTCTCTTACTGACTTCTTTTTATTTTTTTTGAGATGGAGTCTTGCTCTGTCACCCAGGCTGGAGTGCAGTGATGTGACCTCAGCTCACTGCAAACTCTGCCTCCCAGGTTCAAGGGATTCTCCTAGCTCAGCCTCTTGAGTAGATGGGATTATGGGAGTGTGCCACCACGCCCAGCTAATTTTTCTATTTTTTGTGGAAACAGGGTTTCACTATGTTGGCCAGGCTGATCTTGAACTCCTGACTTCAAATGATCCACCTGCCTTGACCTCCCAAAGTGCTGGGATTACAGGCATGGGCCACAGCACTCGGCCTCTTACCAACTTCTTTATGTTTACTCTGCTTTCCAAATTTCTACGATAAATCTGTATCACTTTTATATTCAGAAAAAAATATGTAAAACAGAAGTGTTTTTTATTCTTAAATTGAAATTTAAGCCATGAGATTAAACCTGGGGATCTGCTGTAACTTGCTCCATTTATGGTGGAAATGAAGCATATTATGTAGATTCAAACCTCATATTTAGGGATGTTAGAATCATCTTGTAAAAAAGTTCTACTGAATTTAAAAAATCTGTTTATTTACAAAAATAGCTGATAATCCCTAAAATAAATTACAAGTAATGTTTGATCTTCCCAAAGGGGTCATCTTAATTTTATTTTAAATCCAAATAAATCCGTATTTGGTGACATGGACAAGGGTCCAATCACAGCACCGGGCCCACTGGTGCCTGCTCAGGACCACCTGGCTTCTCATGAGCCTCTCCTCATCCAGCCCCACAGTGACTAGGCCTGGACTCTACTCTGTCCTTTCTTTCAGGAGAGTTAACTGAGCTGGGGGTGCAAACTTGAGAATCATGAACATAAAGGCAGTCTATATCAAGTCGTGAGGCTGAATGAGGTGGGTAGGGGAGCAGTGAGTGAGGCCACAGCAGAGCTGTGGAGGTGGTCAGGGAAACGCAGCTGAGGAAAGAGAGAAGGGGCCGCCACAGGAGGAGGACAGGAGCCAAGAGTGTCCTCAGGGTGTGACCAGCTGGGCCACCTAGACAGGCTCTGCAGCAGCAAGATCCCGAGGCACCCACAGAGCACCTAATCCCAGTGATGACCCTGAAACCCACAACCCTGCTTGGGCAACATGGCAAAACCTTGTTTCTACAACAAATACAAAAATTAGCCAAGCATAGTGGCATATGCCTGTAGTCCCAGCTACCCAGGAGGCTAAGGTGGGAGGACGGCTTGAGCCCAGGAGTGCAAGGCTGCAGTGAGGTATGATTACATCACTGCACTCCAGCCCAGGTGACAGAGCAAGACCCTAGCTCTAAAAAGACTTTAAAACAGTAAGGAACACGTTACTTCTTTATTCAGTCCTCTTATCTGAACAGTGCACTGCACTTAAAAGTTAAAAGCTCATCTCACAGTCCTGTCCAGTGGGCAAGGCAGCAGTACTGAGAGGGTCGCCTGGGAAGTCCCTTCCCCTGTTCAATAGCTACACCAAAAACTGCAAGGGGAGGAATGGACTGGGAGACCACAGCAGCTATCTACCAGGACAATTTCCTCCACAAGGAAATCCTGAGACCACATTCACAGTAATAAAAGCTGGTTAAATACTCTCATCTTGATTTTATATTACCAAGACGGTTGCTGACCTCTCCACGTTCACCAAGTTTCCAAGGTGTCTAAAAAACTGAGTGTTGTATTTGCTGTATTATAGTAAGGAACAGTAAAATATTAATAAATGCAGATGCCCATTTTGTTTCTAATACCATACAGGAAATAAACATGTAAGTATCAAGGGTCATAACATATCAAAATAGAGTAAGAGGTATTTATTGAAAATTGCATAGCACACTCACGTTTTTTCTCTCCATAACATATCGAAGTATAAGTCCTAAAACTTCTGCTGCAGCAGCATACACTTCTTTATATCTTACAAAGGACATATTATTCACCAAAGCCTGAAAGTATCTACAATAAACACAGAAAAGACATATGCATCAAATAAACCATTCTGTTGTTCCACAAATATAAATGACAATTTTCCTTTTCATGTCATACTGACAGCCTAAGTTGAGGAAATCTAAATATAGAACGTGATGCAAATTCCATGTACAAATGCACACATCAGCATGTATTTAAGGGTGCCCGATGTCATAACCAGAAAATCGTAGGGCAGTCTGCTGTCCCATCATGCAGAACCGCTGCAGCTGGACCATCCCATAAGGCTGAACAGAAAGCTGCAGTGAAAGACAGAGCTACTATCCAAGATCACGGGGCACTGACTCCCTTTCAAAATCCACCTACTATAGCAGGACAAGGACAATAAAATGAAAAACAGCATATTCCCAATGCCATGCTGTGTGAGGAGGCTTCCCAGGGAGCCTCGCATCCACTGTCTGCACTCAGGGGACTCTGCAAGGTTGTTCTGGCATAGAAGCCAAAGGCCCAGCCAGTGACTGTCTAAAAGGAGCCGAGTTCCCACTGAGGCTGCTGCGAAGCTGGCTGACTGCCTCAGCCCTGAGGTCACGTGTCATCTCTGGCACCAGTAACTGGTCCAACGGTGCTGGAGGGCCAACACGGAGGACCAAACAGAGAGAGTGAAACACTCACAGGGATGGGAGAGTCAGGTAGGGCAGGCGGAAACCCAGGGAGTGGCCAGGAGTCAACACTGACTTCACAACCCTCAGGAGCAGGACAAAGAAATACCCTTTTGTGATGTCCCGTAACCATCTTTCTGAGGCCTCTTGTCTTGGCATGTCACACCCAGCTGCCCTAGCTCCCAGGCAGGCACTGCAGCCCAGCGTCTACCAGCCTTCAAGGTCAGAGAGCCCAGAACAAAGCCTCCTGAGGGGACTGCGTTACTTTTGGAGGTAAATGTTCAGAGTATCAGTTTAGAAAATAAGAAATACCACCTCTCATCTGTCAGCATGTACATGAAAAAAATTACACTGTTTTAAACACCTACATTTCTTATTTGCCCCAAACATATTTTTTCTTCCAGAAAAATCTAAATCCAACTTCCTACATTTAGGAAGAAAAAAAAATTTTTGGTACAGATGGGATCTTGCTATGCTGTCCAGGCTAGTCTCGAACTTCTAGACTCAAGCAATCCTCCTGCCTTGGCCTCTCAAATGTGTTAGAATTACAGGCATGAGCCAACATGCCTGGCCAAGAAACATTCGTAACATGGGTCTGGTCCTTAAATTTATCAAAACTGCACCATACCGAAGTCTGTCAATCCAGTTTGGGTAGACGTGACCTAAAAAATAATCAAGCAAACACGTACTCGCTACTCTGAATGCCACACTGCGGGTCATAGGGAGGCAGGTCATTGGCCATCACGATGCCTAGCAATTGAATCCCTACTGAGTTGTCTTTAGAATTAGGATCTTTACCGGAAAACTTTTCAAATATTAACCTGAAACATAAGCACAAAGGAGAAAATTGAGACTGTCACATAATCAAATAAGAAGCAGAAAGACAAATACAGAATTTTACTTTTTTGAGACGGAGTCTCACTCTCGCCCAGGCTGGGGTGCACTGGTGCGACCGAGACGGAGGCTTGGAGTCTCGCTTTGTCGCCCAGGCTGGAGTGCAGTTGGCGTGGTCTCGGCTCGCTGCAAGCTCTGCCTCCCGGGTTCACGCCATTCTCCCGCCTCAGCCTCCCAAGTAGCTGGGACTACAGGAGCCCACCACCACACCCGACTAATTTTGGTATTTTTTTTTTTTGGAGAGACGGGGTTTCACCATGTTAGCCAGGATGATCTCGATCTCCTGACTTCGTAATCCGTCAGCCTCGGCCTCCCAAAGAGCTGGGATTATAGGCGTGAGCCACCATGCCCAGCCAAATACAGAATTTTCTAAAGCTACTCTTCAGGGTAAGAAATGCTTTTTCTTTATTTCTGTTTCTTCCCCAGGTCTAGCTTTGACTTTATAGAAAAGCTTTCTTTTTATTTTCCCATATCCAATACCCCTGCTTGCTAACACCTCCTGTTCACATCCAGGTCACTTCAGCTTTGTAACACTGGCAATTTTATCACCCTCATATTTTAATTATTTGCCTAAATTCTCCCTTAGTTGATAGCAAAACTTTTTGAAAGTTTTAGCTTGCCTAAGGTTACAAAAAAAGAAATTACACACAAGTCCTACCCACCTCCCACCACCCTTTACCCCATGGGCCAATGGAGGGTGGTGCCCCTCCCCAGCATGGAGACATCACAGGCAAGCTGAGGGGGAGGGCAGGGCCACCGGAGGGCGCATCTGGACACACACTCTGGAGGCTGTGGTTTAATTAGTAACAACAAATTATTTCCTTCCTCCTATCATTTCATGTAATTAAATTTCACTGTAATCATCATTTACCACACACTACATTTTAACCTAAATTTCTAAACAATACTGCAAAAACCAGTAAACATACCTATAAGGGATGGATAAACAATCCTTCCAGCACTCGACAAGGGTCTTTATAATTTCAAGGTTGTGTCTAAACACAGCTCTTTTTGGATGAAAGACATGTTTCATTAGGAAATTAAGCAATCGATTTGCTAACACTTCATCCTTAGGAACCCCCTGAAAAGGTACAGAAATTCTGTATTAATATGCGGCACTCCATTCTGGAAAAGCAATTTTTAACTCAAGTTCATTTAAAAAAGAAATCTGGCATTTTACAGGAGTCCGGCTCCAGTTCAAAGCCCTGTGATTTTTCAGAAACAGGCAACAACAAAGGCTGTCCCTGGCAAGAGGACCAGGCACCGCTGGTGCTGCAGTCTCGGAGCTGCGGTCCAGGGTGCAGGCTGTCAGCCGCCATGCCCCATGCAAGCACCTCTGCATTCCTCCCTGGAGCCTCCATGCCTAGGACCCTTTATCTGAGGCCCTGGACAGGGGTCACCTGCAGGGCAGGGGGGCGGCATGAAGGCACTTTCCGCACTCTGACTCAGTATCCAGTGCTTTCTGACTCAGCTCTTCCCCCATAAAACTGCACGGCCTCTTGTTCGGGGCCTCTCAACAGGGAGACAGCCCATGTCTGTGCTAATCCGCCTGGCTGCTGAGCAGTGCACCATTCCAGGGGCAAACAGAACAGGGGGAGTCTCCCTCCAGTGTTAGCCTCTCACTTCCATAACTCCAGAGTGAGTAAACCCTTCACTGCAACCCTCTTTCTGGCTTGCTGTTACTTTATTCAGCTACCCTGAGCCTGGCAGTTCCACTCTCTTGAGTTCAGCTGAGCCGCTGACTCAATATTATCAGCTACATCAATCTCTTCCAACGGATTCTAAGTTAAACTAAACCCCTCTTAATTTTTTCATTTTATTAAGCAGAATACAAAGTATTTCATTACACTAAGACAAAGAAATCTAAATTTGGTTAACTATGAAACAAATGAGATGGGCACATCCAGAGGCAAGCGTATGAGAAAGCTCCGTGTATTTTTTTGTGGGGAGGTGGTGGTGGAGCAGGGAGAACGCAGTCTCACTCTGCTGCCCAGGCTGGAGCGTAATAGTGCAATTTCAGCTCACCGCAACCTCCACCTCCCCGGTTTAAGCCAATTCTCCGGCCTCAGCCTCCTGAATAGCTGGGATTATAGGCATGCAGCACCACGCCCAGTTAATGTTTTTAGAAGAGATAAGGTTTCACCATGTTGGCCAGGCTGGTCTCAAACTCCTGACCTCAAGTGATCTGCCCGCCTCGGCCTCCCAAAGTGCTGGGATTACAGGTGTGAGCCACCACGCCTGGCCCCGCATGTGTATATTATATTTAATACAGACTGTTCCTACCATCTCCTCACACGAAAATGTTTATATGCTGTCAGTGTCCACAGTTACATGAGTAGGCAAAGCTCGAACAAACACACACATCTACACTGCTGGGTACCGCATCTGCCTCAACATAACATGGTGTTACCATCTGGCAGCTACTGCTGTAGCCCTAATCTTGCCATTACTGGTATCAGTCAATACTCTGGGAGTAGAGAAGCTGGCACAAACGCCAAAATCTAGGGACTTCAGGGCAGAAGTTCTCAGAGCCTCCCATTCAGGGTTGGCTGACATTCAGTTTACACATAGTGTTAATAAATTTGCAATCTCATTTCTAAGGCAAGTAAAGGCAGCAAACAAAACAAAACAAACACCTGACAGCTTCATAATAAAAGCAATGTCAGACGAATAAAACTAGAGCAGGCTGAGGCCATTTGGTTTAGAAGCACACCAGCAATGTAGCAACAAATGCTGAAAACCATAGCACAGTCAGTGAGAGGGACCTGAATTATGTGTCATAGGCTCTATAGGCTATTGGCAAAGGATAATATATTAACATAAAAGATGCATCAATCCTTACTGTCGGAGTGGCCAAGCCTGTCCATGAAAGAATAGTGGCCACTATCTCAACCACCATGTAGTGAATTCCTTCTCCTCCATTGTTTTCAGAAGCAGCCAGCTGCAACAAGGGGCTAAGCCAGTGCTTCGCGTAAGGGCGAAAGACCTACAAGAGGATGTAAAAGTCAAACATCAAAGAATGGTCTTGAATTGCCAAAATATTAATACAAGACTGTATCTTCCATCAGCTAAAATTTCATTCTATGACTGGACCTAAAGCCAAAAGGGAGGTAAGCACGTTAAAGTGAAGTCATTAGTGTGGGCCCTAATCCAATATGACTGGTGTCCTTATTAAAAGAGGAAATCAGGACACACAGACAGATACAAGGGGGGAAATGAGGTGAAGACATAGGGAGAATGTCTCTGACACACCACACAGTGCTCGAGGCTGCCAGATGCTGGGACCAGCCTGGACTAGGCTCTCTCATAGCTCTCGAAGGAACCAACCCTGCCGGCAGCTTGATCTCAGGCCATGGCTGTCTGAGTTCCCCCAGTGTGGCACCCTGAGACCATAGGCCCAGGGTGTGAAGAATCAAGTGAGCCTTGAGGAAAGCAGGTCCTATTGCAGCCCTAGAGCAGCCTGTCAGGGACCTCCTGACAGACTCACCACATCTGCAGGGCTGCCCAGAATGACCTTCTACGGAGCCAAGTGGATGGTGTTACCCCACCACTTAGTGCCCTTCAGTGGTTCCCTGGTGCTCAATGAATGAGCTCAACCCTCTGCATAGCTCTGAATGGCCTGGCCTGGCCTGGCTGTGGTCCAGACCACACTCCCACAGCCCAGGCAGTCAGTGCAGACTTGCTCAGTTCACCCAGAGACCACCCGTGCTATGCTGCTCCTTCCCTGCCGAGTGCAAACTCCCACTGCACTACACCACGTCTAGCTCAAAGGACTTTCCAAAATCGACTCCAAGATGCTCCTACCTGACAAACTCAGCTACTGCCTAAGTAAGAGTCAGCTGTTTTTCATATAGAGTTAACAGGAATATTTTCTTCCCCCTACTCCGCCTTTTTTTTTTTTTTGCTACTATACGTTGGCAGCTGTAAGAAAGCGACTACATGTACTTTATACAAAGACCACTTCTAACTCACAGAGGTGAATTTACATTTGTTAAGAACGATAAAAGAATGGTGACGAACAAGTAGATAAATATTGGACGGCTAATCAGAGAACAAAAATGTCATGCTCTGTACCTTTATATTTTCCTTTTTTGTGAGTGTTTTTAAGTAGATTCACAGAATTGCAATTGATTCATTCATAGAACTGAATAAACAGACTTATAGAATCTATTCAAAGAATAAAGAAATAATCAATTACTTACCTCTTCTGTATTAATAATAAGCTTGGCTAAGAAGAGACGGATATTTAATGATACTATTGGATTTCCCAGTTTGCCATGGAGGAATTTCATCCAAGGAGGAAGATCTCTTGGCACTGAATCCTAAAATAAAACATTCAAAATTACCTTAAAAAGTGGAATAAAATAATGTTACGTTTTTGATATGGGAAAACAATGACAAAGTAAGACATGAACAACAAAAAAATCACATTTATTTGATAAGCAGTTTGGTTTTGTCTTCAATATTAAATGTTAATATGACACCAATAAATACAGTATTAACAGATAAGATGAGTGGGAAAAGCACCTCTTCTCCTTGAGGCGGGCCCAGACTTCTGTGCATATGCTTCACCAGGGCCGTCAGGGGCGCCATACACTCGTGCCGATTGAGCTCATCCATCTCCAGCTCCAGCACATCATCATGCACCGTGGGGTCCCGCTGCTCCTGCGAAAGGGAGGGCCCAGGAGAGCAGAGGGTACAGTTAACATTCAGTGGACACGGCAGTGGATGTGGGAGGTTCTTTCTGGGGCAACAGCATATAACAAACACTTCGGTAATAACAATGATTTGGTAATATCAAATACACTCACTGTACAATTAACACATAAGAAGGATTTCATGTCCTCCTTGTATCCCAAGTACATACTCCCCCTGCCCTGTCTGCCCAGTCACTCCACAGGGTGGCTCCTGAGGTCAGATGTCTCTGCTACACTGACCCCTGACCCTCATCTATCGTCACTCCCCAGGGTGGCTCCTGAGGTCAGATGTCTCTGCTACACTGACCCCTGACCCTCATCTATGGTCACTCCCCAGGGTGGCTCCTGAGGTCAGATGTCTCTGCTACACTGACCCCTGACCCCCATCTATGGTCACTCCCCAGGGTGGCTCCTCAGGTCAGATGTCTCTGCTATGTTGACCCCCTGACCCGTCTGTATGGTGACTCCCCAGGAGTGCACCTCAGGTCATATCATCTTTGCTATGTTGACCCCTGACCTCCTACTGTGCTGATGATATCTGACTGCTGAGTCAACAGAATAAAAGGCTAGGAATTAGATCTTTGAAAATTCTCCAAATTAACTCTATACTCTGAGGGCTGTCAATGGACAGGGAACTGGCTTCCTGTAGTAACAGCAAGGCATAGCTGTGACCCCCTTTCTTCACAAACATCGACAATATTCTTTTAGTATGTGAAATGTGATCACCCGTCTCCGAAAACGACCAGTGGTAGGTCTAGGGTCTTGGGAGCTGTATGAATAGCTCTGAACTCCGGTTGAGAAATCAAATTGACTCATTTCTTCACTCAGGGTACTGTCTGCCAAATATGACAGGGAAGACATATAGGAAGGACCATCTGAAATATAAAAAAGGAGAAAATTACATGTATTCAAACACAATCAGTAAGAAATGTACTTCTCTAAACTCAAATGATATGAAAATGAAAGGGTATTTTAATCTAAGGTTTTCATCAACCCGGTGATTATTAACCCATTATCCAGATTAAGAAAGCAAAAAGGAAATGGGGAAGAGACCTCAATTTCTTTTTGTTGTTATCAAGCAGTTATTCTGTCATAGACAAGGAAATTGTTATACTGGGCCAATTTTGCATATGATTAACAAATTTTCTTTGCATTTAAAATTTTGATAATGTACATTTTGCCCATTAAGTCTAACATAAATGTGGGAAGAAATACTACTGAAAAGTAGCTAATCCAAAACATTTAAGGGATTTAGAAAATTGGTCCAAATTTTATTCTCATATCAAGAAATGATGATAAAGCTATAAAGAAAAATTAAGCAAAAAACAAAAACAAGGAGCATATAGAGGGATAGAGGACTAATTTTAAATAGAAGAGTCTATTTCAGGGGTTGACATTAAACAAAATGTCATGAGGTATGCTGACACCTGGGGTTGAGGGTATTAGTGGAAACAACCTGGGGCAAAAGCAAGCCTGGTGCCTACAAGGCACAGGGAGGAGCCTTATGCTGGAGTGAGCAGGAAGAAGGGCTGCAGGGGAGGGGGTCAGCAGATCAGGGTCTTTGAGCAGCTCTGTCCTGAAGGAGATGGGAACCCACAGTGAGGTTGGGCACAGAAGAGTGGCTGGAAGGACTTGTATTCTACTGTAGACTTCTGAATGTATCTAAATAACATACAAATACGGCCGGGCGCGGTGGCTCAAGCCTGTAATCCCAGCACTTTGGGAGGCCAAGACGGGCGGATCACGAGGTCAGGAGATCGAGACCATCCTGGCTAACACGGTGAAACCCCGTCTCTACTAAAAAAAAAAGTACAAAAAACTAGCCGGGCGAGGTGGCGAGCGCCTGTAGTCCCAGCTACTCGGGAGGCTGAGCCAGGAGAATGGCGTAAACCCGGGAGGCAGAGCTTGCAGTGAGCAGAGATCCGGCCACCGCACTCCAGCCTGGGTGACAGAGCAAGACTCCGTCTCAAAAAAAAAAAAAAAACATACAAATACAATCCATATGCAAACAATAAAACACCAAGCTAATTCTGTACTTTTAAAAAAGTGTAACATATCTGAGCCCCATCTGGCTGCTCTGAGACCTTTTCATGCAGCTCAGTTTAGCTAAGTACATTTCTTTCAAAATATAATTCCATTTGCCACTTAAAATACTTTTTCAAACTCAATTTCAATGTTTTAGAGCACTTAAAGCATTTTCTATTTACATAAAAAAAATCTTACTCCTCTACTTGTCTTAGAACGAAACAAAACAAAATAACCCACCGATTTGAATCCTTTCTCATGATTTTGAAAACATCCTACCTGAGTCCCCATTTGCTGCTTCTCTGGCTTCCTTCCTAATTTCAATGTACTTTTTCTTTCTTTCCATAGGAACCTATTGGGCAGAACAAAAATGTAAAACATTTTATAATAACAGTCATGCTTTTTCTGTTTTAGTAGCAATCTGGTAAAAAAAAAAAAAAAAAAATTATAAATTTTTAAACAAAACAAATCAAAAAATTTTAAAACAAAACAAATCTGAAAGCACTCAAAACATAACCTCAACAAGAGACTAGTGAGTGTCCCTTAAGGAAAGCCCTTCCTGCAGATTCCCACAGAACTTGGCCCAGGCACTTAACCTCCATCTCAGCTCTGGTATAGCTCACTGCATACAGTGTGTACTAAGCTCTTATGCCTGGATTGCTGATAAATTTTATTATCTCTGAGCCTCAATTTCTTCAAATCTAGTTATGATATCATGGTGCCTTACACTGTTGTATAGAAGTAACATACAGCATGTGTCTACATGCTTAAGGTGCTAATTTTGTTGTTTTTTAGTTCTTTGAACATATGCCTAGAAAACAATCCTAGTCTTGTTCAAGGCAGGATCACCATTCACATATAGTGGTAAAGCACTAAGACGTGGTGGAGGTCAGCAGCTGTGCGGGGAAAGTGCACGCCATGGGGGATGAGCTAAGCTCTCTGCCCATCTTCCCATTTCCAATGGGTGGTGAAGGCAGCAACCAACACATTCTCACCAACTGTCCAATTGCTGAGGCTGGCACGTCAATCTGAGTTTGGCTAAAACAAACCTTGTCCCATCTGCCAGAGCAAGTCTTCCAGTTAACCCATGACTCCTCCATGATCCTGGCACGTTGCCCAAGCAAGTCCACAGTAAGGATCTCAATTTCTTTGACTGGAGCAATTCACTCAGAAAACAACTTCTGGGATATGTCCTAACACTTGCTTTTACTGGCACTGTCTTTCCTTCACATGTCAAGAGATGAAATCAAGTTCTGACAAATTTTGTAGTTGCCTGAGATTGTATCTGAAGCTAAAATTGCCAGTTTTTGTATAAACTACATGAAACTACCAGTTTTTGTTGAAAGCCGACTTGAATACTGGCAACTTAACGTGTTCGACATAATATGGTTTTCTTTGTGAGCACTTGGTAAGTCTTTTTTAACTTAGAACACTGACAATTTCACTCACCTCAACTTCTACAGGAAAATTATAGCGGCGCTTCAGGTCGATCAGATTTTCAAAAATAAGCAAGTTCTGTGAATACAAAGAATCATGTAAAAATAGCTGAATGGTGAAAATCCTCATAACTGATGTTACTTTAGAATTAATGCTATGTAGTAACTCATGGAAAAGCACTCCAGCTTTAAATATACCTATGCAGAATTAAAAGAACCACATCTTTAATATAAGATGGTGCAAATTATAAGTTTAACATAATCTAACTTTTGAACTCCTACAATGACAACAATAGTGCACACCTTAGGAGAGGCCTACCTTTTCTGGTTTTTCACTAAACAGAAAACCTTGGTAAAATTTTAACTCATTGAAGACACAGCAGATGACAGATATGGCGCAGTTGTATGCTGCACAATGGTAAAGTCTTCTCCTCTCCAGCAGCTGATTCTCTCCTGCCATGTTCTCTGTAAATGCATCGTAGCACAATCTGCAGAGAGATACACATGACAAATCAATTCACACAACATGGCAATCACTGCTCAAGCCCTAATGCCATTCCCATTCAGCCTTTCTCGAGTGTCAGGCTTGTGCCAGGCAGAGTATTGGGCACTGGGAATATGAAAAGGAGCATGTCACCCATCTCACAGCAAGGGCAGCATACACACATGGATCTCGCAACACAGTGGTCAGTGATGCAACGGCATCAAGTGCAGTAAGTAAACAGAGGAAAGCAAGGAGGACAGACAAAAGCCCAGTCATGACTGAACAGTGACATCATTCACTGATGAGATAAGATAGCACTAAGAGGAGGCTAATAACGATTTTGTTTGGAGATGCAAAATGAGACACGGCAAAGTCTGTGTTCAATATTTACTAGGAGGAGAATTCCACTAAAAGACAAGTTTTAGAGAAAATACATTTGACTACTTTTGTGTTTAGAATGCCTGTTAAAAAATATTTACTATTCCTTTAATTTCAAATCTCAGAAAAAATACAATACTCTAAATCTTTTGTTACTGAAAATCACAGTACTAAAAATATATCAAGCTATTCAAGGGGAAAAACAGCAGGAAAAGAACAGTAAAAGGAAAAAGTTTTATTATTTGTAAAATATTAGTACAAGATAAAACAACTGTTATCCAATACACCCTAAATTAACACCCTAATTAAAGTTCACCTAAGTGGTTTATAAGAAGAAAACTATAAAAGCTCAGTATCTAAATAAAATATTTATTCACATTATATACACAAATAAAAATATATGTACCCAGAGCATTGATAAATACAATAAAATCCAAAATTAAGTAAAATCTTACTTAATCAGTGTCTTTGTAAGTTCATTTCCTTCTGTAATACGCGAGCCATGGAAAACTTGATTAATTTTAGATTCCTTAGCGTGAACATCATCTTTGGGAAGACGAGAATACATCACATCTAGAATCTTATAGTAGCCCATCTTCTTCGTGATTTGAGTATCAAAGGTAGATTCATTTAGCTTCAAAAAAGTAACATATAATTATCTTTGGTCTTATTAAACATGAAATAAACCTTATTGAATATATCAAATTTAATACTTAATATCCTTTAGACAGACAGAATTTTAACAGTCAAAAACGCTAAATCACTTCAATAAGAAAGCATGCAATTGTCCAGGTCTAGAACATGAATACAAGCATTTGATATGTTACACTGGGTGAAGCAGGAAATAATGCATGACATCCAAATAGTGAGCCAAGGGTAGAAAATGTTTGCACAAAATCTTACTGAAGACAAGGGAGCAACAGGTGAAAATCCAAAATTCTCAGCTATTTTGAAGTTTGCATTAACAATGCGGCATCTGGGTATTCATAGTATTTCCCAACACGATTCCAAGGGAGGCTGAGTGATACATCCCGCCCTTGCCCCACAAAAAGTATCCAAAAGATGCCCTCATTCCTGAATCCTACCTCCTCATGTGGCAAAAAAGGACTTTGTAGACAAAATTTAGTCAAGGGCCTTGTGATGAGGAGATTATTTTGGATTGTCCAGGTGGGTAGGCCATAAATGAAATCACAGGCAACCTTGTAAGAAGTATGTGTAGGGAGATTAGATAGACAGGAAATGGAAATGTGACCAAGGAGGAAGAGACCAGGGTGATACCAGCGCAAGCCAAGCAATGCTGGCAGCCCCCAGAACTTGGAAGAGTCTGGGAACAACTCTTCCCTGAGTTCCCAGAGCGAGCGTGGCCCTGACAACACTGTGATGTCAGCCCAGTGAAACTGATTCTGGACTTCTGGCCTCCAGAAGTATAAGAGACTATCCAAATTTGCATAAGCTGTTACAGAAGCCACAGGAAATAAAGGTAGATCCCGTTTAGCCACAGGCTGTTATGTGGCACACTCCTCGAACAGCAGAGGCCATGTGACTGAGCACACAGCAGTATCTAAGCACACCAGTCAAATAGGCTGCTCACTTCTTATTACTATTTAACTGATTTAAGGTGTGTGATACCTTTGTAAACCTGGACTTCAACACATCAATGGCATCCACCACAATTGTGCTAAAGAATTCTCTCAAAGCATCCAGGCTACAGTGCCACAGCAGAGTAAGGAGAGAGCGGTCCACAAAGGATTGGCGTGTGAAACTTAGGCGGGGGTCATCCTTCCTGAACATTTCATACACGCTTTCCAGAAGGCCTACTTGTGTGACACATGAACCCCTAAGAAAACAAGATAAAATTATATGAGCATCCCTGCTTTGAAGAGGAACTTTATGAGTGCCTACCACATAACAGGCAAAGTAAACACCAATGATTACAAATCACAAAAATAACTTTAAGGACTATATATATGCAAAACCCACAAAATACAAAAAGCATTTGCACATGAACCATACTACTTTTATTCACTCCCCAAAATCTTCAAATCAAACGTGGGCATTAAAAAGAGGAATGTTTCATTTACTTTCAAATCTGGTCTTGCTTCAAGAACATCTGAAAGGCTCTGGAAGAGTATCAAGCTTAAAACAGACACATTTCCAGGATATAAAACTTAGAAGTTGGCCGGACGTGGGGGCTCACGCCTGTAATCCCAGCACTTTGGGAGGCTGAGCCTAGCAGATCTTGAGATCAGGAGATTGAGACCACCCTGGCCAACACAGTGAAAACCTATCTCTACTAAAAATACAAAAATTAGCTGGACATGGTGGTGTGCGACTGTAGTCCCAGCTACTCTGGAGGCTGAGGCAGGAGAATCGCTTGAACACGGGAGGCAGCGGGTGCAGTGAGCCAAGATCGCACCACTGCACTCCCACCTGGCAACAGAGAGTCTGTCTCAAAAAAAAAAAATTCAGAGGTTATGATTTTAAAGTTCTAGTTTCTCCCTACCAATGAACCATCGTTGCTATTTTCCAAACAGAAATATACCTATCTGGTCCTTTCTCACCTGAAAATAATATATTTGAATAATCATCTATAAAGTTCTGTCTATAAATCTATAAATTAAGAATGCAGAATTAGTATCTCATCTATAAAAATAAGAGGGTTAAGACTAAACAACCATTAAAATTCTGATGTCATGAAGTTAGATAACCCGTGCAAAAATATTAGATTCAGAAGGTAACTCAGTCATAAAGACTATAGGACACTACTAGATGCCATACAGGCTTTGCAAAGTTCGTTTGGGTACTACAATGGACTGAATGTTTAAGACTCCCCAAATTTCTATGTTGAAATCCTGACCCCCAATGTGATTGTATTAGGAGGTAAGGCTGCTGGGAGGTATCAGTGCCCTTATATAAGAGGTCCCAGAGGCCAGGCGTGGTGGCTCATGCCTGTAATCCCAGCACTCTGGGAGGCCGAGGTGGGTGGATCACCTGAGTTCAGGAGTTGGAGCGCATGGATCACCTGAGGTCAGGAGTTCAAGACCAGCCTGGCCAACATGGTGAAACCCCGTCTCTACTAAAAATACGAAAATTAGCCTGGCATGGTGGCAAATGCCTGTAATCCCAGCTACTCAGGAGGCTGAGGCAGGAGAATTGCTTGAACCTGGGAGGCGGAGGTTGCAGTGAGCTGAGATCACACCTTTGTACTCCCGCCTGGGCAACAACAGAGAAACTCTGTCTCAAAAAAAAAAAGTCCCAGAGAGTTCCTTGCCCCTTCTACCGCGGATGACTCAGAGAGAAGGTGCTGCCTATAAAGCAGGCAAGCAGGCTGTCATTAGACACTCCGTCAACTGGCAGCACGTTCTTGGACTTCCCAGCCTCCAGAACCATTAGAAATGTATTTCTGTTGTTTTATAGGCCACCCACTCTGTGCTATTTTGCTATAGCAGCCTGAAAGGAATAACATAGGCACCATCCTAGGTTCACTTTCTCTTGAGGAGCTTTCTACTAGCAAGCACAGTAGAGATGCACATAAAACATCCGACTCTTACATAAAAAGCTAAGATGGTAAGGAGAAGCAAAATAAAAATAGCAAAGACCTAATGTTAAAAATGGGCCCACAGATGATTTACTGAAAAATAAATGCAAATTAAATATATAAAAATATGTCCAACTTCACTCATAATAAAAGAAAAATTAAAGTAACAAAGGGAAACCCTTCCTCACCTATAAATTGGAAAAAATCCAAATGTTTCAGAATGTTGGCAAGACAGTGGTGAAACTGGTACTCTAGTACATTACAAATAAGGAAGGAATGCAAATAATACAGCCCCAAAAGAAGCAATACAGAGATACCTGGCAAAAAATACAAATGCACTTACCTTTTCATCTGCATTTAGGAATCTACCCCAAAGATACATGGGCAAATACAAGATGATATAAACACAAGGTTATTCACAATGGCATTATTATTATTTTTTTAAAATATTTTTGTAATGATGGGGTTCTGCTATGTTGCTCAGGCGGGTCTCAAACTCCTGGGCTCAAGTGATCCTCCTGCCTCAGCCTCCCAAAGCACTGGGATTATAGGTGTAAGCCACCGCATCTGGCTTCCCCGTGGCATTAAGTTTAACAGCAAAAGATTGAACCCAGAAGTTCATTGGCAAGGGGCTGCTTTAAAATACTATGATACTTCTTTGCAATGAAGAATTAAACACCAATTTTTTAAGGAAAAAAATGAGGAAGATCTCTATATGCTGATAGGACAAGATCTGTACAAGACACAAGTGGAAGAGATAGGAAGGTGATAGGGCAAAAGAGGAACGAGAGAGGGCCAGAGACGGAAGGAAGATCCTCTGAATTGTAGCTCATTATATAGCTTTGATTTTAGTCATGTAAATATCGTACACGTTCAAAATGAAAATTGAGTCAAAAGAAAAAACAAAATTTCTAAAATTTGAAAATTAATTAAATAAGCACTACTAATTGGTGTAATAACCACACATCAAGAAAAAAACTACATCAAATGATTTTGGAACACAAAATTTGACTGTATATCCTTAGATGGCATGTACTAAGAAAATTATAACTAAAATGAAAAATTTAAACTTCATCTAGCTGTCATTATTCTATGTAATAATACTGGTATTGTTATTTTTGAAAGTATTTTGTGTATATTGTAAAGCCATTGAGTAATTATAGACTATCACTGGAAACAACATTAGAAAGGAAAAGAGAACAAGATGCACAGTGTAAAGGAATAAGAAAAAAAGTTACATTAAAATCCTACAAAACAGAAAAAAGAATAAGAAAAAAATTTTAATAGTAAAAAATTTGGGGCCGGGCGCGGTGGCTCAAGCCTGTAATCCCAGCACTTTGGGAGGCCGAGACGGGCGGATCACGAGGTCAGGAGATCGAGACCATCCTGGCTAACACGGTGAAACCCCGTCTCTACTAAAAAATACAAAAACTAGCCGGGCGAGGTGGCGGGCGCCTGTAGTCCCAGCTACTCGGGAGGCTGAGGCAGGAGAATGGCGGGAACCCGGGAGGCGGAGCTTGCAGTGAGCTGAGATCCGGCCACAGCACTCCAGCCTGGGCAACAGAGCGAGACTCCGCCTCAAAAAAAAAAAAAAAAAAAAAAAAAAAAAAAAAAAAATTTGGTTGTCTTTTATTTATTTTTGTTTATTTTTTCAGGCTCTCTGGCCTTATTCCCAATCTCAGGAAGCATGCAGTCCTTCACTATTACATATTTTGTTGGCTATTGGTTTTTCATAGACAGCCTTTGTCAGTTTTATCACAAATGAATGTTGTAGTTTGTCAAAAGTTTTCCTGCATCTACTGAAATTATAATGAGTTTTTGTCCTTTATTCTATTAATACAGTATCTAAGACTAACTGATTCCCAGAAAGAAAAGCAACCTTGTATTCTTACAATAAACACCAATAGGTTATGGTGTATAATGTTTTGTGGGTGTTGCTGAATAGGTTAATGTATCTTTAAACATTTTTGTGTTTATACTCAAGAAGGATACTGGTCTATAGTTTTCTTGTGCTGTCTTTCTCTTATGTTGGTCTTGCTACTTGCCTCACAAAAGGAGTTGGGAAGTGTTCCTTCCTCCTCTATATCCTGAAGGGCTTATGAACTACTGGTATAATTTCTTTTTAAATATTTTAATTCCAGGCACAGTGGCTCACACTTGTAATCCCAGCACTCCGGAGGCTGAGGAAGAAGCCCACGAGTTCAAGACCAGCCCAGGCAATTTAGGAAGAACCTCTCTACATTAAAAAAAAAAAAAAAAAAAAAAAAAAGGCTGGGCTTGATAGCACGCCTGTAGTTCCAGCTACTAGGCAGGCTGAAGGAAGACTACATGAGCCCAGAAGTCAAGGCTGCAGTGAGCCATGATCATGCCACTGCACTCCAGTAGGGCAATAGAACAAGACCCTATCTCAAAAATAAATGAATGAATGATAAAATTCAATGGAAGGAGTGGACCAAGAAAGCTAAATAGAAGCCTCTAGTGATTGTCTCCCCTGCAGAATGCCAAAATGAACAATTATCTGTACAAAAAAGCACCTTCGTAAGAACCAAAAATCAGGTGAGTGATCATAGTACCTGGTTTTAACTTCGTATTAAGTAAAGAGGCATTGAAGAAACTAAGAAAGATAGTCTTCAATCAACTATACCACTCCTTCCCCATCCCCCAGCAGCAGTCACACGCAGGACACAGAAGCTGTGCACTTGGGGGAGGAAAAGCACTTTGCATTGGAACTCAGTGCTGTCCTGTCACAGCAGAAACCAACCCAGGGCAGAATTTAGCCAGCACTCACTGAGAGAACATTTAGACCAGCCCTAATCAGAGGCAAACTATCGATCCCAGTGGTCAGAAACTACATTCTGGCAAGCCCTGCCACCATGGGCTAAAGTGCCTTGGGGTCCCAAATAAAACTTGAAAGGCAACTAAGATGACAACAACTGCAATTCCTGGGCAAGTCCTGGTGCTGGGCTGGGCTCAGAACAAGTGGACTTGGGGGGGCACATGACCTGAGATACCAGCTGTGGCCACCATGGGAGTGCTTGGCCATGCCTACCCCAACCCCAGGTAGTACAGCTTGCAGTAATAAAAGTGACTCCTTTCTTCTGCTTGAGGAGGAGGGGGAGAGTAAAGAGGACTTTGTCTTGCAACTGGGATACCAGCTCAGCCACAGTAGAACAGGGCACCAGCGAGAATCCTGAGTCCCAGACGACATTTTTAGACACACTCTGGGCCAGAAGGGAACCTGCTGTCTTGAAGGGAAGGGCTCAGCCTGATGGGATTCATCACCTACTGACTAAAGAGCCTTTGGGTGATGAATTATCAGTGCCAACCAGGTAGTACTTGCTGTGGGCCTTGGTTAAGACCCAGGGCCATGCTGGCTTCAAGTGTGACCCAGTACATTCCCAGTTGTTGTGGTCACAAGGAGAAACCCTTTCTGCTTGAGAGAAGGAGAAGGAAAAGTAAAGAAGACTTGCATTACGTTTCATGCCTTGCAACATGGGCACCAGCTTGGCCACAGAGACGCAATATCCCCAGAGGGCTTCTGGGGTCCCCAGTTCTAGGCCTTGGCTCTTAGACAGGATTTCTGGACCTGCCCTGGGCCAGAGGGGAGCCCACTACCCTAAAGGGACAGACTCAGAACTGGCAGCATTCACCACAAGCTGACTACAGAGCCCTTGAGCCTTGAGTGAAAATCAGCAGTAGCCAGGCAGTCCTCACTGCAGGCCTGGGGCAATGGTGACCATAGGGAGAGACTTCTCTATTTTAGGAAAGGGGAGGGAAGAATGAAAAGGACTTTGTTTTGCAGCTTGGGTACCAGCTCAACAGCAGTGGAACAGAGCACCAGGTAAATTGCTACAGTTCCCAGCTCCAGGCCTGGCTCATAGATGGCATCTCTTGACCCACCTGGAGGCGGGGCGAAATCACTGTCTTGAAGGAAAGGACACAAGACTGGTTAGATTTGCCTCCTGCTGATTGTAGAGCCACTGGGCCTTGAATGAACACAGGCAGTAGCCAGGCAGTGGTCACTGAAGGCCTTTAGTGAGACCCAGTGCTGTGCTGTGCTGTGCTGTGTGCTTCAGGTCTGACCCCGTGCAGTCCCAGTGGTGGTGGCTACAGAGGTGCTCGTATCACCGTTCCCCCAGTTACAGGCAGCTCAGCAGAGACAGAGAGACTCCATTTGTTTGAGAAAAGTAAGTAAAGGAAACAAGAGTCTCTGCCTGGTAAGCCAGGGAATTTTCCAAGATTGTACCAAGACCACCAAGGTGGTACCTCTATAAGTCTGTAAGAATCACAGTGTTACTGGGCTTGGGGTACCTCCTACAGCAGATTATGACTTAGGGTGGCCCCTAAAGCAGATATGGCTTCAGTGACCAAAGACTTAGATCAAACCCCCAAGTACCTTCAAATACCTGGAAAGTCTTCCCAAGAAGGATGTATATAAACAAGCCCAGAAGACTACAATAAATACCTAAAATATTTAATGCTCTGACATCAATGAACATCCACAACCATCAAAACCAGCCAAGAAAACATGACTTCACCAAATGAACTAAGTAAGGCACCAACACCAATCCAAGAGAGACAGAGGTATGTGACCTTTCAGACAGAGAATTCAAAATAGCTGTTTTGAGAAAGGCCAACAAAATTCAAGATAATACAGACAAGGAATCCAGAATCCTATCAGATAAATTAAACAAAGAGATTGAAAAAATTTAAAAGAATCAAGCAGAAATTTTGAATCTGAAAAGTGCAGAGGACATACTGAAGAATGCACTGGAGTCTCTTAAAAGCAGAACTGATCAAGCAGAAGAATGAATTAGTGAACATGAAGGCAGGTTATTTGAAAATACACAGTCAGAGGGGACAAAAGAAAAAAATAAAAAACAATGAAGCACACCTACAAGATGGGGTTTCACCGTGTTAGCCAGGATGGTCTCGATCTCCTGACGTTGCGATCTGCCTGGCTCGGCCTCCCAAAGTGCTGGGATTACAGGCGTGAGCCACCGCACCTGGCCAGTATTTTACATTTTTAAATAATTAAGAGTATAACTGGATTATTTCTAACACAAAGAAGGGATAAATGTTTGAGGTGATGAATACTTCAGTCACCTTGACCTGATTGTTACACATTTTACACCTGTATCAAAATATCTCATGTACCCCATAAATATATGCACCAATGACCAACAAAAACAAAAATATATCATATATCTGGGCCAAGCACAGTGGCTCACGCCTGTAATCCTAACACTTTGGGAGGCTCAGGCGGGAGGATTGCCTGAGCTCAGGACTTTGAGACCAGCCTGGACAACATGGCAAAACCCCGTCTCTACTAAAAATACAAAGAATTATGTGAGTGTGGTGGTGTGCCCCTGTAGTCTCAGCTACTCAGCAGGCTGAGGCACAAGAATCACTTGAACTTGGGAGTTGGAGGCTGCTGTGAGCCACTGCACTCCAGCCTGGGAGACAAAGTGAGACTCTGTCTGAAATATATATACACATACATACATATATTTGATAAAATTCACTAGTAGCTATCTGGAGGCCAGGCGCAGTGGCTCATGACTGTAATCCCAGCACTTTGGAAGGCCAAGGCAGGCAGATCACTTGAGCCCAGGAGTTCAAGACCAGCCTGGGCAATATGGCAAAACCCTGTGTGTATACAAAAAATACAAAACTAGCCGGGTGTGGTGGTACATCCCTGTAGTCCCAGCTACTCACAAGGCTGAAGTGGGAGGATTGCCTGAGCCCAGGAGGTCAAGGCTGCAGTGAGCCTTGACCACTGCACTCCAGCCTGGATAACAGAGTGTGACCCTAAATCTAAAAAAACAAAACAAAAAAGCCATGTAGGTCTGGGATTTTCTTTACAGAAAGATTTTTAGTTATTAATTCAATTTAATTACTTGTTAGGGATGTATTCATACATTTTATTTCTTCTTGAGTCAGTTTTGGTAATTTATGACTTTCTATGAATTTGCCCATTTTGCTTAAGTTGCTGAATTTGCTGGCCTAATATTTTTCATAATATTCGCTTATAATCTTAGTTTCTAAGAGGTCAGTGGGTTACATCCACCTCTTTTCATTCTTAAAAAGCTTTCATAAACTGTGGTTTTTCCTTTATTTTTGGTTAGCCTAGCTAATGGTTTGTCAACTCCTTTTTTTTTTTTTTTTTTTTTTTTTTGAGACGGAGTCTTGCTCTGTCACCCAGGCTGGAGTGCAGTGGCCGGATCTCAGCTCACTGCAAGCTCCGCCTCCCGGGTTTACGCCATTCTCCTGCCTCAGCCTCCCGAGTAGCTGGGACTACAGGCGCCCGCCACCGCGCCCGGCTAGTTTTTTGTATTTTTAGTAGAGACGGGGTTTCACCGTGTTAGCCAGGATGGTCTCGATCTCCTGACCTCGTGATCCGCCCGCCTCGGCCTCCCAAAGTGCTGGGATTACAGGCTTGAGCCACCACGCCCGGCCGGTTTGTCAACTCCTTTAACTTTGATTGTGAAAACAAATACTGATTTTTCTCCACCACTTTTCTGTTTCCTATTGCCTTCCTTTGTACTACCTTTGGTTTAGTTTTTTTTTTTTTTTTCTAGATTTTAAGGTAGAAAGTTCAGATTACTAACTTAAATCTTTCCTATTTTCAAACATAGGAATTAAAAGATATAAATTTCCCTCTGAGCACCTATTTAGTTGCATCACATTTGGATATGCTTTATTCTTATTTTATTCAGATCAAAATATTATCTGACTTCCTTTGTAATTTCTTATTTGACCCAAGGGCTATTTAGAAATATGTTATTTATTAATTAGTTGATTATTTACAAATATTTTCAGATTCCCAAAATTTCCTTGTGTTGTTGAATTCTAATTTAACTTCACTTTGGACAGAGAACATACTTTGTATGATTTCAACCTTTTTAAATTTGTCAAGACTTGTTTTTATGGTCTAGTATATAGTCTGTCCTAAAGAATGCTTCAAGTATGCTCAAAGAGAATGTGTTCTGCTGCTGTGCAGAATTCTGTTTTATAGTTGGTTAATTATGATAACTTTTAAAATATCAGTAGAAAGGAATGAACTATGTCATGGATGAACATCAAAAACATTATGCTGAACAAAGAAGCCAGGAATAAGAAATCACATATTGTATAATTCCACTTATATAAAATGTCCAGAGAAGGCAGATTTATAAAGACAGAAAGTAGATTAGCGTTTGCATGGAGCTAGGATCAGCAATAGCAGTCAATTGTAAATGGTCCTATGGGGTTTTACTGGGGAATAAAAATGTTGCATGGTGCTGGTTGCATACTCAATAAAGTTCCTAAAAATCATGGAACTTATATACTTACAGTTGGTGAAGTTTATGATCTGTAAAATACAACTCAAGACAAATTTACATGGATATTTACAAATTCAATATAGATAAATGCCAATTTTAAAAATTCATTGGAAGTTTACTATGAGAACTAACCATGGCATCAAACCCTTACTTCAAAAATCAATAATCAGGGCCAGGTGGGGTGGCTCACATCTGTAATCCCAGCACTTTGGGAGGCCAAGGCAGGCCCATCATTTGCGGTCAGGAGTTTGAGACCAGCCTGGTCAACATGGTGAGACACCGTCTCTACTAAAAATACAAAAATTAACCATTGTGGTGGGGTGTGCCTATAATCCCAGCTACTTGGGAGGCTGACAGAGGAGAATCACTTGAACCCGGAAGATGGAGGCTGCAGTGAGCCAAGATCAGGCACTCCAGCCTGAGTGACAGAGCCACTCTGTCTCAAGAAAAAAAAAAAAAAATCAATAATCAATTATGTCCTATCTTTCCCACTATATTATTGCTAAAATACTAAATTGTATTTTTGGTAATCAAACAATCCCAGTGATGAGACCTTCATTACACTGTAATTCCGGGCACTAAATTTAGAAGGAATAAAAGAATCAGAAAAATGGCCATTTATAACTCTTAATGAAATTAAGTGATTCAGGGCAACCATCATAAATGGAGCTAAACCATGAGGAAAATGCAATGATGCACATGGCTAGTCAATCCTAGCATCACTAAAAGCAGGACCACCAGATATTATACACCTCCTAATGCCATGAATAAGAAGTATAAAGTATCAACTATTAGTCTTGCCAAAATTTCAACCTGAATCTAACTGTGTTATTTTAGACATAACTTTCCCTTTACAGAAAACCGAAGGACTGGAGGAAGAAGTTAAATGAATGTAAAAGAATCAGATATATCCAGAATATAAGACATTGTACAGGACAAGTGTCCAAGTTTCTCCAACAAAATAAATAATAAAGGAGAAGACTGTTTTAAATGCAGATTGAAGAGACACAACAGTGAAATGCCATGTATGAACCTCGTTTGGATCATATTTCAAATAACCCGACACTGTCAGCATGTTTGAGACTACTGAGGAAATCTGACTACGAATTACTGATAATTTTGTTCAGCTGATAATGGTACTATGGCTATTCAAGAAAACTGCTTTAAGAGACATATACAGAAGGATTTAGAGGTGAAATGACATGGTGTCCAAGATTTGCTTTAAATTACAATAGCAGCAGCAAAAAAGAAAAATGATAAAAGGCCAAATGAAGCTTGGAAAATGCTGAACTTTGTTCAAACTGGAGCCTTATTTATACTCTTCTTCTAGCTTTGTGTATGTTTGAAAAATATAATAATAAAAGTCTTGTTTTAAAGACAAAAAAAATAAAAGTTTAGTAGCAAGAATGTAATTGTCACTCAGCTTTTTTTGGAACACAGAAGATAATTTCCCACAAAACCGAAATGCGTATGGTTTCCGAGATCCCAGACCAGAATGACTTACCTTCTGGCAATCCTCTTGAAACTGGATTGAAATAATTCTTCCATGACATGCTGCTGTTCCCGACAAAGAACTTCTGTCATCAATTCCAACAACATAGGGCTTTGAGATAATTCCAATGCATCTAGAAACTAGAAAAAATACATCATCAAAATTTTGTTGAGTTTTACTAAAAATATAAAAAGTTTCTTATGTAATAAAAATATATAACATATAGAAAAATATACCAGAATTTCACAGACTTAACAAATACCAGTATTTCTGTCATTTTTATGGATATTGTGAGTGGCTGGTATATATCAATGTTCACTATACCGAGCCTAGATTCTTTTAGGGTTTTTTTTTTTTTGAGACAGAGTCTCACTCTATCGCCCAGGTTGGAGTGCAGTGGCGCGATCTCGGCTCACTGCAAGCTCTGCCTCCCGGGTTCACGCCAGTATCCTGCCTCAGTCTCCCGAGTAGCTGGGACTACAGGTGCCCGCCACCACGCCTGGCTAATTTTTTGTAGTTTTAGTAGAGACAGGGTTTCACCATGTTAGCCAGGATGGTCTCGATCTCCTGACCTGGTGATCTGCCCTCCTCGGCCTCCCAAAGTGCTGAGATTACAGGTGTGAGCCGCTGTGCCCGGCCCCGATTCTTTTTAGGTTTTGCAGATGTTACTCTTCTCTCTATCTCAGGTTCTGAGAGTACATGGAGACAAGCCTTCAACAGGCCCCCCCTCCTTCACCATGCCAGGGACTCTTGCCCTCACTCTGATTCTGGTAATGTGCATCTTTTCCACACCGTCCTCGCTACAGAGGGGATATCCCAGGCCACTCCCCTGATGTTCTCATCTTGACTCTCCCCTTTTCCATCTCAGTTTCTGTTCTACTTTCTAGGAGATATCTTAATTTTATCTTCAGAATAGAACAGGTATGTTTTTTAAATTTTGCTTCTGCATATTTAATTTCCAAGGATCATTATCCTATCTTGTGGACACAATACCTTCTTTCATCTCTGAAATTATTGTGTGCAGTTTCCACTGCACTCCAGTCTAGGTGACAGAGCAAGACCCTGTCTCAAAACAAAACAAAACAAAACAAAACACACCAATGCATTTCATGTCTATGTCCAGACTTGGGTCCCATCCCCAAGATAACTCATGTATACACAAACATTCCAAAATCCGAAACACTTTTGGTTCCAAGCATTTCAGATAAGGGATGCTCAAACTATCGTATTAGGGATAATCACAAAATGCTTCTCAAATAACTGCTATTCTATTAAAATTTAGAAACTGGAAATTATTGGTAATATTCTATTTCTTAGCTTCTTTTGGTATTACTATTCATAACTTAAATATACTTTATATATTCCATTTTATGCATAAAATATTTCACAATTTAAAAATGGGAGAAAAAAACAAATTCTCGTGGATTCACATATATGCCTGTCACTGCTTTCCAAGTGAATTAAATGGATTCTCAGGCTATGCACACATAAATAAATGGGATATGGTGCTGATTTGGTATGTGCTTCCTCTTCTACAAATAATGACCCTAGTAAAAATGTACTGTACAAGCTTTGTGTAGAAAGAATATTCTGAATGACCTATTGGGTGGTTTACAACTTCTCTGATTATGGGTATTTTACTCACTTCTTTTCATCAAGATATGTAATAAGAAAAAAAAAATCAGTGTTCTAATTGTACTTGATACTACTAGAAACCAACCTTTTTCATGCAGTCCACATAATTATTGAACCGCGGAGTTCCTGGGGGAAATTCTCTGGACTGCATGGGGAAGTGAGCAACGATGAGCTGCTCCAGAACACGCCTAAGTTCCTCCAGACTGCCTCCGGTGAGGCTGGTGAAGAATGGAAGAAGAGTGACAGCTTGGCCCTGTGGAACAAGGCAGACGTAAGAAACTGCACGAGTTATGGCTTATATATCCCACAGAATAAATAAAATTACTATTTTCTAAAGACATTGCAAATAAAGCACTATGTAGAATCAATGAATCACTTCAGCATAATTTCTAAATTATATTAAAAACTAACAATACAATTCTGTACCTCAGCGTTTTTTTTTTTTTTTTTTTTTTTTTTTTGGAGATGTAGTCTCACTCTGTCACCCAGGCTAGAGTGCAGTGGCACGATCTAGGCTTACTGCAACCTCCGCCTCCTAGGTTCAAGTGATTCTCCCTGCCTCAGCCTCCAGAGTAGCAGGGATTACAGGCGCCTGCCACCACACCCAGCTAATTTTTTTCATATTTTTCATAGAGACAGGGTTTTGCCATGTTGGCCAGGATAGTCTCAAACTCCTGATCTCAGGAGATTTGCCTGCCTTGGCCTCCCAAAATGCTGGGATTACAGGCATGAGCCACCGTGCCCAACCTATACCTCAGCTTTGACTCTTACCCAGGCTAGTCGGTTGACTCCAGCTATGGACACATAAATAAATGGGACATGGTGCTGATTCGATATGTGCTTCCTCTTCTACAAATAATGACCCTAGTAAAAATGTACTGTACAAGCTTTGTGTAAAAAGAACATTTTGAATAACCTAAGGAGTGGTTTACAACTACACATTGCTGAACTACATAAGAACTTCATACTGAGCTTAACAAGAACTAGGAGTTGATTCCTATTCTCCCTTGCATGGCAGATAAATTCCAAGACTGTCTATGGAGAAATGGGAAACTTGATTAATCACACAGCAGAAAATTCCAAAGAATTTTTTATCCAGTAAAAAGGTCCCCTTGAATTGAGGTCACTTTTCAATAGCGTTTAAAATCTAATTGTTCTAGGACTTTAAAATTAGTAACCTTAAAATGACAATATTTATTAATTCTTGACCCTAAAAATCACCAAAAATTTTTATATTATTTTTAATAGAAAAATGACTGAGTAATAAAGTCATTATAGCACAAAAAGCCAAATTAAATCATATGTATGCAAACACAAATGTTAATTCATCCAAATATGATAATCTTATACTTTAAAAGAAATGTTCTAGGCCGGGCGTGGTGGCTCACACCTGTAATCCCAGCACTTTGCGAGGCCGAGGCAGGCAGATCACTTGAAGTCAGGAGTTTGAGACCAGCCTGGCCACTATGGTGAAATATACTAAAAATACAAAAATTAGCCAGGCCTGGTGATGCACGCCTGAGATCCCAGCTACTCGGGAGGCTGAGGCACGAGAATCACTTGAACCCAAGAGGCAGAGGTTGCAGTGAGCCATGATTGCGCCACTGCACTTCAGCCTGGGCGACAAAGCGAGACTGTCTCAGAAAAGAAAAGAAGAAAAGAAAAAGAAAACGAAAAGAGAGAGAGACAGAAAGAAAGGGATGGAAGGAAGGAGGGAGGGAGGGAGGGAAAGGAGGGAGGGAGGGAGGGAGGGAGGGAGGGAGGGAGGGAGGGAGGAAGGAAGGAAGGAAGGAAGGAAGGAAGGAAGGAAGGAAGGAAGGAAGGAAGGAAGGAAGGAAGGAAGGAAGGAAGGAAGGAAGGAAGGAAAGAAATGTTCTCATGTCTTGGAGAGACATCCTGAACTGAAGCAGGTGCAGGTCAGATAACACGCCCGGCCTGCTTGGCCTTCCTTGCCCGCTGACAGGTGGGTTGACTACACAGGTGAAATAAACACGCCCAAACAGGATGGTTATCGAGACTGGCTAATAAGTACAGGGGGATTACTGTGCTAGTCTCCCTATTTTTGAACATATTTGAAATTTCCCATAATAAAAAATAAAAAACATCACAAATATGCAAAAATAAAAAATATGAAAATAGACGAGAACGTAATCCAAAAATAAATAAATATTTCACTGTTTACCTTTAAATGTAGATCCAGTTTTGTGTCAGCAAGTAGACTAATATATGTTGTAAAGACTTCAGGGAATGAACCATGACTTGTATTAAAAGATACAGATGAATCAATCTAAAGGAAGGAAAAGAAAAACAGGACGCATTTGTATATTACATCTTTATTTCCCTTGTTTAAATTCCAGAAATGAACTGTAAATTTAATTATGGGCTTCAATAATATTTTCACAATCGTATTGTAAAATATTGTAATACTATCTGTTAAGACAATACATGCAAGGGTACATTAAAAAGATATAGCATAAGAAATAGTAAGTCTAATAAACAATGGAAAAAATTTAAAAAGGTAAATATAAGCAATGAGCTTTTGGAGCAACCTCCATCAAATTTTAAAGACACAAGTTATAGAGTTTAGAAGAACAAACATGACTGCTTTTTAAAGGAATCTCAAAATACCTGTAAAATTTTTGCCAGTAAGGCCAGCACTGCCATTTTAGTTTCGAGAGGGGAATCTTTGGCCCACCAGGAATCACACTTCTTCCAGTGTTGCAGAATTGTAGTCGCAAGTTTCAGTCCTTGGTGTTTCTGGCTTGCTCGCTCCCTGAAGCTCTGGTCTAACATGCCATTCAAAACAGTACTCACCTAAGACAATTTCGTTGTGAGTGAAGAAAAATTCTTAATTTTGAAAATGACAGAAAACAAAATTTACCTTTATTTCAAAGCTATTCTTGGAAAATAAGCTATTTCTATAATAGATGTTTATCTACTTCAAAACTCCTCGAGTTTGATTTGAGGTGCACTTTAACCATAGTTTTTCCACAGAAAGTACAGGGTGGCCTTAGCTATGTCATCAGGCTCATCCAGCTTGTCCTGGCTTTCCTAGTCTGGGCAGTGTAGGAAACAGGAGTCAGCTCTCTTCTGTCACCACCACCATCACTGTACATGCATGCACACGCACACACGGATGTACACACACAAGCGCATAAATATGCACATATGCACAAATGCACACTTCCTGCCCCACCACCACTGTACATGCATGCACAAGCACACACAGATGTACACACATAAGCAAACATGCACCCAAGCACATACTTCTGGTCCTACCACCATACAGGCACACACTAGCACACACAGGTGTGCACACACAAGCGAACATGCACATGCGCAAATGCACACTTCCTGTTCAACTACCATCATACATGCACACCCACATTTCCTGTCTCACCACCACTCCTGCAACAGAGTGACAAGCTCATTTTGATCAGATTAACATTCACTATTCTGTCATTCTGACTATGCAAACATTTTTCACAGATGTTCCAAGTAGAAACAATGCTTTTTCCTTTTTGCACATTTTGTACTCCCTGAAGCTAATCTTGTTTGCTTTCATTGCGGTTTTCAATGCGTCTGTCATTAATTCGTCATCAAACTCTCCCAAGTTATGAAATTGCTGCAAGA
The DNA here is from genome assembly GCF_024542745.1 of Macaca thibetana thibetana. Classification (NCBI taxonomy): domain Eukaryota; kingdom Metazoa; phylum Chordata; class Mammalia; order Primates; family Cercopithecidae; genus Macaca; species Macaca thibetana. The sequence continues at coordinate 96,889,503 of NC_065585.1, read as the reverse complement.
CCTCTAAGCCTATCAGGTCTATCTGCCGCATCTCTGTGGCAACTCAGCTCCTGATCTGCAATGCTGGTGCTGGGCCATCCACGCCTCTGTGCGGGGCTGACATACTGCATCCAGCACCTTCCCGTCTTGGCTTACTGCGTGATCACTCTCCACCCAGCAGCAACGTGATGAGAGTGCACAGGGACCTCTTGGGGATCTGGCATGTCTAAAACATCTGCATTCCACTCTCACATAATGGATAATCCAGGTGGATTCAGAACTCTAGGCTGGAGACTTCTCTCATGAATTGTGGAAGAAATCTGGTTCAAGTCTTGCAGTGCCCACACTGCTGCTGAGAAGACATATGTCATTCAATTTCTAGATCTTTTCACACATAACTGCTTTTTCTCCAGTGGAAACCCAAGAATCTTTTCTTGTACTGAAACCTCAGGGTTCTGAATTCTCAAGAAATGTGTTCCACGTGGAGCTGTTCCTGTGCACCATGCTGGAAACTCCATGGCCCTCTTCCACCTGGAAACTCAAAGCCTTTGCTTCTGGGCTCCTCTGGAGCTGTGTCCTCAGCAAACGCCTCTCCTGGCCCCTGCCTTCTGGAGCCAAGGCCCTGCTGCTCAACCTCGTGCATGAATGCCTAGTCTCCTCCTCATTTCTCTCGTGTTTTCCGTTTTGTCTTTTCACTCTACTCTCTGTGAGAGTTACTCAAGTTTACCTTCCAAACTCTTTCATTTTTAATTTCTGATGCCTATGCTTAATTCCCAAGAGACCTTTTTTGTTCTCTGATGTTCATTCTCCAAAGCAATTCTTATTTCACAGTTTTGTTTCTCATCTTTCAGTTTTACTTCTCCACCTTACGTTCCCATCTCAGTGAACGGGCCTTGCCACAGTTGCCCATGTCCTGCTATGCCCTCTAGCGTCCCTTTCCCCAGGTGCCTGGGCCCCAGGGCTGCCGGCTCACAGGTATCACCCGCCTAGAAGTGCTGTGCAGCATGCAGGGCTCACTGGTGGGGAGGATCACTGTTGCTGACCCAGCTGGCTGTGATGTCTGCATCTTTATTTTCTCTTAGGGCTTGTCAAGATATTCTGGTGCCCTGCCAAGGGCAGACGCTGAACTGTATTCGGAGGGAAAGGGCAGACAGCCTCAAAGTCTAGAATTTAGGTAGGTTTGCACTTAACTTCCCTCTTTTCCTGATGGTATCCATATATTCAGCCATGCCAGAGCCCCCTAGTCTGGAGGTCTCTATCCTCTCCAGGGAGTCACTGCCTCCTGCCTTCTCTTTAAGTGGATCAGACCTCCAGCAGCAGGGAAAGGAGGCTGCCCTGCACGGGAAAGCTGACCTTTGCCTAATCCTCTCTTAGCCTCTGCTCACCCCTGCTCTCATGCCTGCCCTGCTGGGGCTCAGCACTTCCAAATTCCGATGTTGCCACACTTGTCCTTTAGATTTACAACTCTTGTTACTCTTGGAAATCCTTTTCTCCTTTTCTCTGTGTACTTTGAGACTGTAGTGGTGTTTCTGTTAAATCTCATTCTGTTACTTTAGAGGAATTTAGGGCAGGAATACAGGTGAAGGTGTATGTTTTTTCTATCATTTCCATCAGCGGTCATAGTTTACAAAATCAGAATGTTAAATCTGAGTGTCATCTACTACGATTTTATTTCTAATTTTAAAGAATACAAATTCCTACTGCAATCTACCACAAAAGATTCCCTTACAACAGACAAGCACTGTTTGCAATAAAAGCTCAACTTATGAAATCATGTACTCTCCCTTAAAATGGTCATACCAACAGTTAACAGTTTCTGTCCACAGAACAAACTAAATTTCAAAATTCCAGAGGTTTAACAAACGAAAGTCAACTACATATTAAATACTGATCTCCAGAGAGTCAATGTGAGGGGGAAAGGGCGACACAGCAGGAATGTGCCAGAAATGATAACTCAGCATCGAGGCCACAAGAGAGCTCTGAGAACAGCGAGGTCTACCAGGGGCGGAGACCAGCCTGCAGCTGGTGTGAATGCAAAGCCAGCTCTGGGCCCTAGGATGGGTTTGTAAGCTCCAAGGCCACGTCTTGGCAAACATCAATATCCTGCATAGCTGTGCCTTATAATATTTAGGCTTAGAAATTTGCAAAGCATGAGGGAATAGAAAAAACAATCAATGTTTCAACATCCAATAACACTCATGAGCTATTTTTTATTTTTTTGAGACAGAGTCTCACTCTATCACCCAGGCTGGAGTGCAGTGGGCGTGATCTCCACTCACTGCAACCTCCGCCTCTCAGGTTCAAGCAATTCTCCTGCCTCAGCCTCCTGAGTAGCTGGGATTACAGGCGCGTACCACCATGCCTGGCTAATTTTTTGTATTTTTATTTTGCCATGTTTGCCATGCTGGGCTCGAATTCCTGACCTCTGGTGATCCACCCACCTCCACCTCCCAAAGTGCTGGGATTATAAGCATGAGCCACCATGCCTGGCCTAACATTCATTAACTATTGATAAGGGGTATGTTTTGGGTTTTTCTGAGTTTGTTAAAAGCAAGAGCTTTTAACCTTCTAGGAAAAAGTCTTGTCATACTTTAATGAATATTTGTCATACTTTTATGAGGATTATATAAGAAAATATTGACCAGGCGCGGTGGCTCACGCCTGTAATCCCAGCACTTCAGGAGGCCAAAGCGGGCGGATCACGAGGTCAGTTCAAGACCAGCCTGGCCAACATAGTGAAATCCTGTCTCTACTAAAAATACAAAAAATTAGCTAGACGTGGTGGCAGATGCCTGTAATCCCAGCTACTCGGAAGGCTGAGGCAAGAGAATCGCTTCAATCTGGGATGCAGACATTGCAGTCAGAAGAGATCGTGCCACTGCACTCCAGCCTGGGCAACCGTGCAAGACTCTGTCTCAAAAAAAAAAAGTTTATTTAAAAGAAAATTTTGTTACCATTTTGGGATTTTCCACTGATGACTGCATGAGCTCCAATACAGCAAGATCCAGATTTTTCAATAATTCCATGTTGATCGTTTCTGAGAACAAGCTATAGAAATACTCCCCATGGGAGAACTGGATGACGCTGCTCTGTAAGCTGCCCAAGGATGGCGTGGACAGCACTGCTGGGTTCAGGAGAAGACTCACGAGGCGCTCACACTGGAAAAAAGAAAGGAGAGGTACCATAACCGGGGCACATCTTTGCATGGCACAGAAAGACCCTTGGCAACTGATTAACTTTGAAATTGGAAAATGACACAGGCCTAAAAAGCCTGATATGTGAAGTCTGGATTCAAGCTGAAATTGTATATATTTCAACTAGCCTCCATCTTCTAGGTTTCATTTTGGGAAAGAAATCTTCCTTGACCCATATTTCTTCCAAATGTCCAAAAATCTTGTAGTTGTTTTTTATTTTTATTTTTTGAGACAGGGTCTCGCTCTGTTGCCCAGGCTGGAGTGCAGTGGCACGATCTTGGCTCACTGCAAACCTCCACCTCCTAGGTTCAAGCGATTCTCCAGCCTCAGCCTCCCGAGTAGCTTGGATTACAAGGGCTTTCTACCACCCCTGGCTAATTTTTGTATTTTTAGTAGAGACAGCATTTCACCATGTAGTTCAGGCTGGTCTCGAACTCCTGATCTCAAGCAATTCACCCGCCTTGGCCTCTCAAAGTGCTAAGATTACAGGCAATAAGCCACCCTGCCCAGCCTTGCTGTTTTTTAAAGACAGGGTGTCACTCTGTTGCCCAGGCTAGAGTGCAGTGGCATGATCATGACTCACTACAGCCTTGACTTCCTGGGCTCAAGCGATCTTCCCACCTCAGCCTCCTGAGTAGCTGGGACTACAAGCATGTGTCACCATATCTGGCTAATTTTTTTTAATTTTTGTTGTAGAAACAGGGTCTCACTACGTTGCCCAGGCTGGTCTCAAACTCCTGGGCTCAAGCCACCTGCCTACCCCACCATTGTTGCTTTGAGGGTAGAGTCTATTAAGGGTGAGTATTTTTAGACAATTTAAATATATAATTGTTTAATTGGACAAAGGGGTGAAAGGGGGGTTTCTGCTACAGAAGAAAGGAAGTTGAGATGGAGTGAACAAAGGGCTGGCTGCAGATTTCAGCTACAGCAGGGACTATTTAAAGTCAGCCCTGCATGGTTCAAAGAGCCATGAGAATATTTTTTTTGGAGACTCTGGTTCCTCTGGGATTATCCTTCAGAGGCCCTCCCAATCATCCATGTGAAGGACCACCAAGGAGAGAAGAGGCCACATGTCAACGCGGCTCAGCTTCATAGTCACAAAATGTTCTCTAGCTAATTCCTTTTGGAAACAAAGTGGGATAGACAAAACCTTAATATAAAAAGAATGTTGTTCTATTCTTTTTTTTTTTTTTTTTTTTAACTATTGAGAAACTAATCTTTCAGAAAGAAAGCTGGCTCATGCAAATCACACAATACTCGTCCAGCTAAAACCTTACTACCCCAATTCCACAGTTTCTAGAGACACCTGCAAGTGACATGTGTATTTCTATTATTAGGGGGGTCCAGCATGAAGACGTGTTTTTCCTACCAGTCCTCCGAAAGCAAAGGCTAACTCCAGAAGTCCGCTGGCCAGTTGCTTACAACTGAGGTCTAGAGAAGGCAAACACTGTCTCTCATCTCCGGGGGCAATGCCTTTATAAACCAGGGAAAGAAGTTCTGTGCCAATAGAATGATGCAGATCTGTGGACTAAAAGCCAACATTGAAATGCTTAGCAAAAAGATATTTCTTAGAAGAAAACAACTTCACTCCTCTCATTAAATAAAAAGCCCACTTCAGATAGCACTGACAATTACCTTCCTATATTCAGAAAAATTTTAATTCAACTTTGCTTTTGTTGTTCTTGCTGTTTTGAGACAAAGTCTCACTCTGTCGCCCAGGCTGGAGTGCAGTGGCACAATTGTAAGCCACGATTGTGCCACTGCAGCCTCAAGCTTTCAGGCTCAAGCAATCCTCCCACCTTAGCCTCCTGAGTAGCTGGAACTATGGGTCCGTGGCACCCACTCCTGGACAATGTTTTTGTGTGTGTTTTTTTTGTTTGTAGAGATGAATCCCTGCCATGTTGCCTGGGCTGGTCTCAAACTTCTGGCCTCAAGCAATCCTCCTATCTGAGCCTCCCAAAGTACTGGGATTACAGGTATGAGCCACTGTATCTGGCTCAACCTTGCTTTCTATGCTAGATTCTTCATTTGTGTTATCTTGCCACAAAGGTACAACAGCAGTTCCTAAAGTTTTTCAGAAAGCTGCCCTGGAAATATCCAAATGTCCTTTATTTTACTTTCATTTTATATTTATAAATTTTTACATTTGCTTTCATATTTATATTGATATATAATAGATATACAGATAGATAATATCTACATGTCTAGAGCAAGTATTTCTATAATTCCCATTTCAGCATGCTCAATATATAAAGGACTTTTAAGAATATAAATAAATACACTAATTACCATACTAAAGCTAAAATAAATGTAAAAACAAATAGGTTATAGTTACCTGAGATGGTAATATACTATGCAGAAGCCCAGCTCTGTGAAGCTGTTTACAGGCAGACACAACAGCAGCCAGCCTGCTCCTGTCCATTTGCGCGTCAGGGCCATACAAGTTGACGGCACAAAGCTCCTCAATGCTGGCCATGCGAGAAAAACAGTAAATTAGGTGAGCTCTGATCTCATTAAATTATTAAGATACACTGAAAAAAATGTTTGCACTGTTGTGAAAGCAAACAGAGGCAACACCTAACAGGATCCATATGCACTAAGCTAGCATGGAGATCAAACACGGCGCTAACCACATCTGAAGTTTGCTTAAGTTTGGTGCAGGGAAGGCACTGGTTATATGTGATTTCTAAACAACTACTGAGGTCACTGGCAGCAAACATCCCACTAATATGAGCCTTCGCTGAGGAAGCAGGAGCAGCTGCAGGAGCACGGCAACATACTAGGGCTTGAAATTCCAGGACAACACGTCCCCGATTGTTGACCCAAGTACCCACCTCTGTGCTGTTATTTTCTCTCTCAGATGAGTCTCTAGGATATCTTTGTATGGGGACATCTTTAGCGCTTTCATCAGGTTCACACAAACATCAGGAAGATGAGCCATAACCTGGACGTCTCCGATGTTGAAACCTACGCTTGCAGGCTCACACAGCGTCTGCACCAGGACTCTCATCAAGTGTGTATTACACAAGTCCTTCTTCAGGAGCTATAACAGATGGTTTGACAAAAACACTTCATCAGCCAGCATTTCTATTTTCACCAGAGTGTAGGGCCCACGAGGTTGGCAACTTCTGCCTGACTAAGGGAGAGGTGGACAGAGTTTCTCTGTAAAACGGGGGCAGCGTAAACACGTGAGGTTTCTGGGCTAGACGGTCTCTGCTGCAACTCCTTACGCGTCTGATAAGAAAGCAGCACAGACAACAGGTGGAGAGAGGCGCGCAGCCATGCTCCTATATAGCTTTATCTACGGAGCAGGCAGCAGGTGGGGCTGTGTCCATGCACAGGGTTTCCCAGCTCCTGACTCAGGACACTGCTGCATCCCAGGGCCTGGTGTGCCATAGGTGCCTGGCAGAGATTCCCTGAATGAACTGACTGGAGTGTGTTTACACAATAAGCCTCATGGATAAATCTATAAATATTTGCTAGTATGTGTCTCCTAAGGTAAACGTTTGATCATAGCATAAAATATAGCATCCAATAAAACAATTAGAAAAAACTACTTTGTATTTTTATTCACACAATGAAACTCTGAAGGACATGCAAAGTTTCATGATTTTCGATAGATCATTCACCATGATGACTGTAGTTATTAACGATGCATTGTAATTTTGCAAATTGCTAAGAATATAGATTTAAAAGTTCTCATCACAAAAAATGTTACATATGTGAGGTAACAGATACGTTAATTAGCTTGATTTAGCCATTCCACAAGGCAAACCATATCAAAACATCATGCTGTATAACATAAATACAGTTTTTGTCAACTAAAATAACTTGACAAATTTATTTTGACAGATAACTCTTCTGAGAATGTAGTTTTAGAAAAGCCAAAACCTGGCCTTCTCTTCCTGGTTCTTCCCGAAGTCAGGAAAAGCTGGGTTGAGAGGACGAAAAATAATAATAATAATAATAACCATAATAATTTTTTTAAGCCAAAATCCCTTCTAATAGAAACCTTTGAAGCAGTTTTCTAGTAACAATAACTGACCTCAAATTAACAGAGCAGCCTACCTTCCATCCTTCTGGGGAGGTGTTCAGCAGAGTCGTGGTGAACTCCATAATCCGGACCACAATGGTGCATTTGCTGTAGTTGTACCTTTCTCCCTCTTGGGGGCTTGGTCTGTCACCTGCTGCCCCAGTGCCAAAGCACTTTTCTGCTGCTATAATGTCATGCATGGCAATGCTTTCTAAAAAGAAAGCCACTGCTTTCAAAAGTGAAGAGTGGGCTTCAGTACCTAGAAGCAATTATAATAAAATATTAATATATGCTTCCTTTCAACTCCACTAAGATTAATATAAAATTGCTTCTGTAAGTATAGGTATGACATACGTTCAGTAAAAATTCAAAATTTTTCAAAAGAAACAAACAGCTTAATAATAGCTGAATAAAGTGGCAGTTATTGCTTCTCATATCAAAAGGACACACTGATGGAAGGTCAGGTCTTTATTCTCAAACATTATATGTGAGAAGATAAATTAATATGATCATTTTAAAAGGCGATTTGGCAATTCATACCAAGTTTTTAAAAATATGCATGCCAATTTCTATCAAATGTTTAAAAACTCATTATGCTTTGATCCAGCACTGAAATTTTAACCTAACGAAATGACTGCAGAATTGCAGAGATGTGGTTGTAAGAATGTTCTTTTTAGCACTGTTATTAATAATGAATGCTATTAATAATGAAAAAATAAAAAATCCTGTCCTTCAAAGGACAGAAACAAATTATGGAGCAGTCTTCAAGCAGGCGTGGACGGAAACCAGTCGTCTTAATCAACTTTCAGATCCATCCTCAAAAGGGCTTTGTCATAAAACTCATTTGTCTGAAAACACCCTGGAGCTGGTTCTCCTTTCCCTTCTCAGCCTGTTCATCAGGACTCTCCTGCTTAAGGAAAGACAGACCCACCCTCACCTCTCTCCAGTCTAACTATAGTTTATTACTCCAAGGTGCACAGCCCTTCAGAGAACCAAGGGACAATTTAAAATACTTGTATACTGTTGAAAGAGTAAAGGCAATGATTGAGTAAGAAAGCCTTTTTGTAAGTCTCGGCCAGGTGCGGTGGCCCAAGCCTGTAATCCCAGCACTTTGGGAGGCCGAGACGGGCGGATCATGAGGTCAGGAGATCGAGACCATCCTGGCTAACACGGTGAAACCCCGTCTCTACTAAAATACAAAAAAAATTAGCCGGGCGAGGTGGCGGGCGCCTGTACTCCCAGCTACTCGGGAGGCTGAGGCAGGAGAATGGCGTGAAGCCGGGAGGCGGGGCTTGCAGTGAGCTGAGATCCGGCCACTGCACTCCAGCCTGGGCAACAGAGCCAGACTCCGTCTCAAAAAAAAAAGAAAGCCTTTTTGTAAGTCTCACAGTTTCTAATTCTTTGTTTCCAACATAATTTAAGGAAAGTCAAACTGTCAACTGATCTCATTAAAAATAATTTTGATAACATGCATTTTGATGTATTCCAAGAACTGAGATAACTTACATTAAGAATTACTCTCAGCCAGGCGCCGTGGTTCCCGCCTGTAATCCCAGCACTTTGGGAGGCCAAGGTGGGCGGATCACAAGGTCAGGAGATAGAGACCATCCTGACTAACACAGTGAAACCCCGTCTCTACTAAAAATACAAAAAATTAGCTGGGCACAGTGGTGGGCACCTGTAGTCCCAGCTACTCGGGAGGCTGAGGCAGGAGAATGGCATGATCCCGGGATGTGGAGCTTGCAGTGAGCCGAGAACGTGCCATTGCACTCCAGTCTGGGCGATAGAGACTCCATTTCCAAAAAAAAAAAAAAAGAATTATTCTCAAAAACCAGATATCCTTGAATCCAACAGAATATTGGATTGTAAGACACACTGCAACCATGGATCTGTTAAATATGGGAAAATGTACATTTTAGAATAAATCAAATATGGCACTTATTTAAGTGAACAAGTTTGTTTTGTTTTATTTTCTGAGACAGAGTCACTGGAGTGCACTGGTGTGATCTCGGCTCACTGCAACCTCCGCCTCCAGGGTTCAAACGTTTCTTTTGCCTCAGCCTCCCGAGTAGCTGGGATTAACAGGGACCTGCCACCACGCCTGGCTAATTTTTGCATTTTTAGTAGATATGGGGTTTCTCCATGTTGGCCAGACTGGTTTCAAACTCCTGACTTCAAGTGATGTGTCTGCCTCAGCCTCCCAAAGTGCTGGGATTACAGGTGTGAGTCACCACGTCCAGCCATGAACAAGTTTTTTTAATACTAAAATCTATACATACAAAAATAGAATTCCAACCACATAATTTTACAGTTTATATGTAACAATTATCAAAATTTTTATATTTGTTGTGGCAGTAAAAAATGTAATGTGCACTAATAATAAACGTAATCATAACACAGAAGAAAAATTTTTTTTGAGACAGGGTCTCACTCTATTGCCCAGGCCAGAGTACAGTGGCACAATCACGGTTCACTATAGCCTCAACCTTCCAGGCTCAAGCGATCCTCCCACTTCAGACTCCCTAGCAGCTGGGATCACAGCTGTGCATCACCACGCCTGACTAACTTTTGTATTTTTTGTAGAGATAGTGTCTCGCCATGTTGCCCAGGCTGGTCTCAAACTCCTGGGCTCAAGTGATCCTCCTGCCTTGGCTTCCCAAAGTCCTGGGATTACAGGAAAGAGCCACTGCACCCAGCCAAGGAATCTTTAAACATATACATCTTTTCATTAAAAAGACATAGATAGGGATATAGTAAAATCTTAAGCAAAAAAACTTAATACTTTAGGATAAAATCATTTCAAGGGTATGAAACGATAATATGAATTCAGGGACTCTGCAAAATTTCCAATAAAGCAGCTATAATTTAAAGCCAATGATGCTGTATATAAAACTGCTACAGTATTTATTGTTCATGGAATACATTTTTTTAAAGTAATACAGTTTTGTGTATTTAAAATGTCAACATTTACAACACACCAGAAAGTATAACTTTTTCAATTATATAAAACTATGAGAAAAACTGTATTTGTCAACTTTGAAGTGTGAAGGAAGGAACCCTCGTGGTAAGGTGACATGAAAGCACGGGCAAGGCGGCCGCACAGCACCTATTGTCATGTCGCTGGGATTCTGACCTGGCAGAGCCTCTGCCAAGGGTGACCCTGGCAGCATGACATACACCAGCAGGAGGCAAGGGTGACCTACCCAAGACCTGGAGCGCTCCCACAATTCTCTCGCCAATGAAAGTGTTGTAGCACTCCAGCGCAGCCAGGAGCAGGTCCAGCCAGCACAGCGTGGTCTGCAGGCTGAATGGCCCCCGCAGGTGCAAGAGGGTGGGCTGGGCCAGGATGCCTGAGGGCTGGCCACAACCGCCCCCTTCAAAGGTGTTGATGATAAAAGAGACACCTTCTTCCTTGAGAACATCTTTCAGCCACAAATTAGGGGATCTGTTGCCTTTAAAAAGAAACAAAATTAAAATACACACACATACCTACATTTCTTTAATCTAATCTTCGTACCTAAAATTTCAAAATGATATGGGACAATTTTTTTTCATTTTACTATGCATTCAATTTGTTTCACTGTAATAACTTCCAAGAATGTATTTCCAACACAGCCATTCTCTTCAGGTTCCTTAAACATTATAAAAATAGTTGGACACCATTTGGAGTAGCTGCATACTAATACTCTTTCCCCTGCCTTTTTATTTAAAAATCATTATTCCTTTAAGTCACAAAACAGTATTTGCAAATGAGAACAATAATATCTACCTCTTGGACAGTTACAAAGATTAGCAGAATTAAAGGAGTTAATATTTGAACATGTGCTTAGAATAACATCTACCACACATAAGTGCAGCGTTTGTTAAATAAGAGAATCCAATAAGCTGTTTTTTCCAAGGAATTTTCTTTTAAATATTAAACTTCTTCTAAATTGAAAAGACAAATACATAAAACTGCATTTTGTATGCTCTGAAATCAGTAGCACCGAAAATGTCAAATCATTCTGACTCCAATGAAGAATTCAAAACGTTATCTCTGACGTATTAAAAAGAGAACATTCGGCTGGGGGTGGTGGCTCAGATCTATAATCCCAGCACTTTGGGAGGCTGAGATAGGCAGATCACTTGAGGTCAAGAGTTCGTGACCAGCCTGGCCAACATGGTGAAACCCCATCTCCACTAAAAATACAAAAATCAGCCAGGCATGGCGGTGCGCGCTTGTGGTCCCAGCTACTCAGGAGGCTGAGGCAGGAGAACTACTTAAACGAGGGGAGGTTGCAGTGAGCCAGTATCACGCCACTGCACTCCATCCTCAGCTACAGAGTGAGACTCGGTCTCAAAAAAAAAAAAAAAGAGAGAGAACATTTTGTATATTAAGAGGAGGAATATTCTGTAATGTTCTGTTATTTTCACTAAGAGGAGACAAAGAAATCTGTAATAATGAGCAAAAAATAAATAGTAAGGTATTTAAATTTTACCTCAAGAGCGACAGAAGGAAAATGATAGAAAGGACACAGAAAGGCAGATCGAGAAAGAGCAGCCAAGGGAACATCACAACTAGAGAGAGAAGCTGAAGACGCAGACAAGCACGCTTGGGGTTGGGGAGCCTGCCCAGCCCTACTTCTTCCTTGGTCTCCACTGAAGACCTGCTATTTCTGGGCCTGGGCCACACTGAGTCTCAGTATTCAGAAGCCACCAGGAGCTGTCTCTCTTGGACACACGTCAGAGAGACAACCCTGCACCTGTCGTCAAGTCCTACTGATCTGGGTGTTCATGTACCCAGGACTACTGCTACACAGTGAGCTAAAGAGACACCTGATACAGACACTTAAAAACAACTAAAGGAAGCTAGATGCAATGGCTCACACCTGTAATCCCAGCACTTTGGGAAGCCAAGGCAGGAAGACTGCTTGGGGTCAGGACTCAAGACTAGCCTGGGCAACATATTAATACCAAGACCCTACCTCTATAAAACAAACTTTAAAATTAGCCAGGCCTGGTAGCCACGCCTGTGTTCCCAGCTACTCATGAGGCTGAGGCAGGAGGATCACTTAAGCTCAGTTTATGGCTGCAGTGAACTATAATCATGTCACTGCAACCTAGCCTGGGCAAAAGAGTGAGACCCTGTCTCTTAAAAACAAACAGGTGCTGCACACCTGCAGTACCAGCTACTAAGGAAGTTGAGACAGGAGGACCACATGAGCCTAGAAGTTTGTGTCTAGCCTGGACAACATAGTGAGACTCTGTCTCTAAAACTGAAAAGGAAAAAAATAAAAGAAAACAAAAATACCCACTGGGGGATAAAATACCAAAGGAGAAAGGTGGTTACACCCTGGAAGGCCACAGAAGAGATAAATCAAGGAAGGCTCCTTAATGTTACACAAATTACCTGTTGGAAGAAGGGCAAGGCTCACCTACTACCTAGAAGCCTTTGTCCAACAAAATCAATTCTGAGAGGTGGAACTCTATTTAGTCCAGAATACATGAGGTCCGTATCATAGGCAACTTAGAAGAGAATAGCACTAGAAATGCCTGTGGTCAATACAGCTGAGGACACAAGAAATCCCATGCACTACCAGAGTCACAGACTCAATGTGAGATAGTGGTCTGCCCATAAGCAGCTCTACCAACATGCTATCAGGGTCTCGATTTCTACTAAATATAGGAAAAGTGCCTCCCACTGCCCTCCAGCCCTTCCCCAGCCACTGGTCTACTCTTCAATGAGAAATTTCACAAGGCTGCTGTGAGAATGACTTAATATAAAAAAAACAAAAACAAAAACAAAAAAACTGTTAGCTAAACACATTAAGCAAACTGAAAATGCTAGGCCAGGCGTAGTGGCTCATGCCTGCAATCCCAGCACTTTGGGAGGCAGAGGCTGGCAGATTACAAGGTCAGGAGTTTGAGACCAGACTGGCCAACACAGTGAAACCCTGTCTCTACTAAAAATACAAAACTTAGCCTGGCATGGTAGCACACGCCTGTAATCCCAGCTACTCAGGAGGCTGAGGCAGGAGAATTGCTTGAACCCAGGACGCAGAGGCTGCAGTGAGCCAAGATGGTGCCATTGCATTCTAGCCTGGGCGACAGAGCAAGACTCTGTCTCGGGGGGAAAAAAATTTTTTTTTAAATGCTAATGTTTTCTAAATAATTATCTAAATTAAAACACAGATACACATTTCTATTATGTATGTAAAATGATATAGTACAGTAAATTTACACTTTATATAGCGTATATAAAATAATTGAACTCAATTATAGTATGTATTTAAACATACTCTATAGTATATAATATGTAGTATATAACATTCTAATATATCCTATAGTATAACAAAAATTAGAGTCCTTCTAAGTTTTAGAAGCCCGGAAATTATTAAAGTAACTTTTTTCCTCTTGTTCCATGAAGAAAAAGCCCAGAGAGAACTCCACTCCAACTTTTGCCAAGGAACCAGCGCACCCATCTCACCCGAGGCGCTCTCCACGCATGGCATGGGGCTGTGACAGCCCACAATGGGGGAAGGCAGGACCTGATCTGTCCTGAGCACAGCTTCCCCACTCCCAAGCTATCAAACCTGGGTATGGACTTAATGGACAAAACTGAACAACACATTTATTCCTGAGAAATTATTTCAGTCTGTAAGCAGTTTAATGGTTTAGCAATTACTGAAAAGCACAGGTTCACTGCTTTCCTTTAACATCATAATGATTTGAGATTATTCAGACTTAGGATGCTGGCAATTTCTTATTAATCACATGCTGAAATAGAACTGCATTAACTCATCAACTGTTAACATTCTGAATCTTAACTGAATATCATGTTAACTGCAATGATCACCCAATTACTCAATTCTTCTTTGCTTCTTTTAAATGGGATAATAAAGCAAACTGTAGTAAAATTAAAGACATATAGATTACCATACCTGGCAATAAAGGAACGAATTTATAAAAGAGTTCAATGGATTTGTGTCGACATTCTGTCTGGGGCCTCCCACAATGAGCTAAAAGCCACTTGACCAGATCCAGTAAACACAATGACGTGGAAGGTGGAAATCCTCTGCAGAGAGACAGCATACTGTCATTAGTCCCTCTCCAACATGCAACATTCAGCTACCAAGGCTCTAGAAATCATAAAGTCATCTTTATCACACAGATACACGTAGAAACCTCACTAAAAGGCATTCAACTTATTTTTAATTTATTATAATTAGAGTGCAATCAAAATAACATAGGTGAAAGGGGTCCTAAATGCTGCTCATGTTCATTTTTTCATGTGGGGAAAAATTAAAAAGTTCTCCTTAAAAGAACAGCACTAAGTATTTTCACGTTTCCTTTGCAACGTACCTTGTAAAGCAGTGCTTCTCAAAGTGTGGTCCCTGGACAGCTGTTCCAACATTACCTGTGCACTTGTTACAAATGCAAATTATCTGGCCCTACCCCAGGTGTACACAGAAATTAAGGGTGGGGCCAGCCCAGCGATCTGTGTTTTAACTAGATCTCCAGGCAATTCTAATGCATGCTCAAGTTAGAACCAATGAATTAAACCGACACCGTAAGTTAATAGTAGAATCTGGAAGAATCAACTTTAAAACAACAGAGAAAATATTAATCCAGTTCACACACAGAATTGTGCTTCTCCAGAGTGGTAGTCACTATCATGGACAATAGACGTCCCCAGACACCCTGCAGAGATCTGGAGGGGCTCATGGAGGGCACTCACCCTATTGAAGAAAGCAACACTACTGGGATGGAATAAGGGCAAAAACTGGAAACCACTGGCCAACACCCCAGCCTTGGCTCTAAGCAGTTTCATTTTCTAATTTTATAATTCCATGTCTGTCAAGATATTACTATTTGAACATTCAGTTCATACACTTCAAAATTTACTGAATGGTTCATGCATATTCTAGTCAAATCATCCACATCAAAACATATTCAAAATTAGTGCATATTAAATAAAACGTCCATTACAAAACTAATTTTCAATTTGTATCTACTATCTCAACCCAGATCAAATACCTTACACCTTATCCCTTAAATCAAGTATTTTCAAACACAAAGCTTTTTAACGTTTTTTGAAAACGAACTCTTCGTACTTCTACACATTCCTTGTTTAGGAAGTAATTCCTTATACTTCCACAGATCCATCCCAGGTTGTCCTTTATTAGCTGAGAATTAGTTTTATGTTGTGGGAAAAGACGGAAAAGGAAGCAAGATCACCTACCGTGGCAAACGTCGTTTCTTTGCTTTGTTTAAAGAAACATGCTTCTTTTCAATGATGCGGCATAGGTGATCAATGGCATCACAACACTGTTGAATTGTACCTGTTCTCAAGTACAAAGACATATTTCCAAAGAAGGCATATATAGTTGATTATTATTAAATCTGTATTATAAATTTGTTGGCCTAAATTTTTAACTGAAAAGGTAATTTTACTATAGATTTAATGCTTTCATCCCTAAGAACAATAAATTTAGATAAACGGTTCACATTTCATATTCAAAAATGAACACAAAACCCGTATTTAAGACTACAGGATAGCATGGTATGCACACACACACACAAAGCAATGCCACACCTAACTAGAAACTGTACCACCACCATCTCGGCCACCCAAAGCACAGCTTCTCCTAATGGACCTGAAATGGAACAGACCTTGCAGGTATTACAAAACCCACATACCAGGCCAGAGCCTGTGGACTTCAATTTGTGGCTATTTTAAAGGGGTATAAGTCCTTTGACCTCCCTTCCTACGCAGGATAAACTATGGTATCGTTTAGTAATATAGCCTCTGGAGAAGGACAACAGAGGTAAGATGGTGAAGTCACCCAGAGAAGTCTGGAATTATTTAGGAAAGGAGCCTTATACATCTTATTTTGACCTGTGTCACCAAGAAAAAGTTTTCTTTCTATGTTTTTTTAAATATGTCAGTGATCACAAAAAAAGTTTCACTTATTGAAAAAATTCACCTATATGGGAAATCTAGATAAAGCAAATTTAAGCTATTTGACAATGAGGACTAAATTTTAAACATTTTTGCCCACAGTAGACTATCAACATGAAGGATAACAGAGCTCAGTTTGTCTTTTTAAAAAATAAACAAAGTTGCCGGGTGCAGTGGCTCACGCCTGTAATCCCAGCATTTTGGGAGGCTGAGGCAGGTGGATCACATAAGGTCAGGAGTTATAGACCAGCCAGGCTAACATGGAGAAACATCTCTACTAAAAATACAGAAATTAGCCAGGCGTGGTGGCAGGCCCCTGTAATCTCAGCTACTCAGGAGACTGAGGCAGGAGAATCACTTGAACCCAGGAAGTGAAGGTTGCAGTGAGCTGAGATCGCACCATTGCACTCCAGTCTGGGGGACAGGAGGAAAACCCCATCACAAAAAATAAACAAATAAAATAAAATAAGATAAAATAAGATATAAAATAAGATAAAATAAAATAAAATAAGTCAAGACTTGTATCAGTGATAGAGTCCTGGCACAGCTGTGTGGCCCTCTCAGTCACTGACATGCCTGGGCCTCTGCGCCCCAACTACATCACCAACAGGGAGTTAAGAAGTCTTCTAGCTCAACAACTCTACGTAGTTCCTAAAAGCTTCTTGTATAGAATTTAGTTATAATCATTTATTACTCTCTTAGCTATTTTAGCCTACTTCTGACTTGGTATCTTTATAATATTCTTTCATCATGGATGACACAACTTTATCACAGTCCTGTAATGAGACCCACTTTCTACTTTCTAAACGATCACGAGTTGAGTGCAGAAGCACTGACCACATCTCTGTGGTTATCACATCCAGCTTCTTCAGCACCATATCTGTACATTTTCCATGTTCTGTCATCACATCATAGCATCATAGTGTCTGACTGGCTTCGTTGTCTCCCCTGCCCTGGGCAGGATCTGCAACCAACCAGGGTCAAGCTCAATGGCCACCAGGAGTATATGGTGAGTCAAAGAGAATGAGGGCATGAAAAAATCATTAACAAGCTGGATTTGAGGCACTGAAGGGGCTTATCTTCTCTTCACATTTATTAATTTATAGAACTCTTGGAGGGGGGGAAGCCTTATAAGAGAATCACACGAGCCTTAACTCCTCATTGGGGAAACTTTTCAGACCTGTAAGGCAGACAGAACACTGAAGCGAAATGTACCTAAGGACTTCTCATCTGCATGTGCTAAGGCCAGACTCTCCATGTATATCACCAAGGCTTCAAACACAAACTGTTCCACCAGAGACTCTTCTTCCCTGAAAAATAAAGAATAGGAAACCTCGCCTAAGAAAACAATAAAGCAGAAAGGACAAAGAAAAGGAATGGAATTAAAGAAGGCACACATTAATTAAATTTTTTTTTTTTTTTTTTTTTTAAAGGCTCAGCTGCGTGTGGTGGCGCGTGCCTATAAAGATCACTTGAGCCCTGGAGTTCGAGACCAGCCTGGGCAACAAAGTGACACCCTGTCTCTACAAATAATTAAAAAAAAAAAATTAGTTGGGTGCAGTGGTGCACACCTGTGGTCCCAGCTACCGGGGAGGCTGAGGCAGGAGGACCACTTGAGCTCATGAGGTTGAGGCTGCAGTGAGTCATGATCCCGCCACCGCACTCCAGCCTGAGCAACAGAGCAAGACCCTGTCTCAGACAAAAAAGAATAAAAGGGCTCAGTGTTTTAAAACATGAAACAGGCACGTGGCTCACACCTGCAATCCCAGAATTTTGGGGGGCTGAGGCGGGGATCACCTGAGATCAGGAGTTCAAGACCAGCCTGACTAACATGGTGAAACCCCGTCTCTACTAAAAATACAAAAATTAGCCAGGTGTAGTGGTGGGCGCCTGTAATCTCAGCTACTCAGAAGACTGAGGCAGGCAAATCGCTTGAACCCGGGAAGCAGAGGTTGCAGCAAGCCGAGATCACGCCATTGCACTCCAGCCTGGGTAACAGAGCAAGACTCCATCTCCAAAAACAAAAGAACAACAACAACAAAAAAGAAAAACCATGAAACAACCTAAAATACTTCTCAAAGATACTTCCTCAAGAAAAAGCTACATGAACCAAAGAGGCAACACACGCTCTGTTTCCACACCAGTGCCTCTGTCCCTTGAGTCTGCAGAACTGCTCATTTGCCTGTGTGGCTATTATCTACATGTCCTTCTGAAATGTAACCCTCATGAAGGGCTGTATCGTTATACCTTGAACATGGGCACAGGCCTGGCACATCATTTTTTTTTCCTTCAACTTTTAAGTTCAGGGGTACATGTGCAGGATGTGAAGTTACACAGGTAAATGTGGTACACAATATTCCTAATAAGGAATGCTGGATGAATGAATGAACACCACTACCTTAGGTCAGTGACCACTTGTCTTTTTTCTTGGACCTCTGAAATGGCCTCTTCACTGGTGTCCCAGTCTTCAGTCTACTCAGACCCACCTTCTACACAGCTGCCAGCAAGTGGATTTTAGGAGGAAATCTAAATGCATCTCTCCCTGCACCCACTATTCCACAGACCCTCTGTCACTAGAGGTGACCTACGCTCCTTGCTACTGCAGGCAGAGCCCTCCTCACCAGCCTCACAACACCTGCCTCCAAACCTCAAAGGCCTTTATCGCCTCAGACACCTTCCTGTTTCTTATCTCTACCCCCCACCACCCCACTAACTTTGATCTAAAATGCCTTGGCTGACTTCCATTTATCCTTTAAGTCTCATTTCCAATATAAACCCTAGCAAGAGGCCACAGCTTATCTGCTCACCCCGGATTAGCTACTCCTCCTCTGAGAAACCCAAAGCCCCTGTATGTGCGTCTTTTGTTGCATTTCCAAAATGGCTGAGACAGTGTTTATATGCATTTCTCAGCAGTTTCCAAGCTTCTGGAGTGCAAACTGAATTTTAATTCAGTTTTTAATTTTCAGAAGACAGCACAGCATCCAGCATATAATTACTTACTAAATGCAGGATATATGACACACAAATACACAGAGTGAAACTCCAAGTCACTTTTCAAAACCACAAGTTTCTCTTCCCTGTGGTGTAGCTTTACAAACCTGAATTCCCTGTAGATATTATTAAAGGCGAGTGACGCTCCCAGCCTCTTGAAAGCATTAGGGTGAAGCGCAAGGCTGTAAAGTCGCTTGAAAAGCGATTTGGTGTTTACTGGACTCTTCTCCTGCTGCTGTGGTGTTGTTTGCTTAATGGACCATTTAAGGAATTCTCGAATACACCGACCACAAAAATCTCTTAAAGTACTGTCAACAGGGTCCACAATTCCATCCTGAAACAAAACAAAGAGACCTTGATTTTACTAATTTTTATAACCACTGACAACTGAATACCCTTGGTCTATTTCTAAGCCTAACTAAAGTAGGTTAAAAATTAATTTACAGCACTAGTCAAGAAAAAAATAAACATTAGTAAAACCAATCTCCATAGTGTATCCAGAATCTAGGCTTATATAACTATTTCTTTCTGACATAATGAAAACATTTTCTTTTAAACAAATTAGTAAACTGAAAAGCCGTGAAGGGAGAGAAAATTTTAATTAAAACAATCTTTCCCCTCCCTGAAAAAAAACAAAATGGCTATATCCTAAGAATTTCAGAGGAATTCTGATTGTTGATTTTACCCCATAACAGCATTCGAGACGCTTTGCATATTGAAGTTAAAGAGAATAAGAAGTTCCAAAGAAACTGTACTGCTCCATAAAGGAAAATCCTATGGACACATGAAGAGCAGCCGCCATAAAGGCCCTGCCGAAAACAGCTATGGACATTTGACCAACGACCACACAGAGATGCATTCTACTTTATGCTTTGTTTCTTTCTAGTCATGACGCTCTCTCAGATCTATAAAGGAAAAGTTTAACTTGAAAATGTACACTCAACACTGAAATAAAAGAGTTCTGCCTAACACTTCCAGTTATTTGCTATACACAAATCCTTTCTTGCAGAGGTAATTAGAATCCAAAAAGGTAACACAAGCCACGGGAATGGGAGAAGAGGGTGCTTCCTGCTTCTCAGAGCAGAGGTCACCGGCGCCATATGGTGATGCAGGGAACAGCAGCTCTCACCAGGAAACCCACAGCCCTCCTTCACTTGAGTGCTGTGCTACTGAGTTCACGCTGCTGCTTTACCTTTTCTTTCCTCAACTATCTCATTTTACTTATCAGATTTCTTTCTGAAGCTCTTACTTAATCTACCTTCAAGGATCAAAAGGGAGAAAAGAAACAGAAAACTACTAAAATAAAAACTTCTTAACAGAAACATGATAATGAAACCATCTGAATGCAAATAAGCCATAAATTAATTTTAACTAACTGTATTTATTATAGGTAGGATTCACTGGTAGACACTGCAGGGAATTAAACTACAGGTTTAATTATGTCACCACCCTAACGAATGTTCAGTCACTCTCCCCTGCCCCTAACATGACTACAAAGAAAGGTCATACTCAGAGTACACTGCCAGCAGCATAACCAGGACTGTGCAGGTGACATAAACTTATTTGCACAGGTTCAAAAATTATAGTAAAATAAGCATCAAGACACTAGAATTTAGCTGGCCTCACTGCCTCTGCCCTCAGTGAGATGGCGACCAAATGCTAAGACGCTGCTTCTCTGTGTCAAGAGAGTTCTGTGTAAAAGGTGAACTGCTGTTTCCAGGGCCCTTTAGTTATTGAATCTGAGTATAGGAGAAAACTGGATATGCTCAGAAATTCTTCATATTGTTTGTTTGTTTTTGAGACAGTCTCACTCTGTCGCCCAGGCTGGAGTGCAGTAATGCAATCTCAGCTCACTGCAACCTTTTGTCTCCGAGGTTGAGGTAATTCTCATGCCTAAGCCACCTGGGGAGCTGGAACTACAGGTGTGTAACACCACACCCAGCTGATTTTTGTATTTTTAGTAGAGACAGGGTTTCTCCATGTTGGCCAGGTTGGTCTCCAACTCCTGGGCTCATGCAACCTGCCTGCCTCGGTCCCCCAAAGTGTTGGATTACAGGCATGAGCCACTGTGCCCGGCTCACCGCTGAGGTGGGTGGATCACTTGAAGTTAGCAGTAAAACTAGCCTGGCCAACATAGCGAAACCCCATCTCTACTTGAAATACAAAAAATTAAGCAGGCATGGTGGAGTGCGCCTGTAGTCCCAGCTATTCAGGAGGATGAGACAGGAGAACTGCTTGATCCTGGGAGGCACAGGTTGCAATGAGCCAAGATCATGCCATTGCATTCCAGCCTGGGCGACTGAGTAAGACTCTGTCTCAAAATCATAAATAAATAAACAAACATCAAATACAACTAATCAATGGGAATAAGAGGAAAAGAATCAACTATTACTTACCAATATAGCTTCTAGTAAGGCGACAGTATCCTGACTTTCAAATTTCTTATTGTTAGTGAACCAGTGAATCAGCTGCATAACTAGTGGCTCGTACAGCTGCCTTGTCACCTGAAGAAAGAATATCATTAAAGTTAATTCCCTTCATGTTAAAGAAATGTTACTCTGTAAAGATTTCCATTTAAATGCCATTTGCAGTATAAAATTAAGCAATACTACTACCATGGTTGTACCAGCTTCCTTTTTTAGTTCAGGCTCAAGTGGTCCTCTCCCACCTCAGCCTCCAGAATAGTTAGGACTACAGGCATGTACCACCACACCCAGTTAACTTAAAATTTCTTTTTAGTAGAGACAGGGTCCCACTATGTTGCCGAGGCTGGCCTTCAACTCCTGGCCTCAAGTGATCCTCCTGCCTCAGCCTCCCAACGTGCAGGGATTACAGGTATGAGCCACCATCCCCAGTCCCATTAGTTTCCTTTTCCAGTTTAATCCCATGATGAAGAGTCCAGCAAAGAAAAATATGCAATTGAAGCTCCCTGTTTCTCTGATTGGGAGGACAATTTAGGATAGATATTGTTGGGTTTTTAATGCTCATCTTTATTCATTTGATCTTGAACATGCACACAAGATATCCTGGATTACAGACAGATCCTCGCCATTCAACTATTATACAAAGCAAATAATAACCCTGTGGTTCCCCACAGCCTAACTGTCCCCCATTGTGGTGACACAATGAAAACCCAATCAATGTGCTATATACACAAATTCAAAGCCTGTACCACAGCGGAGGAACACAGAAAAACAGATTTAATCTGTTTATATATAGGACAAAGAGGAAGCTGCCTCTCCCACTGCTGCCAAAAGGAAGGATAAAAACCTCTATGGATATGGGATGAAAAGGATCCTAGGTCTAATCTTCTGGAACATAAAGAAAGCCTCTCCAGGAGCCAGAAGTCCCGTACTCCCCGGCTTTGTAAAATCCAAGATGTCTCCAGGCCTGGGCTCCTCCCTTCTGATAAGTAAATCCATGCCCAAGAGGGCAGAGATCCTGTCTTCCTGGAAGCTTGGAAGTGTAATCTAGTGGCCTGGTAGAGGTGTGACCATGTGGCCATCTTGGGGCAGTAAGAGAAGTGGATCAAATCAATTAGCTAGACAAACTGCTACAGATTTAATCCTCATTATACATGAGAGTAAAATGCTGGCCAGGCACAGTGGTTCATGCCCGTAATCCCAGCATTTTGAGAGGCCATGCCAGGAAGGTCTTTTGAAGCCAGTTCAAGACCATGCTGGGCAACATAGCAAGACCTTGTCTCTAAAAAAGTTATTTTTTAATTAGCTGGGCATGGTGGTACATGCCTGTAGTCCCAGCTACTCAGGAGGCTGAGACGGGTGGGTGGCTTGGGCCCAGGAGGTGGAGGCTGCAGGGAACTATGATTGTGCCACTGCACTCCAGCATAGGTGACAGAAGGACACCGCATCTAAAAAAAAATTAAAATGGCCAGGCACGGTGGCTCACGCCTGTAATCCCAGCACTTTGGGAGGCTGAGGAGGGGAGATCACTTCAGGTCAGGAGTTTGTGACCACCCTGGCCAAAACAGTGAAAACCCTTCTCTGCTAAAAATCCAAAAATTAGCCAGGTGTGGTGGTGGTCGCCTGTAATCCCAGCAACTTGGGACGCTAAGGCAGGAAAATCGCTTGAACTGGGAGGTGGAGGTTGCAGTAAGCCAAGATTGTGCCACTGCACTCCAGACAGAGTAAGACTCTGTCAAAAAAAGTAAAATGCTTGTGGTGTAAGTTAAGGCGAACACTCCCTACACTGGTATCCTGTACATTTCTGCCTCAGAGGCCAGGGTTTTTATAGGAGCACTGAGCCAACCTTTATTCCCCACAGTTATTGAGCTCACCAATTAAGTACTTTGATATTAGAGGTCCATACTGTAGTTAATATCACCTCAAAAATGATGCAAAATGTCCCACGGCTAAGAATAAGCAACTCAGAGACTATTCCAAATAGTCTTTCCAGTCTTTGAAGGTATTTTTCCCCCAATACCTTCACTGGCCTCTATGAAGCAATTTTGAAGATTAATCAATATGAAAGGGTCTTAACTTTCAGTCTGAAAGTTTAACCTGGTCTTAAAGCATCACTTTTTTTCCCCACAAAAGAATCATACTGTTTTATTCTTAGTACAGAAGTTTTTTAATACATGTATACATAGCTAGATATATATACAATATACACATACCCCTTTATAGAAAACCATCCCTCTACAGTCCTACATCCCAAAGGTAACTACTGTCAACTTTCAAAATATTTTATTTATATACTTTTTTTTTTTTTTTTTTTTAAGACAGAGTCTTGCTCTGTCGGCCAGGGTAGAGTGCAGTGGTGCAATCTCAGCTCATTGCGACCTCTGACTCCTGGGTTCAAGTGATTCTCCTGTCTCAGTCTCCCAAGTAGCTGGGATTACAGGTGTCCACCACCATGCCCGACTAATTTTTATATTTTTAGTAGGAACAGGGTTTCACCATGTTGGCCAGGCTGGTCTCAAACTCCTGACCCCCAGTCAATTTATATATATTTAAATATGTGTATATGCACATGTAAAAATAAAAATAAATCTGCCAAGGAGGCAGAGCTCCTGGTTTCTTCTTAGAGTACTTTCCACGTAAACATATGCACTCTACCAGTGTTTTCACTAGCTGCCCAGTACCTCAACTAAGGATGTACAACCCAGCTAGCAGAACCCTACTGCTAGAAATGCAAGTATTTCTAAATTATGACTACCACGCAGAGTGGAGAGTCCTGAGCACACTGTTTAAGCAGCTCTGTTGTGAGGAAGTTGCTAGGCCAGGGCTGTGGTCACCCAGTCCAAGCCCAGCTGCAGAGCACTGTGCCTGCGTTGCCCCACCAACCATGACGCACAGGGTCCTTTCCTTGTGCCCTTGGCAACACCAAACATTGTCCATCTTTTAAATACTTGACAGTAGCCAATCATTTTAATTTGAAGTTCCTTGTTTACGAAAAGGTTGACTATTTTAAGATACATTCCATCGGCCATTTACATTTCTTCTTTTATGAGCTGCCTATTTTTTTCTTTATACATTTGTCTGCTTTTAAATCTGATTTCTTCAGTAGTATGTTGCACGTTATGTATATGTTACAATGTTGGTTTTGTGCCATTCAGTAGTCTTAAACATTTATAAGGTCAAAACTATCAATACATTAACACTTTTATGTATCTCCCTATCTGTACAAACTTTATAGAAAGACACAGAAGGATGCCGATTATGGAACGGTAATGAAATCCATCCAAGGAGCAGAAATCACACTGCACACAGAAGAAAACGATTTGAAATGCTACGAGTCTACTTTTTCTTAACAAAACATCTATGCACATGTCAAGATGTGTTATTACAAAGACATTCTCCAGACTTTCCAGAGGATCTAACATCTTTTCCCAGGGAACAAGCATGTGAAAGGGGTGACGTGAAGGTTCATTTTTATCTTTGAACATTTTTATATTATAAACTGATGTGTTATCAACAAAAAAGACCTAAAGACCTAAAGACATACACAGACAACTATGTAGTCATTACATTTTTCTGTAATTTATTTACAGTTTGCTTTTCCTTCCAAATCTTATTGATTTACAATTAGTTTCTTCACTTGTGACAAAGACTCTCTTCCTTACCCTAACTCTAGTCAGGCTCCTCTGAACTCTTCTCAACTAGGCCTTGACTTCTGGGCTTCCATGTTCATCTCTATTAGTCCAATTTTACCAAGAACTCTGGTGGGTCAGTTCAGCGAAAACCCCTCTCCCCTTGATATATAATCTAATTCGTCATCTCCCACCAGCTCCCAGGCAGTGTTTGGTCACCCTGGCCCATCTTCAGCCATAACACTCTTAGGTTGGTTTAGCCACAATCCTCTTTATGCCTGATGTTTTCTCTATTGCGGCAAGTCAGGGACCCCAACAGAAGGACTGGCTGGAGCCAGGGCAGAAGAACATCAATTGTGAAGATTTCAGGGACATTTATCAGTTCCCCAAATAATACTTTTATAATTTCTTAAACCTGTCTTTACTGCAATCTCTGAACATAAATTGTGAAGATTTCATGGACATTTATCACTTCCCCAATGAATACTCTTATAATTTCTTATGCCTGTCTTTACTTTAATCTCTTAATCTTGTTATCTTCGTAAACTGAGAATGTATGTCACCTCAGGACCACTGTTGTACAAACTGATTGTAAATTATGAGTGTGTGAACAATATGAAATCAGTGCACCCTGAAAAAGAACAGAATAACAGCGATTTTCAGGGAACAAGGGAAGATAACCATAAGGTCTGACTGCCTACAGGGTCGGGCAGAACAGAGCCATACTTTTCTTCTCACAGAAAGCCTATAGATGGATGTGCGAGGAGGAGAAGTATCACTGAATTCTTTTCCCAGCAAGGAATGACCCTGGGGAAGGAATGCATTCCTGGGGGTAGGTCTATAGACGGCCACTGTGAGACTGTCTGTCCTATGCAGTTGAGATAAGGAATGAAATATGCCCTGGTCTCCAGCAATACCCTTAGGCTTACTAGGATTGGGAAATTCCAGCCTGGTAAATCCTAGTCAGACCAGTTGTCTGCTCTCGAACCCTGTTTCCTGTTAAGATGTTTATCAAGACAATGAGTGCACAGTGGGACGTAGGCCCTCATCAGTAATTCTAATTTTGCCTTGCCTTGTGACCTTTATTGCCCTTTGAAGCATGTGATCTTTGTGACCTACTCCCCGTTCGTACACCCCCTCCCCTTTTAAAATCCCTAATAAAAACTTGCTGGTTTTGCAGCTCCAGGTTGTCATCACAGTCCTACCAATATGTGATGTCACCCCTGGAGGCACAACTGCATAATTTCTCTCTTTGTACCCTTTATTTCTCAGACTGGCCGACCCTTAGGGAAAATAGAAAAGAACCTACGATGAAATATTGGGGGATGGTTCCCCCAATATTCCTCTTAGTGATTTTCCATCCACTGACCCTGACCCTGCTCCTTGGCTATCAATCTCCCTGGTCAATAAGTATTTGGAGTACAGCCCAATCCCTCTCCAGCAGTGTAAAAGCCCACTGGAGTAGCCTCCCCTTTAGTAGTTTTCCTTAACATCTTTAACGAATGTCAAAATTTTTTCTTTAACATGTTAGTCATTTGACCTAATATCATTTATTAAATGACCCATTTCCCACTTAAATGGCCCCCTACCATAGACACAATTTTCATATACACACTTTCTAGCACCTACCTCTCCCACTGAGCCATCTGTGCACTGGTTCAGCCTCTTATACTCCATAAGGCCCCTTTTTAACATTTGCTACACTAGACTCCCTCCAGTACACTACCCTTTCAAAATGTGTCTTGCTTATTAGGCTCAAGTAATTACTCCTTCAGATTATTTTTAAGTTCAAAAATAAAATTAATTCTGGATTTTTTTACTGAAATTACACCAGAGTTAATTGATTTGGGGAAATCTGACTTTTTTTTCAATAATGTCTAACTCAGGTACATAAGCTATTCATCTTCTATATTCATAAAATACATTTGCCTGGCACATTGAAGTTTATTCCTAGATTTTTTTTTATGCTGTTATAAGCAAGATGTTATAGACATATTTTCCAAGTGGTCAATACTAATATATGAAATATATGAGAATAACATACGAAAACAGATAATGAGAATTATGTGTTTATAATTCATCAGCTTTTTCCTTTATTAATTCTTAGAGTTTATCAGCTAATATGCTTACGCTTGGGCCTTCCAGATTTGGAAACAATTATAGTAATCTTTTCTCCTTCCTAATATTCCTTCTGTGATTTTCTTATCCTACAGTATTGAATAGAGTCTCCCAAATAGTTAGTGGGGCTGATGTCCTAGCCTTACTGGCCTCCTGACAAGTGTCTTTTAATTGCCAAGTGCCAAGTGCTGGGGTAGATGCTGGAGAGGGAGCAAGGAATACCAGGCTCTGCCCATGCCCTCAGGGGACTCACAGACCTTGAGAGGTTAGGATGCTAAACATGGAAACAACTAACTCCAAGTAAAGCACTGACCACTCCCAGAAACAGGCCGTGCTCCCATGCTGGGTGGAAGCGCAAGGGAGTGTCAGTACTTCACACAGAGGATGACCTGGCTGCAAGATTCAGGCAAACATTCTATCACATTAAACATCATGTGAAACTACTCCTATTTCATCAGGAGTTGCCAAATGCCTCCCAGGCTCCCATAGAGAGGTTCACTGCTATGTTAAATCTACTTCTGTGGTAAGTTTCCAGTTTTCACTATGAACTCTATTTAATAACAGTGCATCTGAACTTACTGCTGGACTATACCCACACATGTATACCACAGAATTTTCCAACTGCATTATGAATGAGTTTTGCATTTCATTTTCCTTTTTACGTGTATACCCTGATATTCAGGTCATGCTAGACTCATAAAATGAACTGAGAAGATTTCTTACCTTTTTCTGCTTCATGGCAGCAGTGAAAGATTTGTCCATAAAGTCATAGTACAGGCCACTTGTCAGCCATGGTTAGTTCTCTCTTTTTTTTTTTTTTTTTTTTTTTTTTTTGTTTGAGAGTGAGTCTTGCTCTGTCTCCCAAGCTAGAGTGCAGTGGCGTGATCTCAGTGCACTGCAATCTCCACCTCCTGGGTTAAAGTGATTCTCATGCCTCAGCCTCTCGAGTAGCTGGCCACCACGCCTAGGTAAGTTTTGTATTTTTAGTAGAGACGGGGGTTTTACCATGTTGGCCAGGCTGGTCTTGAACTCCTGACCTCAGGTGATCCACTCACCTCGGCCCCCCAAATTGCTGGGATTACAGGTGTGAGCCACCAGGCCCAGCCCATGGTTATTTCTCTCTTCTTCCCTCTGTGAAAGACTATGTTTGTCCATGAGAGGGATGACAGCTAATTCACCTTCAGATGCCTGGACTCTCAGTAACTTTTAACTACAACAGCGATTCCCAAACTCCGAGACACACTGAAAGTGGAGGGGAGAGCTTTTAGAAGTCCTGGGGCCCAGGTCGTGCCCAGGTCACGCCCAAGACCAATTAAACCAGAGCACCTGGGGTAGCAGCCAGGGAGCAGTATCATTCTTAACGATCTCCAGGTAATTCCACTGCTCTGTTGACTACTGAATTAGACAAACCAAACTTTTTAAAGTTTCAGTTTAAAAAGTTTCAGGTAAAGTTTCGGTTAAAGTTTCAGTTACAAATGTTTCAGATTCAAAGCCCTCACCTGATCAACATCACACGCAAGTCGAAGCAGCACAGGAAACGTCCGCTTATAGAGCTGGTACATGGGTGGGGCTCCCTGTCCCCCTTCTGGCATCTGCGTGGCTTTGCCCAACATAAACATAACCATGCTATGTAAAAGTTCACAGGCTGCAACCTAAAACAGACCAGGAGGTCAGCAACGTCTAAGTTATCACGTTGAAGACGAGAGAATATGTGAAATGTCACTCAATTTAGCCCTTTAAGAAGAAAAATTTCATTGCACATAACTATCACGTAACCCAAATATAAATTAACTGGAATTAGCATTTCTTGCTGTATAAAACTAATGATTCTGTTCACTTTGTTTTTTATCCAAGAACAAAAATTAAAATTTAAAGCTTTAGAAACTGACACCACTACATTCTTGAGAAGTATATTTCACTGTGGCCATATTAAAGAACTGTATAACTTTGCTTCATCTGTTAGCACATTTTCAACTATCACTTTTAGTAAAAATGTTTTTTGAAGCACTATAGAAAATTTACAAATTAATACATGCATACCTCATTTTATGAGGCTTTGGACACAATGTGTTTTTTAACAAATTGAAAGTCTGGGGCAACCCCGCATTGAAAAATTCTATTGGCTCAATTCTTCCAACAGCATGTGCTCACTTTGTTAGCATTTTTAAGCAATAAAGCATTTTAAAGTATGTATATAAAGTTCTAATTCTATTACACACTAAACAGACCACATAGAGTGTAAACATAACTTTTACATGTACTGAAAAACCAAAAAACTAGTGTGATTTGCTACACTGAGATGTTAACTTTATTGCTGTGGTCTGGAGCTGAACCTGCAGTATCACCAACATATGCCTGTAAGAAAATTCGAGATTATCTGTTTCTAAACTCCCAGAGTTAAGGGGATAACCAAGCAGAGACGAAATATCACTCTAAATGCCCTTTATATTGCATTTTATATAAAGAAAAGCTTTTGGTATATTAACGTTTTGAAAGGCATTTTTTTTTTTTTTCTGAGATGGAGTCTCACTCTGTCACCCAGGCTGGAATCCAGTGGTGTAATCTCGGCTCGCTGCAACCACTGCCTCCCAGGTTCAAACGATTCTCCTGCCTCAGCCTCCCGAGTAGCTGAGACTACACTCACGCGCCAGTACACCTAATTTTTGTATTTTTAGTAAAGATCAGGTTTTACCATGTTGGCCAGACTGCTCTCAAACTCCTGACCTCAAGTGATCTGCCCGCCTCGGCCTCCCAAAGTGCTGGGATTACAGGCAGCCCAATTATCTATTAAGACGATTTATGTTTAAATTCCATTTCTCAATGACACTGACTTCTAATAAGTAGTTTTCTAATTACTGTATTACAGAATATACAAAATTACTAATATTGGAATGGCTGAAATGTGTTCTCCATATCCTAACCAATATGTATTTTCAAAGCAATAGGCTCTAAATAATGGGTGAAATAAAAAATAGAAGTACTTTAGTTTGTCTGTCACTGGCTGTGAGCGCTAATTCTGTGACTCGAGGCAGGAACACGTCCAGGAAAATGACAGGTTTCATCTCTCTAAAGGGCACTGCAAAGCTCAGCCGCTTCTCTCTGTCCCAGGCCACATAGCTCTTCATCATCTCATCAGAGGAAGCGACTGTTAGAAAAGATTTAAAAAGAACAAAACATTTTTTTCTTTTTATTACTGTTAGAATTATTCACAAATCAAAACATTTCTAATGCCACCAGTTCTACATTCTATTAAAGTGAAGCACTTCATTCACCTTTCCCTATTCTTTTGCCTCAGATATGTAATTACATTAGAAATCACTCGATTTAATTTAAAGCAAAATTACTTTTAAACAAGCCTAATAGTCTCGAATGTTTAACATCCAAATTCAGTCAGTTACTTATTCTGTGGAAGAAAGTCAATGAACAAAATTTTTACTTTAAAAACAAAAATCTCGGCCTGGCGTGGTGGCTCATGCCTGTAATCCCAGTATTTTGGGAGACCGAGGCGGGCAGATCACCTGAGGTCGGGAGTTCGAGACCAGCCTGACCAACATGGAGAAATCCTGTCTCTACTAAAAATACAAAATTAGCCGGGAGTAGTGGCACATGCCTATAATCCCAGCTACTAGGGAGGCTGAGGCAGGAGAATCCCTTGAACCTGGGAGACTGAGGCTGCGGTAAGCCGAGATCGCGTCATTGCACTCTAGCCTGGGCAACAAGAGCGAAACTCTGTCTTCAAAAAAAAAAAAAAACCTCTTTAAAACACTTCCCAAATACAGGCTCTAACTCCCTAAATAACCAAAACTCACTAGTATTAACACCAAATTTCAAAAGTAAAAATACAGGGGAATTTTTACTAATCAAAAATGTAGAGTTTTGACCAGGCACAGTAGGACACGGTGGCTCACACCAGTAATCCCAGCACTCTGGGAGGCAGAGGCTGGGGATCACCTGAGGTCAGGAGTTCAAGACCAGCCTGGCCAACATGGTGAAACCCCATCTCTACTAAAACCACAAAACATCAGCCAGGCATGGTGGCGTCTGCCTGTAATCCCAGCTATTCAGGAGCCTGAGGCAGGAGAAACGCTTGAACCTGGGAGGCGGAGATTGCTGTGAGCCAAGATTATGCCACTGCATTCCAGCTTGGGCAATAGAGCGAGAAAAAAAAAGAAAAGAAAAGAAAAAAAAAGTGGATTCTTTTAAATTGAAATAATAGAGACAGCTTCTTGCCATGATGTTGCCCAAGCTAGTCTCAAACTCCTGAGGCTCAGGCAATCTTCCCACCTCAGCCTCCCAAAGTGCTAGAATTGTAAGCGTGAGCCACCACACGCAGCCTACTAATCAAATATGGTAATTCTCATTTGGAAAAATTTCTAAAAATATCAAAATATTAACAATATTGGATCTCAAAGAGATTAACTTGGAATTCCTGACACTCACATGGAAAAGAGTATCAAATTACATTGTTTCAAACTGGATAACATTCTTAACGAGTCAAGCTAGAACATCTATTCTACTGGTATACTGAATTATTCCAATTTTATGGATACAGTCAAAGAATTTCATTAGGCAAGATATTATTCTTTATAATCTTATTTAAAATATATAAATCACATATAGGAGTAAATATTCAGAATATATTATGACCTGGATACATCCAAATAAAAGCACAAATACATCTACAGAGGTTATTTATTTTAAAAGAAGTTTACCTGTCAGAAGATTTTTGTTTATTTGTCCTCCTAGAGATCCAAGCATTTGTACTACTCTAATTCTTATTTCTTCTAAGGATATTGCTTCATTCTATAAATTTGAACAATTGTATATATGTGATTACAAATGGGTTAAAAATTAAACAGAAGACATATGAAAACACTCTTTGCCACCCACTTGGATGTCCATTTCCTAGACCAGCAGTTCCAAACATTTTGGCAGGATCCTTTCCACTCTTAAGAAATACCAAGGACCCCCAAAGAGCTCTGCTTTATGTAGGTCCTGTTTATCAGTATTAATGACATTAGAAATTGAAACTCAGAAACTATGTAAATAGTTATTTAATTAAAATTACTAAACCCATTACATGTTATAAAAAGTAACTATATTTTCCAAACAAACGAAAACTCTGGGCAAAGTGGCCATCTCAGTGTGCCTTTCAGTTGTCATTTTAATAAAAATTGTGTCCACAAAGCAGTGGCTACTTCAGCTCCCCGTTCAAAGCACTACACAGTGCTTTTTCTCCAGATAGCTGTCACACTTCTCTACGCAGGCCTGCTTCCTGTGCACCTCTTGCCTCACACACAGAGTATTTTTAAAAATCTGTGCTCAGAGTCAATGCTAGAGAATCAACAGTTTTCTCCATCATAATATCATGGTGCAAATTAACAGAGTAAAAATAGCTTTGGCCTTGCACCCTGGATCCCCCAGGGGTCACAGTTAAGAGAACCGTAGTGCTAAGGAATAGGCATTGTGCATCTGTATAAAAATTTTGGCAAAGCACAGTGGCACATGCCTGTAATCTTAGCATTTGGGAGGCTGAGGTGGGCGGATTGCTTGAGCCCAGGAGTTCAAGACCAGCCTGGGCAACAATGTAAAACCCATCTCTACAAAAAATACAAAAATTAGCTGGGCATAGTGGCACACGCCTGTGGTCCCAGCTACTCGGCTGGCTGAGGCAGGACGATCACTTGAGCCTGGGAGGTTGAAGCTAGAGTGAGCTGAGATCACACCACTGCACTCCAGCCTGGGTGACGACATGAGATCCTGCCCTAAAAAAATTAAATCGATAAGAATAAAAGAAATTTTATTTGTAAAACCAAAGATATATTCAAGTTATTTTATCCTGCTGTGTCATAAAATTATAAAAACTTTTATGCTGCCATTTCTTGTTTCATTCTAGTCTCTCAAACAAAAGGTGCCCAAAATAATGAGGTGAGAAGAACTGACCCTAGAGTTTGCATTTCAGTTTTAGATGTTAAAAGTTTTTCAGACCGGGCGTGGTGGCTCACGCCTGTAATCCCAGCACTTTGGGAGGCTGAGGCGGGTGGATCACGAGGTCAGGAGATCAAGACCATCCTGGCTAACATGGTGAAACCCTGTCTCTACTAAAAAAATACAAAAAAAAAATTAGCCAGGGGTGGTGGCGGGCGCCTATAGTCCCAGCTACTCGGGAGGCTGAGGCAGGAGAATGGCATGAACACAGGAGGCAGAGCTTGCTGTGAGCCAAGATCGTGCCACTGCACTCCAGCCTGGGTGACAGAGGGAGACTCCATCTCAAAAAAAAAAAAAAAAAAAAAAAGTTTCTCAAATTTTAATTCTTACTTAATTCCAAAATAGCTATTTTCCCTATTCTAACTCAATTGTCTCTATTTACATCATTTTTTACTATCACATCATATGGTTCACTCGAGTAAACTGCCCCAAGGAATTATCACCAAAAAGCCATAAAACACAAAAAAGAAAACTGGAACAAACTGAATCTGATAATATGACATATTGAAGATCTAAGCATAAATGAAAGTCTTACATATCCCTGGTATCAGTATTCTGACTTGCTTATTTAATATGAACCAATTTACCTTTTATTATCCACTAAATACATTTGAAGGCAGGGATGAACAGAAAAACAAGACCAAAAAAATAAAAAAAACAGGTAATAGAGTTTATATTTTCATTGCTAAAAATATATTAATTTTTTTTGAGTCAGGCCACTCCCATTGCCCAGGCTGGAGTGCAGTGGTGTGATCTTGCTCACTACAGCCTCAACTTCCCAGGCACAGGTGATTCTCCCACCTCAGCCTCCCAAGTAGCTGGGACCACAGGCATGCGCCAGTACACCCAGCTAATTTTTTGTATTTTTTAGTAGAGACAGGGTCTTCCTATGTTGCCCAGGCTGAGCTCAAGCAATAACCCACCTCAGCCTCCTAAAGTGCTGGGATTACAGGTGTGCGCCACCATGACTGGCCAATTAATTAAAATTATTTTTATATTGTACTCTACTTTGCATACAAAAACAACTAACATTTTAAATGAAGATTTTTACTTTTCACAAGTGTTAGAATCTGATCTCTGCATTATGTAAGGTACAGAAAATACAAAGGACTTCTTACTGATGAAAGGTTCTTTGTCTTCTTCAGATGCTTTAACACCACTTTATTAAATCCTTTCTGGGCAGCCCGAGAAAGAGCTGACACTTCCCAGTTATTCTTGGTCTCATCTATCAATAGTAAACAAAAATAAATTTAAAATAGCATTCATTCATTCATTTAATGCACATTAGCGACAACAAACTATACTGTCAAATAGAAACATTAAAATCCTAAATTATGATTTAACAAAACTAAGTTTCTAAAACAAAAAATATAAATGGTGGTGGCTTTTAAACATCAGTGTCTGACAAACGGAACATGGCTCCTTGGGAAGTGTCTGACTCCAGGGTCGAGAAGAGCATGAATCATCTCATGGCGCAGGAGTGGCTCCCGCGCATCACACTCGGGCCAAATCTGGGACGATGTGAGCATCAAAACCAATCATGACGGCAAAAGATTAGACCCACTGAAAAAATAAGAATCCACAAATCTTACTAATACAGATAAATAAATAACAGGGAAAATTGTTTCTTGCAGAACATCAACTAGGATGAAAGAAATGATAGGGGTAGAAAATCACCATTTTGCAACCATCAAAGTAATACCTGATTCAGAAGAATTGTCAGTGGATACTAAAACCATTATGGTGAGCTTGATGAGGAACAAGAATATTTACAGTGTTAAAGTACCCTATATAATAAATTCCTTTTTTTTTTAAGCAATCATAAACTTACAGAGGATGAAGAGTGTATCATTTCTTTCCTGAAGCACTGAGGGTAAGTGACCGACTCAACACCCCACTGCCCCAAATGCTTCAATGTGTGTTTTCCACAAGGACAGCCTCCCAAACAACTGCCACACAACCATCCAAACCAGATTACCAACATTCACTCCTTAGCACCACTCAGAGTTCAGCA
Organism: Macaca thibetana thibetana; assembly: GCF_024542745.1. Classification (NCBI taxonomy): domain Eukaryota; kingdom Metazoa; phylum Chordata; class Mammalia; order Primates; family Cercopithecidae; genus Macaca; species Macaca thibetana. The sequence continues at coordinate 96,854,193 of NC_065585.1, read as the reverse complement.
TTCACCTAACAATGTTTTTAATTCAGGACAGCATATTGCACTTAGTTGACCTATCTCTTTAGTCTCTTTTAGACTGAAGCTGTTCTTCAGTACTTCCTTGCATTTCATAATTTGGACATTTAAAAAATCATATGTTAGTAATTTTATACATGGTCTCTCCATTTGCATTTGTCTAATATTTTCTCATGATTAGACTCAGGTTATGGGACCGAGTTGTACCATTTTACTATTTCCTTTATTAACTGCTGAATTAAACTCTGACACATGTCCATTTTCTCTCTGCAGTCATAGTTCTACAACTATAAAGTCATTTCCAACAGTTCTGAGATGTCCAGTGCATTCACTGACACAGCCAGGTGAGCGGCACTGTGGAAAAGCATCCCCCGGTGGTTTAACCCCAGCAAGTCTTCTCTTGGTTCCAGAATGAATCCCTGGCAGTGGGATCTTACCTCTGCTCTGTCTCTCTAGCTAGTTCTTTTCCTTTCTATAATTGTGTGGTCTGTTTGGTGACCTTCTATGGGTAGATGTTAAAGAGTTCTACTCTCTGATGGGCCACAGATGATAAGAGAATCTAGTTTTTAGTGAGGTTTTTTTTTTTTTTTTTTTGAGCTCCAATAAGTTAAGAATTTTTAGTTCATTGGAAAAAACAGATCTTTGATATCTGGACAATTCAGCATTTTCTATGTCATTTGGGAACAGGCCTCCAAATCTGGCCATAAACTGGCCCCAAAACTGGCCATAAACAAAATCTCTACAGCACTGTGACATGTTCATGATGGCCATGATGTCCACGCTGAAGGTTGTGGGTTTATTGGAATGAGGGCAAGGAACACCTGACCCACCCAGGGCGGAAAACCACTTAAGGCGTTCCTGAACCACAAACAACAGCATGAGCCATCTGTGCCTTAAGGACATGCTCCTGCTACAAATAACTAGCCAGAGCCCAACCCTTTATTTCAGCCCATCCTTTTTGTTGTAGCCCATCCCTTTGTTTCCTGTTTTAGTTAATCTATAATCTATAGAAACAATGCTTATCACTGGCTTGCTGTCAATAAATATGTGGGTAAATCTCTGTTCCTGGCTCCCAACTCCAAAGGCTGTCAGCCCCATGATTTACCACTCCACACTCTGTATTTCTGTGTGTGTGTCTTTAATTCCTCTAGCACTGCTGGCTGGTCTTGGCAATGTCTGTATCTCCTGGTTTTTGGCTCAAGTTGTGGAACTGAAACTATTTACTAAGCTCTCTATGTGTCTTTGCAAATATGTGTCTATAATCAACAAAGACCTATATCTAATTTTGTGTATAATGTTCTCCAGTATTTGGAGGAGATTGATAAATTAGATTATAAAGTCTCTTAAAGGATCTCTGTTCTGATTTATACAGATATGTAAATTGAGTATTCCTAAAATTCTCCAAAAATAAGGAAGTTGAATTAACAGTGTTTTAAATGTGCTAGACTTTAAAAATCATACAGAAAACAATTTGGGATCATTTAGGAAGATTCACATAATTAAGGCACATCTGTGGTAAACAGACAAGTTTAATATTTTGGTTTATATAAGTCTATTTTATCTATCAGTATTAAATACAATACGAACATACACTTTATTCTACTTGTGTTTGTTTTCCCTATAGTTATTCCGGCTAATAAGCTAACATTACTTCTCAATAACATTTTTTAAAACTGTGGTATAATATACATAACATGAAATGTACTCTTTTAACCATTTTTAGGTATATACTTGAGTGGCACTGATTACATTCACAGTGTTGTGCAACCATCACCACATCCATCTCCAGAACTTTTTCAACATCTGAAACAGTCACATATAACTGTTAAGATTATGAAACATGTGGCTGAGTGCGGTGGCTCACGCCTGTAATCCCAGCACTTTGGGAGGCCGAGGGGGGCAGATCACCAGGTCAGGAGATCTAGACTATCCTGGATAACATGGTGAAACCCCCATCTCTACTAAAAATACAAAAAAATAGCCAGGCGTGGATGTGGGTGCCTGTAGTCCTAGCTACTCGGGAGCCTGAGGTAGGAGAATAGCGTGAACCCGGGAGGTGGAGCTTGCAGTGAGTCAAGATCGCACCACTGCACTCCAGCCTGGGCAACAAAGCAAGACTCCATCTTGGGGGGGAAAAAAAAAAAGATTATGAAAAATGTAATAAGTTTATGTCCAACTAAATTGAATCATTACCTGGGTAAACTTTTTTTTTTTTTTTTTTTTTTTTTGAGATGGAGTCTCGCTCTGTCGCCCAGGCTGGAGTGCAGTGGCTGGATCTCAGCTCACTGCAAGCTCCGCCTCCCGGGTTTATGCCATTCTCCTGCCTCAGACACCCGAGTAGCTGGAACTACAGGCGCCCGCCACCTCGCCTAGCTAGTTTTTTGTATTTTTTAGTAGAGACGGGGTTTCACCGTGTTAGCCAGGATGGTCTCGATCTCCTGACCTCGTGATCCGCCTGCCTCGGCCTCCCAAAGTGCTGGGATTACAGGCTTGAGCCACCGCGCCCGGCCTGGGTAAAGTTTTTATTTCCCCAGTAATTATATTGTGTAGCATGCCAACTGGAAGACTATTATCTTTAGGCAATTTGCAACCTTGGACTGACTGAGTTAATGGATACTTTGGATGGTTGGGTACTTTGATAATTTCTAAGTAAAATATTAATAGAATACTGAAATATTGATGAAAAGGCACAATTTTTATGTTTATGTGCTTTTCCTTTTCGCTTTTATAGGCCACTGAAGGTAGGAACCTTGGGTCATGCTAATAGACATGTACATGCTGTCTCTTGGGGGGCTGCAGACAGTGGTATCTGTGAGCTCCATGAGTCTGACATACTGCTAGTGTGTAAGGCTATTCTCAATTACTCACTCCAGTTTTCTAGGTGAACCATGAGTTTAGTATGTTATATAATTAACAAGTCGTTGTGTGGCTATATTAGAAGAATAGTACAGAAATACAATTGCATGCATGCTTTTTTTTTTTTTTTTTTTTTGAGACAGAGTCTTGCTCTGTCACCTGGACTGGAGTGCAATGGCACCATCTCCGCTCACTGCAACCTCCGCCTCCCAGGTTCAAGCAATTCTGCCTCAGCCTCCCGAGTAGCTGGGATTACAAGTGTGCACCACACCCAGATAATTTATCTATTTTTAGTAGAGCCAGGGTTTTGCCATGTTGGCCAGGCTGGTCTCGAACTCCTGACCTCATGTGATCTGCCCACCTCAGCCTCCCAAAGTGCTTGGATTACAGGCGTGAGCCACTGCACCCAGCCTGATTTTTCTTTTTTCTTGGATTACAGGTGTGAGCCACAGCACCCAGTCTGATTTTTCTTTTTTCTTTCTTGAGAAGGCTCTCACTCTGTCACCAAGCTATGGTGCAGTGGTGCAATCATGACTCAGCGCAGCCTTGACCTCCCAGCTTCAAGCAATCCTCCCATTTCAGCCTCAACCTCCCAGGCTCAAATAATCCTCCCACCTCAGCCTCCCAAGTAGCTGAAACCACAGGCATACACCACCACATCCAGCTAATTTTTAAAATTTTTGTAACGAAATTAGCCAGGTACAGTGGTGCGCACCTGTAATCCCAGTCACTTGGGAGGCTGAGGCAGGAGAACTGCTTGAACCGGGGAGGCGGAAGTTGCAGTGAGCCAAGATCGCGCCACTGCACTCCAGCCTGGGTAACAGAGCGATACTTCGTCTCAAAAAAAAAAAACAATTTGTAGAGATAAGGTCTCCTTATGTTGCCCAGACTGGTCTCGAACTCCTGGCCTTAAGTGATCCTCATCCCTCGGTCAGTCAAAATGGTACCTGGGATTACAGGTGTGAGCCAGTGCATCCAGCCTGCTTTTCATTTTTAAGTAAGGAGGGTAGTTCCTCATAAAACAGTGAGTCTCAGACTTTTTCGTGTCTGGATCTTTTGCCAGAATTGGGACTTACCCCCATAAATCTTTGTTTTGTGGGTTAGAACTAGCAGCAGTTACAATATTGGAAACAGAAATAATGTTTTAAAAACTTATTAATTGATTTGGAGGTTATGTTAACATGCATAACATCTCAGTATTTCTATAAGAATAGTTCTGATCTCCCAGACTCCCTGGGAACCGGTATTTGAAAGTTGTGTCAATTGGTTTCAGAATATGAAAGGACACAACATAGGACAAATCTCAGAAAGTGACTATCTGAGCCTGAAAAGATAATATTAAATGAGTTAAATTTTTAGCAAAGGTGACTTAACCTTGAAAAGTTTGGTTCTTTGGTTTACTAATCAAGGCCTTTGCCTATACCATGAGAAGTCATTCTTTTTTCTTTCTTTTTTGGGACGAAATCTCACTCTGTCGCCCAGGCTGGAGTGCAATGAAGCGATCTCAGCTCACTGCAACCTCCGCCTACCGGGTTCAAGTGATTCTCCTGCCTCGGCCTCCCAAGTAGCTGGGATTACAGGTGTGCACCACCATGCCTGGCTAATTTTTTGTCTTTTTAGTAGAGACAGGGTTTCACCATGTTTGCCAGGCTGGTCTCAAACTCCTGACCTCAGGTGATCCACCCAAGTTATGGGATTACAGGAATGAGCCACTGTGCCCGGCCAAGAAGTCATTCTTTGTATGTAATCTGCCAAGACAGCAAAGATTCACTGTCTTATCCGAAAAATTTTCTGAGCTTTATGCTGACTTCACTGTCTGAAAAAGGAGATTCAGGCCATGTGTCTTTGACAGGAGAGGTCCAGAGCGGCACTGAGTTCCCCCTCAGCAAGCCAAATCAGGATGCACGTGTGGCCCACAAGTCCTACTGCTAGTCAGTGGGCTGAGAAGGGCTCTACCAGGTGTCTCTGCTGTAAAGCCACTATTTTCACTCTCAATCATTAGTACATGTTTGGGTGAGGTACTTTAAAACCATGGTACTTCAAAAAGTGCCATGCTGGCTGTGAAGGTGTAGGGGCCACCTAGGAGGACACTCAGAGGCCTCCACGAACCGAGAATCATGCTCCAGCTGTCAGTCAGCAAAGAGACAGGAACCTTGGTTCTCCAATCACATGGAACTGAATCCTGCCAACAACCTCGATGGGGAGTGAACAAACCTGGCCTAGCCAACACCTTGATTTCAGTCATATGACTGAACAGAGAACCCAGCTGAGCCCATCTGGACTTGTGTCCTACAAATCTATGAAATAATCATTGGGTGCTATTTTAAGCTAAGTTTATAACAACTTATTACACACCAAACAAACAAAAAACCACTAGGAAACTTTAACTCACTCATTTTACTTATTTATATCTGTATATGCTCACTGCTTCCTATTTGATTACATGGGTTATAATGTTTCTAAAGTTATTTATTTTGATGCTCAAATCATCACTAATTTTGCCTGTGACATTTCCCCCATCATGCTTTTAACAGGTCCTTACTTTCTGGATGTTCTATAAAACACAGTATTCTGGGTTCATAACATATTTTCCTGGCCCCAGGTTGGAACCAAGGAGTCCTGGTTCCATTAATGGAAAATGAGGTGTGGGTCTGGGCATGGTAGCTCACGCCTGTAATCCCAGCACTTTGGGAGGCCAAGGTGGGTATATCACTTGAGGTCAGGAGCTCGAGACCAGTCTGGTCAACACAGTGAGACCTCAACTCTACTAAAAATACAAAAATTAGCTGGGCGTGGTGGTGCATGACTGTAGTCTCAACTACTTGGAAGGCTGAGGTGGAAGGATCAGTTGAAACCAGCAGGCAGAGGTTTTAGTGAGCCAAGATCATGCCACTGCACTCCTGCCTGGGCAACAGAGTGAGACTCTGTCTCAAAAAATTAATAATAAAAAGAAAAAGAAAATGAGATTTGGAGGCCATGACCTGGGTGCCAAGTTTTCCTGTTACTATTCAGGTACCACACTCCTAGGCAGGTGCCTTCAGAGGTCAGAGTGTATGTAACACACAAACACACACACACTCTCTCTCTCGGTCCTATTTCCACATTTATTTAGATGCATCCATATGTGAACACACATATATAACTGGGGAGACGCAGAGGGAGGAGGAGGACAACGGGTTCACACTGTTATACCCATTTCCAATGCAGCTCCACAGTGTCCATTCCAATTTCCTGTCTTTCTGTATTTGTAGCTCACTCCAACATGAGAAACCTAGTTTCCCTTACTCTCAATGAATTTACGTATTTGTTCAATCCCCTGTGTGTAACCAAACTACTACCTCCATCACCCTCCTGGGTGCACCCCGACATCCCAGACAGCTGTCCCAACACGTGGGTGCCTCATCCGGCTTGGGTAAACCCCATGCCAGGTCACCCCGTGGGGGATGACCTCCTCACGCCCTCGGGAGCACCTGGGACCTCCCCCTGCCCAGCATCTACCTTCCTCTGTACCACCTAAAGGCCTCAGGACTGATCACTTTAGGAAGTGGAGTGTGGAATGCCTCAAATTACTAACTCACAAGAGGGAAAAATAGTAACTCGATGACCACAAAAAGATGATGCAAACACTGACCAAATGGTTAGAGTGGAAACAACCAGCAAAGACACCAAGGGTCCTGAAGAGGACCCAGGGTCTGTCAAAAAGGCATAGCCCAAAACTCACCAAGAGGAAACATCAGACAAACCCACATGGAAGGACACTGTTCAAACTAACTGGCCTGCAATCTTCAAAAATGACAAGTCGTAAGAACTAAGAAAGGTTGAAGAACTATCCCACATTAAAGAAGCCTAAAGAGTTACAACTAAAAGTAACACATGATCCTACACTGAATTCTAAACCAGGAAAAATGCAGCTAAAAAAAAAAATTAATAGGGCAAGTGAAAAATGTGCCTATTGACTGTTACTTGGAAGAATATGTATCCATGTTATCTTTCCTGATTTTGATAATAATACTGTTGTTATGTAAAAATGTTCTCACTCTTAAGAAATATACAATGGGCCGGGCGCGGTGGCTCAAGCCTGTAATCCCAGCACTTTGGGAGGCCGAGACGGGCGGATCACGAGGTCAGGAGATCGAGACCATCGTGGCTAACACGGTGAAACCCCGTCTCTACTAAAAAATACAAAAAACTAGCCCGGCGAGGTGGCGGGCGCCTGTAGTCCCAGCTACTCGGAAGTCTGAGGCAGGAGAATGGCATAAACCCGGGAGGCGGAGCTTGCAGTGAGCCGAGATCCGGCCACTGCACTCCAGCCTGGGCGACAGAGCGAGACTCCGTCTCAAAAAACAAATAAATAAATAAATAAATAAATAAATAAAAGAAATATACAATGAAGTCTTCAAGATCTATGACACCTTCAGCTTATTCACAAACAGTTCCGAAAAAAATGTCCCATGTAAATGTAAAAACATGCACGAACACACAATAGAGAAAGTACATGCGATAACATAAATGGTACAAAATCTTAATAACTGGTGAATCCAGAGAGAACTCATGGAGTTCTTTTTACTGTTACTGCAACTGTTCTGGAAGTTTGATATATCAAAAAAAGTTATTAAAACACTAATTTTCATCTCTAACATGATAGATTTTGTTTTGTCACCTAATGTTGCTTACTTTCTGTTTTTCTCAAGGATCGAATAATCTAGATAGAGTATATGTTTAACAGGCAAATCCTTTTTTTTTTTTTTTTTTTTTTTTTTTTTTTTGAGATGGAGTCTCGCTCTGTCGCCCAGGCTGGAGTGCAGTGGCCGGATCTCAGCTCACTGCAAGCTCCGCCTCCCGGGTTCATGCCATTCTCAAGTCTCAGCCTCCCGAGTAGCTGGAACTACAGGCGACCGCCACCTTGCCCGGCTAGTTTTTTTTTTGTATATTTTAGTAGAGACGGGGTTTCACCGTGTTAGCCAGGATGGTCTCAATCTCCTGACCTCGTGATCCGCCCGTCTAGGCCTCCCAAAGTGCTGGGATTACAGGCTTGAGCCACCGCGCCCGGCCCAGGCAAATTCTTTAAAACAATCACAGTAACTTCCTTTATTAATCTAATACAAATCTTTTCAATGAGTTAATTAACAGAACTCAAAAAAGAAAATTAAATACTACAAAGATATATGCTATCGGATACATTCATTTTACTAAGTGATGTATTTGTCACGAACACTCAAATTATGGCACTCCTTACATAAATGTGAATTTTAAAAGCTATAAAGATCAACTAGTTTGTAATTTTGGTCTCTAAAACATACTTGTTATTACAATCTGTAAAAAAAAATTGTGACTTTTCTTCATGAACTCTGCATATGTACCGCGGATGTCACAAAAACCAGACACAGTGCATGAAATCTGTCACACAACTTTTACTTAATGTTTCCAAGCCAGTAAGATTTAACAATAAAATAACGATTTACATAAGTAAAACCTCACAATTTTTTTTCTGCATTTCTTTTTTTGGCCTCATGAAGGAAAAAACCTTACAAATTAATACTTGACTTCTACTTTGAAGATAGTAAAGCTTAAATTCTTACAAATACTTCAGTCTTTCTCCCAATGGAATCTGTTCGCTTGCATTGGATGACAAGGTCTCTTTTCACTCCAGTTTAAGTAAGTCTGTGCCCCATCCCAACTCTTAAGTCCTACTTTTTTTCTTAACTAGTAATATTTTTACCTGGACAGATAATTTTTTCCTTTGACTCTTTTCCCAAACCTATTTTTTCTATGATGACACTTTTTTCCCAATTCTTAATTAGCTACCCTTAGTGTGCTTCATCAGCTATGTTTTAAAAAGCAATAAAAATCTAGTGAAAGTAAAAATACAAAATCACTATTGAATTTTCTGAAGTTTTTAATTCCTCACTGATTTATTCAACAAATTTTTTTGCAAAGCAGTGTATTAGGAGCCATAAAAATTTAAAGGTATTTAAGACAGTCCTTGTCTTTGAAGATTTTATAAATCTTAGTAAGCTATAAGGGAGTAAATGAAAAATATTTTTAATACCTCAACTATATTTATCACAATTAGAGTCAGAGAAATTAGGGAAATTACAAAAATAGCAATCAAACATATTTTGAACACGTTGGGTTTACATTTCAGAAGTTGCAAAAATACAGTCCTACCTATTATAGTTATTCCATTTCCATTTTAATTACAATACACATCGTAATTCTTCTAAACCTTACCTGACAAGGCTGAAGTCTTCAGGTAGCCATCCAGGCAGGGGAGAATGTCTTTGTAATAAGGCTGCATTACATGTCTGTCGATATAAATTGACCATTCTTCTAGAGCATTCAGGCCTACTTCTGCCAAGGGGGTATAGCTCAGGCCCAGTTTGAAAGCCATCTGTATGTTAACACAAACAAGTTAAACTAAAACACAAGAAATAAAAGATTTAAAGGAAAAAAAACACCACGTAATTGTGGTTTCTAATGAATACACCTTTTTATTGCTGGACGCCCGACACTACTGGAGTGTGCAGTCCAGGTAATTAGGAGGAAAGCAAGCAGCTGTCTCTGTGGCTGTGGTATACCGCAGCCTTTCAAGACACACAGGTTTAACTTTCACATCGACCTCCAAGTGCAGTTCAGAGTCACCAAGGGTCTAAGTCCCAAAGCCAGTAAGTGGCAGAAACAGACCCTGACCCGGGTACGCCTGTGAGGAAACGCTTGCTGGGACTGCCTTGGCAAGAGCGTGGTGTTTCCATGTGCTCTGGGACTCACAACAGTCCCAGATGTCTTGAACAGAGCCCAGATGGCTCTGTTCAAGACAACACCTACCTGCAGCGCAGGAATGTAGGCTCTAATATCGAGTTCGATGATGTCATGTGGCAGGGACAGAAGAAAGGTCAAACAGGAGGCCAAAAGTTCATCTTTGTATTGCTTCATTTTAACTGCCACCTTAACAAGAAAGAAGACAATAATGTATATCTGAATAGAGCCTACATTTGAAAATCAACTAAAAAGAATTTGCCCTATTCTCAAATACAAAAATGGGCATGTAGTCTTTATTGACATGACCACATTCACTTACAAATTACATACTAACCTCCAGGAAAGTTAATTTGTTGAAATGCTTAATACCTACTACATGGAAAAACAAGAATCTATTTCATTTTGAGTTGTCATCACTCAATTGAATTACGCTAAGAGAGCTCGAGGGCCTTTTTTTTTTGTAAGATAGAGTCGTGCTGCCACCCAGGCGAGTGCAGTGGTGCAACTCGGCTCACTGCAACCTCTGCCATCCTTCAAGCGGTTCTCCTGCCTCGGCCTCCCAAGTAGCTGGAATTAAAGGCACTCATCACCACATCTGGCTAATTTTTTGTATTTTTAATAGAGATGGGATTTCACCATGTTGGCCAGGCTGGTCTTGAACTCCTGCCCTCAAGTGATCCACCCACCTTGGCCTCCCAAAGTGCTAGGATTAAAGGCTTGAGCCACCATGCCTGAATGAGGGACTTTTGAAGCAAAATAACTTCCTCTACTAGTTTTTTTAGGACCTCACTCCCACTCTAGATTTAGCAAACACACTTTTGTTTTTATTTTTATTTATTTATTTATTTGAGACACAGTCTCGCTCTGTTTCCCAGGCTGGAGTGCAGTGGCACTATCTTGGCTCACTGCAACCTCCATCTCCCAGGTTCAAGCAATTCTCCTCCCCCAGTCTCCTGACCCGACACAATTCTTTTTTTTATTGAGACAGAGTCTCACTGTGTCGCCCAGGCTGGAGCACAGTGGCACAATCTCAGGTCACTGCAACCTCTGCCTCCGGGGTTCAAGTGGTTCTCCTGCCTCAGCCTCCTGAGGAGCTGGGATTACAGGCGTGCACCACCACGCCAGAATAATTTTTGTATTTTTAGTAGAGACGTGGTTTCATTACGTTGGTCAGGCTAGTCTCAAACTCCTGACCTTGTGATCCGCCCACCTCAGCCTCCCAAAGTGCTGGGATTAGGGCATGAGCCACCACACCCAGCCCCAATTCTTAAAATAATTATTTATGATCACTAGGATTTTTTCAATAAACATTCATTTAAAAATAGTTCATGATAACACTAAAATAAATCATTTAAAAATTACCTCTTTGCCAAATTTCACAAATAAAGCAAAGCAAGAATGCTTTTCTGGGTCTTCAGGAGAGTGTTTCAGACTCTTTGGACTAACTCCCTGTCAAATAAAACAGCAAGTTAGTACACTGAACAAGAATCAGGAGACTGCATCCTAATCCAGTGGTTCCCAGCCTGTCTTCAGAGGGGTGAATCCATTTCAAGTTACCAACATCCAATGAAGACAGGAGAGAGAATCAACTCTGCAGACATTTCAAGGCACAGGCCAGTCAGAACAAGAGGAGGGAAGGTGGCGGCTAGTGAGAAGCCATGGACACAACTAAGTCCATTCCCTCTTTCTCATCTCACCCTGTAATTCCCAGGTGGGCTCATCACGTGACTGACTGAAGCGTCCAGAATGCTAATCCAGTTGTTCTCAAACTTCACTAGGTGCCACAATCACCTGGTAGCTCCTAGCACAGGTGGCAGAGCCCTGCCCCCAGGGTTTCTGATGCAGGAAGCAATGCTCAAGGCTGCTGGTCCTGGGACCACACTTTGAAAGGCCTTGTTAATCTTACATAATTAGCCAGGTGCTTGAGCATCAGGGCAAAAAATGCTGCTAGCTTTTTAGAGTGCTATCTAACTGCCAGCCACTCACATATCAATTTTTTAAAACACATATAATAAAATTAGTAGACTTTAAAACTGCATAGGCCACAATCACATATTTTATGATACATTTATATAAACTCATAACCTAAAAAAATGCAAGATTCAACGTCCTGCAAAAAAGACTCACCTCGAAATATTTTATTTTCTTGGCATTTCTTACTGTAATAGAAAGCAATTTGTAGAAACCACTGATGAGGGGCAACCTTGTAGACTGTAAAATTAATTCATATGAAAATGAGTACACCCAAGGTTCAAAAAATTCTGCTTGTTTCTCAGGGAGAATCTCTCTGTAAAAACAAATTAGAAATCGAAGGTAGAAATTTTTATCATACTGATCTTAAAATTATAAGGGACACAAATAACTAAGCTACAATTCCATTGCATAACATTTTCAGGTATCCTAAAATGTTTAGTTATATCTATAATCCATTTTTCTCTACCTGAGGATCTTTTAAACATAAAAAATAATGAAAACTGTAAGCTAGGACACTTACAAACATTTTTAAAGATCTATATAATCGATTATAAAGTTTGTCTTTTATTATTTCTTTTTTTTTTTTTTTTTTGAGATGGAGTCTCGCTCTGTGGCCCAGGCTAGAGTGCTGTGGCGCAATCTCGGCTCACTGCAAGCTCTGCCTCCCAGGTTCACGCCATTCTCCTGCCTCAGCCTCCCAAGTAGCTGGGACTACAGATGCCCGCCACTATGCCCAGCTAATTTTTTATATTTTTAGTAGAGACCGGGTTTCACTGTGTTAGCAGGTGAAACCGGATGGTCTCGATCTCCTGACCTCGTGATCTGCCCACCTCGGCCTCCCAAAGTGCTGGGATTATAGGCGTGAGCCATTGCGCCCGGCCTATTATTTCATTTCTTGTATCTACATAAGGGATTTCCTATATTACAGCCAATAAGTAACAATCATTTTCATTCTTAAATAATTAGAATTTTATAAAATACCTGCAAAATTCCACCAGGTTAATGAAAGCCGAAAAATCTTTAGGTTTAGCCGGATGCAAGTTAGCCGCTGGATCTGAAGTCGGGATCATCCAAACACCAGGAGCCTCATCTCCGTTCTTAAAGAGTAATTGTAGCAAAGAAACATTGTACCATTCAATCACCAATCACTCAACAAATAACTTTCCAACTGACTTCATGGTCAAGGCCTGATGCTATGAAGAAAGAATGCAACAGCAAGAAAGACCAAGATGGGTGCTCAAGAGCTATGGTCTGGTAAGAAGTGCAGGACTTGCAGAAAGCGTTAACCAAAAGGACTCTCGGGAAGTGATGAGAGAATGGGACAAATAGAAAAATGCCAAGGGTGGGCAGCACTTCTTGAGGGAGCTAGCAGTAATGCCTTGACAGAGACAGATTTTTAACAGGTGACCTAGAGATTTCAAGTGAAGAAACAGAGAAATAGAGAAATTATTAACAGTATTAAGAAAGATAAATGAAAAATATGGTGTTTTGGAAGTGCACGAAGATCAGTTTTAAACATGCTAAGTTTGTGTCACCAAATTTGTGTTACCAAACACAACTGTGTATTCAAATTTAAAATGTTGCACAAGTAGCTAGAAATAGACAGCAGAAACCAATAAGGGAGGAGGAGGCTGGAGATCAAACATCTGGGAAGTGCTAACAGGTGGTTGTTGATCTGTTGGAACCAAGTTGGAAGGGCAGGGAACAGAGGAGAAAGGGAAGCCACTGAAGATAGCAATGAACACACACGTGTTCTAAAATGCAGGTCTGTCAGCTGACACAGTTCGAGGAAGTCCCTTTGGGCAAGTTTTTTTTTTAATAAAATTATTTTAGACATATGCAAAGCACAAGAGCAATAAAGCACACATCAGTGTTACTACCTATCATTCAGCATGAAAAAGAGAATACTGCAAGTACAACAAAGCTGATGTGACCACGGGTTTGTACCATTTTCCCTTCATGTTTCCTCTGCACATTCTCCCCATTACCTCTTGTCTAACTTCTCAGGACTGCAGGGGAGGTACTGACGCGTGAACTCGAATCAGCACAATCTAGTCTGAAACAATCACTGCAGTCGAAAGCAAGTGAGATGCCTCCCCAGGATCTCAGTTCTTTCTCGTCAGCCTAATTACCATGGAGTCCAGTTACCACCAATGCCTCAGACAAGAGCAGGGCAGCTCCAGGCTGGTGGCCTTAAGCCATGACTTACCCTTCTTTTTCTGAGACAGAGTCTCGCTCTGTCACCTAGGCTGTAGCACAGTGGCACCATCTCGGCTCACTGCGAGCTCTGCCTCTGGGGTTCACGCCATTCTCCTGCCTCTGCCTCCTGAGTAGCTGGGATTAGGGCGCCCGCCGCCACACCTGGCTAATTTTTTTTTTTGAGACAGTCTCTGTCGCCCAGGCTGGAGCGCAGTAGCGTGATCTCGGCTCAATGCAAGCTCCGCCTCCTGGGTTCATGCCATTCTCCTGCCTCAGCCTCCCAAGTAGATGGGACTACAGGCGCCCGCCACCATGCCTGCCTAATTTTTTGTATTTTTAGTAGAGACAGGGCTTCACTGTGTTAGCCAGGATGGTCCCGATCTCCTGACCTTGTGATCCACCCACCTCAGCCTCCCAAAATGCTGGGATTACAGGTGTGAGCCACCGCACCAGGCCTAAGCCACGACGTATCTTTAATCCAGGCTAGGAAAATTATGTGCAAAAAAAAGGGAGGGCATTTTCTTATTTCTCTTCCTATTATCTATACTCTTCTATCTCAGGAACACATTTAACACCTTGTACCACAAGTTTCCTTAACTATAAACAAGAGCAACCCCAGGTTTCCCTATCCTACACAAAGTCATTTCTACATAAGATTTCTGTCACTGTTTACTATTGCTAAGGAATAAGAAACAAATGAGCCTAGTAAATAACTTTTACAAAAAAAAAAAATTAACATACATAAATTACTTTTTGAACCATCTAGTAATAACATTTTCTATACAATAGGTTATATCCAACAGAAATGCATCAATGGCACATAATAATCCTGAAGAACCAAATTTCCTCCAGTCCTCCTCTACAAATGTGCTATTATCCCCTAAATATTTATATGCAAAGACAGTTGATACAAAAATGATGAAAAATTACTACTAATAAAAATTTCTAACCTCTTGTTCCCCAACAGTCTGTGTTTGTAGTGTAAGATCCAATTTCTCAACAATCTTCAAAACGGATTTTACAAATTCATCATAAAGTAAATGATTCAGACTTTCACTGGAGGAATTCACAGAGAAAAATGCTTCATCTGCTAAAATAGAATCCTTTAAATAAAAAAAAAACAATAAACTTCAAAATCTTGTGCAAAAAAGTATTAGTATGAGTATTTTATAAACATTAAGACACATATACAGATATATGTGCCGATTTGGGTATTATGGAAACAGTGATGATAAACTGTAGCAGATTTACCTGGAAGTTTTCAAGTTGCAAGTTACCTTCCTAAATTATTATAATAGCATTATTTCAGTCAGATATCATTTATCCAGTCATGTAACAAATACTTACTCTGTATATAGTGGTAAGTGAGAAGATTTAGGCAAATCCTTGTCAAAGCATTTACCCCAATTAATTTGTGGATGTGTATGCATAAACACAAATATGTGTAATATGCATCTACAGACACTATGTCTGTGTACATGTAAGGACATGCACGTATACTTATGTGCATACATAATATGCACACATATACAAACATACACATATATACATATATACAAATACATATATATCCATCCTCAGACTGGACCTGTTAGGAGGAACAGCTTAGCATGAGCTGTACCATCTCGCTATTTAAAATTAAAATGAGGACGCAGCAACAGTAACTAATTAATGTTAAAGGAATTCTATGTCTGTGTTTCTTTCAATTCATTTATTTCTACTCTCATTCTAACTTCCTGATTCATAGCTTTAATTTTTTATTTTTGAAGTACAGTTTTAAATTTTTGAAAGTTAGTAAAATATAATTCTGATATGTCTTATGTCTAAACTATGAAGACTAATAATAGAGGAAGTGAGGTACATTTATGGCTTTCAAATGGTAAACATTACCATCATCTGGTCAGAGGTCAGGAGATGTCTGAAGAGATCCACGTAGTCTTTGTATGTGGGCACCTTCCATTTGCCAGTTCTGACTTCCCCTGAAGCACGGTAGTCTTCAGATTCAGACTCGGGGCCCTGGTCAGAAAGACAGCATGACAATGTGTAATGATGGATTCTCAGAAGCAGCACTACTGCCAGAACATGCTGGTTTTCGGAATTTTCTAAATTAAACTGCCACCCGTAGGAGACCATATAATTAAGGAAGACACTGTATTATAAAAGCATAATTTAAAAAGCTGAGGTCAGGTGCGGTGGCTCATACCTGTAATCCCAGCACTCTGGGAGGCCAAGGTGGGTGGATCACCTGAGGTCAAGAGCTCGAAACCAGCCTGGCTGACATGGCAAAATGTCTCTACTCTAAACACAAAAATTAGCTGGGCAAGGTGGCGGTCGCCTGTAATCCCAGCTACTCGGGAGGTTAAGGCAGGAGAATCGCTTGAACCTTGGAGGGGAAGGCTGCAGTGAGCCAAGATTGCGCCACTGCACTCCAGCCTGAATGATAGAGCGAGACTCTGTCTCAAAAAATAAATAAATAAATAAAAAGCTGAAAAATACGTGATTCTTCTGTGACTAAAACTGTGATATACCAAGAAGTATTTCAATACAATATCCACTGAATGTGCTATAATAATCTTGCTTTCGTACCCAGTTCCATCTTTCATCTCATCATATGTCCTATAATTTCTGGGAACTAAGATACGCCTCCCTCAGCAATCTGTCCTAGAGTTTCAAGAGAGAAAACATTTTCTGGTTTACGAAAATGTATAAAACCTAAAGTTATGCTTAAAGATGTTTCATACCTTAGAAGTGTATTTGCCTAACAAAATACAGAGGTATTATATCCTATGCTTTTCAAAATGTAAGGCATTGCTAATAACTAAGAAAAGAACGGCCACTTTTGCAAAATTATATTCGAAAACCTCAGCAACATTCCTAACTTTCAGTGATAACAGATTAATTTTCTAAACATTAAATTCAGAATTTACCTTTGGAAGGACCACTGGTTTAGAACATATTCTGATTAAACCCTGATGCACTGAAAAAAGAAAAAAAAAACAAAAATGAAGGAAACACTGAAAAATAGAATCAAACGCTCAAAAAAAAAAAAAAAAAACCAGTCATTTTATTTTGGAACCCAACTTTACCTCTCAATTTATTTTCTAAGTTCATTAACAGCTTTAATTTTAAAACTTAAAATTATTGGCCAGGCGCGGTGGCTCGTGCCTGTAATCCCAACACTTTGGGAGGTCGAGGCAGGGGGAATCAAAAGGTCAGGAGTTCAAGACCAGCCTAGCCAATATGGTGAAACCCTGTCTCTACTAAAACTACAAAAATTAGCCAGGCGTGGTGGCAGGCGCCTGTAAGTCCCAGCTACTCTGGAGGGTGAGGCAAGAGAATCACTTGAACCCAGGAGGCAGAGATTGCAGTGAACCAAGATTCCACCACTGCACTCCAGCCTGGGAGACAGAGCAAGACTCCTGTCTCCAAAAATAAAGAAAAAAAACCCAAAGACGTAAAACTATTAAAATTCAGAGGTAATAGGATGAAAAAAGGATGAGATTTTGGTCTACCAAAATTTAGGAGTTCATCAAAAGTTGTATCAAAGATACAAAAGAATTTGATAAACAGATTCTCTTTACCTATATCAAATAATGTGTTAATTATCCAACATTACTCATAAAAACAATAAATTGCAAACTTACCCACAGTACTAATGCAATTCCTGAGAACTGGCCCTTTTGCTGCCAAAGCTAGGAACACCTTCACTATGGCTCTGCAACACACCAACTGCATTTTTGGACTGTACTGTGGGAAACTGTCTATCTGCATCACCACAAGGTGCTCCAGAACTGGAGTATACACCTCAGGAACCTACCGGAAATAATTAGCAAACCGTGAGTTAGAGGAGGGAATCAATGAACACAGGAATAATACAAATATTCTAAGTAATTACAACCGAATTAGACACTTGTTTAAAAAAAACATGGTTTGTCATCTAACCTGCTGCTTAACATTTATTACTGTGATTGCCTTAAAAAAAAAAAAAACAAAAAACACACACAGTAAAAATTGTCTTGAGGTGCAATTCTATCCCAAGCAACAATTCCAAATCTTTCAGAAAGATGGCAAGAGAAACAAATTTTTTTTTCCTGTTCTGGATAACAAAAAATCAAGTTTCATGACAATAATTGTATTGCCACAAAATACTAACTAAAACTGTCACATTGTTCCCAACAGTGCCTACACTAAATGTATTGTATGACTCCATCAAGTTATTTGAAGAAATGAAGATTAAATACTTAAAACTGTGCTGTTTAGTTCACTTACTGTGTCAAGGTACAGCAAGACACTAGCAACAGACTGGAGGAAGCTCGGCATCTGATAAACACGGTCGTCACCAGTGTCTGTCTGGGTGAGGAACATCTGCTTGCAACGCTGAATGAGCTCAACATACATGAAGTCAACATCTTTTGCGTTTATAACTTTGCAGGGCTTTAGAAAAGGGAAAACATAAGTTTTCATCAATCTTATCAAGATCAAAATAACGATATTTAAGGTGTCATGTTAAGCCATGTGATTATAAACACAAGTTTAATAAGGCTTTTTTTTTTTTTTTTTTTTTTTGAGATGAACTTTTGCTCTTGTCCAGGCTGGAGTGCAATGGCATGATCTCGGCTCACCACAACCTCCACTTCCCGGGTTCAAGTGATTCTCCCACCTCAGCCTCCCGAATAGCTGGGATTACAGGCATGAGCCACCATGCCTGGCTAATTTTTTTTTCTTTTTTTGTATTGTTAAGTAGAAACAGGGTTTCTCCATGTTGCTCAGGCTGGTCTCGAACTCCTGACCTCAGGTGATCTGCCCACCTCAGCCTCCCAAAGTGCTCGGATTACAGGCGTGAGCCATAAGCTTTTTAATTAAGAAGAAATACAGATATAAAATACAGTATCTGCCCAGGTACAGTGGCCCATGCCTGTAATCCCAGCACTTTGGGAGGCCAAGGCGGGCAGATCACCTGAGGTCACGCGTTCAAGACCAGCCTGGCCACCATGGTGAAACCTCATCTCTAAAAAAACACACACACACACACAAAAATTAGCCACGTGTGGTGGCGCACAACTGTAATCCCAGCTACTCAAGAGGCTGAGACATGAGAATCGCTTGAACCCGGGAAGTGGAGGTTGAAGTGAGCTGAGATCGCACCACTGCACTCCAGCCTGGGCAACAGTGAGGTTTCACCTCAATAAATAAATAAATAAATAAAATATGGTATCTCATTATAAAGATGCTTTGTATAATAATATGTAATCACATTTTCAATACTTATTCACACAGGAAGCATTTATTGGTTGTCAGCTATGTTCTAGGCACTGTTTAGACAGTGGGTACTGAGGACAAATGAAAGGCAGTCCCTGCCCCCAAGGCTGTCCATCTACAGGAGAGGCCAGGAGTCCATACATGACTGGAAGATGCTCCATGTCACGCTCCACACCACACCAGAGACATTTTTTCAAACTCACAAATGTGCTAATGCAATTGCTCAATTTCAGACTTTTCTAAGGCTTCTTTTCCAGGACTTCTGAATCCAGTCCAGACTCCCAGAGGATCTGATGGTGCACCTCGTTTCCCCTTTCCTGTCTATCATGCTCTAGCCACAGGGACAAGCTCAAGTCGGGGTAGATCACTGCGTAAAGGGAAAATCCCATGCGATCTTTTAGCTCAGAGCCTTCTGCCATTCTGTTTCTTCTGCCCTAAGCATATTTAAAGAAGGCAACAGAGACAAATGGAGATGAAGATTAAGAAAATGGGAATGGCTAGGCACGGTGGCTTACAGCTATAAGCCCAGTGCTTTGGGGACTGAGGCAGGAGGTTCGCTTGAAGCCAGGAGTTCAAGACCAGCCTGTGTAACAAAGTGAGATATCATCTCTACAAAAGATTAAAAAATTTGCTGGGCATGGTGGCTCATGCCTGTGGTCCCAGCTACTCGGGAAGTTAAGGCAGGAGGATCGCTTAGCCCTAGAAGTCAGGGCTGCAGTGAGTTATGATTGTACCGCTACACTCCAGCCTGAGAGGCAAAAAAGAAAAAGAAAAGAAAAAGGGAGAGGCCAGGAGCGGTGGCTCATGCCTGTAATCCCAGCACTTTGGGAGGCCAAGGTGGGCAGATGACCTGAGGTCGGGAGTTCAGGACCAGCCTCACCAACATGGAGAAACCCCGTCTCTACTAAAAATACAAAAATAAAATAGCCAGGCATGGTGGTGCATGCCTGTAATCTCAGCACTCGGGAGGCTGAGGCAGGAGAATTGCTCGAACCCGCGAGGCGAAGGTTGTGGTGAGCCGAGGTCATGCCATTGCACTCCAGACTGGGCAACAAGAGCGAAACTCCAACTCAAAAATTTAAAAAAAAAAAAAAAAAGAAAGAAAAAAAAGGGAGAGATTATAGGAAGAAAAAGGAATTTAGTTGTCTTTTCTACAAAGCAGAAGTCATAGAGTTCCACTAAGAAGAAATAACTAGGGTTATTCTTAACATTTTTCTTTAAAAAAATTTTTAAAGAGAGATAGTGTCTCCGTTGCCCACATTGGAGTACAGTGGCTCGATCATAACTCACTGCCACCTCTGCCTCCTGAGTTCAAGAGATTCTCCTGCCTCAGTCTCCCAAGCAATTGGGATTACAGGTGCACGCCACCACACCCGGCTAATTTTTGTATTTTTAGTAGAGAGAGGGTTTTATCACTTTGGCCAGGCTGGTCTCAAACTCCTGACCTCAGGTGATCTGCCCGCCTCAGCCCCGCAAGGTGGTGAGATTACAGGTGTGAGCTGCCACACCTAGCTAATATTCTTAAATATATCTCTTTCTGTCATATAAACTTTTTTTTTTTTAACTTCTCTTTCTAAAACTGAGTGAAATCAACTACAATTTTACTTTAGGAATAAGGAGCAGCATAGTATAGAGGGGAAACGTGTTTCTACTCTTCACGCTTGGACTTATGCCTTGGTTCTGTCAATTCTGAGTCTCTTAACAAGTTTCCTAATTTCTCTGGGTCTCGGTTTGCTAATCTGTAAAACAGAGTAATACTCAGCTCCTAAGGGTTAGGAGAATTTGAGATAAACACATATAAAGAATTCTAGTACATAGTAGACAGTGAAGGAATCTTAACTGTTAATAAACAACACTAATACAGTGACCCTCACGATATGTGGGAGGGATTGGTTCCAAGCCTCCTCAGTATACCTAAATCCATGCATACTCAAGTCCCACAGTCACTCTGTGGAAGCCTCATATACAAAAAGTCAGCCCTCTATATAAGTTTCAAATCCAGCACACACTGTATTTTTGATCTGTATGGCAGAAAAACATCTGCATGTAAGTGGACCTGTGCAGTTCACGCCCACGTTATTCAAGGGTCTGCTGTATTGTTGCAAGTATTAGACACTACTCAAAATGCAATAAATTAGATTCCTTTAAACAATCACGTGAAACCAAGACAAAATAGAGTAAGTTAATGAGACATACTCCTGCAAAAAGTCCATATCCACGGATAGCAATAGATAACTCCTTGTTGTTCGAATCCACATTTCTGATGATTCCATAAAACTGCTCCATAAAGTACTGCAGTTTACTTTTATGCATTTCTGCATTTTTCGCCACCATATTAGAAACCTGCAAATACATAATATTTTGAAATATTTAATAGCAATGGAATCTTTACAAATACGGAAAAACTAGAACTGTTTAGATGCTACTAATGTACTATTATAGTCACACGCAATTGCTTTAAATCATAAAGACCCTTTGCTTCCATTTTGCTTAGTCTCTATCAGGTTCAGAAAAGTGTCTTAAATAAGGTTATGTGATACATTTTTCCTAGAGAAGGGACTAAGAGACCGAGGATACGCCTAAGCCTGAAAAGAAAAAAAAAACAGGTTTTGAAGTAAGATTATCTGAGGAAGCAAAGAGCAGTCTTTAGAGCTCACCTGTCACCCACACAGTAAAAGAGAGTTGTCAGGGGACCAGTGATTTCAGACGTCATCAATAAATACAGTTCAGAACAATCAGAATGACAAGACATCTCAGTTTTCAAAAAAATAAGCTACAAACTATAAAGCTTAAATCAAGTGATGCAAGGGGAAAATGTCGTCTGAGAAGCAAATAGATCATTATTTACCAAACCAAGAGACAAGATCCTAAATGCAAGAACTTATACAGGTATTCAGAGAGCATTCCCCATTTCAGCACAAAGACTGTCCAGAATAAGAATGGAAGGAATCTATCTAGACAATTATCAAAGACAGAAAAAAAAACCCACCTTCGGCCGGGCACAGTGGCTCAAGCCTGTAATCCCAGCACTTTGGGAGGCCGAGACGGGTGGATCACGAGGTCAGGAGATGGAGACCATCCTGGCTAACACGGTGAAACCCCGTCTCTACTAAAAAATACAAAAAAAAACTAGCCAGGCGAGGTGGCGGGCGCCTGTAGTCCCAGCTACTCGAGAGGCTGAGGGAGAAGAATGGCGCGAACCTGGGAGGCAGACCTTGCAGTGAGCTGCGATCCGACCACTGAACTCCAGCCTGGGCGACAGAGCGAGACTCTGTCTCAAAAAAAAAAAAAAAAACCCACCTTCCATTGCCAATTTATCCATACACTTCCCAATCCCCCTAAAGCCACTAGGTCTTAGGGCGTGACCTTCGGGAACTTTGCTATTTGTTTTAGAAGAATGAAACATTGTATATACTGTTTCATAATTTACTTCTTCACAAAACATATTATAAATGTTTCTCAAGAAGTAAACAAACAACAATATCATTTTACTTAACTACAGAATACCAAATATTATATACGATAATGTGTAACCACCTAAACACTGCTAATTTTCTGTATTGTATTCCCAGTAAGCATGTTTTTAATGCATCTTTATTCAACTATTTCCTGTATATAATATTAAAGACTCGAAAATAATTATTCAACAGTAGCAGAGGACAGATTAAAACATTATGGCTCATAAATATCATTATATATTACACTGCCACTGAAAATTAATCATACAGATGTCGGCCGAGCGCAGTAGCTCACACCTGTCATCCCAGCACTTTGGGAGGCCAAGAAGGGTGGATTACCTGAGGTCAGCCTGGCCAACATGCTGAAACCCTGTCTCTAATAAAAATACAAGGTCGGGCGTGGTGGCTCAAGCCTGTAATCCCAGCACTTTGGGAGGCCGAGACGGGTGGATCACGAGGTCAGGAGATCGAGACCATCCTGGCTAACACAGTGAAACCCCATCTCTACTAAAAAATACAAAAATGTAGCCAGGCGAGGTGGCGGGTGCCTGTAGTCCCAGCTACTCGGGAGGCTGAGGCAGTAGAATAGCGTAAACTCAGGAGGCGGAGCTTGCAGTGAGCTGAGATCCGGCCACTGCACTCCAGCCTGGGCGATAGAGCGAGACTCTGTCACAAAAAAAAAAAATACAAAAATTATCCAGGCACAGTGGCAGGTGCCTATAATCCCAGCTATTTGGGAGGCTGAGGCACGAGAATTGATTAAACGCAGGAGAGAGGTTGCAGTAACCCAAGCTCACGCCACTGCACTCCAGCCAGGGTGACAGAACAAAACTCCATCTCAAAAAAAAAAAAAAAAAACATATAGATGTCACTGTGAGGAAAATATATTCAACATAGAGGAAAATCTTAAGGCCAAAAAATTATGTATCCTTTATGTAAAGTCCTCTTTCCCTCTTCCTCTGTCCTCACTCCCTATTCTGAAGTAGGAGGGAAGGAGGGTCTCTCTCCTTGCTTGGGGCCTCAGGTCACAAGGGATGATCTAATAATGGGACTCATGGTGGGGCTGGCCACACCTGGTAACAATGTGACTCGGAATGGGAACTTTGGGTCACACAGAATCCTTGGAAGCTGAGACCCAACAACCCACTATGCCTACAGGGTGGGTCCCCAAGGGAAACCCCAAACACAGAGGTTTGGGGGAGCACCCAGTCAGTGCTCCACACATGCTGTCACACATGGATGCTGGGAAATGAATGCTGCCCTGACTCCATGGGGATAGGACCAGGGAAGCTCCACATTTGGTACTTTCTTAGTCTCTACACCATGTGCTGCTTCCTTTGGTTGATTTTTATCTGGGCCCTTTAGATGTAATAAACCATAGCTGTATCAAATTTGAGGGTGTATTGGAAACTCCCAAACTTGCAACAGGTATCAGTGCTGAAGGCAGCATTGAGGATAGTTCTCTTGAACTTCTCCCCTGACTAAGCTCGTACAACTTTCTCACGAGATTAGCAGGTAGAATATATTTCCTCAATGAAACTCTAAAATCTATTCAATGTAGTTTTTGTTAAGAATTGGAGTGGGGAACTGAAAAGTCTCTGGCAAGGATGTGAAACAGAGATGTCTGCGTGGTTCACTAAAGACAACCAGCGCAGTGGAGGGAGGGCTGGCGGGCTTCCCTGCGGGCCCATGCCCCACTCAGCCCTGTGCTAGGAAAGGCAGGCCATCACTAGGGAACAAGGCCCCAGGGGTGCCACCAGGGATGACCCCTCTGCACACATCCCAGACACTCCTCCTTGCTAACAAAGCATGAAATTCTGTCAAGATGTTTATTGCAGTAAATGTTCACTGAGATGCAAACATATTCATATGAATCAGTAAAAAGTAATTCCTCAGATTTTTATTTCCCTTAGCAACTAAGGCCAGCCAAGTTCAGCGGAACAGAAGTTTTATGAGGAGGACCAAGAAGAGGTAACCTAAAAGCCAAGAGTGACTTCAGGGAGAACACAGTCTGACAGGAAGGCCAAGTACAGCAGGGAGGCTAAGGAGGCAAGAGGGACAGGCGACAGAGGCAGGGGCCAAAGACAAGACCCATTGGCTCAGTTTTTTGGGAGGCAGGCCCAGACCTAAAAAAAGGATGGCAGTGCTCTCTCTTCTCCTTCCACACATCCTGGCTGTGACTCTCAAGCTAACACAACTGCAACACTGTTCACACAGGTTTGCAAGGATACCCTGTGAATGCAGTTACTGTTTACCCATGTATATAGCAGGGCCCCTAAGAAAACGTTTATTGTGAATCTCCAGTCCTTTCCCTCAGAGCAACCCCAGAAGTCCACTTCCTTAGTGGCCAGGCCCCTGCGGACATCTCTGGAAGCCCAGGATATCCTGGAGACCAGCGCTCAGAATGACAAGCAAGGTCTCCTCAGCCGACCAGACAAGCTTCCACATACGCAGGTGCAGATTCTATAACCACCTCCTATCGAGGTGGAAAATCCACAACGGCAAAGAGGCGCTCCTCGTTTTCAAGTTGACACACAAGCATCTATCTGTCCCCTGGAGACAGCTGGCCCTCCTCTTCCAGAAGAGATGGGGCTCAGCTATCCTCAGGCCTCCACCCACTCTCCAGCTCTGACCTCCCAGCCCTTTCGGCCACCTCCTCACCACCATGTCTTCACTCCATTAGACTTGTCTCAATCTGGGCTCTGAGGCCCTAATCAAATCTGGCATCTCCTTAGCTCTCTTTCAGTCTGGCTGCCTCCCATGAGGCTGGTTGATCAACAGCTTTCTGCTTTAAATACTACAGAAGCTAACAGATCAACTTATAT
Organism: Macaca thibetana thibetana; assembly: GCF_024542745.1. NCBI lineage: Eukaryota > Metazoa > Chordata > Mammalia > Primates > Cercopithecidae > Macaca > Macaca thibetana. The sequence continues at coordinate 96,828,851 of NC_065585.1, read as the reverse complement.
TTATTTTCAAACACGTATGCATACAATGGGAATTTAATTCTGTGTGTGAAAGAATATTGTTAAATGACAGTTGAATGTGTGGTACCTGTTTCAGAAAGGATTCCAGGGCTGAAAGTGCAGCTTTTTTCAACTCTACATTTGTGTGGGCACACCACTTTAACAAGACTTCAAATAGAGACACGTAGTTGTCCAGAAGGCAGGTGCTAAACTGAGATGCATGCAGGGCAAATAGGCGCAAGCCAGCTGCAAATGCAAAAGCCATTATATTTAAAATCAGACGACATAAGACAGAACAGAAAACCAAAAAACCTGCAGGGATATGTCAAAGTCAAGACCGTGGTCAGGAAGATCTAGTACCATTACACTACAGTAACCCAGGGATCCCTGTCAGCCTCTAACGCTGCCAATCAACAGGCCCAACTTCACTAACAAATCCCAATACAAGGGTCAGAAGTGGAATCAGGATTCATTGAGGCAAAGGCAGAATCAAACAGCCTGGATCCCCTGAAAGATATCCTAAAATAAAATGATTTCAACCATGTAACCTGAGTATCACCATTTCAGCGAGCTTATTAAGTCACCGAAAGCCTCCCTGTAAATAACTGTGTGTGAAACATCACAGATGTTATCACATTTGCTTTCATTCAAAGTTTAAGCAAAAGCTTACCTGAGATGTTAATTTAGTAATCTAAACTATTATACCTCATTATAAACAGAATCCTACCTGAGGGCACAGCATATCTCTTCAGATCAATCTATTTTAGAAAAAAAAAAATTCACCATCAGTATTTGAAAGACTATACTGTAAAGGCATTAGAATAATATTAATAGTAATATTAATCCTACCTGAGGACGAATTGCCTTTAGTACAAAATTAAAAATCTCCCTTGATGTCTGGGGATCTAGGGAAATACCAAGAAGCCTCTGTTACAAATTGTAATAACAGTATCACATGACACACTTTACAGACAGCTTGACACCTATATTAACCCCATTAGTCTCTTGTGAATTCAGGAGAAACATCTTTCATCATTCCATCTAGCTAAAGTTGCAAGTTATTACTGCTGCACGGTTACGACTGCGAGAAAACAGAAAGAAAATCTGTAATAACAAAGACATGGTTTAAGCACCAACCCATCACTTACAAGCTCTGAGAGATTTAAACACCGACTCATCACTTACAAGCTCTGTTAGATAATCTCTCAGAGCCTCAATTTTCTTATTTGCAATAGGGACAGTATATACCTTTCTTTTAGGATAGTTTGGAGGATTAAATAAAATAACTTACTCATGGCCAAACATACCATTTCTCCCCAATACACCCAGGCATTTACTCAACACGTAGTACATGTAAGAAGAAGAAAAAAAAAAAAAAACAGGAAAAAAACAGTACACGCCAAGATATTATGACAATTACAAATACAAATAAATTATGATCTTTGACCTCGGCATACTTATTAACTAAAAGGGAAGATAAAACGGGCATACAATTATAACATGAGGCTCTAATCCTGGCCTGACTGACATCACAGTTATTTGCATAACTGTCTCCCACCGGATTATTCATTGTAGCTATAGAGTCATGCTTTATTCATCACTAATTTCTCTACCCTTCTAACAGTGACTCGTAATCAACAAAGACTCAAGAACTGTTTGCTTTTATTGCAAGGACTGACATATTTGAGACAGAGCCCTGATGATGATGTGATAGGAGCTGGAGAGAGAATGTGGTCAGAGAGGCCTTAAAGCAGAGACACATCTGCATGGTTGCAGGATGGTGGCATAAAAAAGATACAAAAAAAAGCTACTTTGGAATTCATGACAAGCAGATTTCTTCTGACTATGAGTATTCTATAAAGGCTTTCCAGATATGGGAGCATTTGTTCTGAGACTGAAAGAATAGGTACTAGTTGGGGAAAAGGTCATTCAAATAGAAAGTAATCATGTTAGTAAACACAAGTGTGCAGACACAAGGACACCCACAGTATACAGTGGGTTTGGGGTGTGGGGACTTGGCAAAGACAGACTTCTCCAGGCTCTGCCCTCCATGGTCCACTCTCCTGCAGCCCGTCCCTCTAGTGGCCCACTCCATGTACAAGCATAGTCTTGTTCTGCTTTTTTCAATGTGGTAAAACACACATATTTATCATTCAAACAATGTGTACAGATACAATTCGTTGGCACTAAATATATTCACACTGTTGTGTAACCATCACTATGGTCTATACCCAAAATGTTTTCACCATCAAAAACAGAAGCGTGCCCATCAAACACTAACTCCCATTTCCCCTCCCCCAGCCCCAGTAACCTCTATTTTACTTTGTCTCTGTGAATCTGACTACTCTACATACCTCGTGTAAGTGAAATCACACATTGTTTGCCTTTCATGGCTGGCTTATTCCACTTAGCAACCTGTCTGCAAGGTTCATCCATGCTGCAGCATGTGTCAGACTTTCCTGCCTTTTCAAGTCTGAATAATGTTCCATTCATCCCTGGATGAACACTTGGGTGGTTCTGGCCCTTTGGCTTACTATGGATTTGCTGCTAGGAACACGGGTGTGCAAATTCTGTTTGTTTCTTTTTTTTGAGACAGAATTTCGCTTTGTCACCCAGAATGGAGGGGAGTGGCATGATCTTGGCTCACCACAACCTCCACCTCCCGGGTTCAAGCAATTCTCTGCCTCAGCCTCTCGAGTAGATGGGATTACAGGTGGCTGCCACCACGCCCGGCTAATTTTTTTGTATTTTTAGTAGAGATGGGGTTTCACTATCTTGGCCAGGCTGATCTTGAATTCCTGACCTCATGATACACCCGCCTCAGCCTCCCAAAGTGCTGGGATTACAGGTGTGAGCCACCATGCCCTGCCTGCTTCTATTTTTTTTAAACCATCTCTTCGCCAGGTGCAGCAGCCCTCAGTCTCTCACAAACAGTCTCTCAATCCTACACTAACTCACATCCCACACCCAACAGCAGTCACGCAGACCCCTGTGAAACATCTCTTGGCCCACATCCACTCCTTTTTGAAAAGCCCTCGCTCCCACTCCATCTGGAATGAGATCCCAGCTCAGAAAACTCTCACACACCAACCCTGTGTCCTTCCCATCTCACTCTGGCCCACCTTGTGTACCTCCACACTCTCGACACGCCAGCTTTTATAGACCCTCGGACCACTGCATGCAGGCTAAGCACAGGGTCAGAGGCTGGCCGAGCATGGGGCCGGGTGCTGAGCACCCGCTGCCTGGAATGACTGCTCTTCCCAGCACTTCCCCAGTTGTCTCCCTCTCCTCCTTCTGACCACGACTTCTGCGTTACATCCTCAGAAAGTACCAGTGGGTCGTCTGCTCCACTTCTCCAAATTCTGGCATTCCTCTTCACTACACCCCACCTCTGGGCATTGCTGAACCCCAAAATCAGCAGAGCTGCTTTATTTGTTCATCTGTTTCCTCCACTAGACTGAGCTCATGATGGTAGGAACTTGGTGATTTCAATCACTGGTTTAACACCAAGTTAATCACTCTTTAGATAGATGGCACCCACAGCCAGGCACAGTGCCTCAAGCCTGTAATCTCAGCACCTTTGGGAGGCCAAGGCTGGTGGATCGCTTGAGCCTAGGAGTTCAAGACCAGACTGGGCAACATGGTGAAACCTCGTCTCTACTAAAAACACAAAAATTAGCCGGGCATGGCATCGCACACCTGTAATCCCAGCTACTTGGGAGGCTGAGGCACAAGAATCACTTGAACGCAGGAGGCAGAGGTTGCAGTGAGCCGAGATTGCACCACTGCACTCCAGCCTAGGTGACAGGGCAAGACTCAGTCTCAAAAAGAAAAAATAAAATAAAAATTACCAGGGCAAGGTGGCACGCACCTGTAGTCCCCAGCTACTTGGGGAGGGCCATGGTGGGAGGATCATTTGAGCCCAGGAGGTTGAGGATGCAGTGAGCCCATATCACAGCACTGAACTACAGCCTGGATAACAAAGTGAGACCCTGTCTCAAAAACAATGTTTACATATATATATACACACACACACACACGTATACATACACATATATATACAAATTTTTTTTGAGATAGAGTCTCATTCTGTCACCAGGCTGGAGGGCAGTGGCGCGATCTCGGGTCACTGCAGCCTCCGCCTCCCGGGTTCAAGATTACAGGCATGTGTCACCATGCCCAGCTAATTTTTGTATTTTTGGTAGAGACAGGGTTTCACCATGTTAGCCAGGATGGTCTCAATCTCTTGACCTTGTGATCTGCCCGCCTTGGCCTCCCAAAGTGCTGGGATTACAGGCGGGAGCCACCTTGCCCAGCCTTATAATTTTAATAACTCATTCATACAGTCTGTACTTCCTGGGTGCCTTATATATATGTATGAACAAATTAGTATTTAGTGCTTGAAGTCACATGATCGTGGCATCACAAAAATAGTATAAATTTTAGCCTCAGACCAAGGCTTAAATCCCAGACTTGTCATTTGTTAGTTTCCTAGTGTTGCCATAATAACTTACCACTAACTTAATAGTTTAAAACAATACAGATTTATTACCTATAGTTCCAGAAGTGAGAAGTCTGAAATGATTCTCATATTGAGCTAAATTCAAGGCATCAGCAGGGCTGTGCTCCTTCTGAGAGGCTCTAGGGGAGAACCCTTTTCTCGCTTCTCCAGCCTTGAGAGGCACCCCCATGCCTTGATTCCTGCCACCTTCCACATCCCCTTACTCTGGCCTCCTCTGTGCCTCCCTCTTCCACATGTAAGGACCCTGTGATCACACCAGGCCCATGGGGATGATCCAGGATCATCTCTCCACTTCAAGGTCAGCTGATTAGCAACCTTAACCCTGCTATGCCATGCAGTGTAACAGGGATGAGGATGGGAAACCCTGGTGGCCATTATTCTCCTAACTACACAAGTCACTGTGACTTGGGGCAAGTTACTTAACCTGTCTGAGTTGCAGTTTACTAATCTATACAACAGAGACATTTTACCTGCCATGCAGATTCATAATAGGAACTTGCCTTGCAACATGTCTAGAATAGTCCTTAACACACAAAAAATGAGCACTAAGTGCTACTATTTTCCTTCCACTATAAATGTTCACTGAGTGCCCGTTATAAGCCAAGTACACATAAAGACAAATAAGCACCATCACCTGCCAGCAGGGTCAAGGGAGAGAATCAAACATATGACCTAAGAAACTTAAAATATGACCGTAAGTGCTGTCACAGAGGGGAGTACAGAGGCCAGAGGAAGTGGCTCACCTCAGGGGAATCATAACTGCTTCCTAAAAGGGGTGACGGTTGAAAAGCAGCTGAGGAAGTGGGAGCCACAGGATACAGGAGAGAGGAGAGAGAACATAGGAAGGAAAATTACACAGGGCTACTCTAACAGTCTTGATAAGCAAGGAAGAAGGCATGGGTAGAAACATTAGCTTAAAATGAAACTGCTGCTTACATAGGTTAAAAAAAATCACTGGATATAAGCAATTTTGTAAGTTTCAACCTAATGGAAGAAAAACACAGAGTAGGTACAAACATTTGGTAATTACTTGAGGATAAAGTGATAAGGACGCCAGGGGTGGTGGCTCATGCCTTATAATCCCAGCACTTCGGGAGGCTGAGGCAGGTGGATCACCTAAGGTCAGGAGTTGGAGACCAGCCTGGCCAACATGGTGAAACCCCATCTCTACTAAAAATACAAAAATCAGCTGAGCATGGTGGCACATGCCTGTAACCCCAGCTACTCGGGAGGCTGAGGCAGGAGAAAGGCTTGAATCCAGGAGGCAGAGGTTGCAGTGAGCCAAGATCGCGCCATTGCACTCCAGGCTGGGTGATAAGAGCAAAACTCTGTCTCAAAAAAAAGAAAAAGTGATAAGAAAGAGCAAAGGAGTTTTTTTGTCCCCGCTTAAGATTATTTTAGGATCAGCTAGGTGCAGTGGCTCACACCTGTAATCCCAGCACTTCGGGAGCCGAGGTGGGCGGATCATGAGGTCAGGAGATGGAGACCATCCTGGCTAACACGGTGAAACCTATCTCTACTAAAAATACAAAAACAAAATTAGCTGGGTGTGGTGGCGGGTGCCTGTAGTCCCAGCTACTCAGGAGGCTGAGGCGGGAGAATGGCGTGAACCCAGAAGGTGGAGCTTGCGGTGAGCCGAGATCACGCCATTGCACCCTAGCCTGGGTGACAGCGAGACTCAGAAAAAAAAAAAAAGATTATTTTAGGATTAAAAGTTACATTTGTCTTTTCAGAAAAAGAAAAGAATTTCATTGGCCAGGCGTGGCAGGTCATGTCTATAATCCCAATGCTTTGGAGGCTGAGGTGGGAGGATCACTTGATGGGAGTTCAATACCAGCCTGGGCAACACAGCGAGACTATCTCTGCAAAATATAAAAGGAGCCAGGCATGGTGGTGCCTATAGTCTCAGCTATTCTTGAGGCTGAGGTGGGAGAACTACTTGAGCCAGGAGTTCAAGACTGCAGTGAGCCATGATTGTATCTGTGAGTAGCCACTGTACTCCAGCCTGGGGAGACCCCATCTCTTAAAAAAATTTAAAAAATGAAAAAACTGAACTTCAGCAAAATAAGGGATTTTTGTGTACCAAAAGACATAATCAACACCATGAAAATGTAACTCAAAAAATGAGAGAAGGGCCAGGTGCAGTGGCTCACACTTGTAATCCCAGCACTTTGGGAGGCCAAGGTGGGCAGATCTCTTGGTTGGAGACCAGCCTGGGCAACATGGGGAAACCATGTCCCTTCAAAAAGTACAAAAATTAGTCATCTGTGGTGGCATATGCCCGTGGTCCCAGCTACTTGGGAGGCTGAGGTAGGAGGATCACTTGAGCCCAGGAGGTGGAGGCATGCAGAGAGCCATGTTCGCATCACTGCACTCCAGCCTGGGCAACAGAGTGAGACCCTGTCTCAAAAAAAAAAAAAGAAAGAAAAGAAAAAGGGAGGGAGAAAATATTTGCAAATATATATCATATATCTGATAAGAAACTGGTATCTAACTAGGCATAGTGGCTCACGCCTGTAATCCTAGTACTTTGGGGAGCCAAGGCAGGAGGATTACTTGAGCCCAGGAGCTAGAAACCAGCTTGGGCAACATGGCAAAACCTTGACTCTACAAAAAATTTTTTAATATTAGGTGTACACCTTTGGTCCTAGCTACTTGGGAGGCTAATGTGGGAGGATTCCTCGAGCCCAAGAAGTTGAGGCTGCACTGGGCCACGTTTGAGCCATTGCACTCCAGCCTGGGTGAGAGAGCAAGACCCTGTCTCCAACAAAAAAAAAAAAAAAAAAAAAAAAAGAAAGAAGAAAATGATATCTACAACTCAACAAAAAGTCAAACAAACCAATTAACCTAAAAAATGGGCAAAAGATCTGAATAGACATTTCTCCAAAGACACACAAATGGCGAGTAAGTACATGAAAAGATGCGCAACCAACATTATTCATCATCAGGGAAATGCAAATCAAAACCACGAGACATCCCTTCATAACCATTAGGCATTAGGATGTCCACTACCAAAAATACAGAAAATGAGAAGTCAGTAAGGATGTGGAGAAGCTGCAACCCTTGTGCACTGCTGGTGGGAATGTAAAATGCTGCAGCCACTGTGAAAAACAGTATGACGATTCCTCAGAAAATTTAAAACTAAGGTTACCATACAATCCAACAATCATAATTCTAAGTATATACCCAAAAGAATCCAAAGCAGGGACTGCCAACAGATTTCTGTACAATGATCATGGCACTACTACTGAGAATAACCACTAAGTAGAGGCAAACCAAGTGTCCATACATGGATGAATGAATCAACAAAATGCAGTGAATACACACAGGAATATGATTCAGCCTTTGAAAAGAAGACAATGCTGACACATCAGGATATGGACGAACCTGAAAGACACTAGCCTAAGTGAAATAAGCAACACAGAAAAAGCTACATACCATGAGTTCATCTGTATAACTTTTTGAAATGACGAAACCACAGACGGAGACAGATGAGCCGTTATTAGGGGGCCAAGACGGGGGAAGAGGTTAACTATGGCTCTAACTAAGTCAGTAGCACACGGGACCCTTGTGCTAATCAACCTGTTCAATATCTTGACTACAATGGCACATACACGTGACAGAATTACACAGAACTCGCTGGGTGTGGTGGCTCATGCCTATAATTCCAGCACTTTAGGAGACCAAGGCGGGCAGATTACTTGAGCCCAGGAGTTCAAGACCAGCCTGGGCAACATAGTGATATCCTGTCTCAATTATTAAAAAAAAAAAAAAAAAAATTTTTAAAGGGCCGGGTGCAATGGCTCACGCCTGTAATTCCAGAACTTTGGGAAGCCGAGGCAGGTGGATCACTAGAGCCCATGAGTTTGAGAACAGCCTGGCCAACATGATGAAACTCCATCTCTACTAAAAATACAAAAATTAGGCCAGGCGTGGTGGCTCACGCCTGTAATCCCAGCATTTTGGGAGACCAAGGTGGGCAGATCACTTGAGGTCAGGAGTTCAAAACCAGCCTGGCCAACTTGGTGAAACCCCATCTCTACCAGAAATACAAAAAAAATTAGCGGTTTAGTGGCGAGCGCCTGTAATCCCAGGTACTCAGGAGGCTGAGGCAGGAGAATCACTTGAATCTGGGAGGCAGAGGCTGCAGTGACCTGAGATGGAGCCACTGCACTCCACCACCCTGGGCGACAGAGCAAGACTCCATCTCAAAAAAAAAAAAAAAAAAAAATTAGCCAGGCGTGGTGGTGCATGCCTATAGTCCCAGCTATTCAGGAGGCTGAAGTGAAGAACTGTTTGAACCTGGGAAGCAGAGGTTGCAGTGAGCCAAGAAAGTACCACTACACTCCAGTCTGGGCGACACAGCAAGATTCTGTCTCAAAAAAAATAAAATGTAAAACAACTGCACAGAACTAAATACACCTACACAAATGTGTGCATGTTAAACTGGTGAGATCTAACAAAGCTCAGCGGACAACATCAATGTTAACGCCCACCATGCTGTTGTGCTGTAGTTGGGAAAGATGTCCTGGGGAGGGCCCACAGGTCCCTCTATATTATTTCTCACTACTGTATGTGAATTCAGGATTGCTTAAGAGTTCAAAGATATAATCAGGCATTGCTGGTTAGACTTAGTTTTTGAATAAAGAAAATCAAGTGAAGCCAAGCAATACCTTCTTCCATGGACTTAGTGAAGTTGCAGAGAAGTGAGGACAACCCCTTCAGACATCCTGCCAGAACAGGTAGTTTGGGCTCTCTTACTGCTGATGTCATCTAAAAGGAAAGATTTAAGAAAATGTCATTACAAGAAAAAAATACAACCACGTCTACGGAAGCAGAATGTCATAAATTTTATCATACCTGGGTCTTAAGTTCACCCAGAAAAGCGCGGAACAGGTTTTCTGCATTATTTATCATCTCACTAGGATGAACTTCACCCAATAATCCCAGGAGCTCATACACTTTTTCTAAAACTGAAAAGAAAATTTTAGACAAGGGCTCAAACTACATTTAAATAAGTTATACTAACCAAAACGTATGAAGAAAATAAAATAATGTGAAGTTCAAAATTAATTTTACAATAAGATATATAAAATATAAAGCTTTTAGGGCTGCATTTTTTCCTAAGTTTTATGCAAATGTATTAATCATATTTGACATGTGAGTTTTCCATTTAAAGGAATAATTTTGTAAAAATTAACATTTTTAGGAAGGGAAGTCTTCACATGTTTTTTGGTTTCATTTTGGTTTATTTTCAGCAAAAAGGATTCATCTGTGAAACATATAAGACCTTGGTAGAGAAAATCTAAGTCTTACGCTAATAATTTGTTAATATTAACTTGCTAAACTATTTGAAAATAACATGTAAATGCATCTCACCTGTATCTGGTATTTTTTTTTTCAATGCAAGTTCTCCATAGAATTTACTAAATAATTCTCCAATTTTAAATTCATCCATGAGTCTAGAACTTCTAAAAGTCTGAAGTAACTAAAAGAATACAAATTAGTACATCAATGTAGTGTGGGAATCAAGAAAAATAAAATAATACAAATTAGCATTCTCTCTAAAGAGGGAAATAAAGGGATTCCTCTATCTCAGTGCCTCTGCACACAGCAAAAGTTCAGAATTAGGTGTGTCTCAAGGATTTACACTTGGTCTCTCAGGATTCACATCCACCCAGCTTATCTGGAAATTAGAGGTTGAGATGGGTGGTGTAAGAACACCAGAGGAAGAATACTCTAGGCTTAACTGTTACCTTCCCAAGAAACCAACATGACTAGAACCTTTCTCCCAGAAGCCTACAAAACCAAGGACCAACCAGAAACAAAGGAATTCTAAAATACAAATGCCAAAAAAAAAAAACAGAAACAGGTCACAGTAACCCCAACAACCACTTAATTGCAACATATCAACCGATTCCTGCTGGACACGGTGGCTCACGCCTATAATCCCAGCACTTTGGGAGGCCGAAGCAGGCAGATTACAAGGTCAGGAGTTCAAAACCAGTGTGACCAACATAGTGAAATCCCGCCTCTACTAAAAATACAAAAATTAGCCAGGCATGGTGGCACATGCCTGTAATCCCAGCTACTCAGGAGGCTGAGGCAGGAGAATCGCTTGAACCTGGAAGACAGAAGTTGCAGTGAGCTGAGATTGCACCACTGCACTCCAGTCTGGATGACAGAACAAGACTCTATCTCAAAAAAAAAAAAAAGAAAAAAAAACATATGAACTCTTTCCCAGTGCTAAGATTTTAGGAAAAACCTCAGAGATACAAGGTGATCTTTCAGCAATTCCTAACAGCATTAGGTTTTGCCAAAGGCAGTAAGGGTGATAAATGAAAGAGCAATAAATTCTTTAGTCATTTTCCTATTTCATTCTGCTCACAACTCAGAATTCTTCTTTTACTGCCCAGAAGAGTCTGAGAACAAAAAGTCAGGGTACTGTCAGGTGATGGTTGGAAAATGTGCATATTACCCATACATCAGTGTGATTAGATCCTATCCTTCCCCAAACACATCACCCAAAATACAACTCAAAACTCTGACTTTCTTTTAAAAGTTATACGTTTAATATAAAATGCACGTACTTAAAAACATAATTACCTTAATAAGAAGGTCCAGGGCTGGAATTTTACATTTAGCAGCTCTATCTTTTGTATAAACACTGGTACAAGTATTCTAGGTTTAAAAAAAAAATAACCAAAATCATCAATAAGATATAAAAACTGAGACTCAGCAATATCTGAAACTACGTCTCAAAGAGGAGCAATATCAAAATTCAGTATTTAGCTGTGGAAAATATAACATTAGGCTGGGCGCGGTGGCTCATGCCTATAAACCCAAAACTTTGGGAGGCTGAGGTAGGCGATCACCTGAGGTCAGGAGTTCGAGACCAGCCTGGCCAGCATGGTGAAACCGTCTCTACTGAAAACATAAAAATTAGCCGGGCATGGTGGCACACGCCTGTAATCCCAGCTACTCAGGAGGCTGAGGGAGGAGAATCGCTTGAACTCGGGAGACAGAGGTGGCAGCGAGCCAAGATTGTGCCACCGCACTTCAGCCTGGGTGACAGATCAAGACTCCGCCTCAAAAAAAGAAAAAAGTATTCACCAGACTCCGTGGTTGGTGTCTGCAATCCCTTTGGGGATTACAGTGTGGTTCATGCCTGTAAGCAATTTGGAAGGTGGAGACGGAAAGATCACTTGAGCCCAGGAGTTCGAGACCAGCCTGGGCAACAAGGCAAAACCCTGTCTCTACCAAAAAAAAAAAAAAAAACCCACAAAAATTAGCTGGGCATAGTAGCACATGCCTGTGGTCCCAGCAACTTGGGAGGCTGAGGTATGAGAATCACCTGAGCCCACGAGATGGAGGATGCAGTGAGCCATGATCACACCACTGCACTCCAGCCTGGATGACAGAGCAAAACCCTGTCTCACAAAATAAAAATAAATAAACAATAAAAATACAAATACAAATTATTATTATTTTTTTGAAATGGAATTTCGCTCTTGTCGCCCCGGCTGCAGTGAAGTTATCAAGAAGCCGTCAGGGCCCCAGGGAGCCCAAGGTGCTACTGCCACCTCCTCAGGAAAGAAATTATCAAAGTAGTTTCTCTGACAAAGGCCTTAGCTTACTAAATCTAAATAACTAATGGGCAACAAGAGCAAAACTCCATCTCAAAAAAAAAAAAAAAAAAACTAATGAAGAGCCCACTTCATTTGTAACACAATGAAGCAGAAATAAGCAAATTCCCCAATAAGAAAGGAAAATGTTTTATCTTTAAAATAAAAATCCAAGTTCCTTACACCATAAGTTAAAACAGATGTTGATATATAATGTAATAAGGTATGTTTTTTTAATTCTTACCTTAATTTCAACACAGTAAGGCGCGATCTTCTGGCCCATTTTTTCTAAGAAAATACATAAAAACTTTAGGATTTCTTCTCTACATTCACGAAACTGTAATGAAAGAGATACATATTGTAAATATGGGTAACAGGAGTCACTCCAGGAATATACAAGAAAAGCAAAACGAAAATTGTCAACTTACTTCAATACTGTTGAGTGACTTCCGGACAAATACAAGCAAACCGAAATCTCTGGAAAAAACTAAAGATGTCTGTAATGCTGTTCAAAAAAATAAGTAAGCAAGTTAAGAGAGTGCCAAGAGCATCATGTAAATCACTCCTAAAGGGGCTGCAATGATTCTTTCTTTTATTACCACTTTTTTTTGAGACCGAGTCTCACTCTGTTGCCCAGGATGGAGTGCAGTGACTCTGGCTCACTGCAGGCTCCGCCTCCCAGGTTCACGCCATTCTCCTGCCTTAGCCTCCTGAGTAGCTGGGACTAAAGGTGCCCGCCACTCTGGCTAATTTTTTTGTATTTTTAGTAGAGACAGGGTTTCACTATGTTAGCGAGGATGGTCTCAATCTCCCGACCTCGTGATCCACCCACTTAGGCCTCCCAAAATGCTGGGATTACAGGTGTGAGCCACCGCGCCTGGCCAAGGATGGAATGGTTTTCAAGGCAGCCTTATAAATATAAAACACTAACCCAAGGTTGCTATATTAAAACAAAAAAAGCAGAAAATTCTAGACAATGTTCCACAGGGAAGCAGTAGGCAGAATAATGGCCCCAAAGATGCCTGCATCCCAATCCCTGGGGTCACATCTTGTGAATATGTAAAATGTATATAGCAAAAGGAAATTGAGCTTGCAGATGGAATTAAGGTAGCTAATCAGCTGACCTTAAAATGGGAAGATCATACTGGATTATCCAGAGAGCCCAATGTAATCATACAGGCCTTTAAAGTAAGGAGATGAAGAAGAGTTGATCAGAGAGACAGGAAGTTGGGAAAGCAGGAGATTCCAAACCTCTGCTTGACATGCTGTTGCTGGCCTTGAAGACCAAGGGAAGGGAGCTGTGATCCAAGGAAAGGGGACAGTTTCAAGAAGTATGGAATGTCAGGGACCTCAATCCTATAACCTGAATGAATAAGGCAATGGATCCTCCCCAAGAGCCTTCAGAAAGAAAGCAGTCCTGCGTGGTGCTTTGGTTCTAGCTTGGTGAGACCTGTGTGGGATTCTGACTCACAGAATCCCCCTTACAGTGGGAACTGTAAGAGTAACAGACCTGGCCGGGCGCGGTGGCTCAAGCCTGTAATCCCAGCACTTTGGGAGGCCGAGACGGGCGGATCACGAGGTCAGGAGTTCAAGACCATCCTGGCTAACACGGTGAAACCCCGTCTCTACTAAAAAATACAAAAAACTAGCCGGGCGAGGTGGCGGGCGCCTGTAGTCCCGGCTACTCGGGAGGCTGAGGCAGGAGAATGGCGTAAAAACCCGGGAGGCAGAGCTTGCAGTGAGCTGAGATCCGGCCACTGCACTCCAGCCTGGGCGACAGAGCGAGACTCCATCTCAAAAAAAAAAAAAAAAAGAGTAACAGACCTGTGCTGTTTTAAATTACTAAGCTTGTGATAATTGTTACAGCAGCAATAAGGAACTAATACACTTCCCCTGGAATCTCTCAAGTGAAAGGAGGTATGTCATGAATGGAAGGTAAACTTGGAAGTGCTTTAGACACAAGTTACTAAACAAACAAAAATGAATGCTAAATTTGAAACCCTAAGGAGAGAAAGTAACCACACAATGTTTTGTGTTTGATATTTCCCCATTGTTAACATATTCTTGACAACAAATAGAATATATAGAATTCATGTATATAGCATCTTTTTTTTTTTTTTTTGAGACAGAGTCTTGCTTCATTGCCCAGTCTGGAGTGCAGTGGCACAATCTCAGCTCACTGCAACCTCCCTCTCCTGGGTTCAAGCCATTCTCCTCTCTCAGCCTCCCGAATAGCTGAGACTATAGGCGCTCGCCACCATGCCCAGCTAATTTTTGTATTTTTAGTAGAGACAAGGTTTCACCATACTGGTCAGGTTGGTCTGGAACTCCTGACCTCAGGTGATCCACCTGCCACAGCCTCCCAAAGTGCTGGGATTACAGGCATAAGCCACTGCACCGTGCCACATACAACATCTTGTTTAAACTGTTTTAAGTTATTCCTATAACATATTCACTCCTAGACCCTCCGGAAGAAAATCTCACCTTTTAATAGGGCACAACATCAAGAGGTCTGCACACTCGTGTTTTAAAGAAGGAATACGGGAGTTTCTACACAACGAAATATTCGATTATTTAAAGTGCTAAAAAGAGGCACTTTTACCACAGAGAGGAAAAAGTTCGCACCCAGGCATTGCTAAAGAGTTAAAAGAACATGACTTCAATTGTATTTCTTCAATTTTTCTCAAGGTAGGAACAGTAAATATAGGGGTTTCGAAAAGGTACTGGTGGGATTAGGCGAGATTCAGGTGAAAGAAAATACTTTCTCTTGGCCGGCCCCAGTGGCTCATGTCTGTAATCCCAGCATTTGGGAGGCCGAGGCGGGCGGATCATGAGGTTAGGAGTTCGAGACCAGCCTGACCAACACGGTGAAACCCCATCTCTACTAAAAACACAAAAAAATTAGCCCGGTGTGGTGGCGCGCGCCTGTAATCCCAGCTACTCGGGGGGCTGAGGCAGGAGAATAGCTTGAACCCAGGAGGCGGGGGTTGCAGTCAGCCGAGATCGCGCCACTGCACTCCCGCCTGGGCGACAGAGCCAGATGCCGTCTCAAAAAAAAAAAAAAAAAATTATTTCTCTTGCCCTCCCCCCCACTCTGTATAGCAAGGATTGCCAAATTAGGGGTCGTTTTCACCAACTTTGGCTTTAAAATATCTTTCTTCTAATACTAGGGAGTAAAAAGCAGTATGAAAAATCACTTTATACACACGCACAGAAATTCCCCCCAAGAATCTAATCGCTGTACTTCAAAATACCGTCATCTAAACACAGAGAGAAGCGCCGGGCTGCCCGGCTCCAGAACGACTCGGGAAGCCAGGACCCACCCGCGGCCCAGCTCGGGCCGGTACCCACCCAGAACCGCGGGGCTGCTGCTCAGGACGCATTCCTGCCCCAGGCCGCGGATCAGCTGATGACCGGCCAGGGCAGCACCGCAGCGGTCCGCGGCGGACAAGGTCTCCTGCAGCCGCAGCAGGGAGCAACGCACACCGGCTCCGGAGCCCGCCATGCCGCCGAGTCCCACTCCCGCGCGTGCGCCCGCTCAGCCCGGACCCGGAAATGCTCCTACGCGCCGGGGCGGGGCTACGGGGCGCGGCGGCAGGAACTTTCCCGGGGACCCCTGCGGGAAAGCCTGGCCTGTAGGCTCGGCTCTTTGGCCCTAATCAAAATGGAAACTTAAGGAGAAACGCCATCCGTCGGTCTGACCTGCGGAAGTAGATTGGGTGGCTACTTGGTGTTGGACTTGGCTAAATAGATATCAGAGGCAAATAAAACAAGCGAAGGGCCTGGGTCAAGAGTTCCAAGTTTGTTCCTCGATAAAAAGCGACAAACGCGGTCGGGCGCGGTGGCGCCCGCCTGCAGTCCCAACACTTTAGGAAGCTGAGGCGGGAGGATTGCAGGAGTTCGAGACCTGCCGGGGCAACATAAGACCATCCCCGCCACCTCCCGTTCTTAATTTTTTTAATAAAAAAAATTTTTAAGTGGCAAATGCATCTCTAATGTCCTTATTAATCAAAAACGCCTAAGGGATAAAGAAGCACATGCTCCCTAGCCAACGCTAACGGAACACACCCCGAGAACTGGTGCGGTCAGACCCACTTTTCCCGCGAAAACGCGGCCCCGCAGGAGGTCAGACTATCTAGACAGAGGGGTGCCGAGCGAGGCCTACTTCTGGCTTGCGCGCGGGTGCTGAAGGAAGTAGCACTGTCCCCCCCTACTGGTGCGCAGTGGCGCGTCCCGGAGGCGGAGCCACGCACGAGCGTCGCTGTGATTGGTGAGGCCCCGCCAGGGGCGGAGACGACCTTGCCGCCGGCGGGAACTCTGGGTCCCGTGGTTTGGGAGCGCGACTGGCCAGGTGGACCTGGAGCCTGCGAGCGTCCGCAAGCGGCCGCCTTTCCCCGGTAACCGCGCGTCGGCAGGGAGGGCGTGGCGCGGAGCCGGCTGGATCGTCCGTGCTGCGGAGCAGGGCAGGGAAGCCGGGAGGCAGGCCCGGTCCGAGGTTGTCCTTGTCGCGCAGGTACCCCGAGCACCATGTCGTCCCCGGCGTCGACCCCGAGCCGCCGCGGCAGCCGGCGTGGAAGAACCACCCCAGCCCAGACGCGTGAGTCCCCCGAGCCGGGCCCACCACAGCCCCCGGCGCCGCCCTTTCTGCCCTCTCTTGCCGCAATTGGCAGCGCTGGGTGGGTGCGCGGGCCCCGGGCGCTCAGCCTCGGGCTGGGCGCTGCCACCTGGTGCGCACAGACACCCACAGCAGGCTGTGGCCTGGGTGCTGCTTAATTCGATTGCCCATTTGCCTCTGTTTGGTTTGGTTCAGTGGTGAGTCATAATGCCCCAAGGGACAGACAAATCCAGGAATACCGGCCCTAAAAGTTCATGGCCATCTTTTCTGTTTTGTGTGACACAAGCTCGAAGTGAGGATGCCAGGTCATCTCCTTCTCAGAGACCTAGAGGCGAGGATTCCACCTCCACGGGGGAGTTGCAGCCGATGCCAACCTCGCCTGGAGGGGACCTACAGAGCCCTGTCGCGCAGGACGTGTTATTTTCCAGCCCTCCCCAAATGCATTCTTCAGGTGCGTGTCTGAAGATCTAGGTTATGCTGTGCTTGATACACAGCTGATGCTTTATCTGCTCAGGTTTACTGTGTTTATTACAGTTGTCATAATGCCTAAAGCATCCCCTCTGCACATGAGTGAGCATATTCTGAACCAGAGGAGCTGAACAGAGTGCCGAAAATAATTGTTTTAGGGCTTAGTGAGCAGAATAAGCAGGTTCTTTGATGCTTTTCTTAATAGAACATTTAATAGTGCTCAGAATCTCAACCACCACAGGTTGCAATAAATACTCAAGTTTGCTGTGTGATTAGATGGTATAGGTCAACAGACAACATGCTGTAATTTCAGGTTTGATATACCACCAGAATTTCCTAATTTTGTTTTTATAGCTATCCCTCTTGACTTTGATGTTAGTTCACCACTGACATATGGCACTCCCAGCTCTCGGGTAGAGGGAACCCCAAGAAGTGGTGTTAGGGGCACACCTGTGAGACAGAGGCCTGACTTGGGCTCTGCGCAGAAGGGCCTGCAAGTGGATCTGCAGTCTGATGGGGTGAGTATGCAGTCTCCTGAAACCATCTTATGGCGGATATCATGTGGGTAACTCCATTTTCATGGTTCTGTCATGTTTTTCTGTGTAGGCAGCAGCAGAAGATATAGTGGCAAGTGACCAGTCTCTAGGCCAAAAACTTGTGATCTGGGGAACAGATGTAAATGTGGCAACATGCAAAGAAAACTTTCAGGTGAGCTATATGTATTAAAATTACTTTGAGCTCTGAAAATGTTGGGAGACCGTGCTTATAACCTATATCGAAGTAACCATAATGACTAGAAGGGCCACCTGTGGTGGCTCACACCTATAATCCCAGCACTTTGGGAGGCCAAGGTGGGAGGATCACTTGAGGCCAGGAGTTTGATAGCAGCCTGACCAATATAGTGCTACTCCATCTCTAAATTAAATTTTAAAAAAGAAAAAGGAAGAAAAATATTTATTTCTGTCTCCTGATAGAGACATACTCCTAACTTTGTGTGTTTTTAGTAGTTGCCTGTTCCCAAATGCTATATGCCTGATATGTTTTCTCTCCACTTAAAGAGATTTCTTCAGCGATTTATTGACCCTCTGGCTAAAGAAGAAGAAAATGTTGGCATAGATATTACCGAACCTCTATACATGCAACGACTTGGGGAGGTAATCAGATACTCTTTAAATTCAAGTTGTGTGTTTTAAAATAGTTAGCAAAATATAACTTGTTCATTTTTATCTTGTAGATTAATGTAATTGGTGAGCCATTTTTAAATGTAAACTGTGAACACATCAAATCATTTGACAAAAATTTGTACAGACAACTCATCTCTTACCCACAGGTAAGAATTTAGCTTTGACCTTGATGAATTTTAGTAACTGTCCAGAAAGAATGTTTCCAGATAACACAAATTCCTCGGTAATGAAGATAGTATGCACAAACACTAAGAAAACCATGTATCATCTCCTTTGGATGGGTGTGGTGGCTCACACCTGTAATCCAAGCACTTTAGGATGCTAAGGCAAATGGATCACTTGAGGTCTGGAGTTCGAGACCAGCCTGGCCAACAAAGTGAAACCCCATCTCTACTAAAAAATACAAAAATTAGCCACATGTGGTGGTGTGCACATGTAGTCCTAGCTACTCGGGAGGCTGAAGCGGAAGAATCACTTGAACCGAGGAGGCGGAGGTGCAGTGAGCCGAGATGACGCCACTGCTCTCCAGCCTGGGCAACACAGTGAAATTCCATCTCAAAAAAAAAAGGATCATCTCCTTTAAGATGAACTTTTTTTTTTTTTTTTTTTTTCACATTTTAATGTTCCTGAAAGTGGGATTTGTATTACTATCAATGACAGGTTATGGTTTACTGGGCAGTGTTTCTCATGTAGAAAAATGATGAATCTAACAACTATAGCTTCTTGGGTTTCATGAAGTAAGTTATCTTAAATGGAAATACTTTAACTGAATTGCATACTTCCTGCCGCTTTAAAAGAATATACTTATTGTACTGTAGACTTTGACTTTTTGGCCTCAGGTCAGTTTTTATTCATGAAGTATCAGCTCTGTTGACTCTGGGTGTGGTCTTTGAGGCAAGCAGACCTGGTTTTTGAATCTTGATTTTGCTGATTACTGGCTGCATAGCTTTAGTCAGGTTCCTTAACCAACCAAAAGCTGTTTCCTCATCTGTAAAATGGGAACCATATGTTAACAAATTTGGATAAATATGATTTAACTTACTTTGGTGTCACCGGGTGCGGTGGCTCATACCTGTGATCCCAGCACTTTGGGAGGCCAAGGCAGGCGGATCACCTGAGGTTGGGAGTTCAAGACCAGCCTGACCAACATGGAGAAACCCCATCTCTATTAAAAACACAAAATTAGCCAGACGTAGTGGCACATGCCTGTAATCCCAGCTACTCAGGAGGCTGAGGCAGGAGAATTGCTTGAATCCCAGAGGCAGAGGTTGCAGCAAGCCGAGATCATGCCATTGCACTCCAGCCTGGGCAACAAGAGCAAAACTCTGCCTCAAAAAATAAAAATAAATAAATAACTTACTTTGGTATCATTTCATTATAGAAGGAAAATAATGAAAGCGTGAGGTCAAAATTTTTTTCCCTTCTAATAGAAAGCATAAAATATGCCAGTATACATCAAAAAGGCACTTTTATATAAATTATCAAATTTAACCCAATTGAGAATATGCGGAGATAGATAGTTCAGCATACCTAAATTTGAAAACAGCACGTGCATGATTCTTTAGGGTAATACTTTGGGGGCATGACATGTTGTCTTGTTTTTATACTTTGCTAATCTGACGTGCCTTTATTGTATTTAACACTGAGATATGAATACAAATACATCTTCATATTTATTTTTACAGGAAGTTATTCCAACTTTTGACATGGCTGTCAATGAAATTTTCTTTGACCGTTACCCTGACTCAATCTTAGAACATCAGATTCAAGTAAGACCATTCAACGCATTGAAGACTAAGAATATGAGAAACCTGAATCCAGAAGGTAATGTATTTTTCATAGGATTACTTTTGTTGAAGGAAAATGCCTTACATGAAAATAGCCTTGTTTCATCAGGAAACTATGAAAGAAGTAATTGGTGGTGGTAGTCAAGGTGATGGATTATAAATTGTCAAAATAATACAGATTCAGTTATCCTGTATACTTATGAACCCCATATACTTTTTGAATTTAATTGAAGTTTCTGATATAAGAGATTGACTATTGGCTGGGCGTGGTGGCTCACGCCTATAATCCCAGCACTTCAGGAGAACAAGGCAGGCAGATCACCTGAGGTCAAGAGTTCCAGACCAGTCTGGCCAACGTGACAAAACCCCTTTACTAAAAATACAAAAATTACCAGGGCGTGGTGGCACGCTCCTATAGTCCCAGCTACTCTCGGGAGGCTGAGGCAGGAGAATCACTTGAACCCGGGAGGCAGAGGTTGCACTGAGCCGAGGTTGTGCCATTGCACTCCAGCCTGGGTGACAGAATGAGACTCTGTCTCAAAAAAAGAAAAAAAAAATAGATTTTAAAGACTTGAGGATCACTTGAGGCCAGGAGTTTGAGACCAACTTGGGTGACTTAAGAGATTCCAAGAAGAAATTAGCAAGGCACAGTGGCTCATGCATGTAATCCTACCACTTTGGGAGGCTGAGGTGATGGGCTTACTTGAGCCTGGCAGATTGAAGCTACGGTGAGTCGTAATTGCACCACTGTACTCCAGCCTGGGCAACAGGTTAAAACCCCATCTCAACAACAGCAAAATTGTAGAGGTCTCATGAATCAGTGGCAGGATAGGGTGATCTTCATGGCTAGCAGTGGCTAACTACAGGCCAGAACAGGGCAGCTCATCTGAAACCAGCAGGGGAAATTAGTTGGGGGCAGTGGGACCTTCAAAGGGGAAAAGTTGTCTGTCAGGAAAGGTTCAAATAATAAAGGAAACAAGCAAGAGTGAAAGATCAGACCATCTAAGGGGTTCTATGTGGATAGTAATGACTGTAAAGTATAGAGGAATTTTTCCTCTGCCAGGTGCTCTTACTAGTCTTGAAGTACACTGTCACATTCAGTCCTTGGCTCTGGGGTAGGTCCTGATACCACCCCATTCTATAGAGGACACAAAATGTGCACAGAGAGGCTAGGGTTGGGTCTCAGTCCAGGCTGTCTGGCTTTTTTCCTGATACAGCAGGGTGTCATAAAGGAGGCTGGGTGAGTGAGGCAGGCGGCAGGGAGGAGGGTAGTCAGACAAGAAGGGAGCAAGGGATGCCTGCTGGACAGGGGCCAGAGGTTCGCTGGGCTTGAGAATCTCCTGAAGACATACCCTGCAGACGACTGGACACAGAAAGGTCACCCTAGGCAGACTTGTGGGCACCCAGCACCTGCCTGTGATCCCAGCTATTCCTAGACCTCTGCACCTCAGATCAGGTGTGCTGACCTCTCTTCTCCCCTCACAGACATTGATCAGCTCATCACCATCAGCGGCATGGTGATCAGGACATCCCAGCTGATTCCCGAGATGCAGGAGGCCTTCTTCCAATGCCAAGTGTGTGCCCACACGACCCGGGTGGAGATGGACCGCGGCCGCATTGCGGAGCCCAGCGTGTGCGGGCGCTGCCACACCACCCACAGCATGGCACTCATCCACAACCGCTCCCTCTTCTCTGACAAGCAGATGGTGCGCAGCCACCCTGGCCCCCCAGGCTATGCTTTGCCTGTCTGTATCCTCAAAAGGCCGACTATAACTTGTCCCTCGGACCCTGAGCCTCACTTCCCGAATGGCATCCATCCCTCTCTGGTCTTGTGGGTTTCATTAGTGGCCTATGGGCTAAATACGCAGAGCACACAAAGGCCCTGCTTCAGGGCACTGTCCCTGTGCGATTGCCAGTAGTACTGTCTGTTGTTAGAGACGTCATATTTTCATGGCCTAAAATGCTTCAAACATTTGAGATGAGAATACTTAGTTAAATGTCGTTCTGCGGTTTTTCCATTGGTAAAGGATGGAGGAATTTTTCTGAAATTTTTTCACAAATTTTATTGTCTAAGAAGTTTGGTCTTTTTCGGCTGGGCTTGGTGGCTCACGCCTGTAATCCCAACACTTTGGGTGGCCGAGGCGGGCGGATCACAAGGTCAGGAGATCGAGACCATCCTGGCTAACGGTGAAACCCTGTCACTACTAAAAAAAAAAAATACAAAAAAATTAGCCAGGCATGGTGGCGGGCGCCTGTAGTCTCAGCTACTCGGGAGGCTGAGGCAGGAGAATGGCAGGAACCCAGGAGGCAGAGCTTGCCGTGAGCTGAGATTGCACCACTGCACTCCAGCCTGGGCAACAGTGAGACTGTCTCAAAAAGAAAAAAAAAAGTTTGCCCTTTTTTCTCTCTATTCGTGAAATTGTAAGATGAAGTTACTAAAATGACAGAAATAAGTGAGGGGAAGGTAGAAAATTGCTTATTTACTGTGATTGTAACTGTAAAGATGTGGGAGGACAGAATTTGAGTTTTTCTGTGACAGTGTGTGCATGGTTTCTTTAATGTTGCATGGGACAGAGCTGGAGACAGAAAGGCAGGCACCTTGTTCCCCAGGAGCATATGGCCTCCTATTCTCAGAATCCTGCAGGCCCCCAAAGTGGCTTAGAGAAAAGCCCAGCAGCCTTAGGCCTCTCAGAGGGTACCTGGTTTGGAAAGGCCTTCCTCGACCCTGCTTTATGAAAAGCATCTCAGCTTCCCCCACCGCAGCTCCCTACATTCCTTCCCCTGTTTTGTTGCTGTCTGCTGCATTTGTCACTGTCACATGTTATGTGCTCATTTTTCTGTATATTTGCCCCTTCCACTCCATGAGGCAGGGAACATTGTTCACTATCGGGTCCCTGACACCTAGGATGGGCTGTAGCACAAGCTAGGTGCGCCACAGATACCTGTTAGATGAGTGGATGCAGGCAGGGTTGTGAGGTGCGCAGGCATGCCCGACAGTGGGCCTTAAGAATGTGTGTTGCAGCCGGGCATAGTGGCATGCGCTTGTAATCCCAGCTACTCGGGAGGCTGAGGCAGGAGAATCACTTGAACCTGGGAGGTGGAGGTTGCGGTGAGCTGAGATCGCACCATTGCACTCCAGCCTGGGCAATAAGTGAAACCCCATCTCAAAAAAAAAAAAATGTATGCTGCTCTACCCAGGAGATCTAGAAGTAACTTCTAAAGCATTAATGAGAAACATGGACAAACATTTATGCGGGGATATGCACTGCAGCCTTACATGGCGAAAGCAGTACAAAGACATGCAGATTTTTGTCCTCCTGCACTCTCTTTGTGGCCCACATGTTCTCTGTTTGCTGCCCTTCAGATCAAGCTTCAAGAGTCTCCAGAAGACATGCCTGCAGGGCAGACACCACATACAGTCATCCTATTTGCTCACAATGATCTGGTTGACAAGGTTCAGCCTGGGGACAGAGTGAATGTTACAGGTAAGAGTATAGGTTTGCACCAGCACTTTAGCATGTCTGTCTTGTTTTCAATGCTGTGCTTTAGTGAGTCATTGGACTCAGTCACAGGTCCAGTTCTGCCTGCAGTTGTCACTGCATGTCTTTGAGACTGTGGGGTATATCCCCAGTTTATCTGCCACCTTTTTAACTGAGTACCACGGCCCAGCGTCATGAAATTGTTCAGTTCTTCTCAAACTTGAATGTTGGAACTCATGGTTTGTGCGGTCACTCGCCTCTTGATATCTCAGTATCCTGGAGCTATGTGTGTCTCAAGTCAGTACTGTTGGCATCATGAGACAGCAGCCTCAGATAGGCTGGTATGGGTAGAGTTTGAGTTATGCCATTAGCTAAGTATTATCAATGCTGGAGTTGTAAGTAATTTTTACTTATTTCCCAAATGTGTAGCCAGGGGTTAACATTTGTTTGTTACAGAGAAGAATGAGTCAGAGTGACTTGTTTCCATGTATAGAAGCTGAGGTTCAGGGATGCATAGACAGCAGTAGCTCAGATGCCATGGTAAATCAGGACCCAGGACTCCTTCTCTTGCTGCCACGAGAGTGTTCTTTGCACAGCACCACATGAGTGTGGCAGTCTTCCTTTTGAATCTGTAGAGTCACAATAGATTTTGGTTGGCGGCAAGGGAGTGTTGATGGCAGCACAGTTCTTCATTGATGGGCAAGGTGGCAACGGTCACAGAGTGCCTGAATCTGCTCCTGAGCGGAGAGCCTGGGGCACACCACGCATCGGCCTTTGTCTTCAGTGAGGCAGTGCTCACCCTGTTTCTTCCCCAGTGTGAAGTCCCGCAGTTGTCACTGGCAGTCTTCTGTTGTAAAAGTGCTTGTAGTCATTGAGAATTAAAATAATGCGTAGTCTTTAGTGAGTGACGTGCATATTTCCAGTCCTGCTACCCTGAAACCTTTGATAAAGTATTTAATCCAATATTTTAGTTTCCTCACCTACAAAGTGGAGTTAATGTGATGATACATGTGTGAGAGTATTTGGGGCCTAGGGGCTGTGGAAAGTGCTGTGTAGATATGAAATAAGTATCAATGCTGCTCTGTGAGATAAATCATCATGGGCCACTTTAAACATAGTCGTCCATCCCTAGCCTATATTGGAGTGAAGAATAGTGTGTATTCTAAGAATGCATGTAAACTGGTTTGTTGTGTTAAATAAGAATTACACCAACCCACTAAATGAGCAAGACTCTGTGCCATTGTGCTGAGATAGCTGTAAGGGGGAAAGGCCGGACTTTCTCCAAAAGCTGCAGGAATCAGCCTAGAGTTAAAGGCTTCTGGTTTGAAATCCAGAAAAGACGAATATCAGATCAGACTTCTGTATGTGGGGAGCCTGCCTTCCAGAAGAATGCATGATTTGCATGCTTTTGTCAGGGGTGGTGGGCGGGGGGTGGGACCTAGTCTAGTTTTAATGGCTAGAGGATTTTAGCATTTTGTTGAAGTCAAGTAAGTGCTAAGCAGATTCTGTACACTCAACTTAGGGAAGTAAAAATACTGCTTATTAAATACAACCACGAACCCAGCATTGAGCCAGAAGCACAGCAGCTCCATTTCACCCTCAGGGTGACTATGCCCGTGGAGGTGCTCATGTAGCTACAGTTGCCCTGGAGCACTGCTGACTAGTGGGCCCAGGTGAACACGTCCTCGGCTCTGTCATTTACAGAAACCTTGATTCTTTCTCTTTTTGTTTTGTTTTTGAGAGAAGAGTTTCGCTCTTGTTGCCCAGGCTGGAGTCCAATGGCACGATCTTGGCTCACCGCAACCTCCACCTCCTAGGTTCAAGCCATTCTCCTGCATCAGCCTCCTTAGTAGCTGGGATTAAAGGCGTGTGCCACCACGCCTGGCTAATTTTTATATTTTTAATAGAGACAGGGTTCTCCATGTTGATTAGGGTGGTCTCGAGCTCCTGACCTCAGGTGATCCGCCTGCCTCAGTCTCCCAAAGTTCTAGGAATACAGACATGAGCCACCTGGGTTCTTTCGAGCTTGTCCGTTTCCTGCTGCTGTTTCCCCGCTTGCTCAGTAGGCGGGAGCTTTGCAATGTGGGTCTGAGTCCTGGGCTTGGGAGGGTCATTTAAGAGATGGTGGAGCTCACCTTTCCAGGGCCAGCCCAGTGTGGTGCCTCGCTCTGAAGTGCACCTGTTGCCTACGCTGGTTGCTGAGCCACTTGGAGGAAGATATGGGAAGGTAAAAGTGCATCTCCTGGTTGTGCCCTCAGGCATCTATCGAGCAGTGCCTATTCGAATCAATCCAAGAGTAAGTAATGTGAAGTCTGTCTACAAAACCCACATTGATGTCATTCATTATCGGAAAACGGATGCAAAACGTCTGCATGGCCTTGATGAAGAAGCAGAACAGAAACTTTTTTCAGAGAAACGTGTGGAATTGCTTAAGGAACTTTCCAGGAAACCAGACATTTATGAGAGGCTTGCTTCAGCCTTGGCTCCAAGCATTTATGAACATGAAGATATAAAGAAGGTAACAGTGGATTTTAAACTAGGGGTTGGGATTTACAGTTCTTTAGAATCAAATAGTATAAACATCCACTCTGCCACTTAAGCCATTTGCCATAAAGGATGCAAGCTGTGGCCTGTTAGAGCAAGTGCTGGCAACCGGACTTGCCATTGGTTGAGGAGAGTCATAGCATTGTCTATCCTCATCTCTGCTCTAAACTTAAGTTTCTAAACAGAAGAGGCCACACAGTATCAGAATAGGGACAGGGACTTGCATGGCCATCATTCTGGCATAATGATGGGTGCTGATGAATAAATTGGTCAGTGATAACTTAGAGCATATCAAGCACTTTCAGGAGCCTTTTTATACCTTCCTGCGATTTCCGAATTGTAGTTCTTTATAAGAGAGAAAAGTACCTCTAAAGTTTAAACTACATCTCAGTTACTGTGCAGAAAATGAATGTTTAGACATGTCTCTGTTTGATTATTTAGGGAATTTTGCTTCAGCTCTTTGGCGGGACAAGGAAGGATTTTAGTCACACTGGAAGGGGCAAATTTCGGGCTGAGATCAACATCTTGCTGTGTGGTGACCCTGGTACCAGCAAGTCCCAGCTGCTGCAGTACGTGTACAACCTCATCCCCAGGGGCCAGTACACTTCTGGGAAGGGCTCCAGTGCAGTTGGCCTTACTGCGTACGTAATGAAAGACCCTGAGACAAGGCAGCTGGTCCTGCAGACAGGTGCCCTTGTCCTCAGTGACAACGGCATCTGCTGTATCGATGAGTTCGACAAGATGAATGAAAGTACAAGATCGGTATTGCATGAAGTCATGGAACAGCAGACTCTGTCCATTGCAAAGGTGAGTTGCCTTCTCCACTGTGAATGTGGACATGTTTAAAATACGTGGACCCTTGAAAGACAGCGTATGTGGAACTGTGCTGTGCTACCTTGGTTCTAACTTGGGGAGATTGATACGTGCTTTTCACATCATATTTCAGCTAAATCTCTACATATCTTCAACAGGATATCATGTTTTGTCTTTATTGCTGTACTAGCCTTGAATTTGTCCTAAAGCTCTTGCAAGGTGCCTGCTTCCTGAGAAAGACGTGGTTATAGCACGCATTCATCTAAACTCAGTCCTTGGCATGAATCTGAGGACAAGGCTTATCCAGGTGAACTGCTGAAGTCAGTAAAGGCAACATGGCTCAGGCAATAGAAATGCTGTAGAGGGAATATGGGTTTAGTAGGTGGCCGGGCAAAGATGGTACTTGTTAATTGCCAGCGTCAGGGAGAGGCTTCTAACCGCACTGTTTTCTCTGATAGGCTGGGATCATCTGTCAGCTCAATGCACGCACCTCTGTCCTGGCAGCAGCAAATCCCATTGAGTCTCAGTGGAATCCTAAAAAAACAACCATTGAAAACATCCAGCTGCCTCATACTTTATTATCAAGGTATTAAAACAGATTTTTATTTTGTTCATTTGTAGAATATTCAGGGTGAGATTGAAAAGGAGCTACTAAGATTCAGCAACTGCTAATGGAAACTCTTCACTCTTATCAAGATGTTTCAAATTTGGTTGGTCAAGAGTTTTCACGACAAGGATGATGCGTGTTTTCATTTGATTTTGAAGCAGTTGGGATGTTTCCCTTCCACGCCATTTTCACATGGCTGTCACTCACTACCCTTAGTCCTAAAGCCACTGCTGAGAGTCAACAGAGAACAACTCTGTACCGTAGATGAGGCTCTGAAAAGTTAGATTTATTAAAGTGCAATCACATAATCTTCACTCTCAGCCCCACTACAAATATTGGACATTTTTCATAAATGGATTTTAGGTTTTAATTACTTGCTTTTTTTTTTTTTTTTTTTTTTTTTTTTTTTTTTGACAAAAGTTTTTTTCCCCAAAAAACAGTTGAATGTGTTTTCATTCAAATCTTTCCATTGTCAGCCAGGTACAGTGACTCACACCTGTAATCCCAGCACTTTGGGAGGCTGAGGTGGCTGGAGGGCCTGAGCTTTGAGGCCACCCTGGGCAACTTGATGAAACCCCGTCTCTACTAAAATACAAAAAATTAGCCAGGCGTGGTGGTACATGCCTGTAATCCCAGCTGCTCAGGAGGCTGAGGAGGCACAAGAAATGAGCCAATGGGAGTGGAGATTGCAGTGAGCTGAAATCATACCACTTCACTCTAGCTTGGGCTATAGAGTGAGACTGTCTCAAAAAAAAAAAAAAAAACCCAACAACTTTCCATCGTCAAAATCATAGAAACCTTCCCCTAAGGGAAGTCTTCCTTTGACTCAGCTGATTGGTCCCCAGCCGTTCCCTGGGCTGACCTAAGGGCTAGGGACAGCACAGGGTGAGTGGGGTGAATGGATGGACACAAAGGCCCTTTCCACGCCAGGCAAAGATGCTTCTCCCTGCGGGCGCTCACAGGATGCACATTCACTGCACATCTGTGGTGCTTGAGCAGTCTTTAGTATGTCTTTTGTAGGTGTATTGGTGTCTCAACTAGGAAAACAGTTTGTTGTTGTTGTTGTTTTGTTTTTTTGAGACAGAGTCTCCCTCTGTTGGCCAGGCTGGAGTGCAGTGGCGTGAACTTGGCTCACCGCAGCCTTTGCCTCCCAGGTTCAAGCAATTGTCCTGCCTCAGCCTCCCGAGTAGCTGGGATTACAGGCACGCGCCACCCCTCCTGGCTAATTTTTGTATTTTTAGTAGAGACAAGGTTTCGCCGTGTTGGCCAAGCTGGTCTCAAGCTACCAACCTCAGGTGATCCACCCACCTCGGTCTCACAAGATACTGGAAAAACAGTATTTTTACTTTGTTTTCTTAGGTTTGATTTGATCTTCCTCATGCTGGACCCTCAGGACGAAGCCTATGACAGGCGTCTGGCTCACCACCTGGTCTCACTGTACTACCAGAGTGAGGAGCAGGCAGAGGAGGAGCTCCTGGACATGGCGGTGCTGAAGGACTACATTGCCTATGCACACAGCACCATCATGCCGCGGCTAAGTGAGGAAGCCAGCCAGGCTCTCATCGAGGTAACCCTGCTGAAAAAAGGCTTACTGTGCCTATAGCCCACAGCATTAATGTAATCGACCAATCATCTCCTTTAAAATATTAATTATTTTGTTAAGAATAACATACTGTTTTCTTCCTTTTTTTGAGATGGAGCCTGACTCTGTTGCCCAGGCTGGAGTGCAGTAGCGTGATCTTGGCTTACTGCAGCCTACAGCCTGTGCTTCCGGGTTCAAGCGATTCTCCTGCCTCAGCCTCCCTACTAGCTAGGATTACAGGTGCCCACCACCACTCCCGGCTAATTTTTGTATTTTTAGTAGAGACGGAGTTTCACCATGTTGGCCAGGCTGGTCTTGAACTCCTGACCTCAAGTGATGCGCCAGCCTCTGCCTCCCAAAGTGTTAGGATTACAGGCATGAGCCACCATGCCTGGCCTAAGAATAACATACTATTTTTTATAACTGTTTATTGTTTCCTCCCATATTACAGAATTGACTTTACCAAATGTTGCAAAAGGGGGAAATAGTTCATTTATGTAGGTAGTACACACACTTTATGTGTTTAAATACTTACAAGCATAGTGAATTTAAGATCAAAGACCTGGTTTCAAATAGAGGCAATACTGCATAGTAATTTGGAAACTGAAAAAGTCATCCAGTTTCTGTAAGCTTCCTTTTGCTTGTAAAAAACAGATTGAGCAGTCTTTTAGGTTCGTTTTTCAGCATCCTTGTACATGAACTGAAGTGCACAATGGCACATTTAGGTTATTTGAGCATTGTGATATTAAGAAAGTTCCTGGTGCTTTGATGAGCTTTACATCCTAACTGAGCTCCCAAAAATGCTAAGATGAAAGTTACAGACATTATGTAATTTTTTTGTGTGTCATAGTCTTGAGGGTTGTTCATGAAGAAGTAAGACTGTGTCATCTGTATGTGAAATTGATACAACTTACCTTTGCAGCATTCTCCCAGCAGTCCTTATGTGCCCCATGTGAGCACTTGTCACAGACAGACCCTGATTCTCCCTATGAGTCGTCACAGCCTGCTCCTTTCCCCACATGCCACATTGCTTTCCTCTGCCATGCCATGCCCATCTCTGTTCTTCAGAGCTACGTTAGATGCCACCCTCTCCAAGTATTCTTCCTGAGCATCTCCCAGTTGGAATATGTTCACCCACCACTGCACGCTGAACGTTGACTTCTTCACCTGGGATTTCTGTGGTCTGTGTAGCCTCTACCACTTGATGAGCTCCAGGGCCCAGGACCATATCTGAGTTCCATTTACTTAATGGAAGCCTAAGTGTTCAAAATTCAACCACAAAACTAAAGTTGTTGTCACCAAGGAGGTTTGTTTTTGTTTTTCTACCTACAATAGGCTTATGTAGACATGAGGAAGATTGGCAGTAGCCGGGGAATGGTTTCTGCATATCCTCGACAGCTAGAGTCATTAATCCGCTTAGCAGAAGCCCATGCTAAAGTAAGATTGTCTAACAAAGTTGAAGCCATTGATGTGGAAGAAGCCAAACGCCTCCATCGGGAAGCTCTAAAGCAGTCTGCAACTGATCCCCGGACTGGCATCGTGGACATATCTATTCTTACTACAGGTTCGTTATTTTCAGGGAGCAGAAAAGCTTTTGAAAATTATTTCAATATGTATGTAGTTCATATGTCAGATTTAAGCTAACAGTGAAATCATTTGAAACAGAAGTTCTTAACCTTTTTTGGATTGGGACCCCTTTGAGAGTCTGATGAAAGTTGCCCTTTAATCTTATCTTGATATAGTTTTAAGGAGATTCTGTCTCTTCGACGGTCTGGGAAGTTTTGTTAGAGAAGTTGTTTGTTTCTTAGCAGCAGCTGCTTGCTGCACAGATGTGTATACTGTTTCCACGGAAAGCGACAGCTAGTGGCTTACAGAAAATTCCAAATAATTCAAAACTCATTCCCTTCAAATGTACTCAGCCCCTGTCCCCTTACCTTTCTAGATGATACTACTAAAGGAATATTTTTGAGAATTTGAAACATTTCATTTCATAATAGCAAAAATGTTTTCATTGATTTCTTTTTAAATCAGGGATGAGTGCCACCTCTCGTAAACGGAAAGAAGAATTAGCTGAAGCATTGAAAAAGCTTATTTTATCTAAGGGCAAAACACCGGCTCTAAAATACCAGCAACTTTTTGAAGATATTCGGGGACAATCTGACATAGTAAGTGTTTATATGTATTTTTTGTTTGATAGAACTTTCTCTTTTTCCTTAATATTGCTTTTGGGTTTTTTTCCTTTATTTATTAAATAATAAATACAGATAAGAATGAAGAAAAGGAAGATGAACCATAAGCCATCATCAAGAAATAATCACAATTAAAATTTTTGGCTGAGTGCAATAGCTCACGCCTGTAATCTCATTTGGGACTCAGGCGGATCACTTGAGGCCAGGAGTTTGAAACCAGCCTGACCAATATGGTAAAACCCTGTCTCTATTAAAAATATAAAAATTATCTGGGTGCAGTGATGAGCACCTGAAATCCTAGCTACTCAGGAGGCTGAGGCAGGAAGATTGCTTGAACCCGGGAGGCAGAGGTTGCAGTAAGCTGAGATCCTGCCACTGCACTCCAGCCTGGGCAATAGAGTAAAACTCCATCTCAAAACAAAAGAAAATTGTTCTGCCCCTTTTATAGTTGTTATAAGTTTGTTTTAGGAATGAAATATTTGAGTGTTATTTTGTAAGTAAGTAAGGTGAGTTGTTTAGTGAATAAAACTATGCAGGCTTTCAGTGCTGGTCCACTTTCCATCTCTATGTTGTCACTGAGAGGGCAGAGTTGATAGTTACAACATGGACTATACAGATGCCAAGTCTACCATATGGACCATCTGGCCACTCCACTGCTGATTTAGAGCATAAGGCATGTGTACAGCCACCAAAAAGAGAAAGATTCTGGGTTGTACTTTAACATTAAAATTATGGTGTCTCTAACAGGTAAAGGAGGGACTTGACATGTAAAATATTTATTTTCTTTCTCTTCCCCACAGGCAATCACTAAAGATATGTTTGAAGAAGCACTGCGTGCCCTGGCAGATGATGACTTCCTGACGGTGACTGGGAAGACCGTGCGCTTGCTCTGAAGCCTTGTGAGCAAGGAAGGCTGCCTGCATGTCCTGCTTGCTGCATGCCACACGGGTGTGGCCTGCATCTCAGTTGGCCGCCATCAGTGTAAATAGAGCTTAAAGTCGTGGTTTGGCTACATAAAAATTTCTAACTTGGTTCAATATTTGTAGTGAAGTATCTGTTTTCTTTTTCTTTTTTTTTTTTTCCACATTATAAATAAAAATACTATGTCGGCCGGGCACGGTGGTTCACGCCTTTAATCCCAGCACTTTGGGAGGCCGAGGTGGGTGGATCACGAGGTCAGGAGTTCAAGACCAGCCTAGCCAAGATGATGGAACCCATCTCTATTAAAGATACAAAAAATTAGCCGGGCATGGTGGCACACGCCTGTAATCCCAGCTACTCAGGAGGCTGAGGCAGGAGAATCGCTTGAACC
This sequence comes from Macaca thibetana thibetana, assembly GCF_024542745.1. NCBI lineage: Eukaryota > Metazoa > Chordata > Mammalia > Primates > Cercopithecidae > Macaca > Macaca thibetana. Next base: position 96,796,127 of record NC_065585.1, on the reverse strand, counting down.
CAGGTGGCAGAGGTTGCAGTGAGCCAAGATCACACCACTGCACTACAGCCTCAGCGACAGAGTGAGACACTGTCTCCAAAAAAAAAAAAATACTGCCGGGCACGGTGGCTCAAGCCTGTAATCCCAGCACTTTGGGAGGCCAAGACGGGCGGATCATGAGGTCAGGAGATCAAGACCAGCCTGGCTAACACGATGAAACTCCGTCTCTACCAAAAAAATACAAAAAACTAGCTGGGCGAGGTGGCGGGTGCCTGTAGTCCCAGCTACTTGGGAGGCTGAGGCAGGAGAATGGCGTAAAACCGGGAGGCGGAGCTTGCAGTGAGCTGAGATCCGGTCACTGCACTCCAGCCTGGGCGACAGAGCAAGACTGTCTCAAAAAAAAAAAAAAAAAAAAAATAGTACGCCAATTTTCAAACATAACTGTAGAGATTATTTTCAAGTGCCATTTTATAGTATAGCAACAGGGCTTTTACTCTGTGTATGCACAGATACAGTCTGGGGCATGGTTTCTCATGGCCATCATCAATATGCTTAAGGATTTGATGACAGGCATAGCCAGGGCATATCACCTCAGTGGTAAAGGGCTAGAGCCTCTCTTTTTTACAGCACTTTTTTTGTTTGTTTGTTTTTGAGACAGGATCTCACTCTGTCACCCTGGCTAGAGTACACTGGTACAATCATGGCTCAATGCAGCCTTAATCTCCTGGGCTCAGGTGTATGTCATCATGCCTGGCTGCTTTTTGTATTTTTTGGTAGAGACAAGATTTCACCATGTTGCCCAGGCTGCAAGCTATCTGCCTGGGCTCAAGCAATCTGCCCACCTCAGCTTCTGGAAGTGCTGGGATTAGAGGTGTGAGCCACTGCACATAGCCTTTGTTTCATTTTTTATTTTTTATTTTTTGAGAGGTATAATTCTTTCTAGAGGTTTTTTTCTCATGGCTACTATTAGATCAGGAATGGGTGATTGGAGATTATTAGATTCTAGGTTAACTTCTACCCCTTTACCCTAATACATAAAACTTTTTCCTAAATAAATTATAGAAGGAATAATACTTGGTTATCTGGCATTATTTTTCATTAAGGAAAAAGCTTTACTAACCACTACATTCATGGAAATTTGTAGTAGTAAATATTTGATAGGTCATAAAAAACACCATAATACAACAAATCTCGTTTTCTTTAAATATTGATTAAATCCTAACAGTCATCTTTATAAAACGACCATAGGCTAAAATCTTATGTGTCAGTACTACTACAATAAATAATTTCTGAAACCTTTAAATCATATGAGTTGGGCCTTTTTTATAACTTAGAATCAACATTCATTAATAAAGTATCCATAGAAAATGATAGATCTGGCCGGGCACAGTGGCTCAAGCCTGTAATCCCAGTACTCTGGAAGGCTGAGACGGCCGGATCATGAGGTAAGGAGATCGAGACCATCCTGGCTAACACGGTGAAACCCCATCTCTACTAAAAATACAAAAAAATTAGCCGGGCATGGTGGCGGGCACCTGTAGTCCCACCTATTCTGGAGGCTGAGGCAGGAGAATGGCATGAACCTGGGAGGCGGAGCTTGCAGTGAGCTGAGATCGCCCCACTGCACTCCAGGCTGGGCAACAGAGTGAGATGCCATCTCAAAAAAAAAAAGATCTAGTTGAATATTTAAATAGTATTAAAATGTTAGCAGTAGAACGCTGTATTAAATATCCTAACTTGAAAATGTTTTTAATACACCTACCAAACATAGCTTAGCCAAGCCTACCTTAAAAAAGCTGAGCATACTTAAATCAGCCTATGGTTGAGTAAGATAATGAAACACAAAGCCTATTTTATTATAAAAGTGTTATGGTTGGGTGCGGTGGCTCACGCCTGTAATCTCAACACTTTGGAAGGCCAAGGCAGGTGGATCCTGAAGTCAGGAGGTCGAGACCAGTCTGGCCAACATTCCAAAATCCTGTCTCTACCAAAAAAAAAAAAAAAATAGCTCAGCGTGGTGGTGAACGCCTATAATCTCAGCTACTCAGGAGGCTGAGGCAGGAGAATTGCTTGAACCTTGGAGGTGGAGGTTACAGTGAGCTGAAATGCCACTGCACTCCAGCCTGGCAACGGTGTGAGACTGTCTCATAAATAAAGTGTTAAATGTCTTGTGTACCATTGGTAACACAAGAAAAGGTCAATCAAAATTCAAAATTTGAAGAATGTTGAAATTGTAACAGCTTTATACCATGTAAAGTTGAAAAATCATAAGTCGAACAATAATTAAATAATCTACTTATTGACTAAGATGGTTTCCCCCTGAAGTTTATGTACTAGTAATATTTTTCTAAACCTGGCATTTGAATACCAAGTTGAAGGTATATTCAACTGTAGATGAAGTCTGTGTATAGTTTCATTTTAAGGGGATTTTAGTAGAATGAAAATAATGGTGGTGTCCTGTTGCTGTCAGTTTCCATCATAGTGAATCTCAATTTAATTCAGTAAACTTTGTTTTCTCCAGAGTCTAAAATAATAATTCAGTGCTTGCTTCAGCACGCATATGTGAACATTGGAATGATACGCAAAAGATTAATTATCATAGCCCCTGTGCAAGAATGACACACAAATCCATGAAGCATTCTATACTTTCAGTAAAAACTGTAGTTATTTGGCTGGTTTCGATGGCTCACGCCTGTAATCCCAACACTTTGGGATGTCGAGGCAGGAGGATCACGAGGTCAGGAGTTTGAGACCAGCCTGACCAACATGGTGAGACTCTGTCTCTACTAAAAATACAGAAATTAGCTGGGCATGGTGGCGGGTGCCTGTAATCCCAGCTACTCAGGAGGCTGAATCACTTGAACCCAGGAGGCGGAGATTGCAGTGACATGAGATCGTGCCCTTGCCCTCAAGTCTGGGCGACAGACCAAGACTCCATCTCACAAAAAAGAAAATTGTAGTTATTTAGCAAACATGTTTACATCTATAGCCTGCCCACTGGTCATAAGTTTCTTGAGAGAAGGAATGGTCATATCCTTCAGTGCAGTGCCTGGTGCTTGGCGCTAGATGCTTGTTACATGTTGGTAGAGATAATTAACTCCTATGAAAGGAGGGTGAAGGTGTAAAAGTTATCAGAAGGCATTCTTGAAAACAGCGAAGTATCAGGCTGTGGAGTGGAGGAATAAGAGGAATTACAGTCCTGCCCCATAAATTCTTACAAATATTCCCTTAGAGGGTATGCCTCATAATCTCATGGAACCTGGGAGATATCTAGTCTCGCTAATTAAAATAGCTTGCTTTATTTGATTGGAGAATGCATGTGCCATTCTCCTTCAGCATCCATCATAGATAAAACCAACCCAGGAGGCATAGGTTGTGGTGAGCCAAGATCATGCCACTGCACCCCAGCCTGGGCAACAGAGCAAGACACCATGTCAACAACAACAAAAAAATAATTTCAAACTTACATAAAAGTTGCAAGAACAGTATAATTTCCATATACCCTTCACTCTGACATTCCTTTAATGATATTATTTTATCAAGTTTGCTTTTATTCCTTTTTTATTTTTATTTTTATTTTTTGAGACAGAGTCTCGCTCTGTCACCCAGGCTGCCATGCAGTGGCACGATCTCAGCTCACTGCAACCTCCACCTCCCGGATTCAAGCGATTCTCCTGCCTCAGCCTCCCCAGTAGCTGGGATGACAGGTGCCCACCACCAGGCATAGCTAATTTTTTTTTTTTTAGTAGAGACGAGGTTGTACCATGTTGGCCAGGCTGGGCTTGAACTCCTGACCTCAGGTGATCCACCCAGTTTGTCTTCCCAAAGTGCTGGGATTACAGGTGTGAGCCACCATGCCACCATGCCCAGCCGTGAAATTGTTTCAAAATAAAAGTTTAAAGAATTGAATTATAATGGCATTTTAAGAGTTTTTTTTTGTTTTGTTTTGTTTTGTTTTGAGACAGAGTCTCACTCTGTCACCCAGGCTGGAGTACAGTGGCCGGATCTCAGCTCACTGCAAGCTCCGTCTCCCAGGTTTATGCCATTCTCCTGCCTCAGCCTCCCGAGTAGCTGGGACTACAGGCGCCCGCCACCTCGCCCGGCTAGTTTTTTTGTATTTTTAGTAGAGACGGGGTTTCACCGTGTTAGCCAGGATGGTCTCGATCTCCCGACCTCGTGATCCGCCCATCTCGGCCTCCCAAAGTGCTGGGATTACAGGCTTGAGCCACCGCGCCCGGCCACAAGAGTTTCTTAGATTTAGTAAGCAACAGCAGTTTTTAAAAGTATTTCCTAGGCCAGGCACAGTGGCTCACTCCTGTAATCCCAGCACTTTGGGAGGCCAAGGTGGGCAGATCACGAGGTCAGGAGATTGAGACCATCCTGGCTAACACGGTGAAATCCTGTCTCTACTGAAAATACAAAAAATTAGCCGGGCGTGGTGGCAGGCACCTGTAGTCCCAGCTACTCGGGAGGCTGAGGCAAGAGAATGGCAGGAACCCGGGAGGCGGAGCTTACAGTGAGCCGAGATCATGCCACTGCACTCCAGCCTGGGCAACAGAGCAAGACTCTGTCTCAAAAAAAAAAAAAAAAGTATTTCCTAACTGATGTCATAGTAAAGATGGGGTTGCACCATGTTGGCCAGGCTGGTCTTGAACTCCTGACCTCAGGTGATCTGCCTGGCCTGGCCTCCCAAAGTGCTGGGATTACAGGTGTGAGCCACCGTGCCCAGCCTTTTTTTTTTTTTTTTCCCTAAAGACAGAGGGTCTCCCTCTGTCACCCAGGCTGGAGTGCAGTGGTGTGATCATAGTTCACTGCAGCCTCGAACTCTTGGGCTCAAGTGATCCTCCTACCTCAGCCTCCTGAATAGCTGGGACTACAGGCACACACCACCATGCCTAGCTAATTTTTTTTATTTTTATTTTTAGAGGTGGGGTCTTGCTACCTTGCCCAGGTTGCTCTCAAACTCCTGGCCTCAGCAATCATCCTGCTTCTGCTTCCTAAAGTACTAAGATTACAAGTGTAAGCCACTGCACCTAGCCTATAATGGATTCTTTTTTTTTTTTTTTTTTTTCCCTGTTGCCCAGGCTGAACAGAAGCAATCTTGGCTCACTGCAACCTCCACCTCATGGGTTCAAGTGATTCTCCTGCCTCAGCCTCCTGAGTAGCTGGGATTACAGACGTATGCCACCATGCCTGGCTAATTTTTTTTTCTTTTTTTTTTTTGTATTTTTAGTAGAGACAGGGTTTTACCATGTTGACCAGGCTGGTCACGAACTCCTAACCTCAGATGATCTGCCCACCTCGGCCTCTCAAAGTGCTGGGATTACAGGTGTGGGCCACCACACCCAGCCTTTATTATTTATTTTAGAGATGGGGTCTCACTATGTTGCCCAGACTGGTCTCAAACTCCTGGCCTCAAGCAGTCCTCCTGCCTCAGCCTCTCAAAGCACTGGGATTACAGGCATGAGCCACTGTTCCTGGCCTCGTTTTAGTAGTTTCTCTTTGTTGATATTCTCATTTTGTTCATATGTTCCCTCGATTTCCTTTTTTTTTTTTTTTTGTAGTTGTTGTTGCTGTTCTTGTTTTTGAGATGGAGTCTCACTCTGTTACCCAGGCTGGAGTGCAATGGTGAGGTGTCAGCTCCCTGCAACCTCCAACTCCCAGGTTCAAGCAATTCTCCTGCCTCAGCCTCCCGACTAGCTGGTACTACAGGCGCGTGCGACCACACCAGGCTGAGTTTTGTATTTTTAGTAGAGACAGGGTTTCACCATGTTAGCCAGGCTGGTCTCGAACTCCAGGTGATCGGCCCACCTCATCCTCCCCAAGTGCTGGGATTACAGGTGTGAGCCACCATGCCCAGCCCCTGCAGTCAATATATTTTATAGCTGGGCTCAGTGGTTTATGCCTGTAATCCCAGCTACTCAGGGATTATATATAAATATATAGAGATAGATAGATAGATAGATATTTTTTTAACTTGTCTTGCTTCTATGAACATCTTACAAAGGTTTTCTTATGATTTGGTGCTGCCTTGTCTGCTCAAATAAACTTTAAAATTTGAATATATATGCCTAAGTTTATCTCATAACAACCCTGTCAGAAGTGAGGATCTGAAGGAGGGCACTGAGGGTGGCCCCTACAGCAATGAGCCACCTGTGGGGGCACTGATGAAGCCATTGTGCTTGTTTTTCTACCTGCATCAATAAGCCTCCCTTGACACATACAAGTTTTCACAACTTGTGGCAACTTATCTGAGTTTATTTGAGACTTTTTCATTCAGGCTAGGGCCAGATGTCAGATTGGATTCAATCTGGGTTCTGCAGGAAGTCTCGGGTAGGTAATGTTTCAAGAAGTCAGAAAATAATAGGTTCATCTGAATGCAAGGAGTCTGGGACTCCTTCTGAGAACCTGTGCATTTCTAGAGATATGGTTACATAAGATAAAAAATAATGCCTAGGTGTGATGGCTCATACCTGTAATCCCAGCACTTTGGGAGGCTGAGGCAGGTGGATCATCTGAGGTCAGGAGTTTGAGACCAGCCTGACTAAAATGTTGAAACTCCATCTCTACTAAAAATACAAAATTAGCTGGGCATGGTGGTACATGCCTGTAATCTCAGCTACTCGATAGGCTGAGGCAGGAGAATCGCTTGAACCCGGGAGGCGGAGGTTGCAGTGAACCAAGATCGTGCTGTTGTACTCCAGCCTGGGCAACAAGAGTGACACTCCGTCTCAAAAAAAAAAAAAAAAAAAATTAGAATTATGGTGGCCACAGTTGGAAAGTTTGTGGGTTTCGGGGAGGTGTTTTGTTTTGTTTGAGATAGGATCTTACTCTGTCGCCCAGACTGGAGTGCAGTGGTGCAATCACAGCTCACTACAGCCTCGACCTCCAGGACCCAACTGATCCTTCCACCTCAGTCTCCTGGCTAGCTGGCTGGGACTACAGGTGTGTGCCACTATACCAAGCTAATTTTTTTTTTTTTTTTTTTTTGAGACAGAGTCTCATTCTGTTGCCCAGGCTGGAGTGCAGTGGCATGATCTCGGCTCACTGCAACCTCTACATCTTGGGTTCAGGCAATTCTCCTGCCTCAGTCTCCCGAGTAGCTGGGATTACAGGCACCTTCCGCCAGCCTGGCCAGGCTGGTCTCAAACTTCTGACCTCAGGTGATCCACCCACCTCGGCCTCCCAAAGTGCTGGGATTACAGGCGTGAGCCACCGTGCCCAGCATCCCAGCTAATTTTTTGTAGAGACCACGGGTTTTGCCCAGGCTGGTCTCAAACTCCTGGCCTCAAGCCATCCTCCAACCTTGGCCTCCCAAAATCCTGGGATTACAGGCATGAGTCTCGGCTCACTGCAAGCTCCGCCTCCCAGGTTCACGCCATTCTCCTGCCTCAGCCTCCCGAGTAGCTGGGATTACAGGCATGCGCCACCACACCAGGCTAATTTTTTGTATCTTTAGTAGAGATGGGGTTTCACCATGTTGGTCAGGCTGGTCTCGAACTCCTGACCTCAGGTGATACACCACCTCAGCTTTCCAAAGTGCTGGGATTAGAGGCGTGAGCCACTGCGCCCAGCCAACACCCTATCTTTAAAAAAATATTGGCCAGGCGCGGTGGCTCACGCCTCTAATCCCAGCACTTTGGGAGGCCGAGGTGGGCAGATCACAAGGTCAGGAGATCGAGACCACCCTGGCTAACATGGTGAAACCCCATCTCTACTAAAAATACAAAAAATCAGCCAGACATGGTGGCGGGCGCCTGTAGTCCTAGCTACTCGGGAGGCTGGGCAGGACAATGGCGTGAACCTGGGAGGTAGAGCTTGCAGTGAGCCAAGATCACACCACTGCACTCCAGCCTGGGCGACAGAGCGAGACTCTGTCTCAAAATAATAATAATAATAATAAAATTAAATATTGACTGGGCACAGTGGATCACGCCTGTAATCCCAGCACTTTGGGAGGCCAAGGCAGGTGGATCACAAGGTCAGGAGTTTGAGACCAGCCTGGCCAACATGGTGAAACCCCATCTCTACTAAAAACATAAAAATTATCTGGACATGGTGGTGCACATTGGTAATTTCAGCTGCTTTGGAGGCTGAGGCAGGAGAACAGCTGGAATTTGGGAGGCGGAGTTTACAGTGAGCCAAGGTGGCATCATTGCACTCCAACCTGGGTAACAGTCTCAATAAATGAATGAATGAATGAATGGATGGATGGATGAATGAATGAATGAATGATGGAGTGTTGCACTATCACCCAGGCTAGAGTGCAGTGGTGCAATCATAGTTCACTGTAACCTCAAACAATCTGTAACTTCAAGCAATCCTCCTGTCTTAGTCTCCCAAGTCTTAGTCTTAGTCTCCCCAAGTGGACAGATCACTTGAGGTCAGGAGTTCGAGACCAGCCTGGCCAATATGGGGAAACCCCATCTCTACTAAAAATACAAAAATTAGCCGGGTGCGGTGGCACGCACCTGTAGTCCCAGCTACTTGGGAGGCCGAGCAGAAGAATCGCTTGAACCTGGAGGCGGAGGTTGCAGTGAGCTGAGATCGTGCCACTGCACTCTAGCCTGAGCAACGGAGTTAGACTCTGTCAAAAAAAAAAAAAAAGAAAAGGAAGGAAGGAAGGAAGGAAGGAAGGAAGGAAGGAAGGAAGGAAGGAAGGAAGGAAAGAAAGAAGGAAGGAAGGAAAGAAAGAAAAGGAAGGGAGGGAGGGAGAGAGAAGAAAGAAGGAAGGAAGGAAAAAGAAGGAAGGGAGGGAGAGAGAGAAGGAAGGAAAGAAGGAAGGAATGAAGGAAGGAAGGAAGGAAGGGAGAAAAAGAAAAAGGGAAAGGAAAGAAAGAGGGCGGAGGAGGAGGGAAGGAAGGAAGGAAGAGAAAGAAAAGAAAGAAAAGAAAGGAAAGGAAGGGGGGAGGAGGAGGAGGGAAGGAAGGAAAATATTGTAAGAGGTTTTTCTTTACCTTTTGAGTAATCTGCCAAAGAAAGAGTTTGTGTTTTATCAAAATAATTTCCTATACTTGATCTTGTCTTTTATCAGGTCTTTCATTACTTAAGAAAACTCAGTCCTCTCTATTAAAAGAGTGGATATTTTCCCTACAACTCTGTAACTTTCTGTCTTTGGCTTTAAAATCTTTCATCTCTTTGTATAACTGGGTCTCATTCTGTTGCCCAGGCTGGAGTTCAGTGACACGATCTCAGCTCACTGCAACCTTCGCCTCCGGGTTCAAGTGATTCTTCTGCCTCAGCCTCCTGAGTAGCTGGGATTACAGGCTTGTGCCCCCATGCCCGGTTAATTTTTGTATTTTTCGTAGAGACAGGGTTTCACCATGTTGGTCAGGCTGGTCTTGAACTCCTGACCTCAGGCGATCCTCCCACCTTGGCCTCCCAAAGTGCTGAGATTACAGGCATGAGCCACCGCACCCGGCCTCTTTGTATAACTAAATATCATTTCACAGTGACCTGTGATACTATTTATTTGAGTATTTTAAACCTTTTGACATTTTTTACAACTTCACAAAATCAACTTCTAAATTAAGGTCTTTTGACCTTGAAATAACTTTGGAATGTTCCAAGGGTCCCTATATTATCTCAAAAGAATTTTTTTCCCTCCTTAGGGAAGATATTAAAATAATTAAGCTTATTTGGTAGGTTAAATTTGTATAGGAAGTATCATCAAATGAAAAGTGATGTTTTACCTTCTTTAAGTCATACATTTTTGGGTATATTTAGTACTAGTGTTCAAGAAATTATATAAAGTTCCTAGAAACCTGATAGTCCTGATGTCATAATATTAGTTATAATTTTAGTTATTATCTTAAAATATTGTATGTCTTGAAATAACAAAATTTCCTTGTCAGTATCATTATAATATGAATACCATTTTCTTTCTCCTAAGCTATCCGTTGCTTACAGCAATTTGATAAGTTATAATTTTGTACCAAGAATGTAAACATTTATCTTTTCTTCCTACTTGATCCCTGCAGAATTCAGAAACTATTAGTATTTTTATTTTCATGGCAATATGATTATTTGCATAAGTTCGGTAAGAATCTGTTCTCTTTGTACCAAGACACAATTGGAAACATTAGTCATATTACCAAAGCTTTGACTGAAGTGTCAGATTTTCAGATATAATCACACAATTTTTAGGAACTAAGGTTGACTCCATGGAGCCAATACGGCTCCTTGAAGGAAAAAGCTGGCCTTGTATCTTGTACACAAGATTCCCTCACATGGTTCCCTTGCGATGAGTAAGAGACGTTCACTTCGCACAGGCCCAGGAACCTCAGGACATTTTGGGGATCGCAAGAAGAGAGGAAGTCACTGAAACCAATAGGATAGCAGGACCTTGGCTAGGCTTCCAAGGATGGAGAGACATTCAAAAAAATAATTAATCACTCTTTTATTAATTATTTGTGCTGCTGTAATAAAATATATGAGACTGGGTAATTTATAAAGAACAGAATTTATTCCTCACAGTTCTGGAGGCTGGGAAGTCCAAGAGCAAAGTGCCAATAGGTGTGATGTCTGGTAAGGGCTCAGTCTCTGCTTCCCGGATGGCTATCAGAATGCTGCATATTCTGGAGGGCAGGAACACATGTGTTCTCACGTGGTGTAAGAGATGGAAAGGAAGCTAGCTAGTTCCCCTGAGCCATTTTATAAGGGCTGTCATCCATTCATTACAGCAGAACCCTAATGACCTCATCACCTCTTAAACGTCCCACTTTTTTTTTTTTTTTTTTTTTATGAGACCAGAGTCTCCCTTTGTCACCCAGGCTGGAGTGCAGTGGTGTGATCTTGGCTCACTGTAACCTCGCCTCCCGGGTTCAAGCGATTCTCCTACCTCAGCCTCCCAAGTAGCTGGGTCTACAGGCGCCTGCCACCACACCCGGCTAATTTGTTGTTGTTGTTGTTGTTGTTGTTTTTGAGATGGAATGTCGCTCTGTCGCCCAGGCTGGAGTGCAGTGGTGCCATCTCGGCTCACTGCAAGCTCCGCCTCCCGGGTTCATGCCACTCTCCTGCGTCAGCCTCCGGAGTAGCTGGGATTACAGGCACATGCCACCACACCAGCTAATTTTTGTATTTTTAGTAGAGACGGGGCTTTGCCATGTTGGCCAGTCTGGTTCTTGAACTCCTGACCTCAGGTGATCCTCCCGCCTTGGCCTCCCAAAGTGCTGGGACTACAGGTGTGAGCCACCGTGTCTGACCCGGAGTTTTATTATTACTCCAATCAGTCTCCCCGAGAATTCGGGAACTGGAGTTTTTAAGAATAATTTGCTGCCTGTAATTCGCGGTGGCTCACGCCTGTAATCCTAGCACTTTGGGAGGCCAAGGCGGGCAGATTGCCTGAGTTCAGGAGTTTGAGAACAGCCTGGGCAACACGGTGAAACCCCGTCTCTACTAAAATACAAAAAATTAGCTGGGCATGGCAGTGTGCACCTGTAGTCCCAGCTACTCGGGAGGCTGAGGCAGGATAATTGCTTGAACCCGGGAGGTGGAGGTTATAGTGAGCCGACATCATGCCACTGCACTCCACCCTGGGGGACAGAGTGAGACTCCGTCTCCAAAAAAAAAATTTTTTTTTGCTGAGTAGGGGGCCAGTGAGTTGGGAGTTCTGATTGGTCAGGTCAGAGATGGTAGTCAAAGCTGTCCTCTTGTCACTGCTAAGTCAGTTCCTGGGTGGGGGCCATAAGACCAGATGAGCCAGTTTATGGATCTGATTGGTGCCAGCTGATGCATCAAGTGCAGTGTCTGCAAAATATCTCAAGCACTGATCTTAGGTTTTTGCAATAGTGATGTTATCTCCAGGAGCAATTTGAAGAGGTTTAGAATCTTGCAGCCTCCAGCAGTATGGCTCCTAAACCATAAATCTAATCCTGTGGCTAATTTGTTAGTCCTGCAAAGGCAGTCTAGTCTCCAGGAAGGAAGGAGGCTTGTTTTGGGAAAGGGCTATTGTCTTTGTTTCAAAGCTAAACTGTAAACTAAGTTCCTCCCAAAGTTGGTTAAGCCTAAGCCCAGGAATGAGCAATGACAGCCTGGGGGTTAGAAGCAAGATGGATCTCTTTCATTCTAATATTTTTCTCAGTTATGATTTTTGCTAAGGCAGTTTCAGTATTTTGTTTTAAATTTCAGATTCTACTTGATGATTGCTGGTATATGGGAAAGCAATTAAAATCAGATGACTCCAAGGATTTTGGCCTTAGCAAGAATGGATTTGTTGTTTACTAAGAAAGAAAAGGCTTCTGGCTGGGCATGGTGGCTCATGCCTGTAATTCCAAGACTTTGGGAGGCCGAGGCGGGCGGATCACAAGGTCAGGAGTTTGAGATCAGACTGACCAACATAGTGAAACTCCATCTCTACTAAAAATACAAAAAATTAGCTGGGTGTGGTGGTGGGCGCCTGTAATACCAACTACTTGGGAGGCTGAGGCAGGAGAATCTCTTGAACCCGAGAGGCGAGGTTGCAGTGAGCCAAGATCGCACCACTGCACTCAGCCAAGGTGACAGTGCAAGACTCCGTCTCAAAAAAAAAAAAAAAAAGGAAAAAAGAAAAAAAAAGGCTTCCAGTAGAATTCTGTAGGGGGAGAATATAGGAGTTGAATTAAATTTGAGACATCAAATAGACAGCCTTTTAGATGCTAACCTGAGTAGGCAGTTAGATATTAGAGCATAGAACTTATGGGAGGGGTTCAGGCTTCAGATAAGAAATTGGGAGTGGAAATATATGGATGCTTCCCCGGGCGCAGTGGCTCACGCCTGTAATCCCTGCACTTTGGGAGGCCACAGCAGGCAGATCACCTGAGGTCTGGAGTTTGAGACCAGCCTGGCCAACATGGTGAAACCCCATCTGTACTAAAAATACAAAAATTAGCTGGGCATGGTGGTGCATGCCTGTAATGCCAGCTACTTGGGAGGCTGAGGTGGGAGAATCGCTTGAACCTGGGAGGCGGAGGTCGCAGTGAGCTGAGATCGTGCCACTGCACTCCAGCTTGGGTGACAAGAACAAAACTCCATCTCAAACCAAACAAACAAACAAACAATATATAGATATAGATATAGATATAGATATATAGATATAGATAGATGCGACTTAAAGTGATGAGCCTCATTGTGTGATCACCAAGTAAATGTAGACAGAGATAAAAAGATACCTGTAAGGTCAGCCAAGAGAGAGGAAAAATAGACCCAAAGTCAGGGGAGTAAGTTTTTCTTTTCTTTTCTTTCTTTTTTTTTTTTTTTGAGACGGAGTTTCGCTCTTGTTGCCCAGACTGGAGGGCAATGGCACGATCTTGGCTCATTGCAACCTCTGCCTCCCAGCTTCAAGCAATTCTCCTGCCTCAGCCTCCCGAGTAGCTGGGATTACAGGCATGCACCACCATGCCCGGCTATAGGCGAGCAAGTTTTTATTAACCTGCTGGTTGCCCCCTTAACAGTCAAGGGAAGCAGCACCAAGCTTACAGAATGAGGGGTTTATGTTGGGGAGGGGAGTTTGAGGGAGTTCTTTGGTATGGCCATATCCCAGGGTTGTTTGCTGGTTAATTTTGCCACATATCACTTTGTGACGTTTATTATAGGAGGGTGTAGGTAAAGTTTGTTTATGCTTCCCATGACCTCCCCCTGTGCGGTCTGGATGGTTTGTAATTGGGGTTTGCTTATCGCAGCAAGGTCTGATAAGTGAAGTCTGCTGGCTTCACCGCGGCAACTGTGTAAGGGCTTAAAAATGTAAAGAGGCTTGGGGAAGGGTAGGTGGCATTGGAGCCTCATCACACAATGAGGCTCATCACTTTAAGTCGCATCTATCTATCTATCTATCTATCTATCTATCTATCTATCTATCTATCTATCTATCTATCTATCTATATAGTTTGTTTGTTTGGTTTGAGATGGAGTTTTGTTCTTGGCATGGAGAACTGCACAGCATTGGAGGAGGGATGGGCAGCACAAAGAAGCTTTCTTGGGGCAGTTTGTCCCTAACATTCCAGCCTTTTAATAGGTAATAGAAGAGGTTGTCTGCTTCTTAAGTGGAAAGGGGCGACGGTTGTGGGGGAAGGCTGGACGGTAGGGACTGCCGTTCTTGGAGCCGTTGGTATTCCTGGAGCAGCATCATATCATGTACTGTCCCGTGGGTGAAGGCGCTGATACGGTCCTGTAAATGCTGGGTGAAAAGGCATAGGAGACAAGGGCCTAATGCTACAAAAAGAAGAATGGTTATGGCTGGGCTTAGGAGTGGCATTAGCCATGGAAACCAGGTACTAAAGGACTGGGAGGGCCACGCTGGCCATTGCGGGATGTTTTATTTAATTTTTTGTGCTCGGTCCTTTAGTATTTTTACAGCTTGTACTAAGCCAGATTGGTTAAGATAAAAGCAACACTGTTCATCTAGAAAAAGGCAGAGTCCTCCTTTTTCGGCTGTGAGTAGGTGTAAGCCTCTGCAGTTTTGAAGAACCATCCCCGCTGAAGAATCTATTTGTGATTGGAGAGTTGTAATGGATTTGGCTATCTCTTCCAAGCTATCTGTGGTCTTTGGAGAGGGACTGGTAATAGGAAACAGAGGTGGTTAATCCTATAATCCCGGGCCGGGCGCGGTGGCTCAAGCCTGTAATCCCAGCACTTTGGGAGGCCGAGACGGGCGGATCACGAGGTCAGGAGATCGAGACCATCCTGGCTAATATGGTGAAACCCCGTCTCTACTAAAAAAAAAATACAAAAAACTAGCTGGGCGAGGTGGTGGGCGCCTGTAGTCCCAGCTACTCGGGAGGCTGAGGCAGGAGAATGGCGTAAACCCGGGAGGCGGAGCTTGCAGTGAGCTGAGATCCGGCCACTGCACTCCAGCCTGGGCGACAGAGCGAGACTCCATCTCACAAAAAAAAAAAAAAAAAAAAAAAAAAAAAAAAAAAAAAAAAAATCCTATAATCCCAGTTCCAACTCCTGTAGTTATTCCAATGGCTACTAATAGAGGTATGAATTGTATAGCATGGCGGTGTCCGATAGAGGTATTAACTGATATTGGTAGGGGTTGGTATCCTGGGGCAACGTTGATTTTTGGAGTGAGGAAAACCAGGGTGCAGGTGCCCATCCAGTCAGAGGAAAGGCAAATATAAGTTGAGGTACCACGTAGGAAAACTATGCCTTAGCTTGGTAGACAGAGCTGGTTGTGTATGCTAAAAAGATGTATTATTGTTATTCTCATGCATCCATACTCCTAGAGTCCTGGCTAGGGCTGCTGCTGTAAGTGGTTGTAAAGGGGTGTTTGGTTTAGGCCGGGAGGCTTTTGAGTTCTTTTTTCCTAGTGTAAGAGGAAGCGTTTTGTATCCACTAAGATCCATGTGGGAGTGTTGTTGAATGTTAGGATAAGGAGACAGTCGCAGGTGGTGGGTGCAGGAATGGTGCATGGAGAGGGGAGCCAAGGGAAGAGGAATAAACAGGGGAGGTGTCGGCTGTTACAGTACTCTGAATTTTTATTAAGGAGGTGGGAGGTGTCAAGGGCTAGGGGGCTAGAGAAACGTGCCTGTCTTTATTGTTGGCGGCTCTGAGAGTAGTATGTTCAGTGGAAGGTTTGAGTTGTAGGGTATAGTTTGGAATTCAGGTGGCCGAGGGGAATGCCAGAGGGTAGATGTCATTGGATGCACAGTGGTGCTGGATAGGATAAGATTGTGTGGGTTGTTATGGCTCCTAATATGGGTTTATTATGGCTGCGGTAGGGGGATAGGTTGAGTAAGTAGGGGTGTAAGGTTGTAACAGCTGGAACTCGCTAGCTAACGTGGGGGAGATTTCTGTTAATGCCTGCATGTCAAGTTCGAGGGGCTGTTAATGAGGATTTCGGGATGGTAGGTTACATGGGTGCAAGTCAGTTATAGGCTGAGGCAGGGATTGCATTGTATGTTGTGGAGAGGAGGGGTACGCAGAGCCAGCAGTCTCTTGTCAGGGAGGAATTGGAGTTTTTTAGTAAGGAGTGTGTGAGATTAAGTGTTCTGTGTAGGTGTTCAGGGGTTATAGGTATTGGTTGGGCTGAAAGAAGGGTTGAGGTATTGATTCTGACATGGGTTAGAAAGGCAGAGAGTGAGCAGAAAAGTAAATAGTTCGGTTTCACCAAAGTGAAGCCATAGAGAGCCTTGGAAGAAAAGGTCAGTTATCCACTCAAAAAAGGTTCCCAGGGTGTTGTTCCATGGGCGGAACCAGGAAATATCTTGTGAGAGGGAGTGAGGAAGAGAGTGAAGCGGCAGGATAGACAAAAGCAGGGCATCTAGGGAGGATGTGGGAATATTTGTTTGTTAGTGATTGTGATTCCTGCTATAAGGATAACGATTAGGCAGAAGGCTCAAGTGAGGGAGACTTCTTGGCTGGTATTCCAATCGAAAGGAGTTACACTATATAGGATAAGTACTATAATGCCTGCAATTAAGGTGTAATAGAGTGTTTCCATAAAAGGAGGCTAGTTGTAAGAGTAGTTTAAACCTGTTTGAGACGGATGGATTTACTGATGTGAAGTTTCTTCTGGGATGGACGTGAGGCAGAGTCAGGTTGGCCTGAGGAATGGGCTGGAATACCTGTTAGAAGTTGGCGAAGTGCAGGTCGGTGGATTGGCGGTGGGAGCTCTCTTTAACCTGCAAAGGTGATACCAGGAGGTATGTCCTGAGAGTTTGGCTGCAGTAGGCGTTGTAAGGATGACCTGGAAAGGGCCTTACCCTTTTGATTAAAGGCTGGTTGGGTTAAGGGTTTTTAGGAAAACATGTTCTCCTGGTAGGAGGGTCTGGTCAGTGGCGCCTTTATGGGACCACTGGCAGACTTTTTGGGAGGGCCTGGTCTGCCTGTTTGCGGAGGAGATGGTGGATGAGGGAGAGTGTTGGGAGGTATTCTCCTAAATGAGAATCAGAAGGAGGCCTGTTTTGTAAGAGGAAAGGGCATCCATACATTAATTCAAATGGGCTGAGGAAGGAGGGTGCCTTTGGGCTGGCTCTGATGCAGGCTAGAGCTATGGGTAGGAGGGATGTCCAGGGCCTCTGGACTTCTAGAGTGACTTTGGTCAACTGAGTTTTAAGGATTCCATTTGCCCTTTCAACTTTTCCTAATGATTGGGGTCAATATGGGATATGGAGGCACCACTGGACACCAAGGGGCTGTTGGATGATTTGGGAAATGAAGCCAGGGCCATTTTCTGATTGAATGGAGTGAGGGAGACTAAACCTAGGGATGATTTCTGTGACAAGGATCTGGGAGACTACTGTGGCTTTTTCTGAAGAGGTAGGAAATGCCTCCATCCACCCAGAGAAAGTGCCTATAAGAGTGAGAAGGAATCTTGTGTTTTTGACAGGAGGCATGTGGGTGAAGTCTATTTGCCAGTGTTCCCCTGGGAGCGTTCCTCTTAGCTAGTGTGCAGGAACAGATGGGGAATGGAGGACTCCTTGAGAGGAGGTTACAGAGCATATACAACAATTTGAAGTTATGTTTTGTAGTGAGGTGAACAGGTGAGGGGAGAAGAAATACGGGTGCAGGAGGAGATACAGGGGACATGCACCAATATGGAAGGATTGGTGGAGGGATGTCAGGATTTGGTCAGTTTGTTCCTGGGGACAAGACTAGCTTCTGGTCCTTAACTATCCAGTCGCCCTGGAGGAAGACTCCTTATTGTAGTAATAAGGTCTTTTCAGTAGGGTGGTATTGAGGTTGGATTGCAGGGGTAATGAGGAGGAGAGAGGCAGGAGTGGAAGAAAGGAAGGCTTCTTTTGCTGCCTCATCAGCCTTTCTGTTCCCTCTTGAGATTTTATATGTTCCCGTTTGATGTTCCTGACAGTGTATAACACCTGCCTCAGTTGGGAGATGTGTGGCCTGAAGGAGTTGGTAAATAAGGGGGCTGTCAGTGATAGGGGTCCCTTTGGCAGTAAGGAATCCCCTCTCTTGCCAGATGGTGGCATGGGAATGAAGAATGTGATATGCATATTTGCAGTCTGTGTAAATGTTGACTCGTTTGCCTTTGGAAATGGTTAGGGCTTTGGTGAGAGCTATGAGTTCAGCTTTTTGAGAGAAGGTTCCTGGAGATAGGGGCTTAGCTTCAGTTGCTCAGTCAAGGGAAACAACTGCATACCCAGCAGTTTTGGGGGAGCCAGTGGGCCAGGAAGAGGAGCCATCTATAAATAGCTGGTCATCAGGATTGGTGAGAGGCTTGGAGGAAATGTTTGGAAAGTATGGTTGCAGGTGATCTAGGATGTCAGTGCAAGAATGAGTAGCAGGGGAAGAAGATACAGGGAGTAAGGATGCTGGGTGAGGAAAGCACTTTTGGCAAGACTAAATTCGGGATTTTTGATAAAGAGTATCCGGGGAACTAGCTCCCAATATTTCAACATAGGTTCTTTCTATTTTTCTAAGTGTCGGCCGGTCTGAGAAATAAAGAGAAAGAGTACAAAGAGAGAAATTTTACAGCTGGGGTCTGGGGATGTCATCACATATTGGTAGGACAGTGATGGCAACCCCAAGCCACAAAACCAGCGAGTTTTTATTAGGGATTTTAAAAGGGGAGGGGGTGTAGGAACAGGGAGTAGGTCACAAAGATCACATGCTTCAAAGGGCAATAAAGGTCACAAGGCAAGGCAAAATTAGAATTACTGATGAGGGCCTATGTCCCACTGTGCACTCATTGTCTTGATAAACATCTTAACAGGAAACAGCGTTTGAGAGCAGACAACCAGTCTAACTAGAATTTACCAAAATGGAATTTCCCAATCCTAGTAAGCCTGAGGGTACTACAGGAGACCAGGGCGTATTTCAGTCCTCATCTCAACTGCATAAGACAGACACTCCCAGAGCAGCCATCTATAGACTTACCCCCAGGAATGCATTCCTTCCCCAGGGTCTCAATTATTAATATTTCTTGCTGGGAAAATAATTCAGCAATATTTCTCTTACTCACACGTCTGTCTAGAGGCTCTCTGCAAGAAGAAAAATATGGCTGTGTTCTGCCTGACCCCACAGGCAGTCAGACCTTATGGTTATCTTTCCTTGTTCCATGAAAATTACTGTTATTCTGTTCTTTTTCAGGGTGCACTGATTTCATATTGTTCAAACACACATATTTTACAATCAATTTGTACAACAGTGGTCTTGAGGTGACGTACATTCTCAGCTTATGAAGATAACAGGAATAAGAGAATAAAGTAAAAACAGGCATAAGAAATTATAAGAGTATTGACTAGGGAAGTGATAAATGTCCATGAAAATTTCACAGTTTATGTTTGGAGATTGCAGTAAAGACAGGCATAAGAAATTATAAAAGTATTAATTTTGGGAACTGATACCTGTCCATGAAATCTTCACAATTTATGTTCTTCTGCCTTGGCTCCAGCCAGTCCCTCCATTCGGGGTCCCTGACTTCCCGTAACAAAAGAGGGCATGGAGTAATTGAATCCGGGAAGGAGGAAGGGAGCCTAATGCTCGGGAGGAGAGGAGATCCTGTAGATTATGAGGACTGTAGATGGCGGTATGTTGACTAAATGCTAGTTTCCTGCTTTCTAGAGCTAAAAGGGCTGCTGCTGTAGCGCTCTAAGACAGGTTGGCCATCCTCTAACTGTGTTGTCTAATTGTTTAGAGAGGTAGGCTACAGGGGCAAAGGAAGGAGGGTCTCCTTTCTGTTGCCCTAAGACACCAAGGGCTATTCCTCAGCTTTCAGCAGTATAGAGAGTGAAAGGTTGGGAGATGTCAGGTAAGGACAGAGCTGGTGCAGTGACAAGAGCGGTTTGAAGTTTGCAGAAGCTGGGGAGTATGTTATGCGAGGGATTTAGGGGCTTACTGAGAGGGCCTTTGGCTGCTTCATAGAGGGGGTGAGCTAGGAGGGCAAAGTTGGGAATCCATATTCTAAAAAAGCCTGCCAGTCCTAGGAAGGAAAAGACTTTCCTTTTGGTGGAGGGCGGGGACAGATTATCTGTTAGTGCTGCTCGGGCGGGGTCATAGCCTGGTCCCCAGGGGAAAGTTGAACTCTTAGGTAAGTTACTATGGGGCTGGAAAGTTGAGCTCTGGAGGGGGAAACTCTATACCCTTTGGTGGCGAGAAAGTTTAAGAGAGAGACTGTGTGGGTTTGAGAGTCTTCTAGAGACGGGCTGCAAAGGGAAAGATCGTCCACCTATTGAAGAAGATGGCTGAGGGAAAGGTTTAAGGAGGTGAGATCTCAAGCTAAAACTTGTCCGAAGAAATGAGGGCTATCTCTGAAGACTTGAGGGAGGACAGTCTAGGTGAGTTGTTGTGATTGGAGGGTGTCAGGGTCGGTCCAGGTGAAAGCAAAGAGGTTTTTGGAGTCAGGGTGCAGGTTAATAGTTAAAAAGGCATCTTTTAGGTCAATAGCAGTGTAGTGGGTGGTGTTGGAGGGAATGAGAGGGAGAAGTGTATAGGGGGTAGGGACTGTGGGATAAATAGGAAGGATGGCCTGATTGATGGCTTGGAGGTCTTGGACGAGTCGGTATGAGCCATCTGATATTTTAACCGAGAGGATGGGGGTGTTATATGGAGAATGTGTTGGCCTAAGAAGACCACATGAGCAGAGCTTGTGACGGGCTGCGAGCCTTTTTGGTGGGTTAGGGAGATGGGGTATTGGGGGACATTGAGAAATTTAGAGGGGTCTTTTAACTGGATTTTGATGGGGTCATGGTGAGCAGATAGGGAAGGGGTGGTGGTGTCCCACATTACTGGGTTTACAAGAGACGTGGGAAGTGGGTACTGGGGAGAGGGCTCAGGGGCCAGACTAGTGAGAAAGAGTAGGAGGGACTCTGGTTGAGGAAGGGAGAAAAAGGTGATAGAAGCTTTGAATCTGGCTAAAAGGTCTTGGCCTAGGATGGGGTGGGGGGGGCGTGTAGGGCAACGAGGCATGATAAGGAAAGAGTATGAGAAAACAGTATCAAAGAGAGAGCAAGTAAGGGATCTGGTGGTGCGTGGACTGAAGTGAGATGAGTCTGTCAAGCCCACAACTGAGACCTGGGAGGGATGAGTGGGTCCTGAAAATTTAGGCAAAGCCCAGTAGGTGGCCCTGCTATGGATTAAAAAAGAGATCGGCTTACCTGCTACCAGTAGAGTTACCCTGGGCTCCATGCAGTGATGGCAATGGGGGCCGGAGGCTCTGGGCATCGTCAGTCTTCAGTGGTTAGGCCGAGGACCTGTGGGAGTGCAAGTGATTCTTCATTTTTTGTCTTGTTGAAGGGGTGGTGGCTCTGAGGAGCAGGCTTGTCTGTCCATTTGCTGAGAGGACAGTGGGACTTCCAGTGGCCTGTCTGCTGGCAGACTGGGCAAGGGCTCTTTGGCACTTGAGGGCTAGGACATGCCCGCACCCAGTGGCCTTCTTTGCCACACTTAAAACAAGGCCCAGGAGGGTTGCTGCTTTGTGCCCTTGGGTAATATGACTGGGTTGACGGATAACTGCTGCTGGAAGTTTTTATTTAGCATGATCTCTTTGGGCTTTATCTAATTTATTTTGCTCATCCCTGCTATTAAAGACTTTGAAAGCCAGGTTAAGGAGGTCTTGTTGTGGGGTTTGAGGGCCATCCTCAGCCTTTTTAAATATGCGCCGGATGTCAGGAGCAGATTGGGAAATAAAATGGATGTTAAGAACAATAGAAAAGGCCGGGCGCGGTGGCTCAAGCCTGTAATCCCAGCACTTTGGGAGGCCGAGACGGGCGGATCACGAGGTCAGGAGATCAAGACCATCCTGGCTAACATGGTGAAACCCCGTCTCTACTAAAAAATACAAAAAACTAGCCGGGTGAGGTGGCGGGCGCCTGTAGTCCCAGCTAATGTAGTCCCAGCTACTCGGGAGGTTGAGGCAGGAGAATGGCGTAAACCCGGGAGGCGGAGCTTGCAGTGAGCTGAGATCCGGCCACTGCACTCCAGCCTGGGCGACAGAGCGAGACTCCGTCTCAAAAAAAAAAAAAAAAAAAAAAAGAACAATAGTTCCTTCCTGGGAGGTAGGATTGACATGGGTATATTTTTGGAGAGCCTCTGTAAGGCGAGAAAGGAATTGGGCAGGGTTTTCATCGGCCTTTGGGAGGTTTCTTTGAGTTTTTCGGAATGTACAGCCTTTATGGGCAGTTTTGTTAAGGCCTGCAATGAGGCAAGTAATCGTATGATTACCGGAGGCCGGGCTGGGGTCTGTGGGTTAGTATTCCTGGGTAGGCTCTTCGGTGGGGAGGGGGGGACTGCAGCGGCCCCTACTGGCCTAGTAAGATTTGCCAATGGAAGTCATCCGCATGGGCCTGGGCTGCAAGTCACACTCTTTCCTTCTTTTCCGGAAGGAGGGTAGAAGACAGAATAATATAGGGGTCATGCCAAGTAAGTCAGTAAGACTGAGTGAGATATTTAAATTCTTTGATATAAGTGTCAGGATCGGAGGACAAGGACTCCAGACGTTCCTCAATTTGGGAGAGATCGAAGAGGGAAAAGGGGACGTGGAAACGGACAATCCCTTCGGCCCCTGCCACTTCCCGGAGAGAAAGCAAGGGAGCGGGCTGCTGGGCATGTTGGGCTCGAGAATGAGTAAGGGGTGGAGACGGGGACGACTCAGAGTCCGGGGAGGACTCAGAGGCGGTATGGTTGGAGAGAGGGAGGTAGAGCCAGAGTGGAGGCATACGGTGGGGGGTCATGCTGTTCTGGTGGAGGATTAGGATGTTGTGGAGGAGGGGAAAAATCAGCGGGATCAAAGGAGGAGGAGTCATCCGCTGGGGCTATTGGGGTGAGGGGAGCAGGAGGTGAGTGGACTTCGGAGCGTGCGAGGAGAATTTGAAAAGTAGAGCAAGACTGGCAGACGGGAGGACGACTACGGAAAGTAGAGAAAGCCTGAACATAAGGAATCTCAGACCACTTCCCATTGCTGTGGCAAAAGTTGTCTAAGTCTTTGAGCACGTTGGAATTGAAAGTGCCATTTTCGGACCATTGGGAGTCATGGTCTAATTTGTATTGAGGCCACGCTGTATTACAGTAAAAGATAAGCCTTTTAGGGTGGATTTCTGAACGAAGGCCAAGAGTATTGAGATTGCATAGGAGGCACCCAAGGAGGGTAGTTTTAGGAGGAGCAGATTGAGAGGCTCCCATAATGAATGGAAGTAGGGGGGCCTGTAGAGGAAGAAGAGACTGCCGGTGACAAGGACGTGGAAGAGGGCGTCCCCTTTCCCACGTAACTTGTCCGGAATAGAGAAGGTAACCGCCGTGTCAAGCGTCCCTGAAACAGAGGAACCAGAGGCCTGGAGGCCAGGGGAAGCCCTTGACCCAGCGCTGGGTCTTTCAGAAACGGAGAGACAAGGGTTTTGGGGAACGGCAACAGTCTCTTTTTACTCACCCTGGCGGAGGCTTTGATGGTGGATGAAGTCGCCAGCAATGGGAGAGTCTAGGAGATTCTCTGGGTCTTCAGCAGGTTCAGGGAAGGGGGAGAGACTGGCCCGGAGAGGTGTGATGGGGAGGGAGGGAGGGAGAGGGGGGGGGGCAGCCAGCCAGAATCTATCCCCTTCGCAGGTTTCGGCACCAGAATGTAAGGTCAGTCATGAGAAAGGAAAAATAGACCCAGTTAGGTGAGCAAGTTTTTATTAATCTGCTGTCTGCCCCCTTAACAGTCAAGGGAAGCAGCACCAAGCTTACACAATGAGGGGTTTATACTGGGGAGAGGAGCTTGAGAGAGTTATTTGGTATGGCTGCATCCTGGGATTGTTTGCTGGTTAATTTTGCCACATATCACCTTGTGACGTTTATTACAGGAGGGTGTAGGTAAAGTTTCTTTATGCTTCCCACAACCTTCCCCTGTGTGGTCTGGATGGTTTGTAATTGGGGTTTGCTTATTGCAGCAAGGTCTGATAAGTGAAGTCGGCTGGCTTCACCGTGGCCTTTGATAAGGACTTAGAAAGGTAAAGAGACTTGGAGAAGGGTGGACGGCACAGAGAAGAGTTCCAGAGCATTAGGGGGAGGGGTGGGCAGCACCAAGGAGCTTTTTTGGGGCAGTTTGTCCCTAACAATATCCAAGGACTGAGAACTGAGGAGAGCAAAGATCACCTGGTGGCTATCAAGCGGACCATCCAGAGGCAACACTCCTTATCTGAGGAATTCATGAGTAATTAGACTTCTTTTTTTTTTTTTTTTTTTTTTTTTTTTTTTTTTTTTTGAGAGGGAGTCTTGCTCTGTTTTCAGGCTGGAGTGCAGTGGCACAATATTGGCTCACTGCAACCTCTGCCTCCTGGGTTCGAGTGATTCTCCTGCCTCAGCCTCTTGAGTAGCTGGGATTACAGGCATGTTCCACCATGCCCAGCTAATTTTTTATTTTTATTTTTAGTAGAGACGGGGTTTCACCGTATTAGCCAGGATGGTCTTGATCTCCTGACCTCGTGATCCGCCTGCCTTGGCCTCCCAAAGTGCTGTGATTATAGGCATGAGCCACCGCACCCCGCCCAGACTTCCCTATTATCTAAAGCCAGATTCTGGTACCAAGCTTCTTTACAAAAAACGTATAAGTAACTATGTAGCAGGACGAGCTGCAGACAAAACTCCTCAGATACCAACCGGGTTAAAGAAGGAAGGAGCTTTATTCTGTCGGGAGTGTCGGCAGACTCACATCTCAAAAACCAAGCTCCCCAAGTGAGCAATTCCTGTCCCTTTTAAGGGCTTACAATTCTAAGGGGGTCCACATGAGAGGGTTGTGATTGATTGAGCAAGCAGGGGGGCTTGCATGCACCAGTAATCAGAATGGAACAGAACAGGACTGGGATTTTCACAATGCTTTTCCATACAACGTTTGGAATCTATAGATAACATAACCAGTTAGGTAAGGGGTTGATCTTTAACTACCAGGCCCAGGGCATGGTGCCGGGCTGTCTGCCTGTGGATTTCATTTCTGCCTTTTAGTTTTTACGTCTTCTTTCTTTGGAGGCAGAAATTGGGCATAAGACAATATGAGGGGTGGTCTCCTCCCTTAAGTAGAATTTCTATACATCTCTGGAATGTATGCATGTTGAAACTCATTGTGCAACCCTTGCTGACATCATGGCACCAAAATGTCTACAGACGTAATCATTTATCATGACATGTGTGGGTAAGATGGTCCAAATTATCCTTAGGCTCCCACTTTAAGGTCCATAAATACTCCTGAGTAAAATCCACCATGTGGCTCAGTCCTCTCTTGCTGAAGCGCCCTGTTGCAGTCTGCTGCAATGTGTTATCTAATATAACTTTCCTTTTCAAACTTACCCTGTTGTTGGTAAATTCTTTTTTTTTTTTTTTTTTTTTTTTTTTTTTTTTTGAGACGGAGTCTCGCTCTGTCGCCCAGGCTGGAGTGCAGTGGCCGCATCTCAGCTCACTGCAAGCTCCGCCTCCCGGGTCTACGCCATTCTCCTGCCTCAGCCTCCCGAGTAGCTGGGACTACAGGTGCCCGCCACCTCACCCGGCTAGTTTTTTGTATTTTTTAGTAGAGACGGGGTTTCACCGTATTAGCCAGGCTGGTCTCGATCTCCTGACCTTGTGATCCGCCCGTCTCGGCCTCCCAAAGTGCTGGGATTACAGGCTTGAGCCACCGCGCCCGGCCGGTAAATTCTTTTACCACCTGCAAGCCAACTAGTCTCTGCTGCTGGGGCTCTGATAAGGCCACTAAGAACTAGTCCTCAAAAGCCGGGTGCAGTGGCTCACGCCTGTAATCCCAGCACTTTGGGAGGCTGACGTGGGTGGATCATGAGGTCAGGAGATTGAGACCATCCTGGCTAACATGGTGAAACCCCGTCTCTACTAAAAATAAAAAAAAAAATAGCTGGGTATGGTGGCGGGCACCTGTAGTCCCAGCTACTTGGGAGGCTGAGGCAGGAGAATGGTGTGAACCCGGGAGGCAGAGCTTGCAGTGAGTGTAGATCAGGCCACTGCACTCTAGCCTGGGCAACAGACGGAGACTTTGCCTAAAAAAGAAAAAAGAAAAGAAAGAAAGAACTAGTCCTCAATACTATTAATTCATGTAGAAGAGAAAGACTCAGAATAAATGGCCAGTGAAGTAGCAGAAGGACCAGGTGTTTCTCTGTATTTTGATGCACTGATGACTTGGGGCCTTGTGAACCCTTGAAGGATGGCCCCTCTCAGTGTTAGCTAATTCCCAGAGACAGTAAATAGCACTTTGGGGATTGTGCCTTTCAAATACAAACCAACAGAGTGTGCTCCCTCACCACCTTCTTCATTGAGCTCTCACACTCTGGCCACTGTTTTCCCACCTTAATCATTCAAGGACAAAGTAACCTGACAATTAGGGACAGCCCTTATGCCTCAGAGCCTGTTTAGCATTTGCTTAGCAGCCAATGCTAAGCCTGCTTATCATCCCTTTCCTGTTCCTTCCCATGGAAAATACAGTTAAGGCTGTTACCCACATTTCCCTCTTGCTCCTGCCTCCTGACCAAACTACTACCTTTATTTTTATTTTTATTTTTTTTTTGAGACAGAGTCTCGCTTAGTCGCCCAGGCTGGAGTGCAGTGGCGCGATCTCGGCTCACTGCAAGCTCCGCCTCCCGGGTTCACGCCATTCTCCTGCCTCAGCCTCCCGAGTAGCTGGGACTACAGGCGCCCGCCGCCTCGCCCGGCTAATTTTTTGCATTTTTAGTAGAGACGGGGTTTCACAGTGTTAGCCAGGATGGTCTCGATCTCCTGACCTTGTGATCCGCCCGCCTCGGCCTCCCAAAGTGCTGGGATTACAGGCGTGAGCCACCGCGCCCGGCCCAAACTACTACCTTTAAAACACTAGGACATGCCTGTAATCCTAGCACTTCGGGAGGCAGGCAAATCACTTGAGCCCAATATCTTGAGATGAGCCTGGACAACATGGTGAAACCCCGTCTCTACAAAAATTACAACAAATTAGCCAGGTGTTGTGGCATATGTCTGTAGTCCCAGCTACTCAGGAGGCTGAGGTGAAGGATCACTTGAGCTTGGGAGGTTAGGGCTGCAGTGAGCTGTGATAGTGCCACTGCACTCCAGGCTAGGCAACAGAGTAAGACCCTGTCTCAAAAACAAAACAAAACAAAAAAACACTAGGAAAGTGTGGTAGTTTTTTTTTTTTTTTTTTTTTTTTTTGAGACGGAGTCTGGCTCTGTCGCCCAGGCTGGAGTGCAGAGGCCGGATCTCAGCTCACTGCAAGCTCCGCCTCCCGGGTTTACGCCATTCTCCTGCCTCAGCCTCCGGAGTAGCTGGGACTACAAAAAGTGTGGTAGTTTTGAAGTCAAGTGAAAAATTGGTCCTCCAGAAGAAACAACCCACAGAATGGGAGAAGATATTTGCAAACCATACATCAGAAAAGAGCTTAATATCAAAAATATATAAGGAACTCAAACAACTCAAAAGCAAGAAAGCAAATAACCTGATTTAAAATTGGGCAACAGGCTGGGCACAGTGGCTCATGCCTGTAATCCCTTTGGGAGGTCAAGGTGGGTGGATCACTTGAGGTCAGGAGTTTGAGACCAGCCTGACCAACATAGTGAAAACCTCTCTCTACTAAAAATACAAAATGAGCCGGACGTGGTGGCGCATGCCTGTAATCCCAGCTGCTTGGAAGGCTGAGGCTGGAGAATCCCTTGAACCCAGGAAGTGGTTGCAGTGAGCCGAGACTGCGCCATTGCATGCTAGCCTGGGCAACAAGAGTGAAACTCCGACTCAGGAAAAGAAAAAAAAGGGCAACAGATCCAAAAAGACATTTTGCAAAAGAAGCAGAGGCTCATGATCTAATCATTAACTAAAGGTCGTACCTCTTAACATTGTTGTATTGGGGATTAAGTTTCCAACACTCGATCTTTGGGGGACACATTCAAACCACTGCAAACATTATTCACAATAGCCTCAAGATAAGGAATTGACTTGTGTCCATCAGTGGATGACTAGATAAAGATAATGTGGCATATATGTACACAGTAGAATACTACTCAGCCTTAAAAAGAAAGAAATACTGTCATTTGTGACAATGTGGGTGAACCTGGAGGACCTTATGATAAGTGAAATAAGCCAGGCACAGAAAGATAAACATTACATTATCTCACTTACTTGTGGAATACAAAAAAAGTTCAACTCAAAAGTAAGGAATGGAGGCCAGGCATGGTGGCTCACACCTGTAATCCCAGTACTTTGGGAAGCTGAGGTGGGCAGACTGCTTGAGCTCAGGAATTAAGAAACCAGCCTGGGCAATATAGTGAAACTGAGAGGAGAGGAAAAGGGAGGGGAGCGTAGGGGAAGGGAAAGGAAAAAGGAAAGGAAAGGAAAGGAAAAACAGTGGTTACCAGGGTATGCAGGGGTGGGGGGATTGGAGAGATGTTGGTCAAAGGATTAAAAATTTCAGTTAGACAGGAGGAATAAATTCAGGAGATCTATAGTTAATAACAACATACTGTATTCTTGCAAATGGCTGAGAGTAGATTTTAAATGTTCTTACTAGAATATGATTTGTATGGTAACACATATGTTAATTAGCTTGATTTAGTCATTCTGTAATGTATACATATTTCAAAATATCATGTTGTTTAAAAAAAGAGAGAATTGGCCAGGTGCGGTGGCTCACGCCTATAATCCCAGCACTTTGGGAGGCCGAGGAAGGCGAATCATGAGGTCAAGAGATCGAGACCATCCTGGCCAACATGGTGAAACCCCGTCTCTGATAAAAATATAAAAATTAGCTGGGCATGGTGATGCACGCCTGTCGTCCCAGCTACTTGGGAGGCTGAGGCAGGAGAATCGCTTGAACTTGGGAGGCGGAGGTTGCAGTGAGCTGAGATCGCGCCACTGCACTCCAACCTGGGCGACAGAGCAAGACTCTGTCTAAAAAAAAAGAAAAAAGAAAAAAGAAAAAAGAAAAAAAGGGAGAGAGAGAATTTAGTTCTCAGATAACAGAATGGTTGATTGCTCTAGAAGCTGCTGCTGGCAGGTCAAGTGGGATGAGCACTGGGAATTAACCATCAGATTCCATAATTGGATGGCACAGTAAACAGGGAAAACATAATGAAAGTGAAGAGTAAGCTTTAGACCAAGCACTTTAAGTGGTTGAACTTTGTCCCCAGCAGGAGAAAGAAGCTCAGCTCCAAATTGAAATTACAGGGGAGATAGCATGAAAATGTCAAGAAAGCAACAATGTTCCCAGGGCGCATAATGAGTTTTTTTGGGCGTGCATGTGTGTGAGTGTGCTTTGATCACAGGTACTGAGTTTCCTGTTAGTGGGAGAGTCCATGAATGTCTTGGCTATTGAGGCCCCGCAACTCTGAGGGTCAAAAAGTCAAGTGGATTAAAATGGATCTGATTTTCATGTTACAGAGATAACAGTTTTTATGCTGTACTAACTTCTTAGTACAGACTAAAAGAGCAGATCAGTTTAACGAAAAGACAAGAAAAAGGAATCAGGAAAGGATTCAGAGAAGTGAGATTTCAACTGGGCCTTAAGGAAGGACAAGATATTGAAAGGTGGAGGAGAAATGCGGTATCTCAGGTGGAGAAACAACCAGGGCAGTGGCAATAGTGCACCTGAGAGACGGCTTGGCTGAGTGTGGGCATGCACTGGAGAGAGATGGGAAATCATTCAGGAGATGTCAGTGGAGGTTGGGTTCTGGTAGGTTGTGAAAATCAGGCCGTGGTGTTTGGGCTTGGCATCCTTGGCCAGGTTGGTAAATGGACCATTTTCTGCTGTAACTCCCTATGGTAGTTACATCAATATGGGATGACAAGACTTTTTTTTCTGCTGGTCTTAGAAATGGCTCTTCAGATAATCATTATTGGCAATCAATATGAAACTTACTACCAATCTGGTGGTACACAAAAGGAAGCAAATGCAGGTTTTCTTAATCAGTAAGGACATAATAAATGTGGTGTTTAAGAAGTATTGATATTCAGGATAGGTCAGCTAGAGACTTGCTAAGTATGTAATGCTGAGGTCACTAGAACTCAGCAGACAAACGGGGAAAGTTTAATAATTTGATGATAATATTAGAGTTTTTCTCTGCACTGGTAAGAAATTTCAGTTAGATTGTTATGTCAGGTTCCTTTGTGAGAAAAACAGTCTCATTTTGGCTTGTCAAGTTAGAGTGGCTTGACAGTAGATAAGAATATGATTCTTCTTTATTTTCTCTTTCTTTTTTTTTTTTTTTTGAGAGAGTCTCCTCTTGTCATCCAGGCTAGAGTGCAGTGGCAAGATCTCAGCTTGCTGCAACCTCCACCTCTTGGGTTCAAGCAATTCTCTGCCTCAGCCTCCCAAGTAGCTGGGATTACAGGTGGCCGCCACCACACCGGGCTAATTTTTGTATTTTTAGTAGAGACAGGGTTTCACCATTTTGGCCAGGCTGGTCTTGAACTCCTGACCTCGTGATCTACCTGCCTTGGCCTCCCAAAGTGCTGGGACTACAGGAGTGAGCCACCACACCTGGCCCCCCGCTTTTTTTTTTTTTTTTTTAGACAGTGTCTCATTCTGTTGCCCAGGCTGTATTACAGTGGTGCCATCATAGCTCACTGAAGCCTTAACCTCCTAGCTCAAGTGATCCTCCCATCTCATCCTCCCGAGTTGCTGCGGCTACAGGCACAAACCAGAATGCCAGGTTTTGTTTTTTTTTTTTAATTTAAGTTCTGGGCAACAGGGGCAGAATGTGCAGGTTTGTTACATAGCTATACACGTGCCATGGTGGTTTGCTACACCCATCAACCTGTCATCTACATTAGCTATTTCTCCTCATGCTATCCCTCTCCTAGCCCCCAACCCCTGACAGGCCCCGGTGTGTGATGTTCCCCTCCCTGTGTCCATGTGTTCTCATTGTTCAACTCCCACTTATGAGTGAGAACATGAGGTGTTTGGTTTTCTGTTCTTGTGATAGTTTGCTGAGAATGATGGTTTCCAGCATTATCCATGTCCCTGCAAAGGACGTGAACTCATCCTTATTTATGGCTGCATAGTATTCTATGGTGTATATTTGCCACATTTTCTTTATGCAATCTATCATTGATGGGCATTTGGGTTGGTTCCAAGTCTTTGCTATTGTAAATAGTGCCACAATAAATATACATGTGCATGTGTCTTTATAGTAGAATAATTTACAATGCTTTGGGTATATAGCCAGTAATGGGATTGCTGGGTCAAATAGTATTTGTTTTTTTTTTTGAGATGGAGTCTCGCTCTGTTGCGCAGGCTGGAGTGCAGCGGAGTGATCTTGGCTAACTGCAAGCTCTGCTTCCTGCGTTCACACCATTCTCCTGCCTCAGCCTCCTGAGTAGCTGGGACTACAGGTGCCCGCCACCACGCCCGGCTAATTTTTTGTATTTTTTAGTAGAAACAGGGTTTCACCGTGTTAGCCAGGATGGTCTCGATCTCCTGACCTCGTGATCCACCCATCTTGGCCTCCCAGAGTGCTAGGATTACAGGCATGAGCCACCACGCCTGACCGTGCAAATAGTATTTCTAGTTCTAGATCCTTGAGGAATTGCCACACTGTCTTCCACAATGGTTGAACTAATTTACACTCCCACCAACAGTGTAAAAGCATTCCTATTTCTCTACATCCTCTCCAGCATCTGTTGTTTCCCGACTTTTTTAATGATCACCATTCTAACTGGTGTGAGACGCTAGCTCACTGTGGTTTTGATTTGCATTTCTCTAATGACCAGTGATGATGAGCTTTTTTTCATGTTTGTTTGGCTGCATAAATGTCTTCTTTTGAGAAGTGTGTGTTCATATCCTTTGCCCACTTTTTGATGGGCTTATTTTTTTCTTGTAAATCTGTTTAAGTTCTTTGTAGATTCTGTATATTAGCCCTTTGTCAGATGGATAGACTGCAAAAATTTTCTCCCATTCTGTAGGTTGCCTGTTCACTCTGATGATAGTTTCTTTTGCTGTGCAGAAGCTCTTTAGTTTAATCAGATTCTATTTGTCAATTTTGGCTTTTATTGCCATTGCTTTTGGCATTTTAGTCATGAAGTCTTTGCCCATGCCTGCGTCCTGAATGGTATTAATAGCCTAGGTTTTCTTCTAGTGTTTTTATGGTTTTAGGTCTTACGTTTAAGTCTTTAATCCATCTTGAGTTTTTTGTATAAGGTGTAAGGAAGGGATCCAGTTCCAGCTTTCTGCATAGGGCTAGCCAGTTTTCCCAACACCATTTATTAAATAAGAAGTCCTTTCTCCATTGCTTGTTTTTGTCAGGTTTGTCAAAGATCAGATGGTTGTAGATGTGTGGCGTTATTTCTGAGGCCTCTGTTCTGTTCCATTGATCTATATCTCTGTTTTGGTACCAGTACCATGCTATTTTTGTTACTGTGGCCTTGTAGCCATAGTTTGAAGTCAGGTAGGTAGTGTGATGCCTCCAGCTTTGTTCCTTTTGCTTAGGATTTTCTTGGCTATGTGGGCTCAATATCCATGATGAACATTGATGCGAAAATACTCAATAAAATTCTGGCAAACCGAATCCAGCAGCCCATCAAAAAGCTTATCCACCACGATCAAGTCAGCTTCATCCCTGGGATGCAAGGCTGCTTTAACATATGCAAGTCAATAAACATAATCCATCACATAAACAGAACCAATGACAAAAACCACATGATTATCTCAATAGATGCAGAAAAAGCCTCGACAAAATTCAACAGCCCTTCATGCCAAATCTCTCAATAAACTAGGCATTGATGGAACGTATCTGAAAATAATGAGAGCTATTTATCACAAACCCACAGCCAATATCATACTGAATGGGCAAAACTGGAAGGAAGGATTCCTTTTTTTTTTTTTTTTTTTTTGAGTCGGAGACTTGCTCTGTCCCCTAGGCTGGAGTGGAGTGCAGTGTCTCAATCTCATCTCACTGCAAGCTCTGCCTCCTGGGTTCACGCCATTCTCCCGCCTCAGCCTCCTGAGTAGTTGGGACTACAGGGGCCTGCCACCACGCCCGGCTAATTTTTTTTTTTTTTTTTTTTTTTTTTTAAGTAGAGACGGGGTTTCACCGTGTTAGCCAGGAAGGTCTTGATCTCCTGACCTCGTGATCCACCCACCTCTGCCTCCCAAAGTGCTGGGATTACAGGCGTGAGCCACCGCACCCGGCCAGAAGCATTCCCTTTGAAAGCGGGCACAAGACAAAGATACCCTCTCTCACCACTCCTATTCAACGTAGTATTGGAAGTTCTGGCCAGGGCAATCAGGCAAAAGAAAGAAATGAAGGGTATTCAATTAGGAAAAGAAGAAGTCAAATTGTCTCTGTTTGCAGATGACATGATTGTATATTTAGAAAACCCCATCTTCTCAGCCCCAAATCTCCTTAAGCTGATAAGCAACTTCAGCAAAGTCTCAGGATACAAAATCAATGTGCAAAAATCACAAGCATTCCTATACACCAATAACAGACAAACAGAGAGCCAAATCATGAGTGAACTCCCATTCACAATTGCTACAAAGAGAATAAAATACCTAGGAATACAACTTACAAGGGATGTGAAAAACCTTTTTTTTTTTTTTTTTTTTCAGTTTTATGTAGAGACTAGGTATCACTATATTGTCCAGGCTGGTCTCAAAGTCTTGGGCTCAAGCGATCCTCCTGCCTTGGCCTCCCAAAGTGTTAGGATTACAGAAGTGAGTTTCGGCCCCCAGCCTGTATTACTTTCCTATTTCTTTCTTTCTTTTTTTAAACAGTCTCCCTCTGTTGCCCAGGCTGGAGTGCAGCGATTTCTGCTCACTGCAGCCTCACCTCTAGGGCTCAAGTGACCCTCCCACCTCAGCATCCCTAGCTGTTCAAATTTATTGTCCAACTCTTTTGAATCATTTATCAAAGCAAATCTGTCAATGCCCACTTATTTTTATTTATTTTTTTGAGGCGGAGTCTCGCTCTGTCGCCCAGGCTGGAGTGCAGTGGCGCAATCGCGGCTCATTGCAACCTCCGCCTCCCTGGTTCAAGCGATTCTGGTGCCTCAGCCTCCGAATAGCTGAGATTACAGGCGCGCGCCACCACGCCCGGTTAATTTTTGTATTTTTAGTAGAGACGGGGTTTCACCATGTTGGCCAGGCTGGTTTCAAACTCCTGACCTCAGGTGATCCCATCACCTCGGTCTCCCAAAGTGCTGGGATTACAGGCGTGAGCCACCGTGCCCGGCCCTCATGAATTTATTCTTTAGTGTTTCATTTTGAGAGCGGAGTCACAAGGGAATTGCGGAAACAGCAGCGAGACCCCGCGACCCCTCAGCCCACGTGCTCACTGTCACGGCTCCGGTAGCCCCGCGCCCGCCGGGGGCGGAGTCCGCTATGACGCGGGCAGGGCAGCGCGCTCCCGGAAGTGACGCGCGACGGTTCGTGCGTGCGTGCGGGCGGCTGCGTCGGGCTGCAGGAGAAGATGGCGGTCTCCACAGGTCGGTTCCCGGGCCGGGCTGCCTGATTTTCTGCTCCTACCCGGCTCTGCCCCTCTGCCTGCTGCTGGCGGCCGAGCGCTGACCGTGCGGGAGAAGCCCGAGTGCGCTGTCTCGAATGCCGCGCTCTCCGCGGAGCGTAGCCTGGGACCGGGTGGGACCGGCGCCGAGGCCCCCGGCGGCCGTCGGGTTGGCGGGTCGTGCTCGCGCGTCGGCCGCGCGCCGGCGGGCTGGGGGCGGGGTGGCTCCCGCGCGGGCGCACCCGTAGGGTGCGGCGGGCGCGGGTCCGAATTGTAGGCTGAAGGCTCTACGGGAGGGAGGCGAGGAGGCCCAAGGTGGGCGGGTGTCAACCTCCGGCACCGAAGATGGGTCAGGCCAAGAGGTGACCTGGATCAGAGTAGGGGTCCCATTCCCTTGGACTCTCCTTGACCTCGGTTGGGGAGGAGAGGACGGTTGCTCCTTAAGAGAGAGAGGATCGTTCTTACCTGACTGAATACGTGTTATCTTTTTATTATGTATGAGGAAACTGCAGTGCAAACAAAATAAAAGACCAGAGCAAGATGAAAGCTAATTGAAGAACAAGTGGTTTCTTAGATAAGCTGTTCAACTCCTCTTTCCTGCTGAATACAATGTTTGGTTTCCTGTGAGCACACAAGTATTAACGTTGGGGTTTTAGACATTAGACCATTCCAAAAATGTTGAAAATGTTAAGTTTTACTTTACATTTAAAAATGTTAACATGTATGATCTGCCTTTTTCTTCTTCTTCTTTTTTTTTTTTTTGAGTCAGAGGCTCACCCTATTGCCCAGGCAGGAATGCAGTGGTGTGATCTCGGCTCACTGCGATCTCCACCTCCCAGGTTCAAGCGATTCTCCTGCCTCAGCCTCCCAAGTAGCCGGGATTACAGGCGCGTGCCACCACGCCAGGCTAATTTTTGTATTTTTAGTAGAGAGGAGGTTTCGCCATATTGACCAGGCTGGTCTGGAGCTCCTGACCTCAGGTGATCCACCCACCTGGGCCTCCCAGAGTGCTGGAATTACAGGCATGAGCCACCGCGCTCGGCCTGATCTGCCTTTTTCTAGACTTCATTGAAACTGGATTATAGAACAGTGTGATTTAATAGTTCATGTCATCATTGCATAATAAAATGAGTTTTCAAATCTGTATGTACTGAAATGGAAGGCTTCGAGTATATGTTGTAATTGTTACTTTAATACCTCAGGATACATTCTTCATACATTTTAATTAGGTAGTGTCTTTTACATCTTTATTACATATAGGTGTCATAGGTTTTAAGATCTTTAGCAGTTCTAGTGTTGGGATAGTATATATACTTGGGTCAGAGCTAACTAGTAAGGCAAGGATTATTTTTAAAGTGGAATTTTAGTGTTAACGACTTTACTGTGCTTGCTGAAATCTAATCTATGTGCTCGTTAACGGGGCCATATCTTTTTAACAGTTGTGCTTAGAACCTCTTATAGATTTTTGAAAATTTAGTAATAAAATAATGCATTTTAATTTAATACTTTTCATTTTCATTTTGTGGATTGCATTATTAAACACAATTTTTTCATAACACTGTACATATGAGTGCATGTTAATATTTTGAAAAGACCAAAGGTTACCTGATATTAATGGCAAATATTTTTTGTTAATCACTTTTAGTTGTTTTGGAAATTGAATATAAATTATAAAGATTACTGATAAATTATTAGCATATTGTACATAGGGAGTCTTTTTTTTTATTTTTATTTTTTTGAGATGGAGTCTTGCTGTGTTGCCCAGGCTGGAGTGCAGTGGCATGATCTTGGCTCACTGCACCCTCCTCATCTCAGGTGATCTGCCTGCCTTAGCTTCCCAAAGTGCTGGATTACAGGGGTGAGTCACTGTTCCCGTCTACTAGTTTTTTTTTTTTTTTTTTTTTTTTGAGACGGAGTCTTGCTCTGTCACCCAGGCTGGAGTGCAGTGGTGGGATCTCGACTCACTGCAACCTCCGTCTCATGGGCTCAAGTGATTCTCCTGCCTCAGCCTCCCAAGTAGCTGGGACTACAGGCGTGTGCCACCATGCCCAGCTAATTTTTTGTATGTTTAGTAGAGACAGGGTTTCACCATGTTGGTCAGGATGGTCTTGATCTCTTGACCTTGTGATCCAGCCTCCCAAAGTGCTGGGATTGCAGGTGTGAGCCACCGTGCCTGGGTTTGTTTTTTTGTTTTGTTTTGTTTTGTTTTGTTTTTGTTTTTTTTTGAGACAGAGTCTTGCTTCTTCGCCCAGGCTGTAGTGCAATGGTGTGATCTTGGCTCATTGCAACCTCCACCTCCCTGGTTCAAGTAATTCCCCTGCCTCAGCCTCCCGAGTAGCTGGGATTACAGGCGCACGCCACCACGCCCAGCAAATTTTTTTGTATTATTATTATTATTTTTTTAGTAGAGATGGGGTTTCATCATGTTGGGCAGACTGGTCTCAAAATCCTGACCTCAGGTGATCTGCCCACCTCGGCCTCCCAAAGTGCTGGGATTATAAGGTGTGAGCCATCGTGCCCAGCCTACTAATTAGTTTTAATTTTACTATTAGCTATACTTTTGTTTGCTTTTTGGTAACATGGGAAGTAAATAGTACCTGTGTATTTGTGAAAGCAGCATGATACAGCTTAAAATTTAAAATTAGATGAGCTACATGGATGTGATGCTCGTGTTTGTTTGAGATGGAGTTTCGCCTTGTTGCTCAGGCTGGAGTGTAATGGTGTGATCTCGGCTGACTGCAACCTGTTCCTCCTGGGTTTAAGCAATTCTCCTGCCTCAGCATTCTGAGTAGCTGGGATTACAGGCATGCACCACCACGCCCAGCTAATTTATTGTATATATATTTTTTAGTATATATGGGGTTTCACCATGTTGGCCAGGCTGGTCTGAAACTGTTAACCTCAGGTAATCCATCCGCCCTGGCCTCCCAAAGGGCTGGGATTACAGGCATGAACCACTGAGCCTGGTCTAATACACGTATTTTTTATTTAAGCCAAAGTATCTCGATAACAGTTGTTTAAGAGGCCAAAAAGAAAAAGCCCTGACAAATATGTTTTGATCTTGAGTTCAGTGTGCATCATATACCTTAGCTCCTTTAACCCTTTTACTGGAAGAGAATTTTGGAAGGAAAAAACTTTTAATTTGAGACTTTTTGAGATGGAGTCTCGCTCTGTTGCCCAGGCTGGAATGCAGTGGCGTGTGATCATGGCTCACTGCAGCCTTGATCTGCTGGAGTCAGGTTATCCTCCTACCTCAGCCTCCCAAGTAGCTGGGAACACAGGCACACATTGCCACACCTGGCTAATTTTTTAAATTATTTCTAGAGACAGGGTCTCCATATGTTATCCAGACTAGTCCGAACTGTGGGACTCAAGTGATCCTCCTGCCCTGGCCTGAGGTTAGGATTACAGGTTTGAGCCACTGTGCATGGCCAGAAACATTTTTGGCCATACCATCTGGTCTTTTTATTTTGCGATGAGAAAACTGAGGCTCAAACAAGTAAAAGGCTATGTATAGGTGGTTATTAGTATGGGCAAGATTAGAATCCAGGTCTTTTACCCTCAGTCTGATGCGCTGTCCATTATGAAGAACTCTGAATTTGGAATATTTGTCAGAACATGAATCTTAATTACTCCCTTTCACACTTCCCTTTGTAGCACAGTCCTTGTTTCAGACTCATATGCTTCTTGTGGATGAAGGGGGAACGTAGCCCTCACCAGCTAGGTTATCCCTTTCCAAGAGACAGAGTCACCCATGGAATTCAAGAGTATTTCACAGGACAAAGGTTAAGAAGCTACTTTTGCCAATAGAAATCTGATACTGTTTTGTACTCATGAGTCAAAATTTTATTAGATTCCAACATTAATAATAACAATTAGTTTAGATAGAAAAGTATGCAGGCCGGGTGGGGTGGCTCACATCTGTAATCCCAGCACTTTGGGAGTTCAGGGCGGGCAGATCACCTGAGGTCGGGAGGTCGAGACCAGCCTGACCAACATGGAGAAACCCTGTTTCTACTAAAAATACAAAATTATCCGGGCGTGGTGGCACATACCTGTAATTCCAGCTACTCAGAAGGCTGAGGCAGGAGAATCGTTTGAACCTGGGAGACGGAGTTGTGAGCCGAGATCGTGCCGTTGCATTCCAGCCTGGGTAAGAAGAGTGACACTCCATCTCAAAAAAAAAAAGAAAAAAATGTATGTGCAGTAGTTTTAAAAAAACACAATAGTTTTAGTTTTACGGAAAAGTTGTGAAGATAGTACAGAAAGTTTCCATGCACCTCACATTCAGTTTTCCTTGTTAATTTCCTTTTTTTTTTTTTCTCTTGAGACGGAGTCTTCCTGTGTCGCCCAGGCTGGAGTGCAGTGGCGTGATGTGGGCTCACTGCAACCTCTTCCTCCTGGGTTCAAATGGTTCTCCTGCCTCAGCTCCCTGTGTAGCTGGGATTACAGGCGTGCGCCATCATGCCTGGATAATTTTTTGTGTCTTTAGTACAGACAGGGTTTCACCACGTTGGCCAGGCTGGTCTCAAACTCCTGGCCTTGTGATCCACCCACCTCAGCCTCCCAAAGTGCTGGGATCATAGGCGTGAGCCACCGCATCCGTATTCCCTGTTAATTTCTTATATTGGTATGGTACACTATTAAGGAACCAATATTGACACATTTATTATTAACTAAGGTTCAGATTTCCTTGGTTTTTCTTTAATGTACTTTTGCTGTCCCAGGACTTCATCCAGGATACCACGTTACATTGTAACATGAAATGTTTTATATTTATCACTTAGGTAATATTAGTGGTATAGTGAAGCTCTAGTCTCTTTGACTGTAGATGCCTGGAAAATGTCTTTGAGTAATGAGAAACTCAGAAAAAATTGATTAAAGAATATGTTTTCTGCTACGTAGGCAGAAAACAAAACCAAAATATAACCTACTAATTGCCTTCTTCAGAAGTGGGTAGCATTGTATATACTGGAAGAACTAGTTTAGCAGTGGTCTGAGTTCCCTGCTGCCCCTGACAGACTACCGTGCCACCATGGGCATGTCAGTTAATCACTAAACATTGCTTTTCTCATCCCATCTGTGAAAAGATTGGACAACATGATCTTGTTTTCCTTTTCTTTAGATGAAGATGCTTGGATATGGACAGAACATGGGTGTGGTAATAGAAGAGAATTACATAGTTTAAATCGTAATCTAGAACTTGGGAACTAAACAGTAGAAGAGCTGAACTATGGTAGTCTAGTGTATTTCCCTCTCGAGGCTTCCATAACTGGCCTGGTTGATTTTTTCTAGGTCATTTGGGAGCCTGAATTATCTTGATAAACATGCTTTTGATAATATGGTACAACCTCACTGTACAGTCTTTTGAACAGCAGTTTGCAGAGGTAAAAATGGCCGTGCAAAAAACTCAAAGCAATCTTAATAATTGGGAAAATTATGGTTATTCTGAGACCTTCAAAAATGTCAAAACATTAAGAACGTTCCCTGTTTAGAAATGTGCAGGAAAATGAAAACAATAAAATTAATATTTAGTATGTCGTAATTTAAAGTATCAGATATTAAGAATTAAAATGTTTTATTTCGTTAAAAAAAGCTTGTTGGCTGGGCGCAGTGGCTCACGCCTGTAATCCCAGCACTTTGGGAGGCCAAGATGGGTTGTTCACAAGGTCAGGAGACCGAGACCATCCTGGCTAACACGGTGAAATTCCGTCTCTACCCAAAATACAAAAAATTAGCTGGGCGTGGTGGCAGGCGCCTGTAGTCCTAGCTACTCAGGAGGCTGAGGCAGTAGAATGGCGTGAACCCGGAGGCGGAGCTTGCAGTGAGCCGAGATCGCCCCACTGCACTCCAGCCTAGGCGACAGAGCGAGACTGCATCTTAAAAAAAAAAAAAAAGCTTGTCGAGTAGCTTGAGACTAGGTGCAGTGGCTTCCATCTGTAGTCCCAGTGCTTTGGGAGGTCAAGGTGGGTGGATCACTTGAGCCTAGGAGTTTAAGACCAACCTGGGCAAGATAACAAAATCCCATCTCTACAGAAAATACAAAAATTAGCTGGGTGTGGTGATGTGCACCTGCAGTCCCAGCTACTTGGGAGGCTGAGGTGGGGTATGGCTTGAGCCTGGGAGGTTGAGGCTGCAGTGAGCTGTGATCATGTCACTGCACTCCTGCCTGGGCGACAGAGCAAGACACTGTGTCAAAAAAAAAAAACTTAAAAGTAGTTTGAACAATGCTTGCTAATGTTTTGAAAGACACTATATGTACATTGTAGAATGGTTAAATCTAGCTAAGTACCAAATACATTATCTTACGTAGTTATCATTTTTGTGGTGAGAATACTTAATATCTACTCAGTATTTTTCAGTAATACAGTATGTCGTTAACTAGTCACCATGCTATACAGTAGTGCTCTTGAACTTGTTCCTCCTGACTGTAATTATGTATCCTTTGTCTAACATCTTCCCAATCCCCACCCCCATAATCCTAACCATCCTAACCTCTGGTACGCCATCTCCTGTCTACTTCTGTGAGATCAACTTTGACTCCATATATGAGTGAGATAGTATGTATTTGTCTTTCTGTGCCTGTGTTATTTCACTTAACATAATGTTCTCCAGGTTCATCTATGTTGTTGCAAATGAGAGAATTTACTTCTTTTTTATGATTGAAATAGTATCCCACCGTGTACGTATAGCATATGTTCTTTATCCATTCGTCTGTGTGTGTGTGTGTTTTTTTTTTTTTGAGACGGAGTCTGACTCTGTCACCTAGGCTGGAGTGCAGTGGCACATTCTCAGCTCACTGCAGCCTCCATCTCCTGGGTTCAAGTAATTCTCCTGCCTCAGGCTCCCTAGTAGCTGGGATTACAGGTACCCGCCACCACGCCTGGCTGTTTTGTATTTTAGTAGAGATGGAGTTTCACCATGTTGGCCAGGTTGGTCTCAAACTCCTGACCTCAAGCAATCCACCTGCCTTGGCCTCCCAAAGTGCGGGGATTACAGGCGTGAGCCACCACGCTCAGCCTATTCATTTGTTGGTTGATGGATACTTAGGTTGATTCTATATCTTGCATATTTTGAGTAGTGCTGCAATAAAATGGGAGTGCAGACCTCTCTTTGACATACTGATTTTATTTTCTTTGGCTATATATGCAGTAGCAGGATTGCTGGATCATATGGTAGCTCTATTTTTAAGTTTTTGAGGAACCTCCATACTGTTCTTTCTCCATATGACTGTACTAATTCACATTCCCACCAACAGCGTGCTTAGATTATCCTTTATCACCACATACTCACCAACTCTTGTTATCTTTCATCTTTTTTTTTTTGAGATGGAATTTGGCTCTTGTTGCCCAGGCTGGAGTGCAATGACGTGATCTTGGCTCATTTCCGCCTCCTGGTTCAAGCAATTCTCCTGCCTCAGCCTCCCGAGTAGCTGGGATTACAGCCATGTGCCACCATGCCCAGTTAATTTTGTATTTTTAGTAGAGATGGGGTTTCTCCATGTTGGTCAGGCTGCTCTCGAACTCCCAACCTCAGGTGATCCGCCTGCCTTGGCCTCCCAAAGTGCTGGGATTACAGGTGTGAGCCGCCGTGCCTAGCCTTTTTTTTTTTTTTTTAAATTGAGACAGAGTCTTGCTCTGTTGCCTAGGCTGGAGTGCAGTGGCGAGATGTCGGTTCACTGCAACACCCACCTCCAGGTTCAAGCGATTCTCCTGTCTTAGCCTCCCGAGTAGCTGGGATTACAGGCACCTGCCACCATGCCTGGCTAATTGTCTTTTTTTTTTTTTTTTTTTTTGAGACGCAGTCTCGCTCTGTCGCCCAGGCTGGAGTGCAGTGGCCGGATCTCAGCTCACTGCAAGCTCCGCCTCCTGGGTTTACGCCATTCTCCTGCCTCAGCCTCCCGAATAGCTGGGAGTACAGGTGCCCGCCACCTCGCCCGGCTAGTTTTTTGTATTTTTTTTTTTTTTTTTAGTAGAGATGGTGTTTCACCATGTTAGCCAGGATGGTCTCGATCTCCTGACCTTGTGATCTGCCCGACTCGGCCTCCCAAAGTGCTGAGATTACAGGCTTGAGCCACCGCGCCCGGCCAACCTGGCTAATTTTCATATTGTTAGGAGAGACATGGTTTCACCATGTTGGCCAGGCTCGGCTGATCTCAAACTCCTGACCTCAGGTGATCCACCCACCTTAGCCTCCCAGAGTGCTGGGATTACAGGCGTGAGCCACTGCGCTTGGCCTCATCTTTCATTCTTTTGATCATAGCCATCTTAATGGGAGTGAGGTGATATCTCATGTGGTTTTTTTTTTTTTTTTTTTTTTTTGCATTTCCTTGATGATCAGTGATGTTGAGAATTTTTTTCATATACCTCTTGGCCATTTGTATGTCTTTTGAGAAATGCCTATTCAGATTTTTTACCCATTTTTACATTGGGTTATTTTCTTGGTATTGAACTGAGTTCCTTATATATTTTAGTTATTAACCGCTTATCAGATGTATGGTTTGCAAGTGTGGTGAACCATTCTGTATGTTCTCTCTCTTTTTTTTTTTTTTTTGGGTGGAGTTTTGCTCTTGTTGCCCAGGCTGGAGTGCAGTGGCACTATCTCAGCTCACCACAAGCTCTGCCTCCTGGGTTCAAGGGATTATCCTGCCTCAGCCTCCTGAGTAGCTGGGATTACAGGCATATGCCACCATGCCCTGCTAATTTTGTGTTTTTAGTAGAGACGGAATTTATCCATGTTGGTCAGGCTGGTTGTAAACTCCTGACCTCAGTTGATTCGCCTGCCTCGGCCTCCCAAAGTACTAGGATTACAGGCGAGAGCCACCGCCCCTGGCCAGTTCTCTCTTTATTGTTTCCTTTGCTGTGCAGGAGATTTTTAGTTTTATGTGACCCAAATTGTCTGTTTTTGCTTTTGAGCGTGCTTTTGAGGTCATATCCTCCAAAAATCATTGCCCAGAACCAATGCCATTGACTTTTCTTCCTGTTTTCTAGTAGTTTCATAGATTGCCTTTTTTCTTTCTTTTTTTTTTTTTTTTTTTTTCTGAGACGGTCTCAACCTGTCACCTAGGCTGGAGTGCAGTGGTATAGCCACGGCTTGCTGCAGCCTCAACTTCCCAGGCTGTCACTTCAGCCTCCTGAGTAGCTGGGAGTACAGGTGCACGCCACCACACCTGGCTAATGTTTTGTAGTTTTAGTAGAGATGGGGTTTCGCCATGTTGGCCAGGCTGGTCTTGAACTCCTGACCTCAGGTGATCCACACGCCTTGGCCTCCCAAAGTGCTGGGATTACAGGCGTGAGCCACCACCATGCCCAGCTGCATGATGCCCAATTTTGCCACTTCTGTTCAATATAGTACTGGAAGTCCTAGAAAGAGCAGTAAGACAAAGAAATACAAGGCATCTTAATTGGAGAACAAGTTAAACTGTTCCTGTTTACAGAAGACATATGATGTCAGTGTTTATTGTTACAAACTTCTGTCTTAAAACTGCTTTTGCTGTATTCCATAGGTTTTGTATGCTGTGTTTCAGTTTTCATTTGTTTCAATAAACTTCGTAATTTGTTTTTTAATATTTTCATTGACGTATTGGTTGTTTAAGAGCATGTGTTTAACTTCCATGTTTTTGTGAATTTTCTGAAGATCTTCCTGTTAATGATTTCTAGTTTTATACCATTGTGGTCAGAAAAGATATTTGATATGATTTCCATCTTCTTAAATTTGTTAAGACTTATTTTGTGGCTTCACATATGATCTATCCTTGAGAATGTTCCATGTGCAGCTTAAAATAATGTATTATGCCACTGTTGGATGGTATGTTCTGTATATGTCTGTTAGGTCCATTTGTTCTGTAGTGTAGCTTAAGTCTCATATTACCTTGTTGACTTTCTGTCTGCATGCTCTGTGCATTGCTAATTGTGAGGTGTGAAAGTCTCCTACTTTTACTGTATTATAGCCTATCTTACCCTTCATATCTATTAATATTTGCTTTATAAATTTAGGTGCTTTGATGTTGGGTGCATGTATATTTACAATTGTTCTCTTGCTAAATTGACCCCTTTATTATTATATGATGACCTTCTTTATCTCTTTTTACAGTTTTTGATTTAAAAATCTGTTTTATTGAGGGCCAGGTGTGGTGGCTCATG
Organism: Macaca thibetana thibetana; assembly: GCF_024542745.1. NCBI lineage: Eukaryota > Metazoa > Chordata > Mammalia > Primates > Cercopithecidae > Macaca > Macaca thibetana. Next base: position 96,751,681 of record NC_065585.1, on the reverse strand, counting down.
CCTGCAATCCCAGCACTTTGGGAGGCTGAGGCGGGCGGATAACTTGAGATCAGGAGTTCAAGACCAGCCTGGCCAACATGGCGAAATTCCATCTCTACTAAAAATACAAAAATTGGACCGGGAGCGGTGGCTCACACCGGTAATTCCAGCACTTTGGGAGGCCGAGACAGGTGGATCACAAGGTTGAGAGTTCAAGACCAGCCTGGCAAAATGGTGAAACCCCATCTCTACTAAAAGTCCAAAAATTAGCCAGGTATGGTGGCGGGTGCCTGTGACCCCAGCTACTTGGGAGACTGAAGCAGAGAATTGCTTGAACCCGGGAGGCAGAGGTTGCTGTGAGCCAAGATCATGCCACTGCACTCCAGCCTGAGTGACAGCACAACTGCTCAAAACGAAACGAAACAGAACAAACAAAAATTGGGCGTGGTGTCGGGCGCCTGTAGTCCCAGCTACTCAGGAGGCTGAGGCAGGAGAATCGCTTGAATCTGGGAATTGGAGATTGCCGTGAGCCTTGATTGCGCCACTGCACTCCAGCCTGGGCAACAGAGCGAGATTCTGTCTCCCAAAAAACCCAGCAGGGCGCGGTGGCTCATGCTTGTAATCCCAGCACTTTGGGAGGCTGAGGCTGGCAGATCACGAGGTCAGGAGTTTGAGACCAGCCTAACCAACATGCTGAAGCCCTGTCTGTACTAAAAATACAAAAATTAGCCGGACATGGTGGCACATGCCTGTAATCCCAGCTACTCAGGAGGCTGAGGCAGGAGAATCACGTGACCTGGGAGGCAGAAGTTGCAGTGAGCTGAGATTGCGCCACTGCACTCCAGCCTGGGTGACAGAGCTAGACTCCATCTCAAAAAAAAAATAACTAAATACAAATAAAATTAGCCAGGCATGGTGGCATATGCCTATAATTCCACTTGGTAGGCTAAGGCAGGATAATTGTTTGAACTCAGGAGGTGGAGGTTGCAGTGAGCCAAGATGCTGTGACTGTACTCCAACCAGGGCAGAGTGAGTGAGACTCTTTGTCTAAAAACAAAAACAAAAATGATTTTATCTGATATAAGTGAAGCAATTCTTGGGCTTTCTCTCTCTCTCTCTTTTTTTTTTTTTTTGAGACAGGGTCTCCCTCTCTAGGCTAGAGTGCAGTGGCGTGAACATGGCTCACTGCAGCCTTGAACTATTGAGATCAGTGATTTTCCTACCTCAGCCTCCTGTGTAGTTGACCACAGGTGCATGCCACTATGCCTTGCTAATTTTTTATATTTTTTGTGGAGATGGGGTCTCAAAGTGTTGCTCAGGATGCTTTCAAACTCCTGGGCTCAAACAGTTCTCCCTACTTGACCTTTCAGAGTGCTGGGATTACAGGGTCTTGTTCTCTTTTGATTTCCATTTGCATGGCATATCTTTTTCCATTCCTTCACCTTCAGTCTACATATGTCCATATAGGTGAGGTGAGTCTCTTGTTGCAGCATATAGTTGGGTCTTGTTTTTTTTAACCATTCAGTCACTCTTTCTTCCTCTCTTACGGTCTTATTTGCTGGTTGATTTTCTCTGGTAGTATGTTTTTTTCCTCACTTGTTTTTTTTTTTTTTTTTTTTTTTTGGAGACAGTGTGTTGCTCTGACATGATCATAGCTCACTGTAACCTCCAACTCCTGGGCTCAAGCAATCTTCTTGCCTCAGCCTTGGGAGTAGCTAGGACTATAGGTGTGTGCCACCAAACCTGGCTAATTTTTTTTTTTCCTGTAGATACGGGGTCTTGCCATGTTGCGCAAGCTGGTTTTGAACTCCTGGGCTGGAGCGATCCTCCTGCCTCAGCCTCCTGCATAGCTAGGAATGCAGGCATGTGCCACCATGCCCAGCTATTTTTTTTTTTTTTAATTTTTTGTAGAGACAGAGTCTTGCTGTATTGCCCAGGCCAGCTTTGAACTCCTGGCCTCAAGTGCTCCTCCCACCTTGGGCTCCAGAGCACTGGGGTTTCAGGCATGATCCACTCCGCTGGCTTGTTCCTTGCTTTTTATTTTTTATCTATTATACATATATATTTTTTAAGATGGAGTTTCACTCCTGTTGCCGAGGCTGGAGTGCAATGGCGTGATAGCGGCTCACTGCAACCTCTGCCTCCTCCCGGGTTCAAGCGATTCTCCTGTCTCAGCCTTCCTAGTAGTTGGGCTTACAGGCAGCTGCCACCATGCCCAGCTTATTTTTTGTATTTTTAGTAGAGACGGGGTTTCACTATTTTGGCCAGGCTGGTCTTGAACTCGTTTTTTGTTTTGTTTTGTTTTTTTGAGATGGAGTCTTGCTTTGTTGCCCAGGCTGGAGTGCAGTGACGCAGTCTTGGCTTGCTGCAAGCTCTGTCCCCTGGGTTCAAGCAATTCTCCTTGAACCTCAACCTCCTAAGTAGCTGCCATTACAGGCATGCACCACCACGTCTGGCTAATTTTTAGTAGAGATGGGGTTTCACCATGTTGGCCAGGCTGGTCCAGAACTCCTGACCTCAGATGACCCACCTGCCTCAGCCTCCCAAAGTGCTGGGATTACAGGGGTGAGCCACCACACCTGGCATAAAGGTTTTTGCTTTGTGGTTACCATGAGGCTTACAAAAAAGGTCTTACCGTTACAAAAGGTTATTTTAAGCTAATAACAACTTAGCCTTGATTGCCTAAAAAATCCTTTATATTTTTACCCTACTCTCTCATTTTGAATTTTTAATGTCACAGTTTGAATTTTTTTTTTTTTTGAGACAGTGTCGTTCTTGTCACCAAGGCTGGAGTGCAGTAGTCTGATCTTGGTTTACTGCAACCTTTGCCTCCTGGGTTCCTGTGATTCTCCTGCCTCAGCCTCCTGAGTAGCTGGGATTACAGGCAGCTGCCACCACGCCCCGCTAATTTTTGTATTTTTAGTGGAGATAGGGTTTCACCATGTTGGCTAGGCTGCTGTCAAACTCTTGACCTCAGGTAATCCACCTGCCTTGGCCTCCCAAAGTGCTGGGATTACAGGCATGAACTACCGCACCCAGCCTGCATCTTTTTATATTGCGTATTCCTTTACAAATTATTGTAGTTACTTTGAATAGTTTTGTCTTTTAACCTTCCTACTAAAGACACAAGTAATTTACACTCCACCATTACAGTATTAGTGTATTCTGAAGTTGACCTTGTGTTTACTTTTCCCAGTGAGTTTTATACTTTCAGATGTTTTTGTGTTACTCATTAGTATCCTTTTCTTTCAGCTTGAAGAACTTCCCATAGCATTTCTTGTAAGGCATGTCTTGTGGTGATAAACTCCTTCAGCTTTTGTTTGCCTGAGAAAGTCTTTATTCTTTGTTTCTGAAGAACAGCTTTGTCGTGGGACAGACAGCTTTGTCTAAAGGACAGTTTTTCTCCTGGTCACTTTTTTTTTTTTTTTTTTTTTAAAGAGAGACAAGGTCTGTCGCCCAGACTGGTCTTGAACTCTTGGGCTTAAGCGATCTGCCCGCCTCAGCCTCCCAGAGTGCTGGGATTACAGGTGTGAGCCCAGCCCCTGCGAGCACTTTAAATGTATCATCTCACTCTCCCCCGGCCTCTAAGGTTTCTGTTGAGAAGTCTGCTGCTAGGTATATTGGAAGTCCCTTATATGTTATTTGCTTCTTTCCTCTTGCTGCCTTGAGGATTCTCTCTTTGTCTTTCATCTTTGACAGTTTGGTTATAACATGTCTTGGGGTAGTCTTATTTGGACTGAGTCTGATTGGAGACCCTTCAACCTGTAGCCATATACAACTTTCTCCATATTTGTACGGTTTTTTTGCTACTTTTTCTTTAGATATCCTTTTTTTTTTTTTTTTTTTTTTTGAACAGAGTCTTGCTCTGTTGCCAGGCTGGAGTGCAGTGGTGCGATCTTGGCTCACTGCAACCTCTGCCTCCTGGGTTCAAGTGATTCTCCTGCCTCAGCCTCCTAAGTAGCTGTGACTACAGGCATGCGCCACCATGCTCGGCTAAATTTTGTATTTTTATTAGAGACGGGGTTTCACCATGCTGGCCAGGCTGGTCTTGGACTCCTGACATCAGGTGATCCGCCTGCCTCGGCCTCCCAAAGTACTGGGATTATAGGTGTGAGCCACCATGCCCAGCCTAACATAAAATTTGATAGAAGTGGATATGCAGCATGCAAACTAGAATAACATTCAGTGTTCAGGCGGGGCTCAGTAGCTTATGCCTGTAATTCCAGCACTTTGGGAGGCCAAGGCAGGAGGATCACTTGAGGTCAGGAGTTTGAGACCAGCCTGGCCAACATGGTGATACCCCATCTCTATTAAAAATTAAAAAAAAAATTAGCCAGGCATGATGGTGCTTGCTTATAGTTCCAGCTACTTGAGAGGCTGAGGTGGGAGAATCACTTGAACCCAGGAGGCAGAGGTTGCATTGAGCCGAGATTGCGCCACTGTACTACAACTTGGGTGACAAAGTGAGACCCTGTCTCAAAAAAACAAAAAAAATCAATGTTTGAAAGTTTGTTTCAAAAGTAGTTCACTTTTTCAAAGGCTCTTTTTCAAAGAGCTGATTACAGTGTCTTTAGGGCCGGGCGCGGTGGCTCAAGCCTGTAATCCCAGCACTTTGGGAGGCCGAGACGGGTGGATCACGAGGTCAGGAGATCGAGACCATCCTGGCTAACACGGTGAAACACCGTCTCTACTAAAAAATACAAGAAAACTAGCTGGGCGAGGTGGCGGGCGCCTGTAGTCCCAGCTACTCGGGAGGCTGAGGCAGGAGAATGGCGTAAACCCGGGAGGCGGAGCTTGCAGTGAGCTGAGATCCGGCCACTGCACTCCAGCCCGGGCGACGGAGTGAGACTCCGTCTCAAAAAAAAAAAAATAAATAAAATAAGTCTTTGACATATGTAAGATGGGACTTTGGGACTGTATTTGGGAGTGCTTTATTCTTGTTTATAAAGTCTTAGCTGATTTGTGTGAGAGCGGATGGTATTTTCAGTAAGCTGGAACTCAGCAGCTGTTTCAAACCTTAGAAGGAGCTAAATCCTTGTGGCCATGTATAGGTACTTAAATAGAAATAGAAAAAAACAGATTAATAAAACATACGTTATGGATTGCCTGGACTCTAGACCAAGTTCATTTTATAGATGAGCAGTAGAAATACAGATAGGAAATGGCTTTTGCAGGATTTTTTAGCTACATGTTGAGTCTAGAGCTGGTGTCTTGATTTAAGATTCTTGGTTGCGTACGGTAGCTCACGCCTGTAATCCCAGTACTTTGGGAGGCCAGGGGAGGCGGATCACCTGAGATTGGAAGTTTGAGACCAGCCTGGCAACATGGAGAAACCCTGTTTCTACTGAAAATACAAAATTAGCTGGGCATAGTGGCACATGAGTACTCTCAAGTAATCCCAGCTACTTGGGAGAATTGCTTGAACCCGGGAGGCGGAGGTTGTGGTGAGCCGAGATTGCGCCATTGCACACCAGCCTGGGCAACAAGAGCTAAACTCCGTCTCAAAAAAAAAAAAAAAAAAAATTCTTAAATACTGCTTCTGTATCAGACTGTGTCCTATGTATGGCTTGGTTGTTTTTATTTCCTGGAAACCCAGAGATGTTATTTTACAGATAAATGCCGTTAAGGATCAAGACAAAATACTTGATAGAGTCTGAAGGCATTAATAGATTATTAAAACTCCGTGTTCTTTTAAGGTGTGAAGGATTGTATTGAAATAAGTAACAAAAATTTAGAAAAAGCGATTTTAGTGGCTAAATGCTGGTCAATATTCACATCAATCTTTTTTGTAAGCACATATTTGGTATTGCGGGTAAATACATATATATTAATTATTCCCTTAGTGATTTTTTTTTTTTTTTTTTTTTTTTTAGAACGAGTCTTGCTCTGTTGCCCGGGCTGGAATGCAGTGGTGCACTCTCAGCTCACTGCAACCTCTGCCTCCTGGGTTCAAGCGATTCTCCAGCTTCAGCCTCCCGAGTTGCTGGGACTACAGGCGTGTGCCACCATGCCCGGCTAACTTCTTGTATTTTTAGTAGAGATGGAGTTTCACCGTGTTAGCCAGGAGATGGTCTCGCTCTCCTAACCTCATGATCCACCTGCCTTGGCCTCCCAAAGTGCTGGAATTACAGGCGTGAGCCACCATGCCCGGCCAGTCAGTGGTTGTTATAAATCTGTGATTTTTTTTTTTTTTGAGATGGACTCTCTGTCATCCAGGCTGAAGTGCAGTGGTGTGATCTCAGCTCACTGCAACTTGTGCAGGGTTCAAGCAATTTTCCTGCCTCAGCCTCATAGTAGCTGGGATTAGAGGTGTGCGCCACCATGCCTAGCTGATTTTTTTTTTGTATTTTAGTAGAGACAGGGTTTCACCATGTTGACCAGACTGGTCTTGAACTCCTGACCTCAAGTGATCGGCCTGCCTTGGCCTCTCAAAGTGTTGGGATTATAGGCGTGAGCCACCGTGCCTGGCCTAAATCTGGATTTTCTTTTTTTTTTTTTTTTTTTGAGACGAGTCTTGCTCTGTCACCCAGGCTGGAGTGCAGTGGTGCCATCTCCGCTTACTGCAAGCTCCGCCTCCCGGGTTCACGCCATTTTCCTGCCTCAGCCTCCTGAGTAGCTGGGACTACAGGCGCCGGGCAGCACCGGCTAATTGTTTTGTATTTTTAGTAGAGATGGGGTTTCACCGTGTTAGCCAGGATGGTCTCGATCTCCTGACCTCGTGATCCGCCTGCCTCTGCCTCCCAAAGTGCTGGGATTACAGGCGTGAGCCACCACGCCCAGCTCTGGATTTTCTATCTGAGGTTGGGGAGGGGAAGGAAAGGGAGGTTACTGGGAGTGTTGTAAGTGTTTGATAGAAACTTACCTCTGTATCAGAGGTAGAATTTACAACCTGATGAGTTGTCCTAAACATTTTAGTATTGCATCTGTTATTCTTAAAGTGACCCTTAGAACATTTAGTACTGTTCCTTTCTTTCTTTCTTTCTCTTTCTCTCTCTCTTTCTTTCTCTTTCTTTCTTTCTTTCTTTCTTTCTTTCTTTCTTTCTTTCTTTTTCTTTCTTTCTTTCTTTCTTTCGTTTCTTTCGTTTCTTTCGTTTCTTTCGTTTCTTTTCTTTCTTTTCTTTCTTTTCGTTTCATTCTTCCTTTTACCTACTTCCCCAAGTAGGCTGCCTCTAGATAAGACTGTATATTATCAGGTAGGAATAACTTGGTTCGAGGAGTTTTGGAACTGGGAAGACTGGATAACAGCTATGTAACCTGGGCTTCTTATTCTCTCTAGGGCTTATGAAGTGGTTACTAAAATCTGAAGTTCTATAGAAAAGGGCCAGTTTCCTCTAGGATTTGACCACACCTTTGAGGGTTGCTTCCTAAGAAAGCTGAACTTTTGGTAGATGGAGTTATAGATGAATATTGAATTTGGTTTCAGGGAGCTGTTTTTTCAAAACAACTTTACTGAGATATAATTCACATACCATATAGTTGTCTATTTAAAGTATACAATTCACTGATTTCTGGCATGTTCACACATATATACAACTGTGGTCATTTTAGAATATTTTTATCACCTCAGAAAGAAACCCTGTACCCTTTAACTGTCACTGTCCTATACCCCCAAACCTCAGCCCCTGGCTACTATAATCTGTCTCAATAGATTTACCCATTCTGTACTTTCATATGTGTAGAGTCATATATTATGTGGTTTTTTGTGACTGGCTTCTTTCACTTAGCATAATGTTTTTAAGGGTCATCCATGTTATATAGCATGTATCAGTATTTACATGTTTTTACGGGTGAAGAATATTCCACTGCATTGGATACACCACATTTTGTTTATTCATTCATCATTTTGGTGGTGTTTTCCACCATTTGGCTATTGGGAATAAGGCTGCTGTAAACATTTACGTACAAGGTTTTTTTTCGTTTGAGTAGATACCTAGGAGTGGAATTGCTGGGTCACGTGTTAACTATGTTTAGCTGTTTGAGGAACTGCTAGGCTGTTTTCCAAAGGGAGACTTCTTCTTTTTCTTTTTTTTTGGGATGGAGTCTCGCTCTATCGCCCAGGCTGGAGTGCAGTGGTGTGATCTCAGTCCACTGCAACCTCAGCCTCTTGGGTTCAAGTGATCCTCCTGCCTCAGCCTCCCAAGTAACTTGGATGACAAGCCTGCACTACCATGCCTGTCTCATTTTTGTATTTTTAGTAGAGACTGGATTTTGCCAAGTTGGTCAGGCTGGTCTCAGCCTGACCTCAAGTGATCCGCCCACCTCGGCCTCCCAAAGTGCTGGAATTACAGGCGTGAGCCACTGCGCCCAGACCAACACAACTAATTTTTTTGTAGTTTTTAGTAGAGACGGAGTTTCACCATGTTGGCCAGGCTTGTCTCAAACTCCTGACCTCAAGTGATCTGCCTACCTTGGCCTCCTAAAGTGTTGGGATTACAGGTGTGAGCCACTGCACCCGACCCCTTTACCCATTTTTAAATTGGGCTGTTTGTCTTTTTTTTTTTTTTTTTTTTTTTTTTTTTGAGACAGAGTCTCGCTCTGTCCCCAGGCTGGAGTACAGTGGCCGGATCTCAGCTCACTGCAAGCTCCGCCTCCCGGGTTTAGGCCATTCTCCTGCCTCAGCCTCCGGAGTAGCTGGGACTACAGGCGCCCGCCACCTCGCCCGGCTGATCTTTTGTATTTTTTAGTAGAGACGGTGTTTCACCGTGTTAGCCAGGATGGTCTCCATCTCCTGACCTCGTGATCCGCCCGTCTCGGCCTCCCAAAGTGCTGGGATTACAGGCTTGAGCCACCACGCCCGGCCTGTTTGTCTTTTTATTGTTGAGTTATTGGAGACCTTTATATATTCTGGATACAAGTCTTTTATCAGATACATGGTTTGCAAATATTTTCTTTCATTCTGTAGATTGTCTTCACTTTCTTGATGTTGTCATTTGAAACCCAAAAGTTTAAAATTTTGATGAAGACCACTTTATTTTTTTCTACTTCATTAAAATGCAGATTCTGGCTTTTTGTATGTAGCTCATCACCTAACTGGTTCTTTGTTTTAAAAACAATAATGTTTCAGGACGGGTGCAGTAGGAGGCCAAGGTAGGCAGATCACTTGAGGTCAGGAGTTCGAGAGCAGCCTGGGCAACATACCGAGACCCTGTCGCTACAAAAAAAGAAAAAAATTAGCTGGGCATAGTGGTGTGTGCCTGTAGTTCCAGCTCCTGAGGAGGCTAAGGCAGGAGGATCACTTGTGCCCAGGAGTTCGAGGCTGCAGTGAGACATGTTTGTACCACTGCCCTCCAGCCTGGGCAACAGAGTAAGACCCTGTCTCTAAAATGAACACACAAACATCAGAGAATCATGTTTCATGCAGAATATGGTCAGAAACTAAAATATAAATGAATAAAAACAACTCCATGAAATACTGTGAGTTCTAGTTGATGCTCTAGTTATGATTACTGTATGACAGAAGGGCAGGAGTCTGAGCTTCACCTGGCCAGGTGAAATTTAATCTCACTAAAAAAAGTTCAATAGCCAGATACCACGCATACTGTAAACAGTTTATTCTTTGGAAGTAGTATAATTATGCCAGAGGTTTTTCAATTTATGGATTGGAGTGTTCTCGAAAAGTACAGACAGTGCGTTGCTTGGTGTACTGCTCTTCATGCCAGTGTCATCTGCTACCTAAATTATTGATTGTTGTTTACGAAACAGTACTGATGTAAATTGTTATGTCCTCAGAGGAAATACTTATGTTATTGAGAAGTCTTTGGTTTTCTCAAGTTTTTACCTCATAAACAGTGATATGGAGAGATATCTGTTTATTTTGCTTAATATGGCTTTCTGACTGGAAGCCAGTTACAGCTTCCTGGACTCACAGGTGAGCAGTTATGCCCATTTAATAGTCTCTGTCAGAAGACCTCACATCTTTTAAAGTGCATGCCATCCTAATTTTACTTAGAAATTAAAACTAGAGAGGAACCAGAATATATTAGCTTATTTAACTTTCTTCCACTCTCTAGTGTATTCTAAGGGAAGTCTCCCTTCATAGTTCTGCAATAAACATTCTTAGCTACCTTACTGGAGAATGTGAAGTAACTACTACATTCATTGGCTTATCTCATTGGGATATCTGTAGTGTATCCAGGTGAAATCTTCTGCAATAACTTGCTGCATTATATTTGAATGTATTCATTTACATGGCTGTCTTCCCCACTAGATAGTAATGTCCTGGGGAAAGGATTCTGTGTTCAGTATCAGCAACATCTGCTGTCAGTTTGTATATATTGAGAGAAAGATTAAAAGCAAGCATTTGCCATAAATTCACCAGGTGTTTATCGAGTGCCTGTTGTGTCATCATTTTCTGTGGTACAGTGTCTTTCTGTGTCAGGGATTTAATAATGAAAAAATAAATGGCTCAAATAAAACCTAGCTTTTCAGGCTGGGCGCAGTGGCTCATGCTTCTAATCCCAGCACGTTGGGAGGCCTAGGCGGGCGGATCACTTGAGCCCAGGAGTTCGAGACCAGCCTGGGCAACATGACGAAACCCCATCTCTACTAAAAATACAAAAATTAGCTGGATGTGGTGGCATGCGCCTATGGTCCCAGCTACTTGCGGGGCTGAGGTGGGAGAATTGCTTAAGGCTGGGAGGTGGAGGTTGCAGTGAGCTGAGATTGTGCACTCCAGCCTGGGTGACAGAGTGAGACCCTGTCTCAAAAACAAAAAACAAAACAAAAACTGGCTAGGCATGGCGGCTCACTCCTGAAATCCCAGCACTTTGGGAGGCTGAGGTGGGCGGATCATTTGAAGTCAGGAGTTTGAGACCAGCCTGGCCAACACGGTGAAACCCCGTCTCTACTAAAAATACAAAAATTAGCCAGGAGTGGTGGTACATGCCTGTAGTCTCAGCTGTTTGGCAGGCTGAGGTGGGAGAATCACGTGAACCTGGGTAGTGGAGGTTGCAGTGAGCTGAGATTGCACCATTGTCCTCCAGCCTGGGCCACAGAGCAAGACTCTGTCTTGGAAAAAAAAAAAAAAAAAAAAAAAAACCCAAAAACACAAAAATAAAAATTAGCCAGGTGTGGTGGCAGGCACCTGTAATCCCACCTACTTGGGAGGCTGAGCCAGGAGAAGCCTTGAATCCAGGAGGCAGAGGTTTCAGTGAGCTGAGATGGTGCCACTGCACTCCAGCCTGGGTGACAGAGCAAGACTCTCTCTCAAAACAAAGAAACAATCCCCTCCCTCTGCTAGAAAAACCAGCCTTTCCTTTTTGTAGATTGTAATATTTCACTGTCTTATTTTTAGTTTGCTTTTCTGAAGTAAAACTACTAAAATAATATTTTAGTCACATATATTCATTAAATCTAAAATCATGAAGCTGCTTATTTTCCCCTTATCTAGCTGAGTTAGTATCTAACAAATAGATTCTAAATGAACTCTTCATATAGGTGGTGATTTTTTGGCAGTGGCTAGGGGCAGGGTGGTTTTGGTTACAACCTAAAGAATAACAGTAGTATGATTAATTTCTCCTGTATATAATGTGTTCTCCACACCACAGCATTGAAATACTTTGGAAATCCTCTAATCCAGAGGTTTTTCCACTTGTGTTTGAAAGTGTAGTACAGATGCTTCAGATGTACAAAGTTTGACTTGAATTTTTTTTTTTTCTTTTTTGAGATGGAGTTTCGCTCTGTCACCCAGGGTGGAGTGCAGTGATGTGATCTTGGCTCACTGCAACCTCCACCTCCCAAGTTCAAGTGATTCTTCTGCCTCAGCCTTCCGAGTAGAGATGCATGCCACCACTCCTGGCTAATTTTTTTGTATTTTTAGTAGAGGCGGGGTTTTACCGTGTTAGCCAGGATGGTCTCAATCTCCTGACCTCGTGATCTACCCGCCTTGGCCTCCCATAGTGCTGGGATTACAGGTGTGAGTAAAGTTTGTTTTTATAAATTACATTTTTATCTACTATATTTCATCAATTCTAAAACATTTAAATATCCAAAATGGATATATGTGTTATAGTTTAATTGGTAGAGTTTAAAAATTTTTTTAAATTATAGTATCATGTAATTGGTTATGCCATCTTAGATTTGATGAAAGACAGTATTTAAAAAAACTGTTAAGATGCCCACATTGAGGTGAATATATAATAGATTTCAAATACTGGATTCTACAAACATACTGACATGTGTTCTCATTTATTATCTGAATACTAAACAGTTGTGATCAATTTAAACTTAAATATGTTCTATTGAAATATGTTTTTAATCTCATACAATTTTTTGAAATATTTTGGAGGCTAAAGTTGAAAATTGGTTTATCTGGTAAACCTTCACTTCAGCAAAAGAATATCACCTTCTGATGTTTTTTGGTGAATTATGTAAATATAGTTTTTAATATTAAATCTATTTGTATAAATTCACAGTGTCTGAATGATGGATGTATTTCAATTTTAAAGTTCAGAAAAAATGTAGCTGGGCATGGGGCTCACACCTATAGTCTCAGCACTTTGGGAGGCTGAGGCAGGAGGACCCCTTGAGCCTGGGAGTTTGCGACCAGCCTGGGCAACCTAGCAAGACCTTGTCTCTACTAAAAATATTTAAAAAATTAGCTGGATGTGGCGGTGCATGCCTGCAGTCCCAGCTACTCCGGAGGCTGACATGGAAGGCCTAGGAGTTTGAGGCTGTAGTGAGCCATGATTGCACCACTGCACTTCAGCCATGGCGACAGAGTCCCTGTCTCAAAACAAACACACAGACACCCATGCACACACACCCCAGCATATGCTTTGATGTCAATAATTGTGTATTATTGACATTATTGACATTATTAATGTCAACAAATAGTGTTCTTGAGAGTGGGGTTGTAACTGATGTTTTTGAAACAGCCAGTGGGGTTATGGGCCCAGTTAGGATTCTGGAACAGTTTTCCTGAGTGTAGAACTGTGATGGGGCTTATGATTCACACTCATTACTTTGCTGGATGAATGTTAAAAGCGGATAGGATGGCAGACCCACTCAGCAAGGAATTCCACCGAGGATGCCTTGAAAGGAGCAGGGGCATACCATCCAGAGCACAAGGCAGAATAAAGTTATCACATGAAGGACTCATTTGCTTGAAAAGACTTGACTTTTCTTAGTGTCTTCAAATATTCTAACAACTTTATAAGGCAGAAAGACTCAGTGATTTTTTTTTTCTTTTTCTTTTTTTTTTTCCTGAGACGGTCTCTGTTGCCCAGGCTGGAGTGCAGTGGTGTGATGTCAGCTCATTGCAACCTCTGCCTCCCGGATTCAAGTGATTCTCCTGCCTCTGCCACCTGAGTAACTGGGATTATAGGCTTTCACCACCACGCTGGCTAATTTTTGTATTTTTAGTAGAGATGGGGTTTCACCATGTTGGCCAGGCTGTTCTCGAACTCCTGGACTTAAGTGATCCTCCTGCCTTGACCTCCCAAGTGCTGGGACTATGGGCATGAGCCACCACACCTGGCTCATTTCTTGTTTTTTTAAAATAAAATTTATTGTGTGTGTTTAAGGTATATATATCATGTTATGAGACATATAGTAAAATGGTTACTGTAGTGAATCAAATTAACGTATCCATCATCTTACAGTTACCTGTTTTTCCTTCCTGTGGCAAGAGCAAAAATCCTGACCATAGCAAACTCTTACTAAAAGTCCTCATGGCTGGGTGCGGGCTCATATCTGTAATCCTAGCACTTTGGGAGGCTGAGGCGGGCCGATCATTTGAGCCCAGGAGTTCAAGACCAGCCTGGGCAACATGGCAAAACTCCCTCTCTACAAAAAATACAAAAATTACCTCACATGTTGGCACGCGCCTGTAGTCCTAGCTACTTGGGAGGCTAAGGTGGGAGGATTGCTTGAGTCCAGGTGGACGAGGCTGCAGTGAGCTTTGATTGAGCCACTGTGCTCTAGCCTGGGCAATAGAGGGAGACCCTGTTGCAAAAAAAAGAAGGAAGTCCTCAAGGCTGTTCTGCAGAACATTAGATCTGCAGACTTGTTCATCCTACATACCTACTATTTTGTATCCATTGATCTACAGCTCCCTATTTCCTTTCCAGCCCCAACCTTGGTAACCACTGTTTTTATTCTGTCTTCATATTTGACCTCTGTTTTTTTGGAGACGGAGTCTCGCACTGTCACCAGGCTGGAGTGCAGTGGCGCCATCTTGGCTCACTGCAACCTCCACCTCCTGGGTTCAAGCGATTCTCCTGCCTCAGCCTCCCGAGTAGCTGGAATTACAGGTTCCCGCCACCGTGTCTGGCTAATTTTTTTGTATTTTTAGTAGAGATGGGGTTTCACTATGTTGGCCAGGCTGGTCTGGAACTCCTGACCTCGTGATTCCCCCTGCCTTGGCTTTCCAAAGTGCTGGGATTACAGACGTGAGCCACCACACTCGTCCTGTTTTCTTTTTTGAAAGATTCCACAGTCCCAATGAATTTAAAATGTCAATTGTAGGTTGTCTTTGGATCCATACTGTTGTATATATGAGAGTTTTTTTATAATTATGATCAAAATATATGTGTTGCTATTAGGTCTCCCCCACCCCTTTTTTTTTTTTAACTTATACACAATTAATATAATTCATGTAGTTTAAATGACTTTATATAATGTTTTAAATTATGTGACATAGTTTGCCTGAATGTATACCAATTGACTTCTTTAAGTTTTTGCACTGCCAAATAAACATTTTTGTTCAGATTGCTTTTCCAACCCCCCTCCCTTCATTTATCTATTGCTGTGTAACAAATTATATCAAAATTCTGTGGCTTCAAACGATGACTGATTTTTTTCTCATAATATGGGAGTTGACTGGGTGGTTCTGCTGGTTTCACTTAGAGTCACTCATGTGGTTGCATCAAGCTGGTGAAGGGATAGGCTTATTGCCTAGGATGCCTTGCTCCCCCTCCCTGCAGCCTCTGCACATGGCCAGTTAGGACTTCCTCACATCCTGGTGGTGTCAGGGTGTTCAGAATTCTTACATGACAGTTGTTTTCCAAAAGAACGAAAGCAGAAGTTAGCATTCCTCTTACAAGCGAGTGCCAGAACTGGCCTAGCGTTGCTGCTTCCCTGTTTATTCTTTTTTTGGAGGCAGAGTCTCACTGTGTCACCCAGGCTGTAGTGCAGTGGCACAGTCTCGGCTCACTGCTACTTCTGCCTCCCAGGTTCAAGCGATTCTTGTGCCTCAGCCTCCAAAGTAGCTGGACTACAGGTGTTGCACCACCATACCCAGCTAATTTTTTTTTTTGTATTTTTAGTAGAGATGGGGTTTCACCATGTTGGACAGGCTGGTCACAAACTCCTAACCTCAGGTGATCTGCCCACCTTGGCCTCCCAAAGTGCTGGGATTACAGGCATGAGCCACCACGCCCTGCCACTGCTTCCCTATTCTATTGATAAAACAGGTAGGAAGGCCTGTGCAGCTTCAAGGGGAGGAGGGGTGCGCCTGGGTCTGGAGGGTGGAGGATGGCTCACAGCACTCTGCAGACATTCTGCGCCCTGGTGTTTTGTCCTGAGGGGAAATTTCACACAGTAGCATTTAAGTCAAATCATACTACATATTTAAAAATTCTTGTTTTTTATATGTGTGTGTGTGTATACATATATGTGTATGTATATATGTGTGTGTATATATATGTGTGTGTGTGTGTATATGTGTGTGTGCTTTTTTTTTTTTTTTTTGAGACTGGGTCTCATTCTGTCTCCCAGGCTGGAGTGCAGTGGCATGATCTTGGCTCACTGCACCGTCCACCTCCCGGGTTCAGGTGATTCTCCTGCCTCAACCTCTGCAGGAGCTGGGACTACAGGCATGCACCACCATGCCAGGCTAATTTTTTGTATTTTTAGTAGAGATGGGGTTTCTCCATGTTGGTCAGGCTGGTCTAGAACTCCCAACCTCAGGTGATCTGCTCGCCTCAGCCTCCCAAAGTGCTGGGATGACAGGCGTGAGCCACTGCGCCTGGCAGGGTTTTTGTTTTTTGAGACAGGTTCTTGCTCTGTCACCCAGGCTGGAGTGCAGTGCCACTATCTCAGCTCACCGCAACCTCCGCCTCTGGGGTTCAAGCAATTCTCCTGCCTCAGCCTCCCGAATAGTTGGGCATACAGGCATGTGCCACCATGACCAGCTAATTTTTGTATTTTTAGTAGAAAGGGGCTTTTACTGTGTTGGCTAGGCTCCTCTTGAACTCCTGACCTCAAGTGGTCCACCCCCTTGGCCACCCAAAGTGTGGGATTATAGGCGTGAGCCACTGCGCCCAGCTGATACAGAGTTTTAAAAAATAGTTTAAAAAATTAGCCTGTGCCTGGCGCAGTGGCTCACGCCTGTAATCCCAGCACTTTGGGAAGCCAAGGTGGGTGGATCACTTGAGGTCAGGAGTTCCAGACCAGCCTGGAAACATGATGAAACCCCGTCTCTACTAAAAATACGGAAATTAGCCGGGCATTGTGGTGGGCACCTGTAATCCCAGCTACTCAGGAGGCTGAAGCAGGAGAATCACTTAAACTCATGAGGAGGCAGTTGCAGTGAGCTGAGATCATGCCACTGCACTGTAGCCTGGGTGACAGGGTGAGACTCCATTTCAAAAAAAAAAAAAAATTGAAAGTTGTGTGCCTTGTAATTATTACTTTTCTCCCTTTGCCTTTAATTTCTTTTTTTATTTTCCAAGACCGAGTCTCACTCTGTCACCCAGGCTAGAGTGCAGTGGCATGAACAAACATGGCTCACTGAAACCTCTACCTCCCAGGCTCAAGTGATCCTCCTACGTTAACCTCCAGAGCAGCTCAGACTACAGATGTGCGCCACCACGCCTGACTAATTTTTGCATTTTTTGTAGAGATGGGGTTTTGCCATGTTGCTCAGGCTCGTCTTGAACTCCTGAGCTCAAGCGATCCTCCCACCTTGGTGTCCCAAAGTGTTAAGATTACGGGCGTGAGCCACTACACCTGGCCAATTTTTTTAAAAAAACATCTTAGGATAGGGTCATGTATGATGTTCTTAAGTAGTGTTCCAAATAAAATGAAGGAAGATTAAAGGAGGAAAATCAGACTTCACCTATTAGTGGGAGGAAAAGCAAAGAATTTGTGGCCATCTTTAATTTGGTACAGAGTATAACGATTCTTGACTCAAAAAAAAAGTGTGTGTGTGTGTGTATATATATATGTATTTTTTTTTTTTTTTTTGAGACAGAGTCTCAGTCTGTTGCTGAGGAAGGAGTGCAGTGGTGTGGTCTTGGCTCACTGCAACCTCTGCTGCCCGGGTTCAAGCGATTCTCCTGCCTCAGCCTCCCGAGTAGCTTGGATTACAGGCACGTACTATCACGCCCAGCTTATTTTTCGTATCTGTAGTAGAGATGGGGTTTCACCATCTTGGCTAGGCTGGTGTTGAACTCCTGATCTCATGATCTACCCGCCTCGGCCTCCCAAATGCTGGGATTACAGGCATGAGCCACCGCCCAGCCGACTCAAAACTATTTTTTCAAGTGATGTTGATATGTAATATTTTACATATTTTGTGGGGTACATGTGATGTTTCATTGTGTGCATAGAATGTATAGATCAAATCTCAGGGTATTTGTGGTATCCAGATTCTTGACTCATGACAGATAATATATATAAGGGTTGGCCAGGCATAGTGGCTCACGCCTGTAATCCCAACACTTTGGGAGGCCGAGGCCGGCGGATCACGAGGTCAGGAGTTTGAGACCAGCCTGGCCAACATGGCGAAACCCCGTCTCTACTAAAAATACAAAAATTAGCCAGGCATTGTGGCAAGCACTTGTAATCCCAGCTACTCCGGAGGCTGAGGCAGGAGGATCACTTGAAACCCGGAGGCAAAGGTTGCAGTGAGCCAAGATCGTGCCATTGCACTCTGTCCTGGGCGACAAGGGCAAGACTCTGTCTCTAAAAAGAAAAATACATATATGGGTTATGAAGTCTTAGGAAGTGACATTTTGGGCATCAGAGGGATAGATTGTTTCTTTTAGAATCAGTTTATGAAAGGCTAAGGCTTTAGAAATAATGTGTTTCAGCAGGAATTCTGACTAGGGATAGAGGTGGGGGATGGAGGCAAGGCGATAGGATTTCTCCTTTCTTTTGCCTCTTCTACCCAGGGCAGTGGGTTGCCTTCCTGTGCTAGACTCTTGTGTGTTGGTCATTGAGATATACTGGGGTAGACAAAAAGTTGTATAACATCACTGATGTAGTTTAGTCAAAGTATGCAAAGTATAAAAAGAAAACACTTTGCTCAGTCATCTAGTTAGGTTCTTAGTAGAGCAAAACTCTCACTTTATGCTGTTACCTCCTTTTTCTCGCTTCTCCTACTCTAATCGTGGTTTCTGTGTCTTGATGCGCTGCTGAACATTAAGCTCCACAAGAGCAGGACTTCGACTATCACGGCAAGATCAGGGGCCTAGCCACAATTCTCTGGCTCACAGTAGACATTTGGTGCTGTTTAAATGGAAATAAATAAATAAAACCAAATAATTACAACAATAAAATGAACCACAACTTTCTCAGTCAACTGAGTGCTTAGCACTTCATCCTCTTTCTTGGCCTTTAATAACAGCTGATAATTTTCTCCTCCTCTTACCTCCCAATCCATTCCCACGTTGCAGCAAAGTGAAGTTTATGTCCTCCCTGAATCCTCATTACTGCAGATAAAGGCTGAATTGCTAAGGGTGCCCCTTCCAGGCCATTTCTGACTCTTTGCTCTCATACTCAGTTGCAGTCCCCAAACATTGCCCAGCATTCTGTCTCTCTTTTGTAATGTCCTCCCCACGCCTTTTTTTGGCTCCACCCGCCCAATCCTCCCTTTTCTTTTTAAATATTTCAAACACCAGAAAAATATGTGAATATACATGTACTCACCCTGGCTGTTCACATTCTAATAAATTCTTGCTTCAGATTGTTTTTTGGAAATAGAACATTTCTAGTACATTTAAAGTCCTATTTTCCCTTCTAAGTCCTAGGCCACTTTCTCTTTGCCCAGAGGTCATCAATATCCTGATTTTTTATTATTTGTATTTATTTATTTATTTTGAGACAGAGTCGGACTCTGTCACCCAAAATGGAGTGTAGTGGCGTGATCTTGGCTTACTACAACCTCTGCTCCCTGTTCAAGTGATCCTCCCGCCTTAGCCTCCTGAGTATCTGGAACTACAGGTGCATACCACCATGCCCAGCTAATTATTATTATTATTATTTTTTGAGATGCAGTCTTGCTCTCTCCCCCAGGCTGGAGTGCAGTGGCGCAGTCTTGGCTTACTGCAACCTCCGCCTCCCGGGTTCAACTGATTCTCCTGCCTCAGCCTCCCAGGTAGCTGGGACTACAGGCGCACGCCACCATGCCTGGCTAATTCTTTTGTATTTTTAGTAGAGATGGGGTTTCATCATGTTGGCCAGGCTGGTCTCAAACTCCTGACCTCAAATGAGCCGCCTGCCTCAGCCTCTCAAAGTGCTGGGATTACAGGCGTGAGCTACCACGCCCAGCCTCCCAGCTAATTTTTTGTATTTTTAGTAGAGACAGGGTTTCACAGTGTTGACCAGGCTGGTGTCGAACTCAAGTGATTTGCCCATTTCAGTCTCCCAAAGTGTTGGGATTACAGGCATGAGCCAGCACACCTGGCCCAATAATCCTGATTTTTTTTTTTTTTTTTTTTGAGACAGAGTCTTGCTCTGTCACCCAGGCTGAAGTGCAGTGGCGTGATCTCAGCTCACCGCAACCTCTGCCTCCTGGGCTCATGCGATTCTCCTGCCTCAGGAGAAGTTTTAGTAGAGACAGGTTTGTATTTTTAGTAGAGATGGGTTTTACCATGTTGACCAGGCTGGTGTCAAACTCCTGCCCTCAGGTGATCCACCTGCCTTGGCCTCCTAAAGTGTTGGGATTACAGGCGTGAGCCACTGTGCCTCGCCCGACCCCTGATTTTTAAATATCTTTTCCACTAACACCTTTATACTTTTTGCTACATATGTATATACGTATAAAAACTACATTTGTTTAGAGCTTCTATACCAGTGTATTCTAACTGCAGCAGTGAATGAACTTCCAATATCTACATCTTTGCCCAGATAAAGAATTATCAGACTTAATATTTGTCAGTTTGGTGGCTAGAATAAGCTGTTACGTTTCCCTGATTACTGATGAGGTTGAGCATATTTATATGTTTGTTGGTCATTACTGTTTTCTGTAAACCTTATTCCTAATATGTTCTCATTGTTCTCTAGGGTTTTCTTTTCCTTATTGATTTCTAGGAGGAATTCTTTCTGTATTTTGAATAACATTCTTGTCTGCTATTTGTTATTCATATCTTTTTTCAGTCTGTGGCTTATCTTTTCATTTAATCTGCCTATAAATGATTTTTATATATACTATGAGATCAGATTGGGTTCTAATTTTGTTTTTCCATATTGGTAAAATGTTCCAACACCATTAACTTTTCCTACTTTTTTTTTTTTCTCTTTTAAGACAGGGTTTCACTCTGTGGCCCAGGCTGGAGTGCAGTGGTGTGATCACAGATCACTGCAGCCTTGACCTCCCCAGGCTCAGGTGATCCTCGCCTCCTGAATAGCTGGGACCACAGGCATGTGCCAGCCACCACACCTGGCTAATTTTTGTATTTTTTTAGAGATGGGGTCTTGCCATGTTGCCCAGGCTGGTTTTCAGCTCCTGGGCTCAGTTGATTGGCCCACCTTGGCCTCTCAGAGTGCTGGGTTTACAAGTGTGAGCCACCATGCCTAGCCTTTTCTACTTTTTTTTTGTTTGTTCTCTTTTGGAATAACTTTAGATTTGCAGAAAAGTTACATAAGTAGTACGAAGGATTCCCATATACCTTCATGCAGATCCATCAAATATTAATGTTTAACATTTTTGCTTGCTCTTGTGTGTACTCTCTTCCCCCCTCCCTCCACATTCGATTTTGTTTTTTGGGGGAACCATTCAAGAGTAAGTTAAGTTAACAGATACTGTCTCTTCACCCCTACATACTTCAACTAGGACATTTTCTTACAATATAATTGTTAAAACCAGGAAATTAATATTGAGAAAGGACTGTTATTTACCAGCCCTATTCAGATTTCACCACTACTGTTCTTTAAAGCAAAATAATGACAATAATATTTTTCCTGATAACCAAGGTTGCATTTACTTGTCATGCCTCTAGTCTCTTTACTGACTTTTAGTGTTGCCTCTACTAAAAAGCACATTTTCATATATGATATGTCTGCTTTGGGGCTTTTCTTTTTCATTAGTCTGTTCATTTCTGCACTAATTCCGTATTTTCTTAATGATTTCTTTAGCTGATGAGGAAGTCTTAAAATCTAGGAAAGTGTCCCCTCTGTTTTGTTTTCTTTTTTTGTTTTGTTTTTGTTTTTGAGACAGTCTTGCTCTGTCTCCCAGGCAGGGGCTTGATCTTGGCTCACTTCAACCTCCACCTCCTGGGTTCAAGCGATTCTCCTGCCTCAGCCTCCCATGTTGCTGGTTGGGATTACAGGTGTGCACCACCATGCCTGGCTAAATTTTGTATTTTTAGTAGAGATAGGGTTTCATCATGTTGGCCAGGCTGGTCTTTTTTTTTTTTTTTTTTTTTTTTTTTTTTTTTTGTGAGATGGAGTCTCGCTCTTTCGCCCAGGGTGGAGTGCAGTGGTGTGATCTCAGCTCACTGCAAGCTCTGCCTTCCGGGTTCACGCCATTCTCCTGCCTCAGCCTCCGGAGTAGCTGGGACTACAGGCACCCGCCACCACGCCTGGCTAATTTTTGGTATTTTTAGTAGAGACGGGGTTTCACGGTGTTAGCCAGGACGGTCTCGATCTCCTGACCTCGTGATCCACCTGCCTTGACCTCCCAAAGTGCTAGGATTACAGGTGTGAGCCATTGTGCCCGGCCTTTTTTTTTTTTTTTTTTTTTTTTTTAAAAAGACAGAGCCTTGCTCTGTCGCCTAGGCTGGAATGCAGTGGTGCAATCTCGGCTCACTGCAGCCTCTGCCTCTGGAACATTAAATGTTCCAGACCAGTCTGGCCAACATGGTGAAACTCCATCTTTACTGAAAATACAAAAATTAGCCGGGCATGGTGGTGCACGCCTGAAATCCCAGCTATTTGAGAAGCTGAGGCAGGAGAATAGCTTGAACCTGGGAGGTGGAGGTTGCCTTGGCTACGAGCGAGACTCTCATACACACAAAATAACACAGCAGGTGTATGAGGAACTTTAAATGTCTTTCCTAACTTACTGTATGCAAATAAAAGTAGATACTTAAGAAATTGTCTAAAAATATTTAGTAAACCCATTTCTACACAGACAAATTAAAAGTTCTGAGAAATCAGGCTAAAATAACCTCAAATTTATAAGGTTTGATTAATAAATATTTACCTTTGCATATACACGAAAGCAAAAAAAGTTAGGAATACTTTCAATTTCAATAAATTGAAATCAAGTACAAATTTTGACTCCCCTTCCTAAACTGAATAAACTCTTAAAAAGCAGACACACTTTACTTGTGTAAACACTCTTTTTTTTTTAAATGGACTTTCACTCTTGTTGCCCAGGCTGGAGGGCAATGGTGGCATCCTGGCTCACCGCAACCTACACCTTCCGGGTTCAAGCGATTCTCCTGCCTCAGCCTCCCAAGTAGCTGGGATTACAGGCATGCACCACCACGCCTGGCTAATTTTGTATTTCAAGTAGAGATGGGGTTTCTCCATGTTGGTCACGCGGGTCACGAACTCGCGATCTGACAGATTCTGTTTTCACATGCCCCTACATGGGTGGGACTGCTTCAGGATTCTAAAAGACAGTACCTTCTGGTGCACTTTCTAAGATGGAACATAATTCTACTCTTTAAAAATCATTAGAGAGTATGTATTAATGAACTTTGGCTTTCATTAACTTTCTGGTCATGGCTGTTTGTTTGATGCAGAGTCCTTGACTGTAACAGAAACCTCAAGTAGGGGAAACGTTCACTTTCTAACGATTTCCTTATGATTGATTGACATGTCAGTATAAAATGGATGAGGAATTATACACGTGTTGTATACTGCTATTAATGTTTGGTACAGTGCTTTCTTTAGGGTTTTCATTTTGAGGGGTTGTTAGATCCAGCATTTTCTGGAGCAGAATGCCTTTTAAAGGGAATTTTGTCTTTTTGGGAAATAATTTATAAAAGTTAATTTGGAAAAAGCTGAATTTAAATATGTGTAGCTCTTATAATTATGAGCTTTTTACATTTACACTGACGTTCTTTTGTATAGGAGTTAAAGTTCCTCGTAATTTTCGCTTGTTGGAAGAACTTGAAGAAGGACAAAAAGGAGTAGGCGATGGTACGGTTAGCTGGGGCCTTGAAGATGATGAAGATATGACACTTACAAGGTGGACAGGCATGATTATTGGGCCACCAAGGGTCAGTGTTATAAATTATATTTTTTCTATTACTTATTGTTACTTTAGAGTTAACATTTAATTTTATACTATTGATATTAAAATAAGCAATTATGATAACTTCTAAAATAGTTCCTTTTTATTTATTTTGTTTACATTTATTGATGCTTCCCATGTGCAGGATATAATCCTTGATTATGTAGAGGATTGCGGGGAGGAAGGTTGATACGGTCATTGCCATCAAAGTTTTGCAGTTTAGTAAAGGAGAAAAAAATCAGTACAAATCGACAGATTCTAAATATGACAGAGCAAGTTCACTGCAGGACTTTAGAATATGTTTCTTCTAGCTGGAATAATTGAGGAAGGCTGAACAGTGGAGGAAGTTGCCTTTGGAATGAGCGCTAAAGGACTGACTGGTAGGATTTCAGAAGGTGGTGATGGGGATGGAGAACATTCCAGATAGAGAGGACAAAAGGTGAGGAAATGGAGGGGGTATATGGGGAGAGCAGTCATTTTGACGTAACATGTTACTAACCTCTGGTGTGAACCTGAGGGTTTCTAAATTGGTTTGCATTGAGTGCACGTTGCTATTTGCCCTCTGACACTTCACATGCCATAGAAATGCTGTAGGTCTCAGTTTCTTCATCTATAAAAAGTCTATGATTCTTGCACTTTTTTCTAGTATGGTTGGCAACTGGCCCATTGTACTTTGTCTTAGGTCTTGGGTTTATGAAGTTTTATTTTTACTCAAAGTCTTTTTATCTAGCTTGGGATTTTTTAAAATTTTTATTTATTTATTTATTTTTACGTTGCATTCCTTACTTAATGGTCCCATCCACTGCACTCCTTGCAGCGAATCTTTGAAATGTGTGCCTGTAATGTTTTTGGCTTGTTAGAAAGAGCACACATTTGAAGGGTTTTTCAAGTCTTTGGTTTTGTATACTGGTTGCTACCTTATGATGAGAGCATTTCAACAGTTTTGCTCTTGGGTAGAGTTTAGAGTTCCTTCTGATGATGATGATGATGATGATTATTATTATTATTATTGAGACAATATCTTGTTCAGTCACCCAGGCAGTGGTGTGATCTCAGCATACTGCAGTCTCAGCCTCGTGGGCTCAAGGGATCCTTCCACCTCAGCCTCCTGAGGTGGTGTGCGCCACCACTGCTGGCTAATATTTGTAGTTTTCGTAGAGAGGGGGTTTCACCATGTCAGCCAGGCTGGTCTCAAACTCCTGGCCTCAAGTGATCCACCTGCCTTGGCCTCCCAAAATGCTGGGATTACAGGTGTGAGCCACCGCACCCAGCCCCTCCTGATTATTACAAAAGAAAAATGTATCAGGTAATTAGCAACATTAATTATAGAGAATGAATTAGTGTGTTTTCTGTTGTTTTCTGGTGTTCCTTTGCAAAATTCATGCACACTCCTAAACTGATAGGCTGCCTGTGTACCTTGCTCTATTTTTTCCTAAAGACATTTGAGGAAGGAAATATAATATTGATGGATAGAGTTCCTTATAACTTGGTATGCATAATGAAAACCTTGATTTTCACTGCCTGTGAACGTTATTACTATGGTCTGTTTGGTTAAAAAAAAGTGCTTATAATTGATGAACATTCTGACTTACTGATTTGAAGATTTAACAGTCAGAACTTGGTAGAATATAAATTTGGAATTATTTAGATTTGGTTTTTCTCCAGCCACTGCCTGCAGCAGACTTTATTCTTTAAGAATGTTTTGGAGCTTGTGATGAGTTCATCAGTGGTCTTGTGGGCTGACCCACAGCACAGTTCCTAGCTGTGGTGGACCGGCTCCTGCTTGGTCTTTCACCCGGTTGGGGCCCCCTGCAGGATGCTCCAACTGGTTGCCATTCCTGGTGTCACTGAACCTCAGGAAACTCCATCCACTGGGATGGGGGTGAAGGCTGCTTCTCCACAACTCTCTCCTTGCTCAAGGGGCGCAGGGCACACTGACAAGATGCTGTGGCGGTCCTCCACTCTCAGTGGTTGGTGGTTTTGGAGCTGCAGGGGAGAAAAGGTTATAATAGCTTTTCCTCACTTGTCTCAAGCTTCATGGCTGAGGCACTTATAATAAAAGGCAGAGAAAAGCATACAAATTTATTTAAGTTTTACATGACATGGGAACATTCAGAAAGGAAGACCCAAAGAAACAGGAAAACCTGCGTATTTTTATGCTAAATTTGGTGAAGAGTGGACAGTAATGTAACAGCGTGATTGGATCTGATGGTAACACACTAGGTAGTAAACTGGGGGAACTTACCAGGGCCTGTTTGTTCAGATTATTCCTGTGTCTATGGATTTCATTCCTTTCTTGGCATAAGACAAGACCCCTTTGGAGTGGTTCTCATGACCTACTTCATGGGGAGGTCAGCTAGATTTTAGGGTCTGCTTCAGAGGAGAAGGGGGCGAAGGTAAGGTAAGAGTAACCTTGCTTCTGCTGTTTTCTTAAGTGCCAAGGTGCCGTACTTTGGGATAGTGTGTCTTGAACCTCATCAGAGACCCGCTAACTTCCTTTGAGTGCCAGGCAGAGGTAGGAGGGTGTGCCCTGCAAAGGCACAGGCTTCTTCTGGAGCTGGCCTCTGCTCACCACCTGATGATCTTCTCTGCATCACCCTCTCTCTCAGTTCTCTTGAAGGCAGGAGGTTATAGTGGGTATATTCAGTTGCCTTTTCATAAAACAGGCAGGAGTTGGTGTCTTACCACAGTTGTTTTCTCCTTAGAAGGTGAGATGTTGAGAACAGTTTTATCTCCAGGGTAGAGTACCTACATCTCGCCAGAAGAAAAGGAAGACTTTTTTGTTTGTTTGTTTGTTTTTGAGACGGAGTTTGGTTCTTGTTGCCCAGGCTGGAGTGCAATGGTGTGATCTTGACTCACCGCAACCTCTGCCTCCCAAGTTCAAGTGGTTCTCCTGCCTCAGCCTCCCTAGTAGCTGGGATTACAGGCATATGCCACCACACCCAGCTAATTTTGTTTTTTTTTTTTTTTTTTGAGACGGAGTCTTGCTCAGTCGCTCAGGCTGCGGTGCAGTGGTGCGATCTCAGCTCGCCACTGCATCTGCCTCCCGGGTTCACGGCATTCTCCTGCCTCAGCCTCCCGAGTAGCTGGGACTATAGGGACCCACCACCATGCCCTTTTAATTTTTTGTATTTTTAGTAGAGACGGGGTTTCACTGTGTTAGCCAGGATGATCTCAATCTCCTGACCTCGTGATCCGCCCGCCTTGGCCTCCCAGAGTGCTGGGATTACATGCGTGAGCCACCGTGCCTGGCCTAATTTTGTAGTTTTAGTAGAGACGGGGTTTCTCCATGTTGGTCAGGCTGGTCTCAGCCTGACCTCAGGTGATCTGCCCACCTCGGCCCTCCCAAAGTGCTGGGATTACAGGTGTGAACCACCGTGCTGGTCGAGAGGAGGAAGACTTTTAACGTACTGTTACATGGTTGGTTGTTTTTTATTTTTGTTTTATTTTATTTTGAGATAGTCTCACTCTGTCACCCAGGCTCGAGTGTAGTGGCCCGATCACAGCTCACAGCCTTAACCCCCTGGGCTCAAGCAATCCTCCCACCTCAGCCTTCTGAGTAGCTGGGACTATAGGGGCACACCACCATACCTGGCTAATTTGTGTGTGTGTGTGTGTGTAGAGACAGGGGTCTCACTATGTTGACAAGATGGGTCTCAAACTCCTGGGCTCAAATGGCCCTCATGCCTTGGCTTGCCAAAGTGCTAGGATTATAGGCATGAACCACTGTGCCTGGCCAGTTGTTTTTTATTTTTTATACTTTATTGACTAAAGGTCCCTGTTTTTTTGAGATGGAGTTTCGCTCTTGTTGCCCAGGCTGGAGTGCAATGGCGTGATCTTGGCTCACAGCAACCTCTGCCTCCCAGGTTCAAGCGATTCTCCTGCCTCAGGCTACCAAGTAGCTGGGATTACAGGCATGCACCACCATGCCCGGCTAATTTTGTAGTTTTAGTAGAGATGGGGTTTCTCCATGTTGGTCAGGCTGGTCTCGAACTCCCGACCTCAGGTGATCCGCTTGCTCGGCCTCCCAAAGTGTTAGGATTACAGGCGTGAGCCACCGCACCCAGCCAGATCCCTCATTTTTTATGTTCTAGTATTTATTTGGATTTATATGATTAGCAGTTTTTCTTTTCTATGTTTCTGTGTTCAGTTTTCTGAAGCAATATTTGTTGTCACTAGAGTTTAGTACTTTCTCAAGTTTTCTCATATGTAAATGAAGGTACTGTCTCCATCTTTAAAATAGAAACAGTATGAGAATTAAGTGAAATAATGATTACATAATAGGAGACTACCTGAGTACTTGACTTAGTAAATATTAGTTTGTTTTTCTCCTCTTTTTTTTTGCTCTTGCTTTTTGTTAGATAACAGGAAAACTTGGCTGTTAATGTAATTTTTTTTTTTTTGAGACAGTCTTGCTCTGCCACCCAGGCTGGAGTGCAGTGGCTTGATGTCAGCTCACTACAACCGCCACCTCCTGAGTTCAGGTGATTCTCCTGCCTCAGCCTCCCGACTAGCTGGGATTACAGGCATGTGCTACCAATTTTTGTCTTTTTAGTAGAGATGGGGTTTCACCATGTTGGTCAGTCTGGTCTCGAACTCCTGACCTCAGGCAGTATGCCTGCCTTTGGCCTCCCAAAGTGCTGGGATTATAGGCATGAGCCATCATGCCCAGCCTGTTAATTTAAAATTTAGAGGGGATAAAATCAAAGGTGTCAG
This sequence comes from Macaca thibetana thibetana, assembly GCF_024542745.1. Classification (NCBI taxonomy): domain Eukaryota; kingdom Metazoa; phylum Chordata; class Mammalia; order Primates; family Cercopithecidae; genus Macaca; species Macaca thibetana. The sequence continues at coordinate 96,723,576 of NC_065585.1, read as the reverse complement.
AAGTTAGGGTGATATTTACTGTAAGCATTGGATTAGATTAATAGGCTAGCTTTGGGATTAAATTTTTTTTCTTTTTCTTTTTGAGACGGAGTCTTACTCTGTCACCCAGGCTGGAGTGCAGTGGCACGGTCTCAGCTCACTGCAAACTCCGCCTCCCGGGTTCATGCCATTCTCCTGCCTCAGCCTCCCGAGTAGCTGGGACTACAGGCACCCACCACCGCACCGAGCTAATTTTTTGTATTTTCAATAGAGAGGGGGTTTCACCGTGGTCTCGATCTTCTGACTCGTGATCTGCCTCGGCCTCCCAAAGTGTTGGGATTACAGGTGTGAGCCACCATGCCCAGCCTAAAATTTTTTTTCTTAACATAAAATCCTTCAGAAAAGAGCTTTGGTTTTTTGTTTGTTTGTTTGTTTTTTAACTTAAAAGGAATTGAGGTAGAATTTACATGTAGTGAAATGCACAGATGTGCCGTGAGTTTGACAAATGTAGCTTGTTACCCCTACGGAAATAAAGAACATTCCCGTCAGTCCAGAAAGCTCCCTGTGCCCTTTCCCACACCCACCCCTGCTTCCTGCACCTGAGAGATCTGCATGTTGTAGAGCTTTGATAAGTAGGGTCATGTAGTGTGTACACTTACGGTTCTCGTCTTTACTCAGCATGAAGTCTGAGCAATTCAGTTGTGTTATCTCAGGTAGTAGGAGTGTGTTTCTTTTTATTGTTGAATAGTATTTTACTATATGGATATACCACAGTGTGTTTATCAATTTTTTTAATGGACATTTGGATTTAATCTACATTATTGCTTTTACAAATAAAGCTGCTATGGGCATTCTTGTAGAAGTCTTTTTGTGAACATGTTTGTTTCCATTTCGTTTGGGTAAATGCCTAGGAATAGAATTGCTGTATCAGGGCCGGGCGCGGTGGCTTGCGCCAGTAATCCCAGCACTTTGGGAGGCCGAGGCGGGCAGATCATGAGGTCAGGAGATCGAGACCATCCTTGCTAACACGGTGAAACCCCGTCTCTACTAAAAATACCAAAAATTAGCCAGGCGTGGTGGCGGGTGCCTGTAGTCCCAGCTACTTGGGAGGCTGAGGCAGGAGAATGGCGTGAACCCGGGAGGTGGAGCTTGCAGTGAGTGAGTCGAGATCGCTTCACTGCACTCCGACCTGGGCGACAGCAAGACTCCGTCTCAAAAAAAAAAAAAAAAGAATTGCTCTATCATAGGGGTGTCTGATATGCATCCAGATTGGAGAACCACAGCCAAGATAATCTTTAGATCTATCTGATTTTAGTCATTTTTATATATTGAAAGTGCTGGGGATATTATTAATATTTGCTTGCTATTAATCTCAGATAAGTTTTATATAGCTTTTTTTCTTAAAAATATTGAAATATTTAATAACATACATATAAGATTGTTGCATAGGTTTTACATTAGAGTAGTTTAATACTGCAAATCTGACCTCCATTTGGATAGCTCTTGTTTATGGGGACGGGATCAGTTTGAGTAGGTGAGATCTGTAGATGGTTGATTAGCTTCCTCCCTCTCTGGTCTTATTCAGCAGCCAGCAGGTATTAAATTTTTCACTTTCATTTATTTATGTATATATTTTTATGTTATTTTAGTTATAATTTAGAAAATTTATTAAAATTTCAATAATTATAAATTCTCTTTAAAACAATTTTTTTCTTTTTAATCTCCTGAGTCAAGGTGAGGATTCATTTATTTTTTTTTTGGTATTTTTTTTTTTTTGAGACGGAGTCTTGCTCTGTTGCCCGGGCTGGAGTGCAGTGGCCGGATCTCAGCTCTCTGCAAGCTCCCCCTCCCGGGTTTATGCCATTCTCCTGCCTCAGCCTCCCGTGTAGCTGGGACTACAGGTGCCCGCCACCTCGCCCAGCTAGTTTTTTGTATTTTTTAGTAGAGACGGGGTTTCACCGTGTTAGCCAGGATGGTCTCGATCTCCTGACCTCGTGATCCGCCCATCTTGGCCTCCCAAAGTGCTGGGATTACAGGCTTGAGCCACTGCGCCCGGTCAAGGATTCGTTTATTTTTTACTTTGCTGTTTTAATGGTACACTAATAAGTTAACCAAGTGAACAAAAGCCATAGGAGAAAGAAGAGCTAATTTATAGGCATGAAAATAAGCCCTGGATAATCTAGAAGCTTTAAGTTTGATACCTATTTGAAAATGATGTGTAAACATAAAGTTTGCTATTGTTTCTCTGAATTCAGATAATGGGATTTAATGAACCTCAAAATTAATGAAGTAGCAACGTAAGTATAACTAACAGGAGACATAAAATAATTATGTTTTATTGCTGCACAATGGTATAATGTGGGGTTTTCTTTTTTGCTAGAAGTTATTGATTGCCATATTAAGTAGGATGATCATATAATTTGTTATCCAACAAGACCCTTTTGAGAATGAAAACAGGCACTATTAATAGTCAATTCTGGAACAATAGGAATAAGCAGAACTGTTGTATAAAACAGAAACCTCATATATGTTTGACACAAGTCTCAAGTAGCCCCTCCCTCTACAATGTAAACTTTTTAGCAAAATCTAAATTTAAGTGGTTTGGTTTTTCCTTTTTCCTTCTTCCTTCTAATTTGTTACAGGCATCATTTTTATCACAAAAGCAAGTTGTGATCATATTGATAATACTTTGTAGAATTAATTTGGTAAGATCTCATGGAATTAATTTTGTAAAATCTCAATTTTTAAGTATGCTTATTGCATTTTTTCTCACCATAGAGGTGAAATAAATTTGAATGTGGAAAAATAAATTCTTAATCATAAACAGTGTCTTATCAAGTACATTCATATTGTACTTTTCCTTTTTTTTTTTTTTTTTAGCACTTAGACATTAATATTTTAGGTATTGTTATTTTGATTGTCTTTTTGTTTTTTGCCTTCCAGACAAATTATGAAAACAGAATATATAGCCTGAAAGTAGAATGTGGACCTAAATACCCAGAAGCTCCTCCGTCAGTTAGATTTGTAACAAAAATTAATATGAATGGAATAAATAATTCCAGTGGGATGGTAAGTTAATATAGTCATATTGGTTTTATATAACATAATGTATAGAGTTATATGTTAATTATACATACACACAGCATAATATGTGTAAGATATTAATATATAGTTAGGAGAAAGTTTTTAAAAGAGGACTTTTGTTAAGCCAGAAGTCTAAAGAAGGTTGCATTATGTTGTTTTTATTTTATTAATATAAATTAGGCCATCCTTAAAAACCTTAATGTGCTTGCCTGGAATAGATGTATGTGGTGGTTAAAACTTTTTTTTTTCTTTCTTTTTTTTTTTTCTGGAAACAGAGTCTCACTCTGTCGCCCAGGCTGGAGTACAATAGTGTGATCTCAGCTCATTGCAACATCCGCCTCCTGGGTTCAAGCGATTCTCCTGCCTCAGCCTCCCGAGTAGCTGGGATTACGGGCACCCACCATCATGCCCAGTTAATTTTTGTGTTTTTGTAGAGACGGGGTTTCACAGTGTTTGGCCAGGCTGGTCTCGAACTCCTGACCTTAGGTGATCCGCCTGCCTCGGCCTCCCAAAATGCTGGGATTACAGATGTGAGCCACTGTGCCCGGCCAAAAGTTTTCTTAGGGTTTTAATTGCCTTAGTAGTCATATTTCAGTTGATCTTTATTTGGTAAAAAGATGACCATTATTGGGCGGGGCATGGTGCTCACTCCCGTAGATTGTGCCACTGCACTCCAGCCTGGGCGAAAGAGTGAAACGCCGTCAAAAATAAAGATGATCATTATTTCTCTTTGAATGTTACTTTTCTGAGGTTTAAGGTACACTTGGTGGGATTAAAAGGATGACTATTCATGAAAAGGATGAATATTCATAAAGGGTTTTTTTCTTTGAGGAGCAAGTGTATCTGTGTTGAAACAATCATGGCTGAGCATCACTGTCTGTTTATTTTTGGGTTTCACTCTGTCCCCCAGGCTGTAGTGCAGTGGTACTCCCCCACTTCCCGTGGCCTCAAGTGATTCTCCCACTTCAGCCTCCCAAGTACGTGAGACTACAAGGCACATGCCACCAAGCCCAGCTAATTTTTATATTTTTTGGTAGAGATGGGGTTTTGTCATGTTGGCCAGGCTGGACTCAAACTCCTGACCTCAAGTGATCCGCCCACCTTGGCCTCCCAAAGTGCTGGGATTACAGGCGTGAGCCACTGTGTCCAGCCTATTGTCTCTTTAAACAAAATGACATGCCCTGCTTGACCCACACAAGTTAGTTAGTAGAAACAGCTGAATTTCCAATATGAGTAGATTGTTAAGTTCATGATAAGTCTTTGAAGCCTAGGCTCTCTTGGTGCCATGTTGAGAGCACACCACATAAAAAATACATTTTAGGAAGCAAAATAACATATCATCATCATAAAATTAGTATCATCCATCTTAGGAAATAGGATCTCAGTATCCTTGATTTCTCATCCCATCCCTGTGTTTCCTCTCTCTACCAGTGTATTTTGTACTACAAATGTATCACATATGTACACAAATTCATCCTCCTTTCTTCTCTCCTTCTCTCTTTCCTTCTCATCTATTTACCATCTGTTAAAAACCACGAGTTTATACTAACAACTCCCACTAATTTTATTCTAAGACTATAGGGTTTGTTCTGTGATTCTTCCTTTCCATTTGAGAAACCTGGCTCCCATGCTCCCCAATGCACTTACTTATTTACTCAGTTTCCCCTTCATATAACTGTACTTCTGGCAACAAGTTGAATCTTGGATTCACAGCCAGCTCCCTGCCCCTCATCCCCAACGTAATACGCAGGTCTGAGGCAGGGCCCCAGATTGGCTGGTGCGTCCAGCAGGGAGGCACCAGGCCAAATAAAGCATGACCCTGAGAAAGGAAGAAGGTGGGAAAAGGTCATTGGAAACCTTAGCCCTGCACCTGCTGGGCCATTAACACCCCCCACACCCCTCCCACTGCCCACCCCTGTGCCAACTCAGTGCTGGGACCTGACAGTCTCTCTAGCCCTCACAGTCCTCAGTTGATCAGTCTTTGTGATTTACTGGGAGCATTTAGTCCATTTACATTTAATATACATAATTACTTACATGTTCAGGTTTAAATAGATCATCTTAGTTGGTGGTTTCTATTTTTCTGCATGTTTCTTGCCTACTTTTGGAATGGTTGTTCTCAACTTCTTTCATTCTGTTTGTGTTCTTTCAGTGGTTATTCTAGAAATTATGTACACTTATCTATTTTTAAGAAATTTGATAGGAGCAGGATTATAAAGCATATGAGTATACAGAAAGGATATTATTTAGGGAATGTCCTGTGTGACGCACAGCATTGCCTTTATGAAGAAGATCTTTGTTAGATTTTGCTACTAGATGTATCTGTTTTTCTCCACTACTGGTTTGTTTTTACCTTATAGTTGCTGTAAATTAAGTAACCAATGGTGTGTTCTACATTGTCATGGAAGCTAGGAAATTTAGATTAAATTTCAGACCTACCTCTAATAAGCTTATCTGATCTCTTGGGCTTTTGGTCCATTAGTTGATATTTTGCATCCCTCTCTACCTCCCTTCTCCCAACCCATTTATCATTAAGCCTTGTCAGTTTTATGTTCCAACTGTAACTCGATTTAGGTCTTATTTTTCTGTTTACATTGCCACCAAGTGAATATTGGCCATCATTTATTTCCTGAACTCTTGCAACAACATCTCTGATTCTGCTTTTTAAAATCCCTTCCAATCTTTCCAAAGTTAGCAGCCAGAGGGATCCTCCTAAGAGACAAATTGTGTCATGTCATTTCTGCACTTCAGATTCCTTTAGGGGCATCAGCCTCAGCATGCTTGCTTCTTGCCATGGCTCACTGGGTGGGAATGCTCAAGGTGCACACTGGCTTGCATGCCTTTCGTTTGGTCTCAAGACCTTTGCACTTCTGCTCTTCCTCCTTCCTCCACAGTCTGGCTAACTCCTATGGGTCCTTCATTTCTCACTGTAAATTCCCCTTTCTTTTTTATTGAGACAGAGTCTTGCTCTGTCACTCAGGTTGGAGTGCAGTGGCACTGTCTTGCTCACTGCAACCTCCATCTCCTGGGTTTAAGTGATTCTCCTGCCTTAGCCTCCGAAGTAGCTGGGACTACAAGTGTGTGCCACAACACCTGGCTAATTTAATACAGATGGGGGTTTGCCATGTTGGCTAGGCTGTTCTCGGACTCCTGACCCACGTTGGCCTCCGAAAGTCCTGGGATTACAGGCGTGAGCCACCGCACCCAGCCTAAATTCCACTTTTTAACAGAACTCTTTATTGATGTTCCAACTTGAGTTATGTCCCTTCTATTGCTCTGTTATAGTCACTCTTATTCTTTTGTTGCACTTACTATAAATTTATTATTTTTTTGATTTTAAAAGAAATGTTTCTAATATAATAGAGGAAGTTTTAGAGAATGATAGAACCAGCATCTATGTGTCCTCCACCTAGCTTTGTCAAATGTTAACATTTGTCTTATTTGTAACAGATTTTTTTCTTTTTATTTTGAGAGAGTCTCACTCTGTCTCCCAGGCTGGAGTGCAGTCACGCGATCTTGGCTCACTGCAACATCTGTCTCCTGGGTTCAAGCAATTCTCCTGCCTCAGCCTCCCAAGTAGCTGGGACCACAGGCATGTGCCACCACGCCCAGCTAATTTTTTTGTATTTTTAATAGAGATGCGGTTTCACCATATTGGTTAGGCTGGTCTCAAACTCTTGACCTCAAATGATCCACCCGCCTTGGCCTCCCAAAGTGCTGAGATTACAGGTGTGAGCCACCCTGCCCGCCCAGATTTTTTTCTTACTGGTACAAAGACTACATTATAAATAGAGTTAATTCTGTGTGTGGCTTTCTCTTGTTTCCCCTTCCTATTTTTTTTGAGATGGGGTTTTGCTCTTGTCGCTCGGGCTGGAGTGCAGTGGCATAATCTCAGCTCACTGCAACCTCTGCCTCCTGGGTTCAAGTGATTCTCCCGCCTCAGCCTCATAAGTAGCTGGGATTATAGGTGCCCGCCAACACGCCTGGCTAATTTTTGTATTTTTAGTAGAGATGGGGTTTCACCACGTTGGCCAGGCTGGTCTCGAACTCCTGACATCAGGTGATCTGCCTGCCTCGGCCTCCCAAAGTGCTGGGTGGGATTACAGGCGTGAGCCATTATGTCTAGCCAAGTTTAAAATTTTTAAATTAAAATGTTCTCCGTCAGATTGCTGTAAAACTTTCTAAATTCTTACTCTCAATTGCAATGTTTATCTTGTCAAGGACCAGTAGAATTCAGTTCGTGGCCTGCCCCTTTCCATGGACATACCTTGAGTAGCGCTATTCTCGGAATACATCTAGAAGTGTGCCGTGGCGTGGGGCTTTCTTCAGCTTGAATATTGCCAAGCTGCTCTCCGCAGGGCCAGGTCAATGTCAGCCCCACCAGTGGCGTATAACAGGACCCTGTGAATGTATATTCCCACCAACCCTTCTTACTGTCAATCTGGAATGGGGACTGGGAAATAGAAAAATAAATACTGATTTTAATCATTATTGGAGTGTAGATGTGTGTATAGAGGGTTGTGGGTAGGGTGAATATATTGGACATCTGTTTTTCTCTTCCATTTACATCTAAGAGTTTGGATTATTACTTTTATAACTAGTAAATGGTACAGAATTTCACACTGGTGATTGTGCCAGGATAGTTTTATATATTTTGAGACTAAGTATCTCATGAATTGTAGTTCACAGGCATTGATCGTGGGTGTCGCTTTAGTAATTTTAGTTTATATGTATTTAATACGACGAGGCAAAATTATTCCCTGTGGGTGGTTAGCATTCTGAAGTGTAAATTTCATTGTCTTATGCAGTGAGATCTCACATTTTGGAGGTCATTGTATGTTGTAGACTGATAAGATGCAGATTTTATTCTGACATGATATTTATTTTCTCATGCTCTTTACTGTGTCTTCTCTCTTCATCTTTTTTGTTTTTCTTTTCCTCCAGTGTTTTTTTTTTTTCACCCTGTTGGTATTTCACAGGATTTGCAATCACTTATGTTTATTTAACTACCATTTACAGCTGGAAGTGTTTGTGTCTGCTTTAGAAATAGCTTGGTATTCTCTCTACTTATTTTTATAAACTGTTCAATTATGGAGTCTATTTAAAATAAGCTAATGAGGTTGCCACTCTTTAAAGTGAAAGTGTTAGAGGAAGCATTTTAAATGTACCTTACCACTGTAACATTTTTCTTACTCTTTTAGTTAGTTTCTTTTCTTTTCCTTTTTTTTTTTTTTTTTTTTTTTTTGAGACGGAGTTTCGCTCTTATTGCCCAGGGTAGAGTGCAGTAGTGCGATCTCAGCTCACTGCAACCTCTGCCTCCTGGGTTCAAGCGATTCTCCTGCCTCAGCCTCCCTAGGATCTGGGATTACAGGCACCTGCCACCATGCCCAGCTAATTTTTTGTATTTTTAGTAGAGACGGGGTTTCACTATGTTGGCCAGGCTGGTCTCTAACTCCTGATCTCAGGCGATCCACCCACCTCAGCCTCCCAAAGTGCTGGGATTACAAGTGTGAGCCACTGCACCTGGCGTTAGTTTCTAAAATAAATATCACTCAAATTATTTTTCTTTTCTACTTTCAAATACTTTCATGGTGATATAATTCACATACCATACCATACAATTCGCCCATTTAAAGTGTAAAATTCAAGGATTTTTAGTATTCACAACATTGTGGAATCACTGCCATGACCCAGGTTTGGAACATTTTTGTTCTTCCCAAAGCAAATCTGTGCCCTTCAGTTGTCATTTTCCATCCCACCTCCCTCAACCCTAAACAACCATTAATCCACTTTCTGTCTTTATAGATTTGCCCATTCTGGATGTTTCATATAAATAGAATCATAAAGTATGTGTTCTTCGGTGACTTAACGTAATGTTTTCAAGATTTACCCACGTTTGTAGTGTGTATTGGTACTTTATTCCTTTTTATTGTTGAATAATATTCCATTGTATGGAGATCCCATTTTATTTATCCATTTATCTCCTGGTAGATATTTCTATTTTTCTACTTTTGGCTATTATGAATACTGTTGCTATGAATATTTGCGTACAAGTTTTTGAGTGGGCAAATATTTTCATTTCTTTTAGATATATATTTAGGAGTGGAATTGTTGGGTCATATGGTATCTATGTTTTAGTTTTTGAGGAACTGTCAAGAAAGGTTTTCTGAAGTGAATGGGCCATCTTACATTGCTACCACTAGTGTATGCAGGTTCCCAGCTTCTCCACATCCTTGCTAACCCCAAATAAAAAATCTACAACACAAATACAGAAATAAAAAGCAAGAAATTAAAACATAACAACATGAACAATCACTTTCAAAAAAAGGAAAACAATGAGGAAAGAGGGAAGGAAGACCACAGAACAACCAGAAAATAAATAACAAAATGGCAGAAGCAAGTCCTGACTTATCAAGGACTTTGTTACTATGTCTGATTCTAGCCATCCTGTTGGGTGTGAGGTGGTATTTCATTGTGGTTTTGATTTACAATTCTTGATAGCTGATGATGTTAAGCACCTTATATGTGCTTATTGGCCATTTGTATGTCTTTGGAGAAATATATATTCAGATTCTTTGCCCATTTTTTAAAAGTAGTTTAAAACAGCAAACATTCTCTCGGTTTCTGTGCATCAGGAATATGGGTGCAGTTTTCAATAGGTCCTGTGGTTTGGGGTTTCACATAGGCTGCAATTCAGATGTCAGCCTGTGCTGCCATCTCATCTGAATGCTTAACTAAGAAAGGATCCAATTCCAAGCCCACTCATATGGTTGTAGGCATGATTTTGTTCCTTGTGGGTTTCTGGACTGAGGGCCTCAGTTTTTCTCAGGCTATTACCCAGAGACCGCCCTCAGTTCCTTGCCACATAGGCTTCTCCATAGGGTAGTTCACCACAAGGCAGGTGATGTCTGTCTGTGAGGCCAGTGAATGCAAGCAAGAGAGAGCAAGATGGAAGCCAGACTTTTTAAAAATCAGAGTCATACAAACACACACACACACACAAATTATAATAAAAGGGCAAGAGAAAATTTTGGAAGTAGGGTATAGGTTTATGATATAGATTGTGGTGATGGTTTTATGGATGTATACTTATCTCCAAGTTTATCCAGTAGTATACATTAATTATATACAACTCTTTGTACGTAAAACAATGAATAAAAAAAATATTAAGGCTGGTCGTGGTGGCTCACGCCTGTAATCCCAGCACTTTGGGAGGCAGAGGCCGGTGGGTCACGAGGTCAGGAGATTGAGACCATCCTGGTTAACATGGTGAAACCCCGTCTCTACTAAAAATACCAAAAATTAGCCGGGTGTGGTGGCGGGCACCTATAGTCCCAGCTACTCAGGAGGCTGAGGCAGGAGAATGGCCTAAACTCGGGAGGCAGAGCTTGCAGTGAGCTGAGATTTCACCACTGCACTCCAGCCTGGGCGACAGAGTGAGACTCCGTCTCAAAAACATTTAAAAAAAAAGAAAGGTGCAGTGGCTCATGCCTGTAATTCCAGCACTTTGGGAAGCCGAGGCAGGCATATTGCTTGAGCTCAGGAGCTCGAGACAAGCCGGGGCAACATGGTGAAAGCCCGTCTCTAAAAAAAAAAACTAAAATTAGCTGGGCATGGCGGCACATGCCTGTGGTCCCAGCTACTCAGGAGGATGAGATGGAAGGATGGCTTGAGCCCAGGAGGTCAAGGCTGCAGTAAGCGAAGATTGTGCCACTGCACTCCAGCTTGGGTAACAGAGTGAGACCATGTCTCAAAAGTAAAAAGAAACAAGTCATAGATCTAGCCCATACTCAAGAGGAGAGATTACATAGGGCATGAATATCAGGAGTTGGGGATATTTGGGAGCTGTTTTAAAAGTTGCCTATCGCAGTCTGCGTTTGCCCATTTTTTTTTTTTTTTTTTGAGACAGTCTTACTCTGTAGCCCAAGCTGGAGTGCAGTGGTGCGATCTTGGCTCGCTGCAACCTCTGCCTCCGGGCTCAAGCAATTCTTGTGCCTCAGCCTCCCGAGTAGCTGGGACTACAGGCGCTACTACTAATTTTTTGTATTTAGTAGAGATGAGGTTTCACCATGTCGCCCAGAGCGGTCTCGAACTCTGGAGCTCAGGAGATCCACCTGCCTCAGCCTCCCAAAGTGCTGGGATTACGGGCATGAGCCACCGTGCCTGGCCTTTAGCCCACATTTTAATTGGGTTGTTTGGCCTTTATTATTCAGTTGTAAGAGTTCTCTATGTGCTATACAAAAATCCCTGATTGGATATATGATTAGTAAGTATTTTTTTCCCATTCTATTGATTTTTCTTTTTACTTGCATTTGTTAGCAGTGTAAGTTTTAAATTTTGATACGGTCATAATTTATCTACTTTTTCTTTTGTCAAATGTGCTTTGGATGTCATATCTGAGAGACCATTGTGAAATCCAACATCACAGAGATTTATTCCTATGTTTTCTTCTAATGTTTTATAGTTTTAAGTCCTAATTTGGGTCTGTGATCCATTTTGAGATATTTTTGGTGAATGGTATGAGTTAAGAGTTCAGTTTTATTCTTTTGCATGTGGATATCTAATTGTCCCAGTACCATTTGTTGAAAAGATTTTTCTTTTCCCCTTGAATTGTTTTGGCATCCTTGTCAATAATCAATTAACCATAAACATAAGGACTTATTTCTGGACTCTCAATTGTATTCCATTCATCTGTATATCCTTATGGGAGCACCCCCTTTTTTTTTTTTTTTTTTTTTTTTTTGGAGACAGTTTTGCTCTTGTCACCCAGGCTGGAGTGCAGTGGAGCAATCTCAGCTCGTTGCAACCTCTGCCTCCTGGGTTCAAGTGATTCTCCTGCCTCAGCCTCCCGAGCAGCTGGGATTACAGGTGCCTGCCACCACACTCAGCTAATTTTTGTATTTTCAGTAGAGACAGGGTTTCACTGTGTTGGCCAGGCTGGTCATGAACTCCTGACCTCAGATGATCTGCCTGCCTCAGCCTCCCAAAGTGCTGGGAGTATAGGCATGAGCCACCACGCCCCGCCTTTTTTTTTTTGAAACAGGGTCTCACTCTGTCATCCAGGCTGAAGTGCAATGGGGTGATCATGGCTCACTGCAGTCTTGATCTCCCTGGGCTTAAGCGATCCTCCCACCTCAGCCTCCTGAGTAGCTGGGAATACAGGTGTGCGCCACCACACCCGGCTAGTTTTTGTAGTTTTACTAGAGATGGGGTTTCGCCATGTTGCCCATGCTGGTCTCTAACTTCTGGGCTCAAGAGATCCACCCACCTATCTCTCCCAAAGTGTCGGGATTACAGGTGTGAGCCCCTGCACCTGGCCTGCCTTTCTGGACTGCTGTAGCTTTGTAGTAAGTTTTTTTGTTTGTTTTTGAGACAGAGTCTTGCTGTGCCACCCAGGCTGGATTGCGGTGGCACAATCTTGGCTCACTGGAACCTCTGCCTCCTGGACTTAAGCACTTCTCATGCCTCAGCCTCCCAAGTAGCTGGGATCACAAGCATACGCCACCACACCTGGCTAATTTTTTGTGTTTTCAGTGGAGACAGAGTTTCATCATGTTGGCCAGGCTGGTCTTGAACTCCCAGCCTCAAGCTGATATGCCTGCCTTGGCCTCCCAAAGTGCTGGGGTTACAGGAGTGAGCCACCACGCCTGGCCTGTAGTAAGTTTTGAAATCATAATTTTGTTCTTCTTTTTTTAATATTGTTTTGGCTACTCTGGGTTTCTTGCATTTGCATATGAATTTTAAGATAAGCCTTCATTTCTGCAAGCAAGAAAAAAGCAGTTGAAATTTTAATAGGAGTTGTATTGAATCTCTAAATTAACTTGATGAATATTGTCATCTTCATAGTAATAATAGTCTTCTGACCCATGTATATTTATTTAGCTCTTTAATTTCTATCAACTATATTTTACAGTTTTTAAAAATTATTTTCATTTATTTATTTTTTTGAGATGGAGTCTAGCTCTGTTGCCCAGGCTGGAGTGCAGTGGCGCAATCTTGGCTCACTGCAACCTCTGCCTTGTGGGCTCAAGCAATTCCTGTGCCTCAGCCTCCCAAGTAGCTGGGATCACAGGCATGTACCAGCTAATTTTTGTATTTTTAGTAGAGACGGGGGTTTTGCCATGTTGGCCAGGCTGGTCTCAAACTCCCGACCTCAGGCTATCTGCCTGCCTCGCCTTCCCAAAGTGCTGGGATTACAAGCATGAGCCACCGCACCCGACCTTTAAATTATTTCTATTTAATTTTTTTTTCTCTTTTTTCTGGGGAGGGAGGGAAAGGGGGAGGTAGGAAAGAGGGAGGGGAGCTATTTTACAGTTTTCAGTGCACAGGTTTTGCACTTTTGTTAAATTTATACTTAGGTATGTTATTTTTTATTTCAGATTGTTGCAAGTGTAAATAAAAACTAATTTTTGTATATGGAACCTGTATCTTGTTGCCTTGATTAACTTGTTTATTAGCTCTAATAATTTCTTTAGTGGATTCCTTAGAATTGTCTATATACCAGATCATTTCTTTCATTTCTTCTGCAAATAGAGGTAGTTTTACTTCTTCTCTTTCTAATCAGGGTGCCTTTTATTTCACTTTCTTTCTTAATTGTCCTGGCTAGAACCTCTCCAGTACAATGTTGAAGTGATGAGAACGGGGCCAGGTGGTGGTGGCTCATGCCTATAATCCCAGCACTTTGTGAGGCCGAGGTGTGCAGATCCCTTGAGCCCAGCAGTTCAAGACCAGCCTGGCCAAGATGATGAAACCCTGTCTCTACTAAAAATACAAAAAATTAGCCGGGTGTGGTGGTGGGCACCTGTCTTCCTAGATACTTGGAAGGCTGAGGCAGGAGAATCGCTTGAACTGGGGAGGTGTGGGTTGCAGCGAGCCAAAGTAGCTGGGCCTGTGGTGGTGCGTGCCTGTAGTCCCAGCAACTTGGGAGGCTGAGGTGGGAGGATCACCTGAGCCCAGGGAGGTCGAGGCTGCAGTAAGCCACAATTGTGCCACTGCACTCTAGCCTGGGCAACGAGTGAGACCCTGTCTCAAAAAAAAAGAAAGAAAATATAAGAAGTGATGAGAATGGACATCCTTGTCTTATTCCTCATCTTAGGAGGAAAATATTTGGCCTTTATTAAATATGATGCTAGCTCTAAGTTTTCTGTAGATTCCTGTTAGGTTGAGGGGTAGTTTCCTTCTATTCCTAATTTATTGAGTATTCATATCATGAAAGGTTGTTGGATTTTGTCAAATGCTTTTTTGCATCCATTGAGATGATCATGGTTTTTGTTCTCTGTTCTGTTAATATGATATATTACTCTGATTTTTAAAATACTGAATCTATCTTCTGTTTCTGGGATAGGTCCTACTTGTATATAATCTTTTTTTTTTTTTGGAGATGGAGTCTTGCTCTGTCGCCTAGGGTGGAGTGCAGTGGCACGATCTCAGCTCACTGCAATGTCCGCCTCCCAGGTGCAAGCAATTATCCCACCTCAGCCTCTCGAGTAGGTAGGACTACAGGCGCACACCACCACCCCCAGCTAATTTTTTGTATTTTAGTAGAGACAGGGTTTCACCGTGTTGCCCAGGCTGATTTCGAACTCCTGAACTTAGGCAGTCTGCCCGCCTCGGCCTCCCAAAGTGCTAGGATTACAGGCGTGAGCCACTGCACCCAGCCTGTATATAGTCTTATATGTTGCTTGAGGTCAGCTGTAGATGACAGCTTATGGCCTTCTCAGCTCTTTCATAAGCCAGTGCATAGCCCTACACATGTGTGTGGTCTTCTGGATTCCCAGGCCTGTTTTGGGGCTTTTCAACACCTCTATAGACACCTCATTTCCCAGCTTGTCTGCTTAAGTATTTTGGTTACCTTCCGGTGTTTTTTTTTTTTAGACAGAGTCTCACTCTGTCGCCCAGGCTGGAGTGCAATGGCGCAGTCTTGGCTCACTGAAGCCTCCACCTCCCAGGTTGAAGTGATTCTCCTGCCTCAGCCTCCCAAGGAGCTAGGAGTACAGGCATGTGCCACCACACCTGGCTAATTTTTGTATTTTTAGTAGAGGCGGGGTTTCACTATCTATGTTGGCCACCCTGGTCTCAAACTCCTGACCTTGTGATCCACCCGCCTTGGCCTCCCAAAATGTTGGGATTACAGGTGTGAGCCACCACATCTGGCCCACCTTCCTGTTTGACTCAGCTTTTTTTGACAAATGCCCAACGTAGGAGGTGATTGAAGATAGGTGAGCTCTGAGGTCAGATAAAGGAAAGCTCTGTGAGTGGAGTTTTCCAGGGAACTGCAGGACAGGTCAAATGCTGACAGTTAACTGAATGGGCTTGCAAGGAGCTCCATCCCCATTCTGTTGCTCTTTCACAGAAGCTTGATTTGGGTCGGGTGCGGTGGCTCATGCCTGTAATCCCAACACTTTGGGAGGCTGAGGCAGGTGGATCACTTGAGCTCAGGAGTTCGAGACCAGTCTGGGCAACATGACGAAACCCCGTCTGTATGAAAAATAGAAAAATTAGCCAGGCGTGGTGGCGGGTGCCTGTAATCCCAGCTACTTGGGAGGCTGAGGCAGGAGAATTGCTTGAACCTGGGAGGCGGAAGTTGCAGTGAACTGGGATCATGTCACTGTACTCCAACCTGGGTGACAGAGTGAGACTCTCTCAAAAAAAAAAAATAATAATTAGGAATAGTGCATAGAATACATTGGAAAGAAAAATCTGAAAGCAGAGATCAGCTTAGTAGCTTTCGTCTAAATCTCAGTGTGAGATAATTCCCCAGATTTTGGGTAGTGGCATTGGAAATGGAGAGGAACTTTTTGACCTTACTCCATTAAGAAGGAATTGGTAAATTTATTTACAAAGTAGTTATTTAATATAACATTTATTTCTGATGACCAAAGTTCACTATATGTTTTATATCTTTATATTTTCCCAAGATATTACACTAATTATGATAAAATATACTAATTATGGTATTAGTAATTTCATAGTGTATGTTTTGTGAAAATAGAGGCAAGCTATGAATTTTCAAAATCATTCTTATTAAAATACACTTAACAAATTGATGCCATAGTACTTTAAACTTGCTAGTTAACTGTACTCTTTCCTCCCCTTTCAGGTGGATGCCCGGAGCATACCAGTGTTAGCAAAATGGCAAAATTCATATAGCATTAAAGTTGTACTTCAAGAGCTAAGACGTCTAATGATGTCCAAAGAAAATATGAAGCTTCCACAGCCACCAGAAGGACAAACATACAACAATTAATTTTAGTGGATCTCAAACTTGTCTTAAATCAACAACCTTCTACTCATGTTAATGTCTTGATTAAATATCACAATGAAAAATACCCACACATTAAGTAAAAGAATTCCAGCTGGTAAACATGACCTGGACATTTGTAAGAATATATTTAATACATGTACACCCATTATGTTTTCAGGTAACAGGAGGAAAAATGCAGCACAATTTTTTTTCTCTTGTTAAGGCACTGTCATTTAAACATAAACCTGGAGTACTCAAAGTAGAATTCAGGTTTACAAGATGAAAGCGTGTGGAGAAGTGTCAGATGGCAGTGGAAGCATGTGTGTTTCTAAAAAGTGAAAATCTCAAGAAAGAAAACAGAAATGGCATGCTTTACCCATCTTGCTTAGTGAAAGAGAGCTGCAGTTGAAATTGTTTAAAAAGTAGCAGGTACAACGAATATTGTCACAGATGTGTTAATTTTTGAAGCAGTGTGGGTGCTGACTACTAGTAGTATCAAAAATATGTTCAGGATTGTTTTGATACCTGTATTTATAATAAAAAATGTTGGGGGAAGTTGATGAATTTCTGTTAAAAGCTGTTCTTGTGTGTTACATGTAACAGACATGGTAAATATTTGTTTACAGTCTTTGTTTAACCATGCATTTAAGTTTAAGTGAAGTCAACAAAACGGAAATAGGTGTATGGATATGTGATTTGGAGATTAAAGTTAGTCTTAAAATGTAAATAAAATGTGGAACGTGTCCTCAGAGACTGTGCCATTTCTATTATGTTGATGTAGTATATGTACAGTACCATGCTAGGGAAGCAAAAATTGGAATTATGTAGCTTTTTCTGTATACACACTTTTATTTACCCTATTTTGTATACTACTTGTGAATTATAATGTGCAGACTATTTCAGAAAAGAAATTACCTAGTTTAATTTCTTCTTTGGACAAGGAGGAGTCCTAGGTATTATATTTTGAGTTTGATTTCACCAGAAATAATATTATTAAAAAGATCTTTGCAGTCTAGCAATTCTTTTAGGATTATAGGTTGCAAATTATCCAAATACATATCCCATTTTTAAAATCATAACATCTTTTTTAGTTGTTTTTCTGTGAAGCTTTTGGTTAATAAATAGGGTGAACTAATTGGAGACTTTTATCTTCCAGTTAGGGCTTTTAATACTAACAAGGATAACTTTATTCATTCCACTGTTCTCTACTCTGACAAATATGAACTCTGAAGTTGAAAATTCATTTATGTTCTGCTTTTACCAAAGTGACATGAGGCGTTAGGTCACTATTTCACTTCAAAGTACTGGATACAAAGCTTTGTTGAAAATGCTGTTTGATGAATTCACTGAAGAATATAGAAAAGTGGTCAGGTAAAGTCTCCTTTTATTTTGTCAAGCTTAATAATTTGTCTCATACTTTACCCCGGTATATATAGGCAAACCAAAACCTTATCAAATATTAAATTAGATGTTCAAAGTTTGCTTATAAAGTAAAGTATTGGCCATGTGGTGACTCATGCCTCTAATCCCAGCACTTTGGGAGGCTGAGACAGGCAGATCACTTGAGGTCAGGAGCTTGAGACCAGCCTGGCCAACATGATGGAACCCCGTCTCCACTAAAAATACAAAAAATTAGCCAGGTGTGGTGGCGGGCACTTGTAGTCCCAGCTACTCGGGAGGCTGGGCAGGAGAATTGCTTGAACCTGGCAGACAGAGGTTGCAGTGAGCCGAGATCACACCACTTCTCCAGCCTAGGCGACAGAGCAAGACTCCGTCTCAAAAAAATATATGTTAATAATTGACCTTGGCTGTATATTAAAATAGTTACTTTTATAGTAGGGCACATTTCTCAAACATGCCCTGAAAGGCTTTTATCAAGCTCATATAAAGTTAAAGCTTTGAGCTACCTTTTCTTGGCCAATAGTACATTAAAGTCACTTTATGTAAACATTAATTTCAACATGGCTGTTCCATTTTATTTACCAAAAATACTTAAAATGCTTTAAGATGATACATAGAGAACATACACATACATACAAATTAGTGCATGTATAATTTGTTAAATTTGAAATGAACTATTACCTTGAAATATAGTCTTTAAAAATTTTTAATGGTTAAAGAAGATTAAATTGAATGAACTGACACTGTAGTCTAATGGTAACTGATAATCTGAATCCATCTCTCTGATAACCTCCTTTCCATTTCGAAAATGTGTCTTATTATACATGGAAGCTAGTAACTACTTGAATGCTGTTGGCAGGATGAGGGTCTGGGTACCTCAGTCTCTTGTCCTCTTTCCTTCCCCCAAATCTATGATTGTGAAGTTGCCAACCCCCGCCCCCTTCTCCTGCCAAGTACATGTTGTCAGAGTCAGCCCTATAATGTTCATTTCCCCCCTTGGTTGTGAGATTATGGATCTCTGCAGACATTTGCATGCCATTTAACCCATTTCTAAAGCTGAATCCATTTTGCATGTCACAATCAAGATGTACTTGGCAATCTAAGACACACTGGGAGACTGTAAGAGGAATTAATATAGAAAAGCTCTTAATTATAGTAACATTTGGAAGAAATTTTTCCTTTGTTTTGTAAAGTGGCTAAGGTTGTAGGAGTGTGTGGTATTACCTTTTAAATGAACTGTAAAATTGCCTTAGAAATTTGTTTAAAAGGCTAGCAAGTGAGACCCTTGAGGGTGATCATATATTAATAAAGATTACCAAAAGAAACGTCTTGTCCTGTTAGGTCAGTGTTATGATTTAATGGTTTTAATTACTTAACCAATTTTAAGAATTGATAATTTTAAAAAATATTTTTTCTAGCATTCTAGAGTAATGTCTTTTGTTGTGGATTTATGTGTAACTACAGGATTTTGGAACATATTTTGAAGGATAGTCAATGGTATTTAGTCTTGGATATAAAAATAGAGAAAATTTATAGTTTTATGTTATTAAAATAATTTATCACACTTAGTGATTTGAGGTTTTCGCAGAGTAGATTTGTTTGACTCATGGTTTATTAGTCTGGATTACTTAAGAACAATATGTTGATTTTAATGTTAATTCCCACTAAATATATAATATTGATAAATACATGTGAAATTAATATTGTTTTGAAAATGTAGAGGACACAGCTGGGAATTATGAATGCTTTTTTCTTAATAGGTTTGGTGTGTGTGGCTTAGGTTCTGCTGATGCATCATGGAAAGACAGCAGTGAACTGTAGCCTGCCATCAAAACTGTATCAACTCTTTTAATGAGCATGTGACTGTATTAGGTACATTTTGAGGAATATAAGTATTGATGATAAAGTCTAATATGCATAATAGGATTTTGGAGGCATTTCAGGAATTTTCCTTTTATAGTATGCTTTTTAGGCATCTGTATGTGTAATGTCATGGTATCATTTATTGCTGGGATGGATTGAAAGGCACTGCTTTTACTTTTCTGATAAGTATCAAAATAATTTTCTAGTACCAACTTGACTGGCTTTTAATTATTGTCACGCACACACAAAATTCAACTCAAGGTTTGGGAAAAGTGTATTTTTTTCTATACAAGATAAAAGTGTCATAAAAAGGAATGGATGAATTGTTGATAGGAACATTAGCAGTTAATTTTTACCTGATACTGAGTTTACTGCATAGGAAGGAATACCTCTTAAATAATATGCCTTATAGAATGATGAAATCTTACCATAGTTCGTACTGAAAATGTTTATTTAAAAAGTATTGTGGAGTGTTGAAAATAAAGATACATAATAAGTATTTTCTGAAGAGAAAATTAATGAAGGTATTTAATGATATAGGAAATAAGTGACAAGTTAAAGTCCATTTTGTTGCAATAAAGGAGTTGTGCAAACTCAAGGAGTGAGTTACATGACTGAAAAAAATCATTGGATACGAGGAAGTTACTGTGGTGTTTATATCCTTAGTAGGATCTTTTCATCTAAAAAATTCCTAAGAATCTGCTCCATCTCATGTTTAAAATTAAAATTTTTTTTTATTTGTTTTTAGAGACAGGGTCTCGCTCTGTCACCCAGGCTGGAGTGCGTTAGTGCAATCATGATTTACTTTAGCCTTGATACCCTAGGCTCCAGTGGTCCTCCCGCCTCCCGCCTCAGCTTCCTTAGTAGCTGGGACTACATACAGGTGCACACCACCATGTCTGGGTTTTTTTTTTGTTGTTGTTGTTTTTGTTTTTGGTAGAGACAGGATCTCACTATGTTGTATAGGCTGGTCTGAAACTCTTGGCCTCAAGTGATCTTCCTGCCTTAGCCTTCCAAATGCTGGGATTACAGGCATGAGCCACCACCCCTGGCTGGCATCTCATATTTCTGTGTAGTCTATACAACCATCTCAAAGTTTTTGTTTCAGGTTAATTTGTGAAATAAATGATAAAGGCTGATAGATCTTGTTTTCTTATGAAGATTCCAGGGATTATCCTTTCTCCAGTGTTTAACTGACCAAATACCATATAAGTGTTGTGCAATGATCCATTTGCTGCCAAATATATAGACTCAATGTGTGAATTCTTTTATCTTGTCCTCGTCAGTAGTGAGCAGCTACTTTATCTAGAAATTTTGGCAGTTAAAAGATTATACAAAACCAGAGTTGTTGTTATTAGTTGGCACTAAGAAACCAATAGTCAAAAGAAACCTGTGGTAAATAGAAAAGCAAATTGTTGACCTTATCTGTAGTGAATACTTTGCATTGCTTGTTCAGTACAGTAGTTGAGTAATGAAAGAAAAACACTGTTCAAAGATTACAAGGAGGCTTTTTTTTTTTTGGTTTTGTTTTTTAAACAAGCAGTCCTCCTGCCTGCCTCAGCCTCCCGAGCAGCTAAACCACAGGCACACACCACCACACTCGGCTAATTTTTAAAAATTTTTTTGTAGCGGCGGTCTCGCTATATTGTCCAGGCTGGTGTCAAACTCCTGGCCTCGAGCCATGCTCCCAAAGTGCTGGGATTGCAGGCATGAGTTACCTTGCCCAGCTCAGTTTTTTTCCCCCCTTTTAATAATAGATTACAAGGTAATATCAAAAATTCACATTATCATGAAATGAGATTTTAACAGGACATCCTCATATTAAAATGTAGTAAAATTAGTTTTAATACTGAATATCCTGTTTTTTCATTTAAAGACTTTCATTCATTTATAATTAATAAACATGATACTTGATACTTGCAAATGCTTTATTACATTTGATAGCCTTTGAAGCTTATCAGCCTTTAACTTGAACAGATTTTTTCCACAGTTGATAATTGATAAAGATAAAGATATTGTTTCATTCCTTATCAAGCCACATTAGCCACTTAAGTAATGGTGCTCAAATGTTCTGATTCCATCCATTATTATAAATTATCTTTTTGTTGCTATAATGTAAAAAAATCTGGATAATTGCAATGATTATTCAGACAAATTCAAAGTGGGTATGATGGGCACATTTTCAGTTACCTAATACTCAAGTGAAAATAATTGAGTTCACAAGAAGAGTAAATTAATTGCATCGGTTTTTAAATTTTAGTAACATATGGATCCCTTTGAGAAGGAAAATTCTTGTGGACTTAGTGTTGTCTTGAATTATTTTTATTAAACTATTGTTTAATGCATACATTGTTTGAACTTAGGCTCTTAGATTTTTTTTTTCTTCTTCTTTAGACCTGTAACAAAACTGCAAGATCTTTTAAAATTATAAAGTGGGCCCGGCGGAGTGGCTTACACCTGTAATCCCAGCACTTTGGGAGGCTGAGGCAGCCAGATCACCTGAAGTCAGGAGTTCGAAACCAGCCTGGCCAACATGGTAAAATCCTGTCTCTACTAAAAATAAAAAAATTAACCGAGCATGGAGGTGTGTGCCTGCGGTCCCAGCTACTTGGGAGGCTGAGGCATGAGAATCACTTGAACCTGGGAGGCGGAGGTTGCAGTGAGCTGAGATCATGCCACAGCATTCCAGCTTGGGCAGCAGAGCAAGACTCCATCTCAAAAAAAAAAAAAAAAAAAAAAAAGCTTTATTGCTAAAAACTAGGTAGTTTTTTATGAAATGAAAATTTTGAGTTCTGTTTATCGAACATGTTGGCATGCTTGTTATTAAACCCTCCCTATATGAAGTCCTTATAAAAGGCTACTTACTTGGTACTTGCATGTAGATGATAATATTGAGTTCATAGGTAAATATATGTACATTATTGTCAACTCTTCGTAACAGAGATGATGATCAAGTCTGCTGGTCCCTCATCTGGCACCTCCTATCTGGTAGAGTCTAACTACCCATTAGCATCATATTCTAAGCTGAACTGGATAGTAATATGGATAAGTGAAGCCATTGGCATGATATTCTAAACTGAACTGGATAGTAATATGCAAAATGAAGCCATTAGCATAATGTTCTCAGCTTAACTGTATAGTAATATGGATAAATGAAGCAATTATCACAATGTTCTAATTGGTACTGGATAGTAATATGGATAAATGAAAAGAAGTCCAGAGGAATCTACTGCAAATCCTAGGGAAAACACCTATTTTGCCCTCTGCCCTGTGACTGTAGGCAGTTAGCCCCGTAACCTTTAGTTTATTCTGTAAAGGCTGTGCTTGCCTCTGAGTTGTCGTGTAATGAAATAACATGAATAGGTTTAATCACAGTCTGATGCAGAGTGATCAATAAATGGTAATATTTCTTAATATTATTAATCTAAGAACGCTTAGTCTATGTTAAAATTTGCATTTGTGGCCGGGCACGGTGGCTGATGTCTGTAATCCCAGCACTTTGGGAGGCCGAGACAGGCAGATCATGAGGTACAGAGATTGAGACCATTCTGGCCAACATGGTGAAACTCCATCTCTGCTAAAAATACAAAAATTAGCTGGGCGTGGTGACGTATGCCTGTAGTCCCAGCTACTCGGGAGGCTGATATTGCAGTGAGCTGAGATCATGCCACTGTACTCCAGCTTGGCGACAGAATGAGACTCCATCTCAAAAAATAATAATAAAATAAAATATACATTTGCATCAAGCCTGTACTTCTATGTAAAGAATGGGTTGGTTTTTTGAAAGAGGTCATATGGGACGCCATTAAGGCATTTGTGCATTCTGAATTCAGTTAATTTCTGCCCATGGTCAAAGGTGAACAGATAGGCTTTTGGATGTTTGTGATAGGCTTCTTGATGCCCCCACACTGCTGAGAGGATGCCCCCACACGTCTTGCCGCAGGGGCCCTGGTGGATGCATCCCAGGTTGGGCACAATTGCTTTGGTACCAGCAGCAGGCCATTAAGATGAGGTCCGTTGGAAAGAGGTAACTTACTGGTAATGGAAAGCCAGGTTCACAAAGCTTGGGTTGAAAAGTCCATGGTTTAACTACATTATAATAGAAAACTCAATTCTTCATATATGCAACCTATGTAAAGTAACTTGATTAATTAGGAAAGGGAGATTACATTTTAAGCTTACCTTTTTCCACTAGTCACTTGTGAATATAATCATAGTGAAGTAATATGAATTGTGAAAGAAAGTCGATTTCTACTTTTAATAAGCATCAGTGGGTGGTGCTTCCAGCAAATCTTGAGACTAGGGCTTTTGTCTTATTCTTGCCTTTGGGCAGGCACTGTTAGATGCTGAAGATACATAGCCTCTTTTCTCACATGTACAATGTGGTGGAACTTAAGAGATAGGCTCTTTATTTATTTATTTAAGATGGAGTCTTGCTGTGTCACCCAGACTAGAGTGCAGTGGCACCATCTCAGCTCACTGTAGCCTCTACCTCCTGGGTTCAAGCGATTATCGTATCTCAGTCTCCTGAGTAGCTGAGACTACAGGTGTGCCCCACCACGCCCAGCTAATTTTGTGTATTTTTAATAGAGACGGGGTTTTGTCTTCTTGCCCAAGCTGGTCTGGAACTGCTGGGCTCAAGTCAACCTCCCTTCTCGGTCTCCCAAAGAGCTGGGACTGCAGGTGTGAACCACAATGCCCAGCCAGGACTAGATTTCTGAGGTTGTTGAAAAGCGCTACAACAAGTGTTATTAATAGCTTGTCTTTTAAGGAGAATATAAACTACACCTACATATAACGAGTTTACTCCTTATCCTGGTGTTTGGTAACTGTTAAAGAGATTAGCCGAGGCCGGGTGCGGTGGCTCACACCTGTAATCTCAGCACTGTGGGAGGCTGAGGTGGGCAGATCACGAGGTCAGGAGATCGAGACCATCCTGGCTAACACGGTGAAACCCCGTCTCTACTAAAAACATAACAACAACAACAAAAAATTAGCCGGGCGTCGTGGCGGGCGCCTGTAGTCCCAGCTATTCGGGAGGCTGAGGGAGGAGAATGGCGTGAACCCAGGAGGCGGAGCTTGCAGTGAGCCGAGATTGCGCCACTGCGCTCCAGCCCCAGCAACAGAGTGAGACTCTGTCTCAGGAAAAAAAAAAAAGTTAAACCCTGCGCGGTGGCTCACGCCTGTAATCCTAGCACTTTGGGAGGCCGAGGCAGGTGAATTGCTTGAGCTCAGGGGTTTGAGACCAGTCTAGGCAACATGGTGAAACCCCATCTTTACTGAAATACAAAAAACTAGTCGGGCATGGCGGCATGTGCCTGTAATCCCCGCTACTTGGGAGGCGGAGACAGGAGAATCGCTTGAACCTGGCAGGCCAGGTGCTACTGCACTCCAGCCTGGGCGACAGAGCAAGACTCCATCTCAAAAAAAAAAAAAAAAAAAAAAAAAAAGTTATATTGTTGGTTGGGCGCAGTGGCTCACGCCTGTACAATCCCAGCACTTTGAGAGGCCGAGGTGGGTGGATCACTTGAGCCCAGGAGTTTGAGACCAGCCTGGGCAACATGGTGAAACCCTGTCTTTACACAAAATACAAAATAGCTGGGCATATCCCAGCTACTTGGGAAGCTGGGGTAGGAGGATCACTTGAGCCCAGGAGGTTAGCAAGGCTGCAGTGAGCTGTGATCGCACAACTGGACTCCAGACTGGGTGACAAAGTGAGACCCTGTCTCAAAAAAAAAAAAAAAAAGTTTTTTACACTTTTAGGTTTGGGGGCACATGTGATGGTTTGTTACGTAAGTAAACGTGTCATAGAGTTTTGTTGTACATACTATTTCATCACCAAGGTATTAAGCCTGGCATCCAATTGTTATCTTTTCTGCTCCTCTCCCTCCTCCCACCATCCCACCTCTAGACCCCAGTGTCTGTTGTTTCCTTCTTTGTGTTCACAAGTTCTTATTTAGCCCCAGTTTATAAGTGAGAATATGTTGTATTTGGTATTCTATTCCTGTTAGTTTGCTAAGAATGATAGCCTCCAGCTCCATTTATGTTCCTGCAAAAGACATGATCTCATCTTTTTTGATGGCTGCATAGTATTCTACGGTATATATGTACCACATTTTCTTTTATCCAGTCTGTCATTGGTGGGCGTATAGGTTGATTCCATGTCTGCTGTTGTGAACAGTGTTGCAGTGAACATTTGCATGCATGTGTCTTTAAGGTAGAATGATTTATATTCCTCTGAGTATATACCCAGTAATGGGATTGCTGGGTCAAATGGCAGTTTTGCTTTTACCTCTTTGAGGAATCATACTACTTTTTACAATGGTTGAACTAATTCACACTCGCAGCAACAGTGTATAAGTGTTCCCCTTTCTCCACAACCTCGCCAGCATCTGTTGTTTTTTTGGCTTTGTAATAATAGCCATTCTGATTGGTGTGAAATGGTATCTCATTGTGGTTTTGACTTGCATTTCTCTAATGATCAGTGATACTGAGCTTTACCTCTTAGACTCTGGACAGCCCACACATTCTCGCGAATAGTTTAGTCTTGACAAAATGGAAACTGGAGTAGTCAATTTCTTAGACACCTTTGGTGCTAACTTAATTTCTCAGTCATTTAATCTATGTGTGTGGTGTGTATGTGTGTTTTGAGACAGGATCTCACTGTGTCACTCAGGCTGGAGTGCAGTGGCGGTATCTCAACTCACTGCAATCTCTGCCACCTGGGCTCAAGTGATCCTCCCACCTCAGCTTCCTGAATAGCTATGACTACAGGCACAGGCCACCACGATCAGCTAACTTTTGCATTTTTTGTAGAGACAGGGTTTCAGCATGTCGCCCAGGCTGGTGTCCAACTCCTGAGCTCAAATAATCACCTGCCTTGGCCTCCTAAAGTGCTGGGATTACAGGCATGAGCCACTGTGCCCGGATAATTTTTGCATTTCTTGTAGAGATGGGGTCTTGCCATGCTGCTTAGGTTGGTCTTGAACTCCTGAACTCAAGTGATCTGCCTTTCTTGGCCTCCCAAAGTGCTGTGATTACTGGCATGAGCCACTGTACCCAGCTAAGTTTTGCGGGTTTTGTGGAGATGGAGTCTTGCCATGTTGCCCAGTTTGGTCTTGAACTCCCAAGCTCAAGTGATCCTCCTTTCTTGGCCTCCCAAAGTGCTGGGTATAAGGCATGAGCCACTGTGCCTGGCCTACACTGTGTATTCTAAGAGCATAGAATGCTTTATGGTGTATGGAACCTTGCTGGTCCTATGGGAGACACACAGAAGTATAGTTTTATTCACATGTAGTGTACAGTCTGTCTTTCGAAAGGACATCATTTTGGTATAGACCAGTGCTTCTCAGATTTTAATGGCATTCTTGAGGGTTTGTTAAAGTGCAGATTCTAATTCAGTAGGTCTATGGTGGGACCTGAGGTTCTGTTTCTTACAGGCTTCTCATGATGGCCACTGGTTGGTAAACCACACTTTGAGGAGCAAAGGGCTTAATAAACAGTGGTTTGGGAGGAGGCTTAATGGATGTGTGTCTGGCGGGCATCCGTGGAGTAGGAAATGCAGACCATGTTTGGGGTGCATATACTTAAATTCTCTTTACAGAGGAGCAAGCACGGTCTCACCATGGTGTCCTTGGCTGTTTTGGTTTTGTCTCCCTAACTCCCTGCCCACTCACTTTTCATGGCCCTCTGCTGGAACTTCCTCTCTGGCCCCATACTTTTGACTTGAGACCTTATGACTCTCAGAGCCTGTGTATTTGGTATATTTGTGTGTGTGCAGGGATGGGCATAGAGGGCAATTTCACCGCAAATATTTAAATTTTAACATTGCCACATCACGAAAATCAGTTTCCTTTTAAATGTTCCCATCTGGGCTGTGTGTACAATAATCTTTATGATGTCTCTGGCACATCCCCTTGCTGAGCTTGGGCACTTTGTAGATGACCTGTGGGTGTGCACCTGCAGCACTGAGTCTTCTGGGCTGTATTTGCAGGGCCCTTCACCTGGTGGGCATTTCCTGGTGCCACCTCACAGATTCTAACCTTCATCTCCGGGCACGCTTGCCCTTTCCCCAGGCCTGGGAAGCTTCTCCTCCTCATCCCTGTTCCAGGCACATGACTGCTTCCTGTTGCAGAACGAATGAAATTTATTTCAGGGAAAAACATAGTAGGTAGGTTTTATATCCCAAAAGTGTCCTTCCATCTGTTAAGGCCAAGTTTAAATGTTACCTTTTCAACTAAAAAATTGCAGGTCATGCTTATTTGTCTCTCCCTCAAGCTGTATTGATTAAGGCAAATAATGAGATGGAAGTCACAAAGTGTTTGTCGTGGTGTGTGTGCCATGCTCGCCAGCACCAGCCACCCTGCCTGCTGCCGGCAGAGCACCTGGGTGTGAGGGTCAGGGCGGGCAGAAATAAGCTGTAGGGTGAGGTAGAAACGCCAGTGTACAGTGGAAGAGCGCAGCCCCTTGCTCAGGTCTCAGCACGGCAGAACTGTGGGGGGGCTTTAACTCAGTATATACTCCTGAAAAATTTTTAAATGACCAGGGCCAATAGATACGTGACAGATTGATACAAATAGATAGTAGATATTTGTCAATTTGTGAGGTAGAAAGCCTTGTAATGTGTTCTAAGCACTACAAACATTCTTCTGAGATTATGTTGTTATTTACCTACGGCCTCTGGTAGCACTTTTGGTAGAATATGACTTTTCTCTAATTTTGAGATAATTTCTTTTCTTTTCTTTTCTTTTTTTATTCTGAGACAGAATTTCACTCTTGTTGCCCAGGCTGGAGTGCAATGGCGTGATCTTGGCTCACTGCAACCTCCGCCTCCTGGGTTCAAGCAATTTTCCCACCTCAGCCTCCCAAGTAGTTTGGGATTACAGGCATGCGCCATCACGCCTGGCTAATTTCCTTTCCTTCCTTTCCTCTCTTTCCTCTCCTTCCTCTCTTTCTCTCTTTCTTTCTTTCTGTTTTTTTTCTTTTTTTTTTTTAGACAACGTCTTGCTCTTGTCCCCCAGGCTGGAGTGCAACGGCACGATCTCGGCTCACTGCAACCTCTGCCTCTTGGGTTCAAGCGATTCTCCTGCCTCAGCCTCCGGAGTAGCTGGGATTACAGGCGCCTGCCACCACGCCCAGCTAATTTTTGTATTTTTAGTAGAGACAGGGTTTCACCATGTTGGCCAGGCTGGTCTCGAACTCCTGACTTCAGGTAATCCATCTGCCTTGGCCTCCCAAAGGGCTGGGATTATAGGCATGAGACACTGTGCCTGGCCTATATGATATATCATTGTTATTATATAGTCATCCTATAGTCATATAGAGCACTGGAACTCATGCCTCCTATCTAGCTGTAATTTTGTATCCATGAGCAAATCTATCCCTATACTCTCCCTCCCCCTACCTTCACCAGCTACTTATTTTAAAGAATTAACAACAACAAGAAGAAAATCCTGTAAGCCAAGTGTAAACTCCTGGAATAGCTCTTAGTTCTGCAGTCTATTTGGGTTCTCCCATGTTTTACTATTGAACAGAGCAGCTGAGCCTGTAGCCTGTGTACTGTGAATGGCACACTTCCCCTAATTATCCTTTAAATCATGGAGCAGTGACCACTCACAGGGTCATCGTTGTTCCAGGATCCTGCATCTGTTGAAACCTTGGATCTCTGTTCTGAATCTTGCCTCCTGTGATTGCTACTCACACCTTTCCCTCCCCACCCAATTGGACAGGACTCTGATCCCTTAATCCACTAATGAAAGCTCATATCCTGTAAGTGATATCAGCTTTTTGGGTTTGGCCAATTTTATTGAAGACTTGTGCTAGTGGAGGAGGGTTGAAGCATAGTTTAACACAAGGACATCAGTGTTTTAAAAAACTCATGATTCTTTCCCAACCATGGGCTGGGAGAAGATAATGGAAACAACAAAACTACACTGGCCACAGTTTTACTAGGAATATCCTTCTGCCCATGGAAACCACACCCCAGAACTCAGCGACAGATACCCGGATGTCTACCACACATAAAGCACTGTATTCTTGATTTAAAAGGCCACAGTGATAAAATGCATACTTTCTTTTAGACATGAGTAAGAATTATGGCATCACACCAGGGCTCATCCTCTGGCCTGGCTTGTGAGGGATGGGGGGAAGCCTTTTAGACTGTCCGAGTTCAAATGCCATCCCTCCCACCAGCATTAGAGAAACCTGAGTCAGCTCACTCAAACCCAGGCTGAATCCCTGCTGGGCTCTGCCCCTGCATATCTACCTCCTAGCGATCTACCCTGGGGCTAGGTAGGGAGCTTTCCAAGATCTCTACCATAGAAATCATTTTTTTTTTCCTTTAAGATGTAAAGAAACATATTCTCAAGCTGAGTTTCAACTACTTCAAACTTCAGAGCTTTTGTGTGTATATGAACACACAAAAGCCCACACCACGCCCAGCCACTCCTGGCTAATTTTCTATTTTTAGTAGGGACTGGGTTTCTCCACGTTGGTCAGACTGGTCACAAACTCCTGACCTCAGGTGATCCTCCCACCTCAGCCTCCCAAAGTGCTTACAGGCGTGAGCCACCACGCCCGGCCGAAATAATTTCTTTTGAGAATATTTCTCATTGAATGGTGGCTCTAACTATTTGGTTACCACTGAGTTTCAAGATGTGTTCCCTGGGCCAGGAAGAAGTCAGCTACTTGTCAAGGATCAGCTATGTTATAGGTGGATCCTGCCAGAACCAAAGATGGAATAGTTTCATCACGAGCAGCCTTTGTGTTGAAAATATTTTCATCACTGAGAAGTATGCCTCTTTTTGGCAACAGATGTACTGCTTTTTGGAATCGTTTTCTCTAGGCAAACAGTAAAGGTACAAATAATCCCCCACGATGACTCAGAACATTTTTTGTCAGCTCAGGTTCTAAATATTTATGTTGTAGCCTGGAATGAAATTTTCATGAGTTCTGTATAATTTGAAAAACAGTTTGCAAAGCAGTGTGGGAGATACCCATTGCTGGCCTCTTTGCTTTCATCTGAGAGGTGGACGTTGATTAGTGCCCCCTGAGGGCAGATGTGTATGATATGGGAGAGAGGGGATGCTGGGGGCCATAATTCCCCATGTGAGGGTGAAAGCAGTCTGAGAGGACAAGCTGGCCCACAGAGACAGATGTGAGGTTGGAGAGAGGGGAAGGTGCTGTGATTCAGGGCTGGCTCCTGTGATTTCTGAAGCCCAGCTCCATGCCTGCCTTTTCCATGATCATGTGAGCTATGAGTAGGTTTA
This sequence comes from Macaca thibetana thibetana, assembly GCF_024542745.1. NCBI lineage: Eukaryota > Metazoa > Chordata > Mammalia > Primates > Cercopithecidae > Macaca > Macaca thibetana. The sequence continues at coordinate 96,692,739 of NC_065585.1, read as the reverse complement.
TGATTGTTTGCCTTGCTTTTCTGTCCTAATGCAAGCTGCAGATGGAATCTGGAAGTGTTGTTCATGGTGTAATTTATTCATGCTTCAGTCAGTCTTTATCAAGTGCTTACTGGAGCCCATGTATTGGCACATGCCCTGCTGGTTGGTGCAGCCCACCAGAAATATAGACCTTTCAGTCTCCAAGGTAACCAAGTAGGGGGTAGACAGGTCCCCTTTGGATGTGTCAGATGCACCCTGGACATGCGGAGGTAGAGCATGTAGAGGAAGCCAGTCCACCTTTGAGTTAACTTCATATGAAACACTGCCCAGTGGGCTTTTTTTTTTCTTTTTTTTTTTCTTTTTTTTTTTTTTTTTCTGAGACAAAGTTTGGCTCTTGTTGCCCAGGCTGGAGTGCAATGGTGCAATCTTGGCTCACCGCAACCTCCGCCTCCTGGGTTCAAGCAATTCTCCTGCCTCAGCCTCCTGAGTAGCTGGGCTATTATAGGCATGCATCACCATGCCTGGCTATGTTGGTCAGGCTGGTCTTGAACTCCTGACCTCAGGTGATCCACCCGCCTCAGCCTCCCAAAGTGTTGGGATTACAGGTGTGAGCCACCGCACCCGGCCCCAGTGGGCTCTTTACTCTTGTAAGCATGAATGACTTGTGTGCCCAGGGTGGTCACTGGACTTGAAGTCATGTTGGCCAGTGCTGGAATGTGGCCCTGCCATTCCATGAGGCCCACTCAGTTCTAACCTTGGTGGTGCTGAGCTCGGAGGACAGGAATGGCTGGGAGGTGAGGTTCTGTCATGCCTCTGTTTCCATGGGTTTTTCATTTCTATTTATTTTTTATCTGAAATACAAACTACATACTATAAAATGTGCCATTTTAAATTGTACAATTCAGTGTTTTTTGTTATAGCCACAAGATTGTGTAACCATTACCACTAATTCCAGAACATTCCAGAATGATGGACATTTGGGCTGTTTGCACCTTTTAGCTATTTTAAATAATATTGCTATAAACATTTGTGTACAAGTTTTTGTGTGGACGTTTTCATTTCTGTTGGGTAGGGGTGGAATTGCTGAGTCATACAGAAGCTGTTTCACCATTTGAGGAACTGTTAAAGCATGTTTTCCAAGGTGGCTGTACCATTTTACATCCTAACCAGCAGTGGATGAGAGTTTCAATTTCTCCCTGTCATCACCAACATTTGTTATTGCTCGTCTTTTAAATTCTAGCCTTCCTGGTGGGTGTGAAGTGGTATTTCATTGTGTATTTATTTTTAGTTTTTTTTGAGATGGAGTCTCGCTCTGTCACCTGGGCTGGAGTGCAGTGGCGCGATCTCGGCTCACTGCAAGCTCCACCTCCTGGGTTTGCGCCATTCTCCTGCCTCAGCCTCCTGAGTAGCTGGGACTACAGGCGCCCGCCACCACTAATTTTTTTGTATTTTTAGTAGAGACGGAGTTTCACAGTGTTTTTTAAAATTACTAGTGCTGCTGAACATCTTTTCTTTTGCTTATTGGTTATTTGTATAACTTTGGAGAAATCCTGTCCAACTCCTTTGCTCATTTGATTTTTTTTTTTTTTTTTTTTTTTTGAGACAGAGTCTTGCTCTGTCGCCCAGGCTGGAGTGCAGTGGCATGATCTCGATTTATTGCAACTTCTGCCTTCTGGGTTCAAGCGATTCTCCTGCCTCAGCCTCCCAAGTAGCTGGGGTTACAGGCATGCACCACCACACCTAGCTAATTTTTGTATTTTAGTAGAGACAGGGTTTCACCATGTTAGCCAGGCTGGTCTCAAACTCCTGACCTCAAGTGATCCACCTGCCTTGGCCTCCCAAAGTGCTGGGATTATGGGCGTGAGCCACCACACTTGGCCTTTTTATTTTATCTTATTTTATTTTTTGAGATGGAGTTTCTCTCTTGTCGCCCAGGCTGGAGTGCAATGGCACAATCTCAGCTCACCACAACCTCTGCCTCCTGGGTTCAAGCGATTCTCCTGCCTCAGCCTCCAAGTAGCTGGGATTACAGGCATGTGCCACCACACTTGGCTAATTTTGTATTTTTAGTAGAGACGAGGTTTCTCCATGTTGGTCAGGCTGGTCTTGAACTCCTGACCTCAGGTGATCTGCCCGCCTCGGCCTCCCAAAGTGCTGGGATTACAGGTGTAAGCCACCGTGCACCTGGCCTTTTTTTTTTTTTTTTTTTTTAGACGGAGTCTGGCTCTGTCATCCAAACTGGAGTGCAGTGGTACGATCTCGGCCGGCTCGCTGCAACCTCCGCCTCCTGGGTTTGAGTGATTTTCCTGCCTCAGCCTCCCAAGTAGCTGGGATTACAGGCACGTGCTACCACGCCCAGCTAATTTTTGTATTTTTAGTAGAGACAGGGTTTCACCATGTTGGCCAGGCTGGTGTCAAACTCCTGACCTCAACTGATCCACCTGCCTCAGCCTCCCAAAGTGTTGGGATTACAGGCGTGAGCCACTGTGCCCGGCTGTTTTGCTCATTTTGAAATTTAGGTTATTTGTCATTTTTTTTTTTTAAATTGAGATGGAGTATTGCTCTACTGCCCAGGCTGGAGTTCAGTGGCACGATCTTGGCTCCCTGCAAACTCCACCTTCTGAGTTCAAGCAGTTATCCTGCCTTAGCCTCCTGAGTAGCTGGGGCTACAGGCGTGTGCCACCACGCCTGGCTAATTTTTGTATTTTTAGTAGAGATAGGGTTTTGCCATATTGTCCAGTCTGGTCTCGAACTCCTGACCTCAGGTGATCTACCCACCATGGCCTCTCAAAGTGCTGGGATTACAGGCATGAGCCACCGTGCCTGGCCCATTTTTTGTTGACTTGTAAGAGTTTTTATATATGTATTCTGGATACTAGATCTTATCAAATATATAGCTTTTGAATATTTTTCCCATTCTTTGGATTGTCTCTTTACTTTCTTAATATTATCCTTTGATGCAAAAAAAGTTTTTAATTCTGATGCAGCCCAATTTTTCTCTCTCTCTATATATTTTTTGGTGACTTGTACTTTTGGGATTTTATCTAAGAAACTGTTGCCTAGTCCAAGGTCACTATAGAGGGTTCTCCAGAGAAACAGAACCAATAGATCAGTTGATAGAAATTTATTATGAGGACCTGGCTCACGTGATTATGGAGGTGGAGAAATATCACCATGTGCTGTCCGTAAGCTGGAGATGCAGGAAAGTCTGAGTTCAAAGACCCGAGAACTGGGAGAGCTGATGGTGTAAGTCTTAGTCTAAGGGCAGGTGAAGACTGATGTCCCAGCTGAAACATCAGGCAGAAGGGACAAGTTTTCCCATCCTCCTCTTTTTGTTCTGTTCAGGCCCAGTTTTATTTTTCAAGACTGTTTTGGCTATTCTGGGTTCCTTGCATTTTTGTATTTATGCCAAAAAAAAAAAAAAAAAAAAAAAAAAGGCTGTTGAAGTTTTGGTAGAGATTGCAATGAAGCTGTAGATCGCTTTGGGGAGTATTGCCATCTTAATATTACATCTTCCAACACATGAACATGAGATATCTTTTCATTTACTTATATCTTCTTTAGTTTTTTTAAACAATATTTTGTGGTTTTCAGCATATAAGTTTGCACTTCCATTTTAGTTTATCCCTACATATGTTACTCTTTTTGATGCTATTATACATGGAACTGTTTTCCTAATTTGAGTTTTGGATGATTGCTACAACTGGTTTTTGTGTATTGGTCTGGTATCCTGCAATTTTGCTGAAATAGTTTATTAACTCTAATAGCTTTTCTGCATAAACTATTTAGGCTTTTCTATATATAAGATCCTATCATTTGCAAATAGTTTTTCTCCTTTTCCAATCTGAATACTTTTGATTTCTTTTTCTTGTCTAATTGCTGTTCCATTATCTTTTTCCCCCAACTTTACAATTGGTTCATTGGGATATTAAATGCATTTTTGAGTTATGATGGGTTGATCAGTACATAACACCATTGAAAATCCAGGAGTAGCTGTATAAGGCAAAAAAGGTGTAACTAATGAAAGGATACTAAGTGACTTGAGAGAAACCAGTAGATGTTTACAATTGATGGGGAACCATGGAAGAAAGACACTGATACATAACAACAGTGAAATTGTACTGAGAACTCTCAAGGATTTGACATGGAAACATACAGGAAGGAAGAAAGGGAAGGAGGGAAGAAAGTAAAGGAAGGAAAGGGGGAGGAGTAAGGAAGGGAGGAAGGGGAAGACGCTTGGTGGTACTAAAAGCAGAAACGTAATCAGTTTCACAAATTTAAACATTTGAAATAGGAGATAAAAAGGGAAATTTTGGCATATTTTAACTATAGTGTGGACTTGAATGTCAAATAGAAGAAATATCTCCAGACAGAGCAAAAACACAAAGATATTTTCATCATGACTACAAAGATGAGTCCTGAAGGAGAGTTCTTGGAGAACTAAATGTGAAACATACATATCAATTATCAATATCAATAAAAACAGAAACCACATGACAATCTCAATCGACACAAAAAGTGCATTTGAAAAAATACAACACACTTCATAACACAAATACTTAAAAAACTGTAAACAGAGGGGAGCTTCCTTAACCTGATAAAGAACAGCTACACACACACAAAAGAAAACCCACAAAAAACCAATGTTTAATGGCAAAATACTGAATGCCTTCCGCTTCACATCATGAATAAGAAAGACAAAGATGTCCACTTTTGCCACTTCTATTCAAGATTGTACCAGAGTTTCTAGCCAGGGAAATTAGGCAATAAAAGGCATCTAGATAAGAAAGGAAGAAGAAAAACAATCTCTATTCCTTGCAGACATTATCCAACATGTAGAATATCTTAAGGAAACCATTAAAACAACTATTAGAACTAAGAAATGCGTCCAGCAAGGTTTCAGGATACAAGATCAATATACAAATATCAATTAAATTTCCACACAATAACAATGAATAATCTGAAAATGAAATTTAACAATTCCATTTACAATAACATCAAAAAGAATAAAAATACTTGAAATAGGCTGGGCGCGGTGGCTCAAGCCTGTAATCCCAGCACTTTGGGAGGCCGAGACGGGCGGATCACGAGGTCAGGAGATCGAGACCATCCTGGCTAACACGGTGAAACCCCGTCTCTACTAAAAAATACAAAAAAAAACCTAGCCGGGTGAGGTGGCGGGCGCCTGTAGTCCCAGCTACTCAGGAGGCTGAGGCAGGAGAATGGCGTAAACCCGGGAGGCGGAGCTTGCAGTGAGCTGAGATCCGGTCACTGCACTCCAGCCTGGGCGACAGAGTGAGACTCCATCTCAAAAAAAAAAAAAAAAAAAAAAAAAAAAAAAAAAAACTTGAAATAAGCCTGACCAAAAAATACAAAACATATACCCTGAAAACTACAAAATATTATTGAAATTATAGATGGCATAAATAAATGGAAAGACAAAAAACGTTCATGGATGGAAAGACTTCATATTGCTGGGATGGTAATAATTCCCAAAGTGTTCTACACATTCTGATAGTGACAGGAGGCAGCCAAATGCCCAGGCAGATAGGGGCGAGTCCCCGGTGAAACCCCACCTACAAGCTGAAGGCAGTTTAAAGCCTGAAAGCCAAGCTACAAGTTAAATCTTCGGACTGGATTGAGAACTTGTCTTCCCATTTGGCACGCTTTCTCCTCTGATTGATCCCCACCCTTCACCTGTTTTACATATACCTAATCTTTCCTAATTGATTTTCTACACTGTCATGTCCACCTTTGAGTGGTGTCTTTGCTTTAACCTTTTTTGCATACTCACAAGCCAATCAGCAAACACTCCCCATTCTGAATTCATAAAAAGGGCCCAGCCATGCTGAGAGAAAAAAACCACCCGACTGCGGAGGTGGGGGACCCCCTTCCCCATCCTTCTGCACCCCCTCTCCGCTGAGAGCTATTCCATTGCTCAATAAAATTCTCTGCCTATCCTTACCCTTCAACTGTCAGTGTATCCTCATTCTTCTTGGACATAGGACAAGAACTCGGGAACCACCAAGATGTAACACAGGTGAGCTGGGGCACCACCAGTGGCAGTCCCAGGGCCGAGCAAGGCCCAGGGTTGCAGGGGCATTGCTGGCTAGAGGTCCCGACTGACAAAGTAACTGAGAAAATTCCTGTGTCGGTTCCACATACTTCCCATCAAAAGCCTAGTTGGCAAGTTCACAGAAATTGGTAAGCTGATTGTAAAATTCATACAGGAAATATCAAGGACCCAGAATAACTAAAACAATCTTCAAAGAAATAAACAGAATTATAAGACTCTTCCCTATGTTAAAGCATCCTGCAAGATACAATAATCATGACCATATGGTACTGGGATACAGACATAGAGATATAGATGAGGGGAATAAACAGAGCCCAGAAGTAAGCCATTACATTTACAGTCCACTGATTTTCAGACTGTGCTGAGAAAACTCATTGTGGGTAGGAATCCTATTATTATTATTTTTTTTGAGATGCAGTCTCACTCTGTTGCCCAGGATGGAGTGCAGTGGTATGATCGCAGCTCACTGCAACCTCTGCCTCCGAGTTCAAGTGATTCTCCTGCCTCAGCCTCCTGAGTAGCTGGGATTACAGGCAGGCACCACCACACCCGGCTAATTTTGGTACTTTTAGTAGAGATGGGGTTTCACCATGTTGACCAGGCTGGTCTCAAACTCCTGACCTCTCAGGTGATCTGCCCGCCTTGGCCTCCCAAAGTGCTGGGATTACAGGCATGAGCCACCGTTGCCAGCCAGGAATCCTCTTCTTATCAAATGGTGCTTGCACAATGGGATACCCTCATACAAAAGAATAATGTTGGATACCTTCCTCAGACCACACACAAAAATTAACTCCAAGGTGACTATGGATGTAAATTTAAGAGCTAGAAAGAGAAAATCTGGCTGGGCGCAGTGGCTCACTTCTGTAATACCAGCACTTTGAGAGGCTGAGGCAGGCAGATTACCTGAGGTCAGGAGTTCCAGACCAGGCCTGGCCAACATGGCGAAACCCTGTCTCTATTAAAAAAAAATACAAACATTAGTCGGGCGTGGTGGCCCGTGCCTGTAATCTCATCTACTCGGAAGTCTGAGGCAGGAGAATTGCTTAAATCTGGGAGGCAGAGGCTTCAGTGAGCTGAGATTGTGCCATTGCACTCCAGCATGGGCAACAGAGTGAAACTCTGTCTCAAAAGAAAAATAAATAAATAAATAAATAAATAAATAAATAATCTTAAAAAATAAAAAATAATAAAACAAAAAAAGATAAAATCTTAGAAGAAAATATCACTGCAGGTGAAAGTTTTTAAGATGTGGCATCAAAACCACCAGTGACAAACGAAAATACAATAATTGTACTTTATAAAAAGCAAAACCTGTTGTGTTTCAAATATGAAAAGACAACTACAAAATGGGAGAAATATTTGCAATCATACACCTGATAGGGAACTTGTATTTAGATTACAAAAAGAATTCTTGCTACTCAATAAAAAGAAGAAAAATAATCCAATTTTTAAATAGGCAAAGGATTGCAGTAGATATTTCTCCAAAGAAGATACACAAATAGACAAGAAACACATGAAATGATTCTCTGTATCCTCAAGTCAAGTCAAAACAACAATGATGCCACTTCACACTCACCAGAATGGCCAGAATGAAAAAGCAGATAATGACAAATGCTGATGAGGATGCAAAGAAGCTGGAACATTCCTGCATTGCTGGTGGGACTGTCAAATGCTACAGCCATGCTGGAAAATCTGGCAGTTCCTCAACATGTTAAACGTCACATAAGTCTTCATATGACCCAAGAGTTCCACTCCTGGGTATGCACCAAGAGAAAAGATGTCCACACCAAATAGTGTACAGGAGTGTTCATAGCAGCATTATTCACAGAAGCAAAAAAGTAGAAACAACCTAATGCCCATCAACTCATTAGCATCCCCAGGGGCATATTCATGCAGTCGAGTATCACTTGGCCATGAAGTGAATGAAACCGTGGGTAATGCTACAATGTGGATGAACCTTGAAAACATTATGCTAAGTAAAAAGACAGTTGTACAGGCTCACATATTGTGTTATCTGTTTATAGGAAATACCCAGAATAGGCAAATCTATGGAGATAGGGGAGAGCTCTCTATGGAGCTGTTACCTAGGGCTGAGGTTGTGGTTGGGGTTGGGGCTTGGAGACAGTATGAGGAATGACTAATGTTTATAGGGTTTCCTTGGGGGAGGGGGGATAAAGTGTTATAAAACTGTGATTTAAAATCAACTGTGCGCAATTATGAATATACTAAAAGCCATTCAATCCATCACCTTAAATGGGTGAATCTTATCTAGGGCATCTATGTTGAAACTGGGGCAGATGTAGTGAAAAAGGGAAAAAAAACGAGTAAATGTTTGCAATGGAGGCAGAAACAGAGAGAATGAGACGTCCTGTGAATGGAAGAAATAGAGAGAAGGGAACATGGTCATATTTACAAATCAGAGATCTGAAAATGGAGGTTCACACCAATAGTGTCACTGCCAGACAGGAGGGTCGCCCGCAGGGCTGCAGACAGACTGGGGTTCACACTGGCAATGGCGCTGGCAGCCACATCGGGAGGCAGGAGGGTCCCGATGCCCAGCTGAAGGGTAATGATAGCCTAGGTGGTGATGTCGGCCATCAGAGGGGCCTCTTCTGCTGGCAAGTGTGTGACAGTAGAAAGAAGGACAGGCCTATGTGGAACGCAGCAGGGGCTCTTCTGTGGCTGGATGTGGGACCCTGAGTAGGAATGTGGGGAATGGACAGGTAAGCGGATCATGCTGGCTGGTAGATTGGCCAGCACTATGAGCTGAAGGACAACAATGGGGAGTGGCTGTGAGGCCCTGGGAGTGTCTGAGTGTGAAAGGAGATGGGTGTGAGCCACTGGGGAATATGTGGTGGCTACTGCTGCGTAGATGGACGTTGTGGGAGAATATGCTGGTGAGGTCTGTGAGTTTCTAGGGGTCTCCTCGGTGCCTGGGGCTGGCTCCTGCAGAAAACTGAAGATGGTTGGAGCAGAGCTGAGAGACACAGGAGTCCCTAAGGAAAGGGGGTGAAGAAGTGAGAGAGAGAGGGGAGGATCTCAGGGAGGTCTGTGAGTTTTTAGGTGATTCCTGGATGTGGGGCGTTTGGAATCTGGGGACGGCTGGAGAGGAGCTGGGAGACATGGGAGAGTCTCTGAGGGCTGGGGGTGACGAGTTGAAAGAGATTGGGGAGGAGCCCTGTGAGGTCTCTGAATTTCTGGGTGTTTCCTAGATGTGTAGGGTTGACTATTGCAGAAATCTGGGGGTGGTTGGAGAGGAGTTGGGAGATACAGGAGCATCCCTGAGAGCAAAGGGTGAAGGTGCGGAGACATGGGGGAGGATCCCAGGGAGGTCTGTGGGTTTCCAGGTGATTCCTGGGTGTGGGGAGCTGACTCCAGCTGAAATGCGGGGATGGTTGGAGAGGAGCTGGGAGACACCGGAGAGTCCCTGAGGGCTGGGATGGAGACATGGGGGAGGATTCCAGGAAGGCCTGTGAGTTTCTAGGGGTCTCCTGGGTGTTAGGGGCTGCCCCCAGGAGAAGTCTGGGGATGGCTAGAGAGGAGCTGGGACACACTGGAGCGTCCCAAAGGGCTGCAGGAGAAGAGTTGAGAGACAGCGTGGAGGAGGGCACTCAGATTTGCGTCTGCAGGTGATTCTTGAGTGTTGGGGGGCAACAGTCAGTTGGAGACATGTGGGGATGATTAGAGAGTAACTGGGAGACATGAGAGAGTCCCTGAGGGCTGGAGCTGAAGGGGTGGGAGTCATAGGGGAGGACCCCAGTGAGGTCTGTGAGTCTCTAGGTAATTCTTGGGTGTGACGGGCTGACTGTGTCAGAAATCGTCGGTGGTTTGAGGAGTAGCTGGGAGACACAGGAGAGAGTCCCTGAGGGCTGGGGGTGAGCTGTGGGGCCATGGCAGTAAGAACATGTGGTATATTACTGATGCATGTGGTGGCTGTGAAGAAGCCCCAGGGAAGGGCAGAGCCCAGTGGCTTCTGTGATTGTCCCTCATGGTTAGGAAAGGGAAATGGGATATTGTGGGATTTTGGTGAAGGAGGAAGTGAGTGTAGTGAAGCCTTAGGGGATGATGAAAAGTAGCCCCAGGGTCCTAGTAGACCCAGGAGCCCCCTCCTGGGTCTGAGTTTCTGGGAGGGGAGAGAGAGAAGCTGGGTGAGGCTGGCATGGATCTTGAGACCAGGCTGGGGGACTGCTCACAGAAGGAGCCAAGTGAGACCCCACTATTCTTAGATGCAGACATGATTAGAAACCAGGAGCTCCCAGGGTCCCTTACTTCTTTTCTGACCCCCAATATGAAGGGTAGAGTGAGTGAGTATGTGTGGGTGGTGAGAAGTGTGTGCTCCTTAGGAAAGTGGGAATAAACAAATGAGACAGACAGAGATTCACTTACCCAAGTGTTCTGTCCTGTCCTCTGAATCCGCTCCCAGGTCATAGGATGCGGTAAGCTCCCAGGTGCACCCAGAACCAGCAGCAGACTCTAACCACTGCTGTCCTCTGCAAGGATCTGAGCACCATCAGGCCAGGGTGGGCTTAAGTATCCATGGGCGGGGTCTGACAGCGGAAAGGGCGGAGCTTTATGCCTTTTTCCCTAAGCCTCACCCAGCTTTACTAGGCTCCACTGCATAGGAAGATGCTTTCCTGATTTGCTTTCAGGTGAAACATTTGGGACAGTCTAAAAACTTAGAACTTTTGTTGGCCAAATATATGATGAATTAATAGCACTTAACCCTGAAAACCGTCTAGCTCTGTGGTTCTCACGTTGTGACTCTGAGACCAGCAGCATCCTTGTAACCCTCAACCCAGAGATCTGCAAATCTGTGTTGTAAGAAGCCTTGCCCCTGCCCCGATGCATGGCAGTTTAAGAACCACGCGTGTTCGCCAAAAGATCTTTAAGAAAAAGTTGGAATGTCTTTTGTTTAAATATTATTCTGCTCTGGAGTCATCTGGAGAAATCAGGACCAGGTGGGGAGAGCATTGATTGGAGGAGGGTGATTCTGAATAATTATATTAATCAGACTGAGACTGACACTGCTCAGGTGTGACAAATACCTGATTTTACATAAATATTTACATCAGAACATAAATATTTTCTACCTTCGTTTGCCTGATGGCCTCATTAAGGGTCAACAGCTTTCCGTTCCCAGAGTTGATGTCTCATTCCAAGGACTTTTAGGGACACTGAGGGTGAGGGGAGAAGGATTTCTGACACTGTTTCATTCTTTGTTGCTTTGTGAAGAAAATGACATTTGTTTTATACATATATTACATTCTCCTTTCATTACAATTCTTCCTTTTTTCCAAGCCTCCTGAGATAACTTATGACTTTAATTCATCTTCTCTTTTTCTAAATGATTTACATCTGAAATAAATTTTGGTGACTCTCACTCTATTCTAAATTTGAAGGATATTCTCATTTCCTTCAATGAACCCACTAGCTATTTTAAGAACTTTACTTATGTTTCAAGTCCGGCTGATGAATCATGAATATTTTGTTCAGATGTTGGTAATATTCCTTTTTTTTTTTTTTTTTTAAAGACAGAGTGTCACTCTGTTGCCCAGGCTGCACTTCAGTGGCACAATCTTGGCTCACTGCAACCTCCGCCTCCCAGGTTCAAGTGATTCTCCTGCCTCAGCCTCCCAAGAAGCTGGGACTATAGGCGCACGCCACCACACCTGGCTAATTTTTTTGCATTTTTAGTAGTGATGGGGTTTCACCATGTTGGCCAGGCTGGCCAACAAACTCCTGACCTCAGGTGATCCACCTCCCTTGGCCTCCCAAAATGCTGGGATTACAGGTGTGAGCCACTGCGTCTGGCCAATGTTGGTAATATTCTTTGCTGATTAGTAGATGATTAATTTTACATTACATCAATAGGCATTTATGAGGGATATCCATGGCTTTTGTACAACACTGAAATTGTCATTAAACCAGCAAATCTAACATTCAACTGCATCATTTCTTCCTTTATATGACTTGTATAAATAATATGTCAGCTTAAATTTGAGCATATTTTACTCTTAAATGGTGCAAAACAAGTTTGACTCATTCAGAACTTCGTCGAACTGCCTGGGATAAACAGTCTCATGTGTGCAATCTTTGACCCCACTGGGCCACGTAAGACTGGACCTGGAGCCCAGAATACTTCCGCTCCAAGTAACACTTGCCCTGTTTCAGACTCATTGTTCCTTTATTTAGCTTCAGAGTGTGCATCAATGACTCCCAGGTGTACCCCGAGCGTTCAGTATTTCACACTGTACTGACAGAAGTCAAGGTCCTTCTGGAGCTGCTGCAGGAGAGGGGTATGAGCAGCCAAATTGCCGTCTGTCCTGGAGTGGTGTTAGGGTTGGCTGCTAACCATGGGGGACTGACGGACGCCACTGAAGCTGATATTCCGCTTCCACTGTCTCCTCTCTCTGCATGTAGGTAAAGCCTCGTTCCATCCAGTGCTTGTCTGCATTATGTTCACTTGGTGAATGCTATACCAAGATACAATGGATAGACGCATTTAGAGTCATCCTCTGGGATTGGTAATTACTACACCTTGTGCTGCTCCCTTGGGACTGAGAACCATGCGCATCTCTACAATGCAGCAGAAATGTCTCAAAGCTCGTAACTCTTGTATTTTCCGGTACTGATAACAATGTTTTTATCATTCATTACTTTGAATATTTTATTGTAACTTTCAAAGGAGGGGTGGTCATATAAATGCTTGGACTTAATGCGATTAAAATCATGGAGTATATCCATGATTTATGAAAAAGCAGTCCCGTGGCGGGGCATGGTGGCTCACACCTGTAATTTCAGCACTTTGAGAGTTGGAGATGGGAGAATCTCTTGAGCCCAGAAGTTTGAGACCAGGCTGGGCAACATGGCCTAAATCCTAGCAATCTTTAAAGTGATGTCTTTTTTTGGATACGTGCTAATGAGCTGACTGGTGGCTGGCAGCCCCTAGGTAGCTCCAGGATGGGGCTGCTCACAGGAAAGAGCCAGGCAACATTAGAGGGGTGAGATTTTCGGCTCCAAACCCAATTTCCATGGAGGGCAGAGAAGCTGAAGGTTGAGTTGATCACCAGTAGCCTATGGTTTAATCCATCATGCCTATGTAATGAAGCCTCCATAAAAACCCCAAAAGGACTGGATTTAGAGACCTTCTGGTTAGAACTTCCTGGAAGATGTGCTTGGCTCCCCCCATACCTGGCCCTATGCATCTCTTTATCTGTACTTTTTGCAATATCCTTCATAATAAACTGGTAAATGTAAGTGTTTCCCTGAGTGCTGTGAGCTGCTCTAGGCAGATTAATGGAATTCAAAGAGGGGGTGGTGGAAACCTGGTTTATAGCTAGTCTGTCAGAAGCACAGGTAAAACAAACTGGGGCTTGCCATTGTCGTTGGAAGTGGAGGCCAGTCTTGTGGGCCTCTGGGACCTGATGCTATGTCCAGGTAGATAGTGTTCCAGTTGAATTGGAGGACACCCAGGTGGTGTCCACCGAAGAATTGATTGTGTGCTTGTTTGATGGAGAGAAATCCCCACATGTGTGGTCATAGAGTCTTCTGTGTTGATTACTGTGGTGTGAGAGCAGAGGAAAAAGTTTTTGTTTTTTTCCACTCAGCCTATAATGTAAAAAGGCCTATTTTCTCACATATTGAGGATCACTGGACTTATAATAAAAATGTATCATCTTTGTCAACTTGATAGGTAAAAAGGATGTTGGTTTTAATTTCTCTTTCTTTCTTTCTTTCTTTCTTTCTTTCTTTCTTTCTTTCTTTCTTTCTTTCTTTCTTTCTTTTCCTTTCTTTTCTCCTTCCTTCCTCCCTCCCTCCCTCCTTCTCTCCCTTTCTTTTCTTTCTTTCTTTCTTTCTTTCTTTCTTTCTCTCTCTCTTTCTTTTTCTTTCTTTCTTTCTTCCTTCCTTCCTTCTTTCCTTCCTTCCTTCCTTTCTCTCTTTTTCTTTCCTCTCTTTCTTTTTTTGTTTTGAGACAGAGTTGCACTCTGTTCCCCAGGCTGGAGTGCAGTGGCATGATCTCAGCTCACTGCAACCTCTGCCTCCCAGGTTCAAGCAATTTTCCTGCCTCAGTCTCCCGAGTAGCTGGGATTACAGGTGCATGCCACCATGCCTGCCTAATTTTTGTATTTTTAGTAGAGACAGGGTTTCACCATGTTGGCCAGGCTGATTTTGAACTCCTGACCTCAGGTGATCCACTCATCTTGACCTCCCAAAGTGCTAGGATTACAGGCATGAGCCACTGTACCCAGCCGGTTGTAATTTCATTGCTAAAAATAAAGGTGATCATAGTTGATAACTTTTTGTCATTTCTCTGTTCATAGCCTTCTCAAATATTTCACTCATTTTTTGATTTCTAAATTTTTTTTTTTTTGAGACAGGGTTTCACTCTTGTTGCCCAGGCTGGAGTGCAATGGTGTGATCTTGGCTCACTGCAACCTCTGCCTCCTGAGTCAAGTGATTCTCCTGCCTCAGCTTCCCGAGTAGCTGGGATTACAGGCATGCGCCACCACGCCCGGCTAATTTTGTATTTTTAGTAGAGGTAGGATTTCTCCATGCTGGTCAGGATGGCCTTGAACTCCTGACCTCAGGTGATCTGCCTGCCTCGGCCTCCCAAAGTGCTGGGATTACAGGCATGAGCCACCTCACCTGGCCTAAATTTTTAATTAAAAACTTTTTTTTTAGAGACAAGGTCTCTGTGCCACCCAGGCTGAAGCGCAGTGGCACAGTCATAGGTCACTGAAGCCTCCAATTTCTGGGCTCAAGCAATCCTCCTGCATTGGCCTCTTGAGTAGCTGGGACCACAGGTGCACATCACCATGCCTGGCTGTTCACCCATTTTTCAGTCGTTCATTTGTCCCCCCTCACTGTTTTGTGACCATCCCTTCCTAAGGAAATTAGCTGCTATCTGTCATATGTATTGAGGATAATTTCCCCCAGTCATTTGCCATATGTCTTAATTTTAATATGCTATAAAATTCATAGTTTTCACTTTATGGCACCTGGGTTGAGAACCATTATTTGAACCAAAAATTGGTCTGTCACTCTTTTGGTTTGAGCCTTTATTTTGCCAATAGTGTTTTTTAAATGTCTGCATATTTCTAGGACTTTCTCATTTTGCTAAATTTTATATATATATATATATATGTGTGTGTGTGTGTGTGTGTGTATATATATATATGAGATAATATTTGCTTATTTTTAAGAAAAATGTTAAAATGCAAGCCCCTATTCCTACATCAACCTCCTCTCCCTTGTTAATTCCATTTCTCTCCCAAAATAACCACCTTTAACAATTTTGCCTTTGTTATTTCAGATTGGTTTCTATATATTTACATACATATTTATGTAAGGTTAGAAACAGAGTTTGGGAGTTTGTGTGTTTTTACTTAAGTGGTACCATATTGACTATATATTCTGCACATGTTTTTGTTGTTTTTTACATTGTCTTGGAGATCTTTCCATGTTTATACATATAAATTACCTTATTCTTTTTCATTGCTCACAGCATTCCATGCTATGGGTGTATCAGGTTAATAAACTGCTATTGGTGAATATCTATTTTTTTCTTAATAATTCTGCAGTGAACAGCTTTCGTACATACTCTTATAAATGTGTGTTTCTGTAGGATCATTCCCTAGAAATGGCAAACCCAAAAATTTAAGAGAAAGCTGCCGAATTTTCTTTTCAAAGGTTGAACCAAGAGTAGACAACATAATCCATTTCCTCAATCCAGGCTGTAGTGCAGTGGTATAATCAGAGCTCACTGCAGCCTGGAACTCCTGGTCTCAAGTCATCCTCCTACCTCAGCCTCCCGAGTAGCTGGGACTACAGGCATGCACCCCTGCACCTGGCTCATTTTTTTTTTTTTTTGTATACATGGGGACTTGCTATGTTGCCCAGGCTGATCTGAAACTCCTGGTCTCAAGTGATCCTCCTGCCATGGCCTCCCAAAGTTCTGGGATTACAGGTGGGAGCCACCATACCCTGCCTGGTCATCTTCTAATAAGCTTATTCTTTTGTATTTCCCTTGCTATTTACTCCTTGTTTGTTTTTTCTGTTTAGGTATTCATCTTATGTATGAACTCTTTCTGTATATTTTTCAAAGAAGCGATTCTCCTGTCTCAGCCTCCCAAGTAGCTGGGATTGCAGGCACCCGCCACCATGACCGGCTAATTTTTGTATTTTTAGTAGAGACGGGGTTTCACCATGTTGGCTAAGTTGGTCTTGAACTTCTGACCTCAGGTGATCTGCCTGCCTCAGCCTCCTAAAGTGCTGGGATTACAGGCATGAGCCACTGTGCCCAGCCTAGAAAGCAATATTTATTAATAAGGCGAGTTATATTGCTTAATGTAGTAATGATAAATTTCCCATGCATTACTGCTGTACTGTAATAATTTTAATATATTGATGGCTTTTGTATGCTACTTTTTATAAATATTTGCAGTTTTATTCATAGGGACATTTACCTGTTGATTTTTTGGCATTTTTGAGTTTTTCTTAATTGTTCTGTTATAGTATAATTTGGTTATCAGGGTTATACTAGGATTTGTGGTAGTAATATAATGAATTTAGAAGCTTCCCAACAAGTTCTGCTCTGTTGGACAGTTTATAATAATAATAGGCTCATTAAAGCTATGGTATAATTCTCCCTTAGAGCATTCAGAATATATCACCTATTTGGGAATTAACCTTAAACTTCTGAGGTTATTGTTTTCTTTAGTATTTATACTACTTGTCAAATATATTTTGGTTCTTTCTGTATTTCTTGAAAATTATATTTTCCATTTCATTCGCTTCTGTTTTTTTCTGTATTATCTGCTCTCTGCTTGCTCTGGCTTTGTTTGCTGTTTTTATTAGAGTCATAGACAGTTCAGTGTTAACAGCTTGGGCTGTGGAAGCTTCCTCTCAGTTTGTTGTACCAGTATGTTTAGTAGACACTGAGCCTCAGTGCCCTCATCAGTAAAATGACAATATAATCATGCCTGTGTTGTAGTGTGGGATGAGAATTAAATGAAGTAATACACATGAAACACTTAGAACATACGAACCCTCCATGCATGTTAGCTACTATTGTTATTACCACTTTCTTGTAGTGGAAGATGAGTTAATTTATTTTCACTCTTGTTTTTCATGAAATCATTGTTACAAGTTTTCCTTTGAGTATGACTTTATTTCCTACTGTCTTGAATATGTACTGCCTTTGTTTATTTTGAAAGAGTATGTGATTATTATTATTGTTTTTTTTTTTTCTGAGACAAAGTCTCGCTCTGTCGCCCAGGCTGGGGTGCAGTGGTGCAATCTCAGCTCACTGAAGCCTCCACCTCCCGGGTTCAAGCAATTCTCCTGCCTCAGCCTCCCCAGTAGCTGGGATTATAGGCGCACACCACCATGACTGACTGATTTTTGTATTTTTAGTAGGGATGGGGTTTAACCATGTTGGCCAGGCTAGTCTCGGATTCCTGACCTCAGGCAATTGTTTTGATTTTTAGATCCCACAAATAAGTGAGAACATGAGATGTTTGTCTTTCTGTGCCTGGCTTATTTCAATAGCATAATGACCTCCATTTCCATTCGTGTTGTGGCAATTTACAGGATCTCATCTTTTTTCTTTTTTTTATGGCTGAATAGTATTTCATTGTGTACATGTACCACATTTTCTTTATCCATTCATCTGTTGATGGACACTTAGGATGCTTCCAAATCTTAGTTATTGTGAACAGTGCTGCAACAAACATGGGAGTGCAGAAATCTCTTTGATATACTGATTTTCTTTCTTTTGGGTATCTACCCAGCAGTAGGATTGCTGGATCATATGGTAGCTCTCTCTTCAGCTTTTTGAGGGACTTCCAAACTGTTCTCCATAGTAGTTTTACTAATTTACATTCCCACCAACAGCGTATGAGGGTTCCCTTTTCTCCACATCCTCACCAGCATTGGTTATTGCCTGTCTTTTGATTAAAAGCCATTTTAAATAGGGTGAAATGATACCTTATTGTGGTTTTGATTTGCATTTCTCTGTTCTCTGATGATCAGTGATGTTGAGCACTTTTCGATATGCCTGTTTGCCATTTGCTTGTAGGTTTTAAAGACAGAGTCTCACTCTGTTACCCAGGCTGGAGTACACTAGCATAATCTTGACTCACTGCAGTCTCCACTTCTCAGGTTGAAGCAGTCCTCCCACCTCAGCTCCCTGAGTAGCTGGGACTATAGGCACATGCCATCATGCCTGGCAGATTTTTGTATTTTTTGTAGAGACAGGGTTTCTCCATGTTGCCCAGGCTGGCCTTGAACTCCTGGCCTCCCAGTGATCCTCCCACCTCGGCCTCCCAAAGTGTTGGGATTACAGGCATGAGCCACTGCGCGAGGACTTGTATGTCTTCTTTTGAGAAATGGCTATTTCAAATATTTGGGCCATTTTAAATTGGATTATTAGATTTTTTCCTATAGAGTTGTTTGAGCTCCTTATATATTCTGGTTATTAATCCCTTGTCAGATGGGTAGTTTGCAAATATTTTCTCCCATACTGTGGGTTGTCTATTCACTTTGTTGATAGTTTTCTTTGCTGTGCAGAAGCTTTTAAACTTTATGTGATCCTGTTTGTCCATTTTTGCTTTGGTTGCCTGTGCTTGTGGAGAAATTTTTGCCCAGACCAATGTCCTGAAGAGTTTCTCTGCTGTCTTCCTATAGTAGTTTCATAGTTTGAGGTTTTAGATTTAAGTCTTGAATCCATTTGATGTTTTTTTTTTAATATGGTAAGAGATAGAGGTCTACTTTCATTCTTCTGCATATGGATATCTTGTTTTCCCAGCACCATTTATTGAAGAAGCTGTCTTTTCCTCAGTGTATGTTCTTGGCTCCTTTGTTAAAAATGAGTTCACTGTACATGTGTGAATTTGTTTCTGAGTTTTATATTCCGTTCCATTGGCCTATGTGAATGTTTGTATGCCAGTACCATGTTGTTTTGGTTATTATAGCTCTGTAGTATGATTTGAAGTCAGGTAATGTGATTCCTCCAGTTTTGTTCTTTTTGCTTAGGATAGCCTTGGCTGTTCTGAGTCTTTTGTGGTTCCATATAAACTATAGGGTTCTTTTTTTTCTATTTCTGTGAAGAATGTCATTGGTATTTTGATAGGGATTGCATTTAATCTGTGGATTGCTTTGGGTAGTATGGATATTTTAACAATATTGATCCTTCCAATTCATGAACATGGAATATTTTTTCATTTTTTGGCGTCCTCTTCAATTTCTTTCATCAGCATTTTATAATTTTCATTATAGTAATCTTTTATTACTTTGGTTAATTCCTAGGTATTTAATTTTATTTGTGACTATTTTACGTTGATTACTTTTTAAATTTCTTTTTTAGATTGTTCACTGTTGGCATGTAGAAATGCTACTGATTTTGTATCCTGCAAATTTACTGAATTTATCAGTTCTAATAGTTTTTTTGTGGAGTCTTCAGGTTTTTCCAAATATAAGATCATATCATCTGCAAACAAAGATAATTTGACTTTTTCTTTTCTGATTTGGATGCCCTTTATTTCTTTCTCTTTTCTGATTGTTCTAGCTAGGACTTCCAGTACTCTCTTGAATAACAATGGTAAAAGCGATATCCTTGTCATGTTCCAGATCTTAGAGGAAAGGCTTTTAGTTTTTCCCCATGCAATATGATACTAGCTGTGGGTCTGTTTTATATGGCTTTTAATATGTTGAGATATGTTCCTTTTATATCCCATTTTTGAGTTTTTAATCGTGAAGGGATGTTGAATTTTATCAAATGCTTTCTCATCATCAATTGAAATGATCATATGGTTTTCTCTTTTTTTTTTTTTTTTTTTTTTGAGACAGAGTCTCGCTCTGTTGCCCAGGCTGGAGTGCAGTGGCACAATCTTGGTTCACTGCAAGCTCCGCCTCCTGGGTTCATGCCATTCTCTCACCTCAGCCTCCCGAGTAGCTGGGACTATAGGCGCCCACCACCATGCCCAGCTAATTTTTTGTATTTTTGGTAGAGATGGGTTTTCACCGTGTTAGCCAGGATGGTCTTGATCTCCTGACGTCGTGATCCACCTGCCTTGGCCTCCCAAAGTGCTGGGATTACAGGTGTGAGCCACCGCGCCCAGCCGGTTTTCTTTTTTTTAAATCATATGGTTTTCGTTTTTCATTCTGTTGATATGATGTATCATATTGACTGGTTCTTGTATGTTGAACCATTCTTGCATCCCAGAGATAAATCCCATTGGTCATGGTGAATGATCTTTCTAATGTATTGTTGAATTCAGTTTGCTTGTATTTTGTTGAGGATTTTTGCAACAGTATTCATCAGATATATTGACCTGTAGTTTTCTTTCTTCCTTTCTTTCTTTTTTAATGTGCCTTTATCTGGTTTTGTTATCAGGGTAATACTGGCCTTATAGAATGAGTTTGGAAGGATTCCCTCCTCCTCTATTTTTTGGAATAGTTTGAGTAGGGTTGGTATTAGTTCTTTAAATGTTTGGTAGAATTCAGCAGTGAAGCCATTGGGTTCTGGGCTTTTCTTTTTCTTTTCTTTTCTTTTCTTTTCTTTTCTTTTTTTTTTTTTGAGATGAGTCTCGCTCTGTCATCCAGCGCCAGGCTGGAGTGCAGTGGCGCAATCTCAGCTCACTGCAACCTCTACCTCCCTGGGTTCAAGCAATTCTGCTGCTTTAGCCTCCCAAGTAGCTGGGACCACAGGTGTGTGCCACCACTCCCAGCTAGTTTTTGTGTTTTTTTTTTTTTTTTTTTTTTTTTTTGAGACGGAGTCTCGCTCTGTCACCCAGGCTGGAGTGCAGTAGCAGGATCTCGGCTCACTGCAAGCTCCGCCTCCCGGGTTTACGCCATTCTCCTGCCTCAGCCTCCAGAGTAGCTGGGACTATAGGCGCCCGCCACCTTGCCTGGCTAGTTTTTTGTATTTTTTAGTAGAGACGGGGTTTCACCGTGTTCGCCAGGATGGTCTCGATCTCCTGACCTCGTGATCCGCCCCTCTCAGCCTCCCAAAGTGCTGGGATTACAGGCTTGAGCCACTGCGCCTGGCCTAGTTTTTGTATTTTTAATAGAGATGGGGTTTCACCATGTTGACCAGGCTGGTCTTGAACTCCTGACATCAGGTGATCTGCCTGCCTCAGCCTCCCAAAGTGCCAGACTTTTCTTTAGTGGGAGACTTTTTTTTATGGCTTTGATCTTGTTATTTGTTACTGGTCTGTTCAGATTGTGGTTTTCTTCATGGTTCAGTCTTGGTAGGTTGTAAGTGTCTAGGAATTTGTCCATTTCTTCTAGATTTTCCAATTTATTGGGATATAGTTGCTCATAGTAGCTACTAATGATCCTTTGAATTTCTGTGGTATCAGCTGTTAATGTATCATTTCAGCTGTTAATGTATCATCATTCATCTGTGATTTTATTTGTTTGGATCGTCTCTCTTTTTTCTTAGTCTGGCTAATGGTTTGCCAATTTTGTTTAACTTCCCACAAAAGCCAACTTTTTGTTTCGTTGATCTTTTGTATTGCTTTCTTCATTTCAATTTCATTTATTTATTCTTTGATATTTATTATTTCTTTTTTTCTACTAATTTTGGGTTCAGTTTGCTCTTGCTTTTCTAATTCTTTAAGATGTATTCTTTGATTGTTTCTTTGAAGTTTTTCTTCTTTTTTGATAGAGGCACTTATAGCTATCAACTTTCCTGTTAGTCCTGCTTTTACAGTACTAAGATTTTGGTATGCTGTGTTTTGGTTATCATTTGTTGCCAGAAATTTTTCAATTTCCTTCTTAATTTCTTCATTGACTTACTGGTCATTCAGGAGCATATTGTTTAATTGCCATGTATTTGTATAGTTTCCAAAATTCTTCTTGTCATTTTTCTAATTTTATTCCATTGTGGTCAGAGAAGATGCTTGATATTATTTCATTTTTTTTGAATGCTTTTAGACTTGTTTTGTGACCTAACATCTGGTCTATTTTTGAGAATGATGTATGTGCTGAAGAAAACAATGTGTATTCTGGCCCAGGTGTGGTGGCTCATGCCTGTAATCCCAGCACTTTGGGAAGCCAAGGCCAGCAGATCACCTGAGCTTAGGAGTTTGAGACCAGCTTGGGCAACATGGTGAAACCTAGTCTCTACTAAAAATACAAAATTTGTCTGGGCATTGTGGTGCACTCCTGTAATTCCAGCTACTTGGGAGGCTGAGTAACGAGAACTGCTTGAACCTGGGAGGCAAAGGTTACAGTGAGCCAAGATCGTGTCATCGTGTCCCTGCAGTCCAGCCTGGGTGATCGAGTTAGATTCCATCTTAAAAAAAAAAAAAAAAAAGGAATGTGTATTCTGCAGCCATTGGATGAAATGTTCTGTAAATATCTATTAATCTATTAGGTCCATTTGGTTTATAGTGCAGATTAAGTTCAATGTTTCTTTGTTGATTTTCTGTCTGAAAGATCTGTCCAGTGCTACAAGTGGGGTGTTAACGTCTCTAGTTATTGTATTGTGACCCATGACTCTCTTTAGCTCTAATATTTGCTTTATATATCTGGGTGCTCCAGTGTTGGGTGCATATATATTTAAAATTGTTACAGCCTCTTGTTGAATTGATCTCTTTATCATTTAGTGACCTTCTCTGTCTCTTCTTATAGTTGTCTTTAAATCTATTTTTTTCTGATATAAATACAGCTACTACTGTTGTTTTTTGGTTTCCATTGGCGTGGAATTTTATCTTTTTCCATCCCTTCAGTCTATGTGTGTCTTTATAGGTAAAGTGTGTTTCTTGTAGGCAACAGATCATTGTGTGTTTTAAAAAAAATTTTTTAACTTTTTTATCCATTCATTCACTCTATATCTTTTGATTGGAGAGTTTATTCCCTTTGCTTTCAATGTTATTACTGATATGTAAGAAGTTACTCCTGCCATTTTGTTATTTACTTTCTGGTTGTTTTGTGTTCTTCTTTTCCTTTCTTTTCTGTCTTCCTTTTAGTGGAGATGA
This sequence comes from Macaca thibetana thibetana, assembly GCF_024542745.1. Lineage (NCBI taxonomy): Eukaryota > Metazoa > Chordata > Mammalia > Primates > Cercopithecidae > Macaca > Macaca thibetana. Next base: position 96,669,699 of record NC_065585.1, on the reverse strand, counting down.
TTTTCTCAGGTGATACGATTTAGTTTCTTGCTTTTTATTTTTTGTGTATTCACTGTATTTTTTTTTTATTTGAGGTTACTATGAAGCTTACAAATACTATCTTATAACTTATTATTTTAAACTGATAACACTGTTTGCATAAAGAAACAAGCAAAAAGAAAACTAATAAAGACTCTATGCCTTAACTTTATCTCCTGACTTTTAAACTTTTTGTTGTTTCTATTTATATTTTATTGTACTGTCCATGTCTCAAAAGTTGTAGTTATTATTATTATTATTTTTCTTCTTGTTCATTATTTAGTCATTCTACTTCAGAGTACTTTAAACACCACAGTTACAGTATTATAATATTCTGTGTTTTTCTGAGTACTTCTTATTACCAGCGAGTTTTGAACCTTCAGATGATTTCTTATTGCTCATAATGTCCTTTATTTTTTCTGATCAAAGTCCTCCCTTTAGCATTTCCTGTAGGACAGGCCTGGCATTGGTGAAATCTCTCAGCTTTAATCTCTCAGCTTTTGTCTGTCTGGGAAAAATCTTTATTATTCCTTCATGTTTGAAGGATATTTTCACCAGATATACCATTCTAGGGTAAAAGTTTTTTTCCTTCAGCACTTTAAATATGTTATGCCACTCTCTCCTGGCCTGTAAGGGTTCCACTGAAAAGTCTGCTGTCAGACGTAATGGAGCTCCATTGCATGTTTTTTTTTTTTTTTCCTGCTTTTAGGATCCTTTCTTTATCCTTGACCTTTGGGAGTTTGTTTATTAAATGTCTTGAGGTTGTCTTCTTTCAGTTAAATCTGCTTTGTGTTCTTTAACTTTCTTTTACTTGGATATTTATATCTTTCTCTAGGTTTGGGAAGTTCTGTTTTTATTCCTTTGAATAAATTCTACCCCTATTTTTTTCTCTACCTCCTATTTAAGGCCAGTAAGTCTTAGATTTGACCTTTTGAGGCTATTTTCTAAATCCTTTAGGTGTGCTTCATTAAAAAAAAATCTTTTTTTATTTTGTCTCCTCTGTGTATTTTCTTTTTATTTTTTTGAGATGAAGTCTTGCTGTGTTGCCCAGGCTAGAGTGTAGTGGTGTGATCTCAGCTCACTGCAACCTTCGTTTCCTGAGTTCAAGCAATTCTCCTGCCTCAGGCTCCTGAGTAGTTGGGATTACAGGCACCCATCACTACACCCAGCTAATTTTTGTATTTTTAGTAGAGATGGGTTTCATCCTGATGGCCAGGCTGGTCTTGAACTCCTGACCTCAGTTGATCCACCTGCCTCAGCCTCCCAAAGTGCTGGGATTATAGGCATGAGCCCCCATGCCCAACCTTCTCTGTGCATTTTCAAATAGCCTGTCTTCAAGCTCACTAATTCTTCTGCTTGATAAGTTCTGCTTTTAAAAGACTCTGATACATTCTTTAGTATGCTTGATTCTTTTAAATTATTTCAGTCTCTTTATCTGATAGAATTCTGAATTCCTTCTCTGTGTTATCTTGAATTTCTTAGAGTTTTCTGAAGACAGCTATTTTGAATTCTCTGTCTGAAAGGTCACATATCTCTGTTTCTCCAGGATTCATCCCTGGTGACTTATTCAGTTCATTTGGGGAGGTTATGTTTTCCTGGATGGTCTTGATACTTGTAGATGTTTGTTTGTGTCTGGGCATTCAAGAGTTAGGTATTTATTGTAGTTTTCTCAGTCTGCGCTTGTTTGAATCTGTCCATCTTGGGAATACTTTCCAGATATTCAAAAGGACTTAAGTGTTTTTATCTAAGATGTATCTGCATTAGGGGTCATCCCAAGCCCCTGTGGTTCTTGTAGACTTGTAGAGGTATGGCCTTGATGGTCTTGGACAAGATCTGGAAGAATTCCTTGGATTACCAGGCAGAGACTGTTGTTCTTTCCCCTTACTTTCTCCCAGATGAAAATTCTGTCCTGGTTCTGAGCTACATGGACCTGGGGATGAGTGACACAAGTACCCCTGTGGCCACCACCACTAGGACCGTGGTGGGTCAGACCTGAAGCCAGCACAGAACTGGGTCTTGCTCAAGGCCTGCTGTAGCCACTCCCTGACTACTGCTTATGTTTTCTCAAGGCCCTGGGACTCTACAATTAGCTGGTAGCAAAGCCAGCCAGGCCTGTGACCTTCCTTTCAAGGTGGCAAGTTCTCCCAGGCCCTGGACTGGTCTAAAGGTGCTGTCTGGGAGCCAGGAACTAGATTAAAAAACCTTAGAAGTCTACTTTGTGTTCTATTGTACTGTGGCTGAACTGGCACTGAACCTATAGGATGCAATCCTTCCCACTCTTCCTTCCCCTTTCCAAGGTAGCAGAGCCTCACCCCATGACCACCACCTCCACTGGCCCATGGGGAGTACTGTCAGACTATTGCCAATGTTCCCTTGAGTCCCAAGTGCTCTTCATTCAGCTTGTGGTGAAAGCTGTCTGGCCAAGGACTCACCCGTCAGGGCAGTAGGCGCCCCTCTGGCCCAAGGCAGGTCCAGAAATGCTGTCCAAGAGAAAAGTCCTGGAATCAGGGACCCCAACAGCTCACTTGGTGCTCTACTCCCCCGTGGCCTAGCTGGTACCTAAGGTGCAAGACAAAATCCCCTTTACTTTTTCCTCTCCTTTACTCAAGTGGAAGGAATCTTGCCCCATAACCACCACAGCTGGGAATGTGCTGAGTCTCAGAGCCTCAGCCAAGGCCCTGTTGCAGTACCTGGGTGTCGGTGCTGGTTATTCAGGGCTCAAGGGCTCTTCAGTTAGCAGGTGATGAATTTGCCAGGACTGGGTCCTTCCCTTCAAGGCAGCAGGTTTCCTTTTGGCCCAGGGTGTGTCTAGAAATATCATCTAGGAACTAGAGCCTGGAAAGGGGGCCTCAAGACTCTGCCCAGTGCCCTATCCTGCTATGGCTGAGCTGACATCTAAGATACAAGACAAAGTCCACCCCACTCATCTGTCTTCTCTCCTCAAGCAAACGAAAGGGGTCTTGTTTGGAGCCACGAGCCGTGTAGCCTGGGTTTAAGGGAGGAGTGATGCCAGCACTCCCTTAGCTGCCCTGGCTGATGTCTCAGTATGTCTTCTGCCCCCCAGTCCTCTGGCTCTGGGCACAGTTGAGCACTAGGACTGTCCTAGAAGTTGCAGTCCTTGTGACCTAGAGTGCCTTTCTAGTTGATGTAGGGTGCTAGAGCACTTCAGCTTATGGTGGCAAGGCTTGTAGGAACTCAGGTTCAGATCGCTGGGATGGGCGTTTCCCCTTTGGCCAGGGCTGATTTAAATGCTCCCTTCCTGGGTGAGGATCAGCTGAGTTTGGTCTGGCTTTCTTTTCTGACATAACAGGGCAGCATTGGGTTCGAGGCCTCACAATTGCTGTGCTCTCCCTCTCCCCAGTGCACAGAGATGTTCTGGGCACCATGCAGCCACTGCTAGGGGTTGGGGAGGGGTGGCATTGGCGATTCAGGACTGTTTTTCTTAACTCCTCAGTGCCTGTTTTAGTGATAAGAAGTTACAACCAGCTACTGTGAGTGTCCACCTGATTTTTGGTTCTCACGAAGGTTGTGTGTGTGTGTGTGTGTGTGTGTGTAGACGGTTGTTAAACTGGTGTCATTGCAGGGGAAGGAAGATTGGTGGAGCCATCTGTTCTACCATCTTACTCTGCCTCCTTGGTTTTTCCAGGACTAACTTTCCTGGTTGGCAGTATGCAAAGAAAGGAGTGGAATATTGCTAAAACTGGAGCTGACTGAATTCTGAAGTGCCAGCTCATCAAGTAAGTTGTCACTTCCCATCCAGCTGAATTGGGAAGCAGTGGAGACATCTCAAACTTAAGCTAAATAAAGAACATCTGAATAACATAGTGCTTTCTATTCTATTGTTACGGTTAACAGCCTTTACGATTCAGAGAAAAACAGTACTAATCTGGGTGAGTAATGGTGTTACTTGGCAGCGCTCTGGATAAAGGATTACCTGCAAAAAGCCCATCTGTTTCTTCTGACCTGGTAGTGAATGTAATAGCTGGAGGTGACTTATTTTCAGACTGACTTGAAAATAAGCAGGCTCAGCAAGGCAGCCATTTGAGGAAATTCACTGCGGCTGATGCAAGACTCAGAGAGAAAGAAGCTTGACATAGCCCGTTTTCATGTATTACTTTCCAGAACAGCTTATTTGCTATTTATAGGCACGTGTGTTATCTTGGCCTTCTGGGAGCAAAAATTCCTGTGTTTGACCAGAACTGTTTTGCCAGTAGGCAGTTCCTAAGAGAAACAGGGCATTTGTTTGTTTTACTTTTGGTTTTGCTAAGTAAAAGCTGAAAGTTTGCAAATACCTGACTTGTTTAGTATCAGGCACTTTATAAATGTAAAAATGTGCATATATGTTTTATTGCAATTGCCTTTCATGTGACACAATAGAAATCAGAGCCCACCATAGCATTCAGCGCTGTGTACATGGAGGGAGTCCAGCTTGGGTGAGACGAGTGTGTGCATAAAAACACAGGTCTCTAGAGAGACTCATCAGAAACCAAATGCATGTCCTTAGAGCATGAAGGTGCTTTTCTTTTTTGATTCTCCTGAAGATTCACTTTTTATATCGTGCTGTGAACACATAAGTGAAACCTACATAGTTCTGAAGCCCTTTGTCTTCCTCTGTTGCTCTTAAAAAAGTAGGTTACCTTGAGTATGACTCCCTTCCCTTCTAGTTCTGAGTCTGTTGGCAGAAGACACAGGGCGAGGTGGAGCCAGCCTGGCTGTGGGAGGCAGGGATGAGGGTTCAGAAACCTGTGAGAGGAGCATGCCCATACTTCTTTTTATGGAATGCTATGTGCCATTTCAATATGTGGCAACCATGTTCAGAGAAACTATGGATAGAGTTTCCTCAAATGATCCTGGCAGTTTTATTTTTATTAATTGACTGATTGATTGATTGATTGATTGAGATGGAAGCTTGCTCTGCCGCCCAGACTGGAGTGCAGTGGTGCCGTCTCAACTCACTGCAACCTCCGCCTTCTGGTTTCAAGTGATTCTCCTGCCTCAGTCTCCCGAGTAGCTGGGATTACAGGCACGCACCACCACACCTGGCTAATTTTTGTATTTTTAGTAGAGACAGGGTTTCACCATGTTGGCCAGGCTGGTCTAGAACTCCTGACCTCAGGTGATCTGCCTGCCTCGGCCTCCCGAAGTGCTGAGATTACAGGCATGAGCCACTGTGTCTGGCCCCTGGCAGTTTTAAAAAAAAGGAATACCCATTGTAAACAGAGACTGATCTTAGACAAGCAAACAGAGAATGTACCAGAGTTACCCAGGGACATAAAACTGTTGGTTAATATCAGAATATTGGTTGAGAAAACCAAACGCCAGGAGGGCTGTTATCTGCTTTCTGATTGAATTTCTAGTATTTCCAGTATTGAATTAGAACCCATATTTTCTCTAGGGCCCTAAATTATGATTTTACCACCTTTGCCACCTTATTTGGTTATGTCTCAACAGGGATTTGGCTATGTCTTTATAGCTACAGGATTTATCTTGTTTTAATATATTGAAGGTCATTTAATGAAGTGTGATAAAATTATAAGAAAATTTGCAATATTGAATTGCTTAGATATCTTGTTATACTCATTTGATAAATTGAATAGAGATATTAGGATTAACGTGACGTTTATAACTATGGCATGTATAAAAATTAAAGTTCTAGGAAGACAGATATCAGAATCATCTTTTTGTGTCAGGCCCTGCAAATACCTTATATGATTTCAAGGACTTGTTTTTATTTGGTAATTTCTGGCTTTTGTGGCAGGAAAAGAGACCTCTGAGAAAACAGGGAAGAGGCTGGGCACGGTGGCTCATGCCTGTAATCCCAGCACTTTGGGAGGCTGAGGTGGGCAGATCACCTGAGGTCAGGAGTTCAAGACCAGCCTGGCCAACATGGTGAAACCCTGTCTCTACAAAAATACAAAAATTAGCCGGACGTGATGGCAGGTGCCTGTAATCCCAGCTACTCAGGAGGCTGAGGCAGAAGAATTGCTTGAACCCATGAGATGGAGGTTGCAGTGGGCCGAGATTATGCCATTGCACTCCAGCCTGGAGTCCATCTCAAAAAAAAAAAAAAAAAAAAAAAAAAAAAAAAAAAGGAAAGAAAGGGAAAGCGGAATGGAAAGGGGGATACAGTAACTAAATCTCTATTTCTCCTTGACTTATCAGAGTTGGCAGTTTTCTTAGTGAGCCATATTAGCCATATTTAAGTCATTTCAGGATTTGTATGACTGCCTATTTTCATGTTTTGCGGGGATTAAGAATAGTACCTTGCGAATAGCACCATAAAAACAGCACCTTGCTTTGTGTCACTATGGATCGACTCACTGAAGGCTGTTGATAGGGATCACCTAGCTGACTGCAGAGACATTATTTTAGTGTGGTTTAATCCCATTTAATAATACGCTCTCCTCCAGACACAACCCATTTTCCAAGTCAGAAGACTAATGTTCTCATCCTTGCTGCCATATTCAAGCCAAGCCGTTCAGTGTTTATTTTTTTTGAGACAGAGTTTTGCTCTGTCTGCCAGGCTGGAATGCAGTGGTGCGATCTCAGCTTGCTGGAACCTCCACCTCCCAGGTTCAAGCGATTCTCTTACCTCAACCTCCTGAGTGGCTGGGACTACAGGCATGCACCATCACACCCAGCTAATTTTTTGAATTTTTAGTAGAGACAGGGTTTCACCATGTTAGCCAGGCTGGTCTCAAACTCCTGACCTCAGGTGATCTGCCCGCCTCAGCCTCCCAAAGTGCTGGGATTATAGGTGTGAGCCACCATGCCCAGCCTCTGTTCTGGTTGTTTTAAAATTCACACAGGGTGTATTTTATTTTATTTTTTATTTATTTATTTTTTGAGACGGAGTCTCGCTCTGTCGCCCAGGCTGTAGTTCAGTGGCCGGATCTCAGCTCACTGCAAGCTCTGCCTCCCGGGTTTACACCATTCTCCTGCCTCAGCCTCCCAAGTAGCTGGGACTACAGGCGCCCGCCACCTCGCCCGGCTAGTTTTTTGTATTTTTTTAGTAGAGACGGGGTTTCACTGTGTTAGCCAGGATGGTCTCGATCTCCTGACCTCATGATCTGCCCGTCTCGGCCTCCCAAAGTGCTGGGATTACAGGCTTGAGCCACCACGCCCGGCCGGGTGCATTTTATTTTATGATTTTTATTTACTTAATGCAAGTTACATCACAGCCTGTGGCTGCAAATGGGGCCCTTGTTGTTGTTAAGTGTATTTGCCAGTTTAACAGAATTCTTCTTATTTTCTCTTGGAATCCTGATTCTCTAAGCCAGAGATCCAGGCTCTGGATGTACCTTCAGGTCTGTGAGCGGCTGCCTGGATCCCTTGATGGAAACTGAGAGATCAGAATCAACTGCTTTGTCTTTGGGAACCTAACACTAGACTATGCCTAGCTGTCTGGTCCAGACCAACAGTGAGGTACCCACACACACTGGCCTCGTCTGATCTTTCTGTCTCTAGCCTGGCCTCCTGTGGCAAGTCAGTCTCCAGGACGCAGGCTATGAGGTGGAGCTTTTCATGCAGGGAGGTTGTTGAGAATTGCTCCCGGGAGCAACACTCCTGGGAGTAAAAAGATCAGGAATGGGCAGAGGGAGAATGTGAGCTGTGATGCAGTCACGACAGAGGGACGGCCCTTCAGAACCGTCCGAATTTAGGGACCTGGGCCTTTATGTCCGTGAGACAGCCGTGGTCCTGGCTGCCGCTAGGAACAGGGTGTGAGGCAGGAAGGGGTGACCCATCCCAAGGGGATATCTGTTCCAGGCGGGGTGGAGCCACCCTTCCCAGGGGAAGGGCTCCAGCGGACCCTCTGTGCCCCAGGGATCTGGTTGACCATCTCTGGAGTGGTGGTGTACAGAGCCCTGTGTCGGTCGCTGTCACAAGTGGGTGGGACACTGAACAGCGGTGGTTGGAAGAGTGACCTTGGGGAGTGGAAGCCCAGGCTGTGGCCCTGCGGCCTCCACCTTTCCTTCCACTGTTGACACTCTCTGCATGCGCCTGCCATGCTGGCTCCAAGGTGGCTGATGACAGACCCGCTGGTATTGGCTGCTGAACTGCTCTGCTTGCCTGGGTGTTGGGTGTCTCTTCTGTGGTGGGCATGGTACCCACGCTCTGTGCCACTCCCACAGGGCCGCCGTGGCCCCTTCCTTCGTCCTCCATGTCTCTGGCTTCCCGTGTTTTCCTTCAGGCTGCTCCCTGCCAGCCGAGCCTGCTGCCTCTTCCACAAGTCCCTGTGTGTTCCAACCTCAGGCCGCAGGGACGGTGGGTGTGGGCCAGGGGCTGCCGCCTCGCAGGGCTGTCCTCGGTGGGGCTGTGGTGCATGACACGCCAGGGACCAGCACTGGAGCTGTGTGGCCTTGCTCTTCCATGAAGAGCTGCTCCAGAGACTTCCTGCTTCCCAGTGTGGCCACAGGTGTGCACCGGAGGAGGACACTGAGGTGATGATGGGGGTGGTGTGATGTTCAGAGCACCGGCTTGTGGGTTCGCTGCCCCTTCAGGTCCGGATTGTGCCCGACCCCGGGCACCCCTTCTCTTCCTAGTGGCTTGCTCCCTGCAAGGTGAGGTGATGGGCTCACTGGACCTGTGGCTTGGTAGGTCTGACAGAGCCTGCCATCGTGGCAGCCCTGGCTGCTGGGCCACCTGGTTGGCTATGATCACGCACACTCTGTCTCCCAGGGCCAGTAGTGCACCAAGAGCCATTCTCAAAATGTGTAATTGTCTGCTCCTGCCAACAGGGCATTGCTTAAGGCCTGGGGACCTGCCTTAAGACACTGCTCCACCCGCTGTCTTTCCTCACCGCAGATACCTCTAATATCATAGGCTTCCTGAGTTGTGTGGCCCAAGTGGCAGGGCCTCTGCAGCCTAGAAGAGGGTTGAGATGTGAGGTGGTCACAGTAGAAGCTGCGGCCAGTCCCTGAGGTGCTCTGAAGCTCGGGAGGCCCTTTAGAGTGCTGCGGATCCAGGGAGGGCACTGGGCCCTCGGACCCATGCACGGACTAGCATTGCATGTGGACTGCCCCCGGAAAGGACTTAACCTCAGGCAGGGGGATCTCATGTGAAAGCTGTCAGCTGCCAACTTCTCTCCCTTCCCTTTCCAATTTTTGATTATTATATTTAGTTGCCAGTATTTATAATATTTGTATTATTCTGTAATAATATTTGTTTTAATGTTAGTCCTATTCTTGCCACCCCCGCTTATTATTATTATTATTTTTTGAGACTGAGTCTTGATCTGTGGCCAGGCTGGAGTGCAGTGGTGCAAACTTGGCTCACTGCAACCTCTGCCTTCTGGGTTCAAGCGATTCTCCTGCCTCAGCCTCCTGAGTAGCTGGGACTACAGGTGCGTGCCACCATGCCTGGCTAATTTTTGTATTTTTAGTAGAGGTGGGGTTTCACCATATTGGCCAGGATGGTTTCGATCTCTTGACCTCATGATCTGCCTGCCTCAGCCTCCCAAAGTGTTGGCATTACAGGCGTGAGCCACCACACTCAGCCCACCCCTGCTTTTTATTGAGACAGGGTCTTGCTATGTTGCCCAGGCTGAAGTGCAGTGGCTTGATCATGGCTCACTGCAGCTTCAACCTCCTGGGCTCAATTGATCCTCCCACCTCAGCCTCCCAAGTAGCTGGGACTACAGGTGTGTGCCACCACACCTGGCTAATTTTTGTATTTTTTTTGTAGATATGGGATCTCACTATGTTGCCCAGGCTGGTCTCGAACTCCTGGGCTCAAGTGATCCTCCTGCCCTCAGCCTCCCAAAGTGCTAGAATTACAAGTGTGAGCCACCACAACCGGCTTCTTTTTTGCAATAGTTTTTCCTGTTATGTTTGGTTGGCTGACATTCATTCTTTGGTAGTTTCTAAAGACAAACTTACGGAAAACAGGAAGCTGAGGCTTTTTAATCTTTTACCTTAGCTCCTGAATGACAGCTTGGCTGTATATAAAGTTCTCAGGCTATTTGTTCTTTCCTTGAGCACATTTATACATTACTCCACTGTCTTCCAGCATTGAACACTGATGGGCAGAGCCTTGGCGTCAGCCTCATTCACTCCCTGCTGCCTCTACTTATGGGTGACTTGAACTTTTTACCTTGATGTACACAGGCTTTTTGTTTTCTTCTTCTTTTCTTTTTTTGAGACAGAGTCTCACTTTGTTGCCCAGGCTGGAGTGCAATGGCGTGATCTCAGCTCACTGCAACCACTGCCTCCTAGCTAGGGTTCAAGCTATTCTCCTGCCTCAGCCTTTTGTTTAGCTGGGATTACAGGCACACACCACCATGCCCAGCTAATTTTTGTATTTTCAGTAGAGATGGGGTTTCGCCATTTTGGCCAGTCTGGTCTTGAACTCCTGACCTCAGGTGATCCACCCGCCATGGCCTCCCAAAGTGCTGCGATTACAGGCGTGAGCTATACAGGCTTTTCGGAATATGCCTCAGTGTTGAATGCTTTGTGTTAATTTTTTCTCGGTAGATTTATGTCTTCTCCTAGTTCTGGAACAGTTTCTTGAGTTATATTTTTAAACATTTAGTTTGTCTTATTATTTTTGTTTTCATCTTATACCTAAATTGGGCCACCATTGCCATTTATCCGTAGCAGTTAGTTTCTCTCTGATTTTTTTTTTTCTAGTTATTTGCTTCCATTTTCTTTTTCCTGCTTTCCTAATTCTCTCTTCTGCGGCTCTTCCTGGGTTTTTGGCAATGCTTAGTCTCCCTTGTGTTACTTCCAATTTGCTTTTATTTTTGTGATTTTCTTTCCTTCTACTTCTTTTCCAAGGTCTGCCAGTCATTAAAAAAATACACTATTTCCTTATCAAATATTTTCTGTGTCCTCGTATTTTCTCTTTGTAGGGGTTTGAATCTCCTGCATCATATTGGCAGTTGCTTCAACAATATGAAAAAGTTCATGATGAAATAGTTGTTCATAATTTTCACTTGTTTCGCTATAGGGTACTTGCACAGATAAGGACAGACATTTCTTTAACAGGGACCAAATATATTCTCTTACCTGAAGGAACCAAAAATCCAGACAGAAGATATAAAACCACGGATATCAAGCAATGAAGATGGGAAACCAGGGAGCTGAGTCCCGCAGCTGCCCCAGCTTGCTGCGTGCAGGGAGTTTCCAGGTTGTGGCATGGGAGGGAGAACCCAGGAGGAGCCCACAGCCTCCCTGACTTGGGAGGCAGAGCTGGGAATCTGCGAGGCCAAGATGGCTGGATTTTGCAGGGCAGAGTGCTGGAGAGGAGACAGCTGCACAGTAAGAAAGAACTCTGGAGGTCTACAGATGTCCGCATTGAGTATCCAGCTCGGTACAGATGAGCACGAGTGTGAGAAAAGCACCTGAGACTGGGGAAAGAGACACCTGGGATGATCTGAAGCCCACTCCTCAGAGCTCACCTGGGACCTGAGACAGAGCTTGTTCCCCCAGCAGTCAGGCGGAACACACAGAAGGGTGTTGCCTCAGTCATGAAGATAATTTTTGCCTTGAAAACCCCAACTTTTAATCTTGAAAGACTACTGGATAAACGGGGAAAAGCCAGTTTGTTATGAGGATAAATTGACCAGAGACTAAATGCTGACCTGGTCCTGCTTTGCAAAGTTTAAAAGCAAGATCTAAAAGGATGAAACTGTTTTTAAGAAATAAACTATGGCTGGGCGTGGTGGCTCACACCTATAATCCCAGCACTTTGGGAGGCTGAGGCAGGCGGATCAGGAGGTCAGGAGTTCAAGACCAGCCTGGCCAACACAGTGAAACCCCGTCACTACTAAAAATACAAAAATTAGCTAAGCGTGGTGGTGGGTGCCTGTAATCCCAGCTACTCAGGGGGCTGAGGCAGGAGAATGGCGTGAACCTGGGAGGTGGAGCTTGCATTGAGCCGAGATCGTGACACTTCACTCCAGCCTGGGCGAAAGAGCTAGACTCTGTCTCAAAATAAATAAATAAATAAATAAATAAATAAATAAATAAATAATAAAAAGAAACGAGCTATATCCAAAACTCAAGATTATTTTAGGAATACAAAAAAGTCTAGCACCTGACAATCACGTTGGTAATAAAAAAAGTGCCTAGCATGCAAAGGAATAGGAAAATAAGATCCACAATGAGGAGAAAAAATCATCAAAACTGACCCAGAAATAACATAGGTATAGAATGAGCAAACAAGAACATTAAAACAAGGCCGGGTGCGGTGGCTCAAGCCTGTAATCCCAGCACTTTGGGAGGCCGAGACGGGCGGATCACGAGGTCAGGAGATCGAGACCATGCCGGCTAACACGGCGAAACCCCGTCTCTACTAAAAAAACCAAAAACTAGCCAGGGGAGGTGGCGGGCGCCTGTAGTCCCAGCTACTCGGGAGGCTGAGGCAGGAGAATGGCGTAAACCTGGGAGGCCGAGCTTGCAGTGAGCTGAGATCCGGCCACTGCACTCCAGCCTGGGCGACAGAGCAAGACTCCCTCTCAAAAAAAAAAAAAAAAAAAAAAAAAAAAAAAAAAGCCGGGCGCGGTGGCTCAAGCCTGTAATCCTAGCACTTTGGGAGGCCGAGACGGGCGGATCACGAGGTCAGGAGTTCGAGACCATCCTGGCTAACACGGTGAAACCCCGTCTCTACTAAAAAATACAAAAAACTAGCCGGGCGAGGTGGCGGGCGCCTGTAGTCCCGGCTACTCGGGAGGCTGAGGCAGGAGAATGGCGTAAAAACCCGGGAGGCAGAGCTTGCAGTGAGCTGAGATCCGGCCACTGCACTCCAGCCTGGGTGACACAGCGAGACTCCGTCTCAAAAAAAAAAAAAAAAAAAGAACATTAAAACAGTTATAACTGCATTTGATACATTTAAGAAGCTACAGGAAAGATTGAACATGTTAAGTAGTGACATAGAAAATATAAAAAAGACTCAAGTTGAACTTCTAGAAGTAAAAACCACAATGTCTGAGATGAAAAGTAGAATTGATAGGATTAGGAATTCATCCTAACCGAATGGGATTAATAGATTAGACACTGCAGAATAAGTAGTAGTGAAGTTAACTACATGGCAATAGAAAGAATCCACAATGAAACACCAAGAGGAAAAAGAGTCACACAAGGGCTCCTCAAGTAAGAGAAGGTTCCTCCTGCCTGCCGTCGAGCTGGGACATTGGCTTTTTTCTTCCTTCATACTCAAACGGAAACACTGGTTCTTCCTGGGTCTTCCGCCTCCCAGCCTCAGCCTGAAGCTCTCAGTCCCAGCTCTCCTTCCTGCTGGCTCACCCTGCAGATATTCAGATTGGCTGGCCTCCAGAATCACACAGGCCAATAGCTTTTTTTTTCTTTTTTTCATTTTTTCTTTTTTGTGGGCAAAGGGCTGAGATTACAAGTATGAGCCACCACGCCCGGCCCAGTCAATTCCTTATAATAAATCTCTCTCTCTCCCTTTCTCAGAATATATATGTTTTTAGAATATATATATATATATATATATTCTGTTTCTCTGGAGAACCCTAATATAGTATCTTTCCATTTATTTATTTATTTGAGATGGAGTCTTGCTCTGTCACCCAGGCTGGAGTGTGCAGAGATGCAATCTCGGCTCACAGCAACCTCTGGCTCTTGGGTTCAAGCAATCCTCCCACCTCAGCCTCCTGAGTAGCTGGGATTACAGGTGTGTGCCACCATGCCTGGATAATTTTTTTTTTGTATTTTTAGTAGAGACTGGGTTTCACCACATTGTCCAGGCTGGTCTTGAACTCCTGGCCTCAAGTGATCTGCCTGCCTCAGCCTCCCAAAGTGTTAGGGTTACAGGCATGAGCCACCAGTCCCGGCCTTCCATTTGTTTTTGTTTTATTTGATTTCTGTCAACAATATTTAGTAGTTTCAGTGTACCCCCAATCTTTTAGTTTTTTATCCTATTATAAATAGTATTTTATGTCAATTTATGAGTTCTAGCAGAGATATAAGTATATAAATATGTAACATGAAAAGATAAAGTATATACAATGTAAGATACACATAAACCCCACAATTTTTGTGTCCAGTATGTGAACCAGATGCAAGTGGCTCAGCTGTGAGTGAGGGGCGGTGCTGGAGGAGCATGGAGCCGTTCCCCTGACCTCCCACCCCAGGGCTCCACTTCCCTAAAGCAGTGAGGAATTCTGCACCAACTGATTTGAAAATTGCTGGTCTAAAACACTCTAATCAGACATCTTGGGACACTCTTTCCTTCTCTAGATTGATGTGCTCCCAACGAGAAAGTAACTTATAGACTCCCATGGTCCATGTTACATTTATCTTCAAAGTATCAATAAGATTGATTATACAATAGTGTTATCCACTGGGAAATGCTGCTATGAAAATATATGTGCTATAAAAATGCCTCTAGGAAATTTTTGTGAGGTTAGCATGTCCTATTAGTAAGATAATTGTAAGTTCGCAAGTATTTCCTGCTGGACTGTGTGATTATTGTATGTGTCTCAGCATCTGCAATAACAGAAAATGGAAGGTAGGATAATACTCTTACTTTATATTGATATCCTTCTTTGCCGTGTCCTAACCTCTATTTTTTTTTTCTTTTTTGAGACAGTGTCTCACTCTGTTGCCCAGGCTGGAGTGTAGTGACGCAATCATAGCTCACCACAGCCTCAACCTGCTGGACTCAAATGGTTCTCCTGCCTCAGCCTCCTGAACAGCTGGGACTACAGCTGTGCACCATTGTGCTAATTTTTAAATTTTTTGTAGAACTGGAGTCTTCTTATGTTGCTTAGGCTGGAGTCCTGACCTTTTTAAGATCAGAGCCATTACACATATTTACACACACACACACACACACACACGGTGTAGTCCCATGAAAGTGACAGTGCTTCCAATCATTCCTCTGCAAATCTGTAGGAAAAGACACATAGGGCTCAGTTAAGACCCAGCTCTGTGATTGCTGCTTGTATCAATTCTCTTGAGTCTCTATAACAAAATAGCATAGTTTGGGTGACTTAAAAATGGAAATTTATTTCTCACAGTTCTGGAAGCTGGGAATCCAAGATCAAGGTGCTGGCTGATTTGCTATCTGGCAAGGACCCCTTCCTAGCTTGCAGCCAGCCACCACATTGTGTCCTCACATGGAGGAGAGAGAGACAACCCTCATGAGGAGCCTACCCTCATGACCTCATCTAACCCTAACCCCTCCCAAAGGCCCATTGCCAAAGATACAATGATATTTGGGGTTAGGGCTTCACCATATGAATTTGGGGGAGATACAGTTCAGTCCACAGCACTCTCCTTTACTCATTTGTTCATCTCTGATGGGTAGGGAGGAGCTTCTCACTGTCATCAGCCTAGCAAGGCAGATGTCGCCTTGATCCAGTCACAGTTACTCTTTTATTTAAGTTTTTGACTCTTTGTTTACTGTTTAAATCTGAGAGTCAACCTGCTAGATTCCTCATCTGGAATTAGTAGAGCAAGCCTCAGTCCTCCACATGGCACAGATAATGTTCACTGTTCTTCTGTGTCTTTCCCTCCCTACAGAATCACGGCTGTCCCGAGAGCGCACGTGTAGTGCCGTCCTGCTTCTCAACGTTTTTACCTCCAAAACTGATGCTCAAATTGATGGACAAAATGAGCTTGGGATCTGAGGGAAAGACTGTAGAGAACGTGAATAGCTACAGTCAAACCTTGTTCTTTTCTGGAACAAACTGTTATGACTTGGATGAGCCTGATTCCAGGGCATGCTGCAGCTGGAGCTGTGCGTCTGACTTAGTTCTGCTCAGATCTCTCTATCTCTGTTTTGGGGTTAGTTCAGGGGTGTGTGTGTGTGTGTGTGTGTGTGTACACTTGCACACTGTGTGCAGGGGCACAGATGTGAGTTTCAAGGAAAGGTCGCTGTGAAGGCTGTTTCTCTCATGTTATGATCTTGTCCTTGTCCAGGCTACCACCGATATTAGGACTTAAGTTCCACTCTTATCACTTCTTTATTACAGAGAAGAAATGAACAGCCACTCGCCCATATCCTTTAAGTGCACAGCACATGAGACATCCTTTCCTTGCCCAGGCAGTGACTTCAGGAAACCATAGCAGTAAGGCAAGCACAAGGACCCTTTTGTCCTTCTGAAAATTATGGGACTGTCCAGGTTTCGGGTTCTAACATTTTAGTACTTAGGTCATCTACTTTGGAGGCTGGTTAAATAATCTTAGTTAACAGAGGGAAAATGACTTCAAAGTAAGTTGATCATGGATGCTACATATATGTCCCTTCCTTCCTTCCTTCCTTCCTTCCTTCCTTCCTTCCTTCCTTCCTTCCTTCCTTCCTTCCTTCCTTCCTTCCCTTCTTTTCTTTTCTCTTTTCTTTTCTTTTCTTTTCTTTCTGAGACAGAGTCTTGTTTTGTCACCCAGGCTGGAGTGCAGTGGTGTGATCTCAGCTCACTGCAACCTCTGCCTCCCAGGTTCAAGCGACTCTCCTGCCTCAGCCTCCCGAGTAGCTGGGACTACAGGCACACACCACCATGCCTGGCTAATTTTTGTATTTTTAGTAGAGATGGGGTTTCACCATGTTGCCTAGGCTGGTCTTGAACTCCTGACCTCAAGTGATCCACCCTCTATGGCCTCCCAAAGTGTTGGGATTAGAAGCATGAGCCATTGCACCCGGCTAGGATGCTACATATTTTTTTTTTTTTCGAGACAAAGTCTTGCTCTTGTCCCCCAGGCTGCAGTGCAATGGCATGATCTCAGCTCACTACAACCTCCGCCTCTTGGGTTCAAGCAATTCTCTTGCCTCAGCCTCCCAAGTAGCTGGGATTACAGGCACCTGCTACCATGCCCAGCTAGTTTTTGTATTTGTAGTAGAGATGGGATTTCACCATGTTGGCCAGGCTGGTCTCAAACTCCTGACCTCAGGTGATCCACCCGCCTCAGCCTCCCACAGTGCTGGGATTACAGGCGTGAGCCACTGCGCCCGGCCAATGCTACATATATTTTCTAATGATATTATGTGTCATTGTTTGATCATTCTGCTGGTTTTAGTTTTTAATTTAAGTTTCAAAATGTGAAACTTGTGCTCAACATTTACTGAGGTTATTTAAGCCTTTACCTTTATAGAAATAAAGTTTTCCAAAATACTTACACAGGACCAATTTCAATGCTACTTGAATGTCATTGAGGGAAAGGGAAGAGAGTGTGATTCTGGAGCATGCATGGAGGGATGAGCGCTTGCTGACCCACCACTACACATGAGAGTGGGACTCAGATGGCATCTGGTGTCTCTTGACACCTTGAGTTCTGCTGAGTCTGTACATGGGCAAATTTGACAAGCCTTTAACTACACTGACCAAGAAAATAAAAAGAGTGAAGACTGAAATGACTCCAATCAGGGGTATTATTACTGATCTTAGAGAAATAAAAGGGATTATGCCAGCATGCTAGATAACAAAGACAAGTTCCAAGAAAGACACAAACTAAAAAACTAACTCAAGAATAAACAGAAAATCTGAATAGAACCATAAAAAGAAGAGATCTAATTAGTAATTTAAAAAAGAAAAAAAAACTAACTGCAAAGAAAAGCTCAGGCCCAAATGCTTTGCGCTGAACTCTACCAAACATTTACAGAATTCACACCAACCTTTTTTTTTTTTTTGATAACGGAGTCTGGCTCCTTCGCCCAGGCTGGAGTACAGTGGCGCAATCTCCGCTCACTGCAAGCTCCGCCTCCCGGGTTCACACCGTTCTCCCGCCTCAGCCTCCCGAGTATCTGGGACTACAGGCGCCCGCCACCATGCCTGGCTAATTATTTTGTATTTTTAGTAGAGACGGGGTTTCACTTTGTTAGCTAGGATGGTCTGATCTCCTGACCTTGTGATCTGCCCACCTCGGCCTCCCAAAGTGCTGGGATTACAGGTATGAGCCCCTGCGCTGGGCCCAACAAATCCATTTATAAATGTTAATAGATGGTATGTCAATACCATTGTACACTTAAAAAACAAAAATAAAACGTGCATTTCTTACAGCCTTGGAGAAGTTCCATCATTCTTGTGTTTACATATTTTTAAAACACGATAAATGGATTTATTCTACATGTAATGCTCCATGGCTTGCTTTTTTGTTTTTTTGAGTCTGAGTCTCGCTCTGTCGCCAGGCTGGAGTGCAGATGCGCGATCTCGCCTCACTGTAACTTCCGCCTCCTGGGTTCAAGTGATTCTTGTGTCTCAGCCTCCCAAGTAGCTGGGATTACAGGCGTGCACCATCACACCCGGCTAATTTTTGTATTTTTAGTAAAGACAGGGTTTTACCATGTTGGCCAGGCTGGTCTTAAACTCCTGACCTCAAGTGATCCACCCTCTATGGCCTCCCAAAGTGCTGGGATTACAAGCATGAGCCACTGTGCCTGGCCCCCTGTTGGTTTTGTAGAAACTGTTGATAAATGTTGGCTATTAATCCATTGGTTTTATGTGCATTGAAAACTGTTTCTCCTAGCCTGTCACTTTTCACGCTGCTTATATTCTATTTCATCATTCAAAAGTTCTAGTCGTCCGCATATGGCAAGCATTTTCTCTTCCGTTCTAGTACTCTTTCCTTTCTTCGTAGCATTGATTTGAACCTCAGCTTTGTCTTTTTTGTTTGTTTTGCGATGGAGTCTGGCTCTGTCGCCCAGGCTGGAGTTCAGTGGTGTGATCTTGACTCACTGCAACCTCCGCCTCCAGGGTTCAAGCAATTCTACTGCCTCAGCCTCCCGAGTAGCTGGATTACAGGCACCCACTACCACACCGGGCTACTTTTTATAGTTTTAGTAGAGATGTGGTTTCACCATGTTGGTCAGGCTGGTCTAGAACTCTGACCTTGTGATCCGCCTGCCTTGGCCTCCCAAAGTGCTGGGATTACAGACCTGAGGCCCAGCCAGCCAGGCCCGAATGTCTTGTCTTCTTCCTGCTTGAACAAGATGTTGTTAGTGGTTGTGTTTGCTGAAGCCCTCCATCAGAGGTTGACTCTCACGTAAGGAAGTTTCTGCTCTTGCATGGTTAGTTTGCCAATGGTTTTGATTAGGCACAGATGTGACTTTTTATCCATGTCCTTCATGGAGTGACCTGCCTTGGGTGTGTCTCATGCTTCACAGGCCAGTAAAAATGCAGTTGGCTGCCAAGGAATTGGTTGCTTCATGGCTTTGGCCTCTGTATGGGCTTCTTCGCAGGGGGACTCCTGCACTCTCACACCCCACTTTCCACCCACGAGGTGGAGGCAACCCTAGGCGGGATCTCTTCTGCCTGGAAACTCAGATTGTCACCCCTCAGTTGTTCCTGTGGGGTCCTGGGGTTGCTGCCTGCTCTATCTGGCCTTTCCTTTCCATCCAGGAGCCCAACCACTCATAGTCCTCATTTGCCAGGCCCTCTGGCCTAGGTGAATGAAAGCCCTCTGGCCTCCAGCGAAAACTCTGTAGCTGGAGGATGGGGTGGGCCACACTCAGGCCATAGGGACTAAGGTGGGGTAGAAGGGTCTTTCCAGGGACACCGCTGTGTGGGGCAGGCAAACACACAGGCATTCATGATAGCCTCCTTCCTATTGACAACCATATTGACAACCTAGGCTTCTGGCCTCCCAGGCCCATCGAGGACTTCTTCTCCCCTCCTGCAGAGCACCCCCTTTCCTGTTATTTCTGCAAGTCCCCAGATAGGCAGCTTATATGTGCTCACAGGCATATTTATGATTCCAGCCCCACTGCTCCTTAGAGAATGTCCCAGTGTGTGCTGAGGCGGCCTGGCCGATTC
Organism: Macaca thibetana thibetana; assembly: GCF_024542745.1. Lineage (NCBI taxonomy): Eukaryota > Metazoa > Chordata > Mammalia > Primates > Cercopithecidae > Macaca > Macaca thibetana. The sequence goes on along the minus strand of NC_065585.1, from coordinate 96,649,970 downwards.
TTCCATGGCTGCCGGGGTCCAGCAGCCCTGGGTCTGTTCAGCAGTGTGTGGAATGGCCCCTTCTGCCTGTGACGTCCTCCCTCGAGAGCAGGGAGCATCATGAGGCCGTGTGAATCACAGCTCAGGAAATCAAAAGGGCAAGGCAAGAGTGTAAAGCTTTGCCACCATCTTTTTTTTTTTTCCCTACTACAAATCCTGAAACTATATTGGCTGTGTTTTTTATAATCTTAGTGGGTGAGAGATGTAACATGACGAGTTGAGGAATGACATTTTTGGCATTGCACTAGAATGGTAGATGCCACCATTTGCCTTTTTCTTTCTTTTTTTTTTTTTTTGAGATGGAGTTTCACTCTGTCGCCCAGGCTGGAGTGCAGTGGCACGATCTCGGCTCACTGCAAGCTCTACCTCCCGGGTTCACGCCATTCTCCTGCTTCAGCCTCCGGAGTAGCTGAGACTACAGGCACCCACGACCACACCCGGCTAATTTTTTTGTATTTTTAGTAGAGACGGGGCTGGTCTCGATCTCCTGTCCTTGTGATCCACCCACCTTGACCTCCCAAAGTGCTGAGATTACAGGCGTGAGCCATCACGCCAGGCCCATTGGCTGTTTTTTTTTTGTTTGTTTGTTTTTGTTTTTTTTTTAAAGACAAGGTCTTGGTCTGTTGCCCAGGCTGGAATGCAATGGTGCAAACACAGCTCACTGCACCCTTGACCTTCCAGGGTCAAGCCATCCTCCTGCCTCAGCCTCCCAAGTAGCTGGGACTACAGGAGCATGACATCATGCCTGGCTAATTTTTGTAATTTTTGTAGAGACAGGGTTTCACCATGTTGGCCAGGCTGGTCTTGAACTCCTGGGCTGAAGTGATCTTCACCGCTTGGCCTCCCAAAGTGCCGGGGTTACAGGCGTGAGCTACCATGCCTGGCCAGCATTGGCTTTTGATGTTAGGAGCTTTTGCAGTCCTTACCTCCAATACCTTGTTTGACACCAGAATTTTCTTTTCTTTATTAATATGAGGAGGGGAAGGGAGGTAGTCACAGGGTAATTTGAAGTAGTTACAAAAAACTGTTTTGCACTGTGTTAATCTGGGTTCTCCAGATAAACAGAATTTAACACTTGTAGGTTATAACACATGAAACAAACTTGTGCAGATATGTTTGGACTAAACAGTAAGACTTCATCGAATGTATGAGCAAGTAGGAAGTGAGATTGTGTGCACTGTTGGGAAGGCTTGATATAAGAAATGTCACTTCTTCCTGATTAATTAGTACAATACCAATCAAATATCAACCGACTTTTGTTAAACATGAGATGTTGATCCTAAGATTATCATGGAGACTCTAACAGCTGTAAACAGTAAAAACCCAATCTGGAGAGGAAGTACCGAGAGAGTATTATTACTACCAGATAGCAAGTCCCTTTATACGATTATGTAATTAAGAGACAGAAATAGGAAATAGCTCAATTAAGCAGAGGAGAAAAAGCCCAGAGACAGACTCACATGTGTATGGAAACTAGATCCAAGGCAGAGGGATCTTTGAGAACTCCTGGGGAAGAATGGACTCTTCCATACGAGGCGCCAGGAGAAGTTATGCAGACAGGAAATGAATGAGATTCCTCGTCACACTCAAAAACCAGTTCCAGACAAATGCAGGCCTACGTGTGAAAAGCAAAACTAAAACTTTGAGAGAAAAAATATAGCAGACTCTTCTGGGTTGATTTGTGTCCCTCCAAGAAGATCTCCTGAAGTCCTAACTCCCAGTGTCTCAGAATGGGACCTTATTGGGGAATAGGGTCTTTACAGAGAAAGCCAAGGTAAGATGAGGTCATTAGGGTGGGCCCTAATCCAATATGGACTGGTGTCCTTATGAAATGAGGAGATCTGGAGGCGGACTCGACAGAAGCCTCTATGCCCATAGTACTGAGAGCGTCTGAGTATACATGGGGATTTGGAAATGCTTTCCTCTGGGGAGAAGGGTGGTGCATGGGCTTCAATGTGATCCGTGAAGTCATGTTCATTAGAAAAGGAAGTAAAGGCTGGGTGCGGTGACTCATGCCTGTAATCCCAGCATTTTGGGAGGCTGAGGCGGGTGGATTGCTTGAGCCCAGGAGGTTGAGCCCAGCCGGGGCAACATGGCAAAACTCTGTTTCTATGAAAAGTACAAAATGAGTTGGGTGTGGCAATGAGCACCTGTAGTCCCAGCTACTCAGGAGGCTGAGGTGGGAGGATCACTTGAGCCCGGGAGGCGGAGGCTGCAGGAAGCCAAGATCATGCCACTGCACTCCAGCCTGTTGACAGACTTTGTTTCATAAAAAGAGAAGAAAATATGACAAAATAATATTTATCTTATTGTCCATGTTCTTCTTTACGCTTGAAATAGCTCAGTAAACAAATAGCTAGAACATCCTGTTGAATTCTCAGCTGGCAAATGACCATGAGGATGTGGGGGTGGGGTGGGACGTCTCACTTCTTTTTTTCCTTTTTTGTTTTTTTGAGATGGGGTCTCACTCTCACTCAGGCTGGAGTGCTGTGGCGCAATGGTGAGACTCACTGAAGCCTCGAAATCCTGGGCTCAGGTGAGCCTCCCACTTCTGCCTCCTGACTTGCTGAGACTACAGCCATGCCACTGTGCCTGGCTAATTTTTTTAAAAAATTCTTTTTTGGAGATGAGGTCTCACTGTGTTGCCCAGGCTGGTCTCAAACTCCTTGGCCTCAAATGATCCTTCCACCTTGGCCTCCCGAAGTGCTGGGATTACAGGTGTGAGCCACTGTGCCCAGATCCAGGTTTCACCTTCTAGTAGGAGGCCAGGCCGGCCTTGGTGGAGGTGAGAAGGGAAGCCCAGGAGGAGCGGGAGCAGCCAGGGTGGTGGGAGGGGTCAGAGCCCATGGGCTGGTCAGTGAGGACACTGTTTTCCCCCTGAGAGACATAGGCAGCCACTTCAGGGTCCTGAGCTGAGGAGGGACATGTGCGGACACACATTTAGCACTGTCCCCCTGGCTGCAGCATTGAGGGGCGAGAACGGCCCTGGACGACTGCAGGGTCAGCGCATGGAGGAGGGAGAGGTGCTCGGGCGTGGGGAGCGAGAGACGCTCAGATAAGTGCCTCTTCTTGCATTTCAGATGTGGGCCTGGCCTATGCCTTGCACCTTTCTGTCTGGCGTGGAGTTTCATCTCCTTGAAGGCTAGGATCCCTAGGATGGTATAAACAGAACAGGGCTCTGGAACACCAGAGGACTCAGGAAACTCACAAGTGACTTTTCCTTATGCTGTGACAAAATGGTTCTCTGCAGCATTTTGAGCTTAAGATGAATTCGTACAGCACTTGGATTTTACTTTTGACTACTTTGTGAAAGCGTCCCTGTCAACGTGATGCAGCTGTAGGATGAACTTGCTGCCAGAGCACTTCCCTGGAGGCCTGGCCTCCAGCCCCAGCCGCTCCCCGCCTGCATGGTGCTGATGTTGCCTGGGCAGCCCCCAAGTCTCCCCAGACGCTGTATATTTTAATAAAAATATTAGTGGATTTTTTTAGAACTCATAAACACCATGTTAGTCTCCTTTTTTACATTTTTAATGGGACTCACAAGAAATCTGGCTTACAAATAGGGTGAAACAAGGTGATATTTGACACAGAAATAGCAGTGCCCGTAGATGCCGAGACCCTTTCAGAAGCTGGACATTGAAGGTAAACGTGCTGAGGTCTGCGTGAGTTGTTATTTGTAAAGTGCTGGACATGAGCACTGGCCTTCTGAAATGTCATCTGCTAAACCAAGAACAGAACAGGCCTTTCTCTCGGGAGGTTTTTATAAGCTGAAGACCCGCGGCAGGACAGAGTGCACTACACAACATAGAGAACGCACGGCCAAGACCGCCTGTGGGTGGTCTCCGCGCGGGACCAGGGGAGCCCATGCTTCCCTTATGGAGAGTCAGACATGGAGCCGATGGAACTTTGGAAAATCTTTTTTATTTCCCCAGTTTAGTCACTAGGAGGAGCATGCACATAGCAAGTCCGTGTTGCTTTGTAAATCCTGATGAATTTCCAGAATCATACTTTTAAGATTAAGTTGAGTAAGTTCTGAGCTCCGATTCCCCATCCATGGGTGACTGTTCTGTTTAGAAACGGTTTCATTGGCTGTAAGAACTAAATGAGATTATGATAAAGAGGGTGCAGAAACCATAGCGAAGCCTGTAAGTTTTGCACTTGCTCCACGGGCCAGCCCTACTTTAGTGATGGAATTGACTGAAAGTCAATTGTAATTTGGGTCACTGTGTCAGGTGCTTTACATATCTGTTCCCTATACCCAGGATATTTGTGCAGCTTCTCCTGGGCATGTTTGGAACTGAGAGAGAAAGAAATGTAGGTGTGTCGGGTTTCAAAATATGCTGTGTAGGAAACATGCCTTGTTTTGATCAGTCACTTTCCTAGTTCTTATACATATCTGGGGGGGATTGTTTTCTTTCAACTGAGTTTTACCAAATCTGGAAGTGATTTTTTTTCTGTGTGCAGCTTATTGGGTTATCATAAGGTTGAAATATTTTGAAAATGTGGAAGATAAAAGTGATTTTTTAAGGTGGTGGGATAGTAAGTGTACTACAAATTACTTTCATTAATGTTGGAATGGTTTTATTAGGGCAATACTAACAATACTAATGGCTTGAGAGATTTTTTTTTCTTCAATTTTAAAATCAAGTGCTTTTTCTTGGCTGTGTCAGGTAGGGATGAATTTGTACAGCATGTGGATTTTACTTTTGGCTGTGTGTTACGAGAGGGTTCGTGTCACTGTCGTGTAGCTGCAGGATGAACTGGTTGCTGGAGCAGTTTCTCCTGGAGGTGGGGCCGTACAGGCTCTTCTCCCGGGTGTGCCCTGGGAGGAATCATCCCTACACCCCCTTCTCCACATCGCCTGTAACATTTGTATTTAATAAGTAGCAAAAATATATCTAAACACAAGAATGTCACTTTCATTGCATGGGGAACCTGCAGCTTTTTCTTCCCTTCCTTCCTTCCTTCCTTCCTTCCTTCCTTCCTTCCTTCCTTCCTTCCTTCCTTCCTTCCTTCCTTCCTTCCTTCCTTCCTTCTCTCTCTCTCTCTCTCTCTCTTTCTTCTTTTTTTTGAGACAGGGTCTCGCTCTGTCACCCATGCCTGAGAGAAGTGGCACAAACACAGCTCACTGTGTTTTCTCTCGGGAGAAATTTAAGAGGATCACTGACCTCTCCGGCTCAAGCCATCTTCCCACCTCAGCCTCCCAAGTAGCTGGGACTACGGAAGTGCACCACTGCACCTGGTTAATTTTTGTATTTTTTTGGTAGAGACCGGGTTTCACCATATTGCCCAGGCTGGTCTCTTGGGCACAAGATCCGCCTGCCTTGGCCTCTCAAAGTGCTGGGATTACGGGTGTGAGCTACTGTTCCTGGCCCTATTTGTTTTTTAATATGAGGTTGTGTTGTATTGCAATTGTAATCAATAGAGTAGATATAATTTTGAATTATGTGTTTAAACATGTTTTCAAGTCTTGTATGACATTGCATTAACTTACAGATTCATTTTTTGATATTCATGATATGCTTTTAAAGTACTTTATATGTGCTTTCAAAAATCAAACTCATTATTTTCCAAATTACCATGAAAATAGTAACACTGTGTGATGCAGTGGGACTCAATCAATGCTACCTTTTTGATTTCAGGGATTTCTTTTATGTGCTGGGTGACGGGTATTGTTTTCTGTTGAAGTCAGTGCTCCTTTGAAATATGTTACTGTGTCTGACAAATTCAGACATTTTAAAGTTCTCCATCCTCTGCAAACATCCAGATTTTCTCAAAGGCTTTTACTAAAATGTTTCCATTCCCAGTGGCTAAGTATGTGTGGGAAGGGGAAGAGCAGAGAACCTTTTACATCAGATGAATGGTTTTTAAGAATGTGTTATTCTTGAAAGTAATAGCTTTACTTCATGACAGTAGACCTGACCCCACGACATGAAACTTTTCTATTTCAGAGCAGGATAGAACCCTGTTGCCCGGGATGGGGAATTCAGCTTGGTTTGCTCCATTTGCCTGCACTGGCCTAGAGAAGGAAATGGGGTATTCAAATCAGTGTTTCACAGCAAATGGGGGTGGGGGGCTTTCTTCCACCTGGAGGAAGGGGTAGTAGAGACAGACTCTGTAGAACAGCTCCCCCATTCCCCTCAACCTGAGCAGAAGCAGAGAACATGGCGAGTCCTTTGCAAAGTGAGTCCAGGCTGTGATTTGGCTGTTTGCTGGTTCTTGGGAAACTGGCCGCAGCTGTGAGCCCTCAGGGCCAGGGTGGAGGCTCTCCTGACTGCAGCATAAGTGGAATGGAATAAAGGTGAATCTTCTTCTGAAGTTAAGCGTTGAATTCTCAGGTGGAGATCACTGAGGCTGTTCAGCGTGAAAGTACCATTCACAGAAAGTCCCGTTCACATGTCAGAGGCAGGCGGCAGCGACCAAGTAGGTGCCTAGATCCTATTTATTCATTGGGGGGCCTGTGACTTGCTCAGAAGCGTTTTAGAGACCACAAACAATGCTCTCAGCTCTCAGATGAGGAAAGAACGTTTCTGTGATGGGCAGATAACGTTTTACATTACTTGTTCCCTGTAGTGAAATGTCATCTGCGATACAAAGGTTATGTTTTTCTTAAGGTGGTCTCTTTTGCCATTAAATGAAGCTATGTGCCCCTGCCGTGACCTCTCTGCTCCCAAGGTCTGCTTGGCTGCATCTGTCTTGAGCAGAATCTTTGCTTCCATAAATACTCCTTCCATTCTGTTGCCTCTCATCTCTAAGATCTCTGCATCCCATAATCTGATTTTCCATCTACTGACGCATTATGATCACACGGGATGTTCACTGTGAACCCCAGGAGTCTAGAAGAGAGACAGCTGTTTTAGAAGAGTAAGATATTAAAAAGTTGAATTCTCAAAGAGCAAGTGCGTTCCAGACCCGGCGTGTACTGGGAGAGTTTCCTGTCTGTTGGTTTGGCCCCCACAGCCATAGGCGCTGCCGGGAAGTGCCTGCAGACCCCTGGCAGTCCTGGTTTAGCTGCAGTAGTCTGCCCTAGATCTCGACTGTGCAGCAGTCAGTAGCCATGTTAGAGGAGTCTTGGTGCACCTATAAATGCCAAATTTTAGTCCCCAGGAAGTGGGTTCTTGTGATCTGGGCCCCTCCTTGACCAAGTACAATCCAAACCAGAGGGCTTTGGAAGATGCCTTGAGTGTTCACCTAGATTTTGAGGCAACTGTTTCTCATTGCAGTCAATATTCCTTTGAAATATTTTCCCTTGTCTGACAAATTCATCCCTTTGGTTCGTTGCTGGTGGCAGGCTTGGTGGCCTGGGAGGTAGAGGTTGCAGTGAGGCAGAGGTTGGTGGCCTGTCCCGGCTTCTGCTGCCTGGTGTGGTAGCTGAGGGTGCTTTGGCTGTGAAACCACAAGCCTGAGGTTCAGTTTTTGCTGGATGGAATTGTGGAGAGCTGAGGCCCCTTCTCTTAAGCCGTTCAGATTTATGGACTGTGGCCCCAAGAGAAGGAGAGGGGGAGATTTAAGCTGCTATTTGGATAATGGAGCCAACCCCCAAGACACTCAGCTTAGATTACTTGGGTGATTTATTTGAGGTCCGGGCATCTGGTCTGAGGTGGGGGCTCCTGGAGACACACTCAGCCCTGCCCTTCTGGCAGAAGTGGGCTGAGCCCTCCCCAGCTGAACACACCACGTGCTGCAGATGAGCGAGCTTAGATTTGCAAAGGGTTTGAACACTCCCTGGTGAAAGGCGCCGCATGAGTCTGGACATTCAAATGCTCGTTTTACCAAATGGCTCCAGAGACACAACAAGACAGAGATGCCATGAACAAGCTTAGGGTCCAGGGCCCCTCGGAGTCCAAGATCCAGCTTCCCTGGTCACCAGAAGTGACTATCAGATTCCAGGAACACCAGGCCTTACCTGTTTTGTGGCATTCATCAAGCATATTTACATTAAATAAATGCATATAGAAAGCTCGAGGGGGGGGAATAATTTGTTGTTTTCAGTTTTGCTCTATTGAGTCCAAGGTTACTGGAGGAATTCACTGCCCTGCCTGGTGCTGGGCACCTTCAGTTCTCTTAACGAACGAGTTGTAACAAAACCAGGTGCTTAGAAGTAGATTGAGTTTATTTTGTTGGTTTAAGCAATTGGCTGATTTTAGCATTAGGATTCTCTCATTTCAAATCTTTTTTTTTTTTTTTTTTTTTTTTTTTTTTTAACAAAGCTTCAGTGTACTTCCTGAAAAGGTAGAGTCCAGAAGATGTTCTAACTCAAATGAAATCAGGGACTGCTTCTCTGCTTTGTTGAAGTCAATAGATAAAGTTTATCATGCTGTTTTTACTAAAGAGTAGCTGTTGGATTTAACCTTGGTTCATGTTCATGACAGCTTTTGTTGTTTTTAAATTTTTTTCTTTTTTCTTTCTTTTTTTTTTGAGACAGAGTCTTGCTCTGTTGCCCAGGCTGGAGTGCAGTGGTGTGATTTTGTCTCACTACAACCTCCGCCTCCTGGGTTCAAGCGATTCTCCTGCCTCAGCCTTCTGAAGAGCTGGGACCACAGGGACACACCACCATGCCCCACCGATTTTTGTGTTTTTAGTAGAGGCGGGGTTTCACCATGTTGGCTAGGTTAGTCTCGAACTCCTGACCTCAGATGATATGCCCATCTCAGCCTCCCAAAGTGCTGGGATTACAGGCGTGAGCCACTGTGCCCAGCCCAAATGCTTGTCATTTCTTTTTTTTTTTTTTTGAGATGGAGTCTTGCTCTGTCGCCCAGGCTGGAGTGCAGTGGCACCATCTCGGCTTATTGCAAGCTCCACCTCCCGGGTTCATACCATTCTCCTGCCTCAGCCTCCTGAGTAGCGGGGACTACAGGCGCCCGACACCACGTCCAGCTAATTTTTTGTATTTTTAGTAGAGACAGGGTTTCACCGTTTTAGCCAGGATAGTGTCAATCTCCTGACCTCATGATCTGCCTGCCTTGGCCTCCCAAAGTGCTGGGATTACAGGTGTGAGCCACCGCGCCCGGCACTTGTCATTTCTTTCCACTGGAAACATTGGGACTGCTGTAGCTATTTTGAAAGACACAGTGGGTTGCTGTTCGCCATGGTCACCCTACTGATAGGCTTTGGGCTCAGGCACCCCCTGCGGTGCTGGCCCGGCTGCCACACTGAGCAGGAGGGCTGTGCTGCGCTCATTTTCAGTGTCCCTGGTGCCTGACCAGGGCCAAGTTGAGGAGCACACCCACTGTGTCAGACGAGCTCTGTGTGCATTTTATTCTTTGTGTGTGGAGCTGGTGCCATCCACCCCTGGCAGTAGACACAGTCTGGCTCTTCCCTGCATGGCACCTATGCTTCTGTATCCCCTGCCCCCTGCCCGCTTCTCGCTGGTTGGCGGAGACTCAGGCTGAGGCCTCTGTGCCGAGGTGGCCCTCAGAAGGGAAGGTTTGCCCACTGAGGTCTGCGCTCCCACGAGTAGCCAGGGACTCCTCCTCCTCTGTGTGCAGGTGTCCCTTTTGTTCTCTGAAATTAGCTGGAATCCAGGGCTGATGGAGAACAACCTGGTCTGGGCATCCACAGGACAAGGTTTGAGTTGGGTGGCGTGGGGTAGGGCTGTGAGATGACCAGGGCCAGAGAGAAAGGATGCTGCCTCCTGTTCAGCCTCCATCTGGAATTGGTTGGGAGGGAGAGAGATCCCTGCCCTTTTATCAAGTATCTTTTCTCCCCCCATTTCCTAGTGATCAACAGAAGGGAATACCTGTTCTCATAAAGGAAGAAAGGCCGCTGTGCTCAGCGAAAGGAGGCCTGTTCCATGTGAGCACAGTTACATCTGGATGGAGCTGGGGGTGTGTCTTTCCCCTGTTCTCCTCAAAACCTATTCTCTGGTGGAGAACTTATCACTCACACACGTGTGCATGGTAGACTTTCCTCTGCTCACCCATTTAGCATCTCTGGCAGGTCATTGCTATTTCTTTCAATATGAACCTTAATAAAGTGCAGAGGAAGCATATTCATGTGTTTCTGAAGATAGTCATGAAGGAAAATAGGCAGGGTTTGGGAAGCTGTATGCTTCCGGCAGGTGCAGAACCTTATTTCCTTGGTTAGGGAAGAGCACATGATTGTTAAGGGTGAATTAGGCATGCAAAGAGCTGCGCTGCTGGCTGACTGCTTTCCGCCCGGACCCTGCTGACAGTCGAGGGTCCATTCTAGAATCAAAGTGGGAAGTGGGGGGCACAGGTGCTGGGCTGGGAGGCCTGTGGCATGAGCCATGCCAGGGGCTTGGGGCCGTTCTGCATTTTGTTACTTTCTTCCTTCATCCGTGTTTCAGGTCCAGAGCACAACCTTCTCTCCTAGTGCCTGTCTCTTGGCAAGGTGCTGACGTCTGCAGGGAGAAAGACAGAGTGTGGCCCCAGGTGTATGTGGTCCCCAGAGTTCGTGAACACTGACATGGCCCCACCGCATCCATGCTAGAAATATGACTTCTGCTGGCTTTGAAATGCACTTCTGTTCTGATTATGTCCTCCACTTGGCTCGTCATTTCTTTGTTTAATACATTTGAATGATGCTCATTCTTTGGAAAATAAGAAATGTTTCTGGTAAGTTCAGAATCCCCCCTTGTGTGGTTTATTTATTTATTTATTATTTTTTGAGATGGAGTCTTGGTCTGTCACCCAGGCTGGAGTGCAGTGACATGATCTTGGCTCACTGCAACCTCTGCCTCCTGGGTTCAAGCGATTATCTTGCCTCAGCCTCTGGAGTAGCTGGGACTATGGGTGCATGCCACCACGCCTGGCTAATATTTTTTTGTATTTTTAATAGAGACGTGGTTTCGCCACATTGGCCAGGCTGGTCTCAAACTCCTGACCTCAGACGATCCACTGGCCTTGGCCTCCCAAAGTGCTAGGATTATGGGTGTGAGCCACTGTGCCTGGCCCCCTTTTATAGTTTAGTAGCTTTCATGAGTATGGCAATCTGAAATAATCGCTTTTTGCCCTAACAACCATTAGGAGGAAATAGTGGAAGAGGACACATGACTTCTCTGTGGAAAACCTAGACAGGGTCTGAAACACACTCCGGTCTGAGTCTGTGGGAAGGTGCTGGGTGGGCGTTCACCACTCCATGTTCCTCTGCAGGAGCTAAGGAGAGGAAGGGCCTGGGTTGTTCTGTTGGGTGAGCTGCAAGGCCAGAGGGATAGAGTTAATCATATTACATAATTATTGACCAGGATATGTTTTTTTTTTTCCCCCCTGAGAGGCATTTATGTCTTACCTGAAGCCAAAATATGTCAAAACCTTTTATTACCATTTTACAAACTTGCTTATTTCCCACTGTCTCCTGCAAATACCTTTCCAGCCCTATCTTGTATTAATTTAATCTTCACCTGCTTAAGCTATTTATTGTACTTAGATATAATAGTAATTCGCAATAAGGTCTTTGTGTGCTGGTATTTCTCCCAGAATGCCTGCAGTGGCTCTCCTGGCCCAAGACCCAGCTGTGAGGTCCCATCCTTAGTGGCCACGACCCCATCACCAGCTCTGTCCTGCACCCCCACATGAGTGATGTATCCACACATTGTGTTTATCCAGTCATCCGTTGACTAACATTCGGGCCATTTCCACCTTTTGGCTGTTGTGAATAATGCTGCTGTAAACATGTGTGCACAAGTCTTTCTCTCAGTGCCTGTTTTCACTTCTTCTGGGTATTAGAATTGCAATTGTAAAGTAAATTCCTTAAAGGAAGGAGTTGCGAAGTGTGCTTATTTGTATTGCCCATGGAATTAAACTCCAGTGCTCTCAGTGGCTTGCGTGGTGCGCACCTTTTCCCTGCCCTTCTATCTGTCTCCACCTCAATCTCATTACTTCCCTGGCTCCTTCTTGGAAGGATCCTCTTATATTTCTGGTTACTAAGATTTGCTTTCTTATAGAAGCGATAATCTTAATTGATGCATTTTCCACAAATGCCACACAGCCACACATCCACACATTTCTTTCTTTCTTTCTTTTTTTTTTTGGAGATGGAGTCTTACTCTGTCACCCAGGCTGGAGTGCAGTGGCACAATCTCAGCTTACTGCAGCCTCCACCTCCCGGGTTTAAGCGATTCTCGTGCCTCAGCCTCCTGAGTAGCTGGGATTACAGGTGTTCACCACCACGATCTGCTAATTTTTTTGTATTTTTAGTAGAGCTGGGATTTCACCATGTTGGTCAGGCTGGTCTTCACCTGCTGACCTCAGGTGATCCACCCACCTTAGCCTCCCAATATATACATATATATACACATACATATATTTGAGATGGAGTCTTGCTCTGTCGCCAGGCTGGAGTACAAGGACGTGATCTTGGCTCACTGCAACCTCCACCTTCTGGGTTCAAGCGATTCTCCTGCCTCAGTCTTCCGAGTAACTGGTACTACAGGTACATGCCACTACACCCAGCTAATTTTTGTATTTTTAGTAGAGACGGGGTTTCACCATGTTGACCAAGATGGTCTCGATCACTTGACCTTGTGATTCACCCATCTTGGCCTCCCAAAGTGCTGGGATTACAGGCATGAGCCACCCTGCCCTGCCTATGGGTGAATATTTTTTAGGAGAAAAGCACTAAACCTCTCTGATGCATTCGAGTAAACTGGATTTGCCTTGTTCCATTCCCCTTTTGCTAGCATGATTGTTTTTTTCTTTTCAGGGAGAGGTAGAGAAGAAAGAGGAAGCGCCTGTGGGCATCTGGAGTCTGATTAGGCTCCTTGGAGACCCAGCTATATTTGCAAGGGAGCAGCAGCGGCCCAGGCCCCAAAGGCACAGAGAGCTCAAGGCGGAGGAGTTGGCTGGACTCTGTCAAGCTGAGAGCTTCAACCGGGGAGTTTTGAAGATTTGAACAAGACGTGAAGAATGTTTTACAGCCTGTGCTTTAGAAGCGCCTATGCTGTGATTTTCCACGACACCAGACAGGCGCCCAGTGGTTATTTTTCCAAGAGGGCAAATGGACCGTTTCCCTTAATTAGGCCGGAAAATGTTGCTTGATAAGACACCGTAATTCTTGTGCTCACACAGAGGTGATAAGCGTAGATCTAGTGAGGACTGCCTCTTCAGGTGGGCTTCTCTGAGATAACAGAGGAATTTTCCTGCTGTAGCTTCCTGGCACCAGGGACATTAATGAGTCACAGGGTGTCTATGACCCACAGGTACGGGTGATTCCAGGTGACCTCCGCGCAGTCATCCCAGTTTGGTGAGGGGACTGGCAGGTCACGGGACAGCTGAGCGCCCAAAGTGGAGGAGGCGGCCCCAGCAGTGGCCAGAAACAAGTCCCCTGAGTTGAAATGGCAGGACTTGGGCTTGAGGTGAGATGGAGGTCAGGAACTAATTGCAGGGTCTCTTCACCATCCCTGGCCTTGTCATTGCCAGCCCTTCCCGATAGCACCCCCTTTCCTCCTCCTCCTTGACATCCCTGAAAACTTTCTCTGGGAGCAATTGAAAAAGCTTACGGTGGATGCTGAATATGAGGGCGTCTGCAGCTGCGTCAGGATGTGGTCTGAAGGAGGAGCATTTGGGAGGAGAGGGAGAGGCCGTGGAGTGGAGATTCAAAATAGCCTCCCCTTCCCCTTACCCCCAACACACAGTAGGACCTGGCTGGCTTGCAGTGGAAAGCACGCTGGGCCGAGGCCAAGGGCAGAATGCGGAACACCGTGGAGGGTGGCGGCCAGGGGTCGTCCCGCTTCTCCCTATTGCTCCTTCCCTGCCCGCCTCTCCTAGTGATGAGCGGCCTGGCCGTGCTCCTTTACTCCCATGCTCCAACACTTAGGAAATGATAGTGTGTGTCTGGTCCACCGGGTGAGAGTGCCCGGGGGTCGGAAGCAGCTACTTGAGCGCGGGCCTTGGGCATGGCAGGGAGGTGGCACCCTTTTCCCCCTCCATCAGGTTCAGTGAGAATCAAGTGGTTCCTACGGAGCCTCTCGGTTTCCTTTATTTTTGTAATTTTGAAAATATGCATAACATGCACTTAACTATGTGTATAATGCCCGTAAACTCAGTTTCCAGTTTAAGTAAATGGCCACCATCCCGTTTGAGGTCTCTGGGTCCTTCCGGAGCCGTCCCTTTCTTCTGTCCCCTGCAAGTACTATATCCTAAATTTTGTGTTTATCCTTCCCTTGATTTTCTTCACAGTTTTCCCACACGTTTGTTGTTTTAAACAATAGCTAGTTTGGTTTTTCTTTTTTTTGAGTTTAAAATAAACAGAATCATACTTTATATATTATTCTGTGATTTCTAGTTTCATTCAGTTCTGTGTGTCTCTGAGATTTATCCATGTTTTTTGTGTAACTGTGATTTATCTACTTTCCTTGCCTTCTGGATTTCAGTTGAAGGAGTATACCATCCTTTTGTTACGGACATTGGATTGGCGCCTGGCTTTCTGCTACTACAGAAAGAGCCACTGTGCCCACTGTCTTCCATTTCTTCCTGCACAGACACAGCAGGTCTCCAAGGCCCTTATTTCCCCAGGGGTTGAGTTGTGGGCTCATAGAGCACATGCTTTCTTCACATTTTCTAGACTGCTCAGTTGATTTCCAAATGGGTTGTAACAATTACTTTCTATTGGGCGTGTGCACAGAGTTCCAGATCCTTCCCAAGCATTGGTATTGTCAACGTTAAAATCTTTGCCAGTCTGCTGGGTATGAAATGGTTTTTTGTTGTGGCTGTTAATGAGCTTGTGTGTTTTCATGTACTTACAACCGTTTTTTATTTCTCTCTGTGAAGTGTTTTCAAGCCTTTCCCCATTTCATCTCAGAGTTGTTTACTAATACAGTTCTTTATATATATGTTATAGACAATAATCCTTTGTCAGTTACAAGTGTGACAAAATTTTCTCCCAGATAATTGTTTTTTCATTCCCTTTATAAGGTCTTTTTAGAATAGAATTTAAACATTTTAGTTCAGTAGAAATCATCAATCTTTCCCTTTATATTTTTGCTGTGGTATTTTAAGAAATTCCTCACTGTCTTGATGTGTTCATATTTTGCCTTTTAAATTTTGTGTTTTTTGCCTTTCTCCTTTGTCTTCAATATACTAGAATTGATTTTTGTACATGGCGTGTGCCAATAATCTAATACCCATATGTGCAATCAATGTCCCACCACCATTTATTGAATAATCATTTTTTTCTCTGCTAATTTGCAATACCAGCTTGGGCATACAGAAAACTTCCATTCGTGCGTTGGTCTAGATCTAGCCTCCATTCTGTTCTCTTTGTCAGCTTGTCTGTTTCTAAATAAGCACCACATTGTCCTACTTTCTGTAGTTTCACAATGATTTTTGATATCTGTGAGTCAATTCCTTACACCTTAGTCTTATTTTAGGAATGTCTTGGCTATTCTCTGCTTTTTACTCCTCCTACACATTTTTCAATCAGTTTATCAAGTTTCACAAAAAAGCTTGTTGGGTTTCAAATGAAATCGCATTGAATCTATAGATCCACTGGGGAAGAACTAATACTGTATTATATTTAGTATTTTAATCCACAAACATGATTGCTTATTTCTCTGTTTAAATTCTTTAGAAAGACATTTTAATAAAGTTTTATAATTTTCCTCATAAAAATCTTATTTATCTTTTGTTATATTTAGTGTTAGTTGTTTTGTATTTTTTTGTGTGTGTGTCTTTTAAAGAATACATTTTCAAACTGTTTGTTACTGGGATATTTTTGCTGAGTCCTAGAGTATATGCATTCTTCACATTTTTTAGATTCTGCTCAGATTTTAAAAAGTTTCTATTTGAAATAATTATAGGTTCACAGGAAGCTGTGAAAATGTATGGGTAGATTCAGTGTTTCCCCCAGTTTCCCCCAGTGGGTACATCCTTTGTAAAATAGTGCAGAATCAAAGCCAGGACCTGACACTGGTTCAAGGTATGTGCAGTTCTGTTTATCATGTGGGCAGGTTAGGATAAGCAGCACCAGAGCCAGGCCGGAGCTGATCCAGCCCCACGACAATCCCCCTGTACCACCCCTTCGCGGTTCTCCTCCCACCCCAGCCCTGCATCATCACTCACCTGGATGCTCGTCTTTTTTCCATTTCTGTAATTTTGTCATTTCAAGGACTTTATATAATGGAATCATACAGCATGTGACTTTTGATATTGGCATTTTCCCCTCAGCCGAATGCCCTTGAGACACACCCAAATTGTTGCATGTATCAAGCGTTAGTTCTTTTTTCTGGTGAGTAGGGGCCATGGTACAAGTGCATCACAGTTTGTCTAAACATTCACCTGCTGTAGGACATTTGAGTTGTTTCCAGTTTTTGGCTATCACAAATAAGGCTGCCACGAACAATTGTGTAGAATCTTTTGCGTGGGTATACATCTCCATTTCTCTGATAGAAATGCTCAGGATTTGTGGTATGATAGGTATATCTTTCTTCCTTTTTTTTTTTTTTTTGGACAGAGTTTCACTCTTGTCACCCAGGTTGGAGTGCAATGGCGCGATCTCTGCTCACTGCAACCTCTGCTGCCCGGGTTTAAGCAATTCTCCTGCCTCAGCCTCCTGAGTAGCTGGGATTACAGGCACATGCCACCATGCCTGGCTAATTTTGCATTTTTAGTAGAGACGAGGTTTTACCATGTTGGCCAGGCTGGTCTCAAACTCCCGACCTCAGGTGATCCGCCTGCCTCAGCCTTCCAAAGTGCTGGGATTATAGGCGTGAGCTGCCGTGCCCAGCCACATGTATCTTTCATTTGTGAAGAAACTGCCAGCTGTTTTTCTGAGTGACTTTACCCTTTTACATTTCCACTAGCAATGTATGAGAGATCCAGTTTTTATATATCCTCACCAATGTTTGGTATTGTCACTATTTCTAATTTTAGCTATTGTAATATGTGTGTGGTGATTCTCATTGTGTTCTTTTCCTTTTCTTTCTTTTTTTTTTTTTTTGAGACAATCTCACTTTGTCACCAAGGATGGAGTGCAGTGGCATGAACATCTCAGTACAGTCTCGACCTCGTGGGCTCAAGTGATTCTCCTACCTTAGCCTCCTGAGTAGCTGGAACCACAGAGGCATGCTACAGAGCCAGGCCGGAGCTCCTCCAGCCCCTGGCTGTACATTTTTTTGCTTGTTTGTTTGAGACGGAGTTGTTTGAGAGGAGTCTTGCTCTGTCACCAGGCTGGAGTGCAGTGGCATGATCTCAGCTCTCTGTGACCTCCACTTACCGGGTTCAAGTGATTCTTGTGCCTCAGCCTCCTGAGTAGCAGGGATTATAGGTTCACGCCACCACATCCAGCTAATTTTTGTATTTTTAGTAGAGACAGGGTTTCACCATGTTGGCCAGGATGTTCTCGATCTCTTGACCTTGTGATCCACATGCCTTGGCCTCCCAAAGTGCTGGGATTACAGGCGTGAGCCACCTCGCCCGGCTGGCTGCACTTCTGTGAATCTATTCTAGATCCTTTTCTGTTCCACTGATCTTCATGCCTGTCACTCTACCATTACCACGTGGACTTGGTTAGTGGAGATAGTCCTAAAATTTCATGGAGGGATTCCTTCCACATTATTCTTCTTTTTCAGAATTAATTGATTAATTAATTTTAGCTATTCTAGTTCCTTTCCTTTCTATATGAATTTTCGAATAACCTTGTCTATACAAAAAATCTGGCTGAGATTTTGACGGGATTTGGGTTGAATCTGTATGTCACTGTGGGAAGAATTGGTATCTTTATGATGTTGAGTCTCTTATCTATGATCACGATGTGTCTATTTATTTAAATCTTTGATTTCTTTAATCAGTGTTTTGCAGCTTTCCACGTACAAGTTTTATACATGTTTTGTTAGATTTTTTCCCCCTAAGCATTTAATTTTTTTGAGTGACTGTAAATGGTGTTGTGTGTTAAATTTCAGTTTCCAGCTGCAACTTTGTTTTACTCACTTTATTAGTTCTAGGATTAAAAAAATAAGTTCCATTGGATTTTCTCTGTTGGCCATCATGACATCTACAAATGAGGACAGTTTTATTTCTCCCTTTCGGATTTGTATGAGGTTTTTTTTTTTTTTTTTACAGAGTTTCGCTCTTGTTGCCCAGGCTGGATTGCAATGGTGCGATCTTGGCTCACCTCAACTTCTGCCTCCCGGGTTCAAGCGATTCTTCTGCCTCAGCCTCCTGAGTAGCTGGGATTGCAGGCATACTCCACCATGCCCGGGTAATTTTGTATTTTTAGTAGAGAAGGTGTTTCTCCATGTTGGTCAGGCTGGTCTTGAATTCCCAACCTCAGGTGATCCACCTGCCTTGGCCTCCCAAAGTGCTGAGATGATAGGTGTGAGCCACCGTGCCCGGGCTTGTATGCATTTTTATGTCTTTTCTTAGGTGAGCCCAGTCTAATAATGTAGACAAGATGGAAGAAGAGTCAGGAGAGACTGGAAGCAGGAGTGGTGAGATGCACAGGTGCTGGCTTTTAAGATGATGCCCACTCTTCCCTTTTAGTTAATGTTGCATGCCTGTTTGTCAGATTTTTCTGGTTTTCCTCATTATGATAACTCTCACAGTGGGAAGTTATGCATCATCACATTTTTGAAAACTCCAGAGTAGCTATGTGATATACCCCAAGCCAATGAAGTGAGCACAGAGTGAATGTAAGCCTTTTCCAGGCAGATGCTTTTGCAGCTGGTATGGGGATGGCCTCTTTATTCTTGGCCATAAGATGGGATGTGCTTTGGATGGAGATGCTCTGTTGACCACGTTCTGGAGGAAGATGACATGGAGCAGTGCTGCACTTGGCCCTGGAGAGCGTGACTGCTATAGAAAGCTGTGGGGATCATGGGTTGTTGGTCATGACCAATTCCCCCTTTCTCCTTAATACCCAGGTCACTGTATTTCCACCTTCCTCATCCTGCTCCATGTGATAGAAGGCTGGTCTCTGTTGCCTGCATCTGCCAGGCTCCCTTTCCTTCTGGGTACTGGTTGGGTTCAGCCAATGGGAGGCCCCGGTGGGACAGTGGAGAGGGGAGGAGAGAGCGCCCAAGGTGTTTATCCCCTGGCTTTCCCCTACCAGGCAGAGGGGTAGGGATGGCTGTGTTCATCTACCTGAGGTCCCAGTGAGCTGGTAAGCACCCCTCCTTGCCCCTCGGACACGGAGGTAACAGCCTTTTGCTGTCGCTTCATCAGGTCAAACCTGTCATCTCCCTTAACTTCACCACTTCACTAAACCCCTCAATTACTCCCTGAGTCCTGACTGGTACCCTGGGCATTGTCGCAGGGCAGATGAAACAAGTGAGAATGAGCCCATTGCTCAGTTGCCGCTCCTGGAGGGACCTTCAGAGCGCGGTCCCTTTCAGTGGGCAGGGCAGGCGCTAGAGAGCATTGTCTGAGGGAATTAGGGTCAACACAGCATGTTCTACCTGCTGAGGATATGTGCTGCAGCAATCACATATTTGCAAACACATGTTTGACCTGAATTTGCAATCATTCTCATGATGTGCTGAATCCTGAAAAAGGGTTGTTATCCCAAAATTATAGGAAAGAAAACTGCCAATTTGGGAACTTCATGACATACTACAGGCCACCTACAAGGAGGCATGCAGCTGTGTTCATAGCTGTGGTAAGCAGAATTTCCAAAATTTCCCTCAAAGATGCCCCACTCTGCCCTGGGCAACCCTTCAGCAGGAGGAAATACTTTCCCTTGCTTATCTCACGTTATGTGGCACAGGTGGTAAGGAGATCGGCCTGGGTTACCTGGGCGGGGCTACTGTTATCACAGGAGCCTCTAACAGCAGGGAGCTCAAGAAAGAGCTGCGGCAGAAGTGAGAGAGATTCAAAGCGTGAGGATTCCATGCACTGCTGCTGCTTCAGTAAGCTGAGAAGGTTTGCCATTTCATCATATGTGCCTGCCTGATCTGCTGACTGGAAAATCTACGCAAACCAATGTAGGGCAAATCCAGGAAGGTGGAGGCTATTCGTTTGGAGGGCAGCAGCCTGAAGGAGATGGTGGCTGTCATTCATTTAGATTGGGGTATCTCTGCTGTAAAGCAGGCACCTGGAGTGTATTCGCGACCCTCAGTATCCCAGCCATGTCGGGTTGCCACGCCACGCCACAGCATGGCGGTAACTTTTCCTGAGTCTTTAAGTTGGACTGACACCCCATGAGCTCCGGTGTCAATCAAGCTCTGAGCTACTTGACTCAGTGGAATAGAGAAAGTGCCTTTATTCATGGAAAGTTGGGCCAAGTCACCTGCACATGGGAAGAGCCAAATTCTAATTTCAGCTGACTGTGTCACATGGTCACAATGGAGAATGAGAGACCCACATCGATACTACAAAATAATTCAAAAGTGCATGTTCTGCAGACAGTGGGTGGGTATGTTAGAATCTGGAACTTAGCATTTCCAATTTTTTTTGGTTCAATATGGGTTTATGCTATTCTTGCATGTGCCCGTTTAGCAATCTGTGCTCTCTCAAAGGTCTGCAGTGCAGGTGCTCATTTTGAACCATTTATTCAAATTATTGTGTATTGCCTGATTGGTGTTAGAATTTTTTTATTTTTTGAGACGGAGTCTTGCTCTGTTGCTCAGGCTGGAGTGCAGTGGTGCAATCTTGGCTTGCTGCAACCTCCACCTCCCGGGTTCAAGCGATTCTCCTGCCTCAGCCTCCCAAGTACCTGGGACTATAGGCACGCACCACCGCACCTGGCTAATTTTTGTATTTTTAATCGAGATGGGGTTGGCCAGGCTGGTCTTGAACTCCTGACCTCATTATCCATCTGCCTCAGCCTCCCAAAGTGCTGAGATTACAGGCGTGAGCCACTGCACCCAGCCTGTGGTAGAAGTTTTTAAAAGATGATATAATTAGGCTGGGCACAGGGGCTCACACCTGTAATCCCAGCACTTTGGGAGGCTGAGGTGGGCAGATTGCTTGAGCCCAGGAGTTTGAGACCATCCTGGGCAACAAGGCAAAACCCTATC
This sequence comes from Macaca thibetana thibetana, assembly GCF_024542745.1. Lineage (NCBI taxonomy): Eukaryota > Metazoa > Chordata > Mammalia > Primates > Cercopithecidae > Macaca > Macaca thibetana. Next base: position 96,629,020 of record NC_065585.1, on the reverse strand, counting down.
TTTTCCAAAAAAAAAAAAAAAAGAAATTAGCCAGGTGTGGTGGCGTACACCTGTAGTCCCAGCAGCTACTTGGGAAGCTGAGGTGGGAGAATCACCTGAGCCCAGGAGGTCCAGGCTGCAGAGAGACGAGATCGAGCCACTGCACTCCAGCGTGAACAACAGAGTGAGACCCTGTCTCAAAAAATAAAAAAAGATGGTATAATTAAATTTGCTTATACACACCCAGAGACCTTGGATAGCATGGACCACACATTTGAGGAACTAAAAAAATACAATAAAAAATAAACAGAAGTATAACTGTATCAACTATTTCCATGAGGTTTGAAACAAAGTTATTTGCATAGTCAGTGAAAACCCATGTGCTCTTGTTCACTGTGAGAAGGAAGCTCTGCCAGGTGGCAGTCATGCATTAAAGGACAATTGCACAACAGAAGTGAGCAGCAGCACGCTGGGTTTGATCCACTCAAATAAATCAGTTTGTGGTAATAAAGTGTTTTCTTTCATTTTGAAAAAGTCATGAAAACCATGTCACCTCTGGAATCTGTTTCACTGATCTCTCCCAACTTTCTTGATTATTCTTGGGAAGAAAATCTTTTCCCCTTGAAATATTCCCTTTCTTACTTTAAACCCTAACAACTTGCAAATGTCAGTGAAAGAACAAAGGCTTTTTGCAGAGAAGCTGCCGTGCAGGAAAATCAATGGGGATGCAGTTGTTTCATGGGGGCTTTCCTGGTGACACGCCAGCCGTCACCCAGCCCCTCCCATGTGGAGGGTGCAGCCTCAGAGGCAATGCAACTGCCTCCAGCAGTGGCCTTTCCTGGCAGGGAGACAGAGATTTGAGGCTGCAAGGAAGTTGAAAAAGACTGGAAACCATTGGTGGACTTTCAGTAAGACTTTGACATATATTTTTGACAACTTTTCTATTGACCAAAAAATTTTCAAATTGATGTGGCCCAAAGGCTACCACATCACATCACCTATCCTTGGATATAAGGAAGTTGGGGCCTGGGAGAGTGTGTAATGAGGAGTAGAAAAAGAGTGAACTATCCAGTAAATGCCTTTGGGAAGTTGCCTCCCCAGTGGAGGGAAAGAAGAGTCCTGCCTTTCACCAAATACACAAGAAAATTCTAGAGGAAATCCATTCTGAAAATGGAAAAACTAAACCTTGAAAAAGTGCTATGAGAAAATATAAGGGGATATTTTCATGATTTTGGGGTCACAAAGGGTTTACTAGGCAAGACTCAAAATCCAATAACCATAGAGAAAATGATAGACAGATTTGACCAACAAAACCAAAACAAAATAGAAACCCAAACCACTTTTTAAAAAATTTTTAAATTTTTAGTAAAGATCTATCACTTTTATATAAAAGTATAATCTACAGGAACCTATATTTAATCATTCCCCTCAAACATCTGCCCAGAAATAGATAATGAAACTAGAAAAGGTGCTTTGGCGGAAAACTTGATTTTGGAGTTGTACCAATAGATGTGAATTCCAGGAAGGGTTTCAGTTACTCACTGGGTGATCTTGAGCAGGTAACCTCTTTTCATACCTAAGATTTTTACCTTTAAAAATTAGAAATAATAACACCTATGTCATAGAGATGCTGTAGGTATTAATGAAATATGTGTAAGAGACAACATATGCATATTGTTGGTGTAAATGTAAATTTCCCTTCTCTTTCCCTCCTTGAACCAAACCACTTCTGATTAGTGAATGACACCATCAACAAGTTTAAGCACAAGCCAAAGAGCTAGAGAAAATATCTGCCACACATGTAACAGAAAAAGGGTCATAGCTGTAATAGTCGAAGAGTTCACACCAGTCAATGAAAGAAGAAGACAAATGATAGAAGAGGCAATAAAGTCAAGCCCAAGAGGGAAAAAAAGAAAAAAAAAAAAACAACCCTGCTAATGACCAGTCAGCACTGCAAAGATGTTCACCCTCAGTAAAAATGAGGGGAACGTAAATACAGAGCTGGGAGTATGCCGAATGCTGGCTGCAGCTGAACGCCCAAGAAGGACACAGTCTCCCTGAGTCATCCCTACTCACTCATCTCTTCACTCCACAACCAACAACAATCTGGCTTTTGCTCCCACTGTCCCCAAAATGGTTTTGCTCAGATTACCAAAAACTTCTTGGCTACCAAGTCAAATGAGCATATTTTAGTTCTCATATCACTTGATCGCTCTTCTTTGCAATATTCTCTTAACTTCCGTAAAATCATGCACTTCTGGTGTTTTTTTCATCTGGGCTACTTTTTCTCAGTCTCTTTGCAGTTCCTCTCTCCACGCTTCTCAGATGTCAGTGCTCTTTAGGGTTTGTCTCCAAGTGTCTTCTCTTCCTTTTCTACATTCTCTGTGGTCTTCCTGCATGACCCCCACACTCTCAAGGTTGAACTCCAGGCCCTGTTTCTAGGACAGACTCTTCCTCTATGCTCCAGACCTGTGTCTTCGATGGTAACTGTGCATCTCTACCTGGGAATGTCCTGAGTGTCTCAAATTCAACATGTTCAGAATTAGACTAATTTCCTCCAAATGTGAATCAGCCACCCCGCCAGGCCCTGTCTCCATGACTGGCACCACCCTGTCCATATAGAAGCCTGGATATTGTCCTTGATGATTCCCTTTCGTTAGCTTGCCGCCCTCAGTGGGAGGCCAAGCCGCCAATCCTTTACTAATGCCTCACGAACCCAATCCATTCTGTATTCTCCATCCCAAAGCCACTGTCTTGGTTTGAGTCACATTTCTTGGCCTAGACAAGCGAAACAGTTTTCTGAAGGTTCTCTCCCTTCCAGTCTGCCGTGCTGCAGTGTATAGTGCTCCTTCTCACAGTTCATCTGTGGCTGTCCATTCATCTTAGGATATAATGTAAGGTTCTTAAGGATCTGGCATTTACCTCTCATTTCCTCCTGCCTTCTCTGCTAGCTTTGCACACAGAAATACTTGCAGTCCTTCGAATGTGTTGTGTTCTCTTGCCACATTTTATTTAAATGATATTTATTGAACACTTACTAAGTACCAAGTTGTAATCTGCATGTGCCCCTTGTCCCTGCCCTGGTGGGGGCATACATTCTAGCAGCGGAGGCAGAAAATAAATGTGCAGGCCAGGCGCAGTGGCTCATGCCTATAATCTCAGCACTTTAGGAAGCCGAGGCGGGCGGATCACCTGAGGTCAGGACTTTGAGACCAGCCTGGCCAACATGGTGAAACCCCGTCTCTACTAAAAATACAAAAAGTAGCCGGGTGTGGTGGCTCTGGCCTGTAAACCCAGCTACTTGGGAGGCTGAAGCGGGAGAATCGCTTGAACCCAGGAGGCGGAGGTTGCAGTGAGCGCAGATCATGCCACTGCACTCCATCCTGGGCAACAGAGTGAGATCACATCTTAAAAAAAAAAAAGCGTGCAGATAAATAGGACCTTGTAATGTAATGACAGATGCTGTGGGGTAAAGGCGGCAATAACACAGAAAGTGTGGCATAAAAGCGGTGTGGGAGGGTGGTCCTCTGGCTAGGAGGTCAGGGAGATCCCTGTGACCTGGTGATGCTTGACCTCAGGCCAGTTTCGGCGAAGATTCTGGGCAGCGCACTCCACGCAGGAACAAGCAGTGAGAAGGGCCTGCGGCAGGAGTATGCTTGGTGCGCGCTGCATATGGAAAGGAGGCCAAGGCTGCGGCGTGGGAGAAGGAAGCGCAACCTCATGATGCTTTTGGATACAGGTAAAATAAACCCCAATTCAGGTCGACTTAAATTGTAGGGAAACTGGTGATTTATTGCCGACATTCTAGAAATGGGTGAGCATTTGAGACACCACCATGTCGCCAAGGCCCCAGGAATATCCGTCTCTGGCTTAGATTTACTCTTCGGCTATTGCTTGGTTATGGGACCAGAAGCTAGGTGAACTCCAGGGCCCCCACGGTCAAATTCTCGCACGGCCACGTTGGGGATAAAAGGGGCACTGCTCTGCCTGGGCCGTCTCTCGAGGAAAAGCCCTTCTCAGGCCCGCCGGCCTTTCTCGCGGGCTTGCTGTGTACAGCGAGGCGGCATGTGTGGGAGGGCGAATGTGCTGGAAGCGGAGATGGGCCACTGGAAGCCTCTGGAGGTTTGAACATGTAGCTCAGCGCGAGGCTGCTGAATCTCCTGTGGAATTGTAACCCCCAGTGTTGGAGGTGAGGCCTGGTGGGAGGTGTTCTGGTCATGGAGTTGGGGCTGGTGGAGGGGGGAGTAGAATCCCTCGGAGCTCGGTCCTGTGCTTCAGATGGTGAGGGAGTTTGCCCAGATCTGATTGTTGTAGAGTGTGATACCTCCCCCGCTTGCTCTTGCTCTGGCCATGTGGGAGCCTGCTCCCCCTTCGCCTTCAGCCGGGATTGGAAGCTTCTCGAGGCCTCCCCAGAAGCAGATACCCCTGCTATGCCTCCTGTACAGCCTGCAGAACCCTGAGTCGGTTTATTTTTTGAAGTACCCAGTCTCAGGTATGTCTTTATAGCAATGCAAGAGCAGCCTAATACACCCTGTCTCTAAACAAACAAACAAAAAAACAAAAACGAAAAACAAAAACAAAAATTAGCCGGGCCCAGTGCTGTGTGCCTGTGGTCCCAGCAATTGAGGAGGCTGAGGAGGGAGGATCGCTGGAGCCCAGGAGGTCGAGGCTGCAGCAGGCTGTGATGGGGCCATTGCACACACCACCGCACTCCAGCCTGGGTGGCAGAGCCAGACCCTGTCTCAAAAAAATGAACAAAGAACAACCAAACCCTGGGACACAAGAACCTGAAGGCCAGGAAGAGGAAGAGGGGCCAGCAAATACACGCAAGAGAAGCAAGAGAAGCAGCCAGCTGCGTGAGGAAAACCCAGTCGCCCAGGAAGGGAGCAGTCATTGGTTTCAAATGCTGCTGAGAGAGCAAGTGCCCAGAAAGCAAATGATGGGCCACTGTGTTAGGAATTTTGAGGCTATGGGTGACCTGAAAAAGCTTTTTCATGGAGAGATGGAGACAGAGTTCTTACTGGAGTGCAATGAGGAGAAAGTGGGAGGTGAGGGATTGGCCACAATTTGTTGGGGTTCAATCAAGGAAGCAGCACCACTGTGCATGGAGTGGGGTGAGACCGTGGGTGCAGGGAGTGTCTTGCAAAACTGTGGAGAGCCTGGGGAGGTGAGGGTCCATGGGAGGGAGGCTGCAGGGTGAGGAGCAGAGGGGAGGGCCCGCAGGAGGGTGGGTGAATGGAGGGTGGGAAAGGGAGGGCAGTTGAAGGGTAAGGAGAGGAGGGCCAGCGGGAGAGTGGGCAGAAAATGAACAGGGTCTCTCACCAAGGCCACAGGGCTGGGGTGGGCTGTGGAGGCGTCTAGGTGCTGTTTCCTCTGCCTCAGGAGAAATATTCCATCTAGTGACGTTTCCATCTCCCCCACCCAACCACTGTGCTGTTTTCTTTCTTCCTTTTTCTTTTCTTTTCTTTCTTTTTCTTTTTCTTTTTTTCTTTGAGACAGAATCTTGCTGTGTCGCCCAGGCTGGAGTGCAGTGGCGTGAGCTCGGCTCACTGTAACCTCTGCCTCCCGGGTTCAAATGATTCTCCTGCCTCGGACTCCCAAGTAGTTGGGACTACAGGAGCGCACCACCACATCTGGCTAATTTTTTTGTATTTTTAGTAGAGAGGGGATTTCACCATGTTGGCCAGGCTGGTCTGGAACTCCTGACCTCAGGTGATCTGCCCACCTCAGCTTCCCAAAGTGCTAGGATTACAGGTGTGAGCCACCGCACTCAGCTCCATTTTCTAATCGTCCTTTAAAATTCCACTCAGGCTATACCTCCCTGAAGCCTTTCTGGAACTTTCCGATGCTTCCTTCTACCTGGCTGAAGGATCCTGTGTGTGATCCGGGTCCCCTGTGCGTCTTGCTTGGCACCCCCCACCGCTATTGGTGCAGCTCCTGGTGACTAGAAGGTGCCCCAAATATTTGTAGGATTGGCGCGGGCCCTTCCTGCTGAGCTCCTGGAGGGCGGGTACTGTGCAGTTCCATTAATACGGGCCTGACCCCACTCAGATGTGGGGAGCCGGGAGGGACAGTTAGTCGCATAAGGCCGGGACCTTGGGTCATGTGTTCTCACCTGCTGCTCCTTTCACTTGTGCTAAAATGACCCCTTAATGTTCATGGGGCCCTACGTCCCAGGAATCAGAAATTCTGGGACTCAGCAAGCACATTCGCACCTGGCTTCTGTAAATCCTTTTGATAGTATGTTTTGGGTCCTTCATCATCTTTCTGAATTATTTTTGTGGAAAGCCCCTACCAACACTTTAATTGATGTCCTTGGCATGTTTCTTGTTTGATCCGCCCTTCTCAGTGTGAAGCATCAGCACATGTTGTGGCATCAAAGCTGCCAATGTGTAATACTCTCATGCAGCTTTGAGATTTGTGCTCTGGGTAAACTATGGAGAGACCTGTCAGAGCAGTAGCATGTAAATTAGTTATGCCTCATGTATATATATTTAAACAAGGCTAATACTTTGGGAGGCTGAGGCGGGCTGATCACCGGGGGTCAGGAGTTCGAGACCAGCCTGGCCAACATGGTGAAACCCCGTCTCTACTAAAAATACCAAAAATTAGCCAGGCATAGTGGTGGGTGCCTGTAATCCCAGCTACTGAGGAGGCTGAGACAGGAAAATCACTTGAACTCAGGAGGCGGAGGTTGCAGTGAGCCGAGATCACGCTATTGCCCTCCAGCCTGGGCAACAAGAGTGAAACTCTGTCTCAAAAAAAAAAAAAAAAAACAAAAAAACCAAAAAACAAAAAAAAAAACAAAAAAACCCAACCCAGAAACCAATCCCCCTGCCGCCAAAACCAAACAAGGCCAATAAGGGCACAGCCCAAAGCTCTCTAACCCTGCAGGTGGCAAGGGCACATCCTCCCTGAAGCAGGAACAACTCTGCTTCCAGGATTCTCTGAAGACTGCCCTTTGCATCCAGAGCTTCTTGATGTCATGGAGGAAACAAAAGCCCCTTCTGTGATCCTGAGGTGCCAGTTTGGCCCACAAAGACAGAGGGACATTTTAATGAAGTCTCCAGACATTTAGCCTCAAAATTACTTCTCCAAATTTGCACATTGTGCAACGTTGCAGATCTTCAAATGTATTTTTGTGACTGGGAACTGGCTCCAATATGCCTTATGTTGTAACTTTTCTTTTTGTCATGGGGAAGGAGTAGGAAAGGAATTAGTTGTCTTTTTTTCCCCCTTCCAGAGAACTGCCAAAATAATTTCTACTCTCCCAGATGAAGTAAGTTTTAAAATTGTGGTTCTCCTGAGGTTCATTTGGAAAAAGACGGAGCAATTCTGAGAAACCAGCAGTAGGGGCTGCCAAGACGCTCATTTCCCTGGCCATGGCTTCTGTTTCCTTGTACTGTGGTTGGCACGGGATTGCTGGTGTGCAGGCTCGGAGGGTCCCATTCAGACACTTGTCCTTGCTTGCTTGATAGTCGGCTTACCTGGCTCAGTACCTTCACTTTCAATTGCTGATTGTACTCCAGATCTAAGAGAACTGTTCCGTAGACTCCCGTCCACCACTCGCCCTGGGGTTATGTTGCCTTTTGTGCCAGTGGGGGAGGCTTTCCTCCTGTTGGGTAGCACGTGGGCAAACTTGGCTTAGGCTGGTTTTAGAGGTGCTATTTCCGGGAACTAGAGATTGCCACACCCCAGTGTTGTATCTCTTCTGCCGCATCCCAGGGTTTGGAGATAGACAGGGAAGGGGCGTGGCGAAGGGTTGGAAAGGATTACTCAGGTGCTATAGGGACCCTAGAATGTCAGAGCTGCACGTTGCTTTTAGACAGAGTTGTGGAGTAGAGGGGCAGAAATGATGGAGGCCGACTGACATGGAGGCTGACTGACGTGGAGGCGGGGCAGTTCAGGCGGTATGTGCTGACCCAAGACACTGCCTTGGCAGCATCTTCATACTCCAGCTTCATACTCCTTGGGGATATCAGTAATGTAGAGATTTTGAAATGGAAGTTTAGGAATGTTTAGAAAACAGCAGACTCTGGGGCTGCCTTCCTGCGTACTGCCTTACCACTACCAGAGGGTAAGAACATCGAGCCTCCGAGTCTCCGTTCCGCTGTCTGCAAAATGTGGCTATGGCAAGGGAATAATGGGATTGTATGCTGAACAAGGCCTAACAAGCAGCAGGTGACCGTAGTAAGTGCATGCATCATCATCTATACAGTTATTTTATTTGAAAGCTGAACACGGCAAAGCCTAGATAAGCTTAGGAGATTTGCCCAACAGCACACAGCTTTCAATGGCAGAGCTCAGGAACAGACCATCTCTCCTGACCTTTGCCCATTTCACCTGCTGCAATTCAAATCTTTTGGTTACATCCTCATAAAAGAGTAAACGGAAATGTTTTAATTAAAAGTTTTTCACACAGCTGCCCACTGTCTGGAAAGTGAGGAGCGCCTCTGCCCGGCCACCCCATCTGGGAAGCGAGGAGCGCCTCTGCCCGGCCGCTGCACCATCTGGGATGTGAAGAGCGCCTCTGCCTGGCTGCCCCACCATCTGGCAAGTGAGGAGCGCCTCTGCCCGGCCTCTGTGCAACCTTTCAAGTGTGAAGTGACAGCCTTGTGTGTTACCTTTTCTGTGTTCCCCAAGTTTGCATTTTTGACATTAAAGTTTACTTTTTAATTAAGAGTTTTAAATTGGAGAATATAAAAAACAAACAAACAAAAAAGTGTTTCGTAGCCTGGGCAACATGGTGAAACCCCATCTCTACAAAGAATACAAAAAAAAAAAAAAAAATAGCTGGGCATGGTGGCGCACACCTGTAATCCCAGCTACTTGGGGCTGAGGTTGGAGGATTACCTAAGTCCAGTAGGTGGAGGTTGCGGTGAGCTGTGTTTGCACCACCGCATTCCACCCTGGGTGACAGAGTGAGACCCTGTCTCAAAAAAAAAAAAAAATTTCATGGTTACCTTTTTCAACTTCAAAGTAATATTAGTGTGGAAATGAGAGATTTCATGGTGAGCAGACGTCTGTGTGCAAGCAGGAGGTAGTGGTGTGGCCGGTCTGCCCAGGTTCTGATGTTGTGGGGACACCATCCTTGTGGAAACCTTCTCCAGGGTTGCTCTGTGCAATTTCCTGAAGCTCGGGCTGGGAACAAAGCAGGAAAGTCACTGTCCCTTTCCCCTTGTTGTTTGTGGCCTCTAGGGGAAGGCAGATTAGGGAGTAAACCATTGACAATGTTGCTTAATAAACCAGTACAGACATAGTACAGGGCCTGACTGTGGCCGATGCTCAGTGAGTGGCAGTGGTTATTTTTGAGTGCCTTCCACAGGGGCACAAGCTACTGGTGCAAGACAGGCTGGCACCAGTCACCGGATGTTGGCTCCACACAATGCCATCTTCCTGGTGTGCTAGGGCCATGTGGGAAAACGAAGTTCAGAAGTGGTGATGAATAATATCCTCACTGCGCACTTCAGGGATTGCCAATAACTCTAATATTGAGCATGGAAGTTAAGAACACAGACTCCAGAATCAGATTTTTCTGAGCTTGAGTCCTGACTTGGCCACTTCCTGGCTGTGTGGTGTTGGGAAAGTTACTGAACTCCCGAAGCTCCATTAGGTCATTTGCACAAGGGTAAAAATAGGGATGGGATGAGATAACACTTGGAAAGTTCCTAGAAGTGTTGACTAGCACAGAATAAGGAAATCATTAATGCTAACCATTGTCGTTATTATATTCATTATTTCTTTGGATCCTTACCCTGTACAGCCAGATAGGCAGGGTAGGTGGTGTTGCTCTTGTTTTCTCGGTGGCCACGGCCATATGACTTGCTCAAGGTCACAGAACTAAAAAAGAGGATCACAGTCTCCTGAGCTCCATTTTAGTGCCTCACATATTTTGGTGTTTTATGTCTCTAAAGCAGGAAATAGTTGGTGTGTAACCCCACAAGGTAAAGGTAAACCCAAAGGGTGAGGGTTGCATTTCCTCCTCTACCACGAATGCCCGACCACACCATTCCTGGGCTGTGAATCCTGTGGAGAGGTCTGGTTTCTCCCAGGCTACATACACTTTCTGCTCATCAATTTGTCTATTTCCACCAGACTGAGTTATGAAACTAGTGCCATAAGTTATTCCATGAAAATAAATGGTATTGTGGTCAAAAACAAGATTTCTGTTTAGAAATTCATGATGCATATTGGTATACTGTAGTCATGCAGAACTTTGTCGAACCCAGGGTCTCTCTTAGTTATTTGTCCACAAGACGAATTCCACATTACATCTGTTATTATTCCACCAAACTAGTGCTGAGAGGAGGACGCTCTGGGAAGCATGGTGAGGCTGATTTATCTCCTGTGCTAGAACCTAGATGTGCAGGTTCCCCCATCTGTCTGCTCATTCTGTAGATAGTCGTGGAATCCCCACCTCGTGCCAGGCTCTGTGCTGGGCACCGGGAATTCTGTGGTGAGTCCTGCAGGTACATGGTCTAGCACTAGGGCAGCTGCACCCTTGTGGACTCCGCAGGCATTTATCGAGTAATCCAACAAAATAAATATACAATTAGAAACGGAGAGAGGGCCGGGCGTGGTGGCTCAAGCCTGTAATCCCAGCACTTTGGGAGGCCGAGACGGGCGGATCACGAGGTCAGGAGATCGAAACCATCCTGGCTAACACGGTGAAACCCCGTCTCTATTAAGAAATACAAAAAAAAAACTAGCTGGGCGAGGTGGCGGGCGCCTGTAGTCCCAGCTACTCGGGAGGCTGAGGCAGGAGAATGGCGTGAACCCAGGAGGCGGAGCTTGCAGTGAGCTGAGATCCGGCCACTGCACTCCAGCCTGGGCGACAGAGCGAGACTCCGTCTCAAAAAAAAAAAAAAAAAAAAAAAAAAAAAAAGAAACGGAGAGAGAACTATTTAGAAAACTCTTCTGTAGTATCCCTCAGCGAAGGAGATGGATGTGTCCGGGGAAGTGAGGGGGAGGAGCTGCCGGGAGAGACCCTGCTGCAGGGAGAGAGGAACTTGTGCAGAGGCGGTGGGGGGAGGGCCATTGAAGAGGGGAATGGAGGCCAGTGTGACAGGGGCACAGACGACGGGGATGGCAGCATCCGTGGTGAGGCTGACAGACAGGCGGGGCCAGGCCCCACAGTGGACCCTCATTTGTGTGGTTAAGAACCATGGGAAGCCAATGAACTGGTCAGGGCTGGGATTGTGGTGGGGTGAGTGAGGGACTTGCCTTAGGCACAAATTTAAGGAGCCCCCCCGCAAAACTCAATAATCAAGCAATACAATATTAAAAAATCAGTATTAGTGCCAAAAAATCCAGGATGAACAAAATAACAAACTTCTGGACCAAGAGGATCCCACAGTACCGTAACAGGCCTGTGGCAAAAGGGAAGATGTAGCCTCAAGTACGTCTCCTGTTATCTGTGGTTTTGCCTTCTGCAGTTTCAGTTACCTACAGTCAACCACAGTCTGAAAATATTAAATGGAAAATTCCAGAAATAAGCAACTTACATGTTTTAATTTGCATATCATTCTGAGTAGCGTGATGAAATCTCAGACTGTCCTGTGTTGGGATGTGAATCACCTTTTTATCCAGAGTATGCACTGCTGTACACGCTATCTACCCATTAGTCATTGAGCTCATCTGCTCCTTGACAGCCAATCGTTATGGCTTGATGACCCAGGATCGCCTGGAGCAGGTGAGTCTCCTCAAGGATGGCCAGAAAGTCAGAGGTAGCCTAATGCTAGATCCTAATGCCCACGCCATTCCCCTAGTTTCATCTCACTGTGCAGGCATTTTATCATCACAGGAAAAGGGAGGAACACACTACAAGAAGATAATTTGAGAGAGAGAGAACACATTCACTTTACTTTTATTACAGTATATTGTTAGTGTTCTTTTTCTTTCTTTCTTTTTTTTTTTTTTTTGAGACGGAATCTTGCTGTGTTGCCCAGGCTGGAGTGCAGTGGCATGATCTTGGCTCACTGCAACCTCTGCGTTCTTGGTTCAAGCGATTCTCCTGCCTCAGCCTCCCATGTAGCTGGGACTACAGACATGTACCACCATGCCGAGCTAATTTTTGTATTTTTAGTAGAGATGGGGTTTCACCATGTTGGCCAAGTTGGTCTCGAACTCCTGACCTCAGATGATCCGCCCGCCTCAGCCTCCCAAAGTGTTAGGATTACAGGCGTGAGTCACTGCACCCGGCTTGTTAGAGTTGTTTTATTTCATTATTAGTTACTATGCCTATTTTATACATTAAACTTTATCATAGGTATGTATATAAGGAAAAAAGCAGAATATACAGAAGTTGGTACTATCCATGTTTTTAGGCATCCACTGGGGGTCTTGGAACGTATCGTCATGGATCAGGGGGCTACTGCATACCTTTTTGATAGTTACTTTTCCGCAGAATATTAAAGTAGAAGACGTAGATTTTGAAGATATTATTAATGAGTTAGCATCCATTAAAGCTAGAAACGTAAAATTCACTTCTGGTTTTGTGTAATAAAAAATTTAAATTTAAACATACCGTTGTGAGTTTTAATAACTGGTGTTAAAAGTTTTATTTCTTTTACTACTTTAATTTTTTGCCAGAAAGTTAACCATTAAAAAATATATTAGCTGGGCGTAGTGGTGCATGCCTGTAGTCTCAGCTACTTGGGAGACTGAGGTGGGAGGATCGCTTGAGCCCAGGTGATCAAGGCTGCAGTGAGCCATGATCGGGCCACTGCATTTCAGCCTGGGCGACAGACTGAGAACCTGCCTCAAAAGAACCAAAACCCAAACTGAAAAACATGCATGTAGGGCACCCATTTTTCCTTTGGCCTCAAGCTCCAGTGTTGCTCAGCACGTCGCTGGACAAGGGTTGATGGATCAGACACGACTTTTGCGAGAGTTTCTCTGAATTAATGAGGAGAAGATTGG